>NW_024881278.1:26485685-28941518 GCF_018691265.1 Tyto alba | reverse complement strand
ACACACAGTCCCGATGCTTCTCTTGCTTCCTGCTCTTGAGTGATGTAGCTGGTTTTGACACCCCGATGTGCAGCGTGGGGCCGGGCTGCGGGTGCTGCTGTGCGGGAGGCCCTGAGCTCAGCTGCTGGCATCACTGCGAGTATTTGCATGGGAAAGAGCAGTAGGACCAGGCTGGAGGTACCATCACAACCTTTTCTTGATACTAGTCCCTTCCTCTGTACCTAAGTGCTGCCTCCGTTGGAGTTTAGCCGGGCCAGGCAGGCCTCCTAACAGCTTGTAAGGTCTGGTTCCCCATAAAAAAATGGATGCAGCAGGGTATTCCCAGCAGCTGGGCTGGGACTGAGCGAATGCCTGCAGGAGGGGTGAGCAGCTGCCCCGCGTTTGAGGTTGTGGCGTAGGCGTTGCTGTTGCAAAGGGAGGTGGGAGGGCAAGACCACAGTGGTTGCAGGCCCTGAGATGCTTCCTCCTGCCGAATGCTCCAGGGGGACAGGGTGAAACAAGGGGGTGGGCTCAGTAGGAGGACCATAGGCTGCTCCTGTCACCAGATCTTTCTCTCTTGCTGACCCTGGAGGAAGCCAGGAAAGGAGGTTGTGGGATAGGGTACCATCGCTGAGTCTTCTGGGGCAGCCTGACACTGGAAGCTACCAGTCACTCTGGCAGTCAGCTGGAGAGCATGCAGAGATGGGTCAGCTGTTCTGGTGCTGATGCAGAGTGACTCAGGCCTCTGCCCACAGCTCCCCTGTGGGATGCTGAGCAGAGCTGACAGGCAAAAGTGAAACATCTGCTTCAAACCCTTGTTCTTTGCAAGCTCATCAAGTCACCAGCCAAGAGCTCACCTCTTGGAAGAGAGGTACCCAAGGGAGAGGTACCAGGAGCTGGGGGTCTCTGGTTTGGGAGCAGGGGAGCAGGAAGATGTCTGGGACTGAATCCTGCCCTTTGGCAGCTTGGGCAGAGAAGAAAGAATTATTTTCCCTTTGGGTATGGACAATTAGTAGCACTAAGCTTGGGACTCAGCTCTTTGATCAACAAAAAAAGCCTAGGCCATGTTTCTGGGCTTAATTCAAGGGTTGCTAACTGCAATTTGACAAACCATGCTATTAGGGAGGGCAAAGATAATCAGCTGAACCTCTGTGCGTCGTCTGGTGGAGGAGCATTTTGGTCTCAACTACCCTAGTTAGTCTCCTAATGTTTCTTATCAGAGAGGTGGTAGATCCCCAAAGCACCCATGCCATAAGAGCACATCAGTCTTTGGGAGGGACTCAAGGACTCTGAAGACAATGTAAATCTTTTCCTTAACTTTATCAGGCTTTGGCTCAGAGCTGGACTCATTGCAGTCTCTGCATGGCAGAGAAGTGCCACCGTGATTAAAACAGCCAGGCAGGGACCCAGCAACGGTGGTGATGGCAGGAAGTTTTAGGAGGGGAAAGGCTGGTGTCAGCATCCCCTCTAAGAGCTTTAATGTCCAACATGTTGAAATTTAATAATTAAGGAGGTGCTTTCACATGTCTTTTTTTTTTTTTTTTTTTTTTTTTTTAATAGTCTTAACAGCATGAAATAAGCCATTCAATAATTAATTGACAAAGTCGAACTGCACATGCCAGCACTGGAGCTGAGGGTGTGGGCTCAGCCTTTGCAGACAAATGAAGTGAGAAGTAATTGCTTGATGAAGAAAAGAAAGATATTAACATAAGATTTGTCAGGTTCCTCGTAGGAAATCATCATAGTGGGTCTGAGGCTTTGAATGGGATTTGTGCTGCTAATTCATCACTAATTAACACTCTAAATTGGCCTAGGCATGAGGGGAGGGAGGGAGATGGGGCAATTCTAGACTTCAGTGAGCACAAGGGGAGGGAGAGTGAGAAAAATATTTGTAGGGGAAGATTCAGAGGGAATAAGGAGGAGACAAAAGTGGACTGCTTGTGCTGGACAACATCTGCACTTGCGCGTTTGTCATCGGGAAGTGTCTAGCAACATTGATATCCACACGGACGATCCCAGTGTGTCTGGATGGGGACTTGGTTCCAGTGAAATGGGTATCAGCTCTGCTCCTGGGTGACTCCAGTCTCCTTCCTGCTCACCATTATCAGGATGTCTCTGTTGTTGCAGGTGTTACGACTACTCTGGCTGGGTAAGATTAGCAATTCAGTTTGACTCTGGTCCTCCACTGCCTGAGCCTCGCTCCACGGACAGTCTATAGAAAGAACTATGTGCTCCAGCGAGGGTGGGCACCTCTTGTGCACAGGCTGAATGCGGCTCTGAAGTGCCGCTGTAGTACGTTAAGCAACAAATCTCAGCTGCCACCAAGAAATGGCAGCTCTAGGTACAATAAGAGGTGGCACCTTGAAGTTGCCCCAATGATTTAAGTCTGTCTCACCAGGCTATCTGTCTCTCTGTCTCCGTATACGTGTTACGTGACTTGGGTTTCTCCTAATTGCTTGTTATCACGTGGGACATCTCCACCAGAAGAGACAGCAAGAGCTCAGTCAGTATGTCCTAACCTGGCAGTTAGGGTACTAAGTAAACTTGGGGTGTGCTGGTCCCCTCCATATACTCTGATTCCCTGGCTATTAGAGGGGTCTCACCTTTTCCATGATTTTTTCTTTTTTTTTTTTTTTTTTTCTTTATGAGAAGGCTCAAAAGCCTATTTTTGCATGATAAAAACACTAAAACCTTGAAAAATGTTCTTGAGAGGGCAACTTATTCCTTCCCATCTCGAAGTTTATTCCCAGGGCAACAGATTAGTAGTGTTTAGGGCCGGAAATGATCACTAGTTTAATCAATAGATTAAAAAAGATCACAGCCGTTAGTGCCAGACTTTGATTTTAACACTGCCACTACATTTTATGTGTCTGCCTCCCCATCTGTGTCATTTTATAGCACTCAGGAAACCTCCGTGTTAGTCCAATCCAATTTATGCTCTAATCTTATAGTATTCACCTAACACTTTGCTATCCCTTATCTCCTCAGACGTTCCTGGATCGGTGTCCTGCCGTGTTTTCATCACTTGCAGGAGGTACCAGGTGAGAAACAGTCTCATGGGAGGCTGGCAGTGTCTGTGTGACATCTTCAAGGCAAGGCAAAGGCAGTCTCTGTGCTGTGTGCTCTTTACTTTAGGACCAGCAACTCCTAATTTTGGTTTAAGGCTGACCAGGGAGGGACGATTTGTCTCCCCAGACACTACAGCAGGATTCAACTTGGAGGCCTGAGCTAAGCCTCTCCACCTTGAAGGTGATGGTGTGGAGAGTGCTGGCCAGGCTCAGAGCATGTGAGCCAGCTGCCAGAGTCTTCCTAGATGGGGCTGCTTGGAACGGGGTCATTTCTGGTGGAGAAAAGGTATTTCTCTGTTCTTTCTCTTCCCCTGTCCTACAGCAGCTGAGCTACTTCTGTCTCCCCACCTGACCTATTTTTGATCTTTGGCTCTCCCGATGGTGATAACTCTGAAGCACTCTGACAAAGGACAAAGTCACAGACTTCAGGTGAAACATACTGCTGTCAGATGCTGCTTGGTGGCAGGGAGTGCTGCAGAAAAGGTGGTGGCAAGAGGTATCCATGTCTCTTGTTTGGAAAGAAAAAGAAGTGGACATAAAGAACAAATCTGTTTTCTCAGAAAGTCAGCTCCAAAGGTCCCCTGAACTTGTGTAATCTTTTTGCTGCCTCAGTGTGACTAGATATGTGGGTGGATGGATTAGGATGCTGCAGCAGGATAGGCTACAGACAGAAATGAAGGCACTGACAAATTACAGTGTTTCTTTGGCGGACTTTATTCCAGAGACCTTGCTGCAGCTTCCAGGAAAGGAGTTACCCTTGTGGGAATGCAGCAAGTTTTTAAAGTCTCAGGAGATAAAACCTTTCATAAAAATGCAATTGGCTTCCAGCCAGGACCCCTCTAAATTGCATCTCAGTATGCTTTGGGCTTTGGGTTATCTGTGGATTGTATCCACAAACATACCTCTTCTTCATGTCTTACGCACTGAAAAGGAAAATTTAGATGCCAGCTGTTTTTATGACTTCTAGATTTTTTTGAGAGATAGAAAAACACAGGCAGACTTCATTGGAGAAATCCACAAGTCCATTTTCTGGCTTCCCAGTACAAGTCTTTGGATGAGTGTTTTCTAGTTCTGCTACAGATGGCTGGCAATTTCTGTCCCAGCCATAAATTAATTGGCATTGAGGATCTCTACTCTGTTATGTTTCCAGATGGGAAAATTAAAAATCCCCTAATGAGGTCTCCAGCTCCGTATTTCTGTCTCTTGAGAATCAGTCTTCATGAGGTCCCCTTGGGCATTGCTGATCTAGCAGAAAGATTTCACAAGACTTCTTTTTCTGCTGATCGACAAATCTTTTTCCAGTCAGATTTTCTCTTCAGGTTTCAGGTGAATTAGGAGCCTTAACAGGGTTTGGGCATCATCTGTAAGCCCAGAGCAGCTATGTCATCTGATAAGTAATTTCTTGTAAATCTTCTACCTTAGCTACAGCATGATTTCTGTGTTGGCTTGTGTTTGCTCTTGTAGTGCTGTATGTGATACCCCATTTCCCATGCATGAATAATCAGGCATTGCAGAAAACATTGCACCTTTTGTGACAATCCTCAGCACTTCATGAGGTCAACACCTCACTTGTAGGTTGATGAGAGCACTGAAGCCCTTCTTCCAGAGAGCACCAGTAGATCCTCAATGTTACCAACCGTCAGTGCTCTGGTGCAAAAGATGGTTCTCTCTCTCAAGCTGATCTGGGATGCACAAGTCAGTACCAATCCAGTGGGAAACCTCACAGCAGACTAGAAATACCTGTTACTGATTCCCCAAGGCTACCTCTTGTGGCTCCTGGGTTCTCTGGGCAGGTTTCCTGTCCTAGAGCCAACCAGGACTCAGCTGAGGATGTGAGCATCACCTCAATGTGCTCATAGTCCAGAGGATAGTGCAGGCTTTCTTCTCCAGTGAGAACAGCAGGTAGATGAAGCCCTGGAGAAAAAAAATCAACATCTCCAACTACTTCCGCAATGGGATTTTTAAGACAGCAGAACCAGAGAGTGGGCTCTGCTCTGTGAAACTCCTTGGGACCTGTGTCTTACTGCAGTAATGAAGGCAGGTGCAATCTGGGAAGAAATGCCTGAATAAAATGGCTCTGCTTTTGGTGTGTGCTGGGTACATGGCAAGTGGTGGGGAAGAGAGCGTCACAACTGCAGATATTCCTGCCCCTCTGGGTGGGATTTCTGCTGTTTGCCATGTGCTGTGTCCTGCAGCATTTGAGCAAGATGTATGAGGATGAAGGTCCCTGGTGCCTGGAAGGCAGAAGGTCTCCTTGGATCAAACAGGACTTGTACAAACTGGGACCCATTTCACTAAAAGAGACTCCAGATTAGAAGGTGGGACCCCACTGGCTGACAGGAATGCTGTTCCCATTCCTGTCACGCCCCAGAAATGCTTCCCTGGTCTCACAGACAAGAGCCTCAAGACATACCTCAAAGTGCTAAAAGTCCTGAAACTTGCCCATTTTAAATGATATAAATCAGATTCCCATTTTCCTAGCAACATGGAGGCTGGATAGTCCTGGTTTTATTATTGCTTTACTGTGCCAACAACTCTGCATCAAGCCTATTACATTTACATTCCTGCTTTCCAAATAAGGGAAGAGGATAACAGTACAGTGTACCTGGAAAACGCATCTGCAGTATTAGTTTAGGTTTGTGGCTCCCTGGAAAGACCCAGTGAACTGCAAGCAAAAGGAATACATTGGAGTACTGCAAGAAAAAGCAATACATTAGCTTAGTACAAGCGATAATGTTTCCCCGCAATAGCCAGCTCAAGCAGCTCTAACAGCCTTCTACTGACTTTCTGCTGAAAGAATGACTCTTAGCTCAAACAACAGAGATGTATCTTTGGGTAGGGGAGGTTTCCTCCTACCAGAGGCTGCTGTGAGCTCTGTCAGGGACACTCCAACACTTCTAAACTGGAAAATCTGCAATCAAAATGACCCTGAAATATCAACTTTGGTGACATTGAGAAGAAACCTTACAGCTTCATAAATCAAACTGCAGTGAGGAAAGGAAGCGGAGGTTGTGATGCCTGAAACTGGAGGGTTTAACCAATGGAAGGAGCAACTTGGGCCATAACACTCAGAGTCAGCTTTATCAAAGTTTTAGGAGTAAGCAATGGCATCCTGGCTGTGTCTGATAGTAAGAGAATGAATGGCCCAGTAAAGTCTGGGACAGGCAGACCTACAGCTGAGCAAATAGCACTGAACACGCAATATGTATCAGGCAACTCAGCCTCTGGGGGGAATGCCAGCCATCTGCCATTTCACCGAATCCAGTTAGCATTCAAAATAATGGGAGTGACCTGGAGAGCAGGGAGATAAACATATTTTTTGTAAGTGACAGCAGAAGGATTACCTGCAAGGATCTGATCTGCCGTTGGCTGTGGCAAGGCTCTGGCATTACGCCCAAAACTTCTCCTGCTGTGCCCAGGGGAGCATGGCGTGTGGCACTAGGAGCCTTCCCTTAGACACACTCAGAATCTGCTTTGCTTCTGTCAGCTGCTTTGAAAACTGCCTGCCGTGAATAACCTGTATCTCCCTGGGGGCTGCTGCCTTCTCCTTCCTCCTAGTGATGAGGATTGGGCAAGGGGTGGGGATGCTGCCGGTACCTCACAGAGCCATGGCGACAGAGGTGGAGGAATTTCCCGTGGGTGGCACCACAGAGCTGAACCCGATGAGCAGAGTCAGTAGAGCAAGACCAGCCAGGGAGAAGCAGAAAGGTGCCACGCGTGCCTGGGGAGAAAGCTGCTGTGTGCCATGGTCCCTCCCACAGCCCCGGCTGGGGCGCAGCCCGAGGGGGACAATGGTGTGGGGTGAGGCACAAGGGGCAGGAGCCATCCAAAAGTCCTTAGTCCTGTCCCCTCTTCTCCCTCAACAAAGCGTGCCCTGACCAAGAGGAGCTGGGGTGGAGCGGGCTGGGGGGCTGTGATGCGGGGAAGGGGTGATGCTGCTCTCAGCCATCGGTGAAGTTTGCTGGCGGTGGCGGCAGGGCTGTAACTCTCCCCCTTGTAAACACTCAGCGGTCCCTTCGTTCAGGCAGATTTAAGAGGAAATCCAATGCTCGTTTACAAGCTCCCAGACCATTAACGAACGGGTTCATAAAGCAGCGAACAAAGGCTAATCAATATGCTGAGTGCAGGGGAGAGGGAGCCTGAAAGCATTCACTAATCAGGGGGATGCTGCTGGCCTTATAAATAAGAAGTGTCTCTCTCTGATGGGGAGTGGGCCCAGGGAGCAATTCGGCACCTTTCATCTCCGGTCGCCCCTAAACGCCTCTCTCCAGTAATGAGCCTGCCGCTTCCCTTCCTCCCCAGCACGGAGCGGAGCGAGGAGGAGGAGGCAGGCGGAGCTGCCGCTAATGGTGACTTGCCACAGGGATCAATAGACGGGAAGCAAATTAACTGGGCTCCCGTGGGAAGGGATTTGTCGATATGCGGGGTGGCAGGGAGTGACACCGGATCATATGGCTGTGCCGCTTTGCAAATACCAGCCTGTAATGAACCCCCGAGGGAGCGGGAGGAAGGGGACCCTCCTGCCTGTCTGGGATGCTGCCTTCTCTCACCTCATCCTCCCATTAGCATACACACCGCTTTGATTTTTCACCCTAATGAGTTCTCTCGCTGCCTCTCTCCCTCTGTAAGGTGCTGCTCCCTCCAACAAAACTTCTCCCGTAAATGCCTCTGGGAAGAGGCAAAGGTCCTTGAAGCCCAAACCTCTCACGCCCCTCATGGAGGGTGGCCTGGGGGACTTTGCCTTAGGACATCTCTGAACCCCTTCCTAAGAGGCTTGCAGACATCTTGCCCTGGAAATGTGATGTTCTTGAAAAAAAGCTCTCACCTTTTTTCTTAGCCTCATGGCCATTGTGGCACTGCACTGTAATTTGGGGAGGTGGGCGAGGGAGGGCTTGGCCAGATGTCTCTTCACCAACCCCTTCCTTCTTCTGGACCCTGGGGGAGGAGGGACTGCTTCTCCATGTGCTGGAGCTGGCGAAGAATGCTCCTTTCCCTTCCAAGCCTGGCGACTTGGTCAGTCTTTGATTTTTTTTTTTGTCAGCACTCCCAGAGACTAAGGTGTCCTCAGGACCCTCTGCCAGCAGCCAGCACAGGAGGCTGGAGGAGGAGATTGCTCCCAGGCAACTGGTCCACAGAGCAACCTCATGGACACGGGGCTGCCACAAGGCCTGGGTTACGGAGCAACTGATGCAGCCTGCCTGGACTGTTGCTTGACCCCAAGCTGCTCCAGCTACAAAATTAGGGGAACAGCCCTAGTTGCAGGGGGAGGTCTCCTGCCTTCACTCCTCACCTGCACACGGGGAGCCTGGCACTGTGGGCTTTAGTCCTGGGGTTCCACACCTCAGCTGGAGCCAGCAGAGCAGGAGCAGGGGAAGGAGCGATCGCCTGCTGGGCCAAGCCTGGCTGGGAAAGGGCAAAAGCTGCAATTTGTGGCACCTGCTGGAGGTGTTTTGAACAGGAAATTTGTGCACGAGTAGTGCTTTTAACAACTGGAACAGATTTCATTATCTTCATCGTCCTATTAGGCAGCCCTGGCAGGAGGGTGGGTGGATAGAAAGGACAGCAGCAGAGGAAAAACAGTAGGCTAAGAAAAACATGTCCTGAGCATATACAGAGAGCAGGATGACCCTGCTGGAGTGTGAGTCATGTCTGCAGAGCAGATCCATATTTGGTACCTCTCCTTCACTGCAGACTTCAGGGCGCAGCGTAGCAAGGCATCAGTCGGCTGCTGAGACAGCAAGGGACTGGCTTTCCCAGGGCAGTCGGCCAAGAGGAGGGAGCCTCGGACTCCTGGAAGCCACTCCCGGTCTCTTTGCAAGGAAAACCTTGTGTTTGGACACTGCTGAACATTCCCCCTGGCGCTGACCAAGGAGACCCTCATCGTCCTGGAGCTGGCCCAAAGCAGAAGTCATGAGAGGGGCCTGAATCCAGTGAGTTTAGCGGGGGGACACCCAAGTTCCCTTGGGAAGCTAGGGAGTGGGTGGATGTGTGTGCGTTGCTGGAGGTGCCTCCCTGAGCACGCAGGGGTGGGCGTCCCATGCCTCTCACTCTCGCCACGGGCGGAGGAGGAAGCGGAATGGAGGCCACCAACCTCCTCGGTGGCAGGCAGCCCCGGCAGC
The DNA here is from genome assembly GCF_018691265.1 of Tyto alba. Taxonomy (NCBI): domain Eukaryota; kingdom Metazoa; phylum Chordata; class Aves; order Strigiformes; family Tytonidae; genus Tyto; species Tyto alba. The sequence goes on along the minus strand of NW_024881278.1, from coordinate 28,932,352 downwards.
CTTCTGGCAGCAAGCGATCCAAAGGAGCGTGGGCGATCTCCCGGCTGCACTGCCGGTGCTGCTGCTCGGGAAGGGAAAGTTCTCCTTGTGCTGGGAAGGGCGGCCGCTCCTTGACTGCCTGACAGCTCAGGCCCTGGGGGGGGGTTCATTTGGTGCAGATCCAGCAGCGAGTTCAAATCACATTTGATTTTGCCCACGCGCGCAAAAGAGAAAATCCCGTTGTTTCTGCTACTAGCTGCTTGACTGGCTGCCTAAACAAACAGGCAAGATAAAGTGACCCTGGGCATCTCTGCTGAGCTGTGGCCAAGGCTTGATTGAGCAAATGAACCTGCAGACAGAGAACAGAAAAGGCCAGGGGTTTGCTCTGCCTTAGCCACCCTCCCTCCAAACACTGCTGGCACCTGAAGGAGTGGGATCCCCTAAGCACCCTTCTTGCTGTGGGGCTGGGGGGGCAGGAACAGGACCAGCTTTATGGTAGGGGGAGAAGAGACGGCAGTCCTCATTTGAGAGACCAGAGCACCAAGTGATCATCACCTTGCTTGCAGGAATGAGCACAGGATCTCTTTGGGAGGCACTCTTTGTCTGGCCACTGGGACTACAGCTTGTTCGTCTGCCCCCCCCCTCTGCTTCCCTCTCTGCTCGTAGTCAAAGTCTCTGGTGTCTGTGGGCATGCTTAGGAAGTTATGCTCAGGACCATGCTGTTAACAACTTGAAAATGATCCTTTCTTCCCTCTTTCTGTCTCTCCCTTGCTGCCTTCTGCACCCTGCCTTTCTCATCCCTCCATCTCTCCTTCCCATCTCGTTGCTGATCTCGCCTGCCTTCCTCATCCTCCCTCCTTGTCTCTCCCTCTCGTTTAATCTCATTCTCTCTCTGCAGCAGAGCTGTGCCTTTCAAGCAGCCTATTGAGGGGACTTGCCAAAGGAACCATAAGCTGGAAGCAAAGCGGAGGCCTGTGATGCTGAAAACAAAAGCCACGGTAGTGGAGAGCAGGAAAGGAAGAGCTGGTCTGTATTATGCAGCTCTTCTCCGCTGCCCAGTTCAGAGTGACCCCCTCACTATGCATCAATCAACCACGCCGTGACAGCCATTTGTGAAATGAGTTCAAGCAGTCCTATTTGCATTCCCTAATGAAGACGGTGACTCACAGAGCCCCAGCTGCACTGCCTTTCCTGCCCCCGCCCTCCCCCCCCACCCTCTCCCACCTCCCTTCAGCCCCAGTATGAGAAGCACGAGAATCTCCGGGGGTTCTGCTCCTCTGGAGGAGAGCAGGTCTCGCCAGGAGTGAGGAGAGAGCAAAGTGTGTGAACACGAGGAGAAGGGACCTAAGAGAAATCTAAAGGTGACTGCAGAGGCTGGTGAGCTCCTGGCTCTTTCAGGCTGTTGGGAAACAGGTGAGAATACCTGTATTGTCCCGAGAAAAAACACATTGTCTTGTTGACATAGCAGGGGCTGAGTGTGAGGCTATCTCACCTCTTGGTCGCTGTTAGCAGAGTGAGGAAAAAAGGTCTGTGTACAAGAATGGAAAATAAGATTGGATTGGACTCCCTGCCTCTCTGTGCTAAAGCCCCCTGAGGTTAAATCGATGTCTGGATTTGGAGACAACTTCTGTTGGGACAGTTCGACAGGATCTTCTGGGCATTATCACTCTTCCTCTAGTAGCAGTGAAGCCTGGCTCCTTCCCCAGCACCATCTGAGCAGTCTCCCCCCACAAAGCTCTGCTCTAGCCAAGAGCCAGCGTGTGCCCTCAGGCATGCGTGCTCTTTCTGTGGCACCCATGGTCACAGAGTGCCTTTGCTTGGGCAGGGGGAGGGTGCCCGCAGGACAGCTGGAGTTCTGTGTTCAGGGCTTATGTACTGCAGTCAGTAAAATACTGATACACTGTAGGTGTAAGTCCATATAAGCAAGTGGCTAATATTAAAAAAAGGCAGCATTGCATCACTCTTCGCCTGTTAAGTGCTCTGAGATCCCTGAATATAACATTTGATATAAATGCAAAATAATTATTATTTTGCAAAAAAATATTCATTTTCTTCCATTATACTTACACGCACCAAGGAGTACATTCCCATTGCCAAGCATTTGTGCATAATCTCTAGAGAGGGGCTTGTCTGATGTGTTTATTCAGTGTAAATGAGTTAAATTCTGGGGAATGAAAGGTTCTACTAATTGAATTTATTCTTGTGAATTTATTCTTTTAAATTCAATGCCGTTCTAGCCAAATGTGCCATCAAAAATGTGCATTATTTTGTTCATCTGCATGGTCACCATTGAAATTCAGAGAACGCATCTGGGATCCTAGCGCATGGCTGGAGGAAACGGTCTTTCTAGCAACCGATGGCAATACTATGTGGAATTTCAATATTTGTATATCCAGAATGACTACTTGTGTTCTTATAATAGAAGAATCAGTGGCTGCAACTGTAATGCTGAAATGTGCCCGCTGTGAGAGAAAGTACAGTTTCTTAGTTTTTCTTACTTCACACATATGATTCCTTTGAGGCCCAGAGTCCCTGTGCTTGTTGTCTGCCCGATGAGGATTTTAAAATAAAGAGGAAAGGGCGAAGGAAAATCTATAGGTTTTTCTATGTACATTGTAAGAATTATATCCAGGCATAACTCAGCACCAGTCAGGCATATTTTGCTCTAATTCAATCTGGTTTATGGCTCTTATGGAGAACTGACAGCAATGAATGAGCTGTTTGTGAGGACACTATTAATTGATTTGGAGGTCCTGAATGCAGGACTTTTGTCTTATATCTGAGTGCTAGGAGGGCCTGTTATGTTTCTTGAAGCTCTTCATCCATGTCTCACCACAGTGGGTCATATATACGCTGCAGACCCGACGTGATCCTTTTGAGCCTGTTGTGTGGCAGTTCAATGAGACTGTTTGGAGGCGGAGGAAGCTCCTGCTAGCCTTAGTGTGGGAAGGAAAATAAAGCAAAGCAGAGAACTTCATTATGCCATTGCCCACGTGCTGAGTAGGGTATGCAGCTCCAGCTTCTCCAGCTCAAATGCGTTTCATATAATAGAGCCAAGAAAAGGCTCAGAGCGGGGCAGCAGCAAGGATGACCAAAGGTGGGGAATGACTTGAGTGTGAAAAATGATTAACTGGGCTAGGACTCTCCTGCCTGGAAGAGACAGGTAAAGAGCTATGAAATTGTGAGTACCATGGAGAACGAGAACAAGGAACAGTTGTTCTGTCCCAGCATCAGGACTGGGAGCGTCAGAGGGAACTGGCAGGCAGCAGTTTCAGAAGAGACCAGAGGAGATGGCTCTGCAGCGAGGGCATTGCTGAGTTGTGACACGACTGGGCAGTGGGCATCTGGAGTATCCCAGATGAGGCTGGGCGACTCTGTGGAGGGAAAAATACATTGTGAAGTACTGAACACAGGAATGCCACGTGTGACCCAGGATAACTTGAAGACAAAGGTGCCTGGGAGAGCAATCTGGGGAAATCCCGTGGCGCGCTTGCCCTGCCCTCATCTGCTGCGGGTTGGAAACAGGCTGTTGAGTGAGAGGGGTCTCTGGTCTTACCTGATATGACTGTTATGACACTTTCATGTCCGTTGCTCAAAAAACACCCTATGGCAATCAGCTCAGCTTTAAGAACAATAAACTTTAGAGAATTACGTAACTATTAACTGCTTTATCTTCATGCCATTAAGTATCATTAGGTCCCTACTATGGGTTTAGCAAAACCCCGATGAGCCAAGAGGGAGAAATATTGCAGCCCATATGCCTGAAATCATCCGTCCCACTAAGGACTGCAATTCAGCTCATGAGCTGTAATCACATCAATTAACCTTTGTTCCATTTAACATTAGGAGGGCCATAAAATTACAGTTTTCGTAATTAACCTTCTAAACAGGGATGCATCCAAACCAAAGAGAGATCCCTATGTCTCCCAGGCCCATGAAAATGCAGGGAGAGGGAGACATGAGGGTTATTAAACAAAAGGAAAGAGGGATTAATGTCCACTGAGCTATTTTGTTGCCTTGCAAGGGGAAAGGCTGCTCTGAGCCCTTGGGGCTTGGCAGCTTCCCGGACGGGTGGCAGTTCTGCACCAAGGGCCTTGGGTCCAATGCCAGGGAAAGGAGGGACCTGGGATCAGGAATGGGGAAAAGGGGGAGGACCCAGGGCCTGAGTAAGGGTGAATAAAGGAAGGTCCCTCCCCAGAGAGGTGGCCTGTGTAGTATCCCAGCCCCTCTAGCATCAAGAGTCTAGCTGAAGACCCATGGACTGCTTAGGACCTGGTCTCTGCTGCCCTGTCAGAGGGTCACGCAGCAGAGCTGGCCTCAGGGAGGGGAAAAACACAGAGCAGCCCTTTAAAGAGGAAAATGGAGAAGATTCACTGAGCAGCAATGGGAATGTAATTGAGCTAAACTGAAATGTAATTGGAAAATAATCTTAGTGAGCAGCAGTTTAACACATTTTATTGTAATCTGTACAGAAGTTGCTTTATGGGTTTGTGTTCAGCCCCATCACGGGGCTTGTGGTGTGCTGTCTATAGTGTAGACAAAAGACTTTTTCTGTGACTTGGGACAGAAGCCAGAAACAGACTTTGCTCCCTCATCCTCACTGCCACCTCTGTCTCCATATGAAGTGCCAGGGCAGAGTGGGAGGAGGAACCTGGTTTCTCCAGCAGCGTGGGAGAAGAATGTTGGTACCACTCACAGCAGGAGGCTGCTGGCTGGGGCCATGATGCTGGGACACCCCACTTGCTTATTCCATGTTAGTCGAGAGTATTTTCTTTCCGTGCTTTCTGTGTGCTTTTCTGCTCCAAAGCTACTTATGCAAAGCGTTCAATAAATACCCCCTGAAACGTGGAGGAGACAAACACAGTAATGTGAAGAATAATGAAATGTCCCTCAGCCTCCAGGGAAGCAGTATTGACCAACCATGGAGTGAGCTCATAATGAGGCCCACTTTACCCAGAGAGAACAGTAATAGCCTTCCCTTCCGCAGCCCCCCCCCCTCCCCATCCCCGTAAATTGTGTTTGCTCAAGAAAATGATTCGTGCAGGAAAGGAGCCAGGCAGCAAGTACAGACTGGAGGGGCTGGTGTGGGGGGAAGGAGAAAGGTTGAGGCAAAAGTCATGGGCCAGATACTGCTCCCCAAGGTCAGTCACTGTTGCAAACAAGGTCTGCTGTGTAAAATGACTCTCTGGACCCTGCTGGCTCAGGATCCCAGGGGCAGGAGATTTTGGGAGTGTGTGAGCCAGAGCTGGAAGCAGGGAGTGGATCCTGTGCTCGGTGAGTGCAACCCTTGTCCCACTTGTGGTTTCCCCTTGCCTCACTCACATCTCTCTGTCTCTGTTTTTTGTGTAGATGGTGTGATCCCTGCACCAGTTCCACTCTGTCCTGACAATTACCCCAGCTCCTGAGCAATGTCCTTGCCCCCGGCCCCTGCTCTGCTGCAGAAGGCTCGCAGGATGCCTCTGGATTCCGTGCACTTGCATGGTGGATTCACTGGCCACTCTCCTCTGGCCCCTTTACCCACCACTGTCTGCTGTGGAGATCCCCTGAGCTGTGGCAGAGCACCCAACAGAGATTGTGTCCCTGGACAAACCATCAGCCCCAACAGGAGTGCAACCCAGATAAACTGTGCGCCCAGCAACAAGGCTGCAGCTTCCCACCCGCAGCGGCTCCTGACTTCTATCTAGCCCATGACCCGGGGTTCCCAGCAGCCTCCCCCACACCAGTGCATCTCATTTCAGCAGTCATGGAGATTTCTAGAGCGCACCAGCTGCTCACCTGGTTTTAACTGTTCTACCTGTTCAAGACAGCATCCCATCTACATTAACCTTTATTGTGTCGTCCCTGTGCCTTTCATTCCTCATTTCCATTCCTTGTCCCCTTGTTATCTGGGGAGGCGACAGGTCTTTGTCACTTTTCCTTGCTGTTCTTCCTATTCATTTCTCTGCCTTTTACTGTCAGAGCTTCCTTTGCCCGCTCCCTCCTTGAGCAGCATTCCAGTTGGGACCAGCATCTCAAAGACTGCAATTCCCTTTGCCTTGGTCTGGTGTACGAAGTGCCAGAACATCTCAAATTGAGCTGGGACTCTTGTCCCACAGACAGCAAGGTCACTGCAACCCAAGGAGCTCCTAAGCCTGTGTGTATATGAGGCAGCCCATATTTACACAGTGCAAAAAGTAGCTCTGAAAACTTTAGAGATGAGTCCTTAAGGTGGTGTATTCAAGCACCCACATACTGCATCTTTTCTTTGACAGGTGGAGGAGGAATAAGGGTTCATTTTTAGTATTGTTATTATTGTATGATTTGTTTCCTCAGTAATGTCCAGAGGAGAGACTCCTTCCTGACTCTGTGGTAGGTGAGAGAAGGGTGCCGAGGAAAGCACCGGACAGTGGAGAGCTGACATAGGTCAGGAACCTGCTAAATGCAGCTGGGAGATGTGGGACTTGCGTGTGTGCTGCATCACAGGTACGTGGTGGTCTTCCTCCCTGCTACACCGATGTGTTCTGGTGTATGGTCGTTCCCGACTGGGTTCTTCAAAACTTTGGTTTCTTCCATGGTCTCACCCTGGCCCTGGGGGTGAGGTGATTCTCCCCCTGAGCTGTGGACAGTCCCACGCTGGCACCCGCAGGGGATGTCCATGTTTCCCCTCCAGGCAGGAAGGGTTAGGTTTCACTGTGCCCTGGAGAAAGTGCTCTGGAGGCTGTCAGCCTAAAGCAAATTGGAAGAGCCCCCCTACTGTGTTCAGTCTGTTGATTAAAGCAGCATCTGATCTTATTGTCATTCCTAACAGATCAGGGCTGAGTTTTCCAATCCTGCTGCTGAGCCCATTGTTAGTTTGGCTGGTTGCAATGATCTGAACTCATCCTAAGGTGAGTTTTTTTTGTTTGTTTGTTTGTTTTTAATTTTATTTTATTTTGTTTTGTTTTGTTTTTTTGTTTTGTTTTGTTTTGTTTTTCTTGTGGTTTTGAGCCTGCTCAGAAAAGAACTTCTTTCTCATTTTTTGTTCACTGGGGTTTCACGTGGAGGAACCTGCCAACCTGGCAAAAAACCTTTGGTCATGAGTCGCTGACGGATACGGAAGCAAATCAGACTAAACTCCATGAAATCATAAAAATCTAAGCTAGGGTGAAAACAGACCACATTCAAACAGATGCCATCAGACCAGACTCAGCCAGACCAAACCAGAGACCTACCTTGGCTTGATCAGACCAGACCAGACCAGACATATTTGAATTAATATTTGAGTTAAGGGGAATAGAAAGGTCTTTGGGCAGGGGAGTGAAAAGGCATTTTCTTTCCTGCTTCCACTGACTCCAGTAGGAGCCCTGCTCTGCTTTCCCTGCGAAGCGGGCCTCCTGCTCAGGGGCAGAGCTCCCTAAGGTGAGATAGCTGTTTGGAGAACTTGCCACAGTGCCACAGAATTTCAGGGGGGGGCACTTTTACTTCTGTAGTAAAAGCTAAATGAAAACAGAGGCGCATCCTTACCCATTATTAACTGCCTTGGGAATCTCTGGAAACATCACAGGAAATGGTACCCATCGGTATCACAGTACTGACTGTGACTTTTCTGCTATGGTTGGTGCCAGATGCTAACCTTGATTTCCTCCTACCTGGAGGAGACACACAGCTCTGATCTAAATGAAGGGGTTAGGAAGCTACGTGTCTATGCTGTATGATCACAATCAGCAGCACCGAGTCATGGCTTTGCTGCTCTCCACATGACGAGTTATCCAACGGCAATCCCGAACAGGAGCAGTGAGTGTTAAATGGAACAGCTCTTTGGAGTCTGGGTATTTGCCAGACTGTCATTATCCATTGAAGTCCCTTATGAGTTTTTTTTTCCCCATAAAAACAAGGAAACAAAAAAACAACCCAGCAGAAATAATTTTTTGCAGTCTCAACAGTTAGGATAAAATCTTTGTATTTAGACCCTCTCTTCTTCCCCGTGCTTCAAGTTGAGCTTGTTACTTTTCCCAGCTAATTAGCATGCAGCCTGCAGGTTCCACAGCATCAGCTAAATATAAACCATCCTTTTATTTTTTCCTTTTGTTTGAGGGCTGTCGACAGAGCTTTTTGTTCACTTGAAAGGTAGAGGATTAGCCATGTGAGGTTCATTCCTCACGTCTGTCTCCTGTCATCAGAGGACAGTGGGTCCCATCCATTAGCCAGGCACAAATCCAAGGCAACACATTGAGCAAGGCTTCAGACAGGACACTGTCACGGCCAGACTCAAGGGAGTGAGCTCCTGGGCTCTGACTTGGCCACAGTCTAGTGCTGAGGACAGGAGCTCAGCTCTTGTCAGTCCTGGCTTTTCTTCCCTGCCTCTTGACTGTTACAGAGAAGTTACCTTCCTTCAATGTGCTTCTATGTGTTTCGGGAACCATTTTGCTTGGGAAAAAGAGTAGCTGAGGTCTATGAATAGGAATGTTGAAGGGGAGTTGATCCCAGACATCAACCTTTTGATTTAACCAGCTGGTACCTGTAAAATTCTATGAGATTTCCTAAGAAATTAGCCTCTAGCAGACATGGGACAATGACACGTGTCCTCTCCATGTGCTTTCAGTCTTCTACTAACAGATCTGGCCCCTGTATCTGGCTTGTCTGCCAGTTTGCAATGGTTTAGGAGCGATGACATTCCAGGCTGAAGAAGGATGAACACAGCCCCTGATGTTAATTTCTCATCATTTGGTGCCCCCTGTGTCCTTTTTATACCTATTAGGAGGACAGGGTGACATTAAGGGAGACACAGACTGCATTTCAAAGCCTAAGGGATCCCATCTTGGCTGAACTGTAGCTGACATTTCACCCACCCTGGGCTTTAATGTGCAGCAAAGACCCTCTGGGCATGATACACAACTGTTTTATAGAACACTGAAACAGAGCATTCTCCAGCTGGGATAATAAAGGAGAGGATTTTTTTTTTTTTTTCCAATGGCTCCTGTTGGAACACGTTACGAAACCCTTCGCAAGAGGCTTTAAAGAGTGCCTTTAAAATTAATTCAGATGGAGTGAAAATTGGCACAGATTTAAGTGGAAGAAGAATGTGGGGCACGAAGAACCTCCAAACCAAGAGAAATCATTCCTGGAGCATGAAGGAAGTTGTCTGCAGGAGTAGATCTCTTTCCTCCTCCCAGCCCACGGAGCAGGTGGCAAGACTCAGATTTCCCTCCCTGAAGTTGGCACACAGCCGGCCAGTTTAGCACCCAGTCATTGCTCTGGCGTGGTCTGGTTGGTCCCAGCACACATTCCCCTCCAACCACAAACAGCTTGGTGTGGACCCTCAGGGTGACCAGGTGATTTGGCTCTGGTGCAGTCCCAGGTGAATGTCCCTTTGGGCTTACACCACATCTGCAGCCAAAGGGTTCCCACTCGCATCCATCCCACTCTACTGGCGAGGATCCTACTTATTTCTTTGCTTCCTGTGGGAGGTGGAAACAAACACTGCCATCCCTTATAACATCTGTCCTTCTCCTCTCTAGCGCTGTCTCTGTGACTTGTCTCCTTTTCTATGCAGCTACACTTATTTTCTGCCTGTGTGCAGCATCACCAGTGATTTCAGCGTGGAAAAGAAAGTTAAAAAATGGAAAAGACACCCCCCCCCCCCCCCCCCCTTCCCAGCACACACTGTTTTGTAGGAATTTAAACAACCAGGGAGTCTGACTCTATCAGTTCCGGAGGAAAGACCTTCACCTTCTTGAGCTGATACCTCACCTTGCCTGTGTCCTGCTTGCTGATGTGTCACCTCGGCAAGCCCAGAAAGTTGGGCAGTCTGCCTCGCTTCCCAGTCCCCTGTTGCTGACCCAGGGCTGTGCTGCCCTCATGTGAGGACAACAAGGGATGAGGGACAGGCTATCTGCTGAGGGGACAGTGTCATCATCAGGCACAAGGCAGGGACTTCTGGCCCAGATGTTTCTCTGACTGGCAGCCAGGGGTGTTGGATGTCCAGAAATTAGTATGTCAGTGCCCGGAGTGCTGATGTGCTTTCTACTGCCTCATAGTTCTGCTGGGGACCCTCGTGTAAGAGAAAGCAGGTGCTTTCTGATAAAGGCTTCTGATTCAGATTGAAGGGTTACTACAAGGAGTAAGGGATGAAATTTGAAGATAGGGGTGAGCATGGGAATCTATATGGTAGGGTCTCTCCTACATGTTGAAGTTTTCCTCAGAGGGAAGAAATTAAAATTAGTCCGGAACTGAAGCACAAGACAGCTCGAGCCTCCTTTGGCCTTGGAAAAGGGAGGGAGTAAGGGAGTAGCATTTAGGGATCTCCATGCTCTGCCAGTGAAGGGGCAGTACAGGTTTTGTGTCATCTCTGGGCATTCCGACAGCAGCGCAATGGCACCTGCGTGCTACTCAAAACAAAAAGAGAAGCTAGAAACCCTATAGCTTGACCACTAGCCTGACTCTGCTATTTTTTCCTTTAATCCAGACTCATTGGTACACTAGAGCCACTAGTTCCAAAGCCTCCATTCCTCTGTGCCTGCTTCAAAGTTGATCCGTATGTTAACTGTGCAAGCTGGGGTTTTCAAAGCTGGAAATACGCCTTGGGCTGTTTTAATGTTTCATCTAAAGTGGGTCATTCATTTCTGAGGAGAAGATTAGGGAAAAAACAAACACCGCTGCTTTGACCACACTGAAGAAAATTCTGACAGATAGGAGGTTGGAAAGCGCAAGCTTATATATTGGAGATGGGAATCGATGTTTGTAAAATACCACTCAGCCTAACTAGAGCTGCCCCAGTGAAAAGTCATGCATCTTTGAAAACTCCCTGGCACATCTATTTTCTGTAGAGACTGGTTGCAGCTGGACTGCTCTGTCCTCTGAAGCGCCCGTGCGTGCTGAGCCAGCTCTGCCTTCCCGTGCCTCCTGCAGTCCAGTTGGACAGCACTTCCAACAGCTACAGGGTGATTTCTTTGGCGCAGCTATTACTCTGTTGTATCGTGGTGAAGTTTGCGGTCCACAAAGCATCCTACAGCACTACCACTAAAAGATGTCTCCCCACCTCACTAGGGCTCAGGAGGAGTCTCAGGAGGTAAGGCAGGAGGCAGCTCCCTCTCCAAGAGCCGCCCCGGCTGCTGCACATGGTGAATGTGGGGAAGGACTAAATCAGGGAAATGCAAGAAGTGGCAGGGTGATCTCAGGCTGCCCACCCCGAGGGACTGGCTTGCTTTGTCCCTCTGTCACTGAGCTCCTTGCTGCCAGCTGAAGGATGCATAAGGTAAGCTGCTCATTGGGAGCAACTCGTTCCTCCTTTTCTCAGTAATGAGCCCGATTTGTGCTGTCTAACTAGACGGGCTCATGTTTCAAACATAAAATCTCACATAAACCCTGAAAATTCAGACTTTGAGATCTTTGCAAATCTAGCATCCCAAATTAATGACAATTTTGAATGAATTTGGCTTTGTTTCTGTCCCTCAGTTCATCAGGTATGAAGATAATAAAATCACCTGATTCAACAGGGAAAGTGCTGATGAATAATTCATTAATACCTGTGGCACTCAAACACTATCATGAGCAGAACTGAGAAAAGACTTTGAGGAAGGACTTTGTCCCCTGTTGAAGGCTGTGAATGAGCTGGAGCCAGAGAGGCTGAAGCCAAACTGGGGGGATTGGACCATTGGTAGTCAATGTGAGCAGAGGGAAAAGCCTCTCTGTCATTGCGGTCCCTCAGTCTTGAAACCTTCTCTCTGGTTCCTCTGGGGACAGAGGACATGGGGGTACTTGTCTTGGGGTGCTTGGTTGATAGGGCTGGAAGGATGCTGAGGAACAACCATGCCCTGGTACCCAGGAATGGACCAGATGGGGCTATATGGGTCATCTCCATCATAGCACCCCATCCTGAAATTCCATCCTAGAAAGGAGCACAGGGCTGAAGGGAAGAGACAAATGGCCCTCCTGGAAGGAATGCAGTCTTAAAAAAAGGAACTCCACCGAGCCCTGGCTCCGCTCTGTGTGCCAAGCTGCGAGGCAGGACAATGTCAGCTAACTCACCTGTCACCATGCTGCTGGCCTCCATCGCTCCTGCTCCTTGCCTTCCACACACCCAGATATTCCACCGAGACCAGTCTGCTTGTGCGAACAGCTCAAATGCAACTAGCCTGCGAGGGAAGGAAGAGCATGTGTTAAATATTAAATAGCGTATAGCCATTAAGCACTTCTGAGAAATTTCAGCTTGGGTGTAAAAACTTCCTGAACTGCTAATCAGTGGATTATCTGACAAATGGTAGTTTACATCAACAGAGTGGATTATGTGCTTGTGCACAGAGTGTGAGGCAAAATCATCCCCAGAGCTCTGCTTCTCAGATGGGCTCCCCACCTCTGTTTCTGACCCCCACATAGACAGTATTTGCAACCCCCAACACTCTCTGTCTTTTTCCTTAGTGCTCTGAGGTGGTAAGTTATTCAAAGGTTTAATTTTAAGTATTGACACTGCAAAAGGTTAGGGGTTTTCTGAGAGGTGGCTCACATATGCAAAAAAAGAACAGCGTGGTTTGGTTATAATGGGGTGGTTCTCCAGCTACTGTGCAATTCAAAGCATCCAACATACACCCTATAGCACAGTAATAATATGAGGTCCCTCAATTCCATGGAAGTCCGTTACTTATCAAAGAGATTGAGGTGATCTAAGTGATGGGAATAATCTGGAGTGTTGGGTGGAGGTAATACACTTCCTCAAGTGATCCAAGTGTCTGAGCCCAGGTGACTTGGACTTTTTCCGTGATATATCACCAGAAACATCAGGACATGGATCTGCAAGTGTATCATCTTGACTGTGTTAGCTCTTGGTGGACAGCCTAGGTCAGGTCAGGCAGTGAGCTACTACTCCGTACCTGGTCAGAAGTTGCCTGCCTGGGAGAGAAGTATGCTTTGCAATAACCTGAACAGTTTGAGCTAATATTTGATCAAGTGCCACAGCAATGGGGTTTTCCACTGGAAAGCTCCAATTTATTGAAACCCTGAGTGTGCAGCAATAAGAGCTGACTTCAGTGAACAGGAAAAAAATATATGTGCAAGTGTATACATTTGTAGGAAAAGAAATGTTCCCAGATTGTCAAAAACACAATGAAATATTTTGGGCTTTCAGTTTGCAGCAGCTTTCCATTCTTGAAATGTTAGTTAATTCATACGTAGAAGGAAAAAAAAAAAAAAAAAAAAAAGCTGTGAAAGCTCTAAAGGTTGAAGAGGCTGTACGAATAAAGGCCTGTAGCCTTGGAGCTGTTGGAGAGGCACGCTCGCCGCACGAGAGCCAGGCTGTCTGGCAGGGGAGCGATATCTCCCGTCTCCTGGGAGGAACACCAGGGCAGGCTCCCAGCCCCGGAGCGGCAGCCAGCTGCTGGCCAAGGCCTTTTCCTGGGCACCCTCCTTCCAAAGGACATTTGGCACAAAAAGGATGCATTGCCGCTGGGCAAAGGCAAAGATGCTGCAGCTTCCTTCCCTGCTGCTTTCCCCTCCCGAGTCACAGCTGGATCCGTCCCTCTCCCGCTCAGGCTGGGGGGAGGAGAGAGGGGAAGACATGCCGGCAGGGAGGGCTGGGTGATAGCAGCCTGTTTGTAACCCTCGATAAATGCCACAGTGCAGCTAGCGTGAAATGAAGAAATATTGCTTCTGGTAAATATTTATTTTATATCAGAAATTAGCATACCAAATGTAATTAAAAACAACTTTATGTGCACATCCCTCCCCCCCCCCCCCCCCCCCCCCGCCCTGAGTCTGTCAAATGACATCTTAGAATAACTAGTCATAAAGAATGTGGCCTAATTAGCAAGCATCCCAGCCTACTGTTGCTGTTTGATAATTACCCTACAATGAGCTTCTGAAATTAGGATTTCATTCCCCCTTTCTGCCCTCCTCCAGCCAAAGCCAGCGCTGGCTGGTTTTCATCCTCCCTACTTTGATTTTACCTTTCTCCTGGTGAATACCGGAGCGCCTACGTGCCAGAGCCAGCCTCAAAACCCCTTGCTTTGCTGAGCTGGGGATATGAGTGAAACTCATCAGCAGAGGCATCCCCCTCACGCTGGGTGGTTTTTGGAAGGCAAGGGCTGGGGTTTCACCTGTGCTCCTCAACTCCTCGTCCAGGTGCCCAAGAACTTGTCTGGTGAGGGGACGGGAGGGCTGGGATGGGGGGGAGACAGGAGAGGCACAGGAGTGACCAATTAGAGAGGTTTTAAGACAAACAGGCAAGCGGTTGATCCTGATCTAGCGTGCAGCTGCTTAATTGCTCATCCCGGGGCTGCTTGGGGAGTGCCGGCATGCAGTGAGCCTGCTGCTTCCGTACACCAGGGCGTGCGTGAGATAAAAACTGGTTTTAAAGAGGGCTTACAAGTCTTAAATCCATCAGAAATGACCCATCAGTGGCAGGGAAAAAAAAAAAAAAAAAAAAAAAAGAAAAAAGAGAAAGAACCAGATGGTGCCTTGTGAAAGCCTTTCTCCTCTTGTTGCTAGAGTAAAACCAAGGCTGCCTTCCCCAGCCCTGCACAGGCTCTTACTGAGCCAGAGGGCAGGGGCTGCTGGCTGCTGGAAGCCCAGGGTTGGGGGACATGAGCGGCTCATTTTCTCCTCCTGAGATGTTGGACTATCCCCCTGTGACCCCTGCTGCTCGTGCTCATGTGAAGCCCTGTCTCATGCTGGCCCCCTCCTTGCAGATCCAGCCCCCCTGAAGGAGCATCCCGGGCTGCCAGGGGCAGGGCAGGTGGAGGACAGTCCCCAGGGCAGGTCCTCAGGAGACCTAGCAGGGACGAACCGCCTGCCTCAGGCATCTCCAGTCTGCCTGTCTCTGCCCGAATGAGACCCTTGCTCCCCTTGTCCCTAGGGGAGAGGACAAGGTGCTTTTAGGACCTGATTTGTCTGACTTACTTTAGACATTGACTTTAGTATGAGACAAATTACGTCATGGAAGAGTCTGTTTTCTTCATTGACTAAGCAGAGACCCCAGGGTGACTTGCTCAGATTAAAAAAACAACAGTGAAATGAATCCCGTTCTGAGATCTTGTTTTCCCACACATAGAGGCTAACCAAGACAAAGCAGAGGAGAGGGGCAGCTAGTATTAAAGAACAACAGAATTAACTATAATGGGAAGCATTTCCCGAGAGGCTTTTCAAAAGCAGCTTTTCATCAGCACACAGAGAGTCATTGGCTTTGTCTGGCTTTGTCTGGGATGCTTTAGCAAGAGGAATGAGGGCACGAAGAGCCAAGATTTTGAAGGGAGCATCAGCCAAAAGGGTTACACTGGAGCTGAGTTCCCTGGAAATTCAAAAGTGATGCTGAGGCACCCTCAGCTCCATCGGTAGATGGGTGGTTTTGATAGTTTGGCTGTGATGGGGAGGTGTAAGGGAACCAGGGGCTTTTGGGGAGTAACCTTGTGTATGTCTGGGGAAGCCCTAGGGGCACCTATTCAAGCCATCCTGCATCTCTAAGGGCAAAAGAAAAGCTTTCTCCTACTCTGCCCTTCCACCCCACATGGGACCAGAGACCTCAGATCCCAGCATGGGTCACTGGCTGGTGGTGCACCTTGGGTACAGTGACTGGCACACTGGGATGGGAAGGCAGCTCGATGGGAGCTGGGGATGTGATGATTTTGCTGGGTCTGAAAATGAGGAAGGGCTTTGAGCAGATACATGGAAGAAGGGGCTGTGACCCCCCTCATTGCCTGCCAGTGCTGAGACTTGTTTTGTGTCAAGTTTGAAACTGGGTTTGGTGGCCCCAGAGATGGTTCCCCCGCCAGACCCTGCCCAGCCTGGGGCACGCTGGGGCTGTTGCACGTTTCCAGCCCTGGGGCTGGCTCCGAGGTTGGGCTCTGAAGGGCTGCAGCTGCCCTGAGGAATGTGAAAAGCACCGTGCTGCTGGTGGGCTGAAACACGCCGGCAGCCAGGAGGAGGGTGGAGGGCAGGAAGAGAGGGGAAGGAACCTGGCTGGCTTCGAAAAGCCTTCCTGACTCTGCAGTAGTCTCTGTCCCTGTGCTGGCGGTGCTCCCAACTTTATGGAGACCTCCTCCTCTTCTCAGAGAGGATCTCCATGCTGACATTGCAAATGCAGCAGCCCCAGGCACTGGTTTCCTAATTGCCGTGCATGGCTGGGTCCTCTTGGGGATCCAGCAAGGAGGGCTATTGAAGATAAAGAAGGCTGGTGTTTCATTTAAGTCATTAGAGAACTCCTCAGGGAGCTGGAGGGGAGACAAAATGAGAGGGATGGAGGAGGAGAGGGAGGGTGAGGCAGCAGGAGAGGAGGGGAGCGAGACAAGGAGGGAGTGAAGAAAGATGTGGGCGAAACAGGATGGAAATATGGTGAAAGTATCTGTAAGGAAGAAAAAGAGAAAGGGAGAGGGGAGAGAAGGGAGGGTGGGTGAAGGAGATGGGGGCTGTGATAGAGGAAGGATGCTCCTATGTCAGAAAATGAGAAAAAAGTCCTGGTGCTTACCAAGAGCAAGGAGCAGGAGCACTGCAAGCCCCTTCCCTGGGGTGTGCTGTGCTGGGGCCCCGTGGCTGCCTGCTTCTTCTACCCCTCTTCCCTCCCTTTCACTCTGCTCTTTATGTCACCTTCCCTGTCGCTCCTGTCCCCCCAGCTCCCCCCTCTGCAGCCATCTCCCTCTCCTGGCTTGGGCAGCATCAGGCAGATTTTTAATCAGGGAGATTTTTATTTTAATTTTTGACAGCAGTGAGAAGAGCACTTAGTCTTCTTCCCCCGCTCTTTATTTTCTTTTATTTTTTTTTCCTTTATATATTTTTTTTGTTTCCTTTTCCTTTTTAAAATTTTCCTTCCTTTTCCTTAATTTTTCTTTCTTTCCCTTCATTTTTTCCTTCCTTCTCTTGCTCCTTCTCTGTATCTCTCCCTGCTTTTGGACTCCTAAGCCCTTCTCCGTATCCTGCTTCCTCCCTCCCTGATGGAGGGAAGCAGGCAGCCACTTGCAGAGCAGGGGAAGGAGCTGGCCAGCAGCAGGGTGAGCTCAGCATCACAGGCTCTACTCTCAAGAACTTCTAATTGGAAGTGGTCGTCTTGTTTTCTTTGGAAATATTTTCTGGTTAAAAAAGTTACCCTTTTCTGTACACTTTTTTTTTTTTTTTTTCTGGTAGCAGCTTGTTGTTTCTGTCAAACATTATGTTTTGTAGATGGAAGAAAATAACGAATTTTTATAATAAATATGCACTCTCTTTTCTTCCTCTTTGTCCACATGGGAAAAAAGAGAGAAAGCTCAACAAAAATGACACATTTGAAAAAGTGAAATATTTTCATGTATTATTTTGGAGAAGGTAATTTTTTGTTGTGGTTTCAGAGTAAAATAAAAAAAAAAAAAGAGTTTTGATGAATTCTGCTGGTGTTCTGAATAGACAAAGGGAAATTTCCTCACTAAAGCTATTTCACTGCTATCTTGCAGCAAGGGAAACTGAGGCACGGACAGCTTCATGGGTTGCCTCAAAGGCAAGCCTTGGCAGCTGTGGCTATTTGCCTTACAGGCAATTACATCATTCCAGTTTAAATTGCACGGTGCTTTTTCCCTGCTACAGATAGTATATTTGGTTTTTGGCCACTCCAGAAGCATTTCACCCCTGTGCCGGCTGCACCCCTGTGCTCAGGGCAGTGGGCACAGCGGGTAAGAGCTGTGCACCAAGGATGTTTCTGCAAATGAGGAGACCAGGGAGGAATGGGAAGGAGAAAATTTAATTGCCGGAGCTCAGGACGTTTTCCAGAGCTTGCAACACAGACTTTCTCAAACACGGGATGCATCAAACCTAATTGCTCTCCAGGCTGGCCTTAATTAGAAAGTGTTTTAAAACCCCATGTCAACTCCCTGCTGATAAAACTGTCTTGCAGTGTGAAATGAGCACCAGCTGCCCCAGCACCCTGTAGCACTGCAGGAGTGCAGGATGCCCAGTTCTCTGCCTCCAGAGAAACCCCACAGGGCTGCAGCGTGCTGGGGTTCAAGGGTGCCCTCGGTCTCCAGCCACCCCACCTTCTCTCAGCCCGTTTCCAAACAGGGCTGTCCCACAGGGCATGTGTGCTTCCCCGGGAATGAGGACATGAGGGGTTGTCGTGGGTTCAGACTTGAGGCTGGACAACATGAGAGCAGTAAGGGGCAAGCAGAGGAGATGCTCCCTGGCGTTCCCTGGTAAGGAGATGCCGCTGCATCAGCCCTCCTGTCTGAGCTGGCCCAAGCTGTAGCACATCCATGGGAGCGAGAGGAAGCAAATAGTCTCCGGTTCAGCCTCCTGCCTCTGAATATGTCCCCCTCTTCTGCCTTTCCCTGGTCCCCCGCTGTCATTTCCCACTTGGCCAGCTCCACAAACATCTTAATTTCATGCCTGCTCGTCAGGGCTGCTTTGTGAAACATCTGAATGACATTAGCACAGTTTAAGAGTGTGACAGACTGAGGAGCAGCAGCCTCCTGTGATCGCCTATTCCAGATGGTTAAGTGACAAATCTCACTTCTGATATCTTAACTAGAGAGGTGCAGGAGGAAAATGCCCCCTGGGAACAGCCCCCTCCACCCCCCTTCCCCCCGCTCCAGCTCTGAGCTGGGACCAAGCAGCGGTTAATCCAGACGGAAGGAGACATACAGCAGATGCCATGTTCTTCAGGGACCCTAGAAAGCTTTTCCCCTCCTTCTGACTTGTTCCTTTCTCATCTCGATTACGTGCACAGCCATAAACAGCTCAGGCAGACCCTGTGCTTGTTCCTGCAAGTGTCTTTTGCCCAGTGGCTCTCTCATTAGGGTAGTACTCTGTCACATTAGCTTCAAATGGTATTTGCAGTCTCATAGGGGTGCTTCAAGCCACAGACCATTGCAGGACGTTTTGGGGAAGAAACTCTGCATTCACACTGGTAATGAAAGACAAGCATTGTTGGGGGGAAGCTCAGGGTGACACTGCAAGCTGCTTGCATCTCAACTGCCTGGCTGAGTGCAGCTTTGCTTTCCAGTGCAACCCCACCCATATCACATCCAGTTCCTGGACCACTCCTTACATCAGTGTAACAGTCTCCTACTACTATTACCACTGGGAGTGATAGAAATGCATTGTAGGACTAGTACTGACGGGTTAAAACTCTGCTGCCAATTATAGCTAGAAGTTCTGGGTCAGGATGGGTGATTGTGTGTGTGTGTGTGTGTGTGTGTGTATTGCTATTCTACCTTTTGAAATGCAGCTGATCCCAGCTTGGAGCACTGCAGCTTGTTGGAAAGACAGGACAGGACAGGACAGGACAGGAGGTGGTAGTGCAGGAAGCGAAGTGAAACACTGGGGAGGGCTACTTAATGGTCACCTGCAGTTGGAATTTTGTGCCTCCCCTGCAGTACAGCAGTGTTACAAAACTTTTAGTGAATAATCTGTATAAAATGCTTCCTTTTGTTCATGCCATTTAATGGGAGTTTCCCATCTTGGCTCAGGATGTGGATCCTGAGAGGACGATGTCCTTTCTCATGCTGTAGCATCAAATGTATTCTGGGTCTGCAGGCCACAGAAAATACAATAAGCAAGGTAAATATTGAAAGGCTATGTCCTTCTATGCTTCCAGTGCTGTTCCCACTTCTATAGTTACAGACATGTGGATGTGTTGCTTGGTAAATGCCCTCGCCTCCCCTAACCCTCCTCTAGCCCCAGCATCTTTCCCCAAGCTCAGACACCCCAGGGGCAGAGACTCACAGGGCCTTTGCTCACCTGGCTTGCTTGTGTCAATGACCTGGACAGGGAGTTGAGCAGCTTTAATAGTGCCCAAACAGGGAAAACTCTCTGTCCTTCCTGCCCTGATGCAGCCTCCCAGCCCTGAAGAGAGGGCTCCCCGCCTCCCAGAACAAGAAGCTGAAGTCATTGGCAATAGGTCTGGGAGGTGGGAATGAAAGACAACAGCTGATCAGAAAATAAAATTGGAGAGTCTGGGGGAAGGAAGTAAATCCAGCTTTTACTGATCTTTCATAAAATAGCAGCAATCTGGTAGTTAGATAATTGCTTTTGTAAAATGCTTGGATTTCAATGTAAAGGTCGAAGGTTTCCTGGTGATGCCACATGAATAAATTTAGAGTCTGTGCAGGTACTGCTTTCCTCTTGGTGAGACATTTGCTTTTGGTGGCAGGTGACACAACTGCAGCCAATGCTCTGGTCTGTGCTTACACTCAGCTGCTGCAGTCTGGAGACGTCTGACTTGCAGACTCCTGAGAAATGCTCGCAGGAGGCATCCATCAGTATCCTGGTCCCTGTCTGCCCTCCCTCTGTTGTGTTGGAGCACATCTGTTACTTCAGAAATATCCCTTGAGCCTCCTTGATATAGAAATAAATAGGAATTAGTATATGCTGTTGACACCCTATCTTCTGCCCTCTGCAGATGGGAGGCAGAAATGGGGTTGGATCCATCTAGGATTACCCTGGATGGTCGAAATGATTCTCAGGCTGGTCCCGGAAGAATGATAGGCAGAAGAATGGGTGCAGGGGGAACAGACTTCTAAACCCAACCTTGCCATTGGAGAAATGTTTCAAGTTACACCCTCGAAGAAGAAAGGAGATGTTCAAGATCCCAAGGAAGGTGACCTGGCCTGATTGAGTTCATCTGAGGTGCTCTGGGTATGAGGAATCACTTGCCCCATCCTCCGCTGGTACACGGTGTTGCCCATCACCTCCACCCACTGCCTCCCTCCCCAGGGATCCTGGGGGAAGGTGACAGGCAGAGCAAAGTGGAACCAGCCGGACTCAGGAATACAGCAGCAAATTCCCCAGCCATGAGTAAACTGCGCATTTCTCAGCGCTTTTAATCTCCTTATTATGGTAATGGGTTGATAACTGATTGTGTAGTTAAAATGGAATTTGACACCAGGGCTGCAGTTTCTCTGACTTCAGAGAGATGCTGCAGTAAACAACCTGGTAAAGAGCTATAAGAGCTGATGTTCTGCTTCAAACCTGCGCTAATGGGAATCTGGAGAAGTGCAAGAGAATAAAGAGAAGCTGAATTTATTTGGATAGATGCATCAAATGGCCCTGGATAAATAAAGCATTTCTTGGCCTAGAAAGTGGATGGTACGAGAGGTCTCCCTGGGGTGAAGAGGAAAGGCACGGAAGATGCAGGGGCTGGGCGGGTAAAAGACTCTGAGGCCACTGGCTGCAGTGTACAGCATTGGCACAATCCTGCTGCAGCAGCTGTACACATAAACCTCAACAGGGAACTGGCCTCACTGACACTGATGGTCCCATCACCTGCTGACCCCTGCAACAGCACATCACCTTTTCCTGACATGTTTCGTCTCTGCTTGGTCCAGATGATCAGCTGGTGTTTTAAGCACATTTCATCCTTTTCCTTCTGCTGTTTTATTAATTCCTGGCTGCTGTTTTCATGTTGTCTACTGATTCGCCTGCTATGAGGTTCAGAGTGGCCCAGCACATTGGCCAAACACTTGTCCTTCATAGATTTCCTTTGAATATTCCAGATGTTTGGGAACTTAGCTCTGTTGCTTTACCTGATCTGACAGATTTGCTCCTATCCTATCCTATCCTATCCTATCCTATCCTATCCTATCCTATCCTATCCTATCCTATCCTATCCTATCCTATCCTATCCTATCCTATCCTATCCTATCCTATCCTATCCTATCCTATCCTATCCCATCCTATCCCATCCTATCCTATTGCAGATCCCCCTGTTCAGTGTAAGGCTTTTCCAGCAAAGCACAGTACAATGACTGATGTCCATGACCTGTGGTTTGTTCTTATATCTTCACTCCTGTCAGTGGTTTGGCACAAAGCTGTATCTCTACAAAGGAGGAGAAGGGATCTCTATCATGGTCCTAGCAATTAAGTTGCAGAGGATAAGAAACACGAAGGTGATAGGGCTATGAACCTATCTTCTTCTCCATCCCTGTAGGCACATTTCTCCCACACTAGAAGAAGAAGGGGAAGAACCTCTCTCCACCCACCCTTCTGAGATAGGTGACAACAGATGAGGCAAACTGAAAACCCCTCTGAACTGCTGAGATCCCAGTACTTTTCCTGAATTCTGAAATCTGAGGAATTGCAGCCTGACGGCCTGATGGCTGCAGGTCCTTGTGCAGTCCTGCTGGACTTACCCCAGTGAAGATCCCTACTCATACTCTATCAGCCACTTAGACCACTCCATTCTTCCTTTGAAAAACAAAAAGATAAAGACTGTCATTATGAAACTCTGTTTTTATTTATTTATTTATTTTTTAAACTCACAGTCAAGTACATTTGTGTGGGGAAAAAAGACCCATTGAATTTCAGGGTCTTGGGCAGCAGCTATTTCCTCCATTAAGCAGAAGGACGTGGGGAAATGAGGGAAAGTGTATTGACTGATTTTACCAAGGTCCATTATAGGTCATGTGGATATTGAAATACGAATCTGGCTTTGACATTAGGCGGAGAGGAAGCTGGACTCCCAAGAGGGTGCTGTAATGAGAAGACACAAGCTCGATTTGTTGGTGGGTTCAGGAAGGGGAGGATGAGCAGTGTCCCCAAGTGCCCCATCGGAAGCTGTGTTCAGATGCTGCAAATAGCCCCTGAGTGCTCACGACCAACCTCCCAGCCCATCCTCCTCCTCCTGAGGACTATGAGAGGTGCAGCAGGTATCTGTGAAGCCCCAGACTCCACCATAAGCACATAGGGTTGGAGCTGCCCTTGCCCCCCAGGCACCCTCTGCCTGTGTGCTAGCACTGGAAATTATACTAATATGAGTCCTTTACAGGAGAAGTTTGGGGAACTGCACTCAGCCTGTCCCTGAGTACTGGATGATGCAGGTGCTTGATGAAAAAACAGTATTTATAGAGAAGTCTGCTGGAACCTAAAGCCTGAAAGGTGATTTTTAGGGGAAATACTGACTGTCTGGTGTGATTAGCTGAGAATACCGTATTTAGTGTGGAGGCTTTTACCTAGCTGCATGTAGCACCCTCAGGTAACGAGAGGTGAATCTGCAGACCTGCAGAAACCTCTTGCTGGCTGTTCTCTGCAAGTGCTGGGAAGGAAACAGGTTTGAGGGGATTAAACTGTGATGCCCAACAGGGTTTTTGGGCTAATGGATGTCTCACACCCACCTTTATTCTCAGCATGTTGAAAGCAAATAAGAGCAAGTTTGGCTCCTTTAGGCAAAGCAATACTGCAAATCAAGCTGTGCTGATGCACACAGCATGTGCTAAACTGTGGAACTCCTTGCCACAAGAAATTATCCTGCTAATGGTGACAATAACTTAACAAAGCTTGATGACATATGTAGGTAGGCAAACCAGCATGTGTGGTAATACAGTCTTGTGATCCAAGAATAAGAAGGAGTTTCTTTTCTAACTGTTAGGTCTGGGAGGCTTTTATAGATTTTTTTCAGCCTGCCGAACCAATACGTATTTGCTGTAGGCATGTTTCTGTATGAACCCGTTTTTTTAGAAGGGGATTAGAGAGAGGTGACAGATGTTTTTCATCTGTGGGTTGCTGGCTGGCTGATGTACCCTGAGTCAGAGGCATGGGCTTATCTAAGTGTAGCTAACACAAATCTATACAACTTCTCTTTCTTTCCCAGAGCTGTCAGTAAATCCAACAACACCATCTTGCAGTTCAAGACCCTTAACCAGCTTGGTTGTTGTTTGGGAGAATTTGTGATCTTCTTCAGTCTTGACAGTCAAGAGCACACCCTGCTCTTCTACTGGGAGACTCTCCTTGTCCTTTTCTGTCTACATCCCAGCTCCCTCATCCCGAACTTCGCACTTGTCAGATACTGCCCACCAACTCAGACCAAACGGATGCTGTTTGCTGCCTGCTTGGCTGCCTCCTTCATATATCCCTGTCACTGTGGTTGTACACCCGATTCAATGCAGTGTTGCCTGGTGTGAGTTGGGCTCTTGTCTTTTCCTTCGCCTCCACTGTGCACCCTTTGTGTCCTTGTCACCTCGCTGGTGCAATCAATGCTGTCTTCTCTCCTTGCCTTCTTCCTGGCATCTCCTTATTAGATGCCATTTCCAGAGGCTGCATTGGTCTCTCTCTCTTTACACAGTTCCAGGAGCACCCATTAGCATTAGACTCCCCCTCCTTGCAAGTCACAGGCAGCCCTGCTCCTTTTGGACTTAGCCTCTAATTTTAGCATCTCTTTTCTTACAACTACTCTTCCCATAAGGTCAGAAGAGTTCCTGCCCTGTCAGAGACGTTATTCTCTTGGCAGAAAGCAGATATTTTGCAGTCATGCAAGCCAGCCTTCTCAGAACAAAGCAACCTTTATTAGGCAATGGGGATGCAGTGATTCAGGGTCATTAGGCTAGGCTGGCATGCCAAAGTTCACACGCGTATCTGTGTTGGGAACACGTACCTGCAGCTCTGCCTGGCAATGGTTTGGGGTCTAGCTCCAGCCCTGCACAGGGCAGCAGAGGGGTCTGCACTGCTCTGCAGCCGTGATTCCAGAGTATCTCCAGACCTGTATCGTGACATCTGAGCGCTGCCCCTGTTAGCAACCCCTGTTTCCTCTTCCCAGTTCTCAAGGTGTAGGGAATCCGGGCAGACCCCACAGGGTCTGTGCTTGGGGATGGCCCTAAGCTTGGTCCTTATCCAAAGGTTATTGCTCTGGTTTTGTGTTTCAGAAAGCTGCTTAAGGGACTGGGAGAGCAGAGGTACAGCAGAGCCCTTCCGTAGCTCCTCTGGGAGAAAGATGTGCTTCCTTAAGCAGGAATTCCCTGGGTTGCTCCACATGTCTTCGAGTATGGCTTTTTGCAGAAATTGCCTCTGCCATCTTTGAGTTGACTGACACCTTCTGCGAAGTGAGCTGCCTTATGGTAGCACTGCACTGGTGGTATGACAGGGCTATGTATTGAGGTTCTTTGGGAAGAAAGGCAGCCTATGAATTATTTAAGCACCTCTGTTTCCGATTAGCTTATGACTAACGTTCATTGCACTAACCCCTGAGACGCTGCACGTTAAAACTGCTGGAGAAAATATAATGGGTTGAATTGCTTTCTAGGTAGCAAGGTACACACAAAGCTTTTGTGGACTTTTGTGTGTTTGTTTTGCTTTTAGTTTTAAATAGGCACACTGAAAGAGAACTCAGAAAGTCTGCTCAGGGATTGGGAGTCCACAATGGGCCTGAATTGTTTTTCAAGGGCAACAGGGAACAACAGGGAGTCAATAGCACAGCAAACAAAGGAATTAGAAAGAAATCTTCTTTTTGGTGTTACATTAAGGTTTTAAAAGCCTTAAGACCATGAGATGAAGCAGGGAGTAAAGATTGCCTTGAGATAGCCTGTGGAATGAAGGGTGCATGAACGACACCAGCAAATTTTGAATCATGTTGAAAAAATGTAAAAAAGAATGTTGGTGGAGTTCAGAAGGCAGAGGCCGATGTTATAACAAGTTAATAAATGCCTGGTGTGTACTGACCTCTTTGTAGTCTATGGCCCAAGCTGGAAACCCTTTCCTGCTGAAGTGGACATACAACCATTCCAACTACCTCCCTCTTATCAGAGAGTGCAAGTCTTCCATAAGAGCTCAGATACAAACCCCCTTTTAGATTGAAGAGACCAGTCCAGAATCTGAGAACGCAGAGATTTAACTAACAGTTTCATGCAGGATTTGGATATGCATCATTACTGTTTCCCAAATGATTCCCGTATGTATTAGCAGCCAGGTGGCAGGTCTGTCTTTGGGTCGCTGGAGGCCACAGATACCTTTTAGTCTGCTTCCCTTGTTGCTGTGGGTCAAATGAAAAGTCTCAGCTTGTTCTTCTTTATTCACACACACTGACTGTTAGCTACATGTCCCTCTGGATACCTGTGTGCTGGCTTAATAATCACCTGAGATATATTTGCTAAATAAGGGTATGGTTCTTGATCACAAAACCTAAACATCAACAAAAAAGGAAACTTCATTAGTTGTGTTATTCCACAACATCAGAGCCAGCTGCACCATGTTCCCAACAGTGTGAGTTTCCTGAAGACTTTTTCATCAGTTGAGCTCCCTTCAGGTACGACAGCTAGAGCAAAGGCCACTTAGAATAAAAGTTGGAGGTCCAGCAGGAATGCAAGGATATTGCCTCCTGGGGACCCCAAGGCAAGTCCTTCAGCCTCCTTCAAAACTTGCATCTGGTTCCCAAACTTCTTTTTTCTGCCCATACATCTTTGTTTAGGTTTCTTCCCTCTGAAGAAACAGTGTATCTTGGGCCTGTCAGGATTGTCTGAGACCCCCCTTAGGAAAAAAATTAAGGACAGAAGAAATGTATAACAACAAAGCCAAGAGTTAAGGTCTCAGTAACAGACTGCAATTCGTTGCACTGATAAGCATTTTCAGAGGGTACTTCATCTGCTCTCTTCATCTGGAATAGATGAGATTTCTCTTGCCTTTAAAACGGTTCTTCTGCTGTAAGAGGAGTCTGGGGTGGTTACTTCACATGGAGGCATTTACACAGCAGACATCTAAAGAGTGGGCAGGAGTGAGCAGATTTTGCCCCTGGTTACAGAAAAAAAAATCAGAAATATGAGGGCTGTCACACAGCTCTTCTCCTTGCTCCCTCATAAAGTTTTGTGGAGGCGTATCTTGGCCGCAGGAACCAAAGTGGTGTTTTCCAGAACCGACCCAACCAGTGAGTTTCTTTTCCCCATTTAGACTTGGGAGACTCCAGATTCTACTGACAGCAAAGACAGCTTCAAAGCATCTCCCAAGAGCTCCTCAATGGCCTTATTTGTTTTAGAGATCCCACTGTGCAGTAGCTGTGCCTTCTTGCTTGGTGGGCGTGAGAAAACCAAGGGAACATCTGCTCCACAGCTGGTTTTCCTGACACGGCTGTAGAGGGTGCTGGAGCACAGCCTCTCTCCCTCCGCTTCCCTCACCTCTGAGGAAGGCAGCTGAATCACATCCCTGAATTTATGTGGGTGTCTGTTGCCATTCCTACCTCATCAAGGCATCTCCTTACTGTACGGCAAGTGCTGGGCTTCCCGGCAGTTTACAGAGACTATGTATCTTAGGCTAACGCATAGATGTGGGACCTACTTCTGCTTGCTCCCTTCATTAGCTCTGGGGAGCTAGCTAGGTCTTTTAAACCATTTGAAGTCTCCGGAAGGTCTCTCCATAGTCAAGATTTCACCGAATCTCCTAAAATAAGCAGGATGTTGCCTGGTCAATGCCCCCATGGGAAGCCTGCAAGGCACATGTGAAGTGCGAAAGCAAACAGCAGTGGCTTTCTGTATCACTGGCATGTTCTGACATGACGGGAAGCTTTGGTGTAGGATGAGCAATCTTTTAGCTAAATCCTGAAATGCAGACTTCAGTGATGCCTTGACAAGTTTTAGCCCTGCTTTTATGACTGTACTACAAAGTTTCTGACTGCTTTATGCACCAAGCTTCCTACTGGGGCTGATATTATTCATTCCTTGACAAATTTCTTCAAGTGCTGCCTCATAGTCCACTCTGGGGCAGCTGCATTGCAGCACTAAGGGACCCCGTTACCTGTGAGAGTCCCTTGGGATGGAAGGTGACATAGCAGTGCCTTGATGGTGGAATGAGGGAGGGGGACCAGCTGCTCTCCCTCTCTGCCATATGTCTGCTTCTGTATGCAGCCCGAGTGCAAATGCATTTTATTAAATAAAAACGTTCATAATTGAATGAAACTCCCAAAAGCTGGTTGGACTCCAAGAGCAACGTCAGCTCGAGGCAATGCTTTTGTTCTCTCTTTCTCCTTTTAGCTTCTTAAGTCCAAACATCTCTCAGATATTATCTCTTCTGTATTTTTAATTGGCAGGGCTCACAGGGTTAAAACACTCCTGTGCTCAGTTCAAGGCACATCATGGCCTGGGGACTGTTATCAGCAGGATGCATGGGGAGATGATCCTGATTCAGGAGAAGAGAGTTTAACTGCATGGATGTCAGCTCCACGCCATGCTATTTGCTCTCCTCACCAGAGAACAGGCCCTGGACTCTGAGACCAGGAGAAAGGGTGTCTTGCCCCAGTCCAGTGCTTCTGGTCTCCTAATGCTCCCTGTCACTCCTCCAGTGCATTGAGGCCAGACTGGCTGCAGAGTAAGATCCTTCACCTCCACAGCCATCCCAGGAAAAGGACGGACAGATCAGTTTTTCTGTAACCCTGGGGCTTTTCTCCTTGCACACATCCCTCCCCAGCCATCACATCTAGGCTTGATTTGAGGAAGGCAATTTGCTGGACTGGCATAGGATCTTCTCACTCTTTGGTTTCTCTGTAAGATCTTCCCAGCCCAGCAAGCTTGTTGTGTCCTATCTCACATCAGACAGTCCTTCCTCAGAGCTGGACTTGCCGTGGGGGTACTAAAATGCAGCCCTCCCAAGAGAAGGACCAGTTCTGCCCTGGCCCGGGCAGACAGGGTGCTTCTCTGTGATAATAACGCTGCCTCGCACGCCTGGTGCTCTCTGTAGCAAACCGAGGGCAGAAGGCCTGCGTGCTAAGTGATCTCTGTTTGCCTCGTCTACATCCCCGCCGCTCCCCTGATAGCAGGGCCGCTCACCGCCTGCCCCGTGCGCAGCCCCCGCCGCGCTCACAGCAGCAGGGTCCTCGCAGGGGCTGGGGCAGAGAAAGGGCCGAGGGCTACTGACATCATGCAGTGGGCTAAAGCACTCAGAGAGGAGCCGTACAGTATCCCAATAACATCTTGGAGGCGTTGGCACCAGTGAGTGGAAGAGGGTGTCTGTCTCTCCTGTGCACCTACGGAACAATTCTCTACTCCATTTTGTTACAGTCACTTGCAGCAAAGTCATGAGTCTTGCTCCTGCACCCGTGGTGTGGCTGCGAGGTTCTTTTCCACAGTGACCCTGCTATAAAACATCCTACGGAACCTGTCGTCTACTTGATACCGTCAGTGTCACCTGCTAAGAGAGGGGACCTGTCCCTTTGTCACTTACAGCCTGCTGAAGAATCCCTGGAGGCCCTCATCCCCACACCGCCCACGCTGTGCCGAACTAGCCGAAGCGTGGGCAGATGCCTACCACCCAGCAGCTGCGGGGACACTCGTGTCCTGGAGGTGGCCAGGTGGGCTGGTACGGACCTGAGCCATGCACAGGGTGCACAGCAGCCTGTCTGGGGTCTTTGAGGGGTAACCAGACTCCGGCAGGATGTTTTTCTCCGTTCATGTGTCTGTCTCTGGCCGCCACACAAAACTCCCAGCTGGGATCTTCCCACAGACACACAGGGTTGGAATGTGCACTTGTGCATTAGACAACCTTAACATACACTTAACCGTTGTTTTCAAACAAAGACAAAAGCAGTCATTAGTGAGCAGACATTATCTCATCCATCCTAGCAATACCCACTCCAGCTTCCTCAGCGTTTCTGCTGGCACCCCCTCAGCCGTGCACAAGGGGATGGCTTGACTGCCTGATGCCTCTTCATTGCACTTAACTGCTGCTGCCTACAGCCAGCACCAGAAACAACCTGTTTTCTCCCAACAGTACTTTCAGGTTTTGGATTAAAACAGAGAGAAGCCAGGAATATTTCCCTTCTCTACAGTCAGGCTGTTGCCATCGTGAGCCTTCATTTGCCTGGGTTGAAACTTGAAAGCGGAGCTCAGGGATCTGCAATCAGAGCCAATTGCTTCCATCACCTAATGCTTTCAGCACTCACCTGGACACAATCCCCAGCCATTCCTATGAGAACTGACAATACTTTCACAGCAGCATCATTCCTTGCAATGAAGGCACTTTGCTCTTGACAGTTGTCCACACTATGGCTTTTTGCAAGATTCTTGGTTAATGTGTTGTGCAGATCGTACGATGCAGTCAGAAATCCCTGGCATCTTTAGTGCCTGTTTCTAGTGATACTGCAGTTTCTTGAGCAGGTATGGGGTCAAATCAGCCTCACTCTGTAATCACTAGTTGGGGGTTGTCTTATTTCCCTGAACACAGAGTACCCAGTTCCTTCATGCATCATTTATATTCCCTGCACCCTGGCAAAGCTCTGGCCATTTCTCTATTCCAGCCACGTTTTCAGAAATGTTCATTTTCTTTCAGATTCTCTTTATAAAAACAGGAATGCTCTATCATCTCCAGTGACTCTGAGGATAGGTGATTTTGTAGATTTCCACAATCTCAGCAAATGCTTTGTCTGCAGATTTAATGGACACTGTTAGGCTACGCAGCAGATTATAAATTTTAGCCCCCATTACGATCAGTAAACTGCCAGGTTTTTTTTAGATGTTATCCGCTGTTCACCCTCATAGCATAAGGGGGGGGGGGAGCTGTTTTCTCCCAAGACAGTGGAAAAACTCATTTTCCCCAGACAGCCAGACATGTCTAATGCTTTTATTTTTCCCTCTACATGTGGACTACTCACAGCCCCACGCCTGCACCGTGCAGCTCCCCATACTGTGTGAGTGGGTCTCATGGCTCTCCTCATTCACCAGCACCCCAGGAACAGGGTAGAGCTGAATCACAAAACTGGTGGGGAAGGAATGGCTGCAAGTCCTGAGGGCTGGTCTGTACTGACAGCTTTTCAAGGGATGGTTTTTTATACCCATACCAATAGAAGAGCTGAAACCGTCACCTCATGTGATGCTACTCAGGCCTCCCCCCACCTTCTCTCCCTTGCAAAGCTCTGCTGCTTCCTGCTGTGGGTTTGCACGGCATGGGCCGACACTCTCATCTTGGCTAGGACCCCAGTTATTGCCATGACTCAAACACTGTTAACCTGACTTCAAGTTGCTAGCAAGCTGCTGCCACTTCCACACTGGAAACCTGATAGCCTGGTGGGCTCCTGTGCAAGTTTTTGCCTTAGCTGGAGTGTCTTTGAAGGGAAGGGTGGATGCAAACTGAGCAGTTGAGGCATTACATGTACTTTCTTCTTCCTTTCCCATACCTGGGTTTCCTTCTGATGGCTGGGTGCTGCCTGGCTCGTGTAGGTGGCTGTTCTTTGAGCCTGGACATCTCTAGCCAGGCTGGCTGATGAGGACCTGTGAATGCTCAGCCAAGTAACACAATTCAAGGAAAGCTTCTGAGTCCTCTCACCACCTCCCCACTCCCTGCTTGCTTTCCCCTTCCATATCCTCTGACAGCTGGATTTTACTCCTGGTCCGCTCTCCTCCTCCGTCTGCTTTCTGCAGCTTGCAGTCAGTTCACTGGGCGGAGGAACGGGGGGATGAGCAGGAGTTGGATGGACACAGCAGGCTGTGACGGTGACATGCATAGCCCCCAGCATCTTGCTTGTGCAGCTGGTGGGACCTATGAGTTACAGTATTGCTCAGTATCAAGAAGCTTGGCATAAATTGTCTTCATGCCCGTGTCATGAGATGGAGGCATTGGGTCGGCCAAGTGGTCTCCCAGGCAGAAGCAGGAGGAAGGACTTTTCCGAGATCCTTCAGCCACTGGTCTCTGGGTGGAGGTGACGAAGGAAGTCACACTGCACATCCCAGGCCCAGTGTCCCTCTGGAGAGCTCTCTGCTCTGGGCTGTCAAGCTCTCTGCTGAGCCATCCTGACCTCCCGAGCCCTGGGAAGGATGGGTTAAGGCAGAGCATGCCTGAGCTGTGGGAGGCCCTGAGGCTCTGATGTAGCTGAGCAGAAAGGCAGCTATTGAGTCTGCTGAATGTTTTATAGTGCATTCAAGTACTGAGCCCACTATCAAAGTTGGGCATTACCCATTTAGAGTCTTATCTTTAAAATAAATGATAACTCTTTGAGGATGAGTTGCTGCCAGGTGAAGGAGTGGGATGGGGGGTGTATGTCTGATACAGGAAGGGAGACTATACCAAAAAGACTTAGACCTCTCACCTGAAAGGCAGCAGAGATGGGAAATCAGCTCACAGAGTCTATGTATCTCTTCAGATCATGGCATCATCCTGAGAAATTTTCCCAGCCAATGATATTTTTACATTAAATTGGAGAATTTTGAACCCCACACTCACCACAGAAGAGAGGATTCATTTATTTTTTTTTTTTTTTTTTATACTGCAGAGGTACGTAAAGCCTGAGTCAGTACAAATGGTTGGGGGAGGAAAGGGGAAATAAAAAGGACTGTGCTGGGTGGGAATGTGATGCCACAGATGCTGTCATACAAAGGGAGGCAGCATGGGCCTGGGGAGGGAGCTCTGTTGTCAGGGAGTTAACTCTGGGAGGAAGATGTTGTGTGTTGTGGGTAAAAAGGAACTGAAGGTGTTTAAAGGTGGAGGGGATAGGTGACCAGTGGGGGTATGAGAAGATTTGCACAGATCTGCAGGGAGCTGTGGGGCTTGTGAGCACTCGGGGTGGGGGCTTGCAGCGTGGGAGGGGGCAGCGTTTCATCTGAAAGAGGTGCACGGTGCAGGTGACCAGCATTTATATGACAGTAATGCCCACTGTGTGCCCAAACTTCCTCAGATATACAGAAAGAGACAATTGCTGCCTGGAAAAACATACGAGCCGTGAAGCCAAGCAGTAAACAAAAGGCGTGAGGGAAGGGAGAAAAGGCGGTCATTGCAAACACAGGAGATGATGCACTGGACAAGACGAATGTCCCTTTAGGCCCTTATCTCAACCCTGACAGTGGCTGATATCAGATGTTCCAGAGAAAGCTGCAAAAACCATCTTCACAACACATCTGGGCATTGGTGTGATAGTATCCCCACGAGGGCTCTTTCTGCCAGACCCCATTTGCTGATTAGCCTACACATGGAAATCAGGAGACTGAGAACTCGTCAGCTTTGCTCTGGCTGATGTTGCAGCCAGAAGGATTTTCACTCATGTAGCCTGCTAGCCCAGCTGGTTTCACTCCCAGTTGCTCTATTCTAGATGTGTTATGGGATCCTCAGCCCTTCTGGCAAGAGTGGACTCATGAGCTATGTCACCAACTCCTGTGCCCCTGCAGACAAGCACAGCCTAAGGTGAGGCTGGACTATACCCTTTCTAGCTACATCTAATTGACATGAATTGAGGGCTCATCCATTCTTCATCCCACAGTTTTGAGCACTTCCCTTCAAGTGTGGGTAGGCACTTGGAGCAGCATGTCACCACTCTTTTCCCCTGTGGAGGACTATTTCTGGAGGATGAGTTAGCAGAAGACTGAGGCACAAACCAGGCAATCCACACGCCACTGCCATGGATAGTCATGTAAGGTCCAACAATGCTACATGGCCCAACTGGAGAGTCTCTACCAGCATTTGCAGGTGCTCTAGACATTGAGCCTGCTGCCCTCATTCTGTGTGCAGTGGGGCTGATGAATAAGGGACATAAATTTGAGGAAGGACCCCATGATTAGATTACAAGCACCTGGGATTGACTGACAATTGCTGAGCAAGTTGATGGAGTGCAGTGTTACTCCGAGACACCTTTGACAGTCCTTAAGATGATCATCTGTAAGATATCAGAGTGTAAGCTACAGTGCATAGACCAATTAATGGAAAACCCACAGTGTCTGTTTACAATCAAAGCACAAGGAAATCAAGCAACAGGAGAGAAATGAAAAGGAATAAAAGAACTTTCAAAGTGTTATTTGGCTGTAGATGGCAGTTGCTCGGGGCTCTCTGCACAGGGTGCTCTTCAGGAAGATTTCTCAGCATCTTAGGTGGCCACCTACAAAAACAGTGGTGGTGAAACTCTGATCTGATAGGTTCTCTGGGCAAAGTCCCCATGGATATGGTAAGATGTGATCCTGGGACTGCCCTGAGAAAGACCTTCCCTCTCCTCAGTGTTGCATGGGAAATGGCAGCAGAAAGCACGGGGGACCTCGTGGCTCATGGCTAGTTCAGTTCTGCTGAGAGAGACTGCTGAACACACCGAGCAGTGTGGGGCTTTGTTCTGGGACCTTCTGCCCCTTGCATGCACACACGTCCATGCATGTGCGTAAGTGCCAGTTGTTTCCAAGTCCCATTTCTGTGATTTTCCCCAGCTGCAGGATTACATGTCCGGAGAGCAGAAGTGGTTTTGTTCTGTACTCCCATGCCCTCCCTCAAAGAATTGATTTTGGTGAACACACCGCCCGAGTTTATTGCTATTCCTTTATGTCCCTATTGTAAAATCATTGCCCATGGATCACAGCTTCCCTGTCCTGTTTAATGTGCTTGGGTTCACAGAGCTACAGTCCCCAGGCGGCAGCTTCTGCCTGCCTACCTTGCTGTTCCCCCTCGCTGGAGGTGCCCCAGGGAGGTGAGTGCTTGGCTGCTCAGCTGCCGTCAGCCCTCTGGATGCCTGCTCGCATCTCCCCGCTGCTAATGCCAAGGCTGCACCCCACGTGGCACATCATGAGAGGCAGGGGACCACGGGGCTAGCTTGGGGCACACGCAGTGAGCATGTGGTGTGGTGAGGTCCATCCCAACCCGTCTGCCCTCCGCGCCCTGCTGCAGCCCCCGGAGGAGGTGGCTTTCACTCCTGACCGCCTGCATCGTGGGGTCAGGGCTGTGGTGGCTTTGCAGTTTCACCCCATGGCATGTGAGCCCAGTGGAGGAGAGCAGGTCATTCATAGGAGTCTTAACACATGAGACTTGGCTGGGCACTCCTGCTGCATTAAAGTCCTTGGGAAGATAAATCTGGCTCTCCAGAGATGGACTCTCCATGCACCATCCCTTTCCCTCTTCTTGCTCCTGGCCTTTGGTGTGAAACTTCTGACTCTCAGGGAGGTAAACAGGGACACTTGAAATCTATGATTCACTGTTTTAGGCTTATGCTGCCTGAGTTTTTTAAGGCTCAGAATTATTTGCTGCCACACTCATGCTCCAGCAGCTGCTTCAGTGCCATTACATTTGGCATCACTCATGCAAGAGACAGTGCCCAAAGCAGTGTCTCAGCAAGACCCCAGCTCTCCATGGGTTATCACTGCCCTTCCCTGGGCAGCTAGGGGCAGTGACAGCTGGGCCCACTGCTTTTGTATATGCAAGGTGAAGGCAATGGGTAGTATCCCTCCTTGGGCTGCTAGTGGGTCCTGGTTTGATTTATGGGAGCTTTGTGGTTTCTGGTACTTGGTTTGGAGCGACTGACTCAGCATGCTTAATGCAGAGCAGTGAGCAAAGCCTATTCCCAGAACACATGAATGCTTGCACTCTCTTTCCCTCTAAATTAACACTTTCAAGTTGTCAGTATGAAGTTTGGCAGCCCGCAGAGATCTGGGTTTTTTTGCCTTTTTAATCCCCACTTGAGTGTAGTTGTTTCTTTAATAAACATAGTTGGTTGGTTGGTTGGTTTGGGGGTTGTTTTGTTTTGGTTTGTTTTTTTTTTTAGTTGTAGAAATGGCTATTTCAAAGCCACTTCTAAAACCAAAAAAAATCTCAGAATTACTTTGAAAGATTTTACCAGGCTGGAAAAACCTACAAATGTTGTAAAAGCAACTACATCCTGACACAATTTACTGAAGCACACTAAACTTCACCACTACCCACTTGCAAGAGCAAAACCTACAGTTAACGCAAACCACAAATTCTTGAAGTGTTCCTTACATGGTTAAAACAATCCCCTCAGCATGTTCTCCCCTTCATACTCATTATAACCCTCCCCCGAAAATAGCAGCTTGGAGCTAGGGTAATCCCTCTGTCCACACGAAATGGACCCACAGCTCAAGGACTACACCAGCCAACTCTACATCTCTGCTCCCCAAGGCTTGTTGTGGGACAGGGGTGCCAGGGGAGTGAAGGTTGTTTCTATGCCAAGAGTTTGAAGCAAAGCTCAGGACTCGTGAAGCTGAGATTAGACGGTCTATTAGCTTTGTGGAGCCAGAGGAGGATTTTGAGCTGGTATTCTCTGGAAGTCAGAAAAGGTATTTGGGAGAGATGGGAGAAGGGCAGAATTGTGCCTCTGGCAATACAACCTTGTAGAAATGTGGATAAATTGAGTAAGATCATCTCGGTGTGACAGGATAAGTGCCGATGTCCTAAAAACTTGCCTTCACTATTGGTGACGCACATGCCGAGATGGAGGACTGAATGATGGATTTGTAGCTCCTCAATTGCTCCTAACAAAGATCCCAGTACTGATTCATGCAGTGCTTGTTATCTGTTCTGTGCATAAACAAGGGAATTCATCCTCTAGGGACTCTCAGTCTAGTTTCTTTCATTAAGAATAAATTAAACATAAAAAAAAATGTAGGAGGAAATTAAAAAAAGTGGGTTTTTGATTGGAACACATTTCTGTGAAGGTCTGACTGGAATAAGCAACATGTAGTGCAACATATTTCAAATAGATAGAAATAATGCCCTAAATATACCAGGCTAATTAGATGTACTTTCTCTACAAAACCACAATTCTAATGTTCCTGTCTCACTGTAATTAAAGAAACATTTACCACGCATTGGAACTTTTAATTAGGTCTAACATCTAATAAACTTGGAGTAAACTAACAAATATTTTCTCTGTCAGTGCGTAGTTTCTAATCAGTATTTAGATGTTTAAAATTTTGGATAGCAGACATCATCCAGTGTCTGAAGAGCTTGAACAGACATTTGAGCATAACCTGGTAACCACTGTGCTCACCCTTGTAAGGATGCATCGAGGAAACCAGTTCCCAGCCTTTTCCCTTTGGTTGTTTAATTTTCCTGGGAGAAAATTACTCTGTAGTCTGTATTTTCCCAAGGTTTGGTGGGCTGTGGAACTTAAGTCCCTGCTGGGTGCTGAGTGTGTTCTTCTTCCCTCTTGTAGCAGCCATCCAGAAGCTAGACCAGCTCCTTTCACTCCTGCTGTAGTCAGTGGAGGAAAAGGGGGTTCATTCCCTCTGAAATAGGTGTTTAAGAGAGGTGAGGCCAAGCCTCTGCCCAAGATTCCTCTCTTTCTTGATCAAAATAGAGCACCTTAGTGGCCATCCAGATTAAATACTAAATTATGGACAGCCAAAGAGAGGTGAGATGTCTCTTCCTACCCTGTACCCCAAGAAAGCCCTGCTAATAAGAGATGGAGATTTGGGTGAGTTTGCTGACATGTTCCTTCACAGAAATCAGAGCATGGCCCACAGGAGAGCTATCAGGAGGAGAAGACATATCCTGGTGGCAATGGGGTTGTAGGAACTTAATGGGGAGAACTCATGCTGGCTGTCAGGAGAGCTGTGCTCCTTTCCCCAGGAGGGGGGTTATGAGTCTGGGGAAATGGACCTGGATGATGAGGAAGATGGAAGGGCTGGAGCCACAGCTACACCCACACGTCATGTGCCTGTGTGGTGTAGGGAAATGGACATGTCTCTTGGTGACAAGAGGCTGTGAATAGGAAGGCTGGCAGTCCATACTAAGCAGTTTGCTAAGGCTGTGTTGTGGTTCACATGGCAGTAAGACAACCAGGAAAAGACATTGTGGTGGACATACATGTGCTCAGCTGGACAGAAAAAGTGCACAAGCCTGTCTGCGGGTTCACAGTTCTGAGGCCTGGGGAGGAGGACATCTGAGGAGATGAGATCACCAGGACAGACTGCATTGGAGGAGGAGAAGAGTGGGCAATGGAAGTGCATCCATCTGCTTTCTCACAGTGGCTTTCAGTGGCATCAGACTAGCATGGATCCTTCAGGACTTGTCCTCTCAGTAAGTTTGCTCTGCAACAGGACAGCCCTTTTGAATCATAACCCTCTTTATCTGTTCCTCTGGAGGGCAGGGCCATGATGCCAGAGCAGCAAAGCATAATCAATGTATGGTGCATCTGCTTGCAGCACCTTCCCGGAGCATCCTAGACTGCCTCCCGGCACCCGTCATGCTATCTTCCCACATCATGCACCTGCCACCTCCTTCTGGCAGTTGTTTGAAGTTAATGGTCCAGATGATGGTCTTCTATTACAGCTCCAAGGTAACCTTACTCCTGTGCTAACAGGTCCTGAGAGACATTCCTACCTATTTATTGTCTTGGCAAATGAATTCCCCCCCATTATACCCCGTGGGATGGTGGGACAAAGGGAGTGGAGAAACTGAGTCATAAAATAACTCAGAGATTTCCATATTTGCTGCAGAAGAAGAAGGTGTGGCGGGGTGGGGGTAGGATATAGGAATATGTGATAAGGAGCTACTGAGGAAGCAAGCAGAGAAGGCAGGAGACACACAGGGCAAAGGCTGAGGGAACACTGGAAAAAGAGTGTAATGAAAGATTGGATGCAGTGGAGAAAACTGGGAAGATGGGGAAGGGGTAAAGGCTTTCAGATTTGGTCATGGAAATGGGGTTAGGACCCTTTGGAGCGTCAGCCTGAAGCCGAGTTGCTGCTGAAAAATGGGAATACAAGACTGTCTGTGAAGGAGCCTGGAGAAAGGAAGACAGTAATATTTGCTTCAGTACAACTGGCAGGTGCCTCTGTTTTTGGAACAGAAGGTCATATATTTTGTGTGAAGTCTCCTGCATCTAGGGAATGACTTTAATGTAGCTTGAAGTGCCAATAAGTGGAATAAGTATGTGCCATTACCAATAACAATAACAGCCCTGGAATACTTTCTACCCAAGGATCCCAAAGCACTCCTTTTTATGACTTATTCATTGACTCTGTGTCCCCAGGGAGGGAGGGGATTATAATGATCACCCACTTTACACGTGCTGAAACGGGGGTGTAGGAGTGTGGGGGGGTGGTGTGTATGTGTGTAAGTGGCTGAGCTGTGAATAGAGCTGTGACTGTTCTCCTCTGACAGCATCAGTTTCCCAAGTTATTGCTTGAGAGGGAAAAAGCTGCAGCAGCTGCCAGGAAAAGCCTCTGGAATCGAAAGGGGTGCAGAGAGGGTACTTGTCATCCCTTCCTGGTGTGAGGATGGTGTGGAGAAGACAGACACTCAGGCACCTTGAGGGCAGACCCAAGCAGACTCGGTCTTGTACCAGGCAGCATGTTCCCAGGGGCTCTGGCTCCCGTGGCGTGGATCCCAGTGCCATTCGGAGGTGCCTCAGCTGCAGACCTGCTTTAAGAAACGGATTTACATGGGTGGACCCCAGCTCTCTCCCCTCAGTCTCGGTGACACAGGCTGGTTTCTCATCCACTCGCAGTGGGAAATTCGTGAGCCAGACAAGGGTGGTTGGTCTGACCTAAGAGCGTGGAGAATATTTGGGGTCTGTTACCTTCATCTGACTATAACTTATGTTCACATTGGCTCTTATGCTAGCAGATCAAAGAGTAAAGGGATCTGTCACAGGTTCACATAGCTATGGGTCACAGTGCAGACTACATGCTATAGTGTGTGCAATATATACAAAGTATACAGATTTAAATGGAAATTTGATAGGGAAACCTATCTCTACTTACATCTTTAAGAAGCATACTAGAAACTTACCTGGGCACTACCAGTGTAGTTGTCAACTTCCTAAAAGGCAGCTATCCACAGCTGTGGAGATGATTGACTCCAGATGCAGAGTAAAAGCTTAAAATACTCATGTTGCAGTGGGAAAGGGCTCAGGCTCTAATTGGACAGGATACAGTTAAGTGGCTTGGCCAAAGCCATTGAGGAAGCCTTTGGTAGTGTTAGTGAAGCCTCTCTCTTGCCTTCAGACCCTTTCCACCAACATGACTCCCTCTTTCCCACTTGCTTCCCTAACTGGACCTGACTGAAGACAGGCACAAGAAACACAGACCATCACAGTCAAGCTCCTGAAGATGTTTTCCAGCGGGGGCCAGCAGTCTCAGGCCCATCCTGGGGGCAGAAGGTGACCTTGTCCCTGCCTACACTGGCCAGTTCCATCTCTCAAACATGTACAGGCTAAAATTAAAAGCCTGAATTTTCCTTCTGCAGCTGAGGAGGGGCTGGGGGACCTGTGTGGCAGTGCTAAGAGTTATTGCTATGGCATTCATGGAGCATGTTGCTATGAATCGATATCTCACCATAATTACCTCATTTGACCATTTTTCAAATTAGATAACAAGGTTGAATGCTTGACCAGACCATCCCTCATCCATTTATGTTTCCTCCTCTCCTTGGCAGAGGAGGGGAGCCCCTCTTCTATTAATTAGCAGGCCTTGGGCCGAGTGGGATTACACCCTTAAAACTCATGGTTCTTCTTGTCTTTCATGCCTCAGCATCATCATCAAAAGGTGGGAGGCCAGACCAGAGTGCCCCCTTGGCAAGGACAGGGTGCTGTTCGTCCCGGCTGTCTGTGTGCTGAGATGGGAGGTGGAAGGGAATGAGCTCACGCTCTGTTCAGACGGTGACATTTCCATGGGGCAGGGCTCATCCATCATGATGTGGTGGCCGAGGAGAACTGTTAACTGTTTCGAGCTGGCTGGCTGCCTCCCGAGCTGAAGCCTGGGCTCACTCCCCTGGGGGAGCTCAGGACCCGCAACATCCCTGGGGGAGCGACGCGTGGGGTGGTCTGGGGGAGAACCCAGCCGCCTGAGTGTGGACAGTAAGGAGGACAGGAGACCCCCACCATGACTCAGTGTTTGCGGAACACAAAGCACCCATTTGTAGGGGCAGTCCTCCTGTTTCATCCCCCCCATGGTCAGCACTGGGGGCAGGGGGTGTGTTTCTTCCCTTTTGTACTTGCTGTTTTCTTCACAGAGGATAGGCAGACTCCCCCCAACACATTCCCCGCCTGTCTGGGTGCTCATGGTTTGTACCACAGACTGACATGCGTCTACCTCTTACCTCAGGGGTTGATCCCTGGCTACACACATCAACCCCTCCCCTGCTGCAGCCAGGGCTTTTTTTTTTGTTTCTGTTGGTCAGCAAAGCACTCATGCTCATGTGGGTGGCTGTGTGGCTTTTCTGAAAATGATACTTGCTCAAAATCAGAAGCTTTTGCAGCTTCTGATTGTATCCTCACCCCTTTCCGTGCCCGGTCCTCCTGAGCCAGCCTCCAGGGAAATACTTATTACCAGGTATTACAAGCCAAGCAAATGCTTGTAGTCAGATGGCTCATTAGCTCCCACTTCTCTGGGGATGCCCCTGTGCCTTTCCTCTGCTCTCTCTCCCCTGTGCCAAGCAAAGGGCCCCACCTTTATCAGCACTAGATAAAGAACAATTAAACAGTCATTAATCTGCAGCAGGGAGGGCAGGAGGGGTACCAGCTGCTGTTGCACAGCTGAAGTGTGGTGTTTCAAGGGCAGGTGGGAGTGCAGCAGCTTGGATCAGAGATGGGGGGAACTATCTTCTGTGTCTCCCTTGCTGTCAATTAGTCCAAGAGGTTAGCCTTACCTCCAAGGAGTCAGAAGACCTTGGAGCAGCTCTCAAAACCGCAAGCAGACTCTTTGGAGACTAATTGGGGTCTTTCACCTCCTTTTAGCTGCTTCTGAGTGATGTGCTCTGGAATACAAGCAGGAAAGGAGATGCTTAGTTTGCCAGAGACCAGGAGTCAGCAAGGCTTTACCAGTGCCCTGGAGCCCAAACATAATAGAAAAAGAGACTTGGGAGACGTGGCCCTAAGGTCATCAAGCCACTCTCAATCATTTATCAGCAGTCCTGGCTAACCAGGGAGGTCCCAGTTGAATGGAGGTTAGCAAATGTGACGCCCATCTACAAGAAATGCCCAAAGGAGGATCCAGGGAACTAGAGGCCTGTCAGTCTGATTTCAGTGACAGGGAAGGTTATGGAGCAGATCGTCTTGAGTGCAATCACATGGCATGTACAGGACAACCAGGTGATCAGGCCCAGTCAACATGCATTTATGAAAGACAGGTCCTGTTTGACTAACATGGTCTCTAGTGACAAGGTGACCTGCTTAGTGGATGAGGGAAAGGCTGTGAATGTTGTCTACTTAGACTTTTCTAAAGCCTTTGACACCATTTCTCACAGCATTCTCCTGGAGAAGCTGTCTGATCATGGCTTGGATGGTTTCAGTCTTCTCTGGGTAAAAACCTGGCTGGATGGCCAGGCCCAAATTGTTGTGCTGAATGGAGATAAATCCAGTTGGCAACTGGACACAAGTGGTGTTCCCCAGGGCTCAGTACAGGGGTCAGTTCTGTTTTGTATCTTTATCAATGATCTGGACAAGGGGATTGAGTGCGCCCTCAGTAAGTTTGCAGAAGACACCACGTTGGGTGGGAGTGTTGATCTGTTTGAGGGAAGGAAGGCTCTACAGAGGGATCTGGGCAGGCTGGATTGATGGTCCGAGGCAAATTGTATGAGGTTCAATAAGGCCGAGCGCCGGGTCCTGCACTTGGGTCACAACAGCCCCACGCAACGCTACAGGCCTGGGGAAGAGTGGCTGGAAAGCTGCCTGGTGGAAAAGGATCTGGGGGTGTTGGTCAACAGCCGGCTGAATATGAGCCAGCAGTGTGCCCGGGTGGCCAAGACGGCCAATAGCATCCTGGCTTGTATCAGAAATAGTGTGGCCAGGGGGACTAGGGAAGTGATTGTCCCCCTGTACTTGGTACTGGTGAGGCCACACTTGGAGTACAGTGTTCAGTTTGGGTCCCTCGCTACAAGAAAGACATGGAGGTGCTGGAGCATGTCCAGAGAGCAACAGTGAGACTGGTGAAGAGTCTAGAGAACAAGTCCTATGAGGAACGACTGAGGAAACTGGGAGGTGTTTAGCCTGGAGAAAAGGAGGCTCAGGGGAGACCTTATCCCTCTCTACAGCTACCTGAAAGGAGGTTGCAGTGAGGTGTGTGTCAGTCTCTTCTCCCAAGTAACAAGATGAGAGAAAATGGCCTCAGGTTGCACCAGGGGAGGTTTAGATCGGATATTAGGTAAACTTTCTTCACGGAAAGGTTGTCAAGCATTGGAGGAGGCTGCCCAGGGAAGTAGTTGAGTCACCATCACTGGAGGTATTTCAAAGACGTGTAGATGTGGCACTTAGGGACGTGGTTTAGTGGTGGACTTGGCAGTATTAGTTTCATAGTTGGACTTGATGCCCTTAAAGGTCTTTTCCAACCTAAACGATTCCATGATCCTATGATTCTATGAGGCGCTCTGTGGCTGGGAACAGACCCTCACGTCGCAGAGTGGTGCCTGCAAGGGCACTCAGCATGTAAGTCTCCCACTCCCAGCTTTCAGACCCTGCATGGTCACCTCCAGAGTGTCCCT
This sequence comes from Tyto alba, assembly GCF_018691265.1. NCBI lineage: Eukaryota > Metazoa > Chordata > Aves > Strigiformes > Tytonidae > Tyto > Tyto alba. The sequence continues at coordinate 28,889,611 of NW_024881278.1, read as the reverse complement.
GCTCTTGCATCCTTCTCTGTGTCCAGGTTTTTGTGTCAACACTCATTCAAAAACAACCTGTAAGGGGCCACCTGCCTTCTTCTGTACCTTATTCTCTGGTGGGAACTCATGTGGGGAGGCATTTATGCATGTGGGGAGAGCTGGTGTTTTGCCGTTGTGCTGCAGAGGAGGAACACATAGAGCCACATGGAGAAGCGCCCCTTACCCCTGCTGCTGCAGGAAGCTGATGGTGACTTCCAGCAAAAGGTAATGGAAGGTGTCCTGTGAAAAGGGAAGGGGAAGGCCTGTCCAGAGGTGTTGTCAAGGAAAGGTGTCCCCTCCCATGGAGAGGAGCAAGGGACAGAGTTGTTCTGAAGAGATGTGCTGGACTGCACTAGAGTACGCCACATGATGAGTTTAAATGGTGGCTGGTTATGAGCCCTGGGGGAGGGCGGGAGGGGAGCAGGATTCAGGCTGAGTTATTAAGACCATAAATCATGGAGACAGTCATGGGGAAGGCTGATGAGGCAGGTGCGCACAGCTGGGAATGCTGGGAGAGGTGGTGGGCTTCGGAGGCACACAGCTTCTCCACGTTGCATGTTATTTTAAGAATTTTTCATTTTTATGGCGGTGCTGTCAGTTTTCTCAGAAGAAGGGACCAAATGATTTCAGGCTCCCTGATTTCCTGAAGGCCTAGGCATGAATTCCAAGTTGCTTCTGATCAAGAGTGAGGGCTGGGGAATGGGAGTGACATGGCACTGGCAAGGGGTGCAGGGTAAGAGCTGGAGGCAGTGACAGGGCTGGGGTGAGGCACTGAAATACCAGGGGAGACCCCATGTTCGGGGCAGGGAACGGCCAGGATTGGGGATGGCAATGTTTTCACTGCCAAAAGCAGGAGGTAGTTTTGGTGAGGGGGGACATCAATCTGTATTGCTGGCTGCAGTGGAAGCTGGAGGTGTTTGAGGCATCTGGGAGTGAGGCTGTGTAAAGCCAGGTGATCTGCAGCCCTTTGCCTTGGGCAGACCACACAGTGCTGCTGGTTTCTCTACTGTCTAGTCTGTTCCAGCACCCAAGCCCTGTTGTTTGTGGTCAGCTTTGGTATCAATGTGTAGACGCGATGCCTGAGTATCTGGAGAGCATGACAGGCAGATCCTTGCCCATGTGCAGCTCTCCAAGACTCCTGTGTCTCCTTATGAGCCTTCAGCCCTTTCTGGTTAGATGCTGGGGCCTCTCTGAACTATCTGGGGCATGGAGAGGTAAGCAGTCACTCAGAGCTGTGCAGCCAGTGTGCCTGGCTACTGCACTGGGGCCAGGGAGAGCCACTGTCAGGCTCAACTGCCTGGATCTGGCTTGGCTCTGGCTTTGGTTTTGGTTCTGGCACAGAGCATGAGGCACAGCTGGAGCTGCATGAGACACAGAGTGAGCATGAGACACGGCTCAAATATGACAGCAGGGATCGGGGTTCAGGCATGCTACAAAACCCACTCAGGACACAGGGTTAGCAGAGGCAGAGTCTCCTGAATGGAAACCTATTGGAAAAAGGACACCCCAGTCATTTCCCTCCACAGTCCAGCTCTTTTCAGAGTGTAGCCAGGGCAGCCCACGAGAACATAAAAACTGGCCCTTGTATTTTGGGATGGTGAGCTGACACCCAGGCTGACAATAGGGCAGGAGCCTGGCCATGAGCTGCAGCTCAGCTATTAGGCATGGGGTGGGACCCCTTCCTCCTCAGCAGTGGGAAATATTTTCTGATGTTTGTGCAGGCAGGAGGTGATGCCTTGATCTGGTTCATGGTCTTCTGCCAAACCTGACTTGCAGCCCTGCACCCTGGAGGGTTATGGGTGGAAGAGCTGCCACTGAGGAGGGAAAAGAGATGCTCTGGGGAGCAATAGGCTCTGGAGGGCCTGTAGAGGTGCTGGCAGTCCCACGGTTTGCTACAGAGAAACCCAGAACAGAAAGCTGGCATGGTTTCCTCCAGTCCAACCTGATCCAGTACCATCTGCACAACAGCCCTACAGCTGCACTTATGCACAGTACTATCCCATACGCCCTCATCACCTCCACATCCCCTTGCCTGTCTGCGGCTTGCATTGCCCCAGAGGAGGCTGTACAGCAGTGTCTGTCTGAGGGGTTTTTGTAGGGGTCTGCCATGGGTGTGCCGGGAGCACCTCTGGGCTGGCCAGAGCAGCCAGGACCCTTATATCTGCTGTCTTCATGAAGGGCTCCCTCCCCAACCTGCTGTCCCTCCAGCAAGCTGCAGCCATAACTTCAATACGCCCGGCAGCCGCGTGAGACGCAGCACCCTGCTCCCTGGGAAATGTTGACGCCTGCCCCAGTGGGCTCCTGCTCCGTGCACACACACACCAGCCTGGCTAGCAGGGGAGGGATGATCCATCTCTGTCACCCCAGGGAGCGATGGCCCTCTCCGGCAGCGTGCTCGTGCAGGGAGCGGGAATGGACGGGGCAGCTCCGGGCTCCAGCTGCCAAAACCTTCATCCCGCCTGGTGTCTCCCCACAGCCACCAGCTGTGAGGTGTCAGCCGCCGCTGGGTTAGCCTGTCGCTCCTCAAAGCAATGTGAGGTCATTAGCTAATTAATCCCCATTCCCTTTCCATGGCCGGGAGGAGTACTGGCTCCGTGCCAAACCTCAGGCATGGAGAAGCAGGCAGTGATTTTGCCTTATGCTGGATGAGGTGGTGGAGCTGGCGTGGAGGGCTCCAGCAACCCGGCGCAGCATGGGGGGACAGGACAGCAAGCCCTGGGATGCAGGGCACCCCCTGCCTTGCCTGTGGGTGGCAGCCCTGCTCCTGAAGGTCCTTTTCCCTTGTGTCTGTCCCACATGGACGTGGGATCTCCCCTTTTCTCCCTTGATCCAAGGGGCATGAGGGCAGGCCAGGGGAGCTGGGCACCCTGAGGACCAGGCTGCACTCTCTGCCTCCTCCCATCAAGAGTCCTCAGGGCAGCAAAGAGGGTCAAGAAGCAGCTGTAAGAGAGGCTGAAGGAAGTCAAGGTGGCTGTTCCTACGCAAGGTGGGTCAGTGCTGGTGGCAGGCCATGAAGGGAGAAATGTTTCCCAGAGATCAGCAATCTGATGGAAGCAAAAAGCCAGGAGACGATCTGTAGCTGGCATCAGCACAGGGCTATCCCTGATAGAAAAGAGCTGGGGGAGGGAGTCAAGGGCAGTCAGATCCCTCCTGGGGATGGATGTGTGGTGGATATAAGAGACCACATGATGGAAGAGCATGACAGCGTGTGTGGAGAAAGACAGCTGGACGGAGGTTCCCCCTCCGTCACCAGATACCCAAGCATAATTTAATCCAGCACGTCTTCCCCTTCCCCTGCACACCAAGCAGATGGACAGTGCTTTCCCAGCCAGACACACAACCCTGCCCTGATCTGGGTCTCACATGGGCTAGAGGAATACTGCTGCGGTGGGCTGTAGCTACAGCCTGTATCTCTAAATCTTCCCTGCTTTTTAGGTCACTTTGTTCTCCTTATAAATCCTGGCCTTGTTGTACAAGCCATAAATCTTCCTCTCCAGTCAACACCATTTATTTTTTCTTCTGTTCTTGTTAAAATAACGGGGTCAGAATGTTTAAAATCCAGATTGTTGCATTTTCTGCAGTTTTGGCTCATAGTGAGTATTCTCTTCCTCTCTGGGAAACTATCACAGACTCATGGCCAGAAAGGACTGCTTAGAAACTTGAGGGAAGAGAGGAATGGGGGAAGAGGGGTCCAAAGGATGTGCTGAAATGACCTGCCACTCACATAGTCCTCACACATACACACAAGTCCATGCATGCTCATAGCACACCCAGTGCGCCTACATGGATGCAGCCTTGCCTTCCCTGCTTTCACAGACCCACCGCCTTGCTGGCACCCTGAATCTGCCTTTGCTGAGGCTCTTCGCTTGCACTGATCAGAGCTGTATCTCCTCCCTCCATCCCTGACCCCTATAACCACCCCCAGATACCTGGCAAGCAACCACACAAGTGGTTCCTATCCTCCCCCTTGCCAAGCAGGGCTGTTCACCCAAACCCGGTCCCTACCATCCCAGCTTGGTGCTCTGCAGCTTTCTACCCTTCCCAGTGCCAGGAACACTTTCTCAGCCACATCTTTACCTAGTTGTTCTCCTCGCCCTTTCCTGCAAGGTGCTGCTGGGTCCCTATCTGGGACGAACAGCACCTCTCCTCTGCTGCCTGCCCGGGGAGGGGGAGAGACTCTATGAGATTGGATTCATGTGTTGGCACAGTGGGAAATAGCCTCTGCTAAGCACCAGGTACCAGGGCAGCCCTGCAGAGACAGACGCATGAGCCTGCCAACAAGTTGTGTGTGATGGTGCAAAGCCAGTGCTCCCATGCTCAGCAAGCCCGGTGTCCGCAGAAGGGCAGTGAAGCACCCCTGTGTATCTGCATTACAGTCCTCTTCTTAATGACCATACAACTAGTGTTTCTGTAGGTGTCATGTGAAGGGCTGTACTCACTTGAGCACGCAGTCAATACTCCTTTCAATCTTCATCACTCACTGTCTGGCTTCAGGCTTTATTTATTCCACAGCATCAAATCACTGAGCCAAAGACAAAAACGGCTCGCTCCCTTGTGGCCTTTTTGGTGGGCATTCTCAGTGATCAAGCTCTAACAAAATTAGCATTGCTTCTACCTCTGGAGGTGATATTGCTGTCTGCAGTGCATGCAGGGGGGGCTGAGCCTTAGCAGCTGTACAATCAATAGTACAGAGCACCTTGCAGCAACAGCCTGAACCTCAGTCCAGTTTCTAACCTGCCAGCACATCCTCCTCTCCCTCAGGGAAGAACTGCACCATAAAGTCCAGGAATATATCAGTGTGTAGGTTGTGAGAATGATGGGTGTGAATGGGATGTAAGGCAGAGACACAAACTGAAGAGTAGACTCTGGGTTATCAGAGGTAATTCTCAGTGGTGGTGCCCTGTTTGAGTGAGACAGAGCCCATGTTTTTGGAATATGTATTATTTTATAGCTGACAACACACTGAAAGATGTGAGTGCTTTTGAAAAGCAGACCGTAGTGTTGGGACATCTAGAACAGGTGGAATTAACAATTAATGACAAAAATAAAGTGTGACAGGACAAAAGATCAGTGGCTGGAGCGGTCTCCAGCTCCCTAGGAGATATGACATTTAACTACCTTCCATGTTCCTTCTCTGGCTGCTGCCCCTGCCTCATTTACCTCCCAGCCTGTGCAAGAAATGAAGCCAGGTTCCTGCAAACGGCAGCCTGCTTTCCTGCCCAGCCCCGGCCCAGCCTCAGAGCTGTTCTGGCGTGTGTGCTAAAGGAGGGGGCCCTGGGGAGAAGTCATGGCAGAGTTGGACTCAGTCTCAACACATGCATGACAAGGGTGAGCTGAACTTATGCAGAAGTGACAGAGATGAATGCTCTGTGCATGCATATATATTATATATGTATGTTGCATACATATATAAATATATATGAATTTGTTTAATAATACTTTCCATCTTTAAGACCTGAAGCTCCACAGTAATTCCAGTATCCATGTCCCTCCAGACTCCCATCTGGAGCAGTCATTTTTCATTATGAGAGAGAATAAAGGAAGCATTTACTAAGCATGATTACTTTCCCCTGAAGGAACCAGCCATCCACTTTGCCAGTGGGTTTCACAACTTTGCTACAAGGGCACCATAGGAGGTAGAAATGCTGGGTTAGCTGGGAAGACCCTTTTTCATTGCTTTGAGCTCTGTCCCAAACTTTCTCCAGGCAGCTTAAGATGGCACTGGCTCAGCATCGTTAACACCAGCAGAAGTGGAGGGTATGTCTGTAGCTTACGTGATCCACTGCTCCACAGTCATGGCAGGTACCTGGGTGCTGCTTTAATATTTTAGCAGCTGTGGAGCTTCAGCCAACAGTTGCAGCTTGTGACATTGAAACTATGTTTGGCTCTCACATCCAGTTCTCCTAACTGTTGCTCTAACCACAGTGCTGGAATAAGGCAATTTTTATTTAGGCTCTAGCTGAGTAGCCCTGCAGATCTCTTGGCACAGAGAAGACACTTTCACCCAAGAACATCTTAGGCATCGTGCGGGCCATGGCTGGCATTGCCCATTCCCTGATGGGCCCATGGAGTAGCTGGGCCCATGCTGGAGACCCCTGGGTGGAGGGGAGTACCAGGACAAGGGGACCTGGTGCTACATTGACATCCCATGCCTGCTGTTTTTTTCACACCTGCTAGTTTCGGAGCAAGAGAGGCCAAGAGCAAGGGACAGAAGAGGACTGGCTTTGCTTAGTGGCAGCAGAACCCAGCAGCCTCAATATCTGCAGGCCTGGGGCGGGAAGGAGAGGTTTGGGTAAGGGCACATCAAGGGAGGGATCTGCACCACCCACCCTGTGCTCCCTTCACAAGGCTCCCGAAGCACTGAGTGCCCCAAACCTGCCTGTGCCACGTCCTCTGCCCAGCTGCTACGCTGCGGTTTGAGAAAAAATGAGAAGCCCTCCCCAGGGACCTCACCAGACGCTTTTGGGAAGACCCAAGGGTCAAACACTGTCATGTGCCTTGGTGTTAGGCAGCAGTACCAGCTCCTCCTTGCCCCAACCACTGTGGACACAAATTGCAGGCTGCACCTTGTCATCCCAACCCGGCACAGAGGGACACGCAGGCTCACCCACTCGAGTACTGCAGCTTTATTTGAATGAAACAATCCACGTTGAGTCTATAGGTTACACGACGGGTGCGTCAGGGTTGGGGCAGGGGGACAGATGAGGCAGCGCTTATAAAACATCTCACCCGGTTTAAAAGGATCAGTTCAGTCCCTTTGTGTTTGTGCTTTTAACATTGTGGACAGCTAGGTATTGTGGTGGTGAGAGGGTCCCAGCTCTGCTTGATGACAGTGACAGCACCCTACGAGATGTGGTGGGACAAGATGTGGTGGCAATGAGGGAGGTAGGTGGAGAATGGGGCTGTGTCCCAGGGTCCCCACCCAGGATATCAATGGGAAAAGAAACAAGAGACACCAGAAGACCCACCCTCCTCCACAGTATCCCCAAATGCAGAGTCTGTGGGTAGCTCCTTTTGGATGGGTGTTTCTAAATGCTTCTGTCAGGTCAAAGTGTACTTTCTACTGGCCTTGGTGACCTGGAAACATGAGGGTGGCACAGTCCCACTGGCACTGGATCCCACTGAAGTGGCTCACCGTTGGGCCTGAGCTGATTCTCCCTGCCCCTTGCAAGCTGAGGACAGGATTTTGGTGTGATCCCCTTCTATGGGATCCAGGGATGAAGTCTGCTGCTGATCTCTCCAGGCTGGAAATGAAACACTTGGTGAGGATAAGTACAGAGCAGAGGGATGGAGTGAGGAAGAGTGTGTGAAGAACTCTCTGACACTCACTTCTGGCCCACTACGTGCATTGTGATACAGGCAGGATGGTTCTGGCTGGGAAAAAACGGCCCAAGCAAAACCATGCTGGCACCAAATTTTCCATCCCATCTAGAGATCAGAGATTGACTCCATGCAGTATGGCAAGGGCTGTGACCAAAACTACAAAGAAGAGCCATGTATCTGTAGCACCCACAGCTTTTGGGGAATGTCCTGAGAGATGAATGCATGCTGTGGAGCCCTCTGGGGTGAGATGGTAAATCTAGAAGATCCCAAGAACTGGGAAAACAGGCCAAGCTCATGTATTTGAAAGTACTGACACTAAGCGACTTTACCTGTCATTGATGCCACCAGTTACATCAATGCACTGAGAAACTGGGGATGGGCAGTGGAGAAGGACAAACATGAAGGTTCGATGAGAGGAAAGGGTCACCTTCAGAAAATTCTGAGAGTCTTCTTGTCCCAGGATGTTACCTTGCAGGGTCTCCAGGCAAAAAAAAAAAAAAAAAAAAATGCACAGGAAAGCTCCTTTGCTCCCAGCATGTACCTTCCCCCACTGGCATCTGAATGTTCCCAGGGAAACCTCCAGCACTCACAAGTCCCTTGCTGCTTTGCTTCTGTGTGGTGTATGCTGCGGCCTATACTGAAGACCTAAATACTGCCCCGTCTCAATTCCTGTGGCATTTCAAAGAGTACTAAATCAATTTTCTCCTCTCATCACAATGTAGGCACTGTCTGAGCTGACCATGCTGCTACAGGCTCTCCTGGCTGTTGCTCCATTTATTGGTACCCATAGCTGGTTCTCGAGAACAAGGCCCAGTGAGACAAGATATACCAAATGCTCCCCCCTTGGAGGATGTTCAGGGTTGGAGTGTGGGCAGTGGGTGAAGGCAAAGGTGGGGGATGGACAGAGATGCTGCTGACTCCAAAAGGGGCTTTCGAGTCCTGTCTCGTCCCTGCTGCATTGCTGGCAGCTGCAACGCACCCACACGTCAGTTTTCAGCTCTGGTCCCTTTACAAGCTGCTAAGATAAACACCTTACCACTGGACCTACACAGGGCAAGCAACAGCTGGAGACAGCTTCATCTCAGTGCCGCATTATGTACCACAGTCTCCAAAAGAAAACGGGGTGGTGCCTGCCCGCAGAGGCCGTGACGCAGACAGGGAAGTGGGGCTGCGCTCTCTCTTATCTGGTTTGGGCTCAGCCCGTGCCCTGAGCAGCTGTGATGCCAAGAGCAAAGGAGTCATGGATCACTCACAGTGGCCGAGCAGGACTGCTGACATCTGGTATATTCCAGCTCCTACCTGGGCCTGCCTTTGCTGATTATCTGAGACATCCCATAGTTATGAAAGTTTTGAGCGTCTAGAAGTAACTCTCCATTATAGCAGCTGGGTTTTATGCAACTAAAATCCACTTCACTGCCTAGATGGCAGAACCAGAGCCCTGCTCCCTCAGCCAAAGTGGACCTCCGTTGGCTAGCAGCAGCAGCGGGTCTTTTCTCTTCCTACAGACTTGGCTTGTAGACAGGACGTATGCATGTGCAGGGCGGTAGAGCAGCCAGGCACCCTTCGCTTGGCTCAGTACTTCAGGCGAGGACCCAGCCGTTACAGCATAAAGCACACCCAGCACTGTGAGCTTTGGGCACCGGCACTGCTGGAGGTACCGGCACTCTGGGAGAGCTGTACAGCTGCCCCTGTATTATGCTGAGTTTAGGCCACTCTGGGGGGTAAAAAGTCCTACTGGAAGCCAAGCATTCATAGCCAAATTCCCCCTAAGGACAACAGTTACTGGAAGCACAAAATTTTGCCTCCTTCCACAGGGACAAATGGTTTATAGGCCATACCAAATGCATGCAAAACCTGGATTTACCACAGACCTTCACAGATCTCTACAAAAACCTCTACTCACCTAGCTCTACTTTTGCAACAGCTGCCAGCGAAGGCAGCATTTCTCCATCTCCCCTTCCCTTGCTTTCTGCCCCGTGCTGGAAAATCCTCACCATGAAAGGCACCAGCGGGAAAGGCAGTGCTTGTGTGCTGGGACCCAAGTGCTACCTGCCTCTGCAGCTTCTCTGAGGGATCACCTGTACAGGCCCAGTGGGATGCTCGGCTTCTCCGCGCACAGATGTGCTGAGGATCTGGAGCTGGATCAGCACATCTTACTAGTACAGGTCCAGCAGAGAAATGTGATCTAAGGGTTTTTTTCTTTAGTCTCCATCACTTTAGCACCTGAGCAGCTGCAGGTTAGAGCCCACTGCCTGACACCAGTAAAACAAAGGGCAACACAGCGTGGAGCTCATCTTTCCCCTCTCCTTTTCAAGAACATGAACAAGCTCTGTTCCATCCTCTCAGCCACCCATGGGGCTGTTGTGAGCCCTCTTTTTCCTCTGATGAAGCCAGGATGTGACCCACACTAGGTCCCTGATGGAGCCAATACATACCCTGAAGCGCACTTGTCTTCCCACTCCACCACCACCACCATCCAGGCAGCAACCCCAGCCCCTCAGGCTGTGCCAAGGCTGGGGAGAGCAAGTTGGAGAAGGCGCCAGACCAGATCTAGGCAATGCAGGGTGTAACAAGTGCCAGACGCAGTTATCAGGGGGACTGAGCCCCCCATCCCCTGCAGCAACACCACAGAGGGACATGGTGAGCCCTGTTAACCTGCTGTCGGTCTCTGGAGCTCTCCTTTTGACGGAGGATGCTTGATGGCAAAGCATGCACCTTATACCCAACCCAGGGTCTAGATGTCAGGCACATATCCCACTCAGCCAAAATGGAGAGGGATGGCACTGCTCTTCCACTGGGCAAGAGGTGTCCTGGAGACTACAGCTCCCTGCAAGCTGCATCCCCTCCCTCTCTGGAAAGGCAGGTTGGGTGAAGGTGCCCTGGGCTGTCCTGCAGTACTTGGGATGTTCAAGGCCTTCAGGGCACAAGTAGCTGTGTCTGGTTTGATGTGACCATACCAGACTGTAAGTAGCCATCCGAAGAAGTCAGAATCCCCCTGTGGTGGGCTAGGTGGTGGCAGGTGGTGGGCCAAACTGGCATGTGTCTTACTCCCAAAGGGAGTACTGAAAAACACATATATAACCCAGCTATCATTTGCGATGCCAGGGCTATTCAGCTCCCTGCTGGAAACCACCAGCTGCCAGTTATTACCATGGAGTGTAAATTGGGTCCTGTTAAAATGCAATTTCCAGAGCTCTCCAGCACTTGTTTTTCTGCAAATGCCTTTTGTCTGCACTAAACGACTTCCCAGGCTGAGCAGGATGAGCAGTTATCAGTGGGGCCAAAGCAAATACAAATGGCAGCAACACCTGGCTTCTCCTGCAGCCTACACAGGGTCCTGCTGCTGTATGCTTGTAGCCTCTACGAACAGGGGTGTGCCCGCATTGAGGGCAGCCTGGAAAAGACAAGATGTCTGGACAGTTTAATGGAGAAAGAGAGGGGGACTGAAACTGGTCTGTGCCCAAGCCAGGAGTGGGAGAAGGTCTCTCATTTGCACAGGCAATACTCACAGTGCAACTTCTTGTCCTCACTAAAAAGCAAGGTCCTGCTCCCTGGGTGCAAGAGCTGGGCATCGCTGTGTGCCGTGGTGCTGTGTTCCACCACAACCGGCTTAAAGCACAGAGCCCATGGTGATGTGTCCCTCCATGCTGTTGTTAGGCTACCCAAAGGCACCCAAGAGGCAAAGGGGTGCTGCTGAATTTCCAGGGAGAGATGGAAATCTGCATGGCTCTGACAGATGAAGGGGACTCAAACAGCAACACCCCGAAGCAGCAACTCCCTGAGCTTTCTGCTTTAAGGCAAAAGTTTGTCTCTTTAAGGTGACACCATTTACCCCATCTATGAGGGAAAATACCCTGGTTCCTTGGTCTGTCACTGCCCAGGGTGGGTGGGATCCCCTCAGGGCAGCGTGAAGGACCCCCTGGCTATTCCCAAGGGTAAAACTCCCAGCCTCAGCCTCCCTGAGAGCTGGAGGGTGCAGGGCTTGCTCCTATCAGCACCTTGCACGAGTATCGCTTCACGCTGCAGACAAGGTTCAGGGCAACGATGGTGAGATGGAAGGATGCTTCTCCCACCAGCGCTGCCCGCTGCTCCCAGTGACTGTCCCTCCCAGGCTGAGAAGCGCAGGGCATCAGCCCAAAAGCAGGGTGCTTTTCCTGCCACAGAGTGATAGGGACGGGCTGAGGAGGAGGAAGCCAGACACTGTTCTCCCTTTGGTACTAAAGCATTTTCACGTTGCTCTGGAGTATTGCACCCGTAGGATTTCATATAGAAAGAAATTAAATTTCCATACTTTGAATAGCAATAGGGAATAAAATACAATTTGTATCATGTTTACTACGCTCATTCATACATCCATAAATTATTTTTGCAAGAAATTTACCAGCCTAAACATCTGAACCTCCCCTATTTTTTCCCTGATTGCCACCCTATTTCCTTCCAGAAGAAAATTACTTCCCAGAAGAAGGGCTCCATATCACTGCTGTTACAGCTGCTCTTCAGGCAGCATGCCATGCAGCTCTGCTGGGGTAGCTCTGCATGCATGCCAATCACAACACTTCACTTTAGGAGTTTCCGAGCCATTTGTTCACTATGCAAAGTTTTTCATATAGATGAAACGGGTTTTTTACTCCCATACGGCTGGGAAAAGTTGTGCTCAAGCGTTCCAAATTACTTAACTCCACATCAAATGAAACATATTAGCTCCATTGCTTTCCAGTGGCTGATCTATGTGGAAGAAAAATAGTCTATTACCATTACCAGCCAGGAGTTGCTTTTCAGAGTAAGCAGTAGGAATTGATGTTCATATTGTTAAAAACCATGGATTAAAGTCCTGTTGATGACCTGTCATTGGGACTTGCACTGAACTGTGAAAAATTATAATAAAAAAGTATATTTTTCAGAGTACAACGAACAACTACAAAAAGAGGTTTCAAATGAAAGTTTCTTTGTAAGCCCCACTTGTAACTACACAGTAGCATTCACTACTTCTAATATCTACAACTTATACCCAGGAGCCTGCACACTCACATATTTTCTGTTTTATACCCTGGAAAAAAAAGAAGTTGTTGAGTATATATCGGCTAACACCCACACAGCATTCTTCCTAATGTATTTCTACAACTACCAAGCAGAGGTCTCCTTGTAAATAAAAGCAGTCTCTTAAATTTATATTGCACTTTTCTTCTGCAGGGACTTTCATACTATGTACAGGAATAATCTCCACCATCACTGAAATGCAGCCACTTCTGGAGTGGAATAAAGCAGATACTCGATAGGCACAGAGCAACATAAAACATCGAGAAACATAATGTTGGGGCTGCAATAGATATTTAAGAAGGCAGTCTGTAATTAAGTTTAAGGACTGTAATTTAGCCAGAACACTGTGAAAAGTGTGAGGGGATCTTTAATTGCAGGGGGTAAGGAGCATGGCTTTATACCTCACCTGGGATGCATCACCACTGCAAGGATTGCCCCCTCGAGTACGGGGTGGTAAACCACAGATACTACCACCCTCAGAGAGGAGAAACACTGCCTCCCCCTCACCCCTATCATTGCACAGCTTCTCATTCTTGCTGCCGAAGTGCCTCTTTCCTCTGCTACACTCTCTCGGCGCATCTGCCAGGGAAATGAAGTCCTCAGTACTTCTGACAAGCTGAGGCACTTGGGTTAATGACTTTCCCCCAAACTCAGCACCAGCTGCTTTCCGACCAGAGATAAAGGAGCAGAGGTCTAAGTGGGAAGGGGCTCCCTGAGACTTTTACTGAAGCTGGTGGGCCCACGCCTGACAGAAGGAGAAGGCTTCACCTCCAATTGGGACGATCTGGGTGCTCTGCCCTGTACCCACTGCCTGCGCTGTGGGTCGGCTTGGTGAGGCACTTACATCCTTCCTCGCAGGAGCTGGCAGCAGGGCATGGACACCTTCCCTGCAGGTGTCCCTTTCTAAAAATGTGGTGCCCCTTTGATGACACTTGCCTCACAGATAACGCTTTGCCTGTGATCCTGAATCTTCAGGCTGCACCTCCCCAGCCCCACAGCACCTCAGCTGCCCACTAAACATCGGCAAAACATGCTCGTGCAACCCCGGCTAAGCAGCCAGTAGAAGCAAGGCCACAAGGGTCTCTGCCTCAGAACCTAGAAGGTGAGATGGTTGTCCTGGGGTATATCTTACCAATGGGGAAACGCTCCTGTCTCCATCTTCTGCCCAGCAGAAGCCTCCTGGAACCAGCAACGCAACACAAATGTTTGCCACTGACAGATCAGGAGCCATCGTGAAGCACCCAAAGGCCCCTAGAAAGCACCATCGCTCTCCTAGAAGTGGACTCTTATCAGGAATGGGGTGGTGACTTCTGGCCGCCAACAAACATGGAGGAAAGGAAGAGCATATGACTGAAATAATTCAGCTAAAAGATGATGGTGGCGCTGGCTGCCCATGAAAATGGCAACAGACAGCAAGAAGCAGAATTGCTGTTGGCATCCACAGCATCCCACAACACTGCCTGGACCTGGGAGACAATCACAGGTCTCTCGGTCAAATAGGCAGTTTGATTGAGGTCTGGGCTCTGGAGGGAGGAGTGGAGACAGAAAAGACACAGACCTCATTCTTGGAAGTGGAGAAAAGCAACAGGAGCAGAGGAGAACTGTATCATCTCCTCACTGTCTTGCGATCCCTCCTGTGAAGGAGGTCACTTTGTCCCTCAGAGCTGGTGTCCTTTCTCTCTCTGATAGTGGCTGGGGAGCATTAGTGCAGATAAATGCCCTTCCACGACATAGTGAGGGGTTTCAAGACTTCAAACTGGATCTCTTGGGAGTTAAGAGCTTTCCCCCTCCATCAGCAGAGGAAATGAGGCACCAGCTGCTGCTGGGAGCTGAGCAATACAGGAGGCAGCTAATATATTCAGGTGATTTTAGACAAGCACAATTGTCTCAGAGAAGCTGATATATTCATTAGAAGTGAGTAAGGAGCCATGGGTACCAGGGGCTCCGGTGAGAAAGCTAGCTCAGCGTGTACCTGTGGTGCCCCAGATTTGGAGTTTGGATGGGGTGTCCCTTAGGGGGAAGAGTCCCACTGAACTGAACTGCCAAAGCATGGGCTAGTAAACCCCAGTTCACAGTCCTGTGGGGCTAACTCTGCACTGTGCAGGGCGGTAAGTCATGCTCAGAGCTTCTTCTAGTTGCAACAAGGCTACCACAGATCCCACTTGGCCGGTGCAGGGTGGACGCTTCTCCTGGGGGTTCATCTGGAGCAGCACGTGCCTCCACCCTGAGAGGGTCAGGCCAGACCTGCTGCAGGTCTGCAGTGGAGACACACACCAACTTTACCCTTTCTTGATGCCAGCAGGGAAAAAGTGAATTTCCCCCATTCCTGTTCCCCTCTTCCTCAGTGGCAAACAGGGCCACAGCTCAGGACAAGCCCCTCTTTTGAGTCACGCTTCCTGCCTCCATCCTTCTTGGGACATTTTCCTGCTTGTTCCACCTTTCAGCTCCTCTGCCCACTGCTTTGGCAGTGGCAGCCGAGTGCCTTCAAGGCTGCACATGCTGACAAAATTCAGGCACCTCTCCCCTGAGCAGTGATGCCTATTTCCACACTTGGCCCACCCTGCAGCTAATCCCCTGTGCATGCTAAAAGGCTTCAGAAGGTGAGAGGGAAGTATTGGAGTTGCCTGAACTGCTGGTCCAGGGGCTGGGTCATGGGCACAGGACCTCCTGTCTGGCTCAAGAAGGTTTAAATGCTTGACTCTTTACATAATCCAAAAAGCTTGAAGTGGAGAAAGTTAAGCAATGGAACAAAAGATCAAAATAAATAGGCAATGGAAGAGAGGCAGAGAAGCAATCCTGGACTTAGGGCTGAGGCAACAGTCATCCCAACATTCACAGGGGGAAGCCAATGTCCAACTGTTCCTCCCTCCCCACCCCAGCCCACCCCATCCCTCAGCCCCACAGAGACACCTTTCTGTTTGCAGCTCAGACCTGCTCTCATAGTTTCTCTACCCAGCAAGAGTGCTGGGAGAGAGAACGAGATGCTCAGAGGCCAATGCAGTAGCCGGATCCAGCCGGGACTTCTCCACCACTCAGCATGGTCCATGTGATGGGTCCATTCCTCTTCCATCTTCTTCAGGCTGGCGGGTGAGAAGCCCAGAGTGGTGGGGAAAGGCCAAAGCAAACCACACAGGGGGCAATTAAATACATGAGAGCCTGGAAGATGCGGATGGATGGAGACACTGAAGCACATGCGGTGCAAGGGAAGGTGCTCCAGCCACCGGCACATGGCGTGGCTGCTGCCCCACACTCGAGGCTGGCGTTCCTGCAGGGAGCTGCAGCCGGAGCGGGGCAGCCCCAGCCAGTGGGAAAGCGTGGGGAGACAAGGGGGGTACTGCGGTGTGTCATCCACTAAGCTGTGGGCTCTGCAGTAAAGAAGGTAACTGTTCTGGTAGAAATTTGTGCTTTAATATATTTTTGTTTGTTTGTTTAAAACAAGTTTCCACTTCCCTGAGGAAGTCCTGTCCGACATTCCTAAGGAAACATGAGGGTGGTGCTTTCCTCCTTCATTCACTCTCCACATTTCTTCATTCCTATTTTTTTGTCTTTCGTTCCTTCTTTTCCAAGTGTTTCTGTTTCTTTCCTTCCTTACTCTCTCTCTCTCACTCTCTCTCTCGTGCACGTGCTTTAAAAAAATGTTTGTCTTTATTTTTTAATTTTGTTCTAGACATTATGACTTTCTCAAGGAGTGCTCCAGTTCTGAACCAGATCCCTTTGCGTGGTCATGCCTGTCAGTCTTTGGTAACATACGGACACTTTGGTGTGCCAGTGAGGAGGGGAGGAAGAGGAGCAGAGGTGGCTGAGTAGGAAAGGAGCAGGAATGTCTCGGTCCGAAGACAGGAGCGCTCTCTTGCCATCATCTGAGCAGCACGTAAAGGAAGAAAGTCAATGGGCCACAAAGACAAGGGCTGTGCAGGGCTGGGACACCGCTTCCTGGAAGAGCAACCGCTGCCAGCCGAGAAGAGAGAAAAAGAGTTAGTGATGGGACGGATCCAGACCTCATCAAGCACGTCAGTGCACACCAGTGTCTTAGCCCCTCCTGCCACCCCGAACTACAAAGCACCTCCCAGATCTACTGGAAGAGCTTTCTAGCCTTCCCTGGATATTCTCAAGGCTTCCCAAAATGACTTCTTTTCCAACTTGGGAAAAAAGGTTGAATCTTAGATACTTTTGCAACCCAACCCTCCTTTCTTTCCTAGAAGATTCAACTTGAGTCAAACAAAAGGTTCTTCTTGTGTTTTGGTTACAGCTTAGCAGTCCTAGGCTGAAACAGACCTTTAACTGCACTGGAAATTTTGGAATTTTTAGGATGTTCTGACTTTCCTGATGCTTTGTTTTTCTCTTCACCTTTAGAGTTAAGAAAACTGGTGAAAGTGACTCTTCCTCAAGGTTTATTCCCTTCAAAAATAAATAAGACAAATTGGACCTTGTTCACAAGTGCCTGTCTGGTTCTGGTTTGCATATTCTGAACATCTGCTCTCCTGCCCACCTGAGGCATGTTATCAAGGGCACAGGCAGGACTAAGGCATGAGACACACCAGTAATGCCCACCCAAGGAGTAATGCCTACGTACTGCTTACGCACCTTGCTATGGCTTCAACCTGCAGTGCACCTCAGTGAGAACGGGACTGTCTCCATTTCTGCAACACTGGCACAAGGATGATGCGGATGGACTGGAAAGGGGCTGGTGGGATACACTTCAAGCACTTGTTGCCAGGATCAGGAGGGAGGTGATATACAGCTCAGGTAGCTTGCTCCCTTCCCTCATGTGCAATACCCTGCCTGGATGTGCTTCTCTGCTCAGAGGGCAATGGAAAGAAGCCCAGCCCTCCCTGGCTCCAGGCCCCAAAAGGCAGATTTTTTTTTTCCTGGAGAAGGACTGACTTAACACTGAAGAGGCCATTAAAGACTGCAGAAGGTCTTTCCCTTTCCAAAACTCCCACACTGAGGGTTTCCAGGAAATGAGATATTGCAGAAGCCTTTAACTGCTTGGGGGATGACACCCTCAACCCAACATACTGGTGCAGACTTCAGCATGCTGGTGTCTGGCAGCAGAGTCCCTACTGGATCTGGTTGTTCCTCCGAGCTCTTGCTAACTCATGACTGTAAAGAACACATTCAACAGTCTGACAGCCCTTCTGCTGACTTCTGTTGATGGAGTCAACCATCTTGTCGAGACCCACCAACATGTCAATGTGATCTGAAACGAGCTGTGCATCCCTAGCATATTCATTCATGTATGGACTCCCACTGACTCATTTTTCTCTGAGGCACGCACACTCTCACCCTTATTCGGTCCAATTGGCTTCCTTGGACAGTCCCCTTTTTTCAGAGTGACATCATCGATGGCAATGTCCCCCTCGTAGCTCGTGCCCCGGACACCTTCAAAGATGATCTGCAAGCAGAGCATGGGGCAGAGCCCAGCGTGAGGCAGCAGCTGTGGAGGACCCTTCCCGCGCTGCGGGGCTCTGCAGGGGTGAGCAGGGCACAGACCAGATCTTATCAGGTCCCCAAGTGAATGGTTCCTTCCTGTTTCCCCAGTACTCATCGGATCTGGAGAGCTGGACCCCACTGCTTACGGGACCAACCCCTGTGTGCTGAGCGTTTGTAGAGTAATAAACGAGCATGTAGAGCTCTGCTTTATGAAGTGTGCTGCACTGACAAACCAACCAATACTGAACAGCACTCGCAAGAGTAAGTAAATTCTTATTTATTATTTTAAAGTACCCAAAAGCACACTGGGCATTTTGCCACAGTGCCACAGCTTACCAGCCTGCACAGACCCAGCTCTCACAAACAACCCTACAACAGCAAAGTAGCACGTTGGGCAAAGCCATCGGCAATAAAACATTCATTAACAAAGCATCCCACTTCCTGGGTACACATAAACGACTCGATGAGCAGATACAGAGTGCCCAGTTCATATTCACAAGCTGTCCTACAGTCCTAAACCAGGGGGGGATTTGATTTCTGTGCGTCCACCAAGCTCTTGCCTTGCCCCAGTGACCCTGGGGTTAGAGAGGTGCCAGTGCCCTCGCTGTGCCCCACCGGCTCCTGTGCCACGGAGGCCGATGTCTGCTGGAAAGTCTCCCACAGCCCACGGCACGTGGACAGGAGAGATGGTAGCTGGCTCCTTGGCTGTGGACCTGACTTACCTGGAAGGGCCCGGGTGGGTTGATGGGCACGTGTGCTTGCTGCCACATGTTCCCCCGGTTCCCACTGAGCGACCAGACCTGGGTGTCGATGGCGCGCTTGTTCCTCACGCGAACTAATAGGTTCAAGGAGCCTGTAAGATTAGAGAAACCAAGAGCTGGCATGCCGGGGCGGGCAAGCAACCCTGCCTGCTGGGCTGGGCCTTGGTGTAGCTCTGGGGCTCAGCCTTGAGCCACAGCTTTATTCCCCAGCCGGCCCAGGGACAGCCTGCAGAGCCCCAGCGGTAACCTTTTCTGGGAGACAGCTTTCTCCTGGGTTGGTGGGCAAGTGCCACTAGAAATGTTTCATCTGTCTGGGCTATCCAAGGGAAGACACAGACCCAGATGAAGACAGAGAGGACGGGATGAGGAAGAAGCAGTCTGTAGCATGGGTGGAGTGGCATAAAAAGGGGGACGGCAGAAATGCTAGCTGCAAGGGACCTCCGGAGGCATCCCATCCAACCTCCCGCTTGAAGCTGTCTCCAGCTCTGCATGAAGGCAGCATGACTTTGCCTGGCCAAGTCTCGAAATACCCTGAGAAAATAGACTTTTCCTAACGTCTAATATGAACCTCTAGTGCTACCAGTTGTGGCTGCTGTTCCCTGTTACATTGTCTAATACTGCTGATAAGATTTTGGCTCCGTTATCTTTGAAATTGCCCTTCAGACAGTTGGGGGCTGATAGCAGCCTCTTTGCCAGACTGAGCAAGTCCAGCTCCCTCAACCTCTCTCCCCCCAGGACCTCTGCTCGTAGCCCTTGACCACCCTGATGCCCGCTGCTGGACCCACACCAGTTTCTCCGCATCGCACTTGAACTGGGAAGACCAGGACACACGTTTGCCTCTCCCCATTCACCACCAACACCTGATATATGCTGTGCAGTTTACAGCCCTCTCCCTGCCCTGGCTCTGGCAGAAATATGACCCATGTCCTCTGTTGTCACTTGTCCTGGAAGCAGCCTTAGAGCGAACAGCCGTTCTTTGCTAGCGCTGGGCGGTGTTGCCTGCACCACCCAGCCCCACACTTTCAGGGGGACACAAAGACCCTGTGAATCAACATGGACTTCAAGTTCTTTCAAACAAAGCAATTTCTGAAAGGTTTCATCTGCCATTAAACCAAAGCCAACAGATTTCAAAACATTTCCAGTTCTCACTTGGAAAACAGTGTCACAGCCCCCTACTCTCTACCCTGAAATAAAACTATCTCAGTTTGTCTTCCTGCAGCATCATTTTAGTAATCCCCTCGGCTGACTTTTTTGCCTTTTTTGTTTCAGTGAAAAAACATTTTTAAACATTCACTCAGGGTTGACCTGAAATACTTTTTCTCTTTTTTTTTTTTTTTTTTTTTTTCCAATTCAGCTGGCAAGCAAAAAAATCAAACACAACTCTAGTCACGCTGTTGTTCATCAGTGTTTCTGGTCTCCATACACAGACATATTATACCTGAGAGCAGAGAGACAATAATAACCCTTACTTATATGTCCATAGTCTGTCTGATCTTGGGGTGCTGTGTTCCTGCCTGGATACACCCTTCTGAGGCAGCAGCAATAGGTCAGGGGAAGAGACAAGGAAAGAGACTTTCCTACATAACCCCCCTCCTACATGATCCCCCCAAATTCTTCATTCTTGGCACATCAGCCTTGGGGCCACTGTGTGAAGGACAGGGACCTGGAAGTACCCCTGTCAAGTGCCTGGCTGTCAGAAAGCCAGCGATACATCACAGGGAGTTCAGAGATGCATAATAAAGATGATGAAATGTTTAGATTCTGAGTGGATGACTTACAAGAAAAGGTTAAAAGAATGAAAAATGTGTATAATTTAGTGAAATGAGGAAAGAGGGGCATGTTATTGACTGGAAATAATCAGAAGCATCAGCACTAAGTCTAGCTGAGAAAACTAGATGAAGGACTGACAGGACAGGGAAAGCATATCCAATTCCCTTCCCTGGTGGTATCCAGTTTGGGATGCACACTACAATCCAAGATAAAAAGTGAAATAACTTGTTTCTTTCTCTCTTGAGACCAGCTGGCACTGCACAACCTTCGGGACACAGAGGTAAGCAAGTAGGATCTCCCTCCTAGAAACACAGTGCCAAGAACAAGAGAAGTCACTATGCGAGCCTCCAGCAAAACTAGCTTTGAGCTGCTGTTTCTTGGTGTTCTCCCTGCCTTCAGGAGCTTCCTACAAGGGAAAGTCTCTCTAAGAAGGACACCTAGTCCTCACAGAGGCCCTTGGCCAAACTGATGGCCCACGTAGGAACTACATAACCCCATAGATCAATGTCAAGAGGAGTGTGTTCAGAGCAGCTAATTACAGACGCCAGAGCCAGTGAGGTGAGGGATTAAGTGTGAATGAAGAATTAATATGAAGCTGCTAGAAAGCAAGGATTAAAAACAACTGTTGTCTATTCTACCCTCATCTGGGGACTTGCAGCTAAGATCTGCCACACAAGAGCCTGGCTGAATAGCCAGCACTGGGACAAATCAGGCAGCAAATGAACTTTGATGCCCTAGGAAAAAGCAAAGGCGAGATTGAAAGAGACCCAGCAAAGCATCTGGAATGCAAACTAATGCCCCCAAAGCACTGGCTGTGAATGCCTGGCCTAAACCCAAACCAAGCCTAAGCATATTCTGGCTGATAGCTCCGTGTCCTTGCAGCATCAGGAAAAATGTTTCAACCTTTTGGCCCTGGAATTCCCTAACAGAACAATACTGAATACAAGCAGGCATTCTTGAAATGGTTTTAACTGGAAAGGAAGCTTCCTTATCTGCCCACAACATAAAGTGTTTCACCACCCCTGTCTACACATGGAAAACGGAAGGTTAAAACAGATGAGCAGCGTGTCCATGACTGTCTTACAAATCAGTGAGAGTTGTAAAGGGGAGTCAGATCTCACAGCCTTACCTGCAATGCCCGCTAAGTTACAGAGCCTCCCTGAGGCTGGGAAAGAGCCACACCAACTCCCTTTCCCAGTAATGCTGTCACTGGGAATGTGCTTCTGGGACACATGGCAGAGACTCCAGGACTTCAAGCTAAACAGGGATGAAGTCTCCACCCCATCTAAACTGCGTCCACAGTGTTGTAGATGTTAAAGTTTGTGTAGGTCTTCTACTTTATTCCCTTCTACCATGTGTCAGTCTGACACAGGCTGACCGTCAAGTTTAAGAGCAAGTAGCCTGTGATGGAGGTACTTGGGAATGAACCTTCAGATCTGAGCTCCAGGCAGAGCCATAAAACATTGCAGTCCTGGACTACAGAAAACTCCAAGTCATATTTCCAATTGTTCAGAGCTTCTTTGTCTCCATTTTTCAGTCTGGCCCCAAAAGCCAACTGTGTGATGGAACAAAGCTTTGTGTCTTCCAAGGGAAGGCTTTGGGTTCAGCCCACTGCGCTAAAATCAAATGTTTTTCCAGGAGCCAACTTACAGTCATTAAAATCCATAGATTAAGTCTCAGGCTAAAAAGGGAGACAGAGCCTCTGTAGATACTGACCTCCATAGCTCCTCACCTCTGGTGAGCTCACACCTGCCCACACCTACCTCCATGCAATGTAACAATACCCATCTCATGCCTTGTTAGCTATCTTCACTCCCTGTGTGGCTTTCAGCATGTCACACAAGCTCAGACCAAACCAGCCACCTGACACTTGTAAAGTGCCCCTCCCAGAGCACAGACCATATTTCCAAATCCCACTTTGCAAGAGGTGGCCAATGCACGGTCCACATGTGAGGGGTGTGAGAAGCCCATTCACAGATGTGAACCGACTTGCCACGTGGTCCTTAGCAAACTGTTCTTATCTACTTTTCTCTGCTGACATGATACGATGATGATAAGAAGGATAGTAACACATACTCAGAGGGGAACTCAGAAATATAGCCAACATTTTATGAGACCTGAGCAAGAAGACACTAGGGAACAGAAGTTCCTGATCTCTTCTGCCTTTCCGGTGGCCACAAACTGAAGAATAACCGAAGTGGGTCCTGCTCTCCAACCCCCATGCTTCTATCAGTGGAGATGTGAATGGTTCATCTGGGATGTTCTCCAGTGCCAGCTGTTGCAGCCACCCTTTTTGCCTGGTTTTATACTAAAATCATGACTAGCTTCCTGTATCAGAGTCCAAATCCAGGTGGCCAGTTTTTTCTGTCATTGTCACCCCTTCCCCATCTCCCCCATCAGATGCGTTTGGCATTTCCTAAGGGCACCTGCTGGTGAGGCACACACAAAGACAGGCTATCTATCTGCTGCAGAATCTCTCCAGCTGACCAGAGACAGACAAACACAAGGGAAATCCCAGGACACCAGCAATCCTGTTGTTACCTCTCCCCATACAAGGCAATCTTCACATTTGTCTTGTAGTCTGTATTATTCCTTCTTCCCAATCAAAAGGGAGAATAAAGGCCAGTGACAAGTGATGAGGAATCAATTACAGGGAGAGTGAGCTGTACCTTCTGCTGGCTGCCTTTAAGACCAGAGCTGGCATTTCAAAAGAGTGGCACTCACACAAAAGAGCACCAGCTGGCCTGCCAGATAGAGTAGCCCAAGGGACGCCTTTAAATGTTACCTTCTTGCAACAAGAAAAGGTCTTCTCTCAGTTTCCATGAGATGGGGACTTCACTGTCACACTGAATAGCTGTGTAGATCCAGAAGACCTGGTGCAGGCAGTGCTGGGAGGGAGGCAGGGTCTGTAAGGGCACGGCCACAGGCACAGTCCATGCGGGATGGCAGAGAAGGTAGAGGCTTCCTCAAGAGCCCTCCATGGGGCAGCTAGGGGGGTTAATGTAGGGTAATGGCATGGGAAAAGGCTGAGGCATGGCTCAGTTTACGCAGCTCAGGTGGAAGACAGTCAGCTGGAGCAGCTAGGAAGCAAAGGGAAAATGATGCTGCATGCTGAGAGATGGGGTGCTGTGCCCAGGGCAGCAGAGCTCCACGGGATGGGTAGGGAAGGCTGTCAGGATCAACACCCAGAAGCTGGACTGGCCGCAGGCTCGTCTGCAGTCTGGTCTCACTGTGACTCCCTGCTGTGGTCCTGCAGGATCCCTCCTCCAGCATGGGGCAATCTGAGGAGATCAGCTATCTGTGAGAAATCCTGGCTGCAAGCCCCAGTTTAGGTTTGGTACTCTACTGGGAATCTAGGGCTGAAAGCCCCCGTGGAAATTCCCATGGCATTTCAACTGCAGGCAAGACAGACTGAGATAAAAAGAAGAAACTGATTCATGGCAAGACATGACCAGTGGATGGAAAGAGATGCACGGTGTTGAGAAGACTCAGACCTTGTATAGCCTGGCAGAGACACTTGCAGACCCAATATGAGGGCTAAAACCAGGCCAGGGAGAAAAGAGCTCTTACCTTTCTAACAGCGGCTCTGAGCACTTCCTTAAGCATGGTTTAGTGTTAACACCACTCATCACAAACTAAAAGCCCAAAGCTTAGCACAGGCAAATCCCAGGAGTGAATGACAGTCCCCAGAAAGAATCTATTACTGATCATAATCCCCGCAACAAACACAGGTCTTTCTCCCTCTCTCATTTAAACGGATGTTAATGAATAGCAGTCAGTATCAGGCTGGAGGTCTCCGTTACAGTGCT
The DNA here is from genome assembly GCF_018691265.1 of Tyto alba. Taxonomy (NCBI): domain Eukaryota; kingdom Metazoa; phylum Chordata; class Aves; order Strigiformes; family Tytonidae; genus Tyto; species Tyto alba. Next base: position 28,865,457 of record NW_024881278.1, on the reverse strand, counting down.
GTGGGGGGAAAGTTACTGCTCTGAGAGCTAGAAAGCAGAGGGTGGAAAAATAATCATAGCACAGATAGAGATGGAGATATAATATCAGCTTCTACTGACTCATAATTTCTAGAAATGTAAGTTGTCTTTGTGCCATGATAGGATCTACTTACTCTTTCACAGTCTCTAATGATGCTTCATACATTAACATATGCAGAGTAAGACAATTAAACCCTCTCGGCTACTTTCCGCTCCTGATTACAGAGAACTTTATCTCTGCATGTCTTTAACTGATCTCAGCTTGGTATGCAGGGTTCCCCGTGCTCAGTCACAGGGTCACTGCACAGACCCCCTCCTGCAGCCACCGCTTCAGAAACTTCAAAGCAGAAGGGTTCAGAGAGCCCATCAATAGAGAGAAAACACAGTCTTGGTCAGAGTTTGGTAAGCACCACTTTCCCACCTCTACTCACGAGGCATCCCTGTCAGCTTTAGAAAGGCACTGAGCATTTTCAGTGCTGTGCTGCAGGCCGGCTAATTGCTATGGGACACTCTCTTTCTGCTTCATTACAGTGGGGAGGCTACAGTGAAAGGGATCAGGGGAATCAAAGCCTTCAGTTCCCTGCTGTGGCTGGGACTTTCTGGGGGTATAAACAGCAATATGGTAGGTTTTGATTGGCAATGTTTCCCCTACAGCAAACCTGTGAAAATTACTTATATCTGGCTACAGGGAATTTTCTTTGGATTTTGCTGTGGATTTAAAAAATCAAAGAAACAAACACATTTCCACCCCTGACCTCCTAAACCACCATCAAATGAGGATGGGCTTGAAGCAATATCCCCTGACATGGCAAAGCCAATTGCACAGATTGATCTATGATCCATCACTATCTGACCTGTCTGGCATGAATATGAATTTTAGGGTGGAGGGAACAGAACAGCAGAAAAGCAACAACATTGCACTGTAAAGAGGCAAAGTGGACATGTGGCTGTATCCCTGGGGGACACGTGCTGGGCAGGGTGACCTGGGACATGCAGGCAGTGAGGTAAGTGCAACAGTATGGCCACGTCTGCCTCATGATGAGGAATGCGAGTGCTAACGAGAGGAAGGCAGGCGAAATACAGCTACAGCTCCTTCTCTCCAGCACATACCCACCTGTCTGTGTACATAGAGAGCAGATGGTGATATGGTAGAAGCAGATTTTCAATGGAGCTGTGCTTGAGCTCCTTTGCTCATTTGATCCACGGTCTAATTAGAGAAAGTGTTGGCATAGAAAGATGAGTGATACAAGACTTCCATCTTTGATGCTGTGTGTATGGAACAAAATCCTGTCACCCTTTTTTTGTGGAAAATTCTCTCAGAGGTTGTTTATGACCAGTAACAGGCTTTCTATGTGTGGACAACAGGATGTGGTTTAAGGAATTCAAAAAAGGGAGAAAAAAATCTCCATGCTCCGTAACATCAAATTTATGCTATCTCAGAAGAACAAAGGCCTGTCCAATATGCAGCTAGAACAGAGTAGAGGGAGGGGACAGAGCCTGGCATTGAAAAGACAAGAATCAGGAGTCCTCGGGCTTCTCGCCAACTTCACATCCGACTCATTATACCATCTTGCTTAATCACATCCCTTTCCCGTACTTAAACATTTTGCAGGGGACAATGTGGACAGACTATGTCCTTCCCTACAGGACAGATGGGTTGTCTGACTCTCAGACCCAATCCCAGCTGTGTTTTCACAGTCCCTGAATGCTGCCACCGGCAGCAGCTCTGCTCCCACGCGCCAGCTCACCGCGCTGCTGTGCTGCACCATGCTTGCCCAGCGCCAGCGCAGGAGTCATCACGGCAATTCACAGCAGATCTGACCACAGGATCAGGCTAGGAACAGGTTCCCTCTGCCTATCATCTGCCAAGCCATCATCCTGCTTGCCTTCAGTCCAGACACTCAGCCTCGTAGTGACCGGGTCCTCAGTTTCCCCACACCTCCTGGAGACCTCCTGCCCTTTGTAAGCAGAGAGGCAAGCAGGCAGGATGGTGCCTACCGCTCTCTCAGCTGGATGTGTGCTTGTCTAGACCCCAGCAAAGAGGGAAAAAAATGGCATCATGAGCTGAACGAGTCTCCAAACACCTGCACTCCAGCACACGTCCCCCTCCCTCTCCAAGCCCGGCGTGGAAAGCGTGCACTCAGCCCACGGGGACCAGACAGCCTCTCCAGAGCTTGTTCCTCCCAGCCCCAGCTCAGGGAACAGAAACACTTTCCCACATCGACAGGACTGGGAAGCACTCAGTAATCTCATGGTCAAAGATGGGAAAGACCTTCGTGTGTGTCCCCTGTTTGCTTACTGAGCAGGATGGTGCTTGAGCTGCCTTGATGGTCTCTGTGGCCCCTAGCAGCCCCAAGTGTGCTGCCAAGTCTTGTTCTTGCACAGTGATGCTCTATCATGAGATGGAGATCTTGCTACAGCCTAAATTCCATGCTGGTATTTGCAGCACACTGTCAGAAAGCACTGTCTGCATGCAGAGAAGCTCCCATTTGCTCTGTTCCCTCTGTGCCATTGATAATTCATGCTAACACTCCAGCTCCTTGTGACTCCCTCCATAACCAGTATTTGTGATAATTTACAACATCTGTCTGTCCACACACCTCTCTACACAAGATTCGTTCTCATGGGATTTCTCACTCTTCAGGAAATACCACCAGCCCCAAAAGGGAGGAATCTGCATTACAAGAAAAAACATATATTTGTCAGAAATATCTCCTGTTGTTTTATACTCCAGATCTGCCTCAACAGCTTGTTTTTATACAGAGATCCTTGTAAAGGCTAAAGATGTGCACACTTAGAGACCTCCCCCTCTAAGGAGGAGAGTATGTAGCTGTGGAAAGAAATTCTCCTGGACATTTTGAGCAGAACTACAACCCTAGAGATTGAGAACAACCTGTACCACCCCTTATCTAGGGCTTGCTTCTAGAAAGGCTCCCCCGTACAAAAACACACACAGGATGTAGCCTCCCTGAAATCACAGAGGAAGATGAGTCTAAGTGAAGTTGTGCTGCTCCTCTTCTATCCATCCAGCCCTAAGAAGGGTGTCATGACCTTTCCATAGCCACTGCTTCTACCTGTGTAGCCAGAGAGTTTGTCCTTGCCTTTTGGGAGCTCTCCAAGCAAGTCTGCAATAATATGATCTATGTAAATGCAGAGCAGGCAGAAACAGACCCTTCCCAGACAGCAGTGTTGCATTCCTTGATGAGTTTGAATAGATAAACTAGACAGTTGGATCAAATCCTTGTTTTTGTCTGGTTAACAGAAAAAAAATCCTGGTCAGTGAAATTCTGTTAGGAGGGAAGATGCACTAAAGGTACAAAGTATCTGGTCAGGGAAAGCTGACTGTAGTTGCAGAAGGAAACATGACTTCAGCAGAGCAAGGGGAAAGGGTGATTGAGGGGTAAGTTCCGAGCTGGGCACTCGTCAGGGCTGTGTACGAACCCAGCGCTGCCTCTGACTTGGCCCCAGGCAGGGCAGAGGGAGCCCTGGGTGCTCAGCACTGAAATGGGTGCCACTGCCTTTGTTTCTCTGTGCAGCTCCTGTCAAGCAGGATGGGACATGCTGGTGGGGATGCACCCGCAAAGCCCATGACATCCCCAGTTCAAGGTGGGCAGCTTCTGTGGGCAGTAAAACATCCCAGCTCTGCTGCCTTTATTGTAGCCCTAATGCTCCCAAACACAGCACCATCTTGCCCTTAATTTAATGAGCAATTGTGGGTCTATTTCTGCACCATTTCTAGCGGGCACATGGGGTAGAGGGGCAGAAGACATGTGAATTAGTCTTTATGAGGCATGTGATGGGGAAGGGGGGCTGGCCCCAGCTTCAGCTGCCAGCAAAACCATCCGCACAGGAGCTTGGTGTGTCCACACAGGCTCCAAAGGAGGCCCAGAGTGTGATTTGGTAGGGTCAGACTCCTGTTTGTCCTGAGTAGGAAGACAGACAGTGTTGGTCTTTGTCAGACACACCACCCTCTCTCTTCTCACCTGTCAGCCTGCATCATTCACAGCTCTCCTAAAGTTCAGCACTATAGATTAGAGCATCTAAACTAATCTCAAACCCCAGAATGGACTGTCTGGATTATGGTCCTAAGGCCCTACAGGGGGTAGATACCAGACCATGATTTCTCATTACAAAGATCAAGTCCAAGTCAGGTCTTGAGACCTATTCTGGTGGAGCAGCTGTGAAGCTGTGAGCCTCTACAGGCTGCAGTGCTGGCCAGCCCATGGACGGGAACATTACATGAGCTCCGTGCTTCAGGCAAGTGAGCTGCAGCAGCCCATTTTTCTTCCCCTCTGATTTTTTCTGGAACCAAGCAGTACGAAGGCAGCCAGGCAGCTCTTTCCCACTTATTGTCACTGTACCTGGTGGTCCCCAGAAGTGCTGGGTACTGCTTTAGGGAGGAGAGGCCAGCCTGTGGGAAAACGGCAGTACGAGGAATGTATAAAGAAGATGACCATGTGTAGGCAACTTTTCCCAGCAATTTTGCAGACTCAGGAAGCAGAGTGAACCATAGTTGCTGTGAGGTCTGTTTCGTGACATGGCCAGATGCCTCCAGGCAAACGGTCTCTCTTCTCCCAGCTTTGATAACGGACCCTTTCATCTTTGCCACCAGAGACAGCTGTGTCCTTTGCGCAATTCATGTGCTCAGCTCTCAGACTGAGCATGCACTGTGATCAGCTCTCTCAAACGAGTTGAAATTGAAGTCTGCTTCATAGACAGTGCCAGGTTTAAAAGAGCACAACAGCCAGACAGGGGGAATCTGCCTGCCTCCCTTCTGTGGGCAAGCTTTGCAAAGACCACAGCCAGGCAGGAGGGAGCCTCCCAGAGCCCCCAAAGCACAAGTGATGTGTGTGGGAGGGTTCCTGACAAAAAACCTGCAGAAGCAGATGTACTTACGCTGAGGAAGACTTTGCCTGTCTCTTCTCTATCCCTATTAACAACCTATTTCCCCATTATCACCCAGCCTGCGGTCTCTCAGTCCCGGGAGCCAAGCACAGGGCAGCTGCACGGCTGCGGGGCTTGGAGCAGATGGGCTGTTTTAGTACAATGCTGAAGCCAGCAAGACAGCAGGAATGAGCAGCTGAGATCACATATTCTTCCTGTTGAACTGCAGACATCACTCAAAATCTGTTCTCTGGCCTCCTCCTCTGCCTGACCCAAGGAGACATGGGAGGTGAATGTTCCAGGCCTGGGAAGGGGTTTGCTGGAGGAAGAATGTTAGAGCAGGCTGCGCCCCCAGCTTTGAGGCAGGGTGCATTATAGAAAGAGACTCCTCTCCCATTTCATGCCCAGCTGCACTTTCACCAGAAAACTTCCAGAGGACTGGCTGAGACAGTGAGATTCCCAACATGGATCTGCAGACTCCTCCAATTCAAGTGCTGGGTTGCCTATCATCCCTGCAGAGCTCTCTTTGAGAGAGGCAGTCACTCCTGGAAGTGATGGTGATGACTGACACTTGTTGAACATTTCTTTATTTTGATACTTGTTACAAAATCATGTCTTCCTGAAGCTCAAGAGCAGGTTGGTATGGTTGCACAATTAGTGAAAGATAGTTGTACACTCTACCCCCCAGCCTTTATCCTGTCAGAGCATCCAGTGGGGTCTCCAGATGTGCACCTGGAATGACCAACTTCAGTCTCCACTTGTACAATTATGGCACTGGTGAAATAGTTAAAGGTCCATGGAGAGAACAGAAGAGTGACCTGGGAGTGCTAAAGAAGTTGCTGGATATGCACTGAGAGCTCCTATTTCCTCTTACGTGTCTGATAAGTTTTGTATCTGGCGATTACAGGGTCTGAATAATTGATGCAACACCTGATGTCTCAGGAGATGATCAGGTTGCAGTATGTCCTTACAGCTACTCAGGTTTGCACAAGGCTACTGCTGCTGCTGTGAGCCAAGTCTGAATGGAAAGACACTTTGCTGAGAGCCTGGAGGAAGGGACAGAAGATCATAGCAGCTTCCCACCAGATGGGTAACAGTGACTTAAATCAGGTGAGCAGGAGCAAAGATGATCTGTGGGGATTCAGAGCATCTGCAAATGAATTGGTGTCAGCAATCTGTATCCCTGGCAACCTTCCCAACAAATTCTGCAGCAGGAATGTGGTCAGATCATGACTGGTAAGAGAGAAGAGGGTGATTTTTGAAGGCGGCAACATTTCAGTGGCCATCTGCATTGGGAGCTTGATTCAGTGATGCACTTCTAGTGAGAGATCAGTGCACCCAGATTCAAGGTACTAAGCAGAATGCCTGAATCAACATGAAGACACCGTTATTCATGGAATAAAAATGTCATATAGCCAATCCACATCTGAATACCTTTCCCTCTTCTCCATGTCTTCTTCAGCTTTACATGCCAAGCTCTTTGGTTTAGGGATTATTCAGTCCCACGTTTGAAAGCTGTGTCAAGCATGCTGTTGGTGCTCTTGTAAGTAAACATCCAATAAAGGTGCAGACACATAGTATTTACTGGGCTCTAACAAGAGTAACTGAAGGGAGTCCTCTGCCTTTGGTTATGCAGGAAGTTTGATTAGATGATGTATTGGTCCCATCTGGTTTTAATAATCTTTAAATCTATGGCTCTAATCCAAAGTTCACTGAAGTCTTTAGAAAAATAATGACTTCAAACAGCTTTTGGTTCAGAGCCACTGTACTGAATCTACAGAGCTTGGATGACACTTTACAAATATGTGGTTATCTTGCCAGGTATTTATAATCCTTGCTCATGATCACAGTATTTGACTAACTTCCCCAAAAAACAAGCAGTTACTACTAGAAGAGACCACAGTCTATCCAAAAGGTCCATACCATAGCCCACAGGAAGCTGTTGCATGTCTGCACAAAACATTAGTCAAATACACATCTGTTGATGGAGGAATGAATAAAGCCAAGAACGCATCTGAATAAATGGAAAGAGTATTAAAAAAATTGAATACATTTTTTCATTACAAAGTGTTCACTTAACTCTAACTACAACTTGTTTTCAAGAGCCTAGAGGGAAGTGAATCATAGTCATTAGGAAAATCAGCCTCCCCTCAATCAATCCAGTGATGTAATCTCTACCATGTAGAGTTATTGCACTGGAGATAATGGCATGGATTTCATGAATGATACATTTTTATATAAGGCAAACTTTATATATCCAACAGAATACAGCTACCTCCAGGGTGCCACCTACATAACTGTGTGCAGTAACAGGGTGCTGTGTTCATAAACAAGGTTTCAGTAGGAACAAGAGAGATAGGATGTTGAATCTTACATCTTCATGATTCAAATTGCTTTAACATTGCCATAGCTGTGTGTGACCTAATAGCTCTGACTACAGTCACTTGTCAGAAGCAAGGTGCAGCCACATGGCATCTATGCTAACACTGGCTCCTGCGTGTGATCATCCACCAGGACCTCTCAGACACACCTTTGCACTGGTTGCATTATCTGAGTTGAAGAAGTAAAGAAGCAATTCAGTTTGGCAGGCCTTCCAGTTGTGTGTTTTCTACTCAGCAGGAGGGTGTCAGTGGTGACACCACCAGTGTAAGTGGCCTGCCTGCAACTCAATTACCTCTGTGAAACAGCTTATGGTTTTCTTGAACTTGGATGCTGTGGCAAGTGATCTGATCAAGTCTCATTGTTTCTAGTGACTCAAAACCAAAATTCCTCTTAATCAATCCCAAGCACTGCTCTTCACAGTAGCTTAGAATATAATAGAAATAGAATAGAAAATAATAGAATAGTTTGATTGGAAGAGACCAACAAACGTCATCTAGTCCAACTGCCTGACCACTTTGATCACTCCTCTAGGAAGCCTGTTCCAGTGTCTGACCACTTTCTCAGAAAATAAGTGTTTCCTAATATCTAGTGTGAACCTTCCCTGATGCAGCTTTGAATCATTCCCACGCACCCTGTCACTGGATACCAGGGAGAAGAAATCAGCACCTGTCTCTCCACTTCCCTCCTCAAGAAGCTGTAGGGAGCAATGAGTAGTTTACAATTTAATTGGAAGCTTCCCATCCTGATTATACGTAGGCTACCTATACATAGGTGGTCAGATAAGGTCTGTGTCAGCACTAAGCTGGAACAACAGCACCTTTAATTCTCCATGAGTTTCACAGATACTGTGCCAGAAAATAAGCCTGTTCCCTGACTTCTGGGAGAGGAACTGGCCAAGGTAAGACTACGACACTGCTAGTGCAGAAAGGAGGCTCAAAGTACAAAAATTGTAAGCCATGAGCAGGGTCTTCAGACATTGCATTCAACCAGGATTGGCTCTTGAAGCCCAGGACTTGCCTGTTTCACTACAGGAAGCAGCTGAACAGTCCCATCTCGGGAGGTACTCCAGGGCAAGGAGGGGTCTTTGCCTTCTCCCCTCTCTGAGGCCATATCTCATCATAAATTTGTGTGTAGTGACTACCGCTATTAAAAACACAGTTTGCAAAGGGTCTACCAGTAAGCTCACAAATCAGAAGGAGGCTAAAGAAGTGCTGTTTGGGTACATCCTACATCACTTGCATGTAGGTATCCCTGTGAGCAAATGAACTCTTTGACACAAGTGTTTTCCCCATGAGCACAGTCACTGGCTCATGTGTCAGGGAGCTATAGCATTAACCATCACTGTGTGCCATGGGGACCACAATGGCAACGCAAAACGTTAAATACTCTGTGGCTGAAATTTTGTTGTCCCTCTGAGCAACCGTTCTCCCAGGGTCTGACCCTGAAGGCCTCTCTTGCTGCAGGGTCTGTGGCAGCAGCCAGCAGTGGGCAGGAGTCTGTGCAGATCATAAACCTGGATACCACTGAGCTAGGAGGTGTCAGAGAGAGGTGGCAGGGGACTGCGGTGGGAGCAGTCTGCTGGGGACACTGTCCCCTCAAAGCATCCCCCTCCCAGGCAGCCCGTGGGAAGAGGAGTCTGATGGCTGAAGCAAGGACTTGAGGATCTGCTGCCGGCTGCGATGCTGACTCACCAAGCCAACTTGATAAAGAGGCTTTTTGAACTTGGCGACTGGTTGCTGCCTGCTGTGGCTAGCTTCCTCTCCTGGAGAAAGCAAGCAATACCTCATTTGATATATCTGTGCTTGCCACAAGCAAGACACCCTCATTCTTGAATGCCTGGTGGAAACAGGATTTCTTTCCTTCCCCTCTCCCTGATTCTTTGTGTTTAGGCTGGCAGGATTGTAGGGTAATGTGAATGCTTGCTCTGGAGGGGGCCGGAGGAAGGAAAACCGATGACCAAATAACTCCAGAAGAACAGGAATTGCCTCTGGGGAGCTCCCCTTCACCCTGCTCTCTCATCAGCTGAGAGATATTCAGCATCATCCTGCTCTGCTAGTCGTTGAATATTTTATACCATGGCTACAAACGCTCCATTTGTATTCTGTTTCTCTCTTTCGTCATATCTATTATAAACGAGTAGTGTCTGGGAACTCTCCCAGGGAAGATTTGCCTGGATGGCTATGGATATTTTATAGTCAAATTGTGAGAGTAAACCAGCTTTCAAGTTCTGTAGAGGGGGGAAAAAGGTAATAAAAGGGTTATTAAAAAAAATAAATAAATGTCGGTATTTTATATGGCTTCTTTTCATAGTGACAGAGCTTTGGTTTGCTCCATGATGGAGCTGGAGCTGCTGGGAGAGGCTTGGGCTGGGAGATGTCCTCTCGCTGGCACTGTCTGCCAACAGGAGCAACCTGATATGCTCTTGCTAAGTGCTGTGGCCGGCTCAGCAGGGCTGGCATCTGGCTTGGCAGGGCTGGGCTGGCTCCAGGGGAGCCAGGGGCTGGGGCCGTCTCTGCAGGCATCGGGGATAGCTGGCTATATGGGAAGCAAGACATGGCCCAGGGTTGTACCCACTTCATCTTCACCTTCATATTGTTGTGTATGTGATACAGGTAGGAGGCCATGGTCTGCCTCCTCATCTGACAGAAGTCCTAGCGAGGAGCCCTGTATCTGAAAGGGGTCACTGTCCTCCAACACAGATCTAAAGAAGAGATGAAGAAGCTTGTTTTGCCCTCAGGCAGGCTGTCACTTCCGCAGGGGACTCTGAGAGGACTTCAGCCACCAAGGGCATTGAGCCTGGCACCATCCAAACAAGCAAAAGCTTTCTGGCAGGGTTTTACAACCTCCGCATGAACAAAACCAGCCACTAAAAATGAGCACTAAAAATGCAGATTGAGCCATCAGACCTGTGTGTTCCAAACGTGGGTTCCCTCATGCATGTGTGGGGATGAGGACAGCTTATGCCAGCGTGGCAGTAAGGAAAAAGACCAAGTAGCGTAAGAGTTAGTGGGAATGATGAAAACCAGACAATTTTGGGATTACTAGGCATTCTGATTTTTCCTAGAGAGGTCTCAGTTTCACCCTGGTGCCTTGACATGTAGAAGAGAAGCCAAGATGATTACAGAATATCATGACTGGCCCTGAAAGAAACTCCAGAGCAGAGAGCAGATACAAGGTACTGAATTTCAATTTGCAGACAGATATATTGGGGGTTCACCAGACTGAGCCACATATTCCACAGGCCAACAGAAAAAGAACTTTTTCTCATTTCTTTCTCTTTCATTCTCTGACTCTATCTAGGCAGTCTAATTTTAAAATAATTTATTCGCTCTCAGCTCAGCAGCACCCACCCTAGAAATCATCATACAGCATTGAAGAGTCTATCTGCCTTGCTTAAATTTATCAGCCTCTTTGTGCAACAAGGGGAAAATGGGGAGCAGGCAGGGGCAGCAACATTGAATATGAAGGGAAAAAGCAACAGATATAAAAGGCACTTGAAGCTGAGGAATAGAAAATGGCACTCAGTGGCTTTCTTAGGTCTTGGGAGTCACTGTATCTTTTGCTCTTGGCAATTTGTGGGTGGAACAAATTAATAAAAAGTTAAAATGCTAAAAGCCAAAAACTTGTAATGAAATGGTTTCTTGGCATGTCCAATCCACCCCATCTTCAGGCAGACCACCACATGAGAGCTGTAAAACAGAGCTCTCTTCCAAAAGGAAGCAAAAGCTAATCAGCTTTTCGTTTTGTTGTGAAATGAACTCAGAAGTATGACACGTGAATGCATTTATAAAAGAAACAAAGCAAGTGAAGCCTCCTCCCTCCACATCTTCTTTCCTTGCCAGTCTCCCACTGGTCTGGGCCACCCTTCATTGCAATCACAAAGAATGAGATCCCTTTCAAAGTCACCAGTAGACGTGCAGGAGTTAGGCAGCAAGGCTGACTGACCACAGCGGAAAACTGCAGGGAACAAAGGAGTTTGCCAGCCAGCATTAGCAGCTGGACTGTCAGCTAAGCAAGACCAGCAGGTCCAGGAAAACCTGGTGTCAACCAACACTGACCGTGCTCTGCTTGAGCAACCTGCCACCCATGATGTGAAGACAGCACAGAGCAGCCTGTCTGCAAGGGGAATACAGGTGCGTGCAAACACCTCCAACCTAGCCAGACAGCAAATAAGAGCCCTCAGAGCAAAGACAGAGATGGAGACCTGCTCAGTGAACTGCAGCTCAGCCCTTACCCTCCAGTACCCATGGGGTCAGGGTTTCAGCCTCGCCCCTACTGAGAGAAGGAGATCTCAGTTTTTGCAGCTTAACCTCTCTGCCATGCCATGTGCACGCCAAGATGTGGTGGCCAGGCTGAGGAGCATGTTCCCTCCCAATGACATCAACGGTGCTGAGCAGAGAGCTGTTAATTAACCCTGTTTATTGAAGGGCGGACACACTCCTGCCTGGGCCCTGATTTTTCAGTCAGGCTCCAGTCCAGCAGGTGATTAATAACCCAGCGTGCTGTGGGAAGAGTGCATCTATTATTCAAATTAATGAAATTATAATCAAGAGGTGACGAATTAGCAATTGCTCCTTGACTGGATATGGAAACTCATTAGTGTGCCAAGCACTTCTGGGGTGCTCGCTGCACTCGTAGGCTTACAGTTAGAGAGGAGGCAGTCAGTTGGAACAGACAGCCCCTTGGCACAGCTGAGGGAACGTGCATCCTGCCCACCCCAAAATAGCTATGGCTGCCACAGAGCCCTCTGGTCTTCACAAAGCTCCTTCACCTCTGTCTCCTCTCCGATGGACAGACTGTTCACCTGGCGTCCTGCTGCCTGGCTGTGAGCAGGGAAAATGTGTGCACATGGGTAAAATGTTTTTTGTTTTTTTTTGTTTTTTGTTTTTTTTTTTTTTTTGTGGAGGGTAGGGAGCCTTATGATAGAGGAGAGGCAAGCCAGTGGGGAAGAGGTGATGGCTGAATGCATGATACTACCCCAAGGATGGGCTGCAACAGCCTCACAATCCTGACACTGCTGGGGTGTGGGTAAGGGACAAGTATCTGGAAACAGCAGCCCACCCTGGCACTTTGAGCCCTGGAGTAAGACTCCCATCCTCCCATCCTCGCCGGCCACAGGCACAGCTGGCGGAGCAAGAGGCTGGAGATCTTCCCCAACAGCCCACACTAGGCTGGGATTACCCTTCCCCAGGGGGTACTCACCGATGTGCTTCCCATACATGTGGTAGTAGAAAGAGACGCAGTAATACTTGGCAGTAATGTTGTAGAGGGGACTGATGAGCCGGGCTTTGTCTCCCGTCACCCGGGGCCGGGACGCCTCGATGAACATGTAATAACCTACAGAATGAGAGGGAAAGGTGGGAAAAGGGCACTGGGTCTCCCTTCCTGCAAGCTATGGGATGCCAGAGGCTGGGAGACAAATCCTCCTCTGAGAGACATGGCCTTGCTCTTCCCACCCGCTCTGCACCCACTGTCATCCTGGACAGAGACACGTGCAGGATGCCCACAGTGCCTCCCCTGCCTCTGCAGTTTTTAGGGGAGAGCAGGAGAGATGGGCATCAGCAGACCCACTGTGAGTGCCGGCAGCAGATGAGTCCCTGAACATGCACACACACATCTGTCGGGGTGCAAAATGAACCTTTCTCTGGCAGCACGAGGAGCCCCAGAGCTGACTGCACTGTGTAAGGGGAGAACCAGAAAGAGGAGGGAGAAACTATTCCAGACTAATTTCTCTGCCTCAAGAAGGAGAGATGATTCGCTGTATCTGGCCTAAACAATATTGTTGTCTAAAGAGAACAATACCAAAGTAGTTGTTAACAACCCAGGGAGGAACAGATTAGCTATTTAATTTGTTGGCATTGTTTTCAATGCTCGATCAGGCTGGTGTACTGAACACTAATGGGAAAAGTCGTTTCCATAGCTGGCCATTGGATCTTTCCCATTTTTTCTGAGTTCAAAGATTTGTGCTTGCATACAAATGTACTTTCCTCATTAAAGAGAGAGGAAAGTAATATCCAGCTAAAACGGGAGCGTGTACACCATGCACAGCTAGCATGAGCAATATACAACACCAGTCTCCTCCAGCTAGAGGTCAGGCACCTGCTGCCCTCTTGCAGGCAGCTCCTGCCTGGTCTCTCATGCTCCCGCTTGGTACTAAGGAGATCTGTTTGCCTCCTCAGACCTTCTTTGAGGAAACAGCTGGCTAAAAACAGCAGGGCCATTTCTAGGTGTTAGAGACGTTCTCCTACTCGTTTATCCTTTTTTTTACTTCAAAACAAGCATCAAATGGGACAAGGGCATTAGGTGGCAGGCAATTAGCTGATAACAAGAACTAATGCTCACCCTATTTCCTTCAACAAAGTCGTGGGTGTTTTAGTTGTGTGTTTAATGCCAATCAGTAACGTGCAAATTAACTGCCTGCTCCCTGCACCCTGTGTGGAAGAGAAGAGTGTTGTGTGGAAAGCAGATCAGCACTCCACCAGCTCCCAGAGCTGCAGGACTCCTCCTGACAAGGGACGGGGCACGTCTTGCCTCCACAGTCAAGCCAAAAGAAACCCAGACGTGTGCCTACCCTCCGGCGTACCACTGATGTCCGTGGGGGGCCCCGTGTTGACTGTGCGTTTGGGGTTCTGGGTCAGGGCATTCTGCCGGGTCCAGTCAAAGTTGTCCATCTTGTCCTGCATGAAGCCGCAGATCTTCTCGTCCTCAAAGCGACAAGTGTTATCTGCAGGGAAGGGAAGGGGCTGGTCAGCTGCTGCTTTTCAAACCTCCTCCCCAGGGCTGCCCGGGTGCTTGCAGCAAGTCTCACAGCACTGCTATGTCACCACTGAGGCTCCGCATCAAGCTGGGGACAGGTGGGCAGCCCCCAGCCTCAGGAGGAGGCTGAAAAGGAATGTATCTGTGATTAGTATGATTATGGAAGGATTAATCCAGGTTGATGGATGTGATGGTCTGGTGAAATGGAAGAAGGCTATTAGGGCTGAAGAGAGAGAGAGACTCTGCTGGGAGGTCTGGTGGGGGCAAACATAGAGGAGGGTAAAAAGAGCATTGAAGGCAAACAGGCCACAAGGGCTTTTAAACCAGAACAACTTGATGGTAGAATAATTTCCCCAGGAGAGAAGAATAAGCACCAGCAGATGACCCCCCTCTGGGCTATATATTAAACTAAACTATGGCACACATTAAAAAAAAACAGTTGTGGAGAAGAGGTCAGATCAGTGCTACAAATGTGTCATCTAGCTAGAGTACATCCAATTTATGCCAGCTAAAAGGCACATTTGATATTGCAGCTTATGCTGGTTCCCCTAACAAAATAAGTCACATACGTAAAAGATTTTTATGTAGGATCAGCCACATGTGCAATAGGGCTTGGTTTTATTACTACCACAAGACAGTCACACCCTACAGCAATATTGTAAGACAGGTGAAAAATCTTGTGCATAGATATAACCCAATATGGACTTGCAGAGATTGAAATGAATTGGACATGATCAGGCTGAAGGTGGTAACTTTTGTGGTAAAAAGGTAGTTCCTGAGACACAGAAACAAAAGCCAAGAACCAGCTGACACAGTATGAGAGGGATGGAGAAGACAGGCAGAAGAGAAAGAGAAAACAGGTACAAGACCCGATGTGAAAATTGCTCTCTGTTCTGAAAGGTCCCTGGGCAGAAACCGGAGCTAGAGAATGGGCTGAGAGTGGGATCTCAGACCTCACTAGTGGTGCAGACACAGTGAGCACAAATCTCTTCACCTTCTGCCTTTATGTAAGAGTGAGGTGTGCTATGAAACTGAAAGACAAAGTACTTAAAAGCCATGAAATAACACATACAGAAAGGAAAATAAGGGTCTTCCTAAGGGCTTGGGACATGCTAGAAATCTCATCCATGGTATGCTGGTGCAAGACAACTTTTTGGGGTTTACCTGACACTGTTCCTGTTATCATGCCCAGATGAAAAGAAGCCCAAATGCCTACTTGTGCTCCTATATTCCTGTATCTTCAGTGGTGGTTTGCTCTGGTTCCTGGACAGGAGGGTCTCTGTCCTAGTGTGGGTGACTCTGGCAGGACATGTAGGGCAGAGCAGGGTCAGCTGGGTGCCAAGGATGGGATGGGTAAGAGAAGCTTTCTGCAATGTCAGGACCAAAAGCTCCAGACATGGTATGTTGTGATGGTAGGAGCTTCATACACCTACCATGCACACTAAAATCTGCCATCTTGCACTAGATAGGAGGGACTACCCATGAAATGAACACCATCTTGACTCTTGAGATGCTGCACCTCTGGGTTCCTACCTTGCAGCTATGGACCTTGCCATCCCCTCCTATTTAGAAATGAAAACAATCATCATCCAAACAGACATCAAAAGCCTGTCTACCCTGTGGTAGGGAAACTGATTCCCCCTTCTTGCCCATCTCTCTCCAGCATCCCACCAGAATAGTGAGAAAAGAGGAGGTAGCCTCCTGCTGTGGCCCACAAAAAGGTCTTGTGCCACCACAGGTTGGGCACTGAGCTGCAAGCCAAGGGCTTGGTTGGCAGACTGGAGCAGCTGGATTTTCTGTAAGGTCAGTGGGAAACGCCGTTCCTGCGAGCTGAACACAGCCATCAGGAGCTCGGCGGGGCTGGCCGCTCAGCTTCTGATTATCCCTGGCTAAGTGCTTTCTGTTCAATCCGCTCATTTCTAATTAGCATCCTAATCCAAATTAGCCACTGCTCCATAGTGCCACATGGGGCCACATGGCAGCTGGAGCTAAAGGAGGAAGGAGGAGCTGGGGGCGAACAACAGGGGTCTGAGGCAGGGCCACTTCCATCCCCAGCACAAGGAGATGGAGGGGGAAAAGGGTAAGAAAGCAGCTTCTAAGGGTCCTTTCCCAGCCCTCGTGGCTGAAAGAAGGGAGTTCACAGCTGTACCAGATACCTACTGGTCCTCAGAGAAGGGGTGGAGCCCACAAGCTTTCTGATATTGGTGGGTTGGTCTAACACCCCTGCCTTCTCTCCATCAGACCGAAGGCAAACATTTGTACGGCTCCTGCTCACATGTTGCCAGCTGCAGCTAGAAGACAAATTTTCTCTTACAATGGCATTATCCTACCCATGGACAGGACCCACCAAGACTGTCATTTTGCAATCAAAAGAACCGGGATGCTGTACACGTGGACCTTCAGAGGAGAAAGGTGACATCTTTCACCAGGACAAAATTCTCTTAGCATGGAATCTCAGGTGGAAAGCAGAGCTGAAAGCTGTAACACAGAGACCAGCCAGGGAACTGATTGAGAGGGAGCAAACCCACAAAGGACAAGGCACAGAAACCAAAGGAGAGGCAGATTAATGAGAAAGTCCAAGGTCAGGTGGAGATCAGAGCAAGCTGTGCCAAACAAGAGGACTGAGGACATTATTCCCAGCTTAGTGCCAAGGCCTGGTCGTGCCAGCTGATGGACTACTGTGCCTCATTTGTAAGAAGCCACACACACACTTGTGGAATGAGACTGATCAGAGAAGACTTGAAACTTGGAAGAGAGCTCATTTAAAGCCAAAACAGGGCCCTGACTCCATCCTCTCACTCAGATGCAGCTACTTCCAGAAGGCAACAATTCTACCAGAGAGCATAAACTAGAGAAGGGCCCTATGCACCACAGATAGCACAACATGAGCAAGCTTACGTGCAACACCATTTGCTGTGCAGGAGTTTATAACTACAGCACATTGCCTTTGCTTAGCTTGGGATCTCAAGGCACTTTGCAACAACTAATGAACAAGCCTTTTTAACATCTCTGTGAGGTAGCGATGCTTATTTCTATATATCTCCTGCATTACATGTGGGGAAACAGATGAAGAAAAGTATAGAGACACATGTTTAAGGTCACAGCAGGCAGTGCTAAAGCTGGAAACAGAACCCAAGTGCTCTGACTCCTGGTCCTCTGGTTTAAAACAAGCCACAGGAAGGCAAAGCTCTGGTGTTTCTCCGAGCTAGAAGTGGAGGTGCCCATAATAACTAGGAGATGTTTGGTGTGGTTTGGGACACTGCCTGCACACCACCTCTGGACGGTTATCAGCAAGGCTTACCAGGAGAAACCTGGCAGATCCAGCTGAAAAGAAAACCTTTAAATGACATGCTGTGTCTCAGAGGCCACAGCAGTGATCCAACTGTTGACCTTGGCTGTGTGAAGCAAACCTTCTTGCAGACTCACACCATCTGCCAGGGATCCTGGCTCAGCACTGTGGCACAGAGGAAATTTCCTGTTTAAAAATTAAACAGTGGATTTAAATATTGAACACAGAAGTTGTTCTCTGGATTGTTAGAGGCAAGGTGGATGTGGCAGGGGAGCTGGTTCCTCAAAGGCTGGAGTTAGCTCTGTCTTCACCAAACAGATTTCCTTGGCAGGCTTTGCAGTGGCAGCAGCACAAAGTGCAGAGATGTTTGCTCCCTGTTACAGACACCTCCCTCCATTCCCAGCGGAGAGACCCTTTGCCATGGCTATTAGCATTTCTTGTTGCTTTGCCTTCTTGAGAAACACAATGGAGGTTTTCATTTCAGGTCCTTAGGGAGAATCCATCCCTGGTCCTGAAAGTCTGGCTGCCAGATGACTACAAAAAATAATAATCCTATTCTAGCTGCAGACTATGGGTGAATAGCAGATAGAGCACACTTGAACAAAATTGCCTTCATCATTTATCTGTGGTCTGATGACTGAAACTGTCTTGGAGCATAAAGGACCATGCTCTGAGCCTCAGTTCTGCTGCAGACCTGCTGTGTGACCCACAGGCTATCACTTTCTCTCAGGAGATCAGTTTCCCCATCTTGAAGATGAAGACCACGAAAACCATTATCGTGACCTCAAAGTACGCTGGGATGTAAGAAACAGCATTTAACCACCTTTTCCATGGTAAATTTCTAAAGCACTTATAACCAGTAACAGAAGAAAGCTTCGCAATACCATAACTGGTTGGTTCATACTGGATTGCCATCTTCTTTAGTATCTCCATCTGCGACAAGGGAATAATGTGGCCCAGACAATCCTATTTGCCATCACGATATGAGGAATGGGTGGCTGACACTTTTTTTAACCTTTGCATTACTCACATTCCTGAGGAATGGGCACAGTTTTGAGGAATCCAACTCTAAACACCAGGCTCACATCTCATTACCACATGTTCACACCAGGGCAACAAGCTCAAATTCCTCTGGACTATGAGGTGTTATCAGAGAGAGGACACACAAGCTCTAGACAGAAAGCAATGAGCCAGGGTAATCTACAACAACCAGCATCTGGTACTGATCACCACCCACCGTACTTGTCCATGATCCCAAAACATTTTAGCACCACACACATTCAGACGGCAGATACATGAGAAATTTTGTTGCTCCTCTGGAAGGGCAAGACACACTGGCCAAGAAAAAAAAATAAAACAGCGATCCCATATGCTTCTTAATGCCCTCATCACCAGGGTTGCAAACGTACATCTGCTAGAACCAGGGAAACCACACCATTCACTGCTGATGAGCTAGAATAGCTTGTGAGACAGCACTTCAGGGTTTGGGGTAAAAAGTGAAAGTTATAGCTAAATGAAATTGCAGGGGAGAGGTAAGAAGGACAGAGCAGATGCCCCAGCACTGGAATTTAGTCATGACGTTAAAATGATCAGTTATTCTAAGAGATCTTTAGGGTAATACCTTAGAATTAAGATAATTCTAAGATAGTTTTTTAAAGATAAATTCTGAATTTTAGAACCAGATTAACTGATTTTTAAGAGATATGGTCAGTATTACTGCTAATCCCTAAATATTTGAAATCCTCAGTGTCTTTTGTTCACCTCCTCTGCTTTTGCTTTGTAGCCCCCCAGTACCTGACTCTGCAATCATGCCACATGCATGCCTGCCCCAATGTCATTAACATCTTATTAGGCTGAGAGAGAAAATGCATGAAGAAATAATTGTATTAAGTGACTCTGAGAGTTTGTAAATTAATCACCATTGTGCATGCCCTTGGATCAGGCTGCCAGAGGCATTAATCACCTAATCTTTGCCTTTCACTTGAGAGCTCTCAGTGTTTGCTTCCAGAATTTGGCTGGGTAGCCTAGCATGAGGATACCTTTAAAATCCTGTCCCAACCTTTTACCTTTTAAGAGGTAGTAGCAGGGATTTCCATGTCACTGGGGTGAGAGTCTGGGAACCGAGCTGTGGCCCAGAGACAGAGCTAAGGCTAGGAGCCTTTGGGCTCATATTTCACTGGCAGCAGGCCTGAAAGGAAGGGGCATCTCTGAAAGCAAGTGTGGTGGGTGCAACTTTAGGCAGTTGGTCTCAAGGCGTGAACTCACAGGCAAGACCCTGATGACTGGCCCAGAGGTCCCAATATCTACCACAGTCTGGGTAACTTGTATCAAGGGGAAACCCTAAGTGTTGGGTTTACTGCGTGAAAATACAAGTGTGGCTGAGTTATCCTCCACCATAGGGAAATTTCTTGCAGTCGTTCTGGTCTCAGTCAAGCTGCCAAAGCAACCCTAGGTGAGCAGTCTGAAGGCTCAGTTTACAAAGACCCCAGGAGACTGACACAATTAGGACCGAAGTTTCTCTGGCTTTACCAGTGACTTACGTAGTGTAAAAGCAAGTGGCAGAAGACCAGACTGGTCACTTCAACCTGCAGGCTGGGATGCTTGCCTCCTCCAGTGAGTACTGAGGGGCACATTCTGAAGTGGGTCCCTGGTAATATGCTCAGTGCTTCTCAGGGAGTCTTCTATGGAAAATGTTTTAAAAGGATCAGAAAGTGGGGAAAAGCAAAGCAAAGGGAATCAGGAATTAGAGCCACAAAATCCCTCTGACTCTATAAGAAGCTCCTGCTCTCAGGCAGAGTATCGTTCATCAAACCACACTCAGAATGTAAACTTGCAAGAGCGAACACCTTGTAGCTGCCTCAACAAGATAACCCCATATCCCAATTCCTGGCTGCCATTGCCTAATCCTGGCTTCTCCTTCCCACCACTACCCTGTAGTGCAGCAGTACCACTTGCCCACACATACACAGAGTAATATATAAAAAGACTGAATGCTGACTCACCAGCTGGAAATAGGGAGAAAGAAACAACTACATGGAACCACCTCTTCCCCCATGGACCACCAGCAAGTAGTCTGCCCATCTCTGTCCAAGAGCTTTGCCTGGGCTTATATCCAACAATCAAAGCAAAGGGGCTTTGTTTCAGTCCCTGAAGATCACTCCACCACTACTTAGAGCATGCTAGAAATCCTCTTTTATGCTCCATGGGCACCATCACGTTATCATTAAAGACCATCATTCTGAGACGTTGTGTATTCTGCTCTCAAAATCAATGGGCGCCCAGTAAAGATGGGCCTTCATCTTGGCAGAAATGACTAGAAGGTAAATAAGTAAGTAAACACTGATGACACTGGAGGAGAAGAAAAGGACTGTGCTCAAGGACTTTGCAAGAGGAACCAGATCTGAGCTGGAGACTGCTCCATACCAGCCTGCAGAGATGTCAAGTAGTATCTTTCCTGGACAGAAGAGGATGGGGGATATTACATTCCTTAAACACAGGTATTTTGGTGAACATTTAATAACCTCATTACTGGATTCAGATTGCTAATGTTGGAGGAGAGTGGGTTCAAGATCACAGCCTATCCAGCCACACAGATATCAGGTGTGAGTGGGAGGCATATCTCTGGTGTATATCTCCTGGTAATAACTCGAGGTACAACAAATGGCATTACTTACTGGAAGCATTAGTGTATGCAATTTCATCCTCTTTTGGGGAAAGATTTGACAAAGTCAGCTGTGTATTTCAGCTGTTTGGCTTGCCTGATCTGCCAGAGCACTTGACTAACATGCATTACATTCAAAATATAAATACAAAGGTCTTGTTGCTTACCTGTTGGGTTAGGATAGTTGATTGCTGGAAGAGGAAACAGAAAACCAAGTCAGAACAGCTAGTACTCCCTCAAAGTGCAAACAACAATCAAAGTCTGAAAATAGAACAAATGCATCAAGAAAGCTCATAGTTGCACAAATCTCCTAGCAGCATCCCTGTGAAACAGCAGTGCTCCATGTCTGCCTTGGTGATGGAGCACAGAATTCCTGATCCAAGCAGAAACAGACATTAAGTAAACCCCACCTAAGTGGTGATCCTGGGATTGAACAGGGGAACCCTTCTGGCAACCCTAGCAGTTTCTTTCTGGAGCACCCACTGGGATAGTACCCACTTAGATAGCAAAGCTTGGTATCTAAGAGGGACATCAAAACACTTTGGGACACTGTGGAAGTCTGAGACAAAAGGTATGCTAGGGACACCAGATATGTTGTCACTCTGCAGGACAAACGAATTGTGTGAAATCATGGAAACAGAGGAGGAGGGGCATCTGTACTTTCTGCTGAAATACAGGGTCCAAACTCCTGAGGGAAGTAAAGAAAGCACACGGCTGTGGGAATAGGGAGAGTTGTGAGCTGTTGGGATGCTGGGGAGAGAAGCATGGTCAATGTATATCAGCGGGATGTCTGTGATTCAGGGTATTGGGCTACAGCTTTACTAGTGACTAGTTAAGAAAGAACTGTGCATTCAGCTCTGGAAATAACTGAAGACCCCTGAAACCCTCTTACTTTTATGGGCATGTGGCTAATAGGCAGTGTCCAGTGGCTGTCCACTAAAATACACCACCGTACAACGGGAAGCTGCAGCAGGGCCTGATGGAGGACTGGGGTTTTGGGGCTCTCCTGCCCACAGAGCAGAGAGTGCAAGTCAGAGCAGATGAGTGAAGGATGAGTGGAGACTTGCCCTCAGAGGTCTCTATCTAGTGGTCTGTATTGATGGCAACAGCAAAAATACAGCCAAATATGATAGCACCACGCCACCAAAACTCCGTAGAGCAGACACATCCACCCAAGGCTCACAGAAGACAACATCTACATAAGCCCATGTCCCTAGGCCTGAGCCTCGGACCTGCTCTCGTAGCCAGGACCGAGGAGGAGACACCTACGTTCCATGTACCGGATGATGCGGGCAGCCATATCTCCAGCCCCAAAGCTGGTGATGGGCGTCAGACGAACTTCATAACTCTGAGGCACTTTCAGGTTGGGCAAGATGTGTTCCAACAATAGGCCTTTCTCCATTTTCTGCACAGGAATGAAGGTTTGGATGGTGTTTCTCTGAGCCAGCTGCATACAAAAAGAACCCACAGTGTTACAAAAATCCTGAAACTGGAAACCTGAGGGATCCTATCCACCATCTAACACCCTGTGCCTCCTCTTCCTATATAGACAAGTACACCTGGTTTATCAATGAGATCTCTATGCAGAACTGGTTTGAAAATTCCCACCCCTGGTACAGAACAGTGATCAGGAGCCTGAGCTCTCCCTGAAGAGAAGCCTTGGGGTTCTCTGTACTGGGGGGACAACTTGAACTACAGGTTCTGGAGCAACTCTGTGTTGGAACCAATGTCTCCAAGAGGGAAGGAAAGAACCCAACTCACCTCTATTACTGCACTGAGGTCCTGTGCACACACGGCATGGCATTTTGCCAAGATACCGATCAGTTCACAATCGCTGCTGCAGAATTCATTCATTTGCTGCCTGGCGCCTGTGGCATTTCATTTGGATGCCTTGGCTGGGACCTGCCTACTGCCATGCTTCCTCAGCACCCTTCCACAGGATCCACCCTTGAATCCCAGCCCACGCTGCCTCTGCAGACCAGAGCAAGGGGTCTTGTTCAAGGTCTGGAGTCATTCATAGGCTCCCTCTCTCTGACACCCACTGAAGAAGGAGCTGAACCATACCAGCTGAACATTGTTCCATTTGCTAAGGCAGCAGGGAAGTTTCAAGGAAACAATGGGGAAAGTATCACTGTCAACATCACCACCACTAAAAATGATGAATTACATGTCAGTGAAACTTCCCTGCCACAGTCATGCTTGTTTGGCGGGGGAAGGACAAGAACAAGGATTGCACTGTGAAGATACAATTTCCTGCCTGTTGCTGTACAGCGCCTGGATCCTTGTGGCAAAATACACTACTGGGGATGCTGTTCCTGGTAAAAAGACCTTTGGCAGGGCTTTCCATGGCCCAGTGTTCACTGTCCCAGACACTAAGCCTTCCCCTGCCTCTGATATATCCTCTGGGCTGACAGGTTTCATCTCAAAGGCAATTCGCCTGATAGGCAGGCTCAGTGTTTGTCATTAACTCTGAAGTTACAGGATTACTGGAGCAGGAATGCAGGGAGGAAGGTTTACAGCAATTTGTCAGTGTGGAGAGTGTTGGGAAAGAAGATGGAGTGAGGACACAGCAGGAGCGAAGGCCATCAGCAAGGCAGGGCGGGGGGAGCAATGCAGATGTGACGCTTGGTAAAAACAAGCGTGTGCAATCGCTCCTCTGCCTGCCTCCAGCCCTAACGTACATAACTTTAGGTTCGTACTCAGAAGCAATGGCTGCCACTGGAGAGCTTCTCATGCAAGAGCCCTGCTCATTTCCAACATGGCCAGCACTTAATGACCCACCTCGACACCTGGGTTGATCTGTCCACTGTGTTTGGACCGTGCTCCCAAGTGAAGGGGCAAGGCTGGTCCAGATCCTGCCACGGTACTCTGTCAGGGCAGCAACTGGTCCCTGGGAACCTGTGGCTGCATGCGGTTCTCACAGTGAACAACAACTTTGTACCTACCTTATAGATTGTACTGAAAAGAGACCTTTGTACCCACCTTATAGATTGTACCTAGAAGAGACCTTTGTACCCAAACAGATCAGGGTGCAAGCTGTTTGAGGAACTGCTTTGTGCAGCTTCCTCCTCATCCTTCCCCAAGCAAAATGAGTCAAAGGGCCAGGAACTGCTCCAGTACCTTCCCCCAGCTTGGTGCCTTTCCACAAGGCACCTTGGAGCAGTCCCAGTGGGCAGAACCAGGTCAATGCCTCTGGGAACCAAGCATGAACTTGGCACCGGGATGCTGCCAGGATCCATTCGTATCAACACCACCCCATCTGCACGCATGCAAGCTGGCTGCTGATCCAACTGGCACGCGTACCGCTCAGCCCTCCCGTCTGCCAGCCCTCCGCACCCTCCCTCTGCCAAGCAAGAGCAGAGCTGGCTCCCAGCGGCAGCAATCTCACTTGGGATCATTAGCACCAGAAACCAAATTATCTGGGAGGAGAAGGGTCACAAGCCAGAAGCAGGAGGCTGGAGTGGTACGGCTCCTGGCACCGGGCTTTTTGGGAAGCGGAGCCTGACTGGGGGGGCGGGTGGCAGCTCCACCCTGCAGACTGCCATAAGCTGGGGTGCTGGGAAGGCAGCCAGCAAATAGGAGGAGGTCAGAAGCCATTTCCCTCGTCCAGACATAACCTTTAGAAGAGAAACAAAATGGAGAGTTGGAGAGAAGCCTGAGGGTGAGATTCAGACAGTGCAAATTCCACCTCAGCTGGGACTTAGGTGGAATTTGGGTATCTAAAGCCTCTGGGAGCAATGTCAAATCACTTACTCTCCCACATCACCTCATGTAGGACAAAACGAGAAATCAGCCTTCAGTCTGGACTGCAAAGTTTTAGATCCCCCAGTTGAGTCTATCCTCAAGGGTACGTGGGTTTAACAAAATAAATACCTGGCTGCCACCCAGGTTTGGCTGTGAAACAGAAATCAAGAAAGGCACATATGTCCCCATGGGTCATGAGCGTCCTGCTTGCCAGGAGAAACCTGGATCGCTAGGTAATGGGAAAGGCACAGCCAGGACCGAGCACATACCTCCTCTTGGAGCACAGGGGAAAGCTTTTGCGAGGGTCTTTTCCCTCCACTAAATACTCTGGACCCAACTCTTCCCTTAGCTTGTGTCCTGTCTCTATTCAACCTGCAACTTGGACAGACACAGCAACTGGTTGCCAGCAAGGCTGCCCTCCGCACACCTTTACTACAGTCCCTGCAGTCCTGGCACGCCAACAGAACTAGCCTGGGATGTCTTCGGCAAGACTGGCTCTTCTAGGTGAAAAGCAGCATGGGCCAAATGTCTCCACTGCACTAGCTGCAGCCATCAGGAGAGAGGGCTAGATGCATTGCCAGCACAGTTTAAAGGGCATAAAATTATACAAGGGAGAAAAAGGTGACAGCTCTAGCCAGCCGCTTGCTCTGTGCACACAGAGCAGATGCTGGTTTGCAGCCACTAGCACAGGTCCAGCAGAGAGAGACATTAAGGCCAAGGTCTGTCTCTGCCTCCCCCTCCCTAAACATCCTTTGCCTCCTTGTTTTCCAACACCAGATCTGTGCAGAGATGCATGCATCAGTCCAGCAGGAACACATTTTTTAATCCTCCACTTCAATCACCCGCTGCTGCCCTTGTTCTCCTGCTCCGTGCGTGCTCTTCTCTCATGCTACCCTGGTATATCTTCTTCCCTCCACCCCCTCCCAAGCCTCCTTCCTCCTTCTGATCACACTGGCCCAGTGCTGCAGCTTAATATTGCTGCGGTGCAGTTAATAAAGCAGAAACAGGCACAGAGGACAGTGAAACGCTGGCCACCTTATTAGAGATGCTGAAGCCTCAGTGGAGGATCTCATGCAACAAGCTCATTCATCACCAGGCTCAGGATGCTGCCAGTAGGGCCAGAACAAGAGCACAGAGCAATGCACAGCCTCATCTCTGCCTTCACCTCCTTTCATTTCCAATAATCAGAGGAAGGGGATGGGAAGGGAAACAAACAAACAAACCGACAATTTCTACCAGCTGGCTGTGAATATCACACAGACTGCAGAGGGAAAAATGTTCTTGCAGAATGAGTTCACTAAAAAAACCTCACAAAGGGCAAAATCAGCCCTGCGTGGGACATATGTATTTGCATGCAGAGTGTGCAACCTGTCCCTTTCCTCTGTCACTTGTAAGCAGTATTAGCAACCAAGGGAGAGCACGCTCACATGTCCATATGTACTTAGTCATCAAGCCTCCGGGACCTGCAAACTAGGTCTGCCCTTTCTCATTCCTCACCATCACATTCTGTTGGTAGGAATCATCTGCACAGTGCCCCGTCTTATCATTTGAGCTGGCTCGTGATACTTAGGGACTGCTTGTCCCACTGTGACCAGCTGAGCCGGCTTATGGTCCAGGAACACACACCAAGAGCCTCAGAGAGAAAAGCAGGATGCCACAGTACCCCTGCCTCCTGCTCCCATCCCAGCTGGGACGCTGTCACAGCAGAGGGGTCCAAAGTATGACACCACCACATCTACGTTTTCTGTTTATGTAGGCTATTAAAGGAAAAAAGGATGTTGTTTTCAGACTGAATGATGTTTAAGCCAGGTCCATATCAGCTAACAGCCATAATAAAGCCAAAGGATATTAATAAACACACCTGTCAATAGTTAATGTTTCAGTCCTGCTCAACAAACTGCACCACATATTCACAAGGCCAGGATAACCTACCTGCGCTGGGACTTGATGTGACCTGAGGAGCCAAGCACGTGGTCTCACAACCACCTGCACCTTAAGCAGCTGTGCATGCTTGTTTGAGGGAAAAATAAGAAAGAAAAAGTTGTTGCAAACACCAGCTAGGAAAACGTACATTAAAATCGGGCAGATTACCCAACAAGCTGATCAGACCAAAAGAACTCCTCTGCAGGAATCCAGCTTCCCAGCATTGCTATTCCCTCCTGCCACTCTCTCCTTACTTGTCCCGCTTCTTCAGCAACTTCTTAGCTCAGGGCATAAGCACTGGCTCTGCTTTCCAGTATCTTCCCTCCAAATCCTTTCCACACACGCTTACTCTCTCTTCCGTTCTTTTCTCAGCCTCATTCAAATTCCCCTGGCTGCTCCTTCCTGCAGCACAAATGAGACAGGGGTGGCTGCCCGCACTCCCACTCCATCCTCACCAGCTAACTGCAGACGTGGGCTGCTGGGAAAGCTCCCAGCTCCCATCCCAAGCCATGCCGGCCTCTCCAAAGGAAGAGGAGATGGCAGACAAAGGCAGGCTGGCGTGGCACAGCAGCCTCACACGCAGGCTCCCTCCCTCTGACAGGCTCTTCCTTGCTCCCTGTGCAGCTCTGCAGAGGAGCACAACAGATAAATGCCGTCTCCAGCATGCGTGCCAGTGGGGCGTTAGGCTGAGTGCCCCCCACTCCACTCCTCCTCTCTCATCTGTGAGTGTCAGGACACTCTGGAGAGCAGACGTGGACAGGCCCAGGAGCCGCAGGGAGCCCGATGGCACCGAAGCACAGGTATCCCCAAAAGGTTTGAAAGAAGCATGGGGCAATAATGTAGACAAAATAATTTTCAACTGCCTGTGCAGCTACTGGACTGGACTCTTCAAGAAAACAGCAATTAAGGTGATCTTCAAAGCTCAGCACCTTGGCAGCAGTAGGTGCAAGGGCATCCTAGTTTCTCACGCCCAGGAGAACAGACAGTCAGCCAAGCTACCCAGTTTTTCATCAGGCACGAGCATCCTGGTTTAGCATGGTCCAGGGGCCAGGAGAAGGTAATAGCAGCAGAAGGGCACATTTCCTCTTACAGACAATACCACCCAGGATACGAAAGAGCCTCCCATTTTTACCAGTCAGCTTGTTTGCCACCAGTGTTGGACACCTTATAGAGCTCTGTCATAGGGAGCTGCAGACATCATCTCATCTCAGATTTCCCCTGTGGCCAGGAATTCCATGAGCTCATCCCAACAAAATCCAGCTAAGACACAGCTGTTCCCTTCTAAAGGGAGTATTGTTTGCAAAGACCAGAAGCAATCACACCATCTCCTCAATGTGATGGGACTGGCAGTGTCTGTGGTCTTAAACTGGTGACAGCCAGGAAGGATACTCCCAAGCACCCCATCCTAGGGAGTGGAAGGGGCTGAGCTTTGTTATGGCATTAGTGACAATTCCTGGGATGAACACGGGGCTCTGCAATGCATAGTACCCTGCTACATCCACAGACACGCCTTGCCCTCAATTTCTGCCCCAACTGCGTTTCCAAAACTACAGGATGCCTTGCAGAGAGGTAAATTCAAGGAGTTTAGATGCCACGGACTTCTTAAAGTTTAAAAAAAGGAAAAAAAAAAAAAAAAAAGAAAAGATGTTGAGAAGATTTATGTGTTCAGACTTCACAGTGTCAAAGACTGACAGCAAATTATACAAGGGGCAGACCCATTCTCCATCGCTGGAGACTGAGAGCCCAGGAGATGAGTTCCATGGGTAAAAATAAGATCATTGCAAATTCCTTGGGAAAAGAGAAGTGAAAAATTCTCAGAAACAGGGGCAGGAGGGAGGTGGGGACAGGGAATTTAGGAATCTCTCCTGAACATGAGGCTCCAATATTTTCCACAGTGATGGAAAAACATGCCATAAATTTGACCCTTCTATTTCACTTCTTCCCATGGACTTTCTGATACACAGAAATGGATTGAGATTCTGGTCCTTGATGTCACCTTGACACCACAGGACAGAGCAGAGGAAGATAGTTTGTCTTTGACGTTGCAATTGAACACCACAGATTTGATTCCTGATCTCTGTGTTTTGGCAGAGGGATAAAATCCCTCTGAACAGGCAGCCCCCTCCTATGCTTCAGGAGCTCAGAAAAGGGAAAAGCATGGTCATGTTCAGGGACACAGCAGGGTAAGTACACTCCTGGCTGACAGAGCCCAGTCCCCTGTCACCACAGAGGCTACCTCTGCTTATTCATTTTATGAATGTACCACGTCCCATCTTAAAAGTCGTTCCCGTCTGGCCTGCTCCTCCCACTGGATGTCTGTTCCGGAGCCTGACCACCCTAATGTTCTAATTTCCAGCCTGAATTTATTCACAGGCATCCTGCACCCAGTTGTTCCTGTGCCAATATTGTCCTTTAGCTTAAATGCCTCTTTTCCCTCCCTGCTGCTTGACCCCCTGATGTTTTTATAGACAGCAATCATACCCCCTCTCAGCCTTTGCTTTGCTAGGCTAAACAAGCTGAGCACTCTGTGCCTCCTCCCTTGTAACACAGACTCTCACTTTCCCTGATCTACTCTATAATCTTTTTCCTGCATGATCCCACTTGATGGAGTTCGGTATCCTGGCCCTGCATATAGGATGCAGTAGCACTTCTCTACCTTGCCTGGAAGTACCTCAGGCTTCACCTAGGAGTACATTTGCCCTTCCTTACACCTCCATCTTACCAGTGGCTCCTTGAAATCCACTCACTCACCCACATCGTTCCGCTACTTCAGTCATTTCTCACTGATGAGGTCCCAGCCTGCAGAAGATTCCTCCAATAGCACTCCCCATGTGCATGACCTTGTATTTGTACTGCCGCATTTCATTCCACCCAAACCACTCAAGTAGTTTTTTGTCTTTCAGGTCTTCTTTATGACATCCAGATCCTTCACTGAGGTGGCACTGCATCCCAGTTTGGTGTCAGCTATATGAAATATCAGCAGCACAGTCCTAATAGGGGATTCTGATCTCACTGGCTGGTACCAGCCATGGGGAAGATGCCTGCCCACTCATCAGGGTAGGTGACATCTTGAAAAACCATTTGGGTAAGTTTTGGCTAATGGAGAAATTTGGTTTGGATATGAAAGCAGTCACTGTGATGTTTCTCTATAATTTCTCACAAAGCTTCCTGTGTCTGTCAGATTAGATTAAAACATTTTCCTGGGTTAGTACTTCATCACCACCTTGAATGGAAATGATGTCAAGCATTAACAACATCAATTAAAGGGCTAGGGTATGTTTAAAGTTGGATTTATTTAATTTTCCTTGCATGATGACCATTATTCATGAGGGGTGTTCAGAGCAAACCATCACATTGCAAACATAACGTTGGTATTTGCCAGACAAGCACACCAGTGAACCAAAATTCATGCCAATGTTGTTCATCAGTCAAGAACACAGGTTCATATCCTGGGGCTAAGCAAGCATGGATGGCCAAAGCAAATCCACTATTCAGTCTAAATAAGGAGTCCTGGAAGCTTTTCTTCCTAAATTGTCCTTAGAAGGAGGCTCCTTTTCTGGACTGAGACATCCCCAGCTCCAAAGAGAAAAGCAACTGTGACCTTCAGTAGCTACTGAGGACAGCTGAAGACATCTAAGCCAGGAGACAGTCTCTCTCTCTTCCTCTCACACACACAATCAGCTGCCCATCCTCATTAGGTGCTGAGAGCAGCAGTTTACAGCTTCCCAGAGAAGCCAAATTGGTGCTGTCATGAATTACTGTAAGTGCTTGTTCCACACTCTTCAATAATGTCTTTCATTAGGGGCTGATCAGAAAGCAATATGTATTTTATTAGCATATGTTCCCCAGTCTAAGAAGAACAGACCTAATCTTCACCCTGTCAGGGAGACAGTCAAGTAAAAGCCTTAACTGAGGCACAGCATGACTGGCAACTTCATGAGCCATGGGCTTACTGAGGCATCGCACGGCTGCACATCCTGAGGAGGGGGAGCCCAGGAGTTGGGGAAGAAGAGGGGTAAACTAGCACCTGAATTTGGTGATGGGTGGGAGGGAAGGGAAAGCCATGCACTCCCCAGGCTGTGCAAGGAGCCTGTGTTGTGTCACTGCAGTTGGTACTGAGCTAGACAGGCTACGTGTATGTCTAACTATGCTTGTTATCTGTCTCCTACTGTCTCACAGCCGTATCTTCGATCCCGACGGCACATGCGGTCTTTCTGCTCAGACTGGAAGCTCTGTACTGCTGCTGCAAGATCCTACCTGTTCTTGCACTGCAGAGCCTGAAATCACTCCTCTGTTTGCAGCATGAGCAAAGCTGAATAAGGGACAAAATCCCTCATGTCGCTCCACAGCCCCCTCCTGCCCAGAGCAATGGTTCCCATCTCTTTTGAGACCCACGCCTGAAAAGCAGATCTGCTCATCAGTGCCTTACTGGATCCAACTTTATACCCATCCCTAACCTCAGCAAGGAGAGTCTCATCCTCCACGCATTTCATTGCACTGGACATGGCTGCCTGCAGCCAGACCCTTGTATGTGTCTGTGCACCGTGCTGTCAGAGCTTCTGGCTTCAAGAAGAAAAAGATGGCTCTACAGAGCCCAGGTTTGCTCAGCTCCAGTTAGGTTGAGCTCTAAGCCATTTTGTCTATGATGTGGTTGCGATGTACAAAGGGAGACATGCTCCACCAACAGGACTTGCCATCTCCCAGGCTTCTTTTTTTTGGGTTCACTACAGACCCTGGCAGAGGTCTCTGCTAGGGCAGCTTTCCCCTTAAAAACAACAATTAATAAAGGATGAGGCTACTTCTTACTGGAGCAGAATTAGCCTTCGTGTGGGACTCAGGACTTCCCAGTCTGGTAGACGCAATGAAGACATATAGGTAAGTATCATTCCAGACCCTATAGGCCACCTCTAACTCAACTGCACTTGCAGTCCTGTCTCTAGTAAAGAAGAGGCAGGCAGCACAGCATATGCAGGCAGAGCCACAAAGCCCTTCACATTGCTCCACACTGCCTGCACTGGCAGCAGGACTGTGTATGTTTTATTTCTTTACGAGACACAGTCAAAACATCTATATAATGCCTACCCCTGTCTGTTTGGCATAAGCTACATCTCTCTTCCAAACCCTTCCCCCTTCACACACTCTCCCCTCTTATCTCCAATGTGTTCTAGGAAGTGAAAATCAGGGGGAAAAAACCAACCAACCAACCAAACAAACAAAAAAACCAAACAAGAACAAAACCAAAAAAGGAACCAGAAACAAAAGAAAGAAGAGGCAGAAAATAGGAGGGGGAACAGGGAAAGGGAAGAAGGTGTGCAAATTAAAAACTCTGAAGCAGTAGGAGCAACATGGCCTGACTATTGAAAACAACAGATAAGCAGAGTAAATGGGAGGAAGCTGCATCACAGCTCATTGATAGGCACTCTCAGAAAGATTCAATAACTATCATGTACCCCTTGAAGCCACCAAAGTAGTGTGGGTAAGAGATGCACACAAAGGACTCACTTTTACCTTTGATACTTGGCAAGCATTTTTCATCCTGTGCTCAGCCTTGTAAAACTAAGCCAACAGCCTGCTGGATACGAACAAGCACAGTGGTGTGAAAACAACATCTCAAGACTGCAAGGCTGATATGAGGGGGCATATTGGTTGGGGGAATGTGGTTATCTCATCTCTCACATTCTCCTTACCCTGAATGAGCACCGAACAGTAGTGTTAGAAGCTAGAGATAGATGAGAATTTGCTACTAGACATGTTTTAAGATCATATGAGCCTTTACAGTGAAATTATTTGTACTGTTCTTCTCAGGCACTGTAACTATTCCAAACAGAGCGAGGAGTGGGAAAACTGTTTGTAATTATCCCCTTGTACTAGACAAGCTTAGCAATGTCCTGTTTTCTCTTTTGCACAGTCAAGTACTTTAATTTCATTAGGAGCAGTGCTTACAAAAAGTAAATGTTAAGACAAAATCTCTGCTACAAAGCACCTTATGAATGGAAAACCACCTTGTAAAACTTTCAGCTACCCTGTTTTAGGCAGGTTGCCTTACTTTGCATAATCAGAAAAGATAAATAGTACCATGAGACTGAGGCACAACTAACCTGCCACCGCTCATATTACCAATTTTCTCAACTAACTGATTACAAATGATCTGTGGACCAGGGATAACCAGCTCAGGAAAACCATGAATCATACTGAAGAGCAATTTGTGAATGCAAAAGGACAGAATTAGTCAGGCTAATTCATTAGTTAGGCATCGTTTGCTAAGCTCTCGCAGGCAAGGGGAAGTCCCAGTAGTGGCATTTGAAGATGTCAGGCAAGACTCAAGGGGAAAACTTCACCCCATGGCTCCCAGACATTTCCTGACCCATCAGTGCCAGTCGGGCCTGTGTTGAGCTTCCCTGGCCAGGCTTGTAGAGATCAGTCCAATCTTCTGGCTGAAAGGGCTAACAGCAACCATGGCCAGGCAGACACCTCTGCCTGCAGTGAGCAATGGCCAGGAGGAAACTCCCTTCCTTTGCACCAGGTGAAGGCTCTGCTTGTTGCTGACTTAGCCAGTAAAGAAAACATGCATGAAATGTGGAAAAAGCTCCTTGTTTCCCACCCCCACCAAACATCCAGCTGTTCTGGACTCTTCCTTTACAGCACAGGTAAAGAGGACCTTGTTCTAGGAGCTGGTCTCATTGACATACCATCCCATGTGACAGATTGCTAGGGGACAAAAAGAGAGATGGCTCAAGGTACTGTCAGCTGCAGTGACTGACATTGTGTGCCATTTTCAGGCAGCAGAGAGCACAATTGAAGGAGGATCCTGCCCTATCCACTCCCAAATGCCTGTGGCAAAGTTGCTGCTTTACCCCCAGGTCCTGCACAGCAATCTCATTAAGCTTCAAGCACAGCTTGTCCATCAAATGCTATTGATCAGCCAGCTCTCCTTCCACCAGTGCCTGGATGCCACTCAATCCCACCACACGCTCCAAATCCCTCCTCCTCTTACAGCCTAAAAAAGCGGCATCACCTCTCCCCTCTCTTGCTTTCCCTGGCTTTGCATCATGATGTCTGTTCGAATTGTCCACCCAGCACACCTCCCGTTGACACATTGGCTCCTTTCTGCATTCTTTTCCATCTCCCTCAGGGCTGAGCTCTGCACAGCATCATCTATGCCACTAGCACAACTGAAGGCGATTGACTTGAGAGCACAAACGTAATCTGCCTTTCTGCCTTTTCTCAGTGCCTGAAGTTGAAAAAAAAAAAAAAAAAAAAAAAAAAAAAAAAAAAAAAGAGCATCAGTGGGGGAAATTTAGGGAGTTAGAGATGAAAAAATGCCTTTTCCTGCTACAGAGGATGGCTTCAGGTAGGTGGAATTGCATTGATTTGACGCTGTCCCGTACGACAGCAGCCTGTGATCAGACATCAAACTGGCAGCCAAGGTAGGCAAAAAAGAAGACAGGACTAAAGAAGCTTTCCGGCAGATGTGACTTATAAGCCATTCTACAACAGAAGGTTTGCTTTGAGATTCATTCCTGAGCAAACAATGTGAGGCCAAGTCACTGCAATCCCCAGTCCTAACACCAGTGAGACAGGACCAGCACAGCCCGTATCAAAGTGAAATGATGAACAGTAAAGGGATGTGCCGTTTGTTGCACCCCACAAGTGTTTTGATCCATGCAGCATCTTGCATGCAGCCAGGGCCACCATCTGCTACTTCATGGAAGTCACACTCCCTTCCTCACTGCAGCTGGCTGGGACCATGATACTCTAGCAGGGAGGAGGAAAAGGAAAAGGGACTCACACATCCCTGGTCCATGTGCCCTGTCTGTGCCTCAAACTGGGACATCAAACTGTCCAGTTAAGCAGGCTCTCAGCAGGAGGATTTACCAATGCATATGGCACCAGAAGCCCTTTCCCTTTTTCTGGGTAACACCAGGCCAGTGCACTACAGGTCACATTTTATCCAGAGCAGGATGGGTCCCTCTCTACTTTACAAGCCACAACTCCATCCTTCAAGCTTTCTATCTTCTAGTATGAAAGCAATTTAGGACAGCCCTAAGTGCTTTTTAGCTAAGCTGTCCTGAAACCTCACCATATCACCTCCTCAGCTCCTGCAGCATCCCCCAGATGAAAATCTCACTGCACCACAGCACTAGTAGGGGAGACACACAGGATGGGGCCACTGTGCCCCAGAGAGCCTCAGAATGAGGGCTGTGGATGCAGGTCGGCCAGCCTTGGTGATAGCAGTGTTTCCCAGGCAGCATGTAATCTTCTGGAGCCAGCAAAATGTTAGCCCCTTTGTTTGTAAAGGGAGTTCGGCCAGCCCTGCCTGCCTTGATCAGAGATGCCTTCTTTCCCAGCCCTTGGTGTCCCCCCCGGCCCCGAGGTGCAACCCTCAGGCAACCCCCGGAGGCACCGGCTGCTCAGTTTCCCAAGAAGCTTTGTCTGAAACCACAGTTGTGTCTGCAGAAGAAAGGGATTTTGTTCACCTCCCTGACCACAGGGCTGGGTCGCTGCAAGGGCCACCACCCACTGGAGTACATCGCCTTTCTGTGTTCATAGCTTATACTGACCTGACACCCAATAAATAAATGGGTTTATAATATATCTAGAGGCAAAGAAAGCAATACTGCATGTGCCTGTCTGGGTTTTGTCCTCTTCTTCAGGCACTGGCTACTGCTGAAGTTGGGAGGAGACAAGGTTTTAGCCTCGATGTTCTCCCTCCTCATTATTATAGGGCTGGGTGGATTGGCTTGCTCTGAAAATTTGCTCTACCCTGGCTGCCCAAACCAGCTGTTTATTTTATCACAGGGTTGCTTCGAAGCATTGGAAGATGCATCCAACTTCACTAGGCTTGTTCCTCATGGGCCAAGGACCATGCACATGGGGTTCACCAAACCACGGTGGTGCACAAATGGAGGAAGCAGTCATGCAAATTAACAGCATTCTCAACTAAACATCTATGTACATTACTATGGGCTGGTGCACTGCTTGCTCATACTCCCTTTTCAAGTAATACTCTACTCCTTGATGTCTGAAGAGAGGAATAGAGATCCTTGCCCTGGTCTGTGCAGACTTGGAGGGGTGTCCAACTCTGTGTGCTAATGAAGCCAAAGCCAGACAGCAGCTGACAGACGCTGCTGAAGTGGGCTCAGAGGAGAGAAAAAGAACAACTCAGAGGCAGAAACAAAGCAATACAGACCTGCAGCCCATGGGCCTCGACATAATACCTCTCCTGCTGCGCTGCGATGGCCATCAGCAGAGTTAACCTTCCACTCTAATCACAATCATTAAATTCCCGCTAACGCCCCTGTCCTATGTCTGTCCAAACAGCTCTGTTATCTGTCACCTCCCCACACGGTGAGCCCGGCTCCCCACCGCCGCAGCTCTCATTAATGCTGCTCTGGCTGGCTGATGAGGCAAGTGGCAGCCAGCTCCGGAGCCCAGATGAGTTTTGTAGACAGCAGGGAATGTTTATCCAACATGGAGGGGATGAAAGTACAAACAAAGAAAGACCGTACAATTAATCAGGCATTGCACAGCGCCAGTCTCATTAAAGACAGTCTCCCTGACAGGAATTAATCTGAAGTGATAACCCAGTGAGCTAATTTAGCAAATGGGTCTGGGGCTTGGCCTGGTGCAAATTTCAGGGGTCTGTCTGGCAGGTAGAGCTGAGCCTGCTCTGAGGCGGGGAAAGGCAGGAATGTGTTAAACTGGCCCTGTTCTGGCCTGAGCCTACGTATCAGAAGGTATGGAAGAGACTGCAGCCTCAGGTCTCCTTGAGGGGCACAATGAAGATTAAACTTCCCTACTACACCAATACCTTCTCCTCCTTCTTTCACTTGCAGCCTCAGGTCACAGATGGGTTCCAGCTCATTAAATGCACAGTAATTCTGCCACTATCCCCTGTAACCGTAACCACCAGTCCAACTCAGATCTTTCCTCCAGGATGCAACCTGCTTGCAATATTAGATGGCTTTTCATTTCTCTTTAATGTTAGAGCAGAGCTCTGGGAGGGGATAAAATACACAGAAAGAAACAAGCAACTTAAAAGGCTTTTTATTTTTTAAGCAAAGATCTGGTCTGGGGAGGCTGCTTCGAATCCCCAAGAAATGAAAAGCGTTTTCAGTTGGACTGCAGTGCCTCAGTGCCTTTCTATGCTGTAAGAATACATAGAAGAAAAAAAAGCTGACCAAATAAATACCCCAAAAGCCTCATGGCATCTGCCCACAACCAAAACACCCAAGGCTGTGGACTCATTAAGTTCACTGGCTAAGGTGAAGTAAGATGGTCGGCATTTAGATCAGTTGTCTTGGAACAAGAAAGAAAAAACCACCCAAGCCATCAGGACAGACGTCTGTAAGGCCCCTGCTGTTCCTCAGTGGGGATGTTTTCCCCTCTGAATTGCCACTCAACACAGTGGCCACTGCCTAAGCCCACCCAACCAATGTACTCTGGGCAATAACAGCTTATATGGTGCCAAGACATACAACAGGCTTACAAGAAGCTTGCTCCACATTGCTATTGTATTCACTTTGACTGGGTCAGTGGCTCCAAGCTGTCAGGCTGTTTATTTGGTTTTAATCGAGAATTAGTTCTTATTCTACTGGAACTGGTACGTCTGCTGCACCACTCAGCCTGCTCCGCAGTGCCAGGAACAATCACCTCCTGTGGAAATGAACTAACTGCCCGTCTTGCTGGGAGCCCCCATGCATTGCTTAGGAAACCAAATTCCCCCAGACTGCTTGTAATCCCCCCAGGAATGCCCAACCAGCCCTCAGAAGCTGATGAACAGGAAGAGTTGGAGGAGCCACAGCACTAGCCAATTAATAAGCAGCACTCTTACTCTCACCCAGCCCTGTTTTCGGCAGCTGTGGCAAGCAAATTTAATTCAAGGGTTCCCAGGTGCCTTGCAAAGCATCCTGCTACTTGGGGATCTTCATATTACATATGCCAAGAGCTCTCCAAGCAAACCAGGGAGAGTGAAATGAAAACCAGCAAACTATTTCACAACCAGTGGGCATCCAGCTGGTTGCCCTTTGCATTCCAGCTCAGCAAGAGTTAATGCCCCTCAGACAGCTCCTCACCACGCCAAGACTGCAGACTGCTGCTGCCACATTCACCCCTAAGATGCTGAAGAGCATCTGTCATGACCATGAAGGCTGGGGAGCTCCCAGGGCTGGAGGAGAAGGTGGGCTGGCTGGCTGGCTAAGCTTTCATCAGCTTGAGGCTGGCAATAAATCAGTTGTGTCTGGCCGCGTGTAAGGCCCATTTTATCTGAGGAGAATATTCCACTTCAATCCTACCTCTCTAGGAGGATTTTTGTGCCATCACAGCTAGTGCCTGGAAGCCAGTGCATCCAGTGAGGAGGGCACAAAGACAAACAGCAGCTCCTCATTCAGGCAGACAAATCCCGTTTCTTAAGAGCTCTCCAGTCAGCAATGCTTTTAAGCTTTTGAGATTTTCACAGCTATATTCAGTAATGTCACTAAGTTCTGTTGTCCAGCGATGGAACAGCAGGATACAAATCTTAGCCCAGGTGCCCCAGCACAGAGAAGAAGGTACACCAAAGCATCAAAGCCTGTGGGACATGGAAGAGGATGATGGCACAAGGGAAAGAGCGAAAGGTGAGGAAGTGTCACAAGGCTGCCTGGAGTCCAGGTGAGACATCACTGGAAAAACACCAGGAAGGCAGGACAGGAGCACAGAGGCAGCTTTGGGAAGCAGCAGGTTGGAGACAAGAGGGGATGTGATCCTCTGGGACAAGGAAATGAAAAGGGCTCATCGACACCTCAGTATGGCACATGGAGGTGTGCCATACCTCACCATGAAATGCAAGTGTCTTCAGAGGAGGGCCAGAAGGAGGCCGTACCATGAAAGCCTTTTCTGGAGTGTTTCCTGCTTGTGTTTGACAGAAGTAAGAACACATCTCACCTGCTTCCTCCTCTCTCTGCCCTCCCTTATTCAGACCCAGGCCACCACCATCACGCCTGTAGCCATTTCTAAGAGCCTGCCCGTACCTGAGGCTGGGCTACTGCAGGGCGACGGCATAACACTCTTCTAAAACACACCACTCAGTAGTTGCAACTATGTGGTGGTGCCGTAAAAGAAACATTAACAGCAGTAACTGATAGGGTATGAACAAAACCAGGGGGGGTTAAGTTTGCACAGGCACTCAGCTTCCTTCACTACATAACTTAAAACAGAAATGTGATTTTCCCTTTTCTTGATCCCTTTCAGTAGGAGCTCAATGAGGAACAGATCTAAGATTACTTCAAGGCACTGTGCAAAAGGAAAAAAGTCTCAACATCACTGGAGAAGGATAAAAATCACAAATTAGTTCATTGAGTTGCAGTGCTGATAATAGCGAAATTCAGTTACGAGGGAAGGGGTACTATGACAAACTGCCTTCATTATTAGAGGCTCCCCTGTGTCCTGTATTATTATTAAGCACACACAATGTGCTCCGCATGGTGTGAGTAACAAACAAAGGCTGTCCCACCCCAGAGAGCTCACAATCAAACAGAGACATAAAACTGGAGCCTACTGTGCAGAACTAGAGGAAAGAGACACTTGGATCTTTTTAATTATTTTGTTTTCTATCTACAGTAAACAAACTTTTCCTTGCAAAATGCATTTGCTTCCAAGCTACCACTGAATGACAAGAACCACTAATTTTAAATGTTCCCATTTTTAAAAAATGTTGAATGCAGGCACTTCGCTGCACATGGATGAAAGTACCCGGCAATCCTGCTAGGTTAACGTGCTCTTTAAAAACATCAGACTCTTTTCCCTAACCTTCTCCAACCAGTGATCTCTTGAGATTTCCCTCAGTTCTCTCCCCCCCACATCCCAGTATGATTTCTCTTCAGACTCAGAAACCTTGAAACCCACTTCTCATTCCCTGCAGAGTTTATATAGTCCAAATAGCTTCATTAGTGTGACAGTATGAAAGCCCTTCTGCAACGCAAACATCCAATGATTTTTTCCTGCAGTTCCTGCCTGGAGAGTTCTTCAGCTTATTCCCTTTATTTCATAGGAGTGAGGAGGATGGAATTCCACTCGTTGGAGCCTTTGGCCTATAAAATCTACAATACCTACTAATGACTCTGCGGTTTTGTTCACATTAAAACCCCATTCAAAACACCGAGCTTGAACAGTCTGACGGGAGACAGCAGGGATTTGAAAGGCCCAACACCAGACATAAAAACGAACACCGAGCTGTGCACTTGGCCCGTCTCCTCCATTCGGTGGGGAAGACCACCAGAACCTGGCAATTTCATCGCCTTCAGCTCTTAATCGGCAAGGAGACATTGATGTAACTACCTCCTGAGAGGTTGTCTTCCCAAGGGCACGTGCTGAGGCTCTAGAAGAGCAGACCTTACCTGCCGGACTTCCAGGCGATACTTGAGGATGGGATCCACAGCATTGGGTTCCTTCTGTGTCCACTGCAAGACGTAAGAGTAATTCTTGGATTGCTTCTGGCTCAAGGTGGGGTTGGGAGTGTCATAGTAAAATTCTGGGCTGTAAGCTTTTGCTGGAGGGAAAAAAAAAAAAAAAAAAAAAAAAAAAAAGGGAGGAAAGTAGAAGAGTGGGATCAAGGGCAACATAAATTACAGAGATATGTAGTGAGAGTGGAACAGCTCCACTCACATTTGACACGTTGGACACCTTTACTATTGTAGCTGGTGTTGCACTGATGTGCCATCATTTTCTGTGAATCACTACTGATTTCACAGCCTGAGCTACTGGGAGGGTTAGCAGCCCTGCAACACCAGTGGGGCATGACTGAGACCAGAGAAGGTGGGAACAGCTATAGTTCTCCAGCTGGAACCAGCTCTACTCTTTTCTCTCTTGCTTTGTAGTTTAGATTGAGGTAACAGCTTTAAACTGGCATTTCCCCTGTTTCATCTGCTGCTTAACAGAGTCTCCTGCTAACAAACTCTAAGGAAAGATCATTTGGCTAGTAGGTCATAGGAAAAGTGTTATTTATCACACAGGGACCATGGCCTTAAAAAGGAGACCTTGCTCCTTTTGCATCTCCCCTGCCTTGGCAACACTGTGCTCCAGCCTCTTTGTAACGTGACAGCCAACTCAGCAGCAAAGGGGATGCTAACCTCAGCCTGGGTAAAAACAGCGGGATCTTTTGCAGGGGCAGAGATGCCTTTTCTCAACCCACATCTCCCCTCAAAAAACAGAGGGCAGCAGGAGGAAGGGAAACACAGGAGAAATGATGTACCAGAGAGAAACTGGACAGGGTCAGAGAAGGAGGGATTTCCCATAGTTTCCCCAGCTGCTGTTGTTCTGAACTACCAAATGGGATTCAAAGGCTGCTGCCATGCAGCCCAGCAGCTGGTGGGACTAATGCAGGGAGCCCAGAAGCTGCTCAAGGTCTTATCCACAACTGGTTTTGCCCTATTTGAAATTGCCTTCATTTCACCCTGTGCGTTTCAATTTTCAGCAGGTCCTGTCAGCTCCTGGGCCAGGCAGGAGTTGGCCCTGAACAAAAACTCACTTTTCTGGGTTCAGGTTCAATGTGGACCTGCACAGGCCAGAAAGATGCCTGGGCAGCAAGGGATGCTGGAGAGTGGAACAGGCATAGACACCATCTCCCCAGTCAGTCTGCTGCACCTTTCTGCTTGAATCACAGGCCCTGCCATTCTGTGTGGTTATAATTAAGCTTGAAAGGATTCAATGTTTATTTTTTATGAACTCAGATGGATAATATTGATGTTTATTTCCAAGACCTTTTTTTCTTATTATTTTTATTGACTTGAATTTTTGCACAAGCAAGAAGTTCAGAACCACCTGAGAGACTAATTGCTGCTTATTCAACTTGTATTGACTGTGGAAGTCAAGCTTCATAATGGATTCCAAAATAAAATCAGAACTAATGATAATCATCATCTTGCATGATATTAATGCCTTATTAATTGACTCCAAGATAGAAACGGAAGCTTAAAAAAAAGCCTTCTAATAGAAATGCAGCACATCAAGATACTTTTGGAACTTCCTTTCTGGAAACTTTTACCATTGCTGGAAAGTTTTGTCTTTTGCTTACAGCTGATGGGAAGAGCTGAAGGTTATTCGCTCCATCTTCCAGGGCTTTTCTGTGCTTGTGGCTAGTGGGAGTGCAGGTGGTGACCAGTATGGGCTGCTCTGATAACTTGCTTAAGGGGAGTGGGTTGGATGTCTCACTATCCTTCCAAAACATCTCAGAAAGCTATTCTCCCATCCATAGAAGAAACTAATCCCCTCCTGGGCAGATTTATGTACTCTGTTTCCAGTAGATCTGAACACCTCACAGTCACAAATGAGTCACTGCCTCCCTGACAGACAGAAAGGTTTATAGGCCTTCTTTCACAGAGAAGAAACACAAACAAAGAGACAATTCCATTCCCACCCCCGCTCACCCAGGAAGGCTCTGGCTGATAGGAATTAAAACTCCAGCAGTCCTGAGCCCAAGCGCAGCAGTCTAGCCACTGGATTATCTTTCAGGTTGCTCTACAGGCCCAGAAGCCCTAATTGATTTGTAACTGCCCAGGACACAGGCAGAGACATCTGGAGCTGAAAAGCCACCATCAGATACCAGTGCCTTGGAAACAGAGAAGGGATGCAGGAAAATAAATGCTTGCTATTTTCGTGATGAGTGCTCTCTAGGGATGAATGCTGCTTTCTGCTGAGGGGGTCTTATCTCGTGGGGCACAGTATGGCACACCAGGTGACAATATGTATTTATTACTACTTCCAGCAAGAAATTCAGATCCTGAGATTGCCAAGCTTGCTAGGGACATAGTTTGATGTGGTGGCTCATAGTGGGATATGGTTTGCCATCACTTAGTGACATGAGAGTTGCAAGCATATGAAGAAAGGGTAGAGAGGGCCAAAGCTCTTAAGAAAAATGCATTGCCAGAAAAATTCCAGGAAATCTTAAGGGGTAAGAGAAGGGTCCTGAAAAGGGGCCCAAACAGTAGAAGTGGTTTGGTTTTCCCCTTCTCTGAGAGCATCTCAGAGTTAGAGTATACCTGAGATTTTCCAAACCCTAGGAAAGATCTGCTTCAAAAATCAGACCTCTCTGGATGATATTTATTCTCGTTTGTTCAGCCCTGACTTGAAAAGTATTATAAATTGGCCCTGGACTGAAAACCTAGTATTTTAGTTGAATTTACTGCTTATTAAGGCAACCTCATCAGAGAGCTTTTCTAGAAACTGGTGCCTAACTCAATTCTGGGGTCATGGAAAAAGGAGATTTAATGATCAGCTGGAGAGGTTAGGTCAGATGTGTGGTTTTAGATGCTATAACTCTGCCATCCCTCTTTGCAGTTGCAGGTGCTAGAGAGGGGACCTGTTACAATGCCTGCTGGATTCACAGAAAACCGAGCAGCAAATCCACTGGGTACTAGTACCTGTTCCCAGCTCACGTTTGTCCTAGCAGGCATTGTGAGACAGACCGACAGGAGACACAGGGAAGGTACAGGAATACATCATACAGTTTTTGTTTGCTTGTTTGTTTTAAAAGGGGAAATTAAATGGTTTGGAGCCTGTTGGGGGATGTAGAGCCTTTCACTCCCCCTTGGTCAATCCTTATCTGTGATACAGGTTGTCCATGCCTGAAAGCTGATGTCAGCCTTGAGTTTAAGTCCTGTATCTTTCAGGCAAGTGGTCAAACAGTCCTAAAAATAAATGTACCAGTGGTTGGCACTAACTGCCCTAGGTCCAGCCCAGATTTGAAGGCCTGGATGATGGAGGCAGATCTCCCTGTTGGCTTGTGAAAAGTCGTGCTTTCTGAACACAGCGCTGGTCCCAGGGGAGGCAGGAGAGGTTGACTGTAGTGGCACCAGTTTATGGGGAGCAAGCTTCCCACACCTCCATGACCGCATCCAACAGCTCATTCCACTGTGCACTCTGTGACTTACCAGACACCTGGAAGAGGCAAGTGGAGACCCCCACGTCATTGGAAATGCTGCACTCATAGCTACCGCTGGTCTCCCGGCTGACGCTGTCCACCTTCAGCTCCGAGTAGTCCTGCTGCTCTGCCAGGGGCTGCGCCAGAAGGGTCCCGTTGAAGCGCCAGACGGAGGTGGCCACCTTCATGGGGCTGCCCTTCAGCATGGTGCAGCGCAGGGCGACGCTGCGCCCCACGCCCTGGCGCACGTCCTGGAAGGCTGGCTCCACCACAGGGGGGACTGGAGACCAAACAGAGCAACAGACGGGGATGCCGTCAGGGAACAGCCGTCTCGCTCAGCACGGTCACCCCGGTGGTGCCTCTGAGGAGACAAGTACCTGTGATTTCCCAAAGGTTATTTGTTTTCTAGCAGGAGCCAGGCTTCATCAAATCAAAAGTTTCTGACTGAGCTGGGGCCACATCCTTCCTCGCATTTATTAGGTAGGGGTGGCCTTTAGCAAGTACTCATCCCAAAATGAGACACTGCTTGGAGGAGCTACCAAGACCTGTTCTTTCATTTGGGAAGTGCAACTCCAGCAGCTGAGTGCCACAGCTGGGATTCAATCCTCAGATTTTAATCAGAATAACCATAGTCCTCATAGCCAGCATAAACTGCACTCCCTGAGCAGGCAGATACGCTCCCAAACAGTTACACTGATGTCCTTCTGGTCAGCATCCAACAGGGTTATCAGGGACACCATGTTCAGATGGAAGGATACGCACTGGCTGTCCTCACAGAGCACAGACCCGAATGGGTGTTAGAGGGACTCTCCCAAATACATCAATACAACACATTAGGGACTGGCTACAGGGACTCTGGGTCCTATTTTTATCTCTGGCAACAATTCCCTCCATGTTGGGAGATGAGTCATGTCTCTCCATGTCAGCTTCTCTGCCAGTAGTGTGAGAATGGTGATGTGCGGCCACCTCCTTAGCAAATGGAGGCTACCAAGTCTTGTTCTTCAGCACTTGTAAAAATTTACAGGGACCTCATGATTTGGGCATGGTTGAGGCAGAGCAAGGAGCAAGTCTGGATTTGTATTTCTTGGGTTACCCCTTATTTAATGCAATGGCAGAGGACTTCAATCTCCACAGCCATCTGATGGACATGTTTCACTTGCAGTAAACTCTTAATTAAAACACTACAGCATGGGAATAATCAGCTCTCCCTCTAAAATGAGAAAAGCCTTCTGAACACAAAACAGCTGTTAGCCCAAATGTAAAACAGGGAGAACGTATTTAGAGCAGCTCCAGCACAACCACAACTCACCTTCTGCAGGTTCAAAGCTCTTCC
Source organism: Tyto alba (assembly GCF_018691265.1). Taxonomy (NCBI): domain Eukaryota; kingdom Metazoa; phylum Chordata; class Aves; order Strigiformes; family Tytonidae; genus Tyto; species Tyto alba. The sequence continues at coordinate 28,820,573 of NW_024881278.1, read as the reverse complement.
TGCTCTTCCACAGACAACTTCCATGCGCTACAGATCTACAAAGCACCTGCCTCCTCTAAAGGTCTGCAGAGCTGCTAAACCCAAAAACCTGCAACACACAGCATCTGAACATGGTGTCCCTGATAACCTTGTTGTTCCCCTCCCAGGGGCAAAGCCACATCTATGGGTACACAGTGTACAAGCATCCCCCCTGCCTGGCAGCCCCTGTTTGACAGTGGTTGATTGTTTTCTAGGTATCCGTTCTCAACTCTCGGTCTCTGGGCCCTTTGCTGCACTTAAGTGGATTAAAAGCAGCCCTTGACTGAGCTCACGTTGCCGTGCTGAGTGGCATGGTCAGCTCATTACAGATGGCTTTGCTAGCAATGTGTCTCTGCGGGTGCTCCAAGCGCTGACTTGCCTTTGGCTCACACATCTCCCAACTCACGGTGAGAATAATGTGAGAAGTTGTTTGATTAGACCTAGTACCATGAATGTGTCATCTCCATCCCTAGCTGCTATCCCATTTCTTGGGTCACATCTGCTTCTTAATTGAAGCTGGTGGGGTCTCACATTATAATCAAGGCGAGCTGGTGATGTAAGAGGAAAAAAAAAAAAAAAAGAAACCAAAAGAGAGAGAAAAAGGGGAGAGAAAAGAGAAAGGAAGGCTTAACAAAAAAAAAAAAAAAAATGGCACAGCAGCTCCAGATGTATTCAAAGCAATCTATCTCACAAGGAGAGAGAAGGGTGGGAGAGCAGCTTCCCTCACTACTCTGAGCAGCACCTGTGTACAGAGGAAGAGAAAAGGTCTGAAATTGGACAAAGTGCCCCCTGCAAGGACACATGCTGCAAGGAAAGTGCCCCCCTGGGCCCCACTGAAGGAGCATCTGGGGATGATAAAGGATCACAGAGGAGCAGGGCTGGGACACTCCAGATGCTTCCTTAGGTCACAGAAACAGCAGGGCAGTCAAGGATGCAGAAGATATTTAATATTCTGTACTGGGAAATAGGATTTAGCTTGATTTGCACTGGGACAGGCTTTGGGCCTATATTCTCTCCTTGCAAAGGCATGTGTGAAAGTGCCTATACAGTAAAAATTGATTAAATTTTCTCCTCTTGTCTCTGGCACTAGGAAACACCCAACTAACATTAACTCTGCAGGTGGTCCTGGAGCCGCTGGAGAGCAAGCTGAAGCAGGTCATCCCATCACTGCAAAGAATGCAGTACTGCGTCAAGGCGCTGCCCCTCCTGAAGGCTGCCAGTGGATATGAAAGCAAAGAAAGGTCAACAGCAATCACAGAGCCAGATATCAGCTCTGGCCTCCAACACCTGCTGGGGAGCCCACACTTCTTCAAGTAGGTTATACGCAAAAGGGAGACCCACCACCAAGACAAGGATTCAGTCTTCAAATCCTAGCAGATGACAACACGTCCTTTTTTCATCCCTGGCTTAAATGCAAAAGAAAGCTTGTTTACATGAGCCAGTGCTCCAAATCCCCAGATACGGGAACTGAAGAGCTCCAGTACATCTGAGATGGCGACGGTCTCAGAGCAGAGACCTCCAACATGACTCCTGCACAGACACCTTTAGGGAGCTACAGGCAATTATAATGATTTTCCAGGTGTCTCTAATACCCACAGGGAAGCAGTGTCTGGCTATTCTGGCTCACTAAGCTGCCATGGTGCTCTTTGAGGAGCTTGGATATGAACCCCCAGTTTTTAGCCCAGGTCTAACGGCTAGTCCTTGTCAAGAGGCTCCTCAAATGCCTTTCTGTATCTCCCCTGAACTCCAGTGCATGCAGCTGAAGTGCTCTCTTAAGCAGTAGCCATGTTACACGCAGCAGGTTGCAACGCTTCAAGGAAGAGGTAGAAAACCTCTCTGCACGTACAGGGCTTTGGGATCCCCTGGTAAGAAACACAGCAAACAGAGACAATTAATGTTTTCTCTCAGCACACAGCTTAACTCTAGAAGAGCTAGCTGGCAGGAGGAGTGACGAAAGGGGTGAAGAGGGCGGACCATTAACCTTCTAGGCAATGTTGAAGGAGTGAAGCTCCTCCAGCAACCTTGCTAAGATGCAACTGCTGTGAAACACAAGGCAGGGCAGCCGGCCTTTGCAGCAGAATTAGCTTGTTAGAAGCAAATCAAATCTGCTGAACACAAGCAACCTACTCCAGCATGCCAGGCACCCTAAAGCCAAGCCAGGCTGTAAGCAAGCTTTCTTGCTGTGAGCCAGAGCAGATGCTCTGCACCAAAGGGTTGCTAAGCTATCACATTGTTCATTCACATAGAGAAGGGCAAGAGCAAAGGAAGCACCACAGAGAAATCTCAAGTGTTGAGGGGTATTTTTTTGTGTCCCCAAACCCTCTTATTTTCTTGGTTTCACTGGAATTAACCAAGGCTGAGATGCTCATCCTGCTAGATGAGTGAGAAGTGCACTGGTTGTTGAGCTGTGGTCAAGTCTGTAAATATTTATTTTAATTCTGTTTTTATTTTAGCCGTGAGGAAGCGAGGAGTGTACTTCCTTACAAGAGCCAAAGTGCTTTTAGGAGAGACCAGTCTCTATGCACTGTTACTGTGCTGTCCTGTTTGGGCACAGCTCAAGAAGGGGTACAGTGATCCCTGCAATGCCGTCTGCTGCAGGTTCCCATCAAATTTGGATGCCTCCAGAAGGCAGAACTGCTTCTTTCACCAATGATGAAGTCAGAGCATCCCAGGATGGCAGTGCTGCACTACGGAAAGTTTTTCACTTGTGGGGTAAGTACAGAAAAAAAATTTCACTTAAAATTTTTTTTCTCCACTTTAAAAAATGAGGATGTTGTCACGAGGCTTCTCAATCTGATATGGATGAAAGGCAAAGAAAGGCTTACATTGGATTGATGCACAGAAATCAGTGACAAGCTTAAACACAAACCAGCATTGGCAGAACAGGGGAACACTAAGTGAACAGACCTCGCATTAAGTGTTTAGGCAAGGACTGAGAAGGTTGCAAATCCTAGACATCACCATACAACGCTACTATGCAAGACACACGCAAAGTCTGCTTTCCCACTGTAGCTTGAGGACTGCAAATAGCGTATCGCGGTCAATTCCCAAATGCTGGTTCGTTTTGAAAGGGCTGTCAGAGCTGAGGAGCTCACTTATAACTTGCTTTCTGACTCACAGGCAGCCCTTTCTCTTGCTGTAGCCCCCCTGACCAGCGGCTGACAACAGCCATCTCTGTAGGTGGTCAGCCGCCTGCATTGTACTGCTGGCCTATGCAGCTGCCATGGGCTGCTGCACTCTCATTTTTCTACAGGGATTTACTTCTCGCAACGCTTCCTCTGCTGCAAAGAGCACCATGGCACAGCAATGTCCAGGCAGAAAAAGAGAGGCACGAGCAGAAAGACGGCCTGCCTGAGGTCACACGAACTGACAGCATCAGACAGAAGCAGTGTAGGAGTCTTGTATTCTGACCCACACTTCAGTCCTTAGCCCAGGCTTCCTCCCCTGTGAAAAACACCCTCTACTCTACCCTTCAGAGTCAGTCATCATTTACATTTTTATTTAAATCTAGAAAGTGCAACACGTAACACAAGTGATGAAAATAGCAAGCCTTGCTAGATTGGAAGCGGCTTTATTTTCAGCAGCTCTCGTCCCACTCTGCTGATGACTCCCTCCAAGCTCAGCCATGCAATCACAGTGCCAGTGAGACTGCTGCTTGTAGCCTTCACCTTATCCCACCTGTGAGAGCTGATTAACCACTCACTCGCTGGATTAACATTGTAAAGGGGACACAGACAACTTGGTATGAAAGACCGCACTTCATGGTTAGTTACAATTATTAGCTATGTTTTGTTATCCAAAATGGCTAACAACACCAGGCAGTAATTTCTCTCTCTGGAAAGCAAATCAGCACAGGCTGCTACTAGGGCCTTATGACACTTATATGGCCCCATCCAGCATTCATTTAAACTCTGATAGGTGCCCTTCTGCAGTCATACTGGATGCAATCTTCCCTAAAATTCTCTAGGCAACCAAAGCAATTCCAGCAAGGCGTGCCTTCCTTATCCAGCCCCTGGTCCCATAATCTGGGGTAATAAAGATGTCACAGACATCAACGATACCGTACCCCTGCTTTCACAGCGGATAGAAAACTCCATGGTTTCAGCCCCAGGAGAGACCAGAGCACTCTACCCAAGCAAGCGGGAAGCTCTTTTCTTGTCACAAGGCTGGGAAATCACAGCTGAGGAATTCTGTTCCCTGCAACAGCACCCTCACCCCAAGAACACACATTAGGCACCAGCAGTTTTCCTCATGGAGACAAATATCCAAGTAACATTTACAAGTCCAGTCTCATCTGCTTCTTTCTGAGAGATGATATAATTGAGTAGTTGGAATAGGGGAGATGGCAGAAGGCTTGCTCAACCTATTTCAGCTGAAAGACAGAATCTCTTTCTTTCATCTTCTATGCCTTCTGCCTTTGCACTTCAGTCTCCCTATGTATAAAGAGATAAAACGTGTATTTTTTGCAAAGTGCTTGAAAGCCAAGTTGCAAGTATTGTTATTTCAAACAAAACAAATTTGTTCAAGTACATTTTCTGTTAGACAAGTGGGTGCAGGGACCGGAGAGGCAGGGCTCAGAGCAGAGAAGGCTTAGTTCTGTCTTAGCTGACTGCTTTTAAAAGAGCAAATGAAATGTATTCACTACCAGCTTTTCTACTTTCCTCTTCTCTGGACTTTCCAAGCCAATTAGCTCTACTAGTCTTCACCTTATTTTAATAAAGAGGGATTTACTAAAGGTTTTCCACTTCTGCATGATGAGCTGTGCTGATTAATACATGAGACCCCTAGCTCATTTTACAGAGTGCTTTGAAGACAGTCCATCCTGGGTGGGAATTTCCAGACCTTCTGCCTCACAGATATGCCTCCTCAAAACAGATCTGTCCCAGACATGCTGGAACTCCACTCAGGCTCACTGCCCAATTAATTCATGCTAACAAAACACTACAAAGACAAGTATTCTCCTGTAGTGTAAAGCCACCTCATTCCCATGCCTCACTCACCTTCAAGTGCCTGGTTTCAAAACAGTACACTCCCCTAATTGAAAAAGATAAGTGGGAAAAGATGGTGTATGTACAGAAGACACATACACACTTGTATGTGAAATGCATGCTGATAATCCTCCCCCCACTCACATGCCACCCAATTAGCAAAGTTATGCACAAGAAAAATAATGAGAGCAAGACAATGGGCATTTCAGAGCTAATACCTTCAATTACTGCCAGACCAATGGCATAACCCATATCTAGCGATTTTTTTATTGCCACGGACTAACATGAAAATATTACCTCTAACTCACGGCCAGTGTTGCTAGTTATAGCATGGTGAAGCAGGATAATGGATACACAAAGGGTGGATCTGGGGGTTCTCCTGCCCACCCATACAAGAGGGGAGACCTCCCATGTGTAGCACTGTCAGACCACCAACTCTCCACTCAGGTTCTGCCTCTGTTTTCTAGAGGATAACAAGATGTCGGATCATACCCATGCATCTGTTATTACATGCTTCTGTTTAACAAATTGGGCTGGCAGTGACACGATGCTCCCAATAGTATATAAATAGTTTAGATCCAAACATTCAGTAACAGTCAACCAATGATACTCTTTCCCCAAAAGCATCCCATATGCATTAACTTTTGGCAGAGAACCAGTTATCTTACTACTCAATAATTCATAGGTGAGCTACTCAGTTGGGTAGTTGTGGGAATAAAGCAACTCACTGACAGTGCAAACTAAGGAAAAGAAAAAAAAATAATAAAAATCAACCCACAAAAAAAGAACCAAATTAGATTCTTCTTCCAAAACAGACAATCCACATCTTTCCTCTTAATTCAGAGTTTATCACTAGTTTTCCTTTCCATCTAACCCAATTCCCTTGCTGCAGTTTAAGCCTATTGCAAGTCCTCCCCATAGGTGATTTTATGTCTTAGCAATCAATTCTGTCCTCCTGTCCCCAGCAGCCTCCAACCTCAACAAATACTAGGAGGAGAGAATTCTTAGTCCTCTTCTCTCCCAAAGTCTTTGACAAAATGATGTTGACGTTATATATATATGTGTGTGTGTGTATATATATATATATCTTTATAATTCCCCTTTTCCTCCTTCCTCTGCTCTTCAGGTGGCAGAGGCACAGCTTTGGTTTCTATTTAGATTTTGTTTTCTTTAGGCAGAAATACAGTCCTGGAGTTTTAAATGCTAGAGGAATCACATGCAGAAAGTTTGGAAAAGGAGAAAATAGAAGAGAAACCTGAATCTACAGTGCTGACTCACCTCCTGGGCCTGGCAGAGACAAGCAGGACATAGGGACCTGTAATGGGGCAGAGATCAACAGGTACCATTTGCAACCTTGTGATCAAAACCAGAGTGCTTGGTCCATCACAGCAGAATGCGTTCCCTATGCTTCCATCTACAGTGTAAAGAAGGGAAAATAGACAATCTGTGATGTTTACTGTTCTAGGATAGGCCCTCCACATTCCTGAGAAGGATTTGGAATGACTAAGAAATGACTGATCATCCCCCTCAGGTTTGATAGCAAACATGGACTGCTGCAACAGGACTTTAAAGGCCAAATTTATCCCATCTAACTTCAGGCTCTTCACTGAAGCACACAAATTAGGAAAGCCACCTCCCTCCAAAGCCACTGAGTGAGAGGGACATCTCCAGAGGACAGTTCAGATGGTAGAAATCCCGAGCTGGCATTACCTCCCTCTGCCCTGTGCCTGCACAGGGAGCCTAAGGTGATCCCAGCCCTGCCATCTCTGCTAGGCGGGATGAATGCAGACCAAAGTAGAATCCTTGTGCAAGACCTGCACAGAAGTCACCAGTGAAACTCTCCAAGAACTCTCAGTGCCTTGTTTAATGAGTTCATCAGTAAGCTGAGTCATAACATGCATCTGAAACTTGGGCAGCATGGCCTGATCTTGGACAGGAGACACCTGTGTTTGAGCTGCTGCATGCCACAATGGAGCTACCCTAGGAAGGAAAACAGACCCCAACCTGCACTTTCCCATAGCAAATACCGTGATAAATCTCTGGACTCCAGACAACATCCAATTAGTGCCCCTGCTAGGGCTTGTGTCCAAAGTATGCAGCTGCCACCTACAAGGAACTGATTGCATTTCCCCCAGTCTCCTACAAAGAATCTCACCCACAACCAGAGGAGCTACCAGGCAGAGGTGACTGCTGACTCCAAGCAGCAATCCAATAGCAACAGGCTCCTATTCCATCACCAGGTGCCTGACCGATTCAATCACCTCCATACGTTTAGTCCCTTTTAGTAAAAGAACTGAAAGTTAAGAGCAGGGAGGCTGCAGGAGAAAATGACTCCAAGAACTGCAATCCTGTCAAAATGGAGAAGAGTCCCTGCTTTGGAAATGCAATGATTGTCAGGGCCGCAGGTGGTCAGAGCCTTCTGCTCACAGCTGGGCTACAGCATTACCTCACCTTCTGTTTTCAGTTTGAAAGCTAAATTGGGAGCATTAGATGATCCCTCCACAGATGCTTTCCAAACAGGCAAGAGACAGCATAGCCAAATGCAAAAACGTTGATTAAAAAAATCAGACCTGCTTTAATGATGGGGTGGTTGGAGCAGAGCTGGAAAGGCAAGAGATCCAAGCCAGAAAGAGCCTGGTAAGGGAAGGAGGGCCATCCAAGGCAATTAAGATAATCAAGTATTAACAAGCATTCCTTAATATGTTTACTTTTAATTCTTTGTCTGTATTAGTAAGCAAAAAGGATGCATGGGGCAAAGCTAGACCAGGAAGAGTTAATACAGTGGTTCTCCACTTATCCACAGAGAGGAAAGAGGACAAGATTCCCCACACAAACCAGGTACTTCCTCAGCCTCTCCTTCAGGTCTGGTAGGGAATTTGGACCAAGGAGGAAGAACTCAGCATAGAGGAACACCCAGTTCTCCATCACTTCTCTGTCTGCTGTCTTGGAGTTCTGCTGCCAATCGTTTAATATCCTGCTCTGATAACTGTCATCATTACCCCCTTTTTCCATCCTTCACCCTTGATTGATCTTGATTCATCCAAGGAAGATGACGACAATGAAAACGTAACTGTTCAGAAAGAGGCTGAAAGGATGCTCAAACTAAAAAGATTTATGGCAAATGTTCAGTCTCATAGATGAAGCAGCTGAGGTCAACAGATATTGAGGCAGTTTTTCCCATAAGAATTAATTTAACAAGGGGGGTGGTGCATACAGGAACTTAAGAAATGCATGCAATTTGAAAACACAGGATCAGTATATACAGAATAGAGAAAGGAGAAGCAAGAACATTTTTTACTGCAAGCATTTTTGCTGTCATTCTCTGGATGGTTACCTCTTCATCATTGTCATCATCATCTTCAGATGAATCAAGGTAGATCAAATCAATCATGGGCAAAGGATGGAAAAATGAGGGTAGGTTCAGGCGGTCCATGAGATGAAGTGGCTGAAGTCTTTCAGAATAGTGACTGGCTCCTTAAAGCCAGCTGCCTAATAGCCACCATCTCTGCCATCTGAAAGTCCTGTCTTCCCCTTCCATCCTTCACACCATTACCTGCATGCACTTAAAATGTGTGAATTTCATAAGTGCCTGTGTCCAACTCCTTGATTAATTATGAAAAAAATGCTTCATCTGTCATATCAGCAACTGTCATAGCTTTTCACGAAAGTATCTGCAGTGGATTGCGCTTACAGAGAATCATCTCCCTACCCCTTATTCCCATAACTGCTAACCACCTATGGAGACAGCAGAGGATTGGGCAGTCCCGTTTCTTCAGGCCTGGAGGATACTGCCCATCTCAGCAAAGGGCATGGACCCGAGCCACAGAGGACTTGCTCCCCCTTTGGAAACCTCACGCATTCTCTCTATGTTGCCACCGTGTTTCCAGAGGAGCAGCAGCACACTGGCCTCACAGCCGAAGCAGATGCAACCCTGCAGCTCTTGCTTTTCCCTGCACTAGGAAGAGCACTGTCACTTCTGACAGCCGCAGGTGGTGTGGGCTCCCAGGAATCACTCTCTGGGGCTTGGAGTCCCCTCGGCAGCAGAGGGCACAGGGATGAGGCCAGTGACAGAGCTGGCAATCATTCAAGGGCAGAAGCCTGATCCCCTGACCTCTCCATCTGTCTATCAGCTCTGTCCCATCTCCTCTGGACTTGGACCAGGAGAGGGAAATTTAACAGTCCCACTCACTGGATAAATCTGCTCTGACACTCTATTTTCCAGGCTGCTTCCGTGGCTGACCTCAAACAGGGCCAGTAGTACGGGAACCATTTGGAGGAGCAGCATCCCTGTAATGTGGACACATGCCTATCCCACACAGACACTTTTTCATGTTCACTGAGGAGGACTTTGGCTGCAGAAAAGGTGATATGCAGGACAAGTGGGAAGTACACACTCCACCACTCCACCTGACAACTGCAATTTGGTCCAACAGATAAATGCCTGGAGCTGGTTCCACAAAGTTTCCATTGTTCACATTCCCAACTCTTCTGGGACACAAAAAGTAAGGCTGTCACCTCCCTCATTTTTACCCACTGCATCAAGATCTGAAAGTGGGTCCTGGCCCGAGCCAACCCATCAGCAATTATCAGCCCGAGAGGTTGCAGCAGCACACACTGCAACGTGGCATCCTGCTCCTTCCAGCCTCTTCGTGACAGATAACACCACCTCGCAGAATCAGATACCCCGGGTGAAAAGTACATTTTAAACAAGTTTCAGCAATGGTTGCTGAGCCATCCCACTGTGGTGGTCAGGGAGAAGATATAATTCTTTGTACAGCTCTGGAAAGAACCTGTGTGGTCTTAAATCTGGGAATATCTGTGGCCGAATCTGTGATAAAATCCAGAGAGGATGGAAAGACAGGCTTCTCTGTGTCCTATTTGTAAGACTCCAGCTGGATCTGTGTACCCTGATCTGAATTAGTCAGATAAAAAATGGCAGAATAACAGACTACTAACAGATCATTAAAATTTTTAAAGTGCCATAGAAAGTAGGAAAAGATGGGGGAAAACTTCATCTAGCCAGGCCTTTGAAGGGAAGTTTGTGCTAGCACCCTGTAAATGCCGGGAAGATAAAATTACCCTGTACCATCCATGCTTGTATTGACTATGGGAGTACAAACACGAACCAATTGGGTCAGTGTAAGCAGAGGAGACCTCAAAACAACCCAGCAATAAACCTTTTTATTCCTTACTGATTCCAGAAAAAAAAAAATAAAAATCACAGAAGATGAATGTGGGTTGCAACTTTACAAGTTAAAAAATGAATGATGATTAATATAGTTTTATGGGTCCTTGGCAGACAAACTGGGTAGTGTTTGAGAAAGCAACAAGAAAAGTAACTATCTTGTCATAACATCCTCAGGCATTGGAAGTATCCTGGCTTGCTTCCACACGACAGACTAATTGAAGATGTAATACTATTCAAATGCAGCCCACATTAAGCAGATTAAAACCACATTACCCGAAAGAGCTCAAAAAGAAATTTTAAATGGGTGCACACACCGCTGATATCTCTCTAGTGAGAGGGAAGACCTTCTCTAGGAAGGACTCTCTAATGAGATCCCACGAACCTCTTAAACCAATGCTATTTCACATCTTCATCAAGGTCAAAGATTCAGCCAGCAGGCTGGCATAGCTAAAGCATATAAATTATAAAGTCCCCTGTTCAGGCTGTGTAGCTGACATCACACACAAGCACCTTTGCTGTCTGAATGATCTTACATCCATTGGCAGCTGGGGTGACTGGGAGCAGACTTTGGCACAGCTCTGCGATGTGGCTTGTGCTTTGTTTCTTTCCCTCCTACACAAAGGCAGCATCCTTAAGTGCCTATGTCAGGATAAGATACTGACATCTGCAGAGGACAAAATATGCATCAGTAAATAACATACTAGAGAGATACCTCACACAGGACAACTCGGTTTGCTTTATGGAATGGGCTTATGGTAACTGCATTCAATTTATCCTGGATAATGTAAAGGTCCAGAAAGAAAACTGCTGAGGAAAGAATGTGTCTCTCTTGTTAGGAAAGAGATGACTCCAAGAGGATCCTGAGTAGATATAACAGTGAGCATCAGCATTCAGCTTAATTCTGTAGTATAAAGATGCCCAAATCCTTGGATGATTAAGTCAAAGCTTACTAAACATATTGTGAGATGGGCATCACCTCTGCATCCACATCAGTGAGATCATTTTTGAAAATCTGTTTAATACGGGTGACCACACTGCCAGAATGATGTTCAAAAAAAACTGAGGGCTATAAAAATGAATCAAGGGCTGGAAAATATGCCTTGTAGTGAATGGCTAAAGAGACTCTTTCTGGATTGCATACTGAAAAAAGCCTATGAGATTACTCGTTCTGGTGTCTGAGACTACACAAGGAAGAGACTGCTGATAACAAATAGCTCTTTATGTGAGAAGACAAAGGCATAAACAGAGCTTGTAGTTGGAAACTGAAATGAGACAGGCTTAGATTAAGTCATGACAACTGAACCATGAGAGTAAAAAAAATGCTGGAACGATTTACTGAGGCACACACTGAATTCTCTGTCACTTCAGTCTGTGAGTAGATGCTGCACTGAAAATGTACAAATAATCTGCAAGTTTAGATCCACAAAGGTAAACTCACCTTGTTGCTCAGCTCCACTAGTGAGAGAGAATATGCTTGGCATATAACTATCCCTCCTGTCTAGACAAACAGGACAAAATGGTTAGAAAGAGATTCAAGAGCTTTTGCTTTCTTATAATGACCAGGATGCTGGAGTCCCAGTATTTTGGATAGACAGACTGAAGCACATAAACTTCCCTAAATGGCTTAAAAAAACCCCAAAACAAAACAAACAAACAAACAAAAAAAACACACAAAAAACCACACCACAAAATCCAACCATTTTTCCTTCTCTCTTTAACACCTGTAGGTAGTTTTATTTGCACCTTTTCATTTATACATGTGAGTTGGTTCCTAGAAAGCTAACCAGAATGAAAACTTGCACATTTCCATGCATAAACTTGGACTTTTGCAAGGCCTCATTGCAAGCCCAAGGGTAAGAGAAAAATCCCCAAACCACAAAAACCCACTTTGAGTGTTGCTCTGTTTTCCTCTGACCCAGCCAACTGCCACCATCTTCTCATCCATTTAGATCCATTATGCTCTTTCCAGCAAATCACCTTAGATGGAAGGCTTCTCCCCTTCCCTCAAACCCGAGTTCCCCATTTTAGAGCATACCAGGATGCTGGCTGAAGGGCTTGTATTATACATAAGCTCTGAACTGCTCAGAAAATCCCAGCAGACCTAGCACTATTAAACCCATCTATATTGCATTAAGTTATTAGCTACTGTATTCTAGTTTATGATTAGGACAGTAAAATACCTCTTTGCAATCAGCACTTGGTAAGGAAAATCCCTGTTCAGTGCAAATGTCACTATTATTTATTGTTCCCTTGACCTCAACCACAGCTACTGTCAGGAACCTCTGTTAGTTTTGGCACTCCAACCAATTCTTCCCATGAAATGCTTGGCTGAGTTGGGCCTAGTGTTGTAGCATATTTGCAATGGATGAGATTTACAGCACTCGTTTCATCGGATGTGAGAGTAAGTCACAAAGGATCAAAAGCCTACAAAGTGTCAGCTGGAATGACCTTCAGTTGCCATTATTTCTTTAGCCAGCAGGGATTTAACCCAGATGCTTCTTTGCCACAGAAATGGAGCCATTTTCAGTCTCTTCTACATCCCATTCATCCCCTTGCAGCTTGGCAAACAAGCAGTCTCAGAAATCAGCTTCTTCCCAGACAACAGTAATGAAAAATTTCCATGGTTTCCTGCGATCACACACAACCCTAGAAACAAGGACTCCAAAATCATACAAAATGAGACAGGTCTGCATACAACTAGGAAATTTAAACATGTCTGTCAATTCCTGGGACCAGTGATGGTTTTTCAGGTTCATCAAAGAAAACCAACTGTTTTACTTCAAGTCCTGGAGACCAATTACATTTGAATCAGAAGCAAAGGCTGAGATAAGGTAGGAGCGTGTGCATACACATGCTTATTTGTGTTTGCAATAGAGAGGCAAAGAGGAATGGAAATCAGGAACTATATGAAGTGAAATAGGGTGAGAGGGGTTCATGTTGGAAATACAATCTCTGTTCATTGAGAAAACACTGTTTACTGACTTCAAAAAAAAAAGTTTCCTTCTGAGAGACTGGTCCAAGTGGAAGAGCAAAAACTAGTAACTGAATAAGTTGTTTCCCCACAGAAAACTCCAAAAGGCCTCTGTGCCATTCCTGAAAACTGAACTCTCAGTCTCCCAGTACAGTGTCTCAGCACAGAACTAGCAGCAGAAGAACCTGCTGGGATGTAGAGAAGCCTGAGCACCTCTGAAATTTAGTTCACATTCAGTTTCCCTATAGGAGTGAACATAATTGGTGCTGTTTCAGAGCTCATAGTCAGGATGGTTGCAGCTAATTAATACACACACCCCGACACCATCCCCCTCGGATGCTCAGTTTCCTACTAAGGCTTCTGCTCACATCAGGAGTGACTCAGGGTCTTCCCTGCATAAGTCCCCTCCTCAAAAGAGGCACTGTTATTCTGTGTGTTGCCTCCATGTGCCAGCCACAGTCCTCAGTCAGGGCAGAAAACAGCTCTGCTCTAGTGCCAGGGTGCAGGGAATAGGTTAGGAATAGCATGAGAGCCTGTTCCTGCACCTTCACTAGTGCTGCTTGATATGGTTTATGGCCCAAAAATCATGGGAGAAAAGCAAAGGTACAGGCACAATACCATGGCACCGTGTCACACCCTCTGGGAAAGAGGCTGGGGGAAAAAACCTCTGCTCACCTGGCATAGGTCCTGTGTCAGGTCTGATGTCTTATGCTCCCCTGAAGGTGTGGACAGCTGTTTTCACTTTTCTATGCCTCAGGCTCTTGCACAGAGGCTGAGAATTACCATGAGAAAATGAATTGCTTTTTTGGTCTGCTTGGTGTCTTCCTGGTTCCCCTAATGAGTTCTAGTCTGTGACATCTCTCTCCCCACAGCTGGGCACTCAACACGCTCATGTCCACAGGGCATTCCCTCCTTTCCTGCCTTGTGACCCCCAACCTTAAATAATATGAGCTGATAGCAGTTTTCTAACTCTCTCCATCTACCACCTCCCTTTCCCCATGCCTCCTAATGCCAGTGTTACGGCATATATAGCGCATGCCTTCCCAAATCCACTTTGCTCAAGTGTCAGCTGCAGCACTCTTTTTTGGTAGAACACACATATAAACTTTCCCATCCTCTTAGCTCTCCTATCCCCAGTCTTTTCTCTTGCAAATACACCCACTACACCCAACCCATACAAGCAAGTACCATCTTTTCCTCTCCCTAATGAATACCCCACAAACTCAGATCCCAGTCCTGTCCATCACCTCTGGCAGAGAATATCCTGCCACCCCACGGTCCCAGATCCATGGCCCTCTGCCTTGGCCCAGTTCCCACATCCCCAGGGCATGTACCGGTGCTGTGCAGACCAAGAAAGAAAGCTTGGCAACAGCTGCCGTGCCAGGCTCAGCACCTCTGACCTGCTGACTGGAGGTAAGTGTGTGGCAGAAGTACTCACAGCGTATGTTAGAGAGGAACCTGTGTTACAACCCCATGCAAGCAGAAGCAGTGCCAGGACAAAGCCTCCCTCCAGCCAGGCTGCCTTGATGCAGTCTGGGTACCACCAGCTGTATGGCGGTTCAGAGGTCTTTGATACAGGTGGTTTCACCCCTGATCTAAACCCAGACAACAACAACAGGGCTAAAAACCAAAGTGGTTTCTTCAGAACAGCAGGATGGGAAGCACTGGAAAAGTGTCTGACAGTACTTCAGCAGCAGTATGCTCCTGTGTCTTAAAGACAAGGACATACTTGGGCGAGACCCAAACATGTACAACTTTGCAGGATGCCCAGCACAGAGCGTTTGCTGGGATTCTGGAGTTGTTTTTTATCCCAAAAAGTTGATGTATAACTAGGTCCTACAGGGAAAATAGCTGCCATAGCAGGAAAACCTTAAAAAGAGTGTCTGAATTAGAACAGTACAAGATGTGGTGTTCAGCTCTGAAAGGGCCACGGCAGGTGAGCAATTGTCCACAGAGAGATGACCAAGACTGTCTGTCATCCACTGTGTCTGTACAGCTCTTGCCTCTCCTTTCCTGACAAAACTCTCTAGCTTGGATGTCTCTCTCTTAATAGAATTCAGTTGCTCTTCCTGGACAGTTTGGCCAAAAAACAGGATAATGGAAGCTTATGGAAAGTGTATTTGTTTCTCCCAACAATATCCGAGAAATGGATTAGCTGATTTAAACCAGTTCTCTTCTGAACAAACAAATTCATCTCTCTAGGCGAGGAGCTCTCACACAAGCTTTTACTCAGCCTACCATTACAACCGCAGAGGTGTTTAGAGATGAGCAACGAGCGGCACAAAGGCTGAACAGCTGTGCAGGCAGGCTGCAGTCTCACGTAGCAGACCCAGGTCCCCTCTTTAAGGGGGGCTCCCAGCTTCCTGATGCACGTATCTGGGTATCATCCTCTCTTCTTTCATGGTCATTTACCCAGGGTACAGGAAGGAGGCCTCCTGGTACTTTGCATCTGACATGATGCCACAGATTGAATATGTCAGTTTTGCAAAATCTGCTCCCCAGCCTCCACTGCTCCGGTGAATTCTCCTTGCCATCTGGGCCTTTGGCTTTATGTCTCAAGTCTTCTATATCTCCTGGCTACCACAGCATGCAGACATGCTCTGTCAGACCAATTTCAGTCAAAGAGGTAATCGGAAAAACTCTCGGGGCACAAGGGAGACTTCCCAAGAAAATCTTGGTGAGTGGTAGCACATGGGAATCTTCCTCACAAGTCAGCAGAGAAAAAACAAGGATCCTGCAGAACAAGTCCTAACTTACACACTGAGGGGAAAAATTCAGGCCAGCCAAAATTTATACAACCGCTTTGCCCTATGAAAGACTTTTTCCACCAAAGCTGCATATACCAAATGCTACAAAAAAGTAGCACTGGGGGTCCTGAGGCTTTGCTCCACAAACATAAATGTCACAAAGAAGAAGGTTTTAGCTAAGCATCCTTAGCCTGCCAGATTACCTGCCCCTCAACACCATGAGGTTGGCAGGAGGTTAGGGCCAACAAGTCCCAGACAAACAGAAGCCATCCTCTTTTCAGCTACATTTGGTACCCCTCTTAAGACCCTATCTGAAACTGAAGTAAGTACTGCCACAGCCTCTGTCTGTCAGGCCCCAGGACCAATAGATGGTAATTGTTAAAACAAATCTGAGGCCAGCTAAGCCTCTGTGGTTGTTACTGTGCTCTGAACCGTGGCCATTTAGGTTTACAGCCATGACAGAGTAAAACTGACTCCTCCTTCAGCTTATCCTTAGACTGACAACTCTAATTAGTTGTTAGCAGCCCAGGCACGGGCAAGCGGAGTGAGCAATCCTAATAACATATCACCGAGGACAGGGCTATGTGCACAAACACAATCTCTAAGCAACTTAATCCCAGACACAATACTGCAAGTGGAAAGTGTGTTGACTATCAGGAACAAAACTCTCTGCTCTTAATGAGGGGAGCAGGGGGTTTCTGCATATTGATAGAAATAACATGTATGCTTCCAACTTAGTCACACAATCCTCTGTACAACAAATTAGAGGATAAACAGGGAGGATTTCCATCAAAGTGGAACCTAACAACCAGGTCAGGCTTCGTTCAGACTGGTAGTTTGAGGTCATGCCCGTGACTACAAATGATTTTCTTCTTTTTTGCTAATAAAGATCTCCAGGTTTGCAAAAACTGAACTTGCAGAAGGCACAGTTTTCCCCTGGTGCTGAATACAGACACACCTGCCCCAGAACATCAGTTCATTCTTAAGACTTTGATGGTCTAAAACAAACCAGACCATCCCAGAGCTCTGGTTGGTAGGAGAGCCTGAGGTTTCCCTCTCTTGGGAGCAAGATCTGTACCATGTAGAACAGCAATACTAAAGCATGAATGGAAGGGCAGGAAAGCCCCAGCCACTGCAAGGGTAGAAAAATCACCTTCTTCCCCCAAGTTAGCTCCTGAACTGTGCTCCTCAGCTTGGAGGAGGATGTTAGTTTCCATTATAAAAATAATAACTAAAAACCCAATCACTATTAATAAATGCACTCAGAAATTAAACCAGCCAAGTCTAAAATTCTTAGCAGATGGATCCATACTCCAGCTCACATGACCAAGCAGTGAGACAGATGAGCCAGCTCAGTCACAGATATGGGCCAGCTCTGGCCTCAGATAGTCTCATTTCCCTTAGACTCCCTTCACATAGGCAGGGAGAACTGCAGGGAGCTCTCAGGAGCCAAAAGCCCAGTCCTAGACACTCTGTAGAAACACCTTCATGCCAAGAGCATGTCTCAAGAGTACTTTTAATAGAACAGTTAATACCCAAGCTTATGTTTCAGAGCGGGCAGGGCACCAGCAAAGAGCACTGACATTGAGCTATGGCTTCAACAGTTGATCGAAACAGTTTAATGCATTTCCATTTCCAGTTGCATGGATCCATCAATGCTTCTTACTTATTTACAGTATCATCCCTTCCTCTTCTCCCTGCTTTTCTGTTTGCTACATAGATAACAGGGGAAATTGATGCTGGCTATTGCCCGCCTGATGTACAGCATTGCCAATAGGTTCGGCAGGATTTTAAAGAGGAATGAGTCAACAACGTGTGACCAGGAATAACATTTGCCAGTGTGTGAGTTTGAATAGGAAAACATATCTGTGCCCATCTGAACATTAGTTTAAGTGACAAGGGCAACAGATGTCCCAGTAGGACGTATTCTAGCTGCCTTCCAGGTCAGGGCAGAGCCAGACCTGCTGGTCACCAGCCCTATGGCAATGCCTATGTCTAGGACTATGCAATAGCTCCTGAAGTCCTGTTAACCATGGTAACTGCCCCTCCAAAGACAACGTCAGTCTACTTTCCTGATTACACTTAATATTCACTGTGCTTTGAAGATAAAGCACAATAATCCACCTTCTGTTTAAAGTGGCAAAACGCTACTGAAGGGCATTAAACATAATCCTTCGGAGATCAATCCAAATGATTGTGAACTATTACTCTGGATCCAAAAGGGGCCAAATTCACAGGCCTTTTTATTCCCAAGAAGGAGATATTCAGGTTAATTCATTTTATTTTCTTTCTTCCTGCCAAGATCTCACCTGCTGGGTGACCCAAAGATGAGAAACGGGATCATCTTTCAGACCTGACTATCCAAAAAACGGTCAACCCTATGTAAATATCTCCTATTCCTTTTTCCCTTCTTTCTCTGGGCATTCAGACACACTAAGACTTCTGCCAAAGACAAAAATGGCACCAGCAAAAGTCTACTTATCCAATCATCAGAATTTGGTGAACTAATTAACATCTCAGGAGAGGAGATGGGTGCTCTGCTACCAGGCTTTGATGGTGATTCAATGAGGAAGAACCCATTCAGGTGATGAAGCAAAGGCCTGAGACAAGCAAGTAGTGAGTGCTGTGAGGGAGGATAAACCTACCTGTGGGAAAATGCTGGCGTAGATGTATCAAGGATCAGGTGTGATGAGGCATGCAGGGTTGAGCTGGACTTTGACTGAGCTGTCCCAGTAGTTTATGACATGCTGTTCAGGATTGACAAAGCATCAGAACTGACACAGTATCATTCAAGCAGGGTAATGTACTAGGATTGCAATTTACACCACATTGTTCTATGAGGCTCTAATAGAGTAAATGTAATATTCATGATAAGACAGTTATCTCAAAGGCCAGTTCTAGCAACAGCTAGAGTTTAGAGTCACTACTAATCTTTGTAAATCATGAAAAAGATGTTTTGACCAGACTTTTAGAATACATGGCTAATATAGTTTTTGCAGTTTGTTATTATGCACTTGCTAAATTTGTATCTAGGTAGCCATTTCCACTGATCCACACATACACACTTTCTTTCTTTCCTCCTTTCATATATATTGGCTCAAATGACATTTGTATTCCAAAACCCAGAATGCTGCACATTTTCAAGTCCAGCATGTGTTTTACAGCCTTATGCTATCTAAACTACACAGGGTGACCCAGCCCTGATTTTAAACCCACCTCTGCAGAGGATTCATTTTCCTGCTGGGATTTTCTTGAGTGAGTACCTGCTCCTGAAAAAAAGCCTTGACAACAGCATCAGCAATAGCATTGATATTATTAACAGCAGCACTCTGCCCTTCCATTACTATTTTTATTTCAAGGTTTCAAAGTGCTACGTTTATTGTGCCCCACAAATCCTTGAAGAGATGGGTTAGTTTTATTCCTGTTTTGAGGATACAGGAAAAGATGACAAGACACTGCCACTCCAAGTGGTAGCCAGATTCCCAGGAGTTTTGACAAACCCAATCTCCCGCTCTAACCAGTATACAACATTTCTTCATCCTAACCACAGAGTTATAAGGCTTCAAGGACTTTCATGAACTTATTAATCTTCCAAAGCTCTACAGTTCAGACCAAGGTGTCCAGGGAATAGACTATCCAGTCTGACAAAGAGCTGATGATAGACAATTACAGGTCATAAGATAAAAGGAGAGCAACTTTTTCTGCTTGCAAAATACAAAAAATAATAAAAAGCCCAAACACTTTTTTTTTTTTGATAGCTGAATTTTTGTCTTCTTATTCTCTTCCCACTACTGCAGTGCAGTTGGAAAAGCCTATTTCTTGAGTTAGTTTGTTACAATACAGAACTATATGCATGAGGGTGAGGGGAGAAAAAGAAAAGAAAAGAAAAACGCAGAAACAGGTTCTGACATCTAATCAGATCTGCTGTATTGATTTTGCAACTTTAGCTTTGGAGCAAATCAGAGAAACAACCACATTATCACCCAGGATTCGCTCTTCCCTTGAGCGAGCCAGTTCAAAAGGGGCTCACGCCGACACACAGACAGGCATGCCTGCACACACACACACACACACACACACACACACACACACACACACGTGCACACACGCCTGTGTGGACGCACACCCCACCTAAGCGGCTCTCCAGTGGGCTGCGCGGGCCGGGGGAGGCGGGGGAAGCACTCATCACGGGGGCTGCAGGAGCCGCACGATCCCCATTTCTGACAAGATGAGAATTCCAGAGCAAGCCGCTGGCCTAATGAGCTACCCACACTGGAGAGCAGCGTGCCAATTAACCACAGCGGCCCCCACTGCGGCCCCCACCTCCTTCCAGCTGCTATTCTTGCCCTACTTTCTTGGTTCGTGGTTTGTTTTTCCTGCTGATGGAAGGAAAAAATTGACAGCCCGGAAACCAAAGCTGCCTGCTCAGGCACAGAACAGGCAGTGCCACCGTAAGATCCTCCCACAGTTTCCAGGCAGGAGGAGACAGCTCAGGTGTGCAAATGCTTAGATCTGTGTACCCTTAGCTGGAGCTGGGTACATACCGATGGAGAAGGGAAGAGGCCCATTTGGGCGGGCTGCTGATGGACCATGACACCATTACTTGGGCAATATCACACTAAAGCACTGATTGGCCTTGGGAAGAGCTATAGGAAGAGTACACTGAGTCATTCTTTACACATAAGTTCATCACATCTTTGCCTTCTTGGGAGTCACATCTAAGGCTTCACCCCAGAACAGTTTCTGGGGTGTATCAACCATCTTTCTTGCGCAGGGAGTCATGTCCTCCCTCTGAAGATTCAAGGTCGTGATTCCCCCTCCAGACCACCCAGTAAGCCTGAATTCATCCCAAGCTCAACACTGATGCTCCCTCTGCAGAGGCGATGAGGGTCAGCAAGAGCCACGCAGTTTTCAAACGCCAACACCAAACTGGGAACACCAGCAGGTCTGATGGTTCTTTGCTCCACCGTGAGATTTTGCTGCATCTCCCATCAGTTCCTGGGGTGACCAAGAGTCACCCTCCCTGCCATGTCCTGCCGTGTCCCATACGCCTGACCAACCCTGCCTTCCAAAACAGCTTAAACCAAGATGCACGTTTCCACCCTGCTTAAGGGAAGTGTCTTCACACATACTTACCTGCACAGAAATCTCCACACATTTCCCTGTTCCCATCCTGTAATTTAATTCCTACCGTGCTCCTGAATGGACAGAGATAATTTTAGAAGGGAATCTTCAGATACTCAAAGTTCCCACAGGATTTCGCACACCTCTGTTACTGCTGTGCTCCCAGCAGCTCACATCTGTGAGCTGTCTGGTTGGCTTCAGCCAGGTTATCCACTCTGGTTTCACTTCTCTTCTTCCCAGGGAGCGAGGCTGGGAGGAGTGTGGCAGCGTGGCTATTAAGCACTGCTGTGCTGCACATAGAGGCTCACCAGTGACAGCCTAGAGGCAGGGTGCCCCGGTGCAAATTAACCTGCTCCCTACTCATCCCACACCCGGCAAAGCTGCAAGGCTCAGAGGGCTCTGCGAGGCTTCAGCAGTCGCACTATCCCGATGGAATGAGGTCTGCAGGGACAGCTACTCCTATAGTCACAGCTCCTCCCAAATCGAGGCATTTTATCCAGCTGCCTTCCCCTGGCCTGATTCAAAGTCTTGAAGGAGAAAGCACAGACCCCCACACGTCAAAACACACATCAACAGCATGGGTGCTGAGCAGGAATTGAGAAACACTGCAGGGCAAGTACAGAGACAGTCACCCAACACAGACACCAGCAGCATCCCTCCCTCTACGTTCACCTTAGTGCACAGATATTGCCTTCAAGCAGAGCTGGGAGCATCACCTATCACTGTAATCACTCAACACACCACATGCTAAGAATCAGTTTTCTGTTACTCACAGCTTTACTGCATGGAAACCTCTTGGGAGTATGCAGGTTCCTATTAGGGTCCGCCTAGCACTGCTTTTCAGGCAAAATGGTTCAGGCATGTCCAGAAATGACAGCTGGGGTAACTAAGTTGAAGAAAGGGTCGTGGTGTGGAAATGGTCTACTTAACATTCAGTTGCTACCTTTTGAGTGCTTGACTTACTAACATACCCTGAAGGTATTTTACACACATGTAATGCACACAAACACACACCTGGTAAAGCTGCTGTTCTGCTCTCATCCACAGACACAACACCTCTCCATTCTGCTTGCAACACGCTGGCCATATGGTGTCCTGCCCTTAGCTTTGTGTAGCCAGCCCAATTAAATATAAGCTGTTCAAAGGTCCCCAGACGAGAGAGATGTGTCTGCTCAAGCCAGTAAGAAAGGTCAACTCTGCTTAGCCCACAGACTTTTGTGTACACAGGCATTCAGACAGGCGCTCCAGTACTGTATGGTTATACTCACACTGCACGTTGAGCTGCACCATGGCTTCCCGGGGTCTGATGTTAAAGCCATTGTACCTGGCTGTCTGACATTTATAGGTCCCACTCATTTCCCGGCTCACACTCTCCAGGCGCAGCTTCCCATCGTATGTCTCCATCGTCATTGTCCCTGAAGGCATGGGGGTTTCCTTATCTACCCGGGACCAGATGATGGGTGGCTTGGGCTTCCCTCGAACCTCGCACTGCAGCTCAGCCCGGGAGCCCTCCCGGACGGTGATCGTGGACTGACCCTTAGGGACACTGATGGTTGGTGGCACTAAAAGGGAGACAAGAAGGGAATCATTTTACTGCGAGTTTCCAGCAAGCAAGGAATTTTCTTGAGATGCTTGTGTCCGAGTTACACCAACAGCCCTGAACTCCCAAGGTTTCCACTAAACACAGTGCAACCCTTATAGGAACATACTGCCCATGTAAGCCATCCTACAGGGTCTGGAGCTGCAGAGCATCAGGGAAGATCCAACAATGTATCCCAACACCAACAGCAAGTACTGGCTGTATTGGGATGTTCTCCCAGCTCCCAGCCCTCTGATTGCAAAGTGCTGTCCAGCAGCAGGGCTAGCACATAGGAACCCAAAGACACAAGCCTCTATGGCCCATTTCTCCACTTCTGGTCAGCGAATTTTCCAAATGGAACTGCAGTCTTTGGCCAAGAAATAGAAGTCATATCTGCCAAGGTATCTATTTCCCTTATACAGGTCAGACCAAAACTAAGACTTACAGGATTAGTGCTTGTAGATCACATCTCCAGCCTTATCAGACATCCAGAATCCATTTGCTCCTAAACCACAGCAAGGGGCCAGCTTTGTTAAGTGCTTTTTCTTACTTTACACTGAGATTCACAGTGCACTGGCTCACTTGAGCAAGAGACGGCTCCTAGCAAAGATCACTTCTGGCATCCTTTCCAGTCCAGGCTGGGATCAGCTCACCCAGCAGAACTGCTGCTGAGCCAGGGCTAAAGCTGGAGGCACAGTAATGCTCAAGAAATATCCACCTATCAACTGACAAACAAAACTTTGCTGATAAACAAAGCTGAGAAGAAACCAAATGACTGCAGCTAAAGGGTGCAGAGGTGTCAGTGGGAAGAAATTTGTTGTTCATGTCCCCAACTACACCAAGAACCGAGGACGTAGATGTTTGTGCTAAACCCCATGTAATATTGACATTTTGTTTGTATTAGGCTTCAGAGTTAACAGTTCAACTGAGGTAAATACGACTGTAATAATTTTCTGAGAGCTCCTCTTCCAGCCCTTCCTGCTGACAGTGATCACACTTGTTTTGCCACTTCCATAACTGCAAGGGTCACGTACTTGGTTTCCATTTAAATCAAAGTTTAGAACTTCAGAGGCTGTAACAATCTAGTCTGACCAATGTTAGCTCAATTCAATTCCAGCAAAGGAGAGTGTGCTACAGTAATTGTACACATTATAGCCCACAGCTGCCTTCCAAGCAAATTTAGGATGGCTCCAGCCCAGTCTCCCTCTGCAGTGACCTTCCTATGCAACAGGGAGGCCACATTTTCAATTTGCAGGTCTCCTGTGGGCTGGGGAATCTCATCACACCCTGTCCCACACAGCGTGAAGGGACGACAACACTCTCAGCGCTCAGCACTTCCAGCAGCTGCTCACCCAGCGAGAGGCAATTTTCTCCATGGGGAAAAGCTGTAAATTGCATCTGAAGATTTTTTTTTAATTAAAGCTATCTCCTCAGAGCTGCTCAGTGGAGGCAGCCACCTTGGCGAGCTCAGGCTTTGCTCAGCAGGGAAACATGGAGCCACTACTGCCACCCTCCTGCTCTGATTCTGCAGTCTGGGGAAAACCCACTGAGTTTCTGTGCAGGAACCACATGTCAGAGGCAGCTCATGTCTGTTCATGGGGATGTTGCACGCTGGACAGCCTCAGCTGCTGCATGATGTGCTGTTCCAGTGGGGACGGCCGTTTTCTTTCCCTGGGTCACAAAGGGGTCTCGCTGGCCCGAGTTGCCAAAGAGAGGTGTCAAAATGCCCCAGGCTGCCCTCCTCTCCTTCCCCTTCTGCAGCATCAGCATGAGGACGTGAGGCTCGCCCTCCACCAGTGGGGCCAGAGCATGGGGCAACCTGCCACTGCAAGATACCTCCTTTGAGGCAGCAGCTGTCTGGCACCTGGGCCAACACCTGCACCAACAGACATTGCCCAGCTTTTTGGTGGGATCATCCAGGGTCTCCTAGCCCTTCACCACCTCCTAGCCATGCAGCCTTAAACACAAATGCACTCTGCCATCTAGTGATCTTGGGCAAAAAGGATTGCTCCTGGCAGCAGCAGCCACACAAGTTTGGGAGGTCCGGTTTTGCATCAGGATTGGGGGGTTCCCCAGGTTTTATTCCCTGCTGGTACAATGGGGGTAGCGTATCCTGGCACAGAGAGAGCCCTACTTACCAGGGCTCCCAGCAGAAGGGAAGCACCACCCTTTGGTGCTTAGTAGGTCCATGGCACGGGCAGGGTTCGATCTCCAGGCTGCTAATGAGCACTGGGCAGAGTCCCATTGGGAGCAGACTGGCCCCAGCATTTCTGCTGGGGGACAGAGGCTTCCCAAAGCATCAAAAGCAGTCACAGCACCTTCTGCTGGGGTGGGCTGAAGTGAGTGATGTGCAGAAACAAGACTGGGATCAGCCTGACCAATGGATCCAGCACAACCAGGGACCGAGAAGAAACTTTCCATGAAGGTTCAGGACAAAATCTGTGTGCAGCTGGCCCCCTTGGGAACCCTCACCAGATTGCTAGCCCAATGCTGTTTTGTGTCATACCCTCAATGTCCTGGAAAGGCAGCAAGATGACATGGATGTGATGGAAAGCAGAGCTAGACCCACCACTTCCCCAGGAGCAAAAAGGCAGTCCTGAGACCCTGCATTTCAATCCCCAAGGTGACTGACAAACACACTTACGGATTAGTCCTGTCCCCACCAACCCATGGGGTGAAGCTTTGACTCTGATTTTAAAGGGGGGAGACATTTATAACACTTGGACTCCTACAGAGAGTGCCCAAGACAGATTGCAATTGTAATCCAGTAAACATTAAAGCTTTTCACACAATTTGCTATGACAGATGATACCAATCTCCTAGCCACGGCTCTGAAAGAAGGGACATTCCTCATAAGCAATGCCAAAGAGAAGAAAGAGCAGCTTTCTTTCTCTTTTACTTCCTTCTAAACAAAGGGACATTTGAAATTTGGTGAAATACCACTACCTCTTTCTTTCTTCACAATTTGGAGGCTTCTTTGAACAATCATACTGTAAACCTGTCTCTGTAGCTTTGACTGGACTGCACTTTGGACTTTTCATAGGGAGAAAACATAAATCTGCTTGGTGCACAACAAATGTGGTAGGGGATCTATAACTATTACCCATCTCCAGTCGCATCCAAATGCTTGCCTGAGGGTGTGATACTTTTTCCCACTAGGATTCAAGACACTCATGTGAGGTCCTTCAAAAAAAACAGAGGGATGAGGGGCAGCTAGTGATGTCAGCCGCTCTCCTGGGGTTCCCAGCTGCCACAGAGAGACTCACCAGTCTCTGAGGAGATGTTCACCTCTACACTGAGGTCAGGAATGGGTGCTCCCTGGAAGGTAGCCACACACAGGTAGGTGCCATAGTCACTGAACCTCAGGTCAATAATCTCCAAGCTGCAGGTCACAGGTGGGAGCTCAGGGTCATTCCTGGTGATGAGCAACCGGTCTGAGAACCTGGCTGGTTTCCCGTTCTTGTACCAAGAATAGACCACCTTCTCCTGGGGGACAGCATCCACGTGGCAAGAGAGCTTCAAGTCTTGCCCTAACTGGATAGTCTCACTCTCTTTGATCACATCAGGGGTGATTTGGAATGTGGCATTCTTCATGGCTGGAACAAACACAAGTGCAAAACTGATTAGGGACAGTAAAGTGTCTTGCATGGAACAGGACAAAAGCGCTTTGATCCTCAGGAAAGCAACATCTCTATGCAAAACCTGTCTCAATATGTGCCCCGGTTATGTTCCCACAGCAGATCCCCAGGGCCTCACATCTGGCAGTCTGAGATCATTCTCTAGCCCAGGACAGTGCTACAACCTGGGACGAGGCTGCAAGCAGTGCTAGCACCGCTGCTATTCTGGGAGTAAAGAAGCTTATACAACAGCTTCTCCAGTATACTAATCTCTGCTAAGTATCCCATTCACCCTCAGCTGTACAAGAACAGCCAGGAGAAACACAAATCAACCCCTTCACCCTGAACACCCATGCTCTAAAAAAAAAAGAGAGCAACTTACACCGCACCAGCAGGTTCACTGTCTTCTTTGCTGGGTTCCCCACGTTGTTGATAGCTGTGCAATTGTAGTAGCCTGAGTCCTCAACGTGGATCCTCCAGATAGTGAGGTTTCCTCCTTGCACAATGCTGTTGGGAGGCATTGGGCCAGGAGAGTGAGACCAAACCACCTCTGGCTGTGGGTCACCGCCCGTCAGAGAGCACTGCATTGTGATGTTGTCACCGGGGTTGACCACCAGTGTCTCATTGACAGACAGCTTCAGAGCAGGTGGGGCTGGAAGAGTACAAAGAGGGTCACTTTAGAGCTTGAAAAAGACCCACCCACTTGCCTGTGCACAGCTTCATACTTTCTAGGATTCATTTTTGAAGATGACTCTGGAAGAATCCATGAATTAACAAATACAAGGTATCTGTGAACCTAAAGCATTATTATTACCATGTCTTTGACCATGATCAAACATGTTTGTTATGGTTAGGAAACATCGCAGACAGGACCTCACACCACCCCAGAATGGAAGTCATACCTAAAACGTTCCACCACTAAAGTGGTTAGGATTAGAGCGCAAGCCAGGTATGATATTTTAGCAGTGTTTAGTGCAGGTTCTCTAGGCTTAGGACTTTGGTCAGAAGAAAAGCCCAATGAGCCCCCTTTGCACAGGTAGGAGTGGCAACCAGATAAAATTTGTCAGTGGAAAACCCAAGGCTAGAGGCTTCCTGACTCCCGATGCAAACAACTGCAGCAAAGAAGAAGGGCAATAGAAAGCTACTGTGGCTCTGCATTACTTACCTGCACTGCCCCCAGCCCACTCCCCTGCAGACACCACAGTGCCTTCTGTTCTCCCTGGGTGTAACCCCCCTGACTCTAGGCAGGCCCTGCAGAAGCATCACTGAAGGAAAAGCTCAACTGGTAGCTCCTACTAGAGCACCTGTATCTCCTTTGCTTCAACACTACTGTATGAATCACAGTTAGTCTGCTTATGGCTTGGACAGAAACAGCACACTGGACCAAGTAATGAGAAAGGAAGAAAAGAAGGAAGAGGGAAAAAAAAAAAAGGCAGGAGAACAAAAGATGTATTGTCATAAGACATGGGGAGTTGCAGCCATGGATTGATCTTAGCATCTCAGGACCTGAACTAAATCATGCTGAGAAGCTCACTGGGATGTCAGTGTTTGTTGGACAGTTATCACAATCCCAAGGGAAGGTGTTGTGGAAACTCTCAAATAAACAATAAGAACTAAAATTTATTTTTTCAGCACAATTAATCAACACTCCGCAAACATACAAACAGCAGGTTCAAATGTCCATGAGAGGAGAACAAACTATCACCTCACAAACTCCTGGGGTTTAATGGCAACCCAAAATGCCCTCCAAGGGTTTAACAACAACCCAAAACGCTCTCCAGGGGTTTAACAACAACCCAAAACACTCAGTCACTCACCTAACAAAATAAAAGGACTCTCAACCTCGAAGAACATCTTAGGGCAGCGTCCCAACCCACAGGAACCCCAAGGAATTTCTTTGGGCAGTGTCCCAACCCAAGGGGAGAGTCTTTACCTGCAGCACGCTGCTCCAGGCGGGACTAGCTCAAAATGGCTCCCCCAGGGGACTCCATTTATACCCAAACCAAATCTGATCTGTGGTCAACACCAGCCCCTATTGGCCAAAGACCCCAACTACTGTAAAGCCCTGAGAACAAGGGCACAGAAAAGGTTCAACAGCCAGGTAGGCACATTTCTATCAGGCGGGTGCACCTGCCACAGAAGGTCAGGCAGAGCATCAGGTGCATATCCAGTCACAGCCTGCTCCTTCTGCCCGACCACCAGAGTTCTCCACCCTGATGGAGAGGTGAAGGAGAAAGGGCAGGTTCAGAGGAGCCTACTTGTACCCAAGAGCAATTTGTGTTCGAAGACAGCTGGGATTAAGCCACTCCTCCCATACTGAGTTGCCACCTCAAGAAGAAGTTTTGGTGCAAGTCTATCATTAAAAAAGGACCTCAGCTATCCCATGATATGACTCCCCATCTCTCACACCCAACTAGATGTCTTTGAGAAGCAAAACCTTTGCCAGGCAGCTGGACCTTGCAGCTCAGAGCCTGACATAGAGGACCAGGACCTGTCTGCACCATAACAGACCATGAACAGCAGCTCTGCACCTGCTCTTAACCTCCTTTACCTCCACAGGGGTCAAATACACTTCCCTATAGATCCAGGGGCTATAGACCAGGTCACAGGAATTGTCTTTCATGCACAACTGAACAACTGGGACTGATCCAAAATGTCTAGACCACCTCTCCTTTGAATACCCTAATACCTGTTTTGGTTTATTTTATTTCTGTGCCCTTCTTACTACATCCCCCTTACTACATCCAAGAACCAATCCAAAATATTTCCCTTTGTATTCTTTACTTCATCCCATGACAAGCTTTTTAGAAGCCCTTGTCAACATCATCACTTGCTCTATCCAGACAGCGCTGAGAAAGTAGCAGTCCCCAGCACAAAGGCGGGGAGTATGTTTTAAGTAACAGCCATAATAATGCAAAATAAGACATTGTTCCATATTCATGAAGCCTGATTTAACAGCATCATTATTTCTGCCTCTTCTCTCCCTGGACCCTGCGTTAATGAGCTGTGCTGGATTTGTGTTGGATCTCTGAATTACAGCCCATACAAACAAGGCGAGGAGGACTGTTCTCTCCTCAGCACCAGCTCCATAATTTAGCAGCGCAACTACTGCCACGCTGGGATATTGCTTTGGTGCACTGAATCAAATGTCATCTCCCTGGCCACACTACATGCTACTTGTGCCAGAGGTGGCCAGCTGTGCCTAAGGAAGAAGGTGGCTCCTCTGCCACCTGAACTGGTCATTTTGATGCCAGTGGTTGGAGTCCTTGAATTTCAGGAGGCCACAGCCTACACTCAGAGCCTTTGATGGGTCTCTCTGCTGGAGTCTTGGAAATAGTTTGCAAGGGTTAATGCACACTAATGGCCAGAGAAAAGATCTGCAGGTCCTCTCCAAGCTCCAGGTGGTTTCATCAGATGCTATGAAGCCCAGGAATGCAATAGCTCAACTCACTGCGGGCAGGCAGGATACATTTCTGCCACTAACAGGTTGTCAGCTGAGTGTAGCTGACACCAAACAGCTGTTCTTGCCCTGTGACGCTGAACTGGTCTCAGGTTCACAGGGCGCAGACAAACCGACAGATGCGGCATCTTGCCTGGCAATCTCCATCCGTCCCAGTCAGAGCCAGAGAAAGGCTGAGACCAGTGTATGTCCAGAGAGATGTCAGAGCTGGGGAGCACAAACCAGAGGACCTGCAGGCTCTGGTTAAGATTTAGAGCTTTTGCAGTGTTTGACCTGCACACATCTGATCAACACTCATCTTGCCCAGTTCTAGGCAAGGCGACATGGGAAAAGAGTGACACGCTGGTGCAAGCACTGCCTCAGGGCAGGTTGTGTGTGCATGCAAGAGGGAGGCAGGGAAACTGCAAAGCTGCCACCCACACAGCTCCAGGCAGCAAGCTCTCATGACGTGCCCCAAAACGAAGCCCCAGCTGTGGCAGCCTGCGAGGGCTCCCACTCCCACTCCTGTCAGCAGACAGAGGTTAACAGTCGGCAGACATTGTTATGCAGGAGATGAATCTCATTTATTTGTAACCTGTGGCAATTCCTTTTGTTCTTGGCTCAGGAAACCTGCTGGCGGAGTCTGCCGAGCAGCAAGGGGACCATTAAAAACAAAGAGTCGCTTTCAATTCCCTTTGAAGTCCAATTTGCTGCAGTAAAACTGCAGGAGAATTAACCTGCTGGGCAGCTTAATTTTGCAGAAATCGAGGAAGGGGGAGATATCAGCCTGACCGTGCTGGAGCAGGGGATGACAGCCCTGCGCTGAGCTGGTCCTGTGGCTCTGGGGACCCAACTTGTTGCTGTAGAGCCACACAATGGCAGCAGAACAGAGGAGGAGAGCAGGGGGGAACCTCCTTCCCATTAAGGTTGCAGACCGAGAACCCATCGCCTCCTGCAAGGGCCAAGCTGCTGACACGGAGCTTGCAAGAATCACATCTCCTTGCCAGACTATGATCAGCCCAAAGGCCACTGCCAGAGGAGCCAAGGTGAGCCAGCTGAGGAACAGCAAACAACAGGGAAGAGAAGATTCCTTTGGCCTGACATGACCTGACCCACCAATTCCCCTCCAGGTCTGTAGTACTTGGGTCTATAAATATTGAAGAGATTGATTTCCATGCACCTCAGCGCCCTTTGGGCCACCCGCAGTTGCAAAGGCGAAGGCAACCTAAGCGAAGCTGCTCAGAATTCTGGGCACAGCCAAGGCTATGGGGACTGCTAAAGCATGAGAGGGATAGTGAAGACCTATGCAAAAAAAGGAGCGAGTGGAAGATTTTTCTCTAAGTATTTTTTCACCTACACACAATACTGCCTACAGTGCAAGTGAGCCAGATAATGTTTCATGTTAAATATACTTGTACTATTTAACACAAACCCTGCTCACACCACAATGCCAGATTCATTTTTACCACCAGCTTTTAACACAGTTTGCTCGAAACACATTTTCCATGGCCCCTTTGTACATGTAGTGTCAGGCTCCACCATAATTAAGTATAAATATGCATCTATAACTAAACAACAGGAAAAAAGAACTAGTTGTATGTGCTACATGGTCCAGGTTCAGAGCTTTGGTGTGTACTTAAGAAGCTGGTGTAAATTCAGCCATATTGCTGGCTTCTGATCTGGCTAAAACCTGAAAATATATTTTCGTTGTTCACTCAGCAAAGGGACTAGACTGAAATGAAGGATAGTTTCCCTGTGCTTGGGCTGGCAGGGGGGAGTGGACATGAAGAGAAATTTCATTTTCTAACTCTTCAAAGGTAAAGACACAACAGAGAAGAGCAGCTATATGAGATCCCTTTTTTCATCAGGCGCACAAAATAAGTTTTTAAAGGGAATATTTCAGCATTTTCTACAGTCTCATCCTGAGAGAAATTCAGGCAGTCGTGTGAGTTGCTCAAGACATGTTCCGAGATCTCATACACAGAGAATATCTTTTTCTGACATTAGCTATAGTTCACTTCCTTAAGCTCATTATTTTTCTTCTTTCTACATAAAATGATGCAACTATTGTTCAGCACCTTGGACTCAAGTCTGATCAATAAACATAATTTATACAGTATCAACAATAGCCCATCAACAGTTGGCAACATCAAAAGAGTTGTTTCCACTGCACAAAGATGACACAAGGGATGCAAACTGCTTTGTGTTACATTAGAGAGGTGAATAATTCAAAGAACTACCATGTCTTTCTTTCTGATCATGGAATACCCCAGTACTGGAAGCTATTTCCTGACATTTATTTATTATTCGAAAATATTCAACACATCTGGAGGCCTTGCAGGTGTTGGGGTGGGGTTTTTTTTGTTTGTTTGTTTTTTTTGTTTTGTTTTGTTGGGGGTTTTTTTGTTTGTTTTTTGTTTTTTTTTTTTGGGGGGGTGTGGTTTTGGTTTGGTTTAGGTTTTGTTTTTTTGAGGGGGGGAGATTGTGTGTTCTTTGGTTGCTTGCTTGGTTTTGTTTTTTGTTGTTTTTTTTTGTTTGTTTGGGGGTATTTTTTGGTTGGCTTTTTTTTGTTTTTTTTGGGGGGGTGGGTTTTGGTTGGTTTTGGTTTTGTTTTTTTTTTTTTAATGGACAAGTTGCAATCAGGTCCATGCAAGTATTTGATATGTGATACTCAGTTATCAGTCAGTTATTGCAGGTCAAGCAAGAGGCACCAATCTGATTCTGTTCACAACTGGAGGCACACTCAAGCACTGTCAGTATGAATATCAGTGTAAAATTTATTTATCGGGAAGGTACCAGAGATATTTGCTTTCCACAGATGTTGGCACCACTGGAGCCTGTTAGATGGGAGGTGCTAAGAGTGCAGCCTGGCAAACCAGGCCAGAGTCAAACATGAATTAATTATTTGTAAGAATTCCTGCAGCATCTGCCCTACTCTAGACTGTATCAAATCTATTTTTAAAGTCACTTAGAATTATAAATAAATAAAACAGTGTCTGGATTAAAAACTACATAGTGCCTCAACACCTACATGCAGTTTGTTTTAATGATCTCACAGCAGGCCTGGCCAACACACTGGCTGTACACAAAGTGACAAGAAATTAGAGCATCCCCGGCCACAAAACTTCTGCATGAAGGATTTGTAATCCCAGCAGCCATGTACATGAACGTGAGGTGCTGCAGGCCCTGGGCATGGTGCTGAGTTACCCCCTTTTGGAGGGGTAATGGCTGCGGAGCAGGCAACGGGTCAGAGGGCTGCAGGGACCCTCTGCGTCCCCACTTACCTGTGGTGTTTGTGAGCTGGAAGGTGATGGATTTGTCAGGGATACTGCAGACATTGCGGACAGACACCTGGCATGTGTAGCTGGCATAATCCTGGGGTCGCAGGTTCTTCAGCTTCAGGACTTTAGTTTCACCCTGAGAGTTGGGAAAAAAATTGGGGGGAAAAAAAAAAAAAAAAAAAAAAAAAAAAAGACACGGGTGTACAAAGCACAGCTCATCATCACAATTTCATAACCTGTCCCAAAGTTTACAGATTACCAGCAGCTCCATCAAAACCTCAGGGAACTGTGCAGACTCCAAGCCCCAATAGCGATATATAAAGGAGACATAAAATGTTTGCAGTGGTAACTCTACCTCCAGGATTTCTCAAAACACCCAGACACGACTGACATTTAACCTGAAAGCAATGTCGAACTGGTCTAGGCATAATTTCTCATCAACTGCTGTCAGAATAATCTTGTGGAACTTGAAAAACCTTAAATGTCCCAGAACAGACTCGAGATCTCACACAGAGATGTTGGTAGGAACCCAAGGGAGGTCACTGGGGTCTCAGCATTGCAAAACCAAAGTAAATCAGAGCAGATTCAGGCATTAATGCTGGTGTAAATATGACAAGTTCAACAGTTATGCTGCAAAAATTTACAGTACAGGGGAAAAAAAGATAATTCAGAGAAACACTCAAAGAATCCCCCCCCCAACTTTTTGATCTCTCTTCTCCAGACTCTAATCTCATTTATGCTGGTGTAAATCCAAAGTGGCTGCATAGACCTTGATATCTTTTTCTCATACTACAGTAACAAACAAACAAACAAAAGCACTCCCTGGCACTCCATTAGTTACTGGCTTGTTATAAAACCAGAATCAAGTTGTTAAATTAACAACAGATGCGTTCTGTAGATTTTTATTTATGAAATGTGGAAAGCTCTGAGGTGCATCCTGTGGTTTGTGCCCCCCGCAACTCATATGTCTTCCCATGACAGCTTGTTGTTCTCTTTGTGTTTGTCTAAATCTCTTTGGAGAAACCATTCCATAATTGTCTGAAAATGTGAGAAGGTGTCAGCACGGAAAACCCTCTCGAGGACAACCTCAAGGGACTGGACGATAAGCTCAGGCATGCTAATATACAGAGAACAAGGATCTGAACTGAGTAAATTAAAAAGATAAATACCTAGGAGACCAATAACCCTATGAAAGTCCTGTCCCCTGAGATTTGTTGCTACACCACATAAATGATGGCATTTACAATGTGCACGTCAACTACTTACTTACAGGGTCATATGTATCCTGTTTATTGATTAGCAAATGTTGGGTAAATGTGTATAAACCTTCAGCGTAAATAAGTTTTTAAAAGTTTAAACAGTAAAGTCTTCACCTTTTTAATGTAAAAGGCTATCCAAACTTGACACTGATACCAGTTCATCTCCAAGACCATATTACGAACCCCTGCAAAGGGTGATTTGTTAAATGTAGTGCATTTGAGCTCCAGCAAGATTTTCCCCTCCTGATAGTGTTGCAGAAGTGTGGTTTTGTTAACTTCAGCCCAAACTCACAGGTTTATGCTGGTGCTAAGGGGAGGACTGTAAGGGCATGCCTGTGTGAGCACAGCAGTCCGAACACCCTCTCTCAGAGCTGGGAATGACCCATCACGGTAGGAACATTGTCTGACAGAAGCTGCAGCATACTGGGTCATTTATCCATCAATGCTGCACCACGGGGAAATTCTGCCAGATGCTTTATTTAGCTGAAGAAAATATCTCAAGTCCTAAGACATCCTCTCATTAATCAATATCTCCGATTAATTACACTAAGCTTAGTGAAAGCTGGAAGAGCCCATGGTGACTTCCTCTAAGGCCAAGGATGTCCTGGTTGAATGCCACATAGCACTGGACTAGACAAAGCCCTCTTCACGGCCCAACAGCAGCGCTGACCTACACAGCATTTCTGCAAATCTGCTGCTAACCTGCAGCTGTCTTCTCTCTCCTCATCCCCCTGAACGTTTCCATTTGGCTGCCCATTTCCGTGACCTACAGAGATAGCGTGTTTCAATAAAATATGAACATGACTACATTAACTGAAAGGTTGCCTGGAGCATCGCTCAGAAATGAAACTTGATCAGAATGTGCTCAGGGCCCAGCTTTGGGAGCATGAGGAGGTGCGTGGGATGAAATGGGTACCCTGGGGAGCTGCCCTTTCAGCCCTCCCTTCCCACCCATCACTGCCTTGTACTGCCCAATGGCCTTGCTGGAAGCATTGGGGCTGGTTAGCATCTGAAGGACATTCAGGGCCAGAGCTCAGCTTAGGATAACATGCCCAGAGTGTCCTGAAAAAAGAAAAATTCCCCTCTGTCTCCCACTGTGTCGGTGGGCTAATTACTGTGAAGAAAGTGGTGCTCAGAGGGGTAAGTCCAGCACAGGCAAGCAGGAGAAGCAGAAAGGATGTGGATACCCTGTCACAGGACGACAGTCAGAAAGTGCCCAGGCAGTTGAGCTGTCTCTGTTACTTATGGCCATTAGGAAAACCTCTTCATCATTTGCCTCAGGGATCCCACAGCAATTCATGCCATTCACTCACACTGCTAAACAGGAAGCAATTCCCCTGATTTATGGAGCTTGGTCACTAATTAATTAAAAAAAAAAAAAAAAAAAAGTACTGGGAGATAGAGAAGACCCAATCTTGCAATTGTTTGCTTGGATTTTAGTCTCAGCCACCCAACAGCCACGTAACCTCATTAGGGGATCTGTGACCTGTTCTCGGGGACAATGGCAAAAAGAGGAAGGGAATTCTAGGCTGTCGTGCTCTGCTCCTCTCATCCCCTGGGAACCCACATTCAGAAGTCTACCAGTCCTTTTGGAGACAGTGCTCCTTGAAGTGGCCACCACCCTCTCCCCCAGCATCATAAGCCACACAAGGAAACAAACACCATCCACTATAGTGCCCTGCATCAGTAAGATGCTCAACACAAGCTGGTGCAGGTCTATTTTTTCACCTGTGTGTAGAGGGGTTCATAGATGTCTACACCATTGTCCTGACTGTGGGAAAGCGTCTCAGCTCCCCGTTTCCAGATGAAGCGAGCTGGTGGGTTGGAGTTGACAGTGCAGCGGAGGAAGACAGTCTTCTCCTGGTAGAAGCTGCCACGTACATCACTGATGGTCTGGTGAACGGTGAGAACAGGTTCATCTAGATCTGGAAGGAAGGTAAGGAGGGCCACAGCAGTTGTTAGTGAAGCTTGGTCTGCACGTACAGCCTGCAGAGCAGATGACGCTCCAGGCATCATAGAGGAGAGGGGAAGCTCCCACACATTTGGCTGATGACAACTGCTGAATTAAGAGCTGATCTGAGGGCAGGTAACACAAGAAATATCTAAAGGGAACACACAGAAGAAGCCAAAATTCTGCTCACCACACAACCTTCAGAGAATAGAAAGCACCCTCTGGTTTGCAGAGCCCCATGTAGTCCTAGAGCAAACCATTTGCCTGCCAGATGCCTCTCAGACCGGTGGGCTGTCTCACTTTCCCCAGTGGCACCCCACCCCCAAAATCACCACTCTCTAATTCAGTGAGAGGTCAGAAGGATCCCAGGAAACACTGCTCTATCATAATTTCTTCTGCTCCCACTTTCCATATCCCAAATTCCTCCTGAAATAATGGGGCTAAGCCCATGGCTGTGAGATGCCCATACAAAGCACAAAACAAATCTTCAAGTCACAGGGGTGAGGATAAAAATCAGGACAAGATCAAGGAGCTGAGATGGAGAGTCATCTCCTAGATGGGAGCAAGTCTTGTGGGGTACCATGGGAACATGAGATGCAAAACACTGCAATAGCTATGTACAATTTCTCTCCCTATTAAAATATCCTCTGTGTATTTTCTTCTTTTCAAGGTTTGTACTGACCCTCCCTTTTCAGGAGCTTCTACTCACTGCATCTCCTTCACCCATCTGGTCTAAACTGATCAGATTCTATTGTCTTATCCCCTTACAGAAAAGGCTCCTTCCAATTCCCTCACCATACCTGCATCAGACACGCAGATGTCATGAATGAATTAATCGTTATCACTCACTTCATTTGCAAGGACACAAGCAATAGCCCTGCAGGGAGCATACTTTCTCCATCCACTCAGAGCACACCTCTCCCAAGGGTTGCCCTCCCACTAGAAAGGGATCATTTTCTTGGGCTTTTGCACCAGACATCAATATTTGAACATCAAGGAAGCATGAGAAAAACCTCAGAGGGGGTAGATCTTAGATCTTTCTCCTCCCAGAACCTCTCTGAGACTGACTGAGGTTAAATGCAAAGATCCCATTTGGCAAGATGGGACCAATAGAACTAAATTGGTCCTAAAACTGAAATCTGTCCCTGTGCCCTTAAGCATGTTTTATAAGGCATCTGTTGAGCTCAAGTGAAGCAATGTTACATTTTCAGAAGCCTTATTACCCCATCTTCAGCTGTGAGGAAACTAAGACACACACACCCAGTATTCTCTTGTGCTGCCACCGTCTTCTGCACTTGTTAGCAGAGAGGAGGAGGACACACACTCATCACCTCCTGCTCTCCTATGCCACCTAATTTTCACAATATTTTATTTTAGAGATTTGTGAGTTTGGGGATTGACTCCCAGAAAGGAAGAGAGAAGCAGGAATTAGTTTCTTCTGCTAATGTGTCATCCATATAATGTAAGTTCCCTGCCAAATTACAGGTGTCAACTTGTGGATTTGCATATTTTAATGAGCTGTATGTTTGGTCAACAGCAATTGTAATGGGACCTGAGATTTGTCTGCTTGACCACACCATAACTTAGAGATATGAGTAGAGCCATTAGCAGAACAATGACAAGACATCAAAACAACAATAAAAAAAAAAAAAAAAAAAAAAAAAAAACCAAAAAACCAACACAACAAACCAAACACAAACCAAAACCAAGGCTGAAGAAAAACATACACAGGTGGAAAAAAGTCTCTTCTCCATACAGTGCTGTCTCCATGTGGCCAAAGGATGACTGAGTAACTCTGTAGCTACCATCCTTCTGAGGTCCCATTCTCAGCAGGACACGTGGCAAAACGCTTCCCTTACTGATCAAAAGATACTCACCATTCAGGCCTCCTGGCACCCAGCTACTCCCCACACAGAAAACATCTTCCTTTCAGTTGTTAAACCCTTCCTCCCTCAAATCTTTCAGCCTTCTTTTGTAGCAGTCAGCTCAAAGTCGAGCCCTCCTGAGAAAAGCTAAAATAAACCCTACGATGATATGCATGTCCTTGATGTACGAGTAACACCACTGATGTCAGTGAGCTGCACAGATGATAAATTTGGCCCAAGGCTGCTCATGTAGATGATCACATGGGATGTTTCATGTGCAATATAAGCTTGTAAACATCCATTCTTTCTTTTTCTTTATTTTCTCTCTCTCCCACATGGAAATACTCCAAACAGCAGCTGTCTGCCAGTATCTAACCAATACTTTAAAGCCTCACTTGATGCCCGCTTGGGGCAAAGGAATAACTTGCTACACAAGTTAGTGTTTCCAGCTGAATATCCTCTTGGCACCAATGGTGCTCCCTGCACAACTTTGCTGTCTACTGCTAAAAGTATGAGCGAGGACCTGCACTAGCAATCAAGGACACCAAGGTTCACAAGGGTGATTATTTACCTCTAACTACAAACTGGGATGTGGGAAAAGAAGGGGTTTGCTTTCAAATTCGGGTTCATTCAGCTGAAGGTTGCCTGGGTGAGCGTTCAACAAAAACTGTGGCTTTTCCTATGTGTTCCCTTGTACCTTCTGCAAATACTAGCAGAAAATAGTCTCTCCTCCCCCAAAAAGAAGTGAGCAGAACAGAGGTGCATTACCAAGTCCATCTGCAGAGTAGATGTTAGTATGAGAAAGCCCTTGGCCATCCCATTAGCCCCATAGTTCTACAGGTCAGAGCTGCACGAGGGACCATAGGACACTACATCACTCTAGCTCCAGCCTGCACCCCAGAAGTAAAGGGAGCGCCCTCAGGGCATAAAGAGATTGATGCTACAGTCCTGTTCCTAGAGACACAGGCCCTGGCAAGGTGTCATACTGAGGTTTGAGAAAAGCAAGTCCCCTTTGCAGTGGAGAGTTACCATATCACATGTAGGAGAAGAAATGGGCAGAGAAGTCAAGCAGATCTAGGTGGGTGTCAGAACTCATCCAAATAAAGACATGCAACGCCCATGAGTAAATGCTCATCCTACCCAGAGTGGCTGCTGCTGAAGCAATATATTTTCCCAGCCTGTAAGATGGTGCTGACACTGCACTGCTCCAATACAGGATAGAGGAAGGAAGAAACAGGCACGAGAGCTGCTCCAAGCCATACAACACAACTGTGGATCATGAACCTGCTGAAGCCTAAAGGATGTTCAAATCTATGGCATACTTTGTGAGGGCTACATCGTTGTAGGGTTAGACAGGAGGACTAAGAGGAAGCAGTCAGGCAGCAGTTGCTGTCAGCAAAACTCTGCCCAGACTCCAGGGAGGTACTGGGGTTTTGAAGCCTGGAGGTTGCTCATTATTGACAGATAACCACAGTGCACCTCAGCACAGAAAACTGTCTTGCTAGGAGGAGTGTGGGAACAGGTGGTAACAGGTTTGGGAAGAGTTCAAACTGCTTTATCACACTTTATATCTTTTTAAAATCAACCTCCTGTTGGCTAGGCCTTCTCAGAAGATATAAGTGAGGAGAGGGATTTGATGACACTTGGGTTGGAGAAAACTGGAATAGTGAATAGCCAAGGACAATGAGTAGAATTGCAGTCTTCCTCAAGACAGCAAATCTCTTCAAAATTTGCCTAGACCTGAAATCTTGGATTCCTCCCATATGGGGGTTATGGGATAAGCTTAATTTCCCTTTCTTTTGGCCACAGCAGCCCAAGAATAAAAAATATTAAGCTAGCATAAGTGACCTTCAAAACTGGGGTCCCACGGTAGAGAACTGTCAACAGCATCTCCAGGACACAAAAAAGATGGGCAATGCAACCAGCCAGAGAAACACTGAGTCACTAAAGCCAAGGGATCCTCACAGATTCCTTTATGTTCAGAAAGAAAGCAGAAACTATCTACAATGCTACATGCAAGACAAGTGCTAGGGACCCCTGGCAGTGACAGATATGATGGCACCTAGATAAGAATGACTCACACAGACAGGCAGAGCTAGCTTTTTTTGTGGATGGATCTAATCTCCTAGGGAAAACAGACCCTAGGGACACAGCACCAGTCCCTTTGCTCCTGAATCGGGTGCGCGTGGTCCTAGGGCAATGCAGCTCCCTGCCGGCCCCGCAGCGAGGCAGAGGTGTACAGTAGAACTGTGGGAAGGTCTGGGTTGCCGCTAAACGACTTACACTGCACATCTACTCGAATGGACTTGATGGCAGGAACCCCAACCCCATTTTCTGCTTTACAGTAATAGCGGCCCCCCTGCAGCCTTTGGATCTTCTCAATCCGAAGGGTCTCGTTAAGCACTGACGTCTCTTGGAATTTGTCCGACGCGCTGCCAGCGGTTTTGGTCCATCTCACCTGCATGAGAAGAACAAGAGAAACGCAAACAATCAGTGACTCAAACTAGAGATCCCAAAGGACAGCAGAGGTCCTTTTGCTCCTCTTTCCCCCTCCTCCCTAGCCACTCTCAAAAAAGGGCCCTACAGCAGCACCAAACCTTACCAAAGTTCAACTACTGATCTCAGTATGTCTCAATAGACCAGCTGCTGATTCTCATCCATCACCAATCCCCATATCAGACTGTCCAGGATAAGCCCTTGGTTCACCCAGACAAACACTGCATATTTACCACTCCTGCCCTGGTCCTGTAACCCAGCAGCTTGGTTAGTTTTATACCACTATCTGCACAGCACAGGACTTTCAGGATTAAGCCTTGGGACCCCATGTGGCTGGTAGGCCATGAAGCCACAGCAGACATCATCTCACAGCTACAGAACTTTTATTGCAGTCAACACCCTTTCATCTTTCTCTAGACAGCAAGGCTATTTCTGCTGTTTGCTTTTCCAAGTAAGAGTGAGAAAATGCAGTTGCTATCTGACTCTTGCCCCTTTCCCACAGGGAACCCCTGTGTATGTCATTTTTATAAGTCATCCTTTTGCAGTATACAAGCTTTTACTTTCATTTTAAAGATACAGAAGAAGAAAATAAAAAAATCCCTTCAGATTTCAAGCTACCTTACATTTTTTGTCCTTACGTTACATGTCTTAAGATTGTGAGGGCAACAGAGCTGCATGATATTTCATGGTGAATGGTGGCAAGAGGACAGCACTCCTAAAGATTGAATGGTTATTCTTATGTCTGGAATGAGGTACAGCCCTAGCAGTGGCAGCACAAGCCTCCCCCTTGTTTTCTGCAGTCCAGACAGTGAAAGAGAGTTGGCTTTTCTCAACCCACTGATTTTCTGTATATCTGCAACTTCTCTTCTAAAGGCTGGTGACTGGTGGTCTCCCACACTGGTGCCCACCTAGACTCTGGGACTAAGATCCTGAAAGATCAGCCAATAGAAAGAAGATAGACATTCATTCAACACTGGCCACAGATAAGATGGACCAGATACCTTGACCACTCTGCCAGATTTTGCCTAAAGCTCACTGCCATCACCTGATGGATGCTGAGACTCTAGAAAGAGCAGAGGTGTCTACATCCCAGTCCCAGAGCACTAGGCTAGGCAGATTTTTCAAAGCTAATGACCATGGATTTATTTAGCCTTTGTAGGCTTATTATGAAATTGTCTGAAGGTCCCAAGACTCTCAGAGTCTCTTGTTTGCAAGGACACTTTAGCCAGCTCTTTAATCTTTTCAATTTCAATCTCATTTAAGTATTTTGGCCACATTTTCATGCTTTAATGACTGGCTGATAGAAAGGAAAAGAAAAGATTAAACAAAGGTTAGGATAAGAGCTTAGCTGGAGAAGAAATCTATCTGGAAGGGGGGAGGGTGGAGATAGGGCGCATGCAACATTTTATATGTGCAGGTTCCAGCCTCCCTGGTCATGTCTGGTTCCACGTTCTGGTGTCCTACGTGCATGTCCAGGCAACGACAAGCCACAGTGTTGCCCACTACCATGCTTTCTGCATCAGGTTCTGCTCCAGAAATCTCTCTGGCTACTCAGGCTTAAATTCCTGCAGCCTGCCAGCATCTTCCTACGCATTCAACATCCTTAGATGGGGCCATCCCTACCACCTTCCTTGTTTCTGACATACACAGCAATCATCTGTTCATCACTGTCACAAGCCTAGGCTGGTTATTTTTGTGGTCTTAGATCAGATAACTTCCTTTTTATTGTTTCCAGGATATGCTTTCATGGATAAGCCATTTCAAATCCTGCTGGCTGAGTCTATCTCCCTCTTCTTTGTCATCGCCTCTTAGCCAA
The DNA here is from genome assembly GCF_018691265.1 of Tyto alba. Classification (NCBI taxonomy): domain Eukaryota; kingdom Metazoa; phylum Chordata; class Aves; order Strigiformes; family Tytonidae; genus Tyto; species Tyto alba. Next base: position 28,778,234 of record NW_024881278.1, on the reverse strand, counting down.
GTAGCTCCTCACAAGCAAGTCCACAGAGGCATTGATTGGTGTCTGCAAACACATGGCTTCTCAGCACAAGTATCTTTGGCAGGATTGGGGAAAGGAGCCAAGAAGGCACACTTGGCTCCCTTGAGTGTATCCTGGCACATCCAACCTCACAGTACGCACCAGCTGCCATTCCTACCATGCTCTGTCCCAAAGAGGGCAGACCGATGCTCTGGTTCAGTACCTCTACAGACACGTCCACACTAACGTTGAGCCAGCCTGCTTGAGTATCTGCAGGGTGGGAATGTGCCTGTGTGGGGCTTGGGGTTATGCAACCCTCTAGAGACTCTGGGGAAGGACTGCAGCAGTAGCCAAGCTCAGCTCTCCTCCACTGAATTGTGACTTTGAACACAGCACGGATATATCCAGCACTGCAAGTGTGAATCTACCTCTGGTCGGTGGCCATAAAGCCATGACCAGTGGGCTCTGCGTGGGGGTCAGTGAAGTGCACTATAAACAACTCCCCTAACTCCCCCAAACAGGTTCCCCTTGGCTGTACATCCAGAGAAGGTGAGAGACTGATAGACCATGAAGGACCAACTCATATGGCCAGCACATGGGGGAAGCCTGTTCAGGCTGTTCCTGCTTTGTAGTAGGAGGGTTAAAGATTTGAGGGTGGTTTGTATAATAGATTCAGTTTGGGCTTTCATGTTTTTGGGGGGTCTTCACATACTGGAGACCACTAGAAGGTCAGTGTAGGCTCATGCAAAGCTTTGTGAACTGTTTTCCGTGAAGTTAAGGATAGATGCCAATGCTTGTGCTGTAGGGCATCTCTATCTGACTCAACATGTAGGAGAAAACTGGGCACCTTACTGTTGACAATTCTCCTTTACATAGAGACTACAAAGAAGTGCCATGGGGAACATGGGTGACAGGCAAGACTGAAAGCTTACCTGTGGCCGGGGGTGTCCTGTGACCAGACACTGCAGGACCAGCGTGTCCCCCTCTCGAATTGTGTAAACTCGTTCACTGATGTTGTCTTCCTTCACCACGCACGCCTGCCCAGCATGGATGATTTGGGCCTGAGCAGGAGCTGCAGACAGGAAAGAAGAGGTAAAGAGGGAAACAAGCAGCACCCCATCCCCTTATGCCCACTGCCCAGGGTGGCTGCTCCCACAGCAGTTTGGAAGAGCCACCTCTTAAGCCACAGACAGGAGGAGCCAGACAGTGCTGGATATGAGACACAAAAGTCTCAGGAGGTATAAAACTAAGCTATTTTCCCCATCTACTGGGAAGCTGGTCTCAACTTCTATTTTAAAAACCTTTGGTCCTGTTGGGATGAACAGCTCTAGGCACTGAAAAGCAGAATATAGAGATTTTTTGAGGGACCCTACTGCATGGGCTGAGGACCAAGAATTTCCCACTCTTGTCTCTCCCAGAAAGAAGTGTGTGCAAGCAGTTAAAGCAGGGACCTGATCAGATCACAACTGCTCTATGATTACTATGATTTACCTTGCAGGGAACTGTGGTAACTACTGAGCAGAATCAGAAAGGGCCTTGAAGCTCTGTACAGCTTTCAGCATGCATCCCTAGAACAGGCATAGCACACACTGCAGGAGAAATGAGTCTTCCCCAAATTACACAGCAACTTATCTCAGCCCTGAGCCAGAGGAAACAGCCTCTGCAGGATCAGGGGACCTATAATCTCTAGGGTTCCAAGTGGAGCCCAGTTACAGCCAGTCCAGCCGGGAAAACAAGTAAAGACCAGTGCTGTGGAAAAATATGTGGGAAGAAAATTCCCAGAACAAAAGTTGAAAAACTTCATGCCCCCTAAATGGCAACTATATCCCACTGTAGCCCTGACCAACAGCAGAGAGAGGAGAGCTCTAGGAGAGCGGGGGTTTTTTAAAGAAAAAGCCTCAGCTTGAGAGTCCTGTGCAAACAGCCCTTGGGTGCCTACTCCTAAAGCATTTGTGTGATCACCAAAGTGGCTGAGATGTATTGAAGGTGACTGTGCAGCCCAGCGGGACACCTGTGCTTGTTCGAGGGGAAAACTCCAGTCGCACTTCAAGGAACAGAGAATCCCACAAACGTGTCTAAGAATCAGTGCCTCAGTGAGAGTCCCTCTGGGACTTCCCTGTCTTGCTACAATGCTTCCAGGTGACTCTGGAGTCACAGCTTTAGCTTCCATTAGTGAAATACAACACGAATGAACAACTCATTGAGGAGATGATCAAAGGGTTTAAAGCCACGAGCCTTAGCGAGCCTTCTGAAACAAGCACAGATTTTGCACATCCTGTTAAAGCCGAACTGAGAGACCACTTTTTCCTCAAGCTTAGTTGAGCTTCAAAGACTTTTTTTTTTTTTTTTCCTTTTGGCATGACCAAAATGCTCTAAACCCAACCACCTGGTCAAGGGAAATGCTCGGATTTATGCTGGTTTAATCCACCAGCAGCACAGACCTAGGGCAGGCTGGGCACAGGCTGTGGAGATCTGCCTTTGAGCTCAGCCTGTACGAACTGGTGTCACTGCAATGCACTGACCAAGCAGCAGTGACACAAGAGTGGACACAGGGCTAGCAGGAAGCAAGCTGATCTTGCTGCTGGGACTTCCCAGCCTGCCACAGCCACCCAGCACCCAGGCAGCAGCACTGCACATACAGCAAACTACTCCCTCTTTTTGCATCTCTTCTGTCTTTCCAGCATGGTGGCCCTTTGTTAAAATCATTATTTACTGTCCAAACCGTTGACTAACAGAAGCAACACATGTATTTGAATAATACGATGGCACAGACATGGGCAAATCCCTCAGCCTCTCCCGTCTTCCCTCTCTGCGGGGCTCCCAGGAGCACGTCTGCCATTGCTCAAGAATCATGGAACCCTGAAACCCACTGTCAAAGTTTTGCTGATACAACATCCCCTGCTTGGATGGTAGAACAGTCTCGTTGAACCCAGAAGAAAGCAGAAGCCTATATATGTGCTTACATACATCTGTGTGCTTGTATACACATACAGGTATGGATATACACATACAGATATGTAAATACATTAAATAAAATAGTGACTTATCAGGAAAAGACATCATGAATGCTTGTCAAGCAATGACAGAGGAGTAATTCCGAAGCCCATATAACCTTTGCCAAACTACAGCCTCTTATGCTGTTTTAGCCCTCGGATCAGTCCTCTGCAGACCTGCCACCACACCTTTAACCCCACATGCACTGCAGAGCATAGTTCTCAGTGCTGGGACCCAGGCTGTGATGCTGAAGAATCCCTGCTCTGTGATAAAGAGACACACCCCCCGCCCCATCCCTTCCCATCCAGTACCATATTCCCCCCCATTCCTGACTTGTGCTGCCTGCATTTCAGTGGGGTTCTGGCACCCTGCAGCAGCAAAGCTCTCCTAACCTCTCTTTAGTCTCTGGGCTGCATTTGCCGGCTGGTGGCTCTATTCTCCCTTTGCAAACATGACCTTGCTGCAAAAACTAATTTCCAGACACCCCATGGAGAATCAGAGTATTTATCTGAAGCTTTAGCTCCCAGTTAACTGTTTCCTAAAGTTGTTCTGCTGTACCTCACATGGTATACAACGTAAGTCTTTCAACTTACACTCTACCCTTTGGCCATCCTGCTTCCTTACTGTCACCTGCCCTGTGAAACCCTTTCCTGCCACCTGCCTAAAGGCACTTCCACATGGGGAATTTCTACAGCAAAATTACATACAGTGGTACGGGATTAGAGGGGTTTCGTGCAACTATTCTGGTGCCAAAATACCTTGTGGTAATTTGTTGGTGTCTCTCTGAGTTTGATAGAAGCATTACTTAAACTAATCCTTATTTGACACTACAAAGGATTATATGGTACTAGTCTACAGCAAAATGACAACCCTAGGGATAAGCCCTGTGTCGTAATTTTGTCCTCTTATCTCAAATTCTCCCTGGATCCTCTGAACTGTAACAAAGTTTACAAGCAAGAGTGTGCACATCTAGTTTTGTTCATAGATGTCTTAACTTGCTTGTGTTACCATCACTAATGCCTTTCAGCTATATTAACTGGAAAGGGATACCACTTTAAGTGAATCCCCACTGCTTAAACTGTAATATCTCTCTCTTGCAATCACAGCACCAGGTCCCCAGCAGAATGACCAACATTTTTCCATGTCTTAAACCCCATATGAACCCAGATCTCTCAAAAGGGAGCTCAGAAAGCCTGGGGTTGTCTTGGAAAGGAAAGCACTCAGGTAGATGGCATAGGAGTCTGAGAAACTCTGCCTTTGATTATAATTTGACATTAGTGAAGTGGTGGGGGCTGAGCAACACAGCCATCTCTTACGGGATTGCATTAAATCACAGGATGAGACTCAGGAAGGTCTCTGTTCCAAGCTCAGCCTGCCACAGCACACAAAGGCTGGGAAAGTCACCTCATGCCATATTACAGATGGGCAGAGAGATTGCGAGGATTAATTGCACTTTTAATGTGCTTGAACAGAAAGAATACATTATTGTTTGACATAATCCCAGGTCTCCTGGAGGATTTCAGCAGGCAGACAGTTTGCACATTGCCAGCACAACAGGATGGCAGGGCCATGCCTGTCAGAGTAAACAGTTTCACAGAAGGCCCTCAGCAGAAAAAAGAAAGGCTGGAGCGTGGGGGCAGCTGCCAGAGATGGAGCAGTAATCTCAGCCATTCTCAGCAGTGCTCCATGAAGAACAACCCTTGCACAGATACAACCTGCCCTATTAAGTCCTGCTTAGGGGCAAGATCTCTCTCCTCAGGCTGGCAAACCCCAAAGTAGAGGTCCAAGGAAGACTTCTGATGACCTCTATGGGGCAGGTTGTTCCTCACTTTTTCCCAACATTGTGAGGGACGGATGCATCATCATGTCCATTCCACTTCCAGGTAAGAGATCAACTTAAGGAAGGTTCGCAATACAAAGTCTTCCAGAGAAACTAGGCCATCCAAATATTAAGTGCCAGATACTTTACAAGGGAAAAAAATTGACACTCAACCTGCAGCGTCAGGCCCTTCTCCTTGGTAAAGGGCTGGCTTGCAACGCATTTGGCCTCTGCACTGAGATTTCCTACTATGCTTTCACTTGATATATTTACACATTAAAACAAAAGGAAATTGGAGTGGATAAAATGACTTTATTCCCAGTGCAGTGTACTGTAGAATGTTGTTATTACCATAATCTGGAAAGTTTATGAGACTCTTGGTGCTTGAGGTTGCTAATATCATTAAAATGCAGAAAAGGAGAGAGAAATGGTCTTTTGGAGGACTGAGTAATCTGTATTTGGTTCACAGGTCTAGCCATTTATCTCTCTGAGCCCGAGATCTCATCACTACAACGGCAATGATAAGAGCTCCTTCCCAGAGAGGTTGGCGAGTGACAGATACTGCACTGGTACTCCCACAGTCACAGTCAGCAACTGCAAGGGCAGGCTGCTCTCCCCTTTTGCAGCACAGCATCAGCTGCACTTCTGTGCTGCCTTCTCAGCAGGCTAACACGAGCCATCACTGCTAGACTCTGCCCTTCCACCACATTTGCCACCTGCACATGCCCTGCAGACGGGATGAAGAACTTGCATCTCCAAAGCTGCTGGCCCAGCAGCAATGCTGAATCCACCTACCTCTGCTACCACCCTCCCACAGGGTGGGGAGAGAGGGAGGCTGCACCTGGAGCCTTCCCTTTTCCTCAGGCTTAATCTACCAATTTGCTTTGCAAGGCAAGTGATGCCCTCTCATACATCTGGTGTAATTATAGTGCAGACTCTTCTGCACATAAGCTAGGCAAAGAAGCCAAGGTCCTTCCCCATCCCTGTTCACAGGCTCCCTGGACTCACATTGTTCAGTTACACGGGAGCAAGGAGGGGGAGAGGAGGGCATCGGCAACTATTCTGCTGCTTAAACCCCTCAAGAACTTGCCTGTCTCCTCCTCTCACCCTTCCCATCTACAGGAAGTAGGGGAACAATACACAGTGTTTATGGAGCACATAGGGTTGAATAAGCATTTCATTAAGGAAATCCACAGGTGCCACTCCGTGCTCAACAGCCATTCTCAGTAGCTGCGTGTCCACGGGTGGAACCGTCCTGCAGCACCATCGGTTACAGACTCTGCATGGCAAAGCACACAGGGAGCAGCCCAGGCCTTGAAGTCACTGTTTTAATTAGCATTTTATCCCATCTGTTCATGCAATGCAAAACTCTGCATGAAAAGCAGGGGCATACAAACATGAAGACCTCTGAGGAAGGGGCTGTGTCCCCTAGTAGAGCACAAAGAGAAGCCAACACACAAATAAAGGGAAGAGACATGGTAGCAACACTCAGCAGGAGTGAGGAAGGCCTAGTAGGGTGGGAAGGGTCTGCAGGAGCAGCATCCTCACAGTCAGACAAAACACCCTGCTCATGCCTGCTCTGGGAGGGGACAACAGCTGCCTTGTTGTGTGTTCCGTCACTATGCAGCTGGTCTCATTGATTGCTCCACTGTGGATGAAGACCACAGGCTTTGCTGAGACTTTCAACAAAACAAATTAACCAAGCCAGCTTCAGCCCACAATGCAGGGCATGGTATCGATGGGCCATTTGAAAAGGAAAATTCACTCCAGCTTGAGGACGATTATGGAAATAATAATACACAATCAGTGTCCATTAACACTGTCAGCAGGGCTGAGGATCAATAGCATATTAATGGCTGAAGAAAGACTGCCTGTACCTATCAGCAGTTAAGACCAGCATAATAGCAGAAGGAGAGGAGATGGCATTGGGTGGGAGTAATCAAGCTCAGGCACTGGATGTCTTTGCACAGCCTGCCCAGGGGAACCCCTGTCACCATCATTTTCTGAACACCTTCCCTGGCTGCTTGCTTGGGGGCCGCCTCCTCTGTACCCCAGCCCCTCCCAGATTTTCCCCAGCACAACAGCAAAGGGTGAACAGCCCCTGCAGGGAACTTCCCCAGCTGAAGCTGCCTGGAAAAGCTTAGCCTGATTAGGCTCCAACTTTTAACACAAGGCCAGGCTAGTCCCATAGCAGAGAGCGAGGCAATGCAGAAACCCCCCAGGGATAGCTGAGGAGCAAAGAGCATCCATGGTCCAGGGTCTTCTCCCACTTCTCTCTTACCAAAGCTCCTCCCATTGGTTCTTCCAATATAGTGTGATGCCTGGGCAGCTCTGTGATACCACAAGGTTGTCCTAAAGCAAAAGCCTTCAGGAAACCCTCCCTGAGTGCTGGTGCTAAAGGTTACAACCCCAAGCAAGACAGATCTCCACTGAGGCTCTTTTGCTCCCATGCAGTGTTCTCACTGCAGCCCAAGACATGTATGCTCAAAAAAATAAAAAAAAAAGAATTCTGCTTACTGTACTCCCAGCCCAAATTTGCAGAAGGAACATGTTATATTTCAGCAGCAAAATGTCTATGAGTCCTTTGGTACTTGTACAATGAACATGATTAAAACACAAACATCAATCCACCCAGAAAAGAAACACAGCCACTTCCAAGATACGCAAAGCAACCATGTCTAACCCCACACAACACTCCATAGCACTCTTGAGCAAGAAGAGAAGAATATAATTTTCAATGGGAAGTACACAGAGAAATGACAGAGTTGTAGAAAGTAATCACATAGCATGAAACTTGGATACTTAAAATAGCATGGGATTTTTTTTTTTACTTGGAAGAGACCAAGACTATGCCTTTACATCTCTAGCTGATTGCATCTCCAGAAACAGAGCTTCCTTTCGCAAAGCTCAGCCAGATGATTTGCACAGTCTTAAAATAACTTTTTGCTTAATCAATGTCAATTCCTTGAAACATCTCTATAATTTTATTACTTTTAGAAAAATGCTAGCAACAAAATCATGTGAGATATCATGAATAGGAGGTACACGCCCCAGTGACTGCAACACCTGCTCCCAAGACCTTAATTCAATTTAAAGCTAAAGAGCTATTGTGTGCTTTACTAAAGTATCAGTTGCCAGATCATCACTGACCACCCCCAATCCCCCAACTCCACTGCCTGCAGTGACTCACTAGTTTCCCTAGGTGTTCCCCAAATTTTCTTACATAGGTCCACCTAACTGCAGACTGCCAAGCAGCAGAGCACAATCAATCAGCAACTTTGATGGGAATCAAGTGACAGAAGTTACACACACAACATTACCGTGGCATAAACTCTGCATCACTGCCTATCTCGTATGCCTAAGCAGAATTTGTATAGATGACTCAATGCCAGAAATATGAAGTAGGTTGTCTTCAAATCTTCAGGGGCTCCAGATATGGTAGCAGTCAGAGCCTGCACCTCAGCGATACTGTCTTGGAAGCTTTCAGCTTTGGTTAGGAAACAAAAAAAGCATGTCTATCTCATAACAGCCATATAAGAGACTTTATCATCTTTCCCAACCCACTTCCCACTGTGCCAGCTTCAGAGCTTGAGCTGTATCTCTAAATCCTGCTGCAAAACCCAATGAGCCACAGAGCCACACTCGGATGAGGTGATCCTGCCAAGCTGAGTGCTCAAAGCATTTCACTTAAAAACCCATTTCTTGTCTGGTTGCTACTTAAAGCTCCTAAGCATTTTAGGGGAAAACACAAATGAGGCAAGCAGCTTAGGGGAGAAATCAGGCATCCTCTATTCTAGAGACCACCGACAGACTGATTTGTTTGTTAGCTGGTAAAATACTCAAAAAATAAAAGTTCAATTAAATGATCACAGAAAAGAGGGCTACAAAGAGAGGAACTCAAGTGGACATGGGCAACACAGACACTTGCTTATCCTGCTCACAGGCTGCAGGAACAGCCCGCAGAGGACAGGCCAGCACCAGCCGCCTTGGCAGGTTTGATCCCGTGCCTCCTTATGGAAACTCCCATCAGGTCTCCAGTCCCCTGAGTCAATCTCCAGCTGCTTCATGGACCCATCACCCTCTGAAGGGGAGTGAACAGTTACAGGCATCCAGATACGTGTGCTTTCAGCCTTCATTGTGCCCATCACCAGGAGCCTCCAGGCAGTCAGTTCACAGGAGAGCCAAGGCTGGCTCAGGTAGAGACACAAGTCATCTGTTCTTTATGCATCTCGTGCTTTTGCTCTCCCTTTTCCCTCCTCCATTGCGCACACAGGAGCCACTGAAGCTGCACATCCCCACTCAGCCAGGAAAACTGCCTTTCACAGGCATGCTGCAGCTTGTCAGCATAGGTAGCAAAGCCCAGCAGGTGACATACCCAGGATCTGCTGCTAATAACTTCTGCAGGCAAATGGGCTTTGCACGAATGATCCCAACGATTCTACCTCTCCTCTTTTCTCTGAATTCAAGATCAGCTCATTCACACACTCACTGCTGGCACTGCTTATTCCAATTTCTTTCCCTTTTTATACTTTGATCCACTTTGGTACAACAGTGACTCTTCAACAAAGAGGTCTGTGTGATCTACAGGATCTACAAATCAGTATACTTTACAACTCATCTGTTGTTTCCTTGCTGGACCTTTTAACGTAGGGGATGAGAGTACAACACTGACACTTCAGCCCTTCAAAACAGAGAAAAAAAGCATCGGTTTGCTAATCATCTGTCAACTAGATCAGCAACAAAGGTGCATGAACTCTAATCAATGAATAACTACAGGCTCCTTTTCATATCAAAAGGAAGGGAAAAAAAACATCAGGCAACAGCTGTGGCTCCTGAATCTTGAAAAAATAAGGAAAGACAGAGGCAGTAGTTTCAAACTGGGTTCCCTGGCTGACAGGATGCTCCAGACTTTGCTGGTGAGGACTCAAGTCACACATATGTGTTAAAACCCACCCCTGGAAACACAGGAAGAGAGATAGATTCAAGCTCCAAGTATACTGAAAACAATAGACAATATCAAAAAACAAACCAGTATGCAACCAGAGTACACTATCACAAGCTGGGTAGGTGTCCTGGGTTGAGTGAGTGGTGGGGTTTTTGGTGGCAGGGGAGGGGGCTCCCCCAGCTCCAAGTCAGCCCCACCTCTGCACCAAAACTGAGCCCATCAGCTGCGCCTCTGCGATAACGTATTTAAGAAGGGACGTGGTGACGGGCAGTTGGACTTGTGAGGAGGAGTTGTGGCAGCTGCGTGAACACCAAGGTCAGTGGAAGAACAGAGGAAGAAAGGAGGGGGCAGGTGTGCTGGAACAGAGACCCCCCTGTATCCTGTGGTGAGATGGCAGGGCGGCCCCCCCCTGCCACCCATGAAGATCTACCGTGGAGCAGACACTGAATTATAGCCTGTATTTTTCACCTGGATGATCAAGGTGCTGTGCCTGCAGAAGGCTGGGGTCTTGTGGGAAAAGGTAGACCCCGCTGTTGTAATTCAGCGCTGGGAGGATTGCAGCATGCGGGGGTGTCTCATGTTGGAGCAGCTGGAAGGGCTGCAGCCGTGGGAGGGAATCCAGTTGAAGAAAGTTGGTGACCCATGACAGAGCAGCGTGGGGAACGCTGCAGCCCCTGGGAGGGACTCACATCAGAGAAAGTTTGTGGAGGACTGTCTCCTGTGAGAGGGGGACCATGATGGAGCAGGGGGAACAAGTTCCAGAAGTTCCCCCCACCGAAGATGGAAGAAGCAGCAGCACTGACTGCACCCCCCATTGCCTGCCCCTGAGCCGCTGTGGGGAGGAGGTGGAGATATTGGGAGCAGAGCTGAGCCCAGGAAGAAGGGAGGGGTGGGGGGAAGGTGTTCTCAAGATGTGGCAATGCTTCTCACTGTCCTACTCTGTTATGTGTTGTTAGTGTCTGTAATAAATGTATGTTCTTTTTTTTTCTTCCCCTAACGAGTCTGCCTTTTGCTCGTGACCATAAAGGGTGATTTTTTCCCCATCCCAGTCCTATCTCAAACCCCAAGCCTGGCTCTCTGTCCTTTCTTATTGCCAGAAGAGAAGGGGGAGACAGTGGCTGCTTGGTGTTAGGCTGCCAACCAGGCTCAAACCACAACAGTAGGCATAGGAGTATTTTCATGAAACTCCAGCTGATGCTGTTCAGAATGCTAAACCCTGTGGCCCAAATTCTTCATTGCCAAGATGGAAACTGGGGTCTGGTGAGCAGGACAAGTGTTGGCAGAGAAGAGCTGTCAGAGGAGAGGACTCCTCTCTACACACGGAGCCAAAGTGTATGTTATACGCTCAGGGCTGCTAACCCCAGAGGTGGGTGCACGGCTGCGGAGTTAGCACTGCAGGGCACTCGGGGCTTTGGCTAGCCAGTGCCCCAGCTCTTCTGCAGACCTCCCTCTCCATGTGACCGAAGCAGCTGCACTGTTGTCAGACGAGCTCCTGCAGAGGCACAGAGCTTGGTGCAGACCACAAAGCCCATCTGAGAACCTGGGTAAACACTCAGGCACTGAATCTATGCTAAATTCTCACCTGTCACAGCTCCACTGCTTCCAGGGCCCCATCTATCTGGCTCAGAGGGAGCTGGGGATGCGAGGGCAGTCACACGTGATGGCAGTGCAAACATTCCCTCCACGCAGGACAGGAAAGGTTCAACAAATGGTCATGTTTACCTGATGCTATACCCAGCCTCGACAGAAAGTGAAAGGCCATGTCAATTGTGAAATGGGGGGAAAAAATCACTGCAGGAGCTGGAGGGTGATAAGAGCAATAGGAGAGAGACTGAAGTAAAATTTCACTGAAACTCTGTCCAAAGCTCTATGAAGAGAGGGTACCTACTCCACAGGCACCCCAAGTCCCCTGCAAAGTCACTTCCCAGGGGATGAAAGCACAGTGGCTGCATGAGATCAGCTCTCAGCCCCAAGCCACTTAGTAGAGGATAGGCAGCCACAGCACAAACCCCAGCACAACAACTCACTGGCAACCCTGGCAGAGATGCTAAGGGCCCAAGGGGACAGCAGAGCCTTGGCATCCCTCTGCTGGGTACTTATCTGCTCCCAGCAAGAGCAGGATTAGAGACAGGGATGCTGCTGATGATACAGCCCCTTGGTGGAAAGAAGCCTTTGTGCTCAAAGGGGTTCCCATACAGGCCCTCACAAAACACTGACACTTTTATCCCCCAAGCAGTGCTGTTAGGTGGGGAAATGCCGCTATTGCATGCTGCCAGCTGGGGAAGACAAAGAAATTAAATGGCTTGTCCATCATCTGGCGAGAATACTGAAGCACAGTCAGGGATCAATCCGTACCTAACTCCACTATAGCACCTTACAGTGCAAAGGCCAAACTATAGCCTCCAAGGCTGCCTAATACAGTACTAAAAATTCACGTTCACAGGGAGCAGAGGAAGAAAACTTCTTGTACAACACAGAAGTGTTTACTCAAGAAAAACTGTTTTCCTCTATTTTCTCCCATATTCCTTTTCACCAGCACAAGGAACTTAAGCCTGAAAACTACTGCCAACAAGCAAAATCACCTAGAGAAGCAAAAGCAAATAAGACAGCTTAACTCCACCCCAAAGGAAGACAGAGCAACGGAAAGGAAATGACAGCAAATTGTCAGGAAAGCTGAGGCAATGAGGGCTGCGTGACATCCCTGGAAATCAAGCCAAGTAATGTTTTATCTTGACAGTGTCCTTTGCATCCCTGCAGTGCCTTTGCTGTGCAGAGTCCTAGAAAGTCCCCAGTTCTTTCCTTCTTGAGTACCAATAATTAATAACCACAACCTGGCACACAAGCAAGCAATTCTCTCTGGTTTTGATAAGAGGAGCCGACATCTCTCTAACCCCAGCCACCTCCATTGTTTTATTCTCTTTGTTTATTGATCCTTTTATGCACATAATGCAAATTGACAATTAATAATTCAGCCGAGTTAATGGTGCTTAAATATTAAAGGACTTTTCTCTTTTAATTAGCTGTAGCAAAATAGGCAACAAAGGAGTGCTAGATAGATGCCATTTAGAATCATAGAATTGTTTAGGTTGGGAAAGACCTTTCAGATCATCAGGTCCAACCATAAACCTAGCACTGCCAAGTCCACCATGTCCCTAAGCACCACATCTACATGTCTTTCAAATACCTCCAGGGATGGTGACTCAACCACTTCTCTGGGCAGCTTCTTCCAATGCTTGACAACCATTTCCACGAAGTTTTCCTAATATCCAATCTAAACCTCCCCTGGTGCAACTTGAGGCCATTTTCTCTCATCTTGTTACTTGGGAGAAGAGACTGACACACACCTCACTGCAACCTCCTTTCAGGTAGCTGTAGAGAGGGATAAGGTCTGCCCTGAGCCTCCTTTTCTCCAGGCTAAACACCTCCCAGTTTCCTCGGTCGTTCCTCATAGGACTTGTTCTCTAGACTCTTCACCAGTCTCATTGTTGCTCTCTGGACATGCTCCAGCACCTCCATGTCTTTCTTGTAGCGAGGGACCCAAACTGAACACTGTACTCCAAGTGTGACCTCACCAGTACCAAGTACAGGGGGACAATCACTTCCCTAGTCCCCCTGGCCACACTATTTCTGATACAAGCCAGGATGCTATTGGCTGTCTTGGCCACCCGGGCACACTGCTGGCTCATATTCAGCCGGCTGTTGACCAACACCCCCAGATCCTTTTCCACCAGGCAGCTTTCCAGCCACTCTTCCCCAGGCCTGCAGCGTTGCGTGGGGCTGTTGTGACCCAAGTGCAGGACCCGGCGCTCGGCCTTATTGAACCTCATACAATTTGCCTCGGACCATCAATCCAGCCTGCCCAGATCCCTCTGCAGAGCCTTCCTTCCCTCAAACAGATCAACACTCCCACCCAACGTGGTGTCTTCTGCAAACTTACTGAGGGCGCACTCAATCCCATTGTCCAGATCATTGATAAAGATACAAAACAGAACTGACCCCGGTACTGAGCCCTGGGGAACACCACTTGTGTCCAGTCACCAACTGGATTTATCTCCATTCAGCACAACAATTTGGGCCTGGCCATCCAGCCAGGTTTTTACCCAGCAAAGAGTGTACTTGTCCAAGCCACGACCAGCCAGTTTCTCCAGGAGAACGCTGTAGGAAATAGTGTCAAAGGCTTTAGTAAAGTCTAGGTAGACAACATCCACAGCCTTTCTCTCATCCACTAAGCGTGTCACCTTGTCACAGAAGGAGATCAGGTTAGTCAAGCAGGACCTGCCATTCATAAACCCATGTTGACTGGGCCTGATCACCTGGTTGTCTTGTACGTGCCACGTTTTTGCACTCAATGTGATCTGTTCCATAACCTTCCTCTACATCAAGGTCAGACTGACAGGTCTGTAGGTCCCCAGATCCTCCTTCCAGCCTTTCTCATAGATGGGTGTCACATTTGCTAACCTCCATTCAACTGGGACCTCCCCAGTTAGCTGGGACTGCTGATAAATGATTGAAAATGGCTTGGTGAGCACTGCTGCCAGCTCCTTCAGTGCCCTTGGGTGGATCCCACCTGGCCCCATAGACTTTTGTGTATCTAAGTGGTGTAGCAGGTTGCTAACCATTTCCTCTTGGATTCTGCTTCCCATCCCTATCTTCCACTTGAAGGGGCTGGGTACGCAGAGAACAACTGGTCTTACTATTAAAGACTGTGGCAAAGAAGGCATTAAGTACCTCATCCTTTGTTACTATATTTTCACCAGCATCCAGTAAAGGATGGAGATTCTCTTTAGCCCTCCTTTTGTTGCTAATGTATCTATAGAGACATTTTTTATTACCTTTTACAGAAGTAGCCAGATTAAGTTCTAGTTGGACTTTAGCCTTTTTAATTCAAAATGCTCTCATCCAAGATCCTTGGCATTTTTCTAGGGACAGGAAAGAACAGTTCTGGGAAAATTCTGTTCAAGTCTCCTACTCTCACTAAGAAGGTAACTAACCCATAGAAGCATTTCCAGAGGCTTTGATTCATAGGGCACATTAATCTCTGTCAGCTCTTTGTTTTCTCTCCCTTCTGCTCTTCTAATAAAGACAGAGGGAAAGGGAAGGAGGGGCAGAGGGTAGAAGAAAAATTCTTCCCTGTAAGAAGTGCCACCACTGGTGGCCAGCACCTACATAACAAAGCACAGATGTGGATCCTGAAGCCTTCTTATATGTCACTGCAAGACCTGGAACCAGGTGAAAGCAGAGCTAAAAGTAAGTAGTACACACAGTTAACTGAAGAGTTACAAACAGCAAAGAAATCTTGCAATTATTCCCTGGGGCAAGAATAACTAATCCGGGAAATTAATTTAAGATTAAACTGCAAAAAATAATCCAGGTGCAGCAGGATAAGGGAACACACATTTATTTCTCTTCTGCTCATTATGCCAAGGAATGAGAGGGAAACCTCAGTTTCATCTCAGCTGGAGCTGATGGCAGGAATATCTCTTAGTCATAATGTTGCTGGTGTATGACATCATAACTGCAAAGAGTTGATAGTGTGGGGTGCTTTAACTGTACATACCTCCTCTCTTAATTAGTGCTAGTTTTATGTCCTGGATTGGTTTGAGTTTGGGATAATGATCTCCCACCTTACCCAGAGCAGAACCACAGAGTCACAATGATTAGATATACTAACTGTTAATAACTTAGTTTAATTACAACCTATTTTCTTCAAATTTAGCCTAGACATAAGATTTCAATGAATTCTAATTACGTGCCACATTTGAAGACCCTGTGCTATTGCATTATTAATTCCAGACAAGGAAAGAGACTGACAAACACTAAATTCCTTACCAAGGATACTTAAAAAAAATTAATCTTAATTCAAACCAATTAATAGATTGACTTGCAAATTCTCTGCAAATTCATTCTTCCAGTGAGAACTAAGCACTGTAAATCTGTAGAAGGTAAGCTGCATTTTTCACACATAACAAAGAGATCAAATTCCCAGTTTATGTGCAAAGTTGGGTTCATCCTTAACAGCAGACCTGTTAGCTGCATTTCCATAAAACAAAAAAAGCTGCCAGGCAGGACATCATCGCAAAGGGTGTCCCCACATGCAATGGCACCCAGAGACTTCAGGATCATGGGAGAGGGCAGAGCACCAGTACTTCTGCCCAGAAGTGACAGTGGTGTGCAACACAGCCTTGTTCACAACCAGCATCCCCCCATGCACACATGAGAGGGCAGTGGTGCGCATACCAAAATCAGCCCATTATACTTTTATGTCTGATTTCAAGGTGGAGAAATTCAGATGCAGGAACTGCTATTTTACCTCCCCTTGCACAAAAATGCTAGACAAGGGTCTTTCACAACCCTCTCAGACTTGGGGCACCCCCTGCCAGTTGCTTTGGCAGAACATGGTGAACCCCTCCCTGCCTCTATAAAGCTCTGCACACAGGGAGCATTTTCTGTCACTCCGCATCTGCCGCGTGCTGCTCATGCAATGAAATATTCTTGACACCATAACAAACAGTTTGCATTGTTCCCCTTTAACAGATTATCTGCCTACTCCTCTCCAGCTGTGCAGCAGATCTGGCCACACCGCATCTGCTGGGCAGGCACCCCTCAGCCCAATATTCTGCTTATTGTTGCTCAGGGGACTTAAGAGGTGATGGGGGAGTAAATGGCCAGGGGACAAGTTACATCTCCAGGAGTTTTCAAAGGCAGTAAAACATGAGCCTGTTTCCAGCCTCCTCAGCACCAAGTTACCAGTTTTGGCCTTCTGTAATCTCCCTTCCACCTGCAGCTACCCTCAGTAGGACAGGGCCATTCTTTGGGTGTATGTATGGTTAACTCACACAGTACTGCAATGCTGTGCCCACAAACAGGGTGGGCTTTGGGCCACTACTACAAAGAGCTCTCCTCAACCACAAGTACTAGGTGTCGGTCTCAGGAGCATCCCCCAATCCCTGCAAAATGAGAGTAGCTCTGGCATTGCCACATCCTGGCTACACTGATGGAGTTCATTCTGACAAATGGCTGCAGCAGCTCAAACAATTAATCTTTGGAAAAAGGAGGAAAAAGAAAATGGAAAAATGAAAATGGACTTGTAAAGAGTTTTGCAAAAAAAAAAAAAAAATAATCTGATTACAACTGAAACATAGACAAGGAGAAAGAAGGCGGGCTGATGCTGCCTTGGCCATTCCCTGGTGAGAGACTGATAGCAATGAACTTGGGAGCAAAAGTTCCACAAAGCAAGGTTATGAATTTATTACACTGCATCTGTGCAGAGTCAAAAGATCGCCTGAAACACCAGGGACTTGCAGAGGAAATTGGGGAGGCAGTAATGCACATGGGAGGCTGTTTAAAATAATTTCTCAGCTGGCTGACTTCACAGGGGGTAGGAGCAGAGATTAATTCTCTACCCAGGATCATGCATTTGTGCAAACATTGTTGAGCAGCTTGTTCAACAGGGGATTCAGGGACTAACACAGCCCTATCAAAGCAGCCAGGGTCTAGCTGACAGCCTTGCAAAGGATGCAAGATGATCTTTGACACTAAGGAAATAAAGCTCTGAGAGACTGAAATGCTGACAGGCACCAGCCTCAAAGCTGAAGCGCGTCTGAAGAGGGAAGCTCTTTAAAGACTTTTGTTCTCAAACTCTCTTCTGCAAGAGAAAAGGCTTTGGCCTACTTAGGCAAGGCCAAGGGCAGGCTAAGACCTCAGCATATTTTAAAATCACTTATCCTCAGCTCCATTTGATGTTCTCTTGATATTAGGAAGAAATTTCATTTTATTTAAAACATTCCTGGGCCTTCAACTGTTTGTGGAATGACACAGAGCAGCCCAACCCACAGAGAACAAAACAGTCCCTTGATCTCTGAAGGAGACAGGAGGAAAGCAAACTCCCAAGGAAAACAAAGTCTCAAACCAGCCTCCTTTCTTAAAGACCTCAACCAGCCCAGCCTGCTGCAGAACACCTTTGCACAAATTAACACAAAAACAGACAGTGGGCTTCCCATTTAAAAGAAAAAAAGCATTCGAAGAGGGGGTCAGTTTCTGAAAACACAGAACCTCCATAGTGTGCAAACCTGAACTGCCATCCCCTAGATGAGCAAGTCCGTTGTGCTGCCCACCAGGCAAGGAATTGTTTTACCTTCTAAAAGCTAGTTTTGCCCCCAGTTTCAGCCTGCTCCCATTTTATACAAAGGGGAGCCTCCAGATCTGGTTATGTCACAGAGAAGTATAGCTCACCAGTAGCCCACCAGGCTGATGGCTGACAGGGACTCTGAACTATTTCCCAGTGTTTCTCCCACAAAAAACATCACCAGTTACCAAGGCACCACCAGTTTGTCTCACTGATATGGACAGCATGCCTGTCTTGGGGCATTTCAAAGTCCAATGTGACAAGAGATTGCTTCTGTAATAAACCACATTGGGGAAACAACTAAGAACCATTTGAGTCTTGCAAATTACATTTGCTAATCCTCATCTGGAGGGGCACAGGCTGGCCTGGACAAATTTATGGAATTAGCTGGGGAAAAAAGACCTCATGCCTTGCTCCAGCAATGGGTACAATGATGGCTGCTCCTCCTTCCACGGGCCAACAAGCATGTGTACGGCTGAACACGCAAAAATGAGCCGCTCCATCACACATTACAGTCACCGTGCTTTCAAACTTCTCTCCTCGTTTGATTGTGTCCTAAAACAGGGTTGGGGGAACAAGTCGTTCAGTTATCAGCCATGTGCCTTTCCTGCTGCTGCCTGCCAAAGAGGGGAGGAAGGAGACAACTGAAGCAGCTGGGGAGCTACTCGTTAAACACCGAAGGATTTCATTTGCAGCAGCAGCAGTGTTCCAAACCAACAGTCACCACTGAGCACTGATGGCCAATAGCTCTTCAGGACTCTGTTAACCACAAAGTTTTTCAGCCAACTTATCCCAACTCTACCCAGGAGACATGGAATCCTGTCTTTTTGGTCAGTTAAAAAGACCTAATGGTCTTCAGTTCATGGCCTTCACCCTCTACCACTCTCATGTATCACTGCTCAACTATAACACCAAGGAAGACAGTGAGTGGGAAAGAAACCCAGAAACTGAGAATAATCTTCAATGAGCACTAGTCAGTAATTGACTTGATGTGTGACCTTGGGCAAGCACATTCTCCCCTTGGTGTATCTTTGTCTTCCCATGTGTCATCTGAATAATTGCACTACTGCTGTCATGCAGGGTACTCTAAAGCTTATTGTTTATACAACTTTTTGAAGATGCAAAACGCCATATAAGTGTTAAGTATTATTGTGGTTATTACCTTCCTCACAGGGGGGTTATGAAGCTCCGTAATTAATGTTTGTAAAACAAACCTCTGTCATCAGATGAAATGTGCTAGAGAAGTGCAAAGGATTAATATCCTCAGTAATCTGATGTGGGTTTTACTGTTCTGCACAACACTTAATAAAAAATAATTAAAATCAAACCTAAGATGATACTGGTAGGAAGGATGAGAAGGCAGGGCCGGATACATGTGGGGACAGACTGCTCTCCGTTAATTAAGTCCAATACCATCAGTCTCCCAGACAGTGCCAAGTATTTTCTTGCTCCTAGTGATAATCACACATTAAACTTAAAGCTGATTTTAGGTAACCAGAACTCAAGTGTCCCAGAAAGACTCGCACTGCACTCTGGAATACCAAACACAGCTGGAGCAGCACAGCTCTGGCCCTGCAACCCTTGACACAGCAACTGCTGCCTGAGGAATTGGATGGGCAGGGAGCAAACAGCTGCAGGTATGCTCAGGGACCCCACAAGCACCTAGAACGGAGCCAAAAAAAGGCTGGAAACGCACCCACAGGGCCCCACTCCCATATACCTCAAGTCCTAGGCTCCAGACACTGGCCTGGAGGAGTAGAGAAATATCATTCCTTTGGCTGTGCAGGATTCAAGTGCCCCAGAACACAGGCAGCTACCAGTCCTATGCACCAAGAGCCACTAGCTCTAAAAATATGTACCAAGCCTTGTATTTCTTCAGTATGAGAAATGCGGTTGCTGAAGTGTTTTGCAGTACAGCTACTTCCAAGTACAACAAAGATGGAGAAGCCTTTGGAGAGTTTCTTGGAGAACAATTACTACCAGAGAAGGCAAATTGCTGGCAATTGCTTTAGCTGCTTGAGTACCAGCTTTCTCTCCAGCACAGCAGATGTAGAGTAGCCCCATACATGTGTTAAACAAAACAGCCCTCCAGAGGCTTCATGTTACTGAGTTTGACCCACCTGTGCCCTTGGGGGGGAGTAGTGGTATGGGCTACCCTGCCTTTAAACCCACAGGCTGCAACAGTAGTTCCCTGGCAGATTCCAAAATCAACAGGATGTCCAAGCCCTGCAGATTTTTTTGTGCAACTGTTAATTAGTCCTCACTCTTATTTACTGCATTTGCCCACATGGTTTCTTCTGGTGCCAATTCTCTTTGGTTAATGCCAAAGTGATAAAAGTGATACTGGTTTTCCACTGTATACATGCATACACATATGCCAACACTTTCCACAGGCAAACGGACCAACAGCAAAACTCAGGTGAGATACAGAAAGAGCTCAAGGAAGTACACATCTTACAGACACAAGAGTCCCATGGTACTTGCCAGGTCATCTGCAAACCTTCCTTACAGCCTGCTCCACAGTGATGAGCCCGATAAAGCCTTAAAATGTCCCCAGAGAAGCATCTCCACAGCTGCTCTCATGTTTGCATCAAGGAACTTGTTCTGGCATTCAGCCCAAGTTGTCCCCACGGACAGAGGTTTAAGACAGGGTGGAAAAACAGCACCCAAAGCACCTGTCTTGTAGCAAGCTTGTCATCTTTTTGTTTATCACCTGAAGGCACACAGCAAAGGGATCTGAGCTCACATCAGATATTACAGTAATAGGTGTGATTATCAACAATCTTGGTTGGGCCTGATACACCACCACAGAAATGAAGACACACATCCTCTTTCTTTAGAGGGCTTCAAGTGATGATGGGAAGCAAACTACACCACCACAAGAAAGACAACAGCCACTCGAGGAGTCCATGGGATGGGGTAGGAGCATAAGAAGCTAAACAAACACCCTTCTTCACATAAGAGGCTCCACTCAATACTCACTTTTAAATCTTGAGAAACCACTTCCCCTCTACACTGACTTATCTGAGACTCAAAAGGAATATAAAATGTGTGTGGCACTCTGCAGCAGTGTAACATCCCTTCTCTCTGCCAGGTGCAAAGGATCACGCCAAACATTCCCTCACCATCTTCAGTTTTACAGGGGAGGAGTCGGAGAGAGTGTGCTTCATTGGAGGATGCTCTGATAATCCTTGCTATACACGACCAGTAAGGGGCAAAGGATTAGCATCACCAGCTGCTCTGCTAGAAAGTGCAACATGGAAAATTGGATGCATATATGCAGTGTGGAGCCATTAGGAAGAACTGCCTCAAACACCTCCCCCTCCCCATATTGCAGTTCACAATTCCCCGTGTCATGCCCACCACACTCCCCGTCAACACAGCCTTTATCTCTCGTCTCCTCTGCAGCCTGTTACTCCAAGTGCCACCTCTGCTGCTGAAACACAAGAAATGCCCCTTTCTCATCTGCACTACTACAGAGCGTGTTACTCTCACCAAAACCATCCAGGGCAGCTGGTGCACACTGCAAAAGGAACAGAGAATTCAACACCTCCTGCAGCTCGTCCTTAGTAGAGTGGAGATGCCAGACAACCCCAGCTGTGAGAATTCCCTTTACCTCACATTTTGCTATCATTTGTCATATCAAAAAGACTTTGTAAGTACACAGGTGGGGGAAGGAGGCTGTTTCCGTTAGCAATAAAGCACAGTTTCCTTTGAGGTAGAACCTAGATGGTTAACATGGCTCAGGCACATTATCTAATTGCTCAGGTTAGAAAGGGAAAAGCAATCTAAACTAATTTGAAGCTTCAGAGGGAATTAGGGAAGCAGAATATAATTACCTAAATTGGAATTTGGCCAGAACTCCAGAAGGGGGGGGTGGGGGAGGCAATTCTGGTCTTTAATGACCACAAACAATCAGAAACTTAGTTTTCCATTCCTTTCCAGAGTGGTGAAGGTGTGCATTTGATCTCTTTCACGCTAAACACTCCTCTTTAAGAAGCAACTTTGAGCTAAAGAAAGATATACTGGATTTACACCAACATAGCTCTCAAATACTTTGTAGCACCATGCCAGAGAGACCATAACACCTCTGTCATCACTCCGGTGACCTCAAATTTGGGAATATACAGATTTTCAGTTCTTGAACTTCACAATTTTTAAAATCCTCCAGCAAATATTCTATAAAGTACAAGCTAACAACCAACTGCAGCCAACCACTTTTCAGAATATTCTGTATCTGTCACCTCTAGACTTTTCACAGCGCACCCATGGAAGAACAACAGGTTTTCTAAGGCCAGCTGTCAGCTGCACAGATCTGGGTCCATGCAGCAGGACAGCAGCACTGCTCTGGGCTTCTGCCCCAGCAGAAGATGTTGGTGGCAAATGGCTTGTTCAAACCCTCCATCTCCTAAACACGTGTTGGTACATCTCTTAGCAGACCCTGTGTCACAGCGAGAAGAGACCAGAAAATCATGCATTACCAAGGCAGGAAAGCCTTAAATCTCATTAGCTCTGGCACGCTGTTACCTTGAAGCTTCCCCGGTATTTTACAAGCTGTGAGAAGCAGCCAAGCTAAATTTAGTCTGTTTGAGAGGACAGCCAGACTCCCACTCAGGTCTGGAAGACTACACAGCTGCCTGCAGCTCACATGAAGTCCATATGTGGGACAGGTCATGGCTAAAACACCACTCATAAAAAGCTGCCAGCAATGCCAGACTGGCCCTTTTCCACCTCCAACCTCACAAGCACCTGCAAACAAGTGAAGACAAAGCTGATGTCCTTCTGCTCCAGCCTACCCAGAAACAGAAGCAAAATTCAGTTGTGGCAAGGTCTGAGCCTTGGCTATTCCTGTCGTAGATGTGGCAAGAACAAGCTGGAAAGCACAGAAGACCCTGAAGAGCAAACCCCACTTCTCCTGTTCCCCTGGAGACTGGGCTTGCCCCACAGCCGTTATTACCAGCAGTCATGACCCAACTTTGAGAGCTCTGACACACACAAAGTAGGCACCAAGGCCACAGCCCCCATTATCCCTATTGGTCCCAGCCCAGTGACTGTTTCACGTACGCCTTACAGCCAGCTTTGCCCCACTGTTAAATAGCAAGGACAGAGCTAATGCTGGGCAGCATTTGGACTGATCCAACTGAACTTAAATTGATCCTCACACTTTGCTTCAGCAAGGTGTATTCACACAGACAATCCAGAAGAAGTGCTCAAGACCATGGAAGTAAGGGAGTGTATTATAAGTTACACTCAGTGTTAGTGCTACACCAGCATGGGCTTGAAGCAGCCCTCTACCAGAAGGATTACAGTGGGACAGAGAGGGCAACACCATCTCTGCTGTTCAGTACCAATCACACAGCTTTGACAACACTGCTCTTCTCTTCTGAAGTAGAGGATGGAGAAGGTGGGACGAAAGGTAGCTTGAGGGGATAGGGAGGTCTGACAGAAGCAATTGATTTCAACATTTTTAGTGCTTAACATAATAAAAAAAAAATCCAAGCCTTCACAGAATGAAAAATTTCAGAAGTTAAAACACTTAAAAAACACGTACAAAAAAAGGAAACCAATGGCAGCAGACTTTTCTCTCCACCCTCTGTCACACTTGAGCTCTTAATGGTAAAGCAGGGCAGTGGGACACACTGGCATCTCCAGTCCACTGAAGACTGAGTTAAGCACTGGTCACAAACACTTGGAAAGTGTCTTGCACTGACCTTGGAAAAAGGTCCAGAGGAAGCCAATGATGCATCTTCTGTCTCTAATACATATGGATCCAATTCCACCTTCTGCTGCAAAATTGTAACTTTCACTGCAGTCGATGGGAATTACACCTATTTAATAGACAGCAGAATTGATTTTGTGATCTCAGGTGTCTGGGCCTGCAAGATTTCCAGCCCGCATAACTTTAGATAAAAATCCAGCTACCCCAAGATAATGAAGTCTTTGAGATTCCACAAACACTACCTCACTGAGCAAAGCTCAGAGATGGCTAGAGCTCAATGCAATCACAAGCTTCTGCCAGAAACATTGCAGATCAGGATATTTCCAGCCAGGCTAGGGACTAATGTCCTGAGAATTGCTACCCTAAGGGATATTTTTATCACTACTCCATTGCTTCTAGGCAAAATGCAAAGGGGATGATGTGTACACAGAGCTACAATTCCCATCTAAGAATTGAGCCTAAGCTTCACATCAAGCTGTTTGACTTTACTCTGCAGGCTTTCCTTGTCACAGAGCAAATGCAACGATGTGTTTAAGGAGATCCTGTTACCAGACAGAAAGAGTGAGAAAGACAGCAGGAGCAGCTGTCACCTGCTGAGATGCGACTGCAACTTAGTCAGTGTCGCATTGAGGACTGTGAAGTGCCTGACAGGAGCAACAAAAGGTCACGGATATATATTTTGCTAGCGGATCTTGGCACCTTGATCTAAGCACCCTTGGGAAATGGGAAGACTTCTCAGCTTTGCTTCTCTTTGTGCTCTCCTTGCTGAGCTTCTGAGCAGGGCAAGAGGCTGCTGCTGGAGCCCGCAGGTGCCTGGCACCTGGGGGAGTTTGATGAAGAGAACAGGACAAAGACCTGAGGCACAAGGACAAGCATCTACACCCTCTCTGCCAAAACATTTAATCTTTTCTGCGAACGGGAACCCTCACCACACTGAATGAGCACATGGGGCACCACCAGCAGTGGGGAAGAGAAACTGGAGCCAAGCTGAGCAACCAGCTAGGAGCTCAGCAGGGCTCATCTTGCAATGCCATCCCATGACAATGCCTGCTCCAGACATAAAGGCTGCCCTGGAGTCCCAAAGGTGAATTAAGAGCATTCAAGCAAGCCTTTGGCTTGCAATCCCTGTTCCCCTCACAGGATGCAGCCTCTGCTCTCCTCCTCCCTTGGGAGCGCTCAGCGAGCGTTACTGCATTCAATTCAGCATCCCTTCTCCATTAACAGTAACTCCTTACCAGTGGACCCTGCAGACCTAGGTGATGCATTGTTCCCGCTGCACAGAAATTACATTGTTTAGCAGGCATACTGGCCACAAACTTCATCATTTTGTTGGCTCTTGGCCATAGTGATGATGGCCCACTAGGATGGGGAGCAGAGGCAGCTTCCAGGGAGTGGGCCCTGCTGATGGCCTGCTATTTGTCTCTGATGACAGATGTTCCAAAACAGGAAAAGGTGCTGTGGCACCCTGTCTGGAGAAAGGGAGGTGGGAGAAGAGGGAAACAGACACATCATCTCTTCTCTGTGGAGGGCAAGTGGTTAGACTGGAGGGATGTGGTTCGCTGCCCTTCATCACAGCATTACACAGGCCTCTCATTTGCAAAGGGACGGATGTTCATGCCCTCCTGGCAGGCTGGTCAGCAGCTGCACAGGTAAGAGGACTGGGGAGAGATTAAGGATTGTGACCTGGATGCTCAAGGAATCAGCAGTTCAGTCCAGGAGCTCACTGTACTCGTTTGTTCCCATAGCTGTAGCAGTATTCAGCAACATATAGCGAGGAACAGCCTCTTTGGTGCTCATCCTTGTAATTTCCAGTTCAACAGCCCAGTCTCATGTCTACCAGCCTCCCACAAAAGGAATCACAGTACAGAAAACACCACAGCCCTCAGGGCCTGTTTTCTGTACGGTATCCAGCACACGTTAGCACGGGCTGCCTAGTGCATCCCCACCCTATGGTAACCACTCACTACAACAGCTCGTGCCACACAACACCTCAACAACATAGAAAAAGAGGTGCTATGAGATGGGTTTTACACCACTACATAAGCAACCTGATTCACTGCTGCAGAGACACAGCCCCTGAGAAATAAGCCAAGGGAAAGAAGTGATGAGCAGACAGGAGGAGATGGAGACAGAAAACCTTCTTTGTGTTTAATAAAATAGCATCTGCTAGTTACCTCCTTGGCAGTGGTGACATTTATGCTGTAAAGCGGTGCCTTGAGGCAGAAGCCAGCACTGCTGGAGTAACTTCAGCGGCCCTTTGAGATGCTGAGCGCAAATGCCTTGTCCCTGCAGGAGGCTGGAGCACAGCCCTGACAGTTGCCTCCTCAGCTGCAGGCCCTTCCCTTCCAAACTGCTCCAACACATGGAGCCTCCCAGCCTCCTGGAGCCCCGTCTCATACCCCCACAGCTCTTCAGACTGTGCTGCCTGCCAGGAAAGGCCGCAGTTTTGCACTGTCTGAAACACCCAGGTGCAGGGAGAAAGATGGAGATGAAGGATGTGAGACGTGGCCGGCCCAGCCATGAAAACCATCTGGGGAGGCTGTGCCCCGCAGCAACGGCCAGCACTGCCCTTTCACTAACCCAATAATGCAGATTACAGTAGGCTGGATCATCCAACAGGGAAGGCACAAGGTCTCCCCCATAACTTCAACAACAGGTTTCAGGCTACTAAACACGCGACCTGCAATAGACTTCTATTCATTGCTTGAGCCAGATTCCTCAAAATGGAGGTTGATCCTTGCACGTTAGCATTTACTGCTTCTCCCTTTGCATGCTCCCTCCTTCCTTGTAAAACTAAACACATGTAGGCTGTTTCATGGTCTGTCTCACCCAGATCAGTCCACTTGCCACAGAAACGCATCCATGTGGGGGCAGAGCCCAGCAGCACTTTAATGGTGTGTTGCAGTACCAAACACCACTTGAGTAGGGCAGGAAAAGGAGGAACATTAAATACAATCTCACACCAGACATTAAAATCCTTCTGCAGTCATAAAAAAAAAAAAAAAAAAAAAAAAGAAAAAAGAAGTCCAGAACAGAACAAATCTGATTTTTTTGTTGTTGTTATTTTTGTTTTGGGGGTTTGTTTGTTTGTTGCTTTTTTTTTAATCTCTAGGTAACCAGGCAAGCCAAAAAGCCAGCATGGTGAGCAAGACAGCATTTTTCCATTCACCTCCCACTGATGCTACTAAAGCACTGGAAGATGCTCCCATCTGTTCCCAAACCAGGGATTCCCTGCTTTATCCTGCGCTCTTACCCCACAGCACTGCATAGGATGCTCACAGATCTACTTCACGCATCTGAAGAAAGTGTGAAAAAAACAAACTAGCAGCTAATGGCAAAGGGCTCAGCGTGCCCTTGTATACACACTGATGGCACCAGCACTGCTGGGCAGACACTATTATACCAGTTCCCACATAAAAGGCATGAGTTGGAGACCCAGGGAAGGCAGCTTTTCAGTAGCTGTAAGGGACATCTGGTGTGTCAGGGGTTGAGCAGGGTGGGAAGCAGTAGGGACTTTCAGCCCAGATGCAGCCCCATCCTAAGGTGTTAGCAGTCTCATAGATGCAGCATGCTCTGGGAAGGACATGCCTCGGGAGGGCACTGGAATCAGCCAGGTCTGTAAATGACCTTCCCAAGGCACCGTGACAAGCAGAAACTCCAGGTTCATCTGGCTAGAGACACACATGGTGCTTTCCTTCCTCTAACACCCTCCTGCATAATGCTGCTGGCTGCAATGCTCAAACGAGGATGGAAAATGAGAGGGTTTGTTTTGGTGAAGAGTAGGGAAAAAAAAATAATTAAAAAAAAAAAAAAAAAAAAGAAAAGAAAGAAAGAAATAGCCTATTCTAATTGTTTGGAGAGAATTAAGTTATTCTCAGAGAGGAAACGTCACGTAGCAGCATCAGACCTGACGGGGGAAAAGCAAGTCTCTGCTCACTGGGGGGATGTTATTTTGTTTAAAAACCAAAGAACAGTTAAAACTTAGTTCTGTGCTCTGTATCCAATACAGGAATGGATGTGGTATAAGGAACAAGTTTCATCCTGTAGTGTAAGAATTGTCTTGGTTTTCCTTGGATTGCATTTCTCAAATTTTTCCTTCCCTCCACCCCACCAATCCCTTCCATAACTGAATCATGCCTCGTCTACAGAATCAAGGCTGGTGAAGAAGCAGAAAGCAACCAAGCTGGGAGCCCAGAAAGCTTCAGCTCCCTGCAGTGCACAGGGGCCAGAGAGACAGCTCTGAATCCACTGGAGCTCTCTGGGCTAGAGCACATCTGCCTGGCAAAGCTGCTCCCCTCGGTGCCCTCTGTTTCTCACACAAACTTGCCCTTAACTCACAGGGAAGGGATGGACGAGAGCCCATCACCACTTTTTCCTGGCTTGCGGGAAGTCAGTGTTTCGGCCACAGCCGGCTGCGCACGCTCTACGGACCATCCCCACACTGACTCCAATTTACTGATACACTTGATGGGAATCTGCAGTCTGAGGACCGAAATGTAAACTGCTGCTTGTGCCAAGGAGAGCTGCCAGGGTCAGCAGCAAGGGCCAGCGGAGGGAGCTGAGCCCTCTGATGCCATGGTATCAGCCCCAGATAAGGAGGAGATGCAGCCCCTGGAGCCCACCCGTGGACACAGGCTTGTGCAGCATGAGATTCAGAGCTGGAAGAGACTTTGAGTCGAGCGGTGCCCTTCCCTCTTCCCCCCCCTCCCCTTGAGTCACAGCAAGCCCCCAGCAATGTGGGCAGGCAAGCATGTAAAGAGACAGATGTGAATGAAGCCTGCAAGCAAGGCTTCCTCTAGCATTTCAGGGGAACTAACCCTGCCACAGTGGTGTTACCTCACAGAAGAATACACCATACAAGGCATTAAAAAGAACACAAGAATACACATCTACAGAGATGGTGGAGGGAAGCAGGTGCTGTTTTCCATAGTCCTGAAGAGACACAACCAATATGCTTTCTAGGAGAAACATGGTGAATCAGTCTTGCGCAACAGCAGGGACACCAAGAGGCTGTTATTCTGGGGACCTGTCACAGACTCTGCTGTGCATCCCAGGGACACACTAGGTTTCTATAGATACCTTGTATACTTTCCCAGTAGCCATTTCTAAGCCATACCCCATAATATATGCTACAAAACTTTAAACATTAACTGGAGGAAACGCCTTGCCTCAGTCCTTATAGCTTGTAAGTACTGTGCATCCCTCCCTATTCCCCCTTCTCTCAGCAGGGGAGGGTCACACAGCATTTTCTCCCTACAACCAAGGCAAAGCAGCTCCCGACCACCTTCCTGCATGATCCTACCCCAGCAGTCTCCTCCTGCCGGGTTGCTGCTTGGTGCTGTGCATCCCCCATGGGAGCAAGCACACAACTCAATACCAGCTAAGCTCCATCTCCCTAGTACAGTAGCAAAGCAGAGCTTGCTTGTTTTGCTGCAGGAACCAATGCTGCAGAGGACAGGCAAAATGTTAAAGACAACAGAAACAGTTCAGTTCCGTCCTGAACCGAGCAGTTCAGTGCCACTGGCCAGGAGGGGGGAGACAGCAGAATGAAAAAGGGCAACACACCCAAAGCAATGCCAAAGACCTGCAGCTTGACAACTTTTCATGAGTCATTCTTTCTACTAAAGCCCTGGGAACTGGTCACTCTTAGGCCATGGATTGGACCAATTAGCTGGCATGAAAGGCTTAAAATCCTGCACCTGATGGGAGCCAATCACCAGTGAATGTCAAACAAGCAGCACCTTGGATTTTAATTGTCCCCTTACAGCCCATGTTGCTCAGGAAGCCTGGCACAGCCCTTGCTCTGCTTGTTGTCCAGAAAGGCATGCTACAAGCTCCAGAAATGGGCCTCTCCTTCGCTTGGGAATGTGTCTGGCAGCCCTCCTGCAGCAGCCAGCACCCTTGTCAGATGCGTGGAGGAGCCTGCCCTCCACCAGCCCTCCCTCCAGCACCCTAACAAGCCCTCTACTGACTATAAAAGCAGCAATAGCACACTCCACAGCCCCAATACTGTTAAATACTCTCCTAAATATTACAAAATGCCGCTGTCGTCATTCCCATACACGCTCCCCTCATGCCATCGACTGCAGGGACCTCTGCTTGACTGCTTTAGAAATCTCATAAACTTTCCCACTCTTTCTCAAAGCTGGAGTTACTGCTCTCCCTGGCACCCAGGCTGGCTCCCTGAAAGTTATGGCCAAGTCAGAAATAAACTCGTGGGTTAAAAATTGCACAGATTTAAGATTTAAAGTACTTATTTATTTCTGCCTTCCTACCTCCTCCCTGCCTCTAAATGTTTCTGTGACCATCACTAAATTAAAGTAAGTGTAACAAGGCTGAGGAGAATTCCAGCCAATTTTAAAAGCTAAAAACAGCATAGGAAAAATAAACCCATCCTATTACTCCGCCCTTCTCTTATCCTTTCCTTTTTATACAAAGGAAGGTTTTCCTCTCTTCCTATCTTTACTAAAAGGATTTTTCCACCTTAGGCTCCCATATTTGGGCAAGTAATGGAAAACAAGCAGTGTGGTGTCACTGGTTAACGTAGAAGCCCAATATAGAATTAAGGATCAGGAGCGTGGTCAGCTAGGTTTAGAAGTCTTCTCCAGTTCTTACATATTTCAAGATAATGTATTTCAAGACACAACACTGACTTCTCTGGCCTTCTCAGAGGCAGAGTACACGCTCCTGTGCATAAACAAGGGCTTTCCAAATCACCTCCCCATCTCTCCAAACTCTCCATGAATTTACAGCTGCCCTATTACCAAGGACAGACAGGTTAACCCGAGAGCTGGAGGTCTCAAGGCCGGCACAGGGACCAGCAGGAAGCAGTTGGCATCAGATCTGCTGGTGACCCAAAAGACACTGGAAACCATAAGCCTTACTAACCTTGTCAGGTTTTCCACTACTGAGATCACTGGCAGCTTTTGATAGCTGCAGGAACTGGATTTAAGTGGTGCTGAGACTGTTTCCTCATCTGGATTATGTCTGAAGCAGTAACGTAACAAGCAGGCAACAGGGAGGAGTGAGAAGGGGAGCTCCACATACTTATAGCACCCTCAGCACATCTTTGCGTGGAAGCTGGGGCCCGAAGCTTGTGGTCATCAAGCAACTTCTGGCAGACCCCAAGAAAGCATCAGGATCCAGCAACTCCTGTAGCAAGCTCTTGAGAAGCAGCACCCACACTGGCCTCCTCCACCAGGAGCAAACTGGAGTCAAACCAGTTGTGAGCCCAGCTGGATCAAGCTGAAACACACCAGTGGAGAGCACCAACCGGCCATCCTCGAAGGAAACCTGCTCCTCAGCCAGTACTGGCTGAACACGGAGGCAGAGACCACTTTTGCCCTCTCTCCCCATCTCTAAAAGGCTGCAGAGAGGGCAGCTTTCTCCTCCCTGGGCATCTTTGCCATGGCAGGTCTGTGCATCGTCCCCGCCAAGGGGATGCAAAGGGCTGCCCCACTCCCTTCGGCGGGCGAGCCTGCTGCAGTGCCCAGGTAACCCACAGAGATGGAGGGCGCCCAACTCACAGTTTCATCAGGCATTTTTTTCAGACAGTTATCTGGCTCAAGCTTGCTTCCTACTTGAGAAGCACCACCCCACAAACCTTCACGACGGGGCCCCCCTCTGTACACTGTGCAAATTGGAATACAAATCAGAGGAAAAAGCTTTCCTCTGTTTGAACAAATTGCTATAGATTCACCCCCGTCTCAGGTCAGAGCCCCCGATGGGAAATATTTTCACTGGCTGACTGCTAATAGACTCTGGAGCAGCCATTGGATCAATACCTGAATAAGAAAATTAGCCAAAGCACACAATCTGATTTTGCCTTGTTTTGAATTACAGCAGGTTTGTGTTTATTTCACTCCCTTTCCCCTCCTTCTCTCTCTAGCACACTTCCCCCGCCCTTGCTCCCTGGTTACCTATCTATCAAATCTAGTCAGATTTGTGGGAATATAATAAAGTACGTGCAGGAAGATGTAATGCCTTTTGAAATATGTTTATGTGCATTAATATTTCCTAGTGAAACTGCAGCACTGCCACTCCCTCAGAGGAGATGGTTCGAGAGCAACAGCAAGATTTTCACACACCCTCCTCAAAAAAGCCATGTGCAAACAATACAAAAAAAAAAAACAACAAAAAACACCTGCAAAGCAGGAGTGGGGACTGGCAGCACACTCCCTCTCAGAAAACATAAGAGGTCAGCAGTGAGGTTTCAACATTGGGAAATTAAAAAAAATAATAAAAAAAACAGCTCAGTCCTTTCATTCGATATTGGCAGCAATGGAGATGTGTAACTACACCTGAGCTAAATTGCAGACGCACAGAGGGTGAGATAAACACTAGAAGTCATCCCCATTCTTTGAAAGACTTCAGCAAGGAAACAAGAAAAGTTGATGCCTTTCACAGGGATTTAGCATTGTGTTTCTGGCAGCTGAACTCAGGGACCTCCCCAACTTCCCAATCCCTTCTTGCTAGTTTAGAGCCTATTTCATTTTAATCTGGAAATCGCCCTAAAAGAGGGGAAGAGAGAAAAAAAAAAAAAAAACACAGATACTAAGCACATTAAAAATAAAAAGCTACCAAACCAACTGTTCAGATAGGGCACATTGCCCAGATAAAAATTCAGTGGGAGTAAAATAATTCCTTCTACTTCCTACCCCAGCATCCCACTCTCCATGCCACCTACGATTGTGTCAAATGAAGAGAGAAAGCGCGACTCAATCTTCGGCTTCCTGCTCCAGCACGTCACGCTGTGAAGCAAAGCCACCAACTGGGTGCCTATGGAGAACTCGAAGTGCAAAGAAATCCCAGAGGATTCAACGTGAGACAAGGTCCCCCTGTCACATTAGCACACCGCAAGCGGCTTCAAACTAAGCCGTCTGAGTGGGACCTGATATCCCCTTTACAAAGCTTCCCTGAGAAACTGCACATCTTTCTTCCTACCAGTCATTTACTGCTACACACGGGGGACATGGCCCTCTTCTCTTGAGATGGTGCACAGTGCAGGGCATCTGCTGGACACCCCCTGCTTTCTAATCAAGCAAACTGACCGGGTATCCCAAGAGAGATCCTGCAAAATACACTTGCATATGTAATATTTATATATATTACATATGTACACACATACCCACACATGTGTATATAGATGCATACACACATACAGGTATATCACTCCCTGTGGTATGTGGTCAGTGGGCTTATCACCCTTTTCCACCATCTTTAACCCCATGTTTGTTTAATCTTTATTACGCTCACAGAAGAATGCTAAGTATAACTATCAACAGAGATTATGCTGCACATAATGGAAAATGTACAAATGTCTACCAGTGCATCTTCAGTTTCCCTGCTTGTCTGTGGCAGACTATGCCAGGAGTGTGTTAATTACAACACGTTAATCAAAGAATTTTAAAGAGGAGGATAGACCATAAAGCAATCATTTCCATAAACTCCGTGCAGCAAGGACCATCTCATTGAAACCAGGAAAGACACTTCCCCAGAAAGCAGCACTTACACGCTGAATCAAGTCCAGTGAGGGACCACCAAAATGGACAGGCAGGTGAAGCATATGGTATATGAAGAAAAACTGAGAAAAGTTTGAGTGGGTCAGTTTGTTGATTTTTTTCCTCTGAGCCTTAAAAAAATGCAAGGGGATCTTACTGCTATTATGTACCTGGGATGGAGCGGAGGGGGAATAAGATGGATACAGAGTCAGACTCTCCTCAGAGGTCCATGGTAAAAGGAAGAAAAGCAAAAGCCACCAGATACAGCACATGAAATTCCCATTGGCCATTAAGACAAAAACTATTTCGCCATGAAAGTGGTCAAACACCACTAGAGGGGCCCAGAGATCTTATGGACCCTCCATCCTTGGAGATGCTCAAAATTCAACTGGATGAGGTCCTTAACACCCTGCCTTAACTTCGAAGTTGACTTTAACATCAAAATAGCCCTGCTTTGAGCAGAGGACTGGACCAAGTGACTTTCAGAGGTCCCCCCCAACCTCAATTATTCCATGAATTAACCATGGCAAGAAAGCATTAAATTGACACCACCTAGACAACTGGGTTTGCTCTGTGCCCTTGGCCTCCTCCAATGGGGAAGAGAAGCCATACCAACTTAAAAATAGACACACACATGGACTTAAGCTAACAGATTTCAACTTTGAGATGTAGAAGCAAGGTAAAATACCAAAACCACTAAGGAAGACTGTCATGGACATTAGACTTACTAATAAATGTATTTTTCTTTTGCTTATCTGGGGTTTTTTTGGTTTTCAGTCGGTTTGTTTTTTAAGATTTGTTCCATTATTGCAGATGGTGCAGATGTTGGCAGAGATGAACAAGGGTTTTTATGGTTTAGGGTCTCTAAACCAGGCTGCAGTCCAGGCAGTAGGAATTTCTGTCAGTCCCTTCACTGATATCCTGGCTGAATTCTCAATTACAATTAATTTGTGCAGGTTTAAATCTCTGGGCTTGTTGTCTCCCTTAAAAAGGTAAGAGCAATGGAGAGATGCCACAGCTCAGATGCAAGCTCAATCCCAAGGAAACAGAATTGTAGGGATTCTTTTTTCCTTCAAAAACAAACACGGATTTCCCTCTCCTCTCCATACACAGTGTTGATTTTCATCATTATGAAGTTACTGTACTGTTTCTCCCCTTGAGAGCCATAAAACCCAGGAACAACTTCTGGGAAGGTGGCCACAGAGATCCCAAAACAATGCAAAATGTCACAGCTTTCCCCAGGCAGGGATTCCAGTGGAATCTAGCAGATTATCAGAAAGACAAAAGTAGTTTTTCCCAAATGGATGAACGATCCCTCTGCTGTAGTGCCTATGGTCGTACTGCTCACCTAAGGCACCTCACTGCTGCCGTCTGTGGGCATGCAGGCTCCTGAGGGAGAGACACCAAATACTGGAGAAGATGAATAGACCAGCTATAAAAGGGGAAAAGTCACACTCTGAGAGACTGGAAGGAGAAAAGAAAGGTCACTCTATAATTGAAGTAGATGAGGGCTTTTCTTCAGTAAAAAGGACTGCACTTATCTCTATTCAACCTAACCCTCCCCAGATGCTGCAGAAGAACTGCAGTTTTACACTTAGGAGTTACTCAAGAAACAACAAAACACTGATCCAGCAGCAATGCACATTAGGAGCACACAAGTACCACAAGAAGATTACTTCCTCTCTCCACCCTGGGAAACTTGGTGTCTGGAGACTGATCTGTCCTGGAAGATGGAAGAGTTGAGTTTTGGCTTCATTTCAGTGTCAGCACTGGGCTGACAGGTACTCTGGCCCAGCTGACCCCCCCTACCATGAAGGACAGTGTTCCAGAAGACACACTAACTCCAGAAGCTCTCAAGCATTGACAGACTTAGAGTCTGAACTTCTTCCTGGAAGGCAATGAGAAAGTGGACAAGTAATCTTGGAATGTATCTGCCCAAGAAAGAGGCAATAAATAAAAAAAAAAAAAAAAAAAAAAAAAAAGGCAAAGACAGCAATAATACCTGTATTAAGAACATCATGGACTGAATTCATGTATGTAAATCCACACACTTAGTTGGCCAAAGAAGAGGGTGAGGCTGGCAAGATGTCTCTAGGAAGAAGAGCAGAGTGAGGGAGCATTGGGTACCTGAAAAGCTACTCGACAGGGAAAACGAAACAGCTGAAACTAAGTTTGCTCTCTCACTCTTGCTCTAAAATGGAAGCAGTGATGACAGTTCACACCAGCAGAGTAAATGCAAGAGCAGAGATTGTTAGTGGCGACAGAAACATCCCTACTTCAGTTCACATCTGGTCTCATACACAGTCTCTCCCAAGAGACCCAGCATCTAGCACTTGAACCCAAACTCCCAGCTCCCTGATGACCACCAGGCTAGGTTCTTACCTCACTGAGATGATACATTTTATGTCCAATGTGTGTGAATAATTACAAAAAATACTAACATGGACACAGCAGCAAAGTCCATCTGCTCTGGGTAGCAAAGCAATCTAAACACATTATGCCTAGGTCCTTCTCAGATATTTCTCCAAGAGTAACAAATACAATGTGGCTACATTTGACAGAAAGATCCTAGATTCACAGCAACTTTGGAGGCTTACATGCACCCACACAGCATCCGTGGCATACAAGGTATTTGGAAATCAAAGACCAAAGCAGCAAAGGCAGGGTGAGGGCCTACGGCACTGCTCAGACCCTTATGCCTCCCAGACAGAGAGCCACCACAAAGTAGCCATAAACCCAGGAGGTGGAGAAGGGCAAAAGCTGTCACGCAAGGCACTACCTGAGGGAACATTCCTTGATAGCAAGGGAAGCTTTCCACTACCTCACTCAGCTGCCATGTGCCACTGGTCTGTACCTAGTTCCTTAGAAGTCAACTATTCAGGTTAAAATCAGGAGAGTCAAGATGCAAATATCAACCCTCCCAAACAGAGGCCAGTTACAAGCACAGCTGGTCAAGCCACATGCACAAACACCACAAGGTCGACAGCTGCCCCAGTAAGGGACTGGGACACAGGCGCTGAAGATACTCCATGCTTCTCCAGAAGCGTTCAAAAAGCTTTGTGGAAGAGGGTCAGGAAAATACCCTTCACCAGCACCATGCCTGCTACTTAATCTTATTCATACAAAAAGATCAAACCAAGCTTCCAGCTGCTGTTTGCCTTCAGAGCTATAACTCAGTATAAAGGTATTGCTGGCAGCATTTCAATGCCACTTGGTTTTCCCTTGCTGCCGTTTCAGCAGTAGGAAATGCCGTTGTATTTGGATATTTGCATGTGGGGAAGCAGGGGAAAAGGGCTTTCTTCAGTTGCAGACCTCTTGCAGGATTTTGTTGACATATTCATTTTATGTGCAAAGCCCTCTCTCACAGAGCCAATATGTGTATTTAAACTAAGTGATAATGTATCCCTTTAATACAGCTTTTATTGTTCAAACAAATATTATTTTAGGCAAAGTGAATTCAGCAAGGATTCTGAAGGTGAAACAACAGGAACTGAGCAAAGAGAGAAGGCAGCGGGGAAGACAGTGGGGACAATGGAAAAAAGACTCACCACCACCAGGCCCTTATCTCCAAAGCAGAGTGAGATCCTGAACACTACCTCTATTTATGTCCCTTCTTTCTAGCTGTACTTTTTAAGGCCACCAGAAAAGGTAGGGAACAAATGTAGGTGACAAAGGCCAGAAGAAAAGATTTCAACAGGTGTAATGAAATTAAGCAAAGGAAAGGAAGAATTCCTCTTATCCCGACACAGAAATCCTGCAGGAAAGCAAAGGATGATGGAAAAAAATGAAATCCAAACAACTTTTGCCAGCTACCTCCAATTCACTTGAAGGCAGAAAGCCACAAAAGTGACAGACCTGCAATTTCTAGGAAAAGTTACTGAAGTAGTATCACATATCAGAGAAAACAGCTAAAAACTTTTGGGGTAAAATGATTGGTTTTCCTGTTATTCCAGACTGACTGATGAAAGCGGAGGCATGACTTGCTGCGAGTTAAGCTCTAGTTAAAGTATAATAAGAATTATCCCATTCTGGAATAATAACAAGCATAATCCAAATCCTCTAGAGTAGTGGGTCTTGAAACCAAAGCGCCCAGACACTTTTCAAGCCCAGAGAAACAAGAAATTCCCCCACAGGAACCACCATCTGGGAGAGTAGATCCGGAAAGCAGTGACTGCAGGCTTGGCCTCTCTGGCAGCACATTACCTAGCTAGCCCGTCTCGAGGCACTGCACTCTGGTTGTACAAAACAAGCATGCTTTATGAAGAAGGTTCACACTCAAGGATTTTCTGTGCTTTGATGACAGATGTGCTGCCGGGTTCTCCAACAGCAGCTCGCTGAAGGCAGCTCAGGGACTGCCCAAGAGAGTGACAGAAGCTCAGTGACCACAGCAACCAGGCATCAGTAAAAAGATGCTCATCAATGCATCGAAGTGGAAACTGCCACAAAACTAAAAATGTCTTGAGTCAAAATTTAATGGTGATGGGGGAAAAAAAAAAACCCGATCAAATGTCCCTGAAAACCTGTAAACTACTAAGACAGGACACCACATAAACACTGAGGTTGCCTGTCTGTGCCCTCCCCCCTTCACATCCAGATGGAAACACCTCACTGAAATCACCAGCTTCATCTTCAAAACATTTGTCAGAGGCAGACAAATGGCACACCTTCCATTCAAGCAGCAGAAGGCCAGGAGAAACTGACAGATCTGGCCTTTTTTTGCAGTTTGTTTTAAGGCTTTTTTTTTAAAAAAAAAAAAAAAAAAAAACCACATACTTGGCTTACACTGAAGTCTTAAAAAAAAAAAAAAGTCATAAAGGAAGACTGTCAGCAACAGGATCCAAGCCATTACGTGCAACATTTCAGGCCAGCAACCAGAGCAACGGCTCATCTGGATTTAACTCCCTTGCCTTAAAATTAAAATGCTATCTACATGAGTAGCACATCAGAGCCAAAAATTGTAGCCAGGAAAGTGAATCCTCTAAGATTCCCCCCCCACTATGCTTCTAACCTCTGTTCTCCCAGAGGATCTGAAGAAACACAACCATTCCTCCTGGCCAGACAGTAGAAGAGGCTGGAATCAGAGTCTGGCCAGCAGCTTTTGCTGGTGGATCAAGGGCACAACGGCTGCCTGCTTATGCCCCTGTAGTTTCTGGGCTAACAAGTAAAAAGTCATCTGTGTCAGCAAGGCAAGCAGGTGTGACAAAGCACATGCAAGAAATAAGACCTTCTATCAACAGAAATCCAATCAGCCAAATATGCCTGGAAAACAAATTACAATGACTAACTGGATCAGACAAAAAGGGAGAAATAAAATACAAGAAAAAACAGAAGAGTTAGTTCAGCAAATGAACCCCTTAATTACAAGCTATCGCTCACATCACACCACCCTGTGATTTGGGCTCCGGCCTTGGTGTTTCCCCACAGACAACAGCAACACTCACACAGAGCATTCAGAACCTTTAAAAAAGGTTCTCTTAAAAGGACCTTTTCAAAAAGTGTATAGGAGTATATATGCAAAAAACTACATTAAATCCTCTTGCAACTGGGGTGCTAAGACTAACCGCCTTTTACGTGACCCTGGAGTTACAGCTATCTCTCTCTGGGAGATGTGCAATCCTGTTGAGGCAAGGCTTCTGCCTGGCAGAGACAGCAGTTCCCACTTGCTCTTCCAATCCCTCATTTCCAACAGCAACGTCACGGGTATTACCGTGAGGCCAATGAAAGAGAGAAATATTCACACTCCTAGAATTTACACACCATCAACAGCATCCATTTCTTTTCTCTTTTTTTTTTTTTTTTTTTTTTTCCATCTAGCAATAGCTAGACACATTTCTTTCTCATTTCCCCGTCTACCTCACCAAGCATATCACAGATCCTAGTACTTTTTAGCACCTTCCCCTGCTTCCTCCTCCTGCAAAGCTTTTATTTAGGCCTAACAAGCAAAAAGCTCATACGGTGGTTTCCCTCCCCCACCCTCTCACTTACTACTTCTGCAAGACTTGCTTTGAAACAATTAAATGCAATTCTTAAATTAAAATCTGTTTATTAAGAATTAGCTCTGCTGGAGCTTTTCTGCACTCTGCTCTATGCAAAGAAAGAAAGTTTGTGATGCTGTGATGCAGGGCTTGCTCCTCATTTTTCTTTACTGCTCTTTTAAGTGTCTGTACAAAATGCCCTGCTGACCCATCTGAAGCTGAGTGATAAGCAGCTGATCTACTGTGTTTTACCGGATGTGTCTTATCTAAAACCATCTCCTTAAGCAAGCCATATGCTGCAAACATACTTTGAAATGTCTCCATAATAATCTCAGAAGCAGAAATGTTTGTCAAATAGCACACACACTACTGCTGGCCACTTGGAATAACCATCAGCCACAAGTAGGTACATATGCTCATTGTGATCTGCAAAAATCAGCGTGGCATCTTTGCCAAGGCTTAGCAAATGCCAGAGTGGTTTCTAGTTTCGATAACTACCATTCATTTTGGCTAATTTCTCCTTTTACATGGAGTTTCAAGCCTGATTACCAACGACGAATATGTAACAAACTGCTCCTTTCAATTTGTTTTGGTGATATTCATGCCTTTCACCTAACATCCCAACACGAAAGATTTATAGTATTAATCATGCACATCATAGTAAACAGTCATTCTCTACTGTCGATTGCATTTTTCTGCTGGAATAAGGATGAAAGTCCTGAGCTGCTTATCATTTGACCAGCCAGAAAACAAACTACTATTGTGCTATTTTAACCAAAGCTGGAGCTTAGTTTCTATGGGTAACGTCTTCAGATGCAACTACATGGTTCAGGAGCTTGACTATCCCATTCTGAAAAACAATTTAGAAACTTAATCACAGCTAAATGCAGGGCTTGTCTACGCAAGAAGTTATTCAGGAATAGCTCTTAAAAATTAAACTTTAATTCTAGACCTGTTGTCTAGAGGCTCTCTTTCACAACAGCAAGCTGCATTAAGCCAGCCTGCATTCCTGCATTGCAAACTATGCTTGCTTGAAAGATACCACAGAGCAAGAACAACCCCAGCATTTTTCTTGCTGGAGTCAGCAGCTACTGGATTGCGGTCGCTAAACCGCTTCAGCCTTTGAGCTTCAAACTGCACCCCACAAGAAGACTGTTAGTTGGATCTACGAGATCACTAGCAAGTTGTACAGCCAGGAGTTAAGTATATTTGTTTGCGCTGCCATCCAAAAGCAAGCGTGAACCTGGTGTAGGTGCCCCACAATTCATCTATCAAGGAGTCAAGCACAGTATATTGCTGCCAAGTGACCCCAGGCACGGGAGGCTCAGCACACACTGCAAAGCCCACTCAGGACATTGTGTAAATGGTTGAAGGACCGACCAGGCTGAGCTCCACACTGTTACAGCTGTACTGTGATCAGTAACCGAAAGAGCTAATTCAAAGCTAGCTCAAGAGTGCACTCACAAGTTAGTCCTACTTTACTGTAGGCATAGTGTACATGCACCTTAAATCAATTTGTTTGCAAAAACATTCCCCCTAATCCCACCGTGTCATAGCATTGGAAAGTCCCTGTATTCTGATTCAGTTTCCAAGTATTCATCATTTGTAGAGGTACAGGGAATAGCAAAGTGAGGTGCTGTCTTTCACTACACCTTGAAATGGGGATATTCCCAGCCTGCAGCTAATATCACTGCCCACTTCCAAGTTCCAATTTCCAGAGATAAGAAGGTCATCTTATTCAGCAAATATCTGATGACTGATCAAGATAATCTCCCTCACAAAGATATACTTATGAATTTTAATTGGTCTAAATATAAAAGAAAAATCACTTTCAAAAAAAAAAAAACAAAAACAAAACATAAACCAAAAATCACTGACATTAATTCCTTTCTGCCTTCATTAGCATTTGGGAAACAAACACTAGAGATTACCTCTTCTTATCTTCATACTTGTAAGAAAAATAGGAATATGGCTTAGCACGTACTTAAAATAACAAAATGTGTTGGAATATTCAGATTTTCCTTTTGCTTCTTCAAAAGCTGTGCTTTGCTCTAGCATCCAGAATCCTTGACTTTGAGATAACTGGATCAGAGCCTGTTTTCAATGGCTTATTCCTTCTTATCGAGGATGTATTTACCTTGGATCTATCAGCCACAGGGATTGCACTTAATACCAGCTGCACTTTACCAGAGAGAAAAGGATGGTTAAAACTTTGTGATGTTCGATTCTCCATTCTGCCACAGGCAAATCACTTAATCTCTATCTCATTTCCCCACATGCAGAGTAGAATAACTGTAGGCAACAGAGGCATTGCGAAAGGTGGGAGT
Organism: Tyto alba; assembly: GCF_018691265.1. NCBI lineage: Eukaryota > Metazoa > Chordata > Aves > Strigiformes > Tytonidae > Tyto > Tyto alba. Next base: position 28,736,833 of record NW_024881278.1, on the reverse strand, counting down.
TCATAGATATTAGCAATGGGAAGCGCATAAAGCCCACAATAAATCCTACTTGTGTACTCTTGGAGGGATTTTCTGGGTCTAACAACTACAAAATGCCCCAGACCAGTTAGGTGTTTTAACAACCCAGCTGGGTTCACTTGACTGGCAGGAAAGTTCAGTCTCCCATCCCCAGCTGGCTCTTAGTGCACAAGCTACTTTTGTGAGCCCCAATTTCTCACATTTTCACTATTTCAAGGGACGATCTGAGTCAGAATAACCTGTTTATTAAACTTAGTGAGAGACAGTCATTCTTCACTCTAATTCTACAAATGCCTTTTCACTGTACAAATCACACAACAAGCACCAGAAGGTGAAATGACACTGGTAGGCAAAATCCATTTTGCCATGTTTCTCAAACACATGTCCAAATCACATCTTTGTTTTGCCTTTTTCTTTCATCACAAAGGCACATGAGAGATGCACAAGATTCCCATCCACATTTATTTTAAAACAATTTACACCAATTAGTGAAGGACCATTTCCTTCTGAAACAGGAGCAGCAATGGCAAGCAGCTACTCTTGTATTAAACGTCCACCTGCAGACATCCTAAAGCCTTTCTCACAGCTTGACTTTAGCTGTCAATGTTATGTCAGTTCTTCTTTAGGCAACATTTGCTAATTTGTCTTTAGAAACCGCTGTTCTTACTGCACCTTTGTCAATGTTATCCTCACCCTGCCATCATTTCCATTTACACGAACCCAGCAAAAATATCTGCACGCCATTTGTCCTACACTACAGCTCACAGTGGAGAGAAGCCACAAGCCAGCACATCACATCCAGATGGATTTTTAGTTACATCAGCGAGATCTCCCTTATAAAAGCTAAAGCAAAGGGATAGCAGCCAACACCGTGGCCATGACCGATTTGCAGCATGAGCGACAGGAGCAACAGGAAAGCGAGAGACCGGCCAGGTTGATAAAAGCTGTTGAGATCCTTGCTTGCCACCTTGCTGCACCCTTTCTCTGGGGCTCTGCAGCCCAGCACAGAGCCGTGACCCACTCGCAGAGCAGTGCCGCTGACTCCAAAGCACCAGGCCACGCTGGTACCACAGCTGTCCCCAGTGGGCTGCCCTGCCTTCTTCGCAACCCCTGAAATATATAACTGTGTCTACTCTGCTGTTCATTACTGGCACCATACTAAGAACACAGAGCGCTTTACAGAAGCATACAAAGGGAGCATCCTTCTCAGAGGAGTTTAAACATTACTAGACCATACAGCGCTCTGTAGATTTTGGGAATACAGCCATACAAACACTGCGGTAACCATATTGCCTAGTCTAGAAGAAGTAGTAGAAAATTTAAAGAAATAATAATTTATATTCAGCAGTTTCTGTCTAGATCCCTGACAACTTCAGGCATCTCCCTTCGCCAGCCACAGACCAAATTGTTTAGGCATTAAAAACTAAGGTATTAGTAGTTCTAAACTGAGCTGGGATACAGCACGACCGATGCACTGGTTCAAAGAGCTCCTTGTAGGCCTGTTCAAAGGCATCCTTATAGCCACGGTGCTCTGAAGACAATGTTGCACTAAGCTAGGGATCCAAAGTCATGTTTTCCCAAGAGCCAAAGCACCAGCATCAATCAAATGCCTCTAGTCTGGCACCCCCAGCTCTGCTGCATCACAGAGCCAAGGAGATATATCACAGAACTAATGCCCTCATCTGAGCACACCAGAGGCCCTGATAGCCAGCCACCACCTTGCTGTCTTCTCTTCTCCTCCTGACAGAACATCATCTTTATCAATGCCACAGACAGCGGAATTGAGTGCACCCTCAGCAAGTTTGCGGACAACACCAAGCTGTGTGGTACAGTTGACACGCCTGAGGGAAGGGATGCTATCCAGAGGGACCCGCACAAGTTCAAGAAGTGGGCCCATGTGAACCTCGTGAGGTTCAACAAGGCCAAGTGCAAGGTCCTGCACCTGGGTCAGGCCAACCCTGACAGGCTGGGGGTTGAAGGGATTGAGAGCAGCCCTGAGAAGGACGACTTGGGGATACTGGTGAATGAAATGCTGGACGTGAGCTGGCAGTGTGCACTCATGGCCCAGAAAGCCAACTGTATCCTTGGCCGCATCAAAAGGAGTGTGGCCAGCAGGTCAAGGGAGGTGATTCTGCCCCTCTACTCCACTCTGGTAAGGCCCCCCCTGGAGTGCTGTGTCCAGCTCTGGGGCCCTCAGCGCAGGAAAGACTCGGGCTTGTTGGAGCAGATCCAGAGGAGGCCACAAAAATGCTCAGAGAGATGCAGCACTTCTGCTATGAGGTCGGGCTGAGAGAGTTGGGGTTGTTCAGCCTGGAGAAGAGAAGGCTTGCTGAGACCTTATTGCAGCCCTTCAGACCTTAAAAGGGGTCACAAGAAAGATGGGGACAGACTTTTTAGCAGCGCCTGTTGCGACAGGACAAGGGGTTATGGTTTTTAACTAAAAGAGGGTAGATTTAGGCTAGATGTAAGGAAGGAACTTTTTACAATGAGGGTGGGGAAACACTGGAACAGGTTGCTCAGAGAGGTGGTAGGTTCCCCATCCCTAGAAACATTCAAGGTCAGGCTGGCCGGGGCTCTGAGCAACCTGATTGAGTTGAACATGTCCCTGTTCATTGCGAATGAACAACAACAACAACAAAAAAAAAATCCCCCAAAACACAACCACACAGGTATGTGAAGGAAAAATAAACGGAGGCTATGGTTGAAAATCTAATTCAGGATTTAAGAGGCCTGCACTCACTTTACTGTATGATCTTTTATGGGAAACAGACAAGAAGATGTTCCTGGAAGGAAAGAATAGCACTTTGCTTTCCCACTCTGCAAGGGGTATTACAAAGGAGAGCGAGGAGGAAGAAAAAAAAAAAAAAAAAACAAACAAAAAAAAAACCCCACACCACCACAAATAATGAACTGATCGGGTACAATGTGACAGAGCATCAAACCCTAAAACAAGCCCGAGAGAGGTGCAAGGCAGCGTGCCCGCAGCCAGAGCCGGGGGCCCGGCAGCCGCAGCCCAGCCCGGGCCTCCGCTCCCACCCGCGGGCCGCTCCCCCCCACCGGCGGGGGCTTCGCGGAGGCCACCAGAGCGGAGACCGGGCCCCCGAGCTGCCTCCGGCCGCTCAGCCGAGCCAGGGACAGCCAGCCCGTCCCCCCGGGGCCGCGCCCACAGCCCGCCGCCCCACGCGTGTCCGCCAGCGCCCCGGTTCCGCCGGCAGACGGGCGCTCCCGAAGCGGCTTTTCGGTTTCCACGGGGTTTGCGTGGAGCAAGCCCAGGCACCCTCTGCCCCCCCCCCAAACCACCCCCCCGCCGTGGGAAAGGGGTGCACCCCCCACCACCACCCGGCGCCGGGGCGATGCAACGCCTCCCTCTGCCGGGCAGCGGCGGAGCGGCACGGCCCCACCGCCCAGATGTGCACACACCCCACCACCACCCCCCCCCGCCCAGATGTGGTGCCCAGCCACAGCTGGAGAGAGCGGGCGGGAGGAGAGCAGGAGCGGCCCGCAGCCGGCGCGCCGCACCCGCGCAGGAGTCGGGAAAGCAAGCGCGGAGCCGAGACCTGCGTTCCAAGAACCACTCGTCCCCCAGCATGTAAACTTTGAGCCCCCCAACGAGCGCTGCCCCAGCCAGCCCCTGGGTAACTGCCCTTTTCTGGCTTCACTTTGGTTGAGCCAAGATCAGCTGGTGCCCGGGGTCTCCCTTTCCTGGCTCCACTTCTCAAGTTCTTTCCCAGCTCTTTAATGCAGCGTTTTTGAGCATCAGTTCCATGGGTTATCACACATTTAATTTCTTCTTTTAAACACTAAGCAAGTGGTTGGCTATAAAAACCAAACATCTGTTGTTCCTTCAACCCCTTCCCCCAAATAAAGGGCAGATGAAAGCTTTTTTTTTTTTTTTTTTCTTTTCAAAGCAAGTGCTTTGGATCCTAACAGAGTAGAGATCTCACCAGTTAAACATGGGCACAGAGACATGAAACACACACACTCTCCTCTCCCACTTCTTCGCAGCACATCACACTCCCTGGTAGATCCTGGGGGCCCTGCCAGATCCGCATTCTGCTGTGCAATGTCAGTGCCATATCCCTCCCCCATCCTCCACAAGCCTGGGGGACTGGCACATTTTCCCTTTCTGAATTTAAACCCGTGCAACACTAGCAGTTGATGATTGGCGAAAGGTGGCCAAGATATGGTGGGCACTTGATGTGTTCACTCTGACCTCTTGAGAGCAGAAATGGTCCCAGAGTTTTCTTAACAGTTTCAGTCTACGTAAGGCCTGGGCTACCAGGTATAGCCTAAAGAAACCCACTGTATTACCAGATGTGGGTACCTCCAGCATCTCTGGGAACAAACCAACATTTTCCACTCTCTCGTCTGGAAGGCTCATCTTCCACACTGCGAAATGCAGCCCCCTTTGAGGACATAACACAGCAACCTCTTCACAAAAATACCAACATCTCACCTACCCCAGTGAGAACTTTATCAGTGAACTGTCTCTCCAGAGCTACACAGGCAAACCAGCTGACTGTGGACTTAGCTTACACTGGCTAAAGAAGCCTTTTGCAAGTAGGGTTCAGAACATTCCCACAAACCGAGTACGAAACACCCTCCACCCCGAGCAGTCTTTCCCTAGGAGAAATGCATCTCTCTGTTGCTTTTGCCAACACATTGGCACTGGGCAGAATGCAATTTTTCCCCACCCCCCCTAACTCTGCCCTCCTCATAACAAGCCCTGGCCAGGCAGGCAAAGACTCTTAGCATAGACAATGCTTAATGAACCAAGAGAGCATGGTACATGTGGAGGGAGGGACTGGAAGCCTGAAACTGCATTATTCAAGCAAGCAGAATAGCAGTAACTCCAGTCCACACACAGGCAAAACAGTAGGGCTTCTGGTTGATGGGAAGCGTCACAAGATCTCCAAGTTTCCAGCACATCACTTCAGTCTTGTTCCTTAAAAATAAGGACAGCAGCCCCAGCAGCACGGCCTCCCTTACTGTCACTGCTGAATTGCTGTCTGCCCACTGAACCTCCAAGGCCATCTTCTGCTGCATCACCCACTTATCAGGAGCCACTTACTATATCTCCCTCCCCTCTCTCAAATTCATCTGAAATATGTATATATATTTCAAAAAAATCCAGTGCAAACCTGACACAGTGATAATTTTAAAAGCTATGCTGCTCATGTCAAATTATTCAACATCTGTCTTCATGTTCCCACAAAAATTAGCATAGGATGGTGGTTTCTGATGACACCTATAGTGAAATATTTTGACTTCTACCAGCAAGTTGCAAACAACCTGTCAAGAGGATAATGTCGGTTTTCTAGTACTGCATATTAAAGCCAATTGAGGGCTTATATGGTGTGTGAAGCTACTGACCTGACCTAAAAACAGAGGCCTTAGTGTCACAGAAGGGTGAATCTGACACACTACAGCTGGAGAACAGCAAGGCATACTGAAGCACAGGGCTGGACAGATTTAATGCCTTGACCTTGAAGAGCTGCTGAAGAACTCTGCAGATCTTGGACCCACCCAGCCCTTCAATGAGACTATTTCTATAGCCCTCCAGTTACAAAACTCATTCCTGTAACCAAAAGGCTACAGCCTAAGCCAACACAGATTTAAAGACTGGACAACAAGGAGAAATGGCTGAGCACAAATGGTGTGTGTATATATACACACATATACACATGCACATTTATAAAAATATATATATACATACACAGATATACATGGTTTGGAGGACCACTGTGCTCATACAGTACATTTAGCAAACAGGATCAGCCAAGTCGTGGCTCACAGGAGCCCGCTCCTCCGCTAGCAATCTGCTTACCCATTTCTGATGGCATAAGGTGTGCTGGGGTAACAGCAAGATAGCTGAAGAGCTCTGTGCCTGGACTGCTGTCCGGCTGGAAAAACAGCTAGAGCCAAAGGCAGGGGAGAGGGACTGAGCCAGGTCACCAAGCTCAAGGTTAACATTCGAGTGTGTCTGTGCCCCCAGAAACTGGCAGCGAAAGACAGGCACGCACACAGGTTGCAGGAGGGTGTGAGGCATCCTGCAGTGAAAACTCTAAGAGGGTAGGGTTTACTTTACAGGTAAAAGGAGCAGGAAACAAATCATGTCACACGTACATGAAATGAAAAAGTGTGGATGTTTATGGCCTAAACCCAGGATATGTTTTACCATGACACTCCTCCATCGCAGGCGCAAGAAAACATTCTTCCACTAGATTTTTTTGGCTGCCTGTAGTGGCATCTCACACGTGATTCAGTGTGATGGTGTCTCTTTAAAGAAAGAGATTTACTGGGTCATTTATTCCCCACCTCAGAGGCCAGGGCAGGACTACACTGTATTGGAAGTGCTTCAGCCCCACCAGTTTCAAGTGCACGAAGTACTGCAGCCCATCCAGCCCCTCTGATCATGGTGCCAGGCAGCTTTCCCTGCTGCCCAGCCTAAACCTTCCTTTTGTTCCCTTTCCATTACCTTGCCATAGCCCCTCATCACACAGTAATGACCATTCCTGAAATGCCTTTTCTGCAGGTGAATTATGTGAGGCAGGCGACAAAACATCCCTGTCTTTTATTCAGCCTGAAAGGCTGCTGCTGATCAGCTGGACTATGCTAGCCGCAAGACAACCCAGAAATGTTAATTATATACTGCACAAGGAGTAAGCAAAGCAGCAGCCCTCTGCACGCTCTGAAGCAGAGCTATGCAAGTCCTGAAGTCTGCAAGGCTGACTGGGAACCAAGAGGCATGCTCTTCCCTGTGGAAACACTCCCTGTTCTCCCCTATCAGTCTAATTTGTAGCCTTTAAGTGTTGATAACTCCAAGCCTGGAAAGGCAAGTCCCCTTTCTCCTCACTTCTTCCTCCCTCCTCCCAAATTCTGACATTTCCTAGAGATCTATTACAGCTTGCTCCTCATCTTGACCAGCAGCATTAATGCACCAGGATTCTAAGACACATGCAGTTTGGGAAACGGAGTACCACAAAAGGCTAATAAAAGTTGCCTCTTGGCAGTCTGCTGAACCACCTTCCGTATCAGGCCAGCCCCGTCTTATCGCAACAAACAAGGCAGAAAAGATGGGATCAGCTAATGAGAAGAGGTCTTCAGACACACTTCAATCATTACAACAAATGCCAATTTATATAACAAGCCTCTCCAGGTAGCAGGCTAAAAGCACCTTGACTCCTAATTAAATTGCACCTCCATTGCAAATGCTCCTTTCCCAGAAACCTCCTTACACACATTTTATTTATACCATTCATCTCAATAAACCTCTCCAACAACTCTGCTCTTCTAGACAGAGGTCTTTTGTGCACATCCATGTGGCTGTATTATTTAAAGGGTACATCACATGGATACTTTATCTAGTTTAATCTGATTTAATCTCAGCTGATTTACTAAAGTGAAATATATTTATAGACCCATATAGATGACTCTTGCCATCTCCATCACCATAAATAAATATTCAAAAGCAGGAAAGCAGATCTGAAACATGATACTTGAGTTCTCATAATTTCTATATTAAGTGCCACATGAGACTGACATTCACAACACAGCACTCTCAAGTACAGATTAAAGCTATGGTGAGAGACCAACATTTAGGACAAACCAAAGTGGAGCAAGGCAGCAGGACTAGTTTCTAATCCTGCTTTATTTACCCTTGCAAATATAACTGTATCAGTCCAGCTCTGCTTGAACCATCAACAACAGCAACCTCGCATCCAAACGAACAGGTCCAGCTGCTCAAGGCATGAAATCGGTGCGGGGTAGTGGACGGAAGGTAGGATAGGGAAAGGCAATATGAAAACTATTAGTCACCGTAGAAGTTTGCAGTGTGCCGATTCCACGAGACACTGCCCTGGGCTGCACTCAGCGACAGCTGCGTATTAAGGCTCCTGACGGTCTCAACAGATAGTTTGAAGAGGTAGGGGAGGGGAGAGGAGGGAAGAGACTGGATTTCTCCTTTGCGTACTGAAGTAAGAGAATAGATAGTAGTGTACCATTTTGGCTTAAAAGGATGCCTTCATCTTAGTGCATGCCTATATCTGTGCTTTCTTTTGTACACAGCTCCTCCAACCTCTCTCTGAGAGAAAAAGACAAAAACATCAGTAAGTTATTCTGAAGATCTAATTTAGCAGCAACTCTATCAAATGCAAGTTCACTGAAATGGATGAAAAAACACAACGGGCAACCTTCTAAAGCACACTTAAGCAAAAACAGTCTGATCCTCTTGCTACCATCCTGAGCAGAGAGGCCATTCTATAGCAAGTGTCAGCTACTCAGCAGCAAGCACGCTAAAACAAAATAACAGAAGTTCGACTAGAAGCAGATTACCTGTTTTACAGGATTAAATAACCTGCCCTGACCAGGTTTCTGTACCACAAACTCATTCTACTCATCTTTCCAGCCTTCAGAGGGTCCTACAGTTTTCCTCTGGACATGCAAACGGGAAAAAACACATATACTGGGAGGAAGAAAGAAAGAAAGAAAGAAAGAAAAAATAAAAGGGAAGCTAAACATCCTTCATTTAAAATGCTTATTTTACAAAAAGGACCCAAACTCAAATTAACATCCCAGCCTTTAAGGAGAAAGGCGGAATTGTTTCCATTAAAGAAATACATCATTAAAAAGTGACCTACAAAGACTTACCCATAGTCAGTGAGACTGAACTGATCTTTGCCAGAGCTCACACAAGAGACTGGCTGCGTGCTGTTAAAAAAAAAGGGGGAGCGGGGGTGGCTAGATTCTCTCACTGGGGTCTCTCTTCAGAGCTCAGAGAGCTTGGCTTGTTAGAGGCAGAGGCATGCCTTCCAGAAGGACTTTACAGCAACGCACAACTGAGTTGTAAGCCAAGATAAAGCCGGCTTGTTATGAGAGGCAAGTCTTGTGGGTTGCTTTTATTTATTTTTTCCCAGTGTATTGGAAATGCAGATCTTGCAAAGCAAGAATTAAGAGAGGGCTGGGAGAGGGAAAGGGGGGCTGCACGGCTGGCTGAAGTAAATCCCGGCTGTTCTCCCAGCGCAGGGCTTGTGCTCGGCGGGGGGCAGGGGTGCCGTCCCCAGCCTCTGCCTCCTGCCCTCCTCTCTGCCCTCGGGAGCTGAGGAGGGGCTGCGGGAGCCAGACCTCTCGGGGGGACTCCCCAGCTTGCCGTTTGCTACTCTGCCTGAAAACAAGGAGGGGAAGTAAGCACCATAACTGCCATAATAATAATAATGAAAGAGGAAAGAAAAGGAAAACAAACAAACAAACAAAAAAAAAAAAATCAAGCAGCTCCACATCAGCTCTATCACAGACCATCACCCACCCCACGATCTTAAGAAGGAAATCAGCGGCGAAGTTCAGGAGGGTGCAAAAACAGCCTGACCCCCCTCGCCCGCCGCGGGAGGGGAGGGAGCCCGGCGGGGCTCGCCGTGGGGTGTGTGTGTGGGGGGGGGGGGGAGTCGGGGAGCGGCAGCGAGGGAGACCCCCCCCCCCCGCCCCGGCAGCGAGCCCGGGGAGGCGGCGGCCGCCCCCCTCTCGGCTTCCCCGGGCCGGTGCCGCTGCGAGGGGGCCAACCCGCAAGGGGAGGCGAGCGACCCTCCGTCCTCCCCCCCCCCCCCCCTCGCCCCAAAGAAACCGCAACTCGGAGGTGCTCTCCGCGTTTCGCACGCCGGCATCGGCGTGGCGTCCCCACGCGAGGCGGGTGGGGGAGAGGCGAGGCAGGGCCGGGGTTCGGGGGGGGGGGGGGCGCTCCCCGCGGCAGCTCTCGGGGCCCCGGGCGGTCCCTGGGTGCCGGCTCGTCGGGCTCCTCTATCCGAGCCGGCCCGGGGTTACGGCCGGGAATTACGAAGTAGCTACAGGCGCTGGAAGCCCTCTTGCTGCATAAATCTCACCGCTCAGGCTGCGACGAGCTTCGCCAGCATCATTTACTTTCTCCTGCAGGTGCTTTTTAACTTTGATCCCACCGCCGCCGCCGTGTGCGCCCTCACCCGCCCCCCCCCAATCCCCCCCCCCCTCGCCCCTTAAACAGCGACCGCGACAACGTCGCTTACCGTAAACCCCTTGTCCCCTGCTGTACACCGGTACCAGAGACAAGAACAAAACCCAGATCATCTCCATCTTCACGGCAGAGCCTTCATCGTCGGCGAAGAAAAGCAGCCAAAACAGCCCAGGCAGCATCCGGCGGGGGAGCCAGGAGCAAGCGAAAACCTCCCGAAACGCCGCCCCATACGCTCCGCGCCGGGCACCGGCGCCCCTGAGGCGGAGGAAGGGACCCTCCACACCGGGGCCGCCTGGGGATAAAATTTAAAAAGAAAGAAAGGGGAAAAAAAAAAAAAAAAAAAAAAAAAAAAAAAAAAAAAAAAAAAAAAAAAGAAAGCGAGGGAAGGAGGCAGGGAGGGCAGGAAAGCGGAGCGCCGCTTCCCGCTTCCCCTCGCCAGGTTGCTCGAGGATCTCCAGGAAAACGGGGCTGCTGCTCCCCACTCGGGGTACGGGAAAGGGCAGCCCGGGGGCAGCGGGCAGGGGCAGGGCTCGGGCCAGCCCAGCGCTGCTCCCCGGCCCCTGCGCCAAAAGGGGGTTTCTTTGTTCAGCGGGAGCCGCCGAGCGCTGCCCGAACTCCGGGGCTGCCCGAAGTGCTGCTGCCAACTGGGGCCAACTTGGGAGAGTCCTCGCCCTCCCTGCTCCCGACGAGACTCTGTCCGCAGCCCCGGGAGCAAACGGGGAGAAGGAGAAGGAGGTGGAGAAAAAAAAAAAAAGGGGGGGGTGGGGGGGGGAAGCGAGGGTGGGGGGTAGGGGCCAGCTGCTGAAAGGCGGAGGGAGGGATAGGTGATTCTCTCTCCTCTTTTCCAGATCTTCTGGGGAGGGGATTGTTGTAATTAATCAAATCCAGGAAGGATTTTTTTTTTTTTTTTTTTTTTTTTAAAGCGGCTCCCAAGAGCTCCCCCAGCTGCACTGCATCGCCCCAGCCAGCCTGAAGAGAGAAGCAAACGAGGATCAGACAGACCATGCACCCTCGTTCCGCCTGCAGCTCAGCCCGGCTCTCCTCGTCTCCTCCTCAGCCTGCCACGTCTTTCTCCCTTCAAAACTTTCCCTGGTGTTGTGTGAGGAGCTCGGGAGGGTGCTTCGCCTCCCCTGCTTGCCTGCTCCGCCCGCCTCGCAGGTGATCTGCGGCTGCAGAGAGGTGTCCGCGTCGCTCTCCCCCGACGGCTGCCGGAGCTCCTGGTGGGGAATAACAGGGGCTGCGGCTGGAAGGGAGCCGACGAGGAGGGACAAGAAGCTGGAGAAAGTTGCGTTACTCCTGCTAGACGCTGGCTGAAAATCGCTTGGCAGGTCCCTGCCCCACCGCTTTTTCCCGAAGCGCCAAAATCTCCTGCAAAAGTTGCCGGGAGCCTCCCCGCTCCCCAGCCGGCCCCGGGGCTCTCCGCTCCGACGGGGCGTCCGGGGGGCACCGCGCTGCGCCCCACCAGCCGGGCTGGCCCGGGGCCGCCTCACCCCTCCCTGTCTGCGGCTCTGCCGGGCGCGCCGTATTTTCTTCCCCCTTTGGCTTTCCAGGTTTTTTTCCCCTCCCCTCTTCACCATTTCATTCCCCTTCGGTTAAAAAAAAAAAAAAAAAAAAAAAAAAAGGAGCCAATTAAAGCAGCCGTGCTCGGAAGAGCCCTGCCTCCTGTCCAATTCTACAAGCCTCCCCTCGCCCCGGCCCAATTAGAGGCAACACCGCAGGGCTGGGGAGAAAAAGGGACTTGCTTCGGGCGGAGAGATCAGCCGTCAGCCCGGGGTCCCTCCATCCTCAGGACACTCGCGGCAAGGTCGGCTTCTCCCGGGTGGGACCTGAGATGCGAAAGAAGCCCAGGGGCAGCGGGGGTGCTGGGGGGGCCTCCTGGCTTGCATGGGCAGCGAGCCGGGGTGGGGGGCAGCGCAGGTTGCCGGAGCGGGAGGGGGTGTCTCTTGTGCCGGCTCTAGCTAGTGTCAGCAAAGTTTTTGGGGCCCCCACGAGTAGGTTGCAAGCTGGCGGGTCTGCCTTGTGCATGCTGCTCGGGGACGGGGGCGGTCCCGGTGGGGCGGGGGTTCTGTGCAGGCCCCCCGGCCCGCTGCGTGGCTGTGGGGACCGGCGACACCCGGTGGGACTGCCGGCCCCGGGCTGTGCTGATGCTCGTAGATAAAGCCCGGAGCGGGGGGAGCTGTGCGTTTCCCCCCGCGCAGAGCCCGGGGCGAGACCCCCGGCCGGGAGGAGGAAGGAGATGCTGCACCACCACCACCCCCGGGCCCCGGCACCGGGGGGGGCTGCGCCAGCGCCCCGGGAGCGCCGGTGCGGAGCCCTGCTTTGCCATCCCCATCGCCAGCTGCTTTGCTAGCGGGAAAAAAAAATGCTGCTTCGGGGGGGAGCTTAGTCACGCTCGCCCCGCGGGACTCCGCAGCCGGCGAGCCCACCCGTGCCTGGCTCGGGGCCTTCGCCGTAAAGCGGAGCCGTGGAAACCCCCTCTTAGAGCGGGGCGTTCCCCTCCGTGGGAGCCGGAGGGCTCCGGCACGCAGCTCTCCCAGGGGAGGGCTGATGCGCCCCGTCCCTCGGCGACACCCGGTCCCCTCCGCCTCTTCCCCAGGGCTGGTCCCTGCGTGCCCTCCCGCTTCGGCCACGCGTGGGCTTGGCGGCCCCATGGCGCTCCGTTGCTGCGCGCTGCCCACGCGTGCTCCCGGCCCTGCCCCGCGGCTCCGCATCCGTGTCCGCTCGCCGCGGAAGGTGCCGGTGCCCGGAGGGAGCGCGGGTGGAAAGACGTACCCCTCCCTGCAGGCACCGAGTCGCCGTGTGAACAAGTCACTCCCTGGATTAAAATGTAATTAAAAATAAAAAAAGAAATATTGAGAGATATGGCCCAGAGAGCGGCTGGCAGCTCAGTCATGCCATAACAAACAAGCAATTAATAGATACAGCCGCTAATGAGTAAGCAGTTATTCCTATTGTAAACGGTGAGAAGAGCCACAGAGGCGTTCCGGACAGGGCAGCTTCCCCCCACGGCCGGCACCCCCACGCAGGGCGGGCGGGCCTCCCGCCGCCCCCTGTTCCATCACTTGTCAGGATGCCGCCAGTGTAAAACTGCTTGGTTTGGTTTGGTTTGTTTTTTTTTTTGTTTTTTTTTTTTTTTGTTTTGTTTTGTTTTTTTTTTTGTGTGTGTTTTGTTTTGGTTTTTTTTTTTTTTTTCCCTCTAACTGAGCTAAGGGAACAGTTGCCAAGAAACTGCGGGCTTCACACTCTGAGGTGTCCTTTCCAAAGACGACGGCATGGAGCCGGCACTTAGGAAAGCACCTGATGTGAGCGAGTTTATTTTTTAGTACAATAAACCCTTATCTGAGCAGGATTTAATCCTTCCTGCAGTGGGTGGTGGCAACATTAGTAAAGGGTGTATAGGTAGAAGGAGGCAGCCAGCACTAGGAGGACAAGGGGAGCAGCCCCTTTGCCAGGGAAAGGGGAGAAGCAGGAGCTGATGATGATGAGGCAAAGTAAAATTGTCCACATCTGCAAGAATCAGGCTGAAAGCAGCACGAGGAAATGAGACAAAAATATGTTTGCAGATCCAGGAAACTTCATGGTGATAAAAAAGCCATGGAGACATGAGTCTTGTTTTTTTCTACTCTATAAGGATATTTATGGGGCATTTTGTAACCTTTCCTTTTTTTTTTTTTTTTTTTTTCTTCCCCAGGGATTCTCTTTAGATTATGGAATAATGCATCAGAGTTTGAATGAGTATGAAAGTATGAATTACATATATGGATAACAATTCTAAAAAAAATAAATCCCCAAAATGTGTGTTCCACACCCCTTTTTTTGCGTTAACATTTGATACACATGCTCATATCTCACTGGCACAAATTCTTATGAATAATTAATTTCAAAGTAAACTGCCAAAGTATGTGAAACAACTCAGATTTCTCTTAGCAAATAAAAATATTTGTGCCAAAAGTACCTTTGAACTAATCCAATTAGGGAACAGTAAAAAAAACCTAAGGAGAAACTGTTTGTGAACAGTCCATTGAATTAAAGGGAAAAATGATAGGCTAATAAATAATTAGAAAGAACTGACATGTGTCCATGGATATTCTGAGTGGAAAAAAATACTGCCAAAACCCAAGTATGTAACTGCATTTGCTAAATAAGGTAATTAATAATTATTGGTTGAGGCCTAATAAATCATAACATGCATAACTGTGGTGTCTCCAATGGGTGACAGCCAGCCGGCACTCCCATGCACACTCGTTAAGCAATCTACTTGTCACAGGAAACCATACCCTGTACTGGTTCTACTTGGCAAAAAGCAAAGATGAGAGGTGTCTTTCCTCCCCCCAGTCTGTTTCTGCAGAACATATTTGTTCCGTCTTTCCAACTGGGAGTCAGTGTCTTCAGTCCCTTCTCAAGACCCCACTTGTCAAATGAGTCCTGTCTCTTTGAAATATTTATACATACTACATCACCTATATTTCACAGCTACGTTAAGAGGTAGACAGTCTCTGGGACAGATGTGGTGTTCAAAGAGAGCAAATCATATTTGGCACAATGTCACCAGGCAAGAGACGATTGAAGAACTGTGTGAGGCCAAGGTCCAGTTGCAAGAACAGTAATTCTCTTTGTGTCAATGTTTTCATGCTATAGTCTGGTGCAGACTGTCATTCATTGCTTTTCTGGGATGATGCAGCTATCTCTGGAACCCAGTGATCTCTTGAGTTTGTAGCCTGACATTTCTGTCACCTCTTTCATGTTCATTTTCTTCTCAGCACCACGTCCAAGAACGTCTCCAGGATCCCTGAAGTTTATCTCTTCTGGTCTCCCTTCCCTCCCTACACACACACACACACACACAGAAGTGAGTACAGCTCAGCTGGAAGCTTTGCTGCAGTGTTTCCCTTGAAAATAGGGAGTAGAAATAGAAAGTAAGAAGGGAAAAGGATCACAATGGGGCACCTTAAAGGCAATGGGCAAAACCAGGGTGACTCCAAACGGTGCAAGAGAGGTGACAGTTGAGAAGGGTGAAGCCAGAGGACTCTCCAGCACTGCAGCAGAGGTATTAGCAGGGAGATGGGAAAACAAGGGAATTCTAACCTCAGCACAGGTCTGCATCAAGGAGCTGAGCACACAGGGTTGCTCCTGCAATGCTGCTGGGCTGGGCTGAGCTGGGGCAGGCTCTGCAACAGCACAGTACAGGGGCAGGGGTCCAGCCCGAGGCAGCGAGGCAGCCGAAGAGGGGGAGCTGGGAAAGGCAAGGGAGAGCCAGTGGGTGTGGGGAGGGGGGGCCCCGTCCGACTGCTATACACAAACTGGGGGCAACAGCACCAGGTACTCTACAAAGCACAAACTACTGGAAGATGGGAAAACATAGCTGAAGCTACAAGACAGGATCCACTTAAACTGTCCACTGTCTGTTTTATTTCTGTTTAATTGGTCTTCACAGGAAAACTGAAAGAAAAAAAATAATAGAGAAATTTTAAAATGCTGGTTTGTCATTCTGAAGTGCTGGAATCAGCATCTCTTTGGGAAAAAAAATCCCCCTAGCCTAGAGGAGTGCTTCCCACCATCCTTAACACTAGGCTGTTGCTGCTACTGTCTCAGATCCTCCTGGGTATCTTCTTCTTCCAGTACGAAGCATGCCAAGATAGGGCTATAAATCCCAAGGGTTCTGGTGTGCTGTCCTCGGTTCTCCTCATCTCCACTCCAGGGAATACACCTATGCTGAGCTCGCTTTCTTCTCAGATGCATTTTACAATACTAGTAGTACCTCTGAGCCTCTTGTGTGTTCTTTGCTTTTTTCATTAGCTCTCCTCATCACAGAGAGTGTTTGGTACTGAAAGGAGTGATGAAGAGGGAGTCCATCTCTATTCCTCACAAGATGCTTGTCCTGCCTGAGCTTTGCCACCCTTCCTCCCTGCACTTCCCTAATGCAGCCAGACTCAGGGCTGTGCTGGGATTTCTGGAAGCTGATTGCTATTGTATCAGAGTTTGCTTTTCCTGCCTTTACCCACTTACACTTTGACAAACTTCTGCTTCCTGGTTAAGGCCAGGAATGAAAGCCATTCTGATCCCTTGCCCCTATGATCTCAGTGTGTGGTCACTCTTCTTTCCTCAGCTCAAGTGCTCACACACACGCATCCCATCCCACTTCTTGTGCACTAAACCCACAGGCTTTTAACTCAACATTTTCTACCAACCTCTGCTTTTTAGCCTATATATCTAGTTTGCCAGAGATCCTGCTGTTTTTTTGCTCTTGTGCTTTAGGACAGATTAGGGCTGGTATAGGGGCACAGACAAGTGTCTCAGCATCACTGGGAGCATCTTTTTCCTCTTTCACCCTTTGTTTGATCTTTTTTCCCTCTCTACCTCCTTCTCCTCCTGCATTCCTGCTTTCTTATTCTTTCCCACCCTCCTTTTCATGTGTAAAGAGTGAGTTGAAGAAATGTCAAGCTGGTGTTGGTCAAAGGAACTTGTTCTCCCTTTCTTCCACTTCCTTTCATTGCCTCAGCCCCCCTCTCCTAACACACGTCTCCCAGAGTGCACAGGAGAGGGATGCATTTTCACAGAGAGCAGATGCAAAGGCTTTCTGCATGATTCTCCCCTGTTCATGCTCTGCCACTGCCAGCAAAGGGTGCATCGATTGCAGCTTTTGTCACTGCCAGGCAGATGATCTGAAATGTGTGATCTCTGCTCTGTGGTGGAGTTGGTGGTGCCGGGGAAGTTAAAGGCACTACTCCTGAAGCAGATGCCTTTAGCCAGAGGGTTGTGTTTGAACCAGTTGTCAGCACTCCCAGGAGGCTGTGCTACTTGAATTTCCCCTGAGACATTTTAAACACAGCTCACAGCATGGGGATGATGGATTGACATGAGTCAAAGTAAAATCTACATAGGACAACTCTCAGATGGGACCTTGCTGTTTAGACATTGGTGGAGACAGCCTTCCACAGGCAACACATTATGTCTCCCATAGCCTGACACGAGGAGGAATCCATCCCACTGGTGTTTTTGTGGAAGCCCTTGGGCAACACTGTGGGATCACATGCCCTGAGACCTCTTGTTGGTGAGAAAACACCCCAGCTGGTACCTCCTCACTTCAGTTGTCCAATGGCCACAATCGTTTGTGGGAAGCTGATCTATTATCAATACATTAAGTTAAAATTACACAGGAGATGTTTCTCAGTCCCTGTTTTTCCCCAGACAGAGCCACCCTCACTTCAGGAAGGTGAGCATCCATGTTTCGGATGTAAAAAGGAAGATGCAGAAAAAACTGCTTTTCTGCCAGAAACTCCCCTCACTACTCATCCCAGACCATAAGAGCTGGGAGAGATGGTTACAGAAAGATTCAACAGTGTGCCAGGCAAGCTGCAGCAGAGAACATGCATTTCAATGCCTGAAGCAGCCCCACAGCTTTCCGAGGAACCATATATAGTTCATCACTGATGCAGCTCTCCACCAGCCTTTCACTGTAACATGACGATGAAAAAAATTTGAAATCCAAAGCTATCAGGAGCTGATGTGCACTGCCACCACCCAAACAGCTTGGGCAGTCAGACCTTTACTGGTATGGACTTCGTTCCACCCAGGAGAATAGGCATGAAGTCCCTAGCTCACCTGGGCATCACTGGCTGTTTTGGCTGGAGTTCCTGGTGGAGGCTTCCTCCTGCTCTCCTTTTGGCAGCTCTCCAGCTGATGGCTATTTCCCTTCACTACCACAAATCCACTCTCCTGGCCTGACCCATCTTCCTTCTGCTCAGACTCCATCCAGAAGAATTTTAAACAAGCACAGCTTCAACCTGAGTTTTGGAAATCCTGAGGCCAGAGCTCTTGTTGGAAATATAATGGCCCCGGTGTATCTATCTCCTGCAGAGGTACTCAAAGCTGGATGTGAACAGTCATGTTTTAATTCAGAATAACTTTTATGGCCTGTTTCACTGTCACACATTGCTCTGCTCGTACCTATAGCCTGGGGTGGTAGGTGAATCCATCAGAGCGTTTCCAGGCTTAAGGAGAGAAGGCAAGGAGCTGCCTCAGTGGGCAATGCATGTCTCAGTGCCACTGAACTTCCCTGCTTTGGGTCTGTAAACTGGTGAGGTCTGAAGAGCATTGCAAATCTTACCCTTGTGAGGGAGGACTCTCTGAGCTCATATGCTAGGAGTCTGGGTCTCTCAGCCCCCATTTACATTGCCACCAAGTCTCTGCACAGATACCATTTGCATATACACTATTTCATCTCAGTGTTTTGACCCTGTATGACTTTAAGGAAACCTGGGTGCCTGAAGTCCAAGTGTCAAGAGAAAGGTTGAACACAGAAAAACCAAGGGTAGCTGTCCCCTCTGACTTAATCCAAAAGCCACTGCCTTCTTGTGACAAAAATCTGGTCCATGATGCAAAACTAGTCCACAAAGCTCAGCTCCCCTAAATGAGTTTCAGAATGAAGCCTCTACAGTTAACTTGTGCAGAAGTAGTTTCCTTGTTGGATGCTATATATAGTCTATGAGCTACCCTTACAAGTTACTATTGCCTCTTCATTTTCAGGTCTTGTTGGCCACTGCTGGAGCACTCAACTCAAGAATCCAGTGAATTTTGTCTTTGCATGAACCTGTATGCACATACACACACACACATCCTTTCCCCTCCTGTCCAGTGACATACTAGATCCACATGTTTACAAACCACCTGTTCAAATCAAAATATCTTAAACAATTCTTAGCACAAATCCATAAGTTGCAAAAGAATTGTACAAAGAAGAGAAAACATATGGAACTGTGCCTGCTGAAAGGATGCTTTAAAATGCAACACTACCCCAAGGGTTGCTGCTCCCTCCTTACGTTTGGGGTGGGTCCGAAACAAAATTCCATGTTGTCTCTATGCTTGAATATACTCACATCTTTAAGGTACAGTGGCTTCCTTGTCTTTCCTCTGTAACTTGATCCATTTCAGAAAACCCATGGTGAAAGACTTGGTTTCAATTTACCATGACTATTTATAACACAATTCTCCAGCAAACCAGAGTTAGGAGGGCATTACTGTAAAACTAAGTAACACGAGATGGAACATACAAGAAATTAACAAAAAAACCCTACTGGGAGGAAATTATAGAAACATCAAGTGCATTTATCAACGTGTTTTTCATTTGAGCTGCTCTAATCATTTTAGAAAAGCTGGGGCTGCCTGGGGACGCCATCCAGGTGTGCAGGTGCTGCGCAGCACCGAAGCACTGCTGGTGGAGGGGCACAGGTTAGCAGCAGAGCTGCTCCTGCCAGGATCACCCATCTCCCCTCTGCTCCCAAGCAAAGCAACAAATGAATCCGCACTCACACAGACAGGCTTTGCTGGCATAGCCGTCTCAGTCATTAATTGCACCCCCCGATCAAAAGTGAGTAGCAGGGAGCGCTGCACGGTGTGAGGCGGGGGGGGAGGAAACATAAAGCTGAGAAGTGACTCACCCAAACTCAGACGGTGAGGCAGAGACACGAGCAGAGCTGGAACACAGCACTTTCTTTCCTCATTTCTCAGTGTGGCTGCAGACAGACAGCATTGCCACTGAACTGTGTATTCCGATGTATAATTACTTGCTTATTAGCTGGCTAGCTCATCATGCCAAGAAAGTTAGCAGGAATGTGAAGCAAAGACATTTCTCCTCTCCCTGTCTTTCAGACCGGAGAAGAAACGACAGATCATACAACCTGCTGGGAACCTCCTCCTCCTCCACCCCTTCTAGGCTGGCAGAGGTTGAATTTTGATTGATTTCTGTTACATCTAGTCCTCAGAAGAAAAAGAAAAAGAGATAATCATGCTAGCCTGATACTTGAGCCAGGGACTGTGATGGCCGTAGCTATTACTGCTTCCAGAGTGACATGCTGGGCACATGGGCCTGACAGGTGACTTCACACTGAGCCCTGAAGATGTTGGGAGCAACCAGCTCTACCACACACCATTCCTCAGTACCTCACAGAGGGGGAGGAATACAACATAGAGTGCCAACCTGAAGTAAAGACAAATACGGGGTCCCTGAAGTCAAGATAGGGCTTGGCTTACCTATCGTATAGGCAGTACTACTTTTAAAGCTTGAAAATGTAATCCCCCTCTGTTGCAGCCTCCCTCTAGGGACTCACCAAGTGCTGCAGTATTTTTATGGACGTCCCCTCATGTCTCAAGCGTTGCACGCTGACCCTGTGGGTTTCCAAAGAAGTTTCTCCATGCAGCTCCCCATGTGGCAGTGCTCTGCTGAAGGGTGAAGTGATTGTCCTTGCTATATCAACTCCTGCATCCAAACTTCCCCCGAGAAAACCAGATGAGGGTTTTGAGTAACAGCAGCAGACTTCCCTATTAGTGAAGTCAAGCAGGAAAATTAGTGGAAAATAGTGTATTTTTTATATGGACCAAATCATTCAAAGATTATGGAGACAGAAGGAAACACTGCTGGTCTGACCTCCTGTTCTAATCAGAGTGCATTGTGAGGAACAACCTCCAGCCCTGATTTCTGAGAAGCCAATAATAAACCATTCATTTGTATTTCACACAGAGCAGTGCCATATTCCTTCAGGATGCACAAACTAGTATTCTGAAGGAACAATACGCATTTGGGATCGGATTTACATTTGCTCAGTAGCCCTCAAATTTGCAGGTAAACCTCAATATCTGACTTGCTAGAAGGTTTTGTGACACGTGACACTGGCACTGAGGAATAAATGCTCCTCATTTTCCCCCTCTGATTTTTCCTGGTCTTTGGCATCAGGACTGAGGGAGACAGGGGCCACCTCTCCACTCAGCTTCAGGAGGGATTGGGGCAACCAGCAGGATCCAGGAGAGAGGAAGAAGTGGGTGGGAAGCCAGGGCAGGACTGACTCCTGAATTAGTGGGGGTGGGCAGAAAAAGGAGGGAGTGGGAAATGGCCTGGGGAAGGGGTGAAAGAGGGACACTGGGGCAGCTTGAAGCATGGGAAGAGAAGCAAAGACTGCTGGAAAGAGAAGCAAGGACTGCTGGAAAATTGGTGGGGGCAACTGGAACTTGGGGAAAGCCAGGATGTAAGATGGCACTGCTGTGACATTGCTGGGGCAGGGACTGATGGTCCCGGGCTGGGCTGAAATGTGGTCCTGGGCCAAGGGCAGTGCGGGGGGAGGCTTGGGTGGGGAGGCTGGGCAGGGTCGCCAGGACCTGGCAGCTCTGTCTCGTCTTTCTGCCCAGTCAGACCTTTTTTTCTATCCCACCTTTTGGCATCCCCTCACTTACTTCGCACCGTGCCAGGATTCCCTTACAGTCCTGCCCTTGCAGGGAGCTGGAGGGTTTGGAGGGGCCGATAGGAAGGTGAGGGCAGAAGAGGGTGGCATCGTCTCACTCTGCCTGAGGAGCTGGTCCAGGTGCCCTGGGCAAACCTGGACTTGGAGATAACATGGATTTTGACCACCACAGCTGACAGAGTGAGCTCATCCCCACTCCAAACATCCTGTGTGAGATGTCTCATGTTAGACACTCTTCTTCATTCGCCATGTCTGGGAAAAGTACCTCTGAGCCCCCAAAACAGCAGACATTTTGATGGAAGATGCTTGAGAAAGAATATTTTACAGGAACCAAGAGATGCCTGTCTCTCTGGAAAATGAGCATTGGCTGATCAAAACACTACCAATAGAAATTTCTCATATTAGCACTTTTTTTTTGTTGTTCTTGCTTGTCTTGGTGGAGAATCACATTTCATTTTCTAACCACAGTTTTACATTTATCATCCCTGATTTAGTAAATTGGCTCTTGCACAAACGGTGTCTAACCTACCTTTATTTAAGACTTTGCAGGATAATGTGTTTATGTTGGACTCAGAGAGGGTCACAAAAAAAGTGGCAGATGCTGCAAACATATTGAAATGGAGGTAATATAAGTGATTTTAGATTAAAAATATTCCTGCTGAAGTAACTTAACACATTCAGAAAATATTGTATTGTCAGTGAGACTTAAATCTAAAATCTTGAAGCAAGAGAAATTTTATTGTCCTCCTCCTTTATTTTTTTCTTAACAGGGATCAAAAACAACCTTTCAAAAAACCTCTCTTTGTAGTCAAAATAGAAGGAGGTGAAGATACGTCTATAATCAGAGTTGGCACAAGGCTTATCAGCAGGGTAGGCAAAATTTAATTTTGCAGCCCAAGGATTTTCTCTTCACCCTTGGGCAGGCAAAATTCAGCTGTGTGGCAGCAGCAGAGTCCCTCCTCAGTTGTGCTTCTCGTTTTCTACCCCCTTGATACCGCACAGCTTTGGGGGAAAAGCTGGGCGGTTGGCTTGTGCCTGCTGCAGCTCCAGCCATCCCCATCTCTTCCAGCCTGGGCAAACCGAGGTGCTGGTTGCTCCTGGCAGGCTCCCACCTTTGGCAGCCAACAGCTTTGCCCATGCCTGAAACCAG
Organism: Tyto alba; assembly: GCF_018691265.1. Lineage (NCBI taxonomy): Eukaryota > Metazoa > Chordata > Aves > Strigiformes > Tytonidae > Tyto > Tyto alba. The sequence goes on along the minus strand of NW_024881278.1, from coordinate 28,714,455 downwards.
CCTTGTCTGTAATAAGGTAGAGAAACTCACATCTGCGAAGCTGAGCCTGGAATCATTATCTTATAGCTGCAAATGTAGCCTCCCACTTAAATGAAAGGATGCAGATAATTGAGTTACCTTGTATAAAACGCATTTTTCTGCCCTATAAACTGTAGCCCATACACATGATGCATTCTCACTGTGCCAGGCTGGAAAGGGGGGTGTTGGGAACAGGGGTGGGTTACTCACTCTAAGCAGAGAAGGACTTCTGTGCCCTTAGCACATACAGCTAAACTTCAGGGGATCGTGACATTCACACATATGCCCCCACCCCATTTGAGCTCCATGAGAATACGGTCAAGCTGATGACTCCCAGTGAAATCGATAGGAAAGGCGGAGGGCATCAACAAAATCATTAATAATTTCTCTCAATTATAATCTAGTTTCTTCAAATACAGCGTTGCTGGAGCCTCCAGCCAGAATTAATGATACGGAAAATCTGAAGGACAATAAACAGTGTATTTGTGAGCTAGAGGGATGTGAACAAACAGTAAACAAAAAGGAAAATGTCAAAGGGGTTAAATCTTTAATAAACTACTGCTCTAATATTGTTTGATAAGCTCTCCTGGCTTTCAGAGTCAGCCTGGTCTTTTTCAAGCCAAACACATTTCACAAGACAAAATTGTAGAGGAACTGAAATGGGCCTTTAAAAGAGAAACAGATTGTAACCTTATTATTACATTTTAAAAGCAATAACATGAATGCAAGATTACACATTCCTTGTAGCTGGGATTCCTTATTCCTCATAGGTACACAGCCCATCTTGTGTTCAGCACAGAGCTCATTGGTGTTCAGTAATTTCTGCAGGTACATTTTGCAATTGTTAATACTAAGGATAATAATATACACACACACATGCATCCACCCACATAAGCACAGAGGGGTTAATATCGATCTAAAATTACTTTTTGTATGGCAGAATGAACGCAAAAAGATTGTCAGCACAGCTGTTGGAAGACAGTGGCAGTTAATGGAATGTTTGTAGTCCCAGTCACATGAGTGCAGGAGTTCATCTCTGTTCAGCTGTCCAGCCTGGGCAAACACTCTATTTACCTCTTTTAAAGTACTTTATCAAGTGTTTTGGGATGAAAAAAGCTGCAACCCCTGTATGTCTTAAATAAAGTAGCCAACAATGCAGATGAAAAAGGTACATTTACGAAGCCAAGGAAGGAAAGGATAAGTTTTCTTAGGCCTGATTTCATGTCACAGGTACATTTTTGTGACTTTTGGGCTTGCCAAGAGTGACTCAAAATGCAGAATTCTAATGCCCTCAAGATGCAGAGACAATCAATCACTGATGAAGGGGGAACGCTGAATTCCCAGTATCTAGCCTTCTCCAAGAATACCTGTCGGCTATGCGATGCAAACTAATCAGTTCCAAGCATCATCTTTTTTGTTTCTTGTCCTGGTTCACATATATACACACATCCAGTGGCAGGGAGAGAGAGACAGATAAAAAGAGAGAGGTGAGGAGAGAGAGAGAGGCCTCATTCACACATACCAATGACTGTTGGAATAAAATAGCTAATACATTGAGCTGGACTTGGAGAAAGGTGAGACTACTCTACAATTCTCTTGGTGAACTGCAGTCAAGATCAGTCCAGAACTATCAGAAATAAAATACTACATGGAAGACAGAAATCAGGGCATGTTTTTAACCATCTGGGGGGGAAAAGATAGCTATAGATTCTGGCTGGGAGAAGCAGATGGCAGTGAATTATGAGAACAGGGCACCACTGCTGCTGCAGCCACTGCTGCAACTGCCACAGCTCAGCTCTTTTCTATCTGACAGAAGGGCCTCTGGGCAGCCAGAGATGAGTCAGACTTGTGTGTGTTGTACAGGCATCTCTGGAGAACCCGTTTTTTCCCTTTCATTTGTGTCACAGGGTTTGAAATTAGTTGCACAGCCCCTACATCCTTTGAGCACCCTTTCCCCTCTCACTGTATCTTTCCCAGTGTCTGAGCTGCGGCCAACCCTGAAGAGCACAGCGTGGCTGGACAGCATCATGCAGGAGGGATCCCTGCAGTCTCCAAGCAAAGGTGTCATTAGCATCCTCCGAGTGTTGAACCAAAAGTCCTGAGCTAACGCCAAGCTGAGGAGAAGCAGTGAGGAGGACACTTGCATTGAAGTCACTTTGCTTGCGCTCCTTAGGAAGAGCTGCAGGCTCCACCTGCAAACCCAAGGGTGTGCAGTAGCATCATTGCAAAGCTTCAGGATTTGGTAAAACCACTTAAACCTCTAGGTTACCCATTAACACTGGTGAATAGTCTCATTGGGTCTGGGAGACATCTTAGCCCCTGATAAACACTGGCCCCAACCCTAACAGGCAGTGGAAGCAGGACAGCATTTTGAACTGGAGATTGGCCAAAGCACATATGCAGTGCATTCCACCACACGAGAATCTCCTAGCTGCTTGCAGAAGAGAAACTATATCAGCAACGGCACCCTGGGTTGCTCTTTTTACACAAGACTTAGCTGTTGTTTTGAAGCTGGTGAGCAGTTTCCTATCCTCAAAAGACTATTTTAAGCTCCACAGAGACCAGTTGTTGAACAAGCTCTGTTAATACAGAAGAGCAGCAGCAAATCCATTTCACCTCCTTAGCTAATGGCTTCCCCTCCTGGAAAAGAGATTCCTGAGCAAAGAAACAAACAGAGCTGTCTCTGCCTCCGAGCCTGACCTGAACCTCCCCGAAGCAGGCTGCTCCCCCCGGCATGTGGCAGGGGAAGGGGCACCTCTCTGGTGAACTTGTCTGCCCTTAAATACAGGACTGCAGGCTGAAGGCTGTGCTAGAGGAGGAGAGATGACCTGGGTGAGGAATTATTGTTCTCTGTGCTTTGATACCTTCTGGGAAAAAATTAGGGATACTTAGCTGCTGTCATACAATCATTTTATGCAAATCTTATCTTTGTTTCCTGCATACTGGTACATAATTTGCATCTGATTATCAACTTTGGGTCTATTGTTTTATTTGAAACAGAATTCCTGCTGCTGAAAGGTGTTGGATTGACAGCCCTGGTGAATAAAGTCATCTCTCTAACAAAGGGATAGGAGAACAGCTTCCCTCACAGGGCTTTACCATTATTTCCCAGCCAGGGCCAACAATAAGGATGCCAGCTCTTGATGCACAGCTGACGCAGAGCAGGGCTGTGAATGTGGAAACCATGTGATCTTTCTATAAGGACAACCCAAAATACTTTAAAAAGCTAGTCTGTTGGATTCACATTTGTGCTACACACACAAAGGGTTCCAGTACCTAGCTGGCTCTGAAGTCACACCCAAGGATCATGAGAAAGTTTACACGGTGGGATCTTCACACACAACATGAAACCCTTTATCCTCTTGACCTACAGGAGAGGAGGCTTTTGCTCCCTCTGGCATAAATATTGTCAGCTGGATACAGCCCTGTCTTCAGCGGCAGCAACATGCTGAGTCCTTTTCCTGACTGTAGTAGAGCATCTTGCCTTATGTCGCAAGGCAAAAAGATTTGCCTGGGGCTAAAGTGGCTTCACTGGAGCCACTGAAGACAATAAAGTCAATGGCTTGACTTCAGTTTACCCTGGCTGAGAATTTGGCTCAGCTGCACCACATTAGCAGAAACTTTTCAGGAAGCCCTGTGTAGAAATCAGTGATAACCAGAGATCATGGTCTTCAAGTTCTGCAACATGTGGATCTTATCAGTTACCTCCTCTGTCTCTGGAAAGGTACTTTTCTTTCATCTTGAGTGGGGGGACAGGGCCTTTCCTAGTGCTGGAGAAGCACAGGGAACTATTCATTGTAGCTACAGGATGAGATGGGGACTGAACTACCAACCTACCCTGCAACACGAAGCTGCTTCAGTCAAGCCAAGGGATGAGGACAAATGAATGTCAATCCTGATTCTTAAGTTTCAGCAGTTGCAGCACTGAGTGATGTGAGTCTGTCCACTTGACTTTGGGATGGATGGCTGTTCTAGCGGTGTTTGTCCTGTCAATAAAGCATTCAGCCCCAGTAACAGCTGCTTCTGTACAAGTGCCAGATTAAGACAAATAATGCAGACTTAGTGCTCTTTACATGGATTGCATGGGCTGACCCTGCTGCAATATGCACGCCCACAAATCTTCTCAGCTCATTACCTCATTGAACACGGCTGCTCCTCTGTAAAGACAGGAGCTGGGTGATACCTCGACAGAATTTGAACATGACATGCTAAGTCAGAGCTGGAAATAGCTGACTGAGAGCTCTGAGCCTGGCCTGGCAGGGAGGTGGATCCTGTCAGAAAAAATACAGCCCCAAGAAGGATATGTGGCAGCCCTGCTGGACAGGACCCTTGGCTTTGCGGAGGAGGGGGCATAGCTTTCCTATCATTAAGATATCCCTCATTATTTCTATCCTTGTTCTTTGCTAACACCCCCTTAGTATTTTAGTTCTCTCCTCTACACAGCCAGTTCTGGGTTAAGAAGGCAGGAGTATGCATTGTGTAAATAAAGTTTGTTGTTTTCCTTTGAAGTATGCAGGAAGGCTTTGAAAACCCAACTGTAGTCGTTCCAAATAATCTCAACTTTCTGCTCTGTTTCTCTGGTTAACCTTGCTGACTCAAAACAACAAAAAGGATAGCCTAAGGGAAACAATGCTCACTGCTTTCTTAACTTTCCAACATCATTTTAGGGGAGATACTTTCTTTTTGTTAAGATCTTTGAAGTCCATTCCTCTCTTTCTGTGTGGATTCCCATTGAGACCAAATGGCTCTTACCAACCTGCTTCCCCAGGCATGGGGTAGGAGGCAACTGCCTTCCCTGGGCTATAACAAGAAGGAAGAATCAGTGAGGCTGCTGAGATGCCAGCAGTAAACAAGTCAACACAGAGATGTGTTTCATTTTCTTCCCAGAGGATGGTGAGAGTGAGATCTTCCTTCACACACGTGTACCAAATAGAGAGCCAAGACATGATTGATCTATCAGGTCACCACTCTGACTGTCTGGTAAGACTGAACAAGTCTCTCTTTCATATTGCTTTGCTGTCAACTCAAGAGGTCACTCTTGACTCAAGCAAAGTTTCTTCCCCCACCCACACTTGCTTCCCCTCACCACTAGCTGGATTTACAAATTGCCTGGAGAAGGAAGTGATGGGAACTTCACATCAAGGCAGGCTCCTGCCAGGCTTGCTGAGATACCTGCCTGGTGAAAGACGGTGAAATATAACAAGAAGATCACTTGAGGGGAAGCAGACACCCTTCCGTCTTCCCCTCCTGCTACAATAATTCTGGGCAAGAGTCCATCTCCTCCTTCATCTGGGCCTAAAGGACTGTGGATAACTTGCCAGCCTCAAACACTTTTCTCAGGAGGGTTTCCCACATGCTGGTCAGTGGCTGAGGGACAGCCATCCCACATCTGCAAAGCACAGATACTGCTTCTGCTGAGGTACAAATCCTGAGAGCGAAGAACGTGATGGAGAAGGGCATTTGTCACACTGTGAAGTGTGTACCACATCACCACACCATATAGCAGGCTGAAAATGGGAAAGACCCACAGGTGGGAGATGCTACTGCCAAGAAAGCCTGTCCCATGGGCAGAGCGACAGGGTTCATCCTGACCAAGTCAGCAGAATATACCACCCACCCACCCACCCACAAGAATTTAATATCACCGTCACGTATCTTCAGGGGAAGATAAAGACAAAGAAATGTTCTGCCTCCATAAACTCCAGCTCTTCCATCATCGATGGGATGAATAAAGGGAGGGAAAAAGAACCATATAAACAGGCCCCTCGAACATAATTGAAGAACCAGACTAATTTGGCTTGTCTTTATAACAGGCCAGAGCTGGGCACTAGACTTACACACAACAGATAAAGATGAGTAACTACATAATGAGGTTAAAATATTCATTAAGCTAATTGCATGTTAATTAAGTAAGGGATGCTATTAGGGATCCATTGAGCTCCATCTGTGTGTGCAAACAGGAGTGAGAATAATCACACCAGAAAGCAGGAGAAAAGACAGCGGCAGCTCTGGGGCTCCTGGCACATGGAAGCCAGGGGTGGAAGGGACAACTAGTGGGGGCAGCTCCGAGTCCTGGGTCAGGTGGCAGCTGCAAAAAGGAGGGTGGTCTCCTGAGAAGAGGTGTTGGTAATGAGAAACTCTGGGTGTTGCCAGCAATCACACTGTGAATGGGCATAATATTTCCCCACACTCCATTTCAAGATATGTAAAAAAGGAACTATAGTTGTGTCCCCAGGTGAGAAAATTAATGACAAAACTCAGGAAAGGGTCTAGCTAAACTTACCTTCACTATTGTAGCTGTTGATTTTATCAGAATTTCTTGCAGGTACAGAGGTCCATCACACCAGAAAGTGCCATAGGACTCAAGCCAATTTGACATAAGGCACTGGAAAGGTCCATTTTTGAAAATGTCCTACAAGAAGGCTAAAAATAAGGAGGCAGAAATTACTCTTCCATTTAAACTTCCTCTGTCAGCACCACAGAGGACAGTTTCTAATAAATACTTCTTCAAAAAAAGGAGAAAAAAATTCCATCTGACATAATTGTGGCCAATGCTCCATAAGGCAGAATAGGGAAAATGCCTACATATTTCATGCTAAAATTCATTAATAATGGAAGGCAAGGATTAAATTATATAACTGCCACCTTTAAGTTAAATAATATTTTCAGCAGAAGGAAAGGGAGATGGGATAACTCCATAACCAACACGTTTATTTCATCACATGAATAATGCAGGCAAATAATACAACAGCCTTTTAAATGGGAGAAGATTTGATGAGGAGGTTTGGATAGAAAAGACTTGCACTGCATTGGGAGATTTGAAGGACTGGAAGAATAATTCATATTCAATGATTAATTTGATTATTTTCTCTCTTCTTTCAGGCCATTAATGATCAGGTTGTTCTTTTTGAAAATGCACTTAATAGTTTGAAGTCACTGGAATAAATCTGGTCCATTGATCCCCTTGAGTGGCCAGTTTCTTGCAAGGAGTCACTGCACAAAACAGAAACAGGTTTGGATGTGGAGGTCATCTCCCTTTGGGTTTCTGATCTCAGACCGGCTCCTCAAGTACTTTTTGCTATGAATCTAAATTTAACATCTCCTTGTTCTCCTGCAATAGTTGCTTAAAATCTCTGCTTCCCCAGGTAGACTAGCCAGCTCACCCCACTCATCCTGCGTGGGTACAAAGTAGAGGGCAAAACTGGAGTGAACATGAATGAAGGAGATTCATTAAAAAATTCAGACCATTATTGATAAAAAATTAGTTTATTGTGTTAGCTTGTCCCCAGTGAAGCTGACATTGATCCAAAATACCCTTCTGATGGGTGGGAAGGAGAAGAACTGCCTAAGTCATTCATATTTTTGTGGTGAAACCTGACAGGTGACGCTTTATCCAGGGGCTGATTATTCTCATTGGCAAAACAAAAAAATCTCTGTACATTCTGCTGAATACCCAAACATACATGCTCTTCTTCCCAGCCTCAGAGCCTCCTAGACTTACTCCGGCTCACGGAAGACACTCAGGAGAACTGGCACAGCACTTCCCACGTACTCCCTGATAAAACCAGCTGCAAAAGTTAACCAGATTTCTCTGAGCGGCTGGAGCTGTTGGTGAGAGCTTGGCACGGGTCTTGGATTGCTGATCCCTGTGTAACAGCAGAGCTCTGGCACCCAGAAACCATTCCCGTGACTGGCTCAGCAGGAAGCCTTAATGCTGATACTGTTATGGCTCTTAGAGGCCTGTGCCTAATGATTTCTGTCTGTGGTGCCTGCCCATTTCCACGTAGATAAATGTCTGCATAGCGAAAGCTGAAGCCCTGTTTGGCACTGAGGTGCCTGCCAAGCGAGGGATCTCAGCAGGCAGCCTCGGGGCTCAGTTCAGTCTCCACTCCACATCTAGAGAAGACTGTTTTGCAGCAAAAGGGACAGACAGCAAAGGAAACACAAATATACGTCACCTCTGCTCTGTCTGTAGTAGGAACAAGCAAAGAACACCCATCTCCAAGGATTTTAACTAATTCTGCACTGTATTCTCTTCGTTTAAATAAAAATTAGAATTAATAAAAACTTCTGAAAACATTTGCTGTATGTTTGAGATGCAAGTGAAATCCAAGGAGTTCAAACGTATATGCAAAAGGGAGAAGGAGCAAGAGCTAATGAGAGTGGGGGTATGGGTGGGCAGGAAAGACTGTTTTTTTTTTCTGAACTGCTTTATGGGCTAGATGACCTAATAACTCTTTTCCATCTCTAATTTCTCTGCTTCACCTATCCCTAGTTTATCATTAAGGAAATGCTTTTGCAAATTCAATTAAGTATTTAACATTTTCTTTCCTGTAGCTCCCTGCCTCACTGACTCTTCATCCCATTTCAAATCTCAGCTGACAACGTCTTACCTCTCTGACTCTCATTTCTTGCCCTTAGACCATTAACTCAGTAACTGTGTGATTTAATCCACTGAAATATTTTGAGTTTTCGCTTTCTGATAAAGGAGAGACAAAATAATGGCATAGCATACTGCACTAGCAAAACCCAGCTCAGAGGTGCTTGGTACAGAGTCATATACTGCAAGACCTTAGCCCGGCTGGCCTGGCAGCTCTTACGACCCCAGTCCAATGCTGCATTAAGTCAGGAACAAAAATTAGGTTTTCCTTGCCATTGTTTGTGTTCACTTACTAGGTACAACCTATGGGGCTGAGTTTAGCAGAGTGTATTCATGAGTTTAGGATGGGAAGAAGCAGGCTATGGTGTGGGCCAGAGCGGGGAAAGAGCTGTGCATGAGGAGTTCGGGGCTGGAATAGCAAAAGGTGAATGGGTTTCAGAATGTACAGCAGTGATGTGTTAGAGCTGCACAGTCTTCCCCAAGAGTTACCACTCTTCTGGGCTTTGAGAAGGAAATTTTAGCTGTTTAGCACCTTGAGTTTTATCCCCCCGTTCTTTCTGCCATTAGTTTTCTGGGTTTTTACTTTCTCTGGCTTATGCTACCCTCCTTTCCCACATACACACTAATGCAATTGTATGTAAACTTGCTCAAGTTGAAAAGCAATATTCTAGAAAGGATCAGGAGCAAGTCCCAGCTAAGTGCATAATTATATAGTACTTGGAGTAATTTTCCTTTTCCTCTGAAAATGCACATTGGCTCTGATTTTCCTATCTGCAGATTGTAAGCTTATAATTAGCAGTAAATTACTCACACAAGTGACAAATTTTGTGCTTTCAAGTAAACAGACAAAATACCCACAGTTTACAAATTGCCTCTTGGTGCCTCAAACACCTGGCTTTTCCTGCTCCCATCTATGCCACTTGCGAGAGGGATAGATGGATCAGAAAATGTCTCATCAAGGAGCCTGGATGAAGGTATCAATTACTGAGTTACCACAAAAAGGTATAAAAGGTAACTGCTGAGCTAATGCTGGCCAGTCCCTGAGGATCCTGGGGCTTGGCTGGGTATGAGCAGGAGGCAGAGGCACCTCGGGAGCAGGGGGTATCCCTGCAGCCAAGTCCCCAGCCTGCCTACCCAGAGCATCTGAGAACATCAATAAACCCTTGATGTGAGGACTGTAGAGGGTATATCCACCCCTCTCAAGGAAAGGGAAGCAATATGGAATAACACGTGGTCTGGGAAGCTGCTGCAAAGCACTGGAGGAAGGTGAACTTGCTGAGCTATTGTGGAACAAGGGCCAGGGTAAGCACTAGGGGTGGAACAAACTTTTTAAAATCCAGTCTGGTCTTGGGCAACGCTGTATGATGAAGCAATACTGATATACTTTGTTAATCGCAGTTAAACATGTATTTAAATTGCACCAATAGCCAGGTGTCTTGTGGGGGGATAGCCCAGACACAATGGGTGGACTTCAGGGCAAACAAGCCTATGATTTTCCACTTTTAAGGGCTATCAGCTGAGAAATGGCTCCTGGAAGAAGCCCCGGAGATGGGTGCAGCTGGATAGAAGATCATCTATCCTGACTAGGCATCTGTCTGAGTCTCAGAGAATGGCAACAGGCCCATTCATCTGGTTAATGAGCAATATGTTTTCAGGGATCTGACTTGACGGTCATCAGTATCTCTACCACATAGCAAGAAGGTGTCTCAGAAAAAATTGCCATAGCAATTATCAGAGAGGTAGAGATGACAACAGAAAAGAAATTACTTCTGGGGTCAAAAGGCAGCTATTTGGCAACGTGTAAATACAAAGGAGAGATTATTGGAATGTGCTGTTAGGACCAGAGTAACAGAAAAAAATGCAGGAGAAGATGCTGGGTGAGGGAGATTGGTTGAGTCTAGGGTAACTTCCAAAAACCAGCACGTGCAGTTTCAGGGTAATCCCTGTTCCCTGAGCTGGGACACTGTCATGGATGCTGCTGTGACAATGTAGGCACATAAGTAAAGGCAAAAATCATATCCTAGATTCAGCTTCACTCGAAATTCAGGGAGGAAACCACATAAGCTACTCAGCAAGCAGAAAAACAAAACAAAAGAGGAATCGGAAAGGCATTAAAAATATAATTTAAATAAATAAAAAGGGAAGATTACATGAAAAAGAATTGGAATGAGAGGTTGCAGTTGGCCTGGTATCATAATCTTTTCATTATTACATATTAATATGTAAGGGACGTTTGCAGCAAAAGGATAGGATAAAACAATTAATCTAGAGCATCCATCCAAATAGAGGTAATTCTTTCCTATGTGTAGTATCATGTGAATACATTAGAAATAGGGCTGATCACAGAAGCATTTCATATAGAACTCGCATTTTTAAAGGGGGACAGAAATATTCTAATATATATATATATGTATATTTAGGAACACTGCTTAAGTCTTAGAATAATCGTACTTTGCACTTTTGTAGCAACTTCCTTCTGAAGGATTCAAACGACTTTACAAAAATGAATTAATTAAGTTTCTCCAACCAACTGTGAGGGAGATAACTACTTTTACCTTATTATACAAAGGGGAGGAAAGGAAACGGCAAGACAGAATAGTTAAGCAATTTGACAGAAGTCACACAGTACATCTGATGGTCTGAATGCATTTAAGAATGAAGTTGCCAAGTTGCTACAGAAAATATGCAGCCTGGCTGATATCAGCTCTAAGGAGAATCAGGAGGAGGCAGATGTTACAGCAGCACTCTGAAATAGGTGTTTGGGAAAGCAGAGCAGGGAGTGTTGGTTACCTGCAATGAGAAAAAGACTGGAATGACAAAATATCTAAAAGTTGCAGATATAATAGAGACTTCGGAAGAGCATTTGCAAAACCACTTCAATCTATTATTCCTCTTTGATCATGTCAGCAAATATGGGACAAATGAAAATTGTCTTCCTGATTTCACTTGGATTTTCAAAACATTCTTGACAGGACCCAAACGGGAGGGTAGGCAATCAGGTACTCTTAATGAGAACATCATGCCGTGGCAAGTAGACAAGCTGGCCAAGTGTGTGAAAAAATAAATACGTAATTTAGCATCAAGTTTGCCATTTTCAACACAGAAAAATATTAGTAGCAGCATGCATCTAGCTCCTAGAAAGATCTGTGTTGGTTTGTAGGTTAATGGACAGTGTGGTAAAGTGGTGATAATTGTAAATGGTCTTTGTCAAACCTAGAGAAAGATGTGAGGAATCAGATGTGTAATGGTGTAAAGTTTCTTGGTAACCAAAGCACGTTGGAAGGTTTTGTCTGAAGTATCCATGTGTTCCCAGATTCAAAATGAGAAAGATTTTTATGTCCTCTTAGGTTGCAGTCTACATCCTTGTAGCACTGTGCTCCTCTGCAGTCAAACAGTGCTCTCCATTTGTTGGGCCGTGCATAGGGAATAGTGTGGAGTTTCTTACTAAAACCAGCATGAGCTCAGTATGTAAGTGCATTATGTCCGGAACATTGTCTTCAGTTCTGTATTCAAAGAAAATTACAGCAGAAATCAGAGGGGTCCAGAAATAGTCAACACAATTGTTTCAAGGCATAGCATGACTTCCATGTAGGAAGAAAATTAAATGGCAGGTGTATTTATTTTAGAAATCATATGAATAAAATAGGCATTCAAAATAGTTAGAATAAATTATGTAGAAAAGCGAATTCAATGTTCCTATTTACCTTGTCTTTCACACTCCAGCACCAAAGGCACATCTCATTAAACTGAGCGATAGGGAAAGTATTCCATCAGAGGGAGTACTTTTCCTCAGGCATCCTCATTCACCTGTGGAAATCTCTGCTACAAGATATCTCTGAGGTACAAGGTGTAGAAGGATTCAAATAAGAAGGAGATACTTGGGGATATTGAAATTTTCCAGTTTTCTAATGGAAGAAGTTAAGATACAAATGATGAATATAAAAGCTTCACACTATAGCATGTAAGCCAAACACTAATGAGGGTGCTAGGGAAGGTATTTCCCTAAGCAATGGTTATCCTTAACCATCCAGTGTTAGATGCTGCAAGCCTTCCTTTGTAGCTTCTGGTACCCACCAGTACCAAAGACAAAATACTAAACAAATGGATAATTGGTGAGATCAGACATGGCATTTCTTGTGCTCTTCTCCTCTGTTCCTTTCTGTCCTCAAGGCCACCCTTCCTGTCATCTAAAGTGCATGAAGGTACCGCTGAATCATTTAACATTTCTATCAGTGTTTTTTTGGCTCTTTTAAGCAATTGAACTCATGGCACCCAGCATCAGGCTCGCTGCCAATTTTGACTTGACCTGGTCACAATTTTGCAAGCACTGTCAATGCCAGAGCGACAGCTGAAATGGAAATTTTAATGATGTTAATGAATAAAAGCTTAAGCTGTGCTTCCTGCACCTGGGCAGCAAAAGTGCATTTATAATTACTTGCCAAACAAGCCTCCTGGCTGCATTCTATCTGCTCCAGGCAAGCAGTTGAGTGAGGTTCTTTCCTTTCACCAAGATTATTTTTGAGTGAATACTTCTGCCAGTGAAAGGTGTTGGATTGACAGCTCTGGAGACTGAAGTCCTCTATTATGTGACAGAAGTGAAAAAATCTGTAACAACAGTTTTTATTAGGTCACCTAGTTCATCCCTCTGTCAACACAAGATTGTTCTCTATAATATATTCTTGAGTGATTCCCCCCCCCCGCTCTTAAATACAAATCCCCAAGTCTTTTCCATTTTGCTGTACAGCTCTGATCCTTGTGGTCTCTTCCATACTGACACTGTAGAAAAAAAAAAAAAAAACCAAACCTGTGTGTGTGAGTGTGAAGATATGCATGTGTATATCCCAAGCTCCCAGAGTTCATTGGAGAAGGGACAACAAAGTTTGGAATATGCAGGGAAGATGTTGAGAAAATGTCAAATAGCAATTTCTGTGAGCCAGTGCTTTTCCTCCTAGATGCCTCCTGAGAGTTCAGATCAAACGACGTTCTCTTCCTTGCCCTCATGCTTATACACTATTCGTATTGTCTGGATGACTACCACCTTTTCACCTGCAGAGCCCCCTGAGAACTCATCATGGCAATTTTGTCTGTTTAAAGAATGAGAATTGAGGCACAGAGGGATTAAGTGACTTGTCCAAGCTCCCAGAGGGTGAAATTGCTCTAGTTTCCTCCCTACCTTCTAGCCCAATCCCTTGAAGCCTCTCTGGGGACTGGTTCTGTAAAACTCACCTACCAACAAATCTTTATCCATGACAGGATAGCAGTCCCATACCAATGCAGTAGGAGAAGAGGAGCCCTTCAAATCCTGCATCGCAGAGATTTCTGGGAATTCCGATCTCCTCTTAGCCCCTTCTCCCCTTGCACGTTACCAGAGCGTGGGATTTATTGCCTTAGTACTGTAACATGATATTTCTTCCAGAATAGGTTCTTCCCTGTGTCAAAGTTAAACCAACAAACAGAAGAAAACTGGAGCCTGCTTAGCCTCATGAGAAGAGCTCTGACAGCTGTTGCTATTTAGTACATGAGTGGGAACAGAAACTACACCAGGGATGACCAGTTTACAGAGATGCATTTTATCCCTGTTTTGAAATCTTATATTTACATATCATTCCAACAGCCAGCAGCAATTACTAGACACCCTTTCCTATCAGACCCTCTTCCTGCTACCAGTTCTTGTACTAGAATAGATCTGGGTGAGACATCTTCCTCCAGAGAGGCACCCTGAAATCCCTTAGCTTTGAAGGAGCATTATATCAGTATATAAAATGGCCAAGACTACTGACCCGGACATGATCCATTTTGATCAGCATTTGGGTTCCTGCCATTTAATTCTATACATCAGGTTTATAAAAGAACCTTAGCTGGCTAGTGTCAAACAGGAACCAGGTGTGCTCAGTAGGGGAATTACATTTCACTTATTCGTTGCTGTGATAGTGCACATGGATGGATCTTAGACTGTGTGCTCAAAAACACCCAGCATCTTCTGCTCTCACTTACACTAGAGAGCACATGTCCATCATGCAGTGCAGCTCATGCAGAAATTTCCAGGCTTGCACATCACGACTTAGCTGTGGTTTCAAAGGCACAGAAGATGCACTCTGCGATGCTGGCTCGAGGGAGCTGATCCTCCTGGGTGCAGTCTGCTGGCATTGCTATGCCACTTCCATGCCCTAAGCTAATGTTCCCACACAGCACCCTGCTGTCGGGCTCACTGGGTGCTCCAGCCCAGCAGTGCACTGTGCCGGGTCGATGTGCCCCTGGGTCACTCACCAAAGTAATTCTGTTCCTCCCAGCTCGTGCCATGGCAACTGTGCAGCACCCAGCTGCGGTTGTTGAAAAAGGGGTCGATTACAAGAAGATGCAGCTGACAGTCTTGAGGAGCCTGTACAGGAGAAGAGCTGGTTCAAGAAAGTCAGAGCATGAGCAGAGCTCAGAATGGAGCCTGAGACTGCAGACAGTCTTTACGGGGATTTTGCTGTGAAGGAGAAGGGTATGCACATGGGGCAGACTCAGCAAAGAAACAGAGGATAGTGGAAGTGCACCTAATCTGAAAAAGAATCAGCCAGGCGCTTCAAAGAAGGTGGGAATCTGGGATGTAAATACTGTTTGTGTCAGATGTCTGGACCAAGCCTGGCCACCTGGCCTCCTTCTGTCCGATATCGTTACTTTGCGCTCAGCAGAACAAGGGCTGGCTGGCTATGCAAAGGCACCTGGAGCCTGCCCCATCCTGGAAGAGACACACCTGGCTCCCAGCCACCCTCACGCACCACAGAGCAGCCAAGGGCAAGAGCTGTGAGGACCACCCCGTGGTCTCATCCACACCATACCTGCAGTGCTCATCTAGGACCACATAATCTTGTGCCCTGGCACAATTCATGCCCTCTCTAAGTGAACAATTTCCAACAGAGTAACACAAGTGATTCATTCTGTCTGACAGTCTTTCGCATGTAAATATTTTATATTCCTATTGAATATTTTTGGATGATTATGAATTCTTGATGTGATGAGGACCTTGCTATGTATGAGATGCAGGTAGCAGCAAGGACTCTGCAAGGAGGAAAAGCGTCCAAGAATAAAAAATAAGACATCATTACAAACTACAAATTAGAAAGAGCTGAGATAAATCCATAGATACATATCACTTTTCATTCCTCCTCTGTCCGGACATTTTCAGAAACTGTCTGGAGCTCACATTAGGAGCTTCCCATGTGGATAGATGTGGAGTTGGTTGCTTCTCTCTCCTTCCCTCCATTTCTCTCTCTCTCTTCTTCTGATTTAGTTTCTTTATTCCTCTTGAAAGATGCAATACCAACAGCCCAGGGGACCTAAGACTGGAGTTACTCCAGTGTTTCTGCTCTGTCTTCAGTTTAACTCTGTTTCTGCAGTTCACCCAGAAACCCAGATTGCACCTCCAAATCCACACAGTGGGTCTACACTGAAAGTGTAGAACTTCTACAAAATGTGAGAAGATCAGGACTTTTATACCCCTGGTATTGAGAGTGGCAGTACAAGCTTCATGTACAAATACTGAAACGTCTCAAAGTCAACACAAGGGACCTTTCCTAGGTTGAAATGATGTCAATGACCCAGTCAGTCAGAAGGACTTGCACACACGCAGAAGTGAAGGCGTGAAAAATGTTAAGTCTCAGTCAAGTTAGGACAGAGTTTGTCTGCAGAAGCATATCCTCTTGATTTGGACTGAAATAACTAAAAGTATGAAGTAAAATTAATGTTGTTTGTCCCTATGTAACCATACATATATTCAAGAAAAGCTTGGCTTCTCTTCCAACAGTCCTGCCCATGAACTAAGAAAGGGACTCATATTACCAATTGTTTTCATAGTGCCCTGACTGGCAACACAACATCATTGTCTGCAGGTCACCACAAGCCGGCTGAGGCCTCACCTTCTGGCCCAGACCTAAAAGTACATGGGCCTAAGCCCATCCAAAGGGCACCCAGTTTATGTTGTTGGTATATCTAGCAAGATTAGGAATAATACTCTTTCCAAGGTTTCTCTGGTATCTGGGCTGTCCCTTGTCCCTGGTCCCAGCAATTGCATTTCCACAGAAATCCCATGACAAAGAGCCACACTGCTATCTGCAGAAGAACCATTTCTCAGAAGCCTCTAGGGAATAGCAAAGACACATTTGCCTTCTTTATGTGGTGACAGAAGAGAAGTTAGCATTGTCTTTGCAAGAGTAGAAGCTAATTTGGACAGGCGTAAACTAAGAAATCAACAGAGAAAATGCTTAGATGCCCCATGACCCATCTTCCTAAGCTGTCCACCTTTGCTCGTGCACCCCTAAGTAGTTGTCTGCAAGAACAGCCCCCCATAACTGTCTGCTTAGCACGTTGCCTGCAATGACAAATCATCACACTGTGCACCAGGGAAACGTGGCCCACCAGCACAGCGAGGGGAGTTCTCAGCTGAACAAGCCCAGATAAGGATTGCACAAAGGCCTCTGGTTATCTTGTCCCTGTTGTGTTGGCATCAAAGCCCTGCACTGAGCATTAGGGTTTCCATGTGTCCCCCGGGTGCGGTACACTGACTTTGCTTGAAGTGCAATTTAAGACTGATGAATTCACAGGTTTTAAATCAACTGCAAGCATCCGGGCTGGCCCCTTGATGGAGGCTATTAACTTAATGAAACTGAAAGGCTGTGAAGTCAGATAACAGACATTAGAGTCTTTATTTACCTAGAGATTTAAGGAGACCTTTCTGAGGTAGCACACGACTTATTTTTTGAGAAGTGTAAGCTACCATCTAACAGCACTTCCCAGGCACATGTACACACACACTTGAGCTGCCAGGAAGGCACTGCATGCTGACAAGTGCTCATTCCCTCTCACATTGGCTGACAAGTAGTGTGTTGTGGCACAAGTAGAAAGGCTTCTTTTAAAAGCTCAGGTTCTGCTGCAGAAGCTGTCCAGTACCAAAGGAAGGACATCCAGCGAGCATCAGGGACCCACATAGCCAGCCCCAAAAAAATGACGCAGACAGATGATTAATGGATGCTCTTGGCCGTGTATATGCAAAGTCACTCAGCAAGTCAGCAGCAGGGCTGAGGGCAGAGCCTAGCTCTCTTGACCACTGCCTGGCTGTGCTGGGCACCACAGCTTTCCGTCACACACTTCAAAAGGATGAGCCAGAACAGCTCTCCAGCTGAGTGAGCCAAGATTTAGTAGCAACTGGGATCTCCCTGCTCCCAACCTCATGGTTAATGCATACGGTGTAGCACGTGCGTGCTCATTCTGTGCACAAATGTTGTCTGTTTCAACTGCAACCCAAAGGAGTGTCTCTGATAAACTCAAATCTTATGTTTCCTGACTTTCCTCCTCATCCACGCACAGCTACAGTGGCAGGGTGCACGGTTCGAATGCTCCGGTGGCCGTGCACAAGGCGGGAGAGGCTCGGCCATCTGGCTCACTGCTTTTGGGGGGGAGTGGGGAGCAGCAGAGCAAGCACCCGGCACGTACAGCAGTCCCCCAGGCTCCCCTGCTCGTGCAGAGGCAGTGCTGCATCCCGCCCTGTGCGGCATCCTGGCATCACCAGCAGCACCAGGGAAAGAGCAAGGAGGACCGGAGTAGAGGATGGACAGCAAACAGATCTAGCAACCTCCCCAGCCCCTCACCTCCCTGGCAGTCAGCTAGAGGAGGAGAGAGTGTTTGGGAAAAAAAAAAAAAAAAATAATGTGCCAGCTCCAAATCCCCGCCTTCACAGCAGCCAGCTTACACGGCACTGAAATCCCACCAGACTTCATGAAACACACAGATTTGTGATGATAGCCATTAGGGCTATAGAGTAGCCTCTTCCAAGGCAGTAAGAATGTCCTGCTGCTGAGGTAATTTGGAAGAACAATCTTATGTGAACCACTGGTCATTGGATGTGTTTGTAGTTATGCCTCCTGTGTTCAAAAATACCCCATTGCTCACTCACTGAGGCGCAACAGGGCAAATTCTTTATAGGTCACTCCAATCCTGGAAACACCACTGCAAACCCTGGCATATCTTGCTCAAATGTACTTGGACTTCTCCCAGCACCAGACAGAAGGACTCTCAGAAGCATGTGATAGAGGATTTAAGTGTCAAAATAACTAAGGAGTATTAGGGAATTTATCTCGGCTAAGTGACATATGTTTCAATTTGCATGAGGCTGAGGACTATTCCATTTAAGCTCTTATGCAGATGATTTTTGTTCCTGTTCACCTAGATATAACCATATCTTTTTAGATAAAGTGCAGGGGTCACTTTCTGAAAGTCTTTCTATTCAACTCTCTTCAGAAAAAAAAAAAAAAAAAAAAAGGAGCACTTAAAATTTACCTTTTAAATCCTTTCCAGTTTCCAGTTTTCTTCCTGTAGTGATGTGACACCTCTTTGGATTTTCCTGTGGGCTGAATGCATAAAGGACTACATTTAAATTCCAGAATAATCATCCATCTGCAGGAAGTTGAAATCAAATATTATATCTGAGTTCTTGTTTATGGACACAGCAGAAACACACACACACACACACACACATATATATATATAAAATGTATATACATATATATAAAGCCAAGAATTTGTTAGTATAATTGAAATCTTAACAGTGTGATCCAAGAATAATACTCCAGATTTGAGTATAATGGAAAAAGGAAGCATACTTCTGTACAACAAAACCCCTCAATAATAGTAATAAAACATTTGAAACTCCTCAGTTTGAATCCCTTTTCCTGGAGTTATGCTCACACTTCCACTGCTCTTCTGGGTCTGGATAGTGGTGGTTTCTCTCTGATGGGAGGGGATGGGGGTTATCACGGTGTGTCATCAACATCTGGAGTCCTTCAGCAGGAAGAATAGGATGTTGATGGTTTATTCTTGCTCACTCTAGGGTCCTCTTGGGGTCTTTTCTATATGTCTGCTTTTACACCTTGCTCTTCCTTCGTCGGTCTGCAACTCCAAGTTACATCCACTTATTATGTATGATGCATCTTACATATACTAGGTACTTGTTCCTTGTTTTCTTTGTTGCCCAGAATAACTGGTTTTTTTCCAACTCCAGGAATTTGTCCAGCTGCATTTTTTTAACTGGCTGTTGCTGAGTTGTTTATAGCCATGTGGCTTCCAGTGCCAGCCTGTGCCCCTTCTCATGCCATCCCACACCTGAACTCCTCCAAACTGCATCCCGTGCCCCCACTTCCCAAGGCCTGTTGTCAAACCAGACTTACATTTCTTTGTGCTATATCATGATGTTAGAGTCAGAAATATAGTTATACCATGGAAAGATAAACAAAAGGAAAACAAACTGGCCATAGCTACCTGGTCAGTTAGAAAAGCTGTTGTTACTGCTAAATCAAGTAAAACAAATCTTCAGGCAGGTCAAGAAAACCTCAGGCAGAGCAGGCCTGACAAACCTCAGCCCCTAGGTCTCACAGACTCTGTACAAAGCCTCTGACCTGTTACTAACAATGAAAATATTGCATCACAGGCCTACAGGTTTGCTTAAGCTCTTTCCAGAACTTTTTATATAAAGTAACTGGACTTTCAACCAGAAGTGCAGCACTTCATGACTGTGAAGCGGACAGAGGTCCACACACTGCACAGCCCTGCTGGTGCTGTCCAGGCATTTTTGCCTTGGTATCGTTCTTTACTGTCACAAAAATCTTGAAGACCAAGCACAAAGACAGGGAGCTTTTTCTTTTAAATCCCTGTGGCTTGCATTCCTCCTACCCACTGTCTTCCACCTCTAATTAAAGTGCAAGAACCACATCATGAGGGTGGTGAAGTTATATCCAGACTGCAAAATTTGTTTCCTAGCCCTGTCACCAACTTACCAACTGACATCAGGCAAAAACACAGTCTGTGTCCTTTGTTTTTCCCTTTGTAAGGAAAGGATGATGTTGCTTATATATCTCTGCAGAACTTTTGGAGGAAGGACAGCTAATGCATCGACCCAGATTTGCACGTGTGCTCTGACAACTCAGACAGTGAAGGAAGTAGCTAAACCAGAGTAATTCTCTGACCAGCTTTTCACTGGTTGTGGTACTGGGGTAGAGAGGATAATTCCTGGGGACCCTTGAATGGCAAGCCTAGGTAGTCTCCAAGGGATCATCCGGCTGCAGGTGATGGTGAAAGCACAGTGATTCCCCACTTTTCCCATATCCCTCATATGCTCAGTGCCAGGGATGGTCTGGGGATGATGACCTAATCCACAGGACCTGTGCCAGCTGAGTACAGGGAACTCCTCAGCAGTCAGGTACCCATCCCCTCTGGCAGGACAACAGGATGGAGAAGGTCTGATAAACTTTCAGAAGCAGTAATAACAGCAATAAGAGGAGCTGTCTCTCTTGCAGCCTGCCTCCCAGAGTGAGAATTTCTTGCTGAGCTCTCATCCTAATTCACTGCTTCATGCCTCCTGGCCTGTGACTACAGAAGCACACCATTGTGCTCAGAAACATTTCTAGTGCACAGCTGCTGGCTCCATTATTAGAAAATTGTGCATTATCCACTGTTGAGTGACTTGTGTGTTAAAAGTCACCCACAGGGTCCTGTCCCCTGTGCACACAGGGTGGTGCAGCCTTTGGTTACTAAGGTCCAGCACTTTGCTTAAAGCTGCTGCAGACTATGTTTCCTCTCCATCACTGTGTCACGCTGCCCACCACATTCTAGCCATAATGCCATATACCAGAGGGCTACTTCTGCCTGCAGTTGTGCTGGTGCAAATGGGCAGTAGTCTTGCTGGGAATTGATGGATATATTCAAGGGTGGGTGAAAGCAGAATTCAGCTTTCTCATTCTCAGACACAACACCTGCAGCAAACGTAAAAAAATACCATATTACAAGTAATTACATCTCCTACATCTTACCCTTAAGCATTGGGCATAGTTAGAAACCTGGATGTAGTCCCATATCCTAAGTTAGGATTGCAAATTTTGCCTTTTCAGCACAGCTGATAATAGGTATGAGAGAAAAAAACAACAAAAGCACAGCACGTTCCTGCCCTTACTCCCTGCCGGAGACTTTCTGCCCTTTGGTTGTTGCAGAGCCAGAGGAATAGCAGACTGACTGTCACATTTCTTCTTTGGCAACTGGCCCTCCAAAGACAGCACCCTTTTCCTTCTCCTTCCTCACTTGAGAGATCGCTCCTTCCTGCACCCTCAACACCAGTTTTCACCCTGCTTGGCAGAAGCAGCCAATTCCCTGTGTGGCCCAGTCTATCTGAAGTGGTATCACCACTGGGTGGGAGAATGGGACCCCCTTACCTTGAAGGCACTGTGGGGAACTGAGGGGGAACTCTGTAAAAGATAATAACCAAACCCATTATCATTTGTGAGAACAATAATTATTAAATCCACTGTGAACAACCTTAACCTACCCTTCCTTTCCCCAGTCTGTCTGGTTACATGTGCTAGGGGCACAAATGCAGCTTGAAACCAGCAGCCAACCCAAACTGAGATCAGTTGGAGTTACCTGAGCACATGCCATGTCTGTAGGAGCAGCTGGGGCCATAGCTTAACACATGGGCAGCCCCCCCAGGGTTACCTCCAGCTACTACAGAGAGTCAAGATCTCTGACAGCTGCCCTGCCCAGATACCTTGGGCAAATTCAGCATCTACCCTGTCATACTCAGGGTGGATTTTACAAGGTGCTACTTCTGATTTGGCCAATAACAAACCCAGAAAGCTAGCCACAAGTGAGCCCCAGAGAGCAACATCTTCTCCCAGCTGTAAAGGAAAGGTATGCATTGCCTGCTGCTCAGGCAGGGAGGGCAATGACCACATAGGGTCTATTCTGCCACATGCTCCTCAGAGAGCAGGGGAAGCCCCCAGCTTCTGGGTCTTTGAGCAATTCGCAGTCCTGCCCCGTCCTTGCCTTCCTCACCGTCTTCACCCAGGGAGGGGAACTAGATGGTGCTTCATCAAGCAGGCTGGCCTTGCCCCATGTATTTAGTCTTTTCACTCCATCATAGCTGGATTAACCCTCCCACTCAGCTGGACAAGCTGATTAGTTAGAGAACTTGTTTCATTCCTCTCTAAGGCTTTATTTTTCATCTGTCATTTTCCTCTTTATTATCACAGTAAGCCCCTGCCTCTTCAGCTCTTTCCATGTTTCACACTCACTGTCCTCTCCATTTCCCCTGCCACCAGTCCTTACCAGCCTTTCCCAGCTGGAGTGAAGGAGCAGGGCCTTCCCATATCCTTTCAACTCCTCCCTTCAGACATTCCCTTTCACACGAGTTAATCTCCAGTTTATTCCTCCAGAACTCTTTCATATTTCGTTCTGTTTCATCCCTCTGGAGCTGCATTGGCCCCATGTGCAGGACTCTGCTTGAAGACCCTGGTGCTCTTCCACATGCAAAGGCACTCAGAGGCAGCCCACTGTCTTGGGGTCTTTCTTCACCATGCACCATGTCTTGGGTCAGGAGTCAAGGAGGAAGGTGTATGCAGATAGTTGCCCTACAGAAAGCTTGCACACTGGTACTCATTTCAGTCCAACAGGAGCTTTCAACCACAAAACGGAGGTTCCAGGACATTGCAGTCCATCAGAACAAGAGGGACTGACCCTGACGGCCTTCCCCAGCCTTTTGTAGGCACTGCAACACCACCGCCTTGACTTCCTTACTCATCTCAGAAGTTTGATCATGGTCTTATTTCTCCTTCTTGGCTCTGTCTAGGTTGTTGGCTACCTGATCCTGACCATTGCTCTCTCCTCCTGCCATCTCTTCTCTCTGTTATTGTCCTTCCAAGTGCCCCTGCACGTCTTTCTCCCCATCTCTGAGCAATACAGACAAACCCTCCAAATGGTGGGCAAGTGAAATGTATCTTTAGGGGAAAAAAAAAATAAAAGAGCCTATAATTATGCTGCCCCTGTGGCTGCCAGCAACAGCAATGATCGCTTTGATTGTACTTTGTGACCCCTTTTGCTATGCTCCATCTGTTTGTTTTTATAGTCTGTGAATTTGCAGCAGCAAAAGGACCGTGTCTTCTTATTTGTATCTACAGGATCCCCTGTGCAATCTGCCCCAGTTCTGACCAGGGTCTTGCTCTACAGGAGAGATAAGTAAGAATAACAATGAAGAGTGGGAGCTGCAGCCAGCAGCACAGCCCTACTTTGGGAGCAGAACAAGACAATTAAGGAAAGGATTTTGAAATAATCCAAATGAAGAATACAAGGGAATAAATATTTAATACTCGGCCATGCAGCTTCATCCTCTCTAATAATCCCTAATGTTTCTACAGCATCTTTCAGAATGGAGCAGTGCATAAAGGGCAGATGCAAAATGTGGCTCCGACAGGCAGAGATCCCCTCTCTTCCCCCAGTGGGATGGCGAGTGTGCAGCTACACCCAAGACACGAGAGAGCCTTTTTACTGGCAGCCATACCCGCAGCCCCACGGAGCCCTGCTGGAAGGATATATTCTGCTTAAGCAGTAGCTATGGCTATAGTTCCTATTCTTACTCCTCTTGACTCCACGGGCAGGATCTTGCAGAGATTATGGATTTGTAATACAGTAATACTCTGTTTAAAATTAAATGAACCTGATTTGCACTTTTTGAAACACAGTCCACGTTCCCCTCTGTCTAGGGGCTCAGCAAGTATTGTGAAGGGCAGAAGAAAGTATTATTCATGTGGAGAGAGGGTGCACTGACCATAGCTCTTCTGCAAAAACTCTGCATCCCCCAGACAATTTCTCGGTCCTCTGATTCCTCAGGTACTTCCAGGTGCCAGGCTCCACTCGGGAATTCTAAGCACAGATCAGTCCCAGTATGACAAATACTGGTGACCAGACTGGGTCAAGGGGAATTCAGAACAGTGGTAAGGGACAGACAAGATTGCTGGTGGGTTGGACTGACCAGAGAGAGAGCAGGACAGGCAGAGAGGCGTTGTGGAGCGCGCGTTGTGGAGGATGCAGAAGTGCCTGGGATACGTGAAGGCGGGAGCATTTTGTCTGTGTGTGTGGAAAAAGGGGAGGATTTCAACATTTTGGTTTTTAAACCTTTTTACCTTGTTTGATTACCAGTTGCGATTACAAACCAAAATTAACAAGCCATGCTCATGCTGGGCAGGTAATATCTGTGCACAAAAGGAGACATATATACAGTAGGGAACAGGCCACCTGCAAGTATCTACAGCCCTCTTTCCTCTTTAAGCGCCAGCTTAGTCTAGTTTTCTTCTTAGAAGTCTAGGGCTAACTGCAAGCAAACAGAGGGAGAGGGAAGAACTGTTACCAGCAGGCTGCATCCCTGTTTCTGAGATTACATGAGTGTATTTGGGTGAAAAGAAGTCCCAGTGGCAAAGGATGGATACAGATAAAATCTCACTCTAGCACCTGAAGTGGTCACTGGGGATGGTGTTAGCTTCCAGAGACTTGGACAAAGGAGCTGCTGTATCACATTCCCTTCACAAGCTCTCTGGATTATATAACCCTTTGCCATTTTCTACAAAATCAAACGTACTTATGGAGAAAGCACAGGCTTTGTAAGGTGTTCTTAAGGTGTTTTTCCACAACTCAGTTTCAGATCCTGTATCCCAAGAGGGAGACAGGCTGGCATTTCAGAAAGGCATTTTCCCTCTTTCTTTTACTGAGAAATCCCAGGCTGGACACTGGGCACCAGGTATGTCCTCATGAGTGCCAAATAGACTGGAATAAAAACATCCCTCAGTTTGATGGTCAGCTCAGCTTTCCAGATCTGCCCTAATAAATCCACATTATGGATGTGTCCTCTGCAGTTCTGTACGATGCATAGCATACATGTCAGAAAAGGGAGAGCTTAGTGGTGAGTGTCAGGCAAAATTTCTTTCTTTTTATACTAAGAAATGAAAATATTTGAAATAATTAATGTTTGAAAATTACCAAGAGGGAAGAGATTTTCAATGTTCAGTAACATTTAAGGGCAAATTGTGTGTGTATGCATGTGGGATGTGAGTGAGTAGGTGGCTGAGTGGGTGTCAGTGGCACTAGAAAGGAATTCTTGATGATTTTTAAAATAAAAAACATTAAGGAGCTAACAGTATGAAATAGCAATTATTATGAAGCATGATCTCATTTCTGAATCTGGTATGAATTTCAGGCTCTGCAATTATTACATTTTGAATAAATAGCAATTAACATCTAAGGTTTTTCTATTTTTTTTTTTTTTTTTTTTAACTTCTGACTAACAGACAAACTTAAGCCATTCTAAAATTCAAATACCTCCAAAGAGGATGTCAAGACCCCTACATCACCACTAATGGCAAAAAAAAAAAAGAAGCCAAATCATGTGGTCCAACTTTGAGATTTTGATGTATTTTACTGGATTGATTTACACTGACCAGTCATGGGTTGTCAATTATTGCAGGGCGAAATGTCTGCAAATTTCATACTGACTTTGCAGCTGATCTGTATTTCAGGTTCTCATTCTAGTGCCAAGTTTAGACTGTTTTTTCCTTGATTGTATAATAAGACCTGTAACAAAGTTTTGCAGACTGTGTTCTACTCTCAGTGGCAAATGAACAACTCCACTTTGCAATTCATTGACAGTGATACAAGTGCAATGCTAAGTCTCCAAATTGTGCCTGAAGCAGCAGATGTGGGATGCCTTTATTGCCAGTGGAACTTGTGAGAATACAGTGTGGAGATGAGGAAAGGAGAGCTGGAGCTTCAGGTCACCCTACCAGGCCTGTGTTGGTGCTGTAGGAGACATAACATCGAAAACCAATGAAAATATAGTTACCAAAGAAAACAAACCTAATTCTCAGATGGCACCATTCCCTTTCACTGGAAAACCCTTTATGACCCATCTTTTTCACCTACTGTCTCCAGTCAGTATGCCTAACATCCACAATTAGAAAAACACCTTGAAGATGAGATGAAACATCCACATCAATGGATGAAAAAATTTTTTAAGTTTATGAGCTCCTTAAAGCAAATACAGTGTAAATGCTATTTATTTCCTGTAGAACAAATGTAAGACGACTAATCACATTCTTTGTTATCATCTGCAATTTCTGTAGGAGCAGTCTGTGGACTCCCAGGAATCTGTAAAGCTCAGACTGAAAACTATTGCAGTGATGTACACGGAATAGAAGCACAGCCTGCAGAGCAGCAGCTGGACTGGTATTCAGCGAGGTATGGAAGCTTCTGAATACACAAACTATTCCAGTGTTAACCTCTGTTTAATAGAAAGTGCTATTGCTGGAGGACTGATGCAAGTTTCACTTCTGAAGAAGAAGCGGTACTACAGGTTACTTGATCCTGAAACATATTAATCTTACTAAGCAAGTGGTGCAAATAGACTGAGACTGTGTGCTGCCTGTTTTAAGAAAACCACAAAGGATCTTCCACCTCTTTCCTTGGGAGACTATTCCACAGCCAGATAGATGCTCAGCCAAGACGTGCCTTTAGACTGAATAATGCAGTTTGCTGTTGTTATGTTATCCATGTCCCTGTTTTACACACTGCCCTCATGTATGCTTTTCAAAGCCCCTCTGAAGCAAGCTGGGGGCTATGTGGAATACCCTCACAGTGTGACACAAAGTCTCCATTTGTCGCCCTCCCTGTATTCCCGCTTGACTCCACATTACCCTCGGCCGGGCACGGTGGGGGATCTGAACGGAGGAAGTTTCCTGGAAAGCTTCCTCTCTGCCAGCGCAAGGTTTTCCTCCGCCGCTGCAGGGATGCTCGCTCAGCGGTGGTTTTCAGCGGGCAGAAGCAGGGAGCTGGCTGGCACTGCTGAACCTCTGATCCGCGGCCATTAGCAGGGGTCACTTTCAAACGCTTCTCCCTTAGTGAACCACTGGCTGTTCCTTCCTGGTGTTTCACTAAACCGCAGGCTGGAGCAGGCAAAGATGTGCTGGTGGAACCAGGGAGAGAGGGGCCCCAACTGGAGCCCTCTGCCCCCCCCTCAACCCCTTTGGCCTCCTGCAGCTGGACCCCTCCCCCAGCTCGCAAATGATTAAAGCAACTATTTTTTGTGTTGAGGGTTTTTGTTGTTGTTGTCGCCTTTCCCCAGCGCCGTGCCCATCGTTCCAAAGAGAGGAGTGAATATTTGATTGCAGTAATTAGTTAATCAGTAACTGGCATAATTTTTTCCCTGATTAATGCTTTGAATAATCATTGCAGCCCTATCTGTAGACAGTCCTGTTATCAGAGTCACTTTGAAAACAGCTTTGAAAAGATAGCTTTGCATCCCTACAGATAAAATTAGACAGGTCAGATGCTCCACCCTCCAAAAACTGCTCCTTCATTAAAGTTGGTCAGGGGAAAAGAGAGATCAAAAATGCAGTCTCTTCTCCCAGCTCACTCATTTGCACTTCCCTGTAAGTACCATGCTGGAAGGACCTGGGGAATGAGTCCACATGGAAAATTTTAAGCTCACAGGGCAGATGGAGGCACAGGATGGGCCTTCCTAGAAATGAGGACCAGGAAAAGCATTTATACAAAGATTAATCTATCTCTGTCTCTAGAGTTTTTTTCATTGCTCCAGGGGAATTCTGAAGCAGAGGGACCACATGCTGATCTCAGTGAAGGGTAAGCTCAGTGTGAACTCTGTGTGCTTATACATATATATACTATATGTATATATATTTATAAATATTAAAATATATTTTTATATATAAAATATAACTTTTTTATACATATAAAACATGTATACACAAGAAAAACATCAAAACTAGCTTAATAGAAAGAAAAGAATATGATCTCCTCTTCCCTGCAGAAGTAATACCAATTCTTAAAGTGGTATCAAAGTTTGAAGTCAGCCTTGCTTTGGAGGGATGGATAGTGCTCATTGGGGATCCCTATAAACAGGCCTAAGTGGGAATTTTTCAACTCCAAAAATTTTTGGAACAAATTATTAATTCTGAAAACCTGAACCTCTCCAGAAGAACATCCCAGCCTTGGGAATGGTCTCTGGCTCCCAGGTGGGATTTCTAAGATAAATGTGAGAGGCACAGTACAAGCTCAGAATACGCAATGCTCACAATGCTCATTACAAGGCGGTGCTCAATGGGCAGGGCCCAACTTTCAAAACCATGGCCTCTCCAACTGTGTTTTGGAAACCTGGACCCCAGTTTTACTCAGCCCTGGTCAGTGCTGTGCTCTCCTGCACATGAGCTATTCTGAGCACCCGCTCCCTGTCTATCATCTCTCACCAAAAACCATGAAAGACTGAAAGTTTTCCCTTTTTTTCCCCACTGTGAAGCAGGAGTATTTCTGAAATCCTGAAGATGCTGGGAGGATGAGATACCATTGCCTGACAGCTCCACCTGGACCACCTGATCCCAGAAACTGTAACATCTGCAATGGGCACATCAGTAGTTGTGTGATGGACCCATCAGCAGCTGTGACTTGATCATCAGGTCACAAAACTCAGATCAGGAAGGCAGAGAGTATTTTCCCAAGGTACATTTCTGTTTATTTGACAGAATGCTATTCTTTTTTTATTAGCCATTGTAAGCTATAAACAACAGCCATGGGAGACTAGTGATTCTTGCTGTGCTTGTTACCAGTGGTTAGGTAAACAGATCATGACCTGCTGCCTTTTTTGGTAGAAGAAAAGAATGAGAAGATATGTACAGCAGGTGGAGAAAATCCCCATCTGTAACTGGGGCTATCACTGCAAGGATGAGCTGGATAGGATAAAATAGAGATGTACCCAGGCATCCTTTCCCAGATACAAGTTGAATGCCCTCCTTAAGCCGGTTCTCAGAAAACCACAACACTGATGTGTATCAGGTGGAAATCAAAGAGATTTTTAGATTAAAGGAGAAGAAAGAAGCAGCAGATTTGTGTGTGAGCACTGACTACATCATTCAGAAGACCTGGACCCAGCTACACTGTGTGACCCCACAGACTTTAGCAGGAAAGGGCTGAAGAAACCTCCCCCATGAGATTAGGATTTCCCATAATATGTACAAAGAAATATATTTAGTAATCTTACAATGTGATACCACAAGTAAATCAGAAACAATGAAATACAGTTATGATCACATCACCTTATCTTTAGCTCAACTATGTCCTCAGTTACATTATAATTTAAGTAAAAAATTATATCTACTGGCTTCTTGGCAATGAGGCCATTTCTTCTGACCTTTTGCCCGTGGAAAGCCTCAAATCATTTGTCTTACACCTCCAATGTTTCCTGGACATGTAACTTCCACTTAGCCTACCTAATGCTGAGCTGACAAAAGCTGTCTTGGTAATGGGTACTCATATGTGCGAAACTACTACCTATACTCCTATCGTATTCTATCTCTAATGATTATTGTATAATATTTCCTACTTTCTCTTATGCATAATACTATACTTAGACCTACTAAAAGAGTCAGGATTAAATGACATGTGAACAGCTATTAAAATGGATAATACTATTCCCCTTGCATCAGGAAGACTCCCAGAGTGATATGGTCTGGCCGGCCAGTGTATTTGTAGTCATGAGAAACCGAGCAAGCAGATACCTCCTCATTTTGGGCTCTGGAGACAGGAGAGCTCCTTAGAGCTGTTTTCTGACTGCTTAATGTGCAGTGGACGCTTATAGGGGCAAATAAAGTAGGACCCAGACAGTGACTGGAGGCAACCTTTGGACAACTCTGTCTCATTCCTGTTCTTGGAAGAGCCAGGTCGCTTACTAGTAAAGCCATTAAAAACTGTGAGATTCATTCTCACTTATATGATTTCAGAAATAGCTCCAGTCTTCCAAAGACTGTTTCTGCCTTAATAATTGACCCGGTCCTGCCAATATAGAGATATCTGCAGAGGGGAAAAGATGATTGCTTACTGATATTTACTCACTCTCATCCCACTGGCGATGCACCAAAGACAGAAGGTCATGGATTCCCTTGTCCATCTATTTAACTAAAGGAATTTGTGCCTGGAGCTGACCAGCAAACCCAGGACTCCCAGACTGGGGAGAGATAGGGATGCTGTCCCATCCCTGCTGGGGGTGACTCCACAGCCCCTGCAGACTCAGGCTTCACTGGAAACACAGGGAGCAGAACTAGTGTTAAATTTAGACCACATTCATTTCTGCTGTCTGAGGGAAGAGGGAGCAGCTGCCTATGCCCCCAGTCCCACATCTGAGCTGTCTCTCCCTCACACTTGGATGCTTGTGTATGCAGAAAGTCTGGGAAAGGACTAGGATTGGGGCAGAGGCATGAAAGCTGGAGGACCTATACCCACTCTCATCCCCAGGGAGAATCTCCCCAGGCTTGGATATATTTTTAATCTGTTCCATCAGCAATAACAAACACAGTCAGAAGAAGTAATAACAGGAATTTTGCTGTGTATGAACTTGTTATCATTAAATGTAATCTCTTGATCAAATTAGAGCTCTGTTCAGACATTCTCTTCAATGACCTTGAGCTCATCAAGGTAAAAACATGTCCTTACAAAGGTGGCCTGTTCTTCACTCAGCCACGTAAACACTTTGCCCTTGTAGCTACCACTTTAATCTGTCGATGTCTAACCACACCTGCCTAACTCTGGCTCAGTCAACAAGCAAGGTCAAAGAAGCTTGAGATGTTTTCTTTAACATAAGATGTCCCATAAAAAACACAGCTGAGTCTGCTTAGTATTGATGTTCTTGTTACTTCTGTGCCTGGAGCAAATTCAAAGCCAGAAGAGTTACAGTCCACCCTGGATTTATCTTCATGTCTCAGATGGCCAAGAGTACCTCTTCCCTTCATATTCTTAACTGATGTGTAGCTATGAACTGAAAAGCAACTGCTATAGTTCACAGAAGGTCTAACTGAATTTCAGTGCCAGGCAGAGTGCTGCCAATGTGTATGAGGTGTGCCAATATGTATGAGGTGTAGTAAGTTGGTGAAATTCATTAGATATTTGGGTTCAAGACACTCACTCATCATTTACCTAGTCATAACTCCCCAGGCAGTCAGTTCAGGATGTCAGACATCCTCCATCCCAGAGTGCCAGTACTTAACGGCTCACAAGGAGCCAACAGCTACTGCACCTACTTGCTTGGCCAATGCTCTGTATAACGAATGTTTGGGAGGATTCCCTCCTGACCCCAAAGGCTGATCAGACAATTCCTTGATGCAAGCGGGCTGAGTCTTTGTCCAGTGCTCCATCAGACTTGTCCAAACCCACCCAGCAAAAGTTAAAGGGCAGAGGTACCAAATGATGCTGCCGTGTCCTTAATGTGCCAGCATGCATAATTAATCATCCTCAGATAACCTGCAGTCCTTCCACTCTTCTGGTGACTGTATCAGCATTTGTAATGCAGAGCACTCCTTTAATTTTATTTATTGAGGGACTGATTTGCACAGCAGGGCATCACTTTGTTTATTCTCTGCTATCATTGTTACCTTTAATGAAGACAATGAAGAATTTAAAATAATAATTAAAAAATATATTCCCCTCAGTTACCGTGGCAACAAGATGGAGCTTTTTAACACTGCCACATTTTCCATCTGTTTCTTTCTTTTAAATGACAAAACAGCTTCCTCCCATATCAGCATTGCATGGAGGAGAGGAGGTTCTCAGGTGGAGGAAAACAGAAATTCCAGCTAACAAACAACTCACCTTACTGCCCTGAAGGAAAGCCCCTTTCTAGTCAAGAGTGGTTTCCTCCCACCAATGTTGTCTAACAAGGTTTTCTCTACACAAAAAAGGGCACAGGTCTGTTAGCAGCTAAGCCTCTGTGTCTTCTCTCACTCCTCCATCACCAGGCAATAGGTACAGTGGTGAATGTCTCCCTCCCTTATCTCTATCTCGAGCTAAATCAGACTGTATCAGCTGAATGTCCTTCGGCTTGGTGCAAGTCTAGACCTGGATATGACTCAGCCCAGTTTGGAAGGCAAAGAGCAAGAGTATTCTTGTGATACGGTGAGACAGATGTCACAAAAAGATGCTTTCCAATAGATTTGGGGGGGTGTGGATTAGGGGTAAATAAAATGTCATAAAACTATTGTTTTCCAGATTCAAAGTTTCCCTCACTAGTCTCTCACCCAGATTTTCTGGGTAGACATTTTTTTCTTCCTCCTTTTTCTCAGACTTTGTTTTGGGACTTACACCAGCCCAACCCCATTTCCAGAAATCTCTTAGCTCTCTAAAATGGACTCTGGTCTTCTCTCTTCCCTTGGGCTCTTAGTTTTGTCGGCAGACAAACCCTCTCCCCCTAAAGACTGGCTGTCTGCCACTGCTCAGATGTATGTCACAC
This sequence comes from Tyto alba, assembly GCF_018691265.1. Taxonomy (NCBI): domain Eukaryota; kingdom Metazoa; phylum Chordata; class Aves; order Strigiformes; family Tytonidae; genus Tyto; species Tyto alba. Next base: position 28,681,924 of record NW_024881278.1, on the reverse strand, counting down.
CTGCCTCCTGCTTAGCATCTGACTCAGTTTAATCTGGAACCATTTGTTATATGAAGTCTCCATCTGGAGATTTTGTTCTTACTTGTATAGATGTAAAGTCAGAGCAATTCCACCAGATTTGGTGGAGATGCTCTGCCTCTTATGCTTGTGTTACCAAGACCAGGACTATGCTCGAATGTTCCCCTTGGTCTTGCAACTGATGGTCTACAGGGGAACACCAATGGACAAAACTGAATGCTTAGAAAGCAAGCTGGGAAGTGACTTCACATGCACAGCAAAAACAAGCCTTATCTTCAGAAGTATCTCCAGAATCAAAGAGACTGTGGTCTCTCACCCTTTCTCTCCAGCTTTCAGGGTTGGGTTTTTATCCCCTATTATCTAAATGTTTCCTGTAGTCTTCTGCCTTCCTTGGCAGTAGATTTTGCTTTTTCATCTTGTGCCCCAGTGTTTCTCCCAGAGTCCAGTTTAAACACCCGGTATTTTAGTTTCAGGCAGGCTGTTTAGTGTTTTGGGGTTTTGCCTCTTCTCATACAGTCAGTTTATTTGTTCCTTCTGTCCTTCCAAATGAACAACAGATTGCAGCTGGAGGGCAGGGGCAAAAACCTTTCAGCTGTTTCTCTCTGGGAAGCAATCTGAGAGTCCATCCATTGCTGAAGCAGCAACTCTAACCAAGCCTGAAATAAGAGCCAGCACCTGGCCAGGAAAGGTTAATGCCTTTCACCTCTGCATATATGGATCCTGGCTAGAGCCAGATCTCATCTTGACCACTGCTAACAGATACCAGAATGCCATCACGATGTCAATCTCTGCTTTGAAAAGATTCAGGGCTGAACAGCAGAGAATGGGGACAGTCAATAGCAGGAATCTATCTGCAGGAAAGCCTGGAGGTCACAGACTGGAGTAGAAGTTGTTGTAACACAGACTGAGGTTGCCCCAGGACATGAGTAACAAGACAGGCACCCGACGGAGTTGAAGGGACAACTGTGTAGTGGTTGCAGTGCAGAGAATGGTGACAGAAGCACTAAGACTGGTCTGAGTGGAGGATAGAGTGGAAGGTGTGGGTATGGACACACAAGAAAGAACAGCAGAAAAAGAACTATAAAAACAACAGAAGTTAATGGTACCAAAATGAGGCTGTTGCCAGGATCATGGCATATCTACAAGTAGTTTCTCAAGATACCTGGAAAAATAAAGGACAAACTAAAACAAGGGGTACGACATTTTTGTTTTGATGAGCCCTGGTGTTCTAGCCCTGAAAGATGCCACTGCAGAGGCAGAAATACTGCTGGTCTGCCTTTGTCACACAGAGGCTGAGATGCTCCTTCTCTCCCTCTTCTTGCCTCATCTTTACCCACAAAAAGAAGGTTCCCAGAAACTCTGTTATTTTCCTGGAGAAAACAGAATGTTAGGAGAGCAGCAGGGATGTTTGCCAGTAACCTTGATGAATTGTAGAGCCAGGTCTGGGGAGTGGTGAAGTTTGTCTGTTGACCAATCCAGAGTAGAAAGAGAGGAAGAGAGCTCCTCAGCGGAGCAAGAATTGGACACTGTCGGAGGAAAAACAGAAAGGCCAAGTGGCCTTTTAACAAGTGGGTGGAAGAGCTGCTTGACAAGTAGTAGAAGATGGAAAAACTGGGCTGGTTTTGTGATACTTTGCCTTGGGATTTATAAGGGCAATGTGCAGTCTCTGAATGACAAACTACCAGCAATGTGGTTGATATCAACCTTAGGAGGTGCTGTGATGAAATCGTTGAGGGGCAGAGGAGGAAACCAGATCTGTAACATCTCCTGCAATATCACATGTGTGAGCCAGGAGTGCGTGCAGCAGAAATGCCACCATCTAGCCTTGGGCCTGATGCTTCACAATTATCCAATGTGGGGGATTTTACCCTTCACCCTGCGGTGTCCCTTTGTGTCTATTGCAATAAACAGGGCCCTGGAGCCAGATGGTCTCATCAGCAGTCCTGATGCTGGCAAGACAATAGTACAGCACTTGGCGTTTTATTACCTTCTCCTTTACATTGTGTATAATTGATGGTTGTGCTGCTAAAGGAGGACAAATATGATAAATAACCATGGAAAAGAAATCTATGGAGATGGATATTCTACTGTAAACCATATGTCTCTGTCCAGGGCTACTGCACAGTCATTACTGAAGACGGCAGGGTAATAAAAAGCAAGATTTCATACATTTTCAATAATGTTTTCTGACCACCTGAAATATCAAGTGTTGAGAGATTGGCCAGAATTTCAGCCCTGGAGGCCCAACAAAACCCCCTCGTGTCACGCCTTGTGGGACCTTTAAACTAAGAAAAGGGAACCATTGCTGTCGGCCAGCTCTTGGCTGGCACCTGGCCCTCCTATTCCTGTTGGTGGTGAATCTGCACCTACCTCCAAAAGAAGCCAGTTTTCACTGCAGTCCTGGTGATCATAAAGCTGGCACTTAGCATTAGCTGTGCAAGCATGGAAAACTTACTCAGAGAAAGAACACATGTATAATCTGAGGAAAATCCAGAATACTAGTGCCAGCAGAGTTAAATTCCCAATTTACCAGGATCCCTGATGACAAAGCCAACCCATCAGATTCTTTTCTCACTCACTGATGAGGATGTCCTATAGGAAATAGCTTCTGGACACCCATCTACCAAACTCCACACATGTCAGCTCAGGCATTCCTTTGCAGATCTTCCTCTAATCCCCACAGAATCACCTGCCTTTGCTCTCTTAATCCAGCTAATTATTCACCTCAATTAACATCCATACAGAGAGGATATACCAGAGGCATTTCTGCTCTAATAATGTCCTGACCATCATCTTTTGCCCCAAAGTCTTCTGTAACAGCTGTCACTGTCAAGCTTTCAGTCTATGTTGGCTCTCTGAATTCCTTGATTTATAACTTCTGCAGCAAATACTTATAGGATGAAAATTAAAATTACTTAGTAAAGCAAGGACTGAGAATCAATGAAATCAAGTGTTTGGTACTCCCAGGTGAGCAGCAAGGCACGATTAAACACAATATGTTCCAAGTTAGCAGCAGTTCTGTCCCTTTACCTGCATCCAGGGAGACATGGTGAGTGGGCAGTTAAGCAACTGTTGCCCCCAAACACAAATGCTTCCTGCAATTAAAATACATGATTTTGAATCTTACAAATCTGAAATCCAAGGTTATAGTGTTTTATTGCCCTGTCACACAGAGCACTATGGGTAGGGAATCTGTACAAATGGAAACAGTCAAAGAGTAATTTCCTCCTCTACCTGAGTAGACGGAATAAAGAGTCCTTCCTCAGTTGGAGCTCTGGTTCTTGGGCATTGTCAAGCTGGGAAGACTAACTTTTTACTAGCAACTACAGACATAATAGGGGTTTTCAGTTGGATTTCTGCCCCACTGGGTACACAGAAGTGAAGCATTACAGGAGAGAAGAACATCTGCAATCCCTCCTTCCAAGCCTTATCATCTCCTAGCTGCTAAGAGGAGCCAAAGGATTTGTTCCCTGATCTGTCTTCCCTGAGCTATTTTTCATAGTGGACCAAGAAGGGTTTGAATGTTACAGATGGCTGAAAATCTTGTGACATCAGCACGGAATGGCTGTTTCTGTTCATGCTAGTGGCCTGAAATGAACAGCAGCAGCAGCAACATGCCATTGTGAGCCTCGCTCTGGTCCCTTTAGTGTCAATCAACTGAAAAAAATGAACCAACATACCTGATATCAAATACAGGCCAAGGCCTTTTTGGCCCAAATTTCCCACTGTTAGGAAGACTGCTTTGGCTCCCTCAATGGTAGCAATGCAAAGTGAGAAGGTTCATCCAGACATTTGCCAGCACTGTTAATGTGTTTTTTTAGCAAAACTAGACCTAAGTGGCTATATAGGATATCTGTGTGTTACAGGGAACTTTCAAAGCCTCTTGCTGTGTTTCAGATCATTTGGCTACCAGGTCCCATTAACTCAGCTCTCTATGATACCTGGGAGCCCACAGGTCAGTGTCGTGTAGCCTTTTCTTCTCTGTATGGTTTTGGAGCAGCATTAAAGGTGACCAGCATATGACTGTCTAACCGCTTTCTGTCTGTCAATCAAAGCAGTAGATGAATGTGCAGCATCCTACACATGTGAGCTTTTGGTTGGAAGGCCTCTCAGTCTGGCCTTGTACAAGTCCTTCTGTATACTTGATCCCCTCATGACCTGCCTCCTTTTCTCTTCTTACTTTTATTAGAATATCACTGACTCTGGTAAGATGAGAAACCAGCACGGCAAGCTGATTATTTTCATTTTCACATCAAGTAATAGCAGTAAATTCAGATGCTTGGTGCAATTGTGCTTGTGACTGAAATGCACCACCGGAGCCCTGGAGCCCTCTGCTCCCCACACTCCCCTGTGCAAGACAGGTATTTACCAGCAGACATTTGCATGCACGTGTCATCTCTACGGCTTTCGCTGTAACAAACTGTGTGAGGATGTGTTCAGCCAGGCCTGTGTTTGAATTATTCACTGAACAACAGGAAGAGTGATCATTTTTAAAAAATATTGTGAGATGGTATTTTAATACTTCAAGAGTTGCATTTGTTGGAGACAGCTTGCAGGGTGCTCCTGAGAAGTTGAGCTTGGCTAGTATTGAGTAAAAAGGCCTAAAACTCCGTTTCCATGTTTTTCTGCAGATATGTTTTTAACACCAACCATGATTATGCCTTGGACTGGCATCATAGGAAAGCAGATGGGTTTTCCTGGCATTGGGTTTCCTGGGCTTCTGGCTGCATCATGTTGTGAGGGGAATGTATTTTCCAGTGCCATAATGGGATTCTATCTATTTCCAAATATAATGGTTCCCTCCTAATTCTCAAGCATGAGGCACTGCCAGGCATGGCTCAGCCTGACACCATTTTACTACAATACACATGTGAAAATAGCCTGATTTTTGCATTGAGTTTCCGAGCCAGAAATTAATTGAGCCAAGAACAAATAAATAATTCCTTGTTTGTTCCTCAGTTAAGCTTTGCTGCTGTTGTCAGGCCATAACAGGTCAGGGAGGAGAATTGCTCTCCCTGCCTCAAAGAAAATATTAGTCACTATTACAGAACATTAATAAATGGCAGGACTCCAGAATGGGAAAAGGACTTGTCCCCTTGTTTGTAATTTACACTAGTGTTTGATAATCTCTGCCTCTTAACTACAAGTGGTTGGACTATTACTACTACTTTTAAAAACAGTTGAAATCTTCAAGCCAGAAATCACAGAAATACAGAACTTCCCTGGGGTTTTCTCTCACCTTTTTGGCGCCTTCTTGGCTAAGGCTGCCTTTGGAAACAGGCTAAGGTAGAGGTGGGCCATGGGCACCCACAGCAGCCCAGTTGCAGCAAGGGAGGTGCCCAGGCCCTCTCTCCCTGCTCAGGGCTGCTCGGGATGCTCCCCTGCTTGGTGAGGCAAGGGGCTGCATCAGGGCTCTGCTCCATGCCCCTGCCAGCCCTCCCTGCCCACCGTATGTGGCCACTCTTACTGCAGCGCTTTTACCTTCATACTCTACATTTCTATTCTGCTTTTAGTTTTAACACTGTTTGATGAGCAATGAGCCCCTCTCAGCGCGGTGGTAAGCACCACTGAAATAATTCACAATCGGTAGAGCCTGCCTGTCTTCATGTAATACGCAATTTTCCCCAGTCTTGAGACGAATAACTTGTGGAGGCGAACAAAATGGATGATTAGTGGTGGCCACTAAAACTATGCAAAAGTGTAGGGCAAAAAGCAAAGTGAAAACCTGCACTAATCTCAAGTGTTAGGGAGATTTAAAGAGCAGGACTATAAATAACCAGGAAGGAATGTGTTCAGGAAGTCCTGTTTAGTGCCCTGCTCTCTTTAGAAAAGGACCTGACTTTTGTGTGTACAGCAAATAAGGGATTTACCAGAATACTAACAATATACCCATTCCTATATGACAGTACATCCTTGGTACAAATAGAAAGGTATTGCTTGCCACCCATGGTCTATTGCCCTTGCTACTTAAAGACCCCAAGCACTTGGTGTTTTTCCAGCCACTTGGAATATATATACTAGCTATAAAATGATACTTAAAGAGTTCCTGCACTTTGTACAAATGGCTATTTATGACCTGCCATCAATGTTGTTCTACAGAGAGGCATGGGGAGGGGGGATTGATGGAGGACTGAGCCTAATCCATCAGTCACTTTGCTACAAACTCTAAACAGATTTTAATTGTGAGGCCAGATTTACTCCAGCCATCTGTATAGCAAACATGTCTCCCTACTGAAATAGAGAAATACTTTATCCTGAATGCTCTTTTGCAATGTATATATTGTATCAATGTCAATAAAATATTTGTCACAGCAAAAATGTAAGCCTGTCTGCTGCATAACAGAGAGCCCCAATGGAAGGCAACACTCCCAGATTTAATGCTGACTAAACTTCTCAGTTTCACAGGAAATTAATGGGGCTGGGGAAGAGCCTTGCAATTAGAGGAGCAGGGCTACAAATTCTTGCCTTGCTGTTGGCTTCCTTTATTGGAAAGATCTCAGTTCTCCGAGCAGGACTGGGCTGACAGCTGGAATTGCTGGGAGCTTTTATTTCTCCTCAGAGCAAGAAAAATAAAGCCATTGGCATGACAAGCTTGCCTACGCCTCCATCCCCTGCTCTGCCAAAGCACCCCAGGTTGTTCCACACCCAGAGCAGTGGATTTACTCCCCACAACCCCTTTAAACCGTGGCATCACTGCTGAGACTGCCAACATGGGAGCCAATTAGGAGGTGCTACAAAGATGTTGATGTCTGTGGTCTGAGATCTATCGGCTCATCTCAAATATCCCCTGAATTGCCATGAAGTTGTAGCAGCTTTTAATCACTGCTGAGCTTGACTCAGTTCAGACCATTTTCTTGAGCTATCCAGTCCTTTTGTACACCTCACTTCCATGACGATTAAAACTCTGTTTACTCCAAGAAGACATTTTCTTCTTTAAATTTCATTCCTTTCCTCATTGCTAGCTGTAACAGAATTGCTCCTGAAGATCCTTAGGTTAAGTGACTTTCCTGTAACATGGCCCTCTCTTGTGGTTAGACCCAGCCTGCCACCTCAGATCTCCGGACAGCCTGGCACAGTCACCATGTTTGAGACCTGGTATTCAGCCCTGCCACAGCTCCGCTCACTCTGGCACTCAGAGAGTCACTGAATTATGCCATCCTCTCTGCATTACCATAGACAGACCCTCTCTGACACTCACAGATCTGTTTTAAACCAGGTAGAACAGTTTTTCTTTGTAATTCCTATTGCACCTGCTAATGATATGTAACACAGATTAAAAGTGCCCAGTACAGCCTGAAAGCTTGTTTATATGGGAAAGGCTGATCTCTGTGACTCTCAGGAACTCTGTGCAGGTGAGAAATACTTTCTCCGCAATCAATTGACCAATGAATGCAGGTGTCATCCTTATTATCTGTGAAGGTGCAAACATCCATATTTGTATTTTTCTCCTGTCACATTGTAGGTACATTCACTCATCTGTTGCATTTTGCGGTTATTCACACAGCTGATGGCACAGGACTTTAGTCTAATTAACCTGAATGAATGCTGGCGTGCTAAACATTGCGTACTCTGATTTATAGAGGATACCACAAATGCTTATCCTTGCAAGGCTTTTCAGAATCCAATTTGCTTTTCACTTTCTGCTGTTTGCTTGTTCCTTGGCATTTCTCTCTGATGGACAATGAAAACAGACGTCTGGCTTTCACTTCAGTTTCTAGTCAGGTCTACTCTGAATTTTGTGTGCTAACAGAGTAACATTTGTGTTACAAGCCTCCAAAGGGGATTTTTTCCTTGCTTTTAAGGATGTTTCTTTCATGGGATTTTTTTTTTTTTTTTAATGAATTGCTGTGCAATATTTCTATTGGTCTGTGGTAGTTTCTGGGCAGGTTTATTTCCAGCAAAAGCTGTACTGGGGGTTAAGCCCTAGACTTGGCACTTCCCTTAAAATGGTGGCCCCGGGGCAATAGTTATATGAATCTAAAACATTCATCACAGGCTTCCTGTGTGCATGAGGGGAAGAGCAGATATTGACAATGTCTTATCTCTATTTCTGGCCAGCCTTGCTTGGTATCAGGGCAGTTAGTTCTCAAATCACCAGATGAAACCAGACTTCTGCACCATGTGATTCAGAGAGGTCTGCCAAAAGAAGAAAATAGTAGGTCAGTGTCGGTCCTTCTGCGTTAACCTGGCGATGTTCATTGCACAGGCGAGAGCCTCGTCTCCTGGGTGATATTGAACAACCCGGGAACGACTCCAAACTCCTCAGGCTTTGCTCTTGCTAGGCTGGCGGCACATTTCGCCCTTCTCCCATTAGTGGTGAAGTGAGACAAAGAGTATATGGATGCGAAGATGAGAAGGGTTCCCAGTGAGGCAGGCAATAGGTTGGCAGTTAAATTTACCATCAAAAACACTCTAATGTTTTCTAGAGGCATTTTAAGTGCACTGCATTAAACACAACTGGTAATACAAAAACAGAGCAGAAATATGCCTTTGATTTCCTTGCCTGTGTTTTATTGCTCTAGTGTGTGCTCTGTAAACCACGTGAGCATTTGCATCCAGGATAAGGCATTAAGTGACAGTGCAATTTAGTGGGCAATGTTCCTGCCTCTAGGCAAGAGGGTTGGAGGCTTGGATTTTCCTTTGAGCTCATACCTGGTTGTAGGACAGCAGCAAAGGGTGGGAGGGATAAGTTGCTTTTTGGACCAAGCATTTAACACAGAAACATTGTGAGATGCAACAGGGTAAAAATGAGGATGCACGTCACTCACTGCAGAAACATTACAGCAGAGTACGTACATCTGACACACAGCAAAACTTATTACAATGACAGTAGAAAATCAAGCACTGAAAAATTAGGAAAAGGCAGGAATCTTCAGGTAACCATTAGTTTGCTCCCTTATGCTACACAGTGGCCACACGGTGTTTTCCCTGCAGGGCCCTGTTCTATTCACTGCACTAGGCAGGCAGCACTAACTTAATAAAAGCATTTCAGTATTTTCTTTCTCCTTGGTGTTTGCTCTGCTGCCTGCACAGTTGCGTTCCTCATCTCCTGTGCCACTCCCCCCTTTCTTGGTCCCTGTATTCCCAGACATATTCCCTTTCCTTGGTGATGTCCCATGCCAGATCCTCTCCTCAGACTCAGTACCAAGTCTTGCTGCCCCTTCCCATCAGTGCCTCCAAGACAACCTGTCCCGTTAGTCTCAGCTCCCCTACATCCTCCTCAACCCATATCCTAGGGTTGCTGGTGTCCCTGCAAGGTCCCACCATTGCCTACCCACCCACCCAACCTCAGCCACTGAGGACTGGTGTCCCACAAGACCCTCACCCCGCCAGCCCCATTTCACCCCAGGGGAAGAAATGGGCAGAAGAACATCAGCACTGCATCCAGGGCCTGTGGGAGTTGGACTGTGACATGGAGAGATGCCCCGCAGAGGGTCTGCATGCCAGTGTGGGCCCAGGGCTCTACAATACAGGCAGATCCCCAGTTCTCATCAGCCTCCAAAGGCTTAAAACCCCCAGGGGATTTGGCAGCTGATATCTCTCCTGCAGGTTGTGAGCCCAGGACCCATCTGATCAAATGCAGAGGTGTCCACCTGAGTTAATCATCTGATGAGCCTTTTGTAGTCAAGGCAGACAAAACACAGCAGTCCTGGGGCATGATTCATCCTAAACAGACACTTAATATAGGCCAGCTGAATTGTTCCCTATGAGTGCCACTGATTGTAAACAGAAATAGAACATACCAAACTATGCAAGATGAATGCCACACAGGTGGCCAGGAGGGGAGATCACACCATCACCTAGACACAGTCTCTGCACAATCCCAGTCCCAGCCCAACGCTCTGATCCTACTTCCCTGATCTAGACCATTTTCCAGGCCCAGTCTCTTTGCTCACCACGTCTCTGCCTTTCAACTTTCTCCAGATCACAGCCCCGTTTCCCTCTCTCTCTTGCTCTTACCAGCTCTCAGGTGAAGCTCCAACCTTCACCAAGCTCCTGTGCAAAGCTGCTTCCCCCAGCAGCTGCTGAAAACTGGTTCCACATGGCTACAGCCCTTGTACAGCAAATTCTGCATAACCTGGGGCATCAACCATGCCCAGGACAGAAGATGCACTCTTGGGGGGAACATTGCTTCTACAATCCAAGTGATTTCCAGGAGTCAGTTTTTGGAGGCCAGATTTGTGGCAGTTTCATGGAAAGACAAAGGGTGCATTCCCAACTCAGAGACTACTTAACTGCTCAGTTTCAAGTCCTATTTCCACAGCATGCTGGTTACAGAACATTTAAAGGAAAAGGTCAGCTTTATTTTTTATCATGGACAAAGGCATATTTTTTTTTTCTGCTTCATTCTTGAAAACTGCTATGTCATTTTGGATGAAGCAGTCACAGATACATGTCCCCCAAAAAGTAAGACTGAGTAACCATGAAAAATCTCTGCTCAGAAAAGGTCTTACATAACTAAAAATAAGATCTTATGATGGGAAATGCTGGACAGTCTTGATTATAGGTCAGGCTAACAACCTGCACATAAAAATGAGACACTGTCAGGAATTGATGTGTCAGAAGAAAGGATGCTAGAATAAATGCATTACATTAAAGAGTTGTAAATCACCAGTCTCTGATGGCCCAGGTTAAAAAATCTGAAATTGCCTAAGAAAGAAATTTTGAAGGAAAATACATAATCCCTCAATAGAATGTTCGCTGGAAGACAGCAAACATCAAGTCCACCATTTTGAGAAAAAAACTAAGGCTACTCATCCCAGGAAATACAAATCAATACATCTTACTCTGATAAACAAGTTTTGTAATGAAAATTTAAAACATAATTACAGTACCACTGATTGAGATACATTTAGGTCTAACAAGCAAATTTTCAACACAAGAAAATCATGTTTCATTGGTCTTTTGGACTTCTTTGGATAAAAAGGCAATGGAGAATTGATTGCTACAGGCTATTGGATTCCTACAGAACTTTTGACAAAGTCTTTCTTAAGACAGAATTGCATAAATTAAGTAGCCAGAGGCAAAGCAACATCATAAACTGGAGCAAGGCTGCAAAGCAAAAGAAAATTGAGAGGAATACATGGCCAATTTTCATTATGGCAAAACACCATTAGTGAGATACGGTAAAGATTCGTATCAGGGGATCATATTACTTAACATACTCATTGTTAGTCTTGAAATGGGACCAAGCAGTATAGCAGCAAAATGAGTGGATGAGGTCCCTTTATTTAGCCAAGGCTGTGTAAGACTCTGGGGGCTGATCCAGGTGCCTGGACTACTCAAACCTCCAGTGGGGCTACCACCACCAGCAGGCCAGAACTTGGCTACGAACCTCGCTTAAAGCTGTATATGCCTACACTGCTTTCACAGGCCTGCAGCTTCTGTTTTGCATGTTTCCAACTTTAATTCGAACTACAGCTGGTCTTCAAGCAAATGCTCCCTTAAAAATCATTGATATTACTTATGAAGCACAACCTTCCTTCCCAAGAAGCCATCAAACACAACCCACGCTGCATTCGCTCTGGACTGTGAGGATCAGCACTTGTACCAAGAGGGGTCTTTTCCTGGAAACTTTTGTTTCAAACTTTTTAAAACTTCCACCACATTTTTAAATAACATAGCATCATGTATATTTATAGCATTATAAAAATTAAAATAGTCTTTTTACTACCACCAGTCCACTCTAATCCAGGGTAAGTCCAACCCAGATCCTTTGACTTGGCACATTTGGATAGGAGCCTGCAGGATATATTCCCTGCAGGGGCAGCCAAACTGAAGCCAGTTGTGCTGGAGTGTGGCTGCTTTAGTGTCTCACGTGTCTCTGCCTTTGAACTCTCTGCTTAAAATTACTGAGGACAAGGCACCTCCAATCCCAGCACCTGGGCATGCATCCACAGATCACAGCTCCCATTCTCTTGGGCCTGACCCCACTTTTTGCTGTGGAACAAACAAATCTCCCAGATTGTGCACATTGTGGGTCATAAACATGCCTCATGCTCCCAAGTATGCATCACTGCGGAATGTGGGGAGCCAACAAGGAGATGTTGTTTCCCATGTCCTCAGAAATGTTTCTCTCTTGGGATTGTCCAGTACATAGGAATTGCAACACCCAGGAGCTTTCAAAAGATCTCCACCCACAGCAGCTCCCCGCAGCGCTGAAAAAGGGGACGTAGGGAAGGAGTGGAGGAGGAATAAGAAGCTACATAAACTCATTAGGAAGCAGAATTGGAAATAAGCAGTGTTTTTAAGCCCTCACCTGCAATGCAATATTCAAAATGGTCAGGCTGGTTTGGAGGTTGTAGTTCTGTGATAAGGTTTGGAGAGTGCTCAGGAAGGAGCTGGACAGTCCCCAGCTTGGTCTCTCTGCAGTATGATGGTGATATGTTCTATGGCTATTCATCTCCGGGCAGTGCCAGCCACTGGGACACACACTGCCCACACTCTCGCATGGGGTTGTGTGTTTCGGAGGTGCTCCATCCTCCTCTCTGCGCAGTCATTTCCTTCTTTGCACACAGTGTGCTAAGATGCTCAAGTGGAGATCACGGGGATCTTTGTGATCTGTCTGCTCATCATCATTAACTGTACAACACTCTGTAAGACTGCATTCACACCTTTTCCCCCCTCTAACTCTCTTCCTTGCTGTATAAGCCCCCAGTCTTTCCTCCTGTCTGTACAATCTGATTTTTGAGCTCAGACTCCCATATGGAAATTTATATTTCTCATGTTTGGCTTCCATAAGGGTCCTCCCTCGATACCACCTTTTTTAAGAAGCCAACATAAAATCAAGATTTTTTTCTATTCTCAGACAGCAGAAAAAAAAAGAATTTACTGTTTATCCAGCTATTTACAAAGGCAGGAGGACGGTCATGTGGGCTTGTCAGCAGGACACCAGCTCCCTGATTAACATCTTCACATGCAGGCTGTAAAGAAAGCTCCCCCCTCCTGTCCCCATATTTGACTGCCTCGGAGACTAGGGGAAGAATTTTCCGAAGCTGTTCTGGCAGAAAAGTATCCCTTGCAGCAAGGAAAAAATGGTCAAAAGCAGGGCAGCTCTGAGGCACGGTACACTCAGGTCTCCCTGGAGCTATGTGCAGAAGGTACCAGCCTGAATGTGCACAGTTTAAAAAATCTCATCTGCCTAAAAGAGAGACAGTGCAAAAGAAAATAACAAAGCTTCTGTATTTGTGCCATGAGTTTTGCGCAAGAGTCTATATCTGGGATCACATGTGCTGGTGACTCAGTACCTGATGTAAATAGTTGAGGTACAGGAGAGGAGAAAGAGGCCATCTTTCCCCATGCACAACTGAAGACTTTGCTAGCTAGACTCCAGTGTAATTTGCAGGCAACGGGGGGGTGGCAGGGACTGCTGCAGCTTTCCATGCCAACCCAGCATGGATAGATGCAGGTCATGCAGCTGGCAGAGCTCATCAGGATATTTGCAGTCCCCTGACAGCCAAAGCTAGGGAGAGCATCTGCATTTAGACCCAGGGTAGAATTGTGCCTGGCCATTGATACATGCCTGGGGATGTTTTGGTTCTGCTCATAAACCATCCCTGGGAGAAGGAAGGCGTTTCGAACTCACCTTCTTGTCCAGGACAAGGGGGATAAATTAATGCATCTCATGATATAAGCAGTTGAGACTGTTAGAAACTGAGGGGGATTCCCACCAATTTTTTTTTTTTTTCTACTTTGCACTGAAAAACACAAGGACTAAGAAACAATTGGGAATATTGTTTGGATCTGATTTTCTGAGAGAAGTTCGTAAGTCTGGGGTGAAACCCAACAGCTAATGCAAAACTCCTCCAATGCTTTAACGAAACAAATGCTGGGGCCCCACATGTGATCAGGTAAAGATCATGAGTAGCAATTGTTTGACTTTATTGGCAGTGTTGTGAGTCCCAATTAGCAACCTCATGAATCTTTGTAAAGTGACAGGGCACCTTTGCTTTTAGGGGTCAGGCTATTACCTCATCCTGCTCTAAGTAATACCCCAGGCAAACCAAAATAAAGTTCCAAGACAGGCTCTCTCAAGCTGCCTCCCCTTCAACTGAGCTATGGGAGGTATTCAGCCCCACAGCATAGGCACACACAACAGGTTTAGGTGGGCAAAATGTACTGAGTGGGAAGCTGGGAGAAGGTTTATCCTTTTTTTACACCATTTTGTCAGTGGTTTTCCCTGTTAGACTTTTTCTTCAGTAAGAATTGTTTCAATTTAGACCCTTAGGGATAGTCTGAATATAATTTTTCATACTGACTTAACTACATTAGCTTCAAAGCCTATGTAATTAAAGTAGTATTCCCTCCTCCTCCATAGTCACACTTTAACTGGTACAAAGGGACTTATAGCAGTACTGCTTACATGAAAATTAACTGCGTTAATTCTTACTTCTCTGCACACCTGTATTACATGTGGACAGCTGCAACATCAGCAGGGGATGGACTGGGGATGAAATACTAAAACCTTTTTGACAAAGTTAAATGGGTCCAAGTGTAGGCAAGTAATAATAATAACGCAGAACATCCTACACTCTGGTCTTACACTTGGTGGGACAGACTGAGGATCAGCGCCTATGGGTTTGAAGAAAAGGAATCTAGAAAAGTTTGATTTGGGGCACTGTGTGAAGAAAGCCCCAAAAGAAAGTGGAAGTTACAGCTCTCACACCAGCATTAGGATCTCTACTGCTGATGGCAGAGAACAGTGTGGTGGTTTCAATTCTTGCCTCTATCTCCTCCCGCACACAGCCCTGTCAAGTCTCACAACTCCTTGTTTGGGTGCTGAAGTTTGCAGCCATCCCTCTGCCCTTCCTGACCTGCCTTTCCCTCGCCCCTAACTCCAAGTCTCCTTCCAAAGGAAAGAGCTGCACCCCGTGTCAGGCGAGCACCTCTAAGTCACCATAGTCATCTTCCCTGCATGGATGCCAAACAAAGGGCAACATAATTTCACATTTGTCACTTCCCAGGCTCCTTCCCAGTCTCCCTGATTTGTGATTTCTATTTCAGGAGCTCTGCAAAGGAGCTCCACTGATTAATCCTCCCTCTACAAACTAAAAGTAGCTGTAATCCCAGGGCATGGGGGGAGGGACCTTTAAACATCCCTGGTGGAAAGAGCCAGTATTAGTTCTGGCATGGGAACAGCACTTAGCTTGCCTGCAGAATGACTTAATTTGTTTCTTAATGGACACGATGCTTTGCTGATAAAAGCCCTAAAGTGCCTTTAAAAAAAAATTAAGAAAGTGATTGTTCATTCTTTACCCATTGGAGATTTCATTTGTAATGTTTATGCTCCAGCCTGGAAAGTGGAAAGGATTATGCTCCGGATGGGAAGTTAACACATGTGCAGGCTCAGGTACTTTGTTAACTTTGAAAGGTAAGGGAGGAGCCTACCATCGAAGAAATGCAGAGAGCAGCTCGCTGTAGAAACTGCTGTCTAGCCAGAGCTTCAGGACAGGGTGGGAGGGATGCCTAGACATCCAGGGAGACTTTTTACCTACAATCTTGTGTGTTATAGGAAGAAGAGATGGGAGATTAAACCCTGCATCTAAATTTCCCTAAACTGGATAGTAAGGAAAGTCAGCTCCACAATGAGTCAAGTAAAAGCTGGCACCAGACACCACTCCCTGGGCAGGGAGTGTTACCAGCCACTCACCTCTTCCTTCTGATGCAGCCTTCAGGTGTTGATATTTCCTTAGAAATGCTGATATCTTGGGGAAATGGAAGAGGAGGAGCGGTAGGTCCTGGAGATGGGAATAAGGAAGAGCTTTTTAGATAAAATATGACATCAGAATATCAACCAAATATTCAGAAACTGAAAATCAGATAACTGCCCAGCTCTGGACCCTGGCCTAGCACTTTGTTTTGGCCATTTCTGCAGGCTGAATTTGTGCTGCTGACCATTGGCAGGGAGTCTAGCTCTGGGCTAGACGAACCATTTGTTTAATCTAACATGACAGTTCCTGTGCTCTGTAACGCATGATGGCGGTTATATTTCTAGGGACCCCATGCTTTCATCTTAGGCCCAACATCCAGGTTTTGGTACCCAGCCTCAAGCGCTGGGGCTCCTGCTTGTGCTCCTTGACACATTTGCCTGGAGCTGCTGGGTGAGTGGCAGCCCCAGAACTGCCATTTCTGCACACCTCCACGGCACGCAGAGTGTTTCTGGCATCCCCTCAGTATGTGCTATGTTCCAGGGCTAGTGCTGCAGCAATGTTGCTCATGTTTCCTGGCAAGGTTAGTGGGTCACCCCCTCCCACCTCCCCTGGTCTGGGATCCCTTGTTCAGTTATTCCCACACAGGACTCACTGGAAATGCATGGCTGACCAGACACCATCTCCTCTTATGCCCGAAAGCCTCTTCTAATAGGATCAGTAAGGAGGGGGAAGGAGCCTCTCCTCAGAGCTTCTTCCCTCTCTCTAGGGTGGGAACAGCAGACTGGGTTGGAAACTGGAGGGCTTTGAGGTTAGAATACTCCCACAGCAAGAGCTTCCTCCCTCTCCAGAAGATAAGGATGGAGCAGCTGAGCTTCCAGGGGCCAGGACTAAAGTAAATGAGAAACCAATGTAAAACATTTGAGCTTACAGAGAAAATTTGATGATCCAGGAGTATCAGCAGGGTGAGGGAAGATCTTGCAGAGATCAGAGCTATAAAGGGCAATAAAGCAAAAGAACGTGCCTAGCTACTAAAAATAAAGCTTCTTGAGTCATACTGTATTAGCCCATTGACTTCAGCAGAACAATACCTTAAGTAATGTACAGAGCAACCAGGTACAGAAATCCTGGCCCAAAGATGAAAGAGGGGGAAAGTATGGAGGAGTCTCCATTTTAGCGTCACCCTGTCATGAGCACTCAAGGCTCAAATAGTGGTAAAAGCTGTGTATCATCCTGCCCCGGTGAGCTGAAAGGGCACCCTTGTGTCTGCAGAGAAGGATGGATGAGCTTGAGAGAGACGCAGGGACCTGTCACCAGGCAAGGTGAAAATCCCTTGACATTGGGCAAATCCTAGTTGAAATCAGTGTGGGAAGCTCCATGCTCTCTTGGTCTTCCCTTCCTCTTGCCTAGCAGGTCAATATGCTGTTACTTGCTCATACAGGAGAAACCAGGAAAATCCCATTCCTAAATGAGCTGTTCTCTGGCACTGAGCATCCAGCCCAAATCCTGATCTCACTTTTACAGGCATCAAGGCAGCATTAATATTATCTGAGCAACTTCAGACTTAGAGTGGTGTCACCACGATCAGCATCAGGCCTTCAGTCACTCCTGGCATAAGACTCTGTTTCCCTCCCCCTCTTTCTCCCTTTATTTTCTGTGGTCTATAAGGTAATTCGCTAAAAATATTACAATGTGATGTTTATTCTGGCCAACTCCTCAAGCCCTTCCTGTGCCATCACCTCTTCCCCACCCCGCTCTGCGGGAATTTCACAAATCACTGCAGGCTACACTCACCTAATGTGGGGACATGCATCACCTAAATACCCTCTTCACAAACTGCCTTTCACCTCAAGGACAATAAGAAAAGATGCTCCTGCTGGCTGGTCCGCTTCTTGCCTCACAGAAGATGTGTGAAGAAAACTTCAGACGCATCAGTACATTGATCTAAATTAAACACACACACGCAATCTAATTGAACTGACAGGAAACTGGTGTTTAAAGGCAGAAAATTAAAGCTGTTAATATAATAATGAACAGTTGTGCTTACTGTCTGTGCCTCTGACATTTCATATTGTCATCTCACCAGCTAATCACCGCCTCTCCCCCTTTTGTGGGAGTTAATATGTTTTCATCCATTCATCCAACAAAGTAGCTCTCCAAATGTTTGACAGTTACTAATATATCCTACCTGCTAATGAGCCGCCGAGCTGGAGCCATGCAGGTGATGGAATAATAACCGCCCACCGCCCCACAATAACCCTGCTCAGGCCAGGCACTGCGCACTACACGCTCATTTGCCTTGGCCCCTCGGATGAGGGCAACCCCCCAGTAGCCCCACTCAGGCCATCGTTGCTGGGGTGGAGCATCAGGTGTGACTCCGCCTGAGCAGCGATGCTGTGGTGCTGCAGGACGAGGGGAGAGCCGCAGCAGCGCTGCCTTTGGCCGGGACGGTCCCTCCCCAGCTCGGGGCTGGGATGTCAGATCCTGGCCATGGATATGGATCCCAGACCAAACTGCTGCACCATCCGTGGCTTTGCAAGGCACCCGGCCGGTCTGCTTACGCAACTATTGCCAGAACAAGCCCTGGAGGTTTTGGAGGCACTGCGCTAGACGTTGGTCCTGGCTTTTACAGTAATTCAGCTCCTCTAATCTCCAGCAGAGACCGATGAAGGCTTCAGCCTGCAGACAGTCAGGCTTCTGGGCTGGGCCATTTCAAATGGACTCTGCAAGTTTGCTGGCCAGCTGCCACCTGCCTGCTCGCCCAGAATCAGGGGCATGAGCACCATGGCTCGACAGCTTTTTTCACTCGGGGAACTGCGCTCACTGGTAAGTAAATATCTCTGCTCCACAGATGGGGAGCCTGAGGGGAGGGCAGGAGGACAGGCTTGCTTGCGAGTCAGCAGCAGGACTGGGAAATGGACCCTTGCCCCAGCCCCCAGTGCTGCCACTTTCCATTTCCAACCGTAGGAGAGGGAGAAGGGAAATGAGGCTTATCCGCCTTTAGAGACAACCCACAAGCTGATTTCCTCCACTGATTTTCCAATAAACTTGACTACATCGCTTGAGTGGATTCTTGACAGCCTCAGCATAAGAGAAAGGGCACCGCACTCCCCTACAGTAGCCTCCACAAGGGCTGCACAAGCTCAAAGCCTGCAGAATAAATGTTACATTACCCAGGCCAAATCCTGCTTTGTGCTGCCCACCAGTCATGTCCTAGGTGATGCGTAACTACCTTGTTAATGGTAGAGGGATGAGCTTGGAGTTGCCAAAGTGACTGCACCTATGGCTATTCTTCATCATGACTGGGAGACACCTTCTTCTGCTTTCATGGCCGGTGCATGCAGAGTACCCTGTCCAGCTGTGAAGGAGGAAATCTGGAGGAAGGAAGGAAGGAAAAGCCACCATCCTCTGGATCTGTCACCACAGGCGCCGGAGACCCTCACACCTGGGCCCTCAACTTGAAACGTGGCGATGAGCAGGACCTTGAATGAGTGCTAGTGTCGTGTCCTTACTGAGACTTACAGAGGACAATGAAAAAAACTCTGAACATAAATTTATAAAAGCATGTGTCCTTTGGGGAAACTTCCTCCACCACCCGTGTCTTAGAAACTGGCTACTGCCAAAAAGCATGGGGATTGACACTTCCACTTATAAAATTAAGGATATTTCCAATATCCATATTCATGCCTAATTTTTTATTTTGATCTTATTCTGGTTTTTGGACATATTAATTTCTGACAGCAAGGAGTTCCACGGACCTGGAGACATGTATTACACAAAAATAATTTTCTAGCTTTTTATGTGCAGTTTTTCAGTGTAATGACTCATCTCTGAGAAAGAAAGTAATTAGGAATACCTTCTCTAATCCATCTATTGTTTTACTCTTGACCCTTGTTATTTATCTCCTCTGTCTGATAAAAAGATCCAGTATTTTCCAACCCCTTGCCAAGCTTTTTCTGCCTGGTTGCCAGTTCCTTTTACTTCTCCTACACCTTTGCTGGACAGATCTCCGGGGCTGAGTACAGTATCGCAGGTAAAAGCAAGCCACCTAGCAATATCATGTCATTGCCACATAGCTGATCTCCTATCACATTTCCAGCTGTTCTTTGCTTTGCTCCACCACCTTCCTGCATGCTGGATGGGTTTCATGGAGCTGTCTGTACCGTAAAGTTCACTTTTTTCCTTCTCTTCAGCAAAGACACGGTGATGTCATTGAATGGTTTAAATTATCTCCCCCTGCTCCTTTCCCATGATGGCACTCGCATCTTTAGGAAAGAGATTATTGCCTTTGTTCAGGTTAGCAGTTTCCCATCCTCTGCATCTCTGTCCACCTGTCACATTCTCTATCTGCTCTCTCTGTTGATGGGCTGCATGAATTTCCCTCCAGCCTCTGAGTCAGCTCCACGTACACAGACCCACACCAGCTGCCGGGAGCAGCGCTGGATGGAGACGGATGACAACCTCTTCCCCAGCAGTTTGCTCTAAACCTTCCATTGAGGAGCTGCAGGAAACCAGTCTCCAAGCCCAGACTTCCCATAACCAGAGAACAAAATAAACCTCCATCCCAAGAGGGGAGCAGTACTCATGGGTGACATTCAAGTTCCTGCAGGGAGGAATGAGGCAGTCAGGTAACCCCCATGGCCCCTGCCGCTCAGCTCTCCCACAGCTCGAGCTGGCCGGGCTCACTTCAGTGCTTGGGTTGATAAAATCTAGAGGACAGTCACCAAAGGCCACTAAACGAGCAAGCGCCGGCGTGCTTGTGCCTGGCGATCGCTGCCACCGAGGGGGATGCTCGGGGAAGATGCTTCACTTCGGGGCAGCTGCGGCTGCTGGCACCACGTGCTGCATGGTAGTCAGCAGGGATGGGAACTGGGGGTGGGGGCAATCAGAAGAGCCAAGAGGTGATGAGTTGTAGGAGCGAATCAGCTCTCTCCCTGGCCTGGTCCACCGTTGTACTCGTGAAAGAGTTGGTGGACACTGGGTGCAAACGACAGCTATGGCGCCTGCCTTCCCCACTGGGACTGAGCCCAATAACATCCCCCTACCCGCAGACCCCAGCCTCTGACAGGTAGGTAGCATCCAGGCTTGCCCTGCAATTTGCCACTCAGAGGTGTCTTTTGAGGAACTTTGCTCATTATCTGACCCACAGCACAACAGAGAGAAACGTAGTGCCACCTACCCCAGGGAAGGACGTAATTTCCTATCACCCAGACAATAAAAGTATCTTTCCTAGTTTTATAGACACCTGCTGACAGGCTTTAAAAATAGGGGACCCAATTTCCATTTTCATGGTGTTCCCTTATATAATATAAAGGAGCTTTAAATTGGAGTGATCTATATTCATCTCATGGTTTCTTTCCACTGCCAAAGCGCTGTAAAATCTGCCGTAGTGTAAATGAGAATCAGGTCCAAAATGTTCCCCTACAGCACAGAACAGCGCTGGCTCCTCCAAGGCTTTGATCAAGGTACCTGGGAAGGGATAGGATAGGAGAAATCCCACATTCAAGGAGGGAGGTAAGTAGAAGAGCAGGGAAATGCAACCTTGACAGGCATGTTTGAGAAATGACCCTCTACCAGCTTGTGGCTTTGGATGGCTCTCAGGGATATGAATACTCAAAGAGGTCATGCATGGGTGAATTAATGTGAGTTTAGGCTTGTGAGAGAAATAGGCACCATGCAGGTAACACCTTCAGTAACACCATATGTGTATAAACCTATATTTATATATAAATGGATATTCCTGAGTTTTGGCAAATCTTTTCAAATTTGTTTCAAGTACTGCTGAGATCCAGTGGATTACTGATAATTTAGAGTTATCCCTCCTGTACAAGATAACCAGTTTCATACACAGCATAAGCAAATATGTTAAGCAATTTCTTGGTTCACCCATCTGTAGCTGCCAGTCATGCTAGGATTTATATATTAACTGCGTTGGATCAAATTTCGGCTCAAATGTTGGATGATTTGGGGAGGGAGGCCAGTGTTCTTCCAACTGAAAAGAGAATTTGCTGGAAGATGAACAGGACTGTGAACAATGGTATAATTTTACTTTTTTAACCCCTGACAAATTCCACAGGCAGTAAGGCTGATCACCTCCCTGCTTAAAACAGGGAGGATGACTGTGGTTTGCTGTATACCCAGCTTACACAGGGGTAGCCCTTGCCCCGGGCAGAGCTCCCCTCTGACCTCCTACGCCTACGCCTGTGGGTGCAAACTGATAGTTGCAACTCCTGGGCTTGGAGGAGGAGGTAGCGCAGCTGCCAAGAGTCAGAGAACAGCAACTGCTCAGCAACAGGTTTCCTTAACAACTGTCAGACTCCACAAAAAAAAAAACATCTTTTCCTTTCAGGTTGTCTGTGCAGCCTCTCCTCTCACTGCTGTTGGATGGGACAGCACAACTAGGAGGCATTTTGGGTATATGACCAAGATTCATAAAGGCTCCCAAGTTGCTCTATGCATTTATCCTCCAAAGAAATTGGCATGGAGAGGGCAGGGTAGCAGTGCCCATCTTTTAGACCCACGCCGAGCTCCAGAGAAACTTTCTAGCTTGAAGAAAGCATGTTGAATGAAACCCTGGGACCTGCACCAGGCCAGTGGCTGAATGCTGGTGTGTCCCAAGGTCCCCTGGGACTCAGAGGTGCTCTGAGGACTGGAGAAGGGACAACTTCTCTGACCCTTGTGCCTTTGCTCTGGCTGTAGCGCCTCCTGCCCGTCTAATTCCCTGTGGGACTCTGAAACTGCTGAAAAAATCAGTAGGTGGGCAAAGGGGAATCAGTTTTCACCTGACTGCCTCTCCCTTGGAGCACCTCTCCCTTTTGTGAAAAAGTCACATACAGGTTTCTGGGATGTTGAAAGAGAAAGGAGGGAAGGGGGTTTCCCAACCCAGCAAGGGTGAAAGGACATGACGTTTGTAGGAGTAATCATCCAGACAAAAAGGAGGCATTGTCTGAGGTCTCTGGTCTCTTAAAGAGATGTTCAAAGTGCAAACACAGTGGCCAATGCTTTGCACTAATGTATTCTCACCACAGAGTCACTGTCACTGAGTGACAGCCTTTGGGGTGAAAGACAGGACAATGTGAATGTCAGTGGTGTGGGTTACAGACCAGGAGACCCCATTAACTCCCTCCTCTCATGGATTTCTGCTTCAAAACAAATTGACAGTTGGCTTCAGGCTCCCCCTACAGAAAGCAGCTTCCTGGTGTACAACTGGTGGTCTTCCTGTTCTGCAGATATCCATTGCTCCTCACCATCACACAATTCTCTTCAAAGAGAGAGGTCAGACACAGTTCAGCCGCTATTCAAGTGTTGCACATTTTCCAGCCAGAAAATGTGAAAACAGCTAAATGAAGTGAGTAGGTTCGAATTGGTCCAGGACACTGGTATGCTTTGTCCTAGGGAGAAAAGCTGTGGCATTTGCCAGGGATTAAAGATATCACTAGCTGTACAGTTCATCCAGGTCTTGCTGACTCTTTTGTTGAGCATGGATTCAAAGGGCAGAGAGTGACTGTTCTCTGCAAACACAAACACACCAAAATACCAGTGCTACTTCCCGCAGCAGCTAAGTTTTCCCTGGTGGGGTACTGACGCAGACTGATGCTGTTTATTTTGTAGGACAGGCCAGAAGCAGAGCCCTGAATGATGCCATGTGCTTGTCTTCTTCCTATAGCTTCCTGTCACTGAGACTGGTCACATCTCCCTCTAGAACGTTGGCCAACATATCCCGAGCAGAGAGATCGCTGTCACCAGTTGAGGAAGACCTGACCAAAAAAATCACAGCACTTGGCTCTTCCAGAGTAAGACCTGTCCACAGCAAGCCAAGGGATGAGTAGGAGTCAAGAGTGACTCTTTCTGAGCTCCCAGGCAAGCAGCTGCTCATTCCAGGTTGTGCTTCCCAGAAGACTTCTCTGGTTGGGATTGTTCCTCCAAGGCTCACTTTGCTTTCGCTATTTCCTAGCTCATATTTGACTAGTTAAAAGTTTCATCAGCCAGGGCCATAAATTACCATGACAGCTTCTAGGGAAACTCAGCCCTTTCGTCTCCTGCTCATTTCCTCTCTGTCCCTTGCCATTGATCAAACCTGCAGAGTTTTAGACTTTTCAAAAGCAGAAACAAAGAGAACTCCAACCCTGTCTAATTGAGATGTGGGTAAAGTTAAAAAGCAGCCGCAACGCATGTATTTGCCTCAATTAAATTAGCTTCTTGATATTTCTGATAATTCCTTTTTCTTGTTTCCTTTTTTTTTTTTTTTTAATAGCAGCTTTATGATTAATGGCTGCTGTGATGTGCTGACATTTCAGCTTTTCACATATCCCACGCCCCTGTTAAATGGTGGGGGTTCAAGCTCCTATTTGCAAGGAGTGAGAGGACCGCAAGTTGTACTATTAATCAATGGGGTAATTCAGCCTGGGTACAGAGGGAGAGCTCTGAGCCCAGCTCCTGGCAAACACAATACTCCCCCAGAACCTCGAAAATGTTTGTATCCAATGCGCTCTGCACCTGAGCAAAGTGGCTCAGCTGAGTCGAGGGCTCAAGGCAGTATCACTGCACTGCTTGAAGGTCATTAATTTGTGTCTGATGAGGAAGAAAAGAAGCAGTGAAAGCCAATGCTTTTCCAATGTGTGGATTGAGGGCTCTAACAGGCCCTGAAGAGCTGATGCTGGAGAGCAGGAGTTGTGTTTCAACCCATTAAGCCCTGGCCTGACTTCCAATGTCAAAAAGGAGATGGATGATGGTGCTGAGAGCAGTTTCCTCATACAGGAGTTTGGAGGCCATACAGTAAACTTTGAACTGGAGGGAGTGTGAGGAACATCAGGATTTGCTGGGGGCTGCCTCTGTAATAACAAGTTTCAGACACTGTAACTGTCTCTGATCCTAAAGGGACTTCAACAAACCCGGGTACAGGAGGAATCTGTCACTGTGCTGAAAAGGGAAAGGTGGCTGCTCTTGAGGAAAACAGTCACAGCCATGTAAGACAGCACTGCAGGACAGGAAGGTGGGACTGATCCTTCCATTTAATGGAAGCAGAGTCCAAAAGCAATGAACTCAGGTAATGTTTCACCATGCCCCTAAGAGTACATCCTAAGTTGCATGAGCATTATGGTTGCTTGCCAAAAAGCCTCAAATTTCCATACGCAGGTTTCTTGGTCAGGTCTCTGCTAGGTCAGTCATTCTGCAGCTGGGGAAATCAAATAAGGTTGTACCCTGAGATGGGTGATGAGCTTTGTGCACGAGCCGGGGAAAGCACAGCTGAGGGATGGGCAATCGGGATTCTCGCTTTCTGCTCCTGCTGCAGCATTTCTGAACAGGGGTGCCAGCTCAGCATTTAGCATGTGAAGATGTCTCAAAGTACTGAACATCATTTCATCTGAACGGGAGCAGAGTCAACTCCCTTGCCATTGAAAGGGTGGTTGCACAATATGGTGTGTTCAGCAACAAACAAAACCAGACAGGTTAAAAACAATCCTTCCAGAAAAGGGCTGGAGAAGCTAACCTCAATCTTCTTATCAATGCACAGCACAGCCTTACAATCAGTGGTACCAGGACAACTGAGGAGGCTGCAAAATGTGGTACAAAAGCAGGAATTTCTGAAGTCAGCTTTGTGAGCACAGGAAGCTTATGATGTAATTACACCCTGCCAGCGAGCACAGCAGCAGCAGCTCTCTGAATTTCTATTCCTCCCTAGATGGGTGTAGTTATAGTAAAAGTAATCCAGGCAATCCAAGCTACCCCACATGAAATAACAGCAGTGAAAACAACAGTTGAAAGATTTGTCTGCCATGGCCATACGGGGCTTGTAGATGATGTTCCCAGTCCTAGGAACAGAAAAGGCTTCTCTAGGAGATCAGGACATCTGCAATCACTGTGATGCCAAACTAGTGTGGAGATGGAAGAATTCATGCTTACTCTTTGGGGAGACGTGTAGAGCAGCACCCTCAGAGAAAGCAGCAGTTTTGGTAACTAGCTATTGCAGAAAGTGCTCCGGTTTGGCACCACAACAGTCATTATCCCACAGTAACTGGGAGAGGAGCAAAGAGTGGCAAAGCAAAGAAGAGAAACCCCCGGTCTATTCTGCGTTCCCGCCTCTCTTTCCAAAGCACCAGCAGAGACATCCAAGAGATGCAGGAGTCCCTTCTTGTGCAAGTGGTGTCCAACCCCCTGTCTTTCCTGCTGACCTGCTAAGCCCAACTCCGAGATGTACTGAACAAATAGTATCCAACCTAATTAAAACAAGGGATGAGCAGTGAGTTTTCCCTGATCTAGATCAGCTCCCCAAACAGGGTTTGGGATGCCTGGCAGGTCCAGCAGAAAAGGATTTAAGGAGGCTTTGACAGAGGGCTCAGGGCCACGAGCCTCGGAAGAGGAAACACCAGAGGGATACGTTGGCACAGCTCACTTTGCCTGGGGAGTTTCTGGCATGGGTACACATCTGCCAGGAGAGACCCAGCTCTAACTAACCCTGCTGGGGTAGGAGGATGGACCAGCAGATCTCGTGAGGTCCCTTATACTCTGATTTTCTGTAGCTGCTGTGAAAGGAGCCTCTTTCTAAATAAAATAAATCATCGTCTTAATTCTTCCACAACCAGAAAACAGGCTTAAGCAGAGCAAATAGATTTGGATATAAAACCCAAGGGACAGGCAGCTCTATTGGAGGCCACAGCTTTACCCAGGAACCCCAGCCACATCCTCACTCCCCCACTGAATAATTCAGAGCTTCATTTTCTTATCTGCTCTAATCTGGGTTTGTACAAACCAGCCCTGCTGTTAAGTAACATGAGCAAGATAAAGAACAACAAGGCATCTTTGTTCAGGGGGAGCCTCGGCAGGCAACATACACCTCCTCTTTGTGCTGCCACGCTCTGCAAGGAAGGAATTGGCATCTTTCCTCAACTCTGGCACATTTGCTTCCCTCCATTTTCTCACCATGCTCCTTTCACCACGATTCCACATGTGCCTAGACTGGTTTCTACCTGGATCAGGGAAAGCCAAGCAGCACTGGGGAAAAAAACGGGAAAAGAAAAAAATGCCCCAAGCTCTGTAATAGACTTTTCATGACATTAACTAAATCTTTTAGAAGTTTTCCTTCTTTCTGCACTAAATATCAGTTGCTTAAGATAATCTGCGAACCTGTAGTATGGCCATTAGGAGCTCCCTGGTGACTAGGTTAATTCACAGTAAATTACAGTCACTGCCAAGGAGATTGCAGAGAGGTTAGGAGGAGATTGGAAGCGGCAGGCAGCAAAGCACTGTAGCATTTACCAAAAAAAGAAAACAGAACAATAATCAAAACTCTCCCTTGTAAGGAACAAGGAGGTGAGGCATTGAATGCACATTGGAATATGGTCATTTCCAAACTCTGACAGATGCTGGTAAACACTGGGATCAACACTGGGCAAGTTTTCTGAGTGACAGGCCAGCAGTAGCCAGTGTTACCATACCCAGGGCGTATGAAGAACAGCTACAGAGAAACTACCCTTTTCCCTACTCTGTTTTAATGTGGTAGAACCCAGGAATGCTGGTCAAGAACCAAAAACATGGCTGCACCAGGCACTGTACACATGGGAGGATGTTCTCCAGGCAGACAACAACCTTTACCACTTTCCCTTCCCCTTCCCTTTCTCCTCACCATCCTTCCATCCTCTCCCATTTCGCTGTTAATATGACAGCACTGACCTTGTCACCAGCCCCATCACTGGTATTGCTGTGAGCACCTGGGCTCTTTAACAGCCCAAATGTTTGCTAGTGCACTGTGTGCACCACAGCTCAGAGGCAGGCACTCTAGGTGCATGATCCTGGTCCTGACCGGTTAAGTTTAAGTATAA
This sequence comes from Tyto alba, assembly GCF_018691265.1. Lineage (NCBI taxonomy): Eukaryota > Metazoa > Chordata > Aves > Strigiformes > Tytonidae > Tyto > Tyto alba. The sequence goes on along the minus strand of NW_024881278.1, from coordinate 28,654,440 downwards.
AATAGGGGACAAGTTCCCCGTGAAAGTCGCATCTCGCAGAGCACACTTTGCCTCCTTTCTTCTGGCTCAGTTCAGAGCCAAAAATCCGTTCCATCTGTTTGGCTGCTCTGATGTTGAGAATAAGTACATTTCGATAATCACACCTGAGAGGGGGAAAAGGGGAAAATGCCACAATCCAGGCAGTCCCCAAACTACTGAACAGTAATTTGAGTCACACGCAGTGTCTAAGCTCTGTGACAAAATTGTGCCTGAAGAGCTATTTGGAGAATGCCAGAGAGCAGTCTCCAGTGTAGAACTGTCCCTAGTTAACTGGGGACTGCAGCTGCCCCACTGCAAACCTTCTCAGGGCTCCCAGAACAGTTATGTGCATCAAAAAAACTGCCAGGATTTCTTCACCTCAGCTGCCAGACACAAAAGACTCCCTCAGCACACTTGTACAGTGTCTGCACCACTTCAAGAGACCAGCACAGCGAGGACCAACCTGGCCAACAGCAGCAGTGTGGCCAAAAAGAGGACAGGTGGCAAGTGTGACCATCCAGCTGCAGCTTCTCTCCAGCCTCCTCCCACGAAAGATCTGTTTCCCTTCTCTTGATATCTCCAAGGTCTCCTGCTCCAGCCGCTGCTCTGGTTACCAGACAATATTCAGATCCCTCTAATATCCTTGCTCTGGCTTCTTAGCGTATAAAATCTCAGTATTGAACAGAGTCCCAGTAAGTTGGCAGTAGATCATCCTCCAAAGTGCTGGGGTTTCCTGCACAATTCAGCTCAATTCATTCTTCTACCTTTCTCTAAAATGGGCAATAGACAACAAGGTATAGAGGACCCTGAAAATTCAGATATCATCTCGTCCTCCCCTCCCTTCTTTTCTTCCTCTCTCTCTCCCCAGCAGCCTGTAGGCTGCTGGTTCTTTTAATATGAACTTTAATTTCTGCTGCTAGTAAAATTTAACTATATCAAAAAAAAAAAAAAATTTGTTCCATTTTGTTTTCTTCCTGAAAATATACATATTAACCTATCGGAAAGGCTTCCTATCTTCTGCCAACCTGTATCAACAGTCAATCAGAATCTGTCAACATAGCAATTTTATCGTCTCCAACTCGGGTAGCAATGCAGTCGTCATGGGAACCAAAATAGTAACTATGGAATAGCTGCCTTAGTAACAACAACAACAAAAAATGTGTTGGCATAAAATTGCATTTGTAGTAAATTTTAGTTAACACTTTAGAAATTAAACAGTCGTGTGAATCCTGGAGTTTGTAAATCCAAGGGCCCTCTCCAGGGAAATGGTGGCTTTTAAAGTTCCCTGAGATTTAACCTCATTGGTGGCCCCTGTGCTACAAGTTGAAAGAGAAGGAACAGAGGGAAACAAGTCTTTGTTTTGATATGGGCATCTGTGTAACGTGAGATTAAGGATGCAGCAGCTTTGTCCTGCTTGAAGAGGCAACTTGCATTCCATAGGTATAGAGTTAAATTCGTGATGCTGGGGAGAACTACTAACTACAGAGACTTTAAAGGCAGCTTGCTTTGGTCTGTGTGAAGATCCAAAAGAACATGACCATGGGCAAACAGCAGGAAACACGAAAATTGTTGTACCAGAATATACCTGTGGCCTGGTACTGTGGGGCATATCCACATTTCAAAGGAAAATGCATATTCTCAGAATACTTTTGGTCACATATGCACAGATATTCAGCTTTGTAGGATAGTGGGTCATTCCCTGAATCCATTTGATGCTCACACTATATTCCCAAAAGCAAGAGAACAGAAAGGCAGGGTATGTCTAAGAAGAGCGCTTGCTGTGTTTTTCTTTTCAGAGGACAGGTTTAATACAGTCAGTGCTTTTATCCCCTCCAGACCTCTGGTTTCTGACCTGTAACACCTTCAGAAATGGAGAAAGTCAATCCTAGCTTTACTTTGTACGCGACCTCTAAAGATTCTGCCAGATCTCCTTGCATTGCATAGACGAACACGACTCTCTTAACAGCCAAGATGAATAGCTAATTTCCAGGACAGCTTTTTAAATTCTCTGTCAAGGAGGTGACCTACTCAGCTGAGCATCAACACTACCTCCAGCAGCAGGTTCAAAACCCAGCATTGTCTTCTCTGCCCTGCATCTTCTTATGGAAGATAAATTGTGTTCTCTACCACTGAAGTCAACAAGACACTGGGCAGTTGAGGAGGGGATTATAAGAGACCCCAAAAGAGTACTGAACTTCCTTGTGAAATGTCTTAAGGCTCTCTTTGAAGCGACAGCACTATTTATTGCAGTTTGCCAACACTACCAAATATATAGAAACCACATCTGGCACTAGAAATGTTGAGCCACATGATGTTGGAGGCTGGAGAAGGTGCAAGGAAGAACAACTAGCTTCTTACACTGCTCTTATACTTTTCCTGAAAGGTCCAATTTTTGGCTCCTGACAGAGAAAGATGCTGTGCTATATGGATCTTTGACAGGCACAGTTTGGGTATTTTAATACTCTTCCATAAACATGCCCAGTTTGTTATTGGCCTACACCCAAGGAACAGGGTTTTTTTAATCAGTGCTGTATTAAAATTGTGAAACCATTCCGATAAAAAGGGGATGGAGGTAGTTGAGGTTTGTCTTTCTAGAATAAGAGGTAGTTTAAAAATTTGTGTAATTGTTGTGTCACAGGATTACAATCTATTCACCTTAGCACCAAGACATCGTTTCTTGGAAACAAGGCCATTGAGACTGTCAATTTGCAACAAAGGCCAGTGACCCAACCTTCAACCTCCTGCTCCAGCAGATGATGTTCCCAAGCAAACACAATCATTTAGAGCGGTATAAGTGATGTACACAATTTAAGTGACCTTTTATCCAGATGAGTTTGTCCTAGTGACTGGTTACCTAGAGAGAGCACGCTTAGAGGAGAGCAATGGTCAGAAAGGTCAAAAAAGCTTTCCACTCTCCTCCATCTGAAGACTTTTTGTAAGCCAAAGAAGTGAGGATGCCTTGAGATGCTCCAGAGAAATCAATAGAAAAATTCTGCTGGAGCGGTAACAAAATCTGTGTCATGTAAAGTGAATTTAGACCTAAGGTTTAATGTCATTATCTTAAAAGGGCATCTCTACATTCTTCCCAGCATTGTGATACTAAAGTGAAGAACGGCCAGAAAAGGTGATTCTCAAGAGGACATGTGAGTGCTGGAGGGTTTGGAGGATTAACCTTTCAGTTTTGGAGACCAGGGCTCAAATATAGACTTTGGCATTAGAGAAGTGGCTATGAGTAAGTGAAGGCTGCAACGCTATCAGCATGGACAGATCTGACAAGGTTACAAAGCAGCTTGTGTGATTAGCCAGGAGCCACAGCAGAATCAATGGCAGAAGTGAAAACAGATCAGAAATTCTGAAGCTTTGAAGACAGGAACCAGGACATTGGCTGGACAATAAGGTTAGTGTGTTCAGAGGTGTTTCTGTGCTAATGAACAGGGCCCAGGGGACTGGGACGGGATGAAACTGTAAAGCTGACCCAGAAAATGGAACTACAGGTAGAAGAAGGACTGGTCCTAGAGGCATTAGCAGGTCTAGAGTGTCCCCGTGCAAAAGATTGTAACCATTATTTCCTTACTCCACACTTTTACCATTCTCCCTCTATCACTTGACCCTTTTCCCTTTCATCCTGGCATATGCAACCACTTTTCCAAGCAAAAGTGGGAGCAAGGTGAGGAACCTTTGCAGTTGTACCACTGAGAATAACCAAACACAAACCAGGGTGTTCATATAAGGCCATAAAGTACTAATCAACCTCAGCAACCGTTTGCCAAACTTCTTGGGTTTTCCTGTATCTATGAACCACATCCCTTCAGCCCCTGAAAGATGATTGCTACCATTCTGATTTCTGAAACATAGAAGAGAATTGTGACTCCTTTTTGCATCAAGGAGTTATGGGTTTGTCGTCGTTTGAGCCTACTCAGCAGCTAAATGCCACGCAGTCTCTCAGCCACCCTCCCCCCAATTGGGAATGGGGAGGGAATCGGAGGGGCAAAGGGAGACTCGCGGGTTGAGATAAAAACAGTTAATAATAGTAACAGAATAATACGCTGACAGCAGTATCAGCAGGTAATGTACCATACAGCTGCTCACCTCCCACCGACCGGCACCCACCTGCTCCCAGCCTGCCATCTCGAACACAAAGGCCCCACGGAAACACTCCCAGAAGTGAGAGCCCCTCCTGGCCCACTCCTGCCTTTATATAGTGAGCACAGTGTCACATGACATGGACTATCGGCCAATCGGGGCCCAGCCCTCCAGCTGTGCTCCCCCCGCCCCCGCACACAGGTGAGGGCACTGGGCCCTGGGGAGCCCCTGGGGTCTCAGGGGGCTGCAGCTCCTCCCGCTGCCAGACCAACGGGAGCTCTAGGCCAGCCCCAACCAGGACAGGGTTGATCCCAGTGTTAATGGTGCCTGGCTACTGTCTATAATATTCTCCTCTAATCCTCAAAAGGTTTCCGTATCCTACATATGCTACAATTAAAATGTTTTAGATGGAGATTTAACCCCAAGAGGAAGAAGCAGGAATATTCTATAAACCCACTAATACCTATTGGGATAAAGAAGGCTTCAGGAAGAACAAAGGGAGAAAAGAAAGCTATTTCAAAAGACAAATGGGGCATAACATAGCATGTGCATGAGATCCAGTTTGTCACTGTCCCTCAGGGCCACCTCTGGCTCAGGAGGTCCCATAGCTGCAGACCACAGGCAGCCAAGGAGAGAGCACCAAGGAAGCATCACTGCCTAATGGCTTATTTCTGGTGCTCTTCCCTGGGCAATGGCTGCTGCCAGATACTGGGTGCTGCGCGAACTGGCTCTTGGATCTCACCCAGAGCTGCTGTTTGGATGGTCACATCCTGCATTCCTGGAAGGCAGCTCTGACTACAAGAGTTGGAAAGGATGAAACACTATGAGCAGTTCACAGCAGCTGTGCTCTAAAAGTGCATGTTTACCTTTGACACTTCCATGAAAAGGTTGATGAAATCAGGTCTGCAACTGCTGACCTATTTTTGCAGTTACAGAGCATGTGATTTTTGAGGAAAAAGTGACCAATTGATGCCAGTTTTCCCTTATATCAACATAGGAGCCAAAGGGGGAAGTCATCTCCAGCATGCCCTGGATGGCTATGAGCAATATTCCTTGTAATACAGCAGCACTCAGGTGAGGGAGAGGGGGGTGAAGCTCTATCTCAGCCACACACATCCCAGCAAAGGTAAAGAGCTCAGCTCCACTTGGGCGAAGAGCTGTCTGAATGCCACAGCAAGAGGAAACCCAGGCCTGAAATGGACTCCCTGCCCAGCTTTGTGCAGCACCATACTTATAATTTGATGCAATTATGCCATTAACTAATTTGCAATTTTGCATAGAACTGTTAATTTCATCTTTAAATAAATTGTATGGGTTTAGCGCTGGTGAAAGCACTCCAGATTAACTGCTTGGTGAATGAAGCCCTCTGCTTATCTGTGAGACGGCAGCAGGACAGGCTTTATCCACATACTGGCCTGCCAGCATACTGCAACCTTGATTTGACAGATAAGTGCACAGCTTCATCTGAAGAGTTCGAGGAAGGAACTCAGCTCTCTGGCTCAGGCACCTTGTAATCTCTCTTGGGCAGATTAGTGCACATCAGGGCAGAAAGTTTTCACGGAGGGCAGCTGGCATTGAGACTCACCACAGTTCCTGCGCTTGAATCTCAGCATCCTTGGAATTGAAGTGACTAGTGAGTTGTCACAGGGAGCCAGAAATGGCCTCTCTACAAAATGAATGCTACGCAGCTGTGAGCAGCCCCAGCAGAATAACACTTTCACACGTTCTCCCGCTGTCTTATTGTCCTATGCCACCCACCTCACTTAAGCTATTTATACCATGCTCTATACAAGATGCTCACACCTCCTTAGAGACGGGGAAGACAGACAAGGCGTCTGATGGTTGCGTTATGACAGCTCAACTGATTGGATTATCTTGACTGCTTGGAAGCTGCCCCCGCAACCATTGCTCTCTTGCAAGTTGCAAGGAGAGGCGGCAGTTGGGTTGAGGAGGGGCAGAAGATCCTACGTACCTGCTTGGTGGTGGATGGAGCTCAATTCCCTCATCCACCTGTCATAGCTGGGCAGACTGACAGCTAACAACCCTTCTCCTTTTGGCTGGAAAAAACACAGGGCCTACACCGCTAGAGGAGGAGAAGAATCCAGGCTCTTGCTCCGCCGCCTTTGCGAAATCCCAGGACCGCGACATAACCATGACAACTACCGCTCTGCAATCAGGGGAGTGAGTACTAAAAGACAGTCGCGGCCAGCCATGAGGAATGGCAGACAAGAATCAGAGGTAGAAAATTAACAGGAAAGGGGTGACTTCTCAGCGTGCGATGTGAAAATAGACCCCGCGGCCTCGCACCCCTGCCAGGGAGACACGCTCAGCGGCCAGGCACACCTGGGCCAGCCGGTTGGCTTGCGGCTGCTCTTGTTATTCTTTGCAACCCTTCAGCATGACTCTTGACAGAAAAATTGCCAAATGTAATGCACTTGTGACTTAGTTAATTTGCACCTGTATCTAATTTCAGACTTGCTAGAATAACAGAGCAGCTCTGTAATCAAAACAGGAGGGTAAAAAAAAAAAAAAAAAAAAAAAAAAGCGCCAGATCCGCCAGTCACTGGCTGCTGCAGGGGAAACTGCCCCCACTTCACACAGGGACCCTGTGCAAGAGCTGCACACGAAGGTTGCAGCAGGGCACAGAGGTTTCCCTGAGAAGGGATAAAGCGAGACCCCACGCGTGGGACTCGGAGTGAGCCCATGACTGTTCACAGCGGCAGCTGGCAGTGCTATGCTCCTCCCTGCTTTCCCAGGCAGGAATTGCTTCAGTCTCCTAAATGCCTCTGTGTTTTCATTTCGGGAGACTGTTCTGAGCAGTTTACAATTGCTAATGGCCATGACTTTCTGGATGCCAGAGGGTGCCACGTTTCATCATCAGAGAAAGCACTAATGAGACAAAGTCCCTCTGGCCCACAGTTGTGTCTCATTAGAGTTCTAGTCACGATGCCTCAGTTTCCCCTCCAGGCTCTGAGGAGCCACAGTAGTTAGAGTTCTAGTGTGTCATTTTTAATCCTCTCCCTCAGTCTCTGCAAGGGTCTAGCTTCCCGAGGGTACTCAAGTCCCAAACCAAGAGATTTAAGAAAGTTAAAAATGCTTTGCTTTTGGCAGGCGTCCCAGGACCCTTACCCACTCCAGTGCCAGGGCATTCAGCCCAGTCTGCTCAGCACCTGGCTACCGTGCCATGAAGCTCACAGGCCCACAGCCCTCATCTCGGCTGCCCCGTGGGACCTCAGGTTGGACTCTGCCCAGCCAGGGCCAGCAACCGCCTTCCCTTCACAGCCTGGTGCAGAGCTGTGATGGCAAAAATGTTCCTTCTGAAGGAAACCAACAGGGAAGAGCTTTGGTTTTCTCCTTGGTCAACTTCTCTGTCCAGCCCTCCCCAAAGAGGTCCTATCTGTCTGTCTCACTTTCTGCTGTCCCCTCCCTGCATGGATCCCACTGCAGCACCTCCAGATACCCCTTGCATCCTGATACCCCTTAAGCCGGGTGCAACTCCGCCCTGTCACACTAAATGCTGTTACACTAAATCCACTCAACCCATACCCAGCCTTCTTCCTACACCTTCCCTCGATGGTGTCTGCTGTTCCAGCCATTTCCTCCCTGTGGGGAGCCAGAGGCAATGCAGACACAGTACAGCACAGAGCAGCCTGCACTTTTCCCCTTTGAAAGACCATCAGCCTACAACACAGCTGCATAGAGAAAACAAATCAGGACATAAAACATTTTGTGATCTTCAGATTAAAGGGGTTAGTACATCATTAACATCAATTTCTCTGGCTGAGACACATGTTAAACATGTGGAATTAGGAACAGGACTGGGAATATGTAAATCTGATGTTTTAACCTTGGCTTTCTCACTGACCCCATATCTCTAACCCTGGTTATGCATTTTAATACCTTTGCCTCAATTTCTTGTCTACAAGGAGGCTGATCCTAACTGCCATGCTTTGCCGGGCAGCTGTGGTTCTGTAATTAGGCACAGCCTGTAGATCACTGTAAATGTAAAGAGCGATATGTAAGCATTATTTATTTATAATAGCCTGAAAACTCAAGAGTGCTACAATAGTGTGTGTACCACAGCAACACACTCACTGAGGAAATTGGTCCTTCCACCTCACAGCTTTGCTTCTCTCCACATGAAAGTGCTCTCTTGGGCAGCCTGTGCCAGGGATATCCACCCGTTACAGCTGCAGCTGGAGGTTGAACCAAGAGGAAGAAATTTCAGGTGCTGTGTCGGGATGTCCTCACACCACAAACACATTTGTCATGCTGTTATCCAAAAGGTCTTCTCTGCACTAGAATACAATCTCAGGAGGCAGTTGTTCACTCATGGAGGGAAAACAGTGCGAAGCACAACCATTGATCCGTGTTGATCACCCCATCACTGCTGAAATTTCCTCCCAGTGATGCCCTGCAGCAACAGAGCTTGGAGAAAATTCTGGGTGAAGGGTATGCACTTCTGTCTTCAAAGTGGCAGCTGAATCCACCATTCTTGGCCTGCCATAGGAGTGAAAGGCCATGAGCAGACCATGCCAGGATTTGCACCAGAACCACAAGAGAGAAAGGCTATGGGGAGCGAGGCAAACTCAGGGCATTGAGCGGTGTCGAGGACTTTCTTCACATCATAATTGGTTCCAGCAAACCTTCTGCTTTAGTGAGCCAAAGAACTGTTTCACATTCACAGTATCTGTTAAGAAAGTCTTAATTTTTGTCATTTCTATGCCACATAGCCTTTATGTGGTACACCCTTTATATGCTTAGAACAAACAACTAGCACAGAGAACCTGGAGTCCTCTCAAGCCACCGTGACTCATGACTAGGTAATTACTTACAGCCCTGCTCCTCTGAGACAGGCACCTACCTATTTGTTGGCATTCATCAGTCCTCTTACTTTCAGTCCTAGCAGAGGGGCCAAGCCCTGAATACACCAGGGAAACGAAACATCTGATCCCTAGAAGTGGTGCCTCCAGGGCAAGGTTGAAGGCATACTATCAATAGAGTGTGGGAGAGCTTTAGTTTATCTCAGGATCCAGAGCTATCAATCCAGCGCTGTGCTGGGGAGATGCAAAATCTTTAATTAACTTCTGTGCACTTGCTCCCAGCACTGGTAGAGGTGGGTGGATGTGATTGTCGCTCAAGGGAGGACTCTCCCCTCCCCCTGCTTTTGAATTCCCAGGCAATTAGTGCTCTATGTAGAGCAACGTAAATAGAGCTCCTCAAACCTGGAGGGTTTTAGTTTTGTTTTGTTTTGTTTGGGGTGGGTTTGCCCTCCTACCTGTTCTTTCAAATACCAAGCAATCTATGGACCACTTTGCATGCATTTGCACACCCTTTCTGCATCTTAACTGACAACTTACATGCTTTTTTAATTAAAATTTTATTGGCTTTTCCATAAGTGATATACCTACTGTAAGTGAGTACAGTTCAGTACAGATAACATGTGGTTTGTTTAGCTATCTTGCAAGAGATTATTTCTGTTATCATTGTAAGTTGATTATTGTAATTATTGAAAGAGAGAGGGCTGAGAGAGAGAGAGCATGCAGAAGGAAAATGGGGGGGAATTAAAAGATAATAATAAAAGATAATAACAGTCTCCTTTGTTCTTATTTCTTTCTCTTGACAACCTACTGTACATGCTAAATTCCAGTTTAATGTTAGAGTCAATCCCTCCTGTTGCTAACACACCCCCATCAATAACACAAGGTCTTTAAACCCTAGATGCCTGCAATTAACTTCAATACCAAAGAAAGCCAGGAATTGTCTCTCTTGTTAGTACTACCAGGCCAGTGAGTATCTCAGAATGCTTCTTTTCACCTCTTTATTCTGAATTCACTTGACATTTTTAACCCCTTTTAGAAAGTGTATGGCTTAAACATATATAAAATTAAAGATAAGCATTATGTATGTGGGGGGATATGTATGTGTGTGTGTGTGTGCATTAAAAGACTGGGGGGGAGAGATTATACACTGCACCAAAAACCATGCTGTCCTGCCATCATTTGGAGGCCAACGTGTGGGACAGGATGGTGAAAACCCCTGAAGGCCAGTCCCGATGCTGTTGGTGAAACACTGTGCTACCTTGCTGTAGCCAGGAGGGACGTATGTTCCAGTGGCAGTGAACATTCTCTGCTTGTGTGAAGTACAAGGCAATCTGCAGATGTTGGGCGTCGCTATAAAGAACGTGCTAACCTTTTCCAGGGGAGGAAATTTTTTCTTCCACACTCCAGAGAGACAGTGACCAATGCTTACAACAGCTGGAGGAGGATATCGGAGAGCTACCTCTCCCCCATCTCACTTCTTGCTGTAGTGGGAAATGGTAAGACTCTCATATAATTCAGGTGGTGATGATAAGGTGGCTTTTTTAGATACTTTGATCCAGGTTACTAAGGCTTTCAAGGACTAAGACTATTAACTTGACTATGTATTCTCTTAAAACTTGAGAGGAGGGGATGGCACAACCAATGTGAGCTCTTGAAGTATTCTGGGCTGCAGCAGTGTCTCCTATACCCTGATGACTCTCTGCTTAGCTGGGTCAGCAAAAAGGGAAAAGTATGGGTCCTTGTGGGACAGCACCACTAGCAGCAGGGTTATATGTTCACGTCTCTCCTAATTGGGCATGTCCCACCAAACCAGTGCCACCAGACTGCCACCTCCCTGCTCAGCAGGGGCCAGCAGGGTTTCATGGTCAACAGAGTCAAACGCTGCAGAGATACAGTGAGAAATCTGTCCTCTAGCCATCAAAAGCATTAGTGCCACAAAAGGAGTTTCATCTAATGTCCTGGCCTGACTCCAGCCAGAGCCCCTGTGTCATTCCAGGAATACTGCGCGTGGCAAACCTCTCTTGGGTTGGGGATGAGTGCTGGAGCTATCCAGCCATCAGCTATTCAGATGTTTCTCAGAAAATCCTCCCAACAGACCAAGCCCCGTGAAACCAACCTGGAAAATAAAAAACAAGAAATCAATGCTGTGCTCTTTACAGTTTCTTTGCGGTAAATAAATACCGCATTACCTACACCGTGCTCACATTAAAGGATTTTCTTCACTACAGGTAGTTACTCACTTCAGCATATTTGGCGTTTGCTTCCCCTCTTTGCCAGAGGAACTGATTTGTGATGTTTCTTGAAACTTCAAAATGAAGTGCAGCCCTTCCTTCCCTCTCACGGAAAAGGAGACTAACAAGCTGTATACCTGTGCCCATCTCTCCCAGGGAGGGAGAGCTACAGCCCATGTTATTGCTTCATAATGACATGGCTATTTATGGTTGCAAAAGTTCTTGCCAGGGTTCTTCTAGTGAGGAGGAGAAAGGCAGGAGTTAAGATTTTGAAGGACAAATAAAAATGGACAAACCATGGGAGTATTTTTTCCACTGGGTGGGGGAGACAGGGAGAATAAGCCCCCTGAGATCTTCAGTGAACATAAAAAAAGCAGTAAGGAGCAAAACAAATGATTTTCACTTGAGGGGTAGAAATCTAGAGATCAGACTGTAAATATATTAAAGAATAACCAATTTTACCATGCCTGCATTATATAGCAGTGCCCATTCTGACCTGCATGTGGGAAGAAAAGGAGTAAGAGAAACTGGACGGAAAATATTTTTAAATTAACCCAGCTTTCTCAAACCACCTCAAATAAGCAAACAAACAAATAAAAAAGCCTGAACTGTCACTCACTTCTTGGATGCAAGCTCATGTCAACTTTTATTTTTCTGCATTGATTCACTTGTTTGTATTTCTTGCCATTTTTATTTTTTTTTTTGTCCCTGACAATATTGTAAAAAACAACTAATAGGGGCCCAAAATAGTAAGTTTTATGTACATTGCAGAAACTTGTATATGATGCAGTTTGTTAAGCTCTGTGCTGTTCCTCCAGCACAGTGTCAGGTTTGTCTAACACCCGGCCCTTGAGTTACAGTTTTACGGTGCCGATTTATAGTGTTATAAGTTTAATATAGAGGCGCGTTTTAAAAGGGCTTCTTTTTTTTTTTTTTTTTTCTTTTTTCCGCCCCCTTAATTAATATTTTAGACCCCAGGCAAACACCACAAGGGCACGTGGCAGGAGGAGGGGTGTAATTTACAGGGTGCCTGGAGCACAGCCTGGAAAATCGGATCCTAGTGATGGGCCGGGAAGACGCTCGGCGCGGTTCGGCGCGGTTCGGCGCGGTTCGGCGCGGTTCGGCGCGGTTCGGCTCGGCTCGGGTCCGCTCGGTTCGGCTCGGCTCCGCTCGGCGTGCGGGGCTGCCCGGGGCAGCGCTGCCCCCTGCCGGCCCGGCCGGGCGCGGCTCCCACAGCAACGGCCACGGGCCCCGCTGGCAGCGCCCGGCCGCTGAAGGCCCCGGCCCCGGCCCCGGCCCCGGCCCCGGCCCCGGCCCCGGCCCCGGCCCCGGCGTGGCTCCCCCGGGGCGGCCGCCGGCTCCCCCGGGGCGGGGAGCGGCCTGTCTAAGCGCCCAGGACCCGCGGCGAGTACACGTGAGGTGACGGCTGGACCGCTGTTACGTGGATGTAACGGCTGCTCCATCTCCGCCCGTGCGCCGGCAGGGTAACTGAGCAAGCATCCTGAAAAAATAATGATGGTTTTAGGAAAAGATAGCACTCTCTCACTAATTAAAAAAAAAAAAAGATTCCAACCACACCCAAGAGTGAGGCAACCAGAAAATAATAAAAAACGAACAGACACAACCCCTTACTTCCCTCATAATGCTGATGTTAGTGTCACAGTAAAAAATCAGGGCAAAAGTCAAAATGTGCACACTGGCAGTAAAGCAGCAGCTCGTGAGTCCTTCCCTGCACTCGTCCGACGCTCCTGGAAAGCCCTCGCTGCCGCTGGGACCCTGCCATGTGCCTGGGCCACCTCCCCGAGACCTTCAGCTCCCTGGAGCTGCCCCCCAGCCCCACAAGTCCCCTCCAGGACACTCGCAAGCGTCTGGGCAACTCTGGGGAAAGCAGCAGCATTGCCACCACTTTTTAAGCCTTTTAATTTGCTGTTCTCCAGTGAGTCACCTTCCCCCCAGACTAGTGGGATCTGACAGTATTGCCTGCAAAACGAAGCCGTATTGTCTTACAACGGAGGTGGTGTGGCAGAAGCGAGTTGCAAAGTGAAGGTGCTTCGGGGACAGAGGAAAGAAGAGATGCTTTGGCTTTCGCCTCAGCCCCTCTCCCATCGAGCCCCCTCTGTTCCAAACAGCTGCTTGCCATCAGTCGTGCCCATCCCTGGAGTCGGCTCCTGCTTGAGTCCCTTCTCTCCATCACTCTTCTTCCCTAGAACACCAATTTGACTGACTGTTTGCAATTAACTGTTGATTATTGTGCACAAAAGTCCAGAGAGGATAATTAAAAACGGCTCAACCAGCAGCAGTGGAAAGAGCCTGCTGCTGTAGAAGAGAGAACAGTGCACAGCAAGCACGTCCCCGCTTATGGAGAGCCGATGTGGGCTGATGAGGACCAGCGAGGCTGGTGTGCACGAGTGGGCTGTAGGAAGGGCAGGGCAGGCCAGAGCTTGGACGAAGCACTTCAGCTTGCTGCTCCGGCTCCCGGGAGCCCTCACACTGTGATAAGCACCCCATAAGCCCTGAAAGAGGGGTCATTCCCCATCCCATTAACCAACGGGACCAGGAGCCCTGCAAGTACAATGCACAGCCAGGTCCACAGCAGCAGCCACAAAGCCTTGAGCAATTTCTTCAATAACTTTGCTGAATGGGTTGAAGAAACCCAGATTTCTGCCTTCCCTAGCAGCATCTCTTTTTAGACAAATTGTCAGTGGAAAACCTTTCAAGAAACCACCTTGCTGTGAAATACGCTTTTGTTGCTTGAAATAAAGGACACAAGCAAATGCTGGAGCTGATAATACAAAGTGCCCATTCAGTCCTGTGTCAACACAGATCATTTTTATACACAGTAATAGACAACACAGAGTATTGAGGAGAAGCCTGAGCAGAAACGAAGTACACATGATAAATTTAAACCTTGGAGGACAAAATGCTGGAAACAGGGTTTTATTGAGGTAGATGGTGTTTGCCTCCCCAGTTATACAAAAAAAAAAAAAGAATTTCAGGTCAATTAGAATGAAGAAAAGTCTGTCCAGTTGCATGTGCTGAACTGGCTCTAAGTGCAGACCTCAGAGCCTCTCTTAGATGCCACCTGTGAACGGCAGCAGCCTGTGACTGTGCAAAGGGAAGAAGTGTGAATGAGAGAAGAGGGGCTTGCAGGGAGGACTGCACTTTGTCTCTAATAGCATGTCAGAAATGAAGAAAATAGCTTTTCCACTTTAAAAATTAACCATATATCCAGAAGGGGCTACTGAACTTGCTCCAGTATGGGTAAACCCAACTCTTGGTATATGGTCAGCTGAGGCAACACAGCTGTTTCTGATGAAAGGAAGGGACCTTCTTCCTCACCCCCTTGTCTTTCTTTACCTCTTCCTTTCTCCTGGACCCGTGAGCCTATCTCTTCCCTTGAGCCAAAGCTTTTTGCTCACCAAACCCTCCAGTAAACCACGTGAATCATTAGCCTGGCAGAATATCATCCTCTTTTCTGGGGTGTTTTTCAGCTCTCTTAGTTAAAGCCACCCAGGGTATCACAGATACAAGGTAAGAAGAGGACAGATGCAGCTGGAAGAAATAATAAATCTTTCTTCAAAGGGAAATAGCAGGATGCCAAAGCCTGGTTAAATGGTTCAGTATTTTGTAAGAAACAGACCTTGAGTAAATCCCAGCCTTGACCTGTATTTGGGTGACCATCTTCTACCACAGATAAAACCACCAATGCAGAAATGGGTAAAAATGAAGAATAAAAAGAATAATTGAACTGCTTTGATTTTCAAAATGAGGTTCAGGACAGCCCAACTGTGAATATAATGAGCATCTTTTGTTTCCTCCATAGGAGATCTGTAGGGATACAGCTCATATAAAGATATGGGCTCAACAAACTGATAAGACATGATTACAGGAACTGTGCCATGCTGCTACAACAAAGCATACTTCGAGACACAGATATAATATTTTCTCTGAAAAAGGTGGAGCTAATTACAAATTCTCTGAAATCTGCTTCTTGGCTTCATTTTGTAAACCCTGAGCCAAGGAAATGCGAACAGCTGGAATACCAGAGGCAGAGCAGAAAGGAGCAGGAATTCTGTGCAGGAGAAAATGCAAAAATCCAAACTGAATGAGGCTTAATACATCAGGGATGAACTCTGCTTTGACTTTTTTTTTTAATAATATCCTGCAGCCTGAAGACACGATGCTAGGTGCTGCAAGAAAATAACTCTCCTCTGAAGCCTGATGTTTCAAAAGAATCAAGGCTTAAAATCCCATTAGATGTTTGTTTAAGGACTAACACATTTAGCAGCTGTAAAACCTAACTATAATGTCTTGCTGTTTGTCCACTAAATCACATTATGCTCTAGCAGTGGGATGTATACTCTGCTTTGCTGTCCTGCCTGTCCTCAAAACCAGGGTTTTCTCACTGAATGCGCCACTAGCATTGTACGGTTCTTCTTCCAGACCTTGTAGTTAGGGCTGGTCAAGAGGGATGTGAGAAACATCTTTGAAAGAGCTGACCTCCTGCCAGGCAGCTGAGAAGCAAAAAAGACAAGACTTGAGCTGAGGTAAAAAAAAAGGAACAGTTTTTCTTTTGTAAGAATTCAAGAAGCAAAGTGTAACACCTGAAATACCGAGCTGTGGGACCCCTATTGATTCAAGTGATGCAGCGCTATCTGCACCGTGGGATGATGGACAGGTCTGAGGGAATGCGGGTTCCTCTTGTAACAGGCACTATCCTGAAACAAAGCAGGCTGCCTATGATTCATTTACAATTGCAGCAGGAGCTTTGCTCTCTTGAACCCAGTCTGCTTTGGTCCATGGATTCTTTCCAGTGAAGACTAATGCATGTTTCACTGACACTCAGCAACTCACTGAATATCTGCTTGGGCAGACTGCAAAGTCCCAGCGTCCTGGCATTTAGGCTGCCAAAATGCGACACCTTCAAGCCTCAAATCTTCAGGTCAGGCTTCTCATTTATCCTACTCACTGACAGGCTTTCATCCCATTTGGAAAAGCTGCTCTCAGTGCTTAGAAAGTCATCCTTACAGCCCAGTCTAGCTTCTCTGCTGAGCCTCATAGCCCATTGACAATTTTATAGCTCTCTCTTCTGATGTGGATGTGCCAGACCTGGAACTGACAATCTTCAGTACTCGAATCAATAAATGGTGCTCCAAAGTCATGAGTTTTGTCCAAAAGTTGTAAGCTCAAATAGATTACTTAGGGACAATTTCAATTCCCTTAGTCCGAATTTCCCTCTGAGTAGTTGGCTGGAAACTTTTTTTTTTTTTTTTTTTAACAAGAAGGAAAGAACAAAGGCATTAATTCCTTGTAATCACACAGCTCCAGGAGACAGACCTGCAAGACATCAGAGATCCGATAAAATCCTGAGCTGGCAACACCCCAGGCCTGGGGCCTCTAAAGAGCCGCTGGGTGAAACCAGGCTTCATAGCTCATCAACACTGAGCAAATACAAACTTTATTGTGCAATCATTGTCGCTGGAAGAATTATCTATTCTTCAACTCTGTGAGAGCGCGAGAGATTAAGTTTGGAAGCCTATTAGCCACCACTGAAATGCCATTGTTATCATTCACTGTTAATCATCACGCCTGGCTCTAAGGCACTTAATCAGAGCAGCTGACACTTGGGCTCTAAATGAAAGTCAGCCAAGCGGGAGAGAGGAGGAAAATGCCCATGGCTGTTGCACGGGGCTGGCATCTTCTGCTCATGGCAGCCTTTGCATCAAATAAAGACCCCAGCAGCAGGGTGGGAACTCCTGGCAGATTTTTCCAGATCCCTAACTGATTACATCTGGTCTTGGCAGTACATGTAAGTGGCATGGAGAAGTTAACAGAAAGGGTCCCTGTCATGAAACATCCAACACAGGACTAACAGACACGTTGAGGAAGCCAGCCCCTGGTCAAGGAAAATGCTTCTTGGGGTCGTTTTGGAAACTCCTGCCTGCCAGCTGTTAATGGATGGGGCTGAACTGCAGTCTGAATGTTAATGAGCCTATTATGAACAGCACTTTATCTTGTGACAAAGGTGGATTTAATGGAGTTGAAAGGTTTCCCAGAGTAAATTTCAAAATGTCCTAATAATGCAATGAAGACTCCATTAGTGTATTTATTAATTACACCGCAGCCATGTTTCAGCAAGGCTGTTTCAGCAACCCAGGATGTGAATCTCCCATCAGAGAAAGCTCATACAGATGTGTTCTGCAACCTGAAAATGAGAACATGTGTGTCCGTGTCACAGTCCAAAGGATCTCCTCACAGTTCTGGGCCTTGTGGGTAGACTGCAATAGCAAAATATCATCTCGAAAATTAGCTTGACACATTTAATTGGAGCAGAGAAAACCAGAGGGTGGAAAAGCCCAATCTATCCTGCACAGACTTGTGGAATCTCGTCCAGAAGAAACCACTAAATAGTGCAATATGACCTTGTGGAAGCCCTTAACATGATGTTACTTATCTCATTTTGCACCTTTACTTCCATTCTGCTTTATTTTGAGATAATTCTAGCCTTGATGTCTATCAGGACCTCCGGGTGCTTATCATCCAGATGCTTCAGAACAGCTCCTCAGTTGATCTGTCACTGATACAGTTCTGGAGTGAGATGGGCCCCTTCCCATGTAGGTTTATAGGTTAGGGCCATATCTTAGAGATCCCTAGGCATACCCCATAGCTTCTCTAGGCTATTTTAATGAAGCCTTTGCCTCTACCATGAATCCACCAGCAAAAGTGACAGTCGTGTCAGCTTCTAAAATGCCTGCTTTCACAAGCTACTGTGACATGCACCAATTCTTATTCTTTGCACGCCTGGGCTCAGATCCTTTAAAGTTCAGGTCAGTCTCAAGGCTAAGATGAATCCCTTTGTCCCAGGATTGACGCTGTCCTTTTGACCCTGCTGGTCAGAGGCCTCTTCTATCTTAGACGCTCTTGCCGGGTTTCCATGAATATTGTCCAGAGGAGATAGGGACCATGATCATTGTTTTACGGCACTGTCAGATAGAGGACATCTTTCTTTGTTTTCCAGCTTAGGGTTTGGGTTAATAGTTAGGTGTGAATGACTGCAGGCTTCCTGTGGGTTTGCTGGAGTCAAGCTTTTGAACTTTTTCCTCTCCTAGGAACTAGCACACTCAGAGGTGAGGAAAACAAGGTGTGCAATTAACATAAAATTCTGGCAGAATATCATGATTCACAATATCGCCTGGGTTTTCTTTTCTGTGCTCATCACCTTTGTCTTTCATTGAATGCCCTCTGTGCACAGAATACCTATGTTGTCAAGCTATAATCCACATCTCATTCAGCAACCATACACCTGTTAAAAAAAAACTGCAAAAGCAACAGCTAACAACTTTTCACTGACAAGGAGAATGTGATCTTTCCTACCTCCACCAAAATGTCCAGTTGCATGACTTGCTGTGAAAGGAGCTGCACAGATCTGTAGGAGACGCTCTCCTTCATGCCAATTGGATCATTAGTCATTTTAAAGTAAGGGTTTAAAAGTATGTTTCAGTTGGAAAAGGGGACTAAGTAGTCTCCTTCAGCCCAATTTCGCTCCGGGCTCTCAGCTGCATTATAATTACCTTTACTATCTTCAGCAATCAAAGAGCACCTTCAGTCAAAATAAGAAATAATAATACTTCTATAGTACTTTCTATCCAAGATGGCTAATATCCCTGAATTATTTTCCATATCATATTATCCTACTGCCTATTGACTTCCTTTTGCTGTTGAGAGAGGTGACTCAAGGTGCTGTGAAGCAGCTTCTCTCTACTGACAAAAAACAGTGGTGGGACAGACGGACTCCCATCTCACTGGCCCTGACTCACTTCCCATTCCTACATGCTCATGCTGTCTCATTTGAAGACACCGTGAAAGAAGTCATGCTGTGTGAACCCTGTTTTGTGGCAAGCGTGTCTCACTAAGTAATTCCAGATCTCATCAGAGTTATAGCAAGTATTAATGTTGCATCCACAAGACAAGTGGCTGCATTTTGGTCTTCTAACAGGAAGCAAAGTAGGGTCATTCCATCCTTTCTTTACAGCAAAGAAGAAATTGCTCTGAACATGGAAAGGGCCCTATTCAGATTATCCGGACCGCCCCCGGATTTACATGCCATCATGCAGTCATATAACTGTGAACTTCAATATCATTACAGAAGGGTGTCATTAGAGAAAGAGGTTCTGGTTAACACAGGTATCCGCACACCTCTGAGAAACAACAGGACTATGACAGATCTAGGAATCTCTGTTTTACACACTGCTCCACGAGTAAATGGCAAGAGTCTTGGCAGGCATCATGAGAGAAACTATTAGCTTCCTGATGTTTGTCATAAGTGACCAGACAAACTCATAAAACCACATATAAAGCCATCTGTATTGCTAAATCAGTCCTGAACTTGATGTTTTTTCTAGAAAATGCAAATAATAGAAATTAATTTGTCAGTCCATGTTTAGGGTCCAACCTGCTCCACAGCAAAACATTGAGGAAAGCTGGTTGAAATAATTATTCTCGACTTATGAAATCATTCTTTTTATTTCTGAAGGCTAATGGAGTGAAAACACGCTTTACAGACCTTTGCTAATGACAGTCAGAAATAATGATTGGAGACCCTTATGTTCCTCTCATAATGAGGAAGGCAACACAAAATGATAGGGAGGTGAGTACTCAACAATAACTTGTTCTTTATTTAAAAGGCAAATGGAGCGTTTAGATGAGTTCTTTAGGTTAATGGAGCCACAAATAAGGTTCTGGGGCAAGGATTTTTCACAGAGAATGCAACGTGGGCAATACCTTCTCTGGAGGACAGAAATATTTACAGACACTGAGATTTCACTGACATGGAGAGGCAGCCTAAAAGCCAACACTGTGAGGGTAAGTCAAACCTGTTCTTTATTTCTCATCAGCCCCCCCAGGTCTGCACACACAGTCCCCCAGGGTGCAGAGGCACTGTGCGCCCAGCCTGGGATTCAGGTGCTGGAGTAGAACAGGAATGTCACAGGCAATGTGAGCCCCAAAGCAGTTTCAGAGAAGGGGCCAAAGCAAATTTGAAAATTACTTCTCATGTGCCTGTCACCTGAACCTCACCCTACCCTGCCATGCACTTTGCTGTCCCCTAATCCATACCCTCGCCTGAAGCACAGATGCTGGCACCAACCCAGCCTGCACAAGACCCCCAGCAAGATGAAATGACCCAGTGACTCCTGCTCCACTTCTGTTTGCTGGGGGTCTTGAGTTTGGATAGACCAAGCCCAGGAGGTCCCTCAGAGGAGCCCCAAGCAGCAGCTCAGGCAGCTCAGCTCAGCCCAAGGCCAAGAGAAGACAGAGGGCATCATCCACAAGTCGTTTAGCTTCAGAGGGAAGGGACAGAGTGTGGAAAGTTCCCCAGTCTCTTTGCTGATGGTCAGATGTGATTTGACATCTGCTACAAATGACTGGAAGGAGAAGTGAGAGCCTGGAAGGACTTCTGCCCTGCAAGGTCCTTCTTGCTAGAGGAGGCTTGTACCTGTTGCTTTCTCACAGGCTGGTGAAGGCAGCAGCAGAGTGGAGCCCCCATAACCTTGGGATGGCAGTTCAGGTCCAGGTCTCCAGAGGGATCTATTTTTTCGCCACATCACCATGTGAAGCAAGATCATGTTTCCCTCCTGGTTCTTGTCATACTCATCAGTTTTCCTGTAAATAGATCTGACACCACAGCCGTAGGCTGTAGGCTTTCAGAGAGAGGGACCTTAACTCCTTGGTCATTAGCACCACATAAATTATTTTTACACCACTGCTTTTACTTCTACTGCACAAGAGGACAGCCAGGCTTAGGCACAATCTCTGCCATACAGTCCTGAGTCACTGCCCACTCTGCAGAAACATAGGAGGGAATACAAATTCCCTTCTTCACTCTTAGCAAGGCCTACCCTGCAAAGGGAGGATCCTCTTAGTCCTTCTCAGGCTGCTGATTCTGACAATTAAAAAAAAAAAGTCCGAATGCAGGTATACCAATGTAATTGATTACTCAGAAGTAGGAGGCAGTATATAATCCACCAAATAAGTTCTGAAAGATACATAATTAGTACAATTAACAGTCTCTCATTCCTCTCAATATGAGCCTGTCACAGGGGAAAAAGTTTTCTAACAAAAAAACACTACGATATTTATAACTCAGTATGTATCCTGAAGCGGTCTCCTGGAAAGAAAGATAATGATTCACAGATACATTTGTTTTTTATCAAAGCCTGCTCAACATTTATACATCAGAAAAAGAAATTTAAACCCATTGATCTGTCAGGGTTAATGACAAGAGAAACAAATTTGAGAAATTAGTTCAGTTCTCAAGTCCCTATTTTAATAAAGGTAACTGTTTTCCTAGGTTGTGATCTCATCAACTCTCACAAACTTAGTGACAAGTGCTTTGTTGACATGTTCAGTGGGACCCCATGAGTGTGGAGAGAAGCACCTTGAAATGATGGAGGAAAGCTGCCCGGTCCTGCAAGTCAGGACTTGAGCCCAGCAGCCTGGTTGGTGTTTGCCTGATATAGTAATCTGTGAAAAGAGGTGTGGAGACAACTTAGTCAAAATCTGTGATCATAAAAGATTCCACAAAACTTTCTGGGATTATATCAGGGTAAGTGATGCTTGGTTTTGAGGGGCAAAGAAGTTACTAAAATAGAGCATCTATCAATGGGTCCATCTTCATATGTGCAACTTCTCCCTTAAATTTTTTGACTTGCACTTGATATTCTAGATGAAATCAAGATATTTGTAATATTTAACTGGAAATAGACTCCCCTTATATTGTCTTTACATTGTTCTATAGAAATAGGAGTCTTTGAAGCTGTAGAGCAAGAAGCAGCTGGAGAAATTCTGCTACTATGACTTTTTCTCCCTACTCTGACCAAGACAGTATGAGATGCTAATCACCCTTCAAACCTCACAGCATGAAGACTGACTCTTGAGAGTCTATTAATGAAGACCCAGCTGCAGTAGGCTGTGCTTGTGGTTTGGACAGATGGTACAAGAGTGCCCAAATAATGAACTGGGAAGGGCAGTTGTCCAAGAAAGTACTGCAAGTAACTTTGAATGAACATTTGACTAGGTGTAATTTATCAGCTAATGCATGAATCTTTAGTCACAAGCATAGCAAGAAGCTCAGGGAAGATACAAGCTGCTTTAATCAGCTTGCCCCTGGGCAGGAAAAGCACACAAGGAGAAGGTATCATCAGGAGCAAAGTGACACGTGCTGAGTGTAGAGTAGGTCTCAACAGTCACCTACACCCCCACCAAGTCTGATTCACTCATTGCTGATACAACACTGTCACCTTCACCTGTAAGAGACTAACACTAACATACGCAACCAGCTAAAAACAGCCTGTGCTGGCAAAAACCATTGGCAAAACAGTCAGTGATAAGATCCAAATATATTACCCTCATGTAACAGATATTTCAAGAGAAAAAAAAAAAGGAAAAAAGAAAAAAATTGTGCATTAGGACTGCCATGAATAAGAGTTGACCTGATCAGAAGAGTTCCTTGTTCCTGCAATCCAGGTGAACGACTTGGCATTTGGTAACATTAAAAAAAATTCTATTGAAATGGGCACTGCAGACTGCACCATCCTATCTCTCTGTGTAACCACTCTGTCCCCATCATTATTAGCTACTCCGCCAGTTTGTGTGCCATCCTCAGATTTTATCAGCAGCAATTTTATATTTATTTCCAGATCACCGATAGAGAAATTGAAATAACACTGGACACAGGCTATTTTATAAAAACCTCACTCCCATCAGTCAGCATTCCCTGCCTCTTTTGACTCAAGTCAAAATATTGCGCTGGGCCATGTTGAACACACTGTAAAAGCATATTATCTCTCTGCAGTCACTGTCAACAACTGAATTTGTAATCACATCCAAAATGAAAGTTGTTCTATTTAGCAGACTCTACCTCCTTGAAAGCTATGTTGCCTGATATTAATTATCTTTCTAGTTAGCAACTGAATCTCATATTTCCCTGTGCACTATTTGGCCAGATATTGACTTCAGGTTGGTCATGTTATAATTATCTTAACCCCTCCTCACACCCCTTTGGAGCACTGACAAAAACTAAGACCTTTGCAGTCATCTGTAATATTGCCAGCACTCCCAGGTTCATTAAAACCAGACATTTCCTGAGCCAGCGGACTCAAGACTCTTAGGTATATGTTATCCTAATAGATGATGTTTAGCAGACTCTTCGGTTACTTCTTCTTGGAAGTAATCAACCCTATGTAAGCCCGTATGCTGCAGCTTTTAAAATATAGAGTGTGGAAGCCATGTCATAATGTGTTTGACTCCCTGGCCTCATTATAATATCTTTAATTATGTCTGCCTGACAATGCCAGCATTCCTACTGTTCACAAACCTACCGAAAGTCTTCATTGCCGCTAACTCTACTTGCTAAAACAGAGTTTACGTGGTGTGTTTAGCTGTTCCCCACTCCAGCGACCCCTTTTCTGCTGCCCCTTTACCCTCTCCAATGCTGAAGGGGTGTCATGGACAAGGAACAGCAAGCAAGTCCTCGAGGAGGATCAGGAAGGATTCCCAACAACTGCCTAGGGATTCAGAGGCTTTCTGCAACTCACCTACAGGTTAATAGGACTAAAAGCCCTGCCTGCAATCAAGGGAAAATTACATGAGGAAAAAAATTTTCTCACATCCTCAGGGTCTCCGTGCTATTGTACAGGGCTTCTCTCCACCCAAAAAAGGTCAGAAAAGTAAGGTAATAACTGGCACAGAGCCAGGGGCAGAAGTCATTGCTCAAAACTATTAATTTTGTGTCTTTTTCCTACTCCACTCCATCTTTTTTTCCAAATTACCTGCCCCATCTTGTCTTCACTGCCACATGCACAACTGAACTCAAAGCTATGCACTCAGAATAAGTATCTACTACAAGGAGAAGCTTGTTATACATTCACTGCACACACACTGCATTCTAATAACTATGGTCGTGCAGAGAAATCCTCTTAAAACAAAGAAATACCACAACGAATAATGAGAATGTTCAACAAAACTCCCTGAAGCAAACAGGGAAATAGAAAGATTGTTTGACCTTTTAATACTGTAAATACATCTGCAGTGCCCAAGGAATGTCTGCATCCCACAGCCTCTTGAACAAATACCTGATGCCTCTAATAACACTGTTTTCCCGCACATCTCTGTAACAGCCACATGGCTCCTCTTAGCAGCAGGACAAGACAGTTGGGACTGTATGGAACAGCATTTCCCAGGTGTTTTGGGTTTTGTTTTGTTTTGCTTTTTTTTTTTTTTTTTTTCTTTCAGGAACTGTATCCATTGAGTAGGCTAGGTCATCAAATGCGGCATCTATTTCTTCTTGATAGAGTTAGACACTAGCAGAATACCAGGGATCCATGTGTGCAGCCAACCAAGGGCTACTTTATTAGTCATGATAGCCTGAGGAACCATCTGCAATGTAGCATGCCCCACTGGGCAAACCACACTTCACTGGGAGAAGTATAACGAATGGCCTGATCTTAGAGGTCTCACAGTCCTGAAGAAGCTGTGAGGGTCAGATGGGGGATTTTGATGAGCACCTGAGGTAATGCCATCCGTGCCTCCTCAGTATCTCCCCTGGCTGACAAGAAAAGCAGCCTCCATAGGTTTTGGGTTCACCCCACACAGACGTGGTTGCAGGAAGAAGGCTCCTCATTGTCTGAGGTTGGGGGGTGAGCCTATACAACTCCCCAAAGCACTTTCTATGAGCTTCCAAACAGCAGTGAGGGGCACAAAGCATACACTCATCTGCTTCCTGCATTTATGCACAGGGCAAAGATCAACAAGTTAATTCTACTATAATTATCTCCCAAATTGGAAGGAGAATAGTTGTGAAGCTGCTTTTCCCTACAGCAGGGCTAATTTGCTGGACACTGACAAGTCTACTGGATCTCTGGAAGCTGAGCTCTCATCTGCGCAGAGCCGCACTGTGCCATGAAGACTCACCACCTTGTTAAGAGATACTAAGGCATAGCCCTGGTTCAGGTTTCCAAAACAGTTCAGTTCCCACTGTGTTAGGTCTGTGAAACTCTAGTCCCAGGTATGAGTACTGATCTGTTTGGAAAATCAAGCCCCAAGCTCTTGAAATCTGCCCTTTCTCATGCTCTTCCAATTACTACTGATGTCCTTATTTAAAAGCCTAGTAGTTCTGAGGCTATGATCAGCACAGTAATAGAAACAGGATTTTGGAGTCTGCAGAACTACCTCTGCTTGGAATGTTTTAGCCAGTCTTTCTTAAAAGTAGCGTTAAAAATGGAAATAAAATAATAACAGGGTGTTTAAAATGATACCCAGAGAAAGCAGAACTGTTTCACGAACCTCTCACAATTCTCTGGCCATGTCAAAGGAAAGCCATGACTTAAACTGCCAAAACACTTTTGAGCAAACATCACAAATGAGAGGAGAAGGTAGAGGAATTAAGACAGCATAGGGGAGGGGGGTGAAATATTAGTTGGATGAAACTCTAACAAAGAGAAAAGAAGTGAAGAATCAAATGGCCTATTTTCATCCTGACAAACATCATATGCCTCAAGGCTCCACCCTGGATACCACACTGTTTAATTTGCTTGTGTTTGTGAATGATCTAGAAAGGGATGAAACTGAAATAGCAAAAATGCACCAGCCACAAATTTTTAAGTGAGTCAGTAGTAGGAGCGATTATGATGACATTTATGAAGACTTTAGGCAACCAGTTGACTGGCCCAAGTAATCAAATGCCAGTGCAGGAACACCAAAGCCATGTAACATTGGAAAAGGGAAAAAAATTGCTTGCACAGGAATATAAATGGAGGTAGGCAATTTTTTCTTTACTGAGAAAAAGAATTTTTCTTTACTCCCATCCCATGATCAAACTGCAGAGGCCCCCCATTGCTGCGCAGTGCATCCCCACAGCAGGCACGTGCCCAGCACCTCTGGCACAGAATGTCACCATGGTTCTGGGCAGCAATTGCCCCTGTCCCACCGTGGGAGAGGCCTTGCCCAGCAGCAGGGCAACACCTCCTGTGCCTGTCCCCCTCCTCCTGGCTCACAGCATGGGGCTCTGACAGTTCACGTGGGCAGGTCCTCCTCCGCCTTCTCTTGCACACAGATAACACCTGGGTCCCTCAGGTGCCCCTTGGCCTCTGTCTCAGCGAGGAGCACCAAGCAGAAGGACAGAGGGTGCAACGGGAAAGAGAAAGAGGTTGCAGTGTTATAAAGAGGAGGAGACGGAAGGACAGAAACAGAGCAGGGAAGAAGGATGGTCAAGAGATGGGGCTAGGGAGAGGATGCTGCACTGCAGGTGGTACAGAGATACAATGCAGGAGACACAACGAACTAGTCCAAGTCACCACTGTAGATATATTCATGTTGATTCAATATGTGCACAAATGATAGCAGAGAGCCAAAAGTTATTGGAAGTTAAACACTCAAAAATGCTGGAGCAATTCTACCTAAGTACTACAGACCCAGCTGAACTCCTACACGTAACGTCTCTTTACAGGCTCTGAAGACTTCCTTAGAGATACAGCACAAGTTAAATGGGGTTATGAGATGCAACAGGGAGAAAAAAAAGTCAAAAATTCCTGTTAAAGCTAGCTATTAAGAAGATATCATAGGGAAAGAGCAGAAGACAAAGCTAACAGCTAGGGTTAGGGTTAAAAATGGCAACAATAAAAGAGCTACAGATAGAGTGAGGAGAAAAAAGGGTTGCCAAAGGAACAGGGAGGCTGCAGTTGCATTCTGCACTGACAGCTCTTCCACCTCCAGGGTGCCTGAGGGTCCTGAGTAAGACTGTGCTGACAAAAGGAGCAAGTGAAAGGGTTAGGGTTAGTGTTAGGAGAGAGACAAAAACCATTGCTCAAGTTGGAATAGGGCAGGAAAGGGGCTGCCAAGGGATAGATTGTCTGCAAAAATAGCTCTCCTATGAGAGCTTGCTCATCCTAGCCATGACTGGGAAAGTTGGGACAAAAGTCAGCCAAGGCCAGCAATTTGGACTACAGCATGGATTAGGGTTTGTGTTGAAAGAGGTGCAAAGCCTGCCTCTCTATTTTTGAGTGGTGCTGGAAACAGGCTGCCAAACTAATGCTTAAAGTCCTGAAAGAATTCATCCCCTGAGACCTTTTGTGCAATAATGTGATGAAGGAGTGTATAATCTTTAGAGTATACTCACTTTATCCTTACTCATTCCTTAATGTCAGGAAAAGAGAAATGCAGTGAAAAAAAATCACAGGGAAATCACCACAGATAGAAAGAAATATTAAATACCTTTTGCAAACAGGTATTTAAGCCTATGTACTCATTGCTATACCAGACCAAGGACACTGGATGATTCAAAATGAGAATGTATTTGTCTATGGATAACATTAGTTTCCAGAGTCATGGGAGTTAATGATAACAACAATTTTTGTAGTATATTAAATGCCATTCTTCAAGGCTTAATCCAACCTCTGACTATTTAGGGATCAGGATGAGATCTAATGGGGCTTGAGAACAAGGTTGAAAGGATTGATTATCCTGCATGTGCCTGCTGTGAGGTTCTTATATCTTCCCCTGAAGCATGTAGTGTTGGCCAGGGTCAGAGGCAGGTTGCTGGATGGGAAGGCACTCTGGATTAGCTTGTTTGTACTCCCTCTGCTCTGCCTTGGCTGCAAGCTATGCAAGGTTTTATGTCTGTAATCCACAGCTCTCCTTGAGGAACACAGAGGGCCTCTGAAATGCTAAACAATCCAGGGAAAGAAGCTTACCTGAAGCCATGAGTAAACCCAGCAGTCAAACCTCTGGCATAGATTTTGGCTTCTTCCTCTTCTAAATGGCTCAAGGTTTGGATGTCTTTGTTTTCAGCCCTGTATCTGAAAGATAAAGGAATTAGCAGGATTTCTTTAATCTTTGTATTCTCCCAGATAAATGTATTAGAGGAATTTTGTAGCTTATGGAAATATTTATTTTGAATTAAAATTAAAGCTACATCATGCTGTGTGTTATTGTATCTTAGTGTAGGGCACAGCTGAGACACACAGTCTCCTATACCTGACTGAAGAAACATCATTCCTTTTGCCCAGACCTGGATAAATGAAACAGCGAAACCCAGTTTATATGTGTTGTGATACAGAACACATGGTGTCCAAAAACTCTCCTGAAATGTGTATTTTGCTTTCAAGATTTCATAGGGAAATTGATTTCCACTTTCAAACAGGAAAGAGCTAGAAGTGTAACCTAGAGCACTGTGGAGCCAGTGTGCCCAGTTATTGACAGAGGAGACCAACAATTGTATTTCTGTGTAAACTTCTTTCAGTGAATATAAGAATATCTCAACTGGCTTTACCTGAGCTCTCTCCAGCCAGTTTCATCTAATTTAACTGGAGGGAAGGCTGCTGCTACCTTCTAAAATAAAGAAGAAAATAGAAAAAAGCGATAGACAATTAGCAGGCATACATGCTTCCTCACTATAAGCGGAGATGTTGCTGGTGTCTACAAAATTTCCTTCCCACCTCCAAAGGAAATATAGTTTTCAGAAAAGACCAAGCCCAGGACACACTCTAAATCTCACAGGCAAAGATTTGTGAACAAAGTGCACATATTTCTTGGGTGCAGTTCTCCTCTACCTGGACAAAGGAATATAGGGGAAGGTGAGAAGCACAGTATGAACCCTTCCCATCTCAGCAGCTATGGGCCTCTCTGGTTCCTCCTGGTGATTGAGTGAAGCCCACCCTGAACGCAGCAGTCCACCAAGCAGCACAGCTCCAGCACCAGCTGAACTACTTTGTTACCTACATCCTAGGAACTCTACTAGAGCTTTCAGCAAATCTCCTTCACTCCTTCCCAGTCAACAGTCAGGGAAATGCAGTTTTATTAACTCTTTCACACAAGAACTTCATTCAAGTACACCATCCAGATAAGTACTAATGTTGACTCAGACCCTATTGCCTCAGTTTCTCTTGTGACTCTTTTTTTTTTTTTGCTCCTTCTGCCTTCAGTAAGCTCTTTAGATTCAAGAGCTAACCTCAGGCCAATTTTTTATTTCAAAGCTGGATTACTGCCTTAACTCCCTCTCCCCATTTTTCTATAACTTATCTCAATGCTCTCTGGCTGTGAGGATGTAACACAGGAACAAAGGACCAGGAAAAATACAAGGGATTAAAGTATAAATGGATCTAAATACTTAATAGCTGGAAGGAAGAAAAGCATGACCTACATTAATCAGAGGCAAAATAGTGACAATAGGCTTCAGCTGTTTGTGTACCTATTTATTTATTTATTTATTCATAAGACACCAGGTAGCAAAAAAAACATGCTTGAAAAGGTTTCATTCAAATGTGGCTTCAGATATGATTTGGAAGTTTTCTACACTTTACAAAAAATCAGAGAGCATGTGAGGGAAAAAAGCAGAATTCACCTTTATGAGGACTGGCATTCCAGACCAGATACAGTCAAGAGTTGCAGATTGAACCCTCCTGTGTGTAAATAACAGATTTTTGTTTAATTTCACCATGAGGATCTTTGTTGCCATTTCTTGAAACTTACCCACATGCCTTTCAAACTGCACCTTGAAGCTCCAGGCCCTGAAGTCAAGAGATGATATGAGAGTCTCAGCTTCCATCACAAATAAAATTGAGGCCTAACTTATGACTGTAAAGGTAATGTTGAATGTCAACAAGGTTCAGATATCAAGAAAAAAAGAACACCTTCTTCTATCTCTTTTTCACTTATTATTTTTAAAGGCAAACTCATAAGGGTGGTGTACCAACTTGTCTTCTACCTCTGGAGTGAGCAGTGCAGTAGACATGGGGCTCTTGTAAGTATGCAGATCCCTCAAGGCTGTTGGCTGCATCCTTTATTTCTCACTCCAGCTGCTACTGGGAGAAGAGACAGAAGACAAAAATGTCCAGTGCTAACAGCTACGTTTGTGCCATCTGCTGCCTTGTGGGAAGTCTGGGAAGAAGACTTGCTCTGCTGAGACTTCTTGACCTGCCCAAAACAGGGCGTGTCTTTGGGGTCCCAGAGCCTGAAACAATGAGCAGCTGAGAGTGATGCATTTATAGCTTCAACCTATACTTTAACTGCTACCCTCCTTTGAAACACTACATCTTGACTTGTTGACTGTACTCTTGTCTCAGTAGCCTCTTGAGCTCTCAGCTGGATTGGGTTTCCTTTAACAAATCAGCCTCCTAGCCCCCATTTTAACATTAATTGATTGGAGATGCTTTTAACTGTTCCTTCTGGGTGTATTAATTTTTTACAGATTGAATTTGGTTTGATGAGGCAGGAAACCTGAAACTATTCCTGGCATCTCCTGCATACTCAGAATAACTGCTCTAATGCATTCAGAGAAGCACACAGCAGCAGGGTGGTAACAGCAGGGCTGGGGAGGGGGGAGGCAGGAGAAGGGGGGCAGGGGGAGCCTAGGTAGTCACCTATTCATTTCCAAAAGACATCAGTAAGTGATTGCTTACCCGTGTCATCTTTTATATTAAACATTTTTCCCAGCAATGCAGGTATTTCGATCAGGCGAAGGCTGCTGACATTAACAGATATTAAATACACTCAGGAGAAATATGATCAAATGTTTGAAGTGTCTAGTAAATGTGCTGTTAGCCGCCCTCCCAGGGAGGCTTAGTGCAAGCTATTGTGTTTTGCTGAGCGAGAGAAAGGCTGGAATATTAGACAAGGATTCCAAAGGCAATTTTATCAGCAGTGTTATGCAGCTCTGGAACACATTGCTAAAGCATTGGAAGCTTTTCTATTACAGCCATCAAATTACTTGCTATTCTTAAACATTGAAATGCCATTTTGCATTTTAAACCCTCCGAGTTGGCACCTGTAAAGGATTGCTATGCTCAGCAACAACACCTCCTTATTCTGACACTGTGGCAAGGCTCTGGGCAGGGCTGGGCCTTGATGCCTTATTAGACCAGACAAAGGTTTCATCCTTCCTGATCACCCAGACAGGAGTGGGAAATACACTTGGCCAGGCTCCTCTCTCACGTAACCCTGGTCAACTCAGCATGTTTAACCCATAGTTGAGGTTGACTGATTCCACTCCTAGCAGGATGCCCTGGATCATCACATAGGCCTTATCCATCCCAGAGGGCATTTGTTTCTTCCTTCAATGAGATTTTCTGTCTTTTTACTTCCAGAGATGTAGTACCAGTAAATCCCATCCTTACAGCTCAATTCGTCTGCTCCTGGAGCAGAAGAAATAAGAGATGGGAAGACAATTGGCAGAGGAGGAAGGGGTTGGCCACACTGGAAGTTATGTGAAAGAACATTGGGAAAAAACACTGGGAGAATATCGTTCCTGAAAGTATATCTCAGCACACTGGCTGTTCCACCTCTGCTTTTCAGCTTTTGGTTTCATGAAAAGAAGCTTGAGGCTGCTCCTTCCTCTTGGCACATCAGGGATACCATGACTGAGTCTGTGAGACCTCTGTTAGACTGGGCAATGTAAACACTCCCTCCTCATCCTTAAAACAGCCTCTTAATCCTGCAGGACTCTTACACAGGGTTATAAAAAAGAAAACAACTAAAAGTAAAAGGCCACTTTCTTTGGTAAAAGGCCAGGTCCTCCCTAGGGAAAAGTGGTTGTAGATTACAGAAGACATCCTATTTATTACTAATAAATAAGTTACATAGATTTGTGACATACACAGTATTTTTCTATCCTGGAAAGCATCCTCATCCTTTAAAACTTCCCAATATATCCAAATTATCCAAATACAGCCATGTTTGAATTATATACAGCCCTTCAAAATGATCCTCTCCAGACACAGGTTCAATTCAGCCAAACTGAAGAACCAGCTTTTTTTTATTCAAAAAATCAAGTGCCATGTTTCTGGTATACATCCACACCTTACCCGAGGTGGTCAGTCCCAGGAGCAGGCTGAAGTCTAGAGTACTCTTAAGACCCAGAGCTACAAATCCAAAACGCCCTTGTAGATGATTTGAATTCAGCCTGATTTCAGACCTGCCCACCTTTCCAACAGGCAATGTTAGTGCTCTGCTAGGAAGGACCTGGACCGTCTCATCTGTCCAATCAATTATGTGATGTTGCCACAGGGCAGACAAGATACATGAGGACAGCAGGGCCATGTATCTCACACTGGGGCCTCCAGGTACACTCACCCTTTAGCACCCGGACAGTACTGTGTTCCCTTTCTCCCTCCTCCCTATAACCCTGGGCCGAACACCCGGTTAGCCCAGAAGTACCCCAAGGCAGTGATTCAACAGGCTAGACAGTCAGTGCGGTTGGCTTCATTCAAGGCTTTGAGACTAGTCACTAGTCAGTCACGATGATCAAAAAGTATTTGGTCAATGCACTGCACAGGATTTTAACCCACCGCTGAAGCACGGGGTACCAGCAGAGGCTGGCTTTGGAGTACCAGTGGTCTCATTTAGCAAAGCAAGCCATAGACCCTCCTGTTTGTTAGAGTAGCATGCTTATTTTAAATTCAAACCTGCTGTCTTTTTCTGCTCTTCTTTTTCTATTGCTAAAAATGGTTTTATGACAGATCTTGATGGATATGAATTGTCTGCCATATGTTGTTTCCTTTACTGACTGTTATCTCCATATGTCAAATGTACTTGGATCTGATGATCTCCATACAAATGATAACAAAACAAACAGACAAGAAGAGGCCAGACTACAGGGGAAACAGAATCCAAATCAGAGAACTGAAATACCAGCAAACATCCCTTCTACTGGAGACAGTACAGTTTACGTGCTGTCGCTCAAAACCAGTGACTAGCTACTCCTTCCATGCACTCTCTCACATTAGTTGCTCTCTGATTGCTAAGAAAGGATGTGTTCTAGGCGAAATTCCGTGGCCATTCACCTCCTTGTTTAGGATATACAAAGTCTAGAAAGAAACCTTGTGAGTAAGGGTTGTTTCGCCTCCAGCATAATCAGTGCCAAGCTTTTTATAACTTGTTTTTTTCCTGGTAAATTGGGTAAATTAACAGAAGTGCCTCGAGTGACTTAAATTTACCAGAAATTTTATATCCTAAGTCCCTTAGACACTTATGAAAATTGGATCACTTCTCTCTTACAGTAATTTCTGTTCTCTTTCATTTTCTCCTTATCATATTGCCATTTTTTTCTATGTCTTTGAGGCTTCTCCAAGAGATCCAACATCAAGGAGTATTTAAAAAACAGAGGATCATAAATACCTGATAATACAAGATAGTGTAAGGTGGGAATCCTACCATTGCTTTTTCCCTATTGGTCCCAGTTTTGATTTGCTAAACCAGATACAGGAATTCCTGCTCATCCTTCAGGCTGCTCCCCCATGCAATGAGCATCTGCGAACGTGGGAGCACTTGAGCTGGTCAAAGTCTCCTTTTCATGTCTGTTGCAAAGAGGATAGGCTGTTCCCAGGGAGGCTGGTGACAGTAAGGACAGGTGAAGTGCTACTCCACAGCACTCTCATCTCTGTGGTGTGAGCTTTCTCTGAGGCAACACAGATCCAGAGTCACATTGTGCAGCCCCTGTGACCATATTGTGTTGCTGGAAACATCTTTCCAGTGAGAAGTCTGTCTGCAGCCCTGCCCACTTGCTCCTGTGCCCAAACTTTCTGCACAAGAGCAAGACACCGTGCCTTTCTTCCTGGCTGAGTTCACGAGGAATTAAGTTCTTCTTTACTGGCTAAGGTAAATCTGTGCAGTTCCTGAGAAAGAACCCACTAGCCAGGTAAAAGTTAAAAACCACATTTTAGGTGTGATAGTTTCTGACTTCCTCAAGTTCTACTTCTCTGAATCCTTCTTTTCTTTCTCCCCTTCATAGTTATTGACCTGCTGAGTGGCTCAAGAAGGCAAGCAAAATGTTGGAATAGAGATCTTTGCAAGGTTAAAGAAGACACCTTTCACTTTAACAAATGACGGTCTCCATCTGTTTAGCATCCTTCTCATGTGTCTGTAACAGATACAGGCAGAATTGATTAGCTTTACTTCAGGCCTACTAATTAAAGCCCTCCTCTGATGTAATGGTACCACTAAAATTTCCACTTGGGTCATCTGTGTTTTTCTGTGGATCCTACCTTTTTTTCAGGATAGAGAAGATAATATTTAGGGGGGTACATTTTTTAAGAGAGACCAGACAGAAAATAAATGAAAGGAGCTGATGTGTCAAAACAATCAACACAAGAGTTCTAAGACCTAGAATAATTCAGGTTGGAAGGGATTTTAGGAGTCCACCTAATCCAAGCACAAATTCAAAGTCAACTTCAAAAACAGATCAGGTTGCTGAGGGCCTTGTCCAGAAGTTTTGCAAATCTCCAGGGATGGTGACGTCACAGCCTCTCTGGAGAGTTGTTCCAGTGCTTGACTGCTCAGCTTGCAGGCTAATACAGCAACCTAACGAAGGACTTTATGGCTAGCATCTGTCCTGAAATGTCCTTTCAAAGCAAAACATGGAAAGCAGGGCTGGGTGTGGCCAGGATTAGCTTTCTGCCCAAGAAAACTCTAAGGCTCACAAGAGGAGCTGGTGAATTGGTGTTTCAAGCCTTTGTTCATCTACAAAACACATCAAGGGTGCTGGCTCCTAGGGAAGCGTAAGTCAGGCTGTACAGTCATTTGGTGAGAGGTGCAGAGAGAAAGAGGTCAGTAACACAATTCACCTTGAAGAGCCACTGTTGTGAGTCCAGCACTTTCCAGAGCACCCCTCATCAGGGGGCTGGCCACACTGGACTCCATTATCACCCATCATGCTGCCAATGTTTTTGTTAGTTTTACAGTGTTGCACATGCTTGCTTTGCTTAGATAACATGGCTGCAGCAGATTTCCTACCATCTCCCCCCCATTACCTTTTCAGGTCCTTACCAAGTGGTCCAGGACCACAGTGCAGCCAAACAGGGAGTCAGCCTGGGTACAGAGGCAGAAACAAGCAGCAGTGAGCCATCCAGGGTCAGAGGACAACAGACCAGGCTACGCCAGCTTCAGTGCCAAAGCTGATGCATTAAAACGGTGGCCTAAGTGCTGAGCCACTGCTGGAAGAGATCTCAGTGGAATGAGTGCTGATGCTTATGTGAGCAGTCATGCACAAGAGAGGGACTGATCCTTTCAAGAAACACCTGTTTCTAGAAGGCAGGTTACCACCTGCTAGTTTGAGTGTAGTTAACAGAGGCCAGAGGCTCCCTGTAACTCCCAGGTGAGTCCCTCACATCATAAACCCTGATGCCATTTCGCTGGCTCTTGTGACGATGGTGGTCCCTCAGACCTTTCCCACTGAAGGAAAGGAGAGAAGTACGGGCTGCAGCAGACCATTGAATGCCCAGGAAAAGCTGAGATGTTTCTAAGAAGCTGCAATACACGTGTAGATTTTTCCCAAATTCATAATACCTAAGATAAAAAGCTTACTGCTTCTCTAATGAAATCAGATTTTAGCTGTTGGCTCAGGCCAGCACTGTAGAAGACTGGTTGGGTTGCCTCCGTTCTACATGATGGTTGTTACTAAACGTGTATTTAGAATATTTTTAAAAATGAATTTGATTCATTCTTTTGAGCTAGCTGAACTAATGAGTTGATCCAGACAAAGAGAATAGAAAGTACAACATGCTTGCACACACTGGAGTTTTTTCTTTGTTCAAGTAATTCTAGCACCAACCAAGCCTAAGATTTCAGTATTTAGCAGTAAAGTTCACACTTGTTAAAATTCAAATCTTCTAGGTCACTTGCTCATTAACCGCAGAAGTGCTATGCTTGGAAGGGCAGTATAAATAAATAAAAGATAATGTATGTAATTCAATTTCTATTCAAGAAGAATTAACCTGAATATTTTTTTTTTAAAGTCATTCAGCTTTCCAGGACTCTGGTCTTCTGACTGTGCCTTAACAATTGCTGTTAAAGAAACAAGCACTTTAGCAAGAGTCATGGGGATATGGGAAAGGTTGAGAACCGGGAAAGGAGCAGTTTGGGTGGACTATGACCACCCCAGCATTAGCACTGAAGGAAAGCAACAATTTCAGACCCTCCTCCACTGCAGCTCCAATTACCAGAAGTCTGTCTGTAAGGATTTACGTAGTAAATAACTCCTAGTTTTGTCTCTTGTACATCTCTGGCCATTAAGTACCAGTGTTATTGCCCTTGGGGAGCACTTAATGTCTCCATCTATTTTAATTTCATATAATTTTGCACTGGTTCTTTAGAAATGCAATTGTATGCATTGCTTTGTTTCAGTCAATACCACCTAGACAGCTTGAAGTTGGTATACAAACTCCTTAAAAATAATAATGCCCTGAGATGAAAAGAAAATATTTGACTGATTCATACACTTGAATAAGAAGGAATTGAAAGGACCACTACCAACATCAGACAAGCTCACCATTTAATTTTATATTTCAAGAGTCTCATTATATTTTGTTGTCAAACTCTTGCAGTTCAATTCAGTACAGTTTTTACCAACACACAGAGCACTTCAGAGCTGCTAGTACAATTGTTTCTATTTAGATGGTGCCTTTTGATCAACATAAAATCTCGCATTACAGACAGCATACATGTAGAACTCATAGAAGCCTTGACAGATCAGAACTCATGAACCTTCACAAGCTCTAAAAAACAGGCATATCTGTGACTGGAAAATAATATAAATCATAAAGCTTCCCTAATTAGTGCATTCCGTTTTGGTGCCATCTAAAGACTGAAGCACGTAAGTCTCCATGTTTAAAATGAATTCTACAAGACAGAGAGGAAGCACCGTAGTACACAAGTAGAGCCAGGAAAGGTGAGAGAGGAACTGGAGCAGCAAAATGACTGTGGCACTAATCATGATGGCTAATGACAAGATGTTGCAAAAGCTAAATCATCCAGAGTGAGTGAGAGAAACAGTGTGTGTTCATGTGAGTATGTGTGAGTGCATGGGGCTAGAATCCAAAAGGGTGAACTGCTAAGCCTCAGTGGAGTTGAGCAAATTATATAATATAAAAAAACTTCTTAAATGAAGTTTATCTTGTAGTCTATTTACTCTTTACAAAGTATGTGTCCACTGATTTGAGATTTTTTCCTGAAATTAATTCATCATTTGAAATTGCATCTAGAAACCTGTTAATTAATTCAAATGATCTACAGCTCAGTCACAAGCTGCTTGTTGCAAAAATTCAGTACATTAAATTGTGCTGGTTTTGTCTAGATTTCTAGATGAGTTAATATGCTTCTCTATCCCTATCTACTGTCCTTCATTAATTGCTAAAACCGTTTTTCAAAAGCAGATTCTGTTACAAATTCAAAATTCAGTGTCTGAAAAAAATTCACACAACAGCTAAAATTCCCAGTAAATTGTAAGCAAGGAAATTCTTCCTTTTTACAAATTTTCTGTGTGCACGTGTGCTCCCGTGAACTCTGTCTTCCAGCTCCCCTGGGGAGAACATGGCAGAGACAACCACAACCAAGTCCCATAACAAGGGAGGGCTTGTAAACGTCACAGCAAAGGACTAGAGAAATCAAAATGGTGGATACACTTGTAGGGAGAGCAGCAGTTTGAGCTTGCATCTCTTAACATCGGAGGCATTTCAGGTAGATGTTTTGGATAAGATGATGAGACATCCTAAGCAAGGACAATCCCAGTGAATTCATTTGAAACCACAAATATTGATGGCAAATTGATTAAAGGAATCCCTTAAATGGTTGGTTTTGCTCCAGTGTTAATGACTGGAAGTACCTTGACTTTAGATGGTACATTTCTTTATACAAGAGAAGGATAGGCAGATCCCATCCTGCTAATGCAGTAAATCTCTAAACGCCACAATATTTGGGATAATGACAACAATGAAGATACTGCAGCAAGTGGCCACAGCTCTGCTGATGTTGAATTTTAAGTGACATCTAAGGAGGACAAAATAACTTCCTGCATATTTTTGAGGTTCATATACAGCAGAGTTGAAAAAGGCCAGTGTAAATGGTACCTAAATATAACAACATGTCTTTATTGTGCTAAGCTGAGTAAGCCAGTGAATCCAGCTGCGACACAGTGAGGATTCACGCATGCCATATGTTTTAACTACATTACAGGTGAGTTCCCTGATTCAGCTGCTTCTATGGGCTGTAAAAATAAAGTACAAAAATCCTACAGAGAATATCTGATGTAAGGTACCATGAAAAAACGAGCATGTAATAATAGGATCTGCCAAGCCAAGGGACAGAATTGCAAGGGAAGGGGTAGGAACAACATTTCTGAGACACAGACATTCAGTCTGATAGCTGCTCTGCACAGAGGCAGCTAGAGGGATGCTGAGTTGGTCTTTTCCACATATAGCTATGATTTTCTAGTAGCCAGTGCTAGAGAAAGAAAACAGCTTGTGTTTTCCTGAGGGTAAAACAATCTACCATTTCAAATTCCCTTTCTATGGCAACATTTATAACTCCCAGATAATGGGAGTCATGTTCCCCACTCCCCTTAGTGCCTCATCCTCAGACAACCCTTCCCATGCTTGGCACATCTTTTTGGTAGTTATTGCTCCCATGTCAACAATAAACCTACTCCCATGGCTGCTGCTATAGGTTATGGCATCAGGTTGGACTCCCAAACCCGTGGAGGCAGGACTGACAACAGACAAAAATTTAAATTAATTGAGATTTCCCTCCTCATTTGGAAGCAACTCAGGGAAAACATAAACCTTGTCTTATCTGAAGGACAGCTTAATACTACACTCCTAAATGAGACATGACTGAGTCTTAATCCTGCTGAGTGAAACTTGACTAGTTCGTATTAATAGTTTATTATTATCTCTGATAGTTCCCCCACTCCAAATCCTTTGTGCATCATTTACATGGGATTTTTAAACAGCAAAGCAAAATCCATTTGGAGAGACATTTTCCCATTTTAATAACATTTTCACACACATCAGCTAAGCCAGTCACTGTTGCAAGCTCAGCCTCCCTTTTCTGCAGTGATCAAAATTAAATGCCAGCTGATCTCCAGGGAGGCTACAGACTGAGCCAAGCACAGCAAGCTCCTATGGTAGATACTGATGCTCTCAGTGAATCCCATCACTGCTTATTCATGTGTTTAGCAGTAATTCAACACCACATTTTTACACAAATCACAGGATCTTAGCCCAGCAATTTCTGCAGAGGGAGTTTCTCTGTACCCTGAGATTGGTCTTCACACCACCTCACTCCAGCCTCTCCATTTCTCACTGCCAAGATAGAACCTGTCTCCACACTGGATGGGGTGAAGAAGTGGCCCTGAAGTTAACAAAGGAGCTTAGAGCTAAGGATGGGGACTCTTTCAGGTCAGGAACCTATGTAGCAGATGTCAAATTCAGGCTTTGCCACTGTGTGGACAAACTCAATTATAAATCTTCTGGGTTTCAAGAAGGAGCAGAATATAACTCCCTTTATTTCTCCTCCCCACAGAACAGGTCTCTGTCTGTCTCTGCTGTGAGGAGCTGAAAGGAGAACTAGAAAAAACACTATGCAATCTCTCTAATAGTTGTGTCCAGCACTGTCTGGGGTAACCACAGCTCGCCAGGGTTCATCCAAAAAAAGCACTGGGAACCCTTCGCACCAGCCACGTCTTTTTACAGTTAAGGCCCTTCTTCCTAAACGCTGTGATCACATAGATCACAGTAATTTTCCTAAGGATAATAGTCCACAACACCAAACAGTTCAAGAACCTGTGCCATCAAGACCTCCAGATTTGGACCGGCAGACAGTATATACATGTCCTTCCGAGGACACCAGAGGGATAAAACCTCACTTGCAGAAGTAGGAAATACAGTCACTTCAGGGGTTCTTCCACAACTACTACCTCCTCTCATCCCCCAAGAACAAGAATATCTCTCTTCTTAATAACCTGAGCCCCAGACCCTACACCGCTATACCAAAGAGCACTGGCTTTGAAATCAATCCTTAAGGGAGGGCACACTGCTGTCAGCACTGCCATCACCCAGAACATTTTGCAGGACTATAAACCCTTTGAAAAAAAAACCTCACAAATGTGCAGGACAGCTGTATAATAAAAAACCTTTCATTCCATTTGAGGTATGAAATGGATCCAAGTTAGCAGGTGTTTTAGCTGTGAGTGCATACAGAACCCGTTGCCATCCATTCTGTGCTGCAGTTATAGGTGATCACAGAACACTTGAAAATTACTAAGGGTACAAACTAGCAATGTTGTAATTCTTATACAGGCTCAGATTTTGAAAAATTAAAATTTATTTGCAGGTTGCAAGTGAACAAGGCCATGGGAAGTGGTGTTTTATACCTAGTAGTTTTCTAAATTTATGCCAGTTTTGTAGGGTGAGGATTGTGCTCAGTCTCAGTGATCCTGTTTTCAGAAAAGAGGCAGAAGAAGTAAGGAAATGTGCTACCATGTTTAAGCATTTGCTAGTAACATTCTGTGATTGGGACTATTGTAGCATCTGAGCTAGTCTTGCTTTGCACCTTGCACAGGCATTCATGCCTGAACAAAGAACGTACAAAATGCTACTTTCTGGATTTGGCAGTGTGTTATAAGCATTTGGCACAAGCATACATTTCAGTGTAAAGTGCAAGGCAACAGAGAATCCAATCCTGTTCATTTCACAAAGAAAAGACAGGAAAAAAAGTATTTTGCACTTACCTAATGACAAAATTTGCCAGGTCTGAAGATTTATTTTTTTAAAGAATGTTCCTATCAGCCTTGCTTTTAAAACAGGAAGAATGGTAGCTGAAGGCAACTAATAGCTTGCAGGGTCAATCTCAGCATTAGGATTTAAATGAAGAGATGAAAGAGGTCTAAAGGGAATGAAATCCCTGGACACAGAGCTATGATCCTTTTGGGAATCGTTCCCATGGGGCCACTTAGCAACAGGCCACCATCCAAGCACAACACCCCTGAGAGCAGAAGAAAAACTTTCTTCTTTGTATTTTGCCCTCTCTGTTGAAAGTACTGTTTTCAGCTTATTCCCTGGGGAGTCAGTGCCTCATCAGGAAGAAATAAAGCTGGCCAGTCTGAGAGTGATTGTGTCTCATGCTCTGCAAAGGCACACATTTCTCTTATCCCCAGGAAGAAAATTGCCTCATTTCATATTCAGAATCAAATGTACTGAAATTATAAGCAGTGGAATAATTACGTTCAACATGACACACTGGATCTGACCTTAATAAGACAGCCTGGTGGCCTTAACTGTTATGGGACCAGCTACTTCCATTTGTAGACCTGGGGATCATTTCCACATTCTCCCTTTAGTAAAAATAAGTTATGTGCTTCTTGCATCATGTCCATGTGCTCTGTGTGACCCTGGGGGCTAAAGCAATAACTCATTCAGTTCTGCTGCACCTGAGTGTTGACTTGGCCAGTGCCACTAACAGAGAAACAAAGAAAGTAAACATTTACTTAGAGAGAGGAATAGACACAGCTGTGGACTTATTTTTAACCTTTAATTATTTGATACTGAATTTTAGCAATTCTAGAAGAAACTGTGGCTCCTCTGACACAATTAATTTGCCCTGAGTGTTGATAGCTCCAACAGAGTAAGCATATCTCTCTTTGACAAAGGTATTTGTCATCAAAATCTGTCACATACCACAATCTGACAGCTTCTTCACTTCTGGCCTCCAGGTCACATTGGTATTCCAGTGCCACCCCCACACATCTCTGCCAACACTGCTTAGTCATGACTTACACCCCCCACTATTATAGCACCGAGCACCCCACACGATGTAGACAACACATCTTTCTGATGGGATAAGTATAACATAAAACCATCACACAAGTTGGAATCATTTGCCTTTGCTCTGAAACCTCTCTGCACTTGGAGGATGGAAAGCTGCAGGACAGAAGGGAGGAGGAGAAGGAACAGATCTGTCCAGGACCTATCCTTGGGAGCCTGCAGATGTGGGTTTTAATCCCTCTTTTCCTTGGGGATCAGTTAATCAAAAGCACGCAAGAGTTGAAAATCAACATCTTGCCTTTCTGCTAAGTAACAGCAGCAGCTGGAGAGAAATGTGGGCATATAACTGAGATCTAACAACTATGTGCAAATTCTACTCTCCAGAGAGGTGCAAATATGAAGTTTGGTTGAGAGCTTGCACCTCGTTCCTTGGTAGAGGAAATATTAAGATTTCTTCAACTAAATATCAAAACCCAGGTTATTACAATGTTTTCTTCCGGAACTTATGAAACCTTTACTTACTAGCAGTTCAGCTTTCTCTATAATCTTGGATTTCTTCAAACCAAAGGTATGAGACACACCTTAGACCTCCAGAATTTCTATTCCTTAAGTGTAAGAGGGACTCTAGTATTTCCTTCCCAGGGATGCTGGAAAGATAACACTGCAAATGCTTGGAAGGTGTTCAGAGGCTGTGCATGTAGATGTTGTACACTATGAGGGCATGCAAAAAGTACTGACTCACATCTTTATCAAGAAATTGCATGTGTAGGAGTTAGACCAGGAGTCTTGAAGAAAGTATATATGTGTTATTTTCCCAAGTCTGTCCTTTGTCTTCTAGATGACACTGGGAAAAGCACTTTTCTTCTCAGTACTTCCATTTCCCCACCCATAGTATGGGAACAGTACTACTGATCTTACAACTCAGGAGACAGGGAAAGCTGAGTTCACTCATGTGCAGAAAGCATCACAATTTGCATCACAAATCATGACTGAGAATTAACAGTGTAATTGTCCTGGTACAACCCCAGTGTGGA
Organism: Tyto alba; assembly: GCF_018691265.1. Lineage (NCBI taxonomy): Eukaryota > Metazoa > Chordata > Aves > Strigiformes > Tytonidae > Tyto > Tyto alba. The sequence goes on along the minus strand of NW_024881278.1, from coordinate 28,611,670 downwards.
CGATTTTGAGCCTCTCATATTCCAGTGCTAAAGCAAGAAAGCAAAAGTCATTCTTGCTTTAACCAGCCCTGAGCAAACTCTGTCTGCGCTTTCTGATGCACACCTTGGAAAGTGATGACACTGCACGTTGTGGCCCATGTGTCAAGGACAACCAACCAACATGCCTCTGCAACAGTAACAAGCCATAGCACCTCTTGCATGAAGCCCCATCCTTGTTCAGTGAGCTTTGCAAACCAAACAATAAGCAAAAACAAAGTCTGCAAGAGAACCCCAAAACTCCCTTGTACCTTTGCCCTCTCGAGCTTCCCTGGCTCACCTGCCAGAAGTCTTAGTGCCTATGATCTGCCTTGGAGAGCCTGACAGGACAACAGACACCTCATGGCAGTTTGTCACTCAGCATTGCAGGTCAAGAACTTGTGTTCCCTCCCCTGTAGAAAGCCTCTGGCAGGAATTTTCCAAGCTTTAGTGTATCCTTTGTCTCTGAGGAAGATCCGTAATCTGAAGTCAGGGAGGGTGTCCTACATGGCAGGAACTGGTCAGTGCCCTGCTGCTTCCCAGTGTCAAGGGGTTTTGCTCCTTGTCTTATTTTGCATGGCCTCAGTGTTCATGGTCTGTAGCCTTCTATATACCCTGCTCTTTGCAGTGCCACCGTGGAAATGTCTGTATAAATGTGAATTTCAATAGCCATTATACTCCCAGCAGCAGCAATCCACATTTGGTACCTCAGAGCCTGTTAATCTGTAGTAGTCATAAGGCTACTTATCTCTTGCTCTTTTCAAATACCTCAGCAGTGGATACAAAAGGGAAATCACAGAAGCTATTCTTCTCCAGAGTCTGAGAGGTTTTTTTTTTTCTTTTTCTTTCTTTTTTTTTTTTTTTTATTTTATGCTGTACTGTTGCTACATTACCAAATGTCACATTAAAAACCTATGACAAAGTTTGCAAAAGAGATAAGAGATGACAATATCTCAGTTTTCTGCTGGTGCAAGACTTGGCCCAGGAAAGCAGCCAGTTGCAGGGTGATGTTTCAAGGGCCCAGAGTGCTTAGCTGTCTGTCAGCTAATTAAAGTACCATAATCTGAAAGCTTTGAAAGATTTAGTTCAGATCTTCCTTAGGGTCATTTTTAACTCTATTACCTATTTGCTGATGAATCCTCATCTCCGGCTTACAGGTGTTGAACTACAAAAGGATGTTTGGAGAAGGGTGCTTGTATGCAATGGACGTAAGCACTGTTAAAATACAGAGAGGTGTGGCACCAGAGGGACTTCTAGTGAGGACAACAAGAGCTAAAAATGTGCAAAGGAAATAAATTATGAAAGAAAATTATCATTTGTATTGGATTTGGGCTGCTGCCTCTAGGGGTCTTATGGTGAAAAATTTGGGATGCTGATTCACTTAACCTCTACCACTGCTGACATCCAAAGTTGAATCCATTTTAGCAGCCAAAATCAGGATGAGAGCTCTCCCAGAGAGCCAGCCCTCATGCCCTTTCATCTCCCCAAGTGGAGTGCTGCTGAGCAGTAAAACACATTGCCCAGCCCTGGGAGATCTCACCATGTGGCCAAGTGTGACTAAAACAAGGCCACAAAATTAATGCACAAGCTCCATGATTAACCAGCTAGGTAAGTTGGACAGAGTATGCTTAATGAGGGACTGAAGAAAATTCTCTGCTGTGGGACAAAGTGTCCCAGATGAGAGGTCTGACAGATGCTAGCTAGGGAAATCCAGCTGTGGGGCCAGATTTACAAAAACAAAAGGAGGTGCTGGACTTACACACCCAAGCACTCCTGAGCAGACCTGGGTCCTGCAAATTGAGAACGATTGTGCCAACTAAGACAGGACACAGAGCATTGCAGATGTGAGGGAATGAAGATGATGGTGAAGGTACTTAGCAAAGATCTGAAAAAGATGAGGGTGATCTGGTTCTTGTGAGGAGATGGTAATAATACAACTTTTTTCCTACATATAGCAATTCAGATACTTAAGAGTCCTTTCTGTTAAATTTGAATAATTTGGTAAGCAAGACACCCTCAGTCAAGACACAAAAGGCCAAGAATGAAATCTTCATATTTATTGCTCATCACCAAGTCTTTGCTCTGCTTTTTTAGTTTATTTATCACTCGGTGTTGGTGAAAACAGCTGGCTCACTAAACACAGCAGAAAAAGGTTCAGGAGCATGTGCCAAGAACACCAGTACAAACAGGGACATTTGCAACTTTCTGCTTGGAGCTGCAAGAATATTTCAGTACTGGCAGATCACCTTCAAACTTTTTCTGCCCCTCCACCTTAGAAATAAACCCTTAGGTCTTTCTCCACCCACATATTTTTTCAAATTGTCATGAAGGTAAATGGATATCCCATCACCACCAGCTAGGGAGATCAACCACCTCTACAGATGGGATGGAAAATCTCCTGGATCTAGAGGCTTGGAAGAGCTGATTTACTGAGGCAGAGGAAAAGAAGGGGCCAAGGACAGTTGTTTTGTAGTGCAACAACGGGCAGCCTTCCTGCACTGTCTGACATGAACAAAGCAACGCTCCTGTTTTCTTTTGCTGTCACACATTTACACATCCCTGAAAAACTTTCTCATCCTGTAACTTTTGCTGGAAGGTTCAGTCTTATAAATAAATCCTAGATTAGCAAAATGGGGAGCTTTTCAAGTGCTGATTGCCAGAGGTTGGAAGTGAACCAGACAAGGCATAAATGTGAAGGCATAAATTCTTCCCCCTCTTCTTACATTTACACTGAAGCATCCACCACTGCCACTCTCAGACAAACGGTTGGGCTGACTGGACTTTTGATCTGATGCAGTGTGACTGTTTCCTTGGTTCCTCTTTATAGAAGTAGTTAATAAGTAAATTTGTGTTTTAAGAGTTAATAGCTTGAAATTTCACTCAGATTTGCCTTGCCAAGGCAGTTAATGATAAAATTAGCTTTTAAGGAGGAGAACAAGCTTGTGAGCCTCTCCTAATTAGAGGAAGCTCAAGGCACATTGTTGCTTCCAACTAATCCAGTCTGCAAATCTAAACAGAAACTGTCTTTCATAAGTACGGGTCCACATAGACCAATATATTCATAGAGCTTTACTGGTCTTTATTTTGTTAAAACCATCCTTCACTGCTGCTACTTCTGCAACTCTACCAATGGTAGCAACAGTGGCAGGGCTAAGGTAGAGAGAGCAGCAGTGCTGCCTCTGTCACGTTATCACATCATTTGGGTCCTCACAAGCCAATTTTAGGTGATATTGCAGTGTAAATGTCAGCAGCCAGGGCTGTACTGTTGCGAAACAGTCATGGTCTCTGCTCAGTCAGCCTGGCATTTTACACTAGAGATAAGGAACAAGGGGATAACACAGGATTTTCTCCCTTCCTGCTGTGCAGGGTCCAAGAAAATTCAGTAAAGTACAACACTGAGCTCATTGGAAGATACTTTTAATTCCTATTGAATTTCTGCAGGCACAGCCATATATAACAATAATCAAGACAAGACAAAATAAAAGCAAAAAGCAAGGCCTAGCAACCTAAAATAAACCATGCTCTTTTTGCTATTGATCATCTTGACTCCATGCTTTTGTTCCTAGTCAAATCTGATCAAAACATTGGAAACACAAACAACTCAAGGGTTTCTGAGAAAATAGGCCAAATGCTGTATACCTAAAAAAAAAAAAAAAAAAAAAATCATCTATCTGAAAAGCTATGGGCCAGGAGCAAAGAAATTAAGTTGAATTAAAATCTGGCTTTCTTCTCCCCTCCCTTACTCCTCTTCTGCTCCCCCACTGATCTAACAAGATTCTACCATCGTCTGCTTGTGGGAAGGCGAAGGCTTCAGGCACCCCCCTTTTTCTGTGCCAGCACTATTTGTAATTACATGAGCAACCACCAGTGTGGTAAAGGAGTCTTATATTTTCTTCAGTGAGTCTGCCTGTTTGTCCAGCCTGGGAGGAACATACTTTTGGTATCTTTCCTTGTGCATCCACATGCACAGCCCACTGTTACTTGGCTGTTATTTGCTTTTCCTGCCTCACAGGGGTAGATATGCAGGAAGAAGAAAGTAAATGAGGGAGTGCCCAAGGTGCCTCACAAGGCGATTTGGTTTGCCTTCTGAATTATTGCTGCCAGAAGCTAATGAGCATTCCTCCGCAGACTTTCTCTCACAGGGACGGAAAACTCACTTGGTTTAACAAGATTTTCCGCATGCCTGTTGTTGTGGGTACAGGCTATGCAAGCCAGAAACAAGAAATATTTTCTTGGTTTGAGGCAGCCTCACAAAAGCAAGAGAAGCTTTTATAGAAATCAGAAGATGCAATGAATGAGCTTGGATGTGCATTCAAACTTAACCTCAAATCCTCAAAGGCAGAGAAATTTGAGGTGATCTTTTCAGCATGTTCCTTGACATCTGCTGGAGGTTCAAGTGCATGAGTACAATTTTGTGGTGTATGTATGGGTGTGCACGTACCTGAAGATTTTTTTATGGGAAGTCTGGCATGTGTGTTTATACATATATTCAGGGTTTGCTCCAATGCATTTGGCAATAGTAGTGAACCTATTTTCTGGTGTTTACCTAAGCAAAGTAATAAACCAGTTGTACTTTGCAGCACTTCGCAGCCAGGACACTTGGGGCACTGCAGAACAACAATAGCAGCATTTCAGAACACAATACAAACACAGTATTAAAATCATCTTATGATGCAAACGAAACACGCTGAGTTCCTGAGAGGCAGAGGATTGGAGATGTCAGAAAGGAATAAATATATGGTTACAATGGTTTTGTTTCAAAGCACACTGTGAGAAAATACGGTTTGGATGGATTTAGCAGGGAAGTGGTGGTGGGGTGAGTTCCTGGCACTGGAGCCCTCGCTGACAAAAACTCACTCTAACAGCTGAGCTGTGTCTGATGCTGACACACAGTCAAATTAAGCCTGAAGGAAGCAAGGCTGGGGTATTGCGAGGACCAGTGCCATAAAGGGCTTTCAGCCAGCAGTATCAGCATGTGACAGTCGCTCTGCCCCAGAGGAGGTGGCCGTCACACTGAACGCAGGGCACGTGAAATTTAATTGGTGCTGTTCTCACCTACCAGTGGGGATTGAGGGAGTCACCTGCTAACCGATGTGGGAGCCATGTGAAGGGATGGGGAATGACACCTGTGACCCCAAAGGTGAGTGTTGCTCCAGCAAACATCAAAACCTGTGTTTTATACTTGTGGCCCGTCCCAGGTACAAAATAGACACCCCTGTGCTCTTCTTCTGTTACACGTGGCCCTCGCCTTCACAAAGATTTACCCAGAGAAACACAGGTGAGCCCACTGGGAGCACCAGTTTGCCTGCTCAGCCGTTGTGGGGTCCCCAGAGAATGCTGTCGGAGCCATTGCTATTCCTCCTGTGCAATATCTCTGAACACAGCACAGAAATATAATGCCAGCAGGAGACTCCAAGACAAGAGCCTTGTGATTTGTTGAGAGCCTTCTCCAAGGCTAGTGCTACGTAAAGCGAGCTGCATCTGGTGATAAGCGTCTAGCTCCAAGGCTACTGAAAGCTAAATAAACCAATGTTTAGTCTTTGTGTGGCAAGCAGAGCTCTAAGCTGAATGCTGCCCAGTGCTTTCCCCATGTAAATTGGGGAGTTCCTGCTCATATGCCAAATGTTAGAGCTGCTTTTGAGTGCTTGACATTAATTTCAATGGGATGCAATTGCTGGAACTTGGTTCTCACTGAACAAAAAGAAAGACCTTAAGCAAAGTCATGCCTGGCAAAGCCAAGTTTGGTGTAGCAAGAGGAAGGCTGAACACTGCCCTCTGCCTTTTCAGCTCTATGCAATAGGCATTTTTCACTCCCAAACAGACTCCCATAGTATTCCAGGAAAAGTGCCAGGAAGCTCTCAAGAAGGAGCTTGGGGTCAGAACTGAGCCCTGTCTAGTGGTGTGCACAGTGAACTAGAAATACTGGTGGGAGGGAAGAGTACTGGAGAGAGAAAAAGCAATAACCAGCATAGCACAGACACTGCACTGGAACAGAGTTGTTTGGTATCAGCTTGCTCAGGGTGGTACCAGGAGGCCATGGATTGTGCTGGCTATCCTGCAAGAGTCCCAGTGCCATTGCAGCAAAAGAGCCCACAGCAACCTGTCTGACTGTCTTGACAACTGTGTGTCAGAGTCCCGCACTGTGTGAGACCTGAAGTAGTATAAACAAAAGCCCAATACTTTAATATAATCCCACTGACATAAACACAATCACGAATTGCATGTGCCAATTCAATCATGAATGTGACATCCATATTTTCCCTCTAATTTAAAGAACGGCAGACGATCTTGGTCCAAACTATAATTTAATATAACCAGGTAGGGAAAGAGCCTTCAGTGTCTAAACAAAATTAGTTGTTTGCTTTATCAGAATAGCATAGAATATAAATTAGTTACCAATATTTGTGCAGCACTTAGACAATGACTGAGTGCTTGGGATCTTGGAGTATCTTCTCAAGAAGAGGAGGCAAAAGACACTGTTCTATCCCTTTGTGTTCCTTCCAGCAGCTGTCCCTGTGTGACGGGTAGGAAATGCATCTGGCTGGCAGTGGTCACACTGGAATTTCTTCTCTTCCACAACCACTCTACCCCCAAATACCTAACTGTTACATTAAAATGCAGGGTGCTGCTGTATATCTCAGGGACAGCTCTCAGAATCAGTACTCCCAATGAAGTCATTGGTGGATGAGAGGATGAGAGCTTAAGGTAGTACTGAATCAAGAACCAGGAGAGCTTAAAATTTATAGTATCAGAGTCATTACTGATTTTCTCCAGTCTGTGCCTTAGCTGGAGAAGTTCCTGTGACAATAAAAACAGCATCCCTGCAAGACTCAGACAGAGCCTAAGACTCCAAGCTGACCCACACTCGTCTCAATTTATTAGGCAGGACCATACAAGAACAGCTGCAGCAGCTCTGTCTTTTCAAGGTTAAATGTTTGAAATGACCTAATATATCAGAGAAGGTGAAACATCAGAATAGATTGGGCCAATTGATGTAATTAACCCCTAAAGGAGGACTGAATTCCACCTGTACAGAATCCTTTAAGTGCTGCCTTTCTCTCCAAAGACCTCCCATTATGTTGTTTCATGTATTATTAGAGACATTAGACCTATATGTATGGCCTCTCTCCCTGTCACAGTCCCTACACATCACACACTGACATTGTCCTTTCTTCCTAGCTTTCATAAGGAATGACATTTTTGACATCACCCTATGAGCAAGAAGTAAAGAAGCAGCAAAGCTGCAAGCTATTCCAGGATGAAAACACACAGATCCATGTAGTTAGTGATCTGAGAGTTTTTCAGGCAGCTGATGTCTCCTGTAGGTTTCTTCTTCAGATGGAAGGAAAAAGGATACATGGAAGACAGAGTCTCTCAAAGTCCAGGGCACGTGGTGAGAATGTGACTGAGAGTGTTCAGAAACTTCCAAAGTTTGTTTCATTCTTCTAAGGCATACTTATACTTCAGGGTATTTGAATTAAACAACCTCCAGGGGCTTCCTTGTTCATTTTGAGAAACTCCTTTTTTATGTGAAACACTTCCGCTGGGCGTTTGGGCATGAGGAAGTGTAGAAAATGTGAAGCCTGGGAGAGAAGCCTGGAAAGGCCAGCTGTTCTAGGAAGATGTTTGAAGATGCTGAAAGAGACTGTTTATGTCTCCCTGTGGATGCTTCTGCTCTCCTATTCTTTTATTCTCCTTTTTCCCCTCCATTTTGCTTGTAAGGATCATAAGGATAATAATCAGGAGTAACACAAATAGTAGAAAATGACAGATACCTAGAAACTAATAAAGGACATGGTTTTCTGGAACTGGTCTGGGGTCCATAACAGTATTGGAAGTCACTGCAGAACCTGACTGCCCCACTGTTCCAATCTCTCCGTGACAGTTTCTCACTTTATTTTTCCTTGGTGTCAGCACTATATGGCAACGTTATACATAAAGGAACAAACAAAGCATTTAGTGCTGCCCAGTATTCTGAGGTTGTAGCTCAGTTTTGATTCAGTCTTTCCTCGTTTATTCTGGAGGAAGACCTGAATCATAATTAAATAAGGAGCATATAAATAGGAAACAGATGAACAGAGTATGAAATGTTTTGCCTGGAATTTTATTCATTCTTCAGCCATTACCCTCCATTTACGTACAAACAGGTGAAAGGATGGGTACAAATATGTTCCAGGCTAGACAAAGTAAAATTGATGGAGACTACAGATGCCAGAGCAAATGAGATCTCAGAGGGCTCGGAAAGAGACTCGCTGACATATCCACTCAATATTCATTGAAATGAGCTCAGGGAACTTTGCTCAATTAAAGTCTGACTGCAGGGGAAAGCAGATCCAAGCTGAACTCATAAGAAGTAGTTTTCTGGACCTGTGTGATCTAGGTCAAAAGAGACATAATTGGCCAGGAGATGCAGCATATTATAATGACACCTTCCAGAACTGGTGTTTTGGAGCACTCTGGCCTAATGATGCCCATCTCTTAGAGTTATACCAGTGATGCAGTGTTAACGCCTCTATAGCTAGCTTAGTAGCATAGCTATACCTATAAATGCCGACTCCCACGGACAAAAGGGACTTCTGATCCTACTAGCCAGTGAATAACAATCAGGACAGATTCTGGTCCTAGTGACAGTAAATCTGGAATAAATCCACTGAATTCATTGAAACTTCAGCAGATTTACAGTAGCATAGACTGTTTTCACATATTCAGTTGTGGTACTGCAGACTTAACACTGATATAATCATATAGCTTGTGCCCATTTCATCTGGAGAGAGAAAACTACATACAACTGGAGTCAGCATTACTCATGACCTGCCCAGACCCCCTGTAAAAATTCCAGAACAGGCATCACTTTACCAGTGAAGGTTAAGCAAACCTGCACTGTCATTCTAAACAATACCTCCCCACATGGCACTGCACCATATCGATACAGTCAATTGCAATAACATCTTACATTTCTGCAGTGCCTTTCATCCTAAAGGAGCCAGCGAGGGATCCAGTTTAGAGGTTTCCTTTGCTGCAAGGGAGCTTACTAATCAAAGATATTATAAAAATCAGCACTTTCAGCCTTGGTCTGCTTGCCAGTGCTGCAAAACCATTTCCTGGAGCCTACGCAGCTCAGTCTGAAGCTCTGGACAACTTCACCCACTGACCACCCAGCAAACACCTCCAGCTGAAACTGTGAATGAATGCAAAAGGCTGTCAGAGAAGATCCACTCTTTGCAGGTGAAAATCAGACAACTCTCACTGCTTGCGCTGTACTGTGAGGCATAAGGTGGATCGTGAATCTCAAAACAATGGATGAATGGCCTGTTCTATCGAATATGAAATTGGAAGAAGCATATGCAGAGACCCAGCCCAAGAGAGAATCTAGGTCAGATGGAGGCCAGGCAAAAGCTGTGCCTTTTCATCGTGTTGCGTTTTCAGATTATGCCATGAATACCTAACACAGAGAGGAAAATCTTCCATGTAGGTCTGTATCCACATTTGGTAATAGCACTCATGACACTGAAGGCAGAATATAATTTAAGTGAATTTGATAACCAACTCTGGAAATAAGGGAATTAGAGCCATTAGTAAATCTTTTCACCTCAGAACCTAGACAAACAGGATCAAATTGCTATCTGGTGTAATCTAATTGAATTCCATGGATTTACAACCACAGACAAATTTTAGCCAATAAAGAGAAGAATATAAATGTTTTATTCTGACATTTGTGACATCATAAAGTTAATATAGCTGTGCAACAAAGGGAAGATTTCTGAGCACATTTGTCTAATTTAAGTCTCATTTGTAATGGAAAGTAATTAAATACATTCCATGAAATTGGAGAAAGCAGAAGAGAATGCTGAAGAACGTCACTTTATTCGTGGGACAGAGATGTACTTTGTTGTTTCCTGCTGTTTATCTTTTGCTCTGCAAGCAGGAGTTCCCATTTATGTTCATCTATCAGCTGCCAACCTAGAGCCCACTGGAAGATGCATGTAATTTCCAGAAGGATCTTAATAAACACCACCAGTGGAGAGACATTTCACACTTGGCAGTTCATCTGTCAGAGCAAGAGATAACTTCAAATTATTTCCATGACCGTTCTGCAAGTATTTGTGGAAGGAGGCTAACATCAAGAAGATAATTCTTAAGGAAGACACAAGGTAGGGAGGACTCACTGGTTTCATTAGGGGAGAGCACAGTTCAGCAAGCTCAAGGGTGACACTCCTCCTACCATTGATTTGCTACACCAAGTTCATCAAGCCAGTTGAAGAAATCTAAAATAACACTTCCTGGCAATGAACAGCACAGTGCTACTAACAACATCCCATGGCTCCGGGGTGCCACTGCCAAACCTCTCTTAACCATGTCGTGGTGGGCAGAGCATCTGCAGGGGGAGATAGGACCCAGACAAGTACTTGCATCACACAGAGAAGTTAAGAGGGCATCCTTCAGCCTCCATAGGATCCTGCCTCTGTAGTGGTGTCAGAGTGATAGTCATCTTTTAGTTCTCTAAGAAGCTCTGCAAGTCGCTGAAGATGCTCCAGCTTAAGAATAAGGCCATAAAGTTCATACATGAACCAAATGGGGAAGTGTGGTAGCACTCACCCAAGCACTGCCCGCACTCCTTTGGACTGTGCTGTTGTTTATCTGGCAGCGTTCCTCCTTCCCTTTTTACAACTCTCCATCACCTTCCTCCACTTCTTGGATAAAAGGGAGAATGGGATGACAGTGAATTGGGAAAACAGAATGCCTGACTCACAGGCAGTTGGCAGAAACTGAGGTAAGTACGGGTGTCTTGCAGTCCCTTCCCAGCAGAGAATCAAAGGAACAAGGAAAGGCGTGCATACACAGAGCCTCAGGGAAGGTTTGCCTGTAAGTGGTGCATCTAAGGAAAGGCGTAACTGAGAGTGTCTTTCTCCTGAAGCCATCTTGCAGAAGCTCCTGAAAGCTTTCCCTGCCTTGTGGCACTGCAACCTGCTCTGGGTCAGGAACACGAGCAAGACAGCTGCCTTCACTCGGGCTCGTGTACTGCAGCCCTAGACAGCTGCTCTGAATTTTGGTTCTGGTGCTGGGGAGTAGAGATGAGAGCTGGGAGAGGAGCAGAGCACTGGTCCAGTTTGCATCCTCTCCTGGAGTGGGTTTACTCCTGGCATGTGTTCCTTGCATTTGGGTTTGTACATGGAGCCCAGCAGTGCTGTGCAGAGTGTCAGTGTACCTAACAGTTTTGCCCTAGTTTTATCTAAATTGAATAAGTGGGTCCTCTTTGACAAGAATTTGCCTTTATTTACGAAGGACTTGATGTTGAGAATAGGAGAAGGGAGTCTACTTTGATGCCCTGCAGCCACATAGTTTTGATTTAGGCTGGGATTTTTTTCACACTTTACTCCTTGCTCACAACTCTTGCCAGTGTAACTGCTCCAAGCACACTATGTCCACTCATCCAGCTTTCTCTTCAGTGCCCCCGCAGCACTGCAAGGCTGTGGCAGTTCTTGCAAAATAGGAGCTCTGTAATTCTGGACATGTATCCCAGAGGCTTTATTCCTTCTCTGCTCTAAGAAAACAATCTGCCCATCAGCTTCCCCAGCTTATGAAACTTTTTCCTGGGCAGCTCTATAAGACCTGCTCCATTTTACCCAGAGTTGATGTGGAATACCTATGAAATATATATTTGGAAAGCTGATGAAAATATGACAAAGCTGGAGGCTACTGAGCAATATCTGCTCCTGCAAAATATGAACCTACTGCACTTTTTGCCCCATAGTTAAATCTAGCTCTGAGCCTCACTGACAGGTAGAAAGGTAAAGAACTGGGTCTTTGAACATGTTAAGGTCAGCAAACTGCAACAAATCATGAACTCAAAGGTGAGGGTAGTTTTGCATTCCTTCTTTACGCCTAGGTGCTAACCATGCTGAAATGCAACTTTATTATGTAGCCTGGCAAGATTTCAGCAATTGTATTGAAAGGGCATTTTGTTATGTTTATTAGATTTGAAAAAAATGCATTTTATGGTGTTTATGAGATAGCATATAAATTTATGAAACTTTAACATTTTTTTTTCAAAAATAGCCTTTACTGAAAATCAAATAATGCAGGTAGTAAAACCTCCCATCAGACAAATCCAGGCAAAATTTTCCATCAAGCAAGGCACAGACTCATCCACGGAACAATCTGTGAAAGACTGTTAATGAAACCTGTGGCATCAAGCAGTGGAATACCCGCTGGGTGCACGCAGTAAGACTGCAATGCTCCCATGTGGGTACAGATATGGAAATTTTGTCTGATGTCCTTGCCTGACTACAAGTGTGGAAGTTGCAGGGCATCTTGTTTTGTTGCCTTAGCTTTTGCAGTAGGAAAGAAAGAGTTATGGGCATCTGCTGGTTTTGTTGGCCTTGCTTTTGCAGTAGGAAGGGAAGAGCTTCTTGCTTGTGTTTCGGCAAGTGTACTGCTGTCCATAATAAGCACTTGTCCCTCTGGGCTCCAGAGCACGACTGGGCTGGGGTTGACGTGCTACACAGGAACAAGTCACAAGCACATCCTCCACCAGATCTCTGTTTCTGTCTCCACTCGAGGCCCCTTCTCCAGGTTTTTTTTGTTGCTGTTGTTTTTTTTCCATTTTCTGCTCTTCATTTCTGTCTTCCCCCACTTCTTTCATGTAAAAAACTGCCACGTATTTCTGCTTAGAGAGGTCCCTTCTGCTCACTTTTTTCCTTTGTTCGTCCTCCACAATACCATCAAGATGATGTGAAACACTTGATCTCTCCCCTTTTCTTTCTTACTTATGAGGTCAGTCTGGCACGATACTCTCCCCCTTCTTGGTGACTGTGATGTGGCAGCAAGACAGGTTGAGGAACTAATTAAAGTCATTATTGTGTCAGCTGGGATCTCTGTAGCAGCCATGACAACATTTCTGAAATGATGATTTTAGAATGCCATTCCCAAGGCTTTTCCCCATGCAAGCAAAAGGCTTGGCGACAATAAAACGCTTCCCACACTGCTTCCCATTTGCAAAGGAGCCCTAAAAGGTTGGAAGGGTGGTGAAGATGAGAGACATTGGGAGGTTAGGCAGGAGAAAACCATTTAGTAAAGAGGCAGAAGAAAGTAGGGATCGGGAGGGAATGCATTCAGCCCTGCCTGTATGTCGAGGCAGCCTGCCCTTGTGCTGGAGGAGTTCACCCTGGCATGAATAACACCCTGAAGGGCAGAGATAAGAGCTATTTGAAAAGCAAAGGACAGACAAGGGAATGTGGTCACTTCATTTGGCAGAACAGTCCTCTCACAGGTGTAGCATCACTTCACCAACAACCCTTCTGGACCTGCTTTGCCTTGCATTCTTGGTGAGAAGCTGCAGCATTTCCTTTGCTTGCTGTTCTCCCTTATATCACTAGGGGACATATTCAAATCACAATGCCAAGTAGAGTCCTGCAATAACCTTACTAGACCTAAGCTCTGATGATGCCAAGAGTGTGACTGTGGCTGTGACCAGCCAAGGGGTACTTAATCTCCTTCCATTTCCACACATCTCGTTTGGGAAATGTGCCTCATAAAATGCCATGGTTGCTGAAAGCTGATAGTCTCCATCAAATAGCGAAGTGCCTTGTTTATTGTCCAAACTTTCCCTAGCTGAAGTATCAGTAGATTTCGATGCCTCTCTTAAGCATTTATCTATCTAAAACTGCTGCACTGTCCATTAGTTTGACTGGGGTGGAAGCATGTGCCGCATTGATTGGCCTGGATAGTATGAAAATACAAAAGGCTGGAAGAATGGGGATGGTGAGTAAGTGATGGTGTGCAATTACTATGCAAATTTTAAGGGAATAATCATCACCAAACAGAACTACTCAGGTATGGATGCTGCTTTCAGCAAACAGAACAGCAAAATGGGAGTTACAAGCCAAACAGGTTGGAGAAACTGCCTAACTCTTGTTGGCCTAAAATAACATCAGTGTCAGGGCTTGCAGAACACATTCATGTGCCTTCCCTCATTCCTCTCTCTATAACCCCAAGATACACCTGAACATAAAGTCTACTACCACTGTTCTGAGAACCTTCTTACTCCACAACAAGTTTATGCTGTGTTTAGGGAGCATCTTTGTCTGTGTCTGCCTTGACTTTGCACAGGGAAAAGAACCTTGATTTACAGGAATTTTCCACCTTCATAGCCCTGGCTAAGTTAAAACAAGTCTCCTCTTTGCCACCAGCACAGGTCACAAGCTTGCACACCACCTTCTGCATCAAGTATCAGACCCAAAGCCTTGGAGAAGAAATAGGTATGTGGAACATTGCCAGAGACCCTGTTTACAGCCTTGGATTTTTTTCCTCCATTTTTCCCAGTTTCATTCCTTCCTTGTTGCAATGAGCTATATCCTAAGTATATTCTTCTCCATTCATTCATTTTAGTATATACTCCTACATCTCCACATCACTCCAGGCAAGTCTGAACAGCTTGTTTTCCCTGGACATATGATGACATACGACTTCTGGATGACCCCTCATATATGCTGGGCAAGGAGGTTAGAAGGCATGAGATAGTATATGAGATTTTGAGAGTATATATTCACAGACTTCTTTTGAGTACACATACCGTTAGCTGAATCCCATTAGCTTGACCCTTGATCCAGTGAGAGCCTACAGATAAGCAGATGAATCAACCCTGGCATGAAGCAATATCACATGGGGCATCAGCAAGAGGCTGGGCAGAAAAGTTCAAAGTATAGATGTGTCCGCACAAAACTTAATATACTGTAGCTCATCCAAAGATTTTCGCATAAGCCATTTTTTAAATGAATCCAGTCTATGAAAAGTGAACACCGACTTGCTGTAGTTCACTGTGTGAATTCAAAGTGCTTCGGGTTTGTAAGAACAGAGTAGTACAAAAGCACAAATTGAATAAGCCGGTCATTAGTTAGCGTTTGTCATGTGGCTGCGAATAACTGAGGAAAGCATATGAGCAGCACGTACAGCAGAGCCACAAAAGAAAGGAGGATCAGAAGGAATGTTAGAGCTTCTTCCTTTTAAGAATTTATTTAACCCACTGACCACTTGCTTGTTTGATTCAAAATAAAAGATTACTGAAAGGCCTCCATGCTTCTTGGATGATATTTTGAGGATACCTTAACTCAGCACTTTGGGCTGCTACCCTTTGGACTGAATATGGTCTTGGCATAATCCCAGCGCCTTCTACCAAGATGCATCCCATATCACAGTGCTGATTTTGCCCTCTCTTGTTGAGGCCACATAACTGCACTTGGCAGTTATGAAAGAAACGTATGAAAGAGAAACAAAATAGAAAGTTATGACTGCAGCTTCATTAATTTTACTCCACTCTGAATGAACTTGGAAAGCTTTCTAGGCAAGGTTTTGAAGTGAGGGAATATTAAGCCACCAATTTTTTTAAATCTATCAAAACTGACCCTCATTTAGTATTTTCCATATCACTTCAAACACCAGGATTCATAGTTGATCTGACAGGACTTTTAGAGGCGGCTGCCTGAGCACTTCAAGGTTACAAAGGTCTTGGAAACCAGATGTCCTTAATGTCTGAATGCTGTTAATGCTTCAGAAGAGTTTCCTGTCCACTGGCAACCTCACTTTGTCTGTGGTAAACTGGTACTGTTTACCTTACCAAAGAGTTTGCTTCAGACATACAGGTGGCTATTGCCATAACTGGTGAAGATCTGACATCCACCGTTTGCAGCATTGTTTACTGTGAGAACCACCTTACTGCATTGTGCTTTAGGGCCTTCAGAAATAAATCAGCAGGGGTGGAGTAAAAGAAAGGCTCTGAAGGGGTTGATCAGCCCTCCCCAGTGTGGCTTGCATGCCTCGTGATGGGACAGGAGCGAGTATCTGTCGGCTCAGTCCCACTTTCCCCTTCCTTCTGCCTGTGCTGCTCAGATACTTTTGCATCCTTTCTCTGAGCCTGTTGAATCCTCTGCCTGAATACCATGAAGCCCTTGACGCTCCTGTAAAATACGTGGATCGAGCATGTGAGAGGCTATATGGGCTCCTAACTACTCCCTGGGCTGACAGCTTGAAGCAGAGCAGCCTGTAGCTGAACAGACGGCAGCATTCAAAATACCTGGGCTCCCCCGAGCCAGGGCTTTTAGGTCCAGCAGGGCCAATTCAGCTAACTATTCCCAGTTGCTTAACTGCAGTCCACATATCTTCCCGCCACTAACACTCTAGACAAGACCTTCACGTCCTCAGGCTGTGCCTGGTTATTATGCCTGCAATACATTTTGCAGCACTCTTGGTGATAGCTGGGTTTTCCCCAGTGGCTTTGGGTAATGTCTGCACCAGGAACGATCCAAATATCTAACTGGCAGGAATCCTAGACCTTCTGGGGAGAAAATTTCCTGGGGAGGTATTCAATAGATAAGATATTCTGCCACGTATATATCGATATTTGCAATTTCTAGGACCAAATGTGGAGTCTCTTACTGAATAATTGGAAGAACTCACACATATTTTGACAGTGCTAAGTAAGCACTTTGGGCCTTGACTCTAATTTATAATGTGCTTTGGGACTAAAGGTGTCTGATAAATGCAAGATTATTATTAATAACAATACCACTGCAAGTCCCAAAACAGTGAGCTAGGAACAGATACAGGGTATTCTGCATGTTGTTTAAACCAAATATAACCACTACAGGAGACCAAGTCATTCTTGCCTTTTATTAGAATGATGCAGAGAAGCAGTATGAACAAACATGATTAAAAAGATCCTCTGGATTAAATGTACCCCTGATTGCTCTTGCAAGACAGGTATCAAATTCTGTGCTGTTTTCTAGAGGTTGATTTTTACTCTACAGCCTTCATCTGATTTTACAATCAGCATTACTTCAAGATTATTACATTTGTAACAGGATACAAATACAGTACCATTAATTTAATTTTATTTATATTTCAGAGTTATTCAGATGGAATAAATTGAACACAATTTGATTGAAACTGTCCTGCAGGACTGTCTTTAAGCACATTCAACAAGAGTGCTTTATAAATAATGGCAGCATTTTGTACACAAAAGACACCCTCTTCGACTGAAGGATTTGCAGGAGTCATTAGCAGATGAGGGAAAAGCAACATTGCCAAGAATGGAGTTAAGCTGAACACTTCTGCTCTGGAACCCACTTTTCACTGCATGCATCTTCAGAAGAGACCTTGGCTTCAGAGCATGAGGACCTTCCACGTATAGCTCGTACAGAAAGCACTTGCTAACTTGTGTCTTTCACTAGCACAAAAGCACCAGGACTCAGGTAAACTGTTCAAGTGAACCTGGATAGAAAAGGAATTAGGAACATCAATGTTTGTTTTGCAATGGCCCTTAGAAATCCCAGTCAACGATGGAGAAACTGTTGTAAAGACATTTTGCAAAACCAGAAGACCATATCTACCTTACAGATGTGAGTATCTAAAAAGCAGTGAATGTATCTGGGCAGACAAGGCAGTGGATAGGATGAATGGACTCCTGTTTGTCAGTATGATGGGCAGTGGCCAAACCACTGTCAAGCTCTTCATAGGCAGCATAATAAAGGAGGGTTTTCAACAGAGATTTGGAAAGATAATGAGGGTCTCTCACTGCTGTTTACCAAGATTCCTCCCAATAACAGCAAGGGAAAAAAGCACAGAAGTGTTTCTATAAAAATGTTAACAAGTAAGAAATAGAGACTGGCAGAATGATGAGAAAGGAAACAACATTGTCATAGCAAAGGAGAGCTCTTTGGCAGGGCGGGAAGGGCCTTGACAGGAAAGATAAATATCTTGTGTTTGATGGAGTAAAGAAGAGGAATGTAGTAGAGAGGAGTAAAGAATGTGTAAAATCCTCAAACTGATGGATTAGGAGGATGATCTTTACAGCAGTATTTTGCAGGGATGTGCACAGACTGAAATTACATTTGGCAAGACCAAAGAGACACTTGGCAAGACCAAGGAGAAGGGTGTTTCAGTAATCAAAACACAAGACAATTGAATTTTAGCTAGGTTAGATAAGGCCTTCTGATGCTTTTAAATAGGAAGTCTAGGCTACTACCATCATCTTTCCTATCTTGACTGGAAATGAAAGGAAGAGTTTTGAAGCATTTTTTCCTTCTGATTATGATTGTTTCATTTTTACCTGAATGTGTTTTGTTTCAATTTCTGACAGCCTGCAGCAGCCATCAGACAACCCCATTCACATTGTGGGAGAAGGACATGCTCTTAAAAGCTATAGGTTGTGGGGTCTTTGGTGTCCTGCCACCTCTCTAACTGATCTTGTGTAAGTCCTGAAGGAGAGTGTGAGGGTGTCACTGTTAGGACAGACAAGTGAGATTTGTTAGTGCCAATTTGGTGGTGCCTAATAGGTGGGCATTCTAGGTCAACCTCCTTATGGAGCTAGCAGAAGAAAAAAGGGATTCCGTTTTAGAGCACTGGGATTTTTGTGATGTCACAGTGAGATGCCTGATTATGAAGAAACAGAATTGCCTTTCTGTACCAAACAAATGGACCATATAGTTTAATAATCCTGCTGTGATAGCGCCTGGTGAAACGCTTCAGATTAAGTACAGGGACCCTAGCAGAAGACAAGTAGGGAATGACTTGCCAATAGGCGAAGTTTCTTTTTAATTCTTATCAGTTAGAAACTTGCCTAGGCCCTGAAGCAAGAGGGTTTATATCCTTTCATAACAAAAGAAAATATGTATTCTATTTAATGAGAACATCCCCAATTACATTATCCATATAAATGTCTAATCCTTTTTTTAAATCCTACTAATCTCTTAGGCTTAATGTTATCTTATGGGAATGAGCTAATTAGGCATTGTATAAAATCTATTTCCTTTTAACTGTTTTATATTTGCTGCCTTTATTTCCACTGAACGTTCCCTTGTCCTTGCATTCTGGGCAGATGAATAGGACCATCTATTTTTTCTTCTTTCTACTACACACGTTTTCCACATCCCAGTCAGGGACCTCCTCTCTGACGTACAACTTCCAGTGTTTCCAGACCTTCCCCATTTGAACACCACATTCACGGTGTTTTGCAATTTCTGACACTCGTGTCTGAGAGCCTTATTCAGTATCCTTGCCAAAACAGAAAACCAGAGCAGGGCGAGAAGACTATGCCATTGACTTAAACAAGGGCATTACTGTGATTGTAGACTGGTTTGCCCCATAGTCTAAGTAAACTGACATTATTTGCATGTTTGATCACCCCGCTATTCCTTGAGTGAGACAATCCGCTGCGCTCTCCCTTGCGGCACCCCGGTTCCATTCCTGAGGTATTATAGCTCAAGCAAAATGTGGCGAGGTGCCGGGCTGCTCTCCATCACCCCTTCTGGAGGCTCTATCCCGTGCCTCCTGGCGTGGGAACAGGCCCATTGCCACCGCCTGCTCCCATGGGTGGCCTCTGCCATTGCCCCATCTCCTCTAGACGTGAGGAGACTCTGAGGCAGTGTCAGATCCACCTCTTACACCTCGCTTTCCCCTCCCTTTTCCAAACAGTTAAGCAGTGGCCATAGCAGGAATTAAGGAGGCAACTTGCTGCCAATCTTCATCAAGTTAAAAACTGATCACTTATCCCTATGTTTTGTTTTTAGCTCTTTTGCAGGTGTTTGACAGCTCCTCCTCTCACCTTTTACCCATCTTGCCTTTTTAACGGTATCTTAGTAGGGACTTTTGATGTGTGTTCTTAAATGACCAAACAAAATTTGACAATTTGTTCACATCCTATACAACCCTGCAGCGGTATTGGAGTCATGACAAGAAAGCTTAGTTCTTGCTAGAATATGAAGAGCCTGCATGGAGCAGAATATAGAAATTGTGAAGGATTTCTGTATTCTGGATTCAGTACACCATTTCTTCTGGCTCTTATCCAAGCTTCTCCACATTGATTTTTTTTTTTTTTTTTCAGAGCTTATACAGGAAGCCAAACAACCTTTCCATTGAACCCAGAAGTAAACTGATCACAAGCCAAAGATAAGTCCTCTCTCTGCAACTATCTGAACCATTACAGCAGCATTTGTTGAGTGTGCCTTTATTTTTCTGGTTTTAATCTGCAGTGTGTTGACAGCCCCAGAAATATCCTTCTTAATGGACTTTAATAGCAATGCAGTACTAAACTTATACAGCACCTGCCACACCAAGGCATCCCAGTAGACTTCCCAAATAATAGTTTAAAGCTTCTGCTTTCACGAGCCAAAGGCAAGGCTCAAGAGAGTAAAATTAAGTTTGGGTTTTAAAATATTGACAAGCTTGACATTATTAATTTCTAAAGTTTAATTCATCACTGCTGGAATGGATTGCAGGGGAGAAACCATAGGAGGATCAACAGAGACAGCACTGATCAACTTTTACAACCACACACCTGGATGGGAACCCAGGAACGAAAACCTTTGTTCAATGTGTAACAGTTGCATGTTTGCAGCTGCTTAACCCACTGTAATTAAAATAAGTCATCTAGAAAAGCAACAGGAAGTCTGAAATCGGGCCTGCTGTATGTAATTTTAAGCTTTCATGCAGTACCTTCTATACAACAGTCTTGAAATATTCTACAGCTATTAACGGGTTATGCCGCCCTGGTAGCAAAAGCATTGTAGCTATTGCAGACCAAGACACATAAAGAGCAAATGATCTGTGCAAATGAATTCAGAGTAGTACTAATAGCAGAAACCCAGGAGCTGTGGTTCTCAGATTCCTCATCTACCACTTAGACAATGAAGCTTTCTGAAACTTCAAGGGCCCAATGTTACATGCATTACATGTCTTCCACTTTGGTCCTAATCCTAAGAATGGTTATATACGCAATATTAAGGCTACTATAACATTAATAATTGTAGACTTTAATTGGTGTAAAGCAGGTGTCATTTCCTTTCATCAATAGGATTTCATGCTTTTAAAACCAAGGCAGCAGGAGAAGAACCAAACCTTGTGTTTCCTGAGCTGTCCAGTCTTTAAGTAATAAATGATACAAGTTGGAAACATCTTGCAGACCACCTGAAACAAGAATACAAGGAAATTCTGAAATGTTTAGAACATTTATGAACATGGTTTAACATATCCTGGCAAGAGATTTTACGTCTTTTCAATGGAATAGGAAACCTATTCTTAGCTATCCACAGGAGCTGATAAAAACTGCTTCTGAACTGTGGCTGCAAACTTCAAGACAGGTCACACTTTCCAATAGGAAACAGGGCACATGCTTTCTGAGCATTACAACCAACATATACTTTTGGTTCCATATCTTTAAAAGTTAAATGCATCTTCAAATGATTACAGCTATCTTCTTATTCTCAAGTCACTTATCACATGTCTAATAAATCTGTGAGCACCGATCAGTGCATCAAGATACAAGTTCCCATTTGAAACTCCTAAAATATTTTTTTTTATAATGGCAATAAATGATTTTGATTCAGACAGCATAAGTAACTGCAGCTTATAGATATTATGCAGAACTGAGCTTGGAAATAAGGCATTTTTATTTCTCTGCTGTAAGATTGCCTTCCTTGATTTTCAAACTGTTCTCAGACATTTTGCTTCCAGGAAAAAGGTGACATGTAAAATAAGCTGTTGGAAGGAAAGGGTATGACTGAGCAAAAAGTATGCACAAAAAAGGCAAAAAGAGTTTTTCTCTGAAAGAGAAAGTTTATAACCAAACTCAAGCTGTGGAAAAAAACTGGTCTGGGGATTCAAACTATTCTTACCCTCCAATATATGAACTCCACCCTTCCCCAAGGTCACTCTCTCCTTCTGCATCCTAAGAAGCCCTTTTACGATCCTTTTTTTGAGTGACTTTTGAAGGTGTGAGGATGGCCATGACTCCGACTGAGCTCTGTCTGGCTAGGAACCAATTAGTGCCCTGAACCTAATCCACAAATTTCCAGCATGACTTCTTTTCGCCTAAAGACAGAGAATCTGACTTGGAAATCTGAAAAAGGCTGAACCAGTGCCCTTGAGCTCTCCTACAGCTGTTTGGTATCTGGAGAATCCAGCTGGGTAAATCAGATAACAGATATCAAAGGCCCAGTTCTGTCACTTTAAGAAAATATAAACCCGCTGTCAGTGCTATCCAAAGAAGAAGGTACTTCTTTGGGTTAAACAGATGCAAAATATGAAGTATTAGTGCTAGTTCTTTCCAGCATTCAGATGGGAAAATGATGAAGAGATGTGTTATTCTAAATGCCTAAGCACCCCAGAGGCACAGCATAAAACATGAGGTACGCTGCATGGCGGAGCTCCCCTTGGCTCATGCATCAGCCTGCGCAAGCCGGGAAACAGGCCATAAAAAATGCTGCATGCTATCTTTTCTGTCATCACATCCAAAGCTGGGGCAAATAGTCATCAAGAAGAAGCTGATGGTCATATCTGATAAAGGAGGAAATCAGTCTAGGCTGGGTAATGGAAAGACGAAAGGATCAGACAGCAGAAGGGACAAAGAAAACTCATAGGTATTTTATAGCACTGACATGTCTAATTGGGTGGCCCTTCCTGAGAGATGCTGCCACACTGGCAGGGGGTTTGGCTGGGGACTGAGAAGCAGCTTTAGCACCTTGCAGCTTGGGGGAGGAGAAGAGATGCTCACAGACTCTCTGGGGAAGAGCAGAGCTTTTTGTTAGGTTTTATCCAGGGTTGCATGGCATGCAAGGTCAATAGAGAGTAGAGGACATTTAATAAGTGGATATTTTACCCTGTTTTTTTAGTGGTTTTATACATGTAGAGGATTTTATGTGTTTCATTCAGGAGCCCAGTACTGCTGGGCACTGTCAAAATATAAACACTGAGGCAGTTCTGCCTTGATAAAGTTACCAGCCAGGAACAGGGAGCACAGAACAGATCAATATATAATGTGGGAGTCATCAGGAAACCACCTGCTTAACCAACGTCTAACAGCCTGTCTCCAGAAATAGACGACATGAGACAAACTTGGGTGTAAGAGATTCTGCAATAAATAATTACAGATTAAGATACAGCTAACTACTGGTAATTTGTCTCTCATCCATTTTTGTACTGCCTCACCTACGGCTGCAGTCTTCATGCATTTTATTTCAAACTTTATTTTCATCCTTCTGAAAAAAACCTAGCCATAGACCTCCTGCAGGGGTATAAATTGGAGCCTAGGTTTCAGTGTAAGCTGAACCCAAACTGGACACAGCTGAAACGTAGAGAGTAGAGTTTAATTTTAGTACTCCTTCAATGCCATTGCATCTCCTAAGCCTGTATTTTCCAGTCTCTATTGCCCCTCCTTTTCCTTCAGCTTACTAGAAGCCACCTGCTTGTTTCTAGCAAAGCTGAAACCCAAAATATCACATCGTGCTCCATTTCTTCACCTCTCAGCTCTCTTCAACAGCCTGAAAAAATACTACCTGAATGGGCTGCTTGCTGGGCTGACTGCTCAGCCCTGGGTGCTCACTGGTGAGAGAAGGGAAAAGAACATGGTCTGGGGAGACACACTGACACCTGCATGAAAACAGCCATGGGAGGCTGGCAAACAAAACGCTTGGACAAATGGATGTCCTGCATCAGGGCAGATTAAATACAACTAGAGCATCTCACTATCTGCTTTAAGAGGGAAAGTACTGCAACAGCAAGAGCGGCCACAAGGTTGTCCCATAGCAAGGTGGCTGGCAAGGCACATGGTCAAGTGTTGATACGGGGTCAAAGAGAAGAGAGAACAGAGTCCTTGGGAGAGACCTTGGCAACAGGAGGACCAAAAAAGCATGAACAGACCTTGGGACAGATTGTGTGATTAAGTGGAGCTGGAGATAATTGTATTTTAAAGATCTCCTGGGGAATGGGCTCAGAATAGATGCAGTAGCAGGGCTGGATCTGTAGCTACATAGATATAACCGCATTTGTTAGCATGGAGAAGGAAATGGATCCTGAACGGGTAAATTTCTTTTTAGCAGCTCAGTGCACTGTTAGACAGATGTGCCAATACTAGCGGTGTAACATTGTCCCACACAGGCTGTTAAAAGTCCCAGGGCTATACTAAATGAAATTGTTGACAGGAATACTAGTCTCCAGAGGTTATTTGCTCACAGCCCACTGTTCAGGAATAATGCAGAAAGCTGGAGAAGAGATAATTTTTTAACCATCTTCTGTTATCTCAGTTCACCACCACCTGGAAGCTCACCCCAGTTATTCCTTATTCCTGACTGGATGTTTCCATTTTTTTTTACAAAGGAGAGACTTGCTGCAAGCTGTGATATTAATAAGCAGAATAAATGTCCAACAGCTGCCAGCTAGCTCTCTCTATTCAGATGATGATCAGTCAACAGGTGCTGAAATCTCCCCTCTGAATAAGTAGATGGTTTTCCATCAAAAGGCCAAGAAAAGTTATCCACTCTCTTGCTTAGGGGTCTACATGAAAATGCCATCCTTGCAGGGTTTCCCTAGGCTGGAAGAGCAGTAGAATGTCTGTGGCAATGGGCCCCACATCTGATTGCCTTAGCATTTCAAGCTACCGCCCTTGCCTTTTTTCGCAGATTTGTTTAATGAAATCATGTGAAACCATGACAATAGCATAGGTGTGGCTGCTGCTGGTAACTAGGCTACTAATACCTTTTGAACAGGCTAAGCAATTAAATGTAGGCATGCCTAGTAAGCAGAAATACTAACCTGTGGCCATGCCATGCTGTAGGACTTAAAATAGGATTTTCTTTCTTTCTCTGCTCTAAAAGTAACCTGCCTTTTCATTGTTTTGGTAGGACTTGCCATCTCAGCCTAAGTCAGCCATTCTGACCTTTCAACAAGAGATGTGTGATGCAGGAAGAGGGATGCAAATGAACTCAGACAGGATGAGGTGCAAGAGAAGTCCAGTGGCTTTGTACAGGTGCCTGAGTACCTGGAGTGTGAGAGGGACAGGAAGAGAGGAGACAGGAGCAGGGGGGAGCAGGGACAGGGAGGTACCCAGTACATAGGGAACAGATCAAACACCAGCAGCAGGAGCTGGGGTGGCTCATCATTTAATCAGCCATCAAGTGAAAATCCCAGCTACAGCACATGTGACAGTACCACCTCCCATGGTAGCAACCAAGCACACTCTGTGAAGTGCCTGAGAGCGGGTGATGCTGGAGGTGAATTTCCCTCAAACAGGCAAAAGTCCCTGTTCACTGCCCTGACACCCTCTGTCACCACAGGAGCTGACCAGGCATCCCACAGCCCCAGTGAAACACCACTTGGTGTCATAGGTCCTTCTGCACCAGATGCACCTCTCTGCTTCGTTCTTGGCTACACATACTGCTTACTGGCAGCTGTAAAGATTTTCAGTTTCACATTTATTTTAAAACTTTGTTATGCCTATGCAAAATTAGTTAGATCGGGCAGTAGATCTGTACATATACGCAGGAGAAAGAAGCAAAAATAAGGAAGTTGTAGCAAAGCTTGTAATGAAACATCAAACTCTTTTATAAGTATAAAAACAAGGGTAATGTCTTCCTCTGCCCTTGCCAGCTGTATGCAGCATCACATCCCCCCATCACAGCATCACAGAGGCTGCCCTGAGATGTTGATCACGAGGACACAGGTCACCCCTTTGACACTTCAGTCCAGCCACAGTACAGATGAGTGCCTTTGCTGGCTGCCCATGCATGCGTACGAACTAGCAA
The DNA here is from genome assembly GCF_018691265.1 of Tyto alba. Taxonomy (NCBI): domain Eukaryota; kingdom Metazoa; phylum Chordata; class Aves; order Strigiformes; family Tytonidae; genus Tyto; species Tyto alba. The sequence continues at coordinate 28,586,087 of NW_024881278.1, read as the reverse complement.
GGCTTTGAACCCCTTGTTGGAGAACTCTCCTGATCTTCTCACAGATGTTGTGCAGATGCACTGTGCTGTAGTAAATATGAGCTGCATCCAGTGGCTTTTGCAGGCAGTGTGGCCATGCTTTCAGTGCACCAGATGTGTGCATGAGTGTCAGCTCAGCATGTATAAACCGCCTGCTCTCAGGTGCTTTGATTTCGGCATTTAACTTCTTCAACCAGATCACTGCAGTCTGCTTTTCTTTAAAAAAGGATACTCAGTTTGCAGTATATGCAGGACAGGGTCCCTTGCCTGGTTGCTGTAGCCCTTTTTTCTGGCAAAGCAAAGGGCCGGGTGAAAGACCCGGGGTGTGAGAGCAGCTATCTCCCTCTGTGATAAACCAGCATGGCCAGAAAGTGCTAGAGGTGGAAGGGAGAGGGTCACAGTGTGTGGTCTTCCCTCGGGGCTCAAAGCAGGGAGGTAATGTGCCCATCCCAGAAATGCAGGGAGGCATGGCTGAGAATGGGTAATGGCTATTGACACCTCCTCCCAATCATGTTGTCTGGAGGACTTGTGTCATCTCCTGATCACACATGTGAATGAGCTCATGTTAATGAGATCCTCCCACTAATTGCAGTTAACAACAGTACTTCACTAATAAGCACTATCAGCTCACAGCTCAGAGCCGTTGTCTATAAATTGCCTTGGAGAGCTGGTAGAAATTCCTGGATAGGGTTTTTCAAGCTTTTGTTTGAAACCAGGAAAGCAGGAAGCTTTCTTCCCTGGTGAACTGATTAGAAATAGGCCCACACTGGCATGGTCTTAATCCAGCCTTGACTATGAATAATAGAATAGGAAAACAAAGCAGTTTGTCCCAGATCCCATTTCAAGGTGTTAAAGAGAAACTGTCACACCGCTTCAGAAATAGATGCTATTACAGACAAAGCCACGGTGCCAGCTTTTCCCTTGGCCTCCTTAAACCTCTCGTGTCCCTGTTAACTACTGCTGGGGCAGTTAATAAAGGAATGAGCAAACTCAGAAGGCAACCCTGGCAACACTGGCCAGCTTCAGGAGACTAATTGCAATACTAAGGGCTTGAAGATCCCTGCTCAGGAGTCTCTCAGTTTTTCTATTGCTTCCAAAAAGCTCACCGATACCTTCTCTTTTCCTACTCTCCTGTTACTGTTTTCTCCATTGCTATGGTTTCTGCCTGTGGTATTTCACTGAACTATTTTCAGCATGTTAACGATTGACCAGTCCCCATGTTCCACCTCCCCTTGTCTCCTCCTGTCAGCAGCTTCAAGATGTACTCTGTCCCTCTGTTGAAAAGTTGTCTGTAAAATGTAATAATCCTCCTGAAACCCATTTGCAATCCCAAATTGTGATTCATTCTCTCCTACATGGGATGAGGGTGGTTAGACATATGTAATCATACAGCATTTCATTCCTGTGCCAGCACTCAGCTCCAAACCTGAGTGTAGATATTCACAGTGGTCTGGCCACACTCTTACTCCACTCACATTCTCAGCTGTCCTACAAATCCACACATTTGTAGCCCAGACTCACTACTGAAGTCAAAAATGGGTTTGGGAAACTGAAGGGGAATGCACCTTCAGAAGGTGAAGTTAAGAAGCTGCAATGAGTCTGTTTCCATCTCCCCTCCTTGCTCCAGAACCTTTACATCCCCACCAGTACACAAACACAGTCACTTGCCCTCCCACCTGCTCTTAAGAAGTCCTCCCTCTCACAGCAGCTGACTGTGACTCCAGGACCATCAATGCACTCAGGGTGCGTGTTATATGCTATACAACCTGGGATGGAGAGTCCAAAAGACTTGGAGACAAGGCTTGCCATGCCTGTCGCTGTGGGAAGGAAAAGGAGGGCTGCTCCTTGTGCTATGGGGAGATATCATCCCCCAGCAGTGACCCCACAGCGTACAGCCCACCCCTCCTGCACCACTCGTAGCCTCAGCAGATCTGCGCAGGAACAAAATAAGGAAGAGCAGCTGCAGTGTGATGGCTGCTCACGTAGAGGACTGTGGTCATGCAGCTCAGGCACTGCAGCTTCTCTCTCATCCGGTCTGCTTTCCACCTTCCATCTCATGTGCAACTATGATGTTGCTGCACAACTCAATTTCTTTCTCTTCCAACTCAGACAAGGTTTCTCCCCACTGCTGATATCTTGTCAGAGGCTTCTCCCTAACCACTGCTTCACTTCTAGATTCCTGGTCCTAACTCTCTCAACTCCCTGGAAACCGTTCTTTCACAGCTTGCTGTTCTGGTTTCTTACCTGCTTCTTTGCTCTTTAGGTTCTCTTCAAGTTTCTTGCCTGATGTGGAAACAAAATGGAGTATCCTGGCTTCAGCAGTAGTCTGTTAAAGTGAAATTTAATTGTCAAACTTACAGCTTGACAGAGGGACATACAGAGATCCCCTGCTGTGTTTCTAAGGAAAACTCGAAACCTCAGCATTCTCCTTACCTTCAAAGAGCACCATCTCCTAACCCTCTGGCACGTACCCCAGCTCCTCCAAACCAGAGCTGCAGCTCTCCCTTCGGGGTGAAAGACTCCTTCAGATCTCAGCGTTTCCAGCCCAGGGAGAGGAGAGCAGAGCGCACTGCAGCCGGTGTGTTACTGCAGGATGCAGAGCAGGACTCTCCAGCAGCCCCTCACCAACTCGCCTCCTCTTCCTCTTCAGCCTCTGTTCAAGGCTGGTGGCTGCTGGCCTGGCCTGGGGAGGACCAAGTGGCTCAGGGTCACTACCTACTCCAACCTTTCCTGCCTCCTCCAACCTTTCCTGCTTGTATTCTGCCATTACCTTGATGCAACGGGCAGAGTGGGAAACTTTGGGGCTCCCTGGCAAGCTGGAGGGGTGGCTCCCAGCCCTGGGTCAGAAGGCAGCACAGATTTAATGGGATGGGGCAGGAGGTTTGAGCACCACGAGCACTGTCAGCCCAGCAGATGCTCCTGCGTGGCACGGCACTTGTGGATGACTGCACAGCATCCCTGCCCGCCAGGCTGCAAGTCCACCCAGAGCCTGCCCAGCCATTTGCAGCCAGCAGCTGGGGACATTTCTTGGAGATGTTGATCTGAAAGGCAAGGGGACCCAGCACACATGTGGCAGCTCAGTCGTACGGCATAAAGGAGAGCCGTCAGTGTGTGCACAGCAGGGGAAACTGTGCCATGGGTACAACTGTTAACACTTTAAACTTGTTTTATAAGTGTCAGACAAATTTGAAACAGCTGCTCTGTATGCTCTTCATTTCCAGCGGCAATGTCTTCTTTTTTTTTTACTCGCTGTAAAAGAAATTGGTGCTGCTGCTGTTTACAAAATTACCCAAGCTGCACTTATGACTTCTAACTTCTGATCTTGCTGTGATCACGTGGATACCATAAACAGCAAGATCAGGGTTTGCTCTGCTAATGTTGGTGCCACAGCCCTGAAAAAGCTAAATGTTGGATACATCGTGGAGGGGAGCAGGCAGGGGCAGCAAGGGAGAACTGTTGGTTCCCATTTCACATTCTCTAAGACCTTTTGTCATTGAACTATTGAACACTTTCTCATGCCGCCGAGCAATTAAGCCTCCCTGACACTGGAGTGTTTATGAGAGAATTACTGCTCATCTCAGCCATGCTCAGAAACATCAGATCAGAAGTCAGAGAACTGATAAACCTATTGTGGTGCCTGGAAATAGGTTCAGCTGCTGAGTCCCAGCCTGACATCTTCAGAGCAGTGGAAGACAGAGCAGAAATAGCATATATTCAAATAGATTGCCAGGGGCAGGCACCTTCCAGTCTAATGAAGGCTGGACTGTTTTATATTTATATGAGATGAGAGTTTTATTGTGCTTGTTTGTCTGTATGCTGCAGCAGGACCTAGAAGACCTAGGTGCAGACAAGGTCCCTTTGTGCTATGCATTATGAAACTGCTGAAGAGAAGCAAAGTAAAGAAAACAGAAGAAATACATAAATATCACCGGTCTTTCCATTTAACTGTATTATTTTGGCCTAGGCTCCTTTTTCAAATGGAAAAACGTGATAGTGCTATATTTATAAATATAGTGCATTTAATTTATAAACCAAGTAGACACAGCAAAGATGATTTGGGACATCAACGTTAAGTGAACCTGGACCCTGGGACAGAGGAGGAAGGTCTTGGGAGTTGTTAAAGGAGCACCCAAGGCACGAGCTCAGCAAGAGGGCACAGGCTCTGCACCGGTTGCTATACGGGGAGTTGAGCGATGTGAATGCTATTACTAGATCTGCAGGTGGCTTCTTGTGTGACCCTGAGCAGCTTGTTTCACTTTCCAAGGCTGCTTTCCTCCTGGTAAAATTGCTGTAACAATGCTTACCTTTTTTTTTAAAAAAAAAAAAAAAAAAAGTGCTGGAGACCATTTGCTAAAAAGAGCTTTCAAAGGCTAAGAATGGTCTTTGCTGAGTTTGCTATCCAGCATCAGGAAATGCCTACCATAATGTGATCATCATTACACATTCATAAGTCTCAGGGTTTTTAATAAAAGTCTCGGCCTATATAGAACATTTGCAGGTTTATTTTTCTGTGAGTGATTTCCGTATTAGTCACTGTCACATCTGTGTGGGGTCACTACCCACTTTTGTTTTCTAGGCATCCTCACTCCTTTTATTGAATCATGCCTAATGTTTTTATTTTTAAAAAATTTGAATATTTTATTTGGCATTTTTAGACTAGCCTAGAATGTTTGTTTAATTGCACTCAATTTTTTGCATTTGTGTTTTTCTCAAAGTGACCTCGATTACATAAGGGGCAGGAAGGGGAAGTAATACATGTATGAAATAAATAAAAGTATTATTAATAATAATTGCCTCTGGGTTAGTCATATCCATGCAAATTGCAACTGGCTGTGTTAAGAGTTTTCTCTTTCACCTTGAACCCTCCATCCAGCCATTAATTGCAAAGAGGTGGCACTCTCTTAGTCACAGTAAGAATAACAGCAGCAATTCCTCATTTCTAAAAATGCCATCCAATAAAGATTCATTTACCAGGCTGACCATGAGATTATTATTGTTTCCATTTCAGAAAATGAAACTGAGGCACTGCGAGACTTAAAATAAACAGAAGAATGTCGACGTCCTGACTCCAAATTCTGTGCTGTAACTATTTAAACTTGTCCTTTAATTTTCAAACTTATGTTTTATGTTTAAAAAAAACACGTCTATGAAAACCTTCTAATCTACATGACTCATAAGTTGATAATTCACGGCTGGTTAATTTTTTTTTTTTTTTTTTTGTCAACACAACCAGCGTTGGGAGCCAAGATGAACTCAGCTTGCCTTCTTTAATCTGGAGACTTCCTTCAAGCGGCAAAGAAAACTGGAGTCAGATTCACTGAGGCCCAAGCCAGAGGCTAAGGTGTGGGCACTTCTCTCTTCAGACTGCTTGCACTAACACCTAACTTAAACTAAATGAATAAGCAAATCTTGAAGCATTCAGCTGGATCACACCCTGCTATGCCAGGTGCATATGAAAAACAAGATATGCTTTTCAAATGTAGAAAATGAGATGAGCTATGCATCGCAGAGCAGGTACTTGAAAGCCTGGCAGCCTTGGTCCCGATTCAGCCAGCCTTTGGCACGGTTCAGTCGCCTTTTCCGGGGTCACATCCGTGTTGCTGACTTGCTGCAGGTTAATGTCTTCATGGTTTGCAGCCTATGCCCTGGGCTCTAGCTCATCATCATAATTGTTCACCTTTAGCGTTAGCTATGACTATAGCTCAGACATGTCCTCTCCACTGCCCTTCCCACATGCTCATTTTATTTTTCAGCCTCAATACAGGGCTTAACAAGAATGATCTTCCAAAAGAAAAGATTTCACTAAGAATATCTGCCTACTGGAGAGGAATAAAATGTGGTGATTATTTCAATCAGCTCAAGAGTCTTTCTAACAGATTGGCACCACATGAGTCACTTTTATCATTTTATGGTAATTTAGATCTCAAGATGAGAAGGAAGATGTACAATACTTGTGACATTCTCCACCTGCTCCACTTTACAGTTGTGCACATGTATCTCAATCGGGCAATCATGTTTATACTAAAATAAACAACCCCCAAATGTTCTGATTACATACAGGTACAACCTTTCCTGGTATATCTGAAAAAAAAAGGGGAGCACTTGAGAAACAATGATATTTAATTGTTGCTTCTCAATCTGGTGGAGTTTTGCCTCCTGATCCTGCGAGGTCTGTTACCTCATCTAATCCTGCAATGGGGCCCCACTGAGAACAAGCCAGAAGCACCTCAGTGAGAAGTAAAAATCAGACATCACCATGAGAATATTTCCATATATGTCCTAAGCGTTTCTCCCCATAGAGACATCTCTTTTACATCTTTTACTAAACTCCGTGTGTCCTGCTGGCAAATACCTTCCATATGTGTTTATAATTTTAAATAAGAATGTATGGTTATGATCTCTCCCCGAATGCAATCGTTCCCTGGCGAAACAGTAAGCATTAGATATTTCAAGTATTTCATTGTCTGCAGGCTGTATTTTGGTTGCTCTTCTCTGCATTCTCTCCAGTTTTTCTGCAAAAAGATGCCTGGAGAAGAGCCACAGGGCCACCAGAGTCTCATCAAAAAGGATTAGCACCTTCCTCATCTCTTTCATGCATTTGGATATGCAGAACTAAAATTATATCAGCTGTTTCTGTTGTCATGCACTTAAACTGTCGCTCACCGGTCCTCTTCTGGCACCACTGTTCAAGTTACTTTCCTACCACTAAGTAGTTTTTTTCTCCCACCTAATGAGTGTTTACAATGCGTATTTGCCTCCCAAGGTTGAAACACGCTTTGCTGTATCTGGATGATATGATGACTTTCTGTGTATTAATATTCCCAGTCCTATCCAACTAATACCCTGCATATGCTTCCTAAGTGCTGTTTATCCATTTGTCCCTGGATGTTTATAAGTGAGTTGAGAAAGCAAGCAGGGCTTGGACTTTTTGGATTAAAAAAAGCTAGAGAAAACATCAGTTAGCACTGAAATTCCTCAGAGAGGCCGAGGCCAGGCTCAACAGGAGATCTGTCGGAGGAAGAGCCTGCACACTGGATGGAGGTTGCAATGCCCTGTTCCTGACTGTGTTCATTTTATATGAGCTGAACCAGTTTTCTCCCTGCCAGCTTCTGAAGAAGCACTGCACACTAGTACTTTCCTTTGCTGCCATGCTGCACCATAAAAAACACACTTTCTGGCGGTTGCAAATGGATGAGTATGATTAGAAGAAACATGACACAAATCAAAACATTAAAGGGTTTAGAAAAGCAGGTATAGATTAACACACTAAATTTTATTGAAACAATGCTGCACGGATACAGCAATAATTTAAATTTTGTGTTGTTTAAACAAAGTAGGAAATACCACAAAAACCAGTGCTGCAAAAGCTGTACTTTAAAAAAACCCAAATATATTATTATAAATATATGGCACGACAGCATCATAGCATACATGCTCCCTCTGCTCCATCCCATAGTAGTCAACTGTACTATGATCCTAAAGTTTCCACGCCATCCCAGATTACTCCTCTTTACGGCATTAGTAGTGGGCAGGATTAGAGTTGTTTGGGTGTCTTCATCACCATCATGCTTAGTGTGTCTTTGCTTCGTGTAATAACATTATGCCTAAACTCGTGTTCTTCTTGTGTTTAACTTTGCAGTGAATTACCACACCACTGTAGGGTTTTAAAAAATCTGAATTGCTCAGAAAACTAGAATTTTGACATTATCCCGACATAACTTTACAAAATCAAGAAAGGTTTATCTGAAATGACACAAGAGTACCAAGCAGAGACAATGCTTCTCCATGACATTTGTAATACTTGGCAACTAACTCAACATCACCTCCCTTTAGTAGCAAATCTAGCTATCAAATCATTTTTCAAAAGCCAGCATGTACTTCTTATCTGAGGAGAATTTACAGCCTCTGGTAGTAGTACAGGTAGCCAGCATGTAAGAGACAATTTTAATTTTCAGTTGACTTCCTGGCTTAAAGGGCTGAGTTGATGAGGCCAGGGCTATTTTGTTCAAGTAGTCACTTCTCTCGGTGCACTCAGCAGTGCTGCCTCAGCAGCTAGGTTCCTCAGAAAGCTCTGCCAAGAGGAAGCTCTCATGCTTCGGTGCACGGGGTGGTATGTAGCCAAAGGCACTCTGAAGAGGGCTTGCACTTGGACCAGTTAATGTGTCAATGAAAACTCTGAACACACATCCCATCTCCATCGTACTGCACTGGTCTCACACTCACTAACACTGCATTCAAAGTCGCTGCTGAGGAAGAGCAGTGACTGGTTGAGCTACTGAACCATGAACGGTCCACTTGATGCATCAACAGGGAGTCAGGGAACACCAGCCTCAACGGTTTGATAAAACAACCCTTACTAGTAAACTCTGTCACAAACCAGTCTCTTCAAAAGAAGCCCATTTACATGATTTCAATTAAATTCCAACTTTTTATTAAAAAGTTTTATGTGTGTCTATGTATCCCTTTACTACTTTTTTCTCTGCCATGAATTAGTGTGATATAATATTATTTAAGAAGGTTGAATATTCAAGTTATAAGGTTATTGGCACAATTAATTAGTTGCTCACAAAGACCCACACACTCCAGGCTTTATTGAGGGTGTGTATTTTTTTTCAATATTCAACAAGCTTGGCTTTAAGTGCAAAGCAGGAATCAAAGTATATGATGGGTAACAGCACCTCAAGAACGTATCAAAGTTCCACCATTATTGCCACACCAGTATTTTTCCACATGGCATTCTTCACTCAGATCAAAAAGCACCTTCTAGCAGAGGGTCAGCAGTATTTCCACTTCAGAGGCAGAACCAAGGCACAGACAGCGCCAAGACCGTAACTTGCTCAAGGCCACTTGCTAAACCTGTACCAGAAGTACAATCCCCATTACTCATCCCTCAAGACCAGATGCTGGAAATTCCCCTCTCCTTTCCTGTCCATCATGGGGCAGCAGCCATCCATCACCCGTGCACCCCCCCACCGTGCACCGTGCCCGCTTCCCTGCTTGCAGGTCCCTTTCTCTGGGGCCAACACACTCGAGCCAAGGCGGCCTGCCTTCTCCCGGCCTCAGCCAGCTTACTGTCCCCAGGCAGCAAGTGCTGTCTACACAGGTAAAGAAACTCCCACGTACGTGGGACACCTAACCCATTTTATTTCGTACTGAGGGGAACCGAGGACTAACACCTACAGAATAAGCAGGAAGGCGTGGCCCTCAGGGCCCTCCCCGGCCTCCAGGCCTCCTTCCCAGATAGCGGCGGGGAGGCTGGTACGGCAGCAAACAGATCCCACGGGGGACCAGGCCCGCCCCGCCCCCGCACCCCCGCCGGGGTCCCCAGGGGCAGCCGCCCGCCAGGGGAGAGACCCCGAGTGCGCCCATCCCCCGACAGAGCGAGCTGGCAACGACCAGCCCCTCTCGGCGAGGCAGCTGAGGCCTAGGTCCCGTCCCGTCCCGGGAGGATGGTGGGTGCGGCTGGGCCCCGAGCGGCGTGGGGAAGGCCCCCCGGGACCCGCTCGCCGCCGACCGACTTCCGCGTCGAAGGCTCTCCGCGCATGCGCGCACAGCACCGGCACCCCCCCCCCCCCCTCCCCCCGGTCTTCCCTGGCTGTACCACTATGTGCCCAACGTGTGGGTAGAGGCAAAAGAGGACGGCAGTTCAAGAAAGCTCTGCAAGCCTCGTCCCCGCCCTAACCGTGCTCAGAGACAAGTTGGTTCCCTCCTCGGGTCAATGGGTGCTTAGTAAACTTGTTTCTCTTCTAGCAGGCACCTCCGGTCTAACCGAGCTCCCCCCGAGGATGGGCTATGGTATATAACCACTCCCAGCTGATCCAGAGGCTTGGCGAAACCATCCCGCTCAGGGAAGGGGGGAGTCAAGGCGCCGGAGGGAGGCGGGGGGAGCACAGGCATTGTTGAGTCAGGGGCCGAGCGGCGGGGGAGGGCGGGCGCGCCCCGCCGCGACAGCGGGATCGTCACAGAAACCGCCGGGCGGGCGGGAGGGGCCGCCGCAGAGAGCTCCGCGCTGCGCCCCCGTTCCCCTGCGGGCCCGGCCGGTAGGGCGCGGCCGCCTTCCCGCCCCCCCCTCCCCGCCGCCTCCCGCGCTCTCCCCTCCGTCGCCTCCCCAGTGGTCGCGCCCGGCTCCAGCTGACCGGCCTGGAATCCCGGCCGGGAGCCTCGCGCCCCCCTGCCCGCCGCCGCCCCGCGCCCCGGCCCCGCCATGGGAGACGCCGGCAGCGAGCGCAGCAAGGCGCCCAGTCTGCCGCCGCGCTGCCCCTGCGGCTTCTGGGGGTAAGCGAGGGGCGAGGAGGGGGCTGGGCGGGAGCCGGCGCGGGGAGTGGAGGGGAGGGGGGCGGCGGCGAGGCGAAGGGCGAGGCGGAGGGGGGGGGGGGGCCCGGCCGGGCGGTGGCGGGGCCCGGGCCTGGCCTGGCGGGCCGGCGCAGGTCGTAGCCCTGGGCTCGGGCCTGTCACAGGGCCCGAGCCCGCAGCCAGCCCCGGGGCGGGGGCGGCCGCGGAGGGTGCCCGCTGAGGGGGAGAGGGGTGTCCCCCTGCCTCCCGGCGGGCGGGGGTGCCGCGTCCCGGGGGAGCGGGGCGGGGGGGGGCGGCTCCTGGCTTAGAGGCAGCGGGTGACCCCCGGGGGGGAGGTGGCTGCGGTGCCCGCGGGGGGGGGGGGGGGGGGCGGTTGAAGGGGTGGGGAGGGCCCGGCCTGGCCGCGGCCTCCCCCGGCGCTCGGGCAGCGCGGCGGCGGCCTTCGCGGCAGCTGGGCGCGGGCAGGCCTGCTCGCTTCCCCGGGCACGCAGGCTTCCCGGAGCGGCCGCCCCTCCTCTGGGGTTGCCGGGTGGCAGGCGGCCGCGGGCTGCGCCCCGGGGCCCGCTTTGAGCTCCTCAGAGGCGGGGGGGGGTAGTGCGGGCCCTCGGCGGCCCTGCTCGGTGTCCCGGGGCGCGGTGCCCGGCACGGCCCTACCCTGCGCCCGGGAGCGCGGAGCTCGGGCTCCCGTTCGCGCAGATCAGCGCGGGGCAGCCTGACTAAGGGAGGGAAAAGGCTCGAGACGAGGATATACTCCTTTCTCCACCTTATGAAGACGGGGAGGTTCATCATAGATAAGGTCCTTGTTAGCTGTTGGCTGATCCCCTTTTAGAAAGAAGGAAGTGGGGTCGTTGCTGTTTGCCAAAGGTGGGGAAAAAAAGTAAGCCTGTTCCTTGCTAAACGATCACCTCTACGGTCATGTCTGTTGAGGATGTATCCGCTATTGATTTTTTGTATTTTTAAATTTTTTTTTAAATCAGATGTATCATGGAAGATGGTATACTGGCAGATACACATGTTCATAAAATGTCTTCAATGTATATCACTGAAACATTAGTCCCTAATGTTCTTATTTATGGAGAGTTCAAAGAATATGTGACTAAATAGACTTTTGAAGGCCCACCTGAGATTTACACTTGTCTGTGATAGTACCTTTTTGGGATTTATGTCATACGATTTAAGGTACTCTGGGGAAGTGGAGGCTGAGAGAAAAGAGATGTAATAAGAGTGATTTAGTGATGCCAATGTACATTTGGTTGGTTTATTGGAATGGCAGGATTTTAAATGAAATCCCATTTTTGAATTATGACAGAAGCCTGAACTGCAACAAATGCCATGGCCCTGCTGGGAATGATCTTGCAAGACAGATTATAAAAATACAGTAAATTGTTTTGTTTATTTTTGTTTTGTTACGCTCCCATATATGGGCCTGATGTATTCCATAATGTAGTGGAAAGCAAGTTGCTGCTATCTCTAATGTAGCGTACTGACTCCTGTAACATGATACTGATGTGGGAGTTGCAGAAAGTTGAAAGTGGACTTTTTCTTTGGGCTGAACTTCTTGGATAATTCAGCGTGTTGTGATAATGAGAAGAAAATCTGGTGCTTCATGTTCAGGGATCTACCGAATGGTGACAGGAGGCTCTCAACAAAACCCACTGCCTTTTAAGTTGCCTTTTTTTTTTTTTTTTAACAGATGTTTCTCTTGCACAAGCAGCTATCCAACTGATATTTTTTTCCTTTTTTTTTTTTTTTTTTTTTCCCCCCCCTATCTCCTCAGGTTGTCACCCATGCATTAGTGTTTCTTACAAGATATTTTTGAAAGATAGCACTGTGGGAAAAAAGCTCACTTTCTGCACCAATACAGTGAATAAATTATTCTCTCTTTCAGTTTCTTGAAGTGTCTGCCAGGTACATTTCAATACACAGTGGCAAACTACATATCTATTTTTTCACTTAAAAAAAAAAAAAAAAAACCCAAAACCCAACAAAACCTCAAATTGTGCTGTGAGCTTTCAGAGTTTGATGGTTTGTTGTACTTCTCAGTCCTGAAGAAAAGGAAGTGTTCTCCTTGTCCTTATTTGCCTAGGCCTTGCTAGTGCTTGAAAAGATTGGCTGGTAAATTTGTGTAGACGTCCCCTTCTAGTGAAGTTGCATTGGTAGGAGTGCTTAAGGGGTCACGGTTTTATACCAGCTTTCTGAAGAAAGTAAATTGTGATAGCAAAAACCTCATATGCATCTGAAGCTGGAGTTCTGCTGCTCTTGATGTCAGCTAGGGTTCTTACTAGCAACATGTCTTAAGACAGAATCTTATCTGTGACTTTCATGCTGCTTTTATATATCTGTTGAGTCACATTTTGGATTAACAGGGCCGTATTTGCTCTTTATCTGCAAAACATTTAAGGCTAGGAAAAGTTCTGAAACTTGTAATTTAATGTAGTAGTTTCAAGTGAAATTTGTAAGTAAAGTAATGTAGAGGAATAGTGTTGCTTTATGTTGCCTGGTCTCCATTGGTCCAGTGGTTGGGAATCCTCTCGTGGTTGCTCTTGAGTGAGCCTGAACCGTGTAGGTAGCAGAAGAACTTGGTGTCAGTGGGGCAAACAGTAAGGTCTAGATTTTGCCAAGTATTAGAAGGTGGTGATTTTTTTTTTTTTTTAATTGATTTTATGGAGTGCTTAGCCAGGACTGTTTGCAGTAAGATGCACACTTTCTACAGTAATCCACAAAGATAGGAAACATTAAGGAAAACACTGAAAGAAGCATTAAAATTGAAGTAAGATCTGGGTTTCTGGGATAAAACTTGCCCGTTGGTGAACAGTGATAGAAGCAGCTCCTGAGATGCATATTGCTAGTGGTGGGATGCAAAGAGATTACAGAAAAAGACTAGTATGTACTATTGCATTGAAGTTGGAGGGGTTCTTCTTTTAAAATGCTTGGTGTTATATTTTATGGTGTTATATGTTATATTAAAATTCAGATCCTGTAAGTTTCAGGAATCTCTAGTGAAACTACTAAACTGATGTTTCAAGATCTAAGAGACTGAAAAAAGCTGAAAGAAGGGACTTGAGTGAGGTTGTTGTCATGGTTTGGGGCCACCCCTATAGCCCCCTCCCCTGCCACCAAAAAGCTCCACCACTCACTCAACACAGGACAGTTGTTCAGAACTTCTGAAACATCTGCTTAAGGTCAACGGCTAATGTTTGCTTACCTTTTGTTGGAGATTGTGGAATCCATCCTTAAATCTTCTGCAGACTTGCCCTTCTTTTGGAATGTCCAGTCTGTTGTTTCTGCTCAAGTAAAGTTCAGTTGGAGCACTGAAATGGTGATTATATTTTATAAAATCATTTCAGTTACCCAGATGATCTCAATTGCGAAACCTCATCTGTATTCATGTTGTTTATGAAAAATTCACACAACTTACGGTTTGGAAATATTTTGCTCCTCTTTCTTCCTATTTTTAGATCTTAAACTTCAGTCAGTTGCAACCCTCGTGCTTTTTATTGGAATAGTCTTAGTGTACAGAGGTTGGAAAGGGTGCAGTATGCAAGTTGTTATTTTAGGTCACTTCATCTAGGGTTTATGCTGTGCGTAACTTCTCATTCTTATAATTGGGAAAAATTCTTTCTTCTTTTCCTGATTAACAGACCAAGTAATGCTGGTATTTTTTCTTAGACTAGTGGATTTCAGAAACCTGTTTCACTTCACGGCATGTATAAAATCTTGAACTCTAAGTGAATAAATACATGAAAATATTACTATATGTATATGTTCCAGTTAAGCCATTTTGCTTATTAGAGATGAGACATGATCCTTTAATGAACTACATGTTGGCAGTTCCCCATTGCCTTTCAGAGGACTCCATGAAGGTTTTACTTGTTTATAGCTCATCAAAGGGCTGGGGCTTTTACTATTAGATAGTTCTATGCATAGATGAGGCTGGTAAGCTGAAATACTCCTTGGTTGGTAGAAGCACATACTGTGAGGGAGTATGCCAGAGAGGATAATACTTTTATAGTTCTATTTGTACTGTAGTGATGGCTGCTTATTTGTCTTACGGTCCAGGCTGATACCATGCTATTGCGTTCAGTGTCTTAGAACCAGAAAAGAAGGAAATATGTTAATGGGCGTAAAACAAATTAATTCCATTCTTGAAATGGTGGCAGCCAGCAGGAAGTTGATTGAAAACACAGTATGATTAGTTTCATCTCATCTTATTTCCGGCAACTGTAAGGTACTGTAGTCAGCTAAAACTGATAGCAGTATTGTTTGAGAACATGTCAGCAGGGGTTTTGCAGGATGTTACCATTTGTTCTGCCTTTCTCTGACACTGCATGCATCATATGTGTGATGAGACATTGTGCCCCAAGCATTCTGTGCAGGCCCAATCCAGAGTTTATTTCCTAGTCTGGATTTTCCAGTCACTTATGTATCATCAGGTCCCTTCCATGCCAATCTGTCTCTTTTCTCAATTCTGTTTACTAAAATTAAACATTTGATCAAATGGTGAATCATTTAACATAAGCATGGTTAGTTTGTGACTGTATATCACCAAAGCTTGCTTTTAGCTTCTAAACAAATAATGACTATATATATGCCATTAAGAAGCCTCTTCTCTGACTAGTCTTTTTCTTCTTTTTTTTTGGTGATTACATCTGTTAATTCCATATGAACTCTCTGTGACAGTCCTTTTAATAAATACTTTCTAATCTCATAGGTCATCGTGAATGCATAATGCCTTCATAAACCTTATTTTGCTTTAACCACTGTTGAAACCTCACATAGATGTTTCTAAACAGGAGACTTGTGTAAACTGTTGAAATACATACCTTTCCCCCTGGGAGTTAGTTTTCACTGGGTTTTTATCATGCAGTTCCTTAGCCAGGCTTTCACTTACTGGAGCTTTGGATCAGATACTAGAATAAGCAATGAATTTGTCAGCTGATGCAAGACAATGTTGTGCGCTACCAAATAGGTTATTGTTTATTAGACCTCAGTATTGACTGGAGTCTTCGAGTGAGTAGTGAGCAGTCAGGATTAAATAAGGTGCTTTGGTATAGCTCTGTGGGGGTAGTGCTGTCTGAAGGGCAGGATTCCTCTGCAGTTACCGATGATCAGAAATGTCAGTTCTTCCCTCTAAAGTGCTAAATTGATTTAAACCAATAAATTAATGACACTTATGTTCTAGGAAGGCTAATTTTTACTACCTTGTACAAGACCTAAACAATTCTTTTTGTGAATAAGACAAAAGCTTGTTTGCATTTATCTATTACAAACGTTTATAGGCCACCTATCACAGGAAATTGTAGTTGGAATCTAGTAAATAATTTGCCTGCTGTGGTCCTTGTGCTTGTACTCTGTTTTGGTCTTAGGTTGAGACTAAAAATACTCCATTATGGTATATGGTAATTTTTTGTTGTGTGAACTTATGTAGTACTCTGTCAAATCCCAGGGTAAAAGAACTTGAAGCAGTTTGTAGTTGGAAGTCATCATTAACTGCTGTAACACATGTACTGGTGTGTTGCAGAAATGGAAGTGACGAGTTATTTAACTGGCAGAAACAAAGAGTCTGAGGAATTGATTTATTTACAAGTTTTGCTAGGAAGTGCTATAGAGGATGATAACAGCCATTGGAGACACACTGAAATTCTTTGATTGGATCTTAATTTTAGGAGATGCTGAGAATTATGAGACATAGAGAAGCTTCTATCTGAGGGCAGAGTGGTGGTGGGGAACTGAACTTTGTCATGTTCCCTGCTTGAATAAGAATATGAAGAATAAAGAATGATGAATTGTAAGGTTCTTGTGATTTCCCTCAGCCATAATACAACTAGAAGAACATCTCAACTAAAGTCAAATTTTTTTTTTTTTTTTTTTTCCACTTTTTTTGTACAGTGAGCATTTGCCTCTTGCAACCACAGTTGCGAAGTACCACATTTTGGATCAGGGCTAAGTTTTTTATTTGTTGCAGAAGCTTACCTTTAGGAATGAGGGTTACTGGCACTTGAAGTAAAAGCAGATGAACTGGATTTAATACTTTAACTGTAATAAGCTCTTTTCTAGGAATGTGAAAACAATGCTTTCTTTTGCAGTGCTTAATAGTATAGACAAAACAGAGAGGAGATTTTGTTGTTTAATGAAAAACAGCTGTTCTGGATCAGACCAACGATGCATTCAGCCCTGTTTCTGATTTGGGTGATAAGTGATGCGGGGGGGGGGGGGGGGGGGGGGGGGGGGGGGGGAATGAGCATAAGGACAGAGCAAGCATGCAGTGATGCTTATCTTGGTATAACTCCTTTGCTTCTGGCAGTCTGACATAAGGTTGTCCTCTGTTTTCTAGATTTATGGCTTAATAGGTCTTACCTGGTGTTTTTTTTTTTTTTTTTTATGAATTTTCATAATGACTTGGTGAATCCATATGTACTCTTGACCCTCACTACATCCTACAGCAAGTAGTTCCATAATTTAACTGTTCTCTTTATGAAAAATAAAAAAGTAATTGATCTTGTTTCCTTTAATCTTTCTGTGTAATAATTCTAAGGAGTGAATAAATTCAAACAGCTGGTGTATGAGGGTGTTACGTTCAAGAAGATCCAAAAATAGGCTTCTTGATTAAAAATGTCTGTTCACTTCGTCAGTGAAGCCAGAATTCGAGAAAACAAACAGTTGCTTAAACCATGAATTTATTAAAAATCTTTATATAAAATGTTTTAGAAATATTTTCTAATTGTAGATGGATGTTGTGCTAATTATAGACAGACATATACAGCATCTTTTAATCTAACTATACCTTCCTCATCAATCAGAATTAAATTCAGAATCATAGCTGCTGCTTCTACAAGTGCTGTGAACAAGAGAAGTAGATTGTTTGCTGCTTTTTGAAGCTTAGAGGAGTCAAAAATTACTGTGTCTAGGTCACCTCCCAGGTTTCTTTCTCGTAAACTGATTAGTCAGAGGTATTGTGATTGAGTCACTACTAATGATTATTCCACAGTTAGTGCTATGAAATACCTGTCTTAGTGCTAATTAGTAAAATGTTCAACTGTTGTATGATAGCACAGATATGTCATGTTTTGTATAATGCTTTGTTTTATTGAACATGCTTTGGGTTCTCAAAAGATTCCAATGGTAAGTCCGGTCTTTTAGATGGTTATAATGTAGGTATCAGTTTAAAGGAAATACTGCTGCTGTTTTTAACTGCATAAATTTTAACCACTTCAACATCATACTTCCCCAAAAGTGTTTTTGCTGTTGGGCTTGAAGAGCTGTTGAAGTCTCAAATTGATGTATGCATCGTGACCTAGTATTTCCTTTAAGGTGTTGAAATCAGTGATGCAAAGCATTAACTTGAGAAAATGATCCTTGATGGATATATTAATTGGAGATGTTTGGTTTCGACTTGAATGCTTTCACTAACATGCTATGCCAATTATTACTGGATTTTAAAATTATTCTTAATTAGAAATTTGTGCATATAAATAGACACTGGCTTCTTTAGAGGCAGTTGGTAGGAATGATGAATGTGATATGTTTTGCTGAGAAAATATTGCTTATATTTCTTGAAGCTTAAAATGTCACTGTGCTCTCGTATCTCCTCAAATATGTGACCTTGTCTGACTAACTTTGAACCTTAAGGTGTTATGACAAATATCTTGTGAATGTTTTTGGACAGTATTTAATCTTGATTATGTTAAAAACCTTATTTGGATCTCAGAGATAAACTTCATATTCAGTCTAGGCAGGAAAATTACATTGATCTGATCTCCTATTTTTTCTCTCCTCTTTTGCCTAAATGGCAAAAATCCTTCCTGTCTTATTCACTGTAGGCAGGGCTCAGTAGCATAGAGTCCCTTCTCTGGTTTTGGAAGAAGCATTAAAAATCAGGGAATAACTGCAGCATGAATTGACTTCTCTAGACATCAGACTTGTGAAGGAACTTAGGTCAGAGTAGTTGCAGATATTAGAAAGGCATCTTCTCAGGACACTGAGAAGGCCACATAAGAAAATATTATTGAAGACAGTATATGCAGTGAATGCAAAATTATTCTGAAAAACACTTTCTGGAAATGAAACCTTTGTGTGGATGACCACAATCAATGGTTTCAGACTGTGGAGGTGATGTTAACATACAGTGGAATTGGGTTGGTATTTTTAGGTTCTGCAAAAATGCCCAACCATTATCTTCTAATTTAAGATTTTGATGTAAGAATTTTTTTAAATTATTATTATTTTTTTATAATAGGGATGGATCATTTATTTGAATTGGTGAGAATTTTATATGCTTAAGTAGTGTTGTGTTTAAACTTAATTTTAATTTTTTATTAACATCTTTTTTGAAATCTTGTAACTCAGAAGTCAAACAGTGTATTGTAATGCATAGTCCCATTCACTCTAAATTATTCTTTACCTGTTCTCAGGAGAATTTATTAATTCTAGAGTTAGAATATTCCATGAGTTGGAGAAGCTGGATATTTGCAGTTGTGTGTTCGATTTTTCTGTTAATAGCATCTGAGTAGTAGCATTGTGGCAAGTGCAGTACTTGGCTGTACAAAGAAGTTGTATTAGGAAATTGATGGATTTTTACATTTAATCTGTCCTTTGGGATCTTCCCCACAGCAGGGAATGCTGTCCTATGTTATTTCTGAAAGAACTGTAGGTATCCTGTTCAATTCCTGCTGTGTAATCTGGCCACCATATGCATGCTCTGAACTTGAACAATGTAGGTCAATGGGAGGAAGATAAATTTCAGTTTCTAAATGTTGTAGTATTTTTATTAGTGGTTTAAGGGGATTTATTTTAAAAATAGCTTCCATTGGCATGATGTACTTTGGCTAGTGTTGGATTTCCAACATTTATTTGGTGTAAATTAAAGAGACTAACTGGAAGTAATGAAAACTTTTGAATGGAGATAAAGAGTGGTTTTCCTAAAATATTTGTAATAAGCGTTAATACAGAGGAAAAGAGGTGGTGTGATGATTTCTGTCTTTAGTTTCTATCTCTTTAGTCTGTATAGTGTCTGATGCTAAGTTGTTTAATTTGAGGATCTGTTTTAGTAATATATATATTTAACCTCTGCTTGTTTGATTGTAGAAGTCCTATTTGCATCCTAAGCACTTAAGGAAGGGGGAGAAGAAAGGAGCACAAAACTAATTTGGAAGCAGTGTTTTAGAAAAAAAAAAAAAAAAGGCAGGCTGGGTCCATGATAACCTTATAATTGTGAAGAGCAGAATTCAGAGTTACATCCTCATTGACTTAATTTCTAAAACACAACCAGCCTTCACAATATGACTTACTGAGATCAGCCCTGCCACCATAACAGCAGCATTTTGATCTCTAATTATGTGTTGTTAGAGGTGTTTCAGAGGAAGTTGCATATATAAAGTAGGAAAAATGCTGTCATTTAGCTAGAGTCCCTTAGTACTGGGAATTGTATTGTCCTTCTGTTGATTAGATCCTGTTTTGTCCAAGATACTGTCAATATTAAGGAGTCTAGATTTTTTGATACATCAATTAACTGTATTTGAAACTTTTCTTTAACAAGTATCCAATATTACTCAGTGAAATGCATTTTAGCTGGAGAAAGGTGAATCTTAGGTCAGGTATTGCTGACACAGTTTGCAGGAAGAGGCATTACTGTTGGATGCAGTAATATTTGTTCATTTTTTAATGTCCTAGTGTTACCTATTTTTAGTAATCTTCTCCAGTGAACTAATGGACAATAATGGTTTCTAAAATTGTCTGTATGTTAACAAATGCTTTCTTATTCGTGCAGATAGGTTTCAAGTGTTCCCCTGAATTGTTAACATGTTAATCAATTTAAAATCTAATAATTTCTATTTTTAGAATCAACCTTTGACTGTGTACTTCTTTGAAGGAGTGAAAGCATTTTTAGCATGGTATATTTCCACCATAAAGGTTCTCTCCAATTTTAATTTGCAAGCATGTTAGTCAAATAATTCAGTTTTTAATAGGAAAAAAATTATATGGAAAGCATCATGATTTAATTATTAAAAAGGCTCAGAATTTTAGAAGATTTAAAATACAGTAGGTCTTTGAAGCAGCTGGAATCTTGTTTTTTTTCACTTTTACATAGATGTGTGGATGAACTGTTAGCTGTGCTATAACTGATAAAGGGCTTTTAGGATTAATCCATATATATTCAGTAACTTCCCTAGGTGTTAACGCCTTTCTGAGCTTTCAAAAGAAAGCAATTAACGATAGCATTTGAACAAATATATTTTTCTTGGCACTGGGGCTTTGTGATTAAGATGGGGCAAATTGTCTCCTCATTTTATTTAAGGAAGTAGACTAACTCTGCTGTTTGTGACTCCTGGTATTGTCAAATACATGAAGTGTTGGTGATACTTCTCACATACCTACTTCAGAGTATATTTATTTTCCAGAATTAATGTTAGCATATCACTATATATATAGTGTTGAATGTCACTATATATTATTTTCTTATTTTGTCTGTAGTTTTCTAACATTGGTTTTATTTTGGCCACTGAGCACGTTCCTGTTTTAACTTTCTCTTGTGTACTGTGATTCCAAATGTATAGACATGGTGCTCTAATGCCTTTTTTTTTTTTTTAATAAATTTTACATTTATTACGAGAGTTTAGCGACTATAAACCCTTATAAAGGTAAGGCTAGTAGAATATTCCCTTTTTAAATGAAAGGCCCCTTCTTGGCATTTAAGTTTGGAAGGGATTTATTTCTATTTCTGCTGCTGATGCACTGTGTGACAGTCGGTCCATGCTTTTCCCTTTGCATGTTTTCCTTCGTTAGTGAATCATATATCACTCTTAATTCCACAGTACTTTAGGAGCCTTGAATGAAAGACTTAGTAGCAAGGAGTATTTACAGCTTCTCCAGCTCTGTCTTTTAGAGAGAGGTGTTTGTCCTAGAGCGAGTTCTGATTTAAAACAATATTGACCCATTGACATGTTGTTTCCAAGGTTGTTCATATAGAAGGAAGTGTTTGTGGTGGGTGGAGGAAATGTCTTTCAATCAGAGTTGCTATGCAATTAGAAGAGCAAGAACCGCCTGCATTACACATCTGCAAGTCTCAGGTGGTTTTGCAGCACTCTCTTGATGAAGATAGGATGCCATTATTATCCATTATTCTGTGATGCAGTCTCTCCTTTGACTATTAATGTTCTCATGTGACTAATTCAGGAAAGACCAGAAATCTTTCTGGTGAATAATTAACACTTCCTGTCCTGCTCAAGTGGCTTGTAAAGACAGATTCAAAAGGTAAAAGAAAAACACGGTGTTGTATATCATTATATAGTAAACTAAACTGATGCATGTTACCATTCTTTCCAAGTAAACTAAAATACTGGAAATTCCATCACTTACTGGCATAACAAGAACTCTAGCATTACAGGTTAGAATTCAGTTGCCTGAGCTGACATGTCTTCTGAAGTGCATCTGAAATTCAGATAACTGAAATTCCTGGTTGCTTTTGAAACTACTGTAATCAGAAACCCAAACTAAACAGAACTAGACCAGGGCTTTGAGAAACTTAAGCCTATGGATTTCAGAGGGTGCTGTAATTTTCGGTTTCTTTTTTTTTTTTTTTTTTTTTTTTCTTTTTTTCTTCAGATCAGGTTCCCAACACACTCCTAGATGCTGTTGAGACAGAAAGTGATTTAGCTGATTCTTATTAGCATTATTTCTCTCCCTATTATTTCAGTTTGCTGATTTAGAAATGAGTTTCTGATTTCTGTTAGCAACATATTTGATGCAGATTTGCATAGGGAAATGCTTTTAAGTAGTCTGTGTTATGGTTGGAAATGTTGAAATTGTGAGGATTTTTATTTATATATACACACATATAACTTTAATTTCTTTGCAACTTTTGATAGAGAACTATAAAAATTGAAATGGCTTCTTCTGCAGCATTCATGTAGATGAATTGTGTAGCTAATGACTTATTGTAGCACAGAAGAATGCACATGTGTTATATCTGTTTTCATCCTGAAAATTGATAAAAAGAAACTTGCTGTTTGAACACGGCTTTCACATATGAAAAATACTATTAGAATAGTTAATGTCATGAAAATAAAATTAGAGATGATTTTTTATTATTATTTTTGAGGTTTACTTAAGGCCACTCAACCATTAAATACTTTAGTCAATTTATTGTCCAGATGGGTTTGTACTCTTTAAGGTTATGTAGTAAGATTATGACACAAGTAGGAGCTCCAAAGCCTTGTATTCTTTGGGTGTCCATGAAGGCAGTTAGAGAATAGGGTAAGGCAAATAATGTACCTGATCCACATCCTAGGATTTATTACTATCTGGTTAATCAACAGTGCTCTCCTTTCTTCTATTTAGCTTGCTTGTCCCTCATCATTTATGCAGGACAAATTCTGAAGGCAGATGTTACATTTTTAGTAGCACAGTTGAGTACCTAGGAAGCACATGCTTTTTCTTCAGTATATGGGGAAGCTGGTCTACTTTTTTAAGTATATACCTAGATATTACCTCTGTCCCCAAAATCAATCATTCCTATATCCTTAGGTCATTATGGCTGCAACAAGACTACTACTAGGACATGAAAGACAAGTGTCTTCTACCAGCTAGCTGGACAGATGGTCTGAGTTGATGTTTATGTATGTTTGTTTTCATCTGTTTACTTGTGGATACTGTTCAGAAAACACCGTTACTGCTAAAATCATGTAGCATGATATGTAGCAAACACTGAATGTGGTATTATCCTTACCACAAAAGATAAAAGCTGCTAGTTCAATTTGTACCATCTAAAGATAGCTATAGATGTGTTTAATACTCTTTGATTCTAGTTGAATTAATGGAGTGTAAACATTTTATTTGAAAGGTTATAGATAGCATCTTACCTTCCCATAACAGAACAAAAACATCTACATAAATTGACTTAAGAAATATGGTGCTTCGAGAGCTAAAAACCCCGAAATTTTCATATGCCAATCTACTGTTTGCAGGGAGTAGGATGTTAAGTAAAAGTATTGGGAAGTAAGGAGTCAAGAAAACAATGTAATGAAGTTCATAATTTACCTATTTGCTATTCATTAGTTTCATAGTTGGAGGCACCTTTTTTTTTTTTTTTTTTTTTTTAAATTCTGTTAGCTGCCACTTAATTTTCCAGACTGCTGTGTTGCTTTGGTGAAAGTGGAGAGTGAGAGAAGACAGTGTGCTCCCTTCTCAGAATGGTCATTTCGTGAGTAAAGGATGCAGCCTAAGGTGCAGAGATGTGTGATTAAAAACTTAAAGTCAAGCACAATCATGGGAACTTTACTTTTTCTTTCTCTTATTTTATTTTTATTGGAGACTAGAGATGACTGAAGAGTTATGAGCCGATACTGCTGCTTGCTTGATTTTTAAAACTTCTTTTATCTCCTGCTTCTATTTAGGATTCAATATTAATTTGACAGGGTTAATGAAGCAGTGGAGTTGCAGTTTGCAGCTGCAGCCTGTTAGAGTTGTTAGGTAGTTAAAACTTGCTGGTTATCCTTGTGTACCAAGGTTACGCATGGCTTGCATGAGAGTTCAGGATGAGGTAATGTTACGGGGCTCATTTTTACTACCTACTGTTAATGACCACTCTGTGCTTGATTACTGTGCCTTTGCCTAAGATTACCTACAGAAATGAATAAAAAGGTGATCTAATGAAAGAGCCTTTGCTGTTTGCTCTGCATGCATGCAAATGAAATATTTAACTTGCCCCCAATTTCCCACTGTCTGAATTAGGTGAAATAGGTGTACTGACTGTGATTTATCCTTTTTGACTCGATTAGTAGAGAAAAATAAGTAGTTGAGGCTTGTTCCCACACTTTTTCCATGTCTTTTCAAAATAGGAAAATGATGAGGATAACATAATGGCTTCTGTGAGTGCTACGCTACCTTGTTTTTGTTCATGTAAATAAATCCAGTCTGTCTACTTTAAACACTTAGAAAATAATAAAAGCTACCTTGTGAAAATGACAACTGTGAAGATTACAGTTTGCGTTTGCATTAATCTGGATCACCGAAGAGGGAAAAGCCAAAATACCAGTCTGGGTAAAGGTTCCCTTCTCCTGTCACTGGATGAAGGATGCGAGATGAAAGATTGTTTTTTTTTTCACTAGATGTTTAAAACCCTTGAACTTTAAAGCAAAATGTGCATGCTGAATTCTTTCTACCCTGGTAATTGAAATGTAATTGCCTGAGACTTTGGAAGTGTGCTGTGTGAAATAGGAGAAAGTCACAATGCGTTAAGTAGGGGGTCTCATCCCAGCTTTGGATCTGACTCCCTTTCTAGAAAGTGCTATTCTCTGCCCTGTCATCCACTGAATGGCACGTGGAGCAGAACATTTCTCATGGCTAGATGACCAGTAGTAGCTTAGCGGAGAAAAGTGAGCTGCGGGTACAGCTGGTTCACAATGCCCTCTGCAGTAGTTGCGATCTTACTTAGGGGTCTTTTACTTCAACGATGGTGGAATAAGAGCTTCTAGGAGTGAGCTTTTGAGGCACAACATGAGAAAGGCTATCACACATGTCTACACTTGGGAATTAATTTAGACTGTGGCAAAACTTTGAAAGGAGGTGGGAAGGAGGGGAGGGTGAAGCATGTTCATATTTTCATTATTCCTTTAGTTTCCTTGTTATGTTTTCTAAGTCCTCACAAGTAGAAAAGAAAAACTAGATATTTTTATTTTTGTCAGAAAATGAAACTTAACAGTTTTAGGTGACCTTGTTCTCTCTGTCCTCCAGCCATTAAATTTTAGATCTGCTGTACTTGCATAAAGGCTTTAGTTATAAATTTATAGGGAAAATGTCAAGTGGCTTGGCACAAAATTTGATCTATCTTGTTAATTATGCAAACTTCACATACTGCTTAAAACTCTTTAGCAAAAAACCTCACTGCTTATGTGCAATTGTATTATGACGAAGCAAGGTACGTGTTACAGAATGGTAAATACCAATACTTTCTATAATTTTACTTCAGATGTTGGGGGAGTAGGTAGCATATTGGAGGGTAATGTTTAAGATGTTTGAGAGATCCTGATAATATATTTACTTAAAACAGGCTAGTAATGGACTTCATGTAGTTCAGAAGAATAAACTAGTGCTTGTCTTGAATTAGTTGTATGAATCAACAGAACTTGCATGTGTAAAATGTAAAAGTGGACTGATGTAGGTCAAGCTAGTTAAATTTAGGAGCTTAGATTTGTGGGTCACTGATTAACTCAACAGATTGGTTATGTCAAAGTTGTTTCCAAACAAGACTTACTGCTGTTGATAACACGTTTGATTATTAAGCTAAATACTAAACTAACCCCTCTGTGATTTAGCATGCATAGGGTTTACTTAGTTGCATTTCTCATTAGTTAGATGCTGAGAGGAGATGAGATTAGCAGGTTTTATTTATGTTTTGGCAGATTATTGTATAACACTTTCTTGTACTGCTGAACTGCTAAGATGACAAAATTAATAGGAAATGTGTTGTGGTTTTTTTTTTTTTAAAAGCCTTCTACTTGTTTCTTCGAGCTTTACATGATTTGTTATTATTTGTAAGTGCTAGCCATGTACATTCTGCTTTGCAGAGCTGCCAGAGAGAGACTGAAATACCAGATAAATACATTTTTTATTAAAACTTTGATTTTACTAAACCTAAATGTGGAACAGCAATCATATGAAAATATTTATTTGTACGTTGGAGACACAGAGCCCCCTAAACTGGAAAAATAATTTATCAAGTTGACATTATGCAAAATTGTCAACTGCTAATAAATCAGTGTGTTCTGCACTAGAATAGTTCAAAATCCTAAAATGGAATTGCTTTCCAAAGTAATTGGGTAAAAGAGGACAAGTGCCATACAACATAGAGCAGGAAATACCTGAGGCTACCAGAGGCACAGATGAGTTCAGCTACAAAAGTATAGTTATAAAGTTGGGGAAAATGCATAGGATATTGGAAACCAGGTTATTTGTTATCTTACTGCAAACATAAAGGGGGAGATTTATGAATGAAAGTGTCTATGGGGAATGCTGAATGCTTTCCACTGGGTATTCACTTGCTACTTACATGAGCAAAATTTGAGTGGTGACTGTTTGAGAGCAGTGGGCAGGGTTGCTTGTACACTGCAACCTGTGGGTAGTTATTTGAAATAAATTCTAGAGGAAGTGCAGAACAGCTTTTTGTTGCAGTGGATAGGTACTATCAAACTACGGCTTTGGGAAATAAACAGTACGAAAGGACTCAAACTTTATTTTACCTCTCATATGTCATTAAGAGGAGTGATGATGATGCTGGAATTGATAAGGCTGGAAGAGATTTGTGAGAAAAATAGCTAAAACTTATTTCTACAGCTTGGAGCATGAAAATGAAAAAAATTAAGTTACATTGATAGAGATCATGAATCAATGGACATTTTCAGCCTAGGGTGTATTACAGTCTCAGCTTCCTTGCTGAAATTGTTTAGCTTTTTGTACCCTTTCAATATTGAAAAGCTTAAGACTGAAATAAAACCACCTGAATTCTGATCATGTAAGATAGGGTCTAACATTTTTCTTCCCTTGTGAAAGTTGAGTTTTTACTTATTTACTGGGAAGGCCTAGTTAGAGAAGCCCTGAAAGGAACACGAGTGGGTTAAAACCAGAAAGAACTCTTTATCTTTCATGGTTAACAAGGCAAACATAGTTCTTGTAATCAAATGTCCTTCACTGAAAGTCCAAATATAATAAATGATTTCAAAGCATTTAAATGACTTTTGTGTCAAATCCCATTGACACTCAGGGGAGCCTTTAAAAATGTTATTATCCATGCTTATGTAATGTGATCAGACAGTGATTGTAGGCTTGTAGGACTGAATCCAAAGCCAAAAACATGGTGAATATCTTAGTGGGGTCATTTAATTCTGTAGCAGAGTCAGCATTTGACAGACTTGTGCTTGACTTCGCTTAAATGCATTTAAAATGTCATTGTATAGTCCTTTTATAAAGCATGTATACGTTTAATATTGCAGCAGTTTTTAACAACTTTGAAAGAAGTCACATGTTGGAAAAGATAATACAATTTTATGTTCTAATGTTTTCCCCAACTGGCAGGATAATGGAGCACCAACTGTTGTGTATCTGTCTGTAGTTAGCATTCAGTCTTGTAGTGAAATTTGAGAATATTCAAGTGAAGAAATGTCATAAAACAGGATAACTAACTGTAGCTCTGTCCATACTTTGCACCTGTGAAAATGAGTGATAAATACATGGTGACTTAATAGTATTTTAAATATCAATATGAAATGTTTTTCTGTGTCTGGACAGAAATGTAATTATTTTCATCCTAGGTCTACAACAATTATTTGCTATCATAAGGCAGTATTTTTTTTGACTTCTTACTGGTTACTCTTTTGTGTATACTTTATGGCAGAAACCATCTTGTATATTTAAAAAAAAAAATTCCCCATTAGTAAGATGCATCACTCCACAGTAATACATTATTGTTTCTGCTCACAAATTTTTTTGGGAGAAATATGTTCTCAGCTTTATGTTCACATTCTCTTTATGACTACTTCTTTGACAGTCTCTGCAGCAGTATACCTAATTTTTGTGTCATTTGACCTATTTCCAAACACTTTTGAGTTGGAAATGACTTCAGGTATTTGTTGTGCTTCAAAAAGGTATAGTCATTCTTCTCTGTAAAAGATGCAGATTTGCTGCATGAGTATGTTTAGAGCTCACAAAATGGTCTACAAGTTTGAGAGAAAAATTTGGAAATCCTAAATTTTGTAGGTCAGTTCTCATGTTGCATTTTAATTCCTGTACAAGTTTCTCTGCAGCTTCATTGTGCAATATGTTTAAGTATCTCATGGAAACTTTCTCCTATCCTTATCTCATTTCCTTGTGCCTTAGAATGCATACTGTGACGGTGTGTTGGGAGCCCCAGTAGCAATAGGGTTCCCCCTGAATAGTGCAATCAAGTAAGTTGCTCGAGGTAGGGAACAAGACAGGATTACTGAACACATTGACCAGGGTAGGGGGAACAATTTAGATGATGGTAATAGGTAGGGGGGGAAAAAGGTATTTCACATCCAACTTCAGTTCAGCAGGTATGCTCAATCAGTGGGTTTTCAAATCCACATACTTTCCTGTTAAATGTGGAGGAGAGGGGGAAACGCAAGAGATGTCACTAGTATGGATGTTTAACATTCAATGCTATAAACTTAAAAGTAGTTTGGAATATTTTTACTTTTATTGCCAGTCTTTGCCATAATAAGCATTTGATACCTGTACCTAAAAACACCCCTTTAGTTTCAGTGAGATGGGGATGCCTGCACTGGGCAAGAGGTAGTCCTTGTGTCCAGACAAGCTGTAAGTTCTAGTGTTCCAGGGTGTGATGTTTGATACATTACAATTTCAAAAGCCTTAGTAACTTGGAAGATGAGATGGTAATGAAAAAAATGCATTTTTCCATCCTCACAAATTCTACTTTTGTAATTACATGCAATATCGATAGAATGTAAAGCTTTCATGCAACATAGCTTTTATGGAGAAGGCTAATGTATTTAGAGGTGTTCTGCTTTCCCCTAACCAACCTTTGACTTATTTGAGACACTTCTATGAAATCACACAGCTTTTTTTCGTATTCTATACTATAAATGCCAGAAATAAAACTGCAATCACTGACCTTCAGCTGCATAATGGTGAGATAAAAAGGGCATTGCTTTGTACATCAGGGAAACTTCACTCGAGTGAAGACCAGTGTATTCATCTGGTTAGTCCAATTCATAGGCTTTTTTTTTTTTGCCTTTTTTTTTTTTTTTTTTTTAAACCATGTAATGCTTTTGTTCCAACTAAAAGTGATGACTTAAAATAAGATGTTCACCTTTAAGGAACAAAAAGTAGTGCAAGGAAGACAGATATGACAATCAGTCCCATTGACAACTGAGAGGAAAAGAGGCAGTTCATTAAAAAACTTACTTTTTTTCCCTTTGGACCATTTTGTCGCTATTATTGAGGAGGCTTCCAGACCTTCTTGTGTGTTCTGTGATGAAATGTTCACAGTGTATTAAAGAAACAAACCCTGCCTGCAGTGTGTGACCAGTTTTAGTATAGGTGTTATAAAGGAAAAATAAAAACTACTGCAGTGTAGTTATGGTTCTCTTGCACAATAGCAAAAATACAAAAATGAATATAACTCTTGTTCCTCTGAAACTGCTAACACAGCAATGTTTGTATTGTTGTAACTGATGGGTAAACTATGACAGGTGAATTAGTTAAATGGAAGCTAGAATTGTATGTGTGTCTTGAAGCTTTAGGAAAGTGTTCGTCACTGATTTGCAACTAGAAAGAAAATTTAGTTTTAATAGCAAAAATAGTGTGAGATTGTTGGGGAGATGGGAGGATTTGTGTGTGTTTGTTTATTTGTTTGTTTTTCCTTTTTTTTTCCCCCAGAATGAGTATTATAGCAGGGAAGAACTTGTTTTGTATTGTTAAGGCATTTAATCTCAAATATGAGGGTTTAAAGAACCATGTGGTTTTTAATTATGTTTAGAAAGTTGTCTAGAGGAAATTACTATTAAGCAGTATATATTATTTTTTACTCTTATGTTACTAAAACCAAGAGCTGACTGCATGAGCTTGACTGTTGTAGTGTGTTATGCCTATTACCATTTCTAGTCAGTTTAGATTTTCCAGACGTTTCACAATCCATAAATTGATATTAACAATGTTCTTTTAGAAATATACATATATATTTATATATATCACTTATGTTGAACCATTGGGCGTTAGTACTTTCTTATTAACTCAAACATGTAGTCTGTATAGTTGACTTTAACAAAGAAGCTATGTTATCTTTTTTTTAAACTTCAGGATATAGGGAAGCAAAATTTGGTCATTTGGTCAAATTTGGGATACAGAATGTGCATCACACATTTACATAGAAAATTAAAATCTTTATAAATCTTTAGTAATTTTGATAATTCTAATTCTCAGATGACCCACAAATTAAATTTTGAGGGAAATGTAATTCTGAAATCTGAGGCTTCAACCAGCTAAAAAGCCTGAGGTCTTCACTTATGTTTTTAAAAAGGGACTGCTAAAAAAAAGTGTCTCCTTTGCTTTTTTTTCCTCTTGTTTTTTACAGAGACATTTAAAGGCTTTGAAATTTGTTTTATCAGTGGAACTGTTGGAACTGTCAAACCACTTACTTGCTTTTGTTGAATTTAATAACGTTTCAAGAGCAGAAATGGGAGCTCAGGCAAACCTTTGCTGAGGGAGCAGGAAATGAGTTGAAATATACGGTATTATTCACTTTAATGTTGTTCAGGGATTTTGTGAATGACTCTCTTACTCTGTTTAAATAGATTAAATATTCATGTTTGATTTCATGGAGTTTTTTTGGTGACAGTACCTCCCAATGTGTTCATTCTCCCACCTTCTGATTTGCTAGTTCTTATGTTGAAATGAGAAGTAGGAAGAAATAGCCCAGATTGTAATGTAGCGTAAAAAGGAGGCAAACAAATACATTTTTGTGTAGATTACTCTGTTTTCTTTTATTTACTAGGGAATTTTTCTGGGTTATTTTGCATATGTGATACTGAATCCTGTAATACTATAAGTTACGAGATTTATCCTATTTCTCTTAATATAATACTCAGCATTTCCTCTTCTATGAATAGTGTGTAAGATCACCACATCAATAAATGCGTTTGATTTTTATATACTACTGATAGGCTTTTAATAGTACAGTCCAATTTGTTGTGAGTGGTATTTGTTCCCTATAGATTTATTTGCAGACGTTGCAGGCTGGACTGTCATATAGTAGTGCCCACTGCAGATGGCATTCACTGCAGCTTTGCAATACAAATGTTAGCAGGCTGTGATTTAACTTGGGTTTTGTAGAGCTGAGGGATGGTCTTTTGAACTGGGTGAAAGTTCTACTGTGACTCATCTGTCGGTACTGAAGTGTGGTAACCTGTTTCTGTAATACTTTTCCTTTATGCAGTAAATTCTCATTAGTGTTTCTAGTAGTTCAGCTGATCCAGTGTTTACAACAGCAGGAACCCTTGTGTGCCGATAGCTTGAGTTATAAAATGTTTCACAGATGTTAGAGTACCTAGAGAATTATAAATCTTCAGCGGGAACTGGCAGAGACTCACAGAGTGCAGATTTTGTAACATGGTAGAAAAGGCAGTATGCTAACTTCAGTCCTGTGTGGGTAATTTTCTGTGATGACTTGTCATCTTAGGGGTCATTGATACAACCCATTAGGTGGTTATACCTATCGTATATTTGAAAGCATATAGCATCATCACAGTTTTTATAGAATAAACAGTCAATTTAATTTTTTGACTTTGGCTGTGTGAAGGCCAAGGGCAAGTAAGCACCACCTAAGATGAGTAGTCTCTCCCCTACTTGCTTTGCCATTTTTGTATTGCCATGTATGATTTTTTTTTTAAGAGTTATGTGGACTTTTTAAGCCAAAAGCTAAACTGAGATTTGGCGTCTGGGCCACATTTTCTGAGAAGGTCAGCTAGACACTGGAACAGTTTGCCAGTTCTTCATAGGATGTGCTCAAGAAAAGACAGGTGGAATATTCACTATTAAATAACCTCTTGTATTAGTATAGAACACTGTGGGAGACAGCTGGTCTGGTTTAGAAACTATTTCAATTTATCCCATATGTAGCTCATACCAGAAACTTCTTTCAGGAAAAGTGATTTTAAGAATGCTTAAGAATTATTTTTTAAAAGTTACTTTTAAAGTTGGCTACAGTTGCATACATATCATAACACCTTCATTACTTCTTCTCTCAATTGCCCTAATACCTTTAAGAAAACCAGTTCTGATTAGAGAATATTGTTGCTGTAGATCTGACTGCCTTTTCAGCTGTTAATCAAGTAAATAAGCAATAGGATTTGATGTTCATGCCTCTTGTTCTAACTTAACAAATTCTGGGGATCTCCAGGATCGATGGGTGGTAGCTGGAAGTATGCCTGTGGGCAAGTGATTTGAATATGTTTGTAGTAGATTTGGAGCAGTATGATTAACAGCATAAGGAATTATGTACAGTGTTTTGTTCCTTGTCAGGGATAATAGTAGCAGCTTAGAAACTTGTACAGTGATGAATGTGAATTAAAATTATTTTCAAATAGTGAGTCATTTAAGCCTATGAGATAAGTGCACACTAAAATGTCACATCTTCAGTCTTGTAGTTTTTAATGTCCACATTTTGTAACTTTGATTTCCTATGCTCTGTTTAGAAGATAACACCTAGAACTTGAATGCAAAAGTGCATATCATGGTGTTAGTCACGACCTAATGTGTGCTTTAATTTGTATAATCATCTATGTTAGTAAATAATTTGAGAGCCATGCAATCTGGCATGGTAGCGGACTAAATATTTTTGTGATTGCTTATTTTTCAGTCCCTTGTACTTCAGCTGGTAGAATGGAGTTTGCTTTGCTACAATTCACATCTTCCATCTATGCAGGCAGGTTATATAGGTGAGGGTACTTTTTTTTTTGAACAGTTTCATATGTCAGATGGGAGTCAAGTTTAGACTGAGGAGAAAATCCTTCTAACAGTTGTGATGAGGGTATTAAAAGCAAAATCAGGGTGTTTATCTATGATGGTCTGTGTTTCATTTTGGCACTCAAGATTTTATGGGTTTTATTTTATTTTTTTTTTTCCGCTCCCTCAGTGTCATTTATTTTAGTAATTGTCTAAAACTGATGGACTGGGTGAGATTGTTTGCTGAGGTTTTTCTTCTGTATCCAGTTCAGTATTTTGCCTTGTTTATCTTGATCTCTGATAATGAGATTTGGGAGGGTGGGAATCATGAGTGAAAAACAGTGGAAAAGAACTTTCTTGATAATTTTTTACTTTTTTTTTTTGGTGTAGGTTTTGTGTGTGTTTTCTTTTTGTTGTTGTTTTTTTTTTTTTTTTTTTTTGTTTTGTTTTGTTTTGTTTTTTGTTTGTTTGTTTTTTAAATGATATTATTACTGTGCAAAACAAGGCTGTAGGGAAAGGTATCTGAAAGGTATCTGTGGATCTGTTCTTTTCCCCTGATCCTTTTTGCTCTCCCTGGGTACGGATGCTCATACTGGAGTGTAGGGGATTAATTTTCAGGCATGCTGCAGTTAGTTGAACATGCAGAAGAGCAAACAGTTCTTGATCACAGTCAGAAGCAAAACAATTGAGGCCTCTGACAAGGTCCCTAGCATTTTGGATATTTTAACTAAAAATGTTTTACTGGGGTAGCTAGATATATTAACTACCCAATCTTGAATATTTGGGAATGAATTACTGCTGTTTCCTTCCGGCATTTTGAGAAATACGTTTTTTTACATATATTTTGAAGGTATAGAAGGAGATGAAAGATGGAAAGAACAAGGTAAGCTTAGAATAATCTAAAATGCATAAAAATGCCAGTGCAGCTCCATAAGGAACAAACTCTTGTCTGTTAGATCCAGTTCGGCACTGGTGCTGTTGGTCTGAGTTGGTTTTTGTGTACCATGCTCATTCTATTGCAGTGACTGTGGTAGTGACCATAGCGCTGCGAAAGAGAAGGGAAAGTTTTTATCTGCCTATATAAAAGAAAAAAGGAAAAGCATCTGTATAGTTATTAAAAACATTTACATACTATGACTCAAAATACTTTTGTTTAATTGTATCATTTTGTTTTGATTGTTTCATTATTTACATAGAAAGTTAAATATGAAGACATACATACAGTCAACTTTCCCACCACAAGTAGTTATTCTTTTATCAGGCATTTATTTTCAAGAGTTTGTTTTCTCTGTAGAAGAGATGAATAAACACAGACTTGTAATATGCCAGTTATATTCAGTGAGTCAGGTTCATATTATCTTGGATTAGTGTGCTAAAAGGAAATGCCAAAGACTGTCCACTAAAAGAATGCATAGGATGCTCTTCATCCTGTTTTTGAAGCAGCTTTACTACTCCTTAGTTGTTCTGTATTTGAACCAAATCATGTTGTTACAATTATAGAAAACCAAATAACTAGGTTTGTAAGCTAACTGCAGTTAATGAAATTGAAGATAATAATTCAGTATTTGCTGTTAGATCGGAGATGAGCAGGTGTATAAATTTTATTTTGCAAGTAACATTTTATCCTTCTGGAATTGGGGTGGAGTATTTAAGGTGCTTTTTCTTCCTGAAAAATACAGAGTGCTACTACTTCTGTTGTATTTGCTCTTGGAGATCAGGCATTTGTACTCAGAATGCTTAAAAAAGCAAGACATTGACACTGTGGAGCATTACATTATTTTAAAGGTGTTCCTTGTTCTACACCACAAATTCTGGACACTATAGCTGAAGTGAATTGGGCCTAGGATGTTTATTACAGTGATCCTGTATTTTTATGTTTAGTTCTTTAGCCCAGTTAAATGTATTTGAAGCATTTTTCTATGCAAAGTAAAATTGAGAAGAGTTTTGAAATAACATAGCTGGATAAAGTGCAAAGTTGAGGCAGCTATTCCTCCTAGGCACATGAGTTGTAGGATTTGAGGGAAGCAGCACATTTACTTGCAGTCCAGTTGCTGAACTCTACCACATCGTTGAGTCATTAACTTTCCAACATCCTTGGAATAAGAAAGGAGTTGACTGGTGTGCCCCAGGTCAAGCTCAGGTCTCAGAAATCATGCTGAAAATGTAGGAGGCAGTTGAGGCTTTCAGACATTAAAATATCCTTTGTATGCTTAATGTTTTAATCACAAGTTTAAAAAAAAAAAAAACCAACCTGAAGCAACTGACGTTCCCCACCTTACCCCCCTCCCTCCCCCCCCAAAAAAAACAGCCACAAAACAAACAAAAAACCAAATAAAATTCCAAAGAAAAATATCATTTAGGTATCATGAAGAATATTGTGAGTGTATGGATCACAAGTGGTAGGGGAGGCAGTGATTCTTCTCAGGGGTAGCAGGAAGAGAAACAAATGTAATGATGTATGGCATGCTGTCTTGCGTAAAGGTTTCAAAACTTACATGGTTTGCAGTGTTCCCTCTGCTACTCAGTCTTTCGAGCACTTCCATTTCATTCTGGATTTCCTGACTTAACAGTGCAGTTTTCCCCTGTCATCCCCTCCATGCCCCCCGTCCCCCCCCTTTCAGGATTTGTCTTTTAACGGGATGATCTGGGACAGTTTATAGAGCATACATCATTCATAACAAGTGAAGGGTCTGAGGGCTGAAGGCAGTGTTCATGGCCAGCATCCACTCTGTCTTGGAAGCTCCTGAGAAGGGAACTTTACACTGAACACTTCTCTGAAAAGTAGATGCTGCTTATATATAAACTATCAATGGAGCTGTAGATAACAAGGTATCGTATGTCATCTTTCACTGAACTAATGATGCTTTAGTGTATGGCTTCTTTGGTATTTCTTTACTTGTGTTTGTGCCTGGGTGCACATTTATGGGAAGAAAAATCCCCATCTCTTCTACGTTCATATTAGTATCTTGCATATAGTGTTGGGGGTTTTTTTGAGGGCTTGTTTGCCTTATTTAAATGATGTTCCCAAACATGTTTATATTGGCTTGTTCTTTGAATGTTGTGTTGTTGTAAATCTTACCTGATTTATTTAGTTTATTTTCAGACACTTCTGAAGTTGGATGTTTAACACTGTAACATCTTGAAGGAATTGTTTATAAGAAGTTTTATGCTGGTTAAAAATTACGCATTCCTTGGAATTGTGCTGAACTCTGGCTTGGTGATAGAAAACCCAGAAGTTACATATGAGAGGAGATATCTTCTCAGTTTGAAATATCCAATGTGTTCTTCTGGGCCAAGACTCTGTGTAAGGTGTTGGTGCAAATATTATAACATTTCTGCAGTATAGCAAGTGAATGGCACTCTGCTTCTTTACTCCGGGGTATTTTTTGAGCCTGCGAGTCTGTTCACTACCTGAGAGATGTGAAATCTGGTACAGGCTTCTACCCAAGACCTGTAAGGAAGCTGACTGAAATTCCTGGGTGACTAAGATAAGCATTCAAACCTGCTTTGTGGTACCAGCGAGGTAGTTCTGGGTGGTTGAAATACAGCTGACAGAGTCTGCCAGAAAGGACCTCAGTGGTTTTTGCACTGGTTATGATGACTTACAGTGGTTTATTTAACTTTTAAAAGGGACTTTTTTCTTCTTCTTCATCTATTTTTCTTTCTCTTATTTGCCTTTTATTTTACCAGCAGGGCAGAATTGTTTTCTGCCAGTATAGGTGGATCTGCTTTTAGGAATGTTTTATTTAAATAGTTGACTGGCAGATTGATCCTAGTGTATATAAATGCTTGATATGATTTATTTCAAATTTCTGAAGGAAGAGCTGAAGTACTCTTACTCTCTAGAACAGTATCATGAGATGTGGCTGTGATTTCCCACCCAAGAACTAAAAATGGACTTTGTGAGCACTGCTTATCAGCAGAGCATTGGAGTGTCTGATCTGAAGAAAAAGATGAAGTTGATAAGATTTCATATTATAAATCTGAAGATGATTGTGTTGTCATAGGGCAATGTTAGTTATTACCTGCATGTAAATAATAATGTCCTTGAGGAATTGTTGGAAGTGGGTAGTTCAGAGCTTTCAAATTTTATTCCTACTTTACTAAAGACCTCTTAGACTCTGTTAATACTTAGTATTTCAATCTTTTTACTGTCTTTTAAATAGTAGATTACACATTTTTCAGGAAAATATTTTGAAGATTTTGGAGAAATGTTTGGTACAGGATTTTGCTGCTGAGATTTTTTTTTTTTTTTTTTTTTAATTGCAGAGACATGTATTCATGGGTATATGAAGCTTTTAGCTTTGGAGGGCAGCAACTTTGTAATCTCAGCCAGAAGCCCCGTTTAATCTGATCTAAGTTCTTACAACCTGCCTTATGTAGTTTAGATGCATTGGATTCTTTGCAGTTTATTGTATGAATTGTTGGAGAAGGCTTTAAATTGAAACTCTATCAGTGCTTTTGCGTCAGAACCCATAATATGTTTTGTAAGAGTAAGGAGCTACTTTGTTACTGTGTATTTTTCCCATTTTCCCCTCTTACTCTTGTGTACTTGTGCTCTGCTCTTCTCTGGCCTTTTTGTCCACAAAGCACTTCAGTGTCTTTGTATATTTAAAACATAAAAACTGCTTTAGCCAAAGAGTTTTAAAAGAATGCTTTAGTGTAGCCGTTGAAAAAAATAATAAATCAATATAAAGCTACTTCATTGGGATGCATCAGCATATCTTTTGAGTGTGGAAAGCTGCCAGAAGGTCATTGCACTAGTACACTGTGCTGTGTGTAAAGTTTATCCTCCATTTCATTTCAATTTGAAGTCAGGATTATGAGGTCCTTATGAATGTGTGACTCGCTAACTGAAGCATCATTTTCAGCAGTTTACCAAAAATCTTGAAGTTATAAGCAGCAGTTAAATTGTTCATGGTGAAAGTTAGGCGTCCAAAACCCAAAAGCAGAATACTCATATTTTCTAAGCAAAAAACTCTGTAGTGGTAGTAATCTTACTGATAACGCTTTTCTAAATGAACCGGAATTCTTATCACTGAGTGTAACCGTATAGAATAGCTGATGAAGAAGAGGACATTGCATTTGTGGGATATTTAATTTGAGCTTTTAGTTCTCTTAATAATCTTCTGAGTGTATGTGAATGTTTCTGGTTGCCAAGTTCTCTACAGGTTCACCTGCAGTTATGTTGCACTTCTGCTCTTTTATTTGGGAAAAATTTGGTGTACATCATTCTTGAAGAACAACTGAGCTGCCTAGGTATAAAAATATAAATCATTGTTTAAACTGTCCAAAAAATCTTGCCTGTATCCTCTTAACAAGATCATAAATTAAGGAGGAACTGTAAAGATCAAATATGCAGCATAGATGAAATCAGTGAGGTGACTTCTGATTTAGAAAAGCAAAATGGCTTTCTTCAGAAACTGGTGTACAGGATATACAGAACTTTCAAAGGACGATTGAGGGTCTTATTAATACAGTCTAATTAACCTCCTTCCTGTACAAGGTGAAGTGGTATGTGCTCTAAGCAAATGATGAAAAGTGTAAGGGAAATAGAGAATTGGATCAATTTTCTTTTAATGATAAATAATCCTTCTAGTCTGGTTGGATGAAAGTAAACATGTGGGCTATGGTTTTGCTTTTGCTGCGTGCCAGGATTCAGCTCAGAGTGAATTCTTCAGCAGAGCTATAAACCTTTGAAAATTGCTTTATAATGGAAACGGTGACAGACCATTAACTACAGTAGTATAAATGCATTGATTTGACATATGTATAGTTGTCCTAAGTTGCCAAATACACGAAACAGTATGTGCTGAATGTATAGGGAGGAGGCTTCTTTGTAGTTTTAACTAATTAATGACATTATTATTATTACGTTAAGGTTTCTGAAACAAATGACCCCTGATAATATTGGACAGGTATCATTCAGGGATACTGTAGTGGCACTGTGATCCCACTCCAGTTGCTATACTGGAAGGGGATCAAGAAGCATTTAACTTTATGCATTTAATCACCAGTGCAATTATAACACCACTGAAGCAGGTGTGTTTTCCTGCTACCAAGCCATATGAACTTTTGAATCATAAAGAATCATTACTAGATATAACGAGGAAAACCTTGTTCCCAATAAAAATGCAGAATTTGGGATTTTGCAGTCATACTTAATTAGCAGCTGTGACTTAAATATCTTTAAAATACCTAATGCATGCACACATGCTATATGAAAGCATTTTTTTCCTCTAGACTCCTTATTCTTCCATCCTCAAAAGACAACTGAACAAAAATTATTTTCAAGAATGACTATTATTCTGGTGTTGGTTTTCAAGCATTGAGAACATACACTTCTACTGTAATTTTTACTTATTTTTTTACTCTGATGCAGCTGCAGGATTCTTGCTATTGGTGAGCATTTACATTAGTAATGCTAGTTCACTATTACCTTAAAAACTGTAGGAGATGTCCTAATACAGACGAAACTGAGAATTCTATATTGGCCTTTGGCACTTGAGTGGAGTTAAGCTAGTATTAGTTTCCAGTGTTCCTGGTTTGCTTTTTCTCTTTACTCTTGATGGTGGGATGGGAAAGCTACGAAGTGCCTGACAGTCTGCTGGAGAATGTAGGATTTGTTACAAAACCTTCAGTATTTATTAGGTGTGCCTATTTAAGTTTCTTGGCAGAAAATTGTTTTCATTAGGGAGACTGAGTATCCTGAGATCAGACACATTTATGTATACTTCTTTTTAACTCTCTTCAAATGCGCAAAATTTCCACATGTAATTCATTCTTGAACCTTCAGATTGAGATTGTCTTTTTTAGATTCTGGCTATTCTGATCAACTACTGTACATCTAACAGTCTTGTCTTTGAGATTTATGGCTAGAATTTCAACTTAATTCTCTAGATGTGGTTTCGTATTGATAAAATCATTTACTGGGAGAGG
The DNA here is from genome assembly GCF_018691265.1 of Tyto alba. Taxonomy (NCBI): domain Eukaryota; kingdom Metazoa; phylum Chordata; class Aves; order Strigiformes; family Tytonidae; genus Tyto; species Tyto alba. The sequence goes on along the minus strand of NW_024881278.1, from coordinate 28,546,364 downwards.
GGGAAAGAAAAATAAATATCCAGTGAAGACAGAGTAGTATGTGCATTGATTTGGATGTTACCTTGCAATGGTATACTACCAAATGGCAAGAAAGAAAAGAAATAATACAGGGCATAAATTCAAGTAAATAACGTTCAGTGATTTTAGTGGAGTAGATAAGGCCATACCTTCATAAGAGTGTACTGGAAGAACCATATGTAAATGGAGTCAGGGAAGCAATCTCTTCAGTTTTATTAATTAGTTACATATTAATACATAGGATTTGAACTATGTTATTTTTTGATGTTTTATGCCTCTTGCTGACTCTCACTTTGCATTATACACCTCTAACTGGAGATGCAGGTGTTTATTGTGCTGAAATTAGGACCTTATGGTTGTCTGTGTGTGCATCTATCTGAAGACTCAGTTTATTTTGCTGTGGAGATTTGTAGACACAACAGTGCAAGGGATGATGTCTTGAATAGCCTCAAGTGTGTTTCATTTTTCTCCTTACATGTGATTTATTTATGACCTTTAAGGTCCCTTCCTCATCTTTATGGTCCCTTCCAACCCAAACCATTCTGTGATTCTATTGCTTAAAGTATAAATATGTTATAACTAACAGGATTTCCCATTTCTGTAAATTAATTCATTTTTCAAAGTCCCTGTTTCATTGATACTGTTTTCATGACTCTGTTGTTAAAGGAGTGGTGTTTTTTTCTTTTGGCAATGGAAGCACTTTTAATACCTACACTTGTTTCACACTATGCCCTGTGGAACTGTTGCATGCAATCGTTCTGTAGCCTTTGGAGTTTTAGAGCTGGTTGAAGTATCCTCTGCCTCAAACTTGCTCTGCCACTTGACTTTCTGAGCTTGTTTCACCTTGTGGTTTCCAATCTACATAATAATTTCATGTCACCATTTAGTTAAATGATTTCTTTTTTGACAGATGGAAGTACCTTCAAAGAGGGTTTAACTTTATATTCTGCCTTGGAGATAATACCATTCTATTTGATTTGATTTATCCATAAATATGAATGTCTTTCTGAATATCAGCTTAAATTATGTACAAGCGGAGATTGTAAATTATCAGTATAAAGCTTGCTTTCTAGGGATATTGTACATTTAAAATGTATACTGTAGTAATTCTGGTTTAGGTGCTGTTAAGCATGAAGCTTGACAAGTGAAATCTGGGAATTACCTTAATATGTCCGGTTAAAAACCATGATGATTTGATATCTGATTCAGAAGCAGGTACAATATCCCCAACCTACCTGTGACAGAAGGGTGTAGACAAGTTGGTGTAGATTTGCAGTTTCAACCATGCAATTCTTATTGCCAGGACTGACTTTGAATTGTAGCTTCACTGTAGTGAAGCCTTATTCACCTTTACACTCATGGTTTTTACTGTATGTTCCTAGAAATCTGAAATGTGTTGCTTTCCCTAGAAGTCATCTGTTCTAGGTAGAGTTGGCTGCTGTGACCAACTCTTCCCTGTGAAGTGGAAACAGAGGGCTGTACTGCGACCAGGACTGTTTGCTATTTTAGAGTTTCAAATAAAATTACCTCTGGAATTTTTTTTTATATTTTACATATTACAGATGAATTATATATTAGAAAAGGTTATCAGGAGCAAAGAAAGTTTCTATTTTGGTATTCTTACCTGTCAGTATGACCTCCTGGTGAATGCTGGAGTCACAAGGAAATAATTAATGTAAAAGAGATGTGGTTAACAAGATTTACTTCACAGAGAAAACAGTAATTTGCAGGTTTGCTCAATTTTAAGTCTGCCGAGAGAGCCTTTGGTGCTGTAGAGGAAATCCTAGCAATGAGAGGAGGGATTTGCAGTGTAACAGACCTGTCTAATATGTATTTTACTTGACAGACATTGATGTGACTCAGATAATACCTAATATGTTTGACGTATGTAAACTGCTTAATGCATTTTCTTTGTAAAGCTTTTGCTCTAATTAAATATTGCACTTTAAAAAAGGGTCTGATTGTTGATCAACACTTACACTGTGTCTAATAAAAAATACCATTTTCTTAGTTCTAGTGTAATGTTGATGGATCTGCAGTGATACAAGTAACTGTGTAAAAGAAACTATGTCCAAAAAAAACCCACTCAAAGTTTAGATTCTCATCTTACATAGCAGCCTCAGACTGACTTGGATGCCTTGAAAAAGCATATAAAAGGATCAGAAAGCGATCCTTGAAACTGTAACAGTGAACTGAAGTTATTTAGTTTACAAGGTCACTTGTCCAACAGCACTGTCCTTTCAGAAAATCTAGGGGGTTTTTGTTATGAATAAATGGCAGCCTTTTTCCTTTTTTTCACATAGCTGTATGTTGTGTGTGTGTTCTCCATTGTTGGTGTGCTGATAAGTAAATATTATATGAGGCTTTGGATTGATATTTAACAGTTGAGATGGTTGATTATACCACTGAAAACATTTGTCATTGCCCGTTCCAATGTCATCAATATGAACCATCTGAACTCTGCCTTTCTTTTTCTTTGCTGCCCCTGGGGTTTAATGGCTTTGCAGAGAAGCTCCTGCCTGGCATATTGAGCTGCTCCAGAAGGTCTAACCCATAAGCAGTGAGTACTGAACTGCAGCACACTAATGCTGTAGGTGTTGACTCACCATGCTGTTTTTAATTGCAGTTCTTTTGAAGGTAGATAATCTGTGCAGACTGTCAACATAGATATTGAATTTTTGGGTATATACCAATTTGATGATGTATTTGTATGGCTACAAATGCTGTTCTGCTTTTCTTTTCCTGGGAATTAACTTTTTGCCTGTGCACATACTGTTTGCATTTAAAACTAGCTTTCATGTGTCTGTGGCTCTTGCTATAGCTGGCAAACGCTTATGTCTCATATCTGCAGTGAACTGTGTTCTAGAATTCTTGAGCCTGATGTAAACCAGCTTTCAAATGTGCATGAATTGAAAAGCATCTGTAATGTTTTGATGTGACTAATACTAGGATAAGATTGACCAAGTCTGGATTTGTGCTGTTACTGGAAAATCATTCAAAATAGCCATTTGCAAACTTGGGGGGTGCGGGGGGCGGGTTGGGGTGGAGGTGGGTGGGTGGAATTCTGTAATTTTGATAGGTGTGTTCATTTGTGATAAAATTGCTTTGAAAAACATGTAAAAGTTTATTGTCTCGAGATAATAAATAGTTTTGATTTTTATAATTTGTATATTGTAAGATGCAGATCTCGTCTCAAATTTCCATCCATGTTTGGCTGGAAATAGAAACCAACTGTTTTGGTAGTCTCGATTGGTTTTGTGTATGCATCTTTCTAAAGATAAAGATGCAATTAATTTGGCTAAATGTTATATTTCAGCTAGAGGCTGCCCTGAGGAGGCAAGAAGATCTTGTGGGCATGGACAGTTTTGGTACAACATTGCCTGTCAATATGTGCTTTCAGACCTGTTCGGGGTGGTGTTAATGCTTATACGTAATGGCGGGGCTGATTCAGGAACTCTGAACAAATCAATTACTGGACAGCGTGCACAGGAACTGGGCTACTCTTACCTAAAGACATACCAACTTTTAGAGAGCTTTTGAGGATGTTCTCCAGATCACCTTGTAGAGGAGATGATGTGATGTTAGAAGAGAACTTTTCATAAACTGGGAGCAACTTGTTTTCCCATAGTATATTGCTTTGAGTAGTTTCATGGTATCCCTAGAGATGTCTATAGCCTTACTTTTTTTTTTTTTTTTTTTATGTGAGCCGACTGACTTTCTTTATGAGGGCGAACACTTGTGGCATAATTGCACAAACACTTTGGAGACATCTGGGAGGCTTAAGATATTGCTGTCGTTCTCCAGCTGTTTTTCTCTCAGCTGAAGGTTGCTGCCCTCAAAGTTGAGCCATACTAATGGATCACATGAACTATTCAAGTCCATGTCAGTGCAAAGTCAGCCAGATTATTTTAAATTACTGCTGGATACAGCTGAGGGTAGTAATGAACATCTTGAGGTAATAACTTCTTAAGCCATTCCATCTAGACTTCCAAGAGCACATCTGTCTGTGCCCTTACAAGTGCAATATTGTAATCTCTCTATTGCTGTACTGTATTCAGGGTTTGTCAGGACTGCAGAGCTGTTGCCAAGGGGAGTCTGATATTCAAGTGGAATGTACTGGCTCTTCCTGTCTATCATTATTATCATATTGCAGCAGAAAGATCCAAATGATGAGTGTGTAACGTATACATTAAATGGTAAAGTAAGCTTATTTTCACATATGAGGTAAATGTGTGGAAGTCATGTTTTGGAAGCTCTTTAAATTGGAAAGAGGTTGCCATATGAAGTCTTTTCCCCCTGTTCCTAGTTCAGCCACTTCTAGCCACTTACCTTTGACTGCTAGGCATTTAAGTTCTCACCCTCTCTGTACCCTTGCTTCATTCCCCCAAAACCTTCCCTGTATTGATTAGAATTATAATGAATTTTTTAGCTCTATTTTTTTTTTTTTTTATTTTTGCCCCAGGTCCAGCAAGACTATGAATCTCTGTTCCAAATGCTTTGCTGGTAAGTGCAGTAAAAGGTTTTGTGTTTTCATTGCCTTTAGGATTTGTGCATGGGTTTCTCTTCCTTCAGTGTGTATATGTAATCAAATTTTCTTCATTTTGGTGATTCACTTATTTTCTAATCAAGAACCTCTCATGTAAATGTACCAATCAAACCTTGTTTTTGAAGTTTATGGAATTCTGGAACATGCTTGAATTACAGAGCTCTACTATCAGCAGAGCTCCTATACTGATGGTATGGCTTTCAAAATACCTAAATCTGAATTATAATTTGAAATTTTGTAGGATTTGTTTTGTAATAACCTCTGAAATATGGTATGCATAAAAATGAAAAGTTGCTATAGAACACCTGATGTTCTATTTCTTTTTTGCTTGCAGCCCTTGAACATGAAATCATCAGTAGCTCATCAGTAGGCTAATTCTAATTGCTGCATATTATTTTCTTATTGCGAGGTCATTGCTACTGTGTAAAGTATTAGGAAGAGCTATTGACCTTTTCCTGTTAGTATCTTCTAGCTTTGCCTTTTTTTTTTTATTATTTAGTATTGTAAACTTATTTTTGATTGTAATCCAACTGCTGTCATAGTTCATGATTTTAATTTATCTTGGGGGAATAGATGCAATCTTAAAAAGTTAATAATTTAAAAAAAAACTTTAAAACTTTTTCTGATTTTTTTTTTTTAAACAAAAAATAAGTTTTTACTTGTAGATGTCAGATTGTGGGTTCAGCATGACTTCATTAAACATTAAAAATTGTCAAAGGATGTTCAGCAAAATGATGCATGTATTTCCCTGTTTTACAAAGCCATGGATCACTGAAAAGGGTATATTGAAGAAAATGCAAGTCCTTTCCAGTACTCTTTCACTGTTGACCGCAGTCAGAAACAAGCTATTAGGTCTTTGATTTGACCCGGTACAACTGTTATGTTCATGTTAGTCCTGCAAACAACTTTTGTGTACCTTAGAAATGTGGATTTTCTTATTTGGAGATAACAAAATGGCCCATCCCTCATATTCTGTTTTTAACAGATTACCCAAAACTTCACAGTCAGCAGACCAAGCATTAAGCAAAGCATCTTTTATTTTGGTTTTACTGGATTTTTTGTTTGTTTTGATTTGTTTTTTTGTTTGTTTTTAACAAGAAGAAAAATTCTTGGCTTCTATTCTGTAATTTTCCTGAAATGCTATTACCTCTGATCAAGTTCATTTTTTCTGTTTTAAAAATACAAGATGATATCTAAATATTTGTGTGATTTTGGGAGGGGAAGGAAACTTACTTTTTAAAAATTTTAAAAACATTCCTTACAGCCTGTTTATTTTAATGAAATAAGACTTTTGAAGGGTTTGAGTAACTTAAAAAGCTATTGCTAGTTGAAACAAAATCAAGTATTGCGGAAGAAGACAAATTACTCTTTTTAGATGTTAACTATGGTTTCTTCAACAAGTAGCATTGAAATAACCCGTTCTGTTTGAGTAGTAACTCAAAATCTCTCAGTCATCATTCCTACATAAGTCAGTTTTGTTGCATTTTTTTGGGTGATGTTACTGAAATATTTTTAGCATGTTTTTTATATTGGGTTTCCAGCCATAGTACTGAAATAGAAAGGTGTATACTCTTGTTTCTCTAGATTTAACCACCATAGGTAGCAATATTTTAGTCAAGTAAGATGTTCAAAGGTGTTTTTCCCCATTCCAGGCACTGAAAAGATGTGATGTGGAAAATGTTCGTCTTGTTTGTTTTTATAATATGGCAAGTTATTAAAATGTATTGAAGCTGATATATATGCAAGGGAAAATTGGGAATTATTATTTCTCTTGACAATCATTTCCTTTCTCTTTTATTTTAGAAAAAAGAAATCCACACAACGAAAAAGGTTAGTAACTTTGTTAAATGTCTGAGTTGGTTTTTATTTTTTTTCAGAGTGTGGGGATAGAATCCAGTCTTACTATTTTTTTAAAAATTAATTTCAGACACACACAGCAGCAAAGCCCCTTACATTTGTGTAAGCATTACTTTTTCATATAGAACAGGGGAGCAGGACAACAAGTCAGCAAGAGATTAAAACGTTGGGTTTACATTGTGATATGAGTTATTGCATGGAAGCTTCCTGACTTTACTGTTTTTTCAGACTTTCTGGACTGTGTACAAGTTGGTGAATACAGGATTGTAAGGTCTTCTTTGCTTCTGCCCTTCCTCTCTTCCCCATGCCCTCAGAAAAATGGTCGTAATTTGATGTCTGTGCTGTTAATTAGCACAGAAATGGAGCAAAGGGCAATGGTCAGGGGCTGTCAGTTTGCCTTCTTGTTTGACCAAATGCTTGTGATTTCTAAATTTATTATCAAGATAGATTCACTGAATTTTCACTCCCATTTGTCCAAAGATGAACAAACAGTAGAAGCAACCAGATTATCTAGCAGGAAGATTGGAATTCCTTGTTATGGCTGTCGTTGTACATTTACTTACATTAAACACAGGAATACTTTTCAGAGGTTATTACAGAGATTAAGTTGTTCAGCCTTCTGTGGCAAGAGTGAACCAGATACTGCACGGATACATGCAATCAATTGCCTAGAAGAGCCCAGTGTTTTGACCTACATCTAGAAGGTTCACTAAGCATTTCTGTACAACTGCAAATCTGCTGTTCATTTGCCCCAGACTAGTTCTTGGCTTGCACGCAAAGGTTGATAAATACTGGAGAGGAGCTTGAAGTTAGCTATTGTCTTCAGCCCTCTTTGCCCTCCTCTTCACCTTACCTGCCTGTTCCAAGAAGGAATACCTGACTTGTTTTCTTTAAGCCTTGTAGAAGCAGCAGACTCTGAAATGTTCAAGAGCCTCTCTGAAATCATTTCAAGTTAATTGTACTTCTGCAAAGTACTTTACAACATTCTGTTTCCAATTCGGTGCTGACCACATGTTATCAATGCCTCAAAGTCTCCAGATACAGTACAAGTGTAATTCTACATATTAAATTGCTTCAAATAAATTTGCTCTTCAGATGGTTAAGGCATAGTTGCTTCAGACTTCTTGCACGTTCAGAATACAAATGCAATAAAGTGTGTGGGTTGTTTTAATCAGAATATAAGATGGTAAGTGAAAAAATGCAAATTATAGCCAGAGTATCTCCCTTAGTGACACCACATCTTTTGCTATTACCGCAACATCTCTTCTTTCAGTATGGCAAACTGAAATTTGAATGATTAAAATACAAGACAGTGATGAGTGAAATTGTTCAAAAGTACTCTTTATTAATCTATCTTTGCTTCCATTAGGTTTATGGAAGTTGTAATACCAACTTCAGGTAGAGACATTGTTTGAGTACTTTTGAAGAGCGGCTTTTACAAAGTAGGCTCTTTCAAGCAGGAATTCTACAAACATTCACAGAAACAACACCTGGTACCTCAAGAACTCAATTTTAATTGGAACCACTGGGAACAGTCGCAGAACAAACCATTACAGAGTAAGAACAAATATTTAAATACAGAAAACAGTAAAAGCAGACTTTCTACTTAAATCACCTCAAAAAATGCAGTCTGCCTTTAATCTATTTGATTGTGAGCGTGAAGTTTAATTTGCTTTATGGTGCTATTGGTATTGGAAAGAGGGGTGCAGGAAGTGAATTTCAGCTTGTTCAATGTATATGAAACTGAAGGGTGAGTACAGCACTGGCAGGTTTGGTGGAGAGATGCACTTGGAAAACCAGAAGATAAAATGATGATTAGAGTATTCATGGGTTTGTGAATCAATTTCATAGCTCTTCTGTCTGAAGGTGTAATTGAAACTTCTAGAGGTGGGTGTCCATCTCTTAATCTAGCTATGCAATGTTTATGTTCGTGTTCTGTGAAGTGCTAGATCAACATCACTGAATTTGAGAAAATACTTCAACCGTGCAACTCAAGAATTCTCTGAGTTTTAGGGGCTTTGACTTTTAGTTCAGTTTTAGTTTGAAATCAAACACATTTTTTTATGTGATGGTATCCTGATGACTAAAAATTATAAATTTGTAATCTCCATCTATCAAGTAGGAAAACAGTGTTGCTGGAACCACATATGTAATTTCGATGCATACAGTTAGCTCTATGCCAGATTATGAAATTTTGTAACTTCAAAAGTACCTTTCATTCTCCTGAATTTGAAAGATCTGATGGTGGTGGTGGTGGGGAGGGGAAGACAAGACACTAATATTTTCTACGTATCATCTGATTCTAGAAGTATCAGATCATTTGCTATTCTATTTCCTGAACTCACTCAGATGTCTGACTCTAGAGTTATTTCATGTTTTTGTGCATCTTAACCCTTCTGCTTTGAATAGACCCTTATTTTGTCATGCCTAAGTCACACTGTTTTCTGAGCTTACAGAATTGGGGGTTTTATATGACTCAGTCACTTGAATAACAGAATTTCCTCTTAGTCTTTGTAAATCCAGGGAGCTATTCAGAATGTTGCTTTGTCTGGCAGTAAGAACACCTACTGTAAGCATGAGCTGGTAAAAATCAACATTCCTGCTTAAATAGATTTTGCTCTTAATCAACTGCTAACTTGATCCTCAGTCAAGCTTTCAGCTTGCTTACTGGAAACCTTTTCAACAGGTGCATCTTGCGTGTTACTAGTTCAAATTTTGTTATCTTTGCTGTATCCTGTTGTATGATAAATGATAAATTATGCTTTATTCAGCCCTTCTTCATAAAGTTTTCATCCCTAAACGAATGATTAAAAATCCGTTACAATTGCGTTTTCTGTGTCCTTGTAATTTCTGATGTGAATCTACATGTTTTAGTACTTTGCTAGAAAAGCAGCAAGCATTTTCAGAAATTAGAAAACAGCACTAAGTACTAGTTTTCTTTATCTGTACACAAAATGTTTCCTTTTCAGTATGGTATTCCCTGTGTTGGCTCCTAATGGAAAACAGTGCCTCAATTTGTTGCTTCATTAGGTTAGAATTTGTTGCTGTATTCATGTCTGTCTTTGTATTTTGAAGTACATGGACTGCTTGCTACAAAAACCAGTTCTTGCTGGCTAGCACTTGAAAGTAGTCAAGCTTCACGTTCAACTTTTATTACACAGGCTTGCAGCAAAATAATTCTTTGGAAAATTGTATAGCTGGTTACAGTGACAATAAAGATATTTCTGATTTCTAGAGCACCTACTAATAAAGAACTATGACATGCCAGATACAAACATAGATGTGGTTTGGCATACATTTAATTTCTTTTACTTTCTGCCCAGATAATTTTTAACAGGGAAAGGCTGGTAATGAAAAGATGTCTTAGCATAACTAGTAAACTTGAAAAAGTGAGATGTATGCTAAGTTTGAGAGAGACAGTCACCATGAAATGGAATTAAGAAAAAAAAATGGATCAGTTACTTTAGTTGGGCTTCACTTATTTACAAGCTTGATTTGCAGTGTTGACTCCAAAGATTCTTTTTACTGTATTAGTATGCATTATTCTGTGGCTTTAAAAAAATGTGAAGATTCGAGTAATAGCTCTGTTTGGGTTGTTAGCACAATATTTTGTGGAAGGACTGAGGAAGGTTTGATATGCTTTTAATGGACTTATTTTCCCCTAACCTGTCTTAAAGTTTTGAAGGGGAAATACAAATTAATAGAAAATTGGCTTATTCAAGTATAGTTGTATTATCTAAGCTTAAGATGAGTTGGTTTACTTCTATCAAAAATAGTACCATCAACCAAATTATCCAGATATTTATGCTATGTGTTCCTAGTACTCAGTATATACAGGAGAACTGGAAATATGGGAGAGAAGGATACCTGAAGCTTTCTAGGCTTGCTGGAGTTTTTAGTTAGAGATGACATTTTAACTGAAGTTAGTACAGTATTACTTGAGGGGTCCACTTTTTTCACTATGTATACTATCGTCTCATGAAAGTTGTGGAGTACAGGGCTCCTATGCTGCTTTGTGGCAGTACTGATACAATTTTGCTATGCATTATATAGAAAGGCATTAAAGATGCTGTATGGAAGACACAATCCCCATCTGCCTGGGACCTGGCTGTGCAAAGGTGGTGTGTGCACAGCAGTGCAATGTAGAGTGTCAGAAAGGCCAATGACTCAGCTGCTGGTTCAATTTGCTCAATTATTTCCTCCTTCTTCCTTCTCCCTCGTGTTCCCCCATGTAAAATAATGGGCAGAGGCAAGCACTGATGGAGGACAGACCCATGAAGTACTTCTATTTCTGTGCAATTGTTAGTGGAAGAAAGGGAATTTCTTTCACAGCTGGCACTCAAATGTTGTACATTGAAGTATGGCAGGTTTTTCTTTTTCTCTTTTCCCTTTTCTTCTTTATGGTTACTACTAACTTCAAGTTAGTAGGGCTTTTTCCAGTCACATTTGAAAGTGTCTTTTCACCAACACAGTCTAGGAAAATTGAATACCTTTTAATTAAGAACTTTAACATTTTACAGTCAATCACTCCTATCTGCAAACTACTCTGGAGGACATTAGTGGCTGTTCCGTTGGATTGCATCTTGCTAAATTCACAGTCTAGTAGCCTGGGGCTCATTTGTTAAAAATATAAATTACACTCAAACAAAAATATGACCTATTCTCAATACTGGCTACCTCAAAAGACTGCCAAATAGTCTTAATTTATTTTTTTTCCTCTGTCTTGACAAGACACCACTAATATTTTCCATGTGTTTTCTTTTTCTTATCTCAGGGGATTGCCAGTCCCACAGTACAGATTGGTCTGCAAGCAAAGAAAAGAGCTCAGCCCTTTTTTGTCTAAGACTTGCATTATTTTTAGTTTTTCATAGCTCTGTTTTCTAGTGTGTTCTCTTCTTTATGGTAAAGCCAGTTTGTTTCTGTTTTGTTGATATCTCATTCACCTTCTAACTCTTAACCTTTCCAAATGACTCGTTGAAACACCAGCTGTAATTTAGTCTCTTGAGTATAGGTTCTCTGATGTAAAAAAAAAAATGTTTAGAAATATGACTTAATTGCCATGATGTTTGCACATTGCCAGCATGAAAGCAAAGTTACCTATTTAGAATGTGCAACCCACAGGTTTAATTTATTAAACTTTCTTGTAACTCCATTCTCCTATAAATGTGTGCATAAGATAGGAGAGGGAATGTTTTTCTTTTTTTCCCATTTAGCAATTTGCTTGATTTATAGAAAAGTCTGTGCTCTGTTTTGTGTATTGCTCATTTGGAAACCTTCTATAGTTTATAGAGACACTAGTGATTTGTTCCTTAGCTTCCCTGTGGAGTTTGTTCCATATTACAATCTAATTCCATGTCCATGTCGTGCACTCCTGAGCTGTTAATTTGTACATTTCGATGCAGTTTGTTTCATCGTGTTTTTGTAATCCAAACTGAATGTAACGAGCTATGTGCTTTGGGGACCCAGCCTTGCCTTGCCAATTAGAACAAGTGGTTACAGAGAGAGAGCATGTTTTAAATAAAACATGGCACCTCTGCGTGGGACCAGCAGCTTTCGGGGAATAAAAGAGGATATTTAACTCTTTCTCTCTGGGAAGAGAAGTTGGTATTAGTGAGCAGATTTTAGAAACATTTGCCTAATTACTTTGAGAAGTATGATGCAGATTCATGTTTCAACTTGCAAATAAAATTTAGTTTGTCATTGGAGACGTGTTATGCAGTACTGCATGCAGAGTATTTAGGAATGCACAGGGATAGCTGTCAAGTTGACTGCATGTTTTCTATGATTCTAATTGCTAATGCCACGTGAAAATTATCTAGGACTAGCAGCTAACCTTTCTCTTTCCCTTTGTACTGCTACCCAAGAGGCTGAGGTAGGACAGGAAGAGTGCCAGGTGGTAAAAGAGGTAACTTCAAAATGTATTTTACAAGGGAAGGAATCTAGAAGCAACTTTTGTTTAGTAAGAGTACTAAGGTTATGTGCTTAGGTGACCATGAAAAGGGCTCATTGTTATTTTACCTTTCTGAGGTAACTGGGAAAGGGTACCTCTATGACCATCAATATCTGTGATTTGTTGCAGGAGTTATCCAGCATTCTACTAGTCTTTACACTAACTAAAGTTCCTGGTGAATTCAAGCAAGGTACCACAACGATTTTAGAATTTAACTTGACTTTGTAGTTCTTCTTGCATTCCAGCCACAGCATTTCCTTTTCTTTCTCTTTACTCTAACTTGCGTGTTCTGCATGCTTGTGCATCTTCAGAGGGAAGAGGTTACTGTCCACCAACAACCTTCAGCTAAGGACACTGAGAAAGAATTTAGGTGAACAGTCATGGCGATTGACTTGGACAACATTTCAGCAGTCACTGCATACTCAAGCAAGGCAAGACCAAGAAAAACCTTCCTTGTGAAAACCTTATAGCTCAGCAGCTAGGTGTAAGGGAAGTATAACTGTTTGCTGAGGTACTTTAAGCTGTTAGGTAAGCAGGTGTACAGGACAATCATTATCTGTGTAATAGAACAAAATGTAACTGATGACTTTTCAACTGGCTATCCATTTTATGTGAAAGGAATGTGATCTAGCAGCTAGACAGCTAGCTAGGAACTCGAGGCGTGATTTCCCTTTCAGTCAGCGGGCATTTCTTTGTGATACTGGACAAGTCTTTTTTCTTTTTGCCTTCCACTTCTATTCCTCAATGGATACCGAGGGATGATAATATTTTCCTGCTTCACCGGAATGTTTGTGAATATAAAATATATATGATATTCAGTACACTAACAGTGGTCATCTAAGGAGCTGAGATAAACCTAGAGTCCTGTCTGGGAAACAAAAGGTAATTTTGAGGAACAATATCTGTATTTTCCTCTTCCAAATCAGCTTGAAGTAAGCATGCCATTAGCACATATTAGATTGAAGACAGCCAATTTGCATTTTAAAGTCAGTCAAGGCCCTCAGGCTGAGTAAGTTGCCCCAGCTCTGGGATAGAAGCTTGATCTTTTGGTTGTATGTAATGCAGATTCACCTACCACCACCCCACCCCCCAACTTTAGCGTATTGTTAGTGCTAGTGCAGAAAATTAGTGTAACAAATTAATGTCAGATCTTATGCAGGGGGAACGCAATTTCATTTCACCAAATCTGTAATTAAATTGATTTTGTCTATTTATGCTTTCACACCCATATACTCCGAAGCCCCAAGATATGTGTCCAAGTAGTCTGGTCAGCATCACCTGTGTGTGACATGGAGAACAAGGAGTTCTGGCTATTGAGCCCTCACTATGATGACAAGCTGATTTTGGACTTGCCTTTTATACTCTTGAGGAATGGATGCTGTGAGGGACCCTTTGCTGCTTTATTTTGTCTTAGCACTCATAAGTCTTAGGCCAAATTCTGGGATTTCAGTTCTCTCCTGTATGTGGTTATTCTACTGTTGGAGTTGTTTTCTTCATCATCTTGACACTTTTATCTTTAGTTCAGTTTGTTTCTCTTCTTAATTTGAATGAAATTACATTGCAGTGTTGCAATTAATGCATACCATTTCTTTTAACCTTTTTAATGTTTTCTCTTGTGAAGTCTTCAAACATTTGTCATTCTTTATTCATACCAGTCAGCCATCATATATCTATTACAAATCTTGTATGTTCTCACAGAGTTAGTCACCAGAGGGCAAACTGCTCATGCAGATTTAGTTGATACAACTGTAACTTTGCTTTTTTGTATGTTTTTTTTGGTTTTGTTTTGTTTTAAAACATTGTCTATGAATGAGTTTACATTTAGTATTAAGTAGATAGGAAGTGAAAAGTATAATGACTGTCTTTGGAGATACAGAAGTTGGTATTTTATGTTGAATAAGAGGGAATGTTTAAAAGTTAACATTCAGACTGTTGGACTAATTTCTAAACTTCAGGGAAAAAAAATTCCCCTTTAGATAAATTTTTTTCTTGTATTTGCGTAAAAATATCACCTAAATACTAGTGAGGGAGAATGTCAGAAAGTTCAAGTAGTTTCCATCAGGAATCTGGCTTTAACCTTAATTGTGAGTAGATGAATCTCCATAATGGGAAGGGGGGAGGAGGGGAAATCGTATGCTGGAGATCTCTAAACCTGCAGGACTGTAGATGGGACCTTTCTTGAAAAGATACCTGAAATAACTGCATTTCTAGTAGCTGAATGTGTAAGATTTTGTTCCTTTCCTTTGCAGAAAGCATAGACTGTTGACTGAATCTGGTACTGAAGATTTAGAAAATTAGAATGGTTATGGTGCCATGATAATCCAATCTGTGTGTATATATTATAACTGTCTTTTAATTATGATAAAAGAATCAAAGAATACAAGAAAGCGTAAGATTACTGGCCTAATCTCCTGGTTTAAATCACAGATCATTAAATACCATCTAGGTAAGCTTTGTTTGCTGAAAATGTCTCCTTTAAACAGATATCCTGTCCTGATGTGAAGACACTATGGGTTCTGCATGTTCCATGGGCACTAGTATTTCTAATGGCTAACCTCCCTCACTATTAAGTAAGAAATAAGGTGTACATTTTTAATTGCAACACTATAGGGGTGTTTCCACAGAATTGTACTTTCATTCATTGTATTGAATAAAAAGCAATAGAAGACATTCTCTGGTGCCCTATATCTTTGTACTACAGCATTTACACATTGACCTGAATGGAGAATAATTATTTTCTTTAGAGGTTTTCTTTAGAGACCTAATTAGCCCCCTAGTGCTTCAAGAAAATAAGTAATTTACTATCTCGACATTTCTGTGAGTTGAGCTGGTGATATTCTTGTTTGCTATATGCAGATAAGAATCTAAAGCACAAATGTCAAACATCCACAGATACTGGATATCAACTTTGAGAAGCCTTTGGACCGTAGCCATTTCTTAATCCTTCCCCCAGAGCATATAATTTTATGATGCTTTAGATGTTGAAAGTACAGATCTCCCTACCTTTATGTAACTTTAAGGGTACGGAATGCTTCTGCTAGTGGGGACCCAAGAATACCTGTTAGAACATCCTGAAAATAAATATGAGTAGGAGGAGGAACTTACAAAACTCATGTAGGAATTCTGTGGCAGAGACAGTGGATAGAATTTAGTTCTCTCTGATTTCTCTTCAGAATTTTCCTGAGGGTTAAAATGAAGTCAGGAGTCTAGCAGAAAGGAGCTTTGTTTTCTATAAAATTCTGATTTCACATTTTGAGCATTTTTCATTCTACACAGTAAACAGGTTAAGGGTCCTCTAAAAGAGAAGTTCTGTGATGATTTGCATGCATTATAAAAATAGTTTAAACAAAGAGGTTAGATCACAACTGTACAAAAATGATTAGTTCAGACACTTCCTGATTTCAGACTGCATGAATTTTCAAGCTTAGTGTAGGATTTTTGCCATCCTGCAATCCACCCTCATCCTTCTGGTATATGTAAATTCAATGATATGGAACTGTGACTGTTACTGGGCCAGAACATTTGGAAACCATGAGTCAGGAGTGTTGATTCTGAGCTGTTGGTCTGAAATCAAGTCATAAGTTGGACCCAAATGCTCTGTCTCACTTGTAATCAGAAGTGCTGAAGCTGAACGAGCTGTCTAGTGGTAGTCTTCCACAGAGGCCACTGCCTGAGGCTGTAAAAGTAGCTCTACTAGTGGTCTTCAGAACATAATGCAAGATTTTTCTCTCTCCTTTTCATTAAGACTTGTCATGGGACAAATTTGGAGGGAGGCTCTGGTTTGTCTATTTTTAACTACCAATGTTACCCATAGCATAGCTGTTTCTTACTTGAATAGCTGAACACGTACATTTCATGTTAAACAAGGTTAATGAACTTAGTGTGTAAGAAGGAAACCTTGGAGCTTTTTAAACTTTGTTTTGTATTTATGCACATTTATATCCATTAGCAGTTCAGTGAAATTGATAGCAATTTTATTGGATCTTAGTTCCTAAATAAGAGGAGCGTTTATATTTTGGGATTGACGCATTTCTGCCCAGATCTGTGGGAAAAGTCCCATATGTATGGAGAGCAAGTTAGGAACAGCCAATAAGTATACTGGGGGGTTGTAAGCATTAGAAATGACCAAAAGTAAACTTGTGCAGCTCAAATACTTCAGCATTGCTCAAAGTGGACCTGGTATTCACCTGGTATTCCAGTTAAATTCTCTATCTGAGGTGAAAGTTGTTTGCAGTGAGCTAAATCAGCAATATAAGATGCATTTCTTAATTGGTAATTGCGTAAGTTACAGCCTTTGCTCTCTTAACCAAAGATAGTGGGGTTTTGCCTTCTGGTTTGGTTGGGTTTTTTTGTGTGTTTTTTTTTTTTTTTTAATTTAATTTTATTTTATTTTATTTTTAATTATTATTTTTGTTGTGTTTTGTTTTATTCTCTTTAGAGTAAGAAAAAAAACCTCTGACACTGTAGATGATGTCTGTGGAGGTGAATACCAGAGTCTAGTCATTTCTGGGCTGAAAATGAAATGTATTGTGCTATCTACCATTGTGCTTTAGCAATGTTTAGTATAGCATTACTGCTCTTAATAGAGAAGGTTTTGTTCAACTCTGTTGACGTGTCCTGCCCTGTAATATGTGAAGAAACAAAGCTGATCACAGCGTAGGTGAGTGCAGTCTTTCACTATGACATTTTTTGTGCCTCAGCAAAGTCCGTGCATTACTTCAAGTCCTCAGCGGAACTGCCATCTGCTGAAGAGCTTTGAGCAGCAATTTAGAAGCTAGCTTTTGTAGATTTTGACAATGCGGGCTCTTTTTTTTTTTTTTTTTTTTTTTTTTTTCTAAATGAGACTCACTATTATCTAGAGAAAACTGTGATAGATACAAATAATCCTAGAAATGCAAAAGCCTATAATGGGTGTTGACATCTGTGTGGTTGACAAAGGTAAGCTAATGTTTAGAAATACCTCAAATATTAGTTTTTATTCTGTACCATTTCTGTTAGTGTCTGTAGTTATTATTTTAAGAGTTAAAATTATTGTATAACTGGAAACTTTTAACTGCAAGGTTTTAATTTAAGATAGACATAACAGCACTTGTTTTGATAATCCACACATGAAGATCATAGCTGATGCATGACTGCTGCTGGTCAAAGGTAACTGGATGAGTTCCAATATGAATAACATTATTTTTTCTTTTTAATTGGCCTTTTGGATCTAAGAACAAACAACTAAACTGAAAAAAAGAGTGTCTCTGCCAAAATCAAGATGGCTGGCAAAATTCTCTGAATCAATATGTATGGTAGCTGTGGACGGTAGTAGGTCTCTGGTGCATTTCAGTCCATCTTTTTTTTTTTTCTTTTTCTTTCTTTCTTTGAAACGGTCTTGGTGTACCTCAACTGGGGAGATATATATAGCAATATTCATCAAACGTTTAGAAATGGAGAGTGTTGGAAGCTTTTGTAAAAGAACCTGTTTTTCTTGGTGGTAACCAAAAGAGCTTTTTTGACGTAAAGGTCAGATTTCATGTATTTGTTCCCACTTGAGCTTTCTTTGACAGAATGAAATCTATTTTGCTCTTGATTTATAAGATATTTACTGTGATTTACTACTGCATAAACATCTGACATTGTGAGCAGCTCTGTGTTCTGCTGACCATGCCTTACTAAATAGTGAAAGGAATTTTAAGATATTTATTGGGGCCTTTTCTGTAGGTGCTGTAGTAAAGTACAGAATGTCCATTTACAGGAGAGCAGAAGTAATTGTTTTGTTTTTAACTTGAAACTGTTTTCTCTTCCATGCAGCAAACTGCAATAAGTAATTCCCTGTAGAGAGAGAATGAATAGTCAGTTGTGACTCTTTCCACACACACCTGAGCCTGATAAATTAAATCATGCCTTAACCTACAGGGACAGAAAACTTATAGCTCGCTCACTTTTGACTTCTGAAGATGTTGTCGATAGGACTTGAAAGTGTTTCCCCTTAGGAGTCTTCAGAAAATAATCAAAGTACTAATCCTTGTATAATACTACGGCAGCTTGTTCTATAGTTAGTATTACCAAGGTATTCAAATGAGATTCTAGCTGCTTTTTAAAAAAATATAAAAGTTAATCAGGTAATCTTATTGGTGTGATAGTACATAATTTATATAAAGTCATGTTAAAAATTATTTCTGTGAAGAACAAGAACAGTGTGTGACCCTTTCTGTACTCTAGTAAAATTGATCAGAATGCTTTTCATTGATTTTATGAGGGTTTAGTTAAGAAAACTTCGAAACCATTCTAGAGGTTTCAAAATTCAAAACAGATTTTAAATATATTTTCCCATATAAATGTGTGTGAGGGTGGCCTTTCAAGGCTTGTGTTATCAAGCAGAAGTCATGCATCTTCCTAGACTATGCTTGAGCAATGCCAGATTAAATGCTCTTGTTTACATATGTTTTTAGGTATTCTTCTTAAGTGCATTGAAAAATATTGAAGTTCTTTACCATTTTCTCTTCCTTATGGTGTTGTTCCATGACAGTCAGGAGTAAAGTAAAGATCTCCTAATCTGGACTGTCTTTTTGTGTGTCTGTTTATATAAACATATACAAACACATTCTGTATTTTAAGTATATACATTTTCTCTAGGTATGTGCTCTATTTTATGTAAATGCTCTGAAGTGACTTTTTACTCTGACTAGTGTTAAGTATTTCCTGTTATGAAGTTACTTCACTTTTTAGAATTTTGTTAACTTGTCACATTCCTTATCAAAGTAATCCTTCAGAAATTGAAAGATTTGAGTGATGTGCCAATCCTCACATATGCTTTTTTGAATCAAACAGCTTTTACCTGCTAGATGCTCCAAAGGAGCAGATGAGGCATTAGGTTATAGAGTCACTGGCTAAGCACTCATACGGAAATACTAAACTACCTCTTGTTATAGTAACCTCTTCATGGAAGTGCAGAGAAAACATTTTACTAATTTTGGTTTCTTTCTAAGTATTTTAATGATTAACATGAAAACATGAAGCACTAAGAACGAATTTTAGCTTCCTGGCCTCTTTTCTTTAATCTGTAAACAGGGGTGTTGAGTAGGAATATCATGCAGGATGTGACAGTCCGAAGCAGTCATTTTTACCAACAGAAGTAGTTCCTTTAACTAAATACAAAGCATGTCTTAAACTTAAAAAAAAAAAAAAAAAAAAAAAAAACAAAACCCCAAATCCCAAGGCATTTGAGGTAACTTCATATTTAACCAAGTAATCAATTTTAAATTCCTGTATTTGTAAACATTCTATTCCAGTTTGCATTCAGATGTATCCCAAACTATGAATAGACAAATAAGCTACCAAACAAGAAACGTCCAACAAAACAGGGCAAATACAAAGCTTATAATTTTTTAAATGCATGTAGATGATCTTTAGGGTTTTTTTAGTTAAATAAGGGAAACGCTACACTTCATGTAAAACCATCTTTTATTGCAAGCTGGTATGTTTAAATGTAAACTGACTGAGAATCAGTCTTTAAACTCTGATCACCAGTTTATAAAATATTTTGGTTTAAATCATTCTTTTGTGAAACAGTATTAGAATAACATTTACTAAATTAGAATTGTCAGATTTCAAGAGCTGCCAAGTTAGAACCAATTTCTTCCATTTTTTCTTTCCTAGTGAGATTCTATGGTATTCAGGACCTGAAAACTGAAGAAAAGCATAAATTAGTGTGACACTGTAGTATTGAGGAGGTGAAGAAATCCAATGTTCTGTTCTGTTTTCTCCACCAAGTCTGAGGCTGAGCAGCTATAGAGCCTGTGTAATCATTTAACTGCAAGATTGAGATGTTTGCCGATTTCTACCCAACCTTCCTCTTTTGTTCTCTGTTCTCTGACCAGCTGAGGGTTGGGTGGGGGGAGAAGTTACAGTGGCAGGGCATTTACTGTGTCCAAAGTGTTGACTTTTTTTTCTGCCTTGTCTTAGAAGACTCTTCATTTCTTTTTTATTGTGTCTGATACTGTGTTCAGCAAAAGGCTGTACTGTAGTAAAGGTGTGGGCACCTTTACAGAACACTAATTCATGCATAACTGGGTTAATGAAGGGAAAGTTTCCTGAATTTTGACTGTACCACAGCTTCCAGCTGGAGGGAAACTAATAGCAAATTACTGTCATGGCTTTTTTGGCCTGTTCTGTTCTGACTCTCTAGTTAAAACTTTATGTGCTAAAACCTTTCTATGGTACTACTTAGTATAATTTCTTAAACAGAGGCTTAATATTAAGTTGAATTTTGTGGTTAACTACAACTCATTTTTTGCCTTTTGCTCAAGGGAAAGCAAGTACGAGGCTTCCTGCCTCTTTTCCCAGTTTTATTGCTGATTAGGGACACCGAGACTGTAAAAGTTGTTTTTTTTCTGCTGTATAAGTTTGTGCAGCAAGGTATTAACAATCTTTCAGTTGTTCCCTGGTCTATTAGCAGGAATATACAGTGGTACAAGAATTAATTTGTTGAAAATTTTATGCCTCCATGACCTATTGTAGAATGTTATCCTGCTGCAGTGTTAAGTCATTTTTCATATCCTCTTAAATTAACGTTGACGTTCTATTACTAGATTTGGTCTTGTCTTCAGATTGGAACGTAAAAGAAAAAAATCTTATTGCTGGAATATTAAAGTTAATTGTTTGATAAGCAATACCTGGCTTGATGTAGAATTCCCCTAGAAAGATTTTAATGTAGGCTCAATCTCTGCTTTAGATTTGGTTTCGTGTATGAAAAAAGTGCTTTTAGAGCATTCAGGGCATCAGGAGAATGAAGGAAGTAAGAATCAGTTGAAATCACAGCGAGAAAGAATGAACTGCAGAAGAAGAGATACCCATGGCTGTCCATGCAGGTATTGAAAGAGACAGTAACACTTCAGAGTTCTGCCTTTAGTGAGCATTACAATGCCTTTTCAATAACTGCCTTGTGACCCTGTTTGCTCTTTGATGATGTGTGTTTCATGTGATCTACAGAGAGGTGGGAAAGTGATTTGAAATTAAATTGTCAGTCCTAATGATTGTTTGATTTGGTTTTCTTTTTTTTCTTTGTTTGGTTTGAGGTTTTTTGTTGTCGTTTTTTGTTTTTGTTTGCTTTGAAAAGAGCCTTTTTGCAAAACTGGGTGCAGGATTGTAGCTGGCATTTTACAAATATTTTTTCTATAGATTTTCATTCTGATTTCAACTTGGGTCAACCCTAACTAGAAGTTATTGATAAGGAATTTCTGTTTGCCTGGGGAAGAAAAATTGACTTTATAATCTAGTTTCAATTTAATACATTTATCAAAATTTCAGGATACTCCAGATGAAGCATTTGCTTTTAACCTTAGGAAAGAGGTAGGTCCATAGAGATGGAGCTAGAGCTCCCAGCATAACCAGTAAGAAGCTCGAGTTGGAGAAATTAAAAGAAATTCTTTGGTTTGCTTTGAAGATAATTTCACCACCCTACTTGGAAACTTACAGTCCTTCAGACAAAGTTTAGGCTTAAATGTAGGCAACCTGGTATTTGACAGAAGTGGTGGAGCACAGACTTCTGCTAAGAGGACGTGTGCAAGGAAAACACTCAACACTGTCACGAAAAAAGATGATTGACAAATAATTCACTAAACAGCCCTAGACAGAAGCACTCAGTTTTCTGAGATAGGTTTTAAATTGGTCATTTCAGAACGTGTTACACTAATTAGACAAGTGATGATTTGCCTTTACTTTTTTGTATTTGTTTTGGTTTTCTCCTGGTGGAATGGCCAGCAACACGATAGCTGAGGAAGCAGCAAATTATGTTTGGTTTGTTCTGTGGGACAATTGTGTTTTTCCAGGAGAATTTGTCATGTCTTGCTTTTTTGTAGAGTGGCAGCAGAATCACATAAGGTGTATATTTTTAACACATTCAATTAAAGTTGATGTCTTCAAATTATGTTCTTCTGGCTCAAATATGAAAATAAACCCAATGTAAAGTAGATTTCAATATTTTTGTACCTAAAACATTGATGCAAACTGCTGGTTAAACTAGAGTCATGCACTGACTAGAGAGGTAGGCTGAGATATGAAAGTTAGTTAGCTTCTTTCTTCTGATCCATGTTGCTGAAATTTATAGCGTGAAAGGGATAGTTGGAAACCTTTCTGCCAGAAGTCTGTGTTGTGTGTCTCATCTGGTTGGACTGACTCTTGCTGTAATGGCATTTATGAAGAAGAAAGCTTTGGTCTGTCAGAAGCCATAATCTAGTGAAGTGAAACCAGTTTGATCACCTAGTCCATCGGCAGACAATACAGGATGTCTCATCTACTTGTGGCATGTGATGTGGGCCACAGAAATTACTTTGAGGATAGAAGACAAATAAGCAAATGGATTTGCTTCATCTTTACAAAGAACAAAGGAAAAATGCTAATTTCCCTGAGTCTACCAAATGAGATAGCAAGAGGAGTTGAGTATTGCTGTGCAAGAAAATAAATGTTTTTCCTCTATTTTCATGTCAAATAGCACCATGATATTTTTGCACTTGAGCTAGATTTGGTCTTAGAGGGTTTTAAAGAGTTTATAAAAGAAAAACATTAGGTTTGTGCATATGTTACCCTAATAAAAAAGTGTAAGACATGAGTGTGAGCTTTCTAGGGTTAAAGTAAGTGAGGATAATGCTGATTTTTGTTTGTTTTTTTAAATCTTTCTCCTTCCTTTTCAGAAGTGAGACATTCACAAGATGTTGGGTATAGCTTGGCTCCCAATAGATATAAAGAATCTGAGGTGTGTACCTTACTTTGGAGCTGCCCTTTTTTCAAGTATTCTTGTAGTGCTGTCAGTGTAACTTAGCTTTTTCTAGCTTGGCCTCATAGGCTACAGCTCCTGCCTTAAGCAAAATGTACTCATGATCGGTCCCAACTCAGAATGGATCATTTTTAAAGATTTGTATGAAAGTTCAGATTATTCAACTTGATCTACAGAAATGCACAGAAGAAAATGGGGGATCTGTTTGAACAGAAAAAACTTAATTGAGTGAGAGACCAAATTTGGGATCTGTGTTGGTGGCAATGGTTTGTGGTGCCAGATCTACAGGTGTCTGCTGGAAACAGTTCCCTTATACTAGACAGTGCTTTGTCATCTCTGTGTCCCCTCACTTTTGCTTTCTGGTTTGATTCGGATGAGTGATAGATACGCATCTATTGGCGTGGTAATGCCTTACAGAATGTAGTACAAGAAGTTTAAAGGAAAACATCTGTACCTTTGATAGCTTTCTGAGAAGCAGTTTTAGTCCCTAGGGTGTGATACATTGCCAGTCTCGTTTGATCAGTAGTAAGTGTTCCTTCCAAATCAGGCATTCTCTGGTAACTTCTTTAAATTCTTGAAATCAAACCCACAGTGTTCAAGAATTGCAAAACCAGTATTATGAAGCTTCTCTAAGAAACAGATATGCATTAAAATGTCAAGTGGCATGCTCCTAGTGTTCTTCACTGAGAGAAAGTAAGTGAAACATTCAGGTTTTCTACTTCATTAACAAGATAAGTCATTTGTGATAATGCTTCTCCTTCCCTCGTCGTCATCTTCTGTGTAGGCATAAACGGTAAATGTGAGCTGCATTTTTGAAGGAGTTTTCTGCATCTGTGCTGTCTACTGTTTAAATTGATTGGGCCTTTTCTTTTAACTCACATAATGAGTTTTCAAAACTGTTTTAGTTTCTGATCAAGGCTTTCAGTTTTGTTCATGCTTGAAATGTACCGGGCTATGAGTAGAGTAAATATTTTTTTTCTATATGTATGCTTATTACTTTTCCAAACGAACTGAAAATTAATCTTAACTCTAACCTGTCAATATTGCATGTGTGTGGTATTGGACTCTTCCATGATTAAAAATTTAGGGTATGGTTAAATTAGTAGGTACTGACAGACAAATTGTGAAAGGTGTAGTAGCTAACTGGAAGAGGATTCATGGAAAAACTGTGCTTACTTTTTACAATTTTTAATATTTAATTTTTCTTTATGTTCTGTAGCTTGTATCTGGCTCCCTGGTACAGTTGGGGGAGTCACAGCTTTAGCTTTTCCTCTTCCAGTAGCCAGTGAAGTGGATATGCAGAGCTCCATCTGTATGGCAGAGGAGATGAGAAAAGCGTGTAAAATAGAGAAGTTTGAGAATTCATATTGAATCTTAGGATTCAGTCTAAACATCTTAACAAAATTTTGAGTAACTGTTTATTTACATTATGCCAGTTTGTCATGACATTCCTGTCAAATTTCTTGAAAGCACTAAAAGATAGTGCTGCAGTCACTTATGTAGAGTTGGCAGCTGGGTTGGAAAATCACACTATTCTTTCAGAACCCATCAAAGCTATTCAGTAATTAGTAAATTAAAAAATAATCGAGTCTGCATGAGTTTGTGGTACCATATGATACCACTGGTGGTGAAAAGTTATTAGAAAGCCTGGAAAAATTCTTTACTCCCTAGTGCTCTAGTCGCCATAATAAATCTTCTAGATGATTTTTAGTAAAAACAATTATAAAAACTGGATGCTAATTTCAGTTTCGTTTTACAATGACAATAGTGTTCATGGAATTTTGTTGTGTGGATTTTCTACTGTTTAGGCAATTGGCTTTGTAATTTCCATGTGCTTCCGTCAGAAATAGAGTTGTGTATTGTACAAATAAAAGTAATTCACAGTCTGACCTCAAGTGTGGTGGCTAGATTGGCGGTGCGCTGGGGAGGCAGAGGCTGTTGGTAGGAAGAACACACAGAGTTCTTGCAGCAGGTAAAGTCCTGTATTTCTTGAAATTCTCTGTTCCATGTCAGTGGCAAAAGCTTCCATGCATAATAAAATTCTGAGTGTTGCATTTTGGGTAGACATTTTAAAGTTTTTTTTAATAGTTTATTTTTTTAAAAATAGTGTATTTAAATGGCTAATGAATCAAAGCTACATTTGCATTTTTAATGGGAAACATTTGTATGATAAATTTTTGCCTATGTTCCATGGTCTACTGTGGAACATAATAATTGAATTTTGTTTACTTTTGTGCGTCAGAGGCACAGAACAGATTTCCTTAACATTGAAGGGGGGAGAGGAGACGTGTGTTTAATCAGAGCTGAGCCTATGGAGTCATCTTGCATACAGAATGTTCTTTTCATTGGCATAGTTCAATGGCCATGGATCTTCTCTTAGATTGTGATCTTGAACAAGTAGCACAGAGAAAGGAAATACCTAACTGAATAGACTTGTGTGGAAAAAGGAGGAGATTTCTCATGGAAAGGATGAGTTCTCTTTCCTGCTCTCAAGGAGAAGCTCATATGGGCTTTTAAGGGGAGTTTCCTACATGGTGCAGGAGATCAAGATGAGTTTTGATCACAAATGTATGCTTGGTTTGAAATACAACCTTACAAAGAACTGCCTCTTTATAAATGGAGGTAGCATTTTCTCTGTTCCTTTTAACTTCTGCTGTCATACAGAAGAACAATTTATGAAAAATGTGAGTGCAGGTTAAAGGAAGGCACAAAACTTATTGAAGACTCTGCAGTGGATGCTGGAGTTTTACTCATGAGGTAAAACCTAGAATGTTGTGAACAAAAAGCAGTCAGCTAATGCCTCTGAAGTATATAAGCATGTACACATCAGGGTTTTTTTTCTTGATCAGATGGCCCCATATACAGCGTATTTTGGATTCATTGAAGTAAGCTGCATTAAAAAGAAATGCTTCTTTACTTACTTTCTGAACAGTAGGTCCTTTAGTAAGTGTTCAAATTTTCTTTCATTCCCCAAAGCAAGGAATTGTCAGAGAGAGGGAAGTGGAGGACCCAGTAGAGGTGGCGCTGGGAAAGGGCGATCTGCCCGAGGCTGTAAAAGGCATGCTTGTCCTGTAAAAGCATGTAGGTTGTAATAGCTTCTGAAAACACTGAAGGTGGCAAAACATTGAAACTGTTGCCCTTTTTTTCTTCTTAGGGCATAATGTATTTAAGACCAGCTTCTTTCCAAAGACTGTTCCTTTAGTTTGATTTGGTGAAATAGATTTCTTTCTGTTTTTCAAATGATGGTAGACTGTTGTGGCTGACTTGGGAGAGATAAGGAAGAGTATGTATTCACGCATTTATTTGTATTTGTTACCCTCACAATTATAGAGATGTTTCTCAAACCTTTTTTTCCCCTCTGTTTTGGCTATGTTTATCCCAATTTCCCAGTTTCAGTAGAAAGAGGAAATACTCTTAATTTCAAGTTTCATTCCTTGATTGAGGGATTTTTCTTTTCTAGGAGTAAATGCTGGAACAATATCATCTTGTTACCTATGATTGTGCTTTGCAGTAATGAGAGTGTTTTATCAGTAAAATACCTTTTCATCTACTTTCTAACTTATTTCTGACAACATATATAAAACACTTGACAGAATAACTTCATGTGTTTATAGATCAGCTCCTACTGTAATTCTGGATGGACTTTTGCAAAAGAACATTCTCTACTTTATGTATACTATGTGGCATACGTAAATACATACTTTATTTTATTTTTCCCCCCTGGCAAAAAGCATGCAAAAAGCATGCTTGTATCTCATCCAGGTGTTTAAAAAGGGAGGGGAAAATGTGTTGAGCGTGGCCTGAAATGTGTCCTCTACTACTTCAACAGTTCTCACTGCGAAATATATCTCTTGCTGCTAGTGGAATAAAAATTGATCAGCTACACTGGATGTGACAGTGAATGAATGGGAGAGTGAAAGGTGAAAACAGCAAAGGGAAGCTGACAGCATCATAATGCTGGAGACATTTGTAAAAGAATATTAGGTCTATTGAAGCACTGTCCTGTGTCAGGGCCATAGTGGAAGATATTGACTCTTGGACAGATTCCATTAGCCAGATTTTTCTCAATTTAGGAAACTTCCTAGTAGAAATTTCATTTGTTAACCTGACACAGACCTTTCCCTATACCTCTGTTGAATTGGTATAAGGTAATTAATTTGTATCAGATGCTTTATTCAGAGTTTTAGTTGAAGTTCTTGGAAATAAATCCCTATTTCAGTTGCCTTAGGCAAACCAAACTAAAAAATTTTGCAGTGAGTTCTGTTTGGTGCTATCTCTAGTGTGTGTGTTTTTTTTTTTTCTGTGTATAAATGTATGTCCTAGCTGCTAACAGGTTCTCTCTTCTGGGAGGTAGGATTCAGATGTGGAATATAGAAAACGTACCTTACAGAATTGTTTAGTGAAACAGTAAAGAGAGTTAAAAAATAATTCCTATTTGCATAAAAACCTCAACATGCAATATTAAGTTGGACTTTAACTCTCCTTTACGAAATTCTATCTGCAGACATAAATAGGCATAGTTCAAAGTAGTTTTCCCATTGATGATGGTAGTATTATAATTAAAACTACATTTTACTTTTTGTTTTGAGCAGTAGATTAAAAGATAAATTTACACTACTTTTATAGCATTTAAATCTATTTCATAGTACTTAAATATTCTCATATACACAGTTTCCATTTGTTTTTTGCATCCTTTTACTGTGCTGTGAATTTCTCATTTAAATCTTCTATCATTTTTAATTCAGTTCATACATGGCACTTATCTTTGCTATACTGATTGCACAATACAAAATTTTAGCAGATAAGAACTGCTAAAAGAAGCTAAGAATTAGTAAAACTGTACAGTTATAAAGCATTGTTCCAAAAGTGAAATTTTCATTAGCTGAAAGACAAGAATAATGGTGGAGAAGATAGCATTAGTTGTTGTCACCACAGATACAATAAATCCCAAAGCAAGACTGTAGCACAAAAGACTAATAATGGAATTGAATCTTGCTTTTAAATGTGCTAAACAAAATGAATGTGTGGTTAATATTAAGTAAGTGTGTGTGTGTGTGTGTGTGTGTGTGTACATATATATAAATGTTTTCTATGTGAAGAGAAGAAAACAAATGTGTTTGCCCGTTTTGAAGACCAGAGATTCTTATACATATATTTGATTTGCTTTAATTTACCAGTTGTCATACGCTAGTATTGAATGTAGAATATGGGATAGAATACCTTTTGTCATGAACTGTAAACTTGCAAATAATTTGCTTTGGGGAACATCTTCCAATCTTACACTTATGCTCCATATACTTTTAGTGCCTGTCAATATTACAAGACAAAAATGAGAGTTAGTTTCCAGTATAATGGATACAAAACAAAAAAATATATAAAATTCTCTTTTAACAGGAGAGTCTTTGTAAACAAAAGAGAAAAAAGTTAAAATTAATGAGAAATTAAACAATATTACATGGTGTCTGAGAAAAATCCAGTGACATTCTTTAAAATGAACTCTCTGTCAATACTAAAGAATTTGGATTTTTTTTTTTTTTTTGGTACTGTCATTTTTTATTATGGAATAATTGTAAGAATTACAAATATTCTTGCCTCAAGTGTTTAAAGTGTGCCTATCTGTATTTACATATCTACAGGATAATGCTTCCAAGCCATTGGCAGCCCTCCATGTTAATGTTCTACCAAGCAAAAGCACAGGTGCTCTCTTATTTTTCTGTGATATTGCATGATCTTCTAGAGGATATTGTGTTCTAGCATACCTCCTTGACTGCCTCAGAGTGTTTTCATAGTGTCCTGGACTGCTAATTGTGTTGGCTCAAATGTGGCATTTTCTAATGAATTTACCTCCTTGATACGGGTTTTTGTTTCATATATAGTTCTCCTTGTTGTAATGCCTGAAATTAATTAAGCAGTGTGATTAAGATCTGTTATGGGTGGTTTGTTCTTTCTTTCCCCAAGGTAACTCCTGTAGGGCTGTTATTAAATATGTTATTTTATTTTCTTCTCTATATTTATGCTAGTGAAAGCCAGGTCACCAAAGTATACTTTGCCTTTAGAGTAGATACTGGTAATATTTTCAGTGGTTTTAGTTTCTGTAGGAATTCATTACACAGACTTGAACTGGCTGTGGGGAAGAGTCTGTGCTACACAGGTGAGCTTCACCCTTGCTTTAGACAAGTTGTGGTATGTCAGTTCACTGCATGGTTCTCTTCAGAAGCCTTCTAGTACCATGTTGACAGATAACTGGGTTTCACACAGGTAAGATCTGGAATCTCGCCTGAACTTCCTCTCCTGAGAAGCCAGTATAGAGGGATGGATAGGTTTCACGTGCTACTCACACTGTGATGATGACTGCTATATTCAGCACTACTTGTAGTTCCCCAAGGGTTTGAGCTATCACTGTTGCTGTAGAGCATCCAGAGGCGAATGTAGTTGAGGGCAGATCGTCACCGTCAGACAGGATGCAGCTTCCCCTAATGCAGCCATTTCTTAGAGATCATACTTACCTGTAGGTGTTGGTATCTATATCGTTATCTCCTATAAGCTGACAATAAAAGATCATCCATGATTTTCATGGATGCTGTTGATTTGATGTTCCACATGCTGTCCAAATCTTCTGGTTTTTTCTATTCAAAAATGGTATCAGGAATACAGTCTTAGTACTGGCAGATAGCTCTATCAGCAATTAATGAGAACTACAAAGAAGTGGATTCTTCATCATTGGTCAAGCTGCTGCATGTTTCACAGAAGGGTTGAAGTTGGAAGGGACATCTGGAGGTCATCCAATCCAGCCCCCTCATGGTCAAGCAGGGCCACCTAGAGCTGCTTGCCCAGGACCACATCCAGATGGCTTTTGAGTATCTTCAGGGATGGAGACTTAGCAAGCTGCCTGGGCAACCTATGCCAGTGCTCAGTCATGGTGAAAAAGTGTTTCCTGATATTCAGAGAGTGCCTCCCATGTTTCAGTCTGTGCCTACTGCCCATATTTGAAGGAATGTGGTTGTCAGGGAGGGAGCAGGATGAGGAAGCAGTCTAACTATGTATTCTTGCTATTCCAAAATAAGTATTTGTGAAGACGGAAGAAAAATACAGTTAGATTCTTAATGGTTCAGGTTGCTTCAAGGAATATTTATTACTTCCTTGGGCTGTTGTGTGTCGAAGCCATTACGTGGAAAGAAGAGTGTTTTCAAAGTTCTTTTTGCTTTGACATGGTCATATATCTAAATGTATAATAGTATACCAGCCAAACGTATCCCTGAATCTTCTTTCTGTGCTGCATAGCAGTGATCCTTTTCAGCTAACTCCTGTGTCTTAGAGCTCAGTCAAGCAAAAGTGTAGTTTCTGGTGGTTGAAAAGTTTGTCGTTTCTCAAGAGTTCAGGTGTTAAAGGTCACATGACAGGAAGCACAGAAGAATTTGTCTTCATATCTCCCAAAATGCAGTCATTTGAAGCAGGAATAGTTTTACACAATTTTTTAATAATAACAAACAGGTTTTCATCCTCTGTACTGTTTACAGGGATCTGAATACATGAAATCAGATAATTAGGCTAGCTGTAATAACAGATTGTAGAAGTCATCTTAATTTACATACAATTATTGTGATATACATAGTTAAGAAGTTGTAGCTTGCCATAACGCAAGCAATTACTTCTGGTAAAATCAGTATTTGATCAAGTTTTCAGTATTTAGAATTTTCCAGGCAGAGGATTAATAGTGACATAGGATTGTGTGTCATTTCCAGGAGCTATTGAAGCACATTTGTAAGAACAGTCAAAATTTGTCATCTAGGTTGCTTCCAACAGGCGTAGATAGCAACAATATAAAAGAGTACTTCAGCCTTTTTCTCTCCTTGTGCTGACCACGATTTTCAATTCCTGGGTCCACACGACTTTTATAATGCCTTAATCTGTCAATGCTTTTTTCTAGTACCCATTAACACCATGGTGTTTGTCATAAGGAGACAATCAGATAGATGACTGACACTCTCCAGCTCACCTACTAAAGATGTGACTGTAAAATTTGACACTAGAAGAACAGCTAATATTGTTCTAGCTTTGTATTTGAATAGCTTTGCGCAGGAATGTATCATGCCCTAGAAAAAGGTCAAGTCAATCCTCTGCATTGTGGGTACTAAGTAATTTATGTGGTGTTTCCAGTACAAAAGCAGTTTAATGGACCTGCAGGTAATGTTTAATAACTGAGAATGTAAGTTAAATTGGCCATCTGTTACATGTCTCTGCACTTGCTGCAGTGGCATGTGTGATGGGGGAAAAATTTCACACTCATTTTGTTTCAGATTGTTCTAATTGTTTCTTTTTCATGCAAAACATGAAAAGGCTCTTGCAATTAAGAGAAAGCCCTCTTTAAATTAAATGTAAACCTGGAGATTTAATCGAACTAATTTCCAGAGTACATTCACTCCTCTTCAGTGATATGCCTTGCAGAGATGGTATGTAAGTTCATAGCTGAGTTGAAGCAGGACTTCATTGCAAATGATGCCTCTGAGGTGCCTACGGAGTTGCCTCTGTTTCGTGGCTTGACTGAATATGCATTGATTAGCAGATTCCAGTTTGTCCTGGATTGCTTTACTTTGGGTAGTTGCATAATAACTTGCACAGTTTTTCAAAATCCTGGTAATTTGCCTTTAAATGTGATTTTTGGACCTGTGTTTTAGGTCACAGGGCTAACTAGAGATTCTCAGAAAGAAATCAACAGGAAATGGAATTCAGAAGAATTTTGTCCATGTACAAAATATGGTGATGAAGGTGTTAATTTTGGAGACTGAATAATTAGGAAGTGGTACCATCCCTTGGTAACTTGTGTATGCCTCGATGGACAGTGGAAAGGTGGCACCATATGCTAACAGAATAAATAGCACTTTCTCATTATGAGAAGCTGTAGCATCTCAATGTCAGCTAATTTGAAAAATGTCCAGAATTAAGTCATGCACTATAAATGAGAGCCCTCTTGAGAAGGTGATTCCTAACTGTAATACAAGAACGCTTCTTAAAAATCAAAGTTACTTTAGGGATCTACATGTTAGTTGAAGAGTGCCTTCAACCTGACATGTATTAGAGGGGAAATCAATGTTTTAGCTACAAAGTCTCTTTGCAAGTCTTATAATCAAAATAGTGTTTATTTCTTCAGTGTATCTAGAATTAAATAGAAACCTGTCCATGTATATATGCTGTGAGCATAGTTTATCTTATCCAGTGTTGAACCTGAGCTATTAATGATTCAAACACACACAAGTGAACTATATAAGGGATTGGTATGTACAGAAGCTAGCCTTGGCATAAATGTGAATTGGATTTTCAGTAATGGTTTGTGTTTTTTTTAACTCTGCACAGTTTGAGAAAATAATGATTTATTAGGAACTAAGCATGCATTTTCTGTTTTTCTGTATAAGGAATTAGGAGGGGAAAAACAACAAAAAACCCAAAGTCCACATTCTTGCCTGAAGCATTAATAATTCTTACGTACTGTTTTAACCTAGAATGAAGTTCGTCAGATGATGAGTGAACTGGCTGTATGATATAGAAAACTGTTCCCAAATCAATTAAATGTCATCAGTATTTGGTTCAGAAACACTGAAAGTGCAAGAAGGAAATATTTTTAAAGTATGTTCCTGGGTTTGGGTGTGCAAAATAAAGTTACCCTTCATTTAAGGATGTCAATTACTACATGTGTTTATATAAACGTAATTTTATTGCTGTTGTCCCTTCCCTGACCACCACCATAACAGCCTATCCCCATGATGAGTGGCAGAAGTTATAATTTTTTGCTACCTCGATATGTAGCTTTAAAAATACTAAATTCTGGCTACTGTGTGTTATGTACTGGAAAGTACTTCAAGCAGTGTGGGGTAGATGTACCACTAAATAACCCTGATCGTGGGTGGCATGAAGTGTTGGCCTTGTCTGTTTTTAATAGAAAACTGACATGGCATTGGCCATTATCCAGAGGAGCTAATGATTGTTTTCAACACGGTAAAATCACCTTCTTCCTGAAAGGATTCCTTCCTGAGAAGGGGTAGGAGGTATTTCTGCTGGTTCAAAGCGTGTGCCAAGTTCTGTGAGTGGGGAAGTCCATACTACATTTTTTAAGCTGGACCCTGATGATGCATTTGTTCAGTTACCTATTTTGTATTCTGACTGAGCAGTATTACAGAACAAAAGCATTTTGAATTTATTGGACTTAAAATATTTAATGAACAGAAATACTTTTTGAGAAGCTCAGATAACATCTGTGAATCCTTTATTTTGAGTTGTCTTCTTGTGAAAATGGATAAGAGCATCTTCTCAGGTGTGTGTGCCTTTTTTTTTTTTTTTTTTTTTTTTTCCCCCTTATAAAAGACATTTAAGTGCTCCAAGGACTACCTTTTAGGGGTTTCTAGAGGAATGAAACATTGCTTATACTACTTGATTTACTAGAACAAAGATTATCACCCCCTTAAGGTAAATTGCTATTGGTTGTTTCACACTTATTATTGAAAGTTTCCTTTACATTAATGTCATGCGAAATCAATGGGAAGATAGCTGCATCTGTGCCTTTCAAAACAACGAACAACTGTCATTGGTATGACAATTCTTACTGTTTATTTGAATATCTTATTATATAATACCGTGGGGAAAATATTTGCTAATGTCCAGTGTGTAAATGACAGAAGCAGTGTCCTATATAATCTCTCTTGCACACAGTAGCATTTGTTAGTTATAGATGATATTTCACAATCCATCTCTGTGGAGTGGTATCCTTTCCAAATCACAGCTATGTATCTGTTGAGAACAGTATTTATCTCCCAGCTCATCAAATGCAACTCAAATACACCATAATTTGTAATAACAGGTGAAACAATATAACATTTTTAGCTCTCTATTTTACATCTGATAGGTTTTGCAGCAACATGCCAAAGCAGATTTCTATGCTTTGAGACCTCTGTCGTGGTCCTGGAAATTCTTAATTCCATTTGGGAAACTCCAGCTTTCTCATCTGTCACCATGCTTCCTAATACTAATGTGATAAATATTTGGATGGCTAACAAAAGCTTGTAAACCCCTCTGCTTTCTGTACCTGAATTTTTAATTTTGCATTATGCTGGTTGCCAATGCTTTTCACCAACTATGAATAATAAATCCTAAAATTCCTGTCACTAATAAAGTATATGTGACCTGTATACTTTCTATGCCAAAGTTTTTACCCAGAAAACATAGCTCATAAATTGAGTGACAGCCAGCACTGGACTTTTTTCTAGTATGCTAATGAATAAGCATATGTTCAAGAGATTACCCTGTTGTTTTCACTACTAGCTGCTAATTCTCTTGCTTCTTATATGTCTTCTCCTGGCTTGGACAGCATGGGAGTTTTTTGAGAGCAGGAATGACCTTCCAGTTAAGGATCCTGAGACATTTATCTTGGGTTCTGCTATAATCTACATAGTGTTACTTCTCTTAATTCTCAATACTCTGTCATATTTTGTTAAAAATGCTTTTTGTGACCATATCTGTTAAGCTTTGCATTGACAACTGGGATATATGATTTGATTCTTTACATTCAGACTTCCATCATGTAACATATTCAGGATTGTGGGTAGAGCTCAGATAAAAAAAACCAGCTATAATAACTGAAGTACTGCACCATACCCTGTGAGAACGTGCTTGGATATCCCAGGTTGACAGTTAAATAAGGACTGCAGCTGTGGTTTATAACTCATGTGGACTTGGCAAAAACAGAGGGAGGCCATTCTTACTGTTCTGGACATAAGGAAAATAAAAAGCAAATGTTTACCATAGCGCTCCTAAATTTAAAGAAATATCTTTTATCCAGATTCAGAATAGTTAAATAATTGTGACTTTATTTTTAGAACAGTGGGTAATGCTTTCTAAAGCAACCAAAACGGTAGTGTACTTTTGAGAAATATGTCACTAGCCTTGTACACGAAATAGTTCTGAAGTTCCACTTATACAAGGTCATGTATATTAGTTTTCAATATGATATATTAGATAGAGGGCAAATAGTAGAGACTTCTATTGTGGGCTTTGTGGACAAGCAAATAGGAGTAATTGAAAAATAAGTTTTTCTTGCTTGGCATTTATTTAGTTAGGCTGTCTGTCCATTCTAGAGCTACTTCAGCTGTTATTTGAAGATGGTTATTAGTGTGCGCAGTCAGCCATGTATTCAGTGCTTTTAAAATACAGTCTGAAAGCTTCATCTGTGTAGTTCCACTATATCAATGTTCCTGTTTTTGAAAACACTTAACTGCCTGTCTTCACTTCATGCATACAGGGATTCAAGATAAATTCTGAAATGTGTATTTATTCTTAAAGCTTTTTTTATTGTCTCCTGACAATACGGAAGCAATAGGAGGAAAACAAAATTCAACATTTTTGTAGCTATCACCTAACCTGAAAAGAAGAACAGAAAATCACATAACCTCTCAGAAGCTGTGGAGCTCACTGCTCAGATTTCTCCTAGTGCTGTTCTTTGAGTTGGACAGATGATGAGATACAGGTTTCTCAGCAGACAGCAAAGTGACTCTATGATGTGTTCAATTTTTTATCTCAAAGATAAAACCATCCTCTAGAGACATACTGTTATGTTTCAGGTTACTACTTATTCTGTAAATCTCTTTTAGAAGGCCTATACTGTCTACTGCTTTAGTAGGTGCTTTCATCTAGTGTCTTTCCACTCTAATTTCTCTGATTTTGTTTTAATTTTGGACATCATCTCATGTCATGTAGAATTAGACAAATGATAGTATAGATTGCTTTGTTTGACTTTACGTATTACTCTTTCCTATTCCACATAGCAACGGCTCCTCAAAGAAGTGCTTAAGCTATAAAGTTGTCCAGTTTGTTCTTTAGATTTCTCAGCCTTGTTTTCATTTTGTCTGTATTTGGACCAGTGTTGCTTCCTCTCTCAGTAGCTGGTTCCAGGCTCAGTGTTGGAAAGTTTCATCTGAAGCTGTACATGATGAAGCTTTCTGTGTTTCGATGAAGTCAAACTAGCTCAAATTTGACTCAAAATTTAAGCTAGACTTTATAAAGTTCCACCAGCAATATGAACTGGTATAGGTAAACCAAATTAGAAAGCCTCACTTGCTATTTCCCTGTGCTGGTATGCCTGTTTTGGCCACACAGCAGACTGAGCCAAGGGGAAAAATAACCCATCAGAATGCAGACACCTGGATAAGTTCTGTATTTCAGTGTATTTTGCCACCTCACAAATAGCTTTGAGACCACAAGGGGGAGGGAGCGGTTAGATGTGGGTCAGAATGGATGACTAGTGGAAATTAATAAGCTAATTACAAACTAAGGATATATTGTCAAATTGTCTGAAAGACAATTTAAGAATAGCTAGAGATGTCTTGATTTTGTGATTTCTGCATCCTAGAAAAAATGAATCAATGCTAATCATGTGTTCCAACATATTTTGGACAGGGCAATGCTTAGAGGTGCCTTCCAACCAAAGCAATGCAGTAGTAAAAACAAGAAGATAAAAATAAATTTTATGATTTCCCTTCGTTATTGATAAGAGAAATTCAGGAATATCATGAGAATTACTACACTGAATAAGATTACATTCAGAACCTTGTCTTGAGTGATATATATCTAAGAATTTTACTAAGAAAAGGAGCAAAAAAATTATCTAGAGCACAAAATGCACAGCTATCTAATAACTGGTAACAAACGGAGACTTACTTTTGACCCTTGTTGGTACCTGTTTTCCTTCTGGAACAGGAGGGTTTAATTTATAATTGTGTTTATTATTCTAGATAGAAGGATTGTCAGTGTTGACTCTTAAATCTTTCTAAAATGCTGGTTCCCATGATACCTCTGGCAAAGGCATGCATGGTTACAAAGAAAGGAATTTTGTCCTTTAGCTAAAAAATAGAAAAAGGGATTTTTGTGGAAGATGGGTGGCTAATCTTAGAATGTTTTTTTGCAAATACATAACTGTGTCAGACAGTAGTACTTACTTGTCGTTTGTAGAGTGACTTTTAAATGAAAAGTATATGATAAGCCTTATTTGATACTGGCATACCAAAAGGTTAAAGTATTCTAAATCTTTGCTATTACAAAGTTGATTGGACTGCATGGGGGAGAGGGGGGAAGGGTGAAGGGTGTTGATATACTATCTCCAAGTATAGCACTGTTCATGGATATTAAAATATGTATGCCTCTGTAGGAAGAGGATGTAATTTAAGAAAACTTCCCCATAGAACTACTGAGGCAAAGATTCAAAGTTGCTGGATATTTGAAACAGCTTCAGACACTGAGAACATGACTGCTCTGAAAACTGTGGCGCTTCTTACTCTACAGATATATGAAACAGAAGCCAGGGTTTCAATATGTTTCTTCTGTGATTGATAGTTTTGAGGACTTCCTGCTGTTTGTTCCCCCCCCCCAGTGCTGCACCCCCCCACCCTGCACCCCCCCCCCTCCCCCCTCCATGTTCTGTTGTGTAGCTGGGCTGGGAACGATAACAACTATGATGCTGACCAGAGTCAAAAAAAAGTTTGACAACAAAAATATACTTGTTCTGGTGTGTGGGGTTCTTTAGGATGAGAGGATGTAGTGTGTTTTTCCAAGTTCGGGTGAGTTTTCTGGTGTGGTTCATCACCCTGTGGTGTTGGCCCAGCTGAAGGTGCAGTGTGGGACAGTCTCCTGAGAAACACACAGCGAGAGCTGCTTAAACTGCCACAACTGTTGGAAGAAATGTTTTCTGAACTGTGGTGTGTTTCTGACTTCAAGATGAGATTTTTAAATCATGCAGTCATCTTGTTTCTGATACATTTTGATTAGAGAGTGCTTAGGATATTTTTGCATTGGACAACATTTCAGAGTGTTGGCTCACATAGATAATTGGGTGAGATAGGTTCAGGGTTTGGGTTAAGTGTTTTTTTTTTTTTTTTTGTTTTGTTTTGGTTTTTCGTTTGAAGAATAAAATCATCCTCAATGAGAGGTTAGATTAACTGTATTTCAAAAATTACTTTTAAAAAGTGAAGGGAGATTTATTTTTGCTAAGGGTAGTAACTTTTTTTTTTTTTTTAGTTGTTAGAGCACCATGTAAAACATTTTGCTTATTTTTCTTAATGTTATGTAAGAACAGAGGATGGAAGGATTACCATTAGCCGTGTAATTCTAAAACTTCAAGGAATGCTGGCTATTTATACCATTATGGTATTTGAGAGTTTCTAGACTTTTTTTTCTATCTGTTGGTATACTAATAGTTCAAAGAGAAGGTCTGGAGGAAGAGATCAAATAGTAGATTTAGAGGTCACTTCAGGATTGTGTGTTCTGTGTTGTGAGATGTCAGATCCCAGAAAACAGACAGCCTGACATTTTCGTCATTTTAATTATTGCAGAGGATTCATGGACTTGAAATTTCATTACTCTGCAATAAGAAACATGCTTTTAGTGCTACAGAAAGTTGCTTAAAAATACTAATTAACAGGATGATTACCCTTTATACTAGATCATAAAGCAGTGTAGTTTGAGCTTTTATATTAGTCACCACAAAGACTGAATCCCATGGAAATGTTACAGAAGACTTGAAACTTGTGATTTCATTACAATATTTGAAGTAACACTGGAATATCCCAACTACCTTTTCTTTGGTCTTTCCTCTGCATGTTCTCTTTTGTTTACACTGTACCTTGTATGCTAAAACCGCAGCCCTGCCCTGTTTGCGCTGTTGGTTATTACTGTGGCATGAATGGATAAAGAATTGAGGGTTTTCTTATTTGAACATGTAGTAAGGTTTTGTGGTGTGTTTTGGTTTCGTTTGTGGGGTGTTTTGGTGTGTTTTTTTTTTTTTTTGTTTGTTTGTGTTTTTTTTTTTGTTTTGTTTTGTTTCCTGCTTTTTTTTTTTTTAAAAAAAAAAAATCATTGTTGGTACTTCTTTTTCTTTATTTCCCAATGCCAGTAGTGGGCATAAGTCAATATATTGGTTTGCTTTTCTGTCTGTAATTGCAATAGGTCTGACAGTGGTTGAGATTTGCATTTTGAAATGGTCATAATGTGAGAGAGAGACTATCATTTCTATTACAGCCACGTTCTGAAGTGTCTGAAGAAAACATGATATGGTGGCAGTGTTATTAACATGAAAATCTCCTTTTAACTCAAGCAAGTCAGTGACATGCGCTATCCAGGGAGCTTACAGATCTGTACAAAAGCATTTGCTTTGCAATGCAGGGGTGATGGCTTGTGCACTGAAGCAACAAGGCTAAATAAAATGACTTGTGAAATTAAAGACTGCTATCTCCTTGAAGAAATGCATATTCTCATTTTCCCTCTCCCAACCTTTACACAGTCTTATATTGTCCAGATTGCTGTGGGTCTCTTTGTTAAATGAGCTTTGTATCTCCCAGTTAATTTTCTGCCAGTATCACTTTACGTTGATGACTGCGGGTGTTTGTGTATCCATTAAGCACACTGCCAGGACATGTCCACCACTTGCCACCTCTCCCATTAAACAGCTGTCAGCAGGCTTCCAGAGCTGCTTTCTTGCTTTGCATTAATTGCTGCAACTCACTAGATGCAGTGAAAAGCACCTCTATAAAGAGAGAACACAGAATTTGCCTTGAAATTTCTAAAAGTAAATGGAAATGCCATGAGCAGTTAAGTCAGATTTCATATATGCTCATATTGATATGATTAGCAGGAAAGAAGTGTCACTTCTAAAATTTTCTTTTTTTCAACTACCTTTCTCCTTGAGCTCCCACCCTCATAAGGAAAATACTGCAAATCTAAACAAGTGCATGTCAGGAGATTCTTGGATGAGACAGTCTCATTGAAGTTGTATATAATCCCATGCTGAGATTTGCAATTGGTTCTGAAATGAAAATCTGTTAGAATTAGATCAGATGTTCTACCAGAGATAAGCAGTGTGGGAAAGATTAAGAATTTGTCCATGAAAGTGAGTATATAGGAGGGTTATTGGTGTAAGGCTTTCCAGGAGACAGACTAAAACGAGGAGCACTAAGTTAACTTGATGGGCTGCAGCTAGTTCGCTGCATATTAATATGGTGTATTTTTGCAGAATAGGAATTTTTGATTCTAATTCTTAAGACAAATAATCTTTTTTGGAGTGAAAATTTCTTCGTACTACTTGGTGCGGTAAAAGCAATAGTAAATAATTGAGCAGTGAAGCAGAAATTTTGTATATCCAGGCTTTTATTAAAATACTATGTTAGAAATCTACTGGTGAACATGCATAGAAGGCCAGTGCAAGACATGGGAGAAAAGTGTATTTACAGGAGGTGTGAAGTTGAATCTAAAGATTTGGTATCTCTGAGAAATTTGTGAGGCTTTACTATACTTAGCTTTATGCTCTGTGACTTCAGACACTTCGCTGATTTTAATCTGAGTTAACTTTCTTCAGCATCCTTTGTAAGCGAATTCTAAGGGCAAATTATTGTGCTGATGAATTTGCAAGCTAATTTGACATGACCAGCATATGGAAAAAGTGGAAGGAAACTCAGTCGAAGTGACTTGTGCAACATCATCCAGAAAGTCAGTGTTAGAGAGCAGAACAGCTCCTAAGTGCTTTGATACAAATATGTGTCCTCTATGCTGGATGATGCAGTCTTCTAAAAATGACTGCAATGAAAGTTTTTCTATTCATTCAGCTTTCCGTATTGTCTTACACTCTGCAGGACTATGAATTTTTCAACCATTGATGTGCTCTTCTGAATCTGTTCTGTATACTCTTTGCAGAATATCACTGAAGTGGTCTTTTGAGGGCTGTTCAATGTTGCTTTTCAAGCAGCCAGCTAAGGGTACTAGTGAATGATCAGATACTTACCTCTCCTGCCAAACCTGCTGGGGGTAAGGCTTTCTGCTTCCACTGGTCACAGCATATTGGTGAATTAAGCAATTTTTAAAGATGATTAAGGTCTTTAATAACTCCTCTCATAGTAATTTCTGTGTTCTGTGTTTTATCCCTCTGCAGTATTTCTTTCTACCCAACATCTCTATCCTGCATACAAATACAAATATATAAACCTAATTAATCCTGGTGTAGGAATACAATCAGCTTTGTCACTAGGCGTGTTCTGTTCTTAGTAGTTTCTAGGCCTGTTGAAGATACCAGTATAAAACCACATTCATCTTTTGACTTAAAATATTTTGAGTTCCTTTCTGCTCTTCAGTAGTCACTGCATTGTTGCTTCTAAGAAGTTTTGATGAAAGTTCACACAGTTGCCCTCACTGTGTCTTAAGATGCATTTAATTTCCAGAGTCATTGTCACTTTTGCAGAGAAAAAGAGAAAAACACCCCTGCCTTTTACATATAATTGCTCCTAAAAAAATCTGGTGTCTTCTTTTTCCATCTACTCCTCCCATTCTAGTGGGACTTGCTCTCTTAACAGAAAATAAATACTGTCTCTTGAGTTTTCTGTAGTTCTACATAATTATTCTTGGTGCTTTTATCCATTAAATATGGTTAGTGGTTTGTTTCTAGCCTCTGAGGAAGCTCATGGTTTAATGGGTGAAACATGATAGTTAATGAAAAAAAATGTTTTGCTGCATGTACCAATTTAGAGAAATTAATTTTATGAATGTTACGTACTCAGATTATGATAATAGCAAGAAAGGTCCTCAAGTTTCTAAGTTGTTGGACATGCTTAAAAATTCTGTTATGTTCTATGTTCCCATATAATTAAAAAAAAAAAAAAAAACAACCCAAACCCCTCTAAAAATGCTAACATTCAACCTTCCCATTTTCTGCTTAAAATTATCCTATAAACTGATATTTGCATAACCTTTTTCATGTTTTATATTGCCTTTCAGAATCTTTGGGGTGCCTATTAGTCTATCTTGTCCAGCAGTAGTGAGAATTAAATCAGTGCTAAGGCACATTTGTATGACATTTTATTTTATACAGGCTTCTTTACCATGTGTCACTGTATATTTTGAGCATTTTCCAACAGTGCTGAAAAAGTAGGGTATTTTCATGCTGGCAAGTCCCTTGTCCTTTGCCTGGGGTAAAATCACGTACAGGCAATGTAAGTGGGTTTTGTTTGAAAGGTTTTGGGAAAGGGATGGGACTGGGCAGATGAAAGGGTATGTATGTATGTATGTATTGTATATGTTAGAAAGGATTAAAAACACCAACTATATAGTGGAATGAAGTGAGCTGATAGTGGTTCGTTGTTCCTGAAGGAGTTCAGTGCAGATTTTGGCGAACAATTTGATGCCTATCTCATTTTCATTATAAAAAAGTATTCTGTTACTCCAAAGATCTGTCAGCCGCAATGTCAGTGCTGTCTCTATTGAAGTGCCTTTAAACCTGGGCATTTTGAAAATGATCCCAATGGTTTTGGAAGCTAGATGAGGAGTAAAGATCAATTTAATCCTACAACACTCTCTGGGTTTTGAGCAGATGTGCCTATGTGTATCCACAACTGTGTTTCAGTTTATGCATAGAAAATGTGCACACAGTCAAAACCAGGACTGTTTTCCACTGAGATGTGAAAAAGTCTTCTAGCCAGTAGAAAATGACAGCCATAGTAACTGTTGTTTCCCATTGATGAAGTCCCATGGAGGTGAAAGCAGAGCTCTTTTAAGTGCAATCAAACATTTTTAAAAATGACTTTTAGGTTCCTTTACATCAAAGATGATGGAACTCAGGTTTGCTAGGACTACTAGGTTTGTAGTAATTTAGAGTCTCTAACTTTCTTTTAATATGGAGATATATAGATAGTTATATAGATATGTGCACTTACTAAATAGGGTTTTATCTAGGCACCTAAGTCTATAGTGTGATGTCAAACTTGGTAAAATAGAAGAAAGAAAATAAATGCAAGTAGGAAAAGAAAAGGATCCGAAGATGCGGGTTTAGTTTGGAATTTCGCACAAATTACTTTACTA
Source organism: Tyto alba (assembly GCF_018691265.1). Taxonomy (NCBI): domain Eukaryota; kingdom Metazoa; phylum Chordata; class Aves; order Strigiformes; family Tytonidae; genus Tyto; species Tyto alba. Next base: position 28,503,359 of record NW_024881278.1, on the reverse strand, counting down.
ACCTGACAAGATTATTTAATTTTTCTACCTGTGTCTTGTGTATAAAATGTGTATTAGGAGGAAGCAGTGCCATGTAAATATCTGAGATAGAAGTTCAGGTCTCAATACCATGTAAACAAAGCGGTCCTTGAACTAAAAAGTTTACAATCTCAACAAGCAGGAAAAAATAGTTTTAATATTTTCCTGTATTCCAAACCTGAACTCCTTGCCCTGTAAACTGAAGGTTGATATATATTCAGCTACATGGAGATTACAACATAAGTTCAGAATGTCATTGGGATTTGAGGAAAATTTTGAACTCCAGGAGCTTTAAGTAAGAGGAGTTCAGACATTAAATTTATTTAGAAACAGCAAACCATCAAATTGCAAATATCTTAATCAAAAAATCTTTGAGATGTTAGCACTGGAAGCAAGATACTTCACAAGTATGAGGACTTGTTCCATAGTTAAAAGGTGCTAATTCAAGTTAAGCCTGTCTTTGTTTAGGTGCTTGTAACTGAAATCTGATGAATGTATAAGTGATGTCTGACACAGATCCATATATTTACTAATTGTAACTTGGAAATTGATGGTCAGATCTTGAAGCAAAGTATTGACTCCAAATGTCAAACACATTCAGTAACTTGACAGTTCAGAAAATTTTACTGGTATAATCACAATACTTGAACATTTTCAAAATTGTTTTTCTTCCCCTTTCCTCCTTATTTCATCAGACCATAACTCACCAAGTGCTGTGAACATGTTGTGGCTACGTTAAATGTAAATGTCAGAATATGTTCTGAATAGTTAAGTTGCTCTCAAATTCCCAAAAACTGAAGGTGAACAGTGTAAGTCGTGAAACAATGAGTGGCAACCAAGAAGTTACTTTGTGTTTTTTGAGTCTGGTGCAATAAAGAGGGGAAAAAAAAATAAAATTCACTTTGAAGGCATATTTTTCCTCAACATCTTAAAGTGTCATGGCAGAGTTCTTTGTCACACAGTATCTCCTGAACACTGTTTTGTTTTTTTTTGTATACAGAAACACTTTGAAAGCTTATTTTTTTTATCCCTATAACTAAGTATATAAAATATCAACATATAAAAGATTAAAATCCCAGTGAAATCATGTAGCTAACTCAATTTATGCAACATTGGGTGGAGCCATAGAAAAGCAAAATAAAGTTTTGAAGAGAAAACATTCTTCACATCTGGCTGCCTTTGTATAAAAATCTTTTACACCTACAAAAGACTGCTTTTCTCAGTGGAAACTATATAACTAATATGGGTACCAGAGGAGAAAGTTTCTTAGTCAGTAAAAGTAAGATGCCATGAAGTCAGCAAAACCTATTCATGTAGTAGAAATTTTTGAAGCCAAATGTAAGTTGCCACTCTATTGCACTTCATTGGTCTGTCTTCTTTTCACTTCTGTGAGAAAATTCAAATTTTGTGTTTGAGTATGGGCTTAGATTTTAAAATGTACAGAGTAGCATCTCTGGTAATTGTAGCTCACATATTTACTAAGAATATGGTTTGACAGTATACTGTGTGTCACAGTCTGATAACTGCCTGTCATGGTACTGGATTAAAATAACTTGATGTTCTTTTTGTTTGTTTTGGTTTTGTGTTTTTTTTTTTTGTTTTGTTTTGTTTTGGTTTTTTTTGTGTTTTTTTTTTTTTTTTTTGTCTTGGCTTTTTACAACATGTTGATTAGAAGAAGCAATGTTACACTGTCTGGAGAACCCACTAATTGTTAGCTTCTTGCTCAATAAAGCCCTAATTACGGTGAATGAGCATGGAAAATAGATACTGAAACACAGTGGATAAAGGTAATAGTGTTCCACAAGAGAAAAGCTTTCTTCATTGTGACCAAATTCTGGCATATTTAAAATATTAAGAGGATTAAATGAGTGAATTAAATAGTTCTGCTCTCACGCACCATTTACATCTGAAAAGGAGGACTATGGTAGAGTTCAGACAAGGAGACGTGTCCCAGCCTGCTCAAACTCCCTGCAGGGGAACAGAGATGAAAGTGGACCTAATGGATTTCCTGACAAAAATTTTGTTTGCCAAGTAATTTTTAAGAGAGCAGCAGAAATGCATAAACAGCATTAAATTTAAGATAGATTTATTGACACATTTTGCTCTAAAGTGACCTAACCAAACTAAATGACTTTTTTGAATAGTTTAGTGAGTGTTTGGTGTGTATATGTATTTCTCTAATAATTTTGAATCTTAATTAATGTAGCATTATTTAGTGCTTTCTTAAAGATGGCAAATTATTATTTTTTTAAATAAAAGCAGTATGTAAATTGCATGCAGTTACTGCAGTGACTCATTCTGAGGCATATTCTGATTTTTATTTTCTGATGAAATTGCTTTCAGGTGCATGATACCTAAGGAGCATCATTTCTCTCTTGGTATAGCTAATTACTCTATTTATTCTCTTTTTCTCATGATACTTAGTTCTTGAATGGAATGTTAAATAAACATAATACTTAGGTTGCACCTAGAGTTTTTGTTGGAAATAATACTTGAAATTGCTATCATATGGCTACTTTTCTGTTTGCATCTGCAGATTTCTAATAGATGAATAATTGAATTATGGGATAATCTGGTGCTTTTTTAAAATAAGCTGCATAAGGTATTGATACATACTTTGGACATTTTCAAGAAAGAGCAAGTATTCTTAAGTGGATACATATATATTCTAGTGGTTTTTACTTTTCTGATGTGACTTCTAGTTCTTCAACTTAGGTAGTATTTCCAAAAATTGGTTGTTTGTGGCTGAATACAGAACAGATGTTGTCTTTTGCCTAAACAAGGCATGTAACCTCTGTTTAAAAATTTCAGTAATTCCTAGTTGTGGACTTCCTACTTCCGACTCCCTCTGGAAAACTGAGCAAGTGTAGGTCCTGAGGCTTTTACAGGCACCAGTGATACATCTGTAACATAACCCACTGTAGACAGTTCTTCTTATCTTGTGAAAAATGGCGATGTGAAAAATAACTTGCAACTTTGTCAGAAAGACAAAAATCTGCAAAGTAGTTGTAGCTTGACAGCTTTGGATCCGTTGCATTTGAACTTCAATTAGACAGTCATTTTGTAATAATATAGAGAGCTGTGCTTCCAACTTATATTTTTAAAAGCAGATGTTTTGGAAGATATTTTAGTACCAATCAGGCAACCAGGTGGAAAGCTACTGTTTTCTGTTTTTTACTACATGACATTTGATAAAAGCCTTTAAGTCTGCTGTCATTGAACATGTAATGAAGAGAATAATAGAAACTCTACTTTCTCAGCATCAGAATAGCAGGCTAAGATTTGTTTTCTTAAAAACACTATGAAAATGAGTTCAGAATAGCAGAGGGATAGCTCTGTAGCTTTACTGAAATACCAGATCTTCCGAAATTTGATACTGTCAGCATGCTCTGCTTTTGACAAGATTTCAGGTGCATTGAGACTGCTTTGCATTTGCCTGGTGTTAACATGTTTTGCTAACACAGCATGTTAAGAATAAAGTTGTTCTTACTTGCTTCTAGCCTTGGAGTTTGTTTTGTTTTGTTTTTCTTGTGCTTTATAGCAGAAGTAAGAGTATGACTAAAGAAAAAGATAGTAGAACTGTGCTCAAGTGAGAAGACAATACAAATATGACCAACACTAATTTTAACTTCCTTTTTGTAGAATATCTTTAAGATATCATTTTATTGGGGATATTATCAAAAAAGAGAAGAAAAAAAAGTTGCAGGATTTCTTCATCAGTGTAATATCTGATACTGGCTCCCTAAAAATAAGTGATAAGAAGGTATCTATCACTAAGATGAACACCAATTACAGCACTGAAAGAAGTCTGGCAGGCAGGTAATCCAGAAAATTATAAACATGAGTCTTGAATCTAGAAACTGGTGACATATCATTCATGGGCGTGTACAACTATGACTCCTCTCGGGCCGATACCTGCCTCAGTCTTTAGCAGGAGTTAAACAGAAAGCTTGAGAATGTCGCATTGCAATGAATTTGACAGACAACCCGTTTCTGTCAGTCTTTGTGACCCTAAAGCTTTTTTAAAAAATCATTACTTTTCTGCTACTTAATTTTGATGTGAAAACTAAGTCTGAAAATTCCTGAGGTTAGTGCTGTGTCTTCAACGTGGACTGCTGCAGATTTTCAGGCTGATGCAGTTATTCTCATGGCATTTCAAATCTGTATCATTGTGCAGTTTTCATGTAAAACAAGTTTGATGGGAAATACTGACTGTGCAAATCATCTTTAAATTGTCCAGAGAATAAGTTTCATGTTTCTAAAACTACTTTTTTGAGAGAGTGTGGAGGAGGGAAGAGATTCAGGTTTGATGAGGAAGAATAAGAAAAAGAAGCGGTGGAACCAAAAAGTGGTAATTTTTCCATACCTCATGATAAGCTACTTCAGGGTCCTCTGGAGAAGGAGAGAAAAGTCAGGAACTGAAAAGCTCTTGATATCAGCTGTGGCATTACTATATTTGAATTTACACTAGTCAGTTTGTTGTTGGCAAAATAACAGGGTACTTAGGTATTGTGTAATGTTTACAAAGATATAAGAAGTGCTGTTTCTTTTCAGAAAGACAGGGTGAGCTTTTTTTCAGAAATAATTTTAAACAGGTTCTGTTTGTCTAGAAGGGTCAGTATGGTTAAGCAAGATAGAAATGGCAAACCTTACAATTTGCAAGCAAAATGGCTAATATCAGAATGTTCATTCTATTTGATTTGTGGAATTGAGTTCTTCACACAGTATACTTCTGGCTATATTCTTTCTTTGCTGATTTCTGTTGTGCTTTTCTCAGATCCACTCTCTTTACAGTATTGCTTGCTCTCTTCAGTTTCCTGCGCACACATGAACAATTCCTAAATAATTCATGAAATTTAATAAAAGAATTTCTTTACAGGGCCAGCCAAAGGTATGACTAGCCAGCACCATGTCACCAATAATGGCCAAGGGTGCCGCACTATAAGAAAGCCAGGCAAACTGTTCTCAGAACTTCTAAAAATGCTCACCAAAAAAACCCCTTTCTAAATTTGAAAGGAATGTACATTTCCTGACTTGGTCATGCATCTCCAGCATGAAATTGGGCAAGTGGCTTAATTTTCTTCATACATAGCTTTTCCCTATCTCTAAAGGCAGTTGGATACTCTTACAAAATGGTTATGAAAATGTAGCTAACAGCATTGAAAAGTGTATTTGCAAATACTGAAGGAGTCACTCAACAACAAACACAAACTTTACCTTCAGACATATAGCATGGGACACCTTTTCACTCTAAATGGCATACAATTCAATATAAAGCAGCTTGAAATAATCCAGTTTAACATACTACAGAAGCTTGGATTTCATTTGCCACTTCTGCCACCATGGTTGCTTTTGGGGCACTGACTTATCTGTCTTTGTTTTTCAAAGATTTTTTTAAATGTGCAAATTTAAATCTACTATTTCAAGCAGCATCACAACTAGAACTCAGTTTGGTGGTAATTTAATAAAGCAGAATTTGACTCGGGACAGACTAGACAAAGCAGAAGTAGCATAGCTGTTAGTGTAAATGTCTGCAAAATATAAAATGCATGTTCTTCCTAAAATTAAATATGAGGTATTGAAATTTTGTAATTAGAAGTTGAGGTTCTGTAACCACACTGTTTATCCCAGATGCTGCTGACATGTTCTAATAGAGCCTGGGGAACTTGGAAATGAAGGAATAAGCAGGAAGCCAGACCAGTGCTGCAGTCAAGATTGAATTATGTTCTGAACTGTGAACTGGAGGAGATCTTAGATTGAAGTTCTAGTGTTTTGCAGAGGTCACAAATTAATTAGCAAGGGAGTATGTTGATGGAATTGAATACATGGGTTTCATATCAGAGTGTTTGTAGTGCTGATGTGTTCTTAGTCATTGATAAATTTGGCAGGAAGATAGGGCACTGTCTTCTAGACAGGAACACTCTTGAGTCTTTGAAATCAAGTGCAGGAGACGTGCAGAGGACTTGCCTTTATAAAACAAGATTTAAGATTTAGATTTTCAATCTTAACTGTATTTGAGTTCCTGTGGAATATCAGTGCAGTTAACATGCAAGTCTGCAAATTAATTTCTTAGTTAAAATCTTGGAGAAAACATGCATCAACTTGGAAATTAGCTCTAGGAAAAAAACCCTCAAACCTTAGGTTGTGAATTGATGTAATCATCTCAAATACCTTCATTTTTCTCCTGTTTTCAGATGAGCTGCCACTATTTGCCAGGAATCTTAATTTATTAATGTTTACACAAACATTGGACAAATAAGAGAAATGTTCCTTAAAGTTGACTTTTAGAATATCTAGTGCAGCCCATTTTTTTATTTAAACAAGCACCTAATTTTTTTATGTGTGTGTGGAAATAGTGTTTCTAGAAATAATCTAAGCCCATAATATGGATAAAAGTAATGGTTCTAGTGTTCATTTCCCATACTGAAAAAAAGTCCATTTTCTTCCATCTTGGCCTGCGCTAAGTATATTTCTTTTGCTGAAGTGTATTTTATATATAGGCATAAAAATGTATGTGGTGTCAGTTCTGTCACTGGTCCTACTGTATGATTGTGAGGAGAAAATCTATCCTTCAGAAGAACAACTTCTGAAGTGTTTGCCTCAAAGATATTTTAATATACTGACAATTACGCAGCATTAACATGTTATCTTACAGCATTTTAAACAGGGAAGAACAGTGGAAAGTCAGCCACAGAATATTACCTGTTAGATTTACTGTTGATGTTTCCAAGGAAAACCCATTTAATAGGGAAAAGTTCACTCTCCTTTTTTTTTTTTTTTAATCAGATATATTTATGCTTCTCCAGCAAGATCAGATTTAAGACTGGGGAGTCTCTTGATAAAAGCTACCATCTAAAGTTCATGTAGTGAAGAACTTACAGACTTTAATTAGAAATAGCCAATGCAATGGATGACAGGTTTCTTCTCCTGAAGATTGGAGTTGGAATACCCTACATTTGAAGTGATACACAGAGGAGAACCTCATGCTCTCTTTCATATGTGTTTCTATTTGCTGCTGTTTCAATTCTTGCAGGTATTAACTGTTCAGCTCTGTAGTGTAGGAAGCATATAACTCTCCTTTTTCAAACACAAGGGGGCTGGTTTTATTCCTTACATGTGCAGAATAGGTGGAATCATTGTAAAGGAAGATGGCTGGGTTGTGGGATTACTATTTTTTTTTTCCGTGTATAACTGCATTGCCCACTCAAGTCAACAGTGGCAAGTAAGTATTTCAGGAGAGTGATTTAGACACTTTATATTGCAGTAGTTTTTCTCTTCATATTGGCATTCTTAATATTTTTCCAGAGGTGTCTGTCCACTCACACTTGTGCACAAATCAAATTTGCAGTTAGACATTGCTGTCACCACTCCTTTGTCTTTTAGGAAACTGTACTACTGGTTATTTCTACAGGTTTATACAGCAGAATTTACCAAAAATTAAATGACATCAATCATGCTTGTGCAGCTGTCTTTTTCTCCTCTTTAATTTATATATCTTTCAAGTTTGAGTTGCTGAACTGATTCATGCAAGATAGCAAGGTGACACCACTTCACTTTTTTTTTTTTTTCCCTCCCCACTGAAGACAGTAGTAGTTTCGGTTTTGGAGAAAAAATCTGTAATGGTTCCCAGTCATATGGAAGATGATCATACCTGTTGGTTTTGTGTTATGAGTTGGAAAGCAAGGATAAATGGCAAGGTTTTTGTTGATTGAGATGGAAATGATGGATTAGTTACCAAGTTGCTTTCGTTAAATAGAAAATCAAATTTGCCTTGGTAGTAATTAGTCTAAAGTGGATATACATAACAAGACACTCTTCAAAGTGTCTTTACAGAAAGAGGAAAGCTTGTTCCCTGATGATGATGATTAAATAGAATTATAATCAATGTGCAGGGATGGAATTATTTGGAAAATGCAATGTAAGAGAACACCTCCCTCTGGTGGTAGATGTTACATATTTTAATCTGCTGTATCAACACTGAACTGGAAACTTCCTGGTGGGGGATGCCTCAGACTGTTCCTGAAGAACTAGCAGAACTTTTTTTGAAGATAATTGAATTGCATATAGGGTTTCCTTCCAGTCTACCTCTTTGACTATGACGGAGGAATTTGGGCTGCTTGACCCAGTTTATTCTGCGTGTGTCAGTTAAATTTTTCTGCTACCCTCCCCTTTCTGCTGGGACAAGTTGCATTTTGCCATTCTTGCTGGGCTGTAAGGATAGGCTCTATGGGTGTTTTTGTTTTAAGCAGTTAATCAGAATAACATGCACGAAACAGCTAATAGCTTCTAGCAATCATTCAGCTCTTTCTGAAAATGTATTCTTCCTTTAGTTTATTCATATTTAGCTGTTTGATCTGAATTTTATGTTCTGGCCCTCAGTTAGTTTCCAAAGTAATGCCAGGAATTACTTGTACTTGAAACACAATTAGTCACCATAACTGGAGGAGAAAGGTTGTTGTTAACTGCTTATCTTGTAGTTTATTAATGCCAAGAAGCAAATAATTTCTAAGATTTTCTCTATAAGCTTTTCAGGGATGTCTTCAATCTATAGACTTGTGAGCCCCTGAAGACGCTGTATAATTATTATTTCTAGCTCTCTTTAGGCATAACAAAGAATTCGTGAAAGAACGCGTTCAGATGCTTCTTGAAAGCATGTTTCAGTTCCTTGCTTTTCATGGCCATTGCACTTCAGAAGGTGTAACAAACTACCTGAATGTGTGAGAATTAACATTTCTCATCCTTGTTTTCCTTTCTGTTTATTAAGCATTTTAGGATGATTTTTCCTGTTGTTTTTCAGAGCATAATGAAAACTGTTCTTCCCCCCACCCAGGTTGAACACTCAGAATGGCTTTTGCTTTTTTTGTATGTCATTAATAGAAGAACCTGCGAAACCTTGTAAATATTCGCTAAGGCTCTAGACAAAACGCGAAAAAGCTGGGCCTTTCTGCGAGTAAGAGTCCTAATTCCATGGCCATGACACTGTTAAACTCATAGAAACAAAACTTGGAACATGGAGGACTGGGCACAGAAAGAATCTGTTTTCATGTGCAGGATTTCAATGTTACCAGCATTTAATTAATGTACTATTCAAGGTTGGCACTTTGCTGCTTTGATTTAGAGACTTATGCTTTGCTAGTGAAGACTCCCATTTAAGGAATTCCAGATCTATGATGCCCAATAATAACCATTTGCAACCCAGAGCTCTGGAAACAGCACTGGCAAAAGGCTAATTTTCTCATTTCCAGTAACTTGCAAGTAGTAGCACAAGAAGTCAGATCATATCAAAGCATAAATCATGGATATGAGAAGCAAAAGGATCATTTTGTTCTCATGCTTTTTTGTTTATTGCATTTCCTCTCTCTTTATTTCCATATTAAGACATAAACAAGAGTACATGTTCTAGCCGGTTTCAGCAGTGATCCTCGAGCACTGACAGGCAGAAGGATCACTTAATCATCACAAGAGATGCTTTAAGTTCACATGTATTTGCTACATAAAAATAAATTAATTGAGGAGAAGTGTATTTGTTTTTTCCACTGGGAGGACAAGAACGCATCATTTTGAGGAGAGTAGTTTTTCTGTTCCTTTTCTTTATCTACAATTCTTTTAAGGTAAAGAAACCAAAGAGTCATCTAAATATTGAAATTGTCAGCATTTGTAAGAAAAAGCATTAAAAAAATCAACAAGCTTTAGATATGAATTCACTAGATGACTTATTTTCACAGACATTTTATACTGATTTCAAATTTTGAGGTGTGCTCCAGCTATTTTCTTTGACATTAATTGGCTAATAATGAAAAGCGTGTTGTCATTGACTTGAATTCAATGTTTCTATTATCTTCTTCTAGAAGACAATTTTAATAAGTAGGAATACAAAAAAAAAAATTGTAACCTCGGTGTGTTTTGTTGCTCACAGAAATGCCTAAGCAATATTGAATTTATGTAGTCAATTCTTTGATATCTGTGCATATTCATATTTTTGTTCCTAAAAGACTGGAAAAGAAATGCATCTATATCAAGTTTGTTGAATATAAGCAAGGCTGCTTAAATTGGGGTTGGGTTTCTGAGCCATAGTGTTCCATAGTCAGAATTTAATGTGACTATATCTAGTGAGAGTTTTCTGTGTTTGACCTTTTGGATTCATAAATCTAGATCAACTTTCCCTTCCTTGGGTACTTGAACTTGTGCAGTTTTTTTGTCGGCAGGTTGAATACTGCTCTCGTGCATTTCTTTGTGATTACAGAATAGGACGGAGGGGATGGTAAGTGGGAGACTACAGCTACTCCCTTAAGCTCCTGGACTCCTTTGGGAAGTTAGTAGAAGGTGGAGCTTGAAGCTAAGGCACAAAGGTGTCAGATGAGTTTCCAGTGAGCTTTCTCAATTGTGTGGTTAAAACATGACCTGGATTTTTTCATATTACTGTAGATTATTGCAATCAGAAATTGCTCATATAAACTCCAACCATGGCAAAGTTTTTGCCCCCACAACTGAGGACTGTCAGACTTGGAGTTTCCACACTTTCCTCTAGCTGCTGCATATGAAAGGCAGATATTTATTACAACAAGGAGCGTCAGGTTCCAGTAAGGTTGAGAAGAGTGGGAAGAAGCTCACCCCTTACACTTCACCTCGCCATTCATTGCTTTGGTGGTAAAACCTAAATAGTGATCAAATACTAAATCTTCCTCACAGATACGCATTTCATAGGGTTGCGTTTGGGTGTGGAGAAGTGAGGCCAGGAAATGAGTGCCTCCTCTCCCTTCTCTTCCAGAATGGTCTTTAGCTCTGCCTCTGGGTTGTTCAAAGCAGATCAGGGAAAAGAGTCTGATAAATGAGTAATTCTGAGGAATGTTTCAAGAATTTCAGTAATGGTAGTTATTAAGGTGCTTTAACTGGAGATGAGGGAGAGGGAACTGATGAGGAGTTTGTGGGTTAGTACTAGAAAGGTTTAATTTACTATAGAAGCCTTTTATCCCTTGTGAAAATCCTGACATTTTATAGTATAGTCAAATATTTGGGAATCTTTGAACTTTATATGTGACTATTGACAGAAAATGAGGCAAACGTTCATTTTAATTGAAACCACATAAATTAGACTGGAGGAATTAATTAAAAAAATAAGACATGCATTTTGAAATTGGAGGGTTCTCTGTAGGTATTGGAAGGGGCATGATAAGGTTACTTAAGATAGCTCCAGTTCAAGAAAGGCTAATTGAAACATTTCTTTTATTAAAACAATATTGGTTCCTGCGTGCCTGGTGAATGAAGTGTCCAGAATAAATATGAATGGTAATTAAATTCTATTTCTATCAGTTAACAGTCTCATTTTCAATATCTCTCATTTATTACAGAAGCACCTCGAGAAGTTCACTTCATTAGTTTTTCACATGACTTGATGCCGTTGCAAAGTGCTTGGTTTATGGATCAGATTCTTCTAATCCAAAATAGTGTTTCTCCTCCCTTTAGGCACATAAATTTTGGTGTATCATCACTCTGAATTTAATTTGGGATGGGACATTTCTTATTAATTTGTTTAGTTTCATAAAGGGGTACTAGTACTAAAAATTCTAGAGATCAAGATACAGAAGTTTAGAGCAGTGGTAGAGCTGTGGTTTTTTTGGTGGGCTGTGTGCTGCTCTTAGTCAATTCTAAACTTACACTTTCACGTATTTTCTAGAATTTTTTCTTGTCTGTTTTTAAATGCCCGTGTTACATGTTTTCCAAATTGTCTTTGAGAATAAATTCTGTAGATCACAGCTGTTCTGATGTTTTCCCCGGGTACTTTGCTTTAAACTCTCCTATACTTAATTCCATTATATCTCCACTGTTGTATTACCCTTAGATCATGTTAAATGATCGTTCTCCTTAAGTGCCAAATGGATTCTTCAAATGACTGCAGCCAGTTAGATTTACAGACTAATTCCATAACCTTCTATCAGTTTATGTTTTCTGGATGTTGGGAACTGGAGTTTCTCTTCTTGTTTCTCACTGGAATTGGTCCAGCTATTGTCATTGCCGTCTTTGGCAGTGGCAGCATGTAAGAATCCATGGCAAGCTGCCCACTCGGTTGGTGTTTTATTAGTAGTCTGTTTTGGTAGGTGTTCTTCCTAAGGAATTCCCACTCCACATATCATTGAAAAATAAAATACTTCTTTCAGTCATGTTCAAGGAGAGGTTGCTTTGTTATCCACTGTTTAAAGCTCATGATTTCCCTTTGGGTTGGATTATTACCAATGTGCTGTGATATGGATTCAAGAATCCATACAGCCTCAATTAGTTGGGTAATAAATTGTCTTAATTTCCTAATTCCACTGTCAGATGCAGGTGCTATATAGCTAGCCACTCGTTGGTTTTAAGTTTTGCAATGTAATAGTACCTTTACATACTACTTTATCTCTGTAATGAATTAAAGTATGAATGCTAACTGTGGAGCTGAGGGATTTCGTAACAGGAAATTTGAAGTGGATTGTTAAAATAGTAGTTTACTCCTCGTAGCTTCAGTACTTTGGATCCTATGATGACAGGCAATAACATTTATTCTTCATGTTGTTGAGTTTTATGGAATAATGAAATTTTAGTTGAAATAATGTAAGTATGCTACTTCAAGTAACAATAGGAAATGTGACACAAGAGTTTTAAAAATGTTATTTACAGGGGTTTTCAGTGACCTTGTTTTTGGTCAGTACTGAAATAGCTACTGTGAGCAAATTGTTATTATCAGGCAGCACAAGGAGTGTTTGTTCTGTGGGGAAGCTACTCTCAGAGAATACTTTTGTAGATGATAATGGAATTCCTTTTTATCAATTCAGGATTCCACAACTACTTTGGAGATGTTGGGATCATGTGCTGTAAAAATGGCAATTTTTTTCATGGCAGTCATGTAAAGTGTAATAAGTCTGGTTAATACAGTTACCACAGATTTTTTTCCTCACTTTTATACAAAACTGCATTTCTCCTCTTTAAAAGGATGTCTGCATATTTATTAATGACCTGGATCTTAAGTTGAAGGTCATCTGTAATAATGTTATACCTGTTGTCTTGATAGCCTTTGTTTGTTTATTCATGAATTTTCTTGCTAAATAATAAGCAAAATCTGATACTCAAATCTGGAGCCTCCTGTGTAGCTTTGGGGGGCAGAATCCTTTTAGAGAGCGAAGAGAAAGGTATATTACAGAATGTCAAATTTAAGTAAGAGGTGGGGTTTTTTTGAGAGAAAAACACCTCAAAACACAATGTCATCAGACTTCTTGCAAAATAAACAGACAAAACCCTAGAATCAAAAAACTTGATCATGTTAAACATCCCAGTAATTTTACAAACATGGCAGTCTTATTATATAACTTGATCCTAATTCCTGAATGATAAATACATGTAATTGCAGCCATGTTCTCACTATCTACCACCCTTGCAGATTTGTGTTTCGTGGTTTTTAAATTTGTTTTGTCCCTTTTCTAGTATTTTTTTCCACTTATTTGAAAATAAAATTAAATGTATATGTAAAGCTCATATTCAACATGCAAATCACAATATTATTTGAAACTCTTAGTAGTAGTGTGTTGCTATTTTAAGAAGTATAGCTATCATGAATCATAACTAAGCATAAATAAGTAATTTCAGTTTTTCATGGAAGAAAATAAAATAAAATAAAATAATATTTAAGAATAAAAACTCTCAAGAGCTGTATGGCTTTCCTGTACCATTTATGCTCATAATTCTAAATAAAGTGCAGTTCTATAGAAAATCATGTTTCTGATACTGTTGCTAGTGTGTTAATTGTCCCTGTACTTTGTGCATAACTGTGAAAGTGATGAGCTTTGCTGATAGCTCCTACAAGAATATACTATGGTAGTTTTGTACTCTCCGGTCTAATTTTCAATTCATCTACCTATTGTTGCTATTATTGTAGATGTATTAAGAAATAACACTTTATATATGTGTTATAAGTTACATATCATTTATATATTTATAAATACAATTTTGTACAGTACTTACCTCTGACTCGGTTTTATTACTTTGGTTGTCTTCTAATACAAATGCTTGTGCAAATTCTATGGTGCATTCCCCTATGTTCTGCAACTGGGCTAGTGCAGCTTTCTGCCTGAGTGTTATTTAAAAAGAGAAAAAAAAATGTTGTCCCAAGTGGAGTTTTATTGCCAGTCCATTATTGGAGCTTTAGATTGCATTCGGACATCTACTTAAAGGAAAGGTTTTATTTATTTCACACTAATTTATTATGCAAAATGTAGTTATATATGAATGACATTTGAAATACCTTCAGCAAGCTATGAACCAGAGAAGACCAGTGAAGAGTTCTCAGTGAATAAATCTTAGGACTTGCAGTATTATTCCATGGTCATATATGAGCAGTTTTTCCAGGGACATGAAGGAAAAAAATGAAATTATTCAATAACTTAAATATTTCACTGTAGCAGGTTCAGTGTCATATTTGTGTTGCTTCCCATAGATTACCTTCAAAATGCAATTTCTTTTAAGCATGGATCTGTTTTCTGGTTACACGAAAGTAAGGTAAAAGTCTACTGTGTATGTTGGGATACTAACGGACTAGTAGATGTCTGATGTGACACATGTTAATTTAAGATCTGTAAAAGAACAAGATGCTCTAGTAAAAAAAAAGGTACAGCTTGCACATTTAATGCAGTGTAAGAAGCAAACATGCTCCAAATAACTTTTTTGCTAATTCATGCTGTTAAGTTATGGGAGCTGTAGGACTGAAGAATAAAGAAGTGGTGTAATATTACCTATCAACCAAAATAATTACCTTAAGGACTCTGATTTTCTCCCCTTAGCGTGCTGTTTACTCCAATATTTCTTGCAACATTCATAATTTATTTGAATGAACCTATTTCTTATTAATGAAAACATATGTTGTAGACCAGAGAGTAGGAAGTGTTCGTAACCTTGACCCTTAAAATAAGCCAAAAGGAGAGCTTAAGTTTAAGAACATTTGGGAGTTTCATCAATGTTATGATTTCTTATAGCATAGCATGAGTGCAAATGAGAAAAAGCTCTGGCTTAAGCCATTTCATGTAATATTTTGACATATGACATGCTGATATTGCTCGTATTCGCCTTTACCTCAAGTTTCAACTGATTTTAATCACAGAAGTTACTTACCAGAAGGTGAAGGGTTGTTTCCTGCTTAGTTACAGACCCCTTACAGTTAAGCAAAAGTCGATGACTCAGTATTTCCTTAGGTATTTTGTTGGATATTGATGACTAAAGTAAACTAAATACTGGATTTGAGACGGTGTGATTTTTTTTTTTTTTTTTTTTTTTTTTTGTGTCACGGAATCAGGAGTATTTTAGGTGATAAAGAGGTTGCATGTTCTAAATATTTGTTAGTTTGATCCTGAGGTAATGGGTGAAGTGAACATATTGGGAAGACAGGATCTTTCTGGGTGCTCACCCTAACCTGGTAACTGTAACTGGACAAACGTACAAGGGAGCTTTAGTCCTGTGCAGAAGAGATGATTTCGTGTGGCATCTCTGGTTTTATGGATTAGAATCAGAAGCTGTACAGGTAACGGCTTTCATTATCAATGTTACTTTATGAATACAAATGGACAAAGGATAATCTTGCGAAAAAAAGTCTTCTGAAGTCTGGTAACAAATCTGGCTTCTTGCCTTTCTTTTAGTCTAAACTATTTGAATTTATTGTATATATAGAATATGAAATGTTTGCATCATGTCTATGTATACACACAGTCATTGTTGCGTTAACAAAGCAATCCTAAGTAACAAAACAAAAATAACACTCTTACTGTTAACAACCAGTGCATAAGAGCCCTGTCTGAGATTTTCTGCTCCTGCTCAGCTAGTTGAGAATGCTGGGTGCAACCCTTAAATGCAACAAAGCAAAAGGATTTTGTAGCTAGAAGACTGGCAGTATTGACGCTTACTGCTACCAGCTCCTCTACCGTGAAGTAATAGTTTACTGGATGTATTGAAGGCATTTTATTGGTAGCTCTTTCCTTCTCTTATTCCCCCATGCAGGAAATGGCTAATTTTCACAACTTATTTTGGTGCTGGTTCCATGTTGTAACTAGCATATCTTGCACTTAAAAAACCAAACAAAAACAAAACAAAACAACAAAAAACCCCGAAAACAAACAAACAAACTAAACCCAATCAACCAAACAAAACCCAACCCCCCTGCCAATTAAAAAGATAAAACACAAAAACAAACAAACAAGCAAAAAAAAAAAAAAAAAAGCACAAAAAACCACAAAACACAACCAAACAACCAAAAAACCCCACAACCACCAAAAAAACCCCAAACCTGAAGGCAGAGGAGAAAAGGAAAAAATGTTGAGAAGAAAAACAGGTTTTCTGACAGTTAGAGAAAGTTTGTTTCCACTAAAACTGTGTACCGGTTGAAGTTTCTGTAAAAAGTTACAAAGTTGCATTTCATTAACTAAGAAAGGGGTATGTGCATTTGATGGATTTTTGGTCAGTTGTGCATTTTGGCATGGATTTTGCTAGCATAGTGAAAGTCTCTGTAAAAATGAAGGGAAAAAAAATTAAAGTGTTTTGCATTCATCTCTAGTTGAACAGAAACTTCTGGAAATGATGATTAATGTCTTGCCAACTCTTGTTCTGTTTTTTCCTGGTTTGAGACTATTAGGAGAGGTCATTGTTCTGTCTACAGAAGCCTCCCCTTCAGAACTTGCCAGGGTCTTGCCTGTATTGTGTGTGTATATCTTTGTTTTGTTTTATTTGCTAAGCAGTTAAGCCTTAGCTGGATTTATTCAGACACAGCTCTCCTGTAATTGCTGCCAGCTTTTATTGTGCTTGGGGGGAGATCAAGGTGATCTGCAAGTTATTTGTGTTAATGAGAGTCCTGGTTAACAGAAGCCACATACCATTCACCAGTACACAGGAGAAATATAATACAGGTCATCCAGTATGTCATTAGATTTACCTGTATTTGTACAGGTAAATACTAGACGAGAAGTCACAAAGCAATATTTCAGAAATCTGTTTATAATTTAGGTCAAATTTATTATATGAACTTATGTTACTAAATAGGTCCTGTATTGCTGTTGATGCCATGTTACTAAGGCAACTTAATATTATTTGCTGTAGTGTAAGTAGTACAACTTCAGTTACAGTTAGTTTGTCTCAGGCACTTGAGATGAGCAGTCTCAACACTTTCCTCAAGTACTCTTGTCTGCAGTGAAAAAGTGGTTAAAGAGGGGGCATGGGAGACATCCTCAGGTTCCACACAACTGAGCAGGCTAAGACTTTTTTAAAAGTTAATTGATTTGCAGTATGAGTAAAAGTTGTGAACATGAGGTCCTGGATTCATGAGGGCAAAGAGCATTTAACTGCCGTGGTGGATTTTGCTGCTGTGACAGCTCTGAGCTGTTTCACTAGTAACCTTGTTGGGGAATGCTGTCACTGAGTGACCATTTTTGACAGCCTCACATGCTCTCTTTGAAGCTGGGGAATTTATCAATAGTGAATACTTTTTCAGGGGGAAAAAAATAAAAAGCACCTTGGTCAATGTGCTATTAAACTTGCTGCTTTGGGAGACATGGTGTAGCACTAGTACCTGCCATACTATCATTGAAGGATGGTCACGACTTTTATTATACAGACCATTTTGTAAAAATTTTTTACATTTTTCTATAAATCCCTTCTGTGGATGCTACTGAGCTAGTGCAGCCTGAGTAGAGTATTTGCAGCTATCTAGCAAAAAGAAAAAAGTACACCAACTGAGAATTTTTAACTTGCTGAATTGTACTATATTTCATAGTATCTACTGCTGTTCTGTAACTCTGCACTTTCTTTTTAAATGCATTTTATGGATTGCTCATGGTGTATAATACTGAGCATAACCATTATTTTTGCTCTGCTCCTTGGAGATGGAGTTGCTCCCACTTCTGATACATGCAAACCACACAGCTTTACTTCTGTGCACTGCCTTGGGCACAATCTCATGTAAAACACAGTCTTTGTAGCCGCCTTGTATTTTCAGGCAACATGTGAGATTTCCTTTTATTTTTTGTACTGGTTATAGACTGGTGGTTCCCAAAATGTCTCCAGCTGTGAGCTCGCCTTCTGTCAGGACTGTGGCCTCAGTAGAGGTGTGAAGAGTTGGGTATCTCTGGGGTGGTGGCTTAGGTTCTGATTGCTGCAGCTGTCTTGATTGTGGCTGGTACAGAATCCCAAGTGCTTGAAGTTTTCTTGATTGCACAAACATACCAATAATATCCAGGAGGCCAACTTGGGTGAAACTTCATTGATAACTAGTGAGGCCTGAAGTAGGACATCTTCCTGGGTCCCCAGCAGAACGCATCCCACTGGTTTTTCAGAGCTGTGTTGTGGAGGTGGGTGATTTCCTGTCTCCCACCTCCTTCCTCTTCCCTCCTCCTCCCGGGCTTTGAGCTTCTTGTTCTCAGAGCCGGACTTAGGGCTGACTCTTCCACAGCAGAAGTTACAGCTTAATTTCTCTGGCAAATCACTTAAATTCTAAATCAGCATTTAGGGACTGCTTGACTGTAGTGCTTCCCAATTCCAGTCAGTCATGTTGGTGACCAATGCTTCTAACACATCATCATCTGCAAATATTTATGGACTGCTCTGTTTTCTTCTCTTTCATGACATAATAATGAGCAACTGAATACTGATTTGTGTATCTGTTTGTGTAGTGAACAAATTCTGCCTTTGTATGTAACTTAAAAAAAAATATTTAGGAATACCAAGAGGTGGTACACTTCAGCTTTACAAGGAAGAGGTCCCTCTGCATTGTGAGAGTAACTGGATGTTAAGCAAACCAAAATCCACTTGGCTGGGAGAGGTGTTCCCCAGGGGCAGCCGGTGGCAGAGCTCTGCTGGACTGAAATCCAGTATTGTAGCTGGTAGGAGCTGAGACTAATGCTGTAAATCCATCAGGTTTTGGGACTGTGGATTTGGGAAAAAACCTCCAAGGGAAGATTTGCATTTAAAAAGAAGAGTATTTCCCCTTAAACTTAAATGTGCTTTGGGAACAAGGTAAGCCTGAGGATGGCATCTATCAAAGACTATGAGGGAAGTTTGGAGAATTAGCATGGCTTGGCACTTGCTGACCAATAAGAAATAAAAATGGAAAACATAAAAGCCAAATCATTTGTACATAGCTTTAATGTATTGTAGTGATTTACTTCCTATATCCAACTCTGGTCATAGATCACTGAGTAACTTTTAATACTAGTGTTGGAGTAAGTGAAGGAAAGAGGAAGGAGGAACACATACACACATACCCATACACCCCCAAACCCACATCAAACAAGTGATGTAAGGGCAAGCCCTCACTAGCTCCCCCATGTTCTCCTGGAACCATAGGGTGTCTACACTAGCTTTGCCAAAACTGTTACTGGTGGGATTTTATATAATAGCAGTGAGAAATACTGTTTTTACAGAAGTGTAATATTTCCTTATACTTGTATTACATGCCTTAGTTCTTCCCTCATCAGATGTTTGTTCCTTTATGCTTTTGTACATGCTTTGTGTGAACTATTTTTAAAATGTTGCCATGTGCTGTATACTGATAAATGCAGTGGTAAGCTGTGGATGCTCTTGAGTGGCTGGGGAAAAAAGAACTTTGTGTAGTTCTGAAAATGTTTGCTGTTTTTCAGCAACAAATAACTTCTAAGATAGGTTACATCTGAAGTGAAAACTTGAAGGCTACTCTTGGTGTTGTATGAGATATACAGATGATCAGAATGATGATACCTCTGGCAATGTTTGCGGTTATTTCTGTTATGCTGGGTTGGGGTTTTTTGTGTTTTTTTTTTTTTTTTTTTTTTTGCATAAAATTGGATGATTAGAAAGAGCAAGTGGGATGATGTATGAAATCTTGGTTTTGATAGATTTCCAGAAGAAGCAGCCAGATGATGACTCTACTCCCAGCACAAGCAACAGCCAGTCAGATTTGTTCTCTGGAGAAACGAACAGTGACAACAGCAATACCTCTCTAACCACGCAGGCCGCTAACTCCAACCAGCAACTTTTGACAGAACTGAATGTAACTTCACCGAGCAAAGAGGAATGTAAGTGTACAAGTCCTAAGTGACAGCAAAGGAGGCATAAACATTTTGCTTTGTTCTCAAGCTTATGTTTCACTGACTCTCCTTTGGAAGTAAATGGCCTGTCTTTTGGGGCAAAGTGAAACGTTAGAAGTTATTCACAAAGTAGACGTTGATGGCTTGAGCCGAAGAGCAAATTAAAAAGGGTCACAGGAGTTTCTAACTAAGTTTACAGCTGTTTGAAGTGCAGCATAAGGTTTAATTATGATTTTGAGGCACTATCATTTTGAGAAAATCCTTCTCATGCTACTGGTAAACTAATATATCTATTCTAAGATAAACACCAGTATCTTGTGAAATTTTACTTTAAAACCTTTTGGGTTTTAATTATTGCAGTTGCACATAGTACTGACTGTAATGCATGTTTGTCCAGACTGCTGCTAGGTTACTTGCATAAAACTTCAGTTTCATGTGGTAATTGATTTCTTTCATGACCCATCTTCTTTACTGAACTCTGTCAGGCAAAAATTCTCCCTGAAGGTAAGCTAAGTTGTTCATGATTATCAAAGACAGTGAGATAAAGTTGTCTTTTAAATTATTCTAAACCTCTGTGTAAGTTTATCCTGTGTCTAATATATTGAGTTTTAAAATCTGCATTCTGCAACTTAAGTGCAAATGTATAATTTGTAGTTTCATTTTCTTCCAACTGTAGTTTTATTTTGGAAGGTGCTGTATGGAGTGATTCCCTCTTGAGCTGAGTTTACTTTATGTTGTAAATAGATGTACACATTGCAAGAAAAACATGCTTATTTTTAGTAGGAAATCTACAAGAGCTGCTCTTCAACACTGAGGCAACTGCTGGAAATAACAATATTGACAAAGCACTAGGACTAAAGAATCTTTAATATGCTACACTTGTTTACACTTGTGTTAACTGTTTGCATAGGATTGTTTTGCTGAGTTGCCAAAGTATTTATTCTGTTTATGGGTATGTAGACTTTGCATATATTCTTTTCACTTATGAAGATTGGCTGTGGACAAAGCACAAAGTGTCATTTTGGGATTGTGGTAGTTTATTAGACTAAACTAAAAATTTTAAATTGAGTTTCTGTTTTCTATCTGTCTGTGAGAATATTGTCAGAAATATAGCAGGGTTCAAATGTGAATGTACTGATACCAGTTCTTGTAATAAGAGTAAACTTGCTGTGTAACTCTTGTCTCTCCTTCGCATACACAGTTGCTGCTGACCACCCATCATCTCTTCCTTCTGTCCAGCGCTTCTTCCGGGGAAACCTGTAGTCTGCTGTAAAAGCCAGGCCTTAAAACAACCTTTTTAGAGAATTCAGCAAAGCACTATGCTTCAGCAACGCATTTGGGCCTTCGCAGGGGAGGGGGCTTCAGCACCTCTGCTGGATTATTAGCCAGGATCTACCGTTTGGTGTTACAGGATGCTTCTCCAGTGCTTACTGGGTCAGGTTTTCTGAAAATTTGTTCAGTTAGGAATTAAATTGTATTACAGTAAAGTGTTTCTGTTGTGGCTGAGAAGGACTTGAGGGTAAGTGGGAAGGCGATTACAAGGATGGGAAGAAGGGAAGGAAATTAAATAGTGTCCTTCATCCGGAATTGCTGCAAGCTTGTGAACATTCACTGAAGGTGATGGATATTAGGCAGCACAGCCTGCAGAGCATTTGAAAATATTACCTATTAAAAATTTTCTTTATCACTTCCTGCTGGGGTGATCTTCTTAAGTGAAATACAGTGGAGAGATCTATTTACAGCTTGAGCTCTCTCTGTCTTCTCTTGTATTCCCACTACCTCTTTAATAAAACTTAATATAATTTATCAGAAATAATTATACACAGATGGAGCTTTTCTGATGGATAATGGCCTCAGATTCCTTCTTGTAATGAAGAATGCTGAAACTTTAACTGTCTTTTTGATTTTTAAATTGGGAGTGTCTTTTTCTGTGCAATAATTATTTTGCAGCAAGTTATATAAAACATGCACTGCTCTGATTACAGCTGTGTTCTTCAAAGACTGGTATCTTGCAGTGCCATGGGACGATGTACAGCTATGTGCTGTTCTGAATAGATTTGTGGTAATTCACCAAAAACCAATTTATGGGATCATTATGGTAATCCCTATCAAAGTGTGGAAAGATTGGAGTACTCGGAAGGATTCTCGTGATGCATTCCATGCCTTTTTCTTTTTCAAGCTTTGGAGAAGAGTCTCACATTGAGGCATTTGCCATGGTACTTGAGTCCATAGGGTAAACATATTGGACAGAATTGCAGCAAGTCATTTAGGCAATTAACAAATTCCATTTATATTGTGACAATCGAAGGGAACCAAAGAAATCTCATGTGATAAGATTCATATTCTGTGTCAGAGGAAGCAAAGGGATGGTTTGTACTTGTTTTTGAGTAGCCATTTCCTTTTTTAACACAGAATGAATGATATAGGAGAAGAGGACCTTGAACTGGATTTTGCAGGAGTTCATTTTGACAATACGCAAGTTTTTCTGCCTTTGTTACTGTTTTGATTTACTGTCAGAGTTGTATTTGAATTCCTGAGTGTCTTACATACACAACCGGGTTGTAGTTTCTTTTCATTTCCTGCCACCCTTACTTCTGAACAGTTACCTACCCCAGTGGCTGCTTTGCTGATTAATATCTCTCCCCCTAGTAGATGAAAAGTAGTTCTCAGTCTTAGTTACAGTCACCAAAGATGTGTTAGAGATTTGTGCCCAGCGACACTGATGTGAGCTTCAGGACTTTTTTTGATCCTTCACACGGGTTTTGTTTTTATGAAGTATTACTTTTCACTAATTTCCAAAAAAAGCTGTTGCAATTTAGCAGGAAAAACATTCTTTTTTTTTTTTTTTCCTGCCACATATGCTTCTTGAGTTGCCTTTTTCTATCCATCAGTTGCAGTCAGTTTTCTGAAATAAACTTCTGCAGACAAGGAATATATTGATATTAGGGTAGCTTTAGTAAGTCTAGATATGCATGGATTTTAATGGTCTGTTTCTCAACAGATAGTTAAATCGGTCTAACTTTCATTCTGCTGCTGCTTTACGTGCAGATAAGGTTCTCTGTTCAATTTCTTATATATTTTTCATCTATTCTCATTTTTCCCTTCCACCTCCTCTTCATTTAGGAGGTCCTACGGGTAGTTATTTCAGTGTCAGTCACCATATGAGCCAGTTGCTATGTCAAAGATTCCCTTTTCTTACTGAGTGGGCAGGGGTTTTGTTTATTGGCAATGATGCTCGCTTCTCTCTTTTCCTAACTCCAGCCACCAGCACTCTTAAAAAGATTAGCTTATTAAGGAAGGCTTTATGTATTATGGTAAAGAAAAGGTCACACTGCACGTGGAATAATTTTGCTTAGTTTCAGGCCTTCACTGCTTTCTTTGGGGCTGTCACATTATTTTTCTGTCACTGTATGAGTAGACCTAAAGCTGACACTGTGCAGGTTTAAAACTAACTGTGTTATGTGACAGGAGAAATGTCAATGTGAACAACTCCAACTCTGGCAGCTGAGTCAGATTTGATATTTCAGTAGCTCTTGTCTTCAGTTGACACAATTTTATTTTAATTATGTGCTTAACTCTTCCTGGCCTCCTTGAATTAGCAAGAACCACAACTGAAAAAGGACAGAAGGAATATCTGATGTTTCTAGAACAGTTAAATGCTCTACATGTCTACAGTGAAGACTTTATAAGAAAATACACAAAGATCTGAGATATTCTTGTAAATGTCAAAAAATACACTGGAGATTTCATCCCAGGAAGAAGGTGATGAGCCTTGACCACACCTTACCTCTGTGTGTGCTGAAATTTAGATGCTTAAATATGAATCTTCAGGACTGAATGTCTGTAAATTTTAGCTAGTTATTGTATACCCTCCATAATTTCAGCCGTTGCATGTCCAGCTAAGTGTTTAAAACATCAATAGTTTATCTCAAAACCTTAAATTTTCAAGGCAAGTTTGAAGAATGCTTTAAAACATTGTTTATTTTATTAAGCGTTTGCATGTGCTGCAAGCACTGAAATGCCTCTGATTATGAAGTTATTTTGGTGAAGTTACTTTTTGTATATGAAGTGTACTACATCTGAGATAGAGATGCACCAGACTTCTGTAAAATATCTCTGGCAGAAAGGTGAGAGATTGTTTTTTCTACTGAACCTATTGGATGTTTATACTCTGAATTTCATGGCTTTTTGAAGCATGACTGTGTAAAAAGCCACATAGACTATAGTACTAGAAAAGTAATGATATTTTTTCTGTCTGTGGAATAAAAAGAATAATCTTACATCAGTTTTTTCAACATAACCTTATGAAAAAATGGATAAACAAGTGCATCCTTTCTTTTCTTTCTTTTTTGTTGAATGGCCTTTTCTCTGATACTATGCAAAAGGTTTGTACCAATTTATAATGACTTCACAGTTTTTGCATTTTGTCTGGGTTTGTCAGCAGTCAGAGATGACATCTTTCCTATGTATGCTCTGAAAATACTTCATATTTTGAATTGTTATTGTGATATCCTGAATTGTATTTGGTACCTTTTAAGTAAGGACAGTGATTTTTAAAATGACAGTTGCTCTTCGATTCTATTCATTGTGTACTTTTCTAAATGCCCTGGCTTTGAGAATTCAGTTGCTCATTGCAGTAGGTGTCAGTTTTGTACATCCTGTCTTTTTTTTTTTCTAATTCTGGTTATGGGGAACTTTGTTTTCTGATTCATCTCTGACTGAAAGTTACATACATACTCACTTTTATAAAGTATTAAGGGTATACACAGACCAAGCTACCTGCCTATTTTTGTCTTACTTGTCACAGATGGTTGTAGAAAATAATTTGCTTTGTTGCTAACCTGATTTATTCTGATACCAATTTGTATGTTTTTCTCTGATCCAAAAGAATGCAGTAACTGTTGAAGTTATGCTGAGCTACAAAACTAGCCTATCTGACCCACATGATTTAATACTGCAGTTAAACTCGTACCCAGGCATAACTGAGAAAGCTGCAGCTAGGTGATGGTGGTGATGAATAATTGTAATTTTCCTTATCAACTCACGAGATTGTCATGTGTTCATTCTTGTTGTACTCATTATTTCTTGTATCAGAGCAAGAAGGGGCACACCTCTAATATAGAATATACACCTGCCTGTTTTTTGATATTACAGTCATCTTTGGATTTCTATGCCACAGAATAAAAGCTAGCTATTTTCTGAGGCTTTTTCTTTTATGAAATTAGAGAATAGTAAAAGGTGTTTTACATATTAAGGGATTTTTTTTTCCAGCCTTGTTTTCATTAGATGCTATGTACAAATAGCCTTTTGGTACTGTTTTTAATGTTAAAATTAACAGTATTTCAGTTTTTCATTTGGATTATCATTAAACCTGGATTTTCTTGAATATTCATCACAAAATATGTATTTTTTTAGTATAGATGCAAACACTTACTCTCTGGGAATTTGCAAGAATGCTTTCAAATATAAAACCATATTGAGTTGTGGGCTATTTGAGTATTTTTTTTAGAAATGCCACTAGTAGTAGGTGCCAGTACACAACATATAGGCAGTTAGGAATTTGAATAAAACAGTGTCTAGTAGAAGTGTCCCCTTCATCATCTTTTTGTGGCGTGAGGATCTTTCTGGAAGTTTCAATCTAATCCCTACAGTCCTAGTTTAATTTAAAGAACATTTCTGATTCTTCTAACATCTTAAGCAAAGATCTGGCACATAGATTTATGAAATGAACACTTCTTTCCACGTCTGTGGCGTGATAATTGTGAAACATAATGAAGACCAGCAGAATAGTACCACTGTTAATTGTTCCCTCTGATTTATAGTCACTTCACACTGCAGAGTAGACAGTGTATCCTAGGGTCCCATTTATTAAAGTGAAAGGACCCCGTGGAACATGAAACAGAAACTCAGTCACACAAGAAAAATGTGGATTAGAGCTGCACAGCTGTCTAGGTTACATAAAAATTATTTATAAAAACATAATTTAACTACTGGTTTCAAAAGTACATTTTTACATTTTAACTTACACCTGTAAAGTAGGAAAGTATCATGTCTATTTTGCAAATGAGGAAACAGAGGAAATGCAGGTAATGGAGTGAGACAGTAGCAGGGAAAAAAGTAGAGTCTGTATAGTTGTTAAATTTACCAGCTGTTCAGCAACATCAAAGCAGTCCAGGTTTCACTTTCTTCTCTAAAAGCTGCATGTAGATAAAAATCCACGCAAGTAAATAATGGCAGATTTGTAAAACTAGATTTTTAAAAGTGTACATTTGTATGTGATATAATCCTTTTATCTGTTTAGTAATGACATTACTTAAATTATTATGCAATTTACCCATTCTGCAGCAAATAAGCAGTTCTTATGTACTGTAGAGTTCTTTTGCTTTTTTTTTTTTTTTTTTTTTTTGCTTAAAGAGAGTGTATTCTGTCTGCACAGACTGAATTTAGATATCTGTGTTCCCATTTGTTTATGTATTGGTGTTCATAATCAATGACTGTTTTCAAACTCAGTTGTGTAGATTAATTAGATTACGTCTCTACCAATTCAGGAAATGCACAGCTAGGTTACTGGTTTGGGCAGGTTTCTAAAGGTGGGTTCTTTCCTCTATAGCAAATAGCCATGAAATTCTCCCTGTCCTGGCTACAACACTGTGTGCTCCGAGGAAATTTGGCTCTGGCTTACCCCCTTCCAGCCTGCTGCATGCAGGGGGTTGGTGTGCTTTTTCTGGGAAGGGTCCATCACAGTGCCAAAAGCTCCAAACAGCATTCAGGCATGCTTTTTCACTGTCATCAAGTGTTACTGAGCTTCAGGCTCCTTCACTTATTTTTCAAGTTTGTTCATTATCTAGCTTGCAGTTTTTGTGTTATCTGTAATAGTTTCTGTGTATTACTGTAATCTTAGGCTTTGTACTCTAGTACAAACTTGGTTTTGCTCCATTCTGCATCTCTTCCTCTGCTCCATAAGTGCTTCCAAGTGCTGTTCAAATACACCTGACACACGTACTCTGGATTCAAACTTAGCACTTCCTCAAACAGCAAGAAGAAGGGGTTACCCTAGTACTTGACTTTTTCCTGCACAGCAAGGTCTGACTGAGTGGGGTCACTTCACTTTACAAAGACCTCAGGAAGGGGAGACAAGAAGTTACCCTGAGTTGGGGTGTGTCCTGCAGGACAGGTGGTACTTGGCAATTGTTACCATCTCTTGGGAAGGGAGGTGGACAATGCGGAAAGGCATTCTAAAGGTCAGTTTAAACATACACAAATTATAATAGTCTGTAATAGTAAATAATAACAATATCGACATATATAGAGAAATACAATACATAAAACTTTACTACTTTAGACAGTTAGCAGAGAAACTGGTTTTGAATCTCTTTTTCCAAATTGATATATTTAGAGTACAGTTAACAGTAAGTTACAGAAAGCTAGGGATTTCAGAAGCCAAAACCATAGCAGCTACATTAACAAGACTTTGTTTTAACATATGATAATGTTGGGAGTTAAAGGATCTTGTTTTGTCTTTTATTAATTCTCTGTTTGAATTTGGAAAGTCAGTGGTTCTCACAATTCTCCTAATTACTTCAGTAGCTTTTAGTATTTTTGTGTTTTTAATCATCTTTGCTTGGGATTACATTATTGCTGGGCAGTGACTGTTTTTGTTTGGAAGAAGAGTTGCAAATGCCCAAAACCATGCTACTGGAAAAAAAATAGCAGAAGCCATTGTTTAATCTGTTAATTGGATATAGAGTAGACAGGTAACTTTATTCTTCAAATTTAATCTGTTTGTGCTGAGAAAAAATAGCAGTCTGCAATCCTGTGGGTTATGTTAGAAGCTAAACAGGTGGCCTTTCACTGTGCACAGAAGTGGTTTATGTACCACAGTTAAATTCCCTTGAAACACTTATTTTTGGGGGAATGGAAGTGCAAATATATCCTGAATCATGCTAAATTATAAGCCTACCTTTGTGTATAGCCAAGAAGGACTGGTGTTCTACTGTTACCTGACTTCCCTTTTCTTTCATGCAGAATTTTTATCAAAGCTGTGGGAAATATACTGCCCTGTTTCAAATAATACAAAGATGCCTGTATTAGCTGTTATCTATACCAAAAGATTCAACATAATGACTTCCACATAGAATTGCACATAGAATTGCCCATGCTACATCGTACTGAATTATGCATGACATTTTTAATGGTGGAACAAACAGAGTAGCAGAAGGAAGTGCTGTGAAGGACGTGCCGCCTTCGCTGGTTATTAGGCACTGGTGTGTGTGCATGCAAATCCCAAGATATTATTTGCTGAAACTCTGGTGATATGCTATACAAATCTAAGCTATATGAAAGTGATACCTAATGAGGGAAGATTAAATAAAAGAAAAAATCTCACAGAGGGAAGTGCAGAATACATACCAACTTATTGTACTTTAGAGAGTGAGAAATAAAGATCATATTTAATTGGATACTGAAAGTATCAACTAGAGTAAATACCTACTGTACAGTAATTGCAATGATCGGTCTTATTTGATAATCCACAGTGATGATGCCTGTCAGTGTCTACTCAGTGAAAGTTGAGAGAACATAACTAAAATTATTTAATGGAGAGCTGCTGCATCTTAAGAGGCAGCTGTGGTCTAAAGTCAGTTCATTGAAATTCCATACCCTGTTGTATAATTTTGATATATTCCATATCCTGTTGTATATATTATTTACAGAAATTCTATATCAAAACCAAATACTATATACTCGGTCTTTGAAAGTTGAGACTGACTTAACAGACCTGGTGTGTAATTTTTGAAATATCCAAAAGGTTTCAGTAGAAAGCTTGGCAAGGGTTCTGTTGCAGTATTGATTTTCTTCCCAAATGCATCAAACCCTAGACTAAGCATTTTTGGAGCCTTTTACAACAGCATTACTAACGTAGATCATGATGATATTTTCATTTTTTATATTCTAGGCTAGAAAAAGATACGTTGTAAAAAAATATTTGCGTTTACTTGACCGTTTCTGGTTGTTGCAAAGTGGTTGTTGCTCGCCAGTGCTGTCAGACCTGGGGTGGGCACCAGTGTGGTGATACAGGGATGCTGGATCCGTCCATCCGAGATGCTTTCCTGTCGGCCAGGGAGGGCACCCACCCACGCCTCCCAGTCCTCCTCGCTGCAAAGGAAAGCCTGGCTCTTCTCATATGCAGGCTTGGCTCTGCAGAGAGGTCCCCAGCACTCCCTCCACTCTACCTGTGGAATTCAGCCATTTCTCACCAGCTCCCTCCCTCCTAGCCCGCAAAATCCAACCATCCCTCACAACACTGTAAATGCTGCCGGCTGCTGGTGTCGGCGCCTGTTGCTTGCAGCCATTTCTTGGGTCATGTTGGGCAGTTTGCTGTCTCCTGTTGGCTTCGTTTCACCTCGGGCCAGGCCTTAATGAGTGGCCTTGGTGTTTGCCTGTAGGCCAAACACTGGCCCCTCAGCCTTTGTACCTGTTGCACCTTTACAGAATGTTGTATGTTGCTGGAGGGACTTTTTGGGAGAACAGAAAACTCAAGAAGTTTATCAGTCCTCCTCTGGAAAACCAAAAGTGTAAAACTTGTGAGATCTTTGTTGCCAAATGCATGGCTTTGAAATCAAATGCACCGAAATAATTTCCTCACATCTTTTCTTCTCAATTGCAGAAGTTTCTTTTCTTTTCTTGTAGTGTTACAATGCTGTGAGTTTTACAGGGTAGACAAAGTTACCCAAGGCCTGCTACTTACTGAGAAAAGAAATGAAAGAAAAACTCAAAAGGGGAGCATCTCAGAGAGAAGCAAAAAGAAACAATTTACTACCAAGCCAGACTTAAAAATATTTGAAAAGAGAAAAGCAATGCCAGAGCCATAGTGCTGCTTTCCAGACATGAAAAGACTGAAAAAAAATTAAGGGGAAAAGTATTTTTCAGAGCGTGAAGACTTATGTTAAAGGTTATCCTGTCATACTAAGCTCTGTTGTATTGCCAGCATAGTACTACTGTATCACCAGAAGTCCAGTGCAAACTTGATTATTGGTATTTTGATAGCCAAACTCCACTAAGATCTAACTTACTTTTAGGCTCTCTTGCATCATCCAATTTATAATATCCAATTATCAAAGCTATGATGTGTTATTACCACTGGCAATGCTACTGTCAATTTGTCTTGGCTTCACTATATGGGGTTTATTGTTATTTATTTATTTTTACTGCAAGTTGCTGAGTACATTCAATTGGTTGCTCTTTTAACAAGATCTCTGGAGAACTCTTCAACAATGATGCATGTTAAGAAAAAAGCCAGAAAGCAATTTACTACCTGGCAGATACCAGATGAGTGGGCAAGAGTCCAGAGTTCAACAAAAAACTTTAAACATGGAGTTTGTTAGCATATGCTTGTGCCACGCTTTGAAAACATAATGAGAACAAGATAAAAGGCAAAATCATTATCTCACTGGAGTCAGTGGCAAGGTTTCTGTTGACGTCAGGGAAGCGATCACTTTGTCCCATGTATTATTTGTGGGTTAGTAATGTACATTTCTAGCTTTGTTCTGACAGAAACAATACTTCTGTCAATGCTGGAAAAATTGTAATTGCGGTGTGTTTTTTCCTAAAACTGCCTCTTGAAATATTTATCCAGTCTTTTTGTTCCAACTTCTCATCTATTTTTTCAGTGCAAGACATACTCAAATTTGACTGGGAAAGAAATACTGAGAAGAGTAGACTACTTCCATATGTGCTTTTCAAAGACAAGTGTTCCTCAGCGTTTGATATTCCTAGATTTAATCTCGATATGATTGTAAATGTTAAATATAAGTGATATTTTGAGACATGATCTTCTCTGTTTCCAGGTGGGCCATGCACAGGTACAGCTCATGCCTCATTAACCACACCAACCAAAAGATCTTGCGACTCAGGTATGTGTTTTGTGGGGTCAAGGAATTAGATTTTGCATGATACGTAGCTCTGTGGTTATAATTTAATAACCAAGGGTAGTAACTATATCTGGCGAATGCCAAGTAAAAATAAATATTGTTGTATCAATAAAAGGATTTGTATGACAGATAGTTCATCTCAGAGTTCTGTTAAACATAATTCCATAAATATAGCATGTTTTCTGTTAATCTTTGTAAACATAAAACAGGAGTAATCGGTTTGATTTAAGTCTAATGATTGTGATAGTGTTCTGGAAATCCCTCCTTTAACTGCAAAGTATTGAGTAGAGAACTGTTTGGAGTATATTGACTATACTGCATCTTTATTCGTGGAAAGTATAGACAGCTGATGCTTGCATTGAGACTAATTTTTACCTGCTTTGGGTCTTTCCATGACTGTATTTCTACATGGAGGATATAGGTGGATAAATTCTCCGAGCTAGTATTAGTAGTGATGTGTTGGGTCATCACCAGGCTGAAGTTGCTGTTTCTGCAGCAGATCTGTGAATCGTGTGAGTGCTCATTGAAGTAGGCAGCCAAGTTTACCTGCACTGGCTCAGATCTCTTTCAGACTTTGCTTTTGCATGGATTAAGGAGAGCTCATCCTTTTCACCAGCATCACTGTGGGAAGCCATAACCTCCTGAGGAGTGGCAGTGGCAGGTGTCTAGGTAGTGGTAATATTCTAGCAGTCTGTGTTTCCAAAATAACTTTTGCCTATATTTGCATTAATGTACCAATTGAGCTGTATCGAGTATGCAGAAAGGAAAGGTTTTCCTCTTTGATTAAGGGCTCTTATTCTTTCAGGAGTTCAAGGTAAATTTCTTCTGAAGTCATTGTTTCAAAAAGTATTTCAAGTTACTGTACGTTTAGTTGAACTGTAGTTATTCCATATATACATGTTGTCAGCTTGCAGCAAATGTGTGATAATGCAAGGTGGCTTGATCTGCAGTGAAGGAAGGTTAAAGAGGAGCTACTTTACTTTGCACTTGGTGCAGGTGCAGACCTCAAGTAATGCATGATAATCTCTGATAGTGTTGTGAGTATTGTTTGCCAAAGAACTCTTAAGTTTGGCACTGGAAGATACTGATTCCAGCTTCTCAAGAATAGGAAGACTGGATTTTCTTTTCTACATAGCCATGGAGGTGTACCTAAACAAGGTGGAATTTTTGCCACTGTATCCCTTGCAAACTAATCTGCTTTGCTCATGATATTACTAAATTCTGTTTTCTTTGTATGTTAGCTATTGTAATGTTTAAGTCTGATTTTCATTGCAGGGTAATTTAAAAGCTTTCTATGATGCTGTAGATATTGAAAACTGAGGGTACTATATGAATATTTTAAGAAACGTGCTTGTGATTAACGGAAAGGCAAGTAAGTCTCCTATTTAGAGTGTCAAATGGCAACAGTAAAAGCTCCTTAGAATAAAGCATATGAAGCTACTGAACATGTTGAAAAATATCCATTAAACGCTTGGCTAACTTTGCTAGTTCTCTTGTTTTCAGTTTATGCTAATGTTTTGTCCCTACATGCTAGTATGTTAATCATCTGGTGTGTTTAGCAAGAAAATAAGGAGATCTTAATTTGATGTCAAAAGTTTCATCTTCAGTCAACTAAACCTTTATATTACCTCAATTTCCCCCAATGTTTTTGTTTGTTTTTGTTTTTTTTTTTTTTTTACATTATTTGCTCAGTGATTTACATATTTTGCTTGTAGTCTCTTATACTAATAAACCTGTTAGCAGGAGTTAGTTTTCTTCTCCAGAGCTTGAATTTTCAGTGAACTTTCATTTTTAAAATAAATTACCATGTTTTCAAAGTCTGCATGTGGGAATCCACATAAATATGGGAATTGACAAGAAAACATTGGCTACAAAATATTACCCAGAAATGGTGTGACATCTTCAGGCATAAGCAGTGGACTATGTAGGTGAATATTTCACACTGCATTCACTTCGGCATAGTGTCCCTTCTTAGGAAGCTATTTAAGTGATAAAAGCCATATTTATCAATAGTAGACATTGAGTATAAGCCTCTTTTCTGCAAGTATTCCACATTTCTTCTGCTTGGAAGAGCTCTGAAGGAAGAATGTTTTGGTGGAATTCATCGGTGTAATTTTTTTGCCCCTTCAAGCATAGTTTTTCCCTAAAATCTGCCATATATCAGCATTTGAGACAGAAAATTAGAAATTTGACCTACTTATCTTGTATGCAGGTTCCCATCAGGAGGATATTAAGGAAGACATAAACCTTTCATATTTTATTAGCATTAATGTAACCACTGAAGAAAGATCAAAACAATAAATCTGCCAAGACACAGGAAAAGTTCTCTTACCAAAAAAAAAAAATTTTTTTTACTTCATGCACTTGACAACTTGTATGCTGGAGGAGCTGTTCAGATAAAAAATTGTATTACGACACCAAATAGTGGGCTTTTTCTTCCTCCTGTTTGCCAGAGCCATCACTGTGGTAAAAAGTATTTCTATTTCAAAGTGTGCCCATAGGACAAGAATTATAATGAAAAGAAGGAATAAAGCCTTGCAATTGTTAGTTTGGATGATGCCTCAAAGGTTTTTGAGAGCCAGCATTCTGAAGATTTTGTAGGAAAGAAGATGAGACTCTATGGCCTAGTGTATAGCTTCCTATATATTTTTGAATTGTTTCTTAACGGTTAGGTAATGTTGTGATTGATGACAGGTACTGTGAGGCTTACTCTAGTCAGTAGGGCATCCAGATCCCATTTATATTGGGTGCTTTTGTCGTGAAAGTGCAGTACTAAGTGGCGTATTACTCTTCTTTTTCTGCTGTACAACTTTAATGATGATTTAATACGCAATTCTAAACAGCCAAATTTTAAAACATTTTTATGCAGCTTAAAGAAACCTGGAAAAAATTGGTGGAACTGTGTGAGTATGCTCAGTTAATTTTTAATTGTGCAGTAGAGAAGGTAGTAGAAACAGGCAGATAAAATGCAGTAATGATACAATCAAGTCATACATTATATTCATAAAGCCGGTGAGTTTTAAGTACTTTATTTCTCAGTGGCAGTTCATGAGAAACGTGCATCATTTTGTATGTTTTATGTGCAGATAGCTCACATTTTATGAGGATATCTGTCCTATGTGGGCGTGGTAGTATTTATATTGTACAAGATTACAGTATCTGTCTCATTGCTCTGTGCTTTTTCTAGTTGAAAATTTGAGTCTAGAAGAGGCAAATAATTCTTCCACTGCTTGAGCAAAGCAGTTGAGCAGGTGTATGATCCTTTTTGAAGTTTTGGATTTATTGATGTTCTTATACCAAGGTGTGTACTTGATCGTAGCAGTACAAGAAATCTAAATGTTTTGAGACTGAACCTGTACAATCGAGAGGACAGCCTTTTAGGAGTTATAGAAAGGGCAGGTGGTGGAAATAGAAGTACACAAATTTTCAGCCAGAGCCAAAACCAAGAAATAAGTACTTTTGTGTGATCATTTTTTATCAATCTTTGTGTTGGGTAAGGGCAAAAAGACTTGGTATGCCGCCAATTAGATTTTTTTTTTTATTTGCTCTGAGATGTTAAGCTCCTCAGCAAAAAATATACAAAAGATGACTGAAGGGAGATTATAACATTAAAACAACTTTAAGGTATGTTTTTCATTGGTGTTCCAAGGGACTTTTAAGGTGTTCTTTAGCATTTGACTTCTGGAGGGCACTGTGTTAGAAATTCAACCTTCTTGGAGCTCTCACCAACAGGAAAGTGATGATAGAACAGCCTTCGAGCAGCATAATAAATTGCCCAGCCCTGGCAATAATAGTGCCCATTAGGGACACGCTTCCCCCCCGCACACAGACTCAGTTTCCAGCTGTACTAATAGAACTGAGCATCAAGCAAGGCTGTAAATAAAAGTTATAACCTAATAGGTGGGCGCTGAAGTGTAACGGACAGGAGCTGAGGCATAGATGCCTTATTACTGCTCATCAGCAATTATAAACAGAATAAAGTGTCTGGGACTTGTACTGATGTGGCCAGAGCTGATAGAGGCTAGAAGATGACACCGTAGCATGATCAGATGATGTATGTTGATGGGTTTTACTATCTCATCTTATTGCCCATTTCTTTGATGTGTTGTATTATCTGTTATGTGCTTCCATATCTATCTGGATGGACAGATTAGTTTCCTCTCCTGCTCAAAGGAGCTTGAACATGTATACTCAAGCTTGCTTTTTTGCACATATACTTTGCATTAGATGCTTATCTAAGAGCCTTCTCTCAAAGTGTTATGATTATTGTAGATTAAAATCCTCCTAATGGTAATGATCATAATAGTCATATCCATAAACAAATTTAAGGGCTTGCTGTAGTTGTAGGATATTTCACTATTATCTTGTTCAACTTTACAAAATCACCCTCATTCATTAAAAATAGTGGATATGGTCACATTAATTATCTTTTAAACTAAATGCATTCCATCTATTTTAGACTGAATACGTTATAACCAGTGTAGCTGGAGAATCCAGAGAGATGGGTTTGGGGTCAATATATCAAAAAGTTTTTTAAAAGTCAGCTATAGCTGTGATGATCCTTGCCTCTGAGTTATAAAAACTTCAGCTGTTCCTGGGAAGGTTTTTAAGAGCTTGTTAGCACACAATAATTGGTAATATTCACAAAAAAGTCTTTCTTGATCTTTTATCTATCACAGTCTAGCACGTTTCTGTGCTCTTTACTAAACCATAGTGAAAAAAAAGCCTTGAAATTTAGCCCGTACTTGCTTTAATCTAAAGAGAAGTTTTGCAAGCATCTTCATAGTACATACATTAATCACTCATGCTGTTTACTTCTGAAGAGGATTTTCTTCTGAGTAGTGGAAAAAAATACTACATTCAGAAATGAAAAGGTGTGCAGCAGCATGATAGCATGTGAAAACAGTGACTCCTATCCTTGTCTATTCAGTACAGCCTAAATAGATTATTTTTCTGTCATCTTATGCTATTAGGACGGGAATACTTACATCTGCCTGTGCTAAAGTACACTAAACTGAGATGAATGGAAACTCATCCTTTTCATAGTCTGTATTTCTTTGAAATTAACTTTCACACTTACTGGTTCCCAGGTGTTCCTATCCTTTGCATTGTTCATAAAATGAGGAAGCTAGATAGCTGAAGTGGCCAAAGGGACAAAAAATGTGACTGTGGAAGCCCTATTTCATATGCTGTATAGATGAATTAGAAATACTTACAGACTGTGTTTAGAAGATGTTTTTAAAATGTGCTAGTAATTCCTAATTAGGAATAAGTATTTTTTCTAATCAATCTGTTGAAGTCATTCATGAAATGATTGCTGGCCTTAAAAATAAAACAATATTACTGTTATGGTGTAGGTTAAGAGCATGAATATGATAATTTACATGCTTATTAATGTTACCCATTTTATAACATTCTATTCCCCAAAACTGTGCTAACTCAGATTAATTCTTTTAAGAGCATGTAAGGGAGTCGTATATGATGTCTGTGTTACTAATCTGTCCTTTCTAAAGACAACAGGAAGACCTCAGAAACAGAGTGTTGCTGCTTTCCCATTGTGTGGTATGTCAGTGTATCTTTGTAGTTTGCTACCTCATGCAGAAAGTGGGATTCAGTGTATGCTAGTGTGAGTGGCAAAAACGTGTAACAAATTTAAGTAGATTTTGGTTATACAGGGATACATGGGTTATGAGAGAGAAGCTTTTCCTCCCTTTGGAGGAGGAAGAAAAACAACAGTACAATAGAAATAAAGCATAATAATCAAAATATGTATGTGCATGGGGAACAAGGGTCTCCTGGCAGGTATAACCTCCCAGCGGGTGCTGAGACACACGCCTTTGTGTACCTCATAATACTCCCAACTGTCTGAGATCAGTACCACGTTGTCAGTTCACTCAGAGCCTTAAGTTTTCAAGTCCAAAATCCTAATAGAGAATGTTCTCCAGGTACTTAAAACCGATATTCATTACTTTATTTATCCTCTTAAATCACTCAAATTCATCTTCTTTTTTCCTTTGTGCTGTTCAGATATGCCCTTGTACATTCCTCTTTCGTTCTTACTTCACCAAATAACCTGTTTAAGACTTTTTTGATTACTTGTAAGTCCATTTCTCAGCTTTCACTTGTCTTTATCTTTTTTTGCTGCTCTGGTTTCAAATTTTTCATGTTGTCATTTACATATCTTGAATGCTGTTACAAAAAAAATACAAAGTAGAACAACTTTGAGGAAAATGTACTTCAGTCAAGTGGACAGGATGATCTCTTGAGAGTAGTTCACATTGAATGGTAAGCCAGTAGGAAAATTATTTTGGATGTCAAAAGTAGTACCAGATGACAGGAGAATAGTAAACACTGTCTTTGGATTAGCAGTGTTAGGAAGAGTATAGCGAGCAAATCAAGGAAAGAGGTATTTTTCCCCTCTTCTTGGCACTGGAACAGGTGCCCCCAAGAGGCTGCAAAATCTTGGTCCTCAAAAATTTTTGAACGTGGACTGGACCAGGCCCTGGGCAGCTTGATCCAGCTTTGATGTTTGCTCTGCATCAAGCAGGAGGCTGGACTAGATGTCCGCCCAGAAATCCCTTCCAACCTCGTTTTTTCAATGACACTAACAGAAAACAAATATGATTTGAGTGATTAAAGGTATTTAGTCTAACCTCAATAGCATTCGCAGCACTTAATGAGGGCTGAGGCAGGTAGGCTCTAGAAGTACAGGTGAGCGTTTGGTGCCTCAAGCATTGCAGAGAAGAGCCAAGAGAGAGACTCTTGGGAAGGTGGGAGAGTTGGGATGGTCAGAGCAGAGCAACGAGCTGGGAGAACGGTCCTTGCAGTGGGGCTCTCAGTGGCCACGAGCAGGATAAGCGAGGCGTGCCTCGGTCAGTAAGATACTGTCCTGAACTGAAAAAATGGGTGCTGCTGCCCTTACCACGTTCTCACCACTTTTTCTCTGTGGTCTGATAGGTGGTTTTCAGTCTGGTTGGTGAAGTTCTTTCCAAGTACAAAATTGTATGTTTTTAAGATCATCATCTTTTAAAATTAATATATGACCACATCTTTGTATTAAAGTCTTGGGGAGTTATGACAAAGGATTTGTCCTTGAATTCATCGAAACAGAAGAGTAAATATTTTATTCTTTATGTATATTTTGAATAAAATGGAACAACTTTACCTTGAATATTTTTTTAGTGGTTTCATGCTATGTTTAGTTCTCAGAAGTATCAGGATCACTGTGATCAGATAAATGATCTTTGATAGTAGGTACATAGTTGTTATTAGAAAATATTAGAAAAATCTGTTGGCATTATGCTCCCAACACCTCTGAATTCCTTGTTTCATTACCAGCATCCACCCACAGACCGCTGGAAAGCCACTCCCAAGTAACAATTGCAGCTCATAACTTTAAATAAACCCTACCTTCATTAATATCAAGGGCAAAGAAACCAGGGTTACATGTTTTGCATTTCCCACCTACTACCCCTTCCAAAAACTTAATAAAAAAATATATTGAAACGGGGTTGGTGGAGCTTAGAGTTTACTTTAATTTTGATTGGGCTTGCCCAATAGCAGGACAATATGGAGAATGTCACAAAGAATAGTTGAGATCATTAACTTCAGAATCTGTGAGGAACTCTGCCCCCATCAGCCTGAAGAATCGAACTGATTTTACCTCAATGTGTTACCGTCAGCAGCTCAATCTGATCTGTACAGATCAGACAACTTTCTTACTGGTATGCTTTAGCAAATGAGGCACAACTTTTTATCAG
This sequence comes from Tyto alba, assembly GCF_018691265.1. Classification (NCBI taxonomy): domain Eukaryota; kingdom Metazoa; phylum Chordata; class Aves; order Strigiformes; family Tytonidae; genus Tyto; species Tyto alba. The sequence goes on along the minus strand of NW_024881278.1, from coordinate 28,464,590 downwards.
CTTAAATTTCTTATTTATTGCACTGGGGTTTTTTTAACAAGTTCAGCATTAAATGGCTGGCCTGAAATATATTTGAAAACACATAGCCACTTATATTTACTTTTTAATACTTTTTTCTTTTTTTTTTTTTTTTTTTTTTTACTATCTTAAATTAAAAGACATGTAACTTGCAGGGAGCTAATCCACGATCTTGTTACTGCTGTACTTTTTGATGTGAGGGCAGTGCCCCAAAGGTTTCATCTGACTCTTGGGGAAGGCCTCTATTCTGACTAATGAATTAGTGAGCATTAGACAGCTTTTAAGTACAAGTTTTCACTGGTTTCCATTTAGATAGTCATTTTCATAAGGACCTTACAAATATATGGAAGTAATTTTAGAGTCTCTTGGAAGTGTGCTCAAGTCTGTTGAGCACACACAGGGGAAAGTGTACCTTCCTACGTAGTGAGGGTTTTATAAATACTTGTATGTTCACTGAATTGTCAAGCAAACAAGTTACTTATTTTTCCTATAATTTTTTGCAAATTATTTTTGATAACAGAAACTTCGGGGAATAACTAATGAGACCAACAACTTGGGGCAAAAGAGGGTTGAAAAAGAGCTGGATATAAGATACAGGACAGTGCATGTGCTGTTGCCCCCTCTGGCTTTCATAAATCTGTTCTCTCTCTCCCTTTGTGTAGATGTGGTCTTTGGTTCAGGTTAGTGTAGGTGCTTCCCAGATACCTCCTTTCTAAACAGTAAGAACTGCTCAGTAAACCAGCCTGACTTCTGATGTATTCTAGTCAGCAAGCAGGTGTACAGAAATTGTCTTCTATGCCAGGGCTGGTTGTTTTTTTCCCCACAATAATTGCTAGAAAAAGTAACACAATCAAAATATAAACTGATTTTTAAACTGTATTTAAAACAGCTGAATGAAAACCAAGTGTAGTTTGAAGATAGGTTAGCTGTACAATTCAAGAACCTATTCTTAATGCATTCAGTCAATTTTTTATCAAAGTACAAGAGGTTTTTTCCTAAACATTAATCAGTTACAGTCCTTGGAATTATAGTGTCTCATTGCAGGATTTCTGTTGCTAATGGCATCACTGAGGTTCTGCAGTTAATGACAAAGAAGTTTTTTGAAAGATAAATATTGAAAGTATATATTTTTTCACCGCTAGCAGGCAAGAGTTCTTTACAATTCTTCTTCTGAATCTGTGTCTTAGCCTTGGAAAACCCCCATTACACCAGTGGAGGGGAGGGTGTGCTAAGAAAAACTCAGTGTATGAATGAAAAATAACAGAGCAAGTAGTTTCTATATAGAACTGGTTTGAGGCTATTAGTTTGAAGAATTACCTTCCTGAATACTGTATACCATCTGATTGATGAGGACATAGCTGGAGTATACTACTAGGATTTTGAAGCAGAGCAGCACTGCTTATTTATGCACTCTTGAGCTGACTAGCGAATATGCAATATTTATAGCATTATCTAATCCAATATTAGAGAATTTGACAAAGCATAAAAGGGCTCTCATTAAAGTCAGGAAAAACAAAACTGATATTGCGGAATGCTTTTGAATTTCCCATTTTATCAGAACCAGTGTAAGCTGATTTGTATGTGTTTGTACATACATATTCATATATGCAAATATACATAGTTGAATACTAGTAAGTAGTCTTCAGGTGCTGTGGAATGGCCAGGATGTTCATGATTTGTCTTCATAACTTTTTCATCATGTAAATTCCCATGTTACAGGTTTTTATTTCCTCCTTGTGTTTCTGTTCTTCCATTTAGCTATCTGTATTTGTGCATTACTCCTTCACTTAATAATCCTGTTCTGATTATTCAGGCTGCTTATGATATCATTTGTTCTCCAGCTTTAACTGTCACCAGAATCTGCCTTTGTTGCTCTCCTAACCTATGCTGCTAAAATACATAATTTAATAATGAGAAAATAAAACCAAATTGACACCTGTAAAATATTTGTGAACTAGTAAGTTTAGTGTCGTGGTCTTTTTTCGCTTTTGGCCTTTTCAAGGTTCGTTCTTTTACAATAGTCTGAATATATGAAGGGCTTGAGATGCTGTTTGTCAGCTGTTAAAAAAAATCTAAAACAACCGCTCAAAACAGCTTCCCTTAACATCCTTAGAGTATCAAACTTCTACAGTATGTAACCAGTTATCCAGACCACGGGAGTTCAGTCTCGTGCCTGCACACACCAGCAGTCGCCATCTGAGTATGATTTTGCTGTCAGCAGCTGTTTTTAAAGACGTTCTTCAGCTGTTTACCGTTGTAGCAAGAGATGGACAGCAAACACCAGGAAAGTGCTCTGTCCAAGCCGTTCTGTCTTCACAAACTCATCTGTTGTTGTGGGCTCCGGATGTTGACAGGCTTGGCCCGTTGGTGTAATTCAGGAGCGGAATGCCTGGTTTTCTAAATAAGCGAGGTCCTTCTTCCAGTCAGCAGCAGTAGGGGTGGCCATTCCCTTAGGAAATGTTTCAGCTAATTGAAATGCCCTAAGTTCATCCATCAAAGGAACTGTACAGTACAAGTGTCTGAATACATTTAAATATGTATTTGTTTGAATCAATTGGGCATGTAAGTAAAAATGTTTGAGAATTAAATGAATGTTTCTATTAACTAAAGGCATGCTGACATCAGTATAGGGGGGAGTAATGTGAGGATTTAACTATAAAACAGATGTAGTTATAGGAGCCTAAATACGAGATGGAAACTAATTAGCTTTTCACTTAATTTAGCAATTATGAAATGTATTGACAAGAAAGGATAATAAGCATTTTCACACTTTTTCTAATTATAACTTAGCTAAAATGCATGCAATAGCCTGTGTAGTTCACTATTTGTCATACAATTTTCAACGCGTGTTTCATTCATCTGGGTTACTGGCACTAGATTAGTCTCTTCTCTTTCATTAGAGATGGTAGTTAATAGCCTCATTAAGTTACACTGCAGTACAGTATACTTCCTTTTTGACAGATGACAGTACCAACAATATAAGTTTAGAGGAAAATAAAAAAAAATACAAGAGATAGGAAGGAATTTATATATATATATATGTATAAAAATATATATTATATATATATATAATTTATTTTTTTTTTTTCCCCTCCATCCATGAATCTCAGAATTAGAGAATGGCTGAGGGTGGAAGGGGCCTCTTGAGGCTATCTAGTCCAACTTCCTTGCTGAGAGCAAGGTCACCTAGAGCAGCCTGGGGGCCACGTCCAGCCAGGTTTTGAGCATCTCTGAGGATAGAGCCCTGCCATGAACCCAGCTGGGAAACCGTTGCCAGTGTTGGGTCTCCCCTACAGTAAAGTGTTTTCTTATGTGTAAGTGGAATGTTACTAAAATTATATGGCTATGCTCCCACATTTTTCTGTTTTCCTGAAATCATACGCCAGCAGTAATATATGCATTAATACTAATTCATACACACATATATGTATATACGTATAATTTTGAGTAGAGAGTGTCAAGTTTTGAAGTTTGGTGATAAGAAACACAAATTAGGTTGATGCCTGTAAACCAGTAGGAGTGGGGGGCAGCTGCCTGGTTTCCTAAGGAATAAGATCCCCATAGTTTGTCCTGCAATAACTTCTGAATCTCCTGGATTATTTTAATCAAATTTTCAAAGGTATTAAGGTCTGGAACACACTAATCTCATGTACAGCTTTAATGAAAATGGGCGGCTTAATACTTGGAGGGGTGTACACCTGTGGCACAACGCGGATCAGTGTCCCTGTTTGAAGTAACCTGTAGCTGTGGGTGGCAGCCCCTCTGCATCAGGCCGGGCGGCTTTCTGGGGGTGAGGGTGGCGGGGGGGCCCGCCTTGCCTTGCCACCTGTGTTTCAGTTTGCCCAGATCCAAGCCAGCTGGAGCCCGGGGGCTGTGTTCCTTGTGTTAGCTCAGCCCCAGCCCTACGCTGCCTAGCGTATTTACTTCAGAATAGCACTGTGCTTGGGGGCTGTAAGCCATGCTGTCAGTTAACCATGTACGCAAGTTTTGTGATGCTCTGGGGTGATCATCTTTGTGTTTTACAAATGCCTGGTCTCCCTATGCTGGCAAAGCGCTTGGTACTGCACCAGTTAGATTCTCCTCCTTTTTCCTTGCGACACATGCATCATATGTGCCAGCCCTCATTTTGGCGAAATTAAGCCATGCTATTGTTGAGCTCAGAAATACTGCTTACACTCCATGTATGTGTTAGATGTAATTTTTTTGCTGTTTTTTAGTGTTCATTTTAAAAAAAAATAGAAACACACAAAAACCCAACTGTTTAATCCACTGTCTGTAACAGAAGCCTTTTATTTTATTTCTATGGTAAACGGGGAAGGTGAATTTTGCTGGCAGAGTTTGAAGCATATCAGTATTTTGCAAGAGGTATCTCAGCTAGGCTAGAAGTTTTTACTCATTGGAGCGAGAAACAACTACTGTTGCATGGTGTTGGTAACTTATGAGAAATAATAACTTCTGTAATACAACTTCTGGGGGTTATTTGTAGTCTCCAGAGTGATTTCACAGGGAGCATCCTGAGGCAAAGAAGCAGCTGATGTGACTCGAGTTCTGTAGGGACTATTCCTATGCAGTCTCCTTGCTCCACGTTGTATAGGGACTGAGGTTTAGTGCAGTTACTTTTTAATTCTATGGAGGGGAAAAACTAAATCAGGGAAATGGTGGTGCTAAAAGTACTCTGATGATACTAGAAAAGAGATTGTATGGTTAAATGTTACCAAAGAGTTTATGTAAGAATTTTTGAGGTATCTGTCTATAGTGTTTTAAGAAAAATTGAAGTGAATTTACTAATTTCCTATGAGCATGACTGCTTCCAAAGAGGTGCACGCTTAGATTTCTGATGCAGCTTTGAGATGCATTTATGATTGCATGAGAGGACAAGATGTTCACCTCAATGTAAATATCAGAGTTTCAGAATAACACAGCATTACACAGCAACAGGGAGGAACTGGGATGGTCACAGTTGTCAAACTTGGCTCGTAAGATGTTAATCTTGAATTTCTGTCTCTTCATTAATAGTCAACACAACTATGTTAATTTTAGGCTCATTTGAAGTAGAGGAGATGATTTTAAATTATGATTCTGGTAAATGTGATAGGAAAGATTTTTAAAAAGACAGTTTCCTCTAGATGAAATTTCTAATGCATAGTCAACATCCCAGGGAATTAAGTAATCCCTCATCTAAAAATGGAATAAGGAAGGAAAAAAAAAAGCACCCTAGAAACTGGCAACAAGATACAGATCAAACTTTAGTTAATGCCTGTTATATAGTTATTGTCTGTGACTGTTCAAGTTTCTTCGTGGACAGAGGTTTTAACAGCTCAAGGTCCTTTTAAAATAGTTTTGGAGGAGATGGCAGTGATGTTTAAGGGTTCATTAATTATTGCTCTTACTGCTGTTTGCACAGGGAGCTGAGATCATAAATGTCAGTCTGTCAGTGTGATGGGTTCTTTATGAAAAGAAAAAAAACCTGAGTGAGTGCCTCAAAAGCTGTCATCAAACCGGAGATTAAACAGATTCATCTCATTCTTGAAGCAAGCATCAGCAGAGGAGGGCTCCTCTTACTGCTTTCCCATCTCTTCCTTCCTCCTTTCCTTTTATATTTTCTCAGCCCACATCTCTACTGGGCTTAGAGCTTCCCACCCTCTCTCCGAAATGCCATGAAAGAGCCATCAAGATTGTTAGTAAAGCCACGTGCATACAGCCTGCAAACTCTGCCACGACAGGAGAGTAAGAGAGTGGGATTCAGCTCTGACAGTTGTAGCACTGTTTATTTGGAAAATTGAGGGGAGAACATAGTAATGAAGACAAGAACAGTGACAGTAAGGAACAAATGTGAGTTTCTGTCCAAGACATAACAGAATTTTTAAGAACACTACTCTGGTGGTTGTTTCCAGACGAGCTTCCAGTTTCAATCTTGCTCAGCTGAATTACCTTGTTCTCTCACTTCAAATGGGAGTTTGATAGAGTCACCACAATTAGAAGAATCTGCATCATCAGAGATTAGAAGAATCTTTATTTCTTAACTCTGAACTAAAATTGCAGTAGGAGAGCATCAGTGGCAGTTACTCTGCTGAGCAATTTCTTTGTGAAATTTTGGGGATGTCTCACCTTTATTGCTTGTCTTCATTTCTACAGAAAAGTTTTACTTGTTTTGACATCTGCAGGTCAAAGGAAAACATTCTTTTCTTTTTTTTTTTTTTTCTTCCTCAGGCTGAATCATAGAATCACAGAATACCAGGTTGGAAGGGACTTCAGAGATCATCTGGTCCAACTTTTCTTGGCAAAAGCACGGTCTAGACAAGGTGGCCCAGCACCCTGTCCAGCTGAATCTTAAGTGTCCAATGCAGAGGAACCCACCACTTCTCTGGGGAGATTATTCCAATGGCTGATTGGGCTCACTGTGAAAAATTTTCCACTTGTGTCCAATCAGAATCTCCCCAGGAGTAACTTGTACCCATTACCCCTCATCTTTTCCATGTTACTCCTTATAAAAAGGGAGTCTCCATCTTCTTTGTAGCCACCCTTCAAATACTGGAACATGGTGATAACGTCTCCCCTAAACCTTCTCTTCTCCAGGCTGAACAAACCCAGTTCTCTCAGCCCTTCCCCACCTGGCAGGCTTCCCAGTCCTTTGATCATCTTTGTGGCTCTTCTCTGGACCCTCCCCAGCCTGTCCATGTCTTTTTTGTATAGCGGGGACCAAAACTAAACACAGTATTCCAGGTGTGGCCTGACAAGGGCTGAGTAGAGTGGGATAATGACTTTATCTCTGCTGGTGATGCCCTTTTTGATGCAACCCAGCATCCCGTTGGCTTCCTTTGCCACTGCACCTCACTGTTCACACATGTTGAGCTTGTTGTCCACCAGGACCCCCGGGTCCCTTTCTGCAGAGCTGCTCCCCAGCCGGCTAGATCCCAGTCTGTGCTGCACTCCTGGATTATGTTTTCCCAGGTGCAAGACCTTACGCTTGTGCTTGTTGAACTTCATAAGGTTTTTGTTAGCCTAATCCTCCAGCTTATCCAGGTCTTCCTGCAGGGTGGTTCTTCCTTCCAAAGTATCCACTTCCCCACTCAGTTTGGTATCATCAGCAAACTTCATCAGGGTACTTGCTGGGTATTTGTTGGTTTAGGTGTAATGGAAAAACGCAAGTTGAGTGTGGAAAATGTTTCTTAAAAGCAAAGCAAGAAGTAATTCTTGTTGCACAAACCATCATTCTAAGGAAAGCCACTGTCAGTCACTGATTGAAAGAATCCTCTGCAGCCAGTTTGGATCATTGAATGGTTCACACTGAGAATTTACTCTTGAGTCTAGTTGCAGCACTTCACCGTGTTCCTAGTTTGTTTTTTTTTTTTTTTCTGCAATCCAGGTACTAAAGCTATGCATAACAATTTCTTTTTGCTATCAGATCTCTGAAGTTTAATGTTGCAAGATTCCAGGTTCTGAAAGATTTGTGTCCTGTATTGCTTGTGTCAGTTTTGTGGAAGGCAACGTGATCTCAAAGAAATGCATGCAGGACCAAATCTAAAAGTTCTGATTTCTGATCTGTGCTGTCTCCTCGTTCTTTGTACTGGCCCATGACAAGATGTAAGCATGTGTACTGTTGATCTGGTTTGTAATGAGTATTAGCCTGTGCTTGCATGTTCAAGGTGCTGTGCAGTCAGTGATCAGATAGCTGGTACTGTCCCTGAGTGTCAGGCTAAGTTTACCTCAATGTTACGCTGTTTAATTTATGGCAAAAAGATGGGCATTTTAAAAAATGAGGTACCTAAATTTTAATTTCTATCATATTAAACAACTTATGTTAATATTCAATTAATCATTACTGGTTAACAGGAAATGTATGATTAAATATTTTAATTATAGGACTACTAGCCTGACTTGGGGTAGCTGTTTTTCTCATTAAGGCACATGGCTTCATTAACTGATTAGATACTGGTTGACTCATACACATGAATCCCTTATTTTGACTTTATTATAAGCAGACCACTAACTGCTTTCTATCGGCTTAATTCACAATGCCAAATTTGCCTCAGAGAACTGCCAGGATGGCTTATGTTTTCAGAAGCAAAGACGTGTGGGAAGGGGCTATTTGAAAACAGCAGCGTGTCTGTTTCTCTGAGTAATGAATAAACTACAAGTCATGTCGTTCCTCATCTTTCACAACAAGGTGAGCTGGAATGGATTGCACTGAACCCTGAGTCTGCCAGGTTGCAGTGCACAAGCTGCCTGTAGAAGCGTGCACCCTAGCACATTCAAGGCTAGCCCACTTTTTTAGGCACTCTGAAAACAAGTGTTTGTGTGATAGCATTGTTGTCTTGGAGTGTGAGTTGGGATCTCTGTTCAGGGAGTCGGGCAGTCTGTTCAGAGGATCTTTCTCGTGGATCATCTTCTGCAGAGATTTAATTTAAGATTGGACTAGGTGTTCCATAACTGTATTAATTCATTCTACGCTACTGCCATTTCCTTGTCAAGGCTCCGGCACATCAGGCATGCAGAGGAGGAGTGCATTACCTACTGAATGTTAGTTTAGGCCTAATAGATGTATTTTGTAAGGTGTAAGTTGTAATCTATGACACTGATCAAAAAGAAGGCTGTATTGAGGCACATGTCAGATAAAATTATTGCAGCTTAATAAAAACTTATCACCTGTAAACTGTGCAGAAAGCAGTTCCCTTTCCTATGAAATGTGAGATGTGGAGACTTTGTACTTATGGTAAAGCCAGGCACATTTTCAGCATATCTTAAGAGCAGTATGACAGAAATAAAGTAGACCCAGGTGAGGCAAGTTGTATATTTGCAAGAGCTGTAATATTGGAGTCCAACAACTAGAAAAACACTGTAACACAAGATCTGAAATACAGGTAAGAAAAGTGGGTTAGTTTATACAGCATGTGAGGAACCAGGGAACGTTAACAGAGCATACCCTGGAGGGAGAGGCTAGCATGTGTTCCTAGTCTGATTTCATTAGGTATTTCCTCAAGGAAAGTCATGATGTTGATAAGCAGTGGATCAAGTAAGATCACTGAAATAACAAGGATATGGATAATCTTTTAGCCACAGCAGTTATCTTTTCCTGGCTTATCCAGGACAGCTAACACAAAGCAGACGTGTTTTCCGTAAGCACAGGACACCATGCAATAGAAACTTAAAGGTAAAAAAATGCTCAATAGGCTACTATCCTGCCAAAAAGATATAGTTATCATGTTATTTGTTGGATTAATGTCCTTTCAAAATGGATTTAACTGAACTAATGCTCTTTTGTTTTTCCTTGATCATCATCTTGCACTAGAACATTATTGTAATCAGTCACCAACTTTCAGCAGTTAGTTTCCTTACAAAACTGTTACAAACAATTTAATTTTTAGTACAGTTTGGATTACATTTATTTGCAGCTTCCGTTAAAAAGAAATACAGAACTGATTCTGCAATGCATAGGTTTGGCAAGGGAAAAATGTCTTTTCTAGCCTGACCTGACTCAGATTGCAGAGTAGCAGACCTGCTGAAATCCACGGCCTCTGAGATGCCACAGAAATAAGGCTTGGGGATCCCGTGTTCCAGTCAGTAACGTGCATTTCATGTGCTACTCTAGAGCCCTGGTCAATATACTCTCCCTTGTAAAAGGTATAAAAAGAAAGAAAAAAAAAAAGGACACTACACTACCTGTAGTAAGACTGTCCTGAACTTTAACTTCTTAAGTCTTTCCACACACTGTTTTCTTATAAGCTGAAATTTATGAAGTTATTAATTCAAATAGAATTCTGACTAATTGTTTAAAAATGGCTGAGCACTTTGAATTTAATAGCATGCACGTACAGGTTGGGCTTACTCTGTTTGGGTTTCTATTGTTGGTGGGTACTAATTGAGATTTAAATTGTTAACCATGTGGAAAGAGGGAAGGGGACAGTATGGTGCTTTCATGTATTGCCTTCAGTCATAAGAGATACGGTTTACATGCTGTGCCTTAAAACCCTCCCTCCTGCCCAGGCAGGAAATAGGTCCAACCTGCATTCCGTTGTTTTTCATCAGCAGCCTATTTCAGTTAGCTTGTGTGGGGAGGATGAAGAAGGCACCCAGGAGAAACTAAATGAGATGACGGATGAAGCCTGCAATTGTTTAGGATGGTGTGTACTCTATATGACCCAGCCATGGCTGGAAGAAGCTATTTATTTTATATTCAGTACTGCTAGCAGGAGGGGTTCTTATAGGGAGCAAAGATAATTTGTCCTTTACTTGATGCTCATTTTAGTTGTTAAGAAAATGTGTATATGCAATAGAATGGCACAAGTATCATGCTGCTTGGTGGTGACCCCAGCTGAAAATAATATACCTTCAATCTGCCCAAAGGGATGCCTCAGCAAGGAAGTTCTAATATTTTTCCTAAAATATTTGTTGTGAATACAACAGATTCACAGTCGGAGAGTGAGGCTTCTCCTGTGAAACGGCCACGGCTACTGGATGACAGTAATGACAGGCCTGAAGAAACCAGTCGATCCAAACAGAAGAGTAGACGCCGATGCTTCCAGTGCCAAACAAAACTGGAGCTAGTACAGCAGGAACTGGGATCATGTCGCTGTGGTGAGTACTGCTTGTCAGCAGCGTCCGGCTTCCTCATGCAGCCATGCTCAGATCCCTACCAGAGGTGAAAATACAGAGAACACTTGCATTTTTTTTACCTTTCTAAGATACTTTAAGCAGAAGCTGTAGCTTCCACTGGTAGCGAAAAGTTATAATTAGCTCCTGTCTAATTTCCCCTTTAAAACTTTGGCCTTGATGTACTGCCTTGTCTCAAGAGATCTCAGATGTTAATGAATTGAGGTTCAGAAGTCCCTGTAAGATGAGAGAGCGTCATAGCCACTTGACAGAAAGAACACAAAGCAAATCAGTAAATATGCAAGGATGACAGTGTTTTTACAGCTCTTAAAGGAACACAGGTCAGCATCTACATTCTGCATTTTATAACTATATTATTATTAAAAAGTTAAAGCCAAAAGAACCTCTAACTGAAAATATTTTCATTCTCACAGTTAGCTGTTGGGGGGAAGACTTGTTGTTCATCATTCACAGAAAATCAGCCAACCTGGCTTTTCCAAAGTTGATGATACTGTTCAGCTAATTGAATTGAGGATGATAATCTCATGCAGACAGCTAATTTGGCATTTCATATTACATGCAAATAATATTTCTGAAATAATAATTAATGTGACTAGATTCCAGAGGAGATGCTCTCTCCTTCGTGGAAAAATTGTGTTCATAACTGGTTTAATGTGCTCATCAGACCCAGTGATAATGCACATGGTAGTTTTACTTGTTAATTATTTTTTCAGGTAATCATGTATTGAAAGCTTAAACTTATGCTCTCTGACCATGCTTGTATTGATACATTTGGAGAAGTTTGTTTAGTTCATTATGTCTCAGTAGCAGGATAATTTCAAAAGGATTTGCATAGATAGGTGCAATCAATTGACACTGCACCTGTGAAATGTAGAACGTTGTACTACATCATTTTCTGGAGAGAAGGGGAGAGAAAGGATTGACTAAGCTAGTTACACAGACCCAGTTAATGAATTCTGTATTGAATACCTAGTATCAAGTGAGGTGATGGAAAGCTGCAAAGATTCCATGTTATCCTTTGTTCTTTTCTTCAGCGTCCACCCGTCTGCAGCCTCTTTAGAGAGTACTGGTGCATTGTGCTTTTTTGAACATGAGACAGACTTTCTTTTAGATACTGGGGCATTGCCACAGAACTAAAATATATTATCTGTGAAGGCGCCAAACATGAAATTAAAAGCTATAATGTTGAAATTCTTGTTATGGAAATCATGTGTCTGGATACTTTGAAGTATCCAGTAAGTTTTTTATCAAACTGAAGAAACTCAGTACTATCAGTGACACAGTTTGGTATGACTTCTGCTCAGCATGGTAGGGGCAGGAGCTTCTGCTCTTGGTCTGCTGCTGTCACATACCACATGACTAAGGCTGCTCACAGGTACCTGACTGAAATAGAAGAATCCTCCATAATATTGGGAGCAAGAGAGTTTTACAAGTTTGGGGAGAACTGGAAAAAAAGGTGACTTAGCAATTCTGCAAAATTGGAGCTATGTAAGCGCAATGAAGTTGAAAGCAACTTTTTAAAAGTCATTCCACTGTTTAGTAATGTATTTTAAATTAGAAAATGTCTTGCCTTTTATTTAGTAAACTGAATGACAAATGCATCTAGTTGGTTCCTCTCAAGTTTTTTTGAAGTAGTTCCATAATTCGACATTGTTGCAATATAAATGTTGCAGGGATTAATCTTTAAATTGTTTCCACTGGATATATACAGCTTTATGGAAATACTTATGTTAAAGTTCATAAAATGTGTTATTAAAACATGAATATGAAACAAATAATTCTGAGTTGCTCAGCAATAAGCAGGGAAATGAAAATTTGCATTCCTATATTATATCCTATATACGATGTACATTTATATTCCACACATTTAATGAGGGAAGTGGGAGGCAGGAGTCCACTTCCATGTTTACAACACAGCTGAAAAGACTGGAGATCTTTGGTTTATCTGTGCAGCTATAATGTTTCATTAATACTGTATTCAGAATGTATGTGTTATCTATAATGAAATGCCCCCATGTGATGTGAAAGTAAGGCATACCCTGCATTACTTACTTTTAATAGTAATATTATTAAGAAGCAAACGGAGTCTTACCACTGAGCAACACAGGTCATCTCAGCTTCACGTCACCTAAAGTGCTTTACCCCAATACTCATCAGCATGTAGCTTTTGTCATTTTTAAAGAAACTGCGTTAGAAACCATTTTCACTAACTTTGCCATACTATCAGTAAAATTAGGTTGCTTTAGGCCATGAATGACAAGCCAGATCAAATACCCTGGGAAAGGAGTGATAGGAAATGGGAAGGAATAAATACATTAAAATTCTCATTCATTTAAAATGTTTTCTAAATCCATGTGTGATCAGGTTATCCTTTTTGTCATAATGTGAAGCACAGGTAATGATGCATGTTTAAATAGAAGTGTTGGAAATACAATCAACTGATACAAAATAAGCAGGTATATTATTCAGAAGTAATGGTCAGGGTAGAAGAACATTGTTTGATCTGGACTTCAGACACTGCTATTAAATTCATTGCCATCTTAATCCGTAACTGAAGCAATGGAAAAAATCCCTCAACTTTAAAAGAAATTCTGATAGTCAGAATTGATAAAAATGCAGATGTGATCTTTAGAAGGACAAACGGGTCAGTCTGCATGGATTTAAGGAGAAAGGATTAACCACATAAATGCTATGTTGATCCAAAGCTATGTCTGCAACACTGTTGTTAAAATTCGAATTAACTCTTTAAGACTGCACTGAACAGCTATTTTATTCTTTGCTGTTATACATCTTCTTGTCCTAATGTTAAAAAGTATTAGAAATCATCTAATATTTTGCTGATGTGTCCTGGTGACTCTTCCAGTGAGATTTTTAGTCAGACATAGTGGAAAGAAAAATCCATACATACTGAACAATGGTTTAATATAGATATACCTGGAGATATTAATCCAACATAACTGGGACCTGTCCAACAGGGCACAACATTTTTAAAAGGGGACAGAGAGAGTGGGCTGCTTGAATTCTTAGATCTTTGGGAAACTGCTGTTTTGTCTCCTGTAAGACCTGTCCAGAGAGGTGATGCTGCTGAGCTCTTTCCCTTGACACACTACATGGAATTTTAGACAGATTTGACAATGCTGCAGTGTTTTGCCATGAAGAAAAACAATTCACTACTGAGAAGGGAGTTCCAGTTAAGGGTTCTTCAAATTCAAACACAACATTTTTCAGCAGTAGAAAGATTTGTTTATTTTCATACATGCATACTCTCAAGATCATTTTTCATCCTGCTTCCGCTCTGTACAAGTTATTAACTGCTGACAAGAAATTCACATCTCATAAATAATGCTTAAGAGCCATTGCTATATAAATTGAATGTGTTATGAATTGTGATGGGCCTTTTTGTAGCATTCTGTGCCTGGAGCAGGAAGAACAGAGGATGTCATTTTCATTAATTTCTAATGAGGTGCCAATTAAAGGCAAGGAAGGAACTCAGAAGGGAAGAGTCACAGAGCTCCCCTGAATCCTGTACCCTGGGGCTGTCAAACGAGCATGCTGCCAAGCCTCCTCTGAAAGTTCCAGTAAATTACAAACTCATCCAGAGCGCACACAGACAAATTCAGCTTCCCTTTGATCTTCAAAAGAGCAATTTGTAAGACGAGTTCTGAGCCTTTTCACACAGTGAACTGGGGGAAGTGATAGGAATTGTTAATTGCTGATGCACTTTGCAAGCTTCAGTGAGAAATTTTAAAATGAATTCTCATTTGGTGCCTCTCTGACTGGATAACCTTTAAATCAACACTACTAGAACACAACCAGCTTCCTATGAAACGTTTCTAGATGACAGTTACACTAGGCATGTTTTTCAGATGGTGATGTTCTCTAGTTTTGGGTGGGCCTCTCAATAGCGTAATGTCTTACGGCAGACAATGATTGTATTGAAATCATGTATTTAATATTATCTTTAGTAGTCAGTTATATCATCAGGAATTACAGGAATAATATTCTTTAAGTTACATTCTCTTACAGCATTTCTACTGAAAGTGTAAGCAGTCCAAAATCAATTGCCTGTGGTCCTTGATCTGAAAATTGTCAGCTCAGTGATGTGATAAGCCACGCAAACTTGCTTTAAAACTAGGGGTAGCAAATTTGTGAACGAAAGTAGCTATATAATACAGAGTTCTGCAAATGTATTTTAGAAAAAGGCAGGTTGATTATTTGCAAATTGCGCTATAAATTTATGGGCCTTGTCTTAGTTACTTGACTAGATGTATATTGCTACTAAATAAAGTTTTTATTTATGTTTTTAAAAGATAGTGAGCTGTAAAATTCTAAGCCATAGAAATTATTTTCCCAGAAAGCATAGCTTAATTTTGTGGCAGAAGCCTAGTATTTTACAGCAAAAAGTGGTTCTGGTGTCACTTGCTATGTAAAGCCAACACACAGGAGTCTGTTGTGCTCTTTAATATTGTTGGAATTGCATAAGACGTACAAGGATATTCTAGATGATCAGTAAAGGAATTTCACATCCATCATGTTAAACCCAGTCCTAGTCAGCAATTACAGTGTGCCAGCTCTTCAGCAGCTTTTGTGCAGAACGATTTTTCTGTTTGTAGGCCACATCCTAATGGACATGTCTGAAGCTCAGGCTCCCCCTTACCCAGAACTCTTGGCAATCAGTGGAGTGGCCAAGGTCATGGGCCCTGGAAAGTAAGCCTGTCTTTAGCTTCCAGTAGCAGTGACTTAGAGGGATGTTGCTGATTTGTTTGTGTGCCTCTCAGATAGGAATCTCAAGTTTTTCAGTTTCTTTGGCCAGAGTAGATGCTTAATATGGTGGGAAGGCACATAAACCTTCCATTTCGACCAGACTGTATGTAAAAATGACTACTCAGTTGTAGTGCAATCTGGTCAAACAGTTGTTAGCAGTATTTCTTGCGTGTGTGGACAGAAGATACTGTCTTGGAGTTTTACTGGCCTGGGTTGTGTTGTAACAAGTTACAGTTTCCCAGAATGTGGGCAGACTTGAACACTTAGGTATTCAGTGCTACTCTTGATAGAGTCTGCAGTAACTTCTAACCTCAGGCATGGGTGAAGGCAAACTGTGCTGGTTTGCAGTTTTTGTTTGTGAGATCTTGTCAAGTATTGATGTTTGTCTGTTTCTTCATTTGAAGGGAGGCCCATTCACAAGTGGCCTCCGCAGTGGCAAGACTCAGGGTGGGGAAACGGGAGTGAGCCAGTGCTGCCTCGCTGCGCTGAACGCGTGGAATGAGGGCACAGCACGGCGTTGGGGCACTCCACAGGCTGCTCCTTTATGAGGGCAAAACTTCCCTTCTGAATTAGTTAGGAACTTTTATGTGGATATAGCTTTATCCACACAGATCACTGTCCACTGCTCTGTGTGATTGAGGTCTAACCACTAACGCATGGCTCTACAAAGAGGACACGGGTTTTAGTCTGCAGTGCACAACACGCTGGCTGTCTTGGAGATGGTGCTGAATGTGACTTTAATGCAAACTGGATAAATGTCATGTTAAATTTTGATTAGAAGTCGGTGAAATGGCCTCATCAAGATGTGATCAAAGTTGGTAAGATTGTCTTGATAAAATGGTTTCTAGTTCTAACAAGTTTAATAGCACAAGCTGCTTGCTACTGCTTAGCAACACAGAAAATCAGCATGTCTAAATAGCGGATAACTCAATTTTTACCCAACTACTTTGCGGCTTGTTTCTTGTAAGGTTAATGCATAAAACCACCTAAGATTCTGCATTCTTTGCTTAGGTTAGAGGAGGGGACAGGAAGAACGGAAAATAAAAGTGCCCATGGTAGTACAAGATGTACATGTTACATAGTACAGTTGGCTCAAGTGACAAATTAATTCATATAGGAAAATGAAAGAAGGATAACAGAGAAGATGAACTGTGGAAAAGTATAAAATTGGGAGGTAAAGCAACAGACTATTGGAGTAGTCTTAGGATTACTTTTCTAGAGAGGAAAAAAACGTGAATGAACGTTTAACTACACTGATTGAAAATAAACAGAAAAAATAGGGGCAATGGGACAGGCAATTATAAATGCCTGCTAAGTAGATGAAAGAAATCACTAACAGAAACAGAGGTACTCTGACTGAAAAAATAAGAGAAAAAACTTAAGACAGCTCATCAAAAAACATATATCCAAAAAATGCATATGAAGCCTTCAGATTAATTTCTATACAGGTATCAGTGTACCAAATTCCTTTGGATGTGAACAGAATGGATGGGAACAGAATTACAAATTTGAGAAGTCATTCTCAAAAAGTAGCTCAAAGGAGAGCTGACCTTAAGGTGATGAGGGAATAAATCTTTGGGGAACACGTTATCTTGCACTAGAACAGCACTAAAAACAAACCAACATGGTATCTCTTACAAAATATTGTACATCCTAAACCATCTGCTGACTTAAGTCTGATGCGTTCTAAAGACAATTTGGTGCTTGCAAAACTATAAATGTGTATATATATATTTATAAACTATTAACAGTGGAAGGGACTTTAAAACATTAATGAGTAAATGCAGATTAAAAGAAAGCTAACCATCATGAGAAAGCATTATAAGCAAGCTGTAAAAGTCTGTAATCTTTGGCAGGGACAGGAACAAAACCTTTTTTTTAAATATTTGGCAAACATACCTTATACATATTATGTATATATATGCATGTATATATACACACACAAACGCATAAGCATGGTTAAGTAAATATAAAAAAGAGGGTTCTGGTATGTTACTATGGTTATTTTTCCATATCCCTCTTGAATTTAGTTCTATATAAATCTGTAATAACCTGATGGAATTCTTCTCTTCTTTTTTTGATTATTTAAACGTGTCTGTTTCTTTATTTCTACTTTGATCTTCCACTAGGCAGAGAGGTAAGAGGAAGACTAGAACAGACTCATATCAAGTACTGAGCATTTCTTTTAGCCATCAGAAGCAAAATGTGTCCACACAGAAGAGACACTCCCTTTTTTACAGATACCGTGGCAGCAAGTCTTATGGATTCAGTAATAAAACAGGTGGAAGAAAAACAGCTGCAGATTCTTAACTTGTAAAACAGAGCTGCTCATTCATAAACACAGGAGATGAGGCACTTGTTTGGATTGTGCCAGAATAAATTTGGAATGATTTGATTTAGTCAGTCAATTTAAAAATTATCTGCAAAAGGATGGGAAGAAAGAAACAAACTTGAATAGATAAGGGGAAAAAAAAAAAAAAAACAAAACAAAACAAAAAAAAAAACCTATGGCAACTTTTTCATCTTTGTACAAAAGTAGTCCAACGTGTATTGAAAGTAATGTTTCTCTTAACTCAGTAAAATATTAAATCATGGTTCCATTTCCATGGAACCTTCTTCTGTGGCAAAGAATTTGTAATGGCACTGGCAAATTCACTTTCTAGATGGATAAGCTTCATCTGGTACAAACCAAATTGGCTTCAGGACATGATTATGTATTGGTATAACAGATGTACTTCCACTGATGAAAATCAAATATGTGCACTGCTTCTGGAGATTGAGTCAACCAGTTCAATAAGAAGCATTAAAGGAAAAATAAATCTTATTAGTAACTGGTTACATACTGTAATTCCAGCAAGTCTTCCTGCCAGCCATAGGATGTGCCATATTCCGCTGCCTTCTGTTGGCTGTTCTCCTAGTTGCTCCCAGAATGCTACTTTTGCCCCAGCCATGCCAGTAATGCCTAGCATCTTAGCTTACATTGTTGCAAGTATTTTTTTTTTTTAATAAAATGAAGGAGAACTATTGAAATTTGAAATCAAACTCAAAGGGATTTTTTCTTTTGGTTTATTTTACAAGGTTGTTATCCCAAGACGGTAATTTAATTGATAGGGAATAGGAGCCATTAACTATGCTGGAGTCTCTGAGTAATATGTATTCTGAAAATACTAGAAATTAAGCAGTTAAAAGCAGTTGACTAATTGATGTATCAGAGGTTCCAAGGATAGGACCCAGAGAAACACTTCAGTGTCTAGACTTTAGAAAAGCTGTCCACAGCTTTAAAAGTGAAAATGGAGTTCATGGTCTGCTTATAATTGGGAATCATGAACTACAGTTTGAAAAGGCTCTAGTGTATTCCCCCAGTTTGTTCAGCTAATGGGAGTTTCTTAGAGCCTGTGCTGATTTTGATTTATTCCACCACGCTACCAAAAGTTCTGCAACAGGCAACTTTCTTGATTCAGTAATGTATACTGAGCGTGCTAGTTACCTTCCTATAGTCTCAATCAATACATGTAATTGAAATGGGTCAGTTGGTCTCTTAAGCCCTCTAATTCTCCTTAAATCAAGCAAGTTAGCATGTTCCTTTTAAAAACAAAACAAAAAAAGAAGAGTTTTTGTTTTGACACTACTGATGTGGTAAGGCCTTCAGTATATAACTTTCTGGTTGTTTTTGCATGGAAACTCCACTATGAAGAAAAAAAAAGGCATTTTGTTGGTGTGCCACACTATGTATCATCTTTCATACTTACCTGTACTGTGGTTACAGGAGAAACAAACTTATGCATAAAGTAAAAGATTATGCAATTTTTAATTGTCTTGTATGCACAAGAGACACACGGTCTAAGTGAACTTGAACATAAAAATCTAGCTGAGATTACCTTATTTCTAATTCCATCTTTTTCAGTACCTTTAGGGAAGTAGGTTGCTCAGTCTTTGAGTCATTTTCTTCTTATCAGAAAAACGAAGTTAATAGCCACCTACCTGCCAGATGTTAAAGGAGCCATTTTTGAAGGTTAAAGTGCTTGATCTTTTGTAATCAAAATTCTTCTTTACAGTGTTTTTATTTGTGCAGAGTCTCACAGGCACACGTTACAGCTTCACCAGGACTGTGCACTTAGAAAGTTTCTGCCTGTCTGTTCTCTGAAGGAAGGATACTGTCTAGAAAACATCCCCCCCTCAAAGTGAATCAAACATACTTGTCCATATGTTAACAAATAGCTACACACACAAGTACTGATTGTACTAATGTGCTTGATATTTGAAGTAAACACAAAAAAGCCCAAAAATATGCCCTAGCGATCTGGCAAATCCTGAAGGACTGTTACAGCCAGTTCAAATGACCATGAAGTAAGGCTTGGGTAGGGAAGAATGATGCACAGTGAATTTTATTGGCAAAAGTCTAAATTTTTCACAGGAAGAAGTAAGGAAAAAACATCACACCAATTGCTGCATCAGAACTGGAAGGAGAAAAAGGTTATTGAAAGGAATTGAAAGGAATTGTCAAAATTTGCCTTTAAAAGTCAGAATTCTTTCCAGGAACTAGTTTTTCTCCCCTACGAACTAACTAAATAAAATATTACCTAAAGGAAAATGCCACCTGTGGTCTTAAACGTCATATCTAAGATGTAAGAAAGTGTTAAAGCTAGATACTGGGACTTGAAACTACCTGGTTCTCTGCTCGGTTGCTGTGGACCTTTTAAGGAAGTGGCATAAGGATAAGTGTGCATCAGTTTTCACAAAAGTAGAAAGAATAATATTAGTCTGTGTCAGGGCCTTTTAATATTGAGCATTTGTGGCCTTGGTGGAAAGTTTCAAGAGCTAAGTTAAAGTATTTTCTTCAGTAAGTTTTTGAAAGTAATATATTTATTTAACTGTGCCTTTATATGTATTGAGATGAAAGTGTTTACCTACAGAGGTGTTCACAGCCTTTAAATGTTCCTGAGTTGCTGAAAGTTTCTCAAATACGTGTGTGAGTGGGGTACAGGGGGTCATGCCATATTCTGAGCAAGCTGGAGCAGGGAATGTTATGTAAGTCTTCACACCCCAAAAAAAGGGGAAGGGTAGAAGCATACATCGCTCTAAGCATTTGTTTTCTTTTATGGTATAAATAGAGGTTCTGAATGGAGCTCTCTTTCCCTTCGGTTAGAAGAAGAATTACTCTTGACATAGATTATAAGAGGCTACAGGAATAGAAGACATGCATGGAGCATAATCTGAGAGACCCTGGACATAAGGTGTAAATAGGGAATAAAGACATAAAATAAATTTTATATAGGTTTAAAAGAAATAGTGCTGCTTCTCTCCAGTGATTTGGCCAGCAAGCTTAGCTGATGACAGACTGTGGATCAATATGGTTCAACCTCTAGAAAGCTATTTAAACCCAAGGCATAAATAATATAATTCAGGAAGCATACTGAAAGTTAAACCTGGAATCATATTCAGCATGTGATGATTTGAAGTCAAAATACGTGCAGGATCCAGGAGAACAGTTAGAATTAACACAAGACGTACAGTATGTTAGCATAGACCCTTTCATTATTCATTCCAGTTCTTTATTAGTAGCCGTATCTTTCCTGCATTTTCATTGGACTAAACAAAATGACAGACATACATTATTGAATCACTCGGTATTGCTTGCTATTTTAATTAAATTACTGGGTACACTGGCTTTTAATTAAATCCTCAGCTTCTGGGAGAAGTGTATTAGCTCAGGTAGGCTTGGTGTAGAGAGAATTGTAGAAGTATTAATAATCATCTAACTCTTTTGAAAATGCCAAACTCTCTGCCTAAGGCACTGCATTGATGCTAGCATAGCTCTGTCATCCACCTGCCCCTTCTCAGGAGACATTTTTTAAAGTTTTCACACTCAAATCTAAATGTTCTGGGTAGGAAGCAAATACTTATTTATATTCTGGTATAGCCTGTGGAAAATCTAACTTTTTAAGAGTACTACCATTTGCAGCAGTGTTACCTGTTATTATTGTTTACCTCTCTTAAGTTGTCTACTCTTGGACACGAGGATGTCTTTTTGGCACAATTCTGCTTTTTCACTGCATAGCCTGTTCACTGAATTCATTCTCTCACATCCTACAGAATATAACCTTGTGAAACTAGGAAAGATACGGGAGGTGCAGTGTTTTTCCAGCGCGTTCTCAGCCCTGCAAACATGGTAGTGAATGTTTCTTTTACAAGTGCAGCAATTATATGAATTCCTCCTGAATATATCATTGCAAGATTACATGATTATTCAGAAAAGCAAATTCTTCACCTACCTAAAGTCTAAACTTTTAATTTTGAACTTAGCTTTTCTTCTCCCTCAGACTAGTCGTACATCGGTGTTCACTCTCTGGCACCACTTGATGCTGCAAGTTGTTGGAAGCAAAATGGTTTCTTTGAAAATTCTCTTGTTAAATTAAACTTTAACTGTTTTTTGGGGTTTTTTTTTGCCTTTATGCTTCTACAATTGCTCAAGTCTTTTGGAGAAAAACATTTCTTTCAGTTGTATTGAGAAAGTATGTGACAAATTAAAATGCTAATTTCTGTGAAGTTGCGTATATCACCATAGATGAACTGGGATCGTACCCCAGTGCTGTAGAAGTTTCACAACAGTGGTAACCCACCGTTTGTGCCAGCTGCTAAGTCAACTTAGAGTGTCACAACTACTGCTTGTGCCTGACTGCTGGGGATTGCAAGGCAAACAGAAAATTGAGTACACTGTATAAGGTTAGAAGGAGAGCCTACAGATGACGTATAGGTCAGTGACATAAAGCCACTGAGAAGCGAGTATGGATTGAGTGCTGTATCTGTGGGAATAATCAAGTACCTAAGTTACTCTGTTAAACTGTCTCTGATAGATGTTTGCTTTAACTCATGAATCTGTAGTGGGGTGAAGAAGTTGTGATGTAGAATTAGTTACTCTTATTTGCACATATTCTTCAGATCAAGAAAAATATTTGGTCCAAATGAAAAGATTTAACCACCATTATTTTGTGGTATATGGCAGAACTGGGATATGATCCTGATTGAGACTTGCAATACTTAGTAAGACCTGACCTACAGCAAACTATTTTTAATTGCAGTTTACTACTATAAGACAGGTATGCTGTATTAATCAGTCTGGTTCACTAAGGATTCTTTGAAATTCAGAAATAATTTCCTGAAAACCTCAGGTCTGTTCCTGAAGATGCTTCTGACTTCGGTGGAGTTGGTATCCACTAGAGCAAAAGCAGGGTTTGAATCTAGGAGAGTGCCATATCTTAATTTTTCCCACTCCTAATACACTGCCTTCAAAGAAACAAGAGTAAACTCTTTCTTTTGAGTTCTTCTTAATTCTAAAGTCAAGAAGTACAATAGTGTCTTATATAGAACCTCCTTAAGAATTGTCGATTAAAAAAAAACAACCTAAAAAATCAGTATGTGCGCTATCCTCAGGTGATATAAATTCTCTGTTCAAAATGTGTGTCACATTTAATGTAGGAAAAAATAGCTTGACAGCTTTCTGTGCAAGTAGTAAGATAAATAAGAAAGTGCGTTTGAAATTAGCACAAATTGGGATAAAACGTAGTTTGTTTGCAGAGTCTCCACAGCATAAAACCGCATCTCTTGCATGCTCCCCAAAGCAGCTTCCCAGGCTTATGATCTTCAAGAAAATAGACAGAAGACACTTTGAAACACGGGTTATACGTGACTAAACTTGGAAATACAAAGTCTTTGCCTTGCATTCTAAAGAATTCTTGCTGAATCTTTAACCATACCTGTCCAGTGGCGGTTACAGGAGTAAGATGACGTCATCTTTCTTTTGTATACAATTTCTTCCATTCATTTCCTGGGCTGTTTTTTTTCACTAATAGCTTTTTTGTCTCTAATGCATGCTCATACATATTGCTTTACCCTCTTTGTAGTAGACAGCAAAATAGAGCAAGAAAGGAAAAACAGATTTTTGTTCCCTTCTTTTCTCCTAAACATAAACCCAGTAGTAGAAATACAAAATGAATCTGCAGCATCTTGTAAGCATCCTGAGTCTCAGATAAAAAATTTTATGTAGCATCACAGATGTCACAGTGCTGTGTGCTTCTAGCATTAAACCTGAGATTATGACTGATTTAAGAGCAGGATGGAAGTCCCAAGTGCATGTCCAGTCCAAGGACAGACTTGCAGATTAAAGAAACATTCTTAAGTGTCTTATACCACCTCTTTTCTTTCCTCTTTTTGATTCAGTTACTGATCATTTTGGTAGACGTGAGTAAGTATAGATGATCTAGATAAAGAAGAAAATAGTGAAAGGCAAGTTGCAGTGACTATAGAAAATGGTTAGAAAAATAAGCTAATAAGTTATGTACGCTTTTTCCTATGGTATGTTTCATGAATCTTGCACAGCTATGCTGTTTGTGAAGGAACACAGAACTAAAATACCTTGAGGGCAATTTTTAAGATACTGTGCGTTAATATTTAGAGACTTATAACTTGGAGCACTCCCCATCCACTCTTCTTGGAGTGAAAATGGTAGAAAGGACTGCCTCAAGCTAGGTTTTGTGGAGTTTTAATAAATACATCTATTTGGTTAAAAAATTTCACCATAACATGGCTTACTCTCCTTTCCTGTTGGGAGTGTGACCATATTCCTAGTCAAGTTATTCTGAACTACGTAGCACTTAATCAAACTCCATGATTTCTTGCAAAGCCAGGAAAGGGAAACAGGAGAAGAGTTTAACTCGCTTGTTTCCAAAAGCTTACTGTTTAGTTTGTTAGAATTTGGTTTGGTTTTATAGAAAGTGTCAGTAAAACTGAATGTTCCTTGAGTTCTGTAATGAAAGCTGACAGTGCCAATGCAGAGCATTCCACATAGAAGAGAGAGGAGAGATAATTAGAGTATATGCAAGAATGGCGCTGCCTAGAAGGAGAGCAATACAAGATATCGACAGACTGTAATATTTTTATACTGTTAAATAGCAATGCGTATAAGCTGCACTGGAAGTTTTGCTAGGCTGGACTATAGCACACTTTTATGTCCTGCCATTTCTGGATTTCTTTTTGAACAATCTCCAAAATCCAGAGAGCAAGTGTTTTCTGAAGTACTTCTGAAGTTGCATCACTGCACGAGCTCATCTTCTCCGCTGGTTAATCTGTCTCGTTTTGCTGTGTTCTCTGATATCCTGTGGATTTGTTCACCTTTTAAAGGTACGTTAAAATCTGTTCTTGCACAGAAATCTACATATAGACACACATACCTTGTTAGATAATACACCTTCAGTAGATAATTTTTCAGCACCTTCATCTCTTAAGGTTACAAGGTATTTTAAAGTTCTGTTTGAACCTCTGTTGATTAGATTTTCAAGTTAGCAAGAAAGGTAAAGTTTCTTGTGAAGTATGTGAAGAAGCCAAAGCACACGGCACAGAATTCTGTATGGAAATAAGTCTATGCCATTATTAAGACTACTTTTGAATAGGCTTTGCATAGGGGATCTATACAAACACAACTTGTTTATTTAGTAAAATTTGTAAATATCATAAACTGCAAATTTTGGCAGTTTTGAACTTCTGCCTTTTGACTTGGGAATGAATGAAAATGATAAATAGCAGCACTAGTGGGCAGGTAAGATGATTTTAAAGTGTCAGAAGCTCTGATTTTGTATTGTAATATTGACTTCACTTTCTTTTACCTACCAATGGGAGCTTCTTTGGATGAATCAGAAGGGGTCACTGTAGTATATAAGGTTGAACTTCCAGAGCAGTTACTGCATGCAGTTAAAACATAAATGTCTGGCATGAACAATTGAGACTTGAGAATTGATGGTATTTGGTAATGAAGGGCTTCATCTTTTCGTGTCAGCAATGATATTTGAATATCTTAGCTTTTAGAAATGAAAACACGTACCTCTACGTAAGCGAGGTTCGGTTTTCTTCAGCAGATGGAACTGCCATATTAACCATATGACACTCACTGTATGGCAAAGTCCAAATATGCTCTCTATTCTTAAAATACAAAAGTATGAATATACTGAATATCAGGGTAATTATGGCAACGTGCAACTACTTTTTAGGTAATACACATCAAGATGTTTCAAAGTCACTCTGTAAATGTGTAAGCTGTATAAATATTTAATAAGCTTGTTTGGCACTTCCACCACTTTTCAAAACATGTTCACAAAACAAACAAATCTGTCTTCTTTTAGCAGCTTTCTGAATGTCTCATCAATGAGATCAGGACCAGAATCTTGGGGTGGGAGGAGGAGCTTCCTTACTATCACTGTGCTATTCACATGACAGGGATTGTTATTTTATGTAACTGTATGACGTTCTCCAGCAGTATGTTAGAATCTGGGACTCCATGCCCAGCCAAGAACATCCATTTGAGTAGTCCCACCGGTGTGCTGTGCTGCTTCATTGGTATTTTGCAGTAATCCAATTACTGGGCATTTGTACCACGTTCCAGAAAGTCTGGCCACTTTCTGTTGAGTTAACAAAGAGGAAAAAAAGTAATTTAATAAAATCAGGGACCTTCTAAAATTACAGTTTGGCTTTTGTGTTGTGGATTATTATGCCATTTAGTTGAATTGTTTCTGATGCTTCCCCTATCATTTCATTGGTATTTTAGCAGCTTACTGTTTTCAAAATTTGAAGACAGTTAAGAATTAAATGTAGGTTTTAGTTGAAATACTTGCTTATTGTCATTCCATACTCCCATCTAGCCAGTGATTTTGAACATAACAATGAGGAAAATGCAGTTATTTTTCATCAGCAGCCACACAGAGCGAACTGTAAGTCTGTGATATTCTCTGATCTTGTATATGGAAGATTATTTTGTTTTCAGTCCTCTCCAATTGCCTTTTCCCAGCAGATTCCTCAGGAACGATGAAGGCAACTTCACAGTTGCCTGTGTGCAATCTTAAACTTCCTTTGAATTATGTTTTTTTGCACGTCCTGTGCAAAGGACTCATTAGTATCCGTACCAGTAAAGCAGAGATGGTACACTGCTTTATGGCTTTAGCCACTTATGCTCTGGTGACGAAATGGAAGTGAATTTGTGATGATATTACATTGTGAAGTAGTTTCTGGGGTGTTTAGAGGAACTCAAAGGTATTGAGGCACTACATAATGTTTTTCCAAGGTGTTTGCATTAGAGGCCTGAGGAGTAGGTGATTCATAGTTTACTTCTAACATCAGAAAACAACGATTGCAATTCTGTGAGATGTGTTATTACATTTACTAGATTGAAATCTTCTATGCTTGAAGTGGAAGGCTGGCATATTTTTGGTTGATGACTAGGGTAAACTAACTTTAGTTGGCAGATGGAATCCCTTTTCCAATGCTCTTTCCCCTAGCACAAAGTTATTTATTTTGTCTTTTAGTTACAGTGTGCTAAAGAAGCATTTCTGCAGTAAAATCCTTTAAGGGAGACAACCTGTATCTGGTATCTTCCCATAATGAACTTGACAGTAAATACACCACAAGAGTTCATTTATCTAACTTGCTTCATAACCATAAAAACAGAGTTCTCAGGAGATAAGGTTTCACCTCTAGATATAGATTGGTTTTAAGGATCAAAATAGAAGTACATATATTGGCCTTCTGCCCCAGTGCACATTAATAATGAAACTGTATAAGAACTGATGGTCTTGATATGACATCAGGCACTTGTGCACACGCAGACCACAGAATGTCCACTCTGATTTCCAGAATGGTGAAGCAAGTGAATATAGCAGTAATAACTTAATTGAATATACCCACTCTGACCTAATGAAAAAATGTTCAGAACTACTGTTATTCAACTAGCTACAATATAACAGTATTCATGTCCTTTAAATTTTAAATAAAACCTACAAAAATACAAGTTCCAGTCTTTAAAGAAACTTAGGCATTTGGAGAAATGGAACTAAAGATCTGAAGTCTCTTTTGGAAATGGGGCTTCCAGAAGATCCCCATTGCTAATTCAACAAGAATAAAGATCCTCCATAAGAACAGCAAATATATGCAAAACTATTTTAGTACTGTTCAAAATGTGCTTGAGTATTCTTTCATTAGGTATTATCAGTTCTAATCAGCAGTACATATTTAAATAGATATATGAATAACAGGCTTAGATCATTTAGTCGCTGAAATTAGAAATAATTTTCCCATAGTCTGGGAAAATTAAAATCACTTGCCATTCTTTGTGGATAGTTATTGAAATTCTGTTCAAGAATGCATAAGGAAATACTTGACAGAAAAAATAAAGAATTTGTTTCATCTGGAATAAATATAGCATACAGTACAGATTTTCCTATGTGAAATCAGGTGCTCTAAAAAGAACTAAAAGGTGTTCAGAAAAGAAATAAAAATATGGTAAAACACAGAAGAGATTGTATTTGGGGGGATGGCAAAGTAGAAAGGAACATCATGAAGTTACACGGGTCTACAAAAGGCAGGAGGCTTTGCAGAAGGTGAGGAGATGCAGCAATTGAAAGGTCATGTTCAAAAGTGATAAATCATGTTGTATATGTATTTTCTTACTAGATTTACAGAATTGTCAACAGGGTCTTGATGAAGCTGTGTAGGACATTGTATGCATGTTCAAGATCTCATTATATAACTTTAAATAGCGTTTCTACATATACTTGTTACGTATGCGGAGAAGATCTGTAAAACCATCAGGAATTTAAGTTTTTACCTAAAAGGGACTGAAACGACTTTGGCATAATACGTATTTGAAGGGTTTCTGGCATCTGCTTCTTACGCATCTGTTGCAGATAAGGTGATGAACTTGATCTTTTAGCTCATCTAGTTGTGTATTTATGTATTCCTGTGCATGCAGTGGATGTTGGTTCAGTAATTTGAAGTTTTATTTCAAGAAATAAGGGAAGCCTTCAGTCCATGCTTTCTGTAAGAGAGAATTGAGTGAAATGCCTGTTCAGTATTGAAATGATAGTCCAAGGATGTTTTTATTTTAGCAATCAGACCTTGAATTTTTGGCATCTCAAGAAAGATATTTGTCACATTTGAGTGTGGTATGACCCAGATTGAGATTGAAGTGGAGGCAATGATCACGAAGGGCGAGATATATATCTCAATTCAATCTGCATCTTTTCATCCATATTTCTGAATCGCCTATACCAATATAGAAAACTTGCCTTTTTTGCTTTGTTCCTAAAACTGGGTTTCAAAGCCAGGCACAGATAATAAGACATGTCTTTTCATAGCTGGTGCTATTGAAACAAAGAGCAAAGATAAATCAATTTTTCTTCACTACTTTTTTTTTTTTTAATAATTCCATGTGTGATACTTTTTCCCTTTCTGTTTTCTTAACAACCACACTAACATAAAGGTAGCCTGTTCTCTCCTACAATTTGTGTTTTAGTCCAGGAGCTTGAAATACTTTACACACATATTTTTATATATCTCTGCGTGTGCATATATATATATGCACAAATACACTCTCTCAATCATTCACTCATTTTTATCCTTTTCTAGTTCTCAGATATCATCATTTTGTGGTTTTAATATCTTTTGAACATTCAAGGAGCAGCAGTAATGTAAAGCATTCAGTGAGAGGCAGAGTGATGCTCTTGGCACCATAAGGCAGAAAAAATATTGCAGCATAGGCAATACGATACTTCATTTCATACACAGTGGACTACATGACCCCTGTAATTGTGTGACTCTTTCAATTATATCATCTTAATACTACTTATCACTATGTAGCTTTCATTTTAGGGGTAGGAACTTTGAGGCAATTTCTTTACTGTTATAAAGTGTTAGGGCCAAATAAGGAAAAAGCTGATTTTCTTTGTAGACTAGAAATAAGTGGCTACTGAAGATGCCCTCCTCACCTGTAGGAAAAAATACTGACGTGTTTCAATCACATGCTTCCTGGAAAACTAAGTAACATTGACTAGCTTTAGACAAAGAGACAAGAAACTACATCTTTTCAGCTACAGAGCAAGATGATGTGGCATGACATGTCCCTATGTCAAATGCCTCTTCACTCCCCATGGTTAGTGTAAGAACAGTTCATGACGAGAAGCTTCTGAAAACTGGCATAGTAGTGGAACGGTGAACGCTGTTGCAGTTGCTGCCAAGTTGGGGTGCTGGCAGTAAGGAGGAAGCAAGACGCTTAGACTTAACAGTTCTGACTTGGATGCCTGCTTGGGAGCTCAAACTGTGAAGTACCATAGACGTGAAGTTCACAAATGACAACCAACTCCACATGAAGTAGAAAAGACTTCAGTGAAGGTGATTGGCTTTTTTTAAAAAAAAAAAAAACAAAAACAAACAAAAAAAAACCCCACAAAACATAAGCTTTGTTACTACGTACAAGATATACCTAGTCTAGATGATTTTGGGGGCTTCCTCTGTAAGATGAAAGGATGGCAAAAAAAAAAAACAAAACTAATATGACTTGTGCTTTGATACTGTGTTGATAAATACTCAAGAAAATGCAGTAAATAATGAGATAGTTATTAACACCCTGTAAGGAAGATAAGTAAAAACTTAGAGCTGGCATTAATTTTTGAGAACTGAGTAATCCCCCGGTAGGTGATCCTCCACTTCTGATTCAGGTAAGATTCTGTCACTTTGACCAAGTCCCTAACTGTATATTTTTCTTTTTCTCCCTTCCCACGGTAGGTTATGTGTTCTGTATGTTACATCGCCTGCCTGAACAACATGACTGCACATTTGACCACATGGGGCGTGGGCGTGAGGAAGCCATCATGAAAATGGTGAAACTGGATCGGAAAGTAGGGAGATCTTGCCAACGCATCGGCGAAGGATGTTCCTGAGTGCAAGACTGCAACCAAATGCTGTTCTCTTAGTTCACTAATGTTAGCCTTATTTAGGACAAAGTCAGCCAGACACCTTGTACTAGGCAAGTTTCAGACTACAGCCAATCAGTTTCCTTTCTTTAGCCAACCGTCCTGGTACTGTAGTTTAGGGGTTGATGGTGGTTGAAATTGATTTCTGGCTGGTTACTAAGGTGCCTGCTAGCCACCGTATAAAAATAAAACATGAAGAAATATTATTTTTGAGCATGGCTAGTGGATTTAAACAAAACAAGAAAAATCCAAAGGCTTCTGTTATTGCTGGAGTCACTCTAAAAGCCTTATGCTGGAAACATTCCAGCTGCAGAGTTAAAACAAATAGTTGTATAGAAGCTGGTGTAAAAGTTTGCTATGCACATGGCTTTCGGACAAACTGTTTAATGTGCAGCCTTTCACCTCTTCACTGCTAGTGAATCCTGAGGAGGTGAAATACTACTAAGAGCAGCAACTGCAGCTGCTTGAGCCCAGAAGACCTGACTGGTCACTCGTGCCTTCATTGCGTGTGGCTTTTGAGTTAGGCAGTGTCACCAGCATCAGGGATTCTGTTGGGATATGAACACCTTTCTGGTTCTTCCCAGGAAGCCAAAAAGAAAGGGGGACAGAGATTCTTATGAAAAATTTTTATATCTATCTTACTATAAAGAACCTATCAGGGTTTATTTTTTTTGTTTTTTTGTTTTTTTGTCTTTCTTCTCAGTTAAATTATGACCTCACTTTAAAGCCAACTCCATCCCAGAGCAGTAAATGGTGCATACTTTTTACATGGCATCCACATAGATTCTACAAGTTGTGTGAACAGATTCCACATGCCTTGAGCAGTGCAGCCATTCCCACCGGCCGAAACCTGATTGGCTCTTGTTTGCCTTTTGCTAAGTGCAGGTATCTGATAATTGATCAAATAAGGCTAATTCACAGCACAGTAGCCATGGCTGGATTCTACAGACTGACTTTCTGTAGCTAGACTTATATATTGGGGAAAAAAAAAGGACATTTTGTAGCAAACGGAATTCAGTAACAGTATTGGGGAACAACCAGTAAAACACCCTTTATCGGATTGAGTTTGTGTTCCTCACTTCCTGACTGTCAATGAGATAATCAAACGGGCTACACCAGCCCTCTTTCTATGCAGCTGAACGCTCTCATGAAAATCTCTGCCCACATCTATTGCAAAGCAAGTATAGCAAGTCAATGTGAAAAGCATTTACATGGAGTAGAATGTTTTGGATCTGTTTAGACCTATGGTTCTGTATTACGGTATGTCACGTTGAGCTGAGCTGAACTGAATTGCACCCGTCTTGTCAGTTCGGAAACACAAAAAGCAAACGTAATAATTGGCACGTCTCCTGCTGCACACAGGGTTTATGCAGGTAAAAAGGACTTGTACTAATGTGTCCCAGCTTAATCCTGAGTGAATTTAGCTTCTCAGTGTATTAGTAAGGTATTAACAATGAAATTTGTAAGAAGACTTGAAGGAGAGAAAGATTTTTGTCTCGTCTTCAAATACTGGGCAGATATAAAACATCAGAGGGGTGAAGTAACGTGTCACTTGAAAAACCCCAGCGTTTTGGGAGTAAGCTTGTATGAGTCATCTTTCATTCTACTTGTTACAGGTAACTAACTCCTTATAGGCCAAATTATATTGTTACTTCGGTAGCCAGCTAGGAGCATTTAACAAGGAGACAACTAATTTAA
This sequence comes from Tyto alba, assembly GCF_018691265.1. Taxonomy (NCBI): domain Eukaryota; kingdom Metazoa; phylum Chordata; class Aves; order Strigiformes; family Tytonidae; genus Tyto; species Tyto alba. The sequence goes on along the minus strand of NW_024881278.1, from coordinate 28,432,710 downwards.
AAAAAAAAAAATATATACATATATGCCTTTCCACAGACACACACTCAGCATCTGTCTGTATTAGCGTTAATTAACCATGAAGCAAATCAGGAGTGTCCCATCTTTATAAAATGCAAGCTGTCCAAAAGGGAAGCAGTTGGTTTTTGGTTTTGTTTGTTTTTTTTTTTTTTTCTTTTTCTTTTATTATTGTAATAATTCAAGAATATGAAACCAGCAGCATAATCTTCTGTAATGTGCTGCATTTTCAGGAAATGGTCCTGGTGAGAGGGACTGGCCAAGGGTATTATTTACATTTGCCGTGAGGAGTTTCAAAACAACATGGATTTTGGCGGCTGCTGTGATACGCACTTTCTTTTCCTACAAAACCCTATCATAGCATTCGATGGGCATTCTGATTGATAAACAAGACTTTTCTGCATTAATACTGAAGATGCTATTTTGTTCCTCCTTAATACTCTCTTTAATCTCGTTACAAGTGCACAGATGGTTTCAAGGTGGCTCTTGAGAGAACACTACTTAAAGTTCATGTGAATTATGGACAATGTTCACTTTAAACAAAAAGTTGGGGAGGGGGTTGTTCCTTTGCAGTATCTGTTCTGTGAAGTTTGTTAAACGTAAAGAAAGCTTAAGTTCTTGTATCTTAAAAGAAGATCTTATTTAACCCTTTTGTGTTCTAGATTTACTTACACATGTAGCCTAGAGCTCAGTTTTAGTTTAACATTGTGAAAATATTAAAAGAATCTTGTAACTTTATTCTTTTTCCTCCTGCTAAAAAAAAAATTAAACCAATCAGATTAAAGTTTGAATTCCTTTCTGCCTATTCCAACAGGTCTTGCTATTTTGCACCATTTCTGCTGCAGGTTCATATAAGAAATATGATTGGGGAAAATGCCAACGCTAGGTCAGTAACTTGAAGCTGAATTTTCAGCTGGTGGAAGGCAGACAGTATTTTCTGCCAGTTTGGAAGGGAAGGATAATATGAAAGATAATATTTCTGGGTTCAAGTTTAGTGATTTATTTTGTAAGCAAATCTGGCTAAAACTACGGTAGCCGGTTTGGTCAATTTAATTTTGAGGTTAGATACAGAAATAAAAGGGACAGGTTGATCACAGTCTTTAAGTCAAAAGCATACTGTACACTACATCATTGGCATCAAAGTTTTAAAATGTCTTAAGTGTTCTTTCATGCATTTTGACAACTACTGCAGCTAGAGTAGCCATATTCCAAATTGTAATGGGCTGTATTCGTAATGGATAAGTAGAGGAATAACTACTGTTTTTTAATAATCTAGATGCTAGAAACACAAGGTTAATTAAAAAACAATTGGCTGTATTAGAAGGAGAGAGAATATCAAGGTAATTATTCAAAAACAATTATGAAAATTGTTTGGAATTGAAATTGTGCCTGATTCATGGGATACATACACCCATTTTTTTCCTCAAATTCATATGCTACTTTCCGTTATAAAACTGTGCATGATTCTTGGCTGTGTTATAGTAAAGGTAAGTTATGTAAAACAGCTCTGCCTTTTCACAAAGTTTCAAACCTATAGCTGGGTGTGAGCCAAGGCTTCAAGGAAAAATAAGAATTGCCCATGAAAGCTTCTGTGCCAGAGCTTGTCTTTAATTGCACTGATTTCTGTTTGGAAGCAGTTTAGTGAGAAGCAATGTAACTGTAAAATGAGGTTCCTGAGAACATCAGCTACTCTGGAGTAGTGCACAGGCAACACCCTGAAAAGAGTCCTGGTGCATTTATAGCAGTCCAAAAGTATTATTAACTGCTTTTATCTACTCTATGGAAGGTGATAAATACACTCAAAACTTGAATTGTGCATGACTTCCTTCTTTTTGACAGCCTGTAATCCCCTGGCCCTTGTGGATGCAATGTCCTGTTTATATTTAACTTTGTACTCATTGTGGTGTCGGGTTCATTCTACAATCATAGCAGTTCCTTCTGTGACTATACTACAACTTAGATAGATAGAAACCTCTGAGGGATAAAAGTACTTTTTTTAGTCTTACAATAACTATTTCAGTACAAAGACTCACCAGGGAAGAAAACTGATACTAATGGTGTCACAAAAATACAGGTTGTATAATAGACTCCAAGAAATTAATCCTGGGAATAATTGACAGCACCTATGCTTACAGTTGATGTGTACATAGCTAAGTGCCCAGACAAATGAATTAACAATCTCTTTGTGCTGATAGTTTCAGTAGTTACTGAAATTGTCAGTCATCAGTGGAACAACAAAGAGAGGGTCTAATTGAAGTAAACCCTTAATGTCACAATGAGATTGTAGCCAATTCCCACTGGAAATAAATTTGTATGCTCCTGGGAATTTTTATACCTAGAAAACAATTGGAAATATTTAAGACAATGCTGCTTAAGCTGAACTGTATCTACTGGCACCAGATGTTTTACTTCATCACTCAAATACCTGATTAGAATTCTGCACGGAGAACAAAATTAATATAAGCAGTAGTAAGCTGTGGTTCAATACAGAAGCTGATGTGGCAGGATCTGCTGTATAAGGATACAGTTCTAGTGTAGCCAGTTCATAATCTTATGCTTATCTGAGACTGCATCTGTACATCCTTTGCTACACAAAAGACCACACTGGAAAACCAGTGCATAACATTAAACTCTTCAGAAGTATTCACAGTGCACATTTTACGTGGTGAACTTGTGCAATAGTGGGCTTTAGCTCTCACTGTCAGCAGCTTTTCCAGGAGAACAAACTAATGCTGCTGGAAAGAGCCAGTCTTTGAGAATTGTTTAAGATATCAGTGAAGAAGACATACTTTTCTTTTCTCCTCCTATCCTGGTCTAAAGTAATTTTTCCTTTTTGTTGAGGCAGTCAGCATGTGCAGCTGGGCATTTGAAAGCAGTTCTGTTTGAATGTTGCTCTTTTTGGCTTTTCAGTACTCACCACAGGAAAAAATGCATCAACTTTGTTCTTCTTGGAAGCCCCTGCACATTAGTTCAGCCAGCTTAAAATATGGACATTGGTCTATAGAAGTGGTAACCTCCTTGTGTATTTTACTACAGTGATAGGCTATTTCTTTAATTAACTGAAACTTAATGCAGACATGATTTGTTCTGGATATTAGGCTGGGGGGTTTTTGAACTTCGATTCTGTGATATTGTTCACATGCACCTCCCCAAAACTCTGCATGCCTCATTTTCCAGTCTGAAGCTGAGTCAGGAGGAAAGAAGGCCACGAGAACAGGAGGCAGAGGACACAAATTGACAAGTGCTTAGTGATCACATCTATCTTCCTCTTCAAGTCAGCTCAGATCATAAAATGGTAGAGACAAACAATTACTTGCCAAACAACACCAACTTTCCTGACTTGGTACTACAGAAAACTTATGCTTTACCTTTGTGAATATACCTGTGTAGAGTTTGTCTGAGTCAATTCTGCAACATATGTTATATGCAAAGAAATTAAACAGGACTGTCATAATTTGAAAACATTTTTGATGGATTATTTAGTAATAACTACATATTTTGCTACAGGACCTTCCTATTTTGCAATATGCTGCTATTTTCTTTGGGAGAAAAACAAGCAGAACTTTGTAAGACTAACTGTAAATTATTTCAATTTCAATACATGCATCTGAAGCATTAGGAAAAAATTACTGAAATTTATATATAGTTTTTAAAGATGATAACTGCATCCTCTAACAAAAGGGTTTTGTTCTTCAGATAGTAGCAAGTGGTGATGGCCACGGTTTCACCATAAGCAAAATGTTCCTTTCTGCTAGGTTTGTGCAAAGCAAGTAACATGCAATAGGATGCTGTGAGTTAACTTGTAGCACAGTGCAGTGACTGTGTAAGTACTGAGAATAAAATTGGAGACCTACTCTTGTCTGTTGGCTCTCCCTTCACACAAAAGGACAGAAGGTGCCACCCGCTACTTCCTCATTTTTTAGTCCCTTTTGATTCTTTTCTGAATTGCAGAAGACACTTTCCTTCCCTCTACCACACATGCTCAGGGAGGATGGAAGACCACATTCTAACTAGAGTTCAAAACAGGGTTTTTTAAAAAAAATAAAAGTTGACTTCTCTGACAGCAAAGTGTTGATGTCATCCTCAGTATCAGAGATACAACACCAGAAGGAGCTCTCCTTAAGGTTCTCAGAACACTGGAAAGTGTTGGGGTTTTTTTCTTCTTAAATTGTTCAGGGTCTCTTTGAAGCAAAGTAGCAATCCTTAAAAAAATAAAAGGTGTGGCACTGTATCATCCTTTGAAAGGAAGGCCTGCATGATCGGCACTTCTGCATTAAGAAAGGTAACTGAAAAGTTCGTTGTTAACTCCTGAAATGCTGAGTCTCATCTCTGCTTTTCAAAGCAGCAAATAAACGCAAGACTTTTGGAGGAGGGAGAACAGAATCTGAGTCCTTTGCTAGATAAACTAATTCAGAGTTCATTCTAACAATAATTTGTCTCTCCTTCTTCCCCACCCCTTCCCCCCCTGGCCCCGTTCTGCAATGTTTGAAGTATACTACATTTGCGCTAGATTCCCGAAAGCTTTAACTCAACCAGTTTCTGGAGACATCTTTTACCGTACTACATTTAGCAGCAGCATGAAGATGATGATGAGCTCCAAGAATAACTTAAAATTTAAGTTAGCCACTGTTCACTAGCACAACTGTTAATGTCTACGCTAGAGTTTTAAAATGAGGGCTAGCTAAAAATGTTTTAAGTGATCCACCCCAATCAGCTTTGCATGAATTCTGCTCCCTTGGATACTCTGTCATGTGCACAGTAGCCAGAGGCGTTACCTTTATTCTGTCTGCATGCAGACTTTCCACTTCATTACCCTCATGTTTATATAGATTAAAATATTAATCGGGTAAGCAGCAGTTAGTTACAAATTCTACAGCTATCTTCAAGGCAGGCTGCATACCCCTTGTGTTCTCTTTGTTTCTGACAGTTTGGTCTCAGGTCTTGTCAAAAATAATAGTTCTAAACGGATCTTTCCCTCCATGGACACATACAGACACACACGCAACTCTCCCGGGACATCGCATGGCTGAAGCAGAATTAGCTTTCACTTCCTGCACACCACATCCACGTAACCGGTCCCTGTCTGGCCTGCCTTCTGCGGAAATGGAGCATGTCCCGATATCTCAATTTGCCTGTTTAGTAGCAGCTGTAGTTTAACCATTATCAGCTACTCTAGATTTAGTCCTGGAAGCACCACTATGCTCATTTGCAATCCATTAAAACTATTCCCCCTAACGGCTGAGACATTGGAGTGAATGCTAACACTTGGGTTACTGATACTTTTCAGCGGTGTGTGTGGTGCTATTCCTGGGAACTCTGTGAAGGGCAGAGGGTGGGTACGTGTGTGTGTGTGCAGGTATGGGATCAGCTCAGTGATGCTACCCATATTCCAGCTGCTACCTTAATAGCAATACTTCGCCTCTGTTTGAGGCAGCAACTCCTGCTAAAGTAGCAGGAGCAGGGAAATATGTGCTATTTGAAACTTATTATCTGATACCTCTGTTGGCCTGTGTTCTAGCACCCATGCAGGCCTTCATTTCTCTGCTCCCCGGCTTCACTGCCGTAATTTCCATTGGCTTTCTCCATCATCAGCTACACTGCCCCCCTGCCCCCTCAACTGTCATATGTTCAAAGACAAGAGTCTATGTGAAGACAACATGACAGTAGAGATGATCACACCTAGAGGTATTGAGGCTTGTATTGCCAGTAGCCGTTTCCATCTGTAATGAAAATGTTAAGTGTTAAATGACCGCTGCTGTTTAGTACATTAAATTCCTTTAGCAGTCTTAATACACTGTAGCAAATAACATTAAGGCTGAGTTGTACTTCCAGTTTAAACCCCTTCTTCATTGCTCTTAACTTTCTCTGTGGACTTTCTCAATCCAAGGAACCTTAAGGCTAGTTTGATACCACAGCTACTAGAGATACGCAAACAGTGTTTAATTGTACCTCTACAGGTCCTAAATACCCATCCAAACCAAGAATAAAAAAAAAATTGTCTTTGTTCTGCCTTTAGTTCGTTCTTTCTTTCTATTGTTAACCCAATGTTGTTAGCCTATAGGTAAAATACAAAGCTATTACTCATTTGCCAAGTAATGCTAAATGTTTATCAATCATACTGTTTGTTTTAAAATTATTAGCATGCAATTAATACTATGGGTTTGTTTGGTTTCTTTACATCAAGCTTCATGAAGAATTCTCAACTGTTATAACTACTGAGACAGGCAGATTTGATTGACATAGAAACCATGGGTCATGTAGGCCCAGATCAACCTTCCTGTGTAAATCAGAACCAGTTCCTTGCCTTTTCTGTTCTCAGTCTGGATAATAAAGGCAAAGCCAATTATTCTGCCTCAGCTGCACGCATATGCAAATTGTCCACCGGCTCGGCAGCTGCAGTGGTGCCCTGCACTGTTATCCCAAGCCCTGAAAGATCTCAGGATTCACAGAACCTATCATCCATGAATCCCTTAAAGCAATCAAGTTGTACATTGTACCTGCTCCTTCTAACCACATTTGTTGTGTGAAACAATAAAATTGTTTATAAAGAGATATAATGTATTACACAAGACAGTGCTGATCTGTGATTGAGTTGTGCTTTCTGGGGTGGCTTTCTTTTATCAGCCTTTGGCTGATAGCAGAAAGGTAGGGAAGGAAATTCACCAGCCTGTGGAATTTAAATCACTCCACGAGAACTGAAACAAGTGTTCGGCCCTATGCAGTTCACATACATTCAGCAAGGTAGAAAGATTAATGCAGTCTTTAACCATTTATTTCACACCAGCCCTGATTCAGTCATTTAACACCAACACAGATCAGTTTTCCTTAACCAACATTTAGCACCTTTCTAGAGTAAAGGCAAGGAAGATCAATTATTTTGAGAGCAGTCTAAAGATAGAATGTAACAGATAAAGCTAAATATCGACTATGCGGGCTACACAGTTCTGTGTAAAATGTACCAAAATAGAATTCTAATACTGAGATGTGTTGTGAATACAACACTACGTTTCTGATTTCTCAGAAAGCACTGTGGGGGCTGAGATTGGGGTATTAACAGCAGAAAGAACAAAAGGCAACAGACTTCCCACAACATAAAATTCTTCACAGTAAGACAGTCTGACTCTTGCTGTTCTTACTGTTTATGGATTTCTTGGTGTAATTTTCTGTTCAAGAGAGCTTAACTGTGAACTACAGTTTGTGGATACTGTGTAATTCGATTATTAGGTAACTACTACTCTAAAGCATAAAAGAAGAATGAAAGCATTAAATCTTAGAATGGCTAATTTTTATCCTTTATTTTAGAGCATATGTCTAAGGGGTTGATCCCCTAAATACAGAAAAACAGAAATCTGAAGTAAATTCTTCCAAGGATTCCATGTAAACTCTTCCTGAACAGAGTTATCAGCATGTTAATTCAGAGCTTCCAGGTAAATAGTCTTCAGTTTAAAAAAACTCCCATGATAAAGTGACTTGCTCACTTCAGCCAGAAGCACATTCTTCATGCCATGCTTCTACTGCGTACAAATTATTTAATCTGCTATCCATGACTACTGGGGCACTATCTATGCCAGCATAACCAGCCAAATAAAAGTACAAGTATTGCACATCAACTCTTACAGTCAATGAAGGCAGCTGAACTTCAAAGGTTCGCAACAGATAAAGGGTTTACATGATGCTGTTCTAACCAGTCTTTTGTATTACCTCTCTGCTGGTATGTAGGCCTTACAGAGAAAGCGTACCAATTTCTGTATTGGTGAGATGCCGAGAAAACTAAGACTTAGTCAAACATTAAAAAAAACCCATATATATATATATATATATATATATATATATATATATATATATATATATATATATATATATATATATATATATATATATATATATATATATATATATATATATATATATATATATATATATATAATCTTTCCTTCACAAGGATACAGAGCCTGGTTGCATTCCTTGAGTTGCAACAGGCCTAGGACACGCACGGGATAGTCACACACACAGGCATTATTTGATCAGAGATGACAGACTATGCAGCCTTCATCTGCAGGCAGCTCTGCAATTTGTTCGTGTAATTTGGCAAGGATAGAGAAGTAATACTGGGCTCTAAAGTATCCACTTATCCAGAATCTATTTGATACAGCTCTCATACAGTTACAGTCCAAACCCACCCACATACAAGAATCCAGGCTCTATTTGTCCATACTGTTTATGGCAAACCAGTAAAAGAAATTACATTCTCAGTGCAACTGGCATACAAGTTCCTCATCACTCGGAAGTCACAGGCAATATCAGGAAGTTCAGAGCCACTGGGCCAGGCTGAGACCTGTGCGCCAACCTCTCTGCAGAGAACAGTGTACAAAGCCCTGCTACTGTGGAGAGATGTCACTGTGAGATTTCCTGCACCATCTTTGGTAGGAGAAAGGCAGGAGAAAAGGGTGGTGACACGTGAGATACTGACGGTACAGTGTTTGTGCAGCGCTGGAGCTATTGAGGCATCTCCTGTATTAGTTTCATGCTCTGTCCCTACATCACTTGTCCGTGACCTGCCTGTACTCTGCAGACCATCTCCTCCAGCAGTAGGAAAGGGCTTAAGACCTCCTCTGCAATAACATCCACCCACTTTCTCCTCAGACAAGTGGCAGACCAACACTGTGGCAAATGCTAGATCAAAAGCTCTAGAAGATAAGGGAAAATAGTAGAACTCCCCATGCCACCTTGGACTGCTGAAGCCCATGATGAAACCTGCCCTCCCCCCATTCCCCCAAGCCATGTTCCAGGTCCTGAGCAGTTGGCCAGCAAAGATCAGTGAAGGGACTCACATGCTCCACATAAGTCTCCCTCCTATATCCCACCAACTCTTGTCCAAAATTGCGGTGGTGGCTTGGTATTTGATAGTACTGGGAGGCTTGGTAGGGGTGGAGGGGGACACAAGACTTGGTTGGAATGTCCTCCTGGCATGCAAGAAGGGAAATTGTTGGTTTTTAGGACTAACACTAACCAGCCTCTCTTGGAAGCCAGGCTGAAAGCAGAATCTAGCTGTTCATTTAGTGAACTAATGGTGCCCGTTTTATCATCTTGAACACAGAGCTTCCTGCAGAAGCTAGTTTTAGTTACTGACCCAACCTGTGGGTGCAACAAGAGCAAACTGTTCCTTAGGAACAGAAACAGTAGATCTCTCTGCCACAGTTTAATTCTCTGTTTGCTCAAGATCAGCCCTGCATCAGTGACTGCACAATGACATATATGACAGATATGACATATCTGACTCCATGCTAAACTAACTCTTTGGCTCTGTATTTGATTTTCACAAGAAACGAAAAACAAATAGACATGGAAGAATGCTAAAAGGACAGGTCACTAGCCAGGGTGACTACCCTAGGCTGACTTCTTACAAGCCATTTAAGTTTCCTATGGTTAACTGAACTCCTATTCTTCTCTCTCTTGCACTGAGAGTGATCTTGCTTGCAACGCTGCAAATGGGGCTGTTTCTTCCCAGGTGTATTTGTCCTCTGGGAAAGGGATCAAAGCATGCAATCATATTTGCAAAGCACTGAAATACTTGTAAAAAACGGTTACATACAGACTATTAAGAGGCTGTTTGTCAGTACTAATTTCAGAAAAGCACAGAGAACCTTTTCTACCAGAAAAAAAAAAAAAAAAAAAAAAAAAAAGCACTGCCTGTAAGACAAAGGGTCACACACTTATTTTCTTTACTACACATAAACAAAGCCAGTCTGTGGCTCCTGAACAAAGTAAACCCAGAAGCTGTAAGTCAGGGTTTAGATGACTTAAAGTTTGAGCAGCCTTGAAAGTAGAAATTCTCCCCCATGTCACTTGGTTAGCTCTTCCATAGATCAGGTCTTTGGTAGTGCTCCAATTTCAAATTCTATTTATCTAATGATCAGTGGACAAAATTTATTGAACTACAGCATTTAGCAGCTGAGAAGTAAAGCTGAGAAGTAAGAGTTTCAAATAATTATGAAGTTTTCTCGTATCTGGCTGAAATGAAACTTGTTCCTAGATAAACCAGCACCTCCTTCAGTTTGACCATTAAGGTACATTCCACCAGTATTTAAAGAAAACCTCTTTGGGAATGCTGCAGCATCAGAGCAATTGTACACAACTTCTGTAAATTTCTGGGCTAATAGTGAGTACTTCAAAAAACCCCAACAAATACTAAGTGCTGCAAAAATGAGTTTGCTACCACCTCTTTAGGCAGCAAAGACTACACACAATGTCACTCTTCAGAAAAGAAGTTTTAGTTTGATATTGCTAATGACAACTTTGTAAACAGAAATTAAATGCACAGCATTATGCAACTGTGTTACAGTGCTTCAGTATAAGGAATTCTACTTAAGTGCACTGGGAAATAAAGCAAACAAAAGAAGAACCGTTTCTTTATAGCAACAAGAGGATCCGATGCCAGGAGAGAGGCAGCCATCCCAAGGGCACAACAAACAACTGCGTAGGTGCAGTTGCACTGACCATCCTTCCCCTCTGCGCAGATGCAAAAGCAGTTCTGTACTTCACCGTAGCATTGCTCGGTGTGTATTGCTTGGCTTGCAAAGGCATTCATCAAGCTACCTTGCAAACCTGGCCAATGGTGCTAGGACTGTACTTGTCTACAGTGAGTCTGGTTGAATCCTTGCCACCGATCTAAATCTGTGGGTCTTGGACAAGTCCAACACTCAGATCTCCTGACTGCAAAGCTGCTAGCCGTACAGTGTTCAACACCTTGGCATCAACACACTACCACCATGCAACAAGGACAGCAGCAGCAACGCTGACCAGACTTCATTAAGAACTGGTATTGTTTCTTATATTTGGCAGAACTGCCATTTTGGCAGCTAAACTGTGCGCAACCTTGCCCTACTGAGCCTCACGGCCCACCCTCTGTCCTCAGTACAGCCAATGCTTCTGCATAAAGACCATTTCCTCTTGGAAACTGGGCAAGGTCTCTTCTGCTCTAAGTTCACCAGGCCACACTAGCCTGCAGCTCTGAGCTCTGTCATCATCTTTGCTTTTAAAGCACTCTGGACAACCACAGTGCTGTACAAAACACACCCATTTATTTAGGCAAATGACATTAGCTCTGCCTATTACATTGGTGCAACCAAACTGACATTTTTATTGATCCAGGTAGCCTGTTCTATGTCTCTTCATTATTTTCCATTTGTCCAATTAACGTAAAAGGAGAGAAGAAAAATAGGCTGTGACAGGACCCTGAATCAGCTAGAATATTCGTGTGGAACTACTCCCACCTTTTCTTTCATATAAGCACATCAAAATATAGCAAGAAGCTCCCAATCTCTAAACCAGAATATGTTCTAGTTTATTAGGCTCTAAAATAAGCCCTCTCTTCAAATAGATAAAAGACTGAGATGTGATTGGTAAGGCAGTCAATAAAAAGAGTTTCAAAGCAAATCCTCCCTTCCTCGTCACTCTCCTTGCAGAAAGAGAGGGACTCTGTCTCTTTTGCTGGAGTTTCCCCACCCCATGTCACTGCTCTTCTTTCCCTGTAAAAGGTTTTTCTAACTGAGAAGAACAGCTATTTTTTTCCTGAGAGAAGTTGCAAGTACTTCCACAGTATTTCACCTGAGTGCAGCAGCTACAAGATAAATGGGCATCTCTTCCTCACTGCTTCTCTTTTATGACACACAGTACTTGAAACAAACTGATCAAACAAAGGAACTATACCCTTTGCTGCATAAGCCCTCCGTCTGGTACTGTTGGCATCTACTGAAAAACAAAAAATCAAGAACTGTCCTAGCACAGCTCAACTTGACATGCCCGAAATCCGCATTACTACAGTACGCCCAAGATAATGAATTTCCTGCAGCCAAGGATAACTAAAAAGCCATTTAGAAGTCCAGAAGACCTGGGAACAGTGAGCTAGCTAAATTTAATTCAGAGCGTTAAACCTTGAATTTTGTTGTCAGATTTGATGCAATACTTAAAAATAAGCCATTAAGAGCTGCAAAGACAATATTCTTCTTCCCTTTACAAAGAAGAAACTAAACAGAAGGCAGCTGCCAATAAGGTAGTATTTGTTTTACTCACATAAATAGTATCTTCCACAACCTCTATTTCTTGATGTCAACAAATGACAGTAACAGAAAAACTGAGATAACAGCAGGTCTCCATGAGCCCAGAGTTAACACTGGGTCTCAAGTGATGGACAGTTGAGTGCTGTGTGCCAGATGGCCTTAAAACCTGTGCAGTGGCTCTGCTCATTCTGAACGGCTTCTCTTTACTGTAGCATGTAAAAGGTACATGTTTATTACACTGTATGGTAATCAGAGGGAGATGGTTTGTGTAACAGCTCTGTTTTTTTTTGTTTTGTTTTTAAATGAGATGTGTGAACCTGTAATCCAAATGTTTTTAAAAATCTCTCCTTTCTTACAGCTTTCTTTCCCAGCTGCCGGCATGTTGTATATCTACAAGTTTTGAGAATTTTCACGATTGTTCGATGTAATAGCTTCAACAGCAATTGTGGGGTTGTTTGATGTTTATAGATTTATTCAATTAGTTAGCATGTGTATGGCTTTGGTTCCTAATTTGTTCCATTTCTGTCTTCTCCAATACATTTCCACTGAGGTCAGAATACCAGAAACAGAGTCAAACTGCACAAGTCAATCAATGTCAGATGCTGAACCCAGTAGATGAAACTGTGAGAAGTGCCTTCTGAATAATGAAAATATTTTTTTTTTATTTATTTATTGTTAATTACAGTTATGCAGCACCCCTCTATCTCTCTCATCTCCCCACCATCCAAATGGGACATCTGAGATGGCATATTTTGGGTGGGCTCTTTTCTCTCACTTGGAATGATTTCACTGACTTTGTAAAACAAGCACCCAGCAGGTAAAACAATTACCCAGAAGGTTTCCCATTCAAAGGCAAGATAGGTTACAATGGTTAGTCTTGGGGTCCCACCCTCTGTCTCTCAAGGAATTCTGTCATATTAGATGCAGGTGAGAAATCAGTGTCCTTAGTGCTTACCTCTCAGCAGTAGCTAAACTGTCCTGCCTCGTATATGCCATTTTCCCTCCTTGTTCTAAATGCACAGCAGCATCTTACCTTCAGCAGTGTAAAGGAAAGATCAAGTCAATTAGTGGTGAAAGGAAAAAAAGCAGTTCTGCTTATATATAAGGAGACAGCAAGTACTGCACAGAATAGGTGGCTCATTACATTCTTTTTTAACTTAGATTTGAAAAGGCAGCAAAAATGCTAAAATATCACCAGAAGTTTTTGCTATGAGTCTCTACAGTCATATTAAAGCCTAAATGCAACAAAGTAGTATTGGAAATCCCACACGAATCCTAGGTGCCCAACAATTCCAGATCAGAGAAATGATATGCTTCACATGGCATGTGGAATGCCACAAGCATCAGATATATGCCCTTTGGAAATTATATAAGGCATCACTACATCTCATTATCCTTTGCACTAGAGAAATCCAAATGTTCACTCCACTACTGGAATTTTACTGCTAGACCTAGTCTCACTTGCAAAGGGTCCAACCACAAAGAATTTGTTCTTACAGAAAGAAAACATTGAAAATGAAGAGCACTTTCCTTCTCCCAAGTTTCCTACACTAAAGTAAGAAAAGCCCAAGCCTTTTGACAGAGAAGGAAAAAAAAAAAAAAAAAAAAGCATCAAATGCATGGATTAAACACAGATTAATCACTATCCCTCTGAACAGACTAGCAACACTATGCAATACTTTGGCGTGAAAAACCCAATCATATTCAAATGAGATTGCTGTCTCCATCCAGGCTAGAACTGCAAGTGATGGAGTTACCATGGCGTACAGCAAATCACAGCTTGCCCACTGAGCAACAGTAGCCAAGGCCATGTGTGCCCTTAAGACACAGCAAATGCAAAGTAAAACTACTTCCACCTGGTTAAAGCTAAAATCTTGTACTAAGTTGCCATTTATCACCAGCGCTTCAGTAACACTTCACAAGCGTTCTCCTCCTCTTGCATACATAGTCCTACACGCACAGTACCTCAAACATTTGTTGTCATATGAATGTAGATTTAGGGAGGCAGCACTGAAGCTGTTTACGTGGAAATTTGTACAGGCCGTGAAGAGTAAGACTCTCAGTGCCCTGGGAAGTTTTCAACTGCAGCATAAACCAGATGCAATTTTCATGTCATGCCTGAATGATGGCACTTCCAGAAGGACAACATCCCCTGTTATCGCACTGAAGTGTTGTCTGCCCTTGAAGAGAGAGGAATGCCAGCTCCTCCATCAAAAAAACAACACGCCTTGCAGCACAAGATTTTCCCTTAGCATTCTCCCACCGAAGAACTGACCAAGCTTGAACCTGCATCACCTCACAAAAGTTAGCAGAATCACAGCCCGTGGCAGTCTGCCAGCATGCCAAGTAAAACACTACTCTGATCTGTGCAGTCAGAGAGACTTTTTTCCATCCTTGGCCGATTGCATTTGAGCTGGATCCTCAGCTCCAGTGACACCTTCAAAGAAACCAACAGCTGCAAGATATTGCACTGATTACTACAACAGACTAGCACTAAAACGGCTGTGAAATCTCACTGCATCAGAATGAGACACAGATATTAAAACCCAACAGGGAGATGTGAACTGGAATGGACAAACAAGACACACAAAAGGAATGCAGCATTCACTGATGTTAAAAGGCAGTCACCCAGAGTGTTACCCCTGTTTTCCTTCATCTGTGCAAGTCCCAGCCATATCCAATAGCTTTCCACAGGGTCACTAGTCAGGATGAAAAGGAACCAACAGCCAGTGTCTGTGTCTGACTTGTTACATTCAAGGCACAGCCCCATGTTTATATTGTGTCCATTACCCCTGGGTTGGAAGACATCTCCCTAAACCATAAAATCTCTGAGATTCCAGATTAAAGCCAGGGATAACGGGACAGAACACAAGGAACACAAACTCCACAAGAGGAGTTTCTTAAGCACAGCCATTTTAATATGATACATGCAGAGAATCACAGACCAGGATTCACAAACCCAGGTCTCTGACACAGCAGCCAGCTAAGGCCACCAAAGGTGCTAAGGAAGAGCACAAAGAGCTAGACCTGCACAAAGATTTCAGCACGTATATGTTCTGCCCAACTCACAGCCTGCTGCCACTGAGGCAGGCCTCAGCAGCAAGGTTTGCCAGCACTAATGGTGTGAAATGGCAAAGGGGCCCCCACTAACAAACCTGAGCTAGCAGGCTGTAATGCCACGGCTACAGTCATGGCACAGAGAAAACCTAACGTACTGGAGGAGTCCTGGGTGGTGTGGAGGGTGGGGGAAGCTGTGTGACAGGTACCTAAGAAACACCTAGGATCCAACAGTCTGGTTGGCAGCAGCAGTGTGAGGGCTCTGAGGGTTTTCTTTTGCTTTTAACACAGGTGCTTATGGCCTACAGACAGTTGTACTTCCAATGCTACAGGCTTCTGCACATCCGTACTCCTACATCTGGGATGACCTAGGCCTGTCTACCCTGCTGAAAGGAGCCAGACAGCAGAGGCAATCAACTCAAAAAGCAGACTGCTGTCTAGACTTGGACGGTGAACCAAATTCTGCTTCAGCTTTACCAACAACAGCCAGGTGACCAGAAAACAAATGAGAAAAACAGAGGTGAGGTCACAGGGTGAAACTAGAGGAGAAGGGGTCTATTTCAACAGAAGCCACACACAGGAATCACAAACACTCTCTTCTTCCACATGTTTTCTGTGTTCAACAGCTGGGAGCAATTGGAGGTGCAATCTCTGCCCTTTATAAGAGCTGGACATGAGCATGTGCATCTCAGAAGTGGGAGAACAGATCTCAGGTTAAACTGAGTAACTCTGCTAGAGATGCTTCTCAGACTTTGCATCTTGAGAGTCCCAAACTGGAAAGCATAGCCCTGGTTAGTTCTGCAGTCTAACGGCAATAGAGGAGCTATAAAATGACAGACATTCTGCTTATCAGCTTAGCAAGTAAAGAACTCATGCAGAGCATGGATGGCTCAGATGCATCTCAGCCCAACCTTAACTGTCAGTGGAGGGTGTGCTCTGACCTAAGCACACTCCCAACTATCCCAGGTGTTAACTACCACTGGGGCTAGGGGAAGACCCCAGAAGCAAGTCCTCCCTCCCCCAAAAGCAGTGTCTCACTGACTAGACTACACAAAGAATGCAAAGGTAAGCCCAAGTGACATGCCAGAAGACTTCAAGAATCACTGCACAGACTAAACATGCCAGACATTGCTTCCTAAAATTGCTCCTGAAGTTGTTAAATCATCAGAAGAGCTCTCTTCACACCTGCTGAAGTTTAATTGGTTTGATGGCAGGTGACCAGGCCGTATACAATATTCTACATACAGTCTTAGTACTTCCCTTTTTCTGCTGAAAATTCCTCACTAAGCATGCCTGGAAGCAGGAATATAAAATTGAAATCATCACAGAGTGCAGGTACAGCAAGCTCTGTCATAACATCTACTGTCTACATCCAGTTCATTGACAGCTCTGCCAGGGCAAGGGGCTGGCCACTCTGTTTTCCTCAGCCTGCTGGTTCCATTTGCTTTACTACCACACATAAAGCAACGTGTTTTATTACACTGTTCAGTTACCTCCACTCTACAATCTTTTCTCCTAATATTGAGGTAAACTTAATCGCTCACCAAACCAAGTCTGCCTCAGCCATAGCCTTCCTTGTGCTGCCCTTTAAACATAGAAGCAGTCACACAGTAAAATCCAAAGAGCCATTGAAAAAAATGCTTCAGGTCTCATCTTCACCGCACTGCCCACGAGATACATGGCAATGGTTGGACAGACCATACCATTCCACCACTGATCACTTCAAGTTGCATTTCTTTTTTCCTTCCCTTTCAACTGTTATCCTGTGTTCCTCCAGCCCCTTGTATCCCTCTCTTATTTTTCTATAATTGTTCAAAGGTCTTCAGGACAGAGCTTAACTTTTCATTATATATACGGTAGAATCTCGAGTCTGATTGGAGCTCTTAGATGCAATGACACAAATTAATTGTAATAGCTGCAGAACGGTGGTAACACTCTCCAGTTGTGATGGGCATGCTGGAAAGATTACTTGATGTTTATAAAGCTCTTTGAGACTCCTGAATGAAAGTCAAGCAAGTGATGCACAGGATTTATTATTCTATTCAGCACTTCAGTATCCAAGGCTAGCATCTATTCTAGTTGAAAAGGATTTTTACTGTATTGTGAAATGGAAACAAAATGAAATATATACAGTGCATGGTGCTTTATATACAAGGCACAGGCAGCACAGAAACAGAATTTCATTATTGAAATAGATGTAGCTGAAGCTGTTACACACAGTAGGTAAAAGACCAGATTCCATGACCTCTCATTCCATTTAATCAAAACTGTTAGTATATGGTTTTCCAAAGGCCAAGGAAAAATTCTGAGTTTTTTTTCTTTATCAGGTATTTCATCAGTTTGTAATAAACCTTTGTAGTTGCTTATGATGTGACTCTCAAGCAGACTTGACCAGCAATGAAATGAAAATAAAGTGGATGTATGTTTAACAAACAAAACCACAGTTCTTCTGTAATACTCTGTGCATTTAACTACCAGATCGCAGTCATTCAAAGAGGCTGCACTCCCTCTTCCCCATCACAAGTTTCTGCTCATTTCACAGCATCCCCCACTGCTCTATTTAGATGCGGGTCCCTACCAAGCTCCCCCCTCCGCCAGTTCCGCACTTGCTGAGCACAGAGGGTAGGCGATGCTGTTTTAATGGTGCTAGTTATGCTATATGTGGTCTTGCTGTTTCTAGGAATAGACATACTCAGACATCAATTAACATCTAATTGCAGGAATTAATCTTGTTCCTCTGCCTCAGATGCCACACAGATCAAACCAAGCCCATTTGCAGCTCTTGTTTTAATTCAGTGGAATTAGCGTTTCTCCATCCAGTGAAAAATAATTAAGTGACATGCTGTCCAGAGAATATACAGTTCAGGGATCAGGATGCTTATGAATAAATGAAACAAGCAGGAAGAGATCATAACTGTTTGTGCCAAAGCAAAAGCACCTTTGTTACTGCAAGTCTTTCCTCTCTTCTTCACACCTTCTCACGAGTATTTCTCTTCACGCCTTCCTGCTCGCGTGATCCTCACAGAGACAGGATTATGAGAGTGGCTTGGGAAGGAGCTAAACTTGCCACACTAGTGGAAAATCCCTAATTCTCAGGGTCAGCCTGTGCACAGGGGCAAAACAAGCATGGAAAGAAGATAAAACAAGGAAGTGGAAGGAAAGGATTTAACAACAAGCAAAATGTTTTTGCAGCACTCCCTTAAAGCAGTCATCCATCTTCTTTAATACCTGCTGAAGAGAGAAATTCCAGACCACAGATAATGTTTTGTACTGTATTTTACAAATCTTTGCACTGAATGAAGCCAAGGAGCTTTCAGCAGACAGTTCCCAATCTTAAGATATTGCCCCAATTTTCTATGTGCATGACCAAGGAAGACTTGAATTTAGCTGGTGAAGTTAGGGTGGAAACAGGTTGGATTATTCAGTGAGAAAAAATAGCATTCCTATACGATAAGAGTGAACTGCATCAGATACCAATCGGAAAGCTATCTGAGCCTGACCCTCTAAAAGAGCTGTGTGAGATAACTCAGTCATGAGACTACACCCTGGGATTGGGTCACAACACCGTCTTATATTAAACCTAAAGCAGCTGAAGCAAGCATTATGTTCACTTACAACGCAGACTAGTGACATATATTTCTTACTGTGTGGAAAGGGACTTTGATGGCTCCTCCAGGTGTCAGAAAGAAATCAACCACTCCTTCCTCATTCCTAGGTTAAACTGGCAAAGTCCTAGGTTAAATTCCAAGGTCAACTGGCATGACGTGTAGCTTCATTCATCTTTACTGCCTGTGTCCAATTATTCTCTTGGCTCCTCAGTACCAATGGCTAAATCAGAGTTGATCTCACTTAAGGCCATCACCCGTTTGCTTCATTTTTCTGCCATTTGCCAAATACAGCATGCCTGGTAACGACTAACACTAAACACCTCCTTTTACTTCCTCCTGCTAAAGTAGGATGTGCAACATTCCCGCTTCAGTGCCTTCGTAACAGCTCAAACTCACTCCAGAAATGCCACCTAAGGAAAAGGTGCATGTGGGAAGCTTTCTGGCACCTTTACTGTAGGTCGCTCCCTGTGTGAAGAGCCTATTTGGAGTGGAGGAACGTTAACCAGCCCTGCATCCATAAAAATTTCAGAATTTACCAAGAAATAAAAAAGGTGGTGAACACCACCATTCCATCTGCTCTCACAGGCTTTCAAATCCCACTTTCATACTTTAAAAAAAAAATGAATGGTTCCCAGAGCTTTGGCAACCAGACCCATCTTTCCCACACTGCATTGCGGTCCTAAACATGACAATTGTTGGCAGAGACTTGTCACATCACACTTAATTCAAGAAACTTCTGATTCCTGTAGAAGGGGAAGATGGTCAAAAATATGACTCAGTTTGTTGAGACTCTCCTAGGAACAGGTCAAATTTACATGTTTGTGTGCGAATTGAAGGCGGAGACAGGCTGTTTGTAGCAATCTGCAGTAAGTAGTAAGACAAGAAAACCAAACCCATGTATTCAAGGCACATCATTAGTTACTTAATTTACATTCCTACCAAGCAGCAATAGACATCCTGCTGGTGCTTCCCATTCCCCTCCCCCCAGCATTGCCATTATTAGCTCAGCTGGAGGCAAGGAAGGAGTGGGAGAGGAGGGAAACAAAGAACCTAATTCCAGAAAACAATTCCCAGTTCTCAAAATACTGATACATAATTCTGCCCAT
Organism: Tyto alba; assembly: GCF_018691265.1. Taxonomy (NCBI): domain Eukaryota; kingdom Metazoa; phylum Chordata; class Aves; order Strigiformes; family Tytonidae; genus Tyto; species Tyto alba. Next base: position 28,412,865 of record NW_024881278.1, on the reverse strand, counting down.
ACGTGTCAACCTTGACTTACAACCTCTGTGCCCCCCTGCAGTCCCTACTCATTGCTGACAGTAGAGCACCAAACTACTAACACCACATCTCAAGAAAAATTTGACTTGCAACTTCCACCATCTTATTCCTAGCAGTTTCCTCCGTCCCTCCTAATTGCATCTCCCCAAATCACTCCTCACCAACAATCCATACAATTATGACCCAGTACTTTTCTGAAGCAAGAGAAAGTAAGATGAACAGTGAGAGAACTGAAAGAATTCGTTCCATATCATTCCATCCTATCCTACAGTAAACATAATTACTTTAGGAAACTGACACTGCAATAAAATAAGAACATAAAGAAAAGTGAACCCTTCCCAGCACAAAGGTCTTAATTTTCTGTCCAGGTGAAACCCCCACAAAACACATAAAGCAAGGGCCATTCTAACTGGATGATAATTACCTCATTTGCAAATCACACACAATTTTCTGGTGAGAAAAAACACTTGCTATCACCTTGGAAATATATCCTATGGTACAGAAGAAAGAATACAGAATTAAAACTCTCAGATAAAGAAAGTAACATTAATGTAAACGCTAAGCTCAAAAAGAGTACCTTAAAAAGTAAGCCATGCTCAAACAAAAACATTTTCACATTCAGAGATCTTATTCCTTTCTTTTTCTTCACAGACCTCAAAGGCACAGACAGGGACACCCTGATCCAGAAGCAAACAACTTCTTCAGAGTAACAGACACACACCTGAATTCAACAGTAACAAGCAGTTGCAGTTAAAGTGGTGCAAACATGAGAAAATAATTCAGATTGCTAAACACAACAGTGGTTTGGGGAATATGCTACAGGCGTGGAAGTAATGCTGAAGCACACCAGCACTTTACACAGTGTTTGTAAATAACCGCCAAGATTTTATTGAGAAGGAAAAAAGGGTGTTTAGAGGAAAGACTTCAGTATCCCATTTCTGACTTAAGTTGCAAAGCAACCCAAAATTTGACTTACATTCCTACCTGTTTCCCATGTATATAATGATGATACTAATATTCAAGACACCTTTTAAAAACATTTTACTATCTTTGTTTTAGAAATGCAACATTAATTAAGTTTATTCATGCTAGTCACTTCTATCATACTCATTAGCTCTACTCGAAGACATCACAGCTTTATTAGAAACACCAAAACTGCTTCATAAATTTCAATTACCTAGTACAAATCATTATTACTATTATTTTATTAACTCATAATTGCCATTTGTGCATACAATTACAAAGTTAATATATGTAAATCCCACTTTAGAAGTTCTTTCTGTATCTTTTATCTGCATTCCTAGCACATGCATGTGTTTACATAATTTTTTTCATTTGCTTTAAAATCTCCATCCTGAAATTTTCACTCTGCTTACACATACTGGTGTGATTTAGACATTAAAGCTTTTTTTGTGTGTGATATTGTTTACTTCCAAAGCAGCCATTTTGAAAGAAAAAAAAAAAAATCATCTTACCTTTCAGATGTATGCAGAAATATTTATATTTACAGGAAATCTTGAAAAAGCAGATCACACCATTATTCCTTTGAATTTTGCTTTAAAGATGAAAACAAAGACAGCCACCTAGTTGCATCTTAGAAATACTTAACGTATCAGGATCCCAGATTACTAATCAACAGCTTTCACTCAGCTGTTGCCTATTGAGTGCAATGGTCCATTTTTACAGAACACCTGAGGACTTAAAAGCATGCACCTGAGAGAAGGAACATTCAGCTTTGAGCATTACTCCAAGGGCCATTAGCAATTGGTAAAATAACTACGTGTTCCCTGAGGCTGGGATCAGAACTCTGAACTTGCAAGTGGTTGAAGCACTTGATGTAGGAGTCAAATTTCCTTTTCCCATGTATTATTTTCTGCATAATGACACAGCTCCTGTAACACAGGTAACAAGTACTCTACCTCTCACATAGTAAGCTACAGGCTTAAAGCATTTCTGGGAGTAGAGAGAGATGTGACTTTGCAAGTCATAAGGTCGCAAAGAAAACAATCTCTCACTTTCTGCACAGTTCCTCTGACAAGGTGTTGTATACCAAGGTGACACCTCCATCTCTTCTACAATGAGGATACACTAAGGCAAAAATTAAAGTTCTCTTCTCTTTATAGGCATCTCTGTTCAGTGAAGAACCCCAGACGATATCCCAAGTGTTTCAGAATTAAACAGGTAACTCTAGAGAGAGATGGGATGGATATTAAACCCTTCCACTCAGATCTTCCACTGGTTAGCTCTGTCCTGTGCTCAAAACACTGTTCTGGAAGTCATTTTGTTATACCTAGCTTTTCCTATACCTCATTCAAGGAGTGCAAGTGGGACTTGATACAGATTTCACATTCAAATCCAGGGCTGGGTGATTAAAAATTAAAGCATTCTGGTGTGTTTAAAGTGCCATACTGCACTGTGCTTAATTGGGTTTTGTATCTAGCTCTTAGAAACTGATTTAGTGAAGCTGTACTTACTTGCCTTCCTCAAAATTAACAAGCACCTGAAGGTAAACACAGCTAGCTGTTTTTAGAAAAAGCTGGGGGAAAAGGGTACAAAACCTGTACCCTTTGATGAAAAGCAGAAAACACCCGTAGTATTAGAATAAAAGACAAGATTTCATGTAAGACTGTAGTAGTTTTTCTTACACAAGGGTGAGCAGATCCTGGTACAGACCCATATTCTTCCCTGCAGTGTGGCACAAAGAAGCGAGTATCACCTCGGGAGCCATGACACATGGCAGCCCCCAAGAATTAGATGGGAAATTATGAAACCATGATTGGAAAAGCAAGGAAAACAACAGATAAAAACTGAACAAATCACGGGGCATCTCTTGTAAATAAACATAACGACGATGGAATTACGGTCAAATCAAATTATACAATTTACAGATCGTAAGCTTGTAGCTCCAAAGCAGCCTGATTGATTACTCAAAATAGCACGAGAAGCAGGAGGAGGACACCTCCAGCATATTAAGCAGCTCCCCAGCCGCAGCTGCGGCTCCAGCAGCACGGCCAGGCCCAGGAGCGAGCTGGGGAACAACCGCCCCGGCGGCAACTTCATTTGCGGCGTGACATTAACAGACCACACGTTACTTTTCGGTCTGGTTTCTCCCCAGTGTGGTGCAGTCCCCGGGTAGGGTGCGATTAGCCGGTTGGGAACGCATAGCCAGGGATGGTGCGTTAGGCAACGGGCACAAGCCTCGGCAGCGACCGATGGCGGTGTGCCTGCCCGCTGCTGCCGTGCTGGAGCTGCTCCTTTTTTTTTTTTTTTTTTTTTTTTTTTTTTTTAAGGAAAGTCGCTCGTTTAACCAACAGAGTTAAAACAAGGCAAACAGGAGCCGCGGCACCACCTCCTCCCTCCCCAGACCGCCGGCCCAGCCTTACCTCAGCCGCGGGGCCGGGCGGTCTCCGGCTCCCTCTGCCGGGGCCGCGCCGCTGCCAGCGCCGCCCGCCCTGCCCCGGCACGGCCGCGGGTCGAGCCCTTGGGCGACCGTTCAACGGTCGTGCGGGAGCTGCCTCGAGCAGCGCCCGGGAGCCTGCGGTTGGCGGGAAGGGAAGGAGGGGAGGCGGCGGGCAAGGCCTGAGGGGTGCGCGGCAGCCCCTCTGAGGGGACGGCGGCCTTCGGGCGTCTGTCGGGGCGGGGAAGAGGTGCGGGCCCCGGGCGGGGAGGAAAGGCGGTGGCGATTTTGGAAATGCTGCGGGTTAGGGTCCCCCCCTCCCCTCACCCCCGGTTGGAGCGCGGAAGAGGGAGCGCTGCTGCGGGCGGAGGTGGGGAGGGGACCGGGCCGGAGGGAGGGCCAGCGCTGCCGGGAGCGGGGTTGCCCCGGATGGTAGCCGCCCTCGGTGCCCGCGGCGTTTTTTGGGCAAGGCCCCGGCTCCGCTGTGGAACTGCGGGGAGTGCTGAAGGGCGGGAGGTCGCCTCTCCAGGGAATTCCCTTCGCTCCGCCCGGCCCTCGCCTCGGGAAGGTCTTCTCTCAGAGGTGCTGCTGTGTTCTGTCTTCCACGGTGAAATCTGATCAAAGATACCTCTCCCTGGGACAGACAAACCACCTTTCTTGTAAAAAGTAGTCTCATTTTAAATTTGAATGGTCTGCTTCAATGGAATAAGTTGTTTTTATCGTTTATTCTGTCCGCACAAAACACCAGATTTGTTGCTAGAGATAAAGCTATAGCAAAGGACAGCGTTCAACAAAGATATCAAAGGGTTTCTCACAAAGCGATGCTCAATATACACTCCACATTATTAATACCAAGAAAAGAAATAGATGGCCATTGTAGATCATTCATCTCCAGAGGGAAAAGGACTTTGCACAGCAGTTTTTTTCTGTAAAATTTCACCCAGCACCCGGAACGTCCAAACTGGTTCTTTGAGCTGTATTTCACTAAGGATGCTAGAACAAAATAGTAAACCCTTAAATACGTGATTGCATTAAGCTCACAATTACAACCTTAATATGCCACTGTTACCCATCTGGCAGGGGGTGTGGAGGTCAGAAAGCATTAAATATTTTGTCCATTGCTTTCCCTTCACTCTTTGCTTGCCTGGCAGTTTGGCAGCATTTGCCTGGGATACTCTGCAACAAATTATGTGAAAGAAGCAAAACCAAATATTGTCTCAGCTTCCATAACAGCGTGAAGCTCATACTGTAGCTCAGCTAAATCTTCCTTTGAGGTCTTGGCCAGGCAAACTGTTATTTAACTCACCTGCTTTTATTTTTTAATAAAATTGTCTTTAAAATGTATGAGGCGCAGCAGAGGGGACAAGGTGTACAAGGACAGAAAGTGCACTGTCAGCCAAATAAGCAGCTAAATGCAATAAATAAGTAAGGAGAGGAAGCAGAAGGCCCTGAAAGATGAGCCCATAAAGATGTGGGAATGCCCAAGAGAGCAGTCTTGTAGAATAGCAAACACTACAGCTTTGCTCCCTGACAGCCACCCAGCACAGAGGACGTGGAAGAAAAAGCTGCCACAGCTCGGGGCAGATGCAGTCAGACTCCAAACACAGGCACAGGCATTTCCAGGGCTAGAAATGTTACTGCCTTACAGAGAAGTAGTCAGACAGATGCTAACTGCGGGGCACAAGGAGAAGGAGAATCAGTTCCTACTTGCAATGGTGAGCTCCATGTGACTGTCCTGGATGGATCAGACAGTCTGCCGTTTTGGTTCACCAAAGATCTGTGGCATTGCTCAGTAATGACTGAAGCCAATTCAGGGTAATCTGGAATTGTCCCTTCTTCTTCCTTTCTCTTCCCCCAAGGCGAGAAGGGCAACACTCACCTTTCCCTGATGCCATGTGTCCAGCAAGTCAGAGGTGCTACACAGGATTCCTAAACCTTTACAGAATGGGCAGTAATTAACGTGCCCAGGCTGCTTGCTTGTTCATAAAAAAATTAAAGCGCAGATGAGGGTGGAGGGAGGGACACGACTGTGACCTGCCATAACTGGTATTTACAGAAGTACGTGGGGAAAAATCCTGACATCCATTTGTTGGAAAGTGACACTGTCATGAAACTGTTAAATCCAAGTTGATGACATTACTCCCAAGCGTTTCATTGATTTGTTACATCGCCAAAAACATTATTAACTGCCCAGATCACTGCATGCCCTTGGCTTTACATCTCTCCACTTAAATAGATGGAGACTGGGGGAGATATTTTCAAATAGAGGAGCTGTAAATTTAAGCACTATTTGATTTTTCAGAGGTGCTGAGATTTCTTAACTGCTGGTGGAATGAATTGGATGGTCATTTGCTCAGCACTGCTGAAAACTAGGGTGGTTTTGTTCAGGTAGTGCATCAATTTGAAAATAAAAGCCTAGTTTACTCACCCAGGTTGAAGATTTCGACCATGATTTTTATCAAGCATCAGTCTAAGGATAAATGCAAGATCTATGTGGCACATGGAAAGAAAAAAATCCTCATTTTGTTCTTCACAAATGTTAAGAGCAGAAATTTTGACTCAGCTTTTCTTTCTCAGTAGCACATGGTGCTCTGGAGATTTGTGGGCCTGCTCTACTATGTTAATACTTAGATGCTTATTAACAGAGTCTTGTGGGGTGGGGGGCGGGGGCTGAGGTTTGATAGCTAAAATTTCTGACACTGGCTGCGGAAACCCCTTTTCTCTGTTCCTTAATAGCGGAAAACCTATAAAAAGATTTGGTTTACCATGAAAATGCAAAAGGGCCTGTGCCACATTATTTTTTCATATGGAAAAGACAGAAACAGGTTGCAAGTTTAAATAATTTACTTAGAAGAGCTAACATCCTTTCTTTTACCTAAAACTCATTAATTTTTCAAATACAGAAGTTTCTGAGGAACAGACTGGCTCCTGAATAGTTTGTAGTAGATGTGGTTTTACCCTCTCAGTGTAAACCCCAGGTGATAATCCAGCCCATAGTGCTCATTGGAAGCTCATCCCACCGCAGCAGGACCAGGTGAACAGCAAGGTGAGGGAGAAGAAAGGCCCCATTGGTCAAGACTTCTATAGTTAAGTGCACAGGTGAAAGTCAATAAACTATCCCTAAGCTTTCCCTAAATATTTACAGTGATACCCTTACGAATTTATTCACAAACCATCTGGAGTTTATATTATTCCTGGACTCCCATCTATAAGGATTTCTGGGATATTCTCTCTTTCATGCTGTAGTTATTAGGTGAACAGCAAGCTTTACTGTGGTTTAGTCATCCTGCTTTCTGGGGTTAAGCTCTATATAAGGAAGAACACCTCCCAGACCTTTTCTGACTATATAGTACAGTGTCTTGAATCCAATAATTATCATTAATATTATGCAGAGGGTTATGAATGCGACAGTGCTAAATAGAGAACAAGAACAGAAAATGTTTGAAATGCACCAAAAGCATTCAAAATACTTCACAATGGCAGAAAAATGGGAGACTGTCCATTTACAATCAGTCCCATCTTTTAGAACTCTCCATCCAGATATCAATGTTGGAAGCCTTTCTTTGCCAAGAATTCATTCTAGTCAGAGACTAAATCAGAAAACCAAATCTCCTGCTGCTTTCTACACCTTTCCCAACAAGAAAGAACATTACAAGCATAACAATAAAGTGTATTTTTTAAGGCATTGCAGTCACACTAGGAAAAGCAGCTTTGGAAACACCACCACCTCGAGCCTCCCACCGTGTCGGGAACAGCATTAGCGAAGAAGCTGGAGGAAGAGGAGTATCTTAATCTCTGCTGAGCGATATTGGGGTCTAACCACTCACAAAGGTCTTTCTACCATTCAAGGTCTACTAATAAGGAATTAGATCAGTGTCTCTCACTACAGAATGGCCTTTTAAAAAGAAAAGTGTGGGAAAATAATTGTTTTCAAAATTCCACATTACAAAACAATCTGACAGATGGCAGCTGACAGGGAGTGTGGCTGTTTTGACCTAACTTCCACATCTGAGGAGCAAAGAGCATTCTGCACTTGGGATGGATAGTTAAATCATGCCTATACTATTTGCTAATGATTAGTTTGTGAGAGCTGTTTATATTAGATACCAGCTATTTTCGAACAGCTAGATGACCTCATGGAACGAACCCATATCAATCTGATTTTAGATTGCGAACATTACAGTGCCAAACAGTGATGGCTATAAGTACAGTCCCTCTGCTAAAATTTCTTCACACAAAATACACAGTGAGTGGCTCTGGGTGCGAGATCCACTTATAGAAACTGTTATCTGTTCAGAAACAAAATTCAAACTCAGTGGGTAAATACTTTGTCGCAGATAGCTCGGGTAGATCAACAGTGGCAGTCTGGGCATACTGTCACTGTTCTCCTCTGTACCCACAAAAACACTTGTAAGGGTACATGCTGCAGATCAACATAAAGGACAAGGAGAACATCAAGCATTTTCTTTATGGAAAAAGTGAACGTGGTGTTTTTGTCAGCTGCTTCCAGTAGACGACATGAAGCTGTGGGCAGGAAATAGGAAGCTCTAATAGAACAAAGCTTTTCTAAAGGGCAAGTCAAGCAAGCAGTCTCTAAAATTTCCAAAAGAACAAGCACACGTTTTGCAGGCAAATCTGCTGTCCAGCTGGATCTGTTTATCACCTGCCTTATCAGAGAGGCACAGCTGAAATAATAATAGGGATTTTGATGCTGGCAAGTTGCTTAAATATCTCCCATTAAAATCCAGGGTGACTCAGGAAGGTAAAGTATGTGCTATCAGACACAGTAATGTCAGTATCAGGGACTGACACGTAAGAACGCCCTCATTGCTGGCCATAAGCTGGCCAAAAACGAGGGCTGTGTGCTCAAGGGGGGATGGAATATGACTTAGTTTCACACTGAGGAAGGGGCTTGAGGAGGATATGGGAAAAAGGGAAATATGTATAAATCATGGACAATCTAGTCTACATCTGTATCAGTGTCACTGTGTCAGATGATGGCCAAGATAAGATTTACTCTTCCAGATCTTTTATAAGGAGCTGAAGCTTCCAGGCAGGCTGGAGAGAGAACTGCTATGGGACTGGGTATGACACGGCGCTTTTCTTATTAAAGAAACCTGATTAGCCTGTTGCTTACTGTACTTCCTAACCTTGGTGATTTGAAACCTGTTTCCTGCTGACCGTGCCTGGTTATGATCCCCGGGCACAGGACCTTGCTGTGAAGGCAGTTGGCTACCCAGGAGGGTTGATTAGTGACTCCCCCCCCCATCACCCTCCCTCAGAAAGGGAAAATAACTTCTTTGTCTGACCTCTGCAGAAAACCTGAAGCCTCTTGCAGCCTTGGCAGCAAGATGAAGTAGATACTGATCAGTAGGAATCTTGCCACTGGATCTGTGGTCCACTCCTGCCAGCCCTCAGAGCACACTTGGCTTTTGCCCCCTCCAAGGAAGACTCATACTTTTGTACCAGTTCCTGAGTCAACTTTTTGTCATCACAAACATAACAGAGCAAATGAGTATTCACTGAACCTGGGGACTTTTAACCAGGAGTTTTTTAGTAACTTTCGTTCCGAATCCTTAGCCACAAAGGTGAAATGTTGGGCTCATATTGTTTATTGCTTCATGTTAAGTAAAACAATTGATTCTTCGTGGAAGGGAAATACTGGCACAGAGGTATCAATCAAAATCCTAGTCTCTAACCCACAACTGTGTTAGCATGTGGGAACCAGAAGAATGTGTCAAAAGAATCAATGTGTCTTTACCCTTCATTACACAGTAATAAAGAAGAATTTCTGAATCTATATCTGACTTGCTCTTCTCCCTTTTGTCTCTCTGAAGCAGAGCAACAGAACATGCACACACCGAGTTACCCAAATCCAGTATTTAAGACAGCAGAAAACTGATTATAATACTATGCTCTGCCAGCTCTGCAGAGATCTTATAACAGTTCATAATTGCTAATTCAGCCTCAGAAACCCCAGTGAGATAGGCTGGAGCCATTCTTTTAATTTTTAAATATGAGGAAACTGAGGCAGAGAGAAAGACTGAGTCATGGAGTATTGCTTCAGGAAGACATCTTAGAAACGTGGAATTGCTGCATCACAGCAGACTGGTTGATGAAGGCTTGGTCTCTGTTCCCACAGTGTGCCTGCTTAGCTTAGTGGTGTTGGCCACACAGTGGCAGTTGCCACCACCAGATAAATCAGAGGAAGCTGTAAAATCCCAGGGCATACAATCCCATCATTCCCAGGTCATATACTAATCACTTTTAATAAAAACACTGTCTCCCTCTTGCTTAATTGCTGCATATGCCTTACATTATTAGCTGTACAGCAGCCAAGCTTTAATAGACCACAGAAGGGTGCCTTCTTCCTAGAGCTTCCTTTATGTCATGTTATGGCACCCTTCTGGAAGGTAACTGTGAGGGTCCTTTAGCTGGAGAAGCTAGAGCTTGGCTATCCAGCTTTCTAGAAAAGTGCTATAACTGTTTATTTTTTAAAAAAATTGGAGGCACCACCACAACCACATCATTTTAATGACTTTATGACTGCACTGCTCAGTGCTGAACCAAGAGCTATTTCTATGAGTTAGGTATCTACCCTTGGTGCGTTCTAGATGAGGCCCTACACCTGTTGTGCCTGGTCCCTGTTTCATCACTCTGGGCATTATTATTCTGGATATCCTTGAAAAGATAAAATGAAGTCTTCCAGTGGCTTCTTGTGTTCCCAAGATTGGACAGACATTGGAAAAGGAGGCTGGTTTTCCTTTTGTTTTCTGCAACTGTAATGTTGGACTGAGGTGCCTGAAGTTGGACATCTAAAAGTCTTTTGCAGTGGCTCATCCTGAGTCTAAAGGAGGAAAGAGAATGGTACTCTACATTCAAGCTCTGTGAAACCAGAGTAAGTAGTCCTTTATTAGGAAAAAAACCCCACATTTTTAACTTCAGCTTCTGTGTTTTTCCAAGAAGATCTAGAACTTGAAATCCATAATATTTTGGATTGTTTTATTTGTTTGAGAACTACTTGTTTTATCTCACCACACACTAAAATCTTCTTTGAGTCCTTTTCCTAGGGTATACCAAAGGGATTAAAAAATTAATTCTGGGGGGAGGGATGTTAGTGTTCAGTTTTCCTTTACCCATTAGAGATTCAGGATAGTCTATTAGTGCTGTTTTAGTGAAAATACAACTCTAATTCAAAGAATGATAAAGGAGCTGATTTTAGTGGTTGGTCATGTATTCATTTGAATGGAATTTTCCTTCCTCTTTCATCAGCCCAGAAGGGGAATGTTTCAGATTACCATTATCTCCTGCAGTTTTCCGTGTTCTCCCCGGGAAGTGGATGTATCCAGGAGGCAAATGAAACCTGCTTTGGTTCTCTCTAAATATTTAAGTACCTGAGATTCCCTTCAGAGGTTTTTCATTTAGCTGCCTCTCCTTCTGCATATACATTTCAGTTGATCTAAGAAGCTCATCCTATTTTTTCTGCTGAAAATACTGGTAGTCATGCATCCGATTTACCATGACACTTTTTTTTTTGCAGGCACTTTTCCATGATCAGCTCAAGACACGTTTGCAATCCATCTTCTTCTCCTACATCTCCATTTCATAGTCATCTTAGCCTTACAGAGCTGTAATTTGCAGAAATGAATGCCACGGATACTATTATACAATCACCTCTGTTTTCTGGGATTGGATTATTCAGATTGTGGTTTCTCTCTAGTACGGCTGCAGATGTAGTTGGCTCTGACATGCTTTATGTCATAGCTTAGGTGCAGTGGCGGAGACCATGGACATACCGCTTACAGGCTTGGAACTCACGGAGCTGTTCTGCTCTGCACGGAGCCCCAACTATAAATCCCAACAGATTCAAAGCATCTCAGTGCCTGAGCACCAGTGGCAGAACCAGGTGGGCTGTCAGGTGCGTCATGCAGGGACAAGGTCCAGAGCCCCAAGATGTGAGATGGAGTACAGCTGCGCACAGCAGCTCTGCTCAAGCTGGAGCTGAGCTAACTCTGTGCAGAAGCCCTGCCTCTGCACCTGCAGCTCCACAATCCTGGTTCCAGGGCTTGTTCCTTCAAGCCACGATGTAGCTGCAGAACTCGTACTGTGCTGGATTAATGAATCTCTGATGTGGCCACATAATAAACTTGACTGAACTCAGACCTGCACTGGACACAGATATTGGGTACATTATATTGTGCTCTCAGGCGCATCCAGTAGTACTTGTACAGGCTTCTCATCTCACAAGTTTCCCCATTCCCTTTGATAATGGAGATTTACTATAGAAACTCTCTCCCATCTCTCATCCAATAGCATTTATGTATATGTGGAAGAAGAACAAATATGGCAGCTGAGATCTGTAACCTTGCCAAGCAGTGCAACTACAGCAGCACAGTACACACCACGTTTCCATTCTTAGCTGAATGCATTTTGCAAGAGATTCTAAAGATGAAAAACTGATCGGATATGACTTTATCAAACACGGCTTCATTCTTGGCTCATTTGTTGCTTCTGATGCTTTGCTTATTTACACACAGATAAGATAGACAGATTCAACCTGGAGTAGTGCCTGTCTTACATTTCCAAGAGGCTAGGGAATGACTAGGCAGAGTGCCAAGACTGAGGATGCTACTGGAGAGGCCACCTGACAGAGAAAAATGGACTGGTTTCTCTAGCAGAGGTGCTAAATTAATTAACTGTAGTTTGTAATACATTTGATATGCTTTCGTGTTCAGGAAAAACAACACTTTGGAGGGAAATAACAGTAAATAATTTTTTGAACAAGCTGATTATGACTGCTACTTCTCCACTTCTAGCTCTACTTCCAAGTCCTTGGATGATCTTTTTGTCTCATTTGTGTGCATGATTTTATTCAAACTGATTTTATAGAAAGCATATTTGCATGCACATTTCGTTTCATTTCAGTTTCTCTCAAAATAAGCTTCTTTGGGATTTTTGGCTTCCTGTATCTGCTTTTTGCCACAGCGTTTTAGTTTTCTTTTTCTTTTGGCTGAGAGACAAAATCTGAGATTCTGAGCAACTTTGCTTATTAAGGTTCTACTTTTTGAAAGAACCAGAAAATAACTCAGTTTTCTTCAGGGAAATTCTATTGGCTCTTTTCCTTTTTAATGCCTCTTCCATCTCTTTCTTAAGGATCTCCACTGCCCTTTTTATTTGTTCTAGTTTTCAGCACTTCTTTTTTTCCGTCTATTCTTCCTCACTTTCCCCCCTGTAACCTTTTGTTTCCTCATTCTTTCTAGCATCTCTCCACTGTGGAGTAGAAACTCCTGTTCTCAGTCCTGCAGGGCTTTTCACTTGCCATGCTTCACATGAAAAGCCTTCTACCTTTAAGATGCCTTCTACCTTTAGAGGAGTATAGCTTGGTGTCAGTCATAATATTTTAATATATCATGGGATTTTGAGTGTTATGTTTCAGTTTGACTATTTGACTGTCCTCTGGGATGCCTCCTCTTTCTGTATGTCATTCTCCAGACTTGTACTAACTTCCTGGGCAAGCCATGAGGAGGACACAGTCGTGTTTATTCAGAAGTCCCACTTGAGAGCTGAAGTCAACTTCATGGTTTGCTGAGTCTTACAGGAAGTTCTGAGGTGGTTATTAGCTGATTAATAATTTTAGGAGAATGAATAATCTCCCTAGACAAATCACTGTGCTACCAGTAACATGTGACAGGTTGAGAGACCCATTTGAATGCAGAGGTATGTATCCAGATTCACCAAACAGGGCATTTCACGGGTGGGTGTTTAAAATTAAAACTATGTCTTGGCAAATAAAATTTACATCAATAAAATGTAAGCCTGTAACTTTCCATCTGCAGTCAAATTACAGTCATGCAAGATCCTCTACCTGACTGCAGGGACCAGTCTTGTAGTCAGAAATGCAGGTTTATTTTGAGTTGCACTCTTGAATCTATCAGACGAGGCATAGCTTACCACTTTTGAGCTTGTATCCTCCAGGGAATTCAAACTGTCCTACAGCTATGGGTTGTAAATCCCTGACCTGAAATTGTAGTGAGGTATACTTGTTTGCTGTTTCCCTGCTACGACCATTAGAGAGTACTTTCTCTTGATCAGCATCCACACAATTAATTCCTACAGATCTCAGGCTAGCTGGTGAGTGAGTTGGCCTCTTCTCATTCTGTCATAAAAAGAAGAGTATAGCATGAATAGAAAGAGGCCATGAACGTGGAGAATAGCGCAATTATTTCAAGTTCATACTTTTACCAGCTGTTAATCGTGCCATCCTCTGCTTCATGTGCTGAGCCTCCTTATTTCCTTTAATCGTGAATTAGTGCACTTGTCAAGCAAAAAGGTTCTCACAAAGTCCAAGGCTCTTCTGAATTTAGTGATTGTCAGCCCTGACAGCCTTTCAGTTAAGTTTATTTGGTATGTTTTAGCAACTCCATTCATGGTAAAACAGCTTGTCACCAAGCTGCAATACCATATTGATCCTTGCTTGTTATATTGTGGAGTAGCCACTTTCCTGACACATACTAGTGCCAAAGGAACAGTTGCACCAAATACATGCCATAAAATGATTGCCCAAAAGAGCAGTAGCGGGGACCAGGAAGAAGACAAAAATGTGCAGAACTTAGAGTTTATTCATCTAAGATACCCTGTTTCACTTGTTAGTTTCTCCTCCCTCTCTCAGCAGTTTTTTCCCTTAACATAGATCTTCCTTCCTACCTGTGTAAATTGTAAATCTGACATCCCAGTCTGAAATTAGTTGTGCTGTTTAGTGGAATCCCACCAGGCTGAGCTTCAGTACAAATACACGGACTTCTGTAAATGTCTTGATTTTTCTCCTTAGTGAATCCATAAGTCCTGTTTGGTAACCTAAATCCTGCTAAAGTGAAATTTAGACAGAACAGTAATTGAGACACAGACATACAGTAGTGAAATATGAAAGACAGCTGTTACAATCTCTTTTGCTTTTAGGTATGAATGAAAAAAAACCCCAGCACTCCAAGTTAAGTTTCTTATGTTGTCTGATAGTTGCAGCAAATCTTGAGGAAAGGACATCCCAGCATGGAAATACTAGCTGTTTTCTCTAGATTTAAAACTGCAATGAAACCATTTCCATATAATAGACATTTGGGAAAGTCCCTTTAAATTCATAATCCAGTCTCTGGTATATAAAAAGCAATTTCTTTTTCATTTGCTTGCACAGATTTAAGTGCTCTGCCACAGACCTGTCTTGTTTTGCTACCTTACCTATTATTTTGTGTTTGAAATTAGATTTCAAGTTCCTTGAGACAGGAATCCCATAACATATTTTGCACTGTAGAGGTGTTTAGAATACATTGAGGTGACCTAAAAAAAAATAAAAAGAAGAAAACATAACATGGCAATTATTCTGAATTTCACAGGCCTTCATTAACGTATATCTCTACAAGTTTTTACTTCTCATACAAAGGATTCTGGGTTAGACTTGGAATTAGAGACTGCAGGTGGGCAAACTGTGAGCAAAGACTATAAGCATGTTTTTACAATATTTTAGTTACATGGATCTGCTAGTAGGCTGCCACCCATATAAGTAAAGGCAACTCTCTCTACCCAACTAACTGATCAGAAGAGTGTTTTCACCACAAACATGACTGACTTAAGAACTGAAGTCATTAGCTGAGGAGGCTTTCTATAGTGTTTCTTGAGTATTTAAAGACTCCTTTGTTTTGTGAAAATACCAGCTCTTTGGGAAAGAGGTTGCCTTCAAGCCGTGCATGTTCCACTGTTTCTGTCTTTCTCAGGTACCTAATTTTGCCATTACTGGGACACTGATACTTCCTTATGATTGTACACGAGTGTCTCTGCAATTCTACATTATAGAAACTAATGTTGATTCAGCCATATTGTTCAATGCTACACTCTTAACTCACTATCCCTTTCTGACCTTGCTAGGCACAGGCAGTGCTCATTTCTATGGTACCTGAATGCCCAGGCAGAAAATTCTACAACAGTTTTCATTAAGAGTAAATAGAGTAAACCAGACAATTGTGCTGTTATGAGATCAAAAGTCTCTCTCAAATGTGCCTAGAATCAACACAGGCTGTGCCACTCTGTTGATTGCTTTTGCCAGAGTTCATTTTCCGGGTGACATGGGGCAGCAAGAAGCAGAAAGAATTTCTGAGAAATAACTGCGTTCTCAGTCTCTGGGCAGTGACAACAGCAGCACAAACTGACCTTATCTATCTCTGATGAACGTTCCCCATAAATACAAACAATGCAGGAAAGCAGCTGATATTGCAACTTCTTTGGTAAAACTCTGTGATTTAGTGTGTAATACCCTGGCACTTACTGGGTAACTTTAATACAGAACTCCAAGATTTACAGCAGTTCACACTGTGCAAGAACATTGCCAAACGCTGTGATTTGTGTGAGGCAGCGCTCAGGAGTAGAAACTGTGGGTAAATATAATACATTGTCTGTGCTTGTTTTAGCTACTTTGTTAGAGCTTTGATATGTATTTGCCAGTGATCTGGGAGACGTGGGGAGCTGGATCAAAGCAAGCTCGTGTGTGTGTGTGTGTGTGTTTGCGTGCATCTGCAGTTTTTCACACATACGCATGCATATATTCATACCTCTGTAGCCTTACTTATCTGGAAAAGCAGGTGAAGAGTTAGACAGGCTTATACAGTAGTAGTTGTACAATCAATATCTATAACCAGTTGATTATTCTCAGAAAAAAACTCTGAAGGGGTTTGTGAAATTGTTTTTATTACTCTACTATTCCTATTTTTTGTTATCTTAATGCTACTGTATATCTGATGCTTTAGAGGTATGAAGTACTAATAGAGTATAGGCAATAACTATAAATACTGAATATGCCACAGACCTTAGACTATAACTTTTCCTGATTTACAGCCTTTGGGTACCCACCGTCTGCCTGATTTTGACTAACAGGAGGAGGGAGAAAGGAATAAGAGTGGATTTAGGGGTTGAGAGGCAGAACATGACAGTTTATGTATTTTCTGTTTTGAAACCACATGGAAGATAATCCAAAGGCAGTTAACGTAATAAATTTCTCACACTGATGTTGTTTGTTACCATTAATTCCTCTTTGTTGATGATATGCATACACCGTACCTTTCAAAATCATGGTGACATCTTTCAGTGTTGCTTTCCAACATCTGAGGCCATTGTAACAAGACATTATATGAAAGTCCTTTATTACTATGGCTAAGAATAGAAAAATCTAATAGATGTTTGAATTATAAGCATTTAATGCAGTAAATCATACCATGCCGTGCTGTGACATGTCTATTAGGAACTGGGAAAAACAGCATCTACTTTGGTTGGTGTTTATTCTTTTCAGCTTCAGTGATCTCAATTGGTTCTTCTTCAGCACTGGAAACCATTGCGTAGGAGCAGCGCACTGCTCCCATCCTGAAAAGTCCCACCTAGTTTGCATTTCTTTGTTCTGTTTTAGGACTTGCTGTCAGCGTGGCTTGCTGGCTTTACTGACTCCTGTTGCCCTCTGCAAGATGAGCCTTAAGCAGGTCAACGCACTTGTTCTCTCCCACTAGCATCACTACATCACTGCCACAGATGTTCCTCCAGTATGATGCTCTGAAAAGACATGGTCTTGAACAATATGTTTTAAATTGTGGTGTTTCTTTTTTTTTTTTTTTTTTTTTTTTTTCCTTTTATTAAAAATCTTCTAAGCACCCAGATTTGAATTGGCAGTATCATTAAGAAACTTGTAGTTTCATGTTGCATGGGTGGAACTACATTATTGTAATAGATCAGCAAAGATCCTTGAGCATGTAGCATGTTGTAAATTTGCCCCTGATGCATCTCTAAATAGGGAGGATAATTAGATGAACCAGGCACACAATGATGTTCCACTAAGGATAGTCTCTGTGGCAAACCTTTGAAAAGCAAAAGATAAACTCCCACCGGAATACACGAAGAATCAGTAACTATATGGGGATTGTGATGTTGAATATATCAGAGAAATCAAGAAAAATATATCTCAGGATAAATCAACATATGGCAGGCATCAGCAAGGCTTAGACATTCTCAGCTTGGGCTGTGTGTTTCTTACACAGGTCACAGAAAAAATGCGAACGCCAGGAAAAAAATATGAAAGATCAAAGTCTGGACATGAGTTAAAAGTAGCTCAACATGTGAGCACAGCAAGTAATCCATGGAGCAAAATGAGCAGCGTAATATATTGCAAGCTGATGCTTTGAACACCTGATTGCAGCCACAGGAGTGCAGCCACCCCAGATCCCCCAGCCTGCAGTGGTCTTCTGTCCACCAGTATTGCATCATGAAGAAAAGAGTAATCAGACCTCATATTTCACGACAATCAGGCATCATATGAAGGGATAATTAGAATTTCTCTTTGCACAAATCTTATACCATGCTGATCACCATGGTTTCTGAAAATGCACTTTAAACAAAAATTAAACTGGTGTTTCTCCCCACTCCCTGCCTTGGAACTGCTTCCTGACCCTTTACCTTCTGTCCAGGGCCACTCAAAAGGTCCTGAAGAAACACTTCCCTTCAATTGAAGCATGGGACACTGGTCCCTGCCAACAGCAATATAACTGATTTGACAGAGCAACAGATGGGTGACAACATCTATGCTAGGAATAGTTTCCTCTCTTTCTGCAGAGTTCATACATTCATGCAGTTCATACATTCACAAACTGGTCAAATTTGTTTTGTAATGCACCAGTCTATCATTCAGTGAAAGTGAGTTAGCAGTTTCTAAGGTAATTCCCCTATTTCCCTGCCAAGAGCTCTGACAGAAGCCCCTGGGGAAATAACCATTAAGCAAACATCTGTGTGCTTCCTATCTGTCAGCATCTCAACAGCCTCAGAAGTGGGGGCTGACATGAAGGACCTGCTAGCTTTACCAGAGCACAAACTCTGAGACAGCTGAAATTAGCAGAAACTCTGACTCAACAATGATAAAGACCCAGAGTTATATTGAACTGCACAAAGTAGTAAATGCTGTTTTCCTAAGTGTATTAGGTTCATCTTGATACAATAATATAAATTCTTACAATAAAAATCTCCCTTGAGAACCCGCTGCAGGATTAGTATTGTCATCTGTCTAGTGTCATCTGTCTGGAGATGATACACTATATTGTCATCTTGTCAAAATGATTAAGTGAGCTAAAAAGCTAAAATTTTAGCACTTTCATGATAAATAAAATGCATAGAGTTCTTTTTGTTTGTCGGCATCTGCTATGTTTTAGTAATTTGGCTCTGAAGGAGGAGGAAGAAGGAAAAACATGGTGGGGAGAAAGACAGGTGAAGACAACCATTAATCTTGAGAAAAATAAGACAGTGATCTGCCCATCAACCTTAAGATTAAAATCACTCATAAAACAATAGGCAATTTTACTTTCATTTAAGAAGAAAATAATAAAGCAACTTGCTACTTCACATTCTCAGAAGTAAAATCTACGCAACTGCTCTTACCTAATATTTTCTATAATATTTTCAGGGGAACAGAATACGTTACGATCTTCCTTGCCTTAAAATAGATGAGCCGGTACTTCCAAAGTACACCTGAAAAACACTTTTTGCATAGCCCTTAGCAGAGAATAGTGTCTTCAGTTAGACCACCAGTGAAACTGTGATCTTATGTCACCTTTAATATTTACCATAACCAGGGAGGTGTTGCACATGACTTTGCGATGGAGGCTGTACTGTAGTTATCTTGATACAAACTTGTAATCAAGCTGAAAATATTTGATATTTTGGATTTAGATATTACACAAGCATCTCAATTGAATAAAAGTCATCCATTAAATTTGATGTGGGACATTCGCTGTGTCATCTTAGATTTATGTGCCTACTGCTATGTCTTACCCATGACAGCATGGTTGATTTGGCCCACCCACTACTGCAGTCAATGGAGAGAATTAGAGACCATATTCAATACACATAATATAGATATCTACCAACTTCAGTGTTCAGCCTACTTCCCACTGACTACACAGTGATTTGGAATCCAGCAGCCTTGGAAAGCAGATGATCTAAACTATTTTGTCACCTCCTGATCTTAGAAACCATTATAGACACTAACCTTCCTGGTCAGTTGGTTGATGTGGCTCTGCGTATTCATGTTGCATCAGCTCCTTTCTGTCTCATCTTCACACGGGTGAAAAACCTGGCAACCACTGCAAGAGCCTCTCCTTGTCTATGGATCGTGATAGCCTAAAGCGAGCGCCAGGCCCTTTCATGAGCTCCTTCATATGCATAAATCTGGCCAAAGGATCATTTCCTGAAGATGAATAAGCCTTCTTCCTTTTCCTTATCCCGCTTAGAGAATATCTGAAATGTGTAATAGTTAAGCTTAGAAATCATTTGCATTTAAGTTATAGGGACAGTCATTTCCCTAAACAGCTACCACTGGGAGCTGTTCAGAGTTAATGCTTGGAAAACAAGAGAGAAAATGTCCTGGAGTATTAGTAAACTTGCAGCTTGTGTTTCTGAGGTTGCCAGTATTAACAAGGACATGAAGGGAATAACAGCATCCTCTTTGAGCAGATGTTTTAATCACCCAGGTCCTGCACTGGAACCCTGAAATGTTGGCCCATCACCCAAACAGATTATGTGCAACAGAGACAATGGAAGTTCTTAAACACACCATCAGTCAAACCTGAATCTGGCAAGTACCAGAAGATTACAGGATTGCTTGCTGTAAGTCATGGGTCCTAATCTAGTTTGAAACAAAAAGAGAGGTCAGTTTAATGGGGAATTCAGATCTCAAAATATGCTCATACTATTGCTCCCAGTTCCAGAAAAGTGGAAAGAATACTGGGGCTTGCTGGGTGTCCTAATCAGGGGCTAATACTAAACTACAATTGTGCTAAAACTTTCCTCATTTAGTTTTTAAGACTTTGAAATTACCAACATTATTAATTTTTCTCTGCCCAAACACTTCTACAGGTCTGCAGTTGAGAATGATGCTTTTCACAAGGGAGCTATTTATATTTCCTTCCATTAAAAAAAACCAACAACTTTTCACCAGACCTATATGAGGACATAGACAAAGCAAATGATCGTGTAGTAATGACATGCTTTATTTCTGTTTCAGTAGATTGAACTTGAGAGCCAGAGAACAGAAGTGTCACCAATAGGAAGCCCTCCATGCTGGAGGTAAAACAGTACATAGAGGAGGAAAGCTGCTGGGAGCAGGACAAGAAAACTGTACCATTAAACACATGGGAAAGAGTTAAGTGTACATATCAGCTGGAAAGCTGTTGACTGGGAATATTTGTATATCCCTACTGTTATCTCCTGTGTTTTTGCTGAAAAACACATTTCTTCAAACAGCCTCAATTGCAATGGCAGTACTTTTTATACTCCTAGTAGGTTTTAACCTAGACAATACAATGACAGCATCAAAAGCATACATAATTACTTTCCTCATTCCATTCGCTTCGAAGGGTAGCTGTTTCCATCTGATATTATTATTAATAGCCAGAGAAATCAAAATATAAGTATAATGTAAACATATATTGGCAACAAACTTCTACTTATGCTATATATCTTAGAACATGGCTAAGAGCATCATGACATATATTCCATTGGTATTAATAAAACCCCATTTATCTGTTTATTAATAGTGAAACTATTAGCTTAGAAATACATCTCTAAAAGAAAGTGTCACCTCCATTATGTGATGCTGAAGTCTGAATGGTGCAAGTAGCAATATAACTACACTATGTCAGGACCTGAGCAAAAATATCTTTTTACTCAGCAGTTGATAACAGAATGTGATAATGTCATGTCTGAATTAAAACAACAAGGATATTTATGTAGTGGTCTAGCACAGAGCATGCAGCATAAAGAACACACCTGTCAAATACATCTATTTGTACTACATTCTCATTTGTTAAAGTATATATCATATATTTTCATTTCATTAGACTGTTAGAAAGCAAGACCTTTTGAGATACTTACAGTGGCATCAGTTTAATACATTACAATGATGGATTGATAGTAAATTGCCTTGTTAAACAGAATGGACTTGTAGAACTGCACCAGGGAGCCTCAGGTGTGCCTTAAGCAAATTTCTAATACTCTTACCATGCCCCTCATTGATATATTCTAGTACATTTGCTCATGCATGATCTCTTTATACACGTTGTGCCTAATGAAACCATAAAATCAGGCTGCAAAATGGCTATTTATCAAAAATAAATACTTCTGAATAGAGCTCAGACTTGGTCTCATGCAGTCTCCAAGGCAAGGGCAATTAGGAGTAATTGTTGCTAGAATCACTTTTACGTGATTTTCAAGCAGCAGTCCTGGAATCTGCAACAAAGCTTACTACCTAAGAACACAGCAGTCCACATTTTCAAAGCTCACAAATTCTCTGAATCAAATTAGGGATGTCTCGTTAGCGAAGTGTGTGCCTGAACACAGCTGGTTTGCTTGCAGCCATTTGTGTACATCAGGTGTGCAGAAATACGCGCAGGTATGCAGGACCTACAGGCAAAGAAGTCTTTATATTGTCAGCGGAGCTGTGTCTCAGCCTGCGTTGCTGCCCTGCATGTGAGCTGCAGGCAGTAGGTCCCACAGTTTGAGAATAACTGAGGCCTGAGGCAGTAGCTAAGGGCAGACAGGGGAGGGGAGGCACTGGAGGGCACTGAGCTCTCCATGAGGATGATCAGACCCCTTGGCTACTCCACAGCTCTCGCTTCCTTGGCGGGGGAGCAGGTTGCTCACCTGCATACAGCACATGCACCCCCGAGCAGCGGCTCCTGTCTTGTAAAAACCACACCCCAAGCAGTAGCGAAGGCCTGGGAATGAAACTGGGGACGGACAAGCAAGTCTCAGCATACGTATGACCCAACAGATCTGAAAATGTAAAAGCTGTTCCACAGTGCACAGAAGCATGGGTCATCTCTTTCACCCCTCGATAACCACACAATGGGAAAACTCAGGCTGGCTTTCGTAGAGGAAATAATTACCTCACAAATACATTCAATGCCTTGAAGAAGTCAATGAGAACAAGGATACCAGTGATCTAGTTAGTATATTGTATTTAGGCGTCCAAACAGCTTTTGATAAGGTTCTTCACAGAATCTCACTCTGCTATGGGCTACCATCAGAGAGGATACCAGAGCAGGTAGACTGTATTGCTCACCAAAGGCTCCAAGAAAAGAGCTGTCATAGGATATAGAATGTCCTCTCATAAAGAAACAGCTGTTCAAAGATAGGAAACCAAACATACCTTTTATATTCTAATAATGCCTCCTCTTGTCATGTTGATTTTATCCCAGAGATGGTGATATTTCAGTGCAAAGCAATACCACTGCCTCCCGTATACACATGCTGTGAATCTTCGTGTTCAAAAAACGGAGGGAGGCGCTTGATCAGAGCTACAGAAGTGAGCATTTCCACAAACACATCGGTAACAACTGGCCAGAAGGGAACCTGCGCAGCAGTCAGTTTACTGATGAGGGAAGCAAAGATTTATGAGTATTTCAGTTTCTCCCCAAGTCATGCAGTCTTCAAGAAAAATGTTTAACAATTTAAATGTCAACCTTCAAACATAACATCTTAAAAACCAGACAAAAGAACAGTTCACAAATGAGACTAAAATTGGCGCTGCACAGATTAGACACATGCAACTTTCCAATGACTCAGCTGCTTTGATATTTTTATGATGCATCCACACTTACTAAATGGGATATACTTTTTTCTGTATGCCTTGGTTCTTCTGATGCTTTTGAAACAAAAGCCACACACGTTCTATAGAAGGTTGGCATAGTATCGGGGGAGAAAAAGGGAGAGTGGCAAAGCACAGAAATACAGAGACTCGAATAAGATATTATATGATTAATTCTTTTTTGCCTTGAGCTATAAGGCAACAATTGCCTACTTGCCAGGAGATTTAATTTGCTTAGCACAGCCTACAGGATATTTAAGCAGCAGTTAATAGAGGGTAAATTACAAAATGGGTAAGTAACAAAAACACTCTGCTTATCTGCATTTTGCTCTGTATCATGAAGATAATAAAATGACTGTGATTTGATATGTATCTAGTCTTTCCAACTTACTCAAACAATGTGTTGTGGTGTTTTAAACCTGAATTGCCATTGCTCATTAACAAGTGAGTCTATCACTTAGAATTAGGAACAACTTTGAAATAAATCCCCAGGCTGTAGCATCCAAACTGACTGCACTCTGCTACTGTTTGGAAAGGCAGATGTTATTTCCACTTCAGTCTGCACTCTCTACCTGTTGATGATGATTTTACAAGTCAAAGCACAAAGATAAACTGGTCTCTTACCAGAGCAAGGGGAAAGAATATGTCTTCTTAGCTTTGCTCTCATCCAACTTTTTTCCCCTCCTCTCTGCTTTGTAAGTGTATTGTTTTCTTCTAGTATAATATATCCAACACTTGCTACAAATTGCATTATCTTGAACACAAAATTTTGCCTGCGGGCTGCAATGGAAATTGTCCAAAACCCTCAAGAGGCCTCTGATTTGTCAAGATAGAGCAAAAAGCATTTATCTTCTTTTTAACTTGGACACATGGCCTGGGAATGCAGATGGCTTCAGCATGCACTACTCCTCGTTGACTGTATTATACAAGTTTCTGGCTTACATTCAGCCAATGCTCTCTTAGGCGAACACCATTTCAAAAGTAAGATTTCCTTGCATCGATATTGCCATGTTATAAGTGTCACAATTGAGTGACTGAGGTGATAGGCAGTTTACACTCCAAAATCCACACATCCTTTTTTAAAATGAACAGCAGGATCTGACACTTAAAATTCCCATTTTGACTCTCAAAATTTAATAACAACTGTCAAACTTATTAACTATTGTATGGCTAATCAACACACAAAAGAAGTTAAATATAATTGTATTATGACATTGTATGATTTGCTGTGGTACCTCAGCTTGATCTCACAACTTGGTATCCTACTTCCATCTTTTGACCTCTCCACTTTGTAGGTTACAAATGTTATATACATTTATGAAAGGACTAGCATGACACACCTACAACTGCTTAAAAGATTACACTATAGAGGTATTGTTGTTACTGGAGAACAGGCACTGCTTTAGGGCATGAAGTTTGGAAATCCAGGCAAGGTTTACAAGAATCCTGTTCAATATGCAAGGCTGATAATCCAGGCAGATAAAGGCCTAATATTCATGAATCAAACACTCAGTGCTCCTACTTTTCATATAAGTCCAAAGGAAATCAAATGCTAAATACCTCTGAAAAATCAATCCCTTTCTGGTTTGTTTGAAAACAGATTCCCAAGTCTCAAAATAATTGCCCCCTTTTTTGTGAAATAAAGTGAGATACTCATTCATACATTTCTTCCAGAGCACACAGTGGCACATCCTGGTAGCAACCTCTGGCATCTGTTCTCAACCTTCATAGAAGCTTCATGGGTGCCCACGGGCCTGCAAGTCACTGTGAAAATCACCAGTGTGATATGTAAACTTTGTCATTATGAGTTAATACATCAGTGATGACGACATTAATTTCCTTGCCATGCTGGGAAATCAATTCAGTTCTGCCAAAACTCTTCTATTCACACATGCAGCACGTGAGCAGCATCAGACAGGCTCTACCATTATTTTAACAAAACCACAGACAAGCAGTTAAACACAAAAGATCACTTTATTTCCCAAATCACACCCCTCTCATTCTTGAAAAGGTGTATTTCTAATTGTTGCTATTTTAAATACATTCTATATTTTCCTGTGAAGTTAAATACTTTAAAGAAAAATGCCCAAAGAAATAAATACAAAGCACAACAGTTTCACTTTATGATTTGCTTTGAGCGTTGTCTGGTCCTGCATCCACTGTTGAGTTCTGCTGCTCTTTGAAACTCCTAAAAAAGAAATCCAGAGCCAGCCTTCCTTGCTCTCCAGAACTCTCTGCTTATTAGCTGTTAATACAAACTGTTAATACAATGCTAGAGCATGCACAGAATAGCTTGTAGCAGTTTAATAATTCTATAACTTTCATTACAAATACACACATTGTTACTAAGGACGGAATTGTGATACTTCCTTTTCTAGATGCTCATAGAAAATTCCATGTTACAAAATGCTCGTTTGATGATGTGCATGTCCGCTGGTGAAAAGGAATTCACTACTAACAAGGTCTGATGGGTTGTTTAATGTGTAACTTTCAAAACCAGACAATTCCCAAAGTTATTGATTGGATCACTGCAGCATAATCTGCAACCACCATTTTACCTGAAACCTAATTAGCCTGAATGGTTGGCAATGTGTATCCACTGTGGTATAAAATGTTATCAAGGTCATCAGAACATGTGATGTGGGGTTTATTCTCATTTGATGAGCACAGTCCAATGCACTAGCACAGCTCCTGCTAACAGCCAGGAATAGAAGTCTGACAACGCAATTTTTATGATGGTTGCCACAGTAAAGGAGAGGTGAAAGTAGTCCAGTGCAGGCAATATCGTGTTCCTTCAAAGAGCTGAAACCAGAAAGTTGAAGCACTTCCCATATCGGAAGTTGAGCTCCTGAAAAGTTTTTCTTGAAAGAGGTATCAGTATGAGCCTGAATAGGTGTGACTGTGAATTCATTCCAGTTATGTATCTCACTTGAGACAGCATTCCTGAAAATGCAGTCAGGGTCTGGCAGGCTACATATACATGGACTTAACATTCAAAGACTACGATAAAGTCTGAAAACTTTAGCTGAAATTTGTACCTGTTCACAAGGTCTGAGGTAGTTCGGAACCACTCTATGTTTAAGAAATATAAGAAAGCTGGAAGGGGATTTAATGCACAAAACTTTCAAGATACAATGATAATTGCTACAGAGGTGAGTATAACCATATAGCTTTAAACTACTGTCAAGAAACAGGAGCAAGGATAGAAATGAGTGAAGTTCATTAAAAGCTGAACTTCTAATTTAGCCCAGCTCCTTATATTTATGATCTTTGAAGGAACAACATTAACATTTACTTCAGAAAGAAAACCAATGATAATAATTAAATTGAGCAAAGCAGAAAGGAAAGAAAATTTTACAAGATATTGAACAAGGTTAATAGACATGGGCACTGAATTGTGAAGTAATGCTATACTTCTCAAAATGAGTCCATGTGCTCAGTGTGATGTTTGAATCTCCAAACAGCTGAAATACTTTCACACAGGAACACTGAATAGTTACAAATTCTTTCAAGGTTTACTTTTGATGATGCAGTTTATTTAGAAAACAATACCTTTGTACATCCAACACACTGAGCAATGCACAGCTAACAAATTGAGTGCATATCTGGTGCATCATGGTGAGAGAGAAATACTTAAATTTATATTTAAACTGAACTTAGATAAGCCTACACAAAGACTGACCTACTATTCAAGTCAACTGAAAACCTCTTATTGATTTTTCTCTAAAGGGTAACAAACAGATTATGGAAGTACAAGCTCCAAAAGGATATGTATTTCCCATATCCACAGACAGCCAAATTTAAATTTTACTCACTAGCACTTGACAGCCTCGCGGTAGTTGCCTTTAAAGTCTGATGTGAATGAAGGGGGATGAGGGTACTCTATTCAGCATATGAAAAAGAGGTAAAAATATAATATATTTTTAAAAATCCCAAATCCTTAATATATCACTATTAGGAGAAAAGTTCCAGGGAACACCACAGCAGTAGTGATACGATGCTAGGTAGGGAGGAAAAGGGATAACAAACAGATTGGGGGAAGGATGTAGGAAAAAAGAGCTGTGAGGACTGGAGACAAACAAAACTAGCTCAGACCACAAGAACCATATCTTTGTGTTGCTCTTCCCATAAAAACTACTAAGGGCTAGCTCCCTGTGTTTTGGTTGTTTTTTTTTTTTAAGTGCTCACATTCAGATGAATGATACATTCTTTAACAAAATTCCCCAAATAAATAAATAAAAAAAACAAATAAACAAAAAACCCATGTAAAACACATCTTTGCAAAGTCACTTTGACTTCAGTAACACATACATTTTCTTAGCTATATATGCACATATGTAAATCCATACTAATCTTTCCCCCAGACTGCTCCTTGCAACTCCAGTGGTATGTTTCTAATCTAATCATCTAAGTCCCATGAACTCTGTATTACTGCATAAAAACATTCACTCAAAGCACTTACCTCTCAAAATAAATGTGACATAATTCCTGAAATCGATCCAAATCATGCAACAGCAATGCTTCTGTTATTAAAAATGGCATAAACAAATTTAAGAATGACCCAGATGTGATCCTGACCTGTAGAAAGCAGAAGAAATCCATCCCTGTTTTCCAGCAGTGAACTCACCGTGATGGCTTCAAAAGCCATTTCTCATCATGACAAATCTCTATGAGAAATTCCTGTGAAGAATTCTACTATCTTTTAGCAGCTGAAAATAACTAAAAAACCCAACAGACAGCTATATAAGATGCCAAAAAAACAATTCTGTGGCCTGACCATGCTTCAAAAGCACAATCTAAAATTTTTATGTAAAGACAAAAACTTCTTAACATCTACTGTTAAACATATTTATCGGATTCTAGGTTATTAACCATAAATCACCCAGGAACTATAGCTCAGGAGTACAGACACAACAGGTAGGTGATATAGACCAAAAATAATACAAAGGAAATGAGTGATTTCTGGTAGGTGTGCAGGTTCCCTTCTTCCTCTACAGAAAGAAGCTGCAATAACCAACTATTCACTGGGATTACATGGCACATAGTTTTAGATGCACAAACCCTCATCTGAACAGTAATACTGCCTAACTTAATATTTCATGAGTTACCTGGCACCTTTCGGACACACAGCATTTGCCGTAAAAGACCATACAGGTCAGTTTTGTAATTCCTTAGACTACTTAATATAGACTGAGGTTGTTGATGTCTGTCTGCCAGTTTCTAGGGGTCACTGGATAATTCTGAAAATCATGAAACCTAGGTTACCTTCTTTTAACTGAGGATGAGTATCTGCACAAAGAGAGTAGAGGTGCCAAGATGACAAATATGAAATAGATGAGCCAAAGTTCTAATGAGGAAAAGTTCTTTGCACCAACAGTGCAGCTCTCCTCCCTACCACAGCCCAGGGCCTAGAGTAGCAGGAGGCACTGGAGAGGCACGTTTACACCTGTGCAAGGTGAAGTCACCACTCATTCAGATTTTTAGCCGAAGTAATCTGAAGTTCAATTCCCATGATGTTTATGTAATGAATCAATTACAACTTTTTTTCAGAACACTGAGTTGTATTATTCTACTAGGCTGGCAGGAACAGGAAAAGAAGAAATTCTCTGATGTCTGGTTGGGTGATAATGTCTAATGCCAGGGGTGTGTGGGGCTGACTCTCTACTTCCTTCCACCATTTGTATATATCGTAGTAATTAAACACATACAGTATTATAAAACTGGTATTTAGCTGTACTAGCAGTCAGTCTATTGGTACATGACAGATACCTGTAGTTTCCTTATATTATACTACAGTTCTTAATTTGGGCCTTATCTAAGAAAAGCTGTAGGGTGACTTTAAAACTACTTTTCTGGTAAGCATTTTCAAAATCAAACACAGACCCAGATCCTATCATGGAATACGGGTGGGATTTCGACATTACCTCAGCCAGAGCTTTGCAATGAAAGCTTGTGAAGGGACAAAGAAAAAAGTTTGCAGGGATTTTTTGAGCAGTTAACAGAAGTCATATGAAGGCTATGGCATACAAGGTAGCTCGGAGGAATATCGGTCTGTTCTTTGGACTGCATCCCTGTCTTTGAGATGAGCATTCAACTTGCTCTATTTTGTAAACCTCACTACAGTTAAGTTGCCAATACTGAACAACAGGGCAAACCCCATCTTTGCATCTGCTCACCCATACCTTGTTTAGACATTTGCACTTTTTAAGCAACCATAAAACAGAGTCAGCATTCTTCCATACCACGATGATAGCATTTTACACTTGCCTGCACAGAATTATTTTTTTTTTTTTAGTTTTGGAGCTTTAGAACCTGTTCTAAATTCAAACTAAATAATTAGCTACTAGCTCAATTTAACATATATGTGTGACTATTTAGGTTCTCCTACAACTCAACCCAGGACTTTTTTTTCTATATCCTGAACAAAGCTTTGTGGAACCTCTATCCATATCTGAGTCAACTAGTACAACTGACAATTACAACAATTGGTTCAGAGAGTACTAAGGATTCTGACCTAAATACACCATTAACTGAGAGATGGAGACGGGAACCAGGCCTCAAACATCCTCTGGGATCCACAAATTATTATTTCTGAAGCATGGTTTAGTCCTCTGGCAACTGGTATCATGACAAAAAGCCTAAACATTTACTCTTAAATATATTAATTCTTACTGGCTCTGATTATTTGTTGACTGATCCAGCCACAACAACAAAATTACCAATCTATTAACACCTGTTAAAATATAAGCCAATTAACACTTTCATAGAAAAATGCAATGTATAGCATGTCTTCTTTATGTGAAATGACATCTAAGTTCTAATTCCTTATTGTCTCTGAGTGGGCATCACTGTATAATCAGGACTACTAACACACAACAATCAGACAAGAATGGCATTAACTTCGTCTTCTAATTTTCACACTGACTCTAGATGTACAAAACATTGCTGAATAATGAGTAGATGCTCACATGCATTTGATTGGGAAACTTAATTTAGAGTGGAACAATTACAGACATCTTTTGCTTTCTTTCATGGAAACCAACTCTCATTAACTCAGATACTAAACTGAAAATTCTCTAATTTAATGTTATCATTAGTGAAGATGAAGATGCATTAAATTAATTTGATTTTTTCATCAATGCCGAGAAGCACTGAGCTCTTTCATGAGTTGTCATAATAAACAAGAAAAATTGATTTTCATGAGGAAAAAAGAAAGAAATGTAGCTCTAAAGGAAGGAAACTGCAATGAAGAAGAGTTCCTTTTCCAACAAAATTGTTGCTTCCTCCTCAGTATGGTCTTTTACATTAGACCCAGGTTAACTTTTCTCATTGTAATTCCATTTAACATGCCATTTGAGCTTGTTTTAGAGCTGATGGGCAATGGCTTGAAAACAGCTGCACAATTTTTGCTCACTTCAGGAATTAATTTTCTTGGATAAATCAGTATTAAGGAGTTGATATTTGGCCATACATTTCTGTGAAAATCTTTTAAATGCACTTGGAATAAGTTAATTAAATAAAGAGACTTTCGAAAGAGCTTTGTTTAAGCTCCATATGAGTTGAGCCTGTCTGAATTCAACCTTTGGAAGAAAAACTGTGAAAATGAAGCCTGGGGATTTAAAGTTACTAAAGTACTAAGCAGAAACAATGGCTTAGTAGTGATAATATAGTTAGTTCCATTACGCAGAAATCTAACAGGTCTATTTTGTAGTGTCTGAGAAGAAAGCAATGAGTACATGGTCAGTTCTGCTCTACCCCTACTGCAAATAAAATACGAGTAAGTGGCAACACAGTTCTGAATAATTACAGCACTTCATCACTCCCATAAATCTTGACATTAAGCCATAACAGCATAACTTCCACTGAAAGAAAAAATAAAAAAAAATTTTAAAAATATTTCAGCAGAATATACAAGAAGCACATCTGAAATTGGGAGACAATAAGTACAGACAATAATTAGAAAGAATGAGAACATTTACACCAAACCACAAATCAGTTCTGTGTGGTATCTTCTTTTGTCACTAGTAACATGTTGCTGACACAATGTTTAAGACAGAGACCTATGCTAGGCAACACAGATATTAGGGGTGTTTGTTGGTGGGTAGTGTTAGAAGACCAAGCAGAGTTCAGTTTCCCTTAAACATTTCAACACTATTTTCTTTGAATAAAGAAAAGGATTAGGATTCTCACTAGAAAATGTGAAGTTGTGGCAGGGCTTGTCTTAAAAGCCTGGGAGCTCTGGAATTGCACTGGACTCACCTCAGTGACAGGTTATGAGAGTAACTCTAACCAATGAAAATAAAGACTGAGAAAGGCCATTTGTGACTGAGGATCAGTCTAACACTAAAAAATTCTATACCCCTGTATGAAGGGAGAATGTAAAGTTATTTTTTGTTTTGATTGATTTTTGGGGGTGGGGAAGTGGAGGGTCTATAGGTCCTCATAGTTTTTGCTTTGGGAATCTCTCATATTTGTTCATTCAGATTCTTGGCAGAGAGCAAATGTCATGGGAACTAAACAGACATTTCTGTTCAACAGTGAGTCATAGGACAAGATCAAAAAGATTTGCAGTCGGTTATAGTCTACAAGACTTACTTGCATCACAAAAATTAATTCTGCATATCAAAGATTACAAACCAAAAATCCTGTTCTTTCTATGAGAGCCTAAACTCAGAAGACTCAGAACAGCTGGCACAAACATTTAAAATTTTTTTTTTTTTTAAACATTCTCTGCAATGGTGACTACTGAAGACTAACAGATAGGAAGCTATGCCCTTTGCTTTTCCACAGCTTTAGAAAAGCAAACTTGTTTGATCAAACTGCAAAGAAATACCACCACTGACACAGAAGAACTTAAGTACCAAAGACAAGACGCGCTCCATGCGTCTCAGTAGTTCCAGCATGGATTACAACCAGAATAGAAAAGTTCTCTGTTTTTACTTTTGGACCTTAAACAAGCGAGTTGTGTCCCCAGTAGCTGATCTCAATTCTTTCATGCTCCAAAGGCTGTTATAATCAGCACCCCAGACTAGGTGCTGGTCGGCACAAGCAGTATCCTGCCTCAGCACTCCAGACCAAGGCAGCTGTGGCACATATGCTAAGCTCTCTCTATATAATGCCACGGGCATGCATCTTCACTGACAGACATTCACAAGTCAGAAGACAGCAGTGGGAAAGGAGGGGGCTGTACGTAAATGTCAGAACTCAACTGCAATTTGACAATGAAAAATACTATATTATTATTGATAAAGCCTAATCAATTTTATTTCAAACAAGAAAATGGAAGCTTTTCTCCTTTGAAGTTTCTACTGATTCATTGCTACCACTTGTTATATTTCTTCCTGTTTTTAGCACAACCAGTATCCAACAGGGAAATTCTTTCAAATTAACTAGTGTGATAAATTAACATACTATTTGCTATGTAGATATAACTCTTTTTATCACTATGGTTATGCAAAGGAAAACCGTATTTATCCTACACTAGCTTTGTTTTTTTCCGACAAGGCTATTTGTCACCACAGGAAATTCCAAGTTCATAAAACTGGAAAGGTGGCATTTTCAATACAATATACTTTGTGAGGAGTAACAATGCTCCTAATCAATTTTGCCAATTACATCTGCATTTGTCTTAATACAAAATCACTTTGTCCCTTACTGAAAGACCAACACGGATCTCTTCCTAAAAGTCACGCAGACCTAGAGAGTAAGAGACTGCATCATCACCGGTGTGGAAACACTTAATATGAGCAAAGTAGCAGGCAATGTAATCCAGATAGACATAGATGGATAACGAATTCTGTGGCTGTAAAGTAAGCGCCAGATCTTTTATAATGCAGTGTAAAAGCATCATATTTTATGAAGATTATGAGAAAAGTTTATGCACATACAGCCCCTGAATTTTTAGCTCCAGACTGTAAAGCATTTTTTTATTGGGGAAAAAAAAAGAAGTATCCGCAAATTATTCTTCTTGCATTCTGAACAATTGCTTGTCAGCAACCAGATGAAGTTCCACTTTTCTAAACCAAACATTTTTTATGATCTGTTTCAAGTTTTCTTAGAAATACAGGTAAAATTTAAGTAATCATCCACAGTAGTGAAAAATATATTCTTCTTCAAGATGGATGCTTGATTTATGAATTTTCTTTTTGAGTGTAAGAATTTACAATTTTGTACTTTGAAAAGTGAACTAAGGTCAAGATTAATATAGCATCCATTAATTAGTTTGTTGATATCATGAAGGCTTTTCTTGTCATCCCACTGATGAATGAGGGAATTTGCATCTCAGCAGGTAAACATGTTTGATACTTCCTTAATCTACTGCACAGAATTTGCTACAGCCAAAAATAAGAGACAAAGTGGAATACAGAGTCAAAAACAATTTAGAAAACAAATTACTAGTTACAAAGGAATATGAATAAAGAATAACTTTAAAAATAACATATATTCTGGAATTATGTGTTCAATAAACATTTTCTTTGCTAATGGAAGCCTTCAGGGAACAAATACTTATTTCATATGCCTTCCATTCTGCTGGAGTAACTTTAGATTTCCACTGTAGCTCTACCTGTTATTTCCTTCTGTTTTCCTTGCCTTGGTTAGATTAGAGAGGTAGGGTGTTAATGGGGTACTTGATGAAGACTGACGACCTATTTTCTCCCCCCTTGGAGACCAGTCTGATTTGAACAAATTGAGGAGAGTGAAGCAGTTTCTTCATGTCCTTGGGAAAAATCTTTTCCATTTCAGCATTTCCGGCTTTCAGACATGGTCCCCTTTGTTCACAGAGAAAAAGAAAGAAAAGGTATCAGCATAAGAAGGTTCTGAATAATTTCATATAATGTCAGTGGGGCTGCAAAAGCCTCCTTTCAATCTTCTTTACGGTTGGTGAGCATGTGAACGCGAAGTGGATCCAGGAGTGGAATGCAGGGAACTAGTGCTTGCAGCTCGAACAGGGCGAGAACCAAGCTGTTGTCCACCAGTCCCCACCTCTGTTGTCACTTCCTTACTACCCTCATCCTTGTGGGTAGTGTTTTGTGCTGGGCACTCAAAATGCACACAGTGAAACACCTGAAGAGAACAACAAATGAAGATAAAGCAAAGCAATTAATGTTGGACAAAGCGTGATCAAAGTCAGGTGAAGTCTGTATGAAAGTATGCGGGCCAGCTCAGTGCCAAAGTACTTAGTCAAATTAGAATGCTTCACCATTAGGTCAAAACCATCTGCCCATGGGCCATAAACATTATCAAGTGACACAGCTGGAGCAAAAGGCAGCCTTCAAATTATACTAACCTTTACACGTGACACTAAAAATCAGAAAGATGGTTCCAAAGCAGATAGAGATACTTGTAAATGATTTTTTTCTTTGCCAAGTAGCATAAGTATCTACCACATGCTATCAGATGACAACAATTATATTAATTGTCTTTAATGTATCTTATGATCTAATAACTTCCTCAAAAGACTGAATGTTCATACACACTAGAAATGAAATGTAAATCATTACCCATATGATTCTATTTCAAGATTGCCTTCTGCTGTGATAGCAATGGGAGCTCTACGGACACATCCTGGAGTATGTAGGAAGGCATTCAGTGTCCAAGGAGGCTGCTGCTTCATCAGATGAAATACTCCATTTCAAACAGTGATCACTTTCTGATGTTTCAAACAATACACAGGACCACTGTACTAGTGACTGTATCTTACAGTAAAAGGACCATCTGTTTAAGCATTTTTTCCAATTTATTTTCTACTTTACTTACTCTTACTTCTACTTGTTCTTGAAGTGCCTGGGAGGAGAAGGGGGATGAACTCTTTAAAATTGTTACAAAACTTCTTTCCATATTTCTCATTGCTATGAATTGCAGCTTTGCCACATACTAAACAAATAAATCTTTTCTTATACTGATTTAAAATTTGCTATTTTCTAATGCACTGTAGTTTTATAGCTAAAACTGGATTAATATTAAAAATTGAATTTTAAAATTATTGTTTTAACTTAATTTTGTATGCTTTTATGACATCTTCTATCATTCTTGCCAGTAGATCATGTCTTTAAAGTTCTTCTCACAAGCAAAGGTAATCTCTTACAATCTTAACTGTTCTTTACCAGACCCTTTCAAGTTAATGTGGGCAAAATCAAATACCATAAACAAGACATGGGCATACTACATATTTATACAAGGCTACAGAATATTATCTTTTCTATCCTTTCTTCAATACAACTGAAAATCTGATTACTCTTTTTGACCATCCATGCTCAAGTGCACATTGAAGCAGATGTCTGCAATGACATGTCTGCAATAGCCCCTAGGTGTTTTTTGAGGAGGTAGCTATTTAATTCAAATTCTGACAGCATAACTGAAACAAATAAAAAAAATATTCATAGTTGCTGTTTTTTTTCTTTATCCCCATTATATTTTCTTATGCCTCTCAGTCTAAGAATTCTTACAGCTTTTTAATACAGATCCATAGTGATATATGTTTATATTTCTATATATACACACATGCTCACATAAAGATGTATTGCTATGCCTTTACATATACACATACAAACAGATTACAAATCTATACCCATACCAACACACACAGACACGTGCACAAAATGTTTTTTCTCTGCGTTTCTTCTAGTGATTTTTTTTCTAAAGCTGAACTAATTTCTACAGTGGCATCAATTCTCTCCATCTGTTACAGTTCTTGAGAAGCCAATTTTTGCATTCAGCTACACTTCTTGAGAAGCCCCTTTTACACTCATCCCGCTCCCTTTTTTTAAAGTAATAGCTATTGTAATTTTTCCAGCTGCACTTATAAGCATCAGGATTTTCAGAAAAGAGCATTATCTCATCAGTGCACCTCTGTAAGATGCTGCTTTCCTTGAAAGGCAGCACGGTCTAATGAATGGAACGGAGGTCTCGAAGTTAGAAGATTCTATATTTCTACTGTATCCCATACCAACAGTGTTTCTCATTTGAAACTTTGCTTTACATAGTGATGCATGCTTTTTCAAATGTAGTATGTATACCACTGAAATTTAGCTAGTACTTGTCTATAAAGTCTGAAGTAGCCGATTCTTAAATTGTAACTTTCATTTTTACCCATTCTTTCATACTAAATTCTCAGTGCTCAGCTCAGCTCACATTACAAGCCTGTGAATTTACAACATTATTTTGAGTTACTCTGCCACTTCAACATACAGACAATACAGCTTGTGAAAGAAGCAGAGGACAGAGAAGTACAACTGAGCTCATCTGCTTCACCCGCTATTGGAATTACGTATTTCAGAACAATATTACTAAAACACATAATCCGACTGTGTTTCTCTCAAAAGGCAGAGATGACAGTTCAGCATCATCCGCTGATCAACAGCATGTTATACTTCTTATGGATATTTTAAGAAAGGTCTGACATACGTAGCAGGAAGGCCAAGTAGATATATACTGGTGCCGTAATTTGTAAGATAAAGCTCTCACACCAGCAACTAGGTGTCCTTTTCGGGTCAGTAATACCGAAGAGGAATAACAAGATAAAACTTACACAGTCAAAGTATCAGGTGACCTGTCTGACAAACAAATGATGACAAGGGCTAAGGAAAAATAATCCTTTTCTTTATAGAAATAGGATGTCTGGAAGCTCAAGAAAACAAAAAGTTACACTTATATCATGTTCTAATGTACCACAAAATATTCAAATGCAGGTCAAAATTCTGTGAACATCATGTCTTTCAAAACTTGGAAAACATGACAAAGGAAAAGATTAATTTAGAAGATGAAATCATTCACAAAATGCAGAAATTTTATGGGACTTTTTGCAATTCCAAAAATCAGTTCTTCCCTTTGGAAAGTACAGATTGTGCTTCAAAGTTCAAAGGTATGTGTTGCTAAAACAAGTAGAGAATATTTTTGCACCTATTTCAGTAAAACTTCTTGATGAGAATATGCTGCCATTAGCATCTTTTGTTTAAAATGAGAATGGTTTGACATAAAATGCAACCAGCTGTGGGCAAATAATTCTGGAAACTGCTTGTGTTCTTACTGAAGAGACTACCGAGACTCCAGAACAAACCAAGACTTTGGTTACATTGTTATTGTTTAAGTTGGAAGTATGAAAAATATTTTGCTGCCTTCTTTGGAAAATGAAAATGTATGACAAAACGTTACAGACCATCTGTTTAATATATATCAAAACAATGTAGTTTAGTAATATGTGCACGCTGATAATGTTCTTCCTCTACAGGCTTTAGGAGAAATATTTTTTTTTTCCCCAAAAAAGTTAGTGTTGGGTAGAGATTTTAAAGACAGAAGAGGAAAAGACTGAGAAACAGCAGCATGTGTTTATAGTTCCATTGAGCCACTACATGAATAGCTGTCCTCAATTTGCATATGCTGATCTTCCCTATAGTTATGTAGTTCTCCATATAACTAACTACTCAGGATATTAAATTCCTTGGAAATAGTAAACAATTTAAAATTAGAATTATGTTTAAAAGCCCCTTACTCTTAAGTGCTTAAAGCTCACTTTAAGAGTTAAAAGTTGCAGGTAATGTTTCTTGTAATTTGCTAAGTTTACACAATGCACCTCATTTTTTTTAATAAAGAGATGAGAATTTATAGGGACTGGCATGATAGCAAACAAGACTGTCTATATGGATCAGTAATGGAAAAGGCTTCTTCATGCATGTAGAACAAAGCTGGAGACAGCTTCTGATTCTATTTCTAAGAACTCACTAATTAAGACTGAACTGTGCACCAGAAGAGACAGTGCTTTGAAAAAAATAAATAAATTCATATTCCCAGTTCAGTTGATTGGCCAGCTTCTTTCCAACTGTCTGCTGAGAAATATTATTGACATCTGGTGTTGCATACATTTGCAATAACTGCTCTAAAATTGAACATAAACAATGTTATTTGATAATTCTTATGACGCTTAAGAACCAGCAACCCCATGTATTAAATATGACCAGAAATTCTGACTCTTAATACCATTAGAGTTGACAAACTCTGATTACTACAAATGTAAATGTGCTAACCAAAGTTCACTGTAAAGTGTGAAAGTACAATGTTTTGTGGTGAACTACACGTGTGGGATGTAGACATGCATGCACACAGAACCAGCAGCTTTCAGTGCTTCTTATAATCTCATCACATAAGGTCCTAATCTCAAAAAGATTTACATACATTTCTAAATTCACATATTGTAAACTGTTTCACTGAAGTCAACTGTAAAATCTGGACTTCATTTGAGACAATACACAACAATTATGAAAGACAGAAGCACAAGTAACCAAAAAGAGGATGACATTGCACTTGGTCAGTTAGGGTAAAGTGTATTTCTTTTCTGTATAAAATTAATTGAAAAAAATCTCTTAGTTTGGCCACTACTGGTTAACTGATTTACCAGGTATGAAAATTAATTGTAAGAGAATCTTATGGAAATAAGAATTTCTTATAAAGAATGGATTTTTCTTATGTTTTATTAATTTAAAAGATAATATAAAGGTGATAAAACTAAGTAATCAGAGACTATACACCCTTCTTTAGTGCACTGAAATGGTATTTTAATCATTCATCAGAATAAGAGATAATTTAAACCAAACACAGTAAGAATGTTTGATGACACTGTGCAAAGGTCAAAACCAGAAACAGTTCACTGTGCTTTGTAAAAACCCCAAAATATCCCCCACAGTGGCAACGACCCTTCAACTCTGGGAAGATGAAAATACAGTTCACAAATATTCAAACAAGAAATGCATTCATTCTTATTTTGCTAGGTTGCCAGAGCAAAAAAATGAAGTACATTTTAGAAGGCATTATCAATGTCAATGCAAGATATGAAAAATCGTACTTTGTATATTCAGGAGGAATGTAGGTTTTCTATAAAGTTCCTTACCTCATTAGCTGTGTTGTGAGTTCCAACTATTCTGATAAAAGATGCAGGCTGTTTATCAAAAGTGATTGCTTGCCAGGATCTACAAAAAAGTCCAGAAAGACATACAAATATTAAACACTGTGACAACAGCTTGCAGTAAAATATACAGAGAATCCATTCAAGTGACAGTACATACTATTATCACTTAACAGGGCAAATAGAGAAACACTTTTAATCAAATGAACTTCCATCTCTCTTTGTTCAATTTTATTTTTAAGTGCCTTGACTCTGCTTATGTGCTTCCATACATACGTTATACTACTATAATTTGTATGCAGGAATAATACTCATACCATTGCTGAAAGTTAAGAAAATGGTAATATAAAAAAATAATTCAAAGTCTAAAACCCTTGACTAATATCGACTGTATTAGATAAACAAAAGATAAGGTAAATAAAAGTAAATGCATCCATCTGTTAACTACTCATGAGAAATCATTAGAGCTTGGTTAAAGAAAATGACAGCTCTAGTGGGACCCAATAAACTCCTCCCACTCAAAGTGGAGCAGTGGAGGCAGAGGAGCCAAGCTTCCCTTGTGTGGGCCAAGGTCCTTCCAGTAAATTATGAATGACATAAAGCATTCTTTGCAGTTCAGGTTGTGAGGATCTCCCCATCCTGACACAGAGGCAGTGGTGAGAACAGAACCATCCCCCTGAGCTGAAGTATAACTTTTTGGGCTAGACGGAGAACGCTAGAGGTGGATTGGGACCACTATAATCTTCCTTCCTCATTAATACTCTTCTGATCTGGGTGAGGTACAACACTTCAAGTATCCTAATCAGCAACTGGCAAAGGACCCCGATTGCTACTATACCTTCATGTGTGGAGAACACATTGAGAGTAAACCAGAAGAAACAAAAAAAATAATAGGAATTAGATATTTCAGTTTGATGCCAGTCTTCCACTACACGAGATTAGTACTTGAACATGGTAGAATTAAAATTACTTGATATTCATGAAACAGGAAAGCTAGATATAGAATTTAACTTTTTAGCAAAACTAGACTCTATCACAGAAGGCTTCAGTAATAAAATGTAGTTAAGTATAACTTAACTCACTACAGAAGAAAAAACATTGGATAGGTTTCCTGAGTGTGTTCTGAATACCTTCAGAAGTGTTCATATAAGAAATAAGGGACCAAAGCAAAACTGGAATAAAACACCACTCACTCCCAGTAGACTAGCCCAAAGCCTGGAAGTATGACCAGCTTGGCTGCTGACTATTTATCAGGCACTTGAATTTTCCCTTAGTAGGAAAACCTCTTCGTCACAAACATAGAATTTCTGGGTTTTATTTAGTTGACTATTACTTCTATCACTGCTGACAGGTTATATTTGCTGAAAGAAGATTCTGAACCCAATCAAGACTTAATTTCAAGTGGCTTACTGGAATTATTGCATGAAGTAATGGATGTAATTGGAGTTACTCATCATAATACAAAGGTGCAGTCTGTGTCAGATCTCAGAGGTACAGCTGTTATCTATCTAATGGCATAGTTTATTTATATCCCTCATGTGGCTACATTCTTCTTACTTTAAAGCTCAGGCTGTTTCTTCAAGCTCTAAATAAAATATAAAATGAGAACGGACTATTTTGTTTACTGTCTCAAGATCTGAAAGATTGCTATGATTTAAACATTTTTTTCCCTGAACAGGAGGCCAAACTCTTATTGAGTCTCCTCATATTATTCTAGTACAGCCAGTCAGTTAATCTTCACGGCCAAATGTAACTTGTTACCTTGAAGTACAGAGTCCCAAAGACAAGTGTCTGAGACAATCAGATTATTGCAATATTAGTTTTAATGACAAAGTATTGCCATAGTTTGGATTATGCATATGATTTCACATTTACATGCACACAATTTATACGAGTAGAGTGATGATGTAAAAATCAGATTTCCCTATTTAGTGGTGTGAAAAATATTCTAAAGCTATTATAAATAAAGGAGTTTAAAATCCTAAAGAAGCTATTAAGAACAGACTATGCCTTCCAAGCCTCTGCGGTAGAGTTTGTGTCCTGTGAAAAGAAAATAAGTTAATCAGGGATCACAGAATAGAATATA
The DNA here is from genome assembly GCF_018691265.1 of Tyto alba. NCBI lineage: Eukaryota > Metazoa > Chordata > Aves > Strigiformes > Tytonidae > Tyto > Tyto alba. The sequence goes on along the minus strand of NW_024881278.1, from coordinate 28,371,808 downwards.
AATGGGTCTGTATTTATTTATAGTACTTCTGAGCACCGGTCAAATACATACTGCAAGAATTCAGTGCAGATTTTCCAAAGATGGCAGTAAATGCCATTGTCTGTCTTATGAAGTGACAAGGAAGCTGATGCATCTATTTGGGAATACTGCTGAAGAGCTTGACGGATATTAGGAGGGGTTGAGAAAAAGGCCTCTGAAGATCCTTTTGACAACATGCTTCTAGACCAGCTCCTCCAGGAAGCTCTAAGTTCTTCCACTTCCCACTGCATTAGAAGTCCTTACGTTCTGCTACAACGTTGTTACTATGATTGGGTTATAACTACTGTTTTAATATTAAAACATGGTAGAAAATTGTAAAAAAACAATTCTTGAGGATGTGAGACTTGAAGGGAGGTAGGGTTTTCAATACGTTTGATCCTAAGAGTAACTATTGCTTTGGTACATGTCCATTTTATTCCTTTCACATCGGAAAAAGAAGGTAAAAATTATAGACAATTTGTAGCAGAGTTATTAAAATTCAAGAATATTGCCACTAGAAAATTAGTACTTGATGGGATAATGGGAAAATTAGGTCTCCTAGTTTATTTCCTTAGCAAAAAGAAAAAAAAAAAAAAAAACACAAAGTAGAAAACAACCCAAATGGATTTGGAAAAAGTCACTTTTGAAATACACAAGGCAAACATTTTTCACTAGAAAGTTGCACTGATTTTGACTGTAACAGTACATTTGAGAACATCAATATATATATAAAGTAATACCTCTCCAGTTCAAATAAAATTATGCAGCAAAGAGATAATTTATGCAGTGTAACTATTCACATATGGGAAGAGAGATTACTGACAGAACATTATCAAGGCACACGTACCCTCTTTGCATTTTTTGCTGATCTAACAAATTCAGTACGACTTCTATTTACGTATCAAGCCATAACAATTGCTCAGTGGTGTTCTTCGATTAAATTAAAGACATCACAGATAAAGCCTTAAGGTTATTTGTAATCATCTTCTTTAACTATTAGTTAGCTCTTCTGGTACTATTGTAATAACTTCAGTTCCTCTGTAGAAATTTTATTTTGCAAATTATTTTGTAGTCATGCCATTTGTGTAGTTGTGTCATGTGCATGTGCTTATTGTATACTCTCCTTACAAAAGCCAGTCCTTCTAAACTCAAAATCACTTCTGATGGTCCTTACCAAAATTTTCTTCAAACTTGACACATAGCTCTGATATTGATTCATACGTCCGTCACTATAGTCCAGGAACAGTGGCATGAAAACATATCAAAGGCACCTCATTTTTTGTCTGGGATTAGATACTTCTGTGTAATAGGTGCCATTCCTTCACTTTTATTCCTCACATGCCAAGCAAACAAATCTTTCAAGCTGGTGGAAATATTCTCACCTTCTTTACCTAGAACATGGTCATAAAGAAACTATCAGAACTTACTTCTCCCATAAACTGACATTGTTGTCTTTGGACTTTCTGTATTTCTGTACTCCTTATTAGTGACCCTATAACAAATTGATTTTTCAGTATAGCTCTTTTAAATGTTTAGGAAGTGTTGAGTATTTTTTCTGCTTTGGCATCTGTCTTGCTGGTTGATTCATTTTAGATTTGCTGCTCAATATACATGAGTCCTGGTCATAATTTTCACAACAGAAATAATCACTACCTCAAGCTGAGGTTTACATCTAGGAGAACACTCGGAACTAGCAGCCTACCTTAGATTTATACCAGGGTCCTCAAGCTGAAATGCAGCACTGCAAGCTGTTTGGCTAGCAAAGGTCCCCTGATACCACAGGTCCATTTTCCAAAAAGAAATTAGCCCTGTTACAGTCCTACGGTGTTTTATTTAACACTCTACATCTCACCTGAGCCACCCGACTTCTAACTCTCTTGTTCTGCCCAACTCCCCTAAGGAGATGCAGTAATGGATGATTAGCATTCCAAAGCCATGCTTGCATCCTGTGCGCCTGTCATATTTAATTACATTTTAACTATATTCGTCTTCTGTAATAGCCTGAACATAATTTAGATAATTATTTTTTGCTCTCTTATTCTCTGACTATGCCTGTCTCACTTAGAGTTCCTTGCAATGAAAATCACTTTCTCTGCTCAAACGTATAAACAGACTCTTGGGCCAAGTGCTTTCATCTCTCCAACAGCAACAGCTGTCACTGAAAACTCGATGGCTTTGTGCATCCCACAATCTCTTCACCATATTCTATTCCAAGGAAGAAGAAAATCATCAGAAACCCCTCCACTTTCATGTTTCTTTTTGTCTTTTTCTTTATTAGGCTACTGAAAGAAGAATGAAATAAATGCTGATGTCCAGGTAAATTATAACAATAGCTTGCTATTGCTTAAACTATCTATAGGTCCAAAATAGCAATTCACCTCTTAAAGAATTTAATGGCTCTTCTCAGCATTTGGAATCCTTGCCTAGTTATTTCTATGTAAAGCTGCTATCTTTCTAAAGATTTATTATATATAATAGGATATAAATAGTAACCCTTCCACCTTATTTCTTTCTCTTCCAGAAAGAACAAGTTAAGAAGTGGAAGCTTATCTTTTATTGGGGTTTCCTAATGAGCCACTGGCAATACAAAATACTATCACACTGTGGGATCGCCAGAAAAACACTGGTTATAGCTGAAGCCAAGTTCAGGCCAAAGATGCAAGACAAAAGAGAAAGCTGTTACATGTAACTAACATTCCTCAAGATGTAACAACCATACCATATTCATATCATGGCTTGCCTTAGGCTAAGTATGTTCATTTTGTGTGTGTACATTGTGTCTCCTCACATACCAAGGTGACACAATCTCAATAATTTTGTTCCTCGCTCCAAGAAGAAAAGCAAAGCAGAGTTGGAAGCAAATGTGGAAATGAACAACACACCCTAAACAATTTAGATGACCAGCAATTAACCTCCATTTTGCTTTCTAGTGCTTGTTGACACATGCCTCGTTCTATAGCAAGTGACAAAATGCTTCTTAGATTATTGGGAAGTGGACTTTTCCAACTGCGACTACATATTTTCTTAATGAAATTCAGCACTCACTATGATGGAATAGTGAGAAGATACTTGCAAAAGCAAATGAAATGAAAAGGAAAGAAGAGTTGTGTTGACTTTCCATATGTCAGTGTGGTGACTGGACTGATGTAAACAAGACTACAAGTAATTGGCATGTGATGCTGTCAAATAAAAAAACTGTGTAAACATGTAAGCAAGACAGCTGAGACTTGAGAAGTGCTGTAGTATGTTCTGCATGGCATGTATTACACCCCTTGTTTTATTAATGAATACCATACTAACCTCTACTGTGGAGCACCTACAGAATAAACACAGAAGTGTGCACTAAAAATGTTGTAACAGTTATTGTTATACAGACATTTTTCTTTATAAAATACCAAAAAGGTCTACAGCTACCTTATAAATTGCCTATAAATAACATGTTTTTCACCATAATAGTACTAAACAATAAAGGGAAGTAATACTCTCTCTACTGTTAAAGCTCTAATTTAACATATTAATTCAGAGAGTCAGACCCATAAAGCACAGAAGTCAAACTGGGTAGCTGGCCCAGCCACCCCCTTTCCACCCAGCCTCGCAAGCCACTGAGGGTGAAGATAATGTATGAGAAAGAAATGTTGAGAGGAATCAAAGGTCATCTACATTTTGCTTTTAAAATTGAAGTCAAATTAAGTGCGGTTCTACCCCTGGTCTACCTCAACTAAAACCTCAGACCTAAAACTGAGTTTCCATCTATTCTGCTGTCACCGTGACAGCACTCTCTCCAAAGCTGGCCCATCAAAGGTGGTACTTCTAAGGAAGCAAGGAAGGTGCAAGCTAGAAGTAACAGCTTTCTCTCTGCAGCTCTTAGAGACAGAGGCAAAAATCCACCTTATAATGCATCTTGGTTATATTTATGCTATAGTCCACTGATGAAGTAGCAAATACATCTGAATAAAATTTGTAGTTATCTCTTCTCTATGATTGGTCCTTCCTAATGTTGAATGTAGTAATTATTTTTCTAACTAAATGTAGTAACCAATTTTCAAATATATCCGCATGCCAATGTAGGCATCCAGTAGCGTTTTTGTACTGCATAAGTCATGTACTCATATAAATTACCTTGCTCACACATTTTTTCAGTTTCAACAGGCTTTCTGTACTTACAGAAATAAAGTTTATATTTTAAAATCTTACATAAAAAGAAATTATTGGCAATTTGGTGGCAACTGTCTGGCGGAACACCATGAGCCAAATTTCTATGCTATATCAAGAACTGTTCATGTAGTATCTGCACATACATCCTTGGGTTATGGCAGTGGTGGCAGACGGGGGCTGTGAACTTGACTAACTTGCCCTATGAGTTCATCTTACATACTTCTGTCTACACCAGAACACACATACAAAAGACAAGCTTGCACAACCCTAGAAGCTCAACTGTTTTTGTTTTGCTTACTCATGACCAATAGTTATTACCTCTGCTGTTCATGTAGATATCAAAGACATGAAAAGCCACCCAACACATTAACATACCCAGTAATACAACTAGTGGGCTGCTTTTAACTTTGAAGACTTCTTCCCCCCATTATCCTGCAACAGACTGTAAAATATTTTTATTATATGAAATTTCATACAAATGGAATAGTTGATTAACAGCAAATATATAAATAGTACTTTTAGAGATATAAGACAGAATCATGATCCTTATTAATCAGTTCCTTGGCAGCACGTAGACTAACACTGTATTTATCGTGCTTCTCTCTTACATTCCCTTGGGTGTGATTTCACGGCCCACTCGTAAAAACTTCACATTTGCAACAACTGCCCTTCTATTACTGTCGATAACATCTAATTGACATGTCAAACCACCAAGGAATGCAGTAAATTGAACTACAGCCCCTAAGAAGAATAAAATAGTGGAAAAAAAAAGTAAATCAGCATGTGCCCCTTCATAACAGCAATACAAATATATTGAGGTTTGCTAATGGAAGGGAGGAAAACTGTACCCCTTTCTCCAACCACACTGAAATATCTATTAACCTCAAGGTCAGAAAACAAAGCCTTGCAACCTCAGATTGAAACTCACCTAGAAAAAAACTTGAACCTACATCCATGACTGCAGTAATTTTAGATAGGAAACTAAAGTGAACTAAGACAGACAAAAATAACAAATACAGGTTTTGTTCTGTTAGAATGTTATAGAACAGAGAAAATGTAGCTCCCCTCTCAATATTTTCTGATTAACTAAATTTTAGTATTTAATTTGTAACTCTGTACCTTAAAAATTTATAGACAAACAACTGGGTAAAATTCACAAATACAATTTTAAAAACAGAAAACTTGACTCATGATGAAAGAGCACAAAATAAAGTCAGGCAAAACTTGTTTAAGTAGCAGCTGAGGCAACAGGAAAAAGGCAGAATAACTTTATAAATATGTAGTTGAAGGGTATGAAACCATTAAGAAATAAAAATTGGTTTACAGGGATACAAGAAAAATAATGGAATGAAATTAGGTAATATGATGTTCAGTACTGGCAGTGAGAAAAAAATTCTTACTGTGGGAACTTGGTGTGATAGAAAAGCAAAGACCAGAATGGAAGCACCATACCTGCCAGTATATGACAGAAACTGATGGAGCATTATTCTAAAAAAATACACCACATAACACATAGCGCAGAAATCCCCAAAGGATGAACCTAAAGATATAATAATTCTTCCATTTTGTGATTCATGGATATAATCTGTCCTGGTAAAAACATTACTGTGAATAAATTAGTGGCTTAATACTACATATATCTCAACATAGGATACTAGTACTTAAGACCATACTTGTTTTGCCCAGCATAAGCAAATGTGTACTTTTCAGAGTTATAATGCAATTAGATCCTGAATATCAACAATCTAATTAGGTCAAATCTCTATATTTGATGCGTTAGTAACTGGCTGGTCTCTTGACTATACAAGTAGATGTCAACAGTTCCTATATTTAATGGCTTTCCCTGTACGAAAGGGCTACATACACTGTCTAGTTCATGACCCTTTGGGCATCTCCTATTCATTGGCATATTAGATGATGTTATGCAACACCGAATTTCAAAGTAAATAAATACAACTGCAAAACAACAGTTCATGTATTAGGCATTCCTTTCTTATCTCTGGCAGATAAATGGGACAGTTTTGCTGGAGGCATCTATAACCTAGATAACCTTTCTGTAGTAGTATTTATTTATAAAGGTGCTGAGTGTGCATGTCTGTGGGTGCCTGCATGCACATTGTTATATGCATGCAGATCCTGTGAGGGGACATCGCCAGGAAAGCTGGCCCAAAATGACCAAAGTGATATTCCACACCATATGACATCTGCTCAGCAATAAAAACTAGGAGAAAGGAGGAGGAGGGCGAGCATTTGTTATTACATTTGTCTTCTGAAGCCCTACTTCACAAGAAGCAGCTGGACATCGGCTGCTGATGGAAAGAAGAGAAGAAATCTTCTGTTTTCCTTTGCTTCCATGTGTGGCCTTTGCTTTTTCTTCATTAAGTTCCCTTTATCTTGACCCACAGCGCCTTCTTTCAGCTTATTTTCTCCCTACCATGTCCTGCTGAGGAAGGGACTGGTAGAGCAGCTTGGTGGGCACCAGGCATCCAGCTAAGGTCAACCCACCACAGAATATTACAACTTGGTGAAGGCAATTCAATGTACTGCCATTGGCTCCTTCCATGATATAAAAGCAGTAAACCACATTGTTGAGTCCTTATCCAAAAGCTGCAGATTTGTTCCTGTGATGACTGGAAAAAAACTCTTTGGTTAGCAGGATGCAAGAGAGGAGTAGTATTCTCCTCCTAGTAAGAAAATTAGGATTTCTGTTACATTGAGGAGAGTTAGCAATAGTTGACAAAGGATACCTGTTAAGACAATAGGATTTTCCAGAATTGCTTAATGTTGTAGGTCAAATTGGGACCCAAATGTTTATGGGGGGGAATATATTTAAATATTCTTAGCCTGCATGAGCAATCAATCACAGAAGGAGGATGATAGAATTTACAAATATCTGAGAGGGGCAAGATACACTGAGGTAGAGCTGAACAACAGAATGAAGTTAAAGGAATAAACCTACTAAGAGCAAGTTTTCTTACACTATCAAAGCTTCTCCATGGCAAATAACAGAAGGTTGAACAGGTCGTATCTTTAAGTGAGGCTGACAACTGAAAACAATGGTGTTTGTTGTAAGACAGAGCAACAGCCAAGATATCAACTACAGTTTATAAGACAAAATTAATGCTTACACATTAAGCAAAATTTAATTCTGGCAAAGCATTATGTATATGGTTTAAAAGACACAGTGATCATTTCACATTATCTTCACATTTAGCCTTCATCTCCAAAGTAGGGTTTTATACCAATAAAACATGCAAAGTATAACTAACTCACCATCTTACTGACCTTTAATATTAAAAACTGACCATAGTACAATCAAGCAAAATATATCAATGTAGTCATGATATAATTCCCAAGGAATACATGCATTTCCTGTATCTCTACACTGTAAGGAGCACTTATAGACCCAGTAGGTGTTACTGCAGAAATGGGCTGCTCAGGTATCCATCTCAGTGTCCCAAAAATCTTACATTCTTCAATCTCAGCATGCATTTCCTTGTAATTATCTTATTTTCAGAATTTTTTTTCAGCACCCTTAAACTTTTCAAAAGGCATAAAGGTTTCACATTTTACTAAACATCACAGTGTTTATATCATCTCATTTCCTTTTTAGTCTGTCAGAGATGACAGATTGTCAAGAAGAAAGAGTACAAAGAGGAGAGGACAAATTTTATGATTAACCTCAAGCACAAGAATACGTAGATCAGGTCTTGGAGCTTCAGTATCCAGGAGTGTCCCCCTACCTACAATATACACATCGTATTTACCAACTTAACGTTGGTTCTACACAACCTAATTCATTAACACTGGTGAAGTATTTTTAGCTGTTTTGGTGGCACTTGCTGAAAAGAGGCATGGTACTATGTTCAAGTAAATGCAGAAGAAAGTCAAGTGAAGTTGAGAATAACGATGTTTTAAAATGGAACCAAGGGAACATGTTCTCAGAACCAAAGTCTGAATGCTTCTATAATCTGGTCCATGGGCTCAAGGAAACACAACTCTGTTTTGAATTTCAGTGTTTGTATAAATCTATCCTAACAACAAGCAGGAAAACCAGTATTAGAATAAGTAATAGTATCTCAGATTCTATTGTGTTCTTCCCTCCCACATCCCCAGAAAATATTCTGACCACTACACAATGCTGTGTCTCTGGAATAGTAAAAATTAAGAAAAAGAAAATGGACTGAGAAAGTCAACAGACATTGAAGTGCATGTGAATCTAGTCAATGAGTATGTGAAATATACAACAAAAAACCTAAGAAAGGGTTGATGTCTCAGATTGTGAGATTTACCATAAAACATCAAAATGCATACAAAGTAACCAGTGAAATAGTTTAAAGTAAATTCATATTGTCATTAGGAAAAAACAAGTAAAACTACAACAAAAACTACTGAAAAGCTCTAGAAACTTGGTGCTCAAACAAAATCTCAAACGTGTGCAAGTCTCCACTCTGTTGCTCAGTGGACAGTGAACAAGAAAAGTCTCTGTGTCAGAAGGGAAAGCAATGCTGAGCACTATGCATGGAAATGATGCAGAGGACAAATCTGATTATCCTACCCATGATTTTGCATTGATAACTTCTAAAATAAATGTCATCAACATATGCAAATTTGACAAATCAACTGTAACTGTATGTTGGATTAATATGTTTTTAAGTCACAGGCATCAAAACAGGAGGCAAGAAATCTACAGGAACATTATGTCTCAGACCATTAAATGGCAGCAACAGCATGTGATGAAAGCCCCATGGCGTATCATCATCATGGTAATTTACACTACTTAAAAGGTAGCGCAAAATCCGTGATTCTGGCAGCAGCTGGCCTTGCTCAGATTCAGTTGGGTTAAGTAGTTGCAAATATGAATATACAGATGAAAGAATGGCTAGTAGTCGTGGTTTGAGCCTGTTCGGCGACCAACCACCGCAGCCGGTCACCCTCCCTTCCCCCTCCCCACCTGGGAATGGGGGAGGGAATCAGAGGGCTGAAGGGAGACTCACAGGCTGAGATAGGAGCAGTTTAATAATGGCAATAAAACGAGAACAATGATGATGATAGGAAAAAAAGGAAATATATAAACAGGCAATGTACAGTGTAATTGCTCCCCACCCGCTAACCAATCCCCAGCCCGTTCCCGGCCAGCGACCCCGAAATACCAAGATCCCACAGTCGCAATCCTGGAAGCGAGAGAGAGAGAGAGAGAGAGAGCTCCTTCCCCACCAGCCCTCCTCTATATAGCGAGCATGATGTTCCATGGTATGGAATATTTCACTGGCCAATCAGGGTCTGGTGCTCTGGCCGTGCTCCCTCCCTGCTCCCTGTGCCCTTGCGCACGGGCAGGACATGAGGAGTCGGAGAGTCCTTGAAGTCTCGGTAGCAGCTGAAAACATCAGTGTGCTATCAGAATTCTTCCTATACCAAACCCAAAGCTAAATCCAAAACACAGCACTCATCTAGTCCCTGAAAAGGAATATTAACTCTGTTTCAGCCCAAACCAATACACTAGTGCAGAATATGCAAGAATGAGTGCACCAGCCAGAAACCAGCCAGACCGTATCCTATCCACTGTCACAACATGGAAAACAAACCCCTACCTGGTCAAACCAAACATGCTTTATGAATAACAACCCAGGAAGTAAGATAATCAGGAAATGAATAAATAAATAAATAAATATTGTCTGAATATCAGAAACATATTTGGGGGCTGATAAAACAATTAAGACAGCCTCTCTCCACTTCACTGCTGTCTTTTCCCTCTTCAAAGCAGAATGAAAATGTATTTACTAAAATCCCTGCCTGTATCTAGCACTTACAGTAGAAGCAGTGGTTATCTGTAAAGAGTGAGATCTAGTTTATACTTAAAACATAATCTCTTATAATAAGAATAACTTAGAAGTTTGCTGTTTTATCACAGAAACTTTAGAAAGCCATCTGGCAAGAATCAAAAAGGCAAAGCCATTGGGAAGTTTAATTTCTACTGAAATGTCAGTGTAATAATAAATTATAGTAATTATAAAATAATTATAATAATTAATGACAGGAAACAAATATTTGCTCTGATTTTTATTTTAAATAGAAGACTGTGCAACAGATATTTTACAAATACTTAATTACCACTATTTATTTTCAAAGAAATTCAAAACCAAAAAGTGCTCACAAATGCATTAAAATTGAATTTAATACTATGAAAAGCCAATATAAACTTCATGCTATTTAGCCAAGGCAAGTAGAAAACCAGGCCTTATTGTAAAGCACTATCAACAGAACAGCATAAGTAGATTATGCACTCCTGAAGAGTAAGGCATATTCTCTTCAGGGTTTATATTACTGTTTGAAGTATTAAAAAAAACCCAACACCAAAAAACAGCTAAAGTGAATACAAATTCAGTAACACAGGAATCAAGTGACCTATTCCTAGAGAACACTATGCAGGTTTGGAGACCTCCCTAGGAATTCACCTTTGTGGACTAAGGGTTTAAAGTCCTCTCTCTGCTTATACCCTCCAACCCAGAAAAGAACAAATGTAATTCGAGCTCATCAGCACAGCTTTGCCCTTTGCAGAGGCTTTTTTATAAAGCTATTTGTGTGTATTAGCATTATACTTTGGGATAATTATTATTTCGAGTGTCCTTTTCCTCCCCTCACAAAAATTAATTTTTTTTGATGATATATGGCAAAGTAATAAAACATACTTCTATTTATATTGTTACTTTGACAATTTTTACAGGCCTTGAAAGAGTCATTCAAGTCTTTGATGGCATGGAATTAAAATCCAATACCTAAAAGAAACAGGCAATGATACTATGGCTGTCCTTTGGTATGGCTTATTTTCTCTGAGGCAGAACTGAGCTAACAAACTGATGTCAGAGTTACTGTGATGTTTTCTTCATTCTCCTCACAGTAATGCACATTAAGAGGAGCTGAGAACATGCCAGTCACAAGGCAAAGCGGAGCAAAGCAAGGCTTCAATGCATCTGGCACATGCAGAGCTGCAATTAAGGGAATGGCAAAACATTCAAGGGAGACTAAGACACTGCAGTTTGCAACTCCTTGCTACTCTGTTCAAAAGATCCATGTATATTCGTGGCTGAAAAGCAACCACAAGGAACTAGAAGGTTGAAGTGAAAAAAAGACAAATTAACAATTTGAAAACCTTCTTGTGATCCTGAACCACTGGTATGAAACATAAAAGAAGACAGATCTTCCTTCAATCAAACTAGACTCAGCTAAAATAAAAGCTACCAAATGAAACGTTAGATGCAGTTTCCACACTTCTGAGAGGCTCCTAATGCTCTGAAATGGGTTACAACTCTGGTTTCTCTCTGTGAAACCTTAATTCTTTGTGCTTAATAAGGCACACCTGTGAACCTGGAGCCTCTTTCTTCTTTTGCCTTACTAGAATCTTTCAAAATGTGAGCGTATAAACACAAGGAAAAACATGTACTTCAGTGCCTCTATCATTCAGAACTTTTAAGCTCAATAATTACACAAAATAACCCTTTATATCTATCTGACTTGCTCCAGTAGGCATTACTAGCAGCATAATGAACAGATTAATGAGAACCCTCGGTTTATATTTGTGAAGTGAGATTTGAAATTAAGCTTAACAATATAGCAATTTCCTAGACATCTTACTTGAATATATTTTATCACTGTATTGTATGATAGAGGCTACAGTGAGTTTTGCAACTCTGAATGAGGCATTTGGATTTCAGAGTTGCTGTGAAATTTTCTACGTGTAAAATAGGATGAATCCATGGTTAAAATATACTCTGTTTGACAGAAGAGGTACAACAACAGTTTTGCTGTGAAATTAGCTTCATGTAAAATAGGATGCAGCATGGTCACAATACTCTGACATTACAGGTACAAGAGTAGTTCCTTTTATCCTGTTCCACGCTGCCACTTGGGAGCTCAGGAACGAGACAGGATTAAGGATTATACAAAAATTGGGAAAAATGTGATTTTCTCATTCTAGGTATGACAGGACAATAGATGTATGTAATACTGATGCAAAGCAACAGAAAAAGTGATCTGAGTATATGGGCAGTTGGAAAGGCAAGAGGGCTGAGAAATGTTCAGGATGTTTTATTATGAGAGTAAACTGTCCTATGAAAGTGGTTAAGGAGAATAACGATGGATGAAAATGGATGTGAGGGAATTCTATAGATGGGATCATAGAGTGAAGTGGAGGAAGTAGAAGAGGACAGGAGAAAAAAGCTGCTGTTTGTGGCTAACTATAAGGAACTACAAATATGAGTACGTAACGTGCCACACACATTTAAGAGGAAACGTAGTCACACACTTCCAATATTATCTCTACAGCAAAAGAAATAATAACATCATGATAGAAATTAGCCTGATTTCGCAAAAATATGCCCAGAAAAGAAAAATCCAAAGTTGAGTTTGCCACTAACATTGTGTAAAGCCAAAGTATTTTCTCACTTGAAATCCTTAGACAACATGGAAAACATGCTCAATCCATCTGAAAAGTGGTTTAGAACTGTTAAGTCCATGATCTAGATCTCTCTAGGTGTTCTTTACCTATGATTTATTATCAAAGGAAATACAGCAGTGCCTGAAAATTGGAAATGAACATAGTACATCATAGGATAAAAATATGAAATACCAGACAAGAGCAGTTAACTTCAAAGTTGAAAATTATTCTTGAAAAATCAATCAGAAGGCAGTTAATAGATTTTGTTAATGAGTCTTGCATCCACATCCCAAAGGGCTTTTCATGTGAAAGTACTAATTACATTCATACAAAAAGTATAGAAAAAAAAATTTGAGGGGAACTGAGCTGAGAATTTAGGATTTGAAATAGCTATGATAAAAAGATAATAAGCAATGGAAATGTGAAGTTAAGTTTGGAAGTTTTTAAGTATTTACTGTAACAGCAGAATCCTCTGAATAACAAAGAGTCCAGCAGGGAAAAGGAAAATAAAAAAGATATAATGCAATATGTTATAAAACTTCTGAAGTGAAGTCATGCCCTCCAGCAGAAAATCATAAAACTGTCCCAAACCAGTCATGGAGACAGTTGATACCAACTGCCTTACAAATGCCCATTGATAAACAATATTCATTGTCTCCCAAACTCTATCAGAGTATTAGACCCTTTTTTTCCTATTAAGGAATTGAACATGGTATATCTGCTGCCAATGGATCAGATCCATTTCACAATAACTACTTTAAAGAATGATACTGAGATGATAACTGTCATGATAGCCTGTTTTTGTATTTGTCTTTACAGGGCTTATTTTATCAAGTGTCATGAACTCTGAGGTCTGACTCCTACTGGCCTTTGGCATCTTCTGTTTTTCATTTGACTTTCAGACGCTTTGTCAGCAAATTCTTCCAACAAGTGCAGGTCTCTATTGTTCGACACTAACACGCTCAGGTCCACTTATCATAAATGTTTTAAAAAACAGAACAAAACATGACCATTTTTCATTACTGTCATACTGTAGAGAAAAACAGCTTATTGTGGAGAAGGAAAAAAAAAAAATAGCCTCCACAGAGCATTTGAAAATTGACAATTACACAACCCGTATGCATTAATTGGCTCTCACTCGGGGAAGGTATGCAAGCTTCCCCTGTGAAGATAATAGACATCCAGTTTCTGTCTTCGGCCTTTTAAAAGTGTGAGAATAGGAGGTGAGGAGTAGCCTGTCAGCTCCTGTCTTTGAGCACTGAATTATTAATTTACACAAAATACTACATTAAAAATACCATTAAACCAAGCCAAAGCAGCATACTGATAGTTTAAAGAGGAAGATCACGCTTCAAAAGACTGCAAAAAACAATATATGCTATTTAAACATAATTTAATTTTCTCATAGTTTTGTTTGCCACTTACTGATTATCAAAGGTGTCTGTTGAGGCCTGTGTTTGCTACCTTTACAGTTCATCCTACCCCTTGTACCAGAGATTCAGCAAAATGAATTGAAGACCTCACGGGACTCTTGTAAGTCAGCATGCCAATGATTTTCACAAAGGACTGTAACTCCATTGAAAAATCGGGTAGGAAGTGAGCCAGGCAGCAAACAGCAAAGAAACATCTCTTATCCACATGTCTTTGAAGACAGGAAAGTGAATGGAGAATATTACTGGAAAAGTAAGTTTTCTCACTGCAAGTATTCTGTCTTTTCAAATGTGGGCCCCTATGAAATTCTCCCATGTTTTAACTCCATGCACTTTTGTTTGCTACTGCAGCATATCCTACACAGAAAAGCAAGTGAGTTATTTTTCCGGAGTCTACTGTAGTATATTAAACCCAGAACTATTGTCAGAAAGAGTAAACATGGATTTCAAGACCTTATTAACCACTTAGTCTGCACTCATACCTCCAAAATTTGTAAGAGAAACAGACATCATTTGGCATATTCTTTCTGGCAAGAATTCATATTTTAGCCTGACACAAATACATCTATAATGGTTCTTAGTTGACTGTTGCTCTGACAGGTACTTGTAATCAAACATAGTCCCATGCAAGGACATACCTACTTCTCATTTTCTTTAAACAAAGACACATAATCCTAAGTGATGATAATTTTTATTCCAAGGTAGGATCAGTCCTTTTTGGGCCACGATGTCCAAGTATTCAAAAAAATTAGAATTTGTTCAAGACAAAAAATAGTTGCAAAATTTGACCACATTAGGAAAAGATATCTTTCATTTTTTCCAGGTGAGAGTGGCATTCATAAACATACAGAGAAGAAAGAGATGAGGGTATTGTTGCTTTCACCCCATTAAACTGTGGTCTGGTTAAGGCAAATTACTCAGGGCGGGAATCTAACTGTCTGCCTAAACCTGACGATGAGTCAAATCCAGGCACAGTTTGATTCTTGCTTTTCCTGGAGGAGTGCCTGAATCACTTGACTAAAAAGCATTCAGAGGCAGATTTCTCTCTGTTGGAGCTGTGCTGTTTGAGTAAAATACCAAAGTTATCCTGGTAAGGGAAAGGACAGAGACAGGGGAAAAAGAGTAATCTCTTGCATCCAGCAGGAGTATCTTTACCATTACACTATCACAGTAAACCAGACAAACTGTACCATCTTTGCCTTACTACACCATCTGTTAATTTTGGTTAAAATCCAACTCTTCACCTCCTTTGTTTGTTGTTGTTAAAATTATATAAAGTGAAAATAACTTGCTTGCTTGCATGGCAAAAAATCCATGTTTTCACTTTGTTCTGAGATGCTTTTTTTTTTTTTTCTTAACTTATAGGAACTACACCAAAAAGTCAGTTGTTCTTCACATATTCCTACCAGTGACTGGTTCAATTTTCTCTTCTTCTTTAAGATGTCTCCATCACCATATTAAAACCTCGCCCAACAATTTTAAGTGAGAGCCTTAAATCAGTGTGTGAGTCACTGAACGATAATGTCTCTTCCATTCTACATTCACCTGGTTTTGAGCACTAAGAGCATGGCTTTCTAGGTCATAATACCATGTTTCAGTAAAATAAGTGGTCCACCTCTGACTATGCAATTATGATCCTCTGTGCTTTACAGACCAGTCCTAACATTTGTAGCATTCTGCACTTACATAATATTTTATATATTTATTTTACATATTTAATATATAATAATATCTAATACATAAATATATATTATTGTACATGCTTATTTTTCTATATCATATATATACTTATTTATATAGTATTCAGAGCTATCACCCTGCCATTATAATCAAAGCAGTTTTTGAGCTGAAGTCATTTCAGCATTTCTGCAAATCCTACTTGACAAGAAAATTTAACATATTTAAAGAGTTTTATTTTCTGTGGTGGTGTGACTGTAAAGAAAAAAAGGAGGCCAATTTGATGATCATAAATGCCAAGAGATTTAAATTGAACATGAAAAAGTGCTGTCAAATTCAAAGAAATCACCTGAAAATTGAGGGGGATGGGGAAGATCACAAACCCTTCAACTTATCTCAGTTATAGATGATACAGTATTTAAATGTAACTGCAGAGGATAGAAAACTTTCAGAGGAGTAAGATCTTTTGCAAATTGATGCTTTTTCTTTACCATTTTCTAGTCCTTGTTAAACTGAATTGTCCTGGAGTCCACTGAGCTTTTGTAATTGTAAGCTTCAGGATCAGGTCTTTGTATTTATTTAGAGCAGATAGTTACTGACAGCGGTAGGACACTGTAAATCTGCAGACCTCAGGATTAAAGACCGGCATTTTGCCAGCTTGATGCCTATCTGTCAGAGCAAGTTAGGCAAAATGCAGTTCTCTAATCCACATAAAAATAGTACCTGCAGCCACAACTTTGAGAACTTCCAGAGCACCTATGTTTTGAATCAAGATCTTGAAGTACATCATAAGAAGGCAGCTATCTTTATTTCAGGGATGCACCTATACTTGTCCAAGGTTAAGGCTTTAAAAAGAAAAAAGTGTGGTTTGAATATGGTGAGTAGATACTTGAACTGGGCAGTCAATCAGTAATTTCACCTGTACTGTGCATCCTTAAGCAAGTGTTCCTTCCGACTGTTACAGGCTATTAATATCAAAACGTATAAGGAAAAAGTGCAAATAGATTCTGATTCTGAGTCTCTCTGTCTCTCTTTTGTGGTTTCAGCCTTTTAGTGTTCCCACTGCTGGAGGCAGACAAAAAGATGAATTTTATCTATTATGCTGAGATGCCTTTCAGAATGATTAAATCTCCTTTACTCTTTCTCCAGACTTGCAGGCAGAACCCAGGTTTTTCTGCTCATCAATATGCTGCCCTTTACAAACAGTGAAAGGACATGTCAAGTCCTCCTTCATCAACACATCTTGACCACATTATAACATGTTTGAATTGCACTATTTGTTAAGAGATGGAATATAAACTTTAGAAAAACATGTTTCAGCAGTGTTGCTAGAAAGGACTAAATAACTCTCTTGCTTGATGTGACAAATTGAGATACATCTCTGAATTTGTAAAATCGATTCTGTTTTGGTTGGCAGAAATACAGGATGGGTGGGGGCTGTTCTCCTATGAGCTGATGACTTCCATTTTGGAAAGAAAGTATATCTTACGGAAAACTGACTCCAGGAAAATGAAGGAAATAAGATTTTTATAAGTCTGAGCTTTCTTGGGAATCAGCCAGGAGATCATATAATATCACTGAATGCTGAGCATACCTGACTTCTGGATATGTAATGTATAAATTTGCAGACAGTCTTTTCAGTCCCATGACAAGTATCTGGGTCATTCTTTTCTTAGAATTAGAACTATCAAATGGTTTAAGAAGGCTATCAACACTGAATTATTCTTCTGTAATAGAAGGATGTGTTTTATCACCAGAACAAATAATTGCAGAAAAGCCAATGGAGAGCATATATGTGGAGACTATTCATGCCCGATTTCCCCTGATTTAGGTATATGAATGAAAATGAAAGTTTTTCTCTATTTTTTATTTCTTTTAAGAAGCATGTTTTTCTATGGAAGGGTCCTGTTCAAAGGCAGAGTGGTCAATGAATGTAAATCAGGTACTCTGCGTTTGAACAGAGACAAGGTCAAGCTTAGTTAACCAACCTGTTATAGTTTGGTCCCTACTCTCACTCTCCCCACCCCCTTCAAATATGGTACAATACATGTATGTGCTTTGATAAGGAAGAAAGGCATTTGGTTAAGAAAATCCTTTACCAAGCATGCACTCTTTCCTTTCCTACCATGTTTCACAGGGTGGGGTGATCACAAAATCAAGGGTATGGTAGGCATACTGTTTCTGAGAATGAACAATCAAACTGATTGTTTGAAGATCTAGTAGATCTAGAAGATGTGGATCTTTGGAACTTGATTCTGGTTTGAAAGTCCAGATATTCAGTCACACTAGAAGCTGTTATATCCTAAAGTTGTATTTACAGGGTTCTAGAGTTAATAATCTACAGGTTATTTAATGATCATTGTTTTCACAGTCAAAAGGTCACCTATGTAAGTACTGAATTAAAGGATTAAAGAAAAAAAAAAAACAGTTTACAATTCTGACTTTGTGCAAATAAGTGGACAAAATTAAACTCACTTGCAGGAAATTTTTGTGCGATCGGCCACCATAGTCCACTGCTGCTGATTCGTTGAAACTTCAATGTAGTAGCTGTAGCTCCGATCATCGCAGTCCCAAAGTAGCAACCTAAGTATGAAGAAGTTGTTGAGTGATATGTAAAATAAACATTAAACCAAGCTGCTTAAGTTTTCCCGTTCTTTATTTCCTCCTCTTAGTCCTTTATAAATTTAGCTGCTTCTTTTGGAATGTGCCTCTAACACTCAACAAGGTCTTTACTGTTTCTTTCATCTCAAACTTGAGTGCCTCTAGTATTATTATCCTAAGGCCTGTAATAGACTTACAGACTTAAAATAACTATCTTACTAACACTAGTCTATTGCATCCATCTAATTAGTTTTCACTTATTTGGAAGTCAACAAATGAACTAATTTATTTGGCATGTGGCATTGCCAGCTTTAAACCTAAATTAAAGATCTGTCTGGAAAAGTCAGTTTAGGAGGGGAAAGAAAAAGATGATGGTGACTAAAAAGATTACACTGTCTTAACTGTATTCTCTTTTTTTTTTTTTGGTAAATAGATTAGAAATATTAAAAAAAAAAGGCAAGTAGGAAAATGGGAATTCTCCGTCCTGGTTCATCATAATATGAGGAAAAAGGCAGTGAACTGTTAACCAAACTGCTAAAATCACAGAAGATAAAGGAAGAATAGAGGTCTCAAGGATTCATTCCATAGTCATGCTAACAACTACGCAGCTCTTTGGGAAGGGCTCAAAATGATACACTGAACAGTCTTCGCTTTCCATACCTGTCTCACAGAAAGGAAGGTTTATAGCATCAGGGATGTGATTTAACCTAAGTATATCATTCTCAAAAAAACCATCTGGCAAATGTTTGGGTTTTTTTTTTTTTTTTTTTTTTTTTTTTTTTTTTTTATATGGAGATGACCTCGCTGTGTAAGAGATATTTGAAACCTCAACATCATTCCTCAATTTCATTTTATTTCTAAGGATATGAATTAAAGCAAAACACAGAGCCTTGCATCTCCTCTCCCCCTCAGTAGATGGGATTGAGATACATGCACTTAAGAAAGGTATCCAGCACAGAATGCCTTTTTTAGCAGAAACCATGAAAAATTCTAGCCAGCATGTTTGCAAACCAATATGAAGCATCCTCTTTTCCAATGAAGCATCCACAAATTACAAGAGGGTGTTTATACAACTTTATTCTGGCCAGTCCATTGCCCCTTTCAGGCGGATACTTCTGTAATTTCTTCATTAGAAGCAGTTAAATGTTGTCCATATTTTGATTAATATATGTGGTTTTGCCTACATTTTGCGTAAAACCCTTGGCTGGTGTCATTCTACTGATTAGCAGGGTAAGGTTTAGAAAAACTAATTGCTGCTCTTACTGTTTTCACATAAATGCAATGGTAAATGTGATATCAAAAACAAAATTTCAGAAATCTTTTTTATTTGAGTTAGAGGTGGAGACAAATCCAGTGTGCTGCATTTACCATTCCCTGAAATAATGCTCTCTCATCAATCTATCCCAAGTTTTTGAATTACAATATTCTAAGTGAATAATTCACGTTATATCTGTCATGGAAAATTATGTTTTTCTGATTTTGTTTTTGTTAAAACTCTTACTCTCTAAACCTTTACTCAATACACCAGTGGAAAATAAATACTCTGCTGCAATATATTGGCTGTTACCAACTGATTCTGTCTCTTGATCCTTAGGTTCTTGTCAAAGTTAGCTAACACTTACTAGGATTACTGCTTAAATCTGGCTATTTGTTAGAGAAGCAAATGAACCTGCTGTATTCAAATTGGCAAATCATAGCTAACTATGCAAAAATAGCTGTAACTGCAACAATGACCTAAATGAGCATAACTTTAGTCACACGCACTGAGAAGCGCAAGAGCCTGGTAATACAGCTAACCTGGGTTCTTTTTCCAGCTGTGAGGAAGAACTTCCACAGATCTCTAATTTTCGAAGTGTGATAGATGAAGATCCATTGCTTGTCAGTGGAAATAGCTGAGATATACATACAGGCTACATGCTACAGACTACCAGTAACAGTTTCAAGCTGTCTTTCTTTAATTGCCTTCCAGAAGAGTGCCCAAGTTTTATATTACAAATTCCTGTCTTCCAGTTGAGAAGGTGTTTCTTGCTTTCAGCTGCTACCTCTTCTGGGAGGAATATAACTACAAAAATTATCGCTCACTTCTAACATTTAAAAAAACAGCACTGTCAGAGGTGGAAAATGACCTAGCCAGTTGCTGAACACAAAATGCTTCCTCCTGCAGAGAGATGCTGTCCCAAAGCAGAAGCTGGACCATCTTCAGAATTTGGTTATTAAGGACGTTTGTGTCTATATCTTTGCCCTAAAACCCAGTGCTATTACTTTCTTTACTTTCTTTTCAAAACAATCTAGTTTAGCTTAGCTCTTCTGTTTGTGTTTTGTTTTTTTTTGTTTTTTTTTTTTTTTTTTTGTTTGTTTGTTTTTTTTGTTTTTTTTTTTTTTTAAGTTTTGGAATCTCAGCATTCAAAGTAATATCAAGTCTACTGGACACGCAGATTCCAAATAAACTCCCTAGATGCTCTTGACTGAACCCAGTTCATTAATATTATCAAAAATAAGAAGCTAGCAAAAATAGCTTTAAGAATCTAAAATAGAACACTTTTAACAGAAGCCTTTTAGCACATATTAATACTGTCTATTTGCAAATTAAAAAATTCACAGATAACTTAGTAAAGAAATAAAACAGTTGCCTGTGGCGTCATGAAAGACAAATCCCACTCCCCACCCCACAAAACAAAACCACTCAACTCCAACTCCTCTTCCTGCTTGATCAGATCCTCCCCATTCTGCTTTTCTATAGCTTGAAGGTCTCTAAATACTAAAAAGACTAAATGAAGTGCATTTTCTGTTAAAAAAAAAAAAAATTATGGAAACTACTAATAATCAACAGAATCTGAATTAACATCTATATTTAAACCAAGCCTTTTAAATGATAAAAAGGAAAAGGAAAAACATATGTAAATTTGTTTTCTTTTAAAAAGGCTATTAAAATGTAGCTAATTGTGCTTTTCAATAGGATCCTTTTCATCACGGAGGCTCAGTGTTGTTTCCTTGATCAATGTTTTCAAAGCTATGATCAAGAGTCTGAATATCAGAAGCACACTGATGACTGTAATTTCAACTAACAATGCAAAAGGCTAACAGGACATATGTGTTCCGTTTAAGAATGTGTATAATTGTCTCTGCCAAAACAACCTAGCCCAATTTAAGCAAATTTAAAAAAGCATATGGCTTAGAATTATTACAAGCCAAACAATGAGTGAATTAAAGTTGGCAGAATCTTTCCCAAAGTGACTTAGTATGAATGTTAAATGTAGATTTTTGTTTCTTTGGGACTTGTGAAAGAAAATAAAAAGTTCTTTCTTCACCTCCCTGCAGCAGCTTTTTTAGGAGAAACTGGGGAGCGAGACTGACGACAGAACCTATTTGGAACTTATTCTGCATGCAATGCCTTTCTGGATAAGCAGTGAAAAACTTTCAGGTGATTACATGAATATTCACCAGTGCACACTGAGCACAAGGGCCACTTTTTATGCCAGGTACAGTGATCTTTGAAACACATTCCAGGCAAACTACTAGGGTAAACTTTTGTAGAGAAGCTATGTGTTGCTAAGATGCATATTAAATTACAGGAATGAGAGTATTTCACTTAAAAAGTCAGAACTATACTAATTGGAAATGTATATGTTTATAGCAAAATTGCCCATGTTCCCAGGACTTTCCATATTAGAATAAAAAGCTAAACTAGCTCTCGTTAGTAAATCTTGCCCTCAGGATTCAGAAGGAAAAGTGGACCAAACCTTTATGCAGCTCACTCCCTGCATCATTGTGAGATTTAAACATATTTTTCATACCCACATCTTTGGGTATCTAAAGTCTAAACTTGTTAATCATTTAATATGGTACTGTTGTTTACATCACATGTTCACAATGCCTCATTTTATAAAAGAAAATATTTTCAAATATAAATAAAATTTCATATTACAGGCATGAGAAACTGATTATATTGGCTACCTGTTACATTAAAAGACACTGCAGTACTTTTTAAACAATATTTCCCTAAATGTGTTGCCCTATGATTGATCATTCTGTGCTTATATAAGCATTGTGTGCTGTCTCTGCTTTTTCTTCTCAGACTTCTGTAAAAAATATTGTCACTGTTTCTGTATAACTACATATACTCAGGGTGTTAGCAGAATGCCAAACAATAACAGGTGCCTGACAGTATGATACCTGCTTCCCGAATACTCTAAGTCAGTAGTAACCACATACAGTATAAATATTTGATAGTACTGTGTTCATAAACTACTTGCATACTTATAGGTTAAAGCCAAAAGACAGAAATTAAAACATGTTATAGTGACACTTGTTCAAAGATGGGGAAGAAGAAAGAAAACCCAAAACAGTATGGAAAGAGGTTTTTTATATAATTGTCTTTGCATTTTTGCCTCTGGTTGTCTATAATCCCTTTAATTTTCTGCAGATATTTATGTTTCAGTAGTTATCTTGAAAGAAACCAATCTTTCTTCAGGTTCCTACAAAGGAGACAAAATTTCTGAATATTTGCTATGTGCTTATATGATCATTTATTCTGAGTTACGATTTCACTCTCAAGTCAGGCAAGCACAGAAAACAAGCAGCAAAGAAAGAAAAACTTCATAAGCAGAAGTGGTATGGAGAATTAGAGAGCATAAGAGATGTATATGATGATGGTATAAGCAAACAGAAGACATTAAAGTTAATTGATACAGTTTGGTAATTTAGGAATTACTCTGAATATGAAAAGCAAGGCAGTTGGCTATCACATATTCGTATTAGTAATAAAGTCTTCAAATAGATTAAACTGGAATAAGTGGTTTACCTACTTTTACAAAGAAGCAAAAGATGTATATATTGTAACATGAAAACTAGTATGGTACAGAAGAATTCTGTCTCCCTCCACTACACAAACAAATCCTGTTACACATTTTTTTTTTTTTTTACTTTTTTTTTGGAAATTAATAGGGAAAATAACACTCCATGAAATTATCAGCCAAAGACTGTAGTGTAACAGTAGTATTTCTATTCCAGATAAATGCAGGGAGAGTTGGACAGAGAGCTATTATTATAATATGGCAGCCTTTTCAATATTAAAGTTTTAGCTATTTAAAAGTTAAATTATGTTTACTATGTAAAACACACCAACTGTTGTCCTTTTGTTCCTAATTAAATATAATAGTTTTTCTGTCATTGATAAGGGCCTTTTCAGAGAGGAAAAATAGCAAGGTTATTTTCTGTACCCAAAAGTAACACTTTCTCTGTTAACTGTTCCAAGTAACTTGTAAGCTGTTCCAAGTAGGAGTCTTAACAAAAGAATAAACCTCTGAAACAAAAAAAAAGTTTTAATTTCTATAATCTAAAAGACAATATCTAGTTACAATTATTTTAAAATAAAATCATAGAATCATAGAATAGTTTGAGTTGCAAGGAACCTTTAGAGGTCATCTTGTCCATGTTTTCTAGGTCCTATTAGAAAATACTATTGAACACAGGCTATCATCACATCTCTTTCAGAACTTTTGAGTAAATTTTGATGTGGAAGTCAAAGCTCCAAATTTATATACAAATACCTGAAGAAGTGTTTGACATTAACAAGGTTTCAACATGGTCTCCCATAGCATCCCTGTATCCACACTGCGATGTTAACATTTAGATGGTTAAGACCACACCACAGGTAAAAATTAGCTAGATTGTTTAGTTCAACAGGTAGTGGTTAACATCTGGAGACTGAATGCAAGAGAAGTTCCCTTCAGAGTCTGTTCTGGGACCTATCCTGTTTAATATCTTTATCAATGACCTGAACAAGAAGGTGGAATGAGCCATCATCAAGCTTGCAGATGACAGCAAGCTGCGAGATGCAATTGATACACTTGAGAGTATGGCTGCCATTCAGGAGGACTGATTGCCCGCCCCTGGGAAGACTGAGGGCATGGGCAAAAAAATATCTCATGAAATTCAAAAAGATCAAAAGCAAAATCCTGTACCTCATACAGACTAATCCACTGCAGCAGTAAGTGCTAGGGTTTGACTGGCTGTGCTAAAAAGAACATGGGAGTCATTAGTTGCCTGTATGCCTTCTCAGCAATGAAGGCTAGGCAGCATATGGAACTGTGGCAGCAGGAACTGAGCCAGAAGAACAAGGGGAAGAGATTATTCTCCTTTACTTGACATTTGTTAGATCACACCTAGCATACTGCATCTCATTTTGGACCCAAATACAACATTGATAGATCTGAGCAAGTCCAGCAGACAACCATCCAGATGGTCAGGTGGTTGGAGCATATGCACTGTGAAAGAGGCTGAGGAAATTTGGCTTGTTTAGCCTAAGAAGGCTTGTGGACATGGAGGAACCTAACACCACTTTTCAACACTGAGAGCAGGTTATCAAAAAAGACTGAGCCAGGCTCTTCACTGAGGTGCACAACAGAAGAAACAAAAGACAACGGTCAAAACTTGAAACCGGACATTCCACATGGACTAGAGGCATAGGAAAACAGGAACCACATGAAAAGCAGAAAAAAAAAAAAAAAGTACACTGTGAGAATAATTAAACATTGGAACAGGCTACCCGGAGAAGTTGTGGAATTTCCTGCCTTAGAGGTTTTCAAGACCTGAGTGCATAAAACCTTGAGTAGGAAAGTCTTCATAGCTGACCCTCCTTTGAGGAACAGGCTGGGCTAGATGTCTTCCTTAAGTCTCTTCCAACTTGAATGGTTGTAAGATTCTAAGACAATGGGATGACTTTTGCAGAAAGCATGCATACAAGATATAGTCTTGAAACATTAAGCTCTCTATGGATTTCTAAAGCATATTTGAGTACCAAGAGTTCTTCTGCTTTTTTCATACTCAAAATTTAGTTGCCAAGGTAACATGTTCTGACTTGGAGGTTCTCTCCAGTGGTATTCCAATTTCTATAGACTAAAAGCAGCTATTACCCTTTATTCAAAGGCTCATACATTTACTCTCTCTGATACAAATATATTCAATGGCACATTCATACATCTGAATTTAAAAGACATGTACTTTAATCCCTAATTATTAATTTAGAATCCAAACCCACACATCTAATGACTCAGTTTTTAGGGGTAGAGCCATTCATGTCATTCTGCAGTCATGGTGTACAGCCAGCCAAAAGAAAATGCTTCCGGAAATTTTTTTCTGTTAGGCGGGAGGGTGAGATCAAGGGAGTTTTCAAGCAAGCAAACAACAGGAAAACAGGCAATGAACACAGTTCAATCGGTTCTGGAAGACATTCTGTTTAAAAAAAAAAAATCTCTTGCTTTCATTAAGATGAAATACTAAGACTTTTTGCTCTAATATATGTTTATATGTAATTTGATTTCTGTACAAGTCATAGAGTGCTGGTGATAAGTAAAGAGACCACTGTCACCATCTTTAGCATTGCACAGTACAGGACACATTCTTAGACCCTTGCCAAAGCTGTAGCTGCCCCACAGTAAAACTTCACTTCCCCACTCAACGGGGCATCTTCCCCTTCACTGTCTGTGATCTGCAAGAGATGCGGCTGCAAATCAAAACACTTGTTGTTCTAGGCAGAACAGAAAAAGAAAAAGATGACATAGTGCTAGCATTTTTGTCTCTAGGCAATGCAGGTAGCCTCCTCTGTCAGAAGATACAACAATATGATGATGTTTATTATTGTTGTTCTTTAAGGCTAGCTATTCATCTTGTTTATACTATTCATACAGGAAAGCTGACAAAGAAAGATGAAATTCTGATCCTATGTCTGTACAATGCAATACCATATAAATCACTATAAATATATATCACATATAAATCAGCCTATTAGTTTTAAATTACATAAAAAACAAAACAAAACACCACCAAACATTAATTTGCTCTACACACTTGCCAATTACACAATTATGATTTCTTGGCAACCAAAAGTCTAGTTCACCTAACACATTATTTAATAACGAGACTTACTACTAAAAATTTTCTGCTCTAAAATAAACACTAGCATAGTATTTAATATAGGAAATTCAATTTTTTTGCATCGACTTGAAAACATAGTATGATTCACCAATCGAAAGATAGCAGAAAATGGTAAGATATGAAAACAGAGACTATGAACTCAGAAACTATGCATTTCAGTTAATATATTCTTCCCTTACTCCTTCATGTGGCCAAAGCTTCTGCTGCTACTTAACTTTAAAGTGGCATGAAAATTATGTAATTACATTTTCAATTACCTCTTTAAAGAAATCTGAGTACTGTCTCTTCCTAGTTTTCTACTTGAGATGCAATACTTATCCGAATATTAAAAACACCAAACTCAAAAGCATAAAACATTGAGTGTGGAAAGCAGCCAATTATATTTAACTTGCTTCACACACTGAGAACAATGCCAGACTTGCATTATGCATAACACCTATAGCTAGTACACAGACAAAACAGTACTTCTGTTAGTTTAGAGATTTGCCTGGATGTCTGATTTATCTTCTAAGTTTTATAACCATCATAACAATGCCACAAGCCAAAACCAAAAAACACAAAAGAAACTGCCAGTCACATACCTATATATACATGGGTCTCTGCTGCAAGCCAGTACCTCACCTGGGAATTCAACCTTTGCTCACTAGTACTCTAACCTCAGAAACCTTTAATTTTTTTCATTGTCACAAAGAACACAAATTAAGTCCCTGACAACATATTCTAAATTTATGAATAACAGGAAGCCATTAAGACAAGATTTTTTATGTCTGATTTTATGAAACAAAAAAGCCGTTTACAGTCAATCATAAGTTGGCAAAAAAATATTTTTGTCTTCACCTGTGAACGATCCTGCTATTTCCAAAGTTTTCACATTAGCCGAAAGTTTGTTCTTTGTCGGTATATAGACATTCACTGTAGATATAACCCAATGAACTTCAATCCAGATCTAAATACATTCATTAATCCAACACTGTAAAGCAATATTCAGGTTACTGTACCCTTATTATACACTCCATGTTCAAGTAAGAACTGGTACTAATTGTGTAGTGAAAAGGACACCTGGCTGACTTGAGATGATGGCTTTCTTCAATAACTGTTTCTGTTTTCACAATGAGGTGGATATGAGGAACTGCACTTACTTTGACCACAAATGAGGCTGCAATTAAATTTCTATTTTAATATAAGTATATACCTTTAATCTTACAATTTGACTATTACTATTATTATGCTTCTGAAATGTAATATTTTTGGGAATTGTAGTGCTGTATCTCGACATATAATTCACACATTTAATTTTTAACTTGCCCATTATACTGAAGTAAGAAGCCAAATGACAACTACTAAACTAGTCCCCTAATTACCACTGTTTCCAAATGTCATATATTCTAAAGAAAATAACTATGCCCAGCAAAAGTTTCACTGTGTGCTGGGTTTCTGTGGCGGGCTTTTTTGGTAGCAGGGGAGGGGACTCTAGAGGTGGCCCCTGTGAGAAGCTTCCTGAAGCTCCCCCAGCTCCAAGTTGGACCTGCCTCTGGCCAGGGCTGAGCCAATTAGCGACAGTGGCTGATCCTCTGCAAGAACTTATTTAAGAAGCAGAACCTGAGAGGGAGTTGGGATTTTTGAGGCGGTGTTACAAGAAAGATGAACACCCAGGTCAGTGGAAGGAAGGAGAAGGAAGAGGGGGAGGTGCGCTGGAGCAGAGCCCCCTGTATCCTGTGGTGAAATGGCAGAGCCGCCCCCCT
Organism: Tyto alba; assembly: GCF_018691265.1. NCBI lineage: Eukaryota > Metazoa > Chordata > Aves > Strigiformes > Tytonidae > Tyto > Tyto alba. Next base: position 28,343,816 of record NW_024881278.1, on the reverse strand, counting down.
GACACCCATGGAGGTCCGTGGTGGGGCAGGGGCTGACCTGCAGCCTGTGGAGGAGCCCACAAGAGAGCAGGCGTCTACACTTAAAAGAAGCCGGGACTCTGAAGCGAGAAGCAGCCCCCTTTGCTGTAGTTTGGCGCTGGGAGGACTGCAAACACGTGGGGGTGACCCATGCTGGATCAGCATGGGAACGGCTGCATCCCATGGGAAGGACTCACTGAGGAGAAGGTTAATGGAGGACTGTCTCCAGTGAGAGAGGAGCCACATGGCGCAGGTGAAGAATGCGAGGCATTCACCCCACCTCCCAAGAAGGAAGGAGCAGCGAGCTGACTGTAACCCCCATCCCCTGCTGCCTGTGCTGCTGGGGGAGGAGGGAGAGAGATCAGGAGCAGAGCTGAGCCCAGAAATAAGGGATGGGTAGGGGGAGGTGGTTTTGGATGTGGTGGAGCTTCTCACTGTCCCACCTTGTCTGTTAAGTGTTGTCTTTGTCAGCGTTTGAATTAAAGTGATGGGTTTTTTTAATTCCCCTAATGAGTCTGTCTTTTGCCTGTGAAGTAATGAACCCCTCCCAGCCCTTATCTGGATTCCAGAGCCATTCTGCTTCATTTTCTCCCTCCCATTCCTGACAGGGGGAATGGGTGAGTAAATGGCTTCATGGTGCTCAGTTGGCCTCTAGGCTCAAATCACAATACACTGTCGCCCTTAATTTATAGAAAAATAAACCCTCTTACCGTATTGATCCAATCATGTAGGGCTGTGCTAGCTGTACTACAATAGCTCCACTCCCAAGCTGATGGCACGTGTATCCAGAATCCCAATCATAGTTTTTTGTGTCTCCATTCAATAAGGCATTGCGACTGCGACTTACACCCTCAATCACACTGGCACAGTCTGCAATTGTTGCAACATTTTCAGTGGGAACTGTGAATTAAAAGCACAAAGACAACAGTCATAAGTTAGAAAACAGTTCAAATACCAATGGTCTTTATTTCTGGCAAATAATTAGGAAAAAGAAGGACGAAAGTATGATCAACACAAGGAAATTTAACTCTTATTTAACATGAACTATGAAGCAGAATCAAGTGGTACAGATAATTTTTATATCATTCATCCCAGAATAGCTTGGTAAATTAGCAGATGGCTTTCTGTCTTGGTGACATGAAAGCACTATTTTTATACAATTGGAGAAAAGAATGATCTTGTCCGGCAAAACTTTTGAAATTATCAAATAATTTCTTCCTGTTTTCATGATGAAAACTTCCCACACAAACCCTCTCTCCCCTCCTCCCCCCCAAAAAAAGGGAAATAGAGATAAAGAAAGAAGTGGGAGATAGTTGAAAGCACTGATGTGGACTGTGGGAAGTCAGGACTCAAAGTCTTCGAAACAAGGGCTTGAAGTCTCACAGCTCAGCATGTACCTCTTGGTACTTACGACAGTCTCTCTGACTGTGATCAGAAATTGCACCCCAGAATTTAGAAAATGCTTTTTAATATGTACAGAATCCTTCAGTACAAATATTGGACTACAAGAGGGAAGGAGAGACCAGTAGGTCTGCCACACCAATGGCACAGCAAGAGCAGAAGTATTTCTTATTCCGTCAAGAGACAGGAAAAAGGTATGACTGACTGCCACAAAAAAGAAGTTGTAATATCCCAATATCAAAAGAAATGAAACAACTTAAAATCCATCCTCTTGAAAAAAGGCCAAAACAGATAAAGACTTTCTTCCAGGAGGTAGTGATGGAATTATACAGTACTTCCCCCCCATTAATTTAATCAAAGATCTTTGCTGGATAATTATTTTTTCTATCCTATATGCATTCACAAAAAATGCCAGCATGCGGTAGCCTGCTATGCCAAAGAAAAGTCAAAGGTATTACTACAGAATATAAAATTTTCTTTCTTTCATTCATCTTATATACAGTTATTTGAATATTAGAGGGAAAATGAGCAAAATAGGGAAATCAAAGAATTTTCAGATTTGTAAAAGCATTCATGGGAAAATCATGACAAGAGGAAGGGAGTTTCAGTAAAAAAATGTAAGATTACAATTCTAATTGCACAGGCCAGAGATAAACTGCTATCTTTTGCTGCAACATCTATCATGAACTCTTTCTTTCACCTCTACAACCCCTCTTACAATCAGTGTATATATTCAACACTGTGTTCCATGTGTCAGCATCATCTAACTTCAGTTCTTCCTTCTCCTGATACATCCAAAACTGAATGTTCTAGCCTGGGAACTGCTGTTTATAAACCAAATTAGATAAAGGATAATATAACCCCTTACTAGGCATTTTTAGAAGCAGAGGAACATTACATACTTGGCAATAAAAAAAAAGGGTAGTGTTGGGAGTTGTTATTCTTTAGCAAAGGATGTAACTTTAGTGTTGGTTTCTAGAAAACTTTCCAAGGAGAGGAATGCTCTTCTTGTACTTACTTATTCCTGCTTAATCTGATTTATATCCAATGCTAAACAGTTTCTCCCTTCCTTTCAAATCAAACTGAATTCATAGTATAGTTAGAACTTGACATAAATTCAGCAAATTCATCAAAGATCAAGACAACAGCAACTCCTCTGGGAGCATGCTGTAAGGAGGATGTGTACTTTCTTGTGCATGGAGTACTTTTCCAGCACAGTTTTACAAGTGCTTCAACACTTATTTTTGGAATTGCCTATTATTTCCCTGTGCTAACATTTAATCAAGCATGCTACTTCTTTTCTGTTTGTAATTCAGAGAAAATCCCAAGCTTTTTGAATGTCACCTTCCAGCAAGATGACAGATGAACATAAAAAAACCCAAAACTATGTAAGATGCCCTAGTCAGGTCCAGAACTTTCCTAAAAAGCTCAGTTTTTAGCAAACCTCCTCAACTTTTCAAACTCTCTCTATTCTCTCTCTCAACCAAAAAAATAACATTAATAAGACTAAAAAGTTATGCTCTCTGAACATGTAAAAATCAAGGTTGCCTGTTGAACCTTTTTTTTGGGTGGGGGAAAATGTTGAAAGCACTGATTGCTTTATCTAAATGATATCAAAAATTCTTCCAGCACAGGCTGGAAAGCTAAGATATTGTGTGCCAAACCCTGATGAAGGCCAACCAATCTGTGTGGTAATACAATTTAAAAGAGAAAGGAAGCAATTATTTACAAAAAGTTATCTGAATGACAGTGATCAATTTAATAAAATTTCCAAATTCGCAGAATCTCATGCCAAACATTTTTGAAAATCAGAGTAAGAAACAAGCCAAAATAAGGATGGCACAAAAAGAATTAGAAATATAGAAGACTTAAAGCCAACATTATCTTAAATTTCACAAGAATAAACCTGATGTATAGTACAGATGTAAATGTATCATTTTAGGCCCCATGCACACTGATAACTTAATTACATGCTGAAATATAGCTATGTGAAATTTCAGAGCTAAATGTAAGAGTCTCTAGCACCCCAAAAAAAGATAATTTTCCATGAATAGCTAGGATTCTGTGTTTTAAGTGTGCTAGTGGTGTCAGGAGCATAGTCTTAAGAAAACCATCAAGCAACCAAAACACCATAAAGTATACAGGGGAGAAAAGTGCAAACTTGTTGCCAAGAAATAATTCAAGGCAGTGGAAAAGTAACAGTTTCTGAAAAATCTACGGCATTATCAAATGTACTACCATCTCTGCTCATATGAAAATTACTAAACCCACCATATTATTATTCTAGAAACCTCTTGATTGCCTGTTACTGAAAAGAGACATTCAGAAATTCATGGATTGTTATGGGGGAGCAGGTGGTAGATATTAGAAATACTTCACTGAAAACAATCAGAATAAACCAAAGAATAACAATGCAAACTAACAAAATATTTTTCCTTGGCTTCCTTTTCTTCCCCTCTTCCCTGGCAGTAAGGGAACTCAATTTTGAGTATCCACTTTATATAGGCATTAAAGCATCTGCTATATACTGCTGCTTTTTGTAGGAAGAGGAAGCTACTGAAATCTTGGTTAAAAAAAAAAAAAAAAAAAAAGATGAAGTGTCAAAATCACACTGAGGCTCTATGGCATATTTTAGGCACCCTCTGAGCTATATAAGGCATTAATTGAATACAGTACAGCTCAGCTCATCCAGTATTTTACCTGCATGCCCTCTGAGCATCATCCTGCTCCTTTTCACATTTAGATTTCTGCATTAATTTGTGACCTCCTAAGAAGATGTTACCCTGATTAGTCAAATTCCTTAACAGCCGCACAGAAACTGTCTTAGTTTGTTTTTAATATAATTCTGTGGTCTTCCCTACAACGGTTAATTAGAAAATTATTCTAACTAATTGCAGTGTGCAGAAGGTGCCATACTGTTCCTTCTCTCTAGGGGAGTCTGCCACTCCCTATTTTGAATGTTCATTATCATCTTTTATATCTGCTTGATAAATTTATTAAAAATACCATCTGGTGGGGACTCTGCTCTGTGCCATTTTCAAGTTTTCTGGTTCTCTTCCTTTTTCCCTGATAGAATTTTTACTTCAATTTAGGTCACTTGTTTACAAAGACACATTGCCAAAACCAACAGTCTTGTTTCTATTTTCGTTTCTTTTTGTTTTTTAATCCACCAGCTATCCAGCTTTTACAGTAACCAATGTTACAAGAGAAAACAAAAGAGGGGATTACAAATACAGAAATTCTTTTCTTCCACTGTTCATACAGCAGTTCTGCTCTGACAAATCTGGTTTGCTTTTATGGAAAAGATGTGCATTAGCAAAGCTACACATTCTGTACACAAACAAAAGGAGAAGATGATTGAGGTTACAGGACAGCAGAATCAAAACACTTATTAAAACTCACTTTCTTGTTTCCTGGTCTTACGCTGCAGTATGGAGCGATGAACAGCTTGGGAGTGTATTTAATTCTAGTAATAATATTTTTATAAAGGATTGTGATTTTCAAGGCATGGCCTGAAGGCCATCTATACTGGCTATATTTAAAGATATGACAGATATGTTATTCAACTGTCCTTAGAGATCCCCTAGGAGAAAAATGTACTAAGAGTGTGTAGTAGCCTCAGTCATATTTAGCATTCCTTTAAGCTTTTTTTTCTTTTCCTTCTTAATTTTTAGCATACTTGATTTTCCCTAGGATTTTTTTTTCCCCTGAAGTACTTGTTAACTGGCTTCCATATCTGAGTGTAAAGTAATTCCTTTCATCTCCTAGTTTGGACATGGCAGCTTTTGCTTTCTGTCCATCCACTGTAACTACGCTGCTATCAGTTGGCTAACATGGGGGAAAAAAATGACAGAAAATCCTCAAACAACTCTTTGCAACACAGGAAGGAAGAGAACGGAGTGGGTTCCTGCACCAGGTCACAAAATCCGCCATTAATGAACCTTAGTTCAGTTACTAAAATAAATATACAGAGAGACACTAGATCTACTAAATAGTTACATTTTATAGGAAGGCAGCAATTTAAAGCATTATGGACCGTTGAATATATTTATACGGCACTCTAGGCAACAGTCAGTCAAAGGTTCTCAGCCAAAGTGTCATCATTACAACACAACTGTTCATTTTACTGAATTCTCCTAAGACACTTACAAAACCATCACTCTGTGAAGAAACTCTACACAAGAAATTATACTGAAAGAAATAAATTTTTGTTTTAGTTAATGCAAAGAAGTGATTTTTCTCTCATGCAGACATCTGTTAAATGGTCAACTTTCAGTCACTCCATTTTTAATGGTAAAATTGCATCTCTTCTGTACCTGAACATCTACTGAGCTGACAAAAGTTTCCTCACTAGAAAGTGACAGAAAAAAGAAATCTGAGAGAAAAAAAAAATTAGAGATGTCACTATTATTCTAGGGTTTGATTTTATTGTATTAAATAATTTTAATTATGTTTGGCATTTTGCTGTCATTATTTTCCATATGCCTAAAGATTTAAGCCTAATCTTTATTCAGTATATGAATGAGTACTTATTTATTTGCTACATGGTAGAAAATACTAAGTCTACAGACTTTTCAGTTAGTTAGAAGTATAGTCACAAAGTCCTGTCTCCCCTTCCACATTCTCTTTCTTATTTTTTTGTGCTGAAAATTGCTACCTTTCATTTGAATCTTCAATCAGGAAATCAGTCAAGAACTGAAGAAATAGCAACTTCAAACAAGTATCAACAGCATTTCTGCCTGTTTTAGTGAAAAGCTTTCTGCAAGCCATATTTAGCTGGAAAAGAAAACCCCACTAATATTTGTCTATGTCCAACTGTCAGTTTGGATTAGAGTAACTTCAGAGAAGGCTGATTTTTCAGTTGATATCTGCTATAGTTTGTGGTTTCTGATTCAATAAATTAGAACAAAAGCATTCAAGTCATTAGATGTGGCCATACTTTTATCTGCCAACTAACTGCCTGGCTACAGGGTGCATTCATTAAACATTCTGCCTGAAGAAGGCTTTCAGAAATAGCAATTGTTTCAGTAGAGCCCTACAAAGTACACATCCTTTGTTGCAGCACTGGAAATAGGAAATAAATAAAAAAAAAAAAGTAACTGGAACCATATGAGCAGATCTCTGATCAGGAATGGGTAGCAGTAACTAAACAAACCATGTGGCTGTCCTTTCCTGTAGAAAGAATAAAAAAATAAATCCCTGCAGTATTTAGATCGTCTTCAAATTTTCCTAATTTCCTAAGGCTATGCTTGCAGCAGAGCTGACTTACATTGCTGGGTAAACCTGCATAGTTTTGAAAGAAGGCTAATCTTAAAAAAAAGAAAAGAAACAAAATATGATAGCTTTGTGTGGAGTCAACATTAAACTAGACACAAAAATAGCATCTCTCACTGCTTCCTTGGAGAGAGATAGAGCAATCTTTTAGAAAGCTGAACCACACACACTAGGAAACTGATATGACTGGTTTTTCTCTGTTATATATTTATTTTTAATTTTTTTTTTTTAATTTTTAAGTAACTGCCAGAGAATAAAAGACAAGTGAATGATTATTTATTCATTTCATCTTTTAGTTTTCAAAACAAGTTCTCCTAAGGCATTGAACAGCACACAAATGAAGGTTCACAATGATTCATTACTACTGAACAGCATTCCCCAGAGGGTGACCAAGGACATTCCAGTGTTTTATATCCATCTCCTGCTCTTCAGTCATTATTCACTGTTCTCCCTTTTGTGTGCAATGTACAAGTTACAAGATAGTCTGATAGACTGAGACAGACTGCAGATAAACACAACTTCATATAAAAGCCTTCCACACTCCCTATGACCTTAACGAGGCTCAAAATAGGACAGTAGGCTGGTCAAACCCACGTGCCTACCTAGTCCTTGACTGACCCGCAGCACTGCGTACTGATTAAAGGGCTAAGCGAGGTCATCAATTTTCTCCCTTTGAGGCAGAAAAAGAGGAATTGGTTCCTATATTTAGGTGGAAAAAATCCCCCCAAACCCAAAAGAGGCATTGCACAGAAGCAGCACCTTACCCACTGTTGTAGTTTCTTGCCACTGGGCACACTGTAAGCTTTTAGAAAATGTTACATCACACGGGGTACTGCTTCTGCCTCCAAAGGGGTTGGCCTCTTACTTGTGGAAATTTTCATTTGCTTTGTATTCTAGATTAAATATTAATGACTAAAGACGGTTCAAAATTTTAGAAGCGGAAGTTCATTACAAGCAAACACTATGCTTTTGAGATTTAAAAAATATTTACATCCCAGTTAAATGAAAGAGTTATGTCAATCTCGTGAATCTAATATGTAGAACCGTTAACTAACTTACACATTTAGAGATAACAGTATGCCAAAAGGAAAATTACATCTCAACCCTAACATCTGTGTTAGGGAATAATTTCATATGATTGAATTAATTTCTGTCACTTACCTCCTTTTCACATTACAACAAAGTGTAAACTAATACTAAAACACCAGACAGTGCTAGAAAAAGCACTTCCTGCTACTTTTACTTCAAAACTGCTGCTCAGATACCAATGGGTCATGTCAGTACCGCATCCAGTATTGTATAAAGTAACTGTGTGAATTATATTCCATATTAACTTCTAAATGTAATATGCCAAGTTAATAATTGGTCATGAAAACCTTGTATCCAAAAACACTGCAACATAAAATTGCTGTTATCATGAAACAGCGCTTCATTTGTATTACTTGTTTACCAGCCTTCTAATCCTCACTTTACAGTGACAGCTACTACATAGATACTACGTATCAGTAGTAATATATCTGATAAATTGCCCTGTTTGTATATACAGCTTTCTGACCAAGTTGAATACGTTTCATGAAAATTAAATAAATAATTACTCTTAAATCTCCACATAAGAACCCTAAACAAATACCTCAGTGGCCTTCTTTCTTTAGAATGAGGTTTCAAATGACAAACTCCTTGCATACTCTATTCTGTGTTGGTTTGGTAGAAGTAAGGGTCACAAAGTCTTTCTGAAAGGACCATATGGCCTTCAAGGGCTGACCAGCATCTCATTTTCTTAATAAAACAGGTTATAGAAACAGCAGCTGTGCTTGTTCTAACCTGATTTAATACCATATGGGATAAACAATGAACCCAATAGTATTACCTAACACTGCTTTTCACAGCGTCATGATGAAAGCCTCTATACTCAGTCAAGCTTAAACACAACCTATTCTGATTACTGCCTTTTCCTATTTTTTGTGGAGCTTTCCTAACTGCTTTCAGTTCACTTTACCCTATCTGGTCACTGCAGAAATAGAAACAAACATTACAAATCCCCATTAGAGCAATAAAATAAATCTGTGCTAACTACCCCATTGGTTTTCATACAGATTTTTTTACAGAAGTGGAATTGGGACAGTTTGCTTGATCGAGGAAGCCAGACAACACAGTTACCTTACAGTAACCATCAGAGGTATGTAAAGCAAAGCATTAAATGGATATAAGGTCACTTTGCTGAATGAAAGCTGTTGAGAATATTTTTGAATAGTTAGTATTGATGGCTGTAAATTCTAGTGGAACGGCCATTGTGCCCCTGCACCATTTCACAACTGGACTGCCCTCAACTAGTCCCAAAATCTTTCCATTTGTCCCTTTCTTACCAGAAATTCCACAGGGTCACATATCCAACTGTTGCTACCTCATTTACAATCAGAAGTTGGTTCACATTCCTCTTTCAATTAAATACTCGCAGAATTCTTAGTCTTTTAATTTTCTATTAAGTGTATTGACTACCATCCCTTCCAGATGAAAGGCTATAGAGTCTTACAGGCCTCTCCTTGTTAACTGTAGGTCACTTCAAATGACTTACATGTACAACAGCTTGATTGACCCACACTGAATGACAGCATAGTTCCACTGATCACCATGAACAACAATGGATATTTACTATTATGTAGTCCAAACCCTAAATACCTGTAAGATTCTGTAACTATAAAAAGAAATTTTCATAAACAGATAAAGTTTAATAAAGCCATATAAAGTCTCCATCCCCTAGATCATCTTTGAAGCTCATGATATGATGAACAAATCAAATACTTTGTCTCAACAAAATGCTCACTAAACCACAAAGTATTATTGAGTATCTGAGAGACAAATCAATTATGGCACAAGTACACTTTCATGAACATACACAGATTCACTACCTTATCTACTGTTACAACCAAACAATCTTTGAGTTACACAAAAAGAAAAAAAAGAAGAAAAAAAAAAGGAAAGCAAATATGTTATTTGAGTCCTAAATTAAGTATTTGCTAAATGAGACCAATAAACTTAAATCAAATACATATAGATATATGCACCACTTATTCGCACATAGTAACTCTTATTTTGTATGAAATTCATAGCTGGTAGTGCTGAATATGAAATTTAGTTCAAAGATTTTATCAAACTTGAAACATGTTGTTTTGCCACTAACTAGTTTACTGAAGGTGTATGTTTTCTTTAAACACAGTTCTTCCCTACTGCTTATTCTATTTTCTTGACAGTAGCAATTGCAATACTACTTCCAAACTCCCTAAAACAAAGGGAAAACTTTCTATTTGCATTATGGGACAGGTTGTACATGTTGGGACTATATGAAAAAAAAAATTAGTAAAGTGTGATTTGTCAGACTACTTATTCTATGCTTCAAAAAAAACATCAAGAAATTACACAGCAAATCTCAAGAGGTCAGGTATAACCATGCAATGCCTTTGTACAACGCATGGGGAATGGGCTGAAGGAGTTGGGTCCCAGTTTTTCACAGCTAAATATTATAGTTTTCTCAGAAAAAAATTTAAAAGAAAAATGTCTTACTAAAATCTTCCCTCTCATTCTCTTTTGAGAACTGTTCTCCCATCAATTGTAGGTGCATACTTAAAATTGAAATATATGTTTAAAACCAGCATGAACTCTTAAGAATTTTGCGAAATTCTCAATTTCATGACAGAAGTAACAAACTGTGGGAAATCCCACCTAGACGACTACTAAGGGCATACAAAACTCTTCCCAAAGAACTTCAAGATCTCATTCACGTGAGTTTATATGAAAGAAAACACAGAAATTTCCCTGTTTGAACAATTAAAAAAATTTATATTAAATCTTACTTTGATAGAGCTTATAATTCAGTATTGTTGATCTTCTGGGGATTTCTACCTTAAGTAATGCAATACTATGCAGAGGTACTTAAATCAGTATTATATAAGCTGACCAGAGCTCCAGAAGTCAGAGCCCCATGAATGTGTTCTGAGAATAAGGGTAGCCAATATAATGTTCTACCATGGCTAAGCGTGTCTGTGACTCTCTGGGGAGAAAATCAACGCGTTAGAGTTTACTTTTAGCAGATGAAATTAGTCTGCATAAGAGGCCCTAAATGCCCAAATCCATCTTCACTGCGGTAAATAGCTCTGGTTACTCCATCCCCGTTACAGAATTCAGGCTAACCTAGCGGGAGGCAAGAGCAACTGTACCATGGCATGCAAAGAAAAAAAATCAGATTAGCAGCACAGAGTGACTCAATTACCAGTGGCTTTGTCAACAGTAGTTGATTTAATTTGAACTTTAGCATTCCTGCAGCATCACTAATTAATCCACAGAACTAGAATTTCAAAGCAGTCGCTAGGACTAGCCAACCAATTCTGGGCTTACAGCATCATTTAACTCAACTTAGAGATTTCTGCGTGGAAAATGGAGTAAGAGTGCAGTGACGGCCAGTCTTAAAAGGCAACCATTTGCAACAGTTAATGTAAAAGGAAAACAGTTTTATCTCTTACCTATCAGACCTTTCTCCAGTGTAAAGGTTTTGTTTGTGAACATGCATTCAAATGCCACAATATGGAAAACTTTGTTCACTGTGTTGTGGGTCCCAACAATTCGAATATACCTATAGGGAAAAAAAAAAAAGTAAGTAGCAAAAGTTAAGCATGACAAACTTCTATGTGCTGAAATATAATTGATTCAGTTGGACTATTCTGTGCAGACCCATAAGAACTGAGTAACCGTTAAAAAACTAAAATAAGAAAAGGAGTAAAAAGAGTATAAATTTCACAGCGAACTTCCATCTACTCAGGATGTTGGCTTCAGTACAATTTAAGGAAAAAAAAAAAAAATTAAAGAGCTGTGAAATCTATCAAAAATCTTTCTGGACTAATTTGCCAAGAAAAGCAAAGTGAGGGACCTTCTGGTTCAGAAATGGTCTGTTAGTGCAAATGTGTGCTCAGGGAGGCTTTAAATAATAATTAAAAAATCCCTTTATGAATTACTTTTAGCCACAATGAAAGATTTCATACAGTCAGAACAAACAACAAATCAGTGAGGCTTCTCTGCAGAAACCAAAAATTAATTCCATTTTAATATGACTGCTTCTAATGCTAACACTGGATGTACAGGATATCAATGCCTTTGTTGATGTATCTTTTATTAATAACAAAAATCTGAAGAGTCAAATGTTATGAAAAAAAGCTAGCTCTGGGTTTCATTCCCAGTTGTATAACTTATACTTCTAGACTCTAATTGAAAATCAAATAGAGCTGGCACTTGAACACTTTGACCTGTTCACCTTCTGTATTACCCTTGAGGCTTCACCTTCTATAAACAGCCATTAACCTTGATTCAGTATGATTCCCGCATCCTCTGAAGAGATCCAACAGTTCTTACTATAAATTCTGAAAAATCCTAAGTGGAATGTTGTACACCATCCCAATAAATGTTGAGCAAGCAACACAGAAAACTACCTAAAAGAAATACAATTACCCCACAAAATGGGTTACCCACACTGCTATTACATGAACTCATTTCAATTAAGAAGTATCAGAATGCATGAATCTTAAGCAATATCCTCAGTCTGCGGTACAAAACAACATTTCACTTACATAGTATAATTTTCCAATATAATGGCCGTTCACCAACAGCATAATTTTTTGGCTTGTCCTTCATCATAACAAGTCGAAAAGATACACAGACTTCAGTTCTGAGATATTTCTTTATACAGTAAAAATATCTCATAGCTATTTACTGTGCTAACGTTTAACCTCCTCCTACACTTCAAGACTTGAGTGCCTTATGAAAGAGCTCTTATAAGCAAGCCTCCATGACTGCTATGACTAATATTGGTTTGTCTTTACCATATGCAGAAAAAAAATCTTCTAAAAAAAATAATTGAAAAAATCCACCTATTACACGCAAATGACTGCAAGAGACAACTAAGTTACCTGGAAATCATCAGATTGCTAAAATTGTCAGGTTTTGACCTCTGCTCCTTTTAGCTTATATAAGTTCAATTAAAAAAAGCAACTATTACATATTTTGATTAAAATTACAAAACTGATATACAATATGCTCATAAATTCATTAAAAATATTTTAATTATCATGATTTGAAACAAAAAATAATTACATGCTATTCCCTAATTAATATTAACTTGCAGATCATTTAATTATCACAGTAGCAAATTTCCTGCAAGTCATTCTATGTAGAAAAAATTGCAAAACTGGAGAAAATATGTTTTGTTTTGTTTTGGTTTTTTTTTATAAAGGTGAACCTGTATTTTAAGATTAAAGCAGAATTCAGCCCTCACTAGGTAACTCTGACAAGTGCCTGCAAAGAACACCGCAGGGATCTTGGTTGACAGGGAAACAATGGTTCTTTCCCCAGACCTGCCCATGTGAACCGGTAGTTGCTGCAAGGTGATATGTGAAACACCATCTTTTGGGATTCACATTATAAAGGCAAAACTGTATAAGCCTCTGTTTTTCTTAACACGCCAGAAATAATCTGCAGTGCTTTCACAAGTGGTGCACAGTCAGGTACAGCCATAGCAAAAGCACGGTAGGCACACAGGAGCAAGACCCCAAGGTTTCTAACTCACAAAGCAGATCTGCAAAACTGACACTGAAGATCCTGTGTAAAGATTAAAATCAATTTTTTTCCGGGGACTAACAGTTTGCTGTTCAGAGAAAATTAACCTGAAATTTGAAAGACTTTCAGTTTTAGGAGGTCTGGTACACCTCTTCAGCTAAGGGTATGCCTCCTCCTTGAAGTTACAGGCACAGATGTACTTGGTCAAGTCCTTTCAGATTATTGGCTTTTTGTCAACTCAAAAGCACAGTATGAATCCTAAATACAGAGGCAATGACCAGGATCCAGCAACACTAAATGTTCACATTCTATCGAACATCTAAAGCACAGAATTCACCTAAACACTGGAACAATCTTGGAACATTTATGAGTGCATGCAAAGGCTGGCTCGCCACAGAGACTCCCTCATCTCTCTCAGGCAAGAAATGTATTGATTGAGTTGTGCTGCTTGGACAAAACGTGCTCCAGGCCAACCAACAGAGCCCTACTAATGGAGATATTTTCACATACTGCAGTTTCACTTCCTTGCTTTAAAGAGTTTAGAGAATAAACAAAGTAACAATATTAATAAGAACATAAGAAATGGCTTCATAATTGGGTGTAAAATCTAATTTATTTAGATTTTTTGTGTTATGAAATTGTAACGCTAGAGCAACCTTCTTGATTGTTCTTGAATGGTTTTGGCTGTTTTGTGGTTGTTTTGGGGTTTTTTGTTTGGTTTGTTTTTTTTTTGTTTTTTTTCTGTTCTTTTTTTAATATATCAAGAGGGTGAAAGTTACACAAGACTTGAATGGTTTGACATTGAAAAAGCATCTTTATCATACTGCACACTTAGGTTAAATAACATATCTCTCACTCGTTCACAAAGTTCTCTGCCAACAGGTAGAAAGGAACAAAGCTTTATCTTGTATGCTAAATAACCTAGCAGTTATTTTGAACAATAGGTGACATGTTTCACATTGCTGGAAAGCGGAATTTTTCTGGCAATATAAAGCAAAATCCCATTCATTAAAATAATCATGTATACATTAACCTTCTAAAGTATATTATTCCAACGTAGAATGTAATGATATGACAAACCCCATCCTTTCTCCCCAATACAATACATATATTTTATTCTTTCCATGTATCTCTCAAGGTGAATGATCAGCATGATTTCCTGTCTGAATCTTGTATTATTCTACTTCATGGAAATTAAAATAATGCAATCTTCAAAATTACTTTAAACACCCTAACTTCTAAAATCACATTCTCAGATTTTACATAAAAAATTGTAGCTTATTATTCAACCTGATGCAAAATACTAAAACCACCATAATCTAAGACTGTAAAGGTAATCTTCCTTTAAATAAGACATAATTTATTAGAAACACCCACTACTGCTAGGTAAGCAAGATGTATCTGAATCTCAAATATCACCAATGAAGAGTGATATTAAAGGTATATAACCTGTTTCAGAAGAGTCAGACAAAGACATTGTAAATACTGAAATAGTACATCTTAAGGAGAAGAACATTAAACAACAGGTTGAAAACAAAGACCTGGCCCAGAAATACAACAGTGAGGAAAATCGCAACATGAACAACAATGATATTAGCAACAAAGTTTTAATTCTAAGCATATGTAGTACAGATGCCTATTATAGTTCATGACAAGCTTGAAAATATGTAAATTTTCCTAAGCAATTTTCTAACAGACAGAAATGCAACTGAGTCATGATTAAAAATAAAAGTATCCTTCAGTCAATCAGACTGTGCACCGTCTCATAATTTTCCTGGAGTGATTTGTTAGCTAGAATCTAAGAGTACAGCTATCAAAATTAATAGTAACAATTATTCAGTATATGCAGCTTTTCACAAATGCTTAAAATACATGAAACGTGTTCTGTCTGATCACTCGCTAAATTTTAGAAACATACTGTAATGGTTTTGGCTGGGATAAAGTTAAAATTCTTCAAAGTAGCCTGCAAGGGGCTGTTTTGTATTTGTGCTGAAAACAGTGTTGATAACACCAGGGCATTTCAGTTGCTGCTGAGCAGTGCTTGCACAGTGTTCAAGGCCTTTTCTCCTCACCTGTCCCACGAGCGAGCAGGCTGGGGGTGCACAAGCAGTCGGGGGGGGGACACGGCTGGGACAGCTGACCCCAACTGACCCCAGGGATATCCCATACCAGGAATGGGATATCCCATACCAGGACATTGGGAGTGATGGCGTTTGCCTTCCCAGGTCACTGTTAGGTGTGATGGAGTCCAGCTGTCCTGGGGATGGCTGAGCACTGCCCTGACGATGGGACATAGCGAATTAATTCCTTATTTTGCTTTTGCGTGCGCAGCTTTTGCTTTACCTATTAAACTGCCTCAATCTCAACCCACAAGTTTTCTCACTTTCACCCTTCTGATTCTCCCCTCCATCCCACCGTGGAGGAGTCAGCGAGCAGCTGTGTGGGGCTGAGTTGCCCACCAGTGTTAGCCCACACCACCATGATGCTGGCTCTGAGTGGCAGAGCAGCAAAGAGGTTAGGCTCTCCAGCTTTGTTGAAAGGCCTAAGGTACAGACAACTGAGAATTAAACACTGTAAGATCTAGCAGCCTTCTGGTTCCCACAAGCAAATCTGCATCATACCTGTAAGAGTATCATACCTGGAGATAATTAGGTAACATTGACAGAGATAAGATCAGTGAGCAGGCTCTGTGTAAAACTGCCTACAGCAAATGAGGAAGAAAATGCTCAGGCCAGACGTATGTTTGAAAATCTATTTCTCTCATTCAAGTGCAGGGAGGTCCTTCTGTCAACTTGGACTCCAAAGCTGGGACCCTTTTCTGCAAAACTGGTGTCTGTATTGGTGCTGACACGCCCTCTTTATATCATGATCTGTTCTTTAAGGCATTTGTCTCAGAAAGAGATTGAAATTAAACTAATTTTTTTAACAGGACTTCAAACCTAAGGAGAGGTCCCTACCCACAGGGAGCCAAGTTAGACCGACACAATGTTCTCTGCTGCTGTGCTGTGCATGGCAGACAAGGTGCAAGGCAACTTGGTGAATCAGATAAAATTATCCAACAGCTTCTCACTCAGGAACCATAGATCACTTCCTATACATTGAAAAAGTTATAGGTTGAACATCCAGCCCCCTCCAAAGGCTCTTGTAAGACATCATCATGAAATCAAAGGATATTAAATTAAGACTGCAGAATAATTTCAGTAACCGTGTATCTTTCAGAGTCCAACTTTGGAAGTTTAACCGTCTTAATATTTGCTTTCTATTTACATACTTCTAGAAATACTACATCCTATAAGAAAACAAATTAATCTTGGTTAATTTAGTATCTTCTGTCTCGCAACTAGGAAAAAAGAAAACAAGCACAGTTGCGGGATTGGAAGTGCTGGAATGAGTAACTTCTCCACTCTGTACCCTCTGTATGCTACAAATGACAAACCAACCCATAAGGGAATAAAATAAAACCCCTACCTGCATAGAATTCCCATTTTATTTGATCTTGACTCTTTTAGATCATAGAATGGTTTGGGTTGGAAGGGACCTTAAAAATCATCTAGTCCCAACCCCCCGCCACGAGCAGGGCCCCCTTCCCCCAGCCCAGGGTGCTCCCAGCCCCGTCCAACCTGGCCTTGAACCCTCCCAGGGAGGGGGCAGCCACAGCTGCTCTGGGCAGCCTGTGCCAGTGTCTCACCACCCTCACAGTAAAAAATTTATTTCTTATCTCTAATCTAAATCTACCCTCTTTCAGTTTAAAACTGTTACCCCTCCTCCTATCCCTAAACTCCCTGATAAAGAGTCTCTCCCCACCTTTCCTGTAGCCCCCCTTTAAGCACTGGAAGGCCACTATAAGGTCTCCCCGGAGCCTTCTCTTCTCCAGGCAGAACAACCCCAACTCTCTCAGCTTGTCCTCATCAGGGAGGTGCTCCAGGTCCCTAATCACCCTTGCGGCCTCCCCTGGACTCACTCCGACAGGTCCGTGTCCTTCTTATGTTGGGGGTCCCAGAGCTGGACACAGCACCCCTAGAGGGGTCTCATGAGAACAGAGGGGGAAAATCCCCTCCCTCAACCTGCTGGCCACACTTCTCTTGATGCAGCTCAGGACACACTTGGCTTTCTGAGCTGCAGGTGCACATTGCTGGCTTAGTTTTCCATCCACCATCACACTCAAGCCCTTCTCCGCAGGGCTGTTCTCAAGCCACTCATTGCCCAGCCTGGACTTGCGCTTGGGACTGCCCCAACCGATGTGCAGGACCTTGTAGTTGGTCTTGTGTGTTGTGCCTTGTGATACTTAAGAATAAGATCAAACTTTGCAATTTATGAGAACAAATAGGTTCAACTCTATGATGAGTGGTATTCTCACACCTCCAACACTACATGCCTGCAATTACTGTAGTACTTTGAATCAGAAAAAACAGAGGAAACAAATTAATGATCACACTTTTAACAGATGACATTTGCTGAAATACAATACAGGTATTTTTTGTGCTGATTAAATCAACATAACTGTGTATACTAATTATTTTTCATAGCCACACAGAGTCATTCTTTTGTGTGCTTTAATTTCTGTGTGCATTAATTAAAGAGTACTGATGACCAGACTTACTTGCGTATGCTGAATTATAAGATAATTTCAAAGTTTTGATTACTACTAGATGGAAGGGGTAAAAAACAGCAGAAAGCCCAAACCCTAAATGAACTGAAAGACTTCAGAGCACTTTGTTAGTGGCTGACACAAGCTTGGGCAAACCTGATTAATCTGAGACAGGAATAATGAAGAATTAACTACACAATCAAAATCCTGGTGCCAAACCATGAATTTTAATTATATTACTCACTGAGGAAGAGACATGGCAGACAAAAAAATGAGGAGGACAGACATTAAAAACACTGCAGGCAGTTTTTCCAGTGAAATTAGAAATTATTCTCTTTACTGTCAGGAACAAAGCAGCTTTACACAACAGAAAGTTACCTATAAATCTTCGTATGATAGCAGAGTAAAAGAATCACAATTCAAGGGCTAGACTAGCTCCTCTGTCAATGGACTTCAGATTCAACTGATAGACTGGGGGGAAGACAGAAAGAACCCTGAATCATTCTTTGAAGAGAAAACCTTGATCACGTTGGGGGGGTTTAAAAGTACTTGCCTGGCAGGTGAACAGGACTGCAGCATGAAAATTTTGCTCCTTTAGAAGACATTTTATTTTGGTTTCTGGCTCTGTTTGAGAATAATGGAGATTGATAGTATTTAAGTGCTGTAAGAGTCATTCGCATGTCACAGACTTCTCTAGTCACAGTTAAACATGCTACACTTGGCCCCAAAATTCCCATGACAGGAATACAAAAAAAATCTGTAATATTTTTCTTTTCCTTTCCCCTCTCCCCCAAACAAGGAAATTATTTTAACTAGAGGGAAACAGCATGTTTTGCTGGATCTTGGTAGAATTTTAAACTACTAAAATTTGAATTAACTACCTGGGTTGATTAATTAGGAACCCACATGGCAATGGCCTCCATTCATCCCGTATTTTTCCCAGAGACATTCTTCACCTTTACATGAAATTGTGACTTGGGCACTCTGTTGGGACTACAAATACTCACATTTCTGAACAACCACATTATGTTTTAATTCTGCTCTCTACATTTGTACAGCTGACACATTTAATTTGGTTAACAGCTGCTGCTGAGAATACCACTGATTCAGCTGTGGATACCCTGGAGGACTACTAATACCAAAGTTCAGCTGTCTGCATCAGAACAGTACTTAGGACATATGTGTCAAAGCATAAAAATATGCATACTCTAGGATCCATTTTAATCCTTCATTATATTACCACCAGTAAGATACAGACAAACTCTGGAATATCTTAAGCACAGATTCCAATCCCTGGAGAATACTGAGACAGAAGACTAAGTAAGGAGAGGTGAAGGAAATTAAGTGGTATTTCGCAATGATATCCACTCTAAGTTACTATCAAAGTAACCGAGAACAGCCACAGTGAACTAAAATAAAGAATTAAATCTAATGTGTACAAAACAAGCTCTTAAGATCTTGGCATTTCATTTTCCTTCGTGAAGCATTTGGTATGAGACACCAGTGCTAGTTCAACGTACTTCATATCTCCTCTAACTGCATAGAAACCGCTAACATTCACATTCTGATCACTGCCACAGTGATGCATAAGACACAGCCTACCACACAAGGGCATTAGAAGACATTCTGTTTGTCTTTTAGTGGAAAAGGACACAATGCTATTCACTGCCATCTAAACTGCATTTATTGACAACTCCGTAAAATGTATAATCCTTCAGACTCACACAGCTGAATCAACAGACTTGTGTCAGGAGGATAAAAAAAGCAAGGAGGAAAAATCTATTGTCCAAGTTAAATCACATGGAAAAACAGTGGACAAATATATAAAATAAAGAATTAAGCCAGAAAAAAACGTGGACAGCATTTCTGTCTTTTGACAGGAGACAAGTTTTCCTGCACTTAGACAAGAAAGTCTAATAGACTATTTTACATCAAAGGAAATCCCTGCTGCAAATATAGAAAATACCAGTGACAAATCATTTAAAACACTTACACAAGACAAAATCATTGAACTCTAGTTGGAAAAGCATACATAATACCTCCAAAATCTGTACAGTAACAAACATTTTCACCTTTGCAATTGATGCAAATACAACCAAGAGCAGTAGTTTGAAAACACATTTCTCTTTGTAACTTGCTAAAATACGTATCCAAATATTTGATGCTATAGCATTCAAGTGGCCAAAAATATTGATATACAATAATTACACAGGATACATAATTGTTTGTGTACTACATGTAAGCAGCATATCAATCAAGAGACCAATGTTTCTGAACATATTTAACCAAATTAACACAAATATGGGAACATAAGTAACATTTGCATGATGTGATAATAAGTTTTGTATTCCATTCATAAGAATAATGATCTTACAAATGGTAATTTTTTCACATTTTCCAATTTATATTTATTTATTTTTAAAACAGAAAACCCCAAATTTGAGGTAAACTTGCTTGAATCTGAATCTTCACATTGTGTGCATCTCTAGGTCCATTCAATTTTTCAAACCCGAACTTGGCTCTACAGGTTTTGTTTCAGGTCAGATCTCAACCCAAAACAGTTCTATTTCCCAGAACCTGTCCAGATATGGGCAGGTATCTGTAATTTCACCTGATCTCATAATGGACTTCCACCACATGAATTCAAAATTTGGCAGGAGAAGATAGTAAGATTTTGATGCCATGAAATCTGTATTTAATTCCTATCCTGATTTGACTTTGCAGACTAAACCAACTTAAATATCACCTTCATTTATCTTTATGCCATCTCTGTCAAATACAGAAAATGGGACCCTAATAAATTAAATTTCATAGAAGAAAGTAGTTCTTTTAAATAGAGAAGAAAGCATTGTTCCTGAGGAAGTCTGGCTTAGAGAGCAGACATGAGCTTGCTCTAAATACCTTCCAGGCTGGTGTGACATGAAGCCAGATTCTTTCCAAAATGCATATGATATTCAACAGGACTTGTTTTCTTTGAATCATGGTATATCCTGATGTGATTTCATGGCTTTGGGACAATTTAGCTTAGGCTTCATTATATAGATACATTGTAGCTTCCACATTTTTAAGCATATTTAATAAACCAGAAGAAAATACAATAAAGTTTTGTTCAGTGAAATCCAATAATGTTTTCCATTTTCCCCAGATCTCATATTTCATCAGCTTGTGAACTTAACATGCAACAACTATTTCTTGCTCCAAGGAGGACATCTCAGTAAGGGCTGTGTAGATCTAGACCTGAATCAGACTGTATAGAACATGACAAAGAAATACTTGAAAAACATTAGAACAAAGTGATCTAGAAGCAAGTGGACCATAGAAAAAAAAATTCAACCTGAATCAAGGTCACTCAAAGAAATAATGGTGGTTTTGACCTGTGTTTAAAAAAAGCATGGAATTTAGGAATTCTTCCTATAAAAATGTAGTGAAGATATATACAGAAGATTGTATTTAGCTCTGGCATCTCAATATCTGACAGATGGTGGTAAAGAAGGGTGAATTTTTAAAAAAGGATGAAAATGATAAAAAAAGATGGCAATTACTAAAAGAACCCTTTATACACAAGGTTTAGTTTGGATGAATCATTACCAACCAGAAGTATAGCAGCTCTAGGAATTTGAGCACATAAGCAAAACGGAATAAGAGAAGACCTCCAGGGCTCTCAAAAGCAGGGTCATAAATGCAGATGAAAGATGAAACGTTAAAATAAATAAAATATAAAAATCAACCAACCCCTATCCGCCCCTCCCCCCAGTATAACTTTTTATTCACTGAGAGATATATCCAAGGATATACACAAGCAACCCTACCATTTGTTACATTAAAATTATACTGGAAAAGTGCTAAGCGATACTCAAGTGGAATCAGCTAAGTACTGGCAATGTAAAAATGACTGGATAGACCTTTTTCAACAATATTTTTATGATTTGAAAATTTGTACCTATGGATACAACTCCTTGTAGTCGGAGGTGCTTAGAATATCAGCTGAAAGTATTACTGGCTCAATTTGTGATTTGCTGTGCAAACTATTTTGGAATGATGAAATGTAGGCTAATTCATTAAGCTGAGTTTGCCTTACACATTTAAAACGTTTATGATAAAGTGTTTAGTGTTAATATTTAAGTGGTTTAGATCTGAGGCAAGGATGGCTTTGTTAATTGGTTCCTTAACTAAAGATATCATTATATAGTTATTAAAACCACGATATTACCCAGTGATTTACAGAAAAAGTTGCTAATAGCAATGATGCCACTTACAAGAAACATGAAATTAAATTCTTCAACAGTGGATATTTTATGTTTGTGGGAGCAAAACTCCTAAAAATAAAAGAATCACAAGTAATGCCCTACTTACACTAGTGAAATGGCAGTTCTGATCGTTTTGGTGTTTCTTTTTAACATAATAAAAAGTGTGCAACACCAGTTCTGCCTCTGATACCACACAGCTTAACCAAAATCTTAACTACGATCATTCTTCACATGCATTTCAGAAGTGACTTAATGAAGACTTAAATTCATATGAAAATATGTATCAGACACTATGAAATGTAAAAGAAGCCTCATTGCACACTGTAAGACAAGTTTTTCAGATTGGTGAAACAAATGTCAGATGTGAGACAGATCAGTGAAAGTATCAACCAATTATTTCTAAAGTCACCAAGTTCTGTGTTTTAGAAGAAAAATCTGACACAGTATCAATTAACAGTATCAATTAACATTATCACCTGCCACAAATATATATGGTTGCTATCTCAATTAATCAAAGTCTTTATTCTACATTACTTACACTTTCCACCATATTCAAGATTTAACTGCCAACTACTGCATGTCTGAACTGAGCTATAAAATAATGGACAAAAGAAGTATTATTTATGGGACTGTTCATCAGACATGGGCAGTGCAGCAGATTCAATCTCATAAGCTTCATAGGCCTAGCTATTTTTGAACCTAATTGCATTATACTGGAAATAATAGATAACATGGCAAAAGGAGATCATAAACTTGGATTGCAAGTAGGCCTACGTTAACCTGCACAAACACCCCTACACAGCTCAGGAGCAGTAATAGGGCAGAAGAGAAGAGCAATGACTTCCAACATCTGCATATGGATAGTAAAATCTCCAGAAACTCAAGTTTCTGTGAGAAGAGTTGAATTATACTTATTTTAAAGACAGACAACTACTTTAATGTAAGCCTTTCTTGTTCATGCTGCTTCTCTCTTCTACTTTCTTCTTTTGTGATTTGTGTTAGCTGTAGAGTGGAACCACACTTATAAAGTTTGCCATGCTCTTCTTGCTGATTTAATAAGCAATCAGGAGAAGAACTGTTTGATTAATTCAGAACAATACTTCACAACATCATACCAACTCAACTGATTACAATGGCTATTAGCTCATTGAAACACTCCCATCAGGCTGGAGTGGTACACTGGGTGCCATAGCACCAAGAAAATTTTATCATTTTATTAAAATGCAGTTGTGTCCTACAATATAGAAATAATTTATGTTTGACATGTCTACGAACTACACCACTAGAACTTGTGAGTAGGTGAGTAGACCCGCAGAATACAGAAATATATTTACTGAACTACTGAATTCAGGTCTCTTCAACTGGTTCTTTAAACAAAGAACAATCTGATTTAATAACCAGTCACACTGTTGCCTTTATATGGTAAACCATAAAATAATAAACTGTGTTAAATCTAATGTCATAAATACTAAAATCAATTTGGAGACAAGGGAAGAACAGAACAAATGGTAACTAGAAAGATAAAGTAAGACTTTTCTTTTAAATATTATTTTAAGAGTATTAGAAAATAAAGTTCTTAGCTGTCCAAAATTTGGTCAACGTTGAGTGAGCTGCAGATAGGTTCCTTCGAGGTGATACTTCTCTATCATAATAAATAAGCATCTGAAAATTAGCCATGAAGTTTCATTCTGCTAAAACATACTTTAAGTCTTACAGTTAAAGTTGCTATGCTTTGAATGAAATGATAAAACTCACTACATTTCTGGAAACCAGTTTAGTTTTGTGTCTTCTTTGGCTCACACCTTATCTTTAAGTTAATCCTTTCCTGCACTGGAGTAGTTTGCTGGTGATTCCAGCTCAAATGAAAGACAACTGAACATCTTTACCAACACATGCAGTAAAGCCAAGGTGCAATAAATCAAACTTTTATGTGTAATTCTATAGTAATGTAACTCCTTCAAGCATTCATCAAAAAGCTTCCAGAACTTCTGTCAATATATGCAGTTCAAGCCACATAAGACAAGCTGCTGCCCCAAGTGCCTAGAAAAGTGAGCTGAATGAAGGAATTACCTTTCTTTTTGTCTCAAGACATTAAACAACGTATTTCCACTGAAAAACTAAGTAGTCAGGATGTATTTATGTTCAAACAATGTTTCACCACAGTTATTGGAATTTTTTCAGGAAAATGGAAGAGTTACAGGTTGTCACACATTATCACCTATATCAGTGGAGGACGAAGTATCTCACTGGGGTGAATGCAGCAATTTGTCATTTATATAACACCTTCAGGTCACCACAGCTTAATGTAACAGGACACTAACAACAAAATACACTCAGACCGCATTGCAGTGAAGGGCATTACCATTGTGAACACTTTGACTCAGAAAATTTTATGAATGTAACTGAGCACTGATAAAGAGGATCATACTGTACATTTGTATCAGTAACATCAACAAATCTGTCCTGATCTTCCTTCGCAATACCTTTCAAATACTTAACAGACCACACAGAACATTGGAAGGACATGAAAAAGCCAGTACCTGCCGCTTGTGCACAAATATTTCTAACAGTTTTAGGATGACAGCTTCTGCAGTGAAATTAGTTTTACAGCCATGGAAAAAAACTAAAGTAATGACTTCCTTCGGTATAAGCGAAGAATTTTTATTTCGGAAGCAAGCAGAGCTTTGTCTGGATACCGACTTAAAGACAGAATGTATTAAGCCATCATCCTTTTAACTATCTATATACTAAGGAGCGCTAGAGAGAGATTTCATGACCTGTTTCAAAAAAGTAACAAACTCACTGTGTATCAAAATTGTACTGAAAAAGCTAAAAGTTGCAAACTGATAGGCTTAGAGCCAAGTTGTGACAAAATAAAGGCTCCTTAAATAATTTTAATGATCTACATAGGATCCTTTAACATAACAAACTCATTTCTTCTCCATAAACCTCTGCTTTTTTCAATGCAGAAGACATGTAGTTCTCGGAAAGCATAAGCCTTATTTTCCCAGCTTAATGCTGTCACTGAAATATTTCCATTACTCATGAAGGTACTGTATTAGGCTCCAATTCAGGTGAATCTGCTTAATATTTTTACATCTACCATTACATTTGGTACTATATTAAGAGACAAAATGTAGCACCAAATAACATTTTTTTCTCTACAGCAAGAAAATGCAGAAGATTTTTTAAATGCTCTGATCCATCTAAACTCTTACCGCAATAACCCCGATACCATGTTATAAACTTAGGTCCCACATCTGTTTCACCTCAATAGCAGCTGGAAAAAGCGTACTGCTCATACAGCACACCTCTATCATTGGCAAACCAGAGCCCCCAAAACAAAACCACAACGTTTAGTTTAATGGGAAGTTGTTTTCTTTCACTTCTGACTGATTTGGAGTATTGCTAAATTCACTTAGAACTTTAAAATCTGACTCCTCAATGAAGAAATAAACTACTATATACTTGAACCAAAAAGTCAGAAGTGAAAAAAAGGAAAGAAAAAAAAAAATCTTATCCTGCATAGCAGGTGAGATAGTGAGAATGAAATTAGTGATGTAGGATATTAGCTCTAACAATTGTACAGCCTATCAGAAATCTGTAGTTACACATTTGTATTGGGAAGAAAAAAAGTGCTGAGCTGTTGTATTCACATGCTTGTTTCATTGTATTTACCCTCATGATAGCTGATAGTTCTCCTTTGTTATTACCTTATATCTGGACTTCCCAAACTGGCTGTGAGCATACACAACTCTCTCATATTTGAAATTCAATTAGATCATTACAACATTACATTGGAATAACTGCCATTGAAAGGCAATAGCTTGTATTGTATTTTCTTCAAGAAGATTTTTTTCCTCTAAATAACAAGATTCTTGCCTCAGAAGTGACAGTACTGCTCTGTGGTAAAGAGTATCTTTTAAAGGAATCTTACCATCCAGTTAAGTGAATCTTGATTCTGTAGACGTAACTTTCATTAGTGTATCAATTCAATTTACCTGAATGTGCTGTATTACCTTTTAAACCATCTATTTCACTTGATTAAGCTGATAATTTGAACTCAGTAATGCATTATTTTGATATGCAGCTAAAAGAGAAGTTTATGTATTTTATTCTTATATATTAATATAGTGAAAACATGTTTCAGGAGGCAGCTCTTCATTATACTTCAATGTTTTATTCTTAGCTGTAATTTATGTCAGTTATGACTAGGAGGCTATTATCAGGCTAATACTATCTTTTCCTCCATAATATTATTATTCTCAGTATAATGACATAAATCTCTGTTTGGAAATAGAAGCAATCAATATTATTTATTGGTGTGTTTTCATTAACTAGAAATGCACAGGGAATACAGGACTGTGACTTATTTTTGTCCTTTGTGGAGTAGAAACTTTAAATTTCAGAACTTAGGTTCCCCCGTCACATGCCCCTCTGGCCTTCCTTACCTATGCCCAGAGTCACATTTTTATATTTCATTTTCAGATCTCTTCCTATACTTCCTCCCCTCAGCTCACGCCCGCTTTCCTTCACTTTGGCAGCTCAGTGTTAGTGTTTCCTATCTCCCTACTAGGTCACGTATCCTGAAATAGATGATACATTTGATATATTCAGAATGTATCTTGAAATGCTTAGAATATAGCCTCAAAATTTTAGCTGAAATCAATAACTAACCCGTGTACTTTTCACCATAAAATGTTTGAGAAACCTACTGCCTCCATATTCAGCAGGTAATCGTGGTATTGATTTATATAATGTATGTCCTTTCATGTATACCCTACTCATCTATTTCATATCTGATTGTAGAGCTTTCTTAACTTCCTACAACTCCCAATGGCTCAACTCTATCGACCCCCAAACTCAAACTTCCTGATCTTTTTTTTTTTATTACTTGATATTGCTTTTTTTTTTTTTTTTTTTTTTTTTTTTTATATATGTCACTCCAGAGATGGCTGCTCAGTGTTTCTACCTAAGTACAAACAGCTGACTCTCAATATCTCACTTTCAGATTCTTAATGTCAACTCAGGAAAGGTACAGATAAGCCAGAAGAAGTCAACAGTGCCAAAATGTTACTGAAACATTGGTTTATAGAAACTTTTTAAACTGGTTTCAGGGAATAGAGTCCAGGAGCATGCTTACTTAGCAAAAGTAACTGAAGCACAGGGAAACAAAGTCATGGTAATTTTAATACCACAGTACCACTGGTTTTACATCATTCGTTGTGGATTAAAGGACGTTCAAGTCTTACAAAGAACCCTCAGAATCTCAGTAGCTGAAACCTGCATCCCTACAACTCACCTGCTATTATTATCCATGGTAGCCAGATTAAAATGAAAATGTGCAACTCATGTTAGGATCACATTTTAATTTAGTCATACACACATACCATAGAAATAGGATTTCTATGTGATAAAATGGCATTTAAAATGATCTCTTATAGTCACGAATTCTACTATATTTGCTCATTTTCCACAAATAAATAAGTAAACCAAAAATGTAGTGGTTGGACATGAACAAATTTCAGCTCTAATTATTTTATACAGCTGGAATACTAAAAATCATTTGCCCTTGCCCAGTGCCTGATTCCATTTTCTATATGTAATGATCAAGCCTATATATTAATCACTGTGTGAAAACATTACAATTAGATACTACTTAAAGATGCATGTCTGTACATGACAAGCAATTTGGGCCATAAGCAGATAACAAAATGCATAGAGAGGCATTTACGACAAAAAACAAAACAAAACAAAAAAGTGCAATCAGCTAAACAACTCCAAAGCATGACAATAACTAAGGAAAAAGTAGAAATAATTAAAAAAGCAAGTAAACAAAAAAAGAGAAAATGTAGTGAAAATTAATAAACTGGCAGTTCCATATTATTCTACACTTAGCTCATTCCAACACATCTTTGTAAAGGAACATGCTTTTAAAGTAATATTTAACCTCAAAGCAAGCAATTAAAAAAAAAAAATATTTTCCCATACAAATGAGATCAGATTTCACTGTGACATCTCTTAACCTATTTAGCTTCAGACTTTAAAATAATCACCATGTTTTGTAAAGAGACAAAACCACCCAAAAAACAACAACAACAACAACAAGAGACCTTTCAGCAGAATTGGTTATCCCCCTTAGCACAATGACCTCATGTTTGAGTTTACCTGGTTGGAAAAGACCTGTGCCCCATCAGGCCATGATGGAAAGAATAAAAAGACATTACTACACTTCCTGTGTTTCTCATGATACAAAACTTTGTATGCTGCACCTGTGCAGGAGATATTTTGAACATATCTTGTCAGGTGTACATTGCCAATGTTAATTTGTAAGAATTCAAAGACTATCTTTATACACTATTGTTGTAGAATATCAGTAATGTAAAAGGTAAAGCCTGTGCATATGCTTTTAGTTCCACACCTACAACGTCAGTCTTCCACCTCTGTTTCAAAGCAATAATGTTCCACATACATAAACAGAAAAGGACTTCTACAATGAATAAATAAAATACAAAAGTATGTTTTATTACATTGCAAATGGAGACCACTGGAGCTACACCTGTACTATGACTCTAGCCATGTTTGTTTTGCAATAGTGAAGTCTATGAACATGCCTATTTTACACCAAAAAATTGCGAAATTACATACATTCTTATAAATACTAGTGCTAAAGGCCTAAGACACATTTAAATTAGAACTCTAAGTTGAACCTTCATAACTTTTGAAATATTAAACCATCACCAAAAATACATTTTTAGATGTATTACATACATTATATGTTGTGATGTCCCCTTCCAGAAAGAGACGTTCCAGACCTGCACTTCAATAAAAGGTTTGGACTATAGACTGAACTTAGTCAAAGGCTAAGTTTAGGCTGAGTCTGAGAACCTGGTGAACCCTTTGGCATGGAAAAAGCAGACTCACTTGCACAAGTAACACACAGTTTAAACTACTTATTTTTGAGAGTGAGTTCATACATTGCTAATGTACCCCTTTCCTTTTAAAAGAGAAAGACTACCTGAAATATTCTGTTACCAATTTTCTTCTGTATTTATACACATATTATTGTTAGTGCCATAGGATCACAATTAAGCTCTGCACCAGTAGATCTGGTTAAGCAAGACTGATTTTCCTTATTGTCAACAGGTTAATAGTGTTCGGCTCTCCTTTTTGATAAACTGTCTGTTCAAGACCTGTTTAACATCAGTATTCGCCACATTATAAAGAATTAACTGTATTATTGGTAGCCAATATAGGGTTACACTCAGTGTTCTTACTCAATAATAAATTCAGTCTGAAAATTAACATTAAACCTGTCTCATGCTATATGAGCACGTCGTTAGCAAAGAAATACCCCAAAACCTTTTTGTATCAGCGGAGATTGGAATGATGATACATCCTAAAAGAGGATACATTTGGGACAGAAGCCATTAGCACTATCCATCATTAGCACGCTCCATATTCAGAGGGCACAAATGCACCAAATTTCCAAACACCTTTGAGGTCCCCACACTTTGTATTTTGTTTTGAAGTAGAGTATTTACTCCATGGTCACCACGTTCAAACAAAGATAAAGAGTTTCTACAACTGTATCTGAAAACTAACTGGTAGAGACTCCTGAAGGGGGAACAACTATGTCAAAAACATAGCACATCAAAAAGTGGCATCATAGAAATTTCAGCTCCTCCCACCCATTTTAGAATACATGATCATATTCACTGGGGTTCCCTAATGAAAATTGAATGGTGTGTATATATGTATAAACACACATATATGTACATATATACATACAACTAAAATCACTAAAGAAGTCAGAACAAATCCACAGTTAACAGATAGAATGGACTTGACATTCACTCATGAGCTTCAGATTTCAAAATAAGAGGTTGATTTAACATAGCACTCAATTACAAAGGTTCAATAAAAATGCTTTCAAAGCTTGAAAGAATAGGATTATGCACCTCATCTGCTGAAGGGCAAGCAAAAAACTAAAGGATGCTTATGTGATGAAGGTTAAAAAGACAACATGCAATTGATGATTAAAGGAACTTTATATATATTCAGGCTCTGTGATGTTTGAGGTGGGAAGAGGGGAAGGTTAACTTCCACAGAAGTGTGGGTCAATCAGGTAAAACTGAGAGGATCAGATACAAAGGCAAATCATACTTGGATATTATTGTTTTGGTATTACACTTCTACAATATTATTTCAAGATTTTTGGTTTGCCTGCAGGGTTTTGGTTGGTTGATTTGTTTTGGTTTTTTTTTAATGGAAATGCCTTAACTCAAAGAATGAATCTTACAAAACAATGCATTAGCCTCTTTCAAGCAGAAAAGAGGTGTATAAGGGACATCCTGGCATATAATTTAATATCAATACTATTGCCAGCTCATGTCCACATTGAATAAAACTATAAGTTAAAATATGGAGCAGGTAACTATCTAACATTTGATACAAGTTAAATCCAACTTGCCAAATATATTGGTTTTGACAAGACCTATTATAGGAAGACTCTTATAGGAAACAAACTCATTCCCTTTTAAAGGCATCCACACAAAGCAACAACAGATTTGCCAGAATCATAAAAACTTAGGCTTATTTAAATCTTAAAAGATATGACAAACTTTCTAAACCTACCACTTAATAAGAACTATGTATTACAATTGTTTACTAATGATTTGGGCTTTTTTTATCCCCCTCAACCAGAATGAATCACTTTATGAAGGTACACAGACTACAAATCTAATAGTACAGAATACAACAGACAACAAAAGGGGGAAGTTTTCAAGTATCAATATGAAATTTCAAAGCAAACTGCCTCCTACAAATACACAAATTACATTGTACAGAAATCCCCAGTCACAGAAGTAGGACCAGAGATTGTCAGATTTAAAGGACAAATGACAATGATCTTGTCATTCTCAGTCTCACACAGAAGAGAACATGATAATGATTTAATCCTTTCAAACTATATCGGATTGTTGAGGGTTTTTTGCCAAACTCAGATATTTTAAGTAGCTCTTATTCAATTCAAAGTCTTGGGCCCTTTCTTTTTTTTCTTTATAATCCTTGCTCTGCTGAATTTAAATGCCTTGGCAATGCCAGAACACTGCCTGATCCTAATAGGCCAGCATTGATCGCTCTAAACCAATTGGTTCCTTCATTACAGAGAAAATGAAGTAAAGAGAAAAGGCAGGTGTGCTCTCACACAGTCAGCTGGACTTCAGCTTCTCTTGCCCTTCTTCTCCCTCATTAACTAGCAACCAATCGATCAGGAACCTGCTCAGAACCCACAAAAACTATTCATCACTTCTGACATGGAATGGTTTTAACAGGTCACTAAAGAATATTTGAGGTATCTATCTTTAGAGCCTTTAGAGCTCATACAGTTTTTAAACCGACGTCCAAGAGAAAGGAAAATCAGAATGTTACACTCCTATATAGTTCCAGTCTAAACCTTGAATCCAAAATAAAATCTGTTAGTTATTTGCCCAAGACAAGAATCTGTGGTTTAGGGTACCTAATTTTAAATGTTCTTTATTGTGAAGAACTTTGATGGATAGAGAGAAAGACCACAGCTGGGAGAAAGAGCACAGATGGCCCCACTCCCTGCTTCCAGCTCATTCTCTTTTGCACTTCCATGGTCTTTAGTTGAACAAATTCAAAATGCCAGTGAGTGTTCATCCTAAAGCTTTACACATCATTTCTACCTCTACCTTTTAAAATATCTGAACACTGCTTGTACTTCCAACAATTTCACATCGCTTTTTCCTAATAATCCCTTTCTACCAAGCTCCACGCTTCATTTGCCCATACAATTACAACAGAATCCCTTTACCTCATTTGCCAAAAATTACTGTTCAAATCACTTTTAAAAATTATTCTTCTTGAAAAGCTATCTGTACTCATTAGCTCTTACTCTAGTCAGTTATTCATGTTATTTCTTCTTTCTCTTACCATAAACTCTGCAGGATATGCCTTGTTGTTATGCTTTGTTCACTAAAACAGGTTTGTAATTTCACATTACTATCAGATCAAAATACTGCCGCCAAGACAATTCAGAAGAAGAAATCAAAGAGATCATGTAATAAATATATAAGCAGGGAACAAGATGTTAGAAATGGAAAAAACCACAAACAAAACACCTCAAGAAAAGTACTAAACAGAGCATAAGGAAACAAGAAACAAACAAATGGAAGAGGCAGCAGGCAACAACCTGGGTGAAGAAACAAAGAGTGGCACTGCTTTGATTAGGAACAAGAAAATTGCAATGAAAGATATTGCACAGAAGATTTCACATACTTCTACTGAAAGAACCAGAAAAGAGAAACAGAGAACCAAGAACCAATATGCAACTTTATGGTACACTGAACGGGAGGTAAAATTTAAGAGGGCAGCAGAAGATAGAGGTGTAATCCTTTTATTTGCAAATCAGAAATAAGAACCACTTCTCTCCCAGTTATGTGTATTGACTCATAATTAAATATGTTTTCCTGAACATGTACAGATTCTTGTTCTTAGAAGCTGCATTCTATTTCAGACTGTGCCTCCAACTTGTGAAGATCCTTTTTAACTCTAATTTTGTCCTTTCACATAACTGCATCTTCTTTCACAGTGTCATGCTATCCTCAAATTTAAGAAAACACAGTGCGTTTTTTTACCACCCAAAGCATTACGCATATACTGAGTAGTGTGCGACACAAGAAAGATACCATAAAAATCACACTTATATTTTTCCATTTTCCATTCCATATAACTATGATTAAAACAGGTGCTGATCTAGTTTTATATCCACTTTACTATATTTTCATTTAGACCATGTTCTCCTTGCTTGCATACTGAAATACCGTGTTAGTGTCAAAAGCTTTACTAAAGATAAAATATAAGATGTACTGATTTATTTCTTATCCATGCTCTGGTTTTCTGACTCAGAAGGAAACTAAATTAACTATCTGTTTTTGACAAATCCAGTTTAGCTGACAGTAATTTCTTTATCTTCTAAGGCCTACAAACAATTTGGTTCAATTACTTGCTCCAATATTTTTCTGGAAACTGAAGTTGTGATGTATGACACAATTCTTCAGCTCCCTCTTTTTGCTTCTTTTAAATATGGGAAAAGAACAAGCTTGGTGCCTATTAACTGTTTTCCTTGAGTTCATAAAATCAGTAAATTTTCCAAGCTAACAGATATAAGTTACAACTACTAGCTCAAAAGCTGCTTTCTGGGGACTAGAAAGCAAGTTATATATCTATATAGATTAATAAAATGTGAATTAGAATATAAATTATAGTTACCAGCAGCACAACTTTATTTCTGATTCTACAATTATTAATTGTTAACTGCAACTATTACCTCCAAGAAATTGGGGGCTTACATATTGTAAATTTTTAAGGACAACATCTGATCATTAAAGTTTAGCTTATTCATCATATGTCCTAATTTGCATAAAATTTTATGATTGATAGAACAAGTACTTCCCCTTCCCTAACATGATTATTGCTCCTTACAGATTCATGGTGAAATAAATATGGAATTTTGGAATTAACTTTTGCATGTCACAAAATTATGTATAGTATAAAAGTAAACAAACTTCAAAATGGATGAAGAAAATGACGCCGTACTAGATAACATTCTCTAAGGGGCACAAATTAAGAACATATACAAAAAGAGGTAAACACAGTGAGAATACCTTTTTATCCTCTTTTTCTTTTTTAATAAATCATTTGGAAAGACTTATTTTTAAAAAAATCCTTTCAGTGCAAATATTCAGCTCTAGTGGTAAAATGTGAATGTAAGCCATATATGCCAATAGCTCTGTTCTCTAATTTAATATGATGCAATAGCGTCCTATAACGATACCCCAAGGGCCTGTCAGAAACCTCCACTGGAAGGCAGAGAAGGAAGGGCCTTAAGGGAGAGACTGTCATATTCTAATCTAACCTTCCTACAGAAGGAACTTAGATACCTTTCTTCTCCTCCTCCCTCCCCCCCCCAACCAAAAGATGTAGGTCTCCTTGCTATTTACACTATAAAAAACCCAAAAAGAAATCCCATAGCTTTCTGACTTCTTGATAAAATTCTACTCAAGAGGAAAAAGCTCTATAGATGAGTGCTCATCTTACCAGAAAAATCACAGAAACTACTGTTCAACACACACCATGATAGAAGTTTTATATCTTTGGAAAACAAGCCCACGTTATTTTTTAATTCAGTGACTGAAATCACTAAAAACGTGATATCTGATCTGATAGTATCTGCAAAGTGTCCATAAGGATTCTCCATTGTTTTCTACAAAAAACTGTGTCTAAGTGCTATAGAAAACTGTCTTTCAAAGTCTGCCTCATCATACCATATATGGAGATTAAAATAAAACAAATTCAAAAATTAAGAGGAGAACTATTTAAAAAGAAAATACATTTTTTCTAAATGTAAACTGGGTAGTGGAAGGCATAACAAACCAAAGGAAGGCAATTAGCTCAGACTTGTTCTTTCACTGTACATAAAAAAATAATAATGATGAAGTAAACTAATGTGGAGTTTGTTTATAAAATGGCTAAATGGGAAGCAAAGAAGGATAATCTAGCATATGTTTGTTTTATGTGAATACCTGCATGTTATTTATACTATTGTTTCAAAATTCAGGAGCCCAAGGTAAGTGATTAAATAAATTCAGCTGTGTCAGTAACAACTAGTTAAATGCTTTGCAACAAAGAACTGAGAGCTGCCTTCCCACTTTAAATAAGTGGTTGCCTGCTTTACGATGTTTTTTATGCTTCAGTAACACTAGTCTATGGTGTTGGTAACAGATTGGCATATTTCATGTTTGCATTCTTAGGTTATTTAGATGCAGTAATCTTTGGGTAAAAGAGCAAAATTCAGAAACCTGTGAGACAAATTCTTATCCTAGCATCTCTGAAAATTTATACTCTGATTAGAGAGATACTTACAATCCTGCTGGGGCAGCTGAAGTTACTATCCCCAACCAGAAGTTACAGGCTCTTCATATGAAGCCATTTTACTCTGCATTACAAGAGATGCTGTACACATCATCGCATCTCAGTAGAGATGCCAACCCTCTACTACAGTAGGAAAATGTTTAGAGATTTACAACAGGAGGTAGATAAGACTGAGATGATAATGTAAATACATTTGTTTAGTATATAAGTATAAAGTAAAAAAAGCTATGTTTGCTCCTTTAGACATATATTACCTGACAAAAATAGCCTCACAAATAGCAAGAGGCGAGATAAAATCCAATAATACACCTCAGGAAATAAAAAAAAAAAAAAAAAAAAAAAAAGAAAAGCTGAGTGTTTTAGAAGTTTAATTTTCAAAATTATTATATTATCCTTTAATGACCATGGCCAAGTAACAGGAAAATGAGCAGTATTCCACAAGAGATTAACTACTAGCTCTTCTTCTTTAAAGCTCAATTATTTTATATTCCATTTTCCTCCATGTGATACATAAATCTTAAAAGAAACCAACAAAACGTACTCTGATTTTAAAATATTATTTCAAAAACTGTTGGCTGAAAAAACAGGATGTAAAAACAGATGAAATTAGAATTGTAGGGAGCAGGTTTAATCTTCTGATCTCATGACCTCGAAGATACCTCAAGTTTTCCTTTTGTCACTGAGTGACGGGCCTGCCAGAGAGACATTCCTTGGATATTATTTTATATTCCAGTCCTCCTAATGAGAAAGGATGGTAGGTGACAGTAACAGAATGAGACTAAGTTTTCAAAGATGACAGGAAGAAGAGGAACAGTTTCCTATTCCACTCAAAGTGCATAATCTCAAATTTCAATAAATACTCTATATAAATGTATATATATATACACAGTATTTAATGTGTTATACCATACTGTACTGATAACTGGGCATCATACTGAACAAGCATTAAGGTAAATCTTAAAAAAAAAACCCATAATCTTTAAACACACTTAAGTTCTTACTCTCTGAACATTACATCCCTCAAAAGTGGTCATACATAGGAGTTTCTATCAAAGCCCACATATGAAAAAAACAGCCAAACGCTAAATATTTTCTCTCTTATTACTAAATGTCACTACAGCAAACCCTAGCTTAGATAAAATCAAGAAACACATATTCTGTGATCTAATTATATAGAATACCAACACATGTATACACATTTTGCTCTCTAACTACTCTTTGAGTAACTTGGCAAATATGGTCAAGAAGGATCATGAAAACTTCCAGCCAAAACTTTAACAATCACAGAAACAAGTACTTCTAAGTAGGGAACAGAATTTGAATGTAGCGTTTGAAAACTGTGGTTTTCTTTCAATAAAGAAGAAAAGTGGTATCATCACTACAGAGAAAAGGCATATCCTATAAGTAGTTGTATAATTTATATCATTTTTCAGCATAAAAAAAAATAAGGAAGAAAGGATATCATTATCTTTTATTAACTTCATTTCCATTTTATTTTTCAGGCAAACACCCCAGACTTGAAAATTTTGCTTGTAGCAGGTATTTGCTTTTTCTAATTTAAAGGCACCCATTGTATCTCAAAACAAGATTCCAAACATACATGCTATAATTGGAAGCAGCAGCGTAAGTGGAAAATGATCAACAGATATTCTGGGACTACTCTAGATGCTAGTCATGCTAAAGAACAACTGTTTGCAAAATCTCTCCCAAAACCCAATACTACTATTGGATCAAGAACCACACTGAATAATGTTATTGCTGAAAGAATGACACAATTGGATTTTAAACAAGAGAAATTAAGTAAAAAGATTCAAAATCAGTAGTAGTACTCATCTCTCAGTAACTCCTGTTCCACCTCTTCCACCAAGCGGATTAGCCATACTACAGACTTAAACACTACTAACCCACTTCTGTGTGCAGCATATTGAGTCTAACATGGCTTGTTCAGCTCACGTATCCTATTACATAAATGCTACCATACTGGTTGCATATACTTGTGTCTTCCTGATATTGAGTCCCAAATCAAAGTCCCAAACCCAGTTCTGCATTGCAGTGTCTTGGCACTGCAATTCTGGAATTGTGATCAGAAGAATCTACAGTGCAGGTGAGTTAAATCCACGTGTATTTAATTAATCCAAGTCCATGAAGACTGTTCAGCCTACATTCCAGGCTAACTTCTGGGGGGCTGCTTAACTATTTCCCACACAAGCTTACTATGTTGAAACAAACACAATGCTGGTACATGTATTCTAAGCAAAACAAAACAGAAAGAGGAAAGTGACTGCACAGCGGGAGCGGGCATTGCTCTCTACGAGATCATCCTGAGTGGGAAGGAACACAGGGCAGAGTATTCCAGGCAGGGGTGCAGAAAGCAAGCTGAGCCTGCAGAGGGGCTAAAGATGGTGCTAATAGTCTACTCTACCTCTGAGCAATTCTCAAATATACATCTTGGAGATCTCTCCATTGAGTTTTGCAGCAAAAGATGAAAAAACAGGCACTAATGCATGTTATCCATGATATTACTGCCTCTCCCATTTTCCTAATTGATAACTGCACTGACATTTTAAGCCAAGGTAAAGGTATATTCAAACTCCCAAAGCAAAAACCGACGTCTCTCTCCTTCTCTGTACTAGTATACTTTATTTCACTGTAAGAAATATAGTCTGCACATTGTTAAACATAACATCTTTCCTTTGCCAACAGGCTCTTCAAATTGTAAAGTTGCAGTAATAGTTTTCTAGCTTCAAGGTTTCATCTTCCTTCATTTCAGACAGACTGTTAATAAAGTTTAGTACTAGAATTTCAAAGACTGAAAGTAGCCATATCCCACTGAGGAATTTATGGATCTCTTTTTCATGTCATTATGAAGAACACTGAAATGAAAGTCAAGACACTGTTCCATAGTTAATTTTCACCCTGGGATCATACTTTCTTTTGTAGGAAATTTCTTCACTATGAATTCAATTAAAACAGTAACACGCATCTACTGAATGTACTATTCTGCTAATAGTTCATTCTCCATTTTTAATACATACATTTACATTTTCCTGCCAGTAGCTTGCTGTTTCACTGTGAAATAAAAATGAGCTCTTGCCTTTGATCACTGTTTACCAGCTGACAATCCAGCCAACAGAGTTAAAATGCAAGAGGCTGTCTAGACTAAAGTCAAGCTCTGAGACTTTCAATGCACTCTGGACATTACAGAAGGGTCACCACCTGAATCAAAGCTTCAGTGATTTTAACTTCTTCACCGATCTCAACTATGGCGAAAAAACAAAAACACAACACCAAAAAAGGACAAACATTACAAAAATTATAGGTGTAAAAAACGCTGTGAAACGTCATCTGTAATTTGTTCTTTTTTTGTACTTCATTGACATTTTTGCTTTATAGATGAACAAGAGATGGCAATCCAACAAACACTTTAAATTTAAAAAAAAAAAAATTCAAAGTCAGTGTTTTCACTTAATATCTCAAAACATGCAAAATACACCAAGTAAAGCATATTTGGAAAGAAAAAATACTGAACAAAGAATTAACACCTGAGAGCCATTTTCATATAAACTGCTTGACACAAAAAAGCTTCAAGAACACTAGATCTGTAGCTGTGATAGTTTGTAATTTGAAGTTACATCAACAAATTTCACTTCTGAAATAATATTAGAAGTCCACAAAGTGAGAATTAGTTATATTTCTTTTACCACTCTATTGAGTATATTTCTAAAACTTCCTCTGCTGCTAGTCCCATCACCCACCACCTTCAAAGGGTGGCAGAAAAGACATCAGCAGCAGATGCAGTATTATTTTGCTAGTTACAGAACTGCCCTTTTGTTTGTAACACAGACTCTGGTTTTGATACAGTAAGAGACCACATAACAATTAACCAGTTCAACCTCTGCCTGTCTTGAAGACTAATCTATTCTACCCATTACAATACTATTGCACTGATAATATGGATGCAAGAATAAAATCAGATCTAACAAAACTCATTCTGCAGCCTCCAGTCACAGTACTTCATCTCCACA
Source organism: Tyto alba (assembly GCF_018691265.1). NCBI lineage: Eukaryota > Metazoa > Chordata > Aves > Strigiformes > Tytonidae > Tyto > Tyto alba. The sequence goes on along the minus strand of NW_024881278.1, from coordinate 28,304,709 downwards.
AATACTATTTCCATTTTTTTTTTTTCCCCTGAAAAAGTAGAAAAGAAGGAGGTGGACAGGCAAATTTTTCCATTTGAACTTGACATTCAGTATTAAGACACTTGATAGATTTAATGTACTTCCAGACTCTACAAAACATGGTTTCTAAACTCATTCAATGTCATGTTACCATTCTGACTTTCATTATTTTATCTCCAAGAGATAAGGACACAGAGCAATCACCTGAAATACGTCACTTTCCTTATCATACTGTCCTCAGTTGAGGGTCAATTTTGGTGATGACATAAAAGACTACGCTTTAACAGCCTCAGGCACTATTGACTTAGCAGGAGTGGCAATGACTCAAATACATTGGCCTCAGAGAAAGAAGATAAAGGTTAAAAACTAAGATGCAAAGAACATAGCAGCATCACTACCAGACTCAGGGAAGTAAGATAGCTACAAAGCTTGCGCATTGAGGGTAAATGCCTAGCTTTGCAAATATATTTAAATCAGGTGGTGTTTTTTTAAGCTAAAATGGATACCTTCTGGCAAGAGATAGATACAAAGTCTATTTTCAATTAAAATCTCTTTTCACCACATTGTTTCCAAACCAGGAATACCACATGAAAACATTATATTTCATAGAATGAATTTGACTCTGAAAGTATCAATGTTAATTAAAAACCCAAAAGAAAACCCCTGGCTCTGAAAGTATCAACGTTAATTAAAAACCCAAAAGAAAACCCCTTAAAACTATCTTTCAGTAAAAAGGCAGGAGTTTATTAAATAGTTTTCTCTTTTTCTGAAGGAAATGGATACTCCAGCAGATATAGCAGTAGTCTGCAATACACAAAAATTTCCCAAATTCACCACATCACATATTTTACTCGTATTTAAATTTCTGCTCTCAACGTCAGCTATACAATAAGCCAAACTCTGACTAGACAAAGTGTAAAGCTTAAAAAAGTGATAAAAAACACATCATTATTCACATTGCTAACACGAACTTCCAATGAAAAATATTTCTATGAAACTATACAGCAGAAGATTTCCATTTACAAGGAGTTTAGGAAAATTAGTCTTCTGAAAGCAAATGGAGTATCCTCTGTTTGCTATCATATTAGCCTGATCAGCACAGCAATACTTAAGAGCAAATCTTTTCTATAGCCATGTCAGCAGACAGAAAAAATAAAGCCAAACCCAAACTACACCTTTGACCAACATGCCTATAGCAGAGAAAAACTGTAGAATAGGTGTAACTGCACCAGCAAAATATTGTTAGGAAATTAATATAATATATAGCAGGAAAACAATACTTCCTTTACAAAGGTTTGATGGTGGTATATGTATATTCCAAACTGTTAAAGACCCAAACAAGCCACTAAAATTTACTTCTAGGGTGAAGCAAGAGCAATCAAAGGCTACTTGATTTCTGCATGACAGAATCATCATGGTGATTTAAGATCCTTAACTAATATACGCCGCTCACCCACACTTACTCTGCAGTCCTCCCGGGCCATTCCCATGTCTGTGCAGCCTGAGCAGGAGCTTTTTACACCCCTCATAAAGGTTACTTTACTATACCACATCCCACAAAGTATACTGTGTTACAGCATATAAAATCTGTGCCAGAGAGAGAAAATGCTGCTTACAGGAGATACCTGACAGTAGACTGGTGCAGTTGAATTTCTACAGGAAAAAAAAAAAAAAAGTGTAATTCTGCCAGATTCCTGAAAGCAAATGTTTTCTTTCCCTGTTACATATAATAGCAACAGCTACCTGTCACTTAACTCAAATTCTGATAATTTTCCAGCAGATATATATTCTCTTTTTCTCTTCTCTTGCACAGAAGTGTTGGCAATAATGGAACCTTATATTTCTAATATACTGTTCATACTTGCCTGTTATTCATTGTGAGATTTAAATACTGAAGACTACAGGTACTAGCAATGTTATGTCATTTTATTTGCAGTTTCTTCTGGCTCAACAGATGCACAGTGGGCTCTTCCAATATGCCACGTTTTATGAAAGTTAGCTTAAGCCATGACAAATTATCAGTTAGTATCTTTAATGTGCAAATCACATATAGGCCTGGTCTAAATCTGTGAAAAAGTAACTTCTGCTATCCTTAGTACTATCTTAGTCTGCAAATAAAGGTGAACAGAAGCGTTAAATCTCTGCATTGTGCATAAAAATCCTGATAGTCCTGCATCCTTATCTGAAAGATTCCTGTGCATCTGATGCCCACACACCTCAACATATTCAAGCAAACCTCTTCCCCGTGTTCCACATTCCAAGGGACACACCAATTCCCCACTCCTACCCTACCGAGTTACTCATTCACCTTTCTCCATGGAGCTTCCAGTGCTTCCACTTCTTCTCAATGCCCCTCCTCTTCTGAAGACACATGATCCGTGTGCTTCAACCATTTGCTTCTATGCTAGGACAGTTAATGCAGTACTCCAAATGGCAGAGCTCCGAGTTTACCTCCATCTTTATCCCTACACTTATTGATGTTTATTCTTTTCTAGAAACAGCAGGAGACCGTATGTGTCTATAAATATATATAAACCTTCAGCTCTTAGATGTATAAGCTAGATGGTAGGAATGTTCTAGATCCTCACCAGGGTGTTCTAGATCATCAAAGGGTATTAATTGTTGGTTTAAGTTGTGTACAAATTTTCACAAAAAAATCCAAGATGGAAATATGAGTGAGCCAAAATGGAGAAAAAACCTCCAGTAGCATAGCCCAAGCTAAGCTAATATTAGCATCAATATAGTATGATTCTCCCTCTCTTACTTCACTTTTTAAAAGCGTTTATAGCTCTTTTGAAAAGCTTCAGCTCAATGAGACCAGCTAAAACGTCAGTGGGCAACAATCTGAAATCCACAGTGAAAAGATGTTAAAGTCACATTTAGTTATATGATTCACTGCTGTTGCTTCAGTATGCAACGAACAAGGCAGCAAATCGAAAGCATGTCTACAATTTGTTCAGCTAATTTTTTTTTAAGAGAAGCTTTACAACAAGAAAAAGAAGTTACATCTTTTAGCCCTACTTAAACTTGCAAAACATTTACAGCAGGGTTTTATATCTTTTCCTAGGTGCCTTGTAGGGTAAAAAGGCAATTGCACATTAGTTGTAGGGTTTAGAAACTTGTACGGCATCTGCATAAAATAAAATACCTAACAAAATACCTAAAGGACTAACAAAATGTTAAAGTTGTAGGTTAAACTGAATGAAGCCTGGAGTATTTAATTCAGAATCCTCTTAGTAACAGTAACTAATTTACTTTTTACGTACTATTTATTTCAATTATCAAGTTATTCCATAAAGCTTTGTGGAGTCATAACAGTAGACATACACATGCATGCAAAAATGAGTAAATACCAGATTTTCAACTATGCTTTAACTTCAACATGTTTTTAAAATTGAACAGTCTTTAAAAAACAGTTAAGACTCTAATGTATTTAATGCTACAAAAAGCAGAATTTTTCCCTAGCTAGAAGGGATAATTTGATGCTTGCAGTGTGATTTTGAGCCTGCTAGGTTAGCTAAGTTTATCCCAAGAGGAAGGCGATTCATTTGTCAAAATGTGATATACACTCCCTGGTTCCTTAAAGTAAAATATAATACAAGTCAGCAAATGATGTATGCATACAGTTTGAGCTGAGAAATCAAGCTGGTACATTAAAAAAGTGTAAAACTGACTGTAGGACACCTGCTCCATTACTTCTGAGGATGAAAGTACGAATTAAAAGATGAGCAAGAGTAAAGGAAATAATAGAGGAAAGTTGAATGGTTTGGGCATTTGAATGTTGTGCTGCTGCACTAGGCACAGTCCCTTCACAGGCAGCAGATTTCTGATGTGATGCCCAAAACCTCAAGTAAAACAGGCTTTTCTCAAGCGCCCATCAAGTAGGGCTCCCCAATATTTGAAGCCTACGGCTTCACTTTACATTCAGAATTGTAAACTGAGATCAAAAGAAGAACATGAAATGGCAACTACAGGAAATGCAAGACTTATAAATTTAAGAAGCACAAGTAAGGTTCTATGTACTACCTTCATTTTGTCATTTCTAAATATCTAATTACCGTATTTTCAACTTTGCACAGAAAATTTACACAGAAAATTCGATAATAATTTCTGAATTCTAAAGCCAATACATCTGTCTACCATATGGTATAATGCTTTCATCCATGCAGGTGACAACAACATACACATACATTTGTTATGCAGGCTTGTTAACTGAAGTTACCCGAGAGCAAGTAAGAACAGGAGCAGATACTCCTTCTCCAGCCTCACTGGAAGTACAGGTAAATGGGACACACTCAGCAAGTTTCACATACATTTGCTGCCAACTGAGGGAAGCAACATTCAAGAATTTTGGTGCTATTTTAAAATCAACTGGATGAGGGAGACAGGGAGCAAATCAGTTAGATGCCTCCTGGGTCTACTTGTACCCAACTTTTTCCCAACTAACGCCTTACTTGATTATTAAAGTTCAAGATATCTGAAGTTTGTGATATCAAAATATCACAAACAGAAATGTGGCACAATTAGCAGTGCTAGTTTTGATTTTGCTACTACTTCATTTACTTATGCTCTTATCCACTTCAGATTTGAAAAGGTAAGATTTTAAAAATTTCCTTTGTGCTGAAAATCCTCATGTATTTAAAATGAATATACATGCCTGGGAGGATATCATCAAGATATTTACCATTAAACCAATTAAAAATAATATAACGTTGCTAGTTTTAAACTGCAAAATAAAAGTAGAAAAATACCATCACCCCAGAAATAGAAATATCTGAACTTCATACTTCATATACTGATATTTTACCTCATTATACCCACCCATTCTGTTATTGGGCCTATGAATTACTAAGAATCAAGATGAAACAGTGAATGATAATAAATGGTAGAACTAACTGTATTAAAATGTGCACCTTCATCTGAAAACAAAAGATGAAGTCAGTACAGTTGGAAGGTAGAATATTTTAAGATGAGTAAAAATGAAATACAGTAAATTTGTTCATATTACCAATACAACATACAATGATTTCTAGAAACCTTCATAAAATACCTATATAAATAATATTGACTAAAATAGGCAAAAGTAAGTGCTGTTCACACATCAACGCATATCCTGACCTCTAAGTGATGACAGGGATAAAAAAAAAAAAACAACCAATGAAAAACTATCAGTAGATATCTGCACAGCTAAATATAGTTTATAATTCTTGTGTTACCTCCTGATACATAATTTCCAACCCACCACTCAGAGACAGGATATTGCCTGGCTAGTCAGGTTGTTCTGCAATGGCAAGTATGAAACCATGTGAAAGTCAAATACCTCATTCCTCACAGTTTTGCCAAAAGAGCAAAGAAAGGGAGTGCAAAAAGGGATCACTAGAGTAAAGTGCCTACAGGCAATACAGGATGCAGTTTTAACAGCATTTTGATTGGACATGCTTGTTCCTAAAACCATCATTTTTGGGAAAATACATTTCCAAAGCTTTTCCCCTGTCCCTTCCCTCTTGATCATCCATAAAAGTATTTCAGCACATCCTGGGAAGAACAAGTAGGTCCTCTAGTGCCTTAACATTTTGAGATGAATGTGAAGTCAGGCAACTATTAATAAGGGCATTAGTCACAAGAACAAAAACTCTGAATGAAGAGAGATAAAGAAAGAAAAGCAAGTTTTAGGTTGAACCAAGTAGCACAGAGTAAGCAGAATTTCCGTTGCTATCAATCACTCCAGTCACAAGAACCCAAAATGTTTTCCCCCTTATTTCAGGGGGTTCAAGGATGCAATATTCTAGCATACCTAAAGAAAAACTGTATTTTGACTGACTTCCCACCTAAACTATTTCTATTACATTATGCAGCAAATGACTCCATTTTTTCTTTTGGCAATGCATTTGCAATGTTAAGCCTTACATTTCTATGTAAACATATGAATGCACATACAAAAACACCAAACTCATAGCCATGCTGTTGTCATAAAGCAGGCTCATGAGCCTAACCCAGACTACGCAAAGCAGAAGCAGTTGCACTGCACTTTTAAACAGCACAGTAAATGTAAAAAACAATGAGCAGGATGGAACTACCTGTGAATTGCCTACTCTAAATGCTTCAGAAGCTTGTCCCAGAGAAAAATTTGTATTAGTGCTATTCTTACGAAATCATATTGTAATGCAAGATGAGAAAGCAGATAAATAAGGATGAGAGTACGATTAATGAGAAGTCCTCCATCAGCTTCTCAACCTACAATATTACACGGAAGCTAATCAGCAGAATTGCTACTTTCTTAAAAGAAGGCTCTAATGGCAGGCTCTCAGGTGGAGTTAAGCCCATGAAACTGGTCCAGGGAAACGTCTTTAGATGTGCACTGGAAGCCTAACTTCTGAAAATCTGTATGCAATGTTTCTGTAGCTCTTGCTGATCACTTAATGAAAAAGAGAGAAAATGTATGTGAATTAGAGCTGCCAGGAGTTTGGGGTGGGAGGCTCTTAAATTCGGGGGGTGTGGTGTTTTCAAGGACCACATAAAACAACTTGACAGAGCTTCTCCTAAATAATTCATGCAACTTGGGTTTATTTTCACTTCAATCCTAACATGTATTTAATATGATTTTTTTTTCTGACCCTCTTTAAGACAATCCTGGGATGATAAATTCCTCCTTCCAAACTTCCTCCTTCCTCTAATTTTCCCCACATAAAGCTGATTGATATTTAAGTTACTGCAATTTATTTATTTTTTTCTTTTTTCTTGTTCTTTTTTTTCCTTCTTTTATTACTTTCCTTCAAAGTTTGGGAAACTACATGCCCTCTAACACCAAGGAACAGAAGAGAAAGGCAGCAATGAAAACATAAATGTGCTCATCTCTTCTAGCTTATTTTCAGCAATAACTGCAAAGTTTCCTGACACAAACATGTATTTCAAAATATAAGCTTTTAGTTAAAAGCAGAGAAAACAGTACACTAGACAGTCTCCCACAATGACATATAATTATGTTTCAATTAAAACCAAATCAAACAAAAACCCCAGAAATGCTTCAACAACTAACAGTCAATTCTTGTTTACTTGACCAACAAAAGAAACAAGTGAATTTAATTAAGGTACAGTTCCTTTAAAAGGAAATTTCAGCAGTTGCTACTTTGCATTTCAGCTGCTTCTGATACACATAGTGCAGAAAAAGCAAAAGCCAATGTTTTCTAAGTCTCTCGGTAGTCAACTGTTAAAGTAAACCGTTAAGAACAAAGAGCTCCACCTTTCAGCTTGGGGAAAGAAATCTGATTCAAAGAGAGAATTAATACAGTAGTCTAATCATCTGACAAACAGTTAGAATAAAGTAGTTTAATACAAAGTATAGTGATATGGACCAATAGCTGTAGTGTGTATTCAAGTAACTCAACTTTCTACTGCTGACATTAACCTCATCATTCCACTCTTCAATTTTCACCTGCTAGCCTCAAAATAAAATTATTAAAAACAGCTGAGCTGATCCAGCAACTCCTCTACCATCTGAAAGGGAAGGTCTCATTCCATTTCCAGTTTTATTATTTCAAGCTTCCCACCACTTTTTCTACTTCCAGGCAAGGAGTTCCACCTCTTTTCTTGCAACAATTCTGGTGCTTATCAGACACCACTTACTCACTTAATCAGCTCAACTCATTAGGAAGTAGAAAACTACCCTGTCACGGATCAGTGAGTTGAAGCTGCTCATGTAGAGGCCAAACATGCCAGCACAGTGGAGAGAGGTGACTGTTCACCCAAAAATGAGGAAAAAGATCTCCCATCCTTTTCAATCTTCCCAATATCCAGCTAAGGATTGTACTGGCACATACAGCTAACCTACCTTATATGTCAATTAGTCTCCTAAATTGCTTCAAAGTAGCAGGAAACAAACATTTCCTCACTACTGAGAAGAATTACTCTAACAGTGAGCATCTCAGGAGATAAAGTGCGGAGACACTATTGACATCACCAGCTTTGAGCACTTCTCACAGCATTGCTTTGAAGCAGGGAACGAGCAGAATTCCTATGGTGAAGCTGGTGGACTGAGGTACCTGAATGATAAAAGACAAACTTGAAATCACATAAGACACCCAAAGCAGAGAACCGTACCCAAAACACTAAGCTCCCATGTTAGTACTTTAAGCAGAATAACCTGGCATCTTCTTAATGAATATGAAAGCAAAGGGTCTGCTTTCATATTCAGAGATCTGACATGCAACGACATGGCTATCAGAAGCCAGGCATTGTACTTCCAAACCTACCTTACTCAGGCCACCAGGTCATACAAAGCTGCAGAGCAACTGACCTAGATGGAACATTACATGCATATCACATGCTTTCCAATATTTAAGCTACCCTAGCTATTTCTACACATCCCTATAAAGTTGAACCCACATAATCCTAACTAATTAAGTTTAATAAAATTCTTTACAACTTTATAAAATCCAAGTAAGCACTAGAAGCCTAGACACAAGCACTGTTTTTCAGGTATATTTTATATGTCCTTTTTCTTTTCTTTAAAAAGGGAACAAAGTAGGCATTTCCTTCCAAAATTGATAAAATGTGAGTGTAAGACAAATTGCAACATAAATTTATCTGAAGCAATGAAACACATACAAAACATTAAAATATATTACTAAAGAAATGTTTAACTAAGAAAATTATCCTTTGCCAAAAATTTGGTAGCAGCATTCATTAGTTCTTTACCCATGATAACTCTTCTTACAACTCTTCTTACTTATGTTATGGCATTTCAGGTCTAATTAAAATATAAAATCTCCTTAGGAAATGTTAAGACTATATTACACCACAATTTATAGCTTATCTGTCAAACTGTGATAATGCTGTATTTCTTAGCAAATAACCTGTACATCATCTATTACTATGTATGAAAACTCACCCCAAAATAACTTCACAGTTGTCAGAGATAATTGTAAAATTAAGAAAGTCCATAGTTCAGTTAAAAATGCATTCAATACACAATCATAATAGGTTGTACTGAGCTTTATATCAGGTAACTGTTTATGGGAAGACACATGGCAACATTCACTCTTCTGTTGCTCACTGTCTTGAGCTTCCTTAAATATTGTTTCTGTATGTGACAAGAAAAACAGGCATGTACAGAAGCGCCCGGAACACCTGGAAAATTGGGTCAGATGGCTGTACCATCACTGCTGTTCCTCACCTAGACTGAAGCTTATTAGTGATGACTCTAAAGGGAGCTTCGGTAAATGGGAATTTGAAAGAATTCTGATAACCACAACTTTGAAGGTAATTAAAACCAAAATAATAGACCTTATGCAAAGATTTATACCAACATTTTAAAAACAGCTAACAAAACAGAGTTTGATGACATGGTTGAAGAGGCTAGAAAACTGAAATGGGTCTATGGTATATAGGCATTTGTTCACCAAGGGAAATGCTTAAACTGGGGAAAATAGAGGGAGTTTTGACTGACACATTGTAGTTTTGAAAATATGTATCAAACTTTCACTTCAGGAAACCATTTCTATTCACAGCGACTGCCAGATGAGGCATCCTAAAGCTACCCAAACTGCAGTGATTAAACATGCCATGATTTCAGCCGCTCGCCAAGAAAATAAATGACCGATTTTTTTTCTGGCTGTACTTTCATTGTCAATAATGAGGTTGGGGGGCAATTTTTTTTTAACTGCTATAGCTATGGACTCCTGATAACAAGACACTGTACTAGTGAGCGCTCACACAATATAAGCTATTGAATTCCAAATAAGAAAAGCAGCCAAGACTCTTACAGCATTCTAGCAGTTGTCCAATTTCAGTAAATTCAAACCTTTAAAAACTGCAAATCAAAGAAATTTCATACACTTTTATTAGCTGAATTCATAACAAAAACATTCCTGATGAGACCTCTGGGCTTGAATGCTGAGGTTTTAACTTCAGCAATGGGAGATAGGCACTCAAGTACTTACCCTGTCAGGTAAGTCAACATTTTAGTCCCTTGTTTGACAATTACACTGATTTTCTTATTTCAGCAAACACAGCATTAACTTCTGCTCAAAGAAGAATCATACGGATAAAAAAAAAGCCTAAATGGTTGGTCTGCAAAATCAAGATGTAGTAGAAACAGCATCTACATCAAATCAGCACTTGATTCAAATCTTGTCTATAAGTCTACTAAAAAAATAAAGCACAGGAAGAATTATAAAGAACTATAAAACAGAAGGGAAGGAAGAAAATATTAGAACCATTGAGACAATACTAATTTTAAAAACGAAAATCTTTAAAACTATGTTTATCTGCAAACTTTCTTACCGAGTAACTTCTCATGGACCTGACTGCAAAATAAGAATTAGTCTTATTTTAGGGGTTAGGAATGCTTTTTTTATTGGTTGGTTTTTGTGGGCTTTTTTTTTGTGTTGGTTTGGGTTTCGTAGGTTTTTTTTTGTTTGTTTTTTTAACATGTAATTAAATTAACATTAAAAACAACGTCAGCAACATTTTCTTTTCATCTAGCCAGATACAAAATTACATAAATTTGAGAAATTATAACCTTAAAAATTTAAATAACTTGTAATGAAGCCATTACTGTCATTCAAACAAGTTTTTACAGCTAAAGTCTGCATGCTAAGTGTAAATTACTTTGCCGTTTGAAAAGTATCAATCATTTATCTGCTTAATATGAAGAAGGAAAGATGCAATTGGAGAATTTTTTTCAGGAGAGAAAAAATTTTAGTTATTGTATAGCACTCTCTAGTGGCAAAAGGTGTTCAAATCAACTAAGTTTTCAGAACAATTATATCTGACTAGAGAATTTATCTAAATGCTAATATAATTTTATATAACAATATATATCTGTATTTCTTTGAAGGAAAAAATATGGTTACTGTGGTGCTTTTTGTTAGTTTTGTGGGTTTTTTTTGTTTTTTTTTTTTTTTTTTTGTTTGTTTGTTTGTTTGTTTTTTTTTTACTAATTTACAAGCTCCCATGTAACTTTTCTCAAAGCAATGTTTCAAAATTGATGCTGAATCTAATAACATGTCAAACTTTCTTTAAATTAGTCCTACAAGGATATGAATTATATCCTACAAACAACAAAACAGAAAGCATTTGCATAATCCTCCATTTACATTCTCTGACTTCAAGCATAGCCCTTAAGTAAAAAACACTCTGAGCTGCTCGAAAACAGCTTCTACAATCTGCACACATACTTCTTTCTGATGTATATTTCCATGAGGCTGATGACACACAGGTTACGAATATCAATTTGGACACCCACACATATAACCAAGTTGTATTTTACATATAATAAATTGTACCTAATGCATATGAAAGGTCATGTATTTCTGTTAACCAGCACAAAAATGATGCAGGCTATAATATTTTATGATACGTATTTTTAAAAGTAATTTTAAGATAAATCTTATTTTTGCACATGTCAACACAAATTTACTCATCTGTCACCTGGGAACAAAGACATGAAGTTGGTTTTAGCAAGAAGTTCAGAGGAGTTTACTGGTATTCCTCTAAACTCACTCCCTACCTCCTCTTCTAACAGCAAATTTTCAATGGGATCCTTATGCCCAACAGTCCAGATTTCCCATTGTACTTGTGATATAAGAAAAAAAATACATAATTTTTCAAATGCAAGATCAACTCATTTCCACGTTTATTAAATAAATTAATCTGAAATTAAACTGTATTTGAAATGGAATAAACCATGCCTTATTATTTAATTACTGAAGACATGCTGGTTCCTAAACACCCATTTTATGCTAGAACTTCAGCTTATACCTACTTTAGCTTTACTTTCTGACAACAAGCATCTTTTCTGGCAGATTAGTAAAATACTAGCTTCATTCTAGCAATAAAAAAAGCACAGATAAGACTGGCTAATCCATTCCCACGACAAAATTGTAAATATTCTGTTAATAACTGTCTATAACAATTCTGAGCCATTAAAAGTGAAGTTACATCATATGAAAAAAATCATTAAAAATATAAATATTATGAGCATCTGACTTCCACTACACGTTGTTATCAAAGAAACTGCTAAGCAAGATTAAAACCTTGAACACAGACACAGATTTTTTTTTTTGCTTTGTTTTCCTTTTTTTTAAAAAAAAGAAGTACTAGATTAGAAAGGATTAGAATTGTAGTGAGAGTCTAGGAGCTGTAGCAACTTACCACATTTGTTAGTTCCTTGTTGTTTAAACGGTCCATTCTTAAGCATTGATCATCACATGCAAAATTATGCTTTCTAAACAAGATTTTACACAACAGAAGTTTTATATATATTTAATTAAAGTATATTTGGGCCTACTTTCTATCTCATACTCAAACCTCCAGACAGAAAACTATAGCTTCGCTGGTTTGGCATCACATGTCCCTCAAGAGGCTCACCAGGCCTTCCATCAGGTAGGATTGCACCTGCTGACAGCAAGGGCTGAGTAGGCCCTGATCAAAGCAAACACAAGAGCCATAGATACAAAAGGCTCTGGCATGTAAAAAGAACTTATGTATCTAAAAATTGATCTTTTTTCAAGAAAGCAAACCAAAAGGCTTACATCCAAACAATCATCTAGTGCTGGAGGAATGTACAAGTCACTGGAAACCCCTCAGTTGTGTTAGCTGCTTTGCATGCCTAAAACTTATATGTACAAGCTCTGAAGCACTATTGACTTCCAATACCTCTCTCCAGCTGATGTTATAAACAATAGACTAGGTAGAAAAGTCCTAATAAAATGGATTTTTTTTTTTTTAATTTTTTTTACTATTATTTTTAAAGCTTTTTTTACATTAGCTAGGAGTAAGCACCTCCTGTTGGGAATACAGGCTCTCTGAACATCCTCCTGAAGGCTCTCATTGATTTTACTAGGAGGTCCTGTCAGACTTTTCCAAACTTACTGAAGGTAAAAGTATGTATTTATTGTTCTGAAAAGCTACCCTGGCAGTAAACAGGTGTTTCTGGCATATTAGTATCATAGTTTTGCAGCTCTGGAAAACAACACAAACACAAAACCAGCCCTGGAACTTACCAGTTTCTAACAGGTATCCAGAATGCCAGAGAACTACCTTGAGCACAGCATCAGGATTTCTTTATGAACTCATTGCTCATGACAGGTGTGGAAGTACAGCTTACTCTTTTAACAAGAGTTGTATTATAAACATTCCGATGGCTTAAAATTTACAGAATTCTTGGAATCTAATACAAGATCTTAATTCCTCAACAAGATAAAGCACTGATCATTGTCAATGCGCAAATTTAAAACATGAATTGTTTCCCCATAAACAACTTTTCCTACTATTATCTAGTCTCTGGTACAACAGTTTGTACCATTTTGTTTTCATTTTTAACAGAGGAACAACTACACACTGGAGGATCCTACCTCAAAAAAAGAAAGTGGTCTTTTTGGTGCCATAAAAATCCATGTTAACCCTTTTTAAAACTTCATGGAAAATATTATTTTGGGCTGTCATACATTTATTCTAAATTAAAAGATTTTCTGAAGCATTTTTGATCTTTGAATTAAAACTAAGGATTACATAAAAATGAACATGCAGAAGTGAGAATTTAGGAAAGGAAATCTATCAGTACTTTATTCTGAATTTCTTATTACATTTTCTTTAATGAACAGATTCTAGTTCTTAGATATATAGCCTTCTTGATAGAAAGAACAATTTTAAGATTTCTTGTATTATAAAAGCATTTGTTCTAAAATATTATTAGATGTGGTATCTAGCTAATTAGACATTCAATATTCCCAGTTGGATCTTAATTGTAAGCAACTTTGAATTATATGTCATATTACATGTATAAGCTGAGTATTACACTAGCATAAAATAGGAATTTAAAACAATTATTGATTACATTTATAAAGGACCTTTATTTAATCTTCCTGAGAGTAGTCTTAAAATCCTTCTATATAGGTTTAGGTGTGTGTCTTCATGTATATATGGATACATACATGTGTGTGTGTGTGAGTGTGTGTAGGTGCTTTGTTCTGCCACTGAAAACATTGTGAAATACTATGAAAATGCTAAAGGCACAATCAATTCTACATTTGCTACACATTATTTTATTACAAGACAACACCAGAGAAAAGAGTAAGGGAATTAACCGTTTATAGAAGAAAACCAGTTTTATTAAACTCCTACTTTATTTTATGTCAGTAAGAAGGCTTTAAATAAGAATTCAGTACCCTATCTGGGGTTAAATACATAAGACACAAAGTTTTGTTTGCTAGTCAAAGTAAGATGTGACTGTGTACATTTCACGTCAAACCTTAAAATTACTGTAAGGATGGAATACATAGTTTCTCACAGGTATACTGGCTTTTGCTATGAAAATACACTGTACATATTGGATAGTTCTTATATGCTTACTGCTCCAATATAGTTTCTTGAACAACTGTGCAGACTAAAAAGCTCAGTCTCTTGCTTCTGAGAAGTGTTCTTACAGTATTTTGATAGGAATAGGAATTTCAAGTGTTAGTATGGTATCTCAGAACTGTGACTAAATGCAGTATTTTGCTGGCATCTTTCCTTACCATCAAACAAATGGACATTCTGCATATAAAACTGTCAGAGCAAAAATGACTTGAGATTTCCTGCCTACATTCCCATCTCAAAGCTGATGTGCCTCTGCATGGAAAATTTTAGTGTAACACTAGAGCCTAAAGAGCACCAGTTTTTTAATCTGGTATCATCATTTTTATCAACAGGCAAGCAATATAAACCTAACAGTTGTCATTCTCCAGCCCTTATACTCCTTTCCACGTGAGAATGCAAATGGCCTCAGCTCAACAGAAAACAGAAAAGCATCCAACAGCAGAGACAGAAACCCCTTTTTGGGCTCTTAATGAGGTCTCTAGAGCCCAAGGCAAGCCAATAACAAATTGTACTTTCCACACAGTGGGAAGTGGGGGCTGTGAGGGAAGAGAAGAAGAAAACCCTGGAGCCTGTCATCTGAAATTAATTGAACTTAGTCATGCCAGGAAAACACTGATAATAAACCCTCCCCATCTAAATTAAGGTTTTACACCATGAAAAAAAAAAAAAAAAAATTATGGCAGTAATTTCATCTTGGGTTTTTCAAGAAGAGTTTGCTGTTTTTCTTGCACTCAATAGAAAAATCCCAGAGGAGCAATGCAAGCAGCAATAAGGCAGACTTCTAAAAAGATGCCACTTAATTTCTCACTCCTTCCCTTGCACTATTGCTCCTCTTTCACTTTTATTTAACCGAATATTAACTCTATCACTGCAATATGCTACCACAAGGTTTCTCATTCTGTAAAGGTAGTAACTCTCATGCTTCACCATCCCCCTGAGAGGGTATTAGATCTCTGCAGGTTCATCACTCATTCCACCATCCTAAATGCAGTCCAGCAACGCTGGACAACTTGGGATTAACAAAATTGCATGAAAGATCAAAACAGAAAAGATTTTAAAATATTAAATCTCGACTTGGGCCAGAGGATAAACTTTCCACATAAGAGTAACTGACACTGCACTTCTTATTCCCCTACATGCCACAGAAACAAAGTGATCTTGGATTTGGCAATTGCTGAATACATGTTTTGCTTCTCTCGCTTATGCATCTTATATCCTATTAAAAATCCAGCAACTAATATTCATTGCATCTATTTAATATACAGCATCCAAACCCTTCATTCAAGCATTAAAAATAAAACTTTGCAATTTTAGTTTGCTCTGCAAACAAAAGCAGATTAGCTAATATCTTTTAGATTTACTTTTCTCAACTGTAAAAGGACTGTAACTATAAACTAAAGGAATGTTTAAGAAGACCTATATTAAAAAAAAAATTATCCATGCACACTACAAAATCTAAAGAAATTATCAGTAACATCCTTTATCATTTCTATCTGTATCATAACAGAAAATGAAAATATCTATACAGCTCACACATATCCATTGAGTCACTGAACAGCTTACATTGAGATTCTTTTGGTATGTCAGAAAAATGACTACCAAAGCAATCATTTAACTGTTAAACCTCACACAAAGAGCCTTCATACTCTCTAAAACACTGTTCAAGCAAACTGAAGCCATGCTTTCAACGGACCTGATGGCTTCCATCTTAGGTCCACTACCTCCAAGCTGTTGCGCTGTTCTGCACAGCAGTGATTGTGCACAAAAGCACTGGAAAAACTCTTCTAGAATTCCATC
Source organism: Tyto alba (assembly GCF_018691265.1). Classification (NCBI taxonomy): domain Eukaryota; kingdom Metazoa; phylum Chordata; class Aves; order Strigiformes; family Tytonidae; genus Tyto; species Tyto alba. The sequence continues at coordinate 28,288,536 of NW_024881278.1, read as the reverse complement.
GTCAGATTATTCCAGCTACACTATTCATCTTTAAGGTCATCTGAAAACAGAAGCAGACATACTGTCTACACTGTTAAAGTGTTAGACATGTCCCTGACACAATTCCAGTTTAGCCCAACTGACATTCAAGCACTGCTTGAGTGAGGATCCACACAGGCCAGAAGCTATTCTCAACACGGACAATGAGGATGGTCAATCCATTCTGGAGGCTGAAAGGAATTTAATAGGATGATGTGGCCAAACTATGACACTTCATTACAGGACTAAAGAATTAATATTGGGACTATTTAGTTCTTTATTTTTTATATGCAGTAAAATACTTGAAAAGGTGTCAAAAGTTTATTACAATAGTTACTAGAAATAAACATACTTTCTAGGAAGAACGATAATTCTGTAAGTTTTTTCAGCGTTCTTAAGTATTCTCCAGGCCTGTCATGCACGGCCATGCTTCTATATTTTGCACGAGACTTGCTCCAAATCCTGTCTTCCATATACAGCTTACTTCACCCTTTGGCTAATATGCTCAGTTTAAAAGGCTTTATCTACTTTAAAAGCTTATCCTCCTATTTCCCTCTACTGTCCAGGCTTTCTAAAGCTCTACAATCTCTTCTGAGACTCAGAAGCTACACAGTTCTTAAGACCTTACTTAATCCCCCTGATCAGGCTAATATTGTATTTTTAAGGAAGGTCTGGAGAAATCCAGCTGCCTTTATCTAGGGTGGAATAACTGTTTTGTTATTTCAAGTAAGAGCCATAAAATTGGGATCAAGGAAGAAAAAAAACAGCATAGAATTTGTTTCCTTTTAAATGCAGTAATTATCAGGCTGATTTTCTGAAAATAAATTTGAGAATAAATCAGAGTGACTTTGACAAGAACTACATTATCGTGCATTTATGTATTAATCCAATTATGTTATCCAAAGATGCACAAAAATGCTTTACAAATAATCTTGACTACCTGCCATATATATCTGCCATTCATTTGCTGAAACAGTTCCAAATACTATCTAGCACAAATATCACATCATTTTCAAATCATCAAAATATCCTTCCTAATTCTGTTGACACCATTTCACTCATTTTACCTTAACACAGTATCTACAAGCTGTTGTATTGTGGACCACAGAATTCTCCTAGCTGCCCGAATTTTTCTAAGCATCTTCTAACTTAGGACAGCAATATCCTGCCAGAATAACAAAAGCCAACTCCAGGGAGGGATTAAGGCCTGTCCCTGACCAAGTATGAAACTTTTACTCTTCATTCTTACATCCCTCTTTCCTGCAGTATGACCCAAGTCTGTTTTACTGAGAAAAAATAATGATGAGCTCTGGTTGTCTTTACCAGCTCTGTCTACACGTGAGAGCATGTTTAAGCAATTAAGCCATTCAGGGTAATCTAAAAACAAAGGAAAAGCACAAATGTGAGATAACTTTAAACTGTTACTATCTGGCATTAGCACAGCAGAGAATTAAGACCATCAAAAACACAAGAAAAAAGGTTGATGTGACAAGATATAGAAACCCTACAAAAAGCAGCAGAGAGAAGGAAGACAGCAGCTCAACAAAATGAAGGCTCAGTCTGCTCCAGGGAATGAAAAGACCAGCACTTTCCCATCTGGTGACTGGCCTGTAAACACTGGGGGCTGTGCTGAGGGTGAGGGGCATATTCATGGTTAGTCTGAGTGTCATTTTCTCAGTCAATTACTGTACATATGAATGAGAACTCTTCTTCACTCACAAACTGGGTATGACCCTGCTGTCAAGCATCCACAGCGAGTGAAAGACACCTAACAGCAATCCAAAGACTTGGTGACTGCCCCATGTATCTCTACCACTGTGAAGAAGGTAGCGGAAAAGTGAAAAGAAAGTCCCAAGCTTGATTCTTGGAGCTCCTGTCTATATCTAAATTCAGTGAATTGGGTTTTTTTTTCAATAAGAGGCTGGCATAGTTTCCCACAGTACCAACTCCCAGTCCAAGCATAAGAGGTTAAGAGAGGAAGATGAGAGTCTCAGCCTCAGATATCCCCACCTGAGTGCTAACTTTAAGCTCAGGGCAGATGAGGACCAGCAGTAACTACCCATCAATACCCAATAATGCTTTCTGAAGGAAGATGAATGGAATAGTGACAGTATAGCATATGGGAGTTGTATGTTAGTCCCTACTCCAAGAAATCAGCTGTCTTAATACTTGGTTTTCTGAAACAGAATGAATCACTAACAATTCAGCCTTGGCCTGGAAAAGAACTTAAAGCATTAAATAAGGAATTAGTAGTTTTTCTAACTACAAAGATCTCCAAAAACACAGAGTAGGAATGTGAGCATCAAGACACTGTTAACGTGCAAGTGAACTGCTACACTTAACTTGCTCAACAGAAATTGCAAAGAGGAGAGAAGAGTCAAAAAGAAAAAAGTCTTTTAGCTGCAGATGATCAAGCATGCCAGAGAGCAGGCATTTTTCCATTTGTGCTTTTAGAAGTTGTCAGAAACTGTATTCTAAAAAACAGACTGTAAAAATTACTCCAGGGACCCTGAAGTAAATTATTATTCATTAAATCTTTAATGCTACAGTAGCTATAAATGACAATCCTTCTAATACTGAGGTGTGGCCATAATTCTGCAAAAAGTAAAATTTTCAACTTTAAGACCACCCTCCTCCTGTGTCTCCAAGTATGGCATAGCATATTCTAATTAGATGATGGCAATTAAGCTCACAGAATTTCTTGTATATAGCCCTCCTACCTCTTAAAATACAAAAAAATCTGCTACTCAAAGTGAGAGCACTAGTGTATTTCAGATTTTCTGGATAAGAATTGACCATTTTTGTTCTTGATATTGCTGTTTATTGCTTTATTTTACCTACCCACTGTAACTCCCACATCTATTAACTCTTATGTAGAACTTTGAAAATATTTGCCTATAGTTATTATGGAAGGCGTCTACTCTAAAGCACCATGTCTGAACACCCAAAACATCATTCACAAGAAACTATAAACCACAAAAAGATTTCTTTCTTCTCCTATAGTGATGCTAATTTGTACATATTCCTCTTTTATGACAGGTCTTGCATCATTAAGATGAGACACGTTAACCTATTCCATTTTCATGGAACTTTTGCTCACTCAGTGTCAGAGTGTTTTTAGCAATCTTCAGTGAAACCACTGTATTGACTGGGCTGGATCTTATTAATAACTGAAGAACTGACAAGTTTGTACATAACATTCTTGATGCATAAATCAGGGTAACTACAAAGTCAACGTAAAAGTTCTCCTTAAAAGACTAGGTGGTTGGGTAGGAAAGCTCCATAGTACTGTGAAGTTATTTCTTCTAGCCAACATCTGAAGTAGCACCAACCAATTCTGAAAACCTGAAGTTGGGAGGAAGCAAACAAAAGGTGTTCAGAGGATGCCAGAAAAAAATATTTTCTCCTTTAAACAGACCACTAGAAATAGGAAAAACATTGCAGAGAGAACTAAAAAGTTCAGTCCCTTCCTATCAGCCTGAGCTGATGCACCATGTATAAAAGTACTCTCCACTGTTTGTGACTCCTGTGGTGACCTCTGTTTTCTCTTAAGTACTGCAACTACTTCAAATAATTTCCATGGTAACTGCATACAGTTCCTAATTTTAATACCCAAAACAAATTCTAATCTGAACAAACTAAATAAAACATGTAATTTAGCTCTTTAAGCAGATATAATTCACTAGAAGCTAAGATGAATAAAGATATTCAAGTCCAGTTATGCCTGAAAAAGAATGTAATCTTCCAGTTGTACTGAAGTATTACACTCAGCAGTTACTCAGCTGCAAAATATTACTTCTATTCCATAGATTTTGAGTATGAACTATTAAATCTATTAGATCAATAGTAATTCCTCCCACCTGCACTTAAGAAATTGATATAATGACCATAACATTCTCATACTGAAACATCTCCTTTTCAGGTAATAGAGAACAAATATATTAAACTTTTTAAATGGCATCATGGCAGCTGCCTACAGTGTAAGCCATGAAGCTACATAATAAAGACTAGATTATGAATTCTACCAAAATAACAATTTAAAATAACGCACCACTAAGCTTACTTTAAAATAAAATGAGATAACAGAGATTCTTCAGTGCCCAGACACCTCCTTCCGCCCTGCATTTTTTTTGTTATATTTTTTTAAATGTAACCACTCAATAAATTCAGTGCTTTGTCTCTGAACAGCTCAAACGCTGCTCATCCACAGTACAAAATGAGAAATAGTGTCCAGTTCAAACAGAGTAAATAGTCAGAGAAGATTTATTTTTAAATCAGTTATTTTTAAAAGACTTTATAAATGATACACCAGTGAAGTCCTCCAAATGCTTGAGAGTCTGGCCAAGAACAGTACTTCCTCTCACTCTCCCACCTCCCATAAAAAAATGTTTAAATGCCATCATCCCAAAAAGTACTGAACAATGCATCACATTTTTAACTGAGGTCCAATAGTTGCCAAAGCTAATAGAGGAAACAGGCCAATCTGGGCAGACACTGAGTTTGCATTCCGTGCATTGCTTTAAGCAATTTTCCCTTAGCCTGTGATTTGGAGGATTCTTTAGCTGTAATTTTTAGAGGAAATGTGCACTAAACAAGTTTATAGTACAGAATAAAATGGTCAATCAACTTCCTTGTTGTTAAATGCCTTTTTAGATTAATTTTAGACATAAAGTAATATTGTGTCTAAAATGCATCTTTTGAGAATTCCAACTTAGAAATTTTTATTTAATTCAACAACCCCAAACATTTCATTGCATGGTAATTCAGCAGACCTGTTATAAAAAAAAAAAAACACAAAAAAACATTCTCTCCAAAATTCAAGTATCTCCTCTCAGTCACCTTATTTCTGATGACAAATACAAACCAACCACAATACTGAAACAAACGCCAGTAAAATGTAGAATATCCAGTAAAATGTAGAATGTAGAAAGCCTAGACTCATCAGCATCTAAAAGATGAACTCCAGAGTCCCATCATCTTCCCAGATTACCAAATACAAACCTAAACACTCTTCTATCAAAGCAGCGCTGTTTTCTCTTTCACACTTGCCTTATCTAGTGTAGATGTTTGATGTATAGGAATCCTAGGAAGTTATCTGAGCAGACATGCCATCCCATCGCCTCTATCTCCTACCTACTTCCTCTCTACTTCATTTGTACCATTTCTTCTCCCTCAAAAGTTTGTGATGCACATCTAATTAAATTCAGAATACTGTTTCTGAAAATACTTTCCAATAGTAGCTTTTTCCCCAGTATCAATCAAAGAGTCTTTTCCTGATCAAAGGCCTTATGTGCACCCTGCAATAGTACTAACATTCCTCCAAAGAAGTATTAATCTCTTCCACCACATGCATATCTCCCATTCATAAAATGAACACTCTTAACAAGAAACAATTCCCAAAGGAAATAGAATTATTCACATCATTTAGCAACAGGCATTCAACTTGGAGAGCTATGTTGTGGTAATAGTCACCTGAGGTTCCCCAGCACTATCAGTTAATATAGAAAGGCTCTAAAAGGCATTCAAAACACCACATTTAGGTTCATGCTCCCTGTCAAGTCCTGGAAGAGGTTCTCTGCTCTCTATTAATTATACGTGCAATGTGGCAAGATTAGCTTCCTCCAGCAATTTGTGTTACCTTACATTGGTCTCTAGAATTACTTTGCTGTGAAGTCAACCAACCTTTATCCTTGTCTGACTATTTCTGTGAAATATTATACAGCTCTGTGCTGTAACAAATTTGACAGTAGTGGTCTCTAAAGAATAATTATGTACCAGAAAATCAAATACCTAGCAGCATACTTTTCTGCAGAGCATCTCACATGAAAACTAACGTGAGCATCTGCACTTCTCCAGCATTTAAAGTGATGGTAAGAAATAAACAGATACACAAGGAAAGTTGGCTTAAGAACAGTCTCCTAAATTTTTCATTGAAGTTTTAGTAACAGAAGAACTCTTAATAATTAAACCGTTATGAAAACCATAAAGGAACCAATTTTTGTCAAAGAATGAACTACTGGTACGTATTTTGGCATACTATCACTATGTAAACCAAACCATGCAAGTCAGAATTGAGAAACACAACTAAAATTTCTAAAAGATATGCATTTTCTACCTACTTGGCCACAACCATCAACAAGACAGAAAGATGTGTCTTTTGAACGATCAGAATAGTTTAGTTTTGACTTTCTCTGCATTCATATAGGTGGTAGGAAAAGAAAAGTTTCGGTGACTCCAGATACACAAGCAAGCTAGCAGGAAAAGTATCATTACTACAAACCCTACAAACTCAGCTTGCATATGGCACTGTGAACCTTTCATGGATGTCTCATTCTCTACAAAATACCAAGAGACTGTTAGTCAGTTGTGGAAACAATGTATTCTAAATATGCTGCTGATCCCAAACCTTATTATTATATTTACTTCCAGGCACCTGTGGGGAAGACTAGTTCAGTGCTAGATGCGATGGTGCCATCACGTGCCCACATGCCAGCTGACAGTAAAGAGCCTTCAGTATCTTCCCAGAAATCAGGTGATGCAGATGAGGCACAGGTAACTACAAACTTTCCATATTACAAAGGATAAAAAGGGTTTAAGAAGTCTGAAAAAATAAATTTTCTAACAGTGAACAGCAGCTTCTGTTAAAATGATGAATTATATGCTCTTCTGTGTAAATTACATGAGAGTACGGTGAACGTCTTTTTCTTGACTGTAATTTAGTACTCGTGAACATGTCTGACTACTGTTGATGATACGAGGAACATTCTCTTATTACTACTCTGCAGTATGTCAATCCACACCTAGAGGATAAAATACACTTATAGTTTCTAGTTTCACCCAAAAGTGAATTATTTCAATTTCATTCATTTTCACTCCAAAGAAATAATACAGATTTGCCATATTGAAACAACTTTTTTCCCTTTCATTTACACACTTATCTATGAAGGCAAGATGAAGTATGCCACAGGAAGTCATCTCTCTTTACAGCTATTATATATGCTTTATAATTTACTACAAACTGGAATCATCAGCAATAATGTCTTCCAGCCCTTCACCCTATTTTGATCTACCGAAGTTTTAAAATCAGTTTTCATCTAAATATATATTAAATCCTTCCCTTTAAAAAACGGGGATGAAATACAACCTGAATGGGAAGAGTGTCTATGCATACACATATACACAGTGTTTCACCCAGATTTAGTTTTCCTACCTGTTAAATTGAAATAAAAAATACTCTTGTAAAAAAAAAAAAAAAAACAAAAAAAACCAAAAAAAAACAACCACCAACAACAAAAAACAAACAACAAAATTAACCCTTGCCCTCCAAACAAAACATTAACGTCACTAGTTAAACTGAAAAGAAAAATGAAAATTGTCCAACATCAGTGGAAGTCTTCATAAATACTCATTTACTCAGAAAATTGTCCTGCTACCAATTTTAAAAAGCCAAGCTCGGTACTTCTTAGAAGTGAACTTTATCTGACAAAAACCCCTTTATTAATATGCACTGAAGAACATAACTGCTGTATAGAAACACCCTAAGGCACAGTTAAGATTGATTGCATGCCTTAATACTATGTACTCATAGTTTACTCCAAATTTTTTCAAATGTCCAAACATGTGACATTTACACTCTAATTCCAGGTTCTAAAAAGTTTGTTATAGAAATAGTAACACATTACTCTTTTGAATTAATTGTTCTTTTAAATAAAGTTATTTTTAAACTCCAGTATTAAAATTTTGATGGCATAAAAAGAGCAAGTGTGTCTGATAAGTTAATGTGAAAATGAACATATAATGTCAAATCACATAGGAAGTTAGTATAAATTCCCCACACACAAATCGTACACATTTGAAAAGTCAAGTCTCTCAGAAAAAAACTCGAGTTCTTCAAATTCATAAGGGCTTTTCAAGGTTTTTCCAATCCAATTTAATTGTAACCACTTAAAAAATATATCTGCAAAACAACTAACAAATTTCCACCCCCTCAATTCTACATAGGAGGATGTGAAAGAAAATAATTATTTTAACTTCAGAATGTTTCACTCATTTTAAAATACTACAGTCCTAGTCATTAACTAAAAAGAAAAAAAAAAAAAAAAAAAAATCAACCAAACATCCTGCATGTTCATCCTCCCCCCAGTAATAGATAATGCATGAACTGAGAAAAACCCTCGATAGGTTTAGAGTAAAATTTTTGGAAAAACAAAACCAAGCCAAAAAAAAAGCCACCACCCCACTTGCAATTTTAGCTTCTAAAGTTTATCAGAGAATTAATTCTTGTAAGTAGTGGATCAACTTCAACCCCCCAAGATACTGCCAAATCTTACTTTTTAAAGCTTTATCATAACAGTTGTACAAAAGTTCAAGTCTCATGTGAGTCACACAGTCAGTCAAGGAACTGTGAAAGCCTAAGAAGTTTTCACTTGCAAAACACTGTCAATATCAAGAAGAATCATGAAATAGATAATCTTGCTTTTAAGTAGCCTGGGAGGTAACGAGCCTAAATTCTCATTAGTGCAGTCTCCAAGTCTGCAGATGAAAGTAAGTTCTTTTGGGTAACCAAATGCCAGGAGCAGGGGATCACTGAAACATTGCACATCATTGGGAAGGGTGTTGAGAACAAAACAGTGTTATTCTGTCACTCTGTTACAGCTTGATGCACCCCTTCTTGTTTCTACGCCTCCAGGAGTATACAGTAGAGTGACAGAAAGTACAAAGAAGATCACCTAGAATCATGAAAGCAACAGAGTAGATGGAACCAAAGAGGGGATAGTTGAGAGGGCTATGGCTTGACATTCACAAAGTCTTACTAAGAGCGGAAAAGGTGAAGGCAGTGTTGTTATTCACCAGATCCCACAATACTGGAACTAGAAGACACAAACCAGTAAAAGAAGAGTCTAAATGGATAAAACTACTTTCTTTATGCAGTGGCTAATGAGTTTTTGGAACCTGCAGCCACTAGAAGCTGTGAAAGCAGCTGGTAAGAACCAGCCCAATCAGAGAAGGACCTTAGATAAATGAATAGACAAGAAATCTATGAATGTATACTAACAGGATCAGAGGAGTATAAGCAGAACGGAACACAGAGGATGGCTGGGCTCATGGGCTCTCCCTGCCCAGCACCTCCTGCTCTTCTGGTCAAAGACAGGACACAGGGCAAGGTGCCCGTTGATCTGCCTCAACAGGGCACTTATGCTGTTGATGAGAATGCAGCTTGATTAGCCAAGTTTGCAATCTGCCATTAAAAGAGACAGGATAATTTAATTGAACAGAATACAGATTTAGAAATCAATATTTAATACACCTTCCAACACTGATGTTATTCTCCAATACAATCAACAAAGAAAATGGTACAAAGAAAAGTAACGAAGCCACTACTTTACTGATCACTAATGATGTTACTCAGAGTACCTAAAATTTCCAAGTTATTTATTACATCTCCAGTGAAGTATGGAAATATTTGTCCTAATTTACAAGTGAAAAACAAGCATGAAAGTATAAAGCTGTAAAAATTGTTTTATGGTAAAAATCAAAACCTGAATGAAGAATATGGTGTTTTACAAAGATCACTCTCTCTTTTTAGAGGACATTACAAATAATAAAATAACTGCTTCTAGTAGCAGCCTAAAAACGGCAAATCACATGTGGTTTTCCTGTAACTATCCCTGCTGTAAAAAACACTATATTCTAAAACATTTTTCACTTGCACTGATCCTTTTTTTCCAAAACATGTTGTATTGTCTCTGTGTGATCTCTCTCTTCCACTGCTTTCTTTCCTTCACTCGTTAATTTCTGTCAGTTGAAGATGCTTATGCATGCTTTCTCATGTCTTATTTCCTATAAAATTGATTCTCTGTAACACTTAATTTGTTAAATTTTATATATTGGTCTTTTCAGCATGGTTTTTCATTTTCAACTGTTTGTGTCCTATCTTCTTCCATACCAGGGGGTGAATATTCTTAATGGAACAGAAAACTATTGAAAAGCTGCATCAACTGGAACCATTAGCCTAATCCTCCGATTGAAACTGAGATGAGAAAGAGCAAGTACAGTTCAAGATCAAAAAGTTTAAGTTCAACACCACTTCTACAAGCTTCTTTTGAGGACAAAAAGGACACTGGATAGAGCAGTTTATGGCTTCCCCACTCATACACAGATTTATACCTTTAAAAAGTGCTATACAGAAGATAGCATGAGGTTTGTGAACAAAGAATCAAGTTTAACCACAGACAGATTTGCTTTACTATAAATTTTTCAACATCATCCAAATTATTCAACAAGTGAGATTGGTCTAGTGTTGGTTGACAGATGGCTTTATAAACTTAGAAACTGAAAAGTCAATCCATGTAACTGTATTACTTGGCTTTATGTATAAAATTTGAATATTCATAATGTGTAATTGTAAGTGTGGTACAGTGTTTCAGATATACATCAACAAACCATGGCCATTATATGCTGAGAAATGGGGAAAAAAGAAAAATGCTTTATACGAGGACATCAAACAACTTCAACAGATGGCCATCACTGATCAACAAACTAAAATAAACCAGAATTCTTAGAAGTTTGCCAAAACAAGATTTCCTTTCATAAAAGCCTATCTTTGTAAAAACACATGGCAAGTTTTCACAGTTAATTCTAGCTTTTAGGAGTGTAACAGAAATCACAGAAGAGGAATTAAAGAAAAAAGAGTGTTGACGAGGCTTTTAAACACAGATTTGTCTTATGCAACATTTAACTTTAATATACAACTTGCTGAAGAATTATGATGAACTATTTGATAATTCAGTGTTTAGGTGTATCTTTATTTATCACTCTCCAGCTGAATAACTACTAACAATTTTCACCTATGTCAGATCTCTTATGAAGTGAATCAGCTTGAAAACAAACCTAGAAACAATTTACAGTTTAAGAAACTCACAATGAATACATCAAAATTCAGAAAACATAGAAATTCTAACCATAATAATAAGCAAGGTTTTTTGTAGTATGTCAAATGTGAGAAATAAGTAATCTAGATCTCTTAAAAAGTTGTTTCTTCTAAACTATAAACCAAAAAATAAGGAAAGAATATGCTATACTTTCCTACAATTCATACCCAATAAAGTGGATTGGCAGGCGCTCTCTCGTACTTCTCAGGTATTTCTATACAAGCCATATTGACCCCTCTACACGCATTTTCAGACAAATATTCATTTTCATAGGATGAGCTGTCTGGCAGGTTGTCATTGATAACTTAAATGAACACTAGCTTTTTTGCTTTTCCTCAAAGCTGCGCTGGGCTCTTTAGGTTAGGATAACTGAAATTGCTATGGCAGAAACAGAGAAGGAATTTGAGAAGAAAAAGCTCCCTTGATAAAGCTTTTATGAAAAATGTTATTGATTATGCCCATAGAAAAATGAGCTTCTGTATCACTAGGACCACTTTTGGAACTGAAATTAGAAGTGTAAGCTTAAGATCAAAAGCATACATAACCTGAAATGAAGAAAGGGATCTTTTAAATCAATAATGACTCCATCCTAGATGAGACAATAGCTTTCTTGATCCTGTGCATATGATCTACATTGTTTGAAAAATCTGAGAATATCTTCTTATCTTCAGAAATGAAAAATATGCCAGACTGAACACCTACTAGAAAGAAAGGTGTTTAAACACTGATAGAAAAATAATCAAGCAGCACCTAGTCACTAAAATGGAGACTTCAGTAAATCATCTCTTTGTATTTCACAAAGTTAAAAAGCAAGGTATTGGAAACATCTCAGTAAAGATTCCTCAGTATGATCACGTTCTACTAGAAAGAGTGATTAGCCCTTCTCCCCACCACCACCCCCCTCCCCCCCAAAAAAAAAAAAAAAACACAAAACAAAAAAGAATGCCTGCAGTGAAAATTGATTTGTGAAAATAACATCAGTGAAAAGCCTCAAAGGTGTGGAGTGACATTTCAAAATTGCTTTTTTACTTATCTCTGGACATTACATCATCACAGTATTACAAACAGTATTAGAATTAGAAAAAGATTTTAAGATTTCAGTTATCCAGAAATAAAAAATAAAGCTAATTTGTGTAGCAAAGATTTGGTATTTTCCTAAACTCTGAAACATCAGCATACCTGCACAGTTAGAAATAAAATATTTACACAAAAGTCAATGCTTCCCAAAGCACAGTACAAATAAAATAACTAAACATGTTGCCTACACAAACATTTGTATTTCTTAAGCGCAGTAACTAAGGTAAAGATGGTTTCAGTTGCCCAAGTTTAATCATTCCATATGCAAGAAGTCCTTTTATAAGGATATTAATGACAGTGATGAAAAATATTTCAAATGCATTTCAGACTGACTGAAGGCCTTACCAGAGCTCCTGCCAGCAACTCTTAGTCTATGTTTTTCAGTTAGATCAGTGATGTAGTAGTGTTGCATTTTAAGTTGAAACAAGTTGAAACAACTCAAAAGCTTCTTCTGGATGTCTGTGTGCTTTTTCTGAACACCACTATTCTCAACTGGGGGAAAGGATGCAGAAATACTTGCTTAAAAAGTCAGTGCTAAATTCGATCTGCAGACACTGCTTTCTTCTCAGTTTATTTCAAGTACCTGGGACAGTGCTTCAACTACTTTCTCCCCAGGAGTTACCTCCTCACTTGTTTCAACATCTTCTTAAATTGAACCACATTTGGAACGCTGTTTGGCAAGTTATTATCCACTAAGCTTCCATCAAGCACAGGAAAGCTGCAAAATGGGTATCTATGACAGATAAGGATGTCAGAGACCTACTGGTATGGCTAAAAGTGAGACACTTGCTGGTTAATCAGCAGCTTATTTCAATGAGTGACTCTCCCAAGTGGAAAATAAAATAAAATGACCACACCATTGCCAGTATAAAGCACAGGTATCTGAGGCTGTCTGACAAAAATAGAATTAAAGAAAAGACTTGTCTAGCCTATACTTGAAAAATCACATCTCTTTGCATGTCACTACCTGCAGAATAACTGTGCACAACTACCAACACTTCTTAGTTTAGAACTGCATTAGTAGTGAACATTTACTCTTATTACATTTTGCTTTTTTCAACGCTCAGGAGACAGGATCTACAATTTAATTTGTCTCCACTCAGGCAGAGGATTACAAATGGTGTAATCTTTAGTAGCAAAAACTGTTGAAAGCACTGAACAAAAAAACCACCCAATATCATCAATGCTTAATAACAGGAAAGGCAAGAAATTCTCTCTGCACTGATAAATACATTTAATACATGAGTACACCTTATAAAGTAAAAATAATTCTACACCATGTTTTCTATAGCAACCAAGTACTTTAAGGGAAACACGGAGCACTCAGACATATTATACCACTACTAATTCAACCTACTAGTATTAGAAAACCTCAACATTTTTCAATTTAAAACAGATTTTAAAACAGGAAAAAGAATATGCTTAAATAATTTCCTGCATTTACAGAGTTATTCTACAGGCATCTATCAGTTCTTTTAATAGAAATATGCTTTAGGACCAAAAATTCATGCAATAATAATTAGTATTTCCCTTTGATTAGTCACATCATAATATCTCAAGAAGTGATAAGACAATAAAATAGTAGCAAATCCAGCTAAAAATCAATACCTTTCCCCTTTAATTATCTTTTTCAAATTCCAATATTACTGACAAAATAGCATTATATTTCAAACTATAAATTGGTCTGGTCAGGCAAACACTCCCCCAATTAAAACTTGTCAGATGAAACATGGAAAACAAATTGGGAGCTTCCTTCTGATTTGATGTACCATCTCTGTACTTGCTCTCTCTCCAGCAAAAACAGCAAACCAGAATGATTCTGTAAATCTGGGAAGTCTAGTACACAGGCACAACATACACTAGGAATAACAGTTTCACTAAAGAAATTTAAACAGAAAAAAATTAAGTCTTTTAAACTTTTATTATAGTGACACCTTGTGGCTACATTTGACTTATTCTGAGACCTCTCAAAAGTTTTTGTTTTCTTGTAATTGCTCTAATGAAGTTCATATAAATTTGAGATCTAGAACAAAGTAAAAAGATGAAGCTGCAAAGCAAAAGTCAAAAGATGAAAAAAGTGAGAAGGGTAAACCAGAAAAATAGCATTGCCTGTTCAAAGATCTTCAGAAGTATTAACATTTATTTAATGTATTTGCACTTTATCCCCCGAAAGTGAGCTGTGGATTAGAATCACAGCTCTGACTGCTATCTCTATTTGAAATCAGCCTGGTTTTGTTTTTTTTAAATGAACTATTGTTGCTTACCCATAGTCAAACTGATATCCACACAGGATCTGAAAAATACCCTACAAGCAGCTCTTTTATGATTTTTATCATTGATTTCTTGAAACACAACACAACCCATTGTTGTCAGGACTATGGACTGAGTAAGTGCTATGTAAGAAAGAGTTAACTTTTTAATATAATCAGGAAGATGCTATTCATTTTTTCAGGTCAATGTCAGGGTAAACAGTTGTCTTAATTAACGGTACGTGTTAAAAATACTTGGAAATAGGATTGACAAATATTCACTTCAAAAATCAGTAAGAAACCACACAAGGAAAACAAACATGCAAGCGTTCTCTTCTACACTGCCTAACTAGTAAAGAGGAAGCTGGAATAACTATGAACATGAGACTAGTTCCTAAATTTGATAGGAACCTGCCTAAATGACTATTTTCTGTCTCCCATCTTCTCTCTAAAGAAAAATCTTCAGCTCTACATAAAAATTGCTATATAACTGCAAACAATTAAACTAGGACCAAAAGAAATTTAAAAAAAAAAACACACAGTACCCTATTAAAAAATAAAAAAGTTACTCTGTAATCCCACTCTCTTATTTGCTTTTTCTGAATAGTACACAGCTGTTCAATTTTGAAAGGTGGTGAAATAATGTCTTCTAAAAGTATTTAAAGCAAAAATTAAAATGCTAATATACAAAATTATGTCAATAAAAATCCCAGGTATTATACCTAGCATTTTCTCTTACTAAAAAATACCCCAACACCCTCAAAACACAGAAACACTCTCTCACCTGTTATACTGAGCTTTGATGCCTAAGAAATAATCTTCCTTGTACAAACTAGCTTGTGTATCTAAATCAGGGATTACATCCAACCTGTCAAATAAATCATCTTCTGTATCTGAGAAGGCACAAGCCATCGTCTTATCTCCTTTTCATTACAGAATTTCAGACTCTTTGGTCACTGCCATTCCACTGTCCATCTAGTAATCTAGACAAACGGCTGGCAAAAGTTATTCTGACCCTATTAAAATACAGACTTGAGCATATAAATAAAAGGAAGAAGAAAAGAGCGTAAACAATCTTATCACATTACTTCATTCTGCCTAATCAATTTGAAAGGCTTGATACATGCTTTTCCAAGTACAAATTATCTTTCATAGGAAGCACAATGATACCCCTACCTCTAACACTATTGTTAATATTCCATAATGCTCCATATATCAAAAATATCAGTCGTGATAGAGACTATGGCACACATAATACAATAAATTAGGTTTTAAGGAAATTGAACTGGTCTTAATACACTGTGGTATAAATTACTTATTTCATTTAACAATTAACTGCCAGAAGGCTGCATTTTTTTTAATGCAGCTAGTGTGAAAGAGGCATGGATTGTAGATTTGAAAATAGATACGATTCACTTCGTAGAAAATTGAAAGGCTTTCAAAAAAAACAAACAAAAAAACCAACCTGCATACATACAAATAGAAGATTCACTCCATCAATTTTTATGCCCATAGAAAAGTTTGAATAGCTTCTTAAAACTCAGGTGAACATGTTAGTTCAGCCCTTAACAGCTCCTACCTTGCAGAACTAATATTTATGTGAGAGGTACCTCAAAAACGCAACTAACCTTGCCTAATGCTATAGGGCTCATACTCTATAATCTATGTTTGAACAATTGCTATACTGTATCAGACACAAACAGGCAGTCCTTCAACAATGTGTACAAATCTGACATGTTCTACTCCCGTGCTTTGAAAAAAGGTTTGTAAATAAAAAAAAACAGCCAAAAACCCTAGTCTCCAATTCTTTGCTGCTCCTCAAAATGTCATCCCATACAGTGATGCCATAAAGCACTTCGAGCTAAAATAAACTTTTTATTTAAATAAAAGAATACAAAACACCACCTATCTCAAACCTATACTGGTAAGGAACTGAACTGTGAAAGACAGTCCATCAACTTCCGCTGAAAATACACACAAACCTTAAAAAAAATTGCTGCATACTTCCCTAAGTGGTTGCTTGCAAAGAGATTATTATCTCCATTACTAAGACAAAAAGGGAATAAATGTTAAAACTAATGGCAAGAAGGCAGAGCAAAGCATGATGCTTGTTATGGACTCCTCTGTACCACTGCCCATGACCAGGAAAATTTTGGTACTGGGAATTGTCACACTGACTCAAGTCTATACAACAGAAGCAGTGTTGAGAAATATGAAAACATAAGTAGTACTGGATTTAAAGAATGTATCGATTAACCAAGTGCTAATAAATGTGAGTGATTTGCCGAGTTACGCTATACCCTTCCATTAAAAATGCGGCAGTAAAAAGCGTAAGTTTAACTCATTTAAGTAAACAAAACTACTTTAAATACATAATCACAAATACCTGCAATTAGAGACAGAAAAAGAAGTTTAGTACACCTTGATTACTTCTTTCTAAACAGTATATTAACTAGAAGCCAGATAAATAAGTCTTAAATACTAATATGTACGTGTACATGATCTCCCCCACTCAAAGCCTCTCTTTTGGAGGTCATCTGGTCCAAACCCCTGATCAAAGCAGAGCAAACCTTCAAGTTAGACTTAACTATTTAGATTAATATTAATAAACAAATAAAAAATTCTTAGAGTGGAACTCCTCAAAAATTTGTCAGCAATTTTAGGTCTCTAATTAAATTTAAAATAGTCTTTTCTTATTTATAGGAAAAAATGTACACAAAAAGAACAGTAACTTATAGCCACAGTACTTTTACATTTGACTAGCAAATGCATTCTTAATATAATGTAGGCTTCAATTCACTGATGTAAAGAGAGATTATATAACAGCCTTATCTAAAGTACCCTGAATTATGTTGACTCAACTGAGAACTCATACTGCCTTAAGGTTACTGCTCCTTAACAATAAGTACTCATAAACTTATGTTGCTACATGACTTTCTCCTTAGCTTTTTCACTTGCTCTTCAAAGTAACTGCACCTCCAGGGAATTCCTCACCACCTTGTGGATACGATAATGAAGAACAGAGATTTATAGAAAATAACACGTTTACTGGGAATCATGGAGCAAAACAGGAAAAATTATAGGCATAAGGACTATGTGATAAGGAAATCTGTGCTGTAGTGGTAGCTGGGTAACTGTGTACTTCAAATATCTGCTAAAATAAAACTGCACAAGAGAGGTTTCCAGGTGTGCTTGTGCATGCATTTAAGTAGAAAATATAGAGCTATGCATACAAAACCACCAGATGAAATGAACTCCCTCCTGATAATCTGCTCCTCCAATAGAGGGCAAGTCTTTTACAAAGTATGAAGAAATCATTGGAAAGCTAGGATGTACAAGAGGTCCTTTTGTGCCAAAAAACGAGTAAGGTCCCATCTAAAACTCTGCAATAACGTTCTCCCCTCCACTCTTCCTCCTCTGCACTTTCAGGCGAGGCTATAAAGAGCCTTCACCAAAACAGAACCATGATGCTCTCAAAACATAGCACACACACAAATGAAGACAGCTGAGGTGCGGGATGACAAACAGATAAACTGATGTTGAAATAGAAAAACCACTTTTACACAAATCTTTGGATGGTGCCAAAGAATGGCTGCCCTTTTGAAAGAAGATTAAGGAAAGTCCTACCATAACACCCTAGACCTCTTCAAATCTTGGTAACGTGATGGGTGCAAAAAAGCTATGCTTACTAACAGTCCATCCAGTTTGCACGAAGTTAAGGTCACACACACACAAAAATATAACCCCAGGAAATGTAAAACACTTACAAACTCCATGAGGCATTTCATCATTGCTAGATGAGTTATCACAGATACCTCTAAGCAAAACATTTGTCAGATATACACACAAAGGGACAGTGCCAACTATTTCAGAAAAACAGCAAAAATCAGAATCATAAAACTTGTGAGAATGTATTTGTTTGTAACAGGAAAAATAAACCTCCCATCAGTTACATTCAGTATGAACTTGCTAAAGGATAGGGAGGCTGAGAAAGTTATCTGAGAAGGAGAGACACACAAGTGACCCACCAGACTCTTTCCTCACAGACTAAAACTGCTAGCCAGCAATCCCATGTTGCAAAGCAGTAAAGATCAGAGAAAGAGGTAACTCTTTGGGAAAAGAAAGTACTTCCCCTCCTTGTGGATTCCAAGACCTGCTGTGTTGATTAAAAAGTTTGTGTCTACAGAATAATTATTACAATACAAGGCATTTCCTCTTTGGATCCATGACCCAAAACCTAATGATGAGAACATCTTTGGAATCTACAGATTGTGGCCTATCAGTGAGCTCAAATAAGTTTTTGGATAAAACAGCTTCAATGTGATTACAGGCTTTTTAAAGAATTCCCAGCACCTACAGTAAAAAGACATCACCACCCTAACAATGATTAAACCCATCTAGCTGCTTGGGTTTACACAAAGCATTGCTCAAACCTCCTTAGTCCAACTCTTCCCCTTTCACTACTGTTTAAAACACTCTTTCAGTGAAACAGCAGGAAGTATGTAAAATATATTGAAATACATTTCTAAGTTCTGTAGCAAGTATGTAAATGCATTTTAAACATTTTGGCAGTCAATGAATGATGTTTACTACTGAGTGAAAAAAAAACACATCAGCTGCAAGAGAAAAACTGAGTATGATCAAAAAAAAAAAAAAAAAGAAAAAAATATGGAAAGGAGGAAGACATACATAGTTAGGGATGGAAGCACCAGAGTTTTCAAAACAGGATGCCTGCAATTTATCACCTATATTTATAGTAAAAAAGCACCCATCAAGATAGACAATTTTTTTTTTTAAGATAGCTGATAAAAGTTGTATATATCATACATTATCAGAAATATATAATGCAGTAGCAAAACCGAGCAACTTATTCTGCTATCTACATTATTTAAAGATAGCCATGCAACATTACAGTGACAAACTAACCTGCAGACACGAGCAGGAAAATACAGGTTCTGCCAGGACCGACAGAGGTATTTAGAGTGATCAATAACCCGAATCCAGTCTAACTCATCCATGGACACCTCAATGTAGTAGGAGTAAGACCTATGGATTGTCAAAAAAACCTGGTTAGAATACAAGCAGCCACATTTTAGATATTAAATTTTACAGTTTCTTCTGGATTTTCAGTTGTGGTGCGAAGAAGGCTATTTGTTCCTAGCCACAGTCCTGTATCTAAGATACCTAAATGAGATACCTATTTTTAAACAAGCTTTGAAAATAAATTCACACGCAGTTAAGACATGTTTTCAGAATGACAAAGCATCCTAACACTCACAGTGTGCAGTAATTAAATGAGACCATTATCCCTCAAAAAATGAAATGGAGACTTTCAACTCAGTCATAAAAATAATCATATGTATTCCTTCTGTGTGGAATAAATCTAAAACACCAGTGATACAGTTATTATTTCTATTGCCATATCAATAAAGAAAAATAAAAAAAAATTAACAGATCAAAAATGCACATTCAAACCCTTCACTTGAAAAAAACAAATTTACTTTATGATTTTCTCACTGACATTGTTCTTCACTTCTGTCCTGGGTTTGAGTCAGTGGTGGGGTTTTTGGTAGCGGTGGAGGGGGCTACAGCAGTGGCCCCTGTGAAAAGCTTCTCAAAGCTGCCCCGGCTCCAAGTCAGACCCACTTCTGTGCCAAAGCTGAGCCAATTAGCAGCAGTGGCTGTGCCTCTGCAATAACATATTTAAGAAGGGGACCTGGGAGGAGGTATGTAATATTCACAACGCATATAAATACACTGTGATTTAGCAACATTATTATTACTAGCCTATGCATTTTTGACTAAACAAGGCTCCAGCATTTTAGAGTTTGAACAGTTTGGATCCAGAAATTACTGACTGCCTGTCGTCTATGTGGTGAGAGCTTAGGGATTCTCACATGACCACTGCTAGAATAATGTAAATTTGAAACCAATATAGAATTTTTTTGTTTTCTGAAGGTACCAAGCAAAGAAAAACTCTCTCAAAACTACAGTTTCATTATCATACACAACATTATGCCTTCTATTTTTCTTAAGGAAAGCATCTTTTTTGCAGAGCTAATTTGGACAGCTAGTCTCCTTAGCACTTTCATATCTAAAATTAATCTGTTAATAACACCTCTAAACCAGAGGTGCAAAATACACCCGTTAGTTTGCATTTGGTTCTGTTAAAAATGTATGTTACCTGCATGAAGATATCCAATAGACCAGAACTTCATAGAGACAGTTAAAATGAATGAGTAGTTTAAAAAGATGTTCACCAAGAAGACAACATGAGCTTGTACAGTTGTTAAAACATTTTTTTTGAGATATTATTCAAGTATCCCTTGATAAAAATGCAGTTAAGTGACTGGTAATTCTTAAACTAGAAGAGTATATAGGTTGGAAAGGATTTCTAGAAAAAGTGAGGACAATCTTAGAGGAAGTTCCTTAAGGTCTTAGCTGGTAAAGTTCAGCATACCTCCAAGGACTGATATCCATAAACCCTCTTGGCAAACTCTTTTCAGGTTCAACTACCCTATTATGAACTCTCTTCCCAATATTGAATATGAATTTATCTTATTGTTTGTGTCCACTGCAACACTGTTGCTTTTGTCCTCACAGCACACAGCTGTAAGAGAAATCTGGCCTTGTTTTCTCTATATTCTTCCATTACATAGGTGAAGTGAGCAGTAAGTTCCCCCTTCTAAGCCTTCTCCTCTTAAAACAGCAATAAAATATCAGCATCTCCTTGTACATCGTGTGCTCAAGCCCTCATCATCTTGGTGTCCTGCTGAACTCACCTCCAGTATGTCAGTAGCTTATACTGAGGAGCCCACAGCTGGACAAAGTACTCCAAATGCTTCCTTTTCCATTTACCTTAGACAATTGAGCTACTGGGGGGGAAAAACCTGAAAATTCAGGTACTGTACCTGATAAGAAGCAAAAGGAAGTCCAACAGCAAACTTTCCACAGAAAAACAAAAAATTCAGGATGACACAGAAACTAGATACTAAACCACTGTACCCTCAGTATTTTATGATGACAAAAAACTCTACAGTCAAGGTCCACCTTGTATGGTATTCTGCCAGCAATAATTGTTCTACAAGTTTCAGAGGAAGGGCAGAGGACACAAAGCAACAGATAATTTTTTAATAAGTTATCCCAAGAAGGGGTTTTCCCTGAGTTTCAGCAGCTGCCAAATTATGTCTTGCAGATGAGGGGCACTATACCAGTTACTAGCTCTCTAAAAATTGCTAGAGAACTCCTCATTGTTAGTATCTCTCTAATACTTTTTCAAATTTTATAAAATTGGTTGATAATTGGCTTATAAATTTGATTGATCTTCTGGGACAAGTAGTAGAATATTGTATGAAGTAGTTCCTTGCACCTTCAGAGTTTTACATTTCAATTAAAGAAGCATAAATTTCAGTTGAACTGAATCAGGAGAACTTACTTGAAACAATTAAATACCTAAAAATTCATGCAATTTGTTTTGAATTATTAATAACTGAAATTAATATTTTAAAATAATTTACAAAAAGTAAAATCAGAGATCAGTAAAATATTAGTATACCCTGTTCTAAAATAGCACAGCTTAGTTAAGAAAACAGAATGCAACTCTCTTGCAATTCTAAACTGTTAGTCTGGACATAATACAATCTTTTATCAGAAAGGTAATAATGCATTAAAAATACAAGTAGTTTGTTTTATTGGTTTTAATAGAAAATCGCATATGAATACCTGCATGAACTGGCTACTAAATTGTAAAATTTTTGTCATGGCAAGTTATAAAATTAGTATACTCAATTTGTGAGATAAAAAGAACTTTGCAATTTTCCTACTTAAGCAGTCATTCAGTTGTTCAAATATGCATAATTTGATCTTTCATGCATCCATAATAATCTAAAGTAGCTGAGTATAAATTGGTTAAGGCATCCATGATAGTTCATACTTCACCAGTCTCATTATGAAGTCGTTTCTAAAAACTACTGTAGTTCGTCGGCAATTCACATTCTAAGTAAATTTTACTATCTCTGATTATTGTCAAAGTGTGTTATTTCTTAATAATTTTGATATATTGAAAAAACCTGAACAAACACTCCTTCGATGTTTGGAATGTAAATATGTAAAAAATATGGTTTCTGCAAAAGAATTAGTGTTTTTCAAACGAAAATAAAAGCAGTTGAAAACTAAGTAGCAAATAGAAAACAATTAAAACAATTTAAATTACATAAACTTTCACTGGTAATATAAAATATTTAATGAAGAGACAGAAAATACATTGAAATATTACAAAGTAGTTACTATCACAAAATGTGGTCTCGTGTAAGTAACCGAAACTACATTTAAAAACCATGGTGTTTTCAAATAAAACCTGTCATCTCTAAACTGTATCATGCTGTTTTCATAAAATATTTAATGCATATTTCACACTAATATACTATCACCAGACAAAATGCATTACTCTCCCCTTTTTATGTCAACTGTATCACCTACCGACTGTCTCTGTCCCACAGGAGTATTCGTATGTGGTTGATGATGGATGGCTGGCCTAGTTTAATTTCAATTCCAGAACGGCAGTCATCATCAATCGGGTGTCGAGAGAAGCCATGATCCAAGTCATAGTTTTGAGTATCCCCATCTAATAAAGCAGACTTCAGCTCCCCTTTTACAACTTGAGCTCCATACTTCATTGTTGCAATATTTTCCCCTGGTACTAAGAAGAAAAGGAAATAATTGCTTAATTTTTATACTCTCATACGGCAAATTACATGTTCTGAACATCTACTGTATTAGGTCAGAACAAAGATTTATTGCCAGTACCCTTTGTTGGCCACAAACACATGCTCAAGAAAGAAAAAAAAAAAAAAAAGAAAAAAACAAACAAAACCAAACCCAATACAAAGAGAGAGGCATTTTAGAAATTTTGCTTCTTCCATTTCATTTGATGTACCCTAAGTCTTTTCTGGTGGTAATAAGTAGTGGTAATTTACTAGTATGTAGTAACTATATTCTCAGTCCCTTCATTCAATCATCCCTTTCCTCCTGGTTTTAAAGTCTTGGTCTATTTAGTCTCTCCTTGTGATCAACCTCTCACCATACCTCTAGCAATTTTTTTACCCTTTCTATATGATCTTTTTCGTTCTAATTTCAACTGGGGTTTTGTTTGTTTGTTTGTTTTTTCTTTGAAGCAGAAGGAAACTAAAAATTACATTAAATGTTCAAGATGTGGATGCATCATGAATTTGCAAGAGTGGCATAGCTATACAAGCTTCTAGTACTTTGTAAAACTAAATGAGCCTGAACAAAACAGGAAACTTGGCTACTTGGGATTTGAATCAACATGGTAAAGCAAGTTTTTTATGCCACCATTTGACAGTAATAAACCTGTTGCATTCATAGGAACAGATCTTCCATCAGATAACTGGGAATAATGATTCCTAACTCCAACCGCAAAACAATGCATTGATGAACCACCCCATTTAAAATACATTTTTAGCAGTCTTGTTTGGGGAGAGACCCTAGAAAACATGATCTGAAAGCTAAATAATGAAAAGCTGCCCCTGAACTCTTCAGGCAGGTTGGCAACAGAAGTATGACTTTTAACAGGATGTTAAATTTAACATCCAAAGAACAGAATTTGAAGTAGTAAAATTTTAACTGTATTGTAGTACATCAAATGCTCAACTATGAAACTGCAAGTGGTCATCAATGTCTTCATAAACAGAAAAAGTCCCAAGAGCCTGAAGGAGTACTAACACAACACAGAAATTCAATTCTTTAAAAAGCTGTGATTTTGCCAAAGCTCAAAATTTTGAGGTTAGAAGTATATTATTATATTTCTGCATATTTATGTCTTGATAAGTCAGAAAATATCATTTAAATTTTTCAAATTTATCTACTGCACTGTCAACAGAATGCTTTGCTTTGCATGACAAGGAGTTTTACAATATCCTAATATTCACCTAGTACGTTTAAATATTAATAACTGTAACTTCTAAAAGCGAACAAAGGGGACGTGCAGTTCTGAGAAAGCAGTTATTCTTTTCAGGGCTCATCATGCATGACTGAGACTACAGTGCAGTCTCTTAGAGAACATTTAACTTTTTTCTTTGCTGTGGGGCAAATACTCTGTATAAATCACACATTAGATAGCAAACTAACAATATCTTTCTAAATTTCAGGGTTAGATACTCTTCTTGAATTCACAGAGATCACAGACGAAAGTCAGACAAAATGCTTCTCACACTTTTTTGGCTTCCATTAATACAATGTTGGAAAACTTGTTCATACTATTTGGACAAGCATGTAAAGAGTAAGAGAAGAATCCACCACCGATATAAACTCATTTAAACACCATATATCCCACAGCCAGTGAATTTTTATTTTTAATGTTTTTGCAAAAGCTTTTCTATTAAAATAACACTTCCTCTAGGAAAATATACTCTTATTACAACATTCATGTTTAAGCAATATCTGAGATACAAACCAAGAAAATATGTTGACTAATATTATTTAGAGGAATAGAAAGGGTTATAACAGTACCTAACAATATATCTAATTATGTAAACCTTTTAAAACACATAATAAATAAAAACTCTAAGCACAAATTAACCATATCCTCCAGACAACTAGAGTAACCAAATGAGCAAATAAACTAACGAAAAACCTGATGCTTACTTAACATGCCCCTGTAGTTGAGGTCCATGTCCCGACTCTCAGAACGAATCTTAATGGCATCTAGAATGGCATCAGGTGACAACAATCCAGAAGGTCTTACAACATTTAGTAGTTCTGTTAGACTCATTAGTGGCAAACGTACTGCTTGCATGATTTCAGCGTGGTTTTCCTTGGGGTTATGTTTACACCAATTCATCAAAGCTTGGAAAATGTCCTTCTCAGGAGCTGCAAATGAGTCCCTCAGTACAATACTTAAAAGAGCAGCCTGGAAAAACAAACAAAAAACCCCAAATAAACAGAAAAAAAAAAAATATTTAAACCAAAAAAAAAAAAGGAAAAAAATTAAGGCAAAAATTAATGGCTATTTTATCTTGTAGTTATTAAAAATAATCTCCAAAGCAGTGGCTACCTGAAACTGTAGCTTGTTTTAGTTACTTATTATCTGTTATTTATATGATAAACTCTATTAATTCTTGCACATTAAAAACACACTTAGGGAAAATAAGTCAGAACTGAAATGTGGAGAACTATTCAAATGAATTTAATTCCAGTTACTACTACAAATTTACTCTGGAATTTAAGAAGTGATTTGGGGATCCAGTAGCATAGTTCAAAGCATTCCTTTAAACCTAGGCTGGTATAAGAACACTGATGAGAAAAATAAAGCGTGGCTTGGAATCACTTTTTTAAACCATTTCTAACTACTTGTGATTTCCCCTCTCCCTATCCCCGCCTTCTCTCTCTCTTTTGGTACCAACTTAGAATCAGCAGGTAAAAATTTCAGAGGCCCTTATGCACACAGAAAACCCACTGACTGCAAAATGAGAACAAAAAGAATTGAACAGCTTTCTGATTTTCACTTAGCTAGAAGAATAATTAGGAGTTTGCCTAAGAAAAGGATAAATCTCTCCTATATACCAGGACTGGCTATGCCACAGTTGTCAAAGTATGTGCTTCCTGATGAATTATGTTTGCTAATTTATTTGCTGATAATCTGCTCTCAGAGCTGTGATTTAACAAACTGTGCATGACAGAGTACAATAGAGAGGAAAAAAAAAACCAACATTTTTTCCCCTACACAACTAGTAAGTTAGTCAATGGAGCAGAGTGTCTTGTACTTATTCAAGGAACAGACCCATCACAGCTTTTCCACTAAAAACCCTTAGAAAAACACTTAAACCTTCATTCATTCAAGATGATCCTCTGCTTGAAAACACTATCACTATTACCACCAGCTCAAAAACAACTCCAGAGTAAGTGGAAAATTTCAGCATCATAGAACAGTCCAACTCAGGCACAAATATTTATGCATCTAACAATAATGATAACAAAACCAACACACAAGAAACCCAAACCACCTTACACCACCACATTATGCAATTTCAGAACATGATGACAGTCAGCAATATAAATCACAGCAACCTCCAGAATGTTCTAGCTTACACAGTAGAAAAATCACCCATCACTGAGATTAATAAATCACCAAGAAATTAATAGAATGGAGTATCTTATGCTATCTTCAAAACTTTACTTTAAATTCCCTGGGCAGCATTCAGAAGTCAAATTATATATTTCAAGAACAGATGAAAAAACACAAATTAAGATTAGATTGCCTGCTCCCACCTTTTAGAATACTCCATCATATTTACTGTATTTAGCTGTACTGACTGGTCAAAATTGAATACCTAATAAATTCAGAGCAGACCACCAGGATTCTCAATTCAGCTCGCCTTAAACATTTCCAACTGTCATAGTTGCACTAGTATAAAATGATAACTATCAACTAACATATAAACTTGTATTTGGTGCCCCCATTAGTATTTTATCATGAAGTTGTACACAGATAAAAATTAACATTCATAGGGAAAAAAAAGGTGCAAACAAAAGATATACCTTAGAAAGCGAGAGGAAGCCTTCACTGGAGAGCACCTCCTGGGCATTTCTATCCATGAACATACAGCACATACAAGTTAATTTGGGAAGAGAATAAAGACTGGCAACATCAAATGTCATACAGACATTCTGAATATTAAGTATTGTGCAAAGATATTCAGATGTGGAATCCTCCAATTCTGGGAATCCATATTTATGTGCTAGGCTTAGGAAGTCCAGGAGAACCTCCTCTTTCTCATCTCGTAGTGTAGCACGACCAGTGTAAATATATTTCAACAGCATGGTAAATGCTTCTGCAGTGGTGTCCTGAAGAGGAATTTCTGCTTCAGGCTGAGATTCTCTCATTCCACCATACAATAATGCTCTGTAAGGAAGATAAAATTTGGGAAATTTATATCCTGATAAAATCCAGTCAAGAGAAAGGAATAAATTACTATTTACACCAAGGGGAATACAAAAGGGATATGGTTTAAGACTCTACAAAAGAAAAATCCTTATACTTGGCATTTCAAGTGCAGCTCTGCTCTGAAAGCAGCTGCACGAGAATAATACTCTAATGCATCATGACTTTGCCCTACACAACAATTGCTCCATCTCCACTTTGAACAATTGCCTGCAGAGCTGAAATTGCAAT
This sequence comes from Tyto alba, assembly GCF_018691265.1. Classification (NCBI taxonomy): domain Eukaryota; kingdom Metazoa; phylum Chordata; class Aves; order Strigiformes; family Tytonidae; genus Tyto; species Tyto alba. The sequence goes on along the minus strand of NW_024881278.1, from coordinate 28,261,072 downwards.
ATGATTCCCGTACCTTTTTTTTTAAAAAAAAAATATAGTGCTATCAGTGAAGATGAAAAAAAATTACAAATTTTCAGAAAACAAGTGAAACAAATAGTTCACCACTATAATAGCAGTAGCAGATTAGCAAATCTTGGGATTCATGATCCTCTATTCCTTACTCTAAACCCCAGCACATGGCAGCTCAAATGAAATCCTGAACCTTGAGAAAAATCAAAGTACTCACAATTATTTTTTTAAAATATGATAGTCTAAACACAACTTGCATTCACACTTCAGTTTAGTTATTATCTTATCCCTCTGACAAAATTAATTGGAACAAGATTATCAGGAAGTTCTATTAATTACATTTAGAGTGAAAAATGACCAGCTCTTAAAAAAGCTGGATTAGTATTATTCCTAGCTATAAAATATATATTGTAACCTGTATCAGCCAGAGCTCTTTAAATACTCAACTCCAACACATCAAAATTAAACTTTCTGAGTATATTCCACAGAAGCACACCATCCATACTCTGAGAAATCAAAACAATTTTACAGTAGAACTTTTCTGTTCTGAAGTTATCTTCCTCTCAAATTCGTGAAACTACCTTCAAAATCCAATTTAATGAAGGTCAAAAGAATAACATCATGACATGGTATTTATCTTTTTATATTTGGACACAATGATTTGATGTGCTGGGAAACATTCACACAGAAAAGGTCACACTCAATGGACAGATGATTACACCCTGAAAAGTTCATAGAGAAACAATGTTTATCTTATCTGCATGAAAATTTCCTGTGAGCCTGACAAAAAGCTATACTTCACCTGAAATAATGGCACCTAGCAGCCAGGATCACTCTGTGTGCCGGAAAACGTTTCTTTTCTACAATAAAGGTAACGTCACTATATTCTTCACCGTTCATTAGAGCACCAATATGCTCTGACAGAATGTGAACATGGTCAATCTCACCCACAGCTGTGTAAGGACGAAGCGGATGGCTGTTACTCATCTTGGAAGGATGGTGATATTGGTAGCCTAAAGGGAACAAGAAAACAACCAGAATTATAAAGGGCACAATTATTTTAAAATGGCAAAGATCAAGCTGTGATTATGAAAAACATGACTAGTTACCATATATTACAAGAAAAATTAAACCAAGGGGGTTTTTATCAGAGTTCATTTACAACAGGACTTGATGTAGCATGCATCAACAATTCTAGCCAACAGAAAATATTTCAGACAATTTCATCACCTTGCTATTCTGTCAACCCATTTACTTAAAATAAAAAGCTTCCAAGAAAAGCAATTAAAAGTTGAACAATTTAAATTAAAGTTATTATTAGAAAGCAATTTTATCTGAATTAGAATACAAATAAATTAAAAAGAAATAATTTGCCCAATTAAGAATAGTCTTAACTTCCAAATCTCTACTAAAATTAGTGATGAGTAAAAACAACAGTGTTTTTGCAGAATTCCAAAGAGCTTTCCAAAACTGGGAGAAAATAAACAATTTGGATAACTTTTAATAAATAACAAAGTCAGTCAAAGAGCAAAGCTTTACAATATACAATTCAATTCTCTTACCCTTCCTACTCAGTTTTCCTGATGCCTTCTTGTTCCCTCATACAGAAAATAAAACCATCAATACCGCTCAGTCATAAAAGTAGAAGACTGTCCGCTAATGTACAATACAGATTACTGTATTACTCCTATCTTCTATGGAATTATTTTGTTACTTCTTAATTCACAAGAGGTTTTAGTTTTGTTGGGCTTGGTTTGTTTCAGAAACAGAGGCTTTTTGTAGTCTCAGTGGCAAGAGGATCCACAGAATTTAGGTGTTAACTCAGCTCCTTTTGTTACACTTCAGTTTACTGTTAAATAAAAAGAGGTAGGCTGTTTCAGGCAACAACCATTGATATTTTCAGAGACACTTTCTGTGCTCTAATGACTAACCACTTTTCAACACAGGCACATACTTAGTGCTGAAGAAAGATGGTGTATCACAAGAGGCAGGAAAATGATGAGGCCATACCCTTCCTACAGCTAGCAATCTTTCAAGTGAAATACTCATAACATGAATGCATTTTTAACCTCTATTTTAAAAGTATTACAAGAAAAATGCATCTGTTTCCAGTAATTTCTGCCCTAACAAAGAAAAGAAAACACATGCACATGGGGTTAAGTTTTATTTGCAGTTCTGCAATACCTGGAAACGCTTAACCCAAAATCAAGATCCTATAGAAATGCAGTCTCAAAGAACTTTAAGCTAAACTAGAAAAAGTGATAGAAGTAGAAAATAAGAGTTGAGAAAAATACAGCATACTAAATTGATGTTACAGATCACAGCACAAATGGGAACAAAGCCCTAGCTTTCCTCAGGCTGTCTCTGCTACTTGAATTATAAACTGTGTGCCATGGAGCCATTACAGCATGGAATCAGCATTACTGGCCGAGATACTGGAGGTAGCCTAACCAGGGGAACATAGAAAACTGTACAGTCATTCCTCTCTCCTGACAGGAGAGTAAATTAATTTTTTTTTTCAGAATAGCAGACTGTTTCTTCCATTTGCACCAGTTAATTTACAATTAGTTAAGACAACTCTGCACTGAACAGATTTATGCAACAGAGACTTCCAGTAACATTTACTTTGTAACAAACAAGATTCATTTAACTCACATCAGTCCAGTTGCGTCTATTTATACTAGCAATAATATTTCACAACATAATTACTTGACAGTTTATAGACAATATTAAAATTGAAATGCCCTCAAAATGTAAAACCTTTTATTACACCAAAGGAGCAAACAAAATGATGTATTTGTTACTCAGCTGCAAATTTCAAACGTTGATATCCCTTCAAGTCTTCTGTACCTTACAAGTCTGTAATTGCTGTTGTTGATCTTCATTCACAATAGACAGGCAACCCAATTACACATGAGTTACATACACATTATCAAGCAACTCTGTACTCTCTTCTGCTAGATCTGATTTTGATTGATTAGGGAAGTTCATTTATGATACTTCATGCATGTATAAGTACAGGCATGTTTTGGTTTTAAATTCTATTTTTATTTAAATTTTTTCTACATCCTACTACTTTGTTTCCTTCATCCACTCTTATCTCTAAAAAATAAGAACAGGTATTGTCTGAATAAAATTCAGAGACTGTAACAGTGGTAATGATACAGGAATGTCATCAGCTGCACAGTAGCTGTGGATGTTGTCATGTGCCAATAGAGTGAAAAGTTCAAGGGAAAATTGTTTCCATTTCAGGTTAAATAAATAAATAAAATAAAAAGCACACTTCCCTCTCAAGGGTACATAAATCTCTCTCTAAACAAAAATCAGTGTACGGAAGAGGGCAAAGTCTGAACCAGGGACACTTGCTAATAAGTCGATGATGCCAGTCCTCATGAACATCAAGACCCTGAACTACAGCAAGTGATGAAAGTAGGAATTTAGAAATTCCTGGAAGCTGCAAGACAAATTTGTTTTAAGATCTCACGCTCTCCCAACTGCTGGTACAAAGTACTGTTCTAAGCTGTCCGTCTCAAATAAGAACATGCTGATCATGGGGAATACAGGACTCGAGCGATGGCTACAAGCCTCTGGCTGAGGAGCCTTTCAAATGCTTGAATGACACAAAGCATTGAAAACTGGCAACTTTGTGAAGTATGTGCATGCCTTATGCACTTTCTGTAGGTAACATCAGTATATTGAAAAAACACTCAAACTCATTTATTTGTTTACTACTATGCATTTTCCAGTGGAAATTTTGTCTGTATTGTGGATTTTCCATATAAAGCAGTCAAGTGAGAGCAGTCCTGCCTTCAAAATATAGAACCAGACAACACATGATTTCAGATCTGCCCAGACTGGACTAATTAATGGTATGAATTCCATCAACCCTTGAAGTGTTCTTCACATTTCTTGTTTGAGGAAGTAAAATATAGTATATTGCTTTAGTTGTGGCAAGCTGCTATGAGCTCACAACTTCCTTGTATAGCTAACCATATATTTTTCTAGTTGCAGCTCAGAGTATTATTTATGATAAAAAAAGGACAGATGCTGCCAAGAGCTTGGCAAAACCCTTCCTCAAGATCCTTCTGGCATCTTCTGTCATCAAACAATATCACCCCTTTCACAGAATAGGGGTGTTTACTCTTTATGGGGTCAAAGAACACTTAACCAACTTCAGAATAAAAGGCCAAGCCATTTATAAGCCTCTTCCCAGTACCATAACCTATTTCCAGGAGGTATTCAGAGCTAATTAACTGCTTTAGGAGTCAGCTGCTGCAGCTTTGTTCACGCCACAGAAATAAACAAACCAAAACAGTCTTCTCCGTGAGTTTGAGGCATCGTTAAAACTGCAACAACCTCAAAAGGCATTTACTAAGTGAAGGCCTACACATCACTTCTAAGACCCCATGAAAGACACTCTTCTTGGTTGCCATCTTCAACTGCCAGCATGTGAGAAACTCGGCCTGGGATTTATTACATAAGGCAAGATGCCATATTACACAATGGGTGTGTGTGTCACGGCTAGAAAAACAACAACCAAGCCCCACGGTTTCCAGCTTGCTATATTTCTTTTTAGTAAGTAATCTGTAACATGTTATAGCATACAAAAACATCATCTAGAAAATGCAACAGCAATGGCAGAACCCCAATAACGTCTTTACTAAACAATTCTCAAACAAGAGCTGCAATAAAGACTGGTACTTAGCCACCTCCCCTCCTCATTCGGGCTATCACTAAAGAGTCCTCTGAAAAGCTGTGCTGTTTCAATGAAACATGGAAGGGTTGCTTTTATACCAGGCACAGAAAAAGGAAATCAGGAAACTATTCATGAATAATTTGGATATTATTTTTTTTTTACATAAAATCATTGGAAAATTATTACATAACTGATAACCTTATTGAAACTTTAGAAATAAATGCAAATAAACAGACTATTGCTAGAATTAAAAATTATATCAAATGAGTCTGGATTATAAACACTAAGCAAATAATTTCATAACCTTGAAACACTTAATTCTTTCATCATCTAGTCTGTACCTAGAAACACAATACAGATTTTGTCAGAATTACATGAAGGGAATTTTCTTACATTTAATTCTCTTACACTTAATTCTCTTACACTGCTATTTTATCTAGAAATAGGAATTAGTTCTCAGTGGATCAGAAGGGATTTGAGTAGTATTTCAGTGTTTTGTAATTCATTACTTCATAAAATATTTTGCTATGCTTTAAATAAAATCCAGCAAAATATTACTTTAATTATAATTTCTATTACCATAGATTCACAGAACATGGTAGGTGTGACAGTAAGGCTACTGAACAAACATACCATTGTTTCAAATCATATGGTTTGCTTTTTTAATGGATATACAAGTCTTTATACAAAAATATTTTGTTCTCATAAGTTCTGATACAATAAGCTAATATCTCAGAAAATAGGCATGTTTAGTAACTATTTGAAGAAGCAGAATACTCTGTTTCTGTCAGAACCCTCACTACAGAAGCTCCTCTGCACTTCTAAATAACAAAGTTGACTATGAGTGAAAGTTGTAACAGAAAAGGGAAACAAAATACATGTTCTGATACTTAGTATCCAATAATAAAAACATAATCGATGCAGTATGTATTTACAGATACAGAATATGAAACATCAAGTAAGTGAAATTCACAGAACTTCTAACTTTCATTTCCAACCCTTCTGCTGTGAAAGGATTAACAGAAAAGCAGATATTAACTGGTTAATTGTAAATAACCACACCATTCAATGACAGCATTCTAAGCAGTGATTTGGTACTGAAAATGTTTTGACTTAAAGCATATGGGAAGTTATGCACTGCTCATCTGCAAACACATTCCCATTACTTAAGTGCTGTAGCAATAACATTTTACATTCTGCTCAGAGATGTATTCCTCTGATAGAAGAGCAGGAATAACTTTAGCTTGCTGAAAAGATCAATATACTAAGTGCAGATTATTCATGAACACACATATAAAACAGATATTAATGCACTCAATACAACCTTGTTAAAATGGCATACAACTAAACCCTTAAATTAAAACCTCAAGAAAATACATTGGTCAACTCACCAGTAAAGCTGTCTGAAGATCTACTATGGACGTAGCCTGTAGGCAGATGACCAACTTCCTGAAAATTAGGGTTCTTTGCCATTCTGAACAACAGATAGATTGAACAGCAAGCTCATAGAAACACTATTCAGCAACATCCAGCTGCACAGCAACAACTGTATCATTTCCTGAAACAATGCACAAAATATATACCATCAGAAACTAGGGGCATGTAGCCTACAACAAAGTTGAAAGATGTGTATTTCTCAGTTAACATTTTTGTGGAAATAAATTCTTAAAGAGATCCCTCCATTCTACGTGGAAATTTCTAATAATGTTAAAACATAGCATTAGAATTTGTTGTTTTGAGCCATCATCATTTAATTTTGACCATTCATTTTTTTTAACCATCAAAAGAGATGGTAACATACTGCCATTCATTTGTTCATTATAAACCACAAAAATTTCATCCTGACATCCTTGCTACAGCATTCACATCCCTGAGAACACCATTTTCCCCACATGGGATTCCTAATTAAACCTGGTCTACACAAACTCTATCACACATGTTTTATTCTCTACACATCTGAAGTTCTCTTAAGTGTTCATCATAGCGACAGGTTTTGGGGATTCTGTTTGGGCTTTGGTGTTTTGTTTTGTTTTGTTTTGTTTTTCTTTTATACTACTTCAGGCAGTTGCAGATCCTTCTCCTGTGCAAGCCTTTAATTTTACAAACAGGAAAACAAAACAAAACTGTAGGGTGAGGAAATACAGAAATATAGAGGCTTTATTTGCTTAAATACATAACCAACATAATGAGTCTCTCTCAACAAGGATAACTTATTGTTATTCTTTCCATCATACCTGCCAGCAGGAAAAGTAAACTATATTTAATTTGCTAAACAGATGATAACTTGATCTATGAATTCTCTCATAAGAGACACTCTAATCTTCTTTAAAGTATATGTTTAAGAGAGCAAGGGAGGAGAAAGAAGAGTAAATATTTTTAAGTAGTCTCATGAACTGGAAAGTAACGACACCTTAACCCAGCAAATTGAAAACAGGTATTTAACAAAAAAGATATCCTTGATTTAGAAAGTAACATGTGATATATAAATACTTGTTCCTACAAGTAATGTAGGCTATCAATTTCGTTTGTTTTATAAAAATATATTCAAAACCCATTTATGAAAATATTTGGGGTTTTTTTAGATAAATATGAGTTAACAGACTCCAATAGAACAGTATACTTCAAGCACCTGATTTACAGATTTGGAACAGAAGACATGCCAAATACACCTGCATTGCGAGGAGGCTCAAATTAAATGTTAAAACACATTAAAAAAATAAGTGATCCCAGCACAGGTCTTTGGGAGGGGTCTGTGTATTGTGCTTTAAAAATAATGCGAGCAAAGAGCATTGCTGGGCAAGCAAGATTGCTAACAAGTTAACACCAAGTTGAGCTTTTTAACATTTGATAATATGACACCTTCTACTAAGTCAAAAGCAATTTCAATGAATCACAGCACTGTGTAACTTGCAAGTGCATTAAGTACTAAGACCACAAAAGAACCTGTGAAAATAGTGTGTAGTATCAAAACGTCTAAGTATTGACCTAATATAAAAAAAAAATAAAAACTAATTAAAAAAAAAAAAAAAAGGCAACAAAAAAACCCGCACAACAACAAAGCGCAGGGGCAGGCAGAGGGGAAGGCAGGTGAAGCCGCCGCACCCCGCCCACGGCAGAGCGGGCGGCCGGCAGCGGGCGCGCCACCCAAGGTCGCGCCCGGGGAAGCCCGGCCCGCCGCCTGCCCGCTCCGGGCGCGCCGGGGAAGCGCCCCCTCGCCCGCCCTCGCCCCCGCGAAAAGGCTCTTCAGGTAAAATCCCCCCAGCGCCCGCTGCGGGCGGCCCGGCGCTGCCGGCGGCGGCGCTTCCCCGGCCCGCTCCCGGCGGCAGCACGCCGCCCGGTCGCCACGAACCCGCTCGGCGGGGGGAGACGGGACGGGAGAACGAAGGCGACACGGGACACGACGACGCGGCCGCCGCACCCAACCGCGACCCTCCCCCGGGACTCACCGGCCCTGCCGCCGCCGCCGCCGCCGAGGCCTCCACCCCCCCCTCCTCCGCCGCCGTCACTACGTCAACCGGCGCGCTGACGTCATTTAGCAACAGCAGCCGTCTTCCTGCGTGCTGACGCAGGCGGTAGCCCTCGGGACCGGCGCGGGCGCCGGCTCGCTGCCCCCCTCCGGAGTTGCGTTCGGCGCGGCCGCTGCTTCCGCTTCCGGCCGCAGCGCGGAGGCGGCCGGGGGCGGAGCGGCGCTCGCGGGGCCGGGGAGGCGGCTGCTGGAGCTCGGGGCTCGGCCGGCGGCCGCCGCGGCGCCCGGGGAAGCTTCTCCACGCCGAGTGTCCCAGGCGCGGCTGCGCGGGAGCTTCGCGGCTGCCGCCTCCTGCCAACCGGTGCCAGCGTGTGTCGGGGACGGGGAGCTTTGCTCCGACAACCGGGACGCTTAAACGCCCAGCCAGCATCAACGGGCAGCTGCTGCTTGGCCTCCCCCGTCGCTCTCGCCTGCCGTTACTCGGCTGCATCCAAAATACGCGCGTGGCCCTCGCTGAAGCGCGTGGCTGTGCTCGCCAGGCCGTGGGGTCCCGCTTTCCGGAGTCGAGGGGCCCTCGGCCCGGCCGTGAGGAGAAGGCAGGCCTGACTCTCCGTGACCATGAGATTAATTTGTACTGTACTGCCTGAAGATAAACTTCGGCCCGCCAAGCATTAGAGCACTACACGCTATTTAATTCTGTGCTTTATTTAGCAGAAAAGAAGCATTACCTTGGAAGAAGTAAAATAAGTGTTGTCTGTCACCAGTGAGAACATTAAAAATTTCAAAAGTTTTTATATCTAAAATCTTTTAACATCTGTCGCAAGCCAAAAGAAACATCGTTTTTCTTAAGTAGTTTATTCTTGGATCTCCTAACTGCAAATACTGGTTTTAATTAGTTCTCAGTATGGCAAGCAACTTTTTTTTTTTTTCTTAAAAAATAACTTGCCCACTTCATGATACTGCTGTAACTAATTTGTAGATGCCAGTGTGTTTTTTATTAGTTTCCTCTTTATTACCTCATTATCTCTCACACTGCCAGCACACTGTCAAGCAAATATATAAAAACAAAACAAAAAAAGGGGTCATTCCAGAATTGGAAAACATGCTTCAAATAACTTTGAGTACTAATCACAGAACCTAGAGTATGGCCTGGTTCTCCTCCTGCAGGTATCCATTGAGCTACATAGGCACACTCTTTGACTTACTCATGTGATTTACTAAGTATCCTGGTTTTATTCACTGGATTCCATACAATCAGGTCAATAGCTTTTCCAGTCACACCTGTACTTTGAAGTGTAGTGAAACAAGTCCGAACAACAATTGTGTGTTGATAAGTGTGAACCACCAAGTTACATGCTTGTAAAATTCTTATATTTTCCTTGCCAACACCTTCGTCATAAAGCTTTAGATGATACACCTGTACTGAGTGAAATAAAACTTAGTTTTAGACAACTTCACTTGACTTTGACTACTGTTAGCCAAGATAATTTTTCTACTCACACAATCTAATGGGAGAATCTGAATGGTAAGGAACTCCAGCTAGCACTTCTGCTTCAGCGGAGTTTTACTTCATTTTAGTTCCTATTTCAGAACACCAGCAGCAGAGGGGATGTATATGAAAAATAATTTAGCCACCAAAACCTATGTAAACGGCAATTAGCTGAGCACTTTGTCTCACTGCTGTAGCTTTTAGGCTTCCTGGCACTACTCATCCTAGTAACTTCAGAAGACATACTAAAGTTACACAATAGTCTTCAAATTAAGTGTTCTCTTAATTGCTGCTGTAAGGTAGTCTGCAATATTTGTACTTTATTTTAAATTAAGGTGAGGTTTCATGAGTCAACTGAACCAATATAACTTTCTGTTAAAATGAACAACTTTATTTACTCATTCAAGAAACTAAGGAGCCTTGAACTGGCTCCTCATTTCTGCTTAATAAACCTGGCATAAAACTAACCCACCATTCAGGAAAATCTTTGCCACTTCATTAAGCTGAATTAGCCTGCTTGAGGCAGGGAGTGCAATGTCAAATGCCCCATATCTGGGAGGAAGAAGACTCTGAGATCATGTGACAGCTGTTAAGACAGCTCGCTCACTCAGATCTCACTCCAGACACTGGTAACTATATTGTCCCTATCAAAATGACCTAACGTACAGGAGAATAATCAACCGCACAAGGAACAAGACACTGGGAACTGGCTAGGTATTAGTTTTGGAAGTATAGGCAGGCAGAAATAGAGAACGCAACCATGAACCAATGGTATTTATCATTGCAGAAAAAAAGGCAATTTAGCAAATATTCAAGCAGAGAAACAATCTATTGTATATGAATGACACTGATAAGGTACTATCTAAAGCACAGTGTCTGTAGACACTGTAGAGACCAGACAGAAAATATCATACTGTCCTGGTTTGGGCTGAAACAGAGTTAATATTCCTTTTCAGGGACTAGATGAGTGCTGTGTTTTAGATTTAGCTTTGGGTTTGGTACGAGAAGAATGCTGATAGCACACTGATGTTTTCAGCTGCTACCGAGACTTCAAGGACTCTCCGACTCCTCATGTCCTGCCCGTGCGCAAGGGCACAGGGAGCAGGGAGGGAGCACGGCCAGAGCACCAGACCCTGATTGGCCAATGAAATATTCCATACCATGGAACATCATGCTCGCTATATAGAGGAGGGCTGGTGGGGAAGGAGCTCTCTCTCTCTCTCTCTCTCTCTCTCTCTCTCTCTCTCTCTCTCTCTCTCTCTCGCTTCCGGGATTGCGACTGTGGGATCTTGGTATCTCGGGGTCGCTGGCCGGGAACGGGCTGGGTGTTGGTTAGCGAGTGGTGAGCAATTACGTTGTGCATTGCCTGTTTATATATATATATATATATATATATATATATATTTTTTTTTTCCCTATCATCATCATTGTTCTCATTTTATTGCCATTATTAAACTGTTCCTATCTCAGCCTGCGAGTCTCCCTTCACCCCTCTGATCCCCTCCCCCATTCCCAGGTGGGGAGGGGGAAGGGAGGGTGACCGGCTGCGGTGGTTGGTCGCCGAACAGGCTCGAACCACGACACAGACAAATGACAATTTAAAATACCAGGGTTGTTTCATATAACAAACAGAAAACTGAAAAAAGATTATCATTTCAGTTACTATGTTTACCTTTCAATGAATTTGTGATTGCTTGCACATCTGTAGGGGGTATTAAGCAGAGCAATAGTTTTCACATTCGTTTTTCCAACACCTAAGGTTCAGATGAAGCATATGATCTATTTTACTCATTTCCAAGGGTAAACAAAATATCTTGGATTAAGTTTTATGAATGGCTTTTCAAGTGGAGCTCTGTAAAATGACTGAGTTATGCTATTTTGTTAAGATGAGGCAGACAGAATTAATGATTTTTCAGATAAGGAAATAGGACAGCAACACTTAGAATTTAAGTCATTAACATCTACATTACCATAGTAGAAATCAAATGCAGTGCTTTCTACATTTCTGTTTTAACTTATAAATCAGGGAGTTATTGACAGTTATTATTAACCCCGCACACCATCATTAAGTTATCAAAACATCCTGCTAATCAAGTCAATACAGTTTTCTTCTTCATTACTGTATTCCCAATTCATATTATCACCAGATTTCTTCTCAAAACAGAATCCACAAACCAAAACAAATAGCCTTTCAGTTATCTAGGATTCATCAATAAGCAAAGCAACAGATCATACTGCTTTAAAATTATTTTGTAGTTTTCACCAATGCTTTATTTGGAAGTGAATTGCAATGCCATTACACTATCCAATAGTGAAGTAACTGAAGACTTAGGAGTTAAGTGCTACTTGAACCACAGTAAGACAGGTCAGAGTGTTTTTTTTTCATGTTGGAAGTAACAATGGGATTTCAAAACCTGGCATGGTTTACACTGTTCATAACAGGTGGAACAGCATAAAATCAAATAATTCGTGTAACATCTGTAAACGTTACGTGCTTTCCTGCTGTTTACAGGTATAACCTCAGTAACCATCACTCATTTTGAGAGGGCTGATCAAAATGTCTATTAGTACAAAATTGTTGTTTATGATCCTCTTTCATTAATTACCTAATGCAGGACGTACAGAGCATTTAAGTTAAATATAGCCCCAGACTTCCACTGAAACAAAAATTACGCGCAAGTTCTTTCTAGTGTTGCAAGAGACAGCAAGGATCACTGAGCTAGCAACTATGAGATCTCTTATCTTGGCTGTCAATCAGCAGCCAGAAGCTGAAAGACTGAATTCTTTCTGCTGGACTTTTATTGCCTCTAGAAAGTTTCTTGTTCCAGGCAAGGCTGTTTAAGGCTTCTCCTTAAAGAGTTTTGCCTGACATAATAGAAATAAAATTAGGACTTTCATAAACATGCTACTACTCAAGTCAAGTTTGCCTGACACTTTATTTTCTAGTATAGAAGATAAGGTGTGAAACCTTCAGGATCTTTTGACTTCATATAAAAAAAAAAAAAAAAAAAAGCGCATTCTCAAGGTCTCAAGGGTTTTTTACCCTGCTTGTTGAAGTACGTCAGTAGAAACATAGGAATTTTTTTTGTTGCTAGTTTAAATCTAAACAGTGTGAGCTGCAGTTAATTTCTGGTCACATAGCTTTTGATAGCATTTAGTGAAATATTAGCATAATCAGTGTTCAGGAAGAAAATCTGTGTAAGCGTTCTTCCAGAAAATGGTTGAGTATTCCTAACTGGAAGCAAATTGTGGTGGCATCACACGACAAGAAAAAAGAAATTGAAGTATATCCCAGGGGATAGTTTTAGAGGAGACTCCGAACACGACATTCCTCTCCATTAATCAAGAATTTAACAAATACTCTTACAGATTTTCTCCAGGTGACTGAAAGTGGGCATCTCTTATACTTCATTAAAACTAAGTGAGAGTCACCATGTGGTTAGGATTCAAAATTTCAATCCAGTAGCCATCAGGATCCTGAACAAATGCAAGTCCTTTCATTTTACCTGTTAGAAAAAAAAAAACAAACAAAAACACACAAACACCAAGATAAAGTTAAGACACCATGACTAGTTCTTAATGTTAAATATAACTACCTGGAAACATTTTTTTCCTTTCTTTCCTTTTGCAGAAGAATTAGTTCAAATTTAGACATGTTCTAAAAACATCCAGATTAGTTTTTAAATCAGCATTAGATCTTTATATGCTAAATTTTCAATCTTACTCTCAACAAAGCTGTAGTTTAAAGTCACTTTGAAATTCTATTCTTTGTTGATTGAAGTTTTCTGCATATGCTCCTGTAAGTGTTCATCCTATAAATTCAGAGAAATATTTTTGCGCTCCAGGATGTTTTGACATATTTTCTTGAACTGACTTTGCCAGTATAAAATCCTGGGTTCTTCTGCCTTGTTCATCTCTCATCATTCTGGCCTCCACACTGAAGTTTTATGTTACTGTTTCTGACTTGTTTCCCACTCCCCCTGACCTCCAATCCTCCTACCCCCCACAATGTGGTTTACAGTACACACTTGCATCACTTCATAAAACAGAAAAATGTAGGACAGGAATGTTTTAAATTTTACTGTCAGAAAAAATATTACTAATTTAAAACAGGATCCCCAAAAGTTGTCTTCAACAGTAGATCAGGATAGCACATCTTAACATGTTACATTAAAGTGTTAACCACACACTTTAAATTATACTTGTTCTATTAGGCCATTCGCTGTAACAGAACTAACCTAACTCTTAATTTATTCCAGTTGCAAAAAATTCTGAGAGAATAGTAGATGTTTGATTCAGTAACGTAGGGAAAAAAAATAACATGTCTCAGCCTGCTCCACAAACAACAAATGAGAAGTCCAAAACTTTTTCCTCCTTCTTGGCATTTGCTGCAGCAATTTTATTTCTTGATGTTAAAAACCAGCTTTTGCTCTCTCCCTCTCTTGACTGCTTCAAGAGTTCTTTCCTGTGATTTATTCCATTTATAGTCTAAGCTTCCTCTTCTACGTACTTAGAGCTGTGCAGTGATACAGAGTCAAAGTCAGTATCTCTCACTTCAACTCCCTCAGGGTTCAACAGCTGCTGAAAAAATTACACAGGGCTCAGAAACTCTAAAACACCAGAAATATTAAGTTCAATTCTTAAATCAAGAAATCTGTGTTCAAGTTAAGTTTTCAGCTACACTTCTTATGTTTGCTTCAGTTGAGGGCACAGTGAGTAAGATCAAAATCACTTAAGTCTCTTTTCAACTGCTTGTTCTTATTCCTCTAGCAAGGAATCTAGAAAATCAATCCCAATATGCGTAAACTGAAGCTTCATGTACTAATGTTACTTTCAATCTGAAAAACACCCCACTGTTAGTACAGTAAGTCTAGTTTCTATGGCCAGAAGTGAGAAGTATCACAGATTTGTGCATGCTACTGAGTATTAGATGCCTGTTTTGGAATGCATTGGTCCTAAACCTCTCATGCTCATTAGGTCTATCCAGTTGAAAAACGAAAGGCTTCTCACCACTGATTTCTGCATTTTAGGCTATTTTAACATAGACATTCTTTGTTTATGTACTCTCTAGGCATTTGAGCTGTACATTACGCATTTTTTATTAAAAGTTATACAAGTCAAATATGATATAGACTAATGAGGCTATTTCTACCAAAGCTGACAGAACAGTTAAAATGATAGTAACTAGTAGGTGGCATTAGGTTGATTTAAATAAAAATAGCCAGAAAAGTCAGTTGTAAGGAGTGGGAGTAATTATATCTTCTGAGTTATCTTATTTTCATAGGATAAGAACCAAACAGACATGACGTGTTTGATCCATGTTAAAGTAAATTCTGTAATAACTCTAGGCAGTAGTATACATAGTAAAATGAGACATCAACAGAGCACATGAGTTTTACTGAAGGTCAGACTACATGCAGAAGGCATGTAGCTAGACTGATTAACTATTGTTGCCAAGATGGATCTATTGTCAGTTTTGCCCACTATGTAAGAACATGCAGGGGTAACTGGTTCTAGCACCTTCTAAGCAGTGGCAACTACAAGAAACCTATTACCCAGCTTTCCAGAGAGATCTACTAGACAGAATATATTAAAAACAAGGAAAAAAAACGACTTGCATTTCTGATCAAGACTTACCATCGTCTGGTTTCTTCACAAATTTCACTCCTAGTTCTTCAAACCTCTTACAAGCTTTATTGACATCAGGGACAGCAATTCCAATGTGTCCTGTTCAACAAGGTAAAAAGAGTGAAGTACACTGTAAGTATTGCTGGGTGTTCTAGGAAAAAGTTTGCTCAGCATTTCATCTTGTGCGAAATGTTTACATGCTGTAGTTCACATAAGACAGATATGATTGTATACAAGAAAAAACACTGCTTTCAGAAAGAACAACATTTTGGTTATTAACATAATTCTCCTTCAGAAAGTTGGCTTTTTGGTAATGTCATTTAAAATAGGAACTTCAGAGTTAAAATATATCATTTTATCTAGAGTGAGAAAAAGTAAGATTTTCAATCAAACTCTTTTATCTGTATTTCCTTTCTCAAAGCACATCCACACAAGATTTTGTTGCCTTTGCTCAGTTCAACAAGTACAAGGAGTTTATCATTAATGCTGTATTTGTAGGGACTAACACTAGCACTATGCAAGGCCTGAGCTTATAAATCAATTCAGCAGCTTTAAATGTCAAGTGGCTAGATTGAGCAAGAATCTTATTTCACAAGCCAGTGACCTTTCAAGCACTCAAAATATCAAATTGAGGCACACAAATATCAAATTGAGGCACACAAATATCAAATTGAGGCACACAAATATCAAATTGAGGCACACAAATATCAAATTGAGGCACACAAATACTATCTTCAGTGCTACAAATGGAATTCTCCTTCTAGCTTAAAATGGGTAACCAGTGGATTATAAAAATAGAAATCCAAATATAAGTCAGTCTAAACACAATAATCTGATACACAAGAGCAATTACTGTTCTTCATTCAGAAGTTACTATTAGAATGTGTTTGCTTGACAAAGGATTAGATTATTTATAAAAAGCGTCACTGTCGCTCATCACTCTGAAACACATTTGTTTACCTATGTTCACAATCTTTCACAGCATACATGCTGGAAGAAGAGAGATAAAGAATGAAATCCAAGTTCCCTTTTTTTCCTAGTGCTACCATGTTTTCTTCTAAGTAACCTACTGGAAAAGTCTTTTAATCCATAAAAGTTTAAAATATTTTCTCATTTAAAAAAGCCTACAGCATATACTTAACCTATAACTGTTGCACAGAATTTATATAGATGTTTTCTAAAAAACATTTTTCCCCAATACATGGGAGAAAAAATGTAATCACAATAAACCAAAGCTTAAAAACTACAAACACAAAACTAAAGACCTACCAAATCCTCGGGGATCTGAATTGCCATTGTGATAAGACTGATTTTCGTCATTTTCAGTGCCCCAGTTGCTGCAAGAAATAATTATTACATATTGAAGAAAAGCATCAAGATTAACAAATCCTAAATGTTCAGTTTCCGCAGGAGGATAAGTTGTTTTTCCTAAGAAACTAGAGAATTTCAGCTGTTGGCTGCATTCATTAAACTATCAAGATTTTCCCTAGTCCCAGGTCCTAGGGATAGTCTCCAGGCTAATCCAGTCACATTCACAGTCCCTTCTCTGGTATTCAGGTTCTGTTTTTGAATGAGGCAGAGACACCGCTGCCTCATGCAGATTAGAGAGAAGGTTGAGCTGCATAGGACAGTTTATTTGCCCACCACTGGGGAACCGTGACAGTAGCAGATCCTGAAGCTAAGCAAGGTAGTGGGTTCCTCGGGAGATTCTTTCTGCACAATTACAATGATTAGTAGTATTACCCAGGTCGTCCTGTTTTACTGGAATTGTATGCTTTGACTTAATACCTCTTTTGATTAGATTCCAAAAGAAATATTTATCCATTATTAGGACGCTCTGGGGACCCAAAAGAAAGTCCTAACCACACTGGGTTTTCCTAAATTCTGTGGCTTCCCTACCCAAATGGCATGGATACTCAAAATAGACCAAGCATTATCTCATACTTATGTACCACTGTTCACTTAGTAGTTTGACAGAGCTCTGAAAAGAGAAAGATTAAGCTTGCCAAATATCCAAGATCTCAGCCATATTTTAAGGTTATATGACAGTGAAGATATTTCCACAGTAATGATTACATTTTTTAATACAATCCAACAGGATTTATGCTCATCCATTTCTGTCTAATCACTGTTATCTAAATGTCATCTCTGATTATATTAATACTTACTGTGTCAGTTCCAGTGTAGCTTTTCTAGAGAAGGTCCAAGATGTTCTCTCAGTTTTATCTTTTGGGATATCATTTTTATCTTCATATGCCAGGAAATAGAGCGAGAACTTCATTGTAGGAAAGTCAAATTTTTGAAGCAGTCTAAAAGCAACAATTGTTTTGAAACAGTAACTTTAAAAGGTGATCAGGCAGCTTGCGAATAAACTGAGATGCCTCCCCCATGGGAGAATTATTGCTATGATTTTTTGCCTTTCTGACTGCAATACACACTTTAAAAGAGCTACATTTTGAACTTAATTTTTAACTTTGAATTCAAATAGAAGCACTCCAGAACGCATTACAAACCTATAAGAATTAGAAGAATCAAATGCTTAAAAGCCCAACTATCAGTAACTGAATAGCAAAGCCAGCACAAAGGCTCATATCTTGAGGTTGCCACACTGTTACTTGTCCATATTTCCTCAGAGGATCTTTATGTTTACCCACTTTAAAATATCACCAAGCAATAAAATAATTTAATTTGAAACTTAATCGTTCTGAGGAGCTTACTGGCACCAGACAAAGTTTAAGAACACAGCAGAATTTTAAAAAAAAAAAACAAACATATCTTTAGATGAATTATTTTTACAATTTCAATAACTAGGTATAATGATAAATTAATTTCAGATGTGACAATTTAAAGAACTAAAAACTAGCTGAAGTATACATTTTTATGTAGGCTGTCTAGACAAAACAAGTAGGTATGCAAAACAAATCTAAATTCTTTTTCAGTTTACTAGGTTTTTATTTTTTCACACCCACATCTGCACTGACGTGAAAGTCATTTATTTTATTTTAATCTGGACTCATTCCAAGATGCTTAAAAATATGCTAGAATTTTGTTTTGAAATAACTCATTTCCAATGTCAAGAATGTACAAAGAGCCTTGGCATAAACGTGTTAGGCTACTGCAGGACACCTGCCTCTCAACAGCCTTCTCCAAAAGACTGAGTTTGGACCGTGCCTCCAGTTTTCATTGCCTCAGTCTTTTATGACTGGAGGTGGTCGTAAGCTGCCTCTAAGAACTAGTAGAACACTTAATTTCAAAATCTATAGCAATGACTCCTGACTATAAGCACTGTCATAAAAGCTACCAATGAGCTGAGGGCTCAGTGAGGAGGAAGTAAGCATGTAAGACACTGATAATTAATGACCTACTTAAGAAAAAAAGAAATTTCTAGTCAAGGCCAATATTAGTTCATTTGCAGCTTAGGCATTAACTGTGCTGTGGGAATTCTCAGAGACTGCCAGACTGTCCAGCTGGGCATCAGCTGATGGACCAGCATTGTTTATATAGTTAGACCAATTAGTATAGTTACATCAAAATAACAAAAATTTTTCTTTTCAGAATAATAGTAGGGAAAAAAAAACAACCAAACAAACAACTTTTTGTGGTATACAACTTCTACTCACGTCATTCCAAGAACTCTTGTATAAAAATCCAGCGACTTCTTAGGATCCTTTACTCTTAACATTGTCTGCTGCAACAAAAAATCCTGTAGGAAAAAAAGTTTATTATTTATACATCAAGCAGAACTTAATTATGGGTATTAACAAAGATGCCAGTTAATAACAAATCTAAAACTAGCAGCGTTAGAAGTAATAACTAGAGTAGTACATTAAGCGTAAATAAAACCTTTTGTCCTGATCCCACACATACAGGTTTATGTTAAATAAATAGGCATTTGTAACATAACGTTTAAAACAGATAAACAAAACCACTACAGGTATCACTCAATACATATTACCAGTGGTATCAAAAAAAGGGTATCACTCTTATCTTTATTATTCTTTTACGAAGCTGTACTGCACATGAACCACTTTGCATGCAAGCACACTAGGAACATGAATATCTGATATTGGGCCTCAGTCCACACACAGAATTGAAATAAAGCTAAAGTCCTGAACTCATTATTTTTATTATTTCATTGCACAGGTGATAAATTTCTATCAAGCTTGGTGATATTTTGGCAGCAAAACCGGCCTGCAATTCTGTAAGGGCATTTTCTTCAATTTTCCACAGGGGAACTTTATATACCAAAGACTAACGAACAACTAAGTGGATGAAAACTGAATGGTAGAATAGCCTCAGCAGATGTATTAAAAAAAAAAAAAAAACCAAAACAAAACAAACCAACAGACGTATAAACAACAGAAATGCAATTACAAGGTCCTCCTAATACAGAGTAAAAATGTTCGGGGTGTTTTGGGGGATTTTTGTTGGGTTTTTTTTTTTTTTTTTTTCAGCC
Source organism: Tyto alba (assembly GCF_018691265.1). NCBI lineage: Eukaryota > Metazoa > Chordata > Aves > Strigiformes > Tytonidae > Tyto > Tyto alba. The sequence goes on along the minus strand of NW_024881278.1, from coordinate 28,241,328 downwards.
CTAGCAGGCGTTGGCTGAAAGGCCCTCGCAGCCCGCGCCCACCCTCCACCGCTCGGGGCTGAGGGGGGCTCACCACAGCCGGTCCAGCCGATCCGCCCTTCGCCGCGACCCGGGCCGGCCTTCACCGCCCGAGCCTGGGCCGCCCCCCGGCCGGTGACCCCGCACACGGCGGGGCGGCGCAGGCCGAGTGCCGGGGCAGCTCCCCGGGGCAGCTCCCCGCCCGCCCGCCCCTCTCGCACCCCCGTGCCGCCTCCCGCCCACCGCACGTCCCCCCGGCAAAGGGGTGGGGTGGGCATCGACCCTGCCGCAGACCCCCCAGGCGCCCTCATCGCCCCCATCCACCCCACCTTCGTGCTGGCATCTGGCTCCGAGCAGGCGCTGTAGGCTGCCTCGTCGCTGAGGCCGCTGAGCTCCGCCGGGGCCGCCATGTCGGGAGAGGAGGAGGAGGAGGAGGAGGAGGAGGAGGAGGAGGAGGAGGAGGAGGAGCCGCCGCAGGAGCCGCCCGCGGGAAGGCGGGGTTCCGCCCCGCCCCGCCCGGGGAGGTGCCCCAGCAGGCCCCACGCTGCCCCTTCGTTCCCATTGGCCTTAACGGGAAGGATTCTCGTTGGCGGGGGAGTTAATTAGCTGAGGCGTGAAATTAAACAGTGGATTCCCCGCGTTGACGTGGCGATGTGTCCCTCTAGCCGCCGCTCGCAGGCCGGGGGATACCGTACCCGTTTCCCCTAGCATGGTGTTTTGTTTTGTTTGTTTGTTTGTTTTTGTGTTTTATTTTGTTTGTTTGTTTGTTGTTGTTTTTTTTAAACCTTTCCAACTGGCGGTAGTTTGGGGTAGTTTGGGAGGTGGGTCTTGCGCCGCTAGCCCGGCGTACAGACGCGCCCGCGGTGCGCTCCGTTCGGTGCTGACGAAGTAGCATCTGACACCTTCAGAGCTATACAGTGGCGTTTAGTGAAAATAATTATTCGAGGTCTAAAAGAGAAGAATGATATTTATTTCAAAAACCTCAATTCGAAAACCAAGATTGAATACTCCGGGAAAAAAACAATACTTTTTTGATAGCTGAGACGAAAGCGCTGCCGCCGTGCGGAATTCCGGCTGCGTTACTTAAGTAGCTTCCGTAGGGGCGGTTAAAGCCAGCCCCGGTGTCGCGCCGCTGGGCAGAGCTGTGCGGTGCCCCAACACCCCCTTCACGCCAGAATCACAGTTCAGCTGCTGGGGCGGAGGAGGGGGGAGAGGCCCGGGGCGCGTCGCATTTTGGCCGGGGCCGGCGGCGGCGGCGGCGCGCGGGGCTGGGGCCGAGCCGCACGCGCCGGCGCCTCCGCAGCCGTTACCGCCCGCCCGTAACGGCCGCCTCCCCCTCAGGGCTCCGCCGCGGCATCGCCGGGCGCGGGAAGCGCTTGCTCCCACTTCTGAGGGGGCGGGAGCCGGCGGTCGGGCTGCTGGGGCGCGGCTCGCCGCTCCTGAGGCACGGCTCCAGCCAGGTCGGTGAGGTTCTTCGCCTGCGTCTCTCTGCCAAAGCCGAAGCGCCGGTTATTACACCTCAGCTTTTCAAAAAGAGAGCCAGAAGTCGGTATTCCTTCTGCTCTGTGCTCGGGGATCCTCTACTGTCCTTTCCGTCCTTCACCTCATCCTCCCCCTACCTTATAAGACCAGTGCTGGAAATCAGACTCACTTTTTTTTGCATTAACAAGACTTAGAGCACCCTGGAAGGCATGAAAAATTTTAATATAAAAAGCACGTGAGCTGTTACAACTAGGGTAGGTAGCCAGCTGGAGTTCATACCGGTTTCTGAAAAGTGTGAAAATCTCAGCTGAGCTAGCTGACAGATGTTTGGAGAGTCAGGGAGCAATGCCAGTATACAATGTGGTCTTGGTTTCTAAGGAGAGCTGTGAGAACCCCCACCTCTCTCAAGCTGTAGGGGAAGGCGTCCAGCTTCAAGAGAACCAGATAAAAGGCAAGGAAATTAACATCCAACCTGTTCCACCTGAGTGTTGAGGAGTAAGGTACCACTGCTAACCTTATAGATGACCAGCCCAGTTAGATAAGCATGAAGGAAAAGGAATTAATTAGTTTAGATTTTACTTTTCGTGTGTGTGTTTGTTTGCTACTTTAAGTTGTTTTTTCTTAGTGTTTTTACTTTAAGAAAGAGACAAACATTTTTTATAATAGGTGATTGCATGACAAATCCATAGAACTTACACACACCATATAGCCACTTTGGTGATCATGGACGAAAGTAAGGAGCTAGTAATGTAGCACCAGGTATTGCTTTTCGTGTCAGCCTCACTTCTGATTTTCTATTTCTTGAATCGGGCATTAGTGTCTAAGAGAGTATATAACACAGTTGCACCTGTTGTTGGCTGCCCCAAGGCCTTGCAAAAACTACTTGGTAATTCTCAATAGTTATTTTAATCCTTACCATAAGGTACTAATTTGAGTAGAATGGTACTTTCCATGCTTTTGTTTTTATCTGTGATTCTGCGTATGACCTTAAGGCATATCTTAACATTTGTTTTATAAAGTATTTCTCCATTATAATGTCCCTGTGACACTGAACAAGCTACTTTTAGAGGAAAATTTAGACACAAAGTAAGGGGTTTTGGTATAGCTCTACTGATTATTACAGTGCATTAAAACTAGTTGCTCAATCTGTATGTAGATTTGAGCACACTGAGTTAAACAATTTTTTCTATATGTATGTGAGCATTGAGATTTAACCACGTGAGATTGATGGCAGACAGCAAATGCAAGTGGATGAATATACTCCCTAGTAGGAAAACATGGAGGAAGAGGATTTAGATGCTTCTTTGTAGCCCTGGATGATGAGCTTTGGATTTACAAACCAAACCTTTCCTGTGTGCTGGTAGAGTAAAAAGGCAAAGAAAATGAAAGGAGCCACCTTTGCATAACAGCCAACTGTTTAGTAGTCAGCCATGAATATACTTTATTTTGGGCCATTTTAGAAATCCTCATCTAGGACGATTAACTTGCACGTTAATCCTGACTACCAGGAGATGGACTGAGAAATTCTTTTCTGCTGTTGAAGAATGGCAGCTGTTCCCTATAAACTACAGTGTTCCAGGGTTTAGGCACAGAATGAAGAGAAAGTCTGACATGGTTTAGTTATGCTGAAGATATCTGATGCTAAATTATTTTTTTTTTCCACTGAAAACATACCACCCAACACCCGCCATTTTGCATGACTTCTGTAAACACACATGTTAAGAATATTGTGTATGGCGGGGCATTTGTATAAAAATCATGTGTAACTGCTTATGTGAGCAATGCTTTAAGACGTCTTACAGAAGTGTATGCAAGTCTTTTTGTAAGCTGAGTTGCTGAATATGTATATATATTTTGCAAACTAAAATTTAAATCATTTATATTCTAAACCATTTCTATTTCTCAGTAATTAGATATTCAGAGGAAATAATAATATTTGTAAAATTTATTTATTATAAAGATATTCACAAAATATAAACGTATGAAAATTATTAAAAAAAATCTTTCTGTAATTATCTTCAGTTTAACATTTGTAACTTATCATAAAATGTATATCAAATGTTATCTTAAGAACTCGAAGAGGACTTGATGAGGCTAATAAATTTATATACCTGGGAAGTCAGTTTTGGGATGCTGTCATTTTTTTCATTCTCTACCTTGCTCTTTCTTTCCATCTTCTTGAAAAGGTAGACTAGAAAAATTGAATTGTTATAAATGCTTTTTGTTTGTTTGTTTGTTTTTTACAAATTTCAGATGTCAGAATGGAGGGGGTACGAAAAAATAATAAAGAAAGTTCAAACACTGTAGAAGATGCTGGGCCCAGCCTTGTTGCCACAAATAGTGCTGGGCCTAATCAGGCTGCAGAGAGTTCTGTGCCTGCTCTTGTTGTACCAGAAGATTCTGTTTCCAAACCAATTCTCCAAACTCTACAAGTAGCAAACTTTTCCTCTTCCCAAGAGTCTTTTTCTATTGCAAGCCGCAGGTTGTCCAGGTTTTGCCGGAGCACTAGTGGAGTTCTGTCCTTCCAAGAAGTTTTGAAAGAAAAACAGGTTTAGTATTTAACTTTAGGTCTTCAGATAGATTTCTGGTTCTTTTCTCAGATGATTAAATTTGGTTTATATTAATTGTTTCTTTTTTATTTTTCTTTCCTTTTTTTTTTTTTTTTTTCCTTTCATTTTTATTTATACTCAGTTCTATTATTAAATTATTCCTGGTAGAAAATGAATGAGTCTTTGTTTTTAATCTTTGCAGTATTTTAAGATTTTCTTTCAAATAATAGAGCAAGGAAGCAGGAGCTATTAACTGAATAATTTAAGCTGTGTACAGTTTTACTTCAGTGTAGTTCCTGCAAACATTTGCCCACTCTAGATACTTAAGTTTTAAATAGATGTTGTGACCTTTCTGTATTGATATAATAAATTGAAATATTGATTGTGAAAAAAACCCCCACAGTTAATATGGCACATAAATACCTTGAAATCTAGCTGTAACATATTTAATGTTTGCTTTCCCTTGACATATCCTCAGAGTTGACTTTACATTTTATAATAATTCTTAATAATTTGTTCTTCTGTTAGCCTCTGAAAATTTATGTATTTTTAAAGAGTAGAGCAGGTATGTAGTCTTATAATACAAGACAGTAGGTTTCAGCATTAGTTGCAAGTTAAGTAGCAGGTCATTGTATATTTTGTATGTTTTTAGTTTGAAAGGCATATTTAACGTTTTAGGCTCGATACAAAGAAGCAAGAGAACGTCGAAGAACAAAAATTGATGCTTCATATAAATACATATTTGAAGTTCTCAGTGTCAGGCTAGGCTTAGACCTACCAACTGTGGAAGAAATGATTTTGGATGCCCCATCGGTGAGTCTGTGCATGTTCATTGATTTCAATTTTTAGTCAAAATATGTAGCAGATTGCCCCTTTGATATAAAGTGTTATCCATCATTTAGATTGTTTCTGCCAGAAAATGTGATTAATAAGGCACACAACTCATCTAAAATGATTCCTGACTAAATCATTCAGTTTATTTGCAAATCTGCCAGGAAACTATTCCCAGGATTCTTGATTGTGGCTTTTTCATCTTACTTATCTCAAGGAAAGCATAATTACTGCTGTTATTTTGACTCAAGGGATTTTTGTCACATCCACCAGTTCTAACAAGTTTTATTCATCACAGCCTGACATTATTATATTCTAAAGATGACAGTTTTTATTTGTTAAGCAAGGCCTTACTGAAATGCCAAAGATTCTGCAAAAAATGTGTAACTTCATAGGAACAGTTTGAAAATTAAGAGTGTTATTTAGTAATAAGAGGGAAGAATAATCCTGTACCATTTAATTGATGTAATTATATTTGAAAAGACCCATCAAATAATTTTCAGTTTTGAGTACTTCATTTATTTTGAATGCTTAAAAGATGGGACAGTGGGTTTGTAGAATGAGTAGATCGCAAACCTGTGGAACTTCTGAAAGCTCAGTCACTCTTTGTGTGTCTTTAGTATTTTCTTTCACAGTGTTTCAAAGTGCTTGAACAAACAGAAGCAACCAGCTAAACTTTTGTTCTAGTAGAGTAACAAAAATCAGTATGGCTCTGTGTGAAAAAATATGATGCTTACCTTCTCTGATTGCATGATGTTATTTTTGTCTGTCAGAGGGATTTCACTTAGCATTCAAAATTCAGTCAGATACTGTCTCCTTTTATCAAATATTAGGGCTTCAGCTGTTCACTTACAAGCCAAATTTAGTCCCAATCCAAATTTGTTGGATGTTTACTGATACTATATATCATAATATGTACATAAACAGTTTTGGTTTTTCTTATGCTTACACAACATAGAGGTATTTTTAAGTGTTGTCAATGAGCAAACATTTCTTTTTTTACAGTTGCTAAATGGTATATAGTTTTAGATTATCCCAACTTCATGTAAAACTGCTGTTCTACACTGAGTTTGATTCATTCAGACTATTGAGAACCTTTGGGTTCTTAAAACTTTTCTTTTTTAGTTTTGGTTGTTTAGTTGTTTGTTTTGTTTTTGGGGGGATTCTTTTGTTTTGTTTTGTTTTTTTTTTTCCCTGTCACCAGGACTATCCGAAAACTTTTTATGTTTGACAATTTGTCAGATTTTGCTTATTTATAAACAGTTTAGGCTGCTGGTGCTGTGTCAACATTGTCCTTTGACAAATTATCAGTTAGTAAATTCCCATTTACCTGTCATGTCTTTGACCTCCATGAGTTTTTACCCTTTAAAGCATTAGTCTGTATGTTTATTCATGCAGTGAGTGTTTGTACCATATGGTTTTGAATCAGAAGGTATTTGCAGAAGCAATAGCCACAGGGATAGCTCACATCTTACTTCCCGTGTAAAATCCTACAAGCCCAGAAGTTACTGTTGCCTTTATCTTCCTCTTAGATTTGAGTGCTTTTTGTAGTAGTGAATCTCCTTCTGATTTTTGTCATTTTCCCTCCAGTACTTTACCAATTTTTCTTTTCTTTCGTTATTTTTGAGGGATTTGTTTCTGTATTTTTCTCAGTTTTAACCCTGTTACTCACTAGTGTCTAATAATCAAAGTGAAAGCTCAGCATGCATTTCTAGAGCTGTCTTGATTTTACTTCTTTTACTTTTGCACAACGTTGTCTTATCAAAAGAGTGAGTTTAAATTTTGTCCATCTGGGTGTCACGCATTTTCCTACCACTGTTCTGATTCAGTTTTTATATTTGTTTATCTTGGGGGAAAAAACCCATGCTCATAAGAAATATACCACATCTGGAGGTGTATGCTTTGTGCTTGAAGAGTTGATGTATCTCCAGACATACGTGCTAGCTAGATTTATGACTTTTTTTGATGAGGGGGAAATGGGAGGTCCCACTACCGAGTTTGAGCCCTTCAATCGGACAGTTTGAATGCCCAGTCACATCTTGTTGAGTTAGTCATTCTTGCAGGTAACTACAGAGACTGTGAAAGAAGCTGGATTTTTACCAGATGAGTACCTTCTACTCTTCTCCAAACCTTCTTTCAGTGCTTTTCAGAGTTCTGTTCTCTTCCTGCTAAATCACATATCCTGGTTTTACCACGTCACACAAATTGCCTAGTGCAGCTTGAAAATTCAGATTTTGGAAACCTTGGCTAGAATTTTAGGCAAGTTCTTCAGAATGTTAATCCATGCACAAGCAGTGTTTGTTTCAAAGCTTTGCATCCTTACTATCCAAAGCACCTTGTATAACATGTCAAAATCAAAATGGCCCCCCAGAAACCTGTAGTGTTTTAGTGTGGCCAGTTTATGGACAGTTACAGCAATCTAATTATGGGCAGCATGGTCTCCCTCAGATGTGATCTCATTGTCTTTCTAGATGTCAGTAAAATCTTTGTCTTCATTAAAAGGTTTTGGAGCCAATGTGGCCGACTGATGTCTCCAGAATAAAATCCGTATGTGTCATGTTACTCCTCTTTTACAAATTAATATTTCACATTTAGGGGTAGTGTAACAGTAGCAGGGTATGTCAAGTCATGCAAATCTGCTGTGTATGTTTCTAAGTCTTTCATGACTAGTTACTTCCAGTTGATACTTTAGGCTTACAGATCTCTCTGAGTGACAGAATATCCTCCAGTGTCTCTACATTAATGGAGAAGACCATAAACATTTAATATATAGTTATCAGGAACTAGACCATCTGTATGTGCAGGTTCAGTACTTGAAGGCAATATTTAAAATATCTATTATGTTGTTTTGTAACTCCTCACAATATTTGAAGATAAACATTACATGCCATCAAAACTTTAAACAGTGTCATGGTCAAATTATTTTTGCATGTCTTAAAGGCACATAAAGGTATTTTGAGTAACAAGTATTCACTTTTTGATTTAACAGTTGAAAGCCTTTGATTCTTTTTTTGCCAAGGGAGGAAGTAAAACACTGAAAGTTTTCTATCAAGAAGGAGAAGCACCAGGAATAGGTAATTTTTTAACAATGTTAATATATGCAAATCTAATAGTGCCTTCTATTGTCAATTTTATTTAATGTTTCCCAGAATAAAATCTGTTTTCACTTGTTCATAATTTTGCAGACTTTTGCTATAAGGACTGAAAATTAGTATTTTAAATTCTTGCTTCAAGTAAAATTTTTTAGAAAAAATTCAGCCAATTTTAGCCATTCTTGGAAGGAAGGCTGTAAGTTTTTCTGAAATCTTAAATTGGTTGCAACTTTTTCTTACAGGAGTTATGCCCCCAGTTCATTAGAAAGTACTTTCATAAAACCTGTCTGAATTTGCATTTATTATTAATATTTGAAATTTTTTAGTTTTCATGTGCTCAGTAGAGAATTAGAAGTTAATGACTAAAATCCCTAATGATTCTCTAAGCACTGATTATGTTGTTCCCTTACCTATTTACATGAAATGGTCAAGTTGCATAGGATTATATCCACAGAGGACCTGAGGGTATCTCATATTCTCTACTTTCTCACTTAGGCATGATATCTTGTTTGATAGGGTGAATATGAATAAACAAAGTACCTCAGCCACCAGCAAATTAACCCAAAATGATCGACCTGAGCAAATTCCCTTTTCAGTGCAGTACAATGCACCAAAACTGCTTTATAAGACATATATATTTGTTGTAGAGTTTTAATTGTGTAGTTACAGCCATGAATTCTGTTGGTTTGATTCTCTTACACAGAAAAGATGAAAATAAATTATTTCTGTGTTGAAATTTATTTTACTATATTGATTTTAAGGATTTTGTAATACCTTTACTTTTAAAAAAAGTGACACCTATAAAATTCTTTTCAGAATGTGGTCGGACGATTCCAGGAGTTGCAAAAGGAAGTAAAATCATGCAATTGTATGTGGACAACATGCCGGACAAATTCATAGGAATATGCTTATTTTTTGTTCGTTGTAAGAATGACAGCCCTATAAGTGCAAAAACTATACATGAGGTATTCTCTCATATACTTAAAACACTAAAAACTTTAGAAGTAGTTATTTTTGTTTTATTAGTTGTTTCATTGTTGTCACATAACTAAAGTTACTGCTAACTGCATTTTTTCAATGTTAAGCTATATCATGCTCTTTGCTCTCCTTTTTGGGTAGACAATGAAAGCTGTATTACTTCGGCAAATACTCACGATACCTTGTGAATTCAGTGTCTTACAGGAGTCTTGTTAAAGAAGTCAGCATTTAGATTAATTTATCATTCTCTATGCTGTTTTTGAAGAGGTTAAAGCCACGAAGTTAATTTTAGATGTAATCAAAATCTCTAAACTAGAAGGACTCACTGAGAAGGCTTTGTTGCAAATACCAGGAGAGGGAAAGTTTACTTGTACCTTTCCTTTTTATGTGTCATTGAATGTGTGAAATACACATTTATCCTATCTAAATTACGTAGCATGAGTTTTTCTGCTTTACAAGACAAATTCTTAGATAAGTGTGGGGTTCATTCTCATTTATAGCTACACATTCTAATACTTGGGCAGTGCTCAAGGAACTCTAAATTGATAAGAATCAGTCTTATATATGTATCTTCTAATTAATATGATTTCAAATTCTTCAGACAGAAAATCCTTTATTGATTTATATACTTTATATTGTATATTAAAAATGTTTTATTCCTTTTGAGAGCTGAGGAGGTGAAAGGGGAAAAGCACTATTAGAAGTAAGATAAAAGATCTGTATCAAGAGTCTCCGTATTGGTCATAAATATTACTTTTGCATCAAATTCCTTACTGAAGTCATGAGAAGGAAATTTATGTTCTAGGAAGTTTGTTACATGAAGTATGTTAATATTTGCTGATTTGTAGGACACTTAAAATATTAGAATATTTTATTAATAAATAGTCAGAACTTATAAAGTTTATTTTTGGAGAGTAGACAAAAATTTCATTTAATCTGAAGTAATATACATTCAGTCAGATAATTGCTTATAATACAACTTCAGATATGGACATTCAGAGCATTTTTGCTACTTGCATTTCATTACTTAGTACCCAATTATGGGGTACTAAGTAGATGGGGACATCTAGAATATTTTTAATTGTTATGTGCTATTTTAAAATTTCCAAACTTCCTGTGTGATAGAGAAATTACAAAAATATAACCTGTTAGCCTTTTAAAACTGTATTAAAACATTATTGACTTCCCTTTTATTATTGAAAACAATATCTTATGGTCACATTGTAGGTATCAGTATTTTGTAATGATTTTGTCTCCTTAAATTAAAATTTTCATTGACAAAGTGGAGTGCCTTTATAAAAAAATATACACTGATTTTATAATACTGTTTCCAGTCTAATTTACTACATTACTAATAACCATTCTGTTACAATGCAGGATATATTCTTTGGTGTTTTGGATGCCACTGAAGGACTCCTACGTGGTGTTAGGAATATGATAGAAAAGATTTTTCTCCCTGCTATCCTTGCAACAAATAATTGGGGTGTTTTAAGTCAGACCAAACAGAATACAAAAGACAAACAGAAATTCATAGAAACAATCAACCGATACCTTTCATTTTTAGAAGGTAAGGATTGCATTTAGGAAGCAATCAAACTAGAGGAGGTCTACTTAAGAATTTCTATCTAAACGCAGTAGCAGATAGGTAGGGAACTTTTCACATACTGCAAGTGAAAATAAAATGATCAAATACTTCCATAATAAATACATGGGTAGATTATTTACTTATGAAAATACTCTAGTGAGATGTTACTTTTAAGGAGGAACATGGGATTTAAGATAAGAACTTTCTGCTTTATGTGAGTGCAGTAAAATGGCTATTGTATTGAAACAACATTGATTGCAAAAGTACATTCCCAAATTTAAATTGTTTATACTGGTAGAAATTATTTTTAGAGTCTTAATTGGTTCTGTGTTGTAATTGCTTTTTTTTCCAGGGGCTATAATAAGCATTGAAGGAACTGTTGAGTTGAAAAAAATAGATTACATTAATTTTTCTAAACTCCAGTCCTTTGAGAAAATAACGGCAGCAGCTGAGAATCCTGACATGGTTCACCAGCTAGAGGAAGTCCTTATGATATGGTATAGACAAATTGAACGGGTAAGCTGTTGTTTTAACACATCAATTCAGCAGAAATATGGATAGATATTTATAAATTATATATGAGACCTGCCTGAAGTTAGATGAAGGCTTCAGCTGCATCTCTACCAGAGTAAGAGAAGTGCTTCACTTCTATGCACAACTGAAGTTAAATAGGTAGTCCTTATCCCTAGGAACTTACAGTCTAACAAGAATAACAGTTTCTGAACAGTTAACAAACAAATATCAAGAACCAGAGGACAGAAGTATGGAGAAGTGATAACACTGGTGAGGACCTCATATATATATATACGGCTAGGTATACTCTATACATTACCTGTTAAGTTTTTGCTGCCAGTCATAGTATGAGATACTACTTTTGGAAAGATCTTTGACCAGGCCCACTAGGGCATTTTTTGTCCTGTGTAAATCTTACATGCTAAGGTCAAAGTTATCAAAGAAATTAATGTGTGAGACTTCAATGATAAAGTACAGAACCCTTTGTCAAAATACAGAATCTGTGTAGACTGAGGCATACTCTACTTATAAGGGCATACTATGTTTAGTGTGTTTAGCTAACAAGAATAAAAGTGTAAAAAACATGTAAAAGGAGTGGACTACATGTTTATCAACATATAAATTAGTACATTTATGAGTTTATGTCTGATATTTAATGTTGTTATTAAAATACTTCTTCAAGTTTTTTACAGGTGAAGTTATGTTTGGTGCATTTCAATCCATAGATTCTAATTCATGAAAAAAATATGGGTATATGCTGAGATTCACCGAGTTTATGACAGCACCTTAACATATGTATTAGTTGCCTTATTTTTCATGTGTCAATAACTATAAGCTTGTTCCTTTTTAAGTTAGTATCCTCAGAGTGTTTCTTCTTTTCTTCTTTATAATGATTTGTCTATTCTCTATAGTAAATTTTTTTTTTTTTTTTTTTCAAATTGGTTGCAGGTTCTACTTGACAGTAAGCAGATGAGGAAAGAAGCCGATGATTCAGGTCCACTGACTGAACTAGAGCATTGGAAATGTATGTCTGCTAAATTTAATTTCATTATTGAGCAGATCAAAGGACCAAACTGCAAAGCTGTCATTAATGTTCTGAACATTGGACATTCTAAACTACTAAAGGTAATTGCTTGGGGGTTTTTTTTGTGTATAATTTTTTTTCACTATAGTAGGCAAAGCTTTGGTATTTGTTTTGTTTCATCGCATCTAAGAGAGATTTCTTGAGAATTGAGAGGAAAATTTAGATATATATTAGAAATATTAATAGAAAGAACAGGATATTTTTAGAGATACAGACAAAAGTTATCATAAATGAAAATAACTTTTACTGCCTTCTTTGACAATGCCTTTTAAAAATTAATTTACTAAAGTTTACTTCTGGCAAATCAGTGCAAGTTAAAGAAATAATTCACTATGCATGTAGTTTTTTACAGTACTGTTCTCCTTCTAGATGTGGCAAGAGTTAGATGCCAGAATCACAGATGCAGCAAATGAATCAAAAGATAATGTAAAATACTTATGCACACTTGAAAATGTTTGTCAGCCCCTTTACAGCTATGATCTTGTAAGTATGCCTTTCATCATTCTATGTAAATCCCTAAACTATGTTTAAAGAATGTCCAGGGCAAAATAAATCTTCTTTGTATTTGCTTAAAAGTAATATTTTCTATTTTAATTTTCTATTTTTCTGGTTTTGGTTTTGTTTTGTTTTTGTTTTTTTTTTTTTTTTCCCTAAATACCTGTCAAGCTAGGTGTTAATGCATTCGTTTATTCTATATTACATAAAATACAGTATTTAAAAATATGTATTTTATCAATAAATGTAAATACATGATTGCCTAGTAAGTCAGTATTGCTGCCATTATTATTTTTAAAATGAGCTAAAACAGGTACATATTTTATAATGCAAGAATATCAAAATATCTTTCATAGAGAATTCCATATGTGTCAATGAATAATCACACAGCTGTAACCACAATATGAAAATTTCAGTTATATAGAGAATAATGAAGCCTACAGAGGTCTTAATTGGGTAAATTAATATTTTGATATTGAAAATGGTTTTAGCTGCTTCTATTTGCAGAAGTACAAGCTAGTCAGAATTTAAATAATTGGTTGTCCATGTAGACTAGGTATCCCTAGCTCATGGTAACAGTTATTAGTTTTAATATTGACTATTAATTATTATAACAGGTATATGTTTCTAATGGCTGTTGCAGAATAAGGTGGAAGGAGAAAATCCCATAGGAAAAATTGCTGCTTCTGCTTTGGTTTTTAGTCCTCCTTGTTTTGGTCCTATCTGCCTCCTGTTCTCTCTCGGGAAGTGTTGCATTTCTCTTGAATTTCTGGCATCTTAGATCCTACTTCTAAGTTTTAACTGAGGGCAATCAAAAATTCTGTGATAATACATGACACAGAACTGATACTACATCAGGGAGCAGAAGAGGGTAGTACGACGTACTACTAAAACGCTCTTTATCTTCATCTCTTCAGAGTACCACTAGAGGGTGCCAGGAACCGGGCCATAATCACGAGCTGCTTTGTACAAGTTACTAAGATAAAATTATTTTTATCTTAAACACAGACATTTGTGGGTGGAAACCCATTAATGGGTTCATCATTTTACTAATATGGGATAATTAACTATAGTTCTTTGTTTAATCTGGAAGAATTTGGATAAATATGAAATTTTATGTCATTTCTTGTAACACTGTTCCGGAGATCAAGATAATTTAGTTAGGATTTTCTATGGTATTCAGTTTAAAAACAATGATGCCCAAGTTAAATATATTTTGTTTTAAAAAAGAACTAAATTCTGAATTGAATTTAATTTAATATCAGATATTGAAAAGTATTTTAAATATTAGTGGATTAGGAATGGAATACATACAGATTTAATATGATATTTAGTGTGCGCATAAAATATAGCATTTAGTGTGTGCAGTGCCACACACAGTCACGTTTGTAGCTGAAGTGGGTTACTATATGAAAATTTAGACTGAGCATTTAACTTGGGGCTTTGAATAAGAGAAATCTCTATACAGTCCAGTATTCAGGGTTTTATTTTTATGTCAAGGATTAAAAAAGGCTACTGGTGGACTCAGAATCTCTTGATTCCTTTTGAGGGGCAGGGGGAGAGGAGGAGGGGAAGGGTGATAAACAACATGTGGACACTGAGAATTGTGTTTATACTATATAGGCTTTCTTTCAGACTCTTCTGCCAAATGCAAATGCCTGCTCTGTCTACCCACAGTATTAGTGTGGTTACTTTTGAGTTTGAAGCCCAAAGTTAATTTCAGGAGCTTGGCTCTTGAGAGGTGACAGTCGAAATTACTTTTTCTTGATATTCTGAATTGCAACTCTGATAAATCATTGATATTGTTAATGAATTACCATTTTCTACTTATATTTTATTTTTATTTTCCAAAATATTTTAGAAGTGACTGAATTACAGAGCACTTGTAATACCACAGTTTGAGATTAATGATATGAACAATGATTTAATGAAACACTTAAAAGATTTAGATATTCCATATGATGATTGAATGAATCAGGAACTCATTACTGAGATTAACATTGTGACAATTATTTCATGAGTTTTGTGAAATTTCTGAATGAAACATTTTATGTAATGATTGTAATCACAATGTAATTGCATGAAGTATACTTAACAGCTGTACTTGAAGGAAAGCAAAAGTATTAATCATAGACAACCACTATCAACTCCCAGAAGAATACTTCCTTTTGTACCAAAAAATGCAACCTGTACTTTTTGAATCAGTGTTCAATTTTGATCATCAAAACAGCATATTAAAAATATTCATATTAATGTCTTTAATTTGATTTCTCGCTAAATCATCTAAGAGTTTTATTGGTTTTATTAGTTGAGGTTTAAAAATTTATTTAGCATGATTAACTTTTATTTTTCAAGAAACCTTTTCGTAAGATGCCATGGCATTTTGAAGATTGGTTCATGTGATTTAGGGTAAAATGTAATTTAGAAGTTGTGAATAGATTAGAAATACAGTTACTAAGAATAGAAAGTAAAATTTTTCTCAAAACTCTGCTTTAAGGTATCAATGACACATGGAATACCAAACTTGATAAATGCTATACGAATGATTCACAGAGTTTCAAGATATTACAATACTTCTGAAAGAATGACATCATTGTTTATAAAGGTAAATATATTAAGTGTAATATTAATCGTAAAAATTATGTGATTTTCAGAAAAAAAAGCTAATTTTGTTTAAATCAGTAGGACAGCTGATAAAAAATGGTAATAAATAGTGGGTGTCTGCATGGGAAAGAAACTGTTGGTCAGGAGAGGATTGAACTTGATTTAGAGACTTGTCTTCTGGAAGGAACTTTATTCTTATTCTTGGTTCAGCAAAATGAATTTATTTCTTATCTTCTAAATTAATCTCTTGATTTGAATTAATCTGCTCAGCTGTTTCCTAAATTGTTGAATCCACAAAGATTCTTTATTACCAGTCCTGAAGACCTATTTAAGCAGTCTGACTAGGCCATCAGTCTGACTAAGCTATTCCTCCAAAAGGTTTGAGACAAAAACACAAAAGATTCCTGTTTTCAGAAGCAAGTTGTACTTGGGAAGTTAATTGAATCTCAATTCATAAACATTGGCACCTTAAACCGAAAAATAGCTTTATAATTATACCAATGTCTTTTGCGGATTCCAGGTATTTGCTGCAGGAAAAGATGTTTTGTGGATTTCTTTGTTCTAAAACCATTACTTCATAATTAAAACAAACACCTCCAGTAAGCACACAGGGGGAATTCATAGTAGACCCTCATTACACTGCTGTATTTTTCGTTGTGTGGGGTTTTGTTGTTTTGTTTGTTTCTCTTTAATTTTTATGATGTTGTTTTGTTATTTTTAAATATATTTTTGGGGGGGGTTGTGTTTTTTTTTTTTTTCTTTTTTATTGTGTGGCTTTTTTTTTTTTTTTTTAAGAACACCTCAGGTTTCCATGTAAGGTTTTGTTACAATTCAATTTGAACTAGGACATTAAGAATTAAGTGCTCTTTTGAGGCTATATTTATTCATGGTTGGGTCTGTTTTCCATGCATCATATGTTAGGTGTAGATTATACAGCAATGGTACATTGCCTGTTATGTAAGGTTTTTTAATGATGTTTGTGTATTGACACTTGCTAGTGTCTATTATTTAATGGTCTAAGGGATTGAGCATTTCACCGCAGAGAATAATAACAAACGGATTACATGAAGCTGTGCTAAGAAATAGCAAGGAAAACACTCTTATTTTAATCCAGTGTCTACAGGTCCCCCTTACTGTTTGCTTCCATTTAAAGATCACCAGAGGTGACCCTGAAGGTCCCATCTACAACTTCACCAGTCATTGTGTTACAGTGTGAGGCTGCCTTTGGTGTGGCAGTTTTCAGTTTTTATTCAGTTAGGGATTCTTAAGATATGCTTACAGTACTCTCATGTGTCAGAAGAACTATTTTGAATTGTTCACATTATTTAATAGATGAAAAAAATTATCTACCTATAGCTGTTCTCTGAGATGTTTTCTATATCTGCATTCACTCTTCTCTCTCTCTCTGCCATTACAAACTTTAGATTTTCGTTGTTGAGAAGTAGAAGAAAGTTCTCACCTTTTCATAGATGGGAGACCTAAAGACATACTGCTAGGGTAGAAAATTCTTTAATGGCAGGTTTTAAATAAGGATGCACACACTACAAAGTAAATATTTAACTCTAACTGTTCTTCACTTACTTGTCATAACTTCTCTTTGTTATTGAGTTGTGGTTGGTGACATTCTGTGTTTATACATATGTATTGCTGGACTTACACTACACTACTTCCTGTGAGTGTTTTAAGAATTTTTATAGGGTGTTTGTCATGTATATTACATATATTATTTAGCCACTATTATTTTCCCAGGTGAAATTTATCCAAACTCTGATAGTACTACTACATGCATGTGGGAATTTTGTTAGATTTTCCAAAACAGGCACATTTCCTTATAAACTTGAGACCTGCTTGTTTTCATTTGTCTGTGCTAGGTTACAAATCAAATGGTCACAGCATGCAGAGCATATATTACAGATGGTGGCTTGTCTTGTGTCTGGGAGCAGGAGACATCAACAGTTATTGGAAAAATTAAGGTTTGTATTTTGGTATCTTATTATTTACCTATGAAACCTATTGGTTACCTATTGATATGCACAAGGAAGTGCATATCAATATGTATCAAGTACTTCACACCTTTTACTGTTTTATTTCATAATGCTTTGAGTATTTTCCCATTTCTTAGTCTATTGTCATTTGAAATTAGAATGGGCTCCTCTTTATCAAGGTGGTCTGTCGCTGACCTCGGAATTGGCATCTTCACCACACATGCGATCAAGGAATTTTGCCATTCTGCATAATCCACATTCTTCCCTCTTGAGGGTATCTGATACAGTACCGGCTTCTTCTACCATGGGGAACCTGGTATTTGAATAGACCCCCACTTTGTGTCAGTAGCTCCTTCCAATATCAGATTTCCTTGGCACACCATGAAAGCTCAGTGGTATGAGTCTTCCTCTTCTTCAGCTGATGGTAGCATATTAAGAACAAATTAAGCACATGCAATATGCCATGGCAAAATATATCCAACTGTGGGGTTACTGATTGCCAATAGTGACTTAATTTCTACCTTTTCCTGTACTATTGACTTCCTATCTTACCCAGAAAGGCATAGGATTTAATAGTCCTTTAAAATTAGGTTCAGAGTTACAAAATAAAATCTATTAAATGGATCTTCCCTGGCCTGACAGGTTGAAATGATTCTCATAATTCATCTATTTCATTTAGGTCATCTTGTGACTGTTATACAGCTGACAAGCACTCATTATTCTATGAGAGAAATAGAAGCTCAGTTTCAAATCATGGCAATCAGTCTTAATTCTAGTATCTGTATATTCTTGAAGATCTGAACATTCCCTTCAATGAGGACCTTTTTTAAATTATTTCCTGCAATTCATAGCGAATTATCATATATACCTATATATTCAGACAGCCTGGTGACTGCCAGTATACTCTGATAAAATCTGCTTTCTGCTTTCTCTTTTCCAAGAACTGACAGAAGATTTTGTATTCCAGTAATTATAGACTTTATAATTCTCAGCAGTTATTATTTTTACATCTGATAAGGTCTTAGTGTTTTAAGTAACTAATTGACCAAGAAAGATTATTTTTCAATCTCACTTTAACTTAGACTTGTCAGTACACTTTGATTTGTATAACCAATTACCTTTAAGTCCCCTGGGAGTTCCAAATAGACTACTCTCTTATGCCAAATTCTGTCCTTATCCAGAGGACAGTCTGACCATTCTTAAGCGAACATCTTTTCTTAATATTCAGATATCTCATTTAGAGCAGGAATCATCACCTGCTCTTTGCTGGCCTCTAAACCACTCTTTACTTAAGAAGAACTAAACCTTTCCTGTTCTTTTTTTGGTGACTCATTTCCCCGTGTTAAGTCTTTCACTGTAGCATGCTGTTGCAAATATTTGCCACACATACTGAAAGAAAACCACTGTATGTAAGTCATTACTGTCTGTTAACTGAAACTAGATTCAGTGATAATTAACCACTTTGGAGTGACAGTAGGTTTGAGTTCTCCCGTCTTTCACCCATAAGCATAGCATAATGAGTATGGTATTTATTTCTTCACTTTTTAGGACTGCATATTTCTACTGAAAGAATATCAGAAATGCTTTCGTGAAACAAAGCAAGAGATTTTGGAAACTCTAGGAGAAAAGTCATTTGAAGTATCAGAAATGTACATTTTTGGAAAATCTGAAGCTTTTTGTAGGAGATTAGAAAAAGTGAGTATACTGCGTACTGTTATTAACTGCAGAGAATGGCTTCTCCAAAGAACAGCTTACAAGGTGGACACTTGTCAACATGCATAGTCGTAATCATCCTGTGAGGGAGTTTGTAACTCTTTATTGAGAGAAATTAGTCACTTCCACAGACTGTCTCCCAATACTGTAGATGATTACCTAACAAAGTCTTTCTGAAATTGTAAATTTTTCTCTGCTGCTGTGGAGAGAAATGAACTAATTGATCTAGACTTAGTTATTTTAGGAGGTTTGAAATGATGTGAAAATTAACACACCTTTGCTTTTTTGAATGATATCTTAAGGGGTTAAAACCTTCTGTTACTGCCAAACACAGTTCAGATGATTCTGCTGCTTAGTGTGGTCTTAACATTTAGCTTGCTAACCCAATGAAAGGATTTTAGACTAGCATTCATGGAGTTTGTGTGGAAAAGATAATAGGTGCTCCTTGGTGCAGAATAAGGTGAGACAAGGGATAAGAGAATAAAGGGGGCAGTCATCACAGGGTAGGAATTGTGTGACTCTGATGTTTTTTGTTATCATGCAGTATATATACTAATCTGTATAGTTGGGTTTTTTTCTATTTTATGAAATATATGTCATCAGTGTGTATTTGTTATTTTCAAACTCTTTTTCCATATTCCCCTATTGAATCTAACAATCAAATATAAAAAAGAAACTCTTTACCATCAAAACAAATGAAGATGATTTTACTTTGTATTTGATGTTGAAAACTGAATTAACCATGATCTGTTGAAGATACTTGACTTAGAAGCTCAGAAGAAACACATTTGTGAATGCTGTATTAGAGAAGTGGCAATTGTTTATTTTATTTTACTCAGGTTTTAGTTTATAGAGGAAGTAACATAATTTGTTATGAGCATGAATGTAATGTTTATATTTCAGATTACCGAGATGATAACTATAGTACAAACTTTTTGTGCACTGAGTCTGTCTACCATTGAAGGGATAGATATTATGGCAGTAAAATTCAAAAATATCTACCAAAATGTTCAAAAGAAGCAATATGACATACTTGATCCACGGAAAACAGAATTTGATGTGGATTTTGTGAACTTCATGGCAAATATTGAAGGTTTAGAGGTAAATAATAATGCTATCTATAACTCCACTATCAAGAATCTCATCACTACTTACTCAGAACATCTGTGAATGTCAGCTTTTTCCATTCTTTCTCCTCATTGCAAAGGAAGTAGTAAAATACATCATACAGCCCTCACTGAAGACCAGTCACTCTGCAGCCAAAATGACAAAAATTGAGACCTGAGAGAATGATCTACATGGAGGTGGTTATTAAACTGGAGACATGTGGTTAGAGCTTGGGCAGAACAAAGCTGCAACTGTTTTCAATGCATGATTTGATTCTTTGCTATAATTTCATGGCATTTTAAGAGATTACTTGACTGACACTAGCTATTTATTGATTCTATTAAGCATAGACATGTGAAGGCTGCTATTTTGTGTTTTAAGCAGTAATAATTTCAAATGCTACTATGTTAAGAAATTATCAGCATCAAAATACTATTATATGACTAGAAATACAATACTAAATTATATATTTTTTAGATACAGATGCAGACATTTATGCGTACCTGTTTTGGGAGAATTTTGTCTTCACAGCAGGCACTTCAGTTACTTCAAAGGTATTGGCAATTAAGTTTTAAAATATTTCAAAGTAACTTCAAATTACTGGTTAGCACAATTTAAATAACACAGATAATTTTAGAAGATAGGGCCCAATCAAGAATTTTTCATTATTGGTGTTCTCAGCCATGTAGTCATCATAAAAGATTTTTTTTTTCGTTTTAACTTTCTTACAGGGAATCAGTATATTCTCCTGTTTCTTAATTTCATTACAGTTTATTTTGTACATATGAGAGGATACTAAAAGAAAAACCTGAAAAACCATAACAGCAACAACAACAAAAAACACCACCATGGCAGAAATTTTCAGCTTGCTTAAACTTGCTCACAACAAAAAAATTTGTGAGAACAATGAAGCATTTCCTAGATTTGTGCTTCTTTCATTTTATGTAATATTAATATATCCCAAAATAAATAAAGAAATAATTATTTGTGTTTTAGAAATATAATTTTGGGTATACATTTTTAATACAGGTTTCAAAATCTGAGAATGCCATGCCTTCAAGAAGAAACAGTACGTACAGTTGGTTGTATTCTTCAACATTATGTAGCAGAACTTGAAGCTACTAAAAAGGTAGTTATTTTCTTTGCAATAAATTTTAAGCATCATGTTAAAATAAGAGCAAATATTTTAATATGAATGATTTTTATTTATTCTGCCTATGTCACTAACTGACTGTCAATGCTCAATTTATAATACTTCTATTATCCTGTTACATAAAACAGACCTGAGTGTGGTAGCAAATATGATATATGTGCTTTGCAGGCAAATATGTCATCACAATTTTACTTTTTAAACTAAAGTTTTTTCTGTTATTCCTTCATCAATTAAAGAAAAGAAAGTATGTTCTTTACTGGCTGTGTACATCACTTTGCATATACCTTTCAGTTTTTTTATGATATGAGGCCTCTACAGTTATTTTGCATGTATACATGTCTATTATCTAATGTTGTGACTGTATAAAATGGTTATATAATGTAGGTAAATTGCATTTTTATTCATTATGAAGTAATTTTCCATTACTTGTGTACTGTACCATGACTAGCATAAATAAGAGTTAACTTCTGGGTACTGTTCTTGACACTTGACTTTAAACTTTTAGAGACAAATTCCTCTAACCTGACTTTATATGTCTGCAAAATAAACATCTGCTTCAGAACTAGACATCCATACTCCCTTTCTACTTAAGAAAGAAATGACTATTCTAGAGTCAATTCATTTGATCTATTTGACATGTTAACCTGAAGATTTAAATACTTCCCTTGAAATGGCCCTTTTTCTTCAGTGAGTAAGATGTTCAATGATCAAGTCCTGCGCATGGATCAAGGAAATCCCAAGCACAAATACAGGCCGGGTGATGAGCAGACTGAGAGCAGTCCTCAGGAGGACTGCTCAAGACTGAAGAGGAGAAGGACTTGGGAGTAGTAGTGGATGGAAAACTGAGTATGAGCCAACAGTGTTTGCTTGCAGCCCAGAAAGCCAATCGTATCCTGGGCTGCATCAAGAAAAGTGTGACCAGGAGGTCAAGGGAAGTGATTATCCACCTCTACTCCGCCCTTGTGAGACACCACCTGTAGTGCTGTATTCAGTCCTGAGGTCCCCAACATAAGGACCTGTTGGAGCGAGTCCAGAGGAGGCCACATGGATGATCAAGGGACTGGAGCACCTCCCTTATGAGGACAGGCTGGGAGAGTTGGGGTTGTTCATCAGCCTTCGAGTACTTAAAGGGGGCCTACAAGAAAGCTGAAGAGGGACTTTTTACAAGGGCATGTAGTGATAGGACGAGGGGTAACAGTTTTAAACTGAAAGAATGTAGACTTAGATTAGATATAAGGAAGAAATTCTTTCCTGTGAGGGTGCTGAGGCACTGGAACAGGTTGGCCAGAGAGGTTGTGGCTGCCCCCTCCCTGGAAGGGTTCAAGGCCAGGTTGGACGGGGCTTTGAGCAACCTGGTCTAGTGGAAGGTGTCCCTGCCCATGGCAGGGGGTTTGGGACTAGATGATTTTTAAGGTCCTTTCCAACTCAAACCATTCTATGAGTATAAAGGGAATCTGGAAAACCAGACTGATGCAGATTCTTTTTCAGAGATGTTTACATTTTGTCAGATGAATGATATGTTTACGTGAGGAGCCAAGAATCGGTAAACTCTGCACTTACTAGAAAATGATTCCTCCATACAGTGATGTAAGACTATAGCCTATCATAGCTGCTCTGAACCACCCTTTGTTGTGTCCTTGCCTTATTTACTCACTGAATAGAACACTTCCTGAAAGTCTTATGACTGGCCTAAACTGATGAACATATTTTCAGCAGCATTGCCTACTTAAGAAATCACTGACCACACTTCTGGCTGCTTTTTCCCAGCCAAAAAAATAGGTGTGTTTTTTGAGGGGGTTTCATCCAGGTCAGTTCCTCTCTTAAATTCACCGTGAAGCTACTTGAATTTCTTTTGTTGGGACTATACAGGAGACCGTATAGGGGTAAGAAGAAATTACAGTAAGTGAAGAATGGTGTTTGCTTAACCAGTACAGCTGTTTGTGTTATCACAATATGAGCTTGCATGCCTAAAATTGGGTGGATACCATTATTCCTCTTGTTGAAGAATATGTTGCTAATATACTGGCTGGTTTAACTATTTATTAGATATTATTGGATTGCTTTTTAGATTTGCCAAGCAAGTTATTTCTCAAAAAGTTTCTCCCATGGCAATTTTGTTTCCAAAGTGCTTGAATAATTTGTCAGTGTAAATTTGGTATGTCATAATTTTAAGCCAATTTTTTTCTTTATGATAATGCAGTCATTCAGTGACCAGGGTCCCTTTTTTTTTTCCTCAGCTTTGGCACAGATAAAAGCATGAGCTGTTAGTAGACAAGTTAGTAGAAAAGAGCATATCATAGATTATCCTGAGTTGGAAGGGACCCACAAGAATCATTGAATCTAACTCCCACAATATTAGCTATTAGTTAGATTTATGTGTCTGAAGAACAAAGGTGACATTTCTATTCAGGTAAAACCTCTCGGTTAACAATGTAGCCTTTCCTGAGGGCAGTTCCCAAGCAAAGAAGGAAAAGCCCCAACAAGGGTTCTCACAACATTTCCTTACACAGCTTGCTTTCACAGTATATGGCTCCAAAGTTACACCGCTGCACCTGTTAGGCTTGGCCTTGAATACTGGCTGCTCAGGTCCTAGGTTTGCAATGCCTTTTGGTGTACTGAGTGCTCTGTTGTAAGTAAGCACAGCTAAGAAACAGCATGAGATAATGAAGACAGGAGATATACCAGCAGTGGTATCAATGTGTCCATCTCAGAAGCATAGTGAGTGAGGGAAGCAATACTTTTTTCTCTCAATGAACTGTTGTATGACTCTGCACAAATTTAATGTCTTAAATTAGAAGGAAGAAGTCACGGTGCCAGAAGAAAAACAGCTTAACATTTAAACAGATTAAAAAAAATCTGTGTTTTTAATGATGTTGTTATTATTATAGCTCTACCAAATTCAGAAAGATGACCCTCCTCTTGCTCGAAACATGCCACCTGTTGCAGGAAAGATACTGTGGGTGAGACAGCTATTCAGAAGGATAAATGAACCAATCAACTATTTCCATGTAAGTTAACGTGAGGAAAAATCAGGTATTCTGTGTAACAGTGAACTTTCTTCAGCAGTGTGACCATAATGTTTCTGTCTGTGATTATGTCACTTCTCATATGCTAGGCAACCTATTTATGTGTATGTGAATATCTAGTTAAAAAAAATATGCTCTGCAGTAGCCACTGTTATAGATCCAAGAGGTCGTGTTAGACGAGAATAATCTATTTCAGTTGGAAGGGACCTAAAACAATTATCTAGTCCAACTGTCTGACAAATTCAGGGCTGACCAAAACTTAAAGCATGTTGTCAAGGGCATTGTCCAAATGCCTCTTAAACAGACAGGCTTGGGATATCAACCACCTCTCTAGAAAGCCTGCTCCAATGTTTGACCACCTTCTTGGTAAAGAAATGCTTCCTAATATCCAGTCTAAGCCTCTCCTGGTGCAACTTTAAAGCACTCCCACACATCCTATCACTGGATCCCAGGGAGCTCAGCACCTCTCTCTCTACCTCCTCTCCTTAGGAAGCTGTAGAGAGCAATGAGGTTGCTCCTCAGCTTCCTTTTCGCCAAACTAGACAAGCCTAAAGTCCTTATCCACTCCTCATAGTACATTCTTTCTAGCCTTTTCACCAGCTTTGTTGCCCTCTTCTGGACATATTCAAGGACCTTCACATCCTTCTTAAATTATGGGGCCCAGAACTGCACACAGTGCTCCAGGTGAGGCCACACCAATGCTGAATACAGCGGGATATTCACCTTTTTTGGCCGGCTGGTTATGCTGTATTTGCAGCCCAGGATGGGGTTTGCCCTCTTGGCTGCAGGGGCTCACTGCTGGCTCGGACTGAGCCTGCTGTCACCAGCACCCCCAGATCCCTTTCTGCAGGGCTGCTCTCCAGCCACACCTCTCCCAGTTTATATTATGCCTGGTGTTACTCCATCCTAGGTGCTGAATCCAGCATTTGGTCTTGTTAAATTTCATCCCATTAGTCAGAGCCCAATGCTCTGATCTATCTAGATCCCTCTGCAAGGCACCAGGAGAGTCAGCAGCACCTTCCAGTTTGGTATTATCGGCAAATTTGCTAATGGTGCATTCAACTCCTGCATCCAGATCATTGATAAATATATTGAACTGAACGGGCCCTAGAATTGAACCCCGAGGAACACTGCTGGTGATTGGTCACCAGCCAGATGTAGCCCCATTCACTACAGCCCTTTGAGCTCTGTCCTTCAGCCATTTCTTCACCCAGCACACCATAAGCCCACTCATCCCATAGTTGGACATCTTGTCCAGAAGGATGCTGTGAGGGACAGTATCAAAAGCCTTACTAAAATCCAGAAAAACTTTTCCTTTGATTTACCACTGAACTAGAACCCCAAGCTGGAAATATGCAGTGAATTGTTCATATGTCTGTCTTTCATATTGCCCAAAGAAATATTTCACCATTCGAGCCAGTGGTGGTTTTTTTCTCTTTGTAAGGGAGCAGACCAGGGTTTGTACTTTAGACTCATGTCCTGTATTTTAACTGTGTACCCATATCTTCTGTTCCTCTAGCCTCATAGGGTTCTCTATAGAAAATCATGTCTCTTTACCAAGCAGCTGCCACGAGTAGCTTAAGACATAAGTGTGGACTGCCTGACTTCCTGAAATTCTGGTGTATATGTGTTGGTATCACTGAAAAAGCTAGTTTATTGTAAGGACCCACACAATAGATGCAGTATTCTTACTGAGAATCTGGTCACCAGTTTCACTGCAGATGATCTCTGAACCAGTCTGGGAACAGGGAATTCCATTACGGAACTTCTCATTCTGTGTTTTCTGTACCGCTTAACATACAACTGAAGGCTGGTACCAGTCACATAAGCTTTAACATTTATGGCCCTTAGGACTTTCTTAGTATTGCATTTCCTTCCCTCGATAGAATAGTCAGAATCTTGCTATACTAGGATCTGCTATAGCAATAATATTTCTTGAAATGTTTGAATGATTCTCCTACAAAGTATCCAGAGTATCCTGCCAAGTTAACGTCTATATTAGAGAGGTTTTAACTTTGCTGATTCCCTCAGATGGGAATAATGATCACCTAAATCTGCTCCAGAGAAATCAGGCATAAATATCATTACTAATTAAAAAAAGGAAATTTTTAAAAATAAATTATTAGTTACTGTTCAATTTTTAGTAGAACTGAGCATCCTTTTCAGTGTGAATTACAGGTATTTATCACAGTAGAATAAAGTAATTGATCTTAGATGTGTTAAGTATTTAGTATTTATTGTTTACAAGTTCTTACTGACTTTATCACCCTGTACATTTGAACCACAAATACTTAATACAGTTTTTAAGAACTCTGTAAGTATAATTTGTAATATTAACTTATATAATATATAGTCAATAGTTAAATTGAGAAAAACCCAGATAGTATGGTTTACTTTCAATATGGTTTTAATTTGAATGTACTGTGTTTTAATAGAAAAAGTCAAATATCTTGGCAAGTCCAGAAGGTAAAGCAGTTGTTCGATTATACAACAGAATTGCCTATGTATTGGTTGAATTCGAGGTAGTGTATCATAATGCGTGGATGAAGGAAATTTCACAATTACAATATCGTAAGTAATTAAGTATGTAATTGGATTTTTTTAACTGTTATTGAATGCTGAGTTAACACAAATCATATCAAATAATTTTTTAATCCTCATTTAACCTTTAAATGCACAAATTAATCATGACCTAATTAGCAGGCCAGATAATACAAACATCTGAGCCTTACTGACCTTGAAACTTGGTTTTGATGCAGAGGATTGCAGATTTGGTACACTGTTTGACAGATGACTAGAAACAGTAGTGAAACAAATTTAAGGCACACGGTTGTTCATTTTTGAATTCAAATTCTTTATGTATACTATTTAATAATTCTTCCTGTTTTTCTTTCTACTATCGTAATTTATACAGGTGTATTATCCCTGTCCCTCTCAGGACAAGTATCACTTTATGCCTAGGAAAAATGTTTGATAACCAAGTTTTATCATTTTAAGATTAAATGAGAGTTAAAAAAAAAAATAGATATGTCATGTGAATTGTAAACACTCTGTGGGCTTCAAAACTAGGAGTAGATCTATAAGAATAAAGTCTTGTCATCACACAGTCAACAGAAGATTTTGTGTTGCTGTTTGGGCTTTTATTTTGTTTCCGAATTTTGCAATATCCTTATGTAACCATTTATCCTCTGGTTTAACAAATTCCTATAAGGCACTGAGCATCTCATAAAAGTGTTCTGTTTCCAGATCCTTAGAAAATGTACTTCATAATTTTCTAACTCAAGTTAAAAAAAAAATATGCAACAAATAAGACTGGATCTGATGCTTGTTCAGCTTATGAAGAGAAAGGTTCCATATGACAGAAAGCTAATATGGTGAAAGTCAGCTGTATATTTCCTTTAACTGAAAACAATGTGAAGCTATTTCACAAGTAACCATACATATTTAATCTCAATATAGTAATATTATAAAACTGTGTTCCATAATAATTTATATAACAGAAACTGCTGTTTGTCTTAGAAACTGATATAAAAATGTTTTTACAGCCTTACAAGCCACAATATTTGCACGTCATCCTAAAACTGGGAAGTTATTGGTTAATTTTGATCCCCAAATTCTGGAGATTGTCCGAGAGACCAAATGTATGATAAAGTTGGGTCTGGAAGTACCAGAGCAAGCAAAAAAGATAGTAAAAATAGAAAATAACCTGAAGTCAAACAAGTTGCGTTTAGAGGTAAACTTAAAAATTATCATTATTCCTGTTTAAAAAGAGTAAGAAAGAAAAGGTGATTAACCATAGGAATTTTTCTATGGTTAATGAAGATTAAAGCTGGGTATAAGGTAGTTTAAGGTAAATTTGTAGAATACACAGGTGAACATATCAGATCTCATTTGAAAAACCTCTACTGACTGCTGTGTGGGCTAGAATATACTTAAATATAAGCATATATATTTCTTATACTCTGTTAAATATATTCTGGTAATGAAATAATTAAAGATATCTGAAAAGTGTTCACTGTCTGAAAATTAGTAAAACACAGTTTTACAGAGTTTTTGAGAAGCAAATATTAGAATTCTTCTGGATTGGAAGATATAGTTAGCCACAAAAACATCAAGAATTTTTCAGGTTACCTGCCAGAGAAGTCAGATTTCTGATACCTTTTTGTAGTAATTGATACTGTTGTAGTAATTTGAGAAGCTTATATCTTGGGGATGAGGTGTGCCATAGAAGATTTTTGTTTGTATATAAAGCATAAGACAAGAGAATATTTAAAGACTGAGTTTATATGTGACTTCACTTATCTAAAGCATATGATACTCAGTATTAAGAGTATA
This sequence comes from Tyto alba, assembly GCF_018691265.1. NCBI lineage: Eukaryota > Metazoa > Chordata > Aves > Strigiformes > Tytonidae > Tyto > Tyto alba. The sequence goes on along the minus strand of NW_024881278.1, from coordinate 28,212,778 downwards.
TAGCAAGTTATGGTCACTAAAGCTCAAGCTGTCTTTAGCTCTAGAGAAAGATCATACTTTGGCTTTGTGCATAAAGAATGTGTTGTATGAAGGCTATTTTCATTTTTCCTTGTGTAGCATGATACAGATTCATTACATTTCAGAAATCACGTACATAGGTATGTAATGTCTGTGTAAATTCTACTCTTGTTTTCAAATATAGTCTTGTACTGTTTTCCCTGTTTTTTTTTTTTTTTCTGATGATTTGACTGTATAACAGATTGTTTGCTTCAGTAAAGAAAGCACTTAAAAAATTCTTCTTGATACTACCCTTTCTAATCATTAACAGGGTCTTCTCCAATGTTATGAGGATTTGTGTCAAGAAACACCAATGATTTTTGTAAATCTAATGGCACCAAAAATGAAGAAGGTTGGTATTGCTAAATGCACTTCAGAAGAAGTTAGAATAACTTCATAATAGTTTATAATTTTGAAGTACTTAGCTGGATCTGCATGTCGTGGACTTAATGAATTTTACTAAAACCTTTAAGACCAAAAATTTGCTCTTTGCATCTCTCATACAGTGCTCAAATAATGTGTATTACAGTAAAATTATTTTAGTGCCTATGAGATATAAACTCAGTAGAACAAAGAATATGGACTTTGTGGGTCTATATGTCTACATAAATCTCTGGCTTTGACATGGAAGTAAATTATTACTTATTTCAGTTTTAGAGGTTTTCATGGGAAGTGCATTTCATTTAGCTGAAATATTAAATGTCATGATCCTTGTCTTTGCTTGGAGAGAATTATTAGTCTTATGAATTGAGTCAGTCTCTTCAGTGATGTAGAAAGGTTATATACTACACTAAAGGTACAGTTTTATTGGAGATGCAGAATGTCTATCCTACAAGCCATTTTGTTTTGCCAGACACCTGCAAGTGTGGTTCTAAGTAACTCTTCCCTTTTTTGTTGTAAATAATAACATCAGAAGGTTGCAGAGTTTGCATAAGTTTATGTAACTACATAATTGGCATGTGCTGAAGTGTGAGAAACAAAAAAACTTGTTCTTGCTCTTTTGAGTTAAATAATAAAAGACAAAGCGATAAAGTGATGTTAGTCTTCACTTTAGTGATAGTACTGTAAACATGATTATATCATAGAGGAAGTCATACACTTCTGTATTTTAAAGAGAAGGATGAATATTGTATAAACAACAGAATATGAAAATGTTTTTTGAAGAAGGTAGAGAAGTCTGTTGTATAGGAAGAAGAGAGGAAAGCACAAATCTAAAGATGGAGTGAGTACATCTAATCTATGACTACACTGGTGCCATAATTTGACAGCAACTCATGTAGAGCTTTAAAATGTTTCTAGATTGGCTATGTTGGTTACCAGTAGCAGTACCACCCCCCAAAGCATATATATTAAGGTGATAGTAATGGCTGTATTTGCAAATAGCTGAGTGTCTGTATGAATTGAATTAGTTGATTTAGCTGTGATACAGACTTAGAAAAAAGAAGCAATAGGATGAAGAGAATGGGTGAAGTCCTGGCACTTTTCGTAGCCTGGCAGTAGTATAAGACTTCCTTTTCCTCAGAGTCCCGTGTCCTTTGAAGGCACAAGATCTGCAATGAAGGAAGGACCTTGGAGTAGATCATGCAGTGACAGGGAAATGAGTTGATTTCAGCTACATGCTGAACATCTTGGTGACAAATCCAGAAGACACAGGTCATGGAGAACCAGTAATTCAGTAAGGGAAACAGGGAAGAGAGAATTTTTAAAAATAGCATTGAGGCTATAACAAAATTTGGAGAGGATCAGTGTGATACAAAAAGGGACAAAGGAATGGTGTCATTAGATAGATAAATAAGGTTGAAAGACAAGTAATTATGCTGTTGAAAGTGGTCAAGATACTTGTTAAAGGACAAATTGTAAGATCGATAGTTGATTTTAATTTTAGGAAGTAGTGGGAACCACTAAAAGACACTATCCAGGAGAATAGGAAGGGGAATATCTTTGCTGAGCATACACACTTGACAGCTGTGGACAGAGGCTGTAGTATGCACTAGCCTCCCCTTCCCCAATATTGCATAATTTTCTTTGATGTTTTCCTTGAAAACTTGTAACCTTCCTTGCAAAACTTAGATATAAACCTTTCATTAATGACATTGGTGATTCTAATAATAATGACATTTGTTTTATTTTATTTTTTCTTAGTTTTTTTGTTTGTTTGTTTTGTTTTGTTTTGTTTTTTAATTTATGAAATTATATTTTTATTCTTAGATGGAAGCTGTGTTGAGACAAGGACTTACCATGTTGACGTGGTCATCCGTGACACTGGAAAGTTTCTTTCAAGAAGCTGATCATGTTCTGTGTATAATTAAACAGTTTTTGAAAAAGGTATACACTTGATCACTATATAAATGAAATGACAGTTTAGAGAAATTATTTCCAGTACGCTGCTCTTCATATTGGAAATTAATCTGTACTTATTTTTGTACCACTTGAAATAAAAACATAGAAATTTTGTTTGCTTTTTAAAGTATGTTCTTTTCTTGAAGAATGTAATACTCAATGATTCTCTCCCATTATTACTCTCAAATGTTTGATATTTGCTTCTGTTCTTGCAGTAGGATATGCTTCCACTTGCTGTCCTCAGATTCTGACTACCACTCTGATTTTCAGAGTCAACTTCTGCTTCTTTCTGAACTTCTTTGCTTGTCTATGAGTGAAGTTGCACATACAATACCTCCATGTAAACACTGTCCAGTGGAGAACATTTTAGCATTAACTGTATTCATCTCAGGCATGCTGTGAAACTGTCTCTGCTTTGTGCAGCCCATGAAATAATGAAGAGGAGCATGCTTTTCCCTCACAGTTCTCTACACACTGACCAAATCTGTGCTTTTTTTCCCTCTCATAGTGCTTGCCACATAATTTCTGAATTCTTTTTGATTCCATAAACATGCTTGAGGATCTGTATTGGTTCTTTTTCTTCTCAAGACTTTACCTTGATAGACAGATAATCCTTCTGGCTTGACCGTTGAACTGTATGGCTATGATCTCTCCTACCAATATCATGAACTGTCTGCCATGGTAGGAGATTGTTAGTCACTTGTGGGTATATCCACTTCTTTTTTTTGTATTGCAGAAAAACGTAATTATGATCAAGTGCTCTATTTGCCACTGAAATTCAAAGCTGAAAAAAAGATTGGCTATGTAAGAAATTAACAGTTCTCTGAGTATATCTGAATATATATCTGAGCCTGAGTATATCTGAAATAACCATGTTTTTTGTAGATACATTCTATTTTCCTTAAATATGTAGACTGCGTATATTTCTGACTTTCTTACCCTTCCTATATCAATACAAAAAAACTTGGTTAGACCCTTGATGATTGTGAATGGGATATTGTCAACAAATAGGGGAAAAGTGATGTAAAACAGAAGCATAAGCAATATTGTGACAAATAGGATGGGATATCACAGATGCAGAATATTTCAGGTAAAAATTAAAAAATTGGACTTAAGTCAGTTTTATTTGGATTCTGCCATGACAAAGCACTTCACCATAGTTGACTAAGTGCTAAAAAGGCTGTAATATAGAATCAAAAACCCAGTGAAAATCAATGTTGAGTAAAAGGAGGACTGAAGACTAACCCATCAAGCAAGTTACTGCAAACACCACTTGCCTTGCAAGTAGACTCATGACCAATAAGATCATGAACAAGAATCTAAATATCTTGTATTAATATAGCCTGTTTTGTTACTCTGTTTTATTTAATCTAGCAGCAATGTATCCTGCATAGCTGGAACGGTTCTGCATAAAAATGTGGTTAAAACAGCAAGAATTCTTCAGAAGTCTAGCATGGATAGCATAATGAAGCAAGAGTTCTCTTCTGTTCCATCAATTCCTAAAATTTCAGGACAGAAGAAAAATAAGTTTAAAGAAGTCACTCTTAGTCTTGGGACCACTTTCTGATGAGGTTCTCAGGACATAGGAGATAATTCTTTCCATTGTCACTCATCCATCTAATCCCCAAGGCTGATTAGCTTGAGCTATCAGGAGAAGCTCATTCAAAAATTAGATCATTGCTGTTAGGGTGCAGAAGTAGTCTTAGCTTATACTGTCTGTGAATTAATTTCATTTATACAGTGAATTTATAAATATGGTGGTGATAACCAGAAATCTGTGAAGAAGTAGGTGGAAACACCAAATTCCTCTAAATATTTCACTTTCTTAAGGATTCATGTCTGAGTTTCCCAACATGGAACCAGCAGATACTTATGAAATGCAAGATTTTGTTTTTAAAAGACTGCCTGAAATGTAATTGTGCACACTACTAAACTTTGTAGATTTGTGTTATCACACTGTGCAGGATTTAAATATATACATCCCTAGCAATCAAGTTCCTGATTCTTGTAGCAATAGTAACTGTATAATTTTTAGACTTCCATGTGTTCTTTCATTGTTCATATTCCAGATTGTCTGCAGTGGAACATGTTAACAAAGGCTAAATTTTTTGTAGGGTACTTGTCTCCCTAAATTCCCTCTGTAAATAACAGAGAAAGAGGATAATTTGCAATAAAATCAGACTATATATTTAGCCATTGTAAATATCCCCTAAATTACCATAACTCATGAGGCATTGTTGTGCTTCCTTTTTTCTCTGCTTCTCTCATCCTGAGGTCTTTTGTGTTGATGCTTTTACCCCAGGGCTTTTTTTTCTGTTATGATTCACTTTCTTAGAGGATTTTCTACTATGTAAGGTTCTTGCATTTTCATTGGGTAGAGAGATACAATTTTTATTTTTCTGCAAAACATATATCTGTTAGAAATAGAATACAGTATGCTTTAAGGATAGATGTACAGTGTTAAAACGATTTTCTCTTTTTAGGTTAATGATTTAAGTGAAATGCAGATTGATTTAATATTAAAAGAAATATCAAATACTCTTTTAATTGTTTTACCAGTAGATGGTCCTATTGAAGTAGAGAATATGTTGACTTCCAATGAGGTATGTGCCACTTTACATCTTCAAACTTGAATTCTTGAGCATGTTAGAAACAATGCCTTATTAAATTAATATAAAACCAGAAAATAACTCTTTTCACTGTAGAAATACAGAACTTGGTGTTTTTTTTTTTTTATGAAAATATTTTAGTTAAAATATTTTATATAAATATAAAAGATACTTTCCAACAAATATATCTGAGAATTTGAAAGATTTATTGATTCCAAGTGAGGCTAAAAATGTACCTAGCTAGTAAATTAATGCATGTAAATAAAATTGTTAATGGCATTTGAAAGACTATTTGGATAATTTCAGATTCTGACTGTGACCTCACTTCAATATTCATGATTTTCTTCTGGGTCTTAAAAATACCATTGCATTATGGCATTAAAAATACCATGGAAATTTTTTTTTAAAAAGCATTAAAAATATAGTAATAATCTAACAGAAGACTTTTTTATAATTTTGAATAAAGATTTTGGGGTTTGGTTTCTTGGTTGTTTTTCTTAAAATGTTGCTGTTTCACTGAAATAATCTGACTGAAGAATGCAATATTCAAGGAAATGTTTTGGCTGTCCATGAAGAGGAACAGTAATAAGATAATCAATGATACGAAGATAATTTGCTGATATTTTTATTTAACAGGTTTATACTAAAGAATGTGCTGAGTTATTGAACCACAAAAGCATGCACATTGAAGATGCTGTTCAAGAACTAATATCTCTATTTGAAAAGAATTATGAAATTGAATATTCTAAGAAAACCTCAGAAAAACTTGAATTGCCAGGTAGATAATGTTGATTATTTAAATAAAAAATTCTGTCCCCAGTTCTGTAAATTTAGCTAGTACATATTAAAATTGAATTGTTTTAGTTAATTTTCTTCAGACTTCTCCCTCCCACTACAGTTTCATCTACATCACAGTTCTGCCTTCATTTACCACTGTTAAACTAAACCACTAGCCTACAAAATACAGTGGTAATTCAGTATTATTGGAGTGTCTTGAATTAAACTGTCCTTCTGTTTGGGTTACCAAGGTATTTGCTCTAGAGGAGGAACATTATGATTCCGCTTCTCCTAGTCACTCATTATAACTTCCCCCTCCACACCTCCCTAAGTGAAATACAGTGTTCTTCTCGGCTATGTCAGGTATTTGGTACTGTCCCTCTCTTTGTGGCTCTTCTGCCACAGTAGAATTGTATCTCAAATTCCAGTGCTTTACTGGCTTGTCAGTTTAAATTAGTACAGCCAATCGACTACCAACTGCTAGCGTATGAGGCTCACAGCTGATCAACATGGCTGGTTCCCGCTGCTCTGGGGTGTGTTACAAAGATTTGAAAAGGTCCTGTACCATTATAGCAGAAATAGTTTATAGTTGGAGAAGAATACTGTGTTTTAAAGAAAAATGTATTTTGAGGATTAATCAGTAATGGAGCTCCTTTTCTTACACAGGATTTTTCTCTTCTGCGCTTAGTTTCCTCGAGGTATAGAAGCATAGTCAGGGTCAATACTCCAAGGTAGTTCATTATGATGCAACCAGAAAAACCTAATGAAAAGATACTTCTCTGTATTTTGTTAAATTTTTTATACTGAGATTTTATTTTTTGGGGTATATATTTTTATTGGCCATTTCCAGCTGATATATCCATGTCTGCTTACTTACCTTTAATAATATATGTGTAATGCCTGGTGTTTGTAATGCTGAGGCTTATAGGCTGGGATCTTAACCAGATTCTTGGTGTGAAAAAAATGGTGTGAAATAAAATAAATTAGCTGATCCAGGTACTACAAAAATAAAAAGCAATATTGTTTTGCCTGTAAAGAGGGGGGAAAGCATGGTTCAAAGTTGAACACAATGTTCAATTATCAAAAAGTACATATTTTTTTTACATTTACAGTAAAAGAAAAACGTACAGTGTTTGGAAATATTGAAGAGGAGAGAGAAAAGAATACTTCTGCAGCTCTTCATGGTGATTATAGCAAGGGCAATGATAAAGAAGATGAATTTAAAAAGGTATTTTATGATAAGAAGGGAATTTTTTTTCAGACCAACCAGATTAGTAGATAGTATATTGAGTTTTGGTAGCTGTATATCTGTGTAACAGAAAGCCATTACGTAGAGAATATCAAATGTCATGTAAAAATGATGAAATAGCTTCCCTACAAAGCAAATGTAAAATGGATCTTAGCTTTGAAAAGTATATTCCATGTTATTCCAGTTATGACCTTTATTAAACAAATTCTCAATATGTGAGTGATAAGCATAAAAATTTGGAGAGATTATTGTGCCTAAGACATAACACAGGCTTTCCTTCTTGGGTGGGCAGAAACATTCATCCTTTCTATCCTCCTCTTCCAACTTCACCAAGAAAGATCATCTTTGTACTTTTTCCATGATGAATATGGTCACTTCATAAGCAGCAGAAAAGGGAATCAGAAGTGGAGAGAAATGAAAATTTGCAAGTACAAATACAGTATTGTTACAAGGTTGCCTTCTGCAGTTTTGTGCTAGTGATCATTATATGTTGCTGTATTTTTAGGTTCTTAATCTGGTACAGTCAGATTTTATTGTATTTGTCTCTTATTTGAAAAGAGTACATATGCACCAATATTCTTGTATAATTCATGGTGGGGTTTTTTGTTTGTTTTGTTTTTTTTTTTGTTTGTTTGTTTTTTATATGGAGAGCTTTTCTGAAGGAGTATGAGAGTTCAGCCAGATCTCAGTATTATGTCTCTAAATAGGACAAATTGAGTTTCCTCAGATGCTCTATTCTCTTTTTCATGTATCATTTACTTATTTACCTACTTAGAAACTCTCTTTCCCCCCACATCTCCCCTTATGTTTCTCATGTAGTTTACAGGATAAATTCCTTCAGACAAGAACCTACTATGTTTGACTTAAAACCTTTTGAAATAATCTTCAGGTTCCTGTCTTAATACAATACTAAATAATTTCTGTTTTCTTTATTACAGAAATGTAAAGAGATTGTTGCCTATTTCAGTCACCAGCTGCTAGACAGCCTCCAGAAAGCCACCCGAGTGTCTTTGGATAGTCTCAAAAAAAGAATATTTGTTTCAAGGTAAGTTGCAAATTAAAGACTCCTTCAATAGTATTAACAGAACAAAGTTATTTCTGTGTCAATCTAATAATACAAATATATATTCACATGTGTAATGATACATGCACAGGTATCATTAAACAAATAGTTCCAGACCTTTTGGCCCTTTTAGCTGAAGCAAAACCTGGAGAGAATTCACTTTTTGTTGCAGTGATGCTTTGGGCCCACACTTTTATACTTGAATTCTGGTTGTGCTTTGAACCCAGCTGGCAGCCCAACACCACACAGCCACTCATTCACCCTCCCCCACCTGGGGGATGAGGGAGGGAATTGGAGGGGTAAAGGGAGACTCAGAGGTTGAGATAAAAACAGTTTAATAATTGTAATTAAATAAAACAATAACAATAATAGAAAGTATAAACAAGTGATGCACAATGTGACTGCTCACCACCCACCGACTGATCACCATCCTGTTCCTGGCCGGTGATCCTGAAATACCAAGATTCCACATTCACAATCCCAGAACTCAGAGACTCTTTCCAGTCTGACCCTCTGTTTACTGAGCATGACATTACATGATGTGGAATATTCCACTGGCCAGTTTGGGTCCAGTGCTCTGGATGTGCTCCCTCCCAGGTTCTTGTGCACTAATGCATGGGCAGGACACAGGGAGTTGGAGAGTCCTTGAAATATCAACAACAACTGAAGACATCACTGTATTATCAGCATTCTTCTCATACCAAATCCCATACTATACCCAAGTCACAGCACTAGTCAACTACTAAGAGTAGAGACTAAATCTATCCCAGCTGAAACCAGGACAATTCTTTATATTGTTAGTTAGTCTATGTGTTTTGTTTTGTGAAGAAAATTAAGTTTATTTCTACTATTGTTTCCCCTCTGCCTGCACACTTTTGTTTTTATTCCCATATCTATCCCTTGAAATTGCTTTCAAAATGCTGTTAGTACAATTTATTGTCCAACACAAATGGCTAGAACTTAAATGACCATTTTGGGTCACATATGGCAGTGTGCCTATATGCTTATCTCATCTCAAATTATTTCTGCAAGCATGGCTATGCACTCAGAGTTGTTTTCCATGGGATAAAGATAATCCATGCACTCTTTATGAATTCTATATGATAATGGCCAGTTCCATACGATATTATCACTCCTATATTCAGTATAATATTTATAGATTCTTCTCTGCTCAAACAGACATACACTTCAGAGACAGGATTACTTCAGTATAACACATTGTATATTGAAAAGCCTACTTAGAATTCTATTAGGAGCATTTCTTTAAAGCAGGTGAAGTTGATGGTGTTTCTGTCATTAATGTGTGTTGAAGCTTGAGTTACTTTTTTTTCTGAGGACATCTTTTATAGAAAATGTATTGAAATCCTGATCTTATTGAAGTCAATAGGAATTTACTTGAGAGTGCCCTTTATACTTGTCTACAGTATCATATTGTTGAATCAGCCCTTATTTGGTCACCGTGTCATGTCATAGCATTTAGAAATTGTACTCTGCACTTTGTTTTTAGTTTTATTTTTGAAAGAGTTCAGGTAATGTATTTATCATTTTGCACTTGCTTGTCATCTTTGAAACTTTTTTTCTGTTTCTGTTGAACGTTTATCTAAAATGTAATGAGGAACTTTTACTCTTGATAGGTTGTTGCATGAAATGGTCAGTAAAACCTTCTTATGCCCTATTCAAAGCATCAACAGAGTTCCATCATTCTTAAAATGAGAGATTAAAATCCAGAATCAGAAAATATTCTGGATTAAAAATTCCAAAAGTAATGGCTGGATCCAAGGTAACCTTTGTCTGAATGATGGAGCTCTGGCTATTATCTCTACCCTTTGAACAAGAAATTTCTGTAAGTTTTGTCAAGTAGTTCATAACTTTATGTGAAAATTCTTCATGAGGCTTTGCCCAGAAAAGGTAGCTCAAAATTATATTTCTAAGATAATTTGAGTGGTCTTCATGGCGAAGTATTTATGATGTGTTTCAAAATTATTTTCAGCAAAACTACATTTGGGAGAATGAAGTTTTCTGTTTGTCCAAGCAAACCTGGAGAAGCTGCTTCTTTTCTAAAAGCAGAAGCACACCTTGCTGTTCCCAATGTGGTAAGTTACGTGTCATATAGGTAAGGTAAAATATACTGTCTTATTGTTATCCCTGCATTTTCCCAAGCACAGAATGTGGGCACACTTCTACTGAACCAGCATCAATTTCAAAGAACAGTTGCTCAGGCTTTTCAGTGCACTGAGAGCAATGATGAAATGTGCTCACAGTCTCAGTCATGGTTTCTGTCTTTGTGGCACTTGAAGAACTTGGCTTTTTATTGTCTTGTGTGTTTCAGCAATTCATCAGTGTTCCTTGCAGAATGATTACAGTTCTCCTTAACGTGTAGCAGTTGCATTGCTGGAATAGATCTTTTGTGTTTATTTTTTATTTTAACTGTTTTTTTTTTTTTTTTCCTTGTGTGACTTAAATCCTTTGTTGAAAAAAATAATTAACATTATCTTTGCTCAGTTTGACTTTAGTCATCTCAATAGGAAGTACGATGACCAGATTCAAAATAAAGAAAAGAGCTGTGGATTTCTGCGTGCAGAGAACAAAAAGACAACCAGATTGCAAAGAACTAATGCATGCATTTGTTTTCCTTTTGTAGAGTAAGATAATTCTGTGTCATTGATATGTATGGTATTTTATATGTGAGAAGGTAACTTAATATTATCCAATTATCTTGTAAAGATTTAAATTTTTATATTCATGAAATTATAATGAAAGCAAGGTTCTGTTCTAACGTGATATTCCTCTGATATTTAACCAGTGTTCATATTGGCATTCCGTTGTACATTCACACTCTGTGTGTGTATACGTGATATATAAGGTCTGTCAAAGTGTAGAATTTTTACCTTGTTGATATTTGTATTATCATAAAGCTACAAGCTCCACCCGCTTCAAGTGGAAGTGCATCTGTCTTTCTAGTCCTCTGAAATGCTTGGCTGATCCAGGGCAGTAATCAAGTAATGCTGGGTAAAATCACTTTGCTGATTCTAATAGGATTTTGCAATATCCTTGCTTTTATGCATGCAACTGCTCAACTTGTGAAATTGATATGTAAAACATCAGAGCTGCTTTTAAGCAGTCCATATCTCAATTCTGAACAGTCCTGTAGTTTATGTCATCATTTCACGATGGCTTGCACATGAAAGCTATAAAATGATGTTCTAAGGACTGTATTTGAAGATTGAGCATATCTTTCTTCTGAAGTTTAACAAGAAATACTGTTTTTTATTCTTTCCCAGATCACACTAAGGTAAGTTCTTCCTCCTCCTCAGTATTTTAGAGAAACTGATGTGTGCCTTTACTCCACCTTACGCTACATAGAATTATTTTTAAAAAAGGACAGGACAAAGTCCCAATTAGCATTATTGCTACTGATGCAGTTCAAAAAGTTTTGGGTTCAGTACTTTATGGTTGTTTGTGTACTACTAAATAAAACAGTCTAGAGGCTGTTCTTTGACTTCAAAGTGTGCTGATGTGAAATGGTATGTATCCATAGTAGTAAATGCTTTTATTCTTGAATCCTAGAGTTTGCATTCAAACTGTGTGTTAGGAACAGCCCCTGTCATGTTTTATGTGCCAAACTGCCAAAATTTTTTCTGGGAGAGTGCTCTTTTGCATCATTCCAAACTGTGCTAAGGGAGCATACTAGCATTTATACGTGTGGATGACAGCAGGATCAGAGCCTGTGTTTTGACCCTATTCTGTTTGCTAGTTGTTGATTTAGATCAAGAATCCTTGTTTACCTTCCAGTTCTTATTGTCATGTACTCTAGTAGTTGAATGTAATTTCTCTTCCTCTTTTGACTTGGGTATTACATTGCTCTCAGAATTATGATACAAAATCCTTGCCAAATATACAATTTGAGATCTTCAGGGCTACTGCATGGAGTTCCATTAATTTACTAAACACTGTAATCTTGCAAAAGTTTTTGAGGTAATGCTAGCTTTGAGAGAAAATAAACATTCAGTGTTTATTTGACTAGGACCTTTGACACTTTGATCCGGGTGATTTTGCTTGACCGAAACTACCCACAATATAAATATATGCGTAGATAAGCAATTAGAAGGAGAGGTTGTATAGCTGTAAATCTTCTTTAAAATAAACTGTCCATATGTATTTTTATGACCATCCCTCTTACAGTTCTTTCTCACAGAATTTAGGATCCCGTAGTTAGCAGCAACAGAGAGGAGGATCTTGGCCAGCAATATTTAATGCTTTATGATTCCAGAATGCAGGAAACAAGGCTTATAATGAATTCCTGCACACTGTAAAAAAATTATTATTAAAACACTGTTTAAAATGTTGTAGGAATTGTAATAAATCCAATGAATTTATCTACTTATACACTTGCTTGTCATTTTACCCACAGTATGAATGTACGAATAGAGAGTAGGTCAGTACAGTATGTTTCATTTCTTTAGAGGCAATTCTGAACCAGAAAAACTGTTAAAGTTACATTTTCCAGTTTATCTTCTGGGACAAGTTCTGAAAATCACTAAGAGCGGAGTAGAACTGAGGTCTTAGAAAATGACAATCAGTAGCGTTTATTTCAACAATATTTCGACTGTTTTATATAGGTAATGGTTCCCAGTTTAGATGATATACAGCAAGCCATCAATCGCATGATTCAGTTAATACTGGAAGTAAGTCGTGGAGTTGCTCAGTGGGGACAGAGACATTTGAAAAAATCTTGTTTAAAAACAGAATCAGGCTCACAGCAGCAATCTTCAGCAAGCTTTGGATCCCCAGGAAAAACAGCCAAAAAAAAGGAAAGTAAGTGGTTTGGTTAGGGGTTTTTTTTGGTGTTTTTTTTTTTGTTTTTTTTTTTTTTAGTTATTTCAACTTTTTACTCTAATAAAAATGCCATGTATGAGTATTTGTGAATAAGCTCACTTTTGTTCAAGGAGGCCAACTGTGGATTATCTTGAATTAATTTGTTGGGTTTCTTAGATGTATTTTTCAGAAATTACTTTTCAGGCTTACATATGTGTTAGAACTCTGAGCAAAATAATATTAGAAAAATTGCTAAATTCTGAATCTCCTATTTAATTTGAGGCAAAGTAAGCTGGTCTCTTTAAGACCTTTGTAAGGTCTTTTTACCTACTTACTGTGGAATGTAGCTGTACTGATACAGTTGAAACCATAAACAATGATTGTAGACTAGCTCTCAATGGAATATTGAGCTAGTCTGATAATTAGATTTCTGTAAATATTTTAATTGTCAGCTATTCCTAGAATAGGTTATAAAACACTTGAAGTGTTTGTTCAGGTGGATATTAAGACTGTAGATAGACCTGCATCCATTTTAGTCAGATACTTTTTTCCTTAATATTATTTCTAAGCATCTCTAAATATGTTTTGCAAGCATCCACAAAAGCTCAAATACATTTTTGCCTTCATGTTCTCTTAGCTGCTTGGCTGAGCCAGTGACCTGCAATACAGTTATATCTCTGTTGTGATTCCTTTGGAAATTCTTTAGCATCTTGGAAAGTTTTTCTTTTTGACAGTCCAGAGCTGGGAATTAATTCTTCTACTGATTTACTTTGTATGTATGATTTTAGCCTCTTTAATGGGCTTCAAGCAGGTTGGCAGGAAACTATCCTCGTCAGACAGTCATAGCCTTTTCCTCTGCTTTGTCAGAATACATCAACAAGTAATCATTTTCATTACCTCTAAAATACTCACCAGCAACCCCCACAGGCACGTTAATGTTTGGTCAATGAGATCTATGGAGTACACTGGCAAGGGTGAATCAATCTGAGACTTTTTCCAGTAACCAGGTCCCAAAAAAGGACTTCAGACTAAAAGAGAACTTGCAGTTACACTGAATCCCCCCACATTAAACAATGTGTGTGGTGGGAAGAGTGGATTTTTCTTCTATATTCTCTCAATGCCTGAGCATTTTGAAGCAGATTTGTTATACTGAAGGGGTCATTAGATCTCAGGGATATCAGTGTTTGTATTGACCCTGATTGTCTCAGCAATTAATCAAAAATGAAGGAAGGACATGATAAGTTGTGTTTTATTTTCCTTCTATTTGAGTTTACTTGTAGTTCTTAAAGGAGACATGCTCCCATTTCAACATCAGCAGTGTAACTGGAGTAGCAGCTACCAGTGTCTAGTGTCTAAACTGCCTTTGAAAGCATATTTGGAGGCAAGAGGTTTAGTTTTGTTTTTTTTTTTTTTTAATTTCTTCATTCAGTTCTAACCTCTTTCAGACAAGACTCAAAAGACTTTGTTAGCAGTTTGTAAGACAAGTGCAGGTCTAAAACACGATTAACTTTATTTCTGAACTCATTATCAACATAAGAAGGACATGTACCTGTTGGAGTGAGTCCAGAAGAGGACCATAAGGATTATCAAAGGGCTGGAGCACCTCTTCTATGAAGAAAGGCTGAGAGAGCTGGGGTTGTTCAGCCTAGAGAAGGGGCTCTGGGGAGACCTTACAGCAGCCCTCCAGTGCTTAAAGGGGGCCTATTGAAAAGCCATAGAGGGGCTTTTTACAAGATCATGTAGTGATAGGACAGGGGGTAATGGCTTTAAACTGAAAGAGGGTAGATTTATGTTAGATATAAGGAAGAAATTCGTTACTGTGTGGGTGGTGAGACACTGGAACAGGTTACCCAGAGAGGCTGTGGATGGCAGGGGGGTTGGAATTAGATGATCTTTAAGGTCCCTTCCAACCCAAACCATTCTGTGATTAATATGTGACTTAACAAAGTTTAGCATGTTTTTTGAAACCACCAAATGGAATAACAAGAAGCTATTTATTTGAAGCATGTTAGAGTTCAAGAAACTTACACTGTTTTAAGGGGTTTATACAATTAAAAATCTTTAATTACATGAATTTAAAAAGAATATAAAATAATACCATGGTTATGAGGCTTTGTCACGTTCTAGTTACAACTAAATTACAGTGGAGAAAATAAAATTTGTGAATTAAGAAGGCTATTTTCTCTCCACTTGGAAACATTCACTCTACACTGAACTTGCTCTGGCTGTATAGAGCCTGGTCTGACCTAGCCCTTGATACTTGCATATTAAGGAGTCAGATGGACGTTTGAAGAAAGATATTCAGCCTTACTGAAGAGCGTAGTTGCTTAGCTTGGTGAGTGTAGATTTAGAAGAGAATTCTGAACAGACTTTTAATAGTTCATTCATTTACATATCGTTTTATTTTACAGAAGCAGTTGAAGATGATGTGCTTGTCAGAAAGCTAAGAAATTTTTACTCAGGTGTTGCAGAACATGAAGATATTTCAAAATTAGTTGTGCTGCTCTCTTCTTCTGTTAATTCTATAAGAGAACTAGTTAGTGAAGTTCTGCAAGACTTTCAGAAGTACAAGGTGCTGTGGACAGAAGATAGAGATGTCAAAATTCAGGTGAATTTAATGATGATCATCTACAGGGCTGTTGTCCATTAATCTTATCTTTTGAAATCAGAAAACATTGAGGGGGGGGGGGAAATCAAGGAAAAAAGGTGTATAAAACACATTAACAGCTGATATTCTTGTCTTTCAGTAGTAGTAGTATATTTCCTTAGCAGAAGTAATGACATGCTACCTAATTTTTGCATTGGGGTTTGGCTTTTCCTGCTTCTGTGCCATTCTAGATACTGATAAACTGGTCCTAATTTATTAATTGCTTTATTTTTTGTTTGTGGACCTCTGGATTTTAGGCCACAAGAAACTACCCTGGTCTGACATGATGTATGCCACAACCCATAGAAATTCCCACAGCATCAGTGCTGATAATTGTATACTTTTCTCTATGGAAATTGTTTACTTTGAGTTTAATACATATTCTTTATTCATCACCCTTCCTGTAGATATTTCAGGAAGTGAGTTTTGCATTCTCTATTCCAAGTAGAATCCCCTACTCAATTCATGGTTGTTTGAACTCTAAGTTGAATCCTCAAGTGTGGTAGAAAAATTCAGCATCTACTACAGCAAGAAAAAGTTAGTTTCCAGGAATTGGAAGTCTCTGGGACTCCTGCTTCAGAATATTTCACACTGTTCTTCTAAAATAGAGTTTTAATTTAGAGTTTGAATTTAGAGGTTCAGTAGAAGAAAGTTGGCTTCTATATGTACTTTATTTAACTTTGGCTTAATTTAGTTTTTTATTTAATAGACTATATTATATATAATTAGATCTGTGAATATTGCATCACCTTTTTTACTACAGGAGCACCGGTATCTTTTGAGTGTCACAGTGCAAGTTTTGCAGTTTATATAAGCTAAAAAAACCCACTTTATATGCAGAGCTGAGAATTTACTGTTAGTCTAAATAAAATTTTAAGTCTAATCAAATAAATATTATTTGTTTGATCTAGTTACTACTGAAGAAAAGGATATAGAGAAAGCCTCAATAATAATGTAGCTAAGTTTTATACACACATGTCCAAGTTGCTACATTCTTTCTTTAGCACTATTCTAACCCTTCCACTGCCTGTCTGGGTACTCTCAGACAAAAGAATAGAACTGGAAAGCAGCTTTCAGCATTTATTTCTTGCCCATGCAGTGGCATATTGAAGAGCTCTTGTGTAACATTTCTGAAATCCAGCTTTTCAGAATCACAAAACTTTTCTACACTTGAGTTCTGCTCATGGAACTACTTAGAAAATGTGTTTTGCTGTGATTATTTCACTAATAATAGGGCTAATGGTGTAGTCTTTCTGCAACTGTGGACAGGGGATTTTTTTTATCTCTGCTTTGTTACCTGTTTTTTCACAAAGCCAGTAGGCACTTAATATACCTTGGATATCTGTTTCTCTGTTAAATTTGATTGAAATTTCCCAACAAGTTTGAGAGTTACTGATGGAGAAATTGATAAACGTGAATCCCTCATCACATCCATTTTACTGTCTTAGCAAGGCTATAGAAGGCTAAAACCAGGTATACTAATAGTATACATTTTCAGTGATTCCAGAATAACTGTTGCCACTAGTTTTATAAAAATATGAAAAAGGACATTTGTTGATTGATATTTTAAACTACACACAGCAATTTTTGGCTAGCAGTCCATCTCTGACTGAAATTAAAGAAGAAATACTTCACTACTCTATGTTTGAGCAAGAGACGGAAGATTTTAAACCCATTATTCTTCTTGGTCCAATTGAATTGCATACAGGTATGACATTTTCTTATCCTTGTGTGTATAGTAAGATAATTAATATAATAGTCATTATTTTTTGTTTGTTTGTTTGTTTTTGTTTTTGTTTTTTTTTCTTGGAAATAAATGCTTACAATATGTATAGAAATTACTGAAGAGACCTCCTTGCCTGATGAGCCAGGGCTCACTCAAACCTTTCTAAGAAATCTGATTTGAAAATATCTTCCGTTCTCCTTGCTTTCTTCTCTTTGGAGTGGTGAAATTAAACTCTGTCATGACTGTGAAGTTATCATGGAGACTTGCTAAAGAGTTAATGAACGTATATTGACACTGATTAGATCACGCCTGGCACTCCTCTCTAGCACCGGGTCAGTGATTATAAAGAGCATTGGAAACATAAATCACCTTCTTTGGTATTGGCACAAGACTAGCACATAACTGCATAGCTTTTATAATGCATAACTGCATTAGCTTTTTTTTCACTGTCAATGTTTGTTTCAGCGGGAGATATGTCTGCTTAGCCATTTCCATGTTTATCACCCATAGCTTGCAGAATATCGTGTGTTTTCCTGTTCACCTCTAGTGTCTTTAAAGGTAGAGAAGCTGGCACCAAAACCTGGTGTTGGAATGCATTCCCTCACACAGCATGTGTTCCCTCAGATCTATACAGCACCATGCCTCAGTACCTGTCCTTCTGTGGCCCTGACAACCTGGTACTCATTGATCATATTACTCTGAAGAACAGTCAGGTGTGGAAAAATGTATTCTTTCTTTCCAGGCCACTGCTTGTTGAAGAATTAAGATGTTTGTGCTATGACAGAGAAGCAAGGATTTCAATTATGCTTATTGCTCTCACCTTGCAGATTATTATGTAGCTAACATCTTGTCTGGACCAGTGACACTTTTTTTTTTTTTTCCCCACTTTCTGTGGCAGATGTTAGCATGGTTGCTATCTAGGGGCAAGTAGTAACTGTATCCCTTTCCAAATATCAGTGTGGTCACGTTTCTAATGAGCAACCCCCACCTTCTGAGAGATTTGACTGATTAGACTGAGAAATCATCTCTGTACAACTTGTCTTCCTTGCACATCAGAGAAGACAGAAGTCCTGCACTTTGATGGTTAGAGTTCATTTCAGGATCTTGGTGGCGTGTTATCCCTAGCTTTCTTTCAGTGAATAAGCAAAATTGTCAGACTACTAACTGCATATTCTCATCCAGTTCCTGAATGCATCTTCTTATTAATGAGGCCCCTCTGAAGACAATAAATTTGCTCTGGAGAACTCTTGCTGTCTATTACTCTGTGGCCAAGTGTGATAAGAAGCAGTGTATCCAAAAGAACATGAATTTTGTTGATGATCACATTACTCCTTCATCTGTGACCACTGCATCAGAGGGAGCTAAGTCCTCCAAGTTCAAGAACAAGGATATTAAATGTTTTTATGATCTAGAGAAGGAGATATTTTCTCATATTCAATTTAGTTTGGGGAATTGATTTATTATAATTTATATATCCTAGCTTCTGGACAGGGCACAGCACTTTTCTTGAATTACCCCTGGCCTTCAGGAATTAGATTTTTAATGCTAATGACCACATTATAAAAGAAGAAACTATATCTGCTGTAAAATTTGTTTTGTGAGCAGAAAGGTTATATGCTGTTAGTATCTTTTGCTTTCTTTCACCAGAGTACAAAATGCTGCCTATTAAAATCCTAATTTGTTTTGATAATAAATTAGAATGCCAGTGATTGGTGTTTCTGTCTCTTCAGTGTTGGTTTGTGTTTATGTATTAACTGCATATGATACGATGTGACACCTTACAGTTTTAATTGCGAACTATTCCAAATCCCAATATTGAAATCCCGAAATGCCATTTCCTCAATGTCTATAAACCATTTAAATATCACTGCTCTTTAAGCATTTAGTTAATATATATCAAAGGTATTCTCTGAAAATCTACAGTAGGCATTTTCTTCTTTGTTACCATCTTCTCTATATGTTCAATTAGAGAAGCTTACCATAATATACGTAGATAAACTTATCATAATGTACAATAAAACAACAGAAATATATTTAAGTGTAGTTGAAATTGTTTTGAAACTTTTAAAATGCAGTGATTGGATTGCCTGTCTGGTTTTCCTTATTGCTGTTAAAGAACCATATGTGATGATGTGGTGGTTTCTTTACAGAAAAAAATAAGATGTAGATTGAATAATTTTTTTTTTTTTTTTTTTTTTTTTTAAATCAGGACCATTGAAAATAGCATTAGCAATTGAAGCCAAAGCTTGGAAGATGCTCCTCTGTCGTTACTTAAATGAGGAATATAAAAAGAAAATGACAGACATGATGTCGTTCATAACTGAATATTTAAAGAAATTGTCTCGACCTCTGTGTGACTTGGATGATGTCAGATTTGCAATGGAAGCTTTATCTACCATACGTGATAATAACATACAAATGGATATGACTCTGGGACCTATTGAAGTAAGATGACTTTTAATTTTTGTATCCTGATTCAAATGATATTGTATAATAGGAATCATGAGATAAACTAAGAACCCAAACAATAAGTTTAGTGTTCTGAAGGATCTAGCCTAAAGGTGGGAAACAAAATAATATTTTTGTGGTTATTTTTATTATAAATTATTAATCAGTATCAGATACTTTGCTAGGTACTGTATAAATGCTGAACAGAAAAAAATATTCTCAAATAAATTACAACATAAATACAATCCAGATAACAGGCAGAAATAAGCAGATGAGATCACAAGGAAGCAATATTCTCCCTTTTGCTGTGTGTTTTTTATTAGCCTTAATCCTCTTAATTTTTCTGTATCTATAAACAAACATCTTGATCATCTAACCCCTTTAAATACAACCAACAAGTTTCCAGATGACACAAAACTGGGAGGAGTGGCTGACACACCAGATGGTTGTACTGCCTTTCAGAGGGACCTGAATGGAGAAATGGGCTAACAGGAACCTCATGAAGTTCAACAAAGGGAGACGCCAAGTCCTGTTCCAGGAGATGAATAACCCTAGGCACCAGTGTAGACTGGGCAGAAAGTAGCTTTGCAGAAAAATAACTGAGTTTCTTGGTGTACACTAAGTTGAACATAAGCCAGCAAAGTGTCCTTGCAGCAAAGGTTAAGGGTATCCTGAGCTGTATTGGGAGTTGTGTTGCCAGCAGGTTGAGGGAGGTGATCTCCTCTACTCTGGGGTATCAGGCTTATCCAGAGTGCTGTGTCCAGTTCTGGGCTTCCCAATACAAGGGAGACGTGGACATACTGGAGTTAGTTCAGCAAAAGCTGATTAAGCAATTGGAGGATGACATATGAGGAGAGGGTAAGAGAGCTGAGAATACTTGTTCTGGAGAAGGAAGGTTCAGGAGATATTTTATCAATGTGTATAATTACCTGATAGGGGCTAGAAGGAAGAGGGAACCAGCCTCTTCTCAGTGGCAGCCAGTAAGAGGACAAGAGGCAATGAGCACAAATTGAAATACAGCAAATCCCATTTAAATATAAGAAAAATTTACTGTGACTAAGTGCTCAAACACTGGAACGGATTACTCAGAGGGGTTGTAGACTCTCCATTCTTGAAGATATTAAAAACCTGACTGGACATGATCCTGGGCATCCTGATTTAGGTGAACCCTGATCTGAGTAGGGGGGGTTTGACTAGGAAATCTCCAGAGGCCCCTTTCAACCTCAGTGTTTCATTCTACACCCCTGTTAGAAGCTGAAAAGGAGGGAATTCTAAATGTAGATATCTGCATGGAATAAATGACTGTGTTTATCAACTATCACAGACTGCACAGAATACAAGTTGTAGGTCAAGAGAACAGCTAATATAATGCACGCTGCTCTTTGTCTTCATTAGCAAATACTTTGCCTACTTATTGGGAAACTAAAAAATACTAAAATTATCTTATTTTTAAATGCTTTGTGTGCAGGAGGAAGATAATAAAGCAGAAGGTATGCAAACAAATTGCAAATGAGAACAGGCAATAAGAACTATTCTGTAACAAAGACATATGTAGGCATTTCATAGTTTGGCACACATAGTAATAAATATTTTTTAGATTGTATGGCAAAACATTTAAAAATGTGTAGTTTAATCTGCATAACTATTCAGAGTTAGGAAAAATTAATCAAAATCTACATTCAGGTGGATTGTACATCAGTGGAATAAGATACCATTGAGATGATAAAATGTTACATATTTTTAATATTAAATTTACTGTGTATATTTTTCATAGTATTTCATCAAAGACATCTTTGAAGAAATACTTTTTGCTGTTCTCTCCTAGTTCTTCATTCATCATCCCTATTTTAAAAAAAACAAATATTTTATGCCTAAATCACATGAGCAGATTTTCTTTGAAATGTTTCTTACAAATTAGATTTATGTTCCTGCAAATGAACATAAAATACATCATTCCTAAAGTTGTTTTTTTTTTTTTTTTTCATGTAGGAAGCCTATGCCATTTTAAATACATTTGAAATTGAGGTTACAAAAGAGGAATCAGAAGGAGTTGATACACTCAGATATTCTTTTAATAAATTACAGACCAAAGTTGTAAGTATATTATACTATGTTATTTTCTATTTGTCTTCATGTGCTTTTTTCAGAGTATAAATGACGGTGTGGGACCAGTTGTCTCTCCACTCGGTCTTCTTACTCTTGGCCTCAGTTGCACACTAGTGTCTATAAATTTTATTAGTATGTTCATTTTCTAATTTCATTTTATAGAGGTCTTTATTTAAATAGTATTGTAGCTTTTAGATATATGCTTAAAACCTGCAAGAAAATGAGAAATTTATTATATCTTTCTGCTCTCCTTCTTTTCCAGCTTTTGTGTCATTCTTGTCTGATCAGGAACATTACTACCCTTAGATTACCTGTTTTTAAGTGCATTATCTATCTTTATCACTTAGGACAGCCTTGTATCCCTTAAAAGCTCAGTGTTTATTTTCTGTAGTATAAAAGGTTAGATGGAAATATGTAGATATTTTGTTGAAACAATTAAGTTATATCCTGTCCCACAGATTAATCACTCTGGAAAGGACTCAAGAGTATATTTTACTTCTGCATTTCACGCAGCTCCTGGTTCTTTCTCTCAAGCTTTTGAATAAAGAATAAGAAAGTTGTTTAAGAGAAGGCTGCACTGTCCATAAGGAAGAGGACCCTAACACTTTGGGTTTTGAGAGTTTTTTTCAGAGGGAAGGAAGGAAGAGAATAGGATCTTTTTTTCCTCTCTTTTTCCCTGTCCTTTTTGCCCCTGCCCCCTGTAATGAAACATGTTTGCTTATAGGTGGAGGGGAGATTTTGTTACGGATTTTGGTTATTTTTTTTTTCTCTCCACTTTTCATGTCAAAAATTGACCATATAGCACCATAAAAGTAAAAAAGGACAATCTATTTAGTTTTAAATAATTTTTGTTCAGATTTCTAATACATTTATTTATAATTTTGATTTATATATAACTCAAGCATCTGTTCCTAGTTTTTAAAGAAATAACTGATTTTAATCTTTTGTATATCAGACCAGAGTTCAAGATGTGTTGGTTCAAGTTCAGCCCCAATTTAAGAGTAATTTGCTAGAATCAGTTGCTGTTTTTCAGGAGGATGTATCAAACTTTGAAATGTCATATGAAACGGTAAATTAATTTAATAGTTACTTGTAAGACTTGTACTCAGTTTTTCAATATTTTTGGTTTGCAGCAGTTGGGTGCCAGAATTTTATTCTGCTCAGCTACAGGATATTTGATGCCATAGTTTCTAAGCAGACATCATTGTAGGTCAAACTTTTCAGTATGAAGAAATAGCAGTACACACAACCCTGTAAGGAAAGAAAAGAATCCCTTGTGGTACAACTTACCATGAAATCTTAAATTAATGTAGAAATGAATTTAGAAATTGTAGTACATGTTGTGGCATCTTTGCTCACATATCAACATTGAAAAAGATGGTCTCAGGCCATTCACTGTGTATTTTATTTTCAGCAAAAGAACAAAATACGAAAAATGAAAGTCTAATCCTGTCGAGTTTAATTTAGATAAAGAATTTTCAATTTCATAAAAGTTATATTTTCTTAGATCTACCATTATAAGTATTGCATTACCAAGATACATAACCTGATTGCATTTTGACTACCAGAAAAATGTATTTTGTGATGACCTGTAAATATACAGTGTCTTTCAGTCACTTTGAGAATTAATGTTCAGTTTTTGTTAACTGCTTCTTTGAAAGGAAGGACCTATGGTTCCAGGTATTTCATATCAAGAAGCTAGTAACAGGCTACAGATCTTTCAGGTGAGAAAATAAACTGTTGAGTTTCCAAATAATTAAAGTTAGATCTGCTATTGCTTATCAAAACAAGTTTAGAAAAAGGCAAATTTACAATCATTGTTAAATGTGGCTTCATGGATATTCTGTGTAGTATTATGTTAACTATACTTTAGTTTCTATCAGGCAGTGTTTTCCTTAATGTGGAAGGATGATTGATGTGTAACCTTGCTTCATGCTTCAGGTTTTGTGAGCAGAAATTTTCAACTTGAAGTAATAAAAACAGTAGACAAGGGAAGAGTCAAGTACAACTCAATAATGACTGAAAAGAAGCCAGGTTACATATCAGTCACATTAACCAATCTTTTAATCTTTTAAAGATCAAATTTTCCATTAGATAATTGTCTTTCAACTTGATATTTGTTTGTTATGAACATTAGTGCATGGGTCCATAACTGGATTTTAATCTATTTTTAATCCTTCTTCCTTTCTCTGCAAGTTACAGTAACTTGAAGATTTTTTTTCAACAGAACTTTTGTCAGTCTCTTACCTATTGTATAGACTCTGTAAAAAGTAAATTCAAAGTTTGTGAAAAGCACTATGTAACTAACAGAAGGTGCTTAAAGCTCCTAATGCATCTAATATATACTGAAGATTGAGTGGTTTTGGTTGAACTGACTGTATTTATTACTTTACCAACAGAATGCTTTGTACTTATGGATAGTAACTGCCAAAATAAATTTTCTTTCCGTTTTTCTATGTTGATCATATCCTTTGGACAGCAGTTATACTTTGAAAGTAATTGTATTTTTTTGGCACTTTTCAGTGTTTTTTTCAGGCTGTATATTTTACTGATACAAATTTTTTTTTTTTTTTTGGTTTTTTTTTGTTTTCCTCTCGACGATGTGGAATACCTTTTACATCCTGTTTTTAGAAAATTTTTCTTCAATTTATCACTTCTTATATAAACTTTCACCATTTGAATTCAATATATGGATTTGAGTATTACATGAGAACAGTTCAAAATTTTAGATCAAAGATATTTTTAGAAATTTAAAAATGCTTCTAATTGAATTATTTTAAGACAATTTTGGAACTGTTTAATGATTTATTATTAGACAATTTTAAATTAAAACTTATATTATATTATAATCGTATTTTCATTTTGTCTGTATGAATCCTAATTTTATCAGGCTAACTTTGATGAGTTGTGGAGAAAGTTCATCACATACTCATCTGGTGAACAGTTGTTTGGATTGCCTGTCACAGACTATGAAGTTTTGCATAAAGTCAGGTAACTGTGGAATACTGCTGTCTGTCTTAGGTGTTTATTAAGTATGTTAGGAAGGTTTAGGGTATACCAAAGAGAGAAATATTACAATATGGAAGGTTTCCATTGCCTGAAATTAAATAATAAAAAAAAAATCTATGAAAATTTTAGAGGTCTAATGAATTTGCCAATAAGAAATATTTATTTGTTATGTTAACAGAAAAATACCAGATTATTTTACTACATGTAAACTACATATAAAGGAGCAGAATATCATATCCTGGGGAATATATATATATATTTGTATATAAGTAGATGAGTACACATAGCATTGTATATTAAGATATGATACAAAGAGCTAACAAGGAAAAGTCAATGAAAGGTCAGTGTATTATCATATATGAAAAATACAACTAGAACTTTTATGAAAGTCTAAAATTTTTTGAGTAGCTGCGCAAATGAGAATCAGATTCTAAAGTTTCTGCACCAGCCATTTCAATGATTTAATGGTGATTCACACCAGATGAGGATCTGACCCTTTCTGACTGTTTTTAGATCAGCATTTTAGTTCAGATTCAGAGAATGCTTCCAAAGTAAATCAACTAATTGTCCCCAGTTGCCACGCTCTGCCTTGCACTGCAGAGCCTGCTCATGGTACATAAGCTAGGTTCCTTATGGATGCGTGGAAGTTTTATAGAACTAGACTAAAACAAAACTTCACCCAAACGTGTTTAGTGTGGATATTAGGTCCTTAACACCAACTGTCTGTTCTTTTTTGTGGAATTTATTCATTAAATGTTCTTTTCTACATTAAAGAAACATAATCTAATCGATCTATCTCAAATTTTTTTGTAGCAATATTACATATACCATGTATTTAACTATTGTAAGATATCCAAGCAGCTGGTTGAAATTATTGATATGATTATTTTTTTCCCAGGAAGGAATTAAGCTTGCTTCAGAAACTGTATGGATTATATGAAACTGTAACAAACAGTATCAATGGTTATTATGAGATACTTTGGACAGATGTAGATATTGAAAAAATTAAAGCTGAACTTCTGGATTTTCAAAACAAGTATGTTCATAGTATGAATTAACTGATATGAAAAGCATTAAGATTTAAGTGACTTCAGTAAAGCTATTTGATATATTTAAATACAAAACTTGAGGTGATATATGCTAATAAAATTTCAGGGATTAAGAATCTTTCAAAGAAGCAAGATATTGACAGATGCCTAATTGGCAGTATCTTGTCTGTGTAAAATGGTATCACCCGGTTCACAAGACTCAATAAGGATAACAGGGCTCCCAGCTCTGGAACTTGAAGCATGTATTCAAAATTTGTTTTTAATTTTTTTTTTTCTGTATCTGATTCCTGAAATTAACTCTTCACTAATGAATGAAAAGAATGGCTGGAAGCAGAGAAATTTATAGGATACTCAGATGTTTTGCCTGGTTTTCTAAGGAAAAAGTTGATCTGTTATGTCACTGGCTGACCACATCTGTGCTCCTCCTTTTCAGGATTCTTGAATATTTTATTTATCTATTTATCTATCTATCTATTTATTTATTTATTTAAATCTATTGGCTAGTTTCAATGTTCAACAAGGCAGATTTCACACAAAATAAATTTAAGTGCCTATGAGTTTTATAAACGTTAAAACTTCACAGTCGTCCAAAAAACAGACATGAAATATTTTTCCCTCTCAGGGAACGGTAGGCAGGTATTAAACATTCTGTTTGACAGCAGCCATGGAGCTAATCAACATGAATGTACTGGCAACCACACGGCACCAACATAGCTCTAAACCAGACAGAGGCTGCTCTGTTGTACCTGATTACAGAAAATATGAAATTATATCAGTGGGAGGTAGAGAGATAAGTGACAAAGGGTTTAAACCCGAGGGAAATATGATCCAGGCTTTATTAATTTTCCTACTAAGGATATATGTTATCATTTACATTAGGACATTCCTACAGTGGGTCAACTGCTTAATTCTTAGTGTGTAGGCTCTGTAAAAGTGTGTCAAGGAGGTGAATATTCATTTAACTATTTTGATGGGCATTTTCCGCATTAGTGTATAATTTTCATTTCTAGATAAATAGTTTCAGGACTACTAATTGAAAGTAGAGGAGAAAGTGGTCATATCTTTCTAATTTTCATGTCTATCTCCAGAGTGGTATGTTAATATATGCCATTTGTGTTACTGGTATTGTAAACTGAAGTAATTATTATATTTGTACAAGCATTACATATGTGAGATTTAACTAATTTTGCTTTGATTTTGTTTACCAATGAAGAGTTCATGATGATAAGCAGCAGATAAGCTATATTTTAATGCAAACTACAATATTTCTGTTTATTTGCAAAGCAATACCAGTGGTTAAAACTGTTAAATATTATGATTTGTTAGTAGGACATTTGCATTAGTTTTTCCTAAAAAGGTAGACTAAATGACACAAACTGGAATTTTACACAGATGTTGACCTCAATAGAATCTACTTCATATCTCCTTGTCTGTTTTTAAAATGTTTAAATAAACCCTATTTTGACAAAAGAGGCACTTACTACTGTATCAATTTAACTCAACTGCAGGTGCCGTAGGCTACCTAAAGGAGTCCAACACTGGCAAACATTTTTAGATCTCAGGAAAACAATTGATGATTTTAGTGAGTCTTGTCCTTTGTTGGAAATGATGACTGACAAAGCAATGAAGCAAAGACACTGGAATCGTATTGCTGAAACAACAGGACATCAATTTGATATAGAATCTGATTCCTTTTGCCTTCGAAACATCATGGAAGCACCAATTCTTAAACACAAAGATGATATTGAGGTAGGTACATACATTTTCCCCTTCTGTGTTCATTTTATATTGTCAAAAAAAATAATATGATTACTTATAAAACGATCACCTTTTAAAAAATTAGTTTTACTTCATTAAAGTCTCAATCAGATCACATTAGTTTAAAATAATTTATATTTTATTTAGAAGTTCTTATCTGTATGAGCAAACACAGAGGTAGCAGCTGGAATCTTTGGACATTTATTTCGAGAAAATCTCTTCACATTCTTCCTGGCCCTATCTTCTATGATTTTTTTAGCCATTTTTAAACAGGGGAAAAACAAAACTTCAGATGATCATGGTCACATAATGTGGTTGCTTTAAAGATCTGTAAATAAATCAGACATTTTAGAGGAAAGCTCTATGCTTTTTAATATGAATAATTCTCTAGATCTTTATAACTTCTGAACCATACAACTTCAAAAGATCCCCCACATAACCTGAAAAAACTCTTAATGGGGTTTGCAAGTTTCATAGGATAAATATGCATTTAAAAACTATTGTTATGGTCATGCTTAATTTATATGGAAGCATTCTAAGGTGATCTGCTTAATTTTGAATTAATCTCTGATTTGAATAGAATGTTGGACTTGATGACCTTTCTAACCTGAAATATTCTTAGATTCTGTGTTTAAATTGAAGTGTGATAAGATTGAGAGTTTGTCTGGTGGTGAGTCTACATCACTAACCTAAACCTTGTAGAAATGATGCTTCAGAAATCTTGCTACACAGAAATAACAAAATATGAAGCCACAGAAATGGTATATCCATGCATTTCCAAGAGTTCATTTTTCAGTTATTTGTATATAATTCCAGTAAAATTAGTAGTGTGATCTCTGCATTTGTGTGACGCATTTCTGTACCATTTTATAAAATTTCATATATTGCTTTAAAATATTCTATTACAACATGTGTAATATTAGGATAGAGTTCATTTCTGAAGTACGTAGGTTCTAAGAAAAAAGATTCTTTCTTTGCAGGATATATGCATATCTGCTACAAAGGAAAAGGATATAGAAGCCAAACTATCTCAAATAGCTGACATTTGGGGAAGCCAAATTCTGAGCTTTTCATCATTCAAAGGGAGAGGAGAGTTACTGCTAAAGGGAACTGAATCATCAGAAATTATAACATTGATGGAAGACAGTTTAATGATTCTTGGCTCTTTACTGACCAATAGGTACTTTTAAATTGATTGTCTATGGTATATTCAGAAACACACTGAGATAGCAACTGTACTATTATTAAGCTAAATCAGCAGTAAATTTGAATGGCATATTATTTTTTAATGAAGAAGAATGTTACCATGTCTAATGAAAAACTTCCTCAAGTGGAAGACTTTAAAGTATTAGTACCAAACTCTTGTCCCAATATATTTCGATGTAATCAAGCTAATAGAAACTTTTCATGAGATTCTTCTTGCTCTAAGTGAAACAAGTGTTGCTTGGTGGCTTTTTTCGCTATTGTAAATATTTATTTTCTAAAAGTTTTATTTAAAAATAAAAAATTTCTGCTTCTCATCCTCTTTTAGATACAATACACAATTTAAAAAAGAAATTCAGAGCTGGATTTATAAACTAAGCAGCTCTACAGACATAATTGAAGAATGGCTGGTTGTGCAGAACCTCTGGATTTATCTTGAAGCTGTTTTTGTAGGGGGAGATATTGCAAAACAGTTACCCCAGGTAAACTTCACAATGCTTGCCTATTGTTGTGTATTAAAAGCTATCTGTATAATAATTTCAAGCAAATTATAGTGTGAAACTGCTTATGTTTTTGTTATGTATAGGAAGCAAAGCGTTTTCAGAATATTGACAAATCGTGGATAAGAATAATGCAGCGAGCTCATGAAAACCCAAATGTAATTAACTGCTGTGTTGGAGATGAGACTATGGAACAACTTCTCCCTCATTTACATGAACAGCTGGAAGTATGTCAGAAATCACTTACAGGGTATGAATTGTTTGATTTTTAATGCATAATTATTTTGTAAATAATTTATATGAAATATTAATAGTATTTCAGTCTTACTTTCACTCTTATGTAGAAAAAAATGAAAAGCTGAAGTATTCTAATAAAAATCTTGTTCAATTTTAAAGATACTTAGAGAAGAAAAGACTACTGTTTCCTAGATTCTTTTTTGTTTCTGATCCTGCCCTTCTTGAAATTCTTGGACAAGCAAGTGATTCTCATACAATTCAGGTACAACATTAGTGATATTTTTCTGCTTATAACAAAAAAAGTAGAATATGGGAAAGCATTTAATAAATTAAAACATAACCATTTTCTTCTTAAAAGCTTTGCTTGGGAAAAATTTTAATTTCTTGCTCTTTAGTCTTTTATAAAATGCTAAATGGATATATGTAAATTAAAAAAAAAATCTTCACAATTCAGAACACTAGAATACAGTCCCATCAAGTGATTTGCTGGTGGTTTCTTTCACAACTAAAGTAACAGAAGTGAACCTGTGAAACTTTCCTGCTTTGCATACTGCAAAATTCATCTAGCTAGTCTGGATTGTTACTGAGGGTTGATTGAGATAAGACAGTTGATCTCACAGAATATCTGTTCTCTGTTTTGCTAGATCACCTCTGGATACTGTAAAAAACCTGCAAATTGAGATAAAATCTTACACAACCATTTCTGTAATTCTTAGCTACAAATGGCCTGAAATTCATGTGTACTTTCAGACGGACCTTTGCAGAACAACCTTATTTGAGATATATTTTTTCGTTGCTAATGTCACATATTTACATTGAATGACTTCTGAATTATCCTTACAGCCACATCTGCTTTCCATATCTGACAATATAAATGAAGTAGAGTTTCACCCAAAGGATTATGATCGCATACTGGCAGTCATATCAAGAGAAGGAGAAAAAATTCAAGTAACACTCTGAATTTTTTTTTTCATAAATGTTAATAATAATTAAATAATTCTATTATTGAACATATAAGTATTAAATTGAATTTTTGTTTATTACAACTGAACCTTTCAAGGATTAGTATAACAAAACTATAATATGTCCTTATTAAATAATTCCTTGTATGTTTATTGAAATTATATCTGTAGTGTCTTGAATATTTAGTAACATTCTTGAACAGAAGTTCAGTAACTATGTTCTATTTTGTACCTTTTATTTTTCTTCATTTTTCAGTTGGACACTTCAGTGATTGCAAAAGGACCAGTAGAACTTTGGTTGCAGGATTTATTGCGTGTGCAGCAGACTTCATTGCATGGCATAATTAGGGCAGCATATTACCAAATTAGTGACCCAGGATATCAGCTGCTGAATTTTCTTAATCAATTCCCAGCACAGGTGAGTTTACAAGATATGGATTTGTGTGTGCAGCCTGGGTTGTGTCAGGGAGGTGGAATGTAAACAGCATATGGGATTGTCTATATAAGGAAGTTTTTGTAGAGAAAACAAGGATAAGGATCTACTCAGTAGAAGGCAATCCCTAATTACTTAAATTTTGGTACCATATATATATAGCATATTTTTCTTGTAATCTACTTTAAAATTACTTTTTTATTCTCTTGGAGAATATAAAGTAGATCTTATATTTTCTGTGATGGATATTGAACCCCTTTCAGATACGTGTGGATTGATTTCTCTCTCATAATTTAAGATTGCAAGAGCTATTATTATGATTATTTATCTCATCATTTGCAAGATTTACCTCATAGTTCATATACTTGTCACTATGGAAATGCAGTCCTAATAGAAGTCTTTCTTGAAGGATTCTAGTTTGCCTAAAGATTTCTCCATCTTACTGATAATTCATAAATTTCATTAATAAGTAATGAATTGTTTCCCATCCTGTACAAATATCGACTCTGTAATTTGCTAATCAGTACAGTTCTGGGTGTAATTTTTGTAGTAGAAATTCTGAGAATATTATAAGTGGCCAATATATTGCTAATTTAAAAAAAAATCAGTACACAAATATTTAATAGAACTATCTTAAAGCTGTATTTATGATGTATTTGTGTGTTATCACAGCAATATTTATTTTAAATGGCCTACTACTTTCCTTTAAACAGATAACAACTGTCTGTCTTGTTTGCATGTCAAACATTTTGAGGTGGCTTTATTACCATCTGCAAAGTTCTTTCCAACATAAACAATTATGTTCAAATAATTGTTTGTGTTAGATGGGTGGGGAGGGAGAAGAAGAAAATTATCTTTCTTCAAGAAATGCAAAGTGCAGAGAAAGAAAAGCTGTGTTATAAGACAGAGAAGAAATTGGGAAAAATGGGAAAAATACTGAGAAATATTTGATGTGTTTTCATTCCTTCAAACTGCCTTTTTCCTGTCTCAGATACTTCTGTTATGGGTAGCATGAAAAAGTCACATCCAAAATTTTTTTTTTTTTTTTTAACTCTAATTGGTCATCCTAAATGAATTTGTTTTAGATTCTACTGGTGATAGCACAATGATTATAAAATGGTGAGATATTTCTTGCTACACAATCTCTGTAACCATGAACTCACCACAGGTATAGGGAGATAGAAAAGTAGAAAGAGTGTGTGAGTCAAATTTTTAGGTCTTGGTCCTCTGTGAATGTAGAAATGTGGCGGGGAAGGGTATTGATACAGTTCTCATCTATCCTGTTTTGTCATGGAAGTGCCTGATATTGTAAATCAAAATCAGTCTGACACTGTAGTTTACACAAAATATCTTATAACTCTAGATTTATTTGGAAGCAAAATAACTCGTAGTTCAATATGCTCTAGGCAGTACTCCAGTAACGACAGCATGTTGGAAAGATAGCAGTCTGTCCCATGTTCAGTAGAAGTGCACAGCATTTTTTTTTTTTAATGTTCTTTAATTAGCTATGAATTGGCAATAGGAAATTTTCAGAAGGACTTCTCCCCACAATTTAAGACCTGTTTATGTTTGTGATACTGGAGTACACTAGGGAATTGGGAGTGAAACTGAGACTCATCCTTAATTTGTGTGTATCTCAGTATGTGACAAATGTTCATAAAAGTTTTTAAATGTTTTCTCAGGAGTTTCCAGTACCACAGCAGAGCCCGTTAACTCAGGCACGATATTCTGGTGAATTAACATTGTTCTGGATGTAGTGATAATTTAGGACTCTACACCATAATTTATTGTTCCTATTATACGTAAGGCTTCTATAATAAGGCTAGTGTTTGACAAGTGATTCTTTTGTATTTTTTTCACATATTAAACTTGTAGGTTGGATTATTGGGTATTCAAATGTTGTGGACACATGATTCGGAAGAAGCTCTACAGAATGCTAAAGAGGACAGAAAAATCATGCAAGTAACCAATGGGAGATTTCTGGAGATTCTGAATATGTTGATTAGCCAGACCACACATGATCTTTCCAAGTTTGACAGAGTGAAATTTGAAACACTTATTACCATTCATGTTCATCAGTGTGATATTTTTGATGATTTGGTAAAGTATAGATTTTGATTTCTGACAATTAAATGCATTTTCTATTGTCATAATTTTTCTTATATATAGTAGCTAGTTACATGTGTACGTATGTGTTTATAAGACAGAGATGTCCATAATCTCACCATAGTAAAAATAGTATATTTTTGCTTAAACTAGAATAAAATCTATCAGGTTTGTCATCTAAATATTTTCTCCAAATTTTTGCACTTTTCTTAAAATATTTCAGTTTTCCACTTCTTACAGAATTGTTTTGATAGTCAAAAAACTTATAATGTGTCCTTTCTTTGAAAAACCATTGTATTACTCTCATAACTAAAAAAGTTGAGTCTGCTGAGGGTATTGTAGCTTTATCATCATAGGTAATTTCCTCCTGGCTTGTTACAGAATCTCAGCAGTTGCCACGAGGCTGCATTTTAGCCCCACTCATTCCAGAGTTACAGCAATGATAGCAACATCTTCTATATCTCCTTGTTTCTTCTTTCTGCCTCTACTGCTTTGGAGAGTAGGCTACTGGGATTCTCTTTCTGGTTCATAAGGAGAATACATAGAAGATAAACAAACAAAAAACCCTACTAAAATCAATAGAAAATACCATTCCTATCCTTCAACGTTTTAGACTGTTCTAAATTGTTTACATTCCTTTATTCTTTGAGGAATTCCATCCCTCAACACTACATCTCTCACATATTTTTACTGCTGATGACACAAGCTTATTAGGTTCTACACAATTTGCCTTCCATGACTCAGATCCTTCTTTCATCATGCCCTTTGTTCCAATGTGTTTGGTGGATTTAGCAGTGTATGTTTTTCTAATTTCACTTGGAGGCTGAGCTGCACTGCCAAAGCAATTCAGGATTTACTTGATTAACACAGATTTTGTGATGATCAGGTAAAGTGATCAGGACATTTTTAAATATCAGTTTAGCATACATCTGAACATGTTCTTACACAAGTAAGCATTTTAACACAGCTATCAAAGACAATAAATGCGGATGCTCAGTTATAACATATACATGTATTTACTTCCTTTTAAGGTAAAAATGCACATCAAATCACCAACTGATTTCGAATGGTTAAAGCAGTCTAGATTCTACTTTAAAGAGGATTTTGATCAAGTCCTGGTATCCATTACAGATGTTGATTTTGTTTACCAAAATGAATTTCTGGGTTGCACTGATCGTCTGGTTATAACACCTCTTACAGACAGGTTAGAATAGCAATTATACATAATGAATACTTTTAATATATATATTGTTTATTTATCATGTATCTTCAAAGAGGTACATTCTGAATTAAGTCCTGTGTGGTCTAAGTCATTCATTAAAAGCTTCTTATACATTTGCTTAATCATACTCTTTTAGAAAAGGTAAAATAGAGTCTCACTAATTTGTACACTCAGTAATTCCTAGAAAAGTTTTATCACTGCTCAGTCTTAAAAAAAAAATAGTAACTGAAATGAATAATTTTAAGGTTATATAGCAATGTATAGTTTAGCAGTATTTCTACTCTGAAGGTCAAATATATCAAATTCTGTAATAAGGGTTTCTGTAAAGATTTTGTGGCTACCAATGTCTTTGAAAGTCTAAGACAACCAGTCAGTGTCTGCCATCTTATTAGTACTGTGAAACAGTTTACATTTGGCCATAAAGAATCTAGATGCTGACAAAGTTCCAGCTGTATTCACTCACCTGTCATTTTTCTATAGCTAGGCAAGCAAATGGCCATTAATTTGGTTTCAGATGTGGCTTAACAATGAGAACTATTTTTCTTTTTTCCACTTGGGGATTTCTTGGCTGCTTTTCTTGTCAAAATTCTTCCACTATTTATTAATTTTTTTGAGATGTCACTTTTGACCAAAGGAGAAAATAGGTCAAACCATACTTGCAAAAAGATCCCCTCAAGAAACAAAAATAACTTCCAACCTACAATCAATTACTTTGCTGCCTGTGTGGAGTATGGGTCTGTACAGCTTTTTGAACACCTTTATTTCTCCAGAAGAGGTAGGACTGCTATTGTGACAGTACGGAAAGTTCGGTACATTTCTACAGTGAACTGTACTGACCTCAACAATCAAGTATTTTTGATGTAAAATGGTAAACTCTGCTCCCAAATTTGCCCTGACCCCAATAGAACTGTGAAGTAAAACTTTTATGTCACTTTAAAGTTTCTTATCATTAGAAAATTTAACATTCCTATGGTTAGAAAACATCAAGGTCCATGCAGTGCAAGATTAGCATAATGTATTATAATAATTCAAGCTAAACTTTAGAAATCAGTTAGTTGTTAAACTCTGTTCAATTATGGATTAAAACCGGAAATACTTCGGTTAGAAATGCGTTCAGAATATGTTGAGTTGTTTTGACTGTGAAGATATCCCATCATTTTTATAGGAACTTTGTAATTTAATTCCTTTAATGTTACTGTTCCATACGTTACCATGAATGAAAATCAAAACTAAGACTCACATATAACTAAAACTGCAGACTAAATTTTTTAAGGCTTAAAACCCCTAAGCTTTACATTTTTTTTTTTTTAATTGTAAATATTTTTTACCCATAATTGTGGAAGGGGCTATATATCCTTATTATTTCACAGCTGAGAATTTAGACAAAGGTAACCTAACCTACTGAAACGTGTACAGAATAAGACACTGCAAAATATGATGAGATGGCAGAATTCAACAGCAAAATCTGCTCTTTATAGCTGCAAAAAGAGTTAATGACAATTAAATTCCTTTATGTGGTGTTCATGAAATTTTTAGCTCACCTAATATTTAAAGTTTGTAACAAACTAGATTAACAACCGCTAAATTTTTTTTGCTTTTATAAATAATATTTAAATGCTGCATTTTGTGACTTTTACCACTCTGAACTTCCTGTGTTCATGGAAATCAATGGAATTGCTTTATGAAGAAGTAATGTTGCATAATTCACTGTTATCTTACATTTATGCACATATATCTTTCATATGATTTAATAAATTAATATTAATTGACATTTATAGGTGCTATATAACTTTAGCACAGGCTTTGGGAATGAACATGGGAGGAGCTCCAGCAGGACCAGCTGGAACCGGTAAAACAGAAACGACGAAAGACATGGGGAAGGCTCTGGGAAAATATGTAGTAGTCTTTAACTGCTCTGATCAAATGGACTTCAGAGGTTTGGGTAGGATTTTCAAAGGTAAGAATTTGTCATGTATGATAGAAGAGACCTCCACAGGTCATTTAGCAGGTGAAGTTAGAGCATGCTGCTCAGGACCTTTATTCACGTTGGGTTTTGAGTATCTCCAGGGATAGACATTCCACACCACCTCTGGGCCCCTGTTCATGTGTTTGACCATCCTCATGGTAACATTTTTTACATTTCCACTGACTTGGAATTTCCCACATTGAAACCTGTGTCCATCGTCTCCACCTTCCACTGCACCTCTGAGAAGACTCTGGCTCCAATTTCTCAGTACCTCCTAGTACCTAGTTATGAACAGCAACAGGCTTTCCCCTTAGTGTTCTCTTCAGGCTCAACAAATTGCGTTCTCTCAGCCTCTCCCTCTGTGACATGTCCTCCAACCACTGACTATCGTGGCAGCCATCTGCTG
Source organism: Tyto alba (assembly GCF_018691265.1). Taxonomy (NCBI): domain Eukaryota; kingdom Metazoa; phylum Chordata; class Aves; order Strigiformes; family Tytonidae; genus Tyto; species Tyto alba. Next base: position 28,176,090 of record NW_024881278.1, on the reverse strand, counting down.
GACTCATGCAAGTATATCAAAGTTTCCCCTCTATTGCTAAACCCCAAACTGAACACAGTACTCCAGCTGCTCTCTCACAAGTGCAGAGAAGAGGCAAACAATGGTTTTCTTCAACCTGCTGGCTACACTCTTGCCCAATATGCAGTTGGTTTCCTTTGCTACAAGGGCATAATTCTGATTCATGATCAGTTAGTTGTTAGGCAGGACAGCAGGTCATTTTCTTCAAAACTGCCTTGTAGCCAGTCAGCACTGAGCATGCACTGCTGCATAGAGTTATTCAGTTCCAGATAAAGGACTTGAACTTTGTGAGGTTTCTGTCATCTCATTTTTCAAAGTTATGGTGTTGTATGTATTAAGAAGCAAGGGGTGAAACTATTAGTTTTTTTAACACATATTTTTTTTAAGCAAGCAAATAATTGTGACATAAAAGTGCCTGAAGCTGGAGGTTTATAAACATACTGCCCCTTTGAAAGTCAAACTATTAAATTTTTTTAAAAAAGCTTTGAACACATGACAGAATCCCTTTAAGATGATTTAGCCTTACCTGCCTAACAATGATATACCCTGAATAAATTGGATAAATTTTTCACTTTTAAATAGCTGTCTTTCAGTATATATGAAAGAAAACTACTGCCTACTGGTACTTTCATATCATTTGGAAAAAAGTGCTGCTACCAGTTTTTCATAAAATATTGCTAAAGGAGCAACAATTCTCTTAGCTGTTATTAAATACATGTTACTTCTCCAAACTGAAATTAGGCAACTGTGAAATTAATCCTTTATAAAAATGTTATTGTTGTTAGAAAAATGCTTCTAGATTTCTCTTTCCGTTTAATTTTCTTTCTCTTTCTTTCTCTCCTTCTTTCACAGACAAGTTCACACAGAGCACTGTCCACACTTCACATGCTGTTAATATGCTGTACCATTACGTGGAAAGCCTGAAGTTTAGTGTGGACTTAAAATCAAAATGCATAAGCATAGAGATATATGATTTAAGATTAATATTTTCTGTCTTGCAAAATTCAGTTTTATTTAAACCCCAAGTTAGTCCAAAATTAATTTCAATTTTTAATTTTAATCTTTATGATTTTTAAGAGGCAAGTAAAAAGTAATTTATAATAAAAAAATAAAAAACTTGGGAGTTTTGGAGGTTTTTTGCTGTGACATTTAGGGTTAGTCTTCTGAGCTCTAAGTCACTTATTTTTATTTTTTAGATTAACAATACCGCTTTTTGCAAATAATTTAATTGCCACTTTTCAATAAAAGGATACATTCACGGAAAGATCTGGATGAAAGATCTGCCAAATGCCCCAAGATATTGAAAGATTTTTTTCTGATTTTGATTCACTTTTAATCATTTTGTATAAATCAACTAGTATTTATTCAGGTTGATACGAAAACAGTCAGGTGGCTTGCAAGAAGAAAAGCCTTGGCTATAGGGCAATTAATAATACTAATCTTATTTAATTATTTGAAGGAAAAGTCACCTAGTTCAGATATCCCAAATATGCATGAAGAACAATAGATAATAAATTTTTCTGTCCCTGTTTTAGGTCTTGCACAGTCTGGATCTTGGGGATGTTTTGATGAATTCAACCGAATTGAGTTGCCTGTCTTGTCAGTAGCAGCGCAACAAATCTATATTATTTTAACAGCAAGAAAAGAAAGAAAAAAGCAGTTCATTTTTTCTGATGGAGATTGTGTAGATTTAAATCCAGAGTTTGGAATTTTCCTAACAATGGTAAATGTAGCAATAATTCCAGAGAACTATCAAGTTACAGTATATACAAGTTAATTAAATGACAAGGTGAAAAGAAATTATTTTATTAATTAAGTAATGCTGTTGCTATAGAATTAGACTAAACTACTGGAACACATAAATAATCTGATTATTCATGAGTTGCATGCTTTCATTTTTACTTTAAAATTATTGACAAGTTTCATAATCATGTCCCTTCACAACTGTACTGCAGTTCGTTGTGTAGACTAAGAGTCTGGCCAAACTTCCAGAATTCTCTGTGCTCACTGAGAGGACTGAAACACTAATATGCTTTACTACTTAGGTTGAAAATCTTTAACAGTATTAGTGAGAAGGATACTGTAGGAAAAAAAAAAAAAAAGAGCATTCACTTAAAGCAGGAGATACAGGAAAGACATTTTTCAAGGATAAATGCCTTGTCTAATGTATATTTTACATGGCTATATAAAAAGAAATCTTCAAGCTGATGTACGGAAGACAAGTATGGTGATTCTGGAATAAACCACCATCGTTGTACTGTGGTGACAACAGACCTTTTCAAAACCTGTGCAAAAAATAATCAAGTCCTTTCATTTGTTGATACAAGATTTGTCTAAACTGGTAAATACAATGCTGGATGTCCAGTTTTAGCCTTCTGTGGCAAAGGGGCCCATTCTGCTCTGTGTGGCAATCCTGGAATCACTGTGGGCATTATGACAGGACTGTGCTTCTTACAACATGAAGTTTTTACAGGTGGTGTTTGAGATGTATTGTTCCCTTATAATTACTACTTTTGAAAAAGACTTGAATATATATAGATCAAAGTTAGGTCCCACAGCTGAATGGATAACCTGCTCAAAAAAGATATGCAAGACAGTATGTATAATTTTATACCAATTACCAACCATTACCCAAGGGAGAAACACAAACTCCTGGATCTAGAATATTAACTTTCAGAGTATGCTGTCTTGTTGCCATAGAGTTCCTGAGGCTTCATAACACTAATTCCTGTAATCTCATGGGCAGGGAACTGTATAGCGTATGTTTCCTAATGCCAAGATAGATGGCAATTCAAGATTACATTATGGGAAATTAAAATCTTCATCTGCATGTTCGAGTGCAAGATAATAACTGAGGAAGTCATAAATATCCTTTGACCATTTCTAATTTCTTAAATGTCACCTTATGTTTCCAGAAATCTTTTATTAGTCAAATTTCTTGCTCATTAAAATTTTCCTTCATATGATATTGTTGTGAAGTTTTCATGGTTTAGTTCTGTTTACTGTGTTATTTTTACTGTGTCAATACAAAATATACTCTGCATATTCTTGAGCCATTATTAAAATCAGTTCTGTTGCTAAAAGAGAATTACAATTTCTTATATGATTCTTAACTCAGCAGATGAGATTCACTCACAAACTATTAAACATTCAATGAGATTCTGTACTTTAAGAGTAGCCTTTTAGACAGAAGAACTAGAGAAGGGCATCCTAATATTTCTTCACTGTAATCTGCTTGTTATCCTATTATTAATATTAATTATTAATATAGTTAATATTAATATTTCAGATCTTGCTAGACACTGAATTTTTAATATATTACAAAATCTATGTCTTCTGCAAAAAGGTAATAAAAACTTTATTCACATTGGGAATGCGCTAGAAGAAATCAAACTACTAGATTGTATTCCATGAAATTTTAAAATTCTGATTGTTGGCTTGCTATGATAAAGAAATTCAGCTATTACTATGGCAATTATGCATAGGTTATTAAATTCATAGTTATAGTTGAAGTTTTTTCTTCACATTTTAATCATTAGTAGACAAGAGTTCTAATTCTAAATAGATCTAGGTATTTATGCATAAGTTTACTTTTATTGAACAATAAAAAGGGTGTTATTTTGACTATTATCAATAATAATGAAGTATGTTTTCTTATATAGAATCCTGGATATGCTGGGCGTCAAGAACTGCCAGAAAATCTCAAAATTCAGTTTAGAACTGTTGCAATGATGGTTCCAGATAGACAGGTATAATTACACACTGAATTGACAGTGTGCTTTACTTTGCTTACTTATCTTCAGAAAAACTAATGGAATTTCTAAAAAAAAAATGTATTTCAGATAATTATAAGAGTTAAGCTTGCAAGTTATGGATTTATTGATAATGTGATCCTGTCCCAGAAATTCTTTGTTCTTTATCAACTTTGTGAGGAGCAGCTCACTAAGCAGGTAGTGTTAAGTATTCCCTTTGTCTTCGTATTTACACAATACAACTGCTTAAGTTTTGGTTCATGCAGATTGTTTTTGAAGCATCACTTTTATGCTTTTTACAAAATATTGAAGTAGTTTAAATATAATTCAAACAAATATCTTTTTTTTTTTTTTTAACAAATAACCTTGTTAATTCATGTATATGTAGTCACATACATAGAGCTGTTTTGTTAAAGAATGATAGTTAGTAGTTGCATGTGCATGAGATTCTCTGCCTAAATGTGGCAGTCAGGTAAAAATCTGGTGATGTCAATCTTTCTGTGAGAAGTATCTAGGACTAGAGAAAGTATTTGGAAATTGGAAACCACAGGAGGAATGTCTCAAATTTTATTTAAGTTGCCCTTCTTCCCATAGCACCGCTTTGATCTGAAGTCTTGTCTTTAAGCTGGCTCAGTTGTCAAGACTCAGTCTGGAATGGAACTATTATTTTTCTTGAACCCTGCTATACAGAGTTACAAAAGAATTTCTATATGGCATTATAAAGTCAATAAAATTTAAATTAGAAAAGAAAAACCTTATAACCTCTCCCACCCTTTCCAGTAAATAACCTTATTATCCTTCATTTATTTTAATAGAATAATTCCTAAACAACAGCAACAATTCCTATTTTAGCTACCTTTTCCAGGCAGGGAAACTATATTGTACGGTATGCAAGTAAGGTTTGACATACTGATTAAATAAAGCTGCAGAACTTGTTACTGATGCATAAGCCTTTTCCTGTTCTGTAGGTCCATTATGACTTTGGTCTGAGGAATATCCTTTCAGTACTGAGGACTCTTGGATCTCAAAAGAGGGCCAGGCCAAATGAAAGCGAATTAAGTATTGTTATGAGAGGGCTAAGAGATATGAATCTTTCTAAGCTGGTAAGAATCTAATTTAATATTTTAGCACTACGTAGAGGAAAGTCTACTAGATATTTCCTGGGGGTTTTGTAGAAGATGAGAAAAAATCTCAAACATCTTTTTCTTTAAAAACTGAAATACGTTTATCATCATATTATCATTAAAGAACAATGTGAGTTTATTAGACTTGTAAACAGTGCTCAGGATGCAAAGGTTCAAAGAGGTTAATAGTGTCTTAGCTGTGATTGTGACATTATATGTGCTGACTTGTGTACAGACTGTTTACTGTACCATAAATAAACTGAATAATTCAAGTATCCACTAAATTAGACTTTTAAAGATTTCATTTCAGATAGGATGTTCTTTCCAATATATGCTACAAGTGTTTTACAAATAGATTTCACTACTCAGTGGGAAATTTCTTTCAGTTTTGAATTTAGTTCTCACACGGCATATGGATGACATTTTGAAAATACTATTTTTGTAGTGAGCTGTCCTGTTGACTGGCTGTGTTTATGAACATAAGCAGCTGTATTTAGAAAATATATTCTTATTGTTTATTATTTTAAAATAGAGATTAATTTTAGTTTGAGAACATTCTTTGGATAACCATGCTTTAAGCGCTTAATAACTTTTTTTGTTTCAGATAGATGAAGATGAGCCTTTGTTTCTCAGTCTTATCAATGATCTCTTTCTGGGGTTACAGTTGGACAGTAATACCTATGCTGAGCTTCAGACTGCAGTAGCTAATCAGGTTGAAGAGGCAGGTTTGATTAACCATCCACCATGGAATCTTAAGCTTGTTCAGGTAAAACTTTTTTTTTCCAAAACATTTTTAGCAACAGGAGTCAGAACACCATTTTAGTAGTCAAGCCACTGTCCCACTCAAGGACCTGTGCTTCTAGTATGGAAAAAACAGAGGTTGTGTGTATATCACATTAAGGAAGACCAATTAAAGGGATTTATGTTTTTATTTCTTTAAATTATCTAGAAGAAGAATAAAATAAAAAAAAAAAAACACAACAACTTTAAAGCATGCTATTAGCCCAGCCCTAACCCAGATATGGTAGTGCATCTAAGTTATCTGAATGAATCAGCAAGGCACCATCATGGGTGTCTAACATGAGTTTCTTAGACTAGAATAGGGACAGTAGAGCAGAAGGAGGACTGGGAAGCAACTTGAAGGCCAAAGCACTAAATAAAGAGTGAGAAGAAACATAGCCAGGGCACAACTCCTGCTAAATAGGAGACTTTTATAAGCACAAAGAAAAATATAAGAGGTATGTATTTCTGACTTAAATATGTTTCTGTAATAAAGAAGAATTTTCATGATGAGTTTGAGCAGGCATTGTAGTAAACAAAGGTTTTTCTCACACAAGTTTTGAGAACCTATACACTGTTTGAGTAATCATCCAGTTTACCTGTATTGAGTTGAAAGCACTAAAGTATAAGGATGTATAGAGCATATATGTCTTAGCCATATGCTATGAGAAGCTTATGGAAACCTATAACAAGGTTAAGCATGCAACTGAACATGCATATAGGTACTATAAAATGAAAGAACTAAAGATAGTGTCAGTAACAAGAATGGCACTGTTATACAAAGGGAATTGCTCTCTCAAGGGCATGTGTGACTGAAAGATTAATGCTATAAAGAGATTCAGAGTCTTTCTAGACTACAAGATGTGAACAAGCCCAGCTACTGTCAATTTGTATCTGTACTGTTCAAAGCTAGCATCTTCCTGAAGTGCATTAGCCGCCTGAACACTGTGGAAAGACCTCTACCTAATTGGAATATGTATCCCTCTGCTACCTGCATGCAAGAGTTTTAGTAAAAAAGAGTAAGAAAATACATCGAGTCTGAATGAGAGGATGTGTAGCAAAAAGTTGCAAACAACATTGTTTACATAAAACAAAGAGTGGCTTAGTTTTGACATGAAAAACCTTTGGTTCTTGCCACTTGATGAATAAAGAAACAGAGCGTGTGTGCTGGCAGCTTGCAAGGAGTGTAATATGTTTTGTTTACCTTACAAGCTCTTCAGACCTGGAGTGTGTTCTGATTGAAAAACAAAATAAAGAAAATTGTTAAGGTGTTGCCAAAAATTGTTTTGACTTTAGAATATTTGTAAGACATTATGTTTAGTAAAATAATGATTTCATTATTAAACTGTAATTTTGGATTATGGTAATTTGTGTTTAGTGTGGGATAATCTTTATGATGTGTTGATGATTAACGAATATGTAGTTATTTCATATGAAGGAAAAAGGTGCTTAATTGGCCTCTTGGACCTGTAATCCAACACAACATTTAAGTGGTTGACAGCTGTACCTCTGACATGCAATCATGTTTTAAACTAACTTTGTATTTATTACTAAAGACAGTTAACTCATGTTCTGATGATCTTTACACCAACACACTTCCCTATACCCATTGCTCTCTAAAGAGCGAACTTAACTAATGCAGCAGACTAACAACTCAAGAAATAAATAATTAGACAATCACTGAGCAATTATAAATTGATGAGCTAAAAAGTTAACTAACTAGTGAAATTTATTTATTTATTTATTTAAATTTCATTAATTGATGAAGTTGAATTTTGCTTTGTGAAATTTTTCAGCCAGAGAAGAATTATGCCGTCTTAAAATTTTCATATTTTACTTATCTATGCTTTTTAAGTAATTGTTAAACACTGTTAATGGTTAGGACTAATAACCTTTACCATTTTAATGACTGAAAACTATATTGCTCTAGAAGCATTTATTTGTAATTTTACTGTTTGCCAAGATGAGAATATAGCTACTGCAACTGATAGTTAAGAACATTTTACCCCGTGGAAATATGTTTGCATCTTCTTGAAACAAAACTTCAGAATAGAGACTTTCTGAAACTTCAGGCCTTGAAGTGCTAGGCTTGTTCATTTCCTGTAGAGTCTTGACTTAGATACTACATATCTCTCATGAACTAAGTATCTTAAAAGAAACTAGATGTAAACCAAGAAAGGCACTCTGACCTTTGTGCTTATTACCAGATTTCTGAAAATTTATGAATGTATAGCTTAAAAACCAAAACTGCTGTGTGATTTGTTGAATGAGAGCAAAAGATAAAATGCATTACGGTATTCTACAAAGTGCAACTTTATGCCTTATGTTACTTCACAGCAACTAAAATATGTCTCTGTCATCAAACCAGAGGTTTATTTATGGCTCTGCTCAGACTTCATATAATTTACAGAAGGTTTTGCTCCACATTCTGCAGGCTGGATCCATATGGTCCTTCACAGAGCTTCACACTGATGATCAGATTTTGCATGGGAGAAAACACGTTTGACCATCCTGCTTAAAGTCCTGTTCACAGTTTTATTCAGAGCTTAATATTTCTGGTTGCCAAACTGGTCATAGGAAGATTGATTGTGCTTTAACAAATTCCATCTTCCACTGCGAATAAGAAGTGTGAAATGGTCAAGTTCATGGTGGACTTGATCGTACTTTATATTTGTGTTGCCTGTAAATCTTCCTTCTGGACTGATAGAAGCTTTTATTCAGTTTTCAGAGGAAGCAGCTGTATATGCTTCTCCTTACGAGGTTCTGTCATCCAGGAGGACTACCACTTTTTTCTTCCTTTCAGTTACTCCAAAAGTGGAGGTACTTGTGTAGGCAGACCCTGCCACTTCCATGGCAAGCCTAAAACTAATATTAAAAGAAAAACAGAAAATTCAATAAAGAACTTTCCTGAATCTAAACCCATCCATAATCCTGGAGGAAATGTGGTCCATATAATTATTTCACATACTTAGCACTGTGGTGATTAGTCATTCTATTGCATTATTTTTTTGCTACTTTTGATTTTGATTAATACAGAAAATACTTTTTAAAATCTGGTAAAATTATTTTCAATTACTATGAAAAGTTTAGGCAAGATTTAGTTCTGTAAACTGTTTTACAGTAAACTTCCTTGGTGCTTTGAGGATTAGGATGTGAATGTATGTACTATTCCACAAAACAGTAACAATCAGCAAGCATGTGCTGATTTCAATTCTGAGCATATAATTTGTATTTTAATATTTTTGTGATCACTGACTAACAAATGTATTAAATGCAAGCAAAAGTTTTCCAAAAGCATATATTTCTTAATTATTATTTTTTTTTTTAATAGTTGTATGAAACTTCTCTAGTACGTCATGGGTTGATGATGCTTGGTCCTAGTGGATCTGGAAAAACAATGGTCATAACTATATTAATGAGAGCACTGACAGAATGTGGCCAACCTCACAGAGAAATGCGTATGAACCCCAAAGCTATTACTGCTCCTCAGATGTTTGGAAAACTAGATGCTGCAACTAATGATTGGACAGATGGAATCTTTTCTACATTGTGGAGGAAAACACTGAAAGCTAAAAAAGGTATGTAGATACTTGCTGTGTGGTATCAGAAAAATACCTCTTGAATGATATGTTGAAAAAAGCATCTTGAATTTGCAAATGTGGTGAAGCTCCCTCTTGAGAGAAACTATAGAGAACATAGATGAGGTTACAGCTCACTTCTCAAGAAACGGCAACCATTTAAAAATTTATTTCAGTAGTATATCTACATTTTTTAAAATGTTCATTTTCTTGCTACTTCACTTCTACAGTGCAGATGTGTTATTTGGAAGCTGATAAATGGTAATTTAGATTTGCTTGTAGTAATTACACTAGGTTTAAAATAATGTTTCTGCCATGGTTTTTCATATGTTGATTACCGATATTTACATTTCAGTATTTTAGGATTGGAATAATGAAATTCCTTTCTACAATGATTCATTTGTATCTGAAAAAATTAAATATATTTATAATAAAGAATGGGAGTCCTTCTGGAGAATCTTCCTAGAAGGAGGTTCTTCTTAAAAGGAAGTTGAATTTTTTATATTGGAAATGTCTGTATTTTCTCTATTGGAAATATTCTACATTCAGAACAAAGCCAGAATTTCAAAATTTGATTGCCAAAATTTAGGCATTGTCATCTATATTTATGTTTGAAAATGAAAGAAAAACAACTAGATTTTCAAAATTGACAAGTAATGGTAGTTTTCATTAACTTAAATGGAATCTGTGAATATTCAATGCCTTTTGTTTAATTGCCCAAAGAACCCTTATTTTAGCAACAAAATGCCAAATTCCTCATCACCCCTGTGCTAGTCACGAGTGAGGATGGGGGGAGGAGGGAGGAAGAGTTAGTTTAGATTGGGAAGGAAGAAGCTGAGTCTGGAGAAAGACAAGGGGGTGGGAGAAAGGTGTGTTAGATTTTGTGTTTGTTTCTCATCATCCAAGTCTATGTTAATTTTCAGTAAATTAATTTTCCCCAAATTGAGTCTGTTTTGCCTGTGACAGTAGTTGATAAATGAACTCCCTCTCTTTACCTCAACCCACAAGCATTTTCACCTTATTTTCTCCCTCTGTCCTGTTGAGGAGGGGGAGGGAGGGAGTGGCGCAGTGTCTGGCAGCCAGTCAAGGTAATCTCACCACAGCTGTTCAACATTATAAAGATATACTTGTGCCCTCATTTGCTAAGTGTTTCCAAAATAGTTCTTTAACTAAGTATGTAATTTAGACAGTAAGGAGCATCTGTGGAGATGGAAGAAATTACAACAAATAAAATATGTTTTTATATATTATTTAAGTTCTAAACCATCTTTTGTAAACTTATTTTCTTGCTCTTTCAGCATGGTGATATGAACTATATCTCCTCTGATTATTTTTCCAGGTGAAAATGTGTTTCTGGTTTTAGATGGTCCTGTAGATGCAATCTGGATCGAGAATCTAAATTCGGTTTTGGATGATAACAAGACCCTCACTCTAGCAAATGGAGATCGAATTCCTATGTCTCCTACATGTAAACTGTTATTTGAGGTCCACAACATTGAGAATGCCTCTCCAGCAACAGTTTCTCGAATGGGTATGGTCTACATCAGTTCTTCTGCCCTTGACTGGAGACCAATACTGCAAGTAAGATTATCATTGCTGGCTACTCCAAACTTTACCTTGTTATAAATTTTATACAGAAAAATATTGTGGATGATTTTCAGGCATGGCTGAAAAGACGTTCATCTCAAGAAGCTGAAGTCTTACAGAGTTTGTATGATGGAATCTTTGAAGCAACATATAAATATATGAAACTAAACCTTAATCCAAAAATGGAGCTTCTGGAATGTAACTATATTATGCAGGTAAAACAGATACTGTGTAAATCTGTATGAATTGACTGGCTATGGTAAGCATGTAGAAATAACACAGAACATTTGATAGCAATAAAATTTAATTTGAGAAGATTGTTTCCTGACAAAGAAAACCTCAAACTTGGTATTTGTTTCTTAGGCAATATAAGAGGAGCTGTTAGAGATGTGCAGAAGAAAATTTTACTTCTCTTTCTTGCTTCATATGTAGGCTTCTGTTGACTGGAATTTGCAGGTCTCAGTGAGTTTTCAGAAGCATATGTTTAATATGGTAGTGATCTCATTCCAGTTCTTCTGATACCAAACAAATTGTGGTAAGGGCCAGTCTAACCCTAGTGGTACTGTAAACAGAGAGAGTGAAGAATAATTCTAATTATCTTTTTATCTCCAGTTGTAATAGCTGTGATTCTGTCAGTCAGCTCTTCCAAGGTCAATTTTTGCCTATCCCTTCCTATCAATTGGAATTCTACCTTGAGTGGAGTCCAACCTTTATCAATGGTTTATTAAAAATAAAAATATATCTTTGGCAGGTTTTGCAAGGCTATTAGTCCTATACCGCATGTCTCCAGGTGATTTGTTTGAGTCTGTTGTCACCTGCAGATTTTAAGTCTCCAGACTTTCCATGCAATCCCAGTTTTATATTGGCACTCTCATAAATTCAATAGTGCCTTTGAATAAGAGGGTACATTATCTTTGAATAACATAATGTTTTGGATAATGCTTCAATTTAATATTAAACTAGTCAGTTTGCACCCATTACCTCTCTACTGTTCATGAGGGATTTAGCTTCAGATTTTCAACATTTTGAAATATTTTGCGGCAAATTAATAGCCACAGCAAATGCTGCAGAGATTAACTGAGCTGTATCAAAAGGAATTAGGATATCTATAGTATTGAAGTCCACAGGCAGAAACTATATAACTTTACCAGTTTATGGTGATAAACAAGATGGACATGCTATGCACAGAGTTTTTAGAGATAATTTTTTTTTCTTCTACATTTGTTTTCTGTGAAACCTCTGAATTGATGTCTTCATGGAAGACTTTTCCTGAGACTAGAAGGTTTTACGTTATTTTTGATTAGGGCTTGATAGAAAGTGTGAGCAAGTCAGTGTTCTACTCGTACCGCTTGGTCAGAGAAATATTTCATTAATTTAACCTTTATTGCATGTTTCTTCCTGTGAGTGACAATCTCTAGTAAGTTTCTGTCATAGGTGTGACAGAGTAAATAACCCTTAGTAGATCTCTGTGCTGGGGTTTATCTAAGAACCAGTGAAACCAGAGCTTTTACTCTATTCAATCATTCCACAGATTCACTTCCTCACTTGCTTTCCTCCTCCAGTGTTACATTCACGTAGTCTTGTTTTCTCTTCCCAACAAGGATTTCATTCTTGGTCTGGGAAGGTAGGGCAAAAAGTCGTGTTGTTTTCTGTGCTGTGCAGCTGCTTGCAGCTAACAGGATTGAGCATTATTTGATAAGGTTTCTTGGCATCATTCATGATTTGTCTACATCCATCTCTGATTTCCAGGATCTTTCCTCCAACCAGGATATTCACCTCCTTCTTTCTGGGCACCGTTTTTTCCAATACTACTTATTTTGGGAACCATTCCTTTCCACACCAGCTCTCCTTTCCAGAACCTTAAGATCCCAGTTTTGCCATAAATGGTCTATGTGCAGAAGCACTGTACCTTATCAGCCTCCTGACTAGTGGTTCTGTCTTATGTCTCTTTATTAATTGTGGAACTCAGGGCATGCTGCTTTTGTTTAATGCAGGTGTTTTCAAAATTTACAACCATCTCAAACCAGTTGTGTCTAGTAGATAGCAAACTTGTACTTGAATTCTAAAGTTCCGTTTTGGATGTTCACTCAAACGTGCACATGTACCCAATTCACAATTTAAGCTGTTTTTCATTTCAGCAGCTTCATAATGGTTTTATATAAAAAGTAATGTCACCTTTGCTTTCCTCCTTGTAATTTCCACTGACTTTCTAACTATTCACCATCTTCTGGCCCAACTCATTAGTTAGACAAATATAATTTACCTTAGAAAATTCAACACAGTTTTTGTTTAGGGTTATCCTGTGTTACAAGCCTATTGGAAAAGTCAACAATCTTGTAGCTAAAGAAGATCTAGTTGATATAGTTCATTTCTAGGCAAATAACTGATCAGAAAGTAGAAAATGTGTGACTGGAGTATCAGTTCTTAGAAAGGACAGAGGTTGCCACTGATCCTGAGGTACCTTTGCTAGGACCAATGCTATTCAAAATATTCATAAACAATTTGGAAAAGTTTTAGGTGAAGAAGTTTACTGATGATACTAAATTATTCAGAGTAGTAAGGACAAAACATATAACCATGAAGAACTGTAGACAGACTTTATGAGACTGAATAAATAGGTAATAAAATGGCAAATGAAATTCAGTGAAGATAAGCATGAAGGGGTTCACGCAGTTTAAAAACAAACTGTTCAATGCCATGAATAGCAGACCTATGGAACATCTTGCCAAAGGGTGTTATAGACAATAAAAGTTTATGTAGGTTCAAGACCAGTCGTGATATTTTCAGGGTGGAAAAATCCATAGAGGATTACTAAACCCAGAAAAAGTGTACTTGTTCAGAAAGCCTCAAGCTGAAGAGAGTACCAGCAGGAAGTACCATCCCCAATACCACCACAAGCCAAGGGAGTTTTTTCATTTTTACCCTTCTCCAAGTGTCCACTTCTGGTCACTATGGCAGATGAGATATCTGTATATGTTACTGCATTAATTCCCACTTCAAGTATGAGATCCAAGACAGCATAAAGAATACTAATTCCAAGAACTGATTGAAAATCTACTTCACTGTTAAAAAGACATATTTTGAAACAGTGTGCCTGACACTGCCTTGTATAGAAAGGGAATATGCGTGGTGTTACCCAACAGTAAAATATTTGGCTTCATGAGTAACATCACAGAATTGTAGATAGTAAGAATTGCAGATAGTAAGATATCCGGAATCTAGTTCCTTAGAAACAGTGTAGCAATCATAAAATAAGATATTTTAATCTATTTTTTTAAAACACAAAGTAGAGGTTAATGTGATAGATGCATTAGTTGACCACAACTGAGATAAATACATTAGACGGATGCTGAAAATTCTCCCATGCTTAAAGATGGAAAGAAATGGCTAGGCTCCACCTAATTTTGCAGTTCTGAACATCTCACTAGATGCTATAAAAGCCCTTAAAGAAATGTTCTGTCACCCTAGCTCTTAAATTACATTTATTATATAGGCATAATTTAAAAGGATAGTTGATGATTAAATTACTTCAGTAATTTTGAAAATTCTATCGAGTTATATACAGATATCTTTAATCTATTTTCTTGGGTTTGTAGTTCTGAGTGTTATACTATTCTTTGCTAACCTGTAATGTTTTTCAAATTATGATTTAAAGTTTGAATGCATATAAATAATGCATGTCCAAATATGTATAAAAATAAACAGTGATTATGTAATATTTTCTTAATGCATAATATTTTTAAATATTTCAGTCTCTTAATCTTCTGGAGGGTTTGATTCCATCGAAGGAAGAAGGTGGTTTATCAACTATATTTCATCTCCATAAATTGTTCTGCTTTGCAATAATGTGGAGTTTAGGTGCCCTTCTGGATTTGGACAGTAGAGACAAACTTGAAGCCTTCATTAGAGCTCATGATAACAAATTAGATTTACCAGAAATCACCCCTGGCACCAGTGAAACAATGTATGAGTATTATGTTACTGATTATGGTAAGAAAAAGCACGAACCTTCTTTATACTGGCATTTTAAAACTGAGTATAGTTTCTTTGAAATTTCAAATTATTCCTTTAGTTCTTATTATACAGTCATATGAGTGGAGATTTTTGATGACAGTATGGTAGTAACACAGGTTCTGTATGCAGTGACTCTGTGGAGGTGAGAAGTCAGAAAGAAGGGATAAAGTCCTCACTGGTAACATTTTATTTTGTTTTTAATTTCACTCTTACAGATTTATTTTTTATAGACTTAACCAGACTACAATTTTCAGGTAATTTGTGCTTAGACTGGTTTAGTCTATTAATTTTATGATTAATTTCCTTACAGTTAGTATTTTTTGATAAAAAATGTAATCTGATTTTAATTCCACTTAATAATAATTATTTATCCATGTCTGATAACCAGTAATAAATCTTAGAGTTTATAAAACTGTAATGGTATGATATTTTGAATATGGTGAATACTGATATTTTGAATAGTGTGATATTTTCCACAATGTATTTATAGTTTAAATAACACACAATCAATTTCACAAATAACTTAATGTTCTTTCAGTGTATATTCTCACATGAACACAGCTATTTTTCTTGTGTCCAAAATCAGATTTTTTTTTCCAGGAATGTTGATTTAGTGTACACATATGCAATCCATATTCCCACATTCTATAATTTTTTACCAGCACTGTGAGAATGAGTTTCTAGGTAAACATTCTTTTGGGTTTTTTATTTAGATATCTATATATAAATTTAAGAAACAAATTTATATTTAGTAGGACTATAGACTAATTAGAGGTCATGACTAAATACGTCCTTTGTTAGATATGCTTTTGCTATATTTAAACACAAATTATCCCGTTTTATACTTTGTACTACTTCACCCATGATGTCTAGGATTAATTTTTATTTTTTCTTTGTACTAAAATGTTAAACACAATCAAATATTGTGAGTTATTTTCCTCCTTTATTGTAATTTAAGGTGACTGGGAGCACTGGAGTAAAAGAGTTCAGGAATACGTTTATCCATCAGATAATGTCCCAGACTATGCATCTATTCTGGTTCCAAATGTTGACAACGTCAGGACTCAGTTTTTGATAAATACAATTGCAAAACAACAGAAAGTAAGTACAGGATTACTTATTTAAGTATATGCCTACTATATGAAATAAATAGAAACGTACTTATAAAGTAACTGCTGGTTGCAATAATTCTTTGTATTGTCTGTCTTTAGTCATTGCTTGCCAAGTGCGTAATTATTTACATATTGCTCTATTTTTATTTTCTTAATATGAATCCTCTGTATTTATTTATGTGCATGGGCAAAAATTTAAAAAGTCCTTTTTATAAAATAATTTTTTGTCATAAAAGTTCAATTCCAACAACCCATAATTTTCCTCAGAGAAAGACATAAAACCTTGTTCTTAGTCTGTTAGTTGTCCTGGCCAAGCTCCCTCTGAGTTGCTTTCTGGCAGAGCGTGGGAAACGGAAAAATCCTTAACTTGTTACTAAGGAACACTTATCCTAACTAAAACATCAATGTCTTATCAACATTAGTCTCACACTAAATCCTAAACACAGCACTGTAGCAGCTACTAGGAAGAAAATTAACTCTACCCCAGCCAAAACCAGGACACAGCTACAGCTGAATTACACAGACCTTGATGAAACCAAAGTGGTGTTTTACAGGTCTGACTTCACTTGTTGGTTCTGCGAGTTTATTACTATTACCTGTGTTATCACAGGCAATTGATCAGTCGGATGTTCAAAACCAGGGTAAAGAATGAGAATGTGGTATCATTGTAGCTATCTGTTGGGGAGCATTCATTTAAAGCAGGAGCAAGTCAGGAGTATCTGAGCATTTCAAATCCCCTGCATTATTGACTTCAGTGCTCACGATCATAAATAAAACTCCCTTCTGCAAACTGATTGATTACATTCCTTTTATGGAGTGGATATAATAGTGAACATAATACCATCTGTCAAAAACATAAGTAGGATGAAAATCTGAGCTAGAAAAAAAAAATGTGGAGGATTCTTACATGTCTGAAAAAAGAGCAGGTTTCTTATCTAGCTAGCTCATTTCCATGAGATTAAATAGGTGATTTATATAAAAAGTTTAATAGAAATGAAAGAAGCATTTCCCTCTTGTTTCAGCAACTTTCTGATTTAAATTCAGATTTTACCATGGTAAGAAGGAAACCAGGAAAACTTTCTTTTTTCTTGTCACATTTATTACTTTTTTTTTTCAGGAAAATTACATTTAATGTACCGATTAACCAGAAAATAAGTTTTAGAATGTTATAATATTAAGAGAAAGCGGAAATGAAATACTTTCTATCAAAATATCAGCTTGAAACAAGAAATTTCTGCACCTGTAATTTGAATAAAACACCAGAGAGAAGTAAAAATGCTTTGAAAAATAAAAATCTATACAGTGAGGCATACATTAAGATAGTATTAGTTGTAAGAGTCAAAAGTGCCATATTAGAAGCATCAAATGCCACTGTTGTAAATACTGTGGTGACAAGGAGACAGAATAATTATATTCTCATCAAAAGGGAGTTTATTCCAATAATAGAACAACCAGTATGGATAAACAAATTTGGCGAAAAATTCTAAGATTTCCTGACATTTCTGTGAACATACTTGGCCAAAATCTGCTTTGACAAAGCTTGGTATCCTAAGTCATCTAAAGGCCCTATTAAACATCAATCACCTTGGTGTTAAATGTATTCTGAAAAAAGTGCATTGGTTTTCTATTCCTCTATGGCTGTTTAGAGGAAGAATCAGGCGTGTCTATCACAGGCAGTTGATGAATTCAGGACAAAAAGCACAGGTCAAGTTTGGTTCCAGCTCTGAAGAACATACTGCTTTCAGAGCACAAATGGGCTCTTTAAGGATCCAGAAGGCCTTTCTTGCCAAATCAGTTTGTCGGCATAATTAGGCTGGGGAACCTGGGTAACAGACTTAAAATTCCAATTCAGGAGATGAGAAGGGTTGGATAGGAACCAGTGTTCCTTAAAAGGAAAGACTGTGTTCCTTTGAGGATAGTTCAAGAATAACTGCCTGCTTTGAGAACAGGTGATTTGCCTTTGTTGCTGTTAAGTAGGAGTAGTTCTTCGTTCTTTTTGTGAGTGTAAGGTAAGACACATTTCAGTTTCACGTCTAAATTGCTTCCTCTTCTACCAGTTTCACTGGCATGTCTAACAGGGGATGTGAGCAGTACAATGCTCACAGCAAATCGTTTTATGTATCGCCTCACACATTCAGTTTAGAGAAAAAGATTGGATCAGGTATTTTAGACAATATATGGAAATATAAGAGGAGCTTCAAAAAGGACTACATTTCCAGAGGTGGAAAGCAACAGTCTTTTATCCATCTGCTTGCTTCTCACCTTTACTAACATTTACCACAAAGCCATAGATATTCCTGGGTCAGTTAAGACTTCTGTACACAGTTCAGTATCTGTTATCCTTATTTGTAATTATCATTACATCATTTCCCTACAGACCTTTAGAGTATCTCTTTTAGTATTATGCTTGAGAGGACATATAGCTAAATCTAATCTATACTGTATTGTTGCTTTAAGGACAGTGCTGGGAAGAGGGAACTATCCTTCTAATCCAAGCATGCATCACAAAGGATACCTATAGCCAAACCAAATAGCAGAAATTTTATATTCAAATTAGATGTCAGAGACTACTTTCCATTATAAAGAAAGCCTTGTTAGGGTCATACACTACAAGAGACTGCTGTGGTGAATGTGTTGGAAAGTGGAAGAAGTTAGGCAACTGAATGAGAAATGACTAGTACATTCTTGTTTCATCTTTTCTCTTTTGGCTCTGTAAATAATTTTCTTGGACAATCTTGGTAGAATGAAAAACACATACTGTGTCACTGCATATGGAGACACAGGAAAAACCTACCAGAATAATATATCATTCAAAAGTAGACACAGAAATTATCCCTTTCTCTAAAATAGGTCTGTTATGTATATTTAATTTTAAGTTTTTATACTATTTATGTGATTTAAATATCTGTTACAGGCAGTTTTGCTCACAGGAGAACAGGGGACTGCAAAGACTGTCATGGTTAAGTCATATGTGAAGAACTATGACCCAGAAGAGCATTTGTCAAAATCTTTAAACTTTTCATCTGCCACAGAACCATTTATGTTTCAGGTAAAGATATGGATTTTAAGCAATTCTTGCATATAATTTCCTTGCTAAATATTTAAAGTGTACTTAATTCTGATGATAAAAGAAGTGATTTAGAAATAGAATCGAAGGGATCTTTTTCCTCTAAGTCACTTAAACAGCTCAGAAAATTTCATAAAAAATAATTTTTGCAGATCAAAATAAAATATAGTCACTCCTGTAGAGATACATATATTCAGTCTTGTTGTGTGCTTTTTCATCACGGAATTATAAGAATCCATTTTTTGCTGAAGACCTTTCCTTTTCATTTTAGATTAATGAAAAGTTTGGGTTATACTTCAGTTTTTTCCCCGATTCTTTAGTTTATAACTATAATTTTTATTTTTGTTGAATTAAAAAAAGGGTGACAAATAATGACTTAAACATCTATTTTTTAAAATTCCAAACTTATAGAATATCTGGTTAACGTTTCTGTTACACATAAGATCTCTGGCCATAGTTTATATCAAACTGTGAGAAAGAATAATGGCAGGCATCATTTCATGCATGCAATATTAATTGAACAGTTAGTATCTCTGTCTCAGTGTCCTTTACTTAGCATATGATGGGTCCCTAGAACATTACTGTCTTGAAAACAAAACCCAGACTTCCTTATCTCTGGTACAGAGGGCCTGTGAAAGGATCATATTGTGTCTCATCTTTACTACAATCCTGTAGTACCTCGGAAGATATGCTCTTTCTTTTCAGATAGCTAGCCAAAAACATAGCTCGCTCTTCTGATTTCTAAGAGAGAGATGTAGCAAAAAAACAGTTGAAATGCTTCTAAACACTTGAAAGAGCCATACTCAAAATAGCTTTAAATTTTGAGTTGTTATTCTGAGGATATTTGAAAGATTGGGTGATTTTGGATGTGCTAGATGTACTACAAAGTTCTTGATTTCTTATGCAATCACTTTCTCTTAGCAGTTTCTCTTTTTCATCTTAATTGCGTATCTTCAAAATGACACATTCATGCTTGTTACGGTCATCCACTACAAGAGACTGCTGTGGTGAATGTGTTGGAAAGTGGAAGAAGTTAGACAATTGGACAAAAAATGACTAGTACATTCTTGTTTCATCCTTTCTCTTTTGGCTCTGTAAATAATTTTCTTGGAGAATCTGGGTGGAATAAAAAACACATACTGTATCACTGCATGTTTCCAAGTTTGAATACTTTTTAAAAACTTCTCTGGTAGCCAGAGGTGGGTTGCAGGATATAGTCATAAGGCCAGGGCATTGCATAGGAATGAGTGTGATGAACAGGAGTATATAGTTCCTTAATGATGAATCAAAGTTGAAACTACTGAAAAAAAGAGGAAATCACTGGATAAGAAATAAGTAACACATTTTTTTAACAATACCCTTTAGATAGAATTACTTTAGATGCAAAATAAGAACTTTCTTTAATTTTTAGAGGACAATAGAGAGTTATGTGGACAAACACATTGGAAGTACTTATGGACCTCCTGGAGGCAGAAAAATGACTGTTTTTATTGATGATATCAATATGCCATTTGTCAATGAATGGGGGGATCAGGTAAACTGTTTTTTAACAAATACAACTTATTCTCAAATTGTTGTGAGCTTATTTTTTATTATTATTATATACATGGGAATCAGTTGACATCCTCAATGTTTTAATTCACTGTTAATTATTGGAAATGCTTTCTAATTATGGTACATCAATGAAGAAAAAAAGAGAGCAAATTAGATTTAGGATAATGGTGTCATATCTTACATTATCTCCACTGTCTTATTTTTGTAAGATTAAATAAAAAGCATCACTGTACTGAAGTACTACATTATTAATTTCAAGATTGCCATTAATTTGAGAGCATCAGTAAACAAACTTTCCACAAAATGGCAGTGTTATACCTTGAAAAAAGTAATAAAGGCTGTGTCCAAATTCAAGGATAACACATTGTCTTGCAAACTAGATTAAAGGTTTTTGGTGTTTCATGAGCTCATCTGCAATTTGCATGTGTAACATTCATATGCTTATATAGACCCCAAATCAGGCAAAAGCATCTTGTAGTTCCTTTCCATAGTAGGTCTGAAGTATTTCCAGCCCAGGATGCTAGGTCTTCTGGAATGTCTATTCTAACATGAAGACCAAGTATGCTTACCGTGACTTTTCTTTTGTCATTTGCTCAGAGTAAATAACAAATGAGAAACCTGGAGCCTTTGTACACTTTAGAATGTTCAGTCTCTCTGGCTTCTGTGAGGCTCAAACTTTGGGTTAAGGCTGCTCATAGAACTGAGCTGGATTGTTGACAGTGTGGATAGTAGGTCTGGTCATGACAGTGGTCTTGGGCATGCATTTAAATGGCCATGCGGATATACGTGAGTCTGTGTAGACTGAATAGGTCCTCCTCTTCACTTTAGGAAGCTGTTTTTGTCAAAATGGAAGCCAAACATGTGGTTTTAGTGTCTCTGAAATGGAACCTGTCCTTCTACCTAAATGGCAATATGTATCAGATGTATCAGTTCTTTGGTTTGCATCATTTTCTCTCGAGAGAACTTTAATTTTGAAAAAGAAAAAAAAAATTGAAACTAATTTGAATAACCCACAACACTGGGTTGACCATAGTCCATAACATAGATGGTTGTGTTTGAGGAAAAGCCCTCACATGCCCAGGCAGTATTCAGTAATAGGAAGGATCTCCATTATGAGGGGACCTCCACTAGGTCTTCCATTATGGCCCCAAGACATTGCTGAAATATTTTTAATGGGGTGATGGTTTGTGATCAGTTCCCTGCTGTGTATCATATGGCTTTGTTGGGGTATGTGAGCACATAAGGCTTGCTGAATATCACTGAAGCAGTTGCTATGGGGGCAAACTCTGGTGCCTCCCGATCCATGCAGGTGCTGTGGAGTGGAATGTGGAGTGATTAATTTTTTCAAAATAAACAGCTTCCTGATTCAAAAAAGAATTAGTTGTTTAGCTTCAAAGGAGGCCCAAGGGAGAACTGGAAAGCATAGCTTGAACATCTGGAGCTGAATGTCCAGCAGCAAATTATGGAACAAACCAAATTTTTTTCCAGTTCATTGCCTTAACTTTATTTAGTTAAAAGGAATACAAACACATTTTGTTGATAATTATATGGTAGTACAGATCTGAAAGAACTTTCCTGCAGTTTAAAATCATGTAAACCAACATCTCCCTATGGCTAAGGAAGGTAGTTTAATCTGAGTTTAGATTAAAGTGAAAACCTCTCTCTAGGGATTAGTGGTAGAATTACAAAAAGAAATTAAATTATATGGGTATATTTTCTATTTTTCTTGTTTGAATTTGTAATTTATACAAGTTACATAAACTTACAGATAACAAATGAAATCGTTCGTCAGATGATGGAAATGAAAGGAATGTACAGCTTAGATAAACCTGGAGACTTCAATACAATTGTAGATGTACAATTAATAGCAGCAATGATACATCCTGGAGGAGGCCGTAATGATATTCCCCAGCGTTTAAAAAGACAGTTTTGTGTATTCAACTGTACATTGCCATCCAATGCATCCATCGACAAAATTTTTGGTACTTCGTTCTCTTTAGTATACTTTTTTTTTTCATAATTTACTTAAAATATATAAAAGTATGTTCTCTTTCTCACTTTTGTCATGCAAATTCATAGTACTTCCAGTGAAACAGGTGAATCTGTATTACAGCAAAAACAGTGCTGTGGAAGAGCAATTAACCCCTTTAAATGCTTGTCTTCCCATTTTTGGACAAGTAAAATAATTAATAAGAAATTAATGACATTTCTTGGAAGAATATGAGCACTGCTATTACTACGTAAATTACCATGCCACCTCTGCACTGTCTGAAATGCTCTCTGTTGCTGAAGTTCTCAATTCTGTTAACTTTGTCAATATAGTATATTGTTAAAAGCCTGTACTTACTGCTAGTTGTTTCTACACTGGTTCAGAAAAGCCATGGACAAGACAGACAAAATTACTTCATCAGTAATTTAAAGGCAAATTAATGTTTTAAATAAGTATTTATAT
Source organism: Tyto alba (assembly GCF_018691265.1). Classification (NCBI taxonomy): domain Eukaryota; kingdom Metazoa; phylum Chordata; class Aves; order Strigiformes; family Tytonidae; genus Tyto; species Tyto alba. The sequence goes on along the minus strand of NW_024881278.1, from coordinate 28,153,052 downwards.
GTCTTGCTCGCAAACTATGTTATTATATCCTACCACTTGAGATTAATTGTATATTGCATATTATCTTATCAGGTGCTATTGGCTGTGGATATTTTAATTCTTGCAGAAAATTCAACCCTGAAGTATGTGATATGGTGAAAAAATTGGTTCCAACAGGCAGAATATTGTGGCAGTGGACAAAGGTATAAATTACAGGGAAAGTTTAATCACAGTCAGTATGAACAAAGTTCCTATTAGTATAATTTAGGCACATATTTCTTAAGAACATATATATGATAAGAAAAAAACAGGAGAAATACCGGCTAAAAAAGTTTTGGAGATACAATCTGGAAAATAACAGATTTCAGTATACAAGACAGCTGAATGGAAATATCAGTCCATTCATTCCTATAATTTTATTGATGTTACCCAAGTAGCTAGGGAACAGGGAGTAAAATTATTTAAAAATTATATTTTTGCATGTATAAAGTCCAAAGCAACATATTAAAAAAAATACATGCTATAGGAGTTGCGGTTTTATATTTAGTAATCCTGCTTCCAAAAAATGAGATATTATTTATGATTTAGAAAGAGTTTGCCCACAGTATTATGTGTAAAAACTAGTAGTTTTGTCATTTTTATATTTTATATGTTAATTATCAATTTATAATTTATATTATTCTTGATTCCTTCTGAATGTTACTGATTTTGAATATTAACAATTTTTTTCTTTAGACAAAGATGCTGCCTACACCATCTAAATTCCACTATATCTTCAACCTTCGAGACCTTTCTAGAATTTGGCAAGGAATGTTAACTATAAAGGCAGAAGAATGCAACAACAGCACTGTCCTTCTAACACTTTTTAAACATGAATGTACCAGAGTAATTGCTGACAGGTATAACTAGCATTTTATATTTAGTAGGTTTAGGTATTTGCTTCATTTATGCTCATACATCTATAAAACTCCTTAACGTGATAAACCTTATTAGGCTAATATGAAAAAAAATTCTTATTTTACATGCAGTCTGCACTGGGGTATTATCCTAACAAATGTCATGCTATGTATTGATAGATTAGCCCAGTAATTGGATGGACATCTCCAGAATATATACATATTCTGTGTTCTAACCTACATTTTTTCTACACTTATCTTTGGCTACATTCAGCCAGTTCCTCTGTAAAAAAGAGCACTGTATGGTGTCCTAAATTTTTACGGAGAGAATAATATAAAATTGCTTTTATCTCCTCATAGAAAAAAATGTTGCATGCCTATGATTAAAAAATGACCCGTCTCCTCTAGATCTCCTTTAAAATATTCATAGAACAGATACAGTTATGAGCTGTATGTGTTTAAGATCCAGTAATATTTTCGTGTCTTTCAATTTCTTGTGAAATTCTACACGTAGTACTGTAGCTGCCAGTAAAAGCTTGACATATACCTACTGCTATTGTGGATTTTCACAAATATAATTATTTCTTATTCTGATATCCTGTGGAAGGGCCTTCATAATCTTTAGAAAATTAATGCTTTATAATTAAAATATTAAAGTTAAATATTGACTCTTAAAAATATATATGTGTATTTTATTACACTGCATTCACTTTATAAAGCTATCATAAAATGAAAGCAATTAAAAATGTTTTACCATGGACACAAGAGGGCATATTATATTGCTTTTGCTTTTAATTAGACCTAAAGGCCTTGTAATGTCAAGTGCTTAGGAGTTACCTGCCATGACCAGAATTTTTTCAATATTCAAAATAGTTGCAGAAGTCTAAAATGGAACTTACCTATTTTAAGATGCTGACTTCATAAATGCAATCTGGTTCAGATGATTTGGCATGGTAGCAGGCAAGATGTATATGTAATGATTGCATTGTACTCAAGTACAGCCAGGCTTAATCGCTATTATTCTAGTAACTTGTGAACATAAAGGAAAGAGGAAAGATATAAAGGAATTATAAGGAGTTCTATCTCTGTTTTCAAAAGATAAGGGACAAAGTGAAATCCTAAGTATACATTGGTATGTGGACTTTAGCAAGTATTCAGATGAAACAGAAACAAAACAAGGTTTGTAGAATTTAGAGATGAATTACACATTGCCAAAACTGGTGGATGAAACAACTGCTCTCTATGTCACGTAAATGTTAGAAACAATTTCAAACAAAACATAGACAACTGTCCAACAGTTTTGTTTACCATCCCTATCTGTATCTTCTAGGATCTCTCATTTTCTTCCATGAGAGCTCTGAATCAGCTGGCAGATGCCTTTTCATTTTCCCCAGGAAGGTGCATTAACAAATTTGAGTTAAGAGCCAAGGAAGTAAGATCGCTATTGTGACCATTTCCAATAACCCAGAGGAACTCTAATTTGAAAATCCTGCTCACTTTCTCCTGTCTCCTTAGATAAATATCCTAAGTTCAGAAAATGCATGGAGGAAATCTAAAAGGAAATCTTATCCCTCAGTTGCCAAGAGTATAAAAATGAAGGCCAGAATTTTCTGTTGACTTTAGTAGGTACTTCTCTATAATCTGAGAAAGCCTACTCAGTGTAAATCCACTACAGAGTCTAACAGTGCTGAAATTTCTAAGTGCCTGAACTACCATATATTATATAAACTTACCAATTACCTGAAACTGATGTATGTGCATTTATATGTGCAATACAGTACTATTGATATAACAAGGGGAAAAATATTTAATTTGAATTTGAAGTTAGTATTATACCCACTGATACAAAAGGATCATACAGCTTTGGGTGTATTATTTTCTGCTTTAAAGTTAGGAGCAATATCACTGACATTTACTGAAATGTTCTATTTTTTAATTTGCTGTGGGGAATCTAAAAATACATGGAAGATATGTATTTGTACAGCTATGTTATATATTAGAGAGAGGGTGAGAGAGATAGAGTGTAGTCACGTAGTTTATTCTTCCATGCTGCTTTTATATTCCATAGGGGTTAGCATTATGTCATTACTAAAAACCTCTAACAATGAAGAAGTATATAATGTATATCTAGGCTGTCTCTATATCACAGTTCTTCAGTATTCTTTGTTGTATTTGGAAGCTCAGAGCACTGTGTACAGCTTTTTCATGTTTGTCCTGTTTTCTTCTCAGTTGTATTACTGAAAAGGAAAAGAAGTAAAGATGATTTTTTTTTTTTCTGTAGTTTGACACTGTTGCCATTCCCTTTTTCTGGGATCAAGGTGGATTTGCCTTTTATGTTTACAAGTTACTACTAGCACTTAATTTCTTCTCAGATAATCATATCCACAGATAATCAGAGTAGTCAAAGATCTTGATCTCTTTTAAAACCATCTTTAACCTATCAAGGGAAGGAGATACAATTGTTTAAATAATGAAATGTAGTCACTAGTATTTGTGTTTGCAGACTGTTTTATTTCAATCTGCGTTACTCCCCATGTATATACCCCTCACTACCATGTATATACCCCTCTCTTAATTATGGATTTTGGTGTAGGAGGGATTGAGAATGAAGTCAGGTTGTAATGACACATATTATCTTCCTTTCACTATTCCTTATTTCATTGCAGTTTCATAGTCAGTACTATAAGGACATAAATTATGCTATTCTGCTGCAGGTTGAAAGATGGTAAGGGTCACTTAGAAATGGTTATTTGGGAAATCATTCAGCCTTTTTCATCTGAGAAATTAAATGGTCTGTCATTGACTAGTTCTAGGTGAAAGTTGGAAAGTCAAGTTGGTTTTGTGTTTTATGTGATTGACTACTACACTTCAGAGTATGGAAGCATTTAGTTTCTGTGAATATTGCATCCTCCATTTCTGTGACTATTGTCTAATATGTATTGCTTAATATGTATTTTTCTTTGAATTGTTGCAAGGGTTTTTTTAGTATTTAATTATCTCTTTTTCTCCCTATATAACTGGAAAATTTTTTTTACAAACTGTACTAATCCATTATTTGTAGATTTATTACTCCTGAAGACACAGCCTGGTTTGATAAAACTGTTACTAAAGCAATTGAGGAATATGTGGATAAAGACTTAACAGAAGTTGTCCAAGCTGAACCGTATTTTGTAGATTTTTTACGGGAAATGCCTGAAGCAACTGGTGATGAACCAGAAGATTTTGTGTTTGAAGCACCAAAAATTTATGAGGAGGTATTTAATTTTACACTTAAAATGCACTGAATTTTTCCTGTAATTATTAAGTATGGTTATATTACTGAACTCATATCATACAGAAAGTTTTGTTGAATACCTACCACATTTTTTGTGAAGATATACCTCAATTCCTCTGCTTAGCATGCAATAAATAATTTTAGTGATGTTAAAGTTAATAATGTCATTTAAATGTAGTTTATTCATTCTTATTCTCCTTGCTCCTTTTTTTCCCCACCATTATCAGAAAATTTCTTCTTAAACACAGCTACAATCTCTACAGTGAATTAACGAGAATCTCATTACATGTGGCCAATACATGAACTCGAGTTTGTATAAAAATGTCAGTGCAATTTTAAATTCTGAAGGGCTGTTACTGATGGGTTGTTGTTTGTTTGTTTTGTTGTTTTGTTTTGTTTTGTTTTGTTTTTTCCAGATTCCAAGCTTTGAATTTCTTTGTGAAAAATTGCAAATGTATCAGAGACAATACAATGAACATATTAGAGGATCATTTCTTGATTTGGTGTTTTTTAAGGATGCAATGACACATGTTATTAAGGTTTGGGGTTTATTATTTATTTATTAGTTTAACTGTTGCAACAGTGTTCCTGATTTGAGCAACCTATGCTTAGAGGGCACATTCTGAAAAGCTACTGTTATCCCCAAACTTGCTTGCCATCTTTACCTAGTCACTTTCAAGAACTATGAAAGAGCTACAGCCATTTTACCCGTTTGCATGTTTTGTAATAAATATTTTATATATTTGTGTAAGTTTCTATGTATTCAGATATATGAAGATTTTCCTCAATATGAAGGGTGAGGTCATGAAGAGGCACATTTATATTTCATATATGGAATGTTTTTTAATCATTAAGAATTCAGAGAACACTTCAAAGGTATCCATACCTGACAAGTGATCAAAACAATGTGAGGTAGAATCTGATTGCATGAGAGACATGAAAAGAAATATAAATCAGGGCTGCAGTATAATCAGTGTGTAAGGTAGAGGTAAGTCTCAGTTTACAACCAGTTGAACCCCTATTCAGAAAGCAAGTTACAAAGAGAAAATTCTTCTGAAGTCTGAATCCAATTCATGGTGGGAAAAAAAATGCTAAGCATGAGATTTGTTTGAAATGCTGTGCCTCAGGTTTAAGAAGTTGTTGGTTAGCTCAGGAATTACTTTAACTTGATGATCTGTTTACTGAAATATGTATAGAAGCCACAGTGAAACCAAAACAGAAGATGTTTGCTTCTTCTGTAGTTGTCCTCAAGGGATGTAAATTATTTTGTTTGCTTTACATTTAAACAGAAGAAAATAATTTTATTATTAAATACAGTTCATATGATCCTAGGTGAATTTTAGAAGACATTGAATGTCTCTGATACTCCATGTCCATTGACAAGTTTTAACAAGAATATCTGGGATTTGCAGTTATGTAGTAGAAAGAAGCCCTGCTGTCACTGTGGTGACAATAAATTTAGTCACTCTCATAACTATGTTAAAATAGAAGTCTAAATGTGAAATTGTCTGGATAGGCTCAGAGGGAACTATGCATAAAACCAAAACTTCTTTGAAGGAACTAGTGAGCAGAATTCAAAGGCTTGATATAGATGCTGGTCTTTTGGATTTTGTACGTAATTTACATGAGAAGCAAAACAAACTGTAACATCTTAAAAGTAATAATGCACTAAAATATAATAAAACCAAAGAAGATGAGATGTATATACAGGAGTTTTGTAAAAAAGCAACAACATAGTGAATTTGTAATCCAACTTTTGTATCTGGGAGACCTGTTAAGAAAACTATCTCAAAGGAAATGTTCAAGGTAGATAAAATAGAAGATTACACTAAATGATACTTTAAATGTGTCTGAGTCTTTCAGATTCTTAAAATTAGGAATGTAGTATGTTTTTTATTCTAGCTAATTTTTTTTTTTTTTAAACACATTCAGAATGATACTTTCAACATAAAATGGAGCTCAAAATGTCTCCCTTTATGTATTTAAATCCTATATGCAGCTGGCTATAGCCATCCTATATTCTTACATACAGCTTTTTCATTAGCAACCCAAAATTCCTAAGAATGTCCGAGTGTTCTTTTGAGAGGAAAAATATTCTGCAAGTATCCTTTTAATAATCTTTACACTGTACTCTAGTAAACAAAATGTAGAATATAACAGATTTTAAATTTTGTTAATTAATGTTTTAATTTAAATTTATTAATGAACTTTTCTTCCATATTTTCCTGTATAGATTTCCCGGATAATTCGGACAGCATATGGAAATGCTTTACTTGTTGGAGTTGGCGGCTCTGGAAAACAAAGTCTCTCAAGGTTGGCCTCATTTATTGCTGGCTATAAAATATTTCAGATCACCTTAACCAGGTAAGAAATGCAAGAAATATATAAATCTGATTTATGGTATTGCTTTCTCTTTACACAGTTATAACCTTATCTCTTTAACAGCCTTTTATATTTTTTTCATTTTGTCATCATTTAAAAATGTGAAGAACAACAAATTCTTACCTGGTTTGTATACAACATTGGATTATTTGAACTGAAGAAGCTGGGCCATGTGTTAGCTATCACTGAGCCAAAATATGTGTGTTTACAAAGGATGTTTTCACTATAATTCATAAAACAGTATAATCTGAAAATAGCAGTATCCTGAGTTGTTTTGAATTAACAGGTAACGTTTCTTATTCCTTATAGATCCTATAATGTAAGCAATCTGTCAGATGATTTAAAATTGTTGTATAGAACAGCTGGAGCAGAAGGACAAGGCGTCACTTTTATTTTCACTGATAATGAAATAAAAGAGGAGTCATTTTTGGAATATGTAAATACTCTGCTGTCTTCAGGCGAGGTAGGAGTCTCAACATGATGCACAATGTACTTTAGAAGCAGAAAACTGATGAATTTGTTCCCACCAGTCTATTTCTATTTATTATTATAATAAATTGTAGAATCAATAATTATTAACTCTAAAATATCCCAACCTTTAAAATGAGGAGTGCTTTTGGTTTGGAGTTCCTCTATTTCTGTTTCGATGTAAGCCAGGAAAAGATAAGGAGCTGTGATGGGTATTTCAGTAGCCTTTATTAAATGGGGATTCACTGGCCAGTCAAGATCTGTACTCTTCCTAGTTTTTAATGGAGTTACATGTCTAAATCAGGGACATAAATTGGTTTTTAATCTGTCTAAACTGTATATATGCAGAAAGAGAGATACAGATGTAAACAGACAAATATTTATAAACTCTATAATAATTACATTTTCTTGCCAATTTTCATTTTACAAAAAGATTTCTAATTTATTTGCTCGGGATGAATTGGATGAAATCACCCAAGGATTAATACCTGTGATGAAAAAAGAGATGCCTCGGTGTCCCCCTACCTTTGATAACCTTTATGAATATTTTTTAAGTCGGGCAAGGAAGAACTTGCATGTTGTCCTCTGCTTTTCTCCAGTAAGCTTTTTCTTCATATCTGTTTTCCTTACTTCCATTAGCAAACTAACCCATAAGGTGTGAAAGGATTAGTCAAGCTTTATATTTTTAAGAACATTTAAAGATGCATAAAGAGGTTACTGAAGTCTGGTTATAATTGCTGAGATAACAGAAGTAATAGTACAGTTGTCAGAATTTTAAAAAAGAATACTTAAAAATTAAATAATTCCTTACATGTTAAAGTAATTTTTCTTTTTTTATTTTTTCCTCCTGGCATATTCTTCCCTAATACAAATTAATGAATTTATCTTTGTGAAACTTTTGCTTGTTATTTGAAAACAAATATTTAATGGAAATTAAGATGTCAATTGAAATTTTAAAATATACAGGAACATTTATATTGGTCATTAACTTCTTCAAATTTCATAAAATATCGAATGTTGGAAATTTAGCAAAATACTTCCATTAAAGATAAAGCTGTGGAGGGTTTTATAAGGAGAAAATTAGCAAGAAAAAAAAATAGACTATGTAGTTGTTTATATGAATTAAACATTTTGATTGACCTAATTTTGTATCATATTGTAAATTAACAGTGTCGCTCTCTTTAGGTTGGTGAGAAGTTCCGTGCACGTTCTTTGAAATTTCCTGGTCTTATATCAGGGTGCACCATGGATTGGTTCAGTCGATGGCCCAGGGAAGCTCTTGTAGCTGTAGCTAGTTATTTTCTTTCAGAATTTAATATGGTCTGCTCTGCATCAGTTAAAACACAAGTAGTGGAAACCATGGGTCTCTTTCATGATATAGTTTCAGAAAGCTGTGAGAATTATTTCCAAAGGTAATATTTTATACAAGTGCAATAATTAATCTCAAAAGTGTTGCTACTGATAGTGTTTTTTGAACTTGTGCTATATAAATCAATAAATGTGCTTTAAGGCTAATACAAAAATAAATCTGCTATATTAATATATGAAAAGGCTGTGAAAAGTAATTACTATTATATTGCTAATTCATTATCTTCATTCCCACTATTCAACAATCTTTCAAACATTGCTTATGTGGATAAAAATAACATAATTGGAAATAAAGTTTTGCATTATGAAGAAATATTATTTTGTCTGAATGAAAGACTTGATTTATGTAATCTTCTGTTTTCTTGGAAGTAATCAAATGGCTGTAGATATCAAAAATATGTAGTAAGTTGATGTTACCAATATAATATGTTTTAGGTATCGAAGAAGAACTTATGTAACACCTAAATCCTATCTCTCTTTCATCAATGGCTACAAAGAAGTTTATACTGAAAAGTTAGAGAGTATTAATGAACAAGCTCAACGTATGCAAACTGGTAAGCACATAGGGATAAACTTATATTTCCATGTATGATCTCAAATGATCTGTGTTTTTAGTATTAGACATCTTATTCAGTGATCACTTCAAATCAGTTCTGCTTGATCACAGTCCAAAATTGGTGGCATATGAGGACCATTTCCAAGCACTCCAGCTATCACCAACTCACAATGATTCTCTTACAAAAATCCCTCAAAGCAGATGCCAGCTTAATCATTCATCTCCACATTATATTAAACTTCAGTATTTCCAGTTTAGCATTTATAACAGAAAGTAGAACCTGAAAATTGCCAGAGCTTCTGATTTACTAATGGAGAGAGAGGTAGCCCTAAACACAGTTATTATTTTACTTCTGGACTTTTCTATGTATATTCTCAATATACAGTCTGAGCACTTCACAGTTGATTTATTTCAGATTTCTACTGTAGAATAAGCAGCTGTTACTTGTAGTCATTTTATAACTAGGGATCTGAAATATAGAAAAGTATCATTGAAATGTCCTTCTAATTTTGGATATATATTTGAAATGACCTAATTTTTGGCATTAGATTAGTACTTAATGGGTTCAGAATACATTTCTAGTTTTCTTTGGTTTGCATCTAGATGTGTTTTTGTAAATCTACAAAGGCAACTGAATAGCTTAGGAAACTTGGTCTTTATGGGAAAAGGTATATCAATCAATCAATAGAATAGAGAATTCTATGTGATAAGATTTTTCATACAAAGGTAAAAGGATGTAGCATTTAGTCAATGATTATTAATGCAACAAGAAGAATAGTATAAGAATATGTAGATATTTATTTTATTCACAAATTGTTTGCTGAATTAGAGTAGACTTTTGAGGAGTACGTGATCCTCAGTATCTTCATATTATTTAAATTTCCCTACATGGTTCTGTTGCCAGTTCTAGAAATCAGAACTTATTGTTAGTCCTGCTTGAGATGGGGATAAAGCCTGAGAGCCTTGAAGATTTCTGAGGAGTGTGTGTGTGTATTCTTTCTTCAGTTCTTCTATTTTCAAAAATAACTGAAAAGTACTAACTTAAGTAGTTTCTGCACTGTCAAGGAAATTTCATGTGCAGATTTTCCTAGACTCTTTCATATCACTGCTAATTTCTTACATGGTCTTCAAAAAAGTGACCGTGTACATGTACATCTTCTAGTGCAGCATCTTTATATAATTGATACTCAGAAAGTCATATCTGTCAGCTTATTGACAATACTTATGCCAGCCAGAAAATATTCTAAATATTTTCACTTGCATAGAAAAGGTGTATTACAAAACAGCAATAATACTGGTCATTCTCAACTCTAAATGTGCTGAACTGTTTACTGCATCTTAAAGAACTTTCTCAAAAACTTTATTATGGATTATTAACTAATATCTTGCACATCCATCCTTTAATCCTTAGTCTTTTATCAATTAATGTCAAAAAGATTTAGAAGGTTAAAAAATTAACCTTGAGAATTGTTTCAGCTTGTTAGGAGATTATTCTGATATGGTATTTAAATTTTATGTTGTTAAACTCAGCTGAGATAACGTCGTTCTTTTCATCTCCTTGTTGAAATGTTTTCCCTGTATGTTAACAGTGTCAGAGCCAATTCAAAAAGCTTGTAAAGTAGCAAAATTGTAAGAAATACCTTAATCTGTACTGATTTCTAGAAATGTCTCTTGCTCAAGCACACTGAAAGTGTGCTTGTCAGCACTGTACTCTATACAAGCAACATATTTTGAAAGATAGAAGTAATCTCTTTCCTGCTTTGTCACTTTGGGTGAAAAATCTTGTGAGACAGATGAGGAAAAAACTGAGATCCACTGACAGCTACAATTATTTCTGAATGCTTAACATCCTGTCTTCTCTTAGAATCTATCTGTGGAATCCTTGGTAGAGCACCACATGTAGATAAAGTCTTTTCATATAGGACTGCGGTTCTACAAGACCTCAATTTAGCTTTGACAGAGTGGTCATGTCATCCATTTGAGCAACTTGTTGCTAGATCTCCTGCTAATTAAAAGTGAGAGAAATTGCGTCCTTGAGATGCTGAGTACTGTGGCTTAGTATCTTAATAAAGTTTTTTATAATTTTTTTATATTCTCTACAAAGCACATTGACAAAAGATAAAAATTATTTTGATTCTCTCTATAGGATCAAAATATATGGTGCCTTTTTAACTTGCTTTAGATAATTTGTAGCTGATATCAGTAAGGTTCTTACATGGAGTTCTACATATTCCCCTGAAAAATACTTTTCCTATTCCTAATGCCTAAATATGGCGTTCATTTATGAATATGAGCACTAAAAAAAAAAAAAATATCTGCTGGCATGGTACTGTTGTAACGTTTCTTGTGATTGGAAGTATGCAGGGGACCTGAAGAAGATATAAAGGTTTCATGTTTATAACAGATTTTTCAATTCTTCTTTTTCTGCATATTCCCATTCTTTGTTCATCTTTATTTCTTCTCACTCTGTGATTGTAGCAGGGAAAGCTAATGCAGCAAAGGGTATGACTTTCATAGCTTCTCTTTTAGAACTTTTTTCTACAGTGAGGCAGAGTAACAACCATTTTGGAAATTACTGTCAGAGGAGTGGAAGGTGGGGGTAGAATGTTAGTGTGTTTGTATACCTCTATCACTCAGAGTATTTTAGAAAGTGGCATATGTCTGGGAAAAGGAAAGGTTCTAAAACATCTCTATTGTCTCCCAGTCAATGTCTTTCAGTGACTATACCTTCGAACTTCACTGCTGAGAGTGGCAAAATAACCTGTCTTTTGGTGAGGAATAATAAGGAGACTGTAGAATGACAGTAGACTGATCATGAGACTGCTGTGTCAGAACAAGAAATGTTCTAGGAAAGAATGCTTGTGTGAAATGTGGTAACGGAAGAGTGGAGAGACATTGCAAAGAAACATCACACATCAAGTGTATAACTGCAAGTGTACTCTGACTCTAGCTCTTAGCGACAGAGGGAAATAAGGGGAATGCTTCCAAGCAAGTTGTAAAATTTTAAAACTCAGTGATGGAGAGGAGAGGCTAGAGAGGCTTCAGCATGCAATGTGAAGCTCCAGAACAGCCAAAAATCTCTGCTCAAATCTATGAGCAAGAGAGGAGAGAAACAAAAGAATGCATGGGGAAGACTGAATAGATAACAATTATAGAGGGAGCAAACTCATCTCTTTCTGGGCAACTGTGAGTGTAAGGCTGAATGGCCTCTACGGTTGGTTGCTTCAGCACATATAAGAGCTACGATGGGACTGGCCCTAAGCCAGGTGGTTATTTGTGCTTTTCTTCACTCACTGTTGCCAGGGACAGGAGAAGGTGAACTCAATATGCAGGAACGGCAGGTTGCAATCTTGCTGTGACCTTTGGGTCTGATTCTGGTGACTTCATTTCTTTCTAGAAAGAACTCCCTGTTGGAAGACAGTTATGGAACCTAATATTTATGTAATTTCCTCCTGCAGTGATACAAATGCAGCATCAGTCTGATTTTCTGATTGTCCTGTGACTTTATGACAGAACATATCCTTGACGTACTCCCTCTTTTTAATTTTTTTTTTAATTTATTTTTTAAGCAGTCTGCATAATGAGCATAGGGATATATTTTATTTTAGGCAATATCCCAGCTATACACTTTTAGGTACTGTTTGCAGCTATAACAAACTAAAACTAAATAGTATGGATTTCTCTTTTGAAGGCTCAAGCTTGTTTATAATCATTTTGTATCTTCTGAGATCATTTATATCCATGAAAAGTGAATAGTAGGCACAGTCATGATAGTATGACTGCTCACACCCACTTTTTCTCCTTTACACAGATTTAAAACACAGTATACAAGGCATTTGGGATCCAGAGCTAGAAAGTATTATTTAAATAGGAAAGAAAATATTTTTAATTTTTCTGAATTTTATCTTTTACTTTATAGGCCTGTCTAAGCTGATGGAAGCCAGTGATTCGGTTGCTAAACTCTCTCAGGAGTTGGCTGTTAAAGAGAAGGAACTGGCTTTGGCATCTGTTAAGGCAGATAAAGTAAGTACTTGAGTGTTAAATAGCAAAAGGCAGTGGATAGTGCCAGGATATATAGTACAGTGAAGTGCTATTGCAGAATTTTCTCATAATTTGTACAAGCCAAAACCCATGCATTGTGGTCTAAGATGAGGTTTCATTCCTCTCCCTGTAGCATGTTGGTTCATCATTAGCTTCTGAAGGTGAGGCACATTAAAACTGCAGAGATTGACAGCCTTCCATGTTCTCCCATTTCTTACCCACTCCTATAAGCCTCAGGTTTCATTCTTTGTTTCATGGGTTTTTGTGTGCTTGATTGTTGTTTATTAAACTTGGGGTTATATGTGCACTTATTTGCAGATAGGAAGTTCACAGATGATAACAGGACTTTACTATTTCAAAAATGCTTAGAAAAAAGTTCATCACAGTTCAGGTTCATATTATGTTTTTTACATTAACAAGGTGTCTATGTGTTCATGATATTGGTGGTAAGGTAGAAATCTAGTTTCCAAAATGATTCTCTTAGGGAATTAATATATGCATTCTGTTTTCTGAAAGATACCATAATGCTTTGGTGGTGCATATCTAGTATGCCCTGGAAAGCAAACTTTTGGCCAGTGATGGCTAAGGGACTGCCTGAATTCTTCAAGGCCTTTACTCTCATAAGAGAGAAAATTATGACAGAAAGGGATAAACTTAGCTTCTTGTATTTCAGGAGTATGGCAGATATGCTGGAAGAGTTCACTTTGTTTAATCTTTATTTTTGATATACATTTTTGAAATAGCTCTCTGGCAATCATTCACACAGCCTTAGTTGTCAACTTTTTCAATAAGGCACTACTTACGAGTCATCAAAAGTAGATGATATATGGACAAACAATAGAAGAACAGGCATTTATTTAAACTAAATGTAATATTGTTTATATTCTATATGTTTCCTTCTTTCCCTTAGTACTGAGCCCTGTAGAACTCAGAATTGGATTTCACCAAAAAAAAAAAAAAAAAAAAAAGAGGGATTTGAAGAATTTATCTTTTTTTTTTTTTTTTTTTTCTCACAGGTATTTGAGAGCATTATTTATGTTCTTGTAAATGCATATAGAGTGCAAGCCTAGACCATACAGCTGATACTGGTCAAAAAACATTCTGACACCAGCTATATGTCACACATGCACAAGAGAGTTAAAAATATGTGTACTGAAGAACCAGACATAAATGGATAACTTCATTCTGTGAATTCATATAGGGCTATTCTTTGAATAGACTAATGAAAAGTGACTTTTTTTAGACTAAAGGAGTAAAAGAGAAGCTGATCATTAGTGCAGGTGGTTTGCCATCTTCCATTAGTTCTACTAGCTATATTATTTTTATTGTGCAGAATTATAGTGAAAAAAGCAAATACTTATTGTATTGAAAAGGTATGGGTTCAAATAGGATAAAAATCCATCATAAGATTAAAAAAACCTGGCTTTAAAAGCCACTGAAAGGTCTTCTATCCATTATAAAAATAATGCATTTTTTACTATCCAACTCCTGCTGAGAGACTCATACAACATTTCTTTATGAGGATTCTGTAAATTCTATTAATTTTTATTCCATAGTTATGTAATGCCATATATAATTAGGGTTAGCTTTATATTTTTCTGCAAAATAGCCTTTACATACCTGCTTTCTCTTGCATCTGATAACTTAATCACTTGTTTCAACATTTTGAATTATACATTTTATGTTTACTATCAATTCCAGGTACTAGCAGAAGTCACAGAAAGTGCTGAAGCTGCAGCTAAAGTAAAAAATGAAGTCCAGGGTGTGAAAGATAAAGCACAAAAAATTGTAGATGAAATTGATTTAGAAAAAGTGAAAGCAGAATGTAAACTGGAGGCAGCTAAACCAGCATTAGAAGAAGCAGAAGCTGCACTGAATGTGAATAAAATTCTTACATTTTTATTAGTTTTGTATTACTTGTGTCACCCGTGAAAGAAAGGCTAGAGCCACCAATGTGCGATTGTCACTTGGTTTTGACTGCTGTCATCAGTCCTTCACAGTTTGTGGTCAAGACTCTGATGAATATTTATAGAGCTCACATTTTGCCTTAAACACATAAGAGATTATTTTATAGTATTTTCTCTGCTTCCACCCTAATACTTGATCATTATGAAGGTATAAATCTCAAAAAGTCACAGATGCCTTTACAATATCTGTTATTCTGAATTCAGGAGAATACTTGTTGTGCTAAAAGATTGTTTTTTCTTCATACTTAACTAGTTGTATCTTTCTTTTAAGATGAATAAAAGGCCATCTCTTCCTTCACCAAAAAACATTTAATTTGGAGAGAAACAGGAAACAAAGGGGATTCAGGGCAATCAGAATCAGGGTTAAGAAATTTGGAGGCATTGTTGTACTACATAATTTCATTATTCTATTCTGAACAATTAAAAAGTAAAGAACTCTGGAATCAGAAATCAATATTGTATTACATTTTTAAGGCCTGTTCCAGTTACCAGAATTTATGTGACAAAAGGTATTGAGTGGAGAAATCCAGAAAAGGAGCACTATTTGCTCTTACACTGACATTTAGATAATGAGATAAATGAAACTTCCATAAACGGTCACAAAATTCACTTACAAAATGTGTGAACTCGTACATTATCCTGTGGTTTCTATAATGTGACTGTAACTACTCCTACTAGACAGGTAGTGGCATGCGGGTATTTTGTAGACACAAATTAATATCTTAGTTTTGAAGTTTGCAATCATTTATTATTTTTATAATGGTTATTAAACTAAGCAGAGTGCCAGTGATGCTACTAGAAAATTAAGCAAAGAAACCATATCTCATAATAACTTTAAAAACAACAAAAATAGCCAAATCCATCTCAGAATAAATGAAGATACTGAACCCGTAAAAATCCAAAATACTATTTTACCAATGAAACTGCTTTTAATTAAGTCCTATGCAATTTTACAATATGATTTTCTTCAGTCACTTTGACTGATAAGTTAATGCTGCTGGTCCATGTATTTAAATTGGATTTTTGAATGATATTTTTAGCACTGCGAAAATATTCTTGTCTGATATATATTCATATAAATTATTTAAGTTTCATGAAATGGAAATTTATTGAAGTAAGCCCAGTTACAAACTTTTTTTGTATGTACTTAGTACAAACCTGCCTCAGAGAAGAGTATGACAAACAAATATTTAGATCAAGATATCGAATGGGAAAATAGAATAAAAGCATTGATGCAGGATTCTATTACATTTTTCTTCAAATAGACCATCAAACCAGTGGATATTGCTACTGTTAGAAAACTTGCAAAACCTCCTCACCTGATTATGAGGATTATGGACTGTTGTCTGCTACTATTCCAAAAGCCAGTAGATCCAGTTACTATGGATCCAGAAAAACCTTGCTGTAAGCCATCATGGGGAGAATCATTAAAAGTAAGTAGAGTTTGCAAACAGTGTTTCTTAAACATCACAAATAGCAATTCACATACTGTAGAATTTATGATACTGTTTACTCAAAACAGGACAGAATTCTGTGCAAAGGGAAGCATATGGTTTTAAGATGGGCATAGTATACAAATAGAGTTTATTTGGTAGCAAGGAGTAGGTGAATTGCTTAGAGACTTTTGCAGTAGGAGCTTTAGATTTTCATTGTCCTGTTCCTGGGATATGACCTGATAGCAAATAAGTAAATCATACCAATCATGTTAACCATAAATGAGATAATGGTGTTCTGGAAAGCCCCTCTTTCTTTTTGGGAACTTACAGGTTCACATTCAGACAGTCTTTTCTGATCCTTCCAGGCTCCTTGTTCATTTGAAAGATTACTTGACTGATGAAGAGATAGTAGCTTTTCCCATTCTGCATTTCAGTAATCCTGGCCCAAATTCCTTGGTCAGACAAACATGTTTTCCTTCTGGACTTTGATCTTCTCTCAGGATATTCTTGTATTTCTATGCCTTCTCCTGCCATTCTTTAAATTATGTTCTACTTCTAATAGTGTATCAATTTGCAAATATTATTGCCTCATTTCTTTTCATGCAAATGAAGAATAATGGTATATTTTGGATATGAATAAAGCTCTTGCTTATTATAGAGATTTTCCAGGAATTAAGAAACCATCAAAATTTCTTATTTTCACCTGACATAATGGAATGGAATAAACAGTTATTTAATAAGTTGCCTTTAACATGTTAAACATTTGTTAGAAAAAAGTTAAACCCAATGATTTCCCTTTTCAGAAGCATTTAGACCACATTCACAAATGCATAAAGTTTTTTTCATTCTTTACATAAGTTACAAATGTATCTCTGAGGCTTTATCGTGGTTCATTTTTTTTCAATGAAATGCTGCTTCTTACATGATTTTTAAATGGTAACACGAGAATATGGAAATCAAAAGTAATCAATAACTTTCAAACCAAGTTACCGGAGTGTAACTGCTTAAAACTGTAAAATAATTGAAGTCATGTGGGAGGAGTTACAACTGAATATCACAGTTATAATTTAAACTATATGAATCACCTAATTTTACAGAAGAATTTTAGGAACATTTTTTTTAACATACCTATGAACAAGCTTTTGAATGTAAAATGTATAAATAGCTTATAAATATCTTGTGTCATTTTTTGCAGCTTATGAGTGGTCCATTCTTGCAGAGTCTACAGCAGTTTCCTAAGGATACAATCAATGAAGAGACAGTAGAATTACTCCAGCCTTACTTTAACATGGAAGACTATACACTGACTCAGAGTAAAAAGGTGTGTGGTAATGTGGCAGGACTCCTGTCTTGGACACAAGCCATGGCAATATTTTACGGTGTTAACAGAGAAGTCTTACCTCTTAAGGTAATACATCATCGCTTGCTTTGTGTTTGCTTTCTATTTATTTTAATTTCATTTAATAGTAGTAGGATTTTAAAAATGTATTTAGATAACTTTATTCAGACATAATTGCCTGTTGACTTCAGTGGTTAAGGGTAAGAGCAGAAAAACCCCATATCCTCTTCATGATTCTAGACAGAATACAGAAAAAAAATTAGCGTAGATGAAATTTATGTGCTCAGGTTTACTATGTACAGTGGAAGGTGTTTTCAGCCTTTGTTTTTATTATGTTCTAATTTATAATTGTTTTCCAAAAGTTGTACCAGTACCTCCTTTCCTTCTCTAAAGTGTCCTGCAAACACAGATTCACAGCTATTTTATCTTCTTTGCCTTCACATAATAACTTAGAGGGAGAGGAGGATGGATATCTTGCCCAAATATTGGCATTCTGAAGAGACTCAGAGATCACATCAATAAGCGAGTTACGTTGCAATAGTGGGAACCAAACGGAGTAAAACATTTTTAAGAGTAATTTTTACTTTCGTGTGGGTGTTCTTTCTGATATTTGTGAACATTTCAATAAAAATTTTTATCAGAGGTAAAGGTCATATAGAAAGTTAAAGGCATTGATTGTTGCTTTTTGGATTCCAAAACAAGTATTTAATCCATATATGTAGCACAGTTTACCAAAAAAAAAAAAGTAAAAGGGGAAAGCATCTGAATGGTGATTCCAAATCTTTTCCACAATTTTTGTCACTGGTTATTTACAAAATCAACAGTAATGCAAGTGGATGATTTAAAAAAAATATTTAATGAATTTCCTGTATTCAGCATAAACATCAGTCTAGGAGCAATAACATTCTCTGGTTTAGGATCATGGATTTCTAGTGGGTAAAAGCTATATTGTTAGGTGATAAAGGACCAATCTCCTGTTGTGATTGTTAATCACTATAGAATGTACAGAATGTACAAATAAAAAAGAAATAATAAAGCATATAATCTTACTTCATAGAAATCTTACTTAAGATTTGACTTAAGAAATCAGAGAAACCTTACTTCCTTAACCAGCTTCTTTAAATGGATTTTTTTTAAAAGAAATAAAGTTGACAATGTGTAGTAGGAACATCAAATACTACATTGTTATTTAACAGAAAAATAGCATCTGCAGTACATATGTAGTATAGTTTTCAGATTAAACTTTTTTAATATTCATAAAAATATTAATATAGAAGTTATTTTGATGTATTACCATCTCATGACTGCCAGCTAAGCAGGCTTAAAATAATTTATCAAAGTATATTCAAATCCTGTATGAATATTGTTTTAATATTTCTTCTCTTTTCAGGCTAACTTGGCAAAACAGGAAGGCCGCCTGAAAATAGCTAATGCAGAGTTAGCAAAGGCTCAGGAGGCATTAGATGAAAAGCAAGCTGAACTGGATAAAGTTCAGGCAAAGTTTGATGCAGCAATGAAGGAGAAAATGGTGAGATAGAAGTATTTTATTATTATGAAAAATGCTTGCATACAATGCTATTATGTAATCAGGAACTGATACAAACACATTTAGGGTCTACTACATTGAATGACATGGATGAGGTTCAGGTATGAAAAGAAGAGATTTATATCTTATGTTCTCTCATATTTCCTTCTTTCTGTGGAGAGGAACATGTTAGACAATAGATGCACTTAATGTTCTCAAGAATGATTTTTAAATAAAATAATCATAATAAATATAAGAAGATCAAAAAATATATAAAATTACTCTGGATTTTTGCATTCTGTTATTTAACTATGTAGGACATTTTTTCAATTTTAGGACTTACTGAATGATGCAGAAACATGCAGAAGAAAGATGGAAGCAGCCTCTGTGCTTATAGATGGACTGAGTGGAGAGAAAATTAGGTGGACTCAGCAAAGTAAAGAATTTAAATCTCAGATTAAGAGGTATCAAATTCATCAGAGTAAAAAACCCACAACAGAATATGTGTAAAATCTGAACATCTAGTAAACAGTTTATTAGCTTTAATAGTTATATCTTATTTTCCTCCTGGAAATCTTAATATAGTTGAACAATTAAGTGAACTATACTGAAATGTGAATTCTCCTTCTGTGTAATTAAATACCTGAGTGCTGAGTGCTTGTGTCCAGAACAATACCTCTGATTTGGGGATTTATTTCCAAAGGGATTCTTTCTAGTGTCGTTATGTGTCTGTATTACCGCTGCCTCTGCTGCCCTCATAACACTGCACCTCGTTCCAGTGCTCCTGGGAAGTGAAACCTTCAGATAGGTGGGAGGTAGGGATGATCTAAGGCTGACATTGAGAAGGAAAAAAGAAGGATTCCTGGCCTAATACTGGATAGTAAAATAAGCACCCCTTTTGCTATTAGTTATGGCATTTGGAATAAAAGAAAGAAGCCTAGAGACCAGACAGTAACCCTTGTCCTATAGTCTGTGTGTTGAAACATGTGGGACAGTAGGCCTTATTCTGAGATACTTGGAAACTTGGGAGTCCCCCTTGTTTTGCTGCCCAAATTACAAAATGTTGAGCAGCCTAGGAGCCAGAAACAGGAAACTTGTCAAAATAGTTGCTAAAGGTAAAGAGCCTGAAAGCTTAAACTCAGCTTCTATGGAATGCTTGTTTACATAAATTCCCAAGGGGGCAGCTGGCCATTTCTGGTGAGGTCTGTTCATTCTAAGAAGATTAAGTTTGCATCTTTTGATAAATATTGTATTGCAGACATATTTTAAAGAAATAAACCGATTTCTTGCTCCAGCTATGAACGAAGGAATAATTGTCATCAGGGCTTTATTACTTTGTACGGGTGAAGATAATGTTTTCATACAATATTACTCTTAAGTTTTGCCACAGAAATATTTTGGAAACATAAAGAAGCTATTTGTTGTTCTCAAAGAGCAACAGTTCTGTCCTTAAATTGTCCTCAGAACAGAAATCTTATGTTTCAAAAGCTGATTGTCTAAATCAATAGAAATTGAAATTGTACATCACCTTTTAATTATTATTTTGTTCCTTTTGTAGACTTGTGGGAGATGTACTGCTCTGCACAGGTTTTCTTTCATACTGTGGACCTTTCAATCAAAACTTCAGGAAGCTTTTGCTTAGAGATTTATGGGAAGCAGAAATGAGAGCCCATAAAATCCCCTTTTCTGAAAATTTGAACCTGATTTCCATGTTGGTAGATCCACCAACAGTAAGTTTTTGGGGCTTGGTGGGTTTCATTATAATTTCAGTTAACACATTCTGTGACTGTTAGCCAGCATTATACTTGCTTAGAACAGAACTATAATCCCCAACATTGCTGTGCAGTGTAGTTCTGGGGTTTCCAAATGTTCTTGGCCATTTCCACTAAGCATCTCAGTACTGGCCAGTGTTTAGAAAGATAAACAAGTTATGTATTATAAACAAATGACATATTATGCAATTAAAAAATTGCCAGTAAGATAGTGCACTTTCAAGTATCTTATTTTGAGAACCCATCACCACAGCTACAGATCTCATATCTACTAAAACAGTGGGTTTGGTGGTTAGCATTTGGTTCTGCCAATATTATCTGGGTCTGGCTTCAAAAATAAATTTTATATCAAAGCAAACATTTAAAAAAGAAGGCATAAAGTCTTTTCCTTCAATGTGAATGTATGAGAAATGAGTCAGAGGACAATTCCAAAATCTTCAAGTTTCCTTCAGTAAATGCTAAGCCCCAAAAGCTCTCTTCGCCTGGTTTTCTCTTAATTGATCCTAATGATTAATTTGGCTGTTAAGCTGCCTTTTGACTTTCTTACACTTTTAAAGTATGTATTTTTTAATCATTCTATATAGTTAAAATCATCTGTAAAAATAATGCCCTGGAAATATTTTTCCATCGGCGTTAATAATTTTTCAGCAGGTTCAGATATGCATCCCGTATTGTTTGATGTCCCCATTATTTCTTAGAACAACTGTTACTGAAAGATAATTACAGTGAGTCTTTATTCCAAACTATTTTGTTGTTGTTGTATTCTTCAGATTAGTGAGTGGAATCTTCAAGGACTGCCTGGAGATGATCTTTCAATTCAGAATGGTATCATTGTCACCAAGGCAACTAGATACCCGCTTTTGGTAGACCCACAGACTCAAGGAAAATCATGGATTAAAACAAAAGAACAGGATAATGAATTACAGGTAAGCAGTGTTTTAAAGGAATGCTGTGCTGTATTATATTCCTTCAAACATTATTGCCTTAGGGTGTGTCTGCATTTGAGTCAATGTAACTTTCATACACACCCATCTGAGATAACTAACTTGTATGGAGAAGGACAATGATGTAGATGCATCAGCAGAGAATTTGACAAGAGATGTAAATCCCATTCAAGGTCTTGGAAAAGATTATATACTAAGTAAATACTGGTATGAAATCTAGCAAGAAGTATGAAAGAGAAGGAGGTAGCCTTGTCGTCAAAATTGTTGAGTATGTTCCATTTAGAGAGGGCAAAGTGGTGAAAGGTATAGCAAAAGAGTATAATATCAAATTATTAGATGAGAATAAATTCGGCCACTATTAGTAAGATTACAGACAACGGCAGGACAATTTACAGCTTTGAAAATGTAGGGAAAGTACATAAACTGATGCTGTCCAGAATTTAGAACCTGACATGGAATTCAAACATGAAGTTATTGTTACAAAAGTAAATTGAGGACATACAGTTGAAACTAAACCCAAGAAAAATTTGTCTATCCTAATATTACTGAAAGTTTAATAGATCTTCTATAGCTCAAGCCAATAGGTTAAATGTCTGCTCATGAAATATAATACAAGGCATTCATGTGTCACCTGTAGTTTGCATCACAAATTAATTTTTCACAAATGAAATAGCATGGGAAAAGGAACCTGCATTTTAAAACCCTTAACCTGAATGTTGCAAAATCTCATATGTCCTCCCAAATCTCCATGAATTTGGGGGTTTTAGGATCTCTAGATATTGAAGATTTTAAGTCTTGGAGTAAAGTGAATGTGAAGTTCTTGCTTATTTTATCATTAATATAGTAAACTGTCAGAACCACAGAAAAGATGAGGTTGGAAGGGATCCCTGAAGATCATCTAGTCCAGCCTCCCTGCTCAGACCAGAATCTACTAAAGCAGATTGCCCAGGACTGTGTTCAGTTGGGTTTTGAATATCTCCAAGGATGGAGAGTTCACCACATCTCTGGGCAGCCTGTTTTAGTGCTCAACCACCTTCACAATAAAGTTGGGGTTTTATTCTTATGTTTAAATGGAATTACCTATATTTCAATTTGTGCCCATCTCATCTTGTCCTGTTACTCTCTGCCACTAAGAGTAGTCTGTTTCCCTGTTCTTCATTCTCACCCACCAGGTGTTTATCCTTGTGAGCCTTCTTAAGGCTAAATAATCCCAGCTCTCTCAACTTTCCTCATATGTCAAGTGCTCGAATCCCTTAATAATCTTAGTGGTCCTTTGCAGGACTCACTTCCGTGTCTCTCTTACACTGGTGAGCCCAAATCTAGACAGAGGACTCCAGATATGCGTCTCCAGTATCAAGCAGAGGGGAAGGATCCCCTTCCTCAATCTGCTGGTAATGCTTTTCCCGATGCAGCCCAGAATGCTGCTGGCCTTTGCGACAAAGGCAGATTGCTGGCTCATGCTCGACCTGCTGTCCACCATGACATTCCAGTAGAATGGCCCTATATCATACTTGCAGAGAAAATCTCAAAAATAATATGAGAACTTTCTGAAAGCCAAAATCTAGGAAGAAATACAAAATTACTGTGTTTGTTTTTTTGTTTTGTTTTGTTGGGTTTTGTTTGTTTTTATTATTATTATTATTGTTTTTTAATGATTTCATATATTATGAATCCCATTTCATGTTATCTCAAAGATCTGAGTTCATAATATTGTAACAGCAAATAATTTGTTAGACTGGTTAGACTGAATTCAGGTTTCCAGAAAGAGTTTCTCAACACTTCAAATCTAAAATTAGAAGATCTAGTCCTCACAACATAGAATAGAAAATTAAAATTTAGGTGTCTGTGATTTTAAAAATATAGGTAACATCTTCAATTCCCAATAAGCTATACCAGTTTTATTTGGCACGTTATTACTCTCATAATGAAGTTTTGCAGGTTCCATTACAGCCAATCTTGTAATTCACCTTTTTATGGTACTTTTCTTCGTATACACAAGAAGTATTTCTGCATAAATTGCTATGTGCTCAACATTTATTACTTTATTTAAAATGTAACTAACAAAATAAATGAAAAAAATTTTCATAGTTTTATCTGTGGGTTTCATGTAAGACTTTGAAGAAATGTTTTTATCCTTATATCAAATTATAATTTACTTTTTGAGGTAACAACTTTGAATGACAAGTACTTCCGTACACACCTAGAAGATAGTCTTTCACTGGGACGATCACTTGTGATTGAAGATATAGGTGAAGAGTTGGATCCAGTCCTTGATAATATATTAGAAAAGAATTTCATGAAATCTGGAACTTCTTTTAAGGTTAGTAATCACACAAAAGACCTGGAATAAGTAGTTAGCTTTGTGATGAATGATATTTTACCCTTTTATTTCAAACCTCTGCTGAATCAGGTGAACTTCGTATTCAGTAGTGTAGTGTGAAGAATCAAACTGAACTAATAAAATATAGAAGACAGAGCCTCTGATAAGTAGTAACTTCATGAGTCTAAAATTTAAGTTTAATTACTGAAGATTCCAAACTGCAACCAGTTTTGTTTATTCTGTTGAATGCTTACAATACTTTGTATTGATTTTCAAGCAATTTCACTTTACTCTCTTTAACAGAATTAATAGAATTGAAAAAAGCACTCTCTTCCTAGTGTGGATCACTGATTATAGCAACTACAGAATCTTTAATCTGTAATAGAGCTGTTTCCTGATGAAACAAGCCACAAAGTTTTATTAATAATATTAAGTATATTCTCAGCCTTGACAAATCATGAGTTTTTCTGACCTTCATTAGATAAAGAAATCACTCCTGAATTTTAAAAACAATCCCCTTCAAACATCCTGGAATAAAATGACGGCATATGCCATATATTTCCATATTTTTCTCAAATAATCTTAATTAACTGGATGGGATATGAGAGAGATGGTAGACCAGATTGTTAATGATAATGAAAATAAAATTATTTCTATTTTTTTGGAGTAGTTTCACTTTGAATGTCAGAGCAAGCAATACGCTTAAGAGAGTGGTTTGGTCCTACTCATTCTTAAACCAGGTATTTGTAGTGGCTTTGAAGTGTCATATGCAGTGATCAGATTTCCTTGTGTACATGCAACTGTCAAGTTGGACTGCTGATTTGGAATATTTTCTGTAAAAATTTCTGTGGAAAACTCTGAATAAATTTATAGTTGCCTTAGAAAGATTCTTTAAGGTCTGCTTAGTCCTAATAAATATAGAGTTAATTTTCAATAATTTATGTTCAATTTTTGGATCAATTAATTTATTTTTCCTAAACACAAGCGAACAGTGATTTCTCCAAAGGTCAGCAGTTTCTGCCATCTTAATTTGAGATGTGATTAGAGCACAAACCAAATGGTTCTGAAGCCATCAGTTAGAACTCACAGTGGAAGTAATCTTTGTATTTACCAGGAGGGGAATGCTGCTTCTATAATGTACCCTATCTGCTACTTTGGTCATCAGTTGTTATTTTCATGATGAATTCGAATTGCAAAATTAACTTCCTCTTTCTGGCATTTCAAGTAATGTAATTTTTTTCTGGTCAATATTACTGAGTCGAATACAGCTCATTTTTCTCTGCTTAATGCTATTCTAATTTACTCCACAGGTGAAAGTTGGTGATAAGGAAGTAGATGTTATGAGTTCATTTAGACTGTACATTACTACAAAGCTACCCAATCCTGCTTTCACACCTGAAATTAATGCAAAAACATCAATTATTGATTTTACTGTTACAATGAAAGGACTTGAGAATCAGTTACTGAGAAGAGTAATTATTACTGAAAAACAGGTAACCTTAACAGCACAAACAATAGTGATGTCTTTTTTTGTTTTTGTTTTTGGTTTTTTTTTTTAATTTAGCTGGTTTTAGTATGTAGGGGAAAAAAAAAATTGTTCAAATGGAAAAAAGGCATCAGCCATTTTCTAAAATTTTATACAGATTCAGTATAGAAATTTCCAAATAACAAAAATACAGCTTGAGGATCTTCTACATATGACTGTCAGCATGACACTAACAATTAAGCACAGCATTTAGCACTGATAAGTTATTTCATAAGATAGTGAAATACACTGATACACACTACTGAATACACTGAAATACACTGCATTTTTTTTGTTATTAAAAAAAAAAAAAAAGTATTATAAAACCATGGTTTAGCTACCTGAAGAAGTAAAATGCACATTTCATGACTGGATCCATCTCTTCACCTTTGTCTCCAATTGCATTTCATGAACCTGAAAAATCAGCAACTGAATTTTAAGTATGACTCACAGTTACAGTCTGTAAAGTGTCATGGCATTTTCTTGTTTTTTAATAATAGGAACTAGAGGCAGAACGAATTAAACTCATCGAAGATGTAACTTTTAATAAGAGGAAGATGAAAGAACTGGAAGACAGTCTTCTGTACAAACTAAGTGCAACCAGAGGTTCTGTATCAAAGTATTAAGCAGATTAGGCAGATTAAGCTGATTCACATTAAAATCTTTCCATATAGAAATGGATTTATCCATCCAAGATACAATAAGAGAACATCCAATGGTAGAAATTCAAAGTATAGTGATTTAGCATAGTATGAGGGGTTTGGTACTATAGCTTACCAGTACATACAACCCTAGACACTAAGTGTTTTTAACATCTGAACAAGATTTGTGAAGCACATCAATTTCTTGAGAGCTTTTGGCCCCTCAAATGAGATAATGATCATGGGCAAATCCTTAATCTATTGAAAATACAAAGCAAAATGGGCTAGCTTAAATGGTGTTGAAAGTCTTTTGCAGTATATTAGGAGGCTGCACATGGTCAATTACTATCTCTTTGGTGGAAAAAGAAGGTGATAACTTCCAGCAAATTAATCAGTAAGCACTTGAGATGCAATGAATACTATTGTGTGACCATTGCTTCTAGGACCCTACATCTCTTTGACTTTGAGTGTACCAATCAACAAACTTTAAAATAATTGAAGTACTGTGTATGAATATGTATGTTGTGTGCATAAGAAAGCTGACTTCTCTAGTACATGCTGCAAAGCTCTTTGGTATAGATACATTCATATTGACATAGGTTGAATGCATTTGTTTAGCATGTCGAATATACAACTAATTTTTAGTATTACATATCCTGTTTGGTGTCCATTTTAAAAGCTTTCTGCAATTCAGTAGATCATTTCCATTTGTTATAAATAATTCTGGTAATTTGGCCTTTTGGTTTTACATATATGAATTGAAAAAAAATGTTATAAAAATGTCCTAAACATCCATTATTTTACTTTTTAGGTTCACTAGTAGATGATGAATCCTTGATTGGTGTTCTGCAAACAACTAAGCAAACGGCTGCTGAAGTAGCTGAAAAGTTGTCTGTGGCAGCAGAAACTGAAGTGAAGATTAACACTGCTCAGGAGGAATATCGACCGGCTGCTACACGTGGAAGCATTCTTTATTTTCTTATTACAGAAATGAGCATGGTCAATAATATGTATCAAACTTCATTGGCTCAGTTCTTGAAGTTATTTGATCAATCCATGGCCAAGTAGGAATACACAGATTTTTCTACTATTCAGATGTTTGTCTTTACAATGTATATGCTGTTAGTAACATGCTTTCTTTGTGCTTTGTTTTCATGATTCAGATCAAAGAAGTCTCCTTTACCTCAGAAAAGAATCTCAAATATTATTGAGTATCTTACCTTTGAAATTCACTCATATTCTGTTAGAGGCTTGCATGAAAACCACAAATTCCTCTTTACCCTCCTGCTGACATTAAAAATTGATCTTGAGAGAGGACATGTGGAAAACAGAGAGTTCCATGCACTTATTAGAGGTAAGTTTCAAAAATTGTGTTATTATATGTAGAGCTAAATTCAACTTTTTAAACTTTTATATACCATTTCAAGGTATGGCTTTTTTGGCTGCATGGTTTCTAGCAATAATTCTGTGGGAACCGCCTCTGTCCATATCCATGCTGTGGTCCAGTGAAGTGAGATGCAGTTCCCCACCTCAGTTCTACCTCCGCCATTTATGCAGCCTGTGTTCTGTCCTGAGATCAAGATAGTTCTGCTTCTATCCATCAATTGGTTTAGTACTTGTATATTTGTGTATTATATTCGTATCATTTTTATAAATTAGATGACATATTGCTCCTTTGCTTCTCTGCTTTGATGGAACTGAATAAAGCTATCTTCTAAGTTGCCAGAACAGCTACACGTAAAGTCCAGGAGGTGCTACAGTCTTTTATCAGTTTCAGTGTGAGCTTTCTCTGACTTTTGCCAGCCAGCTAACACAGACTTTTAGAGAACGTAATGTGTTTCTGTGTCCCAGTTGGCCAGGTCTGCCTCCTCTGTACTCTGAATTTGTCCCTCTGCTAAAAAATGTGATCAGGATTGCTTATGCAGAGGTCTATATAAATCATGTTTTATTTTTACAGTGTTCAGATGAATCTTGCAGAGATATAATGTCAAAGTAGTGAACCTGGATTTGAAGATCATTATCTTCCTTTAATGATTAAAATGGATACAAACCAGAATTAAACTCACTTTCTGTTTTGCTTTCCAGTTTGTCGGAATGGTTTTATCCTTTGAGAACGGTATCCAGCTACCAGTTTACCACTGATGTAAGGCAGGGCATGCTTAGAAATGATTTCAAAATTAACTGTCTGCTTTAGTAAGATTTGACAAGGAACCGTATTTCTTGGCTTCTCAGCTCATGGATTTTTTTTTTTTTTTGCCAGAGGAATATAAACCTTCAGCATCTGAAGCAGAAAGCAGTCACTTACCCCTTTTTAACTCATGAAAATATGTAATAAAATACAGGAGTACTTTTAGCAATTTTTGCCTAGAACATATGGTTGCAGTTTCCTGCCTACCTTTACCACAGTTGATTTGGTAGTGAGAAATTCTTCTGGTGTATAAAATGACTCCAAAGTCACAATAGATTTTCTGTAATAATTCACATGATATTAAATAAGATTAGGAAGTAGGCAGATACCTAGCCAAATTGTCCTGGACTCTTAGGTATCTTCTGCAATTAATGAATTGTTCAATTTTCTTCCTTGAATGAGCAGTTCTTGGTGCAAAATGAATGCCATGTTACCAAACAACATTGGGCAGCTGAAGAAAGGATTTATTTGAAAAATAAATCTCTCTTCCTCTTTATTTTCCATTTCCAGCAGAGCTTTCGTGGCTTATCATCAGCCATATTATCAGGGGATGTCTCAGTGAAATAAGCATTGCTATTTGAAATGAAAAAGTCTCTACAGCTCATTATTCAGCTAGTCTCAGGAAATTATCAACTCTAAATCTTTCCTTCTGCTAAAGTACATAAATTGAATTTCATTCTATTTACTGTATTCCATTAAAGCCAAACACTAGGCCCTTCCTGAATATTTTAATGATACAACTTGGAGGTGACCATAAATCAGCAAAACAGAGAAAGCAGGTCCCCAAGTTATAGGAAAATAGCCTCCCATGATGGTGGCATAGAATTTTTATTAAAAACATAGAAAGAAACAAAATCCAAAAGATAGGAGAAAATCTAAGAAGTTAATTGACAGTTTTGTAGGTATCTTGACACTTAGGTAGGCTGTGTCCTTTACCAGTAGAAAGTGAGGGACTGGCACAAGTGAAGAATATGATCTTCTCTAGCAGAAAATATATTTTACTAAGAAGCTCCGTAAATATTAGAGAGCATGTTACAGAGGAATTGCAAAACATCCTCAGCTTTGTTGACTTAAACAAAAGCCTGAAATATTGTCAGCTATGCTATTTTGTGGACAATTAGTGATTAGATCTGAAAATTAAGAAAAGTCTTTTTGGCTAACGTGATAGTGATTTTTTTGCAGAATTAAGTAATTTGCAAAAATATTCCTGTTGACCTATTGAATTAAATCTGTGAAACATGATTCTGGAACAGGGTATAATTGTGTAATAAAACTGTTAATAACTGATTACAGATTTGTGTAAACACTTTTTGTTATCTTCTCTTTGATATGTGTTATTTCGGTTTGCAGAGACTAAGAGAAAATTCTGGGATCCATACGTGGATCCCAGGCAGTTATTTCAAACCATATATCCTAATGTCAAAGACATAAGTGGATGCTTCAAGGAAACTTGAACAGGTAGATATGGAAAATACAGGCAAATCAGTATTTGCACCCCAGGTTTCATGAAGCAGCCCTTTCTGTGTGGTTATTGAATCTTGTCACCCCTGGAGCCAAAGGAGGGAGAAAAAGCACAACAGCAAGAAAACTTTGTAATAAAAGCAAATGAAGCAGCTCTACATTTTTGCATGACAAATAATTTGGATTTGTACATGGGAACTACTTCACTTTCTTGAACAAGAGTCTGCCCTTTAATTGGTCCTTCAGTAGTTCATGAAAGCATTCAAATCATATATTTATCCTATCAAATTCTGTTTCTTGATTATATCTAACTCTATCCATATGTGGAGGAAAGCATTGCAGAAATTCTTCTAGATGCTGGATCTTTTCACATATGCTTATGAATGGCAAAATGAAAACTAATAGAAGAATAGACTTTTTCAGGTATTGCATATTTAACTCATTAACATAACAAATGACTAACCTAAGAATTTAGCAGGACTTAACAAAAGATTAGGTATGTATATTAATAGCAAGAATATCAAGTATTGCGATGATAAACACATTATTTAGACTTTTTTAGTTCTCATTCTTCATTGACTAAGTCTGCCTGAAAAACTTAAGGTTTAAAAATTTCCCCAAAAGCAAAAACTTCCCTAAAATCTGTTTACTGCCCACTCATTGAAACTTTTACTATCTTTTGATATTAATTGTTCCCATTGACATACTAATGTCCAGATTCAGTAAGGGAATTCTTGTGTTTCTACTTAAGGATATTCAGGTAGCTAGGAAAATATTTAGTCTTTCTGAATTATGTGTTTATTCTTTCAAAAGAAGCAGAGCTGCTGTTTCCTGAAAATCATCACTGATAATGTAAATATAATTCTTACATTCTGTAAGCCTGCAGGAAAACATCTCAAGAAAGTAAATCTATAATGTAAGCAGAAAAGACTTCAGGAAAATCAGAAGGAATTTGTTGCATTATAGCATTTGCAGCACCATAAACTATTTCTTATAATGTGTCAGAACTTTAAAGTAAATATTAATTCTTTAACTGCATCAAAAATACCATATATAGTGTCATCCCAGTAATTTAATACATAACAATATTTGTACTTTATATGAGAAATTAATACTCTAATCTCTTTTTGACTCCAATGATATTTGTCTTCTATTTATTCATTCATGATTCATTTTCTCTAGATCACATTCATGAAGAATTTCAGGATGAGGTGGGTGCAGATTAAGATATCTGTTTCAAAGCCTCTTGGTATTCTGTGGAATAATTAGACACAGTTTCTAAAAGTAGTACTATATTAATTGAAAAGGAACTACATATTTATATATGTAGTTTTTGGTAAGCATGTATAATTTGAAAATACTGAAATAATTACATCTCATATATATACACTATGTATACACGCACGTACAAGCTGATGTGCATAAAAGTGCTTTAAAATAATAATTGTTATTATTCCAAGGTGATTTTTCAGTCTGTTTGTAACAACCTGGTGAAATTCATTGTACCATTGACCTAAATAAATAAATTATCTTAGTTCTGGAGACCACTGGAACCAACACCCTCTAGTTTTCCCAAGAAGTGGCACTAATTAATTTGTAGAGGACTGGAGAAGAGGCAACTACAAGAAGAAAATTACTATAAAAAGTTAATTGTGATAATGAGTTAAAAGTTAGTCTGTTTAGAATTGGATTGCAGTTTTATCCCGCAGGTGTTCCTTTGTATTTCCTCTTCAACTGCATATCAGAAGATGTGAAAAGTGTATCATCTACTGGCTATCTGGCCTCATCTATGCTATCTAAAATGATTAGTGCTTGTTATGCTGGTCTAGGATTGATTGATTCCATCAGTCCAGAGTCTTTCTTCTCTTGTTGTGGTTAGGTTTTATTTCCAATGATCCCAGGAGAATACTTTGCTACCATGTATAGCACTCTTTAACTACATATTACAACTATGCATTTCATTAGAGAAGAGGTAGAAGTTTGCAGCTGAGAAAATAAGACTTTCTTTTCAATTTATTTTCTTTTTAGGAATAATGGGATAAAATACAGACTTTCTAAGGGAAGGTCTTCAAGGAATATTTTTATCTTTCAGATAAATACAAAATTATCATTACTGTATTATCAGTATCAAATGAAAAGAGACTATTAAAGAATTTCTGATACTTCAAATATAATCAGTGTCATTATATAAACTTAAACTATATGGAGCACATGATCTAATATGAGAACCAGAGACAACTGGGCTTGTTCAGCTTGGTGAACATAATGTTTAGGGGAGACCCAATAGTAGCCTTCGTTGGAAGGCTATGAAAATCCTTAAGACAGACCCTTCCTCTTCACAGTGGTGCACAATAGGAAGATAACAGAAAACAGAAATAAACTGGAAAAAAAGAGACGTTCAGAGTGGATGTAAGGGGAATTTTTTTCATTATGAGGACAGACAAAAATTAGAACACATTGTCAGAAAGGTTGTACAGTCTCCATCCTTGGAGATTTTCAAGACCAGACAGGGTAAAGACCGGATTTTATCTCATAGATGACCCTACTTTGAACAGGTTGGCCTAGAGGCTTCCTGAGGTCCCTTCTAAACTCAATTAACCTATGATCTTATGAAGTAAATGCTAAGTAAATAAAAGTGCAATGAGTACCCCAGTGAAAATTACATTGCCCAGAAAACATAACTTAAAAAGAAATATCAAATATATCTTGACCCCTGTAATGTCATGTGTATTTCATCAGAATGTTTTTATCTACAGGAGGTGCAGCACTCGATTTACAGGCTTGCCCACCCAAACCATTCCGCTGGATTCTTGACATGATGTGGCTAAACCTAGTGGAATTGAGCAAACTTCCCCAGTTTGCAGAAATTTTGAATCAGGTGGTATCTACTAATTATCTTTTTAATGTTAATAACAAATTTCCCAATCATAATTGTACTCCCTTATTTTACATCTGAATTCACAAGATATGTAGTTAAGAACAAGGCCAGAGGGCCTACAGAATGAAGGCATAGAAATGAACAATTAGGTAGCATGCATGGGGGGTATATTTATTTGCTCTATTTTTTTTTTTATCTGCTTTATTGTATTTTGTATTATAGTCATTAAGAGAACAGGGGCAAAGAACTAGTAAAAAAGAAAGTCAGTGAAAGAGAGAGATATACGGAGAAAGGATAAAAAAAAAAATAGAGGTATCAAAAAAGCTCAGAAAGTTAATCTATGAGTGTCACATTTTAAGTTACAGTGTTTTATGTCTTGAGTCTGACAGATTTTTACAAGTAAATTGTTTGCTGCTTGTTTTTAAATACTTATTTACATTCCAAGGTTAATATGTTATTCGGATATGATGAGCTAGCTATAAGAATACTATTTATTTTATTGAGACATGCATGAACTGACGTGCACATTACCTTGTAACATATTTATCAGTTATTTTCTTTACTTTGGTAAATATATATATATATACATGTTTTTGTAGGTTTTTTTAGTGTAGCTAAAACACTTCTTAAGCATTTCTCTTTCTGTGCTTCCTAAGCACACCTTTTTAATTAGGCTGATAGCCAGGACACTTTGGTTCTTCTTGCTGTTGCAGCATTGGTCAGCCAAGTCCATTTTGTGATGGTATTTAGTGCCCTGAAGGGTAGCAGACATCTTATCTAAATGGTGTACTGGTTCTGTTTCCTGGCTGTTTCCCAACTCTGTGTCGAGGCAAGATCTGCATAAAATACCAGCTCATTTCCTTCAGATTTTGCTTTCTGGAGGTATCAGAACAGGATACTGAAATAGGAGAAGTTGGAGGAATTCTAGTTAGGTCTTTGTTCTAGGTTATTAGAACACCAGAACCCAAAATGCATGCCACTGTACACTTGCTAACATTATTTAAATTTAGCCACGTGGTTATGACTTATGTATTTTCGTTTTAATTTGTAGATTGTAATGGTTCTGTTATAGGATTTTTCTAGAATTGGTGCAAACAAAATATTACACTCCAAAATACTTAGGCAAGCATATTACCCTAAAAGGCCTCTTTTTAAACTAATCTTTTCACACTAACTTAAAATTGTCATATATTTACAAGTTGAAAAATGACAATTTGGTGATTTTAATAAAATATAGAGATGGAATGTGGGAGGGTGCCAACTAGGATATATTAAAAAAAAAAAAAAGTGAATATGGAGATTTTTAATAATTCTTTGCATCTATTAGATATGCTGTTCTATTTGGCTCATCATATTAAATACAACTTTATCATTATTCATTTATATACAAACAGGTAATTGTTTAAGGTAAGAAAAAAAAGCTTGAAAATGGTATGTCCAGATCTCAAGAGGTTGCCTGAGTTTTTCTTCTTGTTTTTCTTCTGACAGTTACAGATTTTTTTTCTCCACTAAAAATTAAGCCCTCCAGTCCCAGATGCCTAATTTAAATTAATAAAGTCATATTCCTATATATGTCCTATTCCTATGTATGTATTTAAATGTCTTTATATGTCTATAGGAATATTCCTATATATTCTATACAACATTTGGATGACTCTGTTCCTTTTCACACTGTTACTATTTACAACAGTTGTTGAATGAGAGATGGTACAAAGAAATATGTTATGAAAGCTTAATGATTTTACTGAGTTAACTAAAGTCCCTTTAGCTCAGTAACCTATCTCTGGCTGTGGCCTAGCTTTGAGAAGGTACCTCCTCTGAATACTCTCCTAGCATGTGCTCAGGTTGATGTCAGTTAATGTAGAACTGAGCTATTTGTTTATAAAATATTTTTTTTTCCTCAAACTTGGATGATAGTTCAGAAGCGGACATTTGGTGTTTATGAATGTCTCCGAATAAGTTTCATTACAGGAAATATGTGGCTGGAAGAGGTCCCTGAATGTTAATTTCTCACTCCTTTCCCAGTGCATTCTTGGTCTAGGTTGTTCTGAAACTGCTTCTATTTGAAACCAAGTCAGTCCACTGGACAGAGCTCTTTGGTTTATAACAGGCATATAGAACTGTATTTCAAAGCAGGTGGTATCAGTCTGTTCCTTGTTCTCTTTGCAGTGATAGTGCAGTAGCTGACTCTTCTCAGTCACTGCAGTAAAGGCTCAGCGGCATAGCAATTTTCACAATGTCCACCAGTATCCCTTGTCCTATTAGATCATGGGTTCTAAGAAGTGCCTAAATAATGATCATATTTGTGGTCAGATTTCTTCTTTCTCAAGTCAAAAGCTTACTAGAGACTGCTATTTTTAATTTCTGATTCTTTGGCTGGCTGGACTCTACTGGGACAGAATTTCCCATTCCTCTTGGTACTTTGTGATCGGAAGAAATAAATTAATCACAATATGTTCCTCTTTTAGTATAGAATCCTTCTGCTAGTTTTTGATTTTTCTTAAGTAGCTGCATGTGTTTGGGAGGGGAATCCATGGACAAGTGATTAGCTTAAGAGCTTGCATCTTAATACTTAAATTTCTATTTGTAATATCTTAACAGCAATTCACATGGCGTATGTCTTAAATGTTATATATTCTTAATGCTACTTGTAATATATCCTAATATATTAACAGACTCTCATCAGGATATACATTTACAAGGGGATTTTACTACAGCTGAAATATATTTATATGCGTGTTATTGTAATCAATTTAGATAGCCCATAATGAAAAAGAATGGAAAAGTTGGTTTGATAAAGATGCTCCCGAGGAAGAAATTATACCTGATGGATATAATGATTCACTTGATACCTTTCGCAAGCTTTTACTCATCAGGTGAGCATCTTCAGAAATTTGGGAAGTAACATACATGATTGCATCACGTGTCTCAGTCTATTGGTATGCTATTATCATAATAGCGTAATTTATATTAATTTCTGGATGACATGAAGTATTATTTAATTCACTCACATGACACATGATTTAATTCACTCACTTTAGAGCTATTCTCTGAAGAGTCTAAAAAACTTATTTCTAGAAAATATTTTCTATAGCTGTGCTTTATGTCACAACAAATGGAAACTGGGAGCCACATTACAACCTTCTCCAAAAAGCCACTGAAAGAGTAGAATCATTCACATAATTTAAAATTTTTTTTCATTTCTTTTAAAATGAACTATTTTAAATAACTTTAAGTAATTAAAAAAAAAGAAAAAAAGATTTATGAAAACACAAAGCAGGTATTCAAAAGCCCCATGTGAAAAGTGTGCTGTAAATTATTCTATTGCATCAACTAGGGTCTCTGTGGCAGGGTTTGGGATATGGATTTTCCCAAAGCAGCATTCAGCTGCCTTATGCATGAGATCATATCTTCCTATGTTCATCATATACTTTCCAAGTGCTGCAACAAATAAATCAGAGACACTACAAAAAAAACAACAGCATTCATTACTTAGACCATGATTTTTCTTTGGAGCAGATTCAACCTATGCAGTAAAAAAGGCCAGAATATGACAGAAGAAGTTCTATATTGTTATATGCTATACACTCTGAAGGGGGAGGAGAGCATCTAAGTTTTAAACATTTAAATAATAAGTCTATAAATTGAAGATTTGCAAAGTCATATCTTCTAGCCAAAAGTAGTTGTTTGTTGTTTGTTTTTTTTTTTTTCTCCATGGGAAAAATAAAGACATATCCCCAACACAAATTCAATCCAGTTCAAGAGAGCTGAGTCTGTACCCTAAAAGACCAACAGATCCAATGAAATATCTGCAAAATTTTATTAAAGAACAAGAACAGTCTTACATTTCCCTACTTGTGTTCTCAGACACAAAAGCTCTATTTAAAATTAAGAATGCCCTAACCTGATGAAAGTAACAGAACAGAAAATTCTAGTGCAAATAATTTACTTAAGGCAAAATTGTAAGCAACTGAAAAGTATTGAACAGTCATAAGCAGAGGGAAGACTACCAGCTCTATTACTATATCTGTAAACACAAACTTGCAAACGTATATATGAATGTGTGTATATATATGCATATTATGAAGAAAAAAATCTCTATTTGATGAAAGTGGAATTTCTAATTTAAGTCTGGTCTTTGCAACAGGAAGAGTCAGTGAATTTGTACATTGGTATATATTTTAATTTCTAGGTCTTGGTGTCCAGACCGAACACTTTCCCAAGCCAGGAAATACATTGCAAATTCCTTGGATGAGAAATATACAGAACCAGTCATTTTGAATTTAGAAAAAACTTGGGAAGAAAGTGACACACGAACACCTCTCATCTGTTTCTTGTCTATGGGATCTGACCCAACTATTCAGATTGATTCCTTGGCTAGGAAGCTGAAATTGGGTATGAAAGTAATTTTTCATAGTCATGTGTTAAGATACAGAAGGGTAATATAAGTAATTTAAGAGATTTTTTTTTTTCTGAAAAGTACTTCTTAAATTCTGTTGCACTATTGTTTCTTTCTGAACCACCATCTTAGAGATAAAATAATATTTTAAGTAAAAGATGGTATGCTGAGAATCATTCTGTGTGCAGATGGACAGTAAAGTTTTCAGGGTTTTTTTTATAAATTGTTATCCTCCCCAGTGATTATATTTTTTTAATCCCTGTCTGTAAAACAATATTTACTTTTTTTTTTTTTTTTTTTTTTTTTTAATTCTGGCATGGTGACAATACTGTTTTCTTGTTTCAACTCTTTACTGCAGGCAATGTAAGAATCAGGAATCCACTTACAAGATTATTTTATAATAAAAAATACTCACAAGATCTGCATTCATATAATCTGGACTTCATGTCTACATTATATGGGAATGTTGAAAAACTGTGCATACAAACTGAGCTAGAAGTAGATACGTTTATTCACAATATTAGTCACATTAGTATATTCACAAATGCAATTATGTATTGTGCCCATTTGTGTGGCCTCATTATCTACACTTAAAGAAATATCTGTGTTCATATTTCAGATACTGTGGCTTACTTCATTAAAATTTGGCACAAATTCCCATTGATAATAATAATGTTAGTCACAGTCTTTCACTTCTACAAACACCATAAATATTGTAGATGCATATATGAATGTTATTTTACAAAGTTTCAATGTTTAGAAAATTTATACATAGTAGCATATGATGGTGAAGGGATTCTACTTTCAAAATTATATATTTTTGCATAAAAATGTACTTAGTTGTGGTGCATTTATATCATTGATTTTTTAGACTGAATTGAAATTCTTACTTTTTCTCAAGAATGTAAGTTCATTAATCATATATTGTCAAATATGTTCTAGAATGTAGGACCATCTCTATGGGTCAAGGACAAGAAGTTCATGCACGCAAATTAATACAGACATCAATGCAACAGGTGGGGAAAAAATCACTGCAATATAAGTTGATTGTCTGTTTTACACCTCTCTTACATTTTCACCTTACTATCAGGCATATCTCAGGGTAAACAAGTGTCCTTGAGTGCCTGACCTTAAAAACATTCTCCTGTGGGATGTGCATGTAGCAGTGGAGTCCAAGTCAATACTTCCTTCTAGCAGCAGTGATATTGAACAGCTTTTCAAAGGGAGCACATTCCCTTCTTATCACTATGCTGTTCACCAACAATGAAAGGACATAGTGTCCTGGTTCTATCCTGAAGGACTTGCAGATCCCACCTCTTTATTTTTTTCCCCTCCCCTATGAGAGCTACCTAGACGTCGCATAGTTTCTATTAGTTAAAACAGTGAGTGCACACATAGCTTAAAGTTATCGATACAGAAGGTGTGCTGGCTCCTGACACCACCTCACATTTTTGTCACATCTGTGCTATTGAGAGGGCCTCTTGCGCACCAGCGATTGTTTTTGGTTCATTGTTTATTTAATTGCCAATCATTTTGGCTTTGAGTCCCCAGGATGTCTAAGAATTTCCAAAACAGTATTTACAAATTTTTCTCTTAAATATTGTAGTGTATTTTTTTTATGGCAGATGATATTCTTAAACAGTAAAAACATGAGAAGTCTAAGTAGCAGCTACAAAAAGATGGTAACTGAAACCTCAAATACAATATAAAAGTTAAAGTGTAAAGGCAGCACAGTCTGGTCAGCTGGACACTTCAAAGTGTTGTGGACACTGTTGCAAATGAAGACAAATAGACACAGTTGCCTGTAATCTCAAAATACTGGGATTTAATGTTATACCAGTATTCTGAAGTCCTATAATATCTCCATTAATAGAGAGCAGAAGACTACAAGAACTATATTGATAAATGAAACATATTTTTCACATGACCATAACCGACAGTTAGTTCTTACTGAACTAGGAGTACAGCACTGCTTGTAATAAAGGAATCTGAACTGACTTGTGTTCAGTAAAGGTTTTGGTTGGTATCATATTACCTATTTATTAACCAGTATATGCTTTCATACCTACAGTGGAAGTATTCATCAGATGCTAGATAAAAAGTTAAAGATCAATTCATTATGACATTTAAAACTTAAGTCCTCAGAATACATGGCAACCAGTAGATTCTCTGGATCTCTGTCCTCACCTGTTAGGGTACAGGAAGCAGAAATGGTGAAGATGAGATCACAATGCAGAACACTGCAAGAACAAATGTACTTTTGAGATTGTTGCAGATTCACGATCAAGATAATTTCAAATTTCCAACTGAACTAAACATTTCTTTTGTCACTTTATTCCCTTATGTTTAATCATAATGAGATGAGGAAATGCTTCTTTAGGCTTCTGCAAAGTCCTGTCCTCTTAATCTGATAGACTGAAGTGCTTCAGAACCTTTCCAGGACTTTCTGTCTTTCATGCAGAAAAAAATAAAAGGTCAGGCAGTATCAGCTCAGAGAATTCCAAGTGTATTTTAAAATCATAGAATAATTTGTGTTGAAAAAGAGCTTTAAAGGTCATCTAGTACAACCCCTCCCTGCAATAAGCAGGGACATCTTCAACTAGATCATTGCCTACTATTGGTGAGATACCTTCATCTGAGGCAAAAAACCCCAGACACTCTTGACAGATGATATTTATTCATCTGACCATAGTACAGTCTGCCTCATTTGTGTTTTTCTATTATGGACATATGTAATACTTGTATATGGCCTTTAATGCACACTTTCTAGACATTATTATATAATCCAAGATTCTCTAGCTAATGCAGCCTTGGTTATGGAAGTTCTCTATATTGTGTCCTAGTAACCTCTCAAGTCCTAACAAATGTGACACCAGTACTGGAATATAAATGTATACCACTTTGGAAAAAGAGAAAAAAAATAAATCTCTTTATAGCAGATAGAATTTCTTATGATCTGCAAATGCACACATACTTCTCTTGCACTTCTCTGTGTTTGAATGCCTAGAATGGTCATCATCAACTTCCAGTTGATTGGTATGGTGAAAACTGGAGCATCCCTGCCTTTTTTTTGCTCTCAATTAAAAGCACAAGGATGCTCAAAACAGCACTCCAGTAGAGCTACTAATAACAATTTCTGAACTAAATGCTGTGGTAGTGTACACATTTTATGGAGGGAGGGATATGTGAACATTAGATTTGAAAGAACAAAACAGAATTAGTGAATATGAACACAAATATCTGGGTTTTTTCCTACCTCTGGCCAAGGATATATAATATGATTAAAACTGCTGTGCTGTGTTGCAGGTAGGTAGATAATTTTCAAAAACTAAGCCTGATTCATGTGGAAATGTGACAAATTGGTTAAATATCTTGCTCAAAAAAGTGGATCCTCATAAAAGAAGGAAGAAGAACTCCTTCATTTAATGTTGTTTGTTTTGTTGTGTTTTGTTTTTTAATATCCATCAGTTCACCATAAATATTTCAATTACATTTTGTCAGCGAATGTTATTTATTTATTTTTAAATGGGCTAAAACAAAATTATCAAAATGAAATTACAAGCTGTAATGAAATCCACACATCACTGTTTAGAACTGATTAAATAATGTTCCGTTTTAATAGCAGGCTTCTGATTCATCAGGCTTCTAAAGTGATGCTACAAAAACTGATTGAATTTAAATTCATAAGCAGAAGTACAGAGAGATAATAATCAAAATAGAGCTTTCAGGCAATTTGAGAGTTGAATAAGATCAAAATTAATATGCGGAGGTTGAATTCAATGCAAATGCATTTATTACAGATAAACTAATTGCAGTTGAAAAGTTTTAGAATCTTGTTATTACCTCTTTACACTTACTTTAAATTATGTTATTAACAAATAAGTTTTTAAAAAGATATATTTCTTAGATTTCAGCTATTACTTTTCCACTCACATTATTCTGGATGTAATGGCAGGATTGCTTATCACTGGTATTTTGCTGGGAGAGGACAGGAATTACTTCTTTTTGCCACTAGGTAGCACTGATACTTTACTTAGAATATTGGTTCTGGTTATGTTATTTTCATTGTGAACAATAGGATGTGGAAATAACTTTGGCTTAACTTTTCCTATTTGCTTTAACTGTAGCAATATCATATCAAATCAAATGATAATACATATTTAGGAACAGACCAAAAGTCAAAAAACTCAAAAAAAAAAAAAAAAGTGGATGCAAGACCAAATTTGATTCTAATATAGACAGTTGGTTTTAGCATTATAAATAACTTGTTCTAAATCTTATATAATAGTCAATATTCTTATTTAGGGAGGCTGGGTGTTACTTCAGAATTGTCATCTTGGACTGGATTTCATGGACGAACTACTGGAGACACTTCTTACTGCTGAAATACAGAATGAGACATTTCGAATTTGGCTAACTACTGAGCCACATCTTAAATTCCCAATTGCGCTGCTACAGGTTTGTTCAAGCACTTAATTCAGGTACCTCATATCATCAAAATTACTAAATTAAATGTGTAAATGGAAATTAAATAAATGGGAAGAAAAACAAAACAAAAAAACAAAAACCCAGCACAAACCCAAGAGGAAATTAACTTGCATTACAATGCAAATATCACTTTAAACAGGAAAGTTATTTACCAATAACTGGAAGTTCTCAAAGATGCATTATGTATATGTGAGTTCACACTAATTCTGTACACAGAAACACTTTAATCAAAACTATCAGGCTTTACCGGTATCCCTTTTTGCAAAACCAGACGCTTTGTGAACAGAGTAATGCCCGCAACTGCTCTTAGACTCTTCCAGATTTCCTTATCTGAAATAAAGGATAAAGGAGACAGAACACACATGAACAGCACATCTCAAAGAACATTATCTACCAAGAAGTAACCTGTTTTTTCTTTGGATAAACTATAAATGGTTGTTCTGTAGATCTCAGGGAGACATGTTTCATCAGTACCAGGAAAATTGCCTAAACTCTTATAAAATGCATTTATGTCATTTATGATAGTTCCTAGCACTCTCACAGCAGGTCATAATGCTAGTTAATGTCTAGGGTAATAGCTGTATGTTGACACCTTTGTTCATAGACCCCTTTCTTCTTAAAAACAGTGGGAGTCTCCTTAGTGTCTCATTCTCTCTAAATAAAAATAGGTATCATACCTGATATCTAAGATGTGAAGAAGGGCAAGGGTTCCTTTCTCGAATGAATCCTGGAGACAACCTCAGTATGGATCTACATTCTCTTGTATCCTCTCATCATAAAATTAAATCATTCTGCATCTTCAAGGGATTTATGAATATTGAGGTATATAAACCTACTGTTTGCCAAAAGTGAGAGTAGAGAACTGAGAGAGTTGCCAGATAAATCTTCTCTGCATTTATTTCAAATGTTTCACATGTGATTTCCTAGTCTATAGTGTCAAGTTACTTGCTAAAATACTAACATTTGCAGGGATTCCAGAAAACTAATAACTGACGAACCAAAGATCAGCTCCTTGTCAGAAGAAAGGAGAGAATATTTTTTTAATATACATATATACGGAGCATTAATGGAAAACTGAGCAAAATATACTTTGAAATGTGCAAAGACTCGTTAGCAAGTGTTTCCATTCACTCCCAACATTCTAATGTGTTCATGTGCAGATAGGTCCTTGCAGAAGGCTTGTCTCTGAGACAGCTTGCCCTGACAATGCAGCCCAGAAATAAGTTTGTGAAACTGAAGTTGAAAAGCCATTCCTTAAAAATAATTGAAGTTCATTACCACAAATATGGAGTTAGTAAAACTGCCAGGTGAAGTACATGTTCATGAGTGTCTTCCATTAAGTGTCTCTCAGAAGTAGAAGCAGTTCACAGCTGTGCTTGCATTCAGCCCATTGGCAGCCTGGCGTTTACTAGCTTTTCAATGCATGCTACCGTGTTGCCCAAGCCAGGCAGACAAGTACTTACTTACTGTTGGAGTAGAAAAATACTTAGTTTTTGTTTGGGTTCTTCCAGCATTTGAAAGTGTCTCAAGGAATAGAGATTCTGGTAAGGCCAGTTTGTGTCTGAATTAACAGATTCAATTGTTCCCCATGGACACTCTCCAGCACTGGAATGCAGTAGTCTGTAGGGGTGAGTACTTCTCTGACGTGAAAACCTGTGCTAACTAGCACTCTTCCAAATAATTTTCAGGAATGGTTTGACAGTTAAAATTTTGTAGCAACTATTCCCATTAAGCAGTTTGCATGAAACTAAGGGGCTGTGTTCTAAGGAGCTGTGGCAGTTTACTACCACAAATGCGGATTACATGCCTGCTGACCAGAGTGCCCTGGAACACTCTCAGGTGAATCTAATTTACCACTGCAAGACATAGCAAGAGTCCAGAATAGACACTGTGAACACAAAGACCTGACCTGAGGAGATGTAAGATTTCTTTGTATTTACTGTGAAGTCCTGGGACCAGAAATACAACAGAGGTCTTGTCATCTACTCTGAATAGTTCTCTTCCACCATTTAGTCATTGAATTAGGGATAGAGCACCATATGATGCTTTCTGAAAAGCATGGCAACTGCTTCCAGGTTGTTGATGAAAATTCTTAGATCCATGGACAAGTGTCAGTGATGGTTCTGACCAACAGAAACTGAAGGTCTGCATGCAAAATCTTTTCTGGCCTAATCTAGTATGTACTCCTTTTATGCAGTTTATAGTAAAACTACGTATGAACTTTGTATTACAATGCTTCAGCCATTTACATTTTATTTATAACTAATGGTTGTGACATTTTCATATGTTAATGGTTTTATTTCAGTAAACAAATAAAATTTCTTTACCTTTTTCACATGACAGATTTCTATAAAGTTCACAAATGAACCTCCCCAAGGTATACGTGCCGGATTGAAAAGAACATTTTCTGGAATTAATCAAGATCTGTTAGATGTTAGCAATGTGCCTATGTGGAAACCTTTGCTTTACACTGTAGCTTTCCTGCATTCTACTGTTCAGGTATTTCTTACAAGGTTTGCAGTTTTATAATATATGGAGTCACTTTAACAGATGTTCCTGAAAATACACATTCTGGTATTTGTTGTAGCATCATGTTGCAGGACTAAAGCTTTAATTTCTATAATCTATATTTCAAGGTTCCTTATTCTCTTAATTGTTTTATAAATTTTACACAATTTTCATACTATGAGCATCTAGAATGAGGTTTTTTTCTCATCTAACTTTAGTTGAGCAAAAGTGAGTGGTTTGATGTAAAGGAAAAAGCTCTCTTGGTTGTCAGTAGAAATAGATAAGCACCCCAAAAAAGAAAATCAGCTTATCTGTTTTAGCTGGCTCCCTATAAAAGAGTGAATAATTTTCTAAAGATATATCACTCTTTCTGTCCATTGATTTTAAAGGCAATCTAGATACCTAGCTTAGAGTAACTGTCTACTTTCTAGATGGCCAAAATTAAA
This sequence comes from Tyto alba, assembly GCF_018691265.1. Taxonomy (NCBI): domain Eukaryota; kingdom Metazoa; phylum Chordata; class Aves; order Strigiformes; family Tytonidae; genus Tyto; species Tyto alba. The sequence goes on along the minus strand of NW_024881278.1, from coordinate 28,108,251 downwards.
TTAAATTCTATCACTTAGTGTCTTGTTTTTATCTTATTTTATCTGCGTCGATGTGTTTTCTACATTAATTCCAATGTGAGCACAATTATATCTATACTTTTTACTTTAAATATATATAAGCTTTGAGAACACAATAAATACTAATATTTTGAGCTCTCTGCATACACTTTCTTTTCATCAAGGATCTCAAAATAGTTATAAAACACCGTTTAACCTTAGGCTCTATTAGGTTGCTCATATTTTCATTGTAGCAAAGATGGGGAGAGAAGGACAGTTTGTTGGAGGTCCCTATTAAGATACAGTATTCTGCATTATTTTCTTCCTTCTGCCTTTCTATAAACAGTGAGAAAGTTGGTCTGTGTGCTGCTTCAGGATTATACTGTTCTTGTGGAACTGGAATATCTCATTTTATTAAACCATCAGTTATTTTAAAAAACATTATAGCTATTCATCTGTTCAGAACATTTATTTATGGATTGCCAATCAGCAAGCAATATATACATTGCCCTGCCTTTAAACTGACCAATTCCCAATGTCCTTCGGTGACAAGATAGCTCTGATAAATATAATTTAAGAAGTAATTCAGAGAATCTGGCAGAAAATCATTATACCTTTCTGCAGGGTCTTATTGGTTAATGCTGTCTCATCTGGTTATAAACAATACTTGATTTTGAAAAAATAGAAGTGTTTTGGTTTTTTTTTTTCAATTCTAGTTGTTTTTAAATATTGTAGCTAAGGTACCTAAATGTTACTTAACTAGGTGATGAAGATTGTCAGTCTTCCTGACCTGGTAATTTAAAGTGTAATAAATATGTTATTGCTTAGTTAGACAGCATAATACTGACATTCTAAAATTATTCATCTAATAAATGTCAACACTAATCAGCAATTTAATTCTTAACTTCTTGGATTAACTTGTTCTACAATCTGGAAAATCATTGAGCAATATAACTGAGATGGCTAAAACAAAGTTGTGAGAAACCTAATAGTGTTGGATGTTTAAAATGTTTGGGCTGCAGATTATATTCTCTTATAGTCAACTATTTTTCTGTTACTGCAAGTGCTTTTTATTTTCAAATATATATGCAATAATAAATTTGAATAATGTAATGGTGACAGCCTTATAATAAAGTTGTGAATTTTGAAAAATATGTATTAAAACAATACAGTGAAACAATAAGACAAAAGGGCAACTTAGAAGCCTTTGGGTATGTAAATATTAACACAGGAGCTTGAAAAATTGAAACTATCATTAGTAGACAGTATATGTAGAAAAAAATGGAGAACTAGAAATCTGAATTGAGTGTGCTGAAAATGAAGAGATTTGGTAATTCTTTAAATTAATTACTTAATACAAAAATCTCACCATCCACACAGACACGAGACATTTCAAACCTATGACTAATACATTGATTAGGAAAGGTAACAATAAACTATTCTGTTGCTTTTTCTATAAATATTTATCCCTCAATGGTGTAACTTAATAATAAACTTTGTTTATTACTGATGTGTACGAGGCACATAGAGGTTTCTCAGGTTAGCTTTCTTCAGTTCAATTTTTTACTTCACTGTTGTTATTATTATTATTGAACTTTAATATTGAAACAAAATGATATGTTGTTTCATAAATGTATTTGGTTTTAATTGTATTCCTAAGGAACGACGCAAGTTTGGGCCTTTGGGTTGGAATATTCCCTATGAATTTAACTCAGCAGACTTTACAGCCAGTGTTCAATTTATACAAAATCACCTAGATGAATGTGACATCAAGAAGGTGAATACTAAAATTTGCATACAGTATATTTAATTGCTTTGTACAGCATCTCTGTTTTTTCTTCATGTTATTATTCATAATGGTTTATTCATTGCTATTCTTTCAGTGCAGATTCTAATGATCAAAATTTCAGATTCTCTGTAAAACAGTTGAAATATTTTGTGAGCTATCAGTCATGTAAAAATACGTAATAGTTAAGAATTAAAGAATTTTATCTGTTGTTGACTTGGTTGTTTGTTTTAGGGTTTTGTTTTGTTTTGTTTTGTTTTCAGTACCATATCTAAAATATTAACAGGTCTATACAATATCTGTTTTAGAAAGGAATCTAAAATATTTATAGTTTGACAGAGCCAATCAAACTTCTCTATAGCTGCCATTTGGTCTTCCACTATTTATCAGGAAACAATGTAATAGAATAGCCATTCCTTGCAAAGCAGCACCTTGCCAATAGAGAATGATGAGAAACTGGGAGAAGGGGAAAAAGTAAAGAAAGAGGAGAGGCAGTAGTAGCTGGAGCGATTTCAGGTCACACAAGAAATTCTGAGATATATTTCTAATAGCAGGATCAAGCCCAACTTTACTATAAAATTATAGAGCTGAGTTCAGAAAATACGTAAGAAATAGAGTATTATTTTTTTCTTCCAACAATGATCTTTTCAGATTACATTTCAGACCCTTATGAGCTTCAGATGATATTGAAATTACAGGCTGGATACCACCTTCTTACATGTTATAACTACAGTCTTTCATTTACTTTACTTCCATCCAGGGGATATCATGGAACACAGTATGCTACATGATTGGAGAAGTACAATATGGAGGCCGAGTCACAGATGACTTTGATAAGCGTCTTCTTAATTGCTTTGCAAGGGTAAGAGACCTTGAAAGTAGAGTTATTTGTCTTTTTTATTGGCAGCTGCACTACAGAAATCAGAAGACCTTCTTTCTGCTGACTATGCACTACTTCATCAGTTTATAAGACTCTTCAGAGTAAAATGAATTTTTCAAAACATCATTCTTTGGCAGTGAGGTTCTTCCCATTGGTTTATCTTCAGTGAGGAACAGAAACTATTAAAAAGACTTAGCTGGAACACAAACTTAGAAGACATAAATCTTAATGATTTACTTGTGTATTCAAGTAAAATTAGATGTAGTAATTAAAACAAGAACCCTAGTTCTCTAAGAATAAACATGAGAAAAAAACCCCTCTAAATAGCAAAGTAATTGTGGTTTTCCTCTGGATTTTTCACAGGTATGGTTTAATGAAAAGATGTTTGACAGCACTTTCTGTTTTTACACTGGATATAAAATTCCAGTGTGCAAAACTCTGGAACAGTATTTTGAATACATCCAGTCACTCCCTGGCATGGACAGCCCAAAGGTCTTTGGTCTCCATCCTAATGCTGATATTACGTAAGTAGGTCTCAACATATTGAATAAATTTACATTAACACTGCCCATGCTGTACTATGGAATAGAAGGTTTTCATCTCCAACATTGTAAATCTAGCAGCTTTTATCATTAATCCTGAAATAACTCAAAGCAGAATGAATTTACTAATTAGTAAAGAGGTAGCTTGCAGAATTATGCCTCCACCTTTTCCTTCCTCTGCATTCCACTTTTAAGAAGTTACTAAATGAGGAAAATATTCTTCCTTCTTACAAAACTTCTGTTGCTTCTTCCCAGCAAATAACTGTTTAGAAGTCCTTATCAGGCATATGCCATTTTCTTCCCTTTACTCAGAATCCCTAGAAACCATATGATAGGTTTTACTGCCACCTCACATTTTCAGCTTGCAGAACTTCTTCCTACTCCTGAATTAGAAAAACAGCAAGTGTGTAACAGGGTGCATAGAGGGAAGTTCATATTCCTTATAACCATGGAAAACTGAATGTTGTTCGCAATCAGTGTGTTCACCTTGGTGCAGGACACAAAGAAAAACATTTTCTTTGGGGAATTTTGATTTAACATGATGACACAGTATGTTTTTTCTCAACTGTTGTATGTTCTAAAAAGTATCATTTAATTATTAAAAAATCCTATATAATTTTTAACATATTTCTTATCATCTCAGATACCAGAGTAATACAGCAGCTGATGTTCTAGATACTATTACCAACATTCAGCCTAAAGAGAGCGGTGCAGGATCTGGAGAAACTCGTGAAGCAATTGTTTATCGTTTAGCTGAAGACATGCTAGAGAAACTTCCTCCAGATTACATACCTCATGAGGCAAGCTAACCTAAGTTGTTTTCTTACTGTTCTCTCTGTTGAATATTCACATAAAACATTCCAAAAAATAAACCCTGAACTGTAAAGAAAGATCATATAGCAGATTCAGGCAAGGAATCAACATCTTTATTGTTATCAGTGTGAATCAATATGAGGCTTTTTTACTTAAAAGCAAGACTTCTAACATTTGATCATGGAGTTATGTCATGGAGACTATGCTTGGACTTCCAAAGCTGCATGTGAACACACAGAAAAAATCAGTTTTGACTTTTTGTGACAGCAGTCTCCTGGGCCTTCTGGGTGAAGTCCTATTCTAGAAAAAACATGAGAAATTGGGTAGCATCAGAAAATAAATAAAAACTGCAACAGTTTTAAGGGGATAAAAGTTAGTTGGATAATGGGAAGTGCAAGTCTATTATTTACTTTTCTGAATACAAGAAAGTTAAGAAGTTTTACATAACAACAGTATTTCAACAATTCATATTTCACTAAATTCCTTCTTCCGTGCTTCTATATTTTAGGTAAAAGCTCGTTTAATTAAAATGGGACAACTTAACTCCATGAATATTTTTCTTCGGCAAGAAATTGACCGAATGCAAAAGGTGATCACAATACTACGCAACACTTTGAATGATCTTAAATTAGCCATAGAAGGAACTATTATTATGAGTGAGGCAAGTAAAGCATATTTACTAATTATGGAATACTGTATTTTAAACTATTACCTTGATTGCTTTGCTTCACATATTATAATTTCATTCCTTTAGAATTTGAGAGATGCACTTGATAACATGTATGATGCTCGAATTCCTCAAGCATGGAAAAGAGTATCTTGGGATTCTTCAACACTCGGCTTCTGGTTTACTGAATTTTTGGACAGAAATACTCAGTTCTCTACATGGATATATGAAGGAAGACCAAATGTGTTTTGGATGACCGGATTCTTTAATCCACAAGGTAAGGGTACTGAAAGGACTTTAGTAATAATGCATTTAATCATAATTTAATGGGTTTTATTACATATCTAATTTAATATAACACCTAGAAAATATGTTTTCATCGCTGTCAGAATATGTCATAGAAACCAAGATGATAAATGGGTTCAAATAAGAGATTAGATAAAGTCATGGGAAACAGGTCCAGTGGTAGCAATAAACACGACTGTCCAAACTTAACCTTTGAGTATGGAGGTCCCTAAGCTCCAGATTGCCAGAATCTTGGAAGAACATAGAAAGGAAAGGATTTATGTGTCATTTTGCCTGTTGTAATATTATTTCACTAAGCATCCACCTTTGTCTTATGTCAGAGACTGGATGCTTGTACAGATGGTCTTTTAGTCTGACCCGTAAACACAATTTTTATTAAACAGTCTTTATATTACAAGAACTAGAACATGTAGCTAACAAATAAAATGTTTTATCTTGTTGACATATTGTAGAATGATATGATACAGCTTCTGAAGAAAATATATTTAATTATAATGATAGAGCTTTTAAAGAAAATATTATTTTCCCATGGTTTCAAACTGTTTAACTCATTCCAAACTGTAAATTTCAAGTATTAAAGAACTTTAATCTAGAGCAAGATGTTATTTATATGCTGTGCAGAAGCAACAGAAAAACTCTTTTTAGAGTAAGACCAACGATTCACTGGAACAACCTCCCCAGGAACATGGTAGAGTCCACATTGCTGGAGGTTTTCAAGATACAATTGGACATGATGCTAGATAATCTCATCTAGGTTCCTTTTCCCACAAAAGGTTGGACTAGGTGATTTTTTCAGGTCTTTTCCAACCAGGGCTGTTCTATGATTCTATGACCATGCAGCTATACCAGAATTTGTAGCAGTTATCTATCTTTCACAGAGAATCATCAAACTGTAGTTTTCACAGTGTTTCCATTTTGCAGGTTATTTAATGAAGAATTTGTTCAAATTCATCAAAGATATACTGCAAAGTACAAGTAAACATTATCTATCACTATCTGTTATAGCTTTGTATATTTATAATTTATAAGAAAGAGGAAGAAATACCAATTGTAACCATCTGCATGAGTAACAAACCTTGCTACCTTATTACATTCACGTTCATAGAAGAATGTCATTTGATCTACACAACTGCCCATACAAAATTGTTGTAAGAAACTTCTCCTCTGTAAGAGCTATGAGGTGGTTTTTTTTCATTAGGAGTAACCTCTGAAATCCGTGAATATTTTATGAGTTATCTTTACTATGATAATGCTTTTATTCTTACTGATATTTCTGTGACCAGGACTATAAAAAGCACTAATTTCAAAGTCTTTTTTGGAGTTACTGTTAGAAACAGCTGAGGTGCCTGGAGCACATCCAAATTATCATTAAAAGATGGTATTGAAATGACAGTCAAAAAATCATTCCATTCATATCATAACTGGCACATCTGGTAAGCATAGTAATCTCTGGTAATTCAGGAACAGCACTCGCAGTGGTATAGAAGCAGATAATGGACCAGATTCTTCTGACCAAAGAAAATGTTTATCCTAATAGCAAACAAATCTGTGATACAGATGGTCTTGAACTTGATGATTGCTTCAACCTCTGTGTTCCAAAAAAGATTAGTCCTGTAGATGGAGAAATAAGTCTGCTAAGCACAAAAGGTGTGCTATGGCTAGGGGGTGAGGTAAGTGCAGTTACTGTATTCATAACACTGCTCACCAGGAAATTCTGAGTAAATCAAATCATACAGTAAAGTTTAAAAATTGATAGGTGTGAGGCAAAGCTGATATTGGACTGTACTTTGCTGCCACTGCAGGAAAATCTGGACTGATTGCACTGGTAAATCAAGCTCTAAATCTATCATAGCATTGACAAATACATTATAATATTAAAACATGAGGAATGTATTTTATCAGTTTACTGGAAAAATCTATTTATAGTACTATAAAGTATCATCAATGATTGTATTTAAACCTGTTGTGATTTTTTAGGATTATCAGTGTTTTTCTCCTATAAATCATCATTATTTACGGAGAACGTATGTTAATGGTGCTGCAATATTCCATTCGATAGACATGGCACTTGGAAAGAACAGGCTTATGAAAAAACAAGTGTCATATTATAGAGATATTATTAATTTTTTAGCAAACTTTACAAGCCTAAATAGCACTGTTTTTATCAGAATAAATAGTATTTGAGAAATAAATACATGTTCATTTCACGTACTACATTAACTGTATTTACATCACATATGAAAATTTTGGCTGTGACAAATACCTTAGCTTCTAATTTACTTTGTCTTAATTAGCATATTAAAAAACTACTTAAATCCTGAAATGCTGTCTTCTACTGCATGCATGTACTTTCATGATTTCCCCCCTGGCTTGTCGGTACTTCATTTGTTGGTTTCTCCTCCTTGTAGATACTTGACAGCCCACAAAATGCTAGTCATCTTCTCCTTTATGCCCTATCAAGAAGAAATTGATGCTATGTCATCTTTAAGTCTTTACAGTAATCACTCTTAAGTATGCAGTTCTCTATTGTTAACTTTCCTCTCTTTGCCTCAATCTCTCTCTGACAACTCCAAGTAGTTCTTCATCCAGTAGCACAAAATAGCAGCTATTGTATTTTTGGTGACTGCACTGTCATCTTCTGAGACACTTATGCAGAAACAACCATTTGCTGTGTTCCATTTTTGTAGCTATTTCCTTTATCACACATCCAAACCTCTTTGCTGCCCAGTTATTTGTCATCTTGTGCTTGTACTATTTAGCCCTTTACCAGCACAGAGAGGTTTTACAGCAAACCTCTGTAAAGTCTGTTCAAACCAATACTCAAAATATCATCTAACTTCCTGCTTGATTGTGTCATCCTCTACATTCATTTCTGTATAGGACTCCCTTTTCTTCACTAATGAAACATAAATTTTTCATCCTTTGTAGGCACTGCCTTGTCTAGATTCTCCACATTCATACAGTTATTTTTATTATCACATTCAGGCACGCCTTTTCTGTTTTCCATCAGTGACATTTATTTTATTCTCCTACTTCTTTCATTTTTGAAAAAATTGCCATTTTCCTAAGTTTCCTTTACATAAATATCAGTTCACATAATTGATATCTTGTCTGCCTTCACATTCCTCCTTGAAACACATCTCTACCATAGGTCATGTTGTTGATTGCCTAACGATAATTTGTAAGTCAGTATACTGAGCAAACATTTGTTAACTGAATAATTCAGTAGCAAAAAAAAATAATAATATAGATATATGTATTATTTTATTGCCATTTAAAAATATTTTTCTTAGTGTAATGCATTCTATGCCACTTTTGTCATTTGTTCCTATTTTGGCCTCAAAGCAAAGTTTGCTATCATTAGTCAGGGTGCTCATTTTCAATAGAACTCTGAATATCTGTCTATAACATTCAGCGCAGAACCATGCAGATATCTGAGCAAGATTATTTCTTTGTATTGTAAGAGATATACTAAATCTCTGGCTTAATTTCTCAAGGATTCCTGACAGCAATGAGACAAGAAGCAACTCGAGCACATAAAGGCTGGGCTTTAGATACGGTTACAATACATAATGAAGTGCTAAAGCAAAACAAAGAAGAGATCACAGCACCTCCTTCTGTATGTATGCAATGCAAAGATGTTTCAGTACTAATTATGGTATTTAATTTACATTGTGCCTCAGTCAGTCATTTTGAATTAATAGAGGAAAAAGTTACTAATGTCTTCATCTCACTGTTTTTGCTCAGCATAGAAGATAAATAAGTATGAAGATATAAAGAATTTCATTTTTTTTATTTTGCTGTTACAAAAATATTTTATTAAAAGAGCCATTTCATTGTACCACCTCTTGATTTTTGGTATTTACAGTAAACTTTAGATCAATATTTGTAGTTTATGGACTTCATTAAGCAACTTTTATTGCCATCCATTTCAGTAGCATTATCTTCTGAAAAAGGATGATATTATAGTTTGAAGAGATTCAGTATCAGATATTTTTTACTATGAAATATATATTCCTTTTAACGTTTTAAACCAATTACTCATTTTATAAGACATATGCTTTAGTTTTGTGTGATGTATCTGCTTATTCTTTACACAGGAAGGAGTATATATCTATGGGCTATACTTGGAAGGTGCAGGCTGGGACAAACGAAATAGCAAACTCATTGAATCTACACCAAAGATTCTTTTTGTCCAGCTGCCTGTAGTGCGTATATTTGCTGTTAATACAACCAGTCCTAAGGATCCCAAGCTCTATGTTTGTCCTCTTTACAAGAAGCCCAAGAGGACAGATCTGAACTATATTACAGTGATCTACTTAAGGACAGTTGTGTCTCCAGACCACTGGATATTGAGAGGAGTGGCTCTCCTGTGTGACATCAAGTAAACTGTTTTTCATACCATATCAGAAACAGAATATATGGCACATGTAATCAATTACATGTGTAATTCTTCTACCACTTTTTATTTGGTGGCCATTGGCCATTATACTAGAACTTTCGTTTCAGTCTTGGCTTAATGAATTTTTTTCTCTGCTTCCAGCACATTCAGTTTGTCTTAGCTATTTGGTGATAGTTTTAAAGTAAAGTTTTCAAAATAAGTTCACCAACTGATGTTTGATGTTTCCACTATATTACTAAAATAAGGAATATTTGCTTTAATAAAATGTTATTTAACCTTAAAAAAGAAAAACTTGTCTTTTTCACATTTTCTTTCATATACAGGTTTTAACTTGTATTTCAGTGACATATGATGACAACAGAAGACAATATAGGACATAACAAAATTTAAGTACTCCTAGATATGAGTTTTAAAATATCCTTGGATTCTGCATGATACATACATTATTTTCATTGATTCTGCAGGAAACTTTGTATTTAAGACAGAAAAGTATATTTTACCCATATTTTGTTGCTTGGGGTTTCTCAGGGTTCACTCATTCTTTTTAAACTTTATATATTAAGCAAAACTACACCAGGAATGTTTGTGTCTGTAATATCTGAGAGACACCAGTACATTCTCTGTCCAGTTTAGTTGTGTGGGAACATAGCTACAGAAGCAAAACAGTGGCAACTACTTAATATGGATGTTTTTCTAATTAAAATAGAGAGCCAAATTATCTACAAGTACAATTATTTTCCTGCATCTCATCTAAGCTCTAAAATATAGTCTGGAATCCTTGGAGTGGCTATCACAGCATTATTCTGTGATAAACCTGATGAACATCCATGAATTTTCCAGATGTAATTAGTATTAAACTAATTCTATGCATGTAAATGAGATATGCAGTCTACACTATCTCTTTAATAATCTGCATTAAATTTGTTCTTCCTTCAGATACCTTTGTTTGGCAACACAGTTTTTCACTTACACCACGACTGGACTATATTCTTCCTTTTGCAGTTTAACAGTCATCAAATGCATCTGCTGTGGCAAAGTGCAGCTACTGCTTGATACAGTCCTGGGGCATCTGATGGGTTGGCAGAAGGCTCTTCCTTGAGTTACAATACTACAGCTTTCCATCTCAGGATATCTTCTTGCAGAAAGGCCATGGCATATACGAAATAACAATACAGAGACACAAATGAGCAGAGTAACAAAAAGGAAGATCTCCAAATGCAATTAAGTACAAGGTTTCTTCTTTCTCTCTTCTGTAGACTTAGATCCAAATACAACAAGCCAGCTAAGGTGTTAGATAAAAATACACAGAAATTGTAAAAGTTAAAAGTTGCACCACAGAACTACATCTGTACAGAAGGAAAAAAAAAAAAATCTGATACTGCAACTGTAAGAGATTTTGCTCCAATAATCAAAAAATTGATGACAGTACTTAAGACAGGTTGAATCTGACCAGCAGCTAAGTACCTGCCCAGTTGCTTGCTTATTCCCTCCTGCCCCAGCAGGATGGGGGAAAGAATTGGAAGAGCAGAAGCTGAAAACACATGGGTTGACATGAAGACAGTTTAGTAAGTGAAGCAAAGCTGTACACACAAGCAAAGCAAATTAAGGAATTTACTGCTTCCCACTTGCAGGCAAATGTTTAGCCACTTCCTGGAGAGAAGGGTCTCAGCATGCATAACAATCACTTGGGAAGACTGTTGCTATAAGCACAAATGTCCCTTCCTTCTCCTTTCCCCAAGTCTTCGGTGCTGAACATGACATCACATGGTATGGGATATCCCTTTGGACAGTTTGGATCAGTCCATCTTCTCTGAGCCTGCCTAACAGTTTCTTCCGTTCTGTTTCCTCAATACCATGCACTAGCTCATTACTTCCAGGTTACAATGAATGTTAATTTCTAGATAGCTTTCCAGTTAGTTTATGAAAATAATCTATATTTTGTGACAGCAACAATCTACTATCTATTCAGAAGGCTCCTTTTTTGTCTTTGTGTACTTTAAGAATATTCACAAAGTGTATCTCTCTACCAGTCATATGTTGAATAGTATTCTTACACTTGATTCATTTATAGCCAGCTCTTCAAACACCTAACAAGGTGCAGTTAATTACTTGAATCACCACAAACCATTCCTCCCAGCTGACATAATCTACAGGAATTCAAGACCTCAATTCAAGACCTTTCACTTCCAGGAATGCTCTATACATCTAGGATATTGTAACAAGTATTCAAATTCCTCAACTAACTCCATATTAGTCTTTTTCCAAGTTACTGAACAAGTTATTTCCTGAACCTTTTTATGGTTATTTGCCATTCAAAATATTACTGTTCAAGTTGTGAGACAGTATTGTGGTGCCCGAATGGACAAAAACGAATACCATGTCATAAAACCACAAATATTTAACAGATTATGAAAAAAAGACAAATACTTGAAATATGATATTCAACTAGTCTCTGTGAGAGCAAGGGCCCAACTTATGAAGATCTGTGTTTGAGAGTGTAAAGAAAAAAATGTCCAGAATTAGCTTAGAGGATGTACCCACGGTCTGTATTATTCTTTCCTCACTTGGTGGAACTGTTACCCAGAAGGATTTTCCTACCCATTTCCTCTGATTTTCAGAGGTAAATTCAAGCAGGTGAGACAAGAGAAGGCATACTCTTTCCCACTGCTTTAGAGCAGACACATTAATTGGGTGTCACTGATCTGCTGGTATGCCAAGATACTCACATTTCACAGAAGTGTTTGTTCTTAGTTGATGATTCATGAGGAACATGGCTGTATGATGAGCTCTTATATAACAATGGGTAGAGTTAACAAAAACTATTGAAAAGAACTTGCAGCTGGAGCGGTGGAGGAATTAGTTTTCTGGTCAGGTTGCTAAATTTCACAAAACCATTGATTGGAATGAGCTTGTTCTGAGAAGGTAAGCTTTCAGCTAAACTTAAAAGATTTGTTAATTCCATGGAATGATCTTCTTCATTCACACCCTCTGTTTCTGCCTCTAGATTCTGGTTGGTTGTAACTAAAATTTGTTCAGCAGAGTCAGAATACTCATATTTTATGGAAAGACCTATAGGTTTCTTGTTCAGTAATCTCATTCACTGACCATATCTATTCTTAATATTTAAAGTAATTAATTATTTTTTGATAGCCTGAAAGAACATTTGGCAGCAATATGTAAGTATATTCTGTTGACACAAGTACTGAAAATCAAATGTATACAACATGCAAGCTGCAGTTTTAAGTATATTTATGTTTCTGCTGATTTTTTAATATTTGAGTGAAATTGTACAGCTATGACAAGTCTCTGGATCAGATTTCTTCAGAAGCTGCTGCTATTATTTATACTCCTCAGGCAGGCATCATACATACTAAACCAAACACTGCACAATGTAGTAACTGTTTATGCATCACACAAGCAGTGCATTTCTGAGGCAAGTCTAGTTATATAAAAGCCAAGAGAGATGCCTTTTCCAGTGATTAATTCTGCCTTCTGAGCACAAAAAAAAAAAAAAAAAAGAGGCATAGATTCATTCCTAGAAATTCAGGAAAATGTTATTTTTTTAACTTAGCAACAGTCCAAAGGTCAAATCCAGAAACTGACTTTGGAAATAGAAATACCACATGATTCTCATATAACAGATATTAGGATGGGGAAATAAACAACTGCTAACATGTATGATTTATTTTTATGCCTCTATTTCTATTACAATTTCTATTAGATATAAATATGTGTTAATAAGGTCATTGGGGATATCTGAACATTCTCTAAATTACTGCAATGACTATTTAATAAAGGAATGACTCAACCAAGGTATTAGTTAGTTAGATGACTAGTAATTAATGGATATCCTGGAATGCAAGACTCAATTTATCCAACTTCCACTATCTTCACATTCCCAAATGGCTAAAAGGATTAGTGGTTATGTCCTGCCAGTTAGAAAGTCCATTTTTTGGGACTTTAATTCTTATCTTGCTGATAGACCTAGATTATGCCTTATATTTTTGTATTCTTTATTAATAATCAAAGTATTTTTCATAGCATTCAGGTGAGGTTCTGTCTTTAGCAAAATTATTTTATCATTTTTCATAAAAACTGAGATCTCACCCAAAATTTATCCTTAATGTCATTTCCAATAGTTACCTTAAGTAACATATAGTTATGAGTATTTTTCATCCTAAGCCTCATTCAGCTCTGGGGAAATGTGATTCCACTCTCTGGATATTAGGAAAACACTAACTTTTATTCCTTCTAGGACAAAATGACACATCTGAAGTTAAAGAAGGTCCTCTCTTGCCCCTAGCCTTTCTCCCCACCCCTGTGCCAGCTCCTGGACTTTCCTTGGGGATCTGCAAATTTTAATGTCCTACAACAACAATAGGTTGGCTCTTCTAATTCACTTTACACTTCATTTTCCCAAAGCAATCTTGGCACCATGTCTTAACAGATAAACTGTCTGCAGCTTCCTGCATACATTCACTAATCAGTAATTCCTCCTACCAATCATCATATTTGATATTCAGATTAGTCAAGTGGTTGTTCAATAGGTTAGCTAATTAAAACTCCTAATATTAATTTCTCAAAGTCTACTGGCTAATCATCAGAGTGAGATTTCTGTGAACAGATACTCAAAGACAAAATGATTATTTGCCTTACAGACACAGTAATTCAGAGAATGGCATTAAACAGGTAATTGCCCTTCATCCTTACAACTTCAGATGACTTATGAGCAGGCTGCTGCATAATGATGGAAATGAATGATGGTTAGGGTCACCCTCTTTTTGTGGGGGTGTTTATGATGCAAAAACTATGTTCTTAAAAGACACCGTGATTAACAGTGTGTGATCTCCTTCTTACTGGGTACATGAGCACAAAGAGTAAGATTACTGTAATGAAAATGGCCATGTAAATGTAAACGGAAATAATTTAACCTGCATATTTGCAATCTAGAGAATTTAATCCAAACGGTACCTTTCTCTCTCTCTCTCTAGTCATAGCCATGATAGCACATGGGAAACCCATGAAACAAGTTCTTCATTTCACTCATTCATCCAGAGAATAATTTTTGGTAGAAAATGCTACACTATAAAATATCACCTCTTTCTCAAGAGACAAATCCTGTTCCACTTAAAAGGACATTCTTCTCAAAACCCCATCAGATGCTCAAGACAAGCTACTAAATGCTTGTCTCAGCATTTGGGAAGCCTTTTACTGAGGGAATCCAGGTCTTACCTACTAGGCATCTCATAGCAGAGTAGAGAGAAATCATCTCTGCCTCTTTGGAAAAGACTAGCATTATAATTGCACAAACATATATCAAACTGTACAAGGCAGTTTTCCTTTTCTGTATCAAGGTTTCCCTTGGTGAGAAGATATTGACTGGAGCAATTTCCAAATAATTTTCTCACAGAAGAAAGTTACCACTACAGAAGAGGAAGAGAGGAGAGTAGTATTTCTGTCAATTGTACTTGATACAGAATAGTTTGACTTTACTCTTTCCTTCCTTTGTTCTGTGATTCATAGCTTCCCACTTTCTTCTTGTGAAAAATGAGGAAAGTGACTGCTTTATTGAGTATTTCTTACTGTCACTTCCTTTGTGCCAGAATCTTTTCACTTTGTTCATCCTAGCAGCCTTCTATAGTCCAAAATACAATTCTTAAAAAAGCATTCTTGCACAGGGGATTTTTAATTAGGAAATTTGAATTAGGAGTCAGGGAATGTGGTAAGAAATTCAAACTGTACTTAAAAAGCTATTTCCTATTATATTACATGACTGCAAATAACCTTTACATTTCTATACTTCTAAGATTTTTAAATGTAGGAATGTCTGGGTCAGATTCACAAATTACCCCAAGGCCATGAGAATCCTTCAAGAACATTTTATGGAAAAGATTTAAAGCAATTTCTTCGTTATAAGACAGAGAACATAAGCTTTGTATAGAAATTAAATACCTATCTAAATAATTTCCTCTGTACAATAATTACATAGAATAAATTCCACAAGGCAGCTAGACCCCAAAAGTAGATAGAGCTATTTCAGTTCAGTATGTAGTTCACAAAACTTTAGGGTTTTTTTTAAAAAAATATAATAATCTTTGCACTTATTTCTTTGTCATCATCAAGTGTCCAAGCCATACTATCTGACAGCTGAAAAATGGAGCTGTCCATTTTGCTCAAGCTCTACTCATTCTTTTCGTATATTTACATACAACCAGGCCCTTACGTCTGGAACTGCAAACTAGCAACAACACACATTCATTCTGAGTCTGCATCTACAATACTACACATTATAGGAAACTGGGTGATTTCAACCCCTGCACTCCAGACACTGTATAGCTGTCCTGAGACATTTCATGTACTGAGCACATTCTCTTACATGTGGGCAGCTAACTTAAATAACAGAACAATTAGCATTTATAAGCACTAAACTAAAAATAATGAGATTTAATGCATAAATGTGTACTACAGCCAGTAACCAGAAGAAATTCTCCTGCTTCCTAATACACTACACATTTAAAAGTTTTGTACATTGATCTGTCATGTAACTATTTGCTATAGCCAGGTTCTCATACAGAATACTGTAAGATCGTTTTGAGTATTACTAAGATCTGTAAATTACCCACTTCCCAAAGTCCAGGTTTCAAGGTACAGTTCAGATGATTTAGTTTCTCCAAAGACATGGAAGTATATACAGCTCCAAGATAAGATGTGCAAGTAATTGCAGTTGTATTTTATGTGTTTGTAACTATCACAGCTCCTTTTTCTTTCTTTTTCTTTTTTTTTTTTTTTTTCCCCCAGGAGGTCCACAGAAAGATTCAGCTTAGATGAACTTTTATTTTAGTTAAGTAGGTATCTATACAAATTAAAATTCTACAAACACCATCCACATTCAGTGTTTCAACACTAAAATTCCTCTGCTTCCTTTCCTAAACACGTATTTCAAATTTCTAAGTGATTTATTTGAATAACTTTATAGGTGCTGATCCTCAGCTCAGACACTTTATCTTTTATTGAGCTTGGAAGGATCTTTGCTGACAGATCCCTCTTGACTTTGTAAAGAAAAAAAATGAGCCAAAGTGTATTCACAGTTACAAAACACGAGTAAATAGTGACTGGCCTTTCAGGCACAACACTTACACAGCTACTGTACAGGAAAGCAACTCCCTCCATTTTTCATGTAAATCCCAAGTTTAGGTAAACCATTCTCTAAATCTCAGCAACTCTGTTCCCTGCAACTTCAAATATATATACAAGCTAGAAACGAATAAAATTTCACTAGGAGTTTAGATCTATTTACACTGATGTTGTTTCTAAGAACTGTATGTCTCTATCCCATAGAAAAAACTTACTAGAAAAGACAGTGTTTCTAAAAGTGAATAATGGTCATGGAGAAGCATGAAGTGTGTAACCTGCACTGAAAACTGATAATATTCTTTAGGATACTGCCTAAAGCAGCTTAGGAAAATGTCTGTTACTCAGCAAATGTCACAGCAGAAATACGCAGTTTCTCCATGAAACAGATTTTTCTCTTTAGAAAGTTTCAGAAGTGAAACATTCAGTCTCATGTGGGACAGGAATGTTAGTTTGTGCATATACGAGGCTAGTGGTCATAGATTCCAGGTAGCTGAGAGCCCAGACCCTTGCGAAGGCTTTGTCTCTCATCTGTGGGAACCTCCTGTGGCAAGCCACTGGTTACGCTGTTTCTGCAGAAAAGGATTATCAGGGGAGGTTATTATAAGAGACTCTGAGCTTTTTCAAAATGCAGTTTTGCCCTCAAAATATAGTAAATTGTATTAATAATGCTCAACGGTCACAGGAGTACAATAATCCCTGGGCTGCAGTATAACTGCAAGGTAGCTTCTTAATACATCGGAGAGGTTTGGTCTGGCCTAGAGATAAAGGAGCAAGAGAGACGTTACAAAGTCCTACATTTTAAACAGTATTTGCAGTACTTCAGCTACAGAAAAAAAAAAAAAAAAAAAAAAAAAAAGAGGTGTTTACCTCAACAAACAAAATTCTTAAGTTGAACGAAGTTTCCTCAACTCCTTGCGTTGTATTATTCAAACTGAAAGGACTCCTGCTCCTTTCAAATTTGGATAGTGTCATTTTAATGCTTCACTTGGCTATTTTCAAACTGTTCTTTTCTCACATTAACACTGATAAAAGATCAGGTTAAGTTTTATTATTAATAAAACCATGAATAATGATAACAAAAATCCAGCAGACCCAGGTTTGAGAGACAACTTTCATCAGTACTTCACCCCTAAAAGATTTTAATTTATTGGACAGATACCTTTCCATTTTGAGGAAAATTACCTCTCTTTTATTGCAGTGATTTAAGTCAACAGGATTTGTTCAGTCTTCTGAAATTTGATAATGGATTCTTAAGGTGCATAATGAGTATGTGCCTGTTCAGAGTTTACTCTGATCTTTATTTTTCTCCAAAAACATTCATGCAGATAACACTACTGTATGATGCCATCATACCTAAAGAGTTACCTTTGATTATTTCTGGAAAGCAGAATTATTCCAAAGTAATACCTTTGCTTTCAAAGTGACGTGTGTCACCCTCATAGCCCTGATAAGGCTTTTCAGCTGAGACATAAGCCTATTAAGCTCTTGCAGAAGCAGCTGGCTCTGCTGCGCACAGGTGCTGGTAGTCCCCTTGGGAGCAGAAGTCCTAACTGGAAAACTTAATTAATATGCCTGGTGCAGAAACAATAGAAAGCAGTAGAGATTTGCATGTGAAGTAGGTGCACCCTGCTAAGGCTGGTGGTGCTATCCAGGTGGAAGAGGTTTCTTTCCTTTTATTTAAAGGTTTCTGTTGCCTGGCCTGCAGGAAGCTGGAGGATATTTTGCTGGGTTGCCTGGTGTTTCGGTTGGTTTATTGAAAGCAGATGTAACATCCACGGTCTACAGGTGCCAGGAGGTAAGGCCAGCCCATAGGCACTTGAAAATGGGAGCAGGTGTTGGGCTTCAAGTAAAACATTCCTGTGAGGTGTAACCAGCCTTGGGCAGGGTCCTGTCAGCCTTTCAGGGCAGCCAAACCACATAAAATAGTGAATTAACAGCCAACTGTCAGTTTTCCTAGTCACATTTCTCAGCTGTCTGGTACTGCAGATGCTCTCAGGCTGCTTCCTTCAAGGATGTGTGATAACTGTAACAGAACCATTTTTTACAGAAGTTACTTATATCTATGTGTAATTTGTCTTAGCTCACACACACTAAAAAAATACAGATTCAGGCAAAATAAGCAGGCTTCTCCCTGTCTCATAATCTTCACTCCTTTGAGGCATACATTAGGTATGGGTTAAAAATCTTTTAAATCCAGGGAATCACTGATTTTTTTACAAAACAGAGACTTTTCATTGTTCCAGGTGACATTGCTGTGGCTGCACATGCTTTTTCAATTAGATCTTTATGCTTCATTCCTTCTCACTGTTCCCTAAATCTTCAGCAATGTCTGTAGCAGACATAATTATTCTACAGGAACAGAGTATTTGTTTTACTGGGATAGTGAAAAAAAATAATCTCAATGAGCAACATAAAACCCATCACCTGAGGCAGACATTAGGGGTTTCAACTAACTTGGAGTGTTTGACGATCACATCTTTTAACAACACAAAATAGACATTCTTTGTCACTTTGTGGGGAGTAATTTTTTTTCCCCTTCAATCTTTGTTTTCTCTCACTTCAGAAAAGTTGAAGGAAATATCTTTTTACACTTCAGTCAACCAAACCAGCATGGCAAATTCTTTCTGCCTGGAGTTAGCTGTTGAGATGTAACTGCTGCCCTGGCAATTCACACGCTGAGAAATCTCATGATCTCACAGCATCGACACTCGTCCGAGTTACATTCCCAAAGCATCAGCCTGATGCTGTGTTTTATTTGAAATTAATATACATCATGAATATTTAAGCTATTAACTTCTTTATATTCCAGTAGCATCTAACAGACCAATGTGAAATCTCTTCCCCAGTTCGATTTTGAGCTTTCCTTCTAAATCTGTTTGATTCTGTACACTTTCTTCTCCCAGATTCTGGTGCGTAATCTCACCAAATATACGTGATTTAATGAAAATTTAGTTTTACTACTCAGTGCAAAGTGAATAAATAAGGACAATAGTATGAATCAAGTACAATGCAGATTCAGAGTCTTCTTTTGCTAGACAAATAAGTACTATAAATCCTCCAAATTTACACATCATGCTACTGCTAGGATTGACCTGTGCCTCGACTTCAACTAAGAAACCAAGCTCTGATCTGATGTGCAGCTCTTCAAATTCATGTTATAAAAGGGTAATTGCATTTACTGGTATTAAAAACTAATAAAACTTGGACGTCACGAACAGCACGAAGGCCAGCAAGACGCCCAAGCCTGGACGAAGTCGGAGTAAAAAGAAAAAAAAAAAATAAAATAAAATTAAAAGTAAGTTGAAAAGCCGGAGGGATGGGATTGCAAAGCCACTTTCTCGGATTCATTTTTTTTTTTTTTTTTTTTTTTTTTTGCCTTGCCCTCCCCGAAACAGCCCTTCGCGCTGACGACACCAGCAGCCAGCCCGTCCGCGCTGCGCACCGCGGAGCCCCCGCCGCCGGCAGCTCCCGCTCCCCGGCCCCGCCGGGCCGCACCTGGGCCGGCCCCGGCCCCGGCCCCGGCCCCGGCCCCGGCCCCGGCCCCGCCTCCGCCGCCGCTACAAAAGCTGCCGCCGGAGCCGCCGCCGCGCTGCCGCCCGCCGCCGCGGAGCCTCCGCGGGGAGCGGGAGCCGGAGCCTCGCCGGGCCCCCGCGCATGGCGGGGGGGGGCCCGCCCCGGACATGCCCCTCTCTCCGCTCGGCTTCGCTCTCCTCCTGCTGCTGGCGGCCGCGGGAAGGTCCCTCCCCGTCAGGCCGGTGAGTGCCGCGCCGCTGCCGGCGCCGTCCGCTCAACTTGCGCGGCCGCGCCCGAGGTTACCCCGTTCCCCTCAGCCCCCCCCCCCCCCCCCCCGGCGGTGGGTGCGGGGGCCGCTCTCCGCCGCGGTTTTCGTCGGAGCGGGACGCGGGGGGGAGCTGCCGGGCGCGGCTGCCGGTGCCCGGGTGCGCTTCGAGGACAAGCGCGAAGTTACAGAGCGGTACTTTTTGGGTGCTCACGCCAACGCTGGCGAGCGGGAGAAACGGCCGCGGGGTCGGTGCGCGGCGGAGGCGTTCCGCGCGTGGGCCACCGTGCAGCTCGTGCGCCCCCGCGGAGGGTGTCGTGGGGCGAGTTTGGGTTTAAGGCGAAGGGAGGGGAGGAAAGGAACGGAGACGCTGCTGCTATGGGGACGTTGCCCTCGAGGTAACGCTCCCCCCCCCCGGAAATAACGGGCTCGTTCGTCATGTGAAATAAATGTAGGGCCGTGGGAAAAACAGAGCGGAGGGGGTGGCGGCGGAGTGTCGAGGGGGGCGCGGGTGGGAAAGCCCCTTACATGGATGGATGGATGGATGGATGGATGGATGGATGGATGGATGGATGGATGGATGGATGGATGGATGGATGGATGGATGGATGGAGCGAGCAGGGGGTGGCGGGCAGGACCGGCCCAGCTCTGCCCTCCCCAAAACATCGGGAGAATTACTCTTGCGCTTCCTCTGGCAGCGCCCCCGTAAAATTAATGAGGCCGCGGGGTTTCCCCTCTCCGCGGGACCCGTGGGCGCCGTGGGGCTGCTCGGACGGGAGCCGCGCTGGGAAGCGCACACAGCGGCGGGGGGGGCCTGGGGGGGAGGGAACAAAGTGTGATTCGGTTTTGGTTTTCCTGGATACGGATATCGGGGCCCTTAAAGAAGCAACAGGCACAAGTTGCATCAGGGAAAATTCCAGTGAGGAAAATCTCTTCATTGTGAAGATGATCAAACACTGAAGAGGGGAGCCCAGAGAGGCTGGGGGGCCTCTGTCCGTGGGGGTGCTGGTTACTGGACAGGGTGAGGCACCAAGAGGCTTTGAGCTTGTGCCGCTGAGCAAACTACAGATGGGGCTGCCAGAGGCAGAGAGTCGAAGTGAAGCACCTTTCCTGGCAGAGGGGTCTCCTTTAGTGGGATGCAGAACTGGGGGAGGTGAGAAGGGGTTTCGCTGACCTCAATGCTGTGGTCACCCTTTGACTTCAGTCTTGCAATAAACCGAGTACTTTTTATAGCCTGTTCTGACACTAGAGGGTCTTATCTGACAACTTGTCTAGAGCAGTGATTGTGCTTGCTGTATGCTGAGAAAACGTTCAAAATACTCCGCTCAGTCCTAAGTATACAGTAGCGTGGAACTTTTGCTGCCGGGAGTCTTTTCTCAGGTTCAGTTCACAACAGTGTTAAAGGTAGTATTTAAAGTGAACTGAAACTAGCACTGCTTAGGCACGAGTAGGTAGTAAAATCTAGGTGATAACAATCAGCTGCAAGGTCTTCTGGTTTAAATGGGCAAGCCAGGTGTGAGAGGATGGTAGAATGATTTGATACTGAGTTGGGGGACGAAGTATTTTATTGGTACTCTGACCTTCCCTCTCTCTCCCCACAGCCCCTCAAACAAGAAGGAAAGGGGAGGGAGAAGAGAAAGTTGAGAATGTACACAGAAGTAAGAAAAATTTAAGTCCAGAGCTCTTATTTGAGGTGCTGCTGCTTACTTGCCATCAGCTTAAATGCAGGGTGGCTGGAAATTGCTTAATAACTCTCTAGATCTTCTTTACTGCATTGAGGGTAGTAAAATGACCAAGAGCTGGTAGCACATGGCTGCATTGCAGAATCTTATTACTGATGACAAACTGGTGTCCTCTCCCTGCTTGGTCTTGAGCAGCGATGTCCTGCTGCTGACAGAACTGATGTGCAGCGGACTGCTGGTTCCCAACTATCCAGTTTTCTCTTGGATTTGGATTTCACATCCCAGTTTTCCATGTAGGGTATATGCTCGAAGGTTTGATAAGATAATCTTGAAGCGAGTAGTTTAAATGTCAGTGCAAAGCAGACAGGAGCTGTGCCACAGTTCTTAACTGGGGGTTCTGTTCTTCAAACTACTCTGGTGCTCTTGTTCCCCAGGCCAAAATGTGAATCATACAGGCTCTTGGGTGGAAGTACAAGCGGTTGAATTCGGTGGAATGCTTACAGACTTTTTGCTCTCCTCAGCTCTTATTTCTGAAGTGCTCTTGTATGGAAATAGAAAGGTACTGGTATCAAGATCAAGGTTAATTAGAGCATATGAGTATTTAGGTATGTGTATGTTATTGGAACTCTCAATTACTATTGTGTCATTCAGGCTTATTTAGATACAGTTGCTAGTCTGTTCTCTAAACCCATAGTCAGCATGACTTCTTAGGTTGCAGGTGTTAGGGGCACATAGTTACTGCTACTTGCTCACCCTTCTGAAGCCTGCGGTGGCTACTTCTACTTCTGCAGCATCTGCTGCTTTAACCATGGTTATTTAGGATCAGGTATTTGTCTCTGAGAGTGCTAGCTTTGAACCCTGCTAAGCCATGATGAAAAGATGCGATGTGGGGGGATGATTTTGAATGCCTCCTTAGTCTGATGTGCTCTGCCCTTGACAACACAGAAGTCCATGTGCGTTTGAATGACCCAGCACAAGTTTGCAGGACCATGCCTGTTTTGACTTCTTGTCTTCTTTTATGTGCCCTAATGCTGAGAGAACTGAGCTAAGGCTCCTGACTGCCACTGTCCTGTGGATTTGTGTTTTTTAGAAGTCATGAGGGTGGGAAAATGGCTGTAGAGCTTGGCTGAGAAACAACTAGAAAAGTGACCTGGAAACTAGTGACTCCACGCAGAAGCAAGGATGGGGTTTGGACTGCATCTTGATTAGATGGGCATTCATCTGGGCAAAAATCCCTCTGTACTTCGGTTGGTTGGAAGTTCTGAGTTACTCCTTTTCTTTCTCCATTTTCTGCACCCAAAAGCTTGCATAGAGCTGGTTTTCATGTCTCAGCAGCATGTACTGGCAGTGGCGTAGAAAGCAGTGGAGGAAAGGGTGAACAGACAAGGTCTGACACTGTGCCACCTTGCTGTAGTTATTATCAAAGGATACTTGGCTGGCGTCTAGGTAGGGCTTCTTGCCCAGGAATATGACCAGGTTCCTAAAAACTTAATATTTATAGGCCACTTAAATTCATGACTATATTAGTATGGTGTAAAACTCTGAATTACTTAATAGTACAATCATCTGAATTAATACATATTAAATTGCTGTCCCAAATGACTAAAACCTTTGTGTATTCATAAAATAATTTGGGGGTGCTGTGGGTTTTTTGTTTGTTTTGCGTTTTGTTTTGTTTTTTTTTTTTTTTTTTTAGAAACAACTCTAATTTTCTGGAAACATAAAGCTAGTGACAGTGCATGTGCTATAAAGCCAGATGGCCTAACACAGCAAAATCTGATTATACAAGCCAAAAAGAAGATACTGATTTACTTGTTATAATATCACAAACCTTAACTATATGGGGGGGAAAGAACATTTAGGGTTTAAGGAGACTAGGATATCAGAACTCCACGAGCCAAGGAAAGGGCTGTATTTCACACAGCAGATCAATGACTCGGACCTCGGCATTGTTTTAAAGCCCTCATGTCTGGTTCAGGCAAGTTTAAGCTGACAAATCTTTCTACCTTCCCAATATTTCTAGTGCCATTACTGCACCCCACCCCACCCCCCCAGACTAGGCAGCAGTCTGAAAGAGTTTGGACAAAAGTATTTGAGGTAAAGTGTAGACAGTTGCAGCTGGGCATGGAAGGATGTGGTTCATAGCTGTACCAGCAGTGAAGCTTGTGTAGTGCTTTTTTGCAAAAAGAAAAATTCATGTTCTCAAAGGGACAGAAGTGATGGAGCTTTGTAAAACTAAAATTTCTGCGCTCCAGAAGTTGTAGCTCTACAGCTGCAATAGAGTTCACTGAAACTGGGTCTGATAGACAAAGTATAAACAGTTTTCTTCTGGTTATCAAACAGATTTTGAAAGGTATTGTGTCATATCCTGTTTCTGTTAGCTTGTCAAACTAAATTGAGCTTTAATTTGCTGCACTGATAGATCGCCAGTTGCTTGAGAGGACAAACCAGGAGGAGCTGTTATCTCTGAAATCACAGAGCCTTCGCTAACTTATAGCTTGGAGAAGTCCTTTGGAAAACTGATTGTTTCCTTCTGCAATGCTGTAGTGAAATGAAAGCTATTAACTTTGTGTTTGGCTTCTTTCATTAAAAGCTTTTGTATTTCTTCCTCTGTGGTAAACCAGTGTATGTACTGCCGCCAAGGCTGTCTGCTCAAGTTTCCTTGGCGCGGTGCATCAGTTCTATTAGTTTGTGTCTTAACAAAAGTAAGTTTACGCAATAGCAGATACGTCTTTGCTGTGGAAAAAAAGTTGTCTGCTCAGTAGATAAGAGACTTTCTATTTAAGCCCTACAATGTTGTCTTCTTGCAAGGCTGAATTAAAACATCAGGCAGGAACTCCTTTAATTAAATCAAATCTTCCTAACCTAGCTACCCAAGAAAAGACCAAGATTAATGCTTAGTTCTAGTGCTTTCCATCAAAGAGGGATAGGGTGAACAGTATCTAGGGATCTCTAGCATTCCAAATGGAAGGTAGCCCCTTCAAATGTGATAGTTTTAATACAAAATGCAGCAAATTTGAATTTATGATTGGTCAGCATAGGTTTGATGCTGGTGGCTGAATATTGTTCTTTGAGGCCTCTTTTTGCTCAGTGTTGGAAACTGGTGTTTATGAATTGCAGCCACACTGGCCTATGATCTGCTGCATTCCAGTGATCCTTCAGTGTGAACATGGAGGAGCTTGTGAAATGTTTGTCGATCTTCACAAATCGGAGAATCTCCAGGAAAAGCTGCAGCAGCAGCATCTCTGGTTTGTAAGCATAAGCATGGAAGGTCCACCTCTTCCATTGCTGAAGGAAAGTAGATGACTCTGCTGTGGACCCGTGCAAAGGGAAACTCCCAGCAGTTTTATCAGGACTTCAGTAAGCCTTACAGCCAGTGTTCCTGGAATATGGTGTGATAGATTGTTGTGGTGGAAAAAATGAGTGGGTTACTACCAGTTATCTTCCCTTTAATCTTTATAGTTATATCTTCTTTAAAGAAACAAGCAACAACCCCTGCCCTTCGATGTACTTGAATGAATTGATACAGCTTGCTAAGTGCAGATGTGGTAGCATAAGAATCTTTCCCAACACGAAAACTTTGTGAGCAAACTCCTGCCCCAGGTTCAAGTACGGCTTCTTAATAGTCTCATAAATAGTGCAACTATGTATAGAATAGACACAGATTTCATTTAATTGAATGAACAACGAAAAAATGGTAACTAGGTAGAGGAAATTATAGTTTACATATGTGGAAAAGAGTAGTTCCTTCAGCTGGTCATTTTACTGACTACATCTTATTGTTGTCTCACTATAATTGATTGTTAATGGACTGCCATCTTAGTGCAGTCTCATATTGACTGCTATTTTTCTTGCATTGATTGCATTTCATTGTTAGTTCGCCCTCTCAACATCTTTTTCCTGAATTGTTTTATGCTAGCTTTCCCAATTACTGTATTTTTCCGTCTTGTGCTCTTCTGTCCATTGAGTTCATCTGCATTCTCTTACTTGGCTCTTGCCTTGTCTCGCTTATGCATGTGTCCTGCCACTCTCCCAGTGCCTTCTCTGATGCCTTGAGGGTAATTTTTGAAACTTGCATTCTTGTCTTAATGTGCAGTTTTGCTGTTCTTTTCTGCTGCCCTTCTCCTTGCTCTGTTGCTGATCCTATGCACTTTCTCTGCTGTGCTATGGAAGAGGTTCAGGAAAGTGGACCTGCTTTCTGACTGTGCCTTAGAAGTAGCTAAAAAGTCAAGATCTTTGTGGAAGAACCTTCTGTAAATATTAGACTATAAACTCCCTGAGCACAGTTGAGAAGCTTGTGGCACTTTTGGTGTCCTGCCTTCTTTACTACCTCCTGTTTCCTTAAAGGATGAGTGAACATGAGTTAGCTTGCCATCTAAATTTTGCTATATTTAGGGCATGTTGTCTGCTGACCTGCTCCTGCCTCTTACCATTGTTTAGGCTGATTTTTCTCTGCCCCCTCTGTAAAACTATATTTCTACCTCCCCCCCTGCCCCCTGAAGCAGTCTTTTGCCAATTTGTTAGACTTAATGTCTTCAGGGCAAACAGGAGGGGGGGGGTTTATGGACATATCTGCGTAGGACAATCTCTGAAATCTTGCTGCCTTTAAGACTTGCATTTCTGAGTAGGACGTTTTAGTAACCCCTCTGACATCTGCAGTTTGGTGCAGGTCAGCACATCAGTCTGAAAACTGAGCCACACTGAAATGCCTGGCATCAGGTAAACCAAAACAGTTCTGTGACCAGCCTGGAGGAAAACAGCACCTTCTCTAAATGGGAAGAATGGTAGTCACTGAGACTTTTGCATTGCAAACATCTTCGGTGCTTGACAGAAGCTTATGGAACAGTCGTCCTACACCAGAGCATGTTTTTGTGGTAGCATGAGTAGTTTAGGCTGTGACTTGTTCTTACGTGTGGACAAGCCAAATGCAGACGAGAGGCTCGGCTGAGCTGCCTCCTGAGTGTTCTGTCTCTGTTCATAATGCGTATTTCTCTGGTGCTTTGAAAGCTGGTCCAGCTACTTGTGAGCATGTCTTAAGTGTTGAAGCAAGTCGAGGCATAGTAGTTGACGCCATAACCAAGCTTTACCATGCTGTCTACTGAGCTCTGGCAATCAAGGGAGACATACAAAACTCCTTCCAAAGGAGGAGTATGTGGATTGCACCTCTTAAAATCAGACTCTGGATGTTTCAGGATATGTAGAACCAATTTTCCTTTTCCTCTAAATTCTGCTATCAACAAACTTCTATGTGTTTCCTTCCCATAGGAAACAACTGTCTTATTCTTCCATTTGCTATTATTCCTACTACCTTTCTGCTGTGTAGATATCAACACCGCTCATGGTATTGCCCAGCATCTCCTGGATGCTATATTCATCCTTATGTATTGTTTCATTCTGGAAACTGAAAAATGATTTTTTGCTCAAAGCATATTACAGTTGCTTCATTGCAGTTAGTTTTTAATGTGACCAGAATTGAGTCAAATTTTGCATTTGCTCATCTCTTTCATCAGTTCAGTCTGTCTTGGTGTCTGAAAAAAGTCCTCATAAAACAAATGGAATTGGACTGCATGACCACGTAGGGTGTGACTGGTGGGAATAAAGGAGGGATGCTAAATGGATGACTTAACAGCAGCAAGCGTGACTCAGGCCTCTAAGAATCTCTTAGAGCAAATAAATCAGAGGATTACCATGTTACCTTGATGGGTGTCAGAACCTGTTCCTACCTTCAAAAATCCAAAACCAAAATATCACCCTAAACCAGAACTGAACTTCCACAGCATTGTAGAACGTCCTTTTTTTTTTTTTCTTTGGAGTTGGCTGTCACTGTATAGGGCATTAGGAGGATAGTAGGTGAGCGGGTATGGTATGTCCCTGCAATTGCAGAGTTCTCATCACCAAATCTTTTCTTTTTTCAGGATGACATAGTCAGCTTTTAATGGAGAGAGAAAGGGTCAAAGGGTCTGTGCTCAGTTAGATGGGGAGACTTTGTTTTTAAGCTAGTTGTTAGATTTGAGGCCACGGACACACAAAGCATAGGAAAAAGGTATTTGGTATGCATGTTAGCAGGAGTCCTGGTGGATGTGGCTAAAGATTGTGTTCTGTGCTGCAGTTCATCTCTAAAGCCCCATCTTTGGGGAGGGTTTGGAGACATTAGGCTAGCTTTCTCTTGACTTTTGTCTCACTTCCTTCTGTGATATTTGGCTTTTTCTTAGCTTTTTTTGTGGAGTGGAAGATAAATCCTAGGCACAGTGTGCCATATGTGCTGTCAGCAGCCCAGCAGATTTTTTTTTTTGCTCCCTCGGATAAAGGAGACTAACACAGCTATTGCAGGAAAAGTAATGGCAGAAGCCTTTGAAGGACATTTTGGGTCTAGTTTTCTGCTTCTGCGTGTGCCTGGTAGGAATTTGGAAGTATGGGGTTGATGTGACTACTAAGCTGTGGTATGAAAAAGCAGTGATTATTGCCTTTTAGACCTTCTGGGAGAGACTGACATACCTGATACCTGCAGACTTCTATTCTAAGGTTAATTTCCTGACATGCACATACTCTTGGCAATGCAGTAGATTTTCTTCAAGATGGAAATTGATAACTTTGCTCCTCTGACATGTCTAGAATGCTGTACAGAAGCTACTGCAGAGTTGCTGTAAGACATTTTGACATACAGAAAAGGTTGGGGGCACAGAAGCATCAGGTGTCTTTATGTTGAATTGGAGGGGGAAAACCGGGAAACTTTCAAAAGACTTGGTTTACAAGTTACAGAATGCTCAATTCAAGTTACTACTTAATGAAATTAATTAACTCATCCCAATTTGATCTTTTTGTTGTTCAGACTTGGTGAGCCTTTTGGGAGCTGGAATAGGATGGCAGGGTGAGGTACCTGTCAGTTTTGTACACAGAAATCCAAATTCTGCGCCTTTTGGACAGGGTGAGAATCTAGGCATCAACAGTTGAATTTTTCACTCTGTTTCAGTAGATGAAATTTGAGTAGGAAGCAAGAAGTTTGAAGATAACACCAACCTCTAGGACAGGAACAGCCTGCCTCATATGCCCTAATGTCACTAGAGATGTGGTGTTGTCTTGCATTTTGCATAGAAAGTAGGAGTGGTTGTCACTCTCACTATTAATAACAAGGTAGGGTGACCACATGTGCATGTTGCTATAATCCATGCAGTAATATGACCCCTTCCAAATACCTGTTTTGGGGAAGGAGTGGCAGTGATGAGTGTTCCTCTGCATGCACTTAATTTATGAAGTCTGTGTGCTTGGATACTCATAGATGCCTCAGAAATATCTGTAATAGCTACATAAAGCAGTAGAGTACAAATCTTTTTTTATATTGAGTTGGGGTTGAAGGGCTATGTTTTTCTGAAAGAGTTTTTGGTTCCTGTATAATTGATTGTGGGGGGAGGAGGGGTTACAGCTGCACGGTAGGCATCTTAATCAATAAGACTATTTGTACTACTAAAGAGTATACTCTTTAGAGCCAAGCACTTAATAACAAACTAAGCTGTCAGTCAGTGCTACACACATTACTTAAGGAGATTAAAGGCTGTAATATTGAGAGAACAAAGCTAATGTAAACATCCTTTATAGTTCATGAGGTTAACTTTCTACTTGCTCAAGCTTTCAATAATTAGTTTCCTTCATGTCTCTCCCTTGTATTGCCCCTTGCTTGTAGAATTCTCCTTGGGTTCAGCAACTTGTTTCACAGCCTGACTTTAATCTTTGCTCTGTGCTGTCCCCTGTTGTCTTCGAAAATACTCTATAGTTTTTCTTCCTCAGAAAGACTTATGGTATTCTTTAATCTTGGCTTTGCCATTCTATCTGAGCTGCTTGGCGTAATGCTTAAATAAAGCATTAAGTAAATTCATACGTTCAAGTAATTAATGAATATGCCTGTACTTAAGGAAGAGGAGGGAGAGAGACAAACCTATGTACTGGCTGATCAAGAGAAACTTAAATTTCCAGTTAGTGTGCTAGGAAGAACTTGCATAAAAATCCTGAATTCCAAATACTTTCTCTTGTCCCCAAATTGCACCTGAGTTTATGATCTTTATGTTGATGCTACTTTATGGCCTCTGGAGTTTTTTGGTTTGTTTTTAATTTATAGCTGTTCTTACTCTTCTCTTTCCCCTATTTTTGTCATGCTGGAAATATTTGGAGCAAAATCAAGCTCTGGAGATAAACAGATTTATTACACTGTTCAAAGTGTCTGTATCCTGCTCAATGGACAGCTGGGATCAGCACAGAAGAAAGGTGTTTCTTGAAAGGTAGCATGGGCAGCACATTTTGTCACTGGGAAATGAGAAGATCATTTCATAGCAAATTTGTAGCAAGCTTGGAACACTGTCAAGTATGGGATGACAGGCAGCCGACATGGAAATATTCAATTTCCACTACCATTTGGACTCACTGCTGTATGCTTATTTTGCAGTGCTTGTCTTTTTTTTTTTTTTTAGTTTTATGATCCAAACTGGAAAATAAACTATTTGAACAGTTGGGAATGGAAAGTGTCAGCCTACTTTGGTCTTGACTAAATCACTTTCTCTTTAGCCTTCTTTCCCCTCTCATCTGTCTTTTCCTTCACTCCGGTGCCGCCTTAATTTTTTGACCATTTCTGGTCCAAGTAATCTGACAAGAGAAATATTCTGTGGGTTAGTGTCCTTTCCATTAAAAGTTTTGGTAGAAACAAAGCAGACAAGCTGGCCAGTCTGCTGTATGTTTGTCTGGTTGCCCAAGCTGCTCATTTAATGGGCTCCTTCAGGGAGCACATCCCAGCTCTGGCCCAAGCCGATTTCCTGTCCTCCATATAGTGAGTTGCTGCATTTTTCAATTGTTTTGTTTCTTTCCTTGAATTCTCTAAAATGGACACTTCTGAACAACTCCAGTTAAGACTGAGGTTTTTATGATTTTTTTTTTTTTTTTTTTTTCCTCCTGAAACACTTGTTTGTATAGTGATAGGATTCATGAGATCCTGTACTCAACTGGAGCCTTGCTAAGTTGTAGTGATAAGCATTGATATTTCTTTTGTTCTTGAAAAGTTTTAAAAAAGGTCCTTTTTTCTTTCTCTTTTTTTTAAAAAAAAGACTGTATAGCTAAATGAGCCTTCATTTTTGATGTAGGAAGTACAAAGGATGAAACTTCAGTGAATTCATAACTTGCTCATTTTAGTAATTGGAAACTACTGTGTAAAGTATGTTGAGAGAGGTTTGAATTCATGAAGACTTATTTGCAGCATCTGAATAAATTTTGGTTGCCATAAAGGAGGAGGATGAAACTTACAGTGACCTGAATGGAATCTGTTCCTGCAGGTTGTTGGAGCACAAGGTTTTTCATGTACCTGACGTTTCTAGCCTGATTTTGGTTATGGGCTTTATGAATATAATCAAAGCTGACCTGTCTTTCATTTCCACTTAGTACTTTTAATTCTACATGGGTAATAAGAATGTTTGGCTCACTAGGTAAAATCATTGCAGCATATTCTGTGGTATGAATGTACCACGTGTCAGTCTTAAAGGTCTGTCTGATCTACTGACCTTCATAGGGCTTTTAATTTGTGATTTTATTACTTCGTGATGAAGAATAAATTAGTTTATTTTGTGGGTTGGGTTTTGTTGTGTTTTTTGTTGTTGTTGTTGTTTTTGTTTTTTTTTTTTTTTTTTTAAGGAATACTGGTGATTGCTTTCAGTCTGAGATCCAGGTGTGATGGAGTAATAAGACCCAGAGAGAAGCTGTGATAGTATGTTTCTTTTAAAAGGTGCTTTTCTAATAAAAGTTCATGAACATCTCGGACAGCTTTCGAGATACTAATCTTAGGTTGAGATTTGCTGCATTTCTATAACATACAAAGTAAAACTTAAGCACTATACATGGGTGTATGTGTGTTTTAAAAAAAAAAAAAAAAAGCTGAGAAATTTAGGCAGAATCCAATAATTAAAGTAAGAAAGTGAATGGACACTATTAATGCTTCCATACTGTAAATCCAGTTAAGGTCCTGTGCTTTCAGTCACGTCTTCGTAGATTCCATGTACACCCAGTAAGAGGAAGAAGATGGCAAGAAAAGAAAAAGGCAAAGGACATGTAATGCAGTATTCTCTGGGTACTTTGGAAATATGAGGGATGTGTGTATGTGCACACATGTGCACATGGCTGGTGTGATGTTTGAGCAGAATTTTCACGTACAGTTGCTAATATACCTATTTTAAACTTCAATGTTTCAGTGAACTTTTCTGTCCTAAAAATATACGCTGCTAAAGCAAAAAGATACCTGAGGTGGAAGGACTGTCTGTAGTACGTCAGCATGCTACTTTGCTAGATGTGAGGAACTGACTTATTATTTGGGCAAGGTAAGTCAGGCATGAAACCTTTTACCAATCTGTAGAAGCAGGTGTGATCTACAGCCCTGATACTGCAGAACTTCCATCTACAGATTTTGACTTGTTTACTCAATCCATTCCTTCTAATTGGAAAAGAAGAAATAAATGTAAACTACCATCTGCAGCTGCAAAGCTGAAAGAGTAAAAAAGATGTGAAAGGAAAAAATTATCATATAAAGGCTACAAGTACTTTTAACTTTGAGGTGTTGGAGATGCTGATAGTATCTCCAGCTGCATAGTTGTCTTTTGCAACAACTTAAACAACTCTTGTAAGAAATGGAAGTGGTGGCTATAAAAACTGCAGCAATGATGTAAAACAAAATGGTAAGGAAGCTGATGGCAACAAGTACAAACCAACCATTTAAAAAATGCTAATGAAGGTTAAAGTATCTGAAAAGCCTGTGGCACCTGGGGCTAAAGGACAACTGGCTCCTTTGTCAGAAACTCGGTCATAACAGCAGTGGGGTGGAGGAGTCTGGCCTCTCCTCCACAGGGCCCCAGAGCCGAGAGTTAGCACAGTACCGTACGGTAGCAATACTATGAAAAATTCAAATCGTGTTTGCTTTCAGTAGTAACTATTAACTGTTTAATCTGATACTTATCCGACAGTGTTGTTAAAAGGCTGAAAAAATATTCTAACATCACAAATACTAACCAATCGATTATCTAGAGAAAATTGAATTGGTTGTATTTTTAACTACATCAGTCCCATTTTATTAGTTAAAACTATTGTGACATACTTCATGTTTTGCGAGGTGATTCCTTTTAAGGAAATTTATTTACATGGTTAGTTCCACTCAGACCAGAAATAAGTGTGGAATTCAATACTGAGGATAATCAACCACAGTAGCAGCTAGTGTAAGGATGCAGTGGATTCTCTGTCACTTGGAGTCCTCAAATCAAGATTAGATGTGTGATTGAGTGGTGTTTTCTGGTTAAGCTACCGTGTGTGAGATGGATGCATTAGTGTGGGGCTCTAGAAGGTGCTGTGCAGGAAATTGAGATTAACATCGTGGATCCTTCTGGCCTCAAGGTCACCATGGTTGCCATGTACCATTTTTGGTGGCAAAAGGTGAAAAATCATGACTCATCTAGTAATGAGCGTAGATAAAGAGACCTTAAGGGCTATTTCTCCAATAGCTGAAGTCCTCAGGTCTTTGCTTCTTTGTGAGCAATAAACATTTAACTCCTATCTTAATATTTTTATACAGATAGTGGCATCCATATTAGGTTACTCTTAGTTCTAAGATGGTGGCTAATTAAGATCATTCTCATACCTCACTGTGAGCTGTGCTGCTTTTGTTTCTACTTCACAGTGACTCTTATCCTCTTAAACATTTTGCCTGTTTAATTTTACTCTGGAGAGTTTGCCTGTCCAGCTTGTGGTGTGGTGGCATAAGGAAAAGAGGGGAGGAAATCACAGCTTTTCTTTGGGGACAGAGAAACCACTTATTTCAACAGCAGTGCTGGTTTATGCTGTTTTAAATGCTGAAAGTTATGCTGTAAGATGACTCTGTGCTCCAGAAATACCTCTTAAGGATGAACTGAGATGTAAAACATAAAGATACTTTGCAGAGCAAGTGATTTCAGAGAGCAAACTTTTCCTCAGAAAAGACATGTCAATTAAAGCCACTGCTATTTAAGTCCAAAAGTTTTTTTCTCTAGCCTCTTCTCTGTGAATCTATTCTGTTCCTACAAGTGCTGCTTGATATAAAGTTAATGCCAGATGGAAAATATGTAGCTCTGAAACTACTAACATGGAACTAATGGAATGATTTTAATTCCTTTAAGTGACCTATCCATTTTCAACTTTATTATTCCATGGTCACTGCTTCCCTCATTGCTTTGAACCTTGGAATTGGGGGGAGGGGAAGCTTTGTGCACAACTTAATATTTTAATTTTGTTAAAGGTTTGAGACTTGATTGGAAGGGCAGCTCGCTCTTCTGTGTTTCCATTTGTCCAGGCTGGCCAGCTTTCTTGAAGCTCTCTGCATGTTTTTCTTCACTTGGCTTCTGAAGTTGTTTCACCCTGCTCTTGGGCTTTAGATTATCTCTTGCTTTGTGAAAACCATTGTGCTTGCTGCCCAAACAGCAGTCTTCCTCTGTTGCTCACTTTTCCCCTTTCTTTTGAAGATCTCGCCAAAGAAGTTTGGTAAGAAATGTAAGTCTACTAAGCTTTAACATCAACACAGCTGAATTTTACTTCTGTAGCTTAAGCCACAAACCTCTATTCCATTACCTCTATGAGAGATAGAAAGGAAATAAGGACTGAGGAGGAGGCAGGCTGATATTTGTAGAGAGTTATGACTGTGTTTGCTGTGGCAACAGCCAGTTCCAGACCTGCAGGGCTGAAGGCTGTGGTATTTGCCAGAAATAAAAAAATGAGATGTGACGCTGGGGCTGGTAAGGATTCTGAATGAAGAAAATCCACCGATTTCTCACGTATTGGGAAAATGATGTTGCGAGACTCCAACTGACAAGGATTGAAGTCTGCTAGAGTTGGCCTGAGGATGGGGTAGGGATAAACTTCTGAAAAACTAGAGGTTACATCTTGTATTTGAGCTCCTCTGTTGTGCTACGTTGGGAGGCAGAAGTATGGTAGCATGTGGGATTGCCTTGCAGAACTAATGCATAGACCCTTTGCTACAGATTCAGTTTGTACAGTCAGGCCCAGGACCTCTGGGCAGAAGAGGGACTGAGTATTAGTATCTGAATACTATGAATGCCAGGCTGATGCAACAGAGGTAAGAATGTAGAGGAATAAGGAGAACAGTGAGCTAATGGATGCATAATACTGAAATGGGATGCAGGCTACTTACTCATTTTATTTCTTGCCTAATCAAAATGCTCAGACTGGGAATTGGGAAAATTGCTGTTCTGCATTTGAGAGACTCTCAGTGTAGAATGTCTGATAAACTGGCCCGATATTGACTACTGATAGAAATGTTTGAGGATTTTTTTTTATTAAAATTCTTAAACTACAACGTCCTCTGGGCTCAAGGAGAAGGTATACTGAAGCAAGATCTTGGGATTAATCATACAGAAGGATTTTTAATGTTGTTAACTTCTGTATCATCTACACATGCAGCTGTCATGGTACTAACTTCAGAGAATCGATAGTATTGTCATCTCCTCGGGGAACTAGAAGGTAGAACTCCCAGTGTCTATTTGTGTCTTGGTCACCCATTTGCTTGCTGTAACACTTGGCAACTCTTGCATTTTTATTCTGCTGTGCTTCAGAAATTACGAAACTACAGTCTACTTTATGAAAGAGCCGTTGTGGTAGACTAATTCAGAATTGAGGGAAAGCCTGATCTGATTTCTGTAGTGATAGTGTGGTTCTGTCATGGTTTGAGCTCAGAGGGCAACTGAGCACCACACAGCTGCTTACTCCTCCCTTCCCCCCCAGCAATGAGAAGGGAAAAATAAGCCAAACTTGGGATTTGAGATAGGACAGGGAGGGGCAAATCAGCCATTGTGGTCCTGGGCAAAAGGCAGACTCATCAGGTGAAGGAAAAAAAAGAACACATTTATTACAGACACTAACAACAACACTTAAGAGTAGGACAGTGAGAGGCATTGCCACATGTTGAGAACACCCTCACCCCACCCTTCTTCCCAGGCTCAGCTCGGCTCCTGATATCTCTACCTCCTCTCCACAGTGGCACAGGGGGCAGGGAATGGGGGGTGCAGTCAGTGCTGCTGCTTCTTCGGTCTTTTGGCTAGGGGGAACTTCTTCCCTCTGCTCCAGTGTGGTCTCACTCTCACAGGAGACAGTCCTCCACAAACTTTGATTGACGTGAGTCCCTCACGTGGGCCGCAGCGTTCCCCACGCTGCTCTGGCGTGCGACACCAACTTTCTCCAACTGGAGTCCCTCCCATGGGCTGCAGCCCTTCCTGAGCTGCTCCAGCGTGGGACACCCCTGCATGCTGCAATCCTCCCAGCGCTGAATTACAACAGTGGGGGCTGCATCTTCCCACAAGGCCCTGACCTTCTTCGGGCACTGTCATCTTGATCGGCCATGAGGGGCCCTTCCCAGGCCATAAATCAGTGTCTGCTCCACCACAGACCTTCATGGGTGGCTGCCCTGCCGTTTTACCGCAGGATACAGGGGGGTCTCTGCTCTGGCACGCTTCCCACCTCCTTTCTTCCTCCGTTCCTCCACTGACCTTGGTGTTCACGCAGCTGCCACAACTCTTCCTCATGAGTCTGACTTCTCCTCACCCACGTCCCTTCTTAAATACGCTATCGCAGAGGCGCAGCTGACTGGCTTACCCTTGGTGCAGAGGTGGGGCCGACTCGGAGCTGAGGGAGCTTCAAGAAGCTTCTCACAGGGGGCTGCCTCTGTAGCCCCTTCCCCTGATACGAAAAAAAAAAAAAACACCACTCACTCAAACCCAGGACAGGTTCATAAGTTGCTTTTCAGTCCTAGAGTAAGGAAAGTCTGTGATTCAGCTTGACTTGCCCATATTTCTGTAGTTTGCTTCCCTGGCTGAGAGGGACAGTAGGAGAACTGGGAAGTAAGTCTGTTCTGGATAAATTTGACAAATGCTTTTACTTGTGTAAAGCGGGGAGGATATTATTGACCGTCCAAATCATTTCAGTCAAAGGTGGTAACATCATGTTATGATGAAATACTGAACAGCTAAGAATTGTTTGGAGTTCCTTGATTTCAAAGTCTTCAGCCTGCTTAGTCCTATGGAAATCTCTAAAAGCATCAATTCTGTACAAATGATACCAAAAAAAAAAAAAAAAAAAAAAAGCTAATGTCAATTAATATGTTAATGAAAGCTTCTGGTTTTAATGGCTTTCATTCCTGTGTCCTGCAACTAGATGCATTCTGTCTGACTGTAATTTTAAATATTGGAGATGATGGTGCTGACTGGCCTCAGAGAATGAGAAAGCAGAAAATTTAGGTTTCAGGTTGGGGATGTTTTATTTTGGCTTTCAAGGAAGTTGAATTTCCCTCTGCAAATAAAAGCAAATGTAAAACCAGAAGCGAAAGCAAACATTGTGGTGCACTCATATCTGCTGTCGACTCTTGCTTGTAACATCACTTCTGGAGAAAGATGGCCATACAGTCTTAGCTACCAACACC
This sequence comes from Tyto alba, assembly GCF_018691265.1. Lineage (NCBI taxonomy): Eukaryota > Metazoa > Chordata > Aves > Strigiformes > Tytonidae > Tyto > Tyto alba. The sequence goes on along the minus strand of NW_024881278.1, from coordinate 28,070,789 downwards.
TCACAAATATAGCAGGCTGTTGACAGGTTAAGATGAATCTTTAAATTGCCTCTCAGCTTAAAGGCTGCCAAAAAAAAAGGCAACCCGGTATAGGGAAGTTAAACTCTTCTAAGTTCCATTTTAAAAGAAGGTAGAAAGAGAAGGACGTGAGCGGTGGAATGAAGGCAGGAATACAAGTTCCATGTTTGGGTGGTCTGTGGAAGTGGTATTGTCATCTGGCTCCCTTTGCCTGCAAGCACAGCTCTGAGGATGCTGCTGCAGTAGAGTGTGGTGCCAGATTTTTTTCTTCTAGCTTGTGCCCCATATTGATTTTAATGTTCAGGGACTACAAGATCTTCCCCTCAAACTTTGGATAGAACAACAGGATTATCCAATGTGAGCTTAATTTAAGGCATGTTGATTTGGTCCTTGCTTGTCAACCTGTCTTCTGTGTTTCACATGAGCAGAGTGCAGTCCCTGGGTAGTATCTCAGTACATATTTTTAATTTGTCTTATTACTCTTTTTTTTTCCTGTTGGTGGTTTTGCTCATTTTAATGTTTATCCATATTCGACTGAGTTAAGACTCTAGCCTTTATGCAACATTGCTCCTGTCTTGTTTTTGACAAATCAAGCCCTTGGAATGTAACACCTGACCACTGTGTGGGTTGAATGCTGAAAAGTATAAGATTATATGCAGTCTGTAAAAATACTACACTGCATCCAACCAAGCAAATGTGAGCTCTACTGTATATGATACAATACTATGATGATATTATTGTAGAGGTTCTGACCTGTCACTGTGTTATGCAAAGGTGTGCCTCTGCATTGTCTTTTATTTAATGTTTGGAAGGAAAACAGATGATGCCTGGAGAATTAGCTTAACTGGTAGAACTTCTCTTGTATGCTATGTTTTCAAATACGTCATAACTGTTGATGAAAATGCTAGCAGTTTGCAAAGGTGCTATATATAACTGCCTTGAGCAGGGGATGGGTAGGCAGGAAAGAGCAATATGGCAGGTAATGGAACAGTGGCCCTTGAGCTACTGTGGCAGTGAGCTGCTGAGTGAGTTACTTCACATTAGTTAAAACCAAAATAAACTAATGCCCTCAACTAGAACTATAAAAGCCATACAGATTCGATTGCATTCTTCTCTAACAATCTCGAAACAGCAGTAGATGCAGAACTCATGAAATTATATACTGAAGTTTTTGGTTTTGTGTGTGGTATTGTTTTTTAAATAGCTTTGTGGTGATTGTTTTTCTATCAAATAATTGTTGGTGTTTTTTTTGTTTTTTTTGCTTTTTTTTGTTAAAACTGGAGAACTAAGTTTGTTTAAAAATAAAAAATGTAAATGGTAATGCATTCACTGAGAGAAAGGTCTACAAAAGTTAATATGTCTGATTGATTTGTGTTTTTTTCTTGTTATTGAGCTTATTGCAGGGACTGTGGTGTTGAGATGACAAACCAGTGACCAGGTTTACATTGCTGCAGGATTTGTCATCCTGGGAAAAATAGCTAACTTTCTATACCTTGCCTTCTGATTCAGCATCTTGGCTCTTTAAGAAGAGTGACTGTTAAATAGTCATTTGAAAAGCTGGGAGAGCTTAACTCCCTTGGGACACCATGGTATGAAAGGTGAAAAGATTTAGAGTTTTTCTTGCCTAGTGAAAATACAGGTTATTTACAGTGAAGTGATGTTCACTCAGTCCCTGCGATTGTGATGAAAATTACTTTTTTTTTTTTTTTTTTTTTTGGTGAAATCCTCTTTATTTATTTTTTGTGCTTGGAAACTCAAATGTTGCAATTCCCTGGCTCAGTGGGACTGCAGGCTCTGTCTGTCTCTCTGCTCAGCCAGCTCTGAGACTGAACCATTGCTGGTTGTTACAGAGAAGCTAGTCAGTTACAAGCTTAAGAAACAGTTCCTTTTAAATGAATGTTGTTCCATAAATCATAAAGAACCAGCTTAACTAATTGTATTTTAAACCACAGCAAGAGGAGCCAAAAGTCCAGCTTTGACAGATGTTCTTTGCTTTGTTTTGCTTCAGTGTCTCAGAGACCTTCAGGATGTCAGTTGTCCAAATGTAGGCAGCTAGTTCTGCTCAAAACTTCCTGCAGTATTCAGGACCCCCGTGTGGGACTAGCAGATGCAATTTAGGGTGAAGGGGAAACCTGAACCTCTCTCCAGCTGTGGCAGGAGACAAAGCAAGGCACTTATGCATGTTGAGAGGGACAGTTGGTGTCTGTGATTAGGCACCTGGATTACACCCTAAACCTCCTCTATTTTTTCAGACCTATGTGTCCCTGTGCTCCATTGTGATAGTACATGATAGCGATGTCCCTCAGGGGTCTGTACTGGGACCGGTGCTGTTAAATATCTTTATTAATGACATAGTGGGATTGAGCACACCCTTGGCAAGTTTGTGGGTGGCACTACGTCGAGTAGTGTGGTTGGTTTGCTGGAAAGAAGGGATGCGGTCGAGAGGGACTTTGACAGGCTTGAGAAGTGGACCTATATAAATTTCATTACATTCAACAAAGCCAAGTGCAAGGTCCTGCACCTGGATCAGAGCAATCATCAGTATCAGTCCAGACTGGGTGATCAAATGATTGAGAGCATCCCTGCAGAGAAGGACTTGGGGATACTGGTGAATGAAAAATTGGGTAAGACCCAGTGATGTATGCTTGCAGCTCAGAAAGCCAACCACATCCTGGGCTGCACCAAGAGAAGTGTGGCCAGCAGGTTGAGGGAGGGATCCTCCCCCTCTGCTCTGCTCTCGTCCAGCTCTGGGGCTCCCAACAAAAGAAGGACATGGACTTGTTAGAGTGGATCCAGAGGAGGGCCATGAAAACAATCCAAGAGCTGGAACACTTCTCTTATGAAGAAAGGCCAAGAGTGCTTGGGTAGTTCAGCCTGGAGGAGAGAAGGCTTTGGGGAGATGTTACTGTGGCCTTTCAATACTTAAAGGGGGTGTATAAGAAAGATGGAGAGACTTTTTAGCTAGGGCTTATAGTGTGACAGGACAAGGTATTTTAAACTAAAAGGGTGGAATTGTGTTAGATATAAGGAAGGAATTCTTTCCTGTGAGGGTGGTGAGGCGCTGGTCTGGGGTGCCCAGAGCAGCTGTGGCTGCCCCCTCCCTGGAAGGGTTCCAGGCCAGGTTGGACGGGGCTTTGAGCAACCTGGGCTGGGGGAAGGTGTCCCTACCCATGGCAGGGGGGTTGGGACTAGGTGATCTTTAAAGGTGCTTTCCAAGGCAAACCATTCTATGATTCTGTGTTGTTACATTTTAAATGAAATGTCAAGTTCCTCTTCCAGTAGTACAGGCTGCATTTTGTTTATAAATCTGTGAGGGTAGATCTGAAGCGTTCTTCTCATCTTCACCTTTGTGGCTTCCCCTGTACCCACAACACTGCTTAACTTTGTTTTTGTTCCTTCCATAGTGTTTCTAGTGCTACACCTTTTGTATCTGTCTAAAAATGCAATTTAAACTCTTTGTTCTGCTGTGTTGCTTGCTCTGTTGTATAACTGCGTCAACAAAAGTCCTCTTCTAAAGAGCACTTCACAAAGCTTGTGTCTAGATTTGCAATGCACGGTAAAATTTCCTTGTACAAGAGTCCAATGATAACTCAATTTTCAGGAGTGCTGGCACACTATGTCTCACAGTAAAATTGTGGTGTTGCTTTCTGCTCTCCAAGAGTTTTGGGAGTTATAGTTGGTTTTGAATTTTGCTTTTTACTTCTGTCTCTCTGCATAGGTTCTAGTAGTTTCTTCTGTCGTGTTTGACTGGCTCATGTAATACATCCTTGACAGGAACATTTACCAGAACAGAAGAAAGACATTGTAATGAAAATAACATTTTCTGGTAAGAACAGCTGTCAATCTAAATATGTGTCTGCTTCAATGATAAGCATTACAAATTCATGGGTCCTACAGTGACCAAAGAGAAAACCTATTTCCAGGCTGGGAAAGTCTGCCTCTTCACGGGGCAGAAAAACTTCAGGTAACTGTTCTTGTCCCAGGTCCATCCATCATTGAAGATGGAAACAATAGAATAACCCCTAGAACATAGGTTTGTACTACATTTTCAGTTGATCCTACCTGACCTACAGGAGTTTGATTTTTATTCATTTATGTCTCTAGACGATCATCCTTAATTTTGTAGCACACTGAAATATTAGGCTGTACTTTATTCCTTTGATTCTGAGAGTATATGCTATGCAAGTTGATTTAGGTGTTCAAAAAGTTTGCTTTAACATCTGTGCCTCTGAATACCAAATACTTTGCCTTGATCCAGAAAATTATAGGAGCCAAGAGATCTTATTTTCCTTGAAATGCACCTTGTCAAAACAAAAATTTTAGGGACGGGAAGAGAAAACTGCTTAGTTTCAAAGCAGTAACAGAGCATCCCAGGGCAGGTCTGGGATGTTTGGTCCGGGAGTGGAAACCCTTGTGGTCAGGGCTGAATTATCCTGCCTGTTCAGACAGTTTACGTATTTGGAACAATTTGTGAAACGATAAGTCAGCTGAACTGGGAGCTGCCTGTGCCTAGTTAACAGAAGTACTGAGAAGCAGGAATATGCCTCAAGTCAGTTTTGGTTTTGTTCTTTAAAATGTCTAATCTGAGACTCTGGGCAGAAGCATTCGGTATTTTGGAATCTGCATTTTGAAACCTTCTTCAGGAGTTGAATATGCTTATCCTTTCTTCCTTGACCTAGCAAGAGCAGGCTTTAAGAATGAGAGGAGTGCGGGTGGTGGTGATTAGTGCCCTGTGCTATTATAGGCTGCTGTGGGATTAAGCACAGCCAACCCCTCCTTCTGAAGCTGTGTGGGTGTGTGAAAGAGAAAGAAAAAGGCATGAGGGCAGGCAGGCCAGGATGAGGGACCATGTGGTGCAGTGGTTATTTTCAGCTGAGAGAGAGGAATGCTGAGATTCAGCCTCTGATTTAAAACAAACAAATAAAAGGATGACAACAACCACCACCACCAAAAAACCTCCAACCAAACAAAACAAAAAAAACTCGACACAGGTATTTTTATACATAATTGTGTCTTTGATAGGAGTGTTGTTTGTTCTTTCAGGATGCTCTTTGGATGGGCTTGAAATGCTGTTTGAAGCTGCCCAGGCAGAGGATGAAATGGAATGCGGGTACCTTGTGTGTTTTGGGAAGCTATTGAAAGCCCCATGTTACTGTTCAGGACTGGAGGTGAGCTGTCAGTCTGGGCTGAGCAGGCAGAGGAGGAGTGTCTCCTCTGTGCATTGATTGAGTGTGAGTGCCTGATGAGAGCTTGCTCTTGCAGCTTGGAGTTCAAAAGCGTGATGTCGTGAAACTTGAAGTCTTAAACCAGTTACAGAATAGAGGGGTCTTCATGGTTAGACAGCTGGTGAAACACTGTTTTGAAGATTTGCCTTTATCGAAGACCTAGGACTTTTTGTTTTTCTTGAAGATCTCTTTGTTAGTGCTGGGCTGCTGTAGTCTAAGAGAAAACTCAGCTGGCAGATGTCGCCAGGGAGTTTCTCGCTGAATCCAGTAGCTGCTTTTGTGGGAGCTCATTTGCTGCTTTTCACTGGCAGGGAGGATGCTGAAAGGTTTCTTTTTCTGGCGCTCTTGAGCTGCTGAAGTCATTGGTTCATTAGTAACTAAGGAACGGGAGCTTTTACAGGAAAAGCTCCTAGAAGCTGGCAATAGACTTTTCTCTGAAAGAAAAGTTGTTTTGATCCTGTTTGTTTTTTCTAAAGGGTGAGGGATTTGTCCAGAGTAATCCAACTGCTGACAAACTATCTTGTAAAATATGACTTGAGAAGCATAATTAATGTTATATCATCTGATCAGTCAAGCAGCCCTACAGAAGGGACTGAGAATAATGACTTTACCTCAAAGGGTCACTTAGTCTTGCATAATGTCAGATGTCTACATTAAACTTGATACTGGTCAATGTAATATGAGCAGAGAGTACGATAAATATGGAAATCTGGAGGATGTCAGATGTCCTAAAGTATGATCTCATTTTGTGATCTCTGGAAGAGGTATTGCTCGGGTATCTTTAATGATACTTCTTTTGTACTATCTGTAGTAGAGACAGAACTAATTTTTGATGTACCTCCTCCTTTGACATAGCTTCAGTACTTAAAGAAGAGTAACTGAACTGTCAGAGGTGTTGCCAGTAATGGATTCAGATTAGTTAATTACACAGAAGTTGAATTTAGTTATAAAATCGGGTTAAATTTCATCTCTTTGAGGGAGTAATGGGGAGAGTTAGAACAATAAAGCCTGCTCTCATACTAATGCACTTCCAGAATCTCTGTTGGTTTTCAAGCAGCATTATACTTGAAGGACTGGTCCTCAGCAGTATTGCCTTGTCATGGGTGAATAGTTGGTCAAAGGACTCAGTATGAAATTGAGTTGGATGTTTTGGCTTAGTTTTAGGTATGTTTTCTTTCTGCAGAACTTAAACATAATTGTTGTTACAAAGTGGTGATTGGAAAATCAGTATTTACAGGATTTTTTTTGACAAATTTATAGTAACTGTTGAGAAACTGGATCTTGACTGATGGGTCTAGGGAAGTAGTAATATCATCCTGCCATTCATATGTTTTCATATTTACTTCCAATTAGAAGTGGAGAAAAGTGATGACAAATTTCAAGGGAAGATAAGTTTGTTCTGTGAACAGCTAGCCCTGTTGCAGAGTTGTGCTCTGCTTCAGCCTCTGTTTTTAAACTTCTGCTCCCAGAGCTGCTGTTGTGGCAAGCCGAAGCGTATAGTTAGGTGGGAAAGCGCTTTCAGGAAGGTGACTGTATTTATGCCCCACACAATTTAATTAATTTAAGTTTGAAACCTGGAAATCATTCTTGGACAGGAGGAATCTCATCCCAATAAATGCAAGGTGATATTTTGTCACAGCAAAGCTTTCTGGGGTAGCAGTGTTGTGCTCTGCCTCATTTAGGCTGTGAAACAAAGACAAAACTGTGTCGTAAATTCAAGCTTATGTCAACGCTGTGAATTGAATAAACCTGTTAGGTGGTCAGCTTAGCTTCCACTCTGTTGGCTTTTATTGATGCAGACCTATAGATTATGCTGACCTAACAGATGATTTAATAAGGAGAGGAATTTATGCAGGAAAGATTGTCAAGTCAGAATGAGCCTAAAGCTAGTAATGTGCAGTTTTAACCTATCTTGGACTTAGTTACTGTGCTGATCCTGAGTAGAATAGCCTTGAAATAGTGCGTCACACTGGACTTTTGAAAAAGGGCAGTTTAAAAGAAAAAGTTTAAAAGTAACTCATTGGTGCTTCTGAGATAGAAGATAGTAAATGTAATCTGAACCCTCTTCTCATGAGGTAGATATGTCATCGTTACTATCTGAGAGAAGAATACCAAGGCCATACCAAAGTATGGTTCAATGCCAGTTTGCCTTTGCAGACTAAGTTTAACATTTTGGAGGTCCCAGTGGTTGTAACATTACATATGAGCCTTCAGCAGCAAGTTGAAGTCTTGCTTATTACCCTGAATTGTTAAAAGCATAAAAAAAGCTGTAACATAAATGTTCCCATTTAAACACAGGCAACTAGAGACATAAGAAATACAAATATAAGGAGGAATTTCTCATTCTGTTGCATGTAAGACCTTTTACATGATGATGGGAGAAGAGGAAAGATGACAACCCCAGTAGTCACCAACTGCTTCTGAGAATTTTCCCTTACGCTTTGTGATGCTGTTTTATGATGCATTTTGCCTGGTCTGACCCCCCCTGCAGGTTTATATTCTGTGTGCGCACATTTCAGTGTATTAGAATAATGCTTTTGTAGCATCGATCACTTTGGAACTGTGTGGATGCTGTTTTTGTCTCAGCAGGAGTAGTTTTAAAGATGTTTAAAAGTGATTTAAATGATTCCTTTTACAGTAGAGTCTATGAAGACAAAAGATGGCTACAGGATGAGGCTTTCCTATAGAGGTGTTAAGGATTTGTAAGGAATTCTGACTTCAGACTGTTGAATGAGGTAATTTATCGGTAGAGATTAATTACACTTTACTATATACATACACTGAAAAGCTCTCAGTCTCTCTGTTCTTGCTGGTCTTAATTTTTCTGCAGCCGTTTTATGTTCCTTACGCTGCACCATTACTCACCTCCTTAATGTCCTTCATCCATTCTTGCCTTTTGACTGCACCTTCGCCAGTTAGCCATGTTTCCATCTTCTTCTCCACTATCCTGGGATATATTTTCACCACAGCAAAACTACTACTGTTTTTCCTCCTATGGTTGAGTATAACTGGAAAAAAAAAGATCAAAACAAATAACTAAACACACAACTAAAAAGCAAGGACCAGTGCTTTTAGCAACAAGAATAGTCCTGAGTTTAATAAAGCTATTTGAACTTTTGCAGCTTGCTCCAAATTTTGAGTTCTTACCCTGGAGCCCTGTCCTGTATTCGTGTTCAGTGCTTTGGTGTTGCAGAAGGAATTAAATCACTTTTCAAGAAAATACAGTACCTTTTATTTGAAAAACTACTCACATTGTAAATCTGTGGCAATGTATAATTTGTGATTCTTGTTCACATGGGCCAAAATCTCTGGGAAATGGGGATTAGCATATGTTAAAATAAAATTTAAGTCAATTTGTCTGATAATAAAGCATAGTATTTAGCTGAACCAGAGTAAACTGTTGCATAGAGAGAACAAATTAGTTGGTCTTGCAATTTATATTTGATTGTCTTACTGCAACAGACTATAGGTAATGGAAAACTGTCTACCAAATCAATCATCTCCACAAAAAGGCATGTCTAATTATTTTACTCTTATAGTTTGCTAATCTCTTTGTTAGAGTTATCTTCTCACATTATGAGAAACCAATATAAGTAGAATGTTTCTACTTTTTCATTAAATGGAGGAATAGAGGCTTGCTTTTTCCTAAGCTGTAATTAAAGCTGGTTATTCCCGCATTCATGAAGGCGATAGATGAAAACTTGATTTAGAAGAAAATACTTTAAGGCTTACTGTCTCCAAAAGAGCTAATTTTCTTGATGCATGCGGTTTTAGGATATTTTCAGGATATTTTAAAAGGTAGAGTCTTGCTTCTAAATTAAACTCTGTATGCATATTTATCTTGTAATGATTTTAAAAGCTGAATTTGCTTTATCTTGATGTGGTCATCTGCATGCATGATCAATAGTTACTTTTTGGGAAGAGGTGTGACACTTAATAGCTTCTGAAATTATTCTGAATCATAATTCACGAGCTCATCCTGAAAATTTTCCTTCTGATTCATTTATTCAAGTGTTAATGTGGTGATGTGATAGAAACAGTCCGGTGTAACTTTAATAACCACCTTTGTAAAATGAAGACCTTTTAAACAATGCATAACCTGAAAGTTGCTGTTTAAAGACTGTCTGAGAGAAACAGGTTTGAAAGTTGCTCCTTTTCCCCATACTCCGTTCATCCATTCTTATTCAGCCTACATGGACTGTAGATGGCATTTTAGTCTTAGAGTTACTGGTTATGTGTTTAAGTCTACAGGTGTGTGTAGACAATTTAGGTGATGGTGTTTTCTTTCTCCTTCAGGTGTGTTGAGCATAGATCATTATGCTACAGGTTTGTATGTTTCCATAGGCACACAGGGTTAAAATTCAGTAGGATGCATTAATTTTACACTAGAGACTTTAGCACAGACAGACTTTGGCAGATTTTATTGGCATAGATAAGATGATTTAAACCAGGCACACAAGGGTCAGAGTTTCAAAGATCCACAGGCTTGTGCTTGTTTTGACTTCAGGGGGAGCTGACTAAATGCTAAAATTATGGCCATGAGGCCCTAGCTACAGTTAAGTAGCATGTAAATATAGGCAGTTATTCTTGAAATGCAGCACAGCTATCTATTAAATGTCGTACTTCTCGTCATGTATACGAGGGCATCTTTGTAATTAAATGCAGTGGCTTAATCCAGGCAGAAGCATGATGCATATGGCGTTTTGTTTTGTTTTTCAAACACTTTTTTTTTTTTTTTCTTAATTTGAAGGATATGAGAGAAGAGGATTTGAGAGGTCTGTAGTCCTAAAATGATCATTCTACTTCCGTTCTTTTATATCAAGGTGATTGCACTGGTGTCTAAATTTTAGTCACGTTGGTTGTAGTTGACAGCATTCCGTTTGGCTTTCCTGAAATACAATATAGGTTTAAAATCACTTCTTTGTTTTAAAACAATGCTTCCCATGCCCTGGTTTCCTTCTAACCATCTGAAAAAGGTTTAGAAGCACAAATGGAAAGTAAAAATTAGTAGTTGAAGCTGTGAGGGCAAAATGACAAGGATTATTTACCTTAATGCTTCACTTAAACTGATAGCTGGGATTAAATGAATTTTCCTCCACTCAGTGTTATAGGTTCATGCTGTTGATTATAGGTCTGAGACATGCGTGCTGGACTTTCTCTGGAAAACAAATGCTGAGTTAGCTGCATTGTTGAACGCTTACAGCCTGCTAATCCTGACATTTGTAATTCAGTTTATATAAACGCAGAGCGGGGAGAGGGACTGATGTCTCTACTTAACTGAAATGAGTAAGCCAGGTGGAGCATCTGCTAGGGTTGGGCAAGCAACCAGCACTAAATTTTTCAGTTCAATAACAACTGATTTCCTTTGTGCTCAGAGTTTGTTCATTCTTTTCTGCCACCCCCTCAGTACTTGGGGTGGCTGACAGTGGAACCTGCAGCCTGTCAAACTGTGCAAAAACAAGGTCCCTGCTCTTTCTGCGGTTTCATAAAAAATATGCTGGATGTGGGGAAAAGTTGTTGTTCATGGAAGAAAAGCTGAGCAGGAGAAGCTTTCATCCACATTCTGGACGAATGCTTGGGGGATATCCACTGCACACAATGAAATAATTTGGTCTCTTTTATGGGATAGCAGAAATACTGCTGTTGGAAAGAAAACCTCTCCTAAAAAGACTTGTTGCTCTCTCTGTCTTTTCTTGAGAGAATAAATCACACAATTGGGGTATATTCAAGAGAGCAAGTCTAGCTCAGTTTGGGTTTCAATGAGAACGTGGTATAGTTGTTTATGTTTTTTTTCAGGTGCTTGTGGTACAAATAGAAAGGGATTTCTTTGGTTGCGATCAGGCCAACTCATAGCAGCATCTTGTACCCTTTATGATAAGCAGTGCTGTTGTGGCTTTTTGTAGTCATTTTTACACCCACCTACTCTGGCTGCATGAAAAACACAGAGTTTAAATCCCTGCAATGTCTGAGACTCATGCTTTCTCTTTCAGAGTTCAGATGGGTCCCTCTCTGGGGTTATGCAGAAGTGGAAGGAGTATCAGCTCCAATGCCTGAAATACTTATATGAGGCACCTCCTATTGTGACAGGTAAGCCTGCTTGGTAGAGATAGGATGTATTAATTTTTAAATTGCATGATGACAGTAGCAAGGGAGTGATTATGAACTTGAAGATGCTTCTCTAGCTTACTTTCCAGTCCATTTCTTCTTTATCCTATTTGCTTCTGCCTGTTCTCTGTGGGACTCTTCCTGCTGCTGAGGAAGCATTTTATAGAACAATTTAATTGTAAAGATGTTAGTCGTTTAGGTCCAGAGTGTTCTGCAGTGGCCAAGTGGTGGCTGTAGCACATCAAAGCAACACATTAATGTAATACCCCTGAAACCTTTTTTAGGTCAGGGTTGAGAGACCACACAGGTGTTAGGAAATCAGGGACCATGCTGTTCACATTGACCTAGCAGTTTGTGGGCCTTAAAGTTGGCATAAATTATTTTGAGTATTGTAAAATGCTGAAATGGCTTTAAAAAAACAAAACAAAAAAAACAACCAACCAAACAAAGTGCCTTAGTGAAAATGAGAGTACAGCTTGTCTTAGCAGTTGAGCTGCTGTAATGTGGTGAGAGCAGCTACGATGTGCCAGCATCATGGTGTTTAGAGGACACTGGTGACTCGTCAGTGACACAACTGGACACAGTGCAGCCTCTCCTGTGCTTCAGTGTTTTTGTGACACACTGAGAAAGATAAGATGGGTCTAAAGTTGTATCTGTGAAGAATTAGTTCAAAACTGTTAATTTTCCTTCTCTTAAGTACGTTATTGTGGCAGAGTGAGAGCCGTAGCTGATGACAGGAATGGCAGGGAAACATTCATCTCCTCCTGCTCCAGTATCCTGTTGAACGGTTGACTGCTGCCCTCTAAGAATGACAGTTTAATAAATCTGAAGTTGAAGTATTCTCATGTTGATTAAGCTGTAATGCAAAGTTATGGTTGTGTGTGGGTATTTCGTTGATGGATCTATATATTAGGCTAGACTTTCCAACTGCATGACTGTGAACCATTCTCAGGAATTATTATCTGCAGTATTCATAGCAAAATTGATTTTAAATTAAACTGAGACACATAAGGGTGTAAAAGAAAAGATGGGAATGGATCAGTATCAATTTACCTTTCTTGTCCCTTGTTTTAGTCAAAGACCCTAATCTGGTCTTCATTTCACCCCTGAAACAACAGGGGTAAACTCTTTTGGCCAAATAAATCTCATTTAACTCCACATAAAAAATTAATTGCATAACGTTGTTACGGCTGAAATGCACGTGTCCATGTTTCCTTTTATCTTCTGCTCTTCAGTCTTCTTCTCCTTGCAGTATTAATAAAAGTCAGTGCCATGACCCTCCCTTCCATCTCTCTGCAGAAGGCAAGTTCTGCAACAGAACATTTGACAACTATGCCTGCTGGCCAGATGGACTGCCCGGCACCTATGTGAATGTCAGCTGTCCCTGGTATCTCCCCTGGGCTAACACAGGTAAGAGCCTTTCCTTGTAGGCACAGCTTTAAACCAACCCTGTTTTCCTTGCACAGTCTTAGCAAGGATAAAATTGGCTTAAATGAGTGCAGTCAGTTCTCTGCAACATAAGTAGCAATGGGGCTCAGTGTGATACACTCTTTATCTCCATTTATCAGGATAGAATGAAAACAAGAGAAGACGCTGTTCTTAAGGGTTGTGTTTAGTTTGGATTTTCATGCTTTCACTTGCTTTTGTTGCTTGAACATTGGTGACTTGATAAAATAGGCCTGTGATGCTTGTTGAAGACTATCTAAGAATAATAATGGTGTTATTTGAAAACTGAGATAAAAGTGGTAAAGCTAGGTGGTAGGTTGTCCTGTAGTAGATAAAGACAAAAAGGTCTAAAGTTAGTGTTTTGTGCTGCTTCATGAGATAAGCTTATTTCTCCAAATGCAGCAAGATGACAGCTTTGTCAGTGGTTGCAAAGACTTCTTTTTCTCTGAAGGACTTGAATGTCACCTTTCGATTTTAGACCCTTAAGTACACATACACTTGATCCCACTTGAAGGAGATGTCTATTGGCTCACTTCATCTAGTATTCTGTCTTTTGAAATCATGGACTTGTACAGCTTGTGGTGTGCCCTGCAATGGGGACTTAAGAACTGGTCGTGTCCAGCACGGGGCAGCTCCAGCCTCTCCTCACAGAGGCCACCCTGCAGTCCCCTGCTGCCACACCTAGACACAGGTGCCCAGTACACTTGGTAACATGCTGTAGCACTTAACAGCTCTTACTGTGGAGTGGGAAGGATGCTTGGAAGTGTACAAATCCAGTGATGGTGTGTATGGGAAAATATCAGGTCAACTATTGCAACCCTTTAACTTTCTGGCTAGCTTTAAGCTTGACTCCAGAGGTAAGTCCCTAAACCAAAATTGCTGAGTCTGGATTGCTATTTTCACTTTAACCTGGTGCGTCTTTTATACTAAGTTTTCAGTGGGAGAGATGGGAACCAACATTATGATATACTTAATGTTTAGGGACACCTGTGATGTGTGCGGGAGAGATGATCTGCTCCACTCTTTCTGCCCCTGTGCTCCAGGGTCCTGCTACTGCTTGCTTACCTCTGCAACTTTTCCTGCTTTCCAAAGTGATCTGCATGCTTTGGCACTTTTATTCCGGTCTTGTTTGTGCTGAACATCTATGTTGGGGTGACTTCCCTGCCCCAATCTATTGCTTTGCATTCTACCGGGTAAATATTATGCTACTATGTCCTTATTTCTAAATTCTGCACATTGTTTGTATTGTTTCAACTGTCTTGGGTAGTAACTGCCAATTTGATAACCTCTGAAGTTAAAATGCTGTTTGCTAATCCTCTTTGGCTTATTAATAAAGATATTATGTTTTTAGAATGTGTCAACAAGCTTTTAAAAATGTATGAAATCAATATTTACCTCATAATTAATTGACATAAAATTATTGAATGCTGCAGAATTTCTTCCAATAATGCTAATATTTCTGGATGTCCTCAATCTTCACAAGATTATACTTCTTTCCTCTAAACCTGTTTAATTGTTTAAGGCCCTGGACACAGTTATTTGACTTCCAACTGCTCTTGAATCATCACTTCTGGAGAGAGCCAAGGTTTAACACAACACTGCAGATTAATAAATTATTGGAATGTATAATATCTGTCATACTTCTGGAAATAAGATTTTTTTTTTTAATTAATTATCTTGAAAACTGTGTTTTTCAGTGAAAAGAATAGCAGCATTTTGTATAAGCCCTTGCTAGGGAGGATTGCAAAAATACTTCAGTAAGTCATTAAACCTCTGGATGTGTTCCCTTGTTGTGCTTACTGGGTATATACCTCAATCTCTGTTTTATCAGCGGTGAATAAGAATGGAACAAGGAGGCCTTTCATTGTCTACTATAAAACAAGAAGTTTGTATTGGTGCCAGGTACACAATTTAGGAGCCTGAATTACCATGACCTGATCCTATTTTGTGACGTCTTGTGGAGTTGTGTTCAAAGAGGTAACAGTTATAATGGAAAATCTAGAGCAATAGGAAATTGGACACCCTGTGATTTACAGTAATCACTAAAGCATGCTTATTACTTGTTCTTGCTTAGCCCCCTAGTTGGAACTCAAAATAGATTCTAGCACTGCAGGACTTTCATCTCTTCACCTGATGAAAATGGAGAAAATTGAAAGATGAGACTTTATTTGAGAAGTACTTTCAAAACATGTTCAGTGAAGGTCATCATTAAGTATGAAGTGCCTCAGCTAAACTTACTCATTTAAGACTACTGTTCCTTTGATTAGGAGTCAGGTTTTCAAGTGTGTAAAAAGTTTGCTGGGGGGATTTCACACCCCCAGAATTGAAACATTTGAAACATTTGAAACTGGATACTGCTTTATGATGGAGTACTGAAATGGAGCAAGCATTGAGTGCAAGTCTCTTCATGACCTGGCCATTTCTGTAAAACGTGTAGAAGGGTTGGAAGCAGGGACAGGTGACCCGGGAGCCAGAGATACTGATCATTCAAGGATAGGATTAGGAAAGCCAAAGACCACCCAGAATCTGACAAGTGATGTGAAGGGCAACAAAAAGGGCTTCTAAAGAGATATGAGAGGAAAATTTGGATCCACTGCTGAATGGGGCAGGAGGATTTTGTGGTGAGGAATGGGGAAATGACTGAGGTACTGCTGCCTTCGTCATGGCCTTTACTGGTAAAATTTGCCTTCAGCAATCTGAGGCCCCTGAGATCAGTGGTAAAGTCTGGAGCAAGGAAGACTTGCCCTTCGTGGAGGAGGATCAGATTATGAAACACTTAAACGAGATACACACTTCGTGGGACGTACTAACAAGTGCTGAATGGGCTGGTTGCTGCCATTGTAAGGCTACTCTAGATTATCTTTGAAAGGTCATGGCAACTGAGGGAGATTCCTGAGGACTGGAAGAAAGCAGTTCCCACCACCATCTTCACGAAGTGCAAGGAGGAGAATCTGGGAACTATAGGTGATCAGCCTGGCATCAGTCCCCAGGAAGGTGTTAAAGCAAATTATCCTGGAAACCGTTTCCAAACATGTGAAGGACAGGAAGGTGATTTGGCGTAGTCATCATGGATTTATGAAGGTGAAATCATGCTTAACGAACCTGATGAGATGACAAGCTTGGTAGATAAGGGGAGAGAATTGGATGTTTTTCTTGACTTTAGTAAGGCTTTTGATACTGTCGCCCATAACATCCTCATTGGCAAACTGATGATGCATAGATTAGATAAATGAACAATGAGATTAACTGAAAACTGGCTGAGCTACTGGGCATATAGGGTTGTGGTCAGCAGCACAAAGTCCAATTGGAAATCAGTCTGTCATGTTGTATTCAAGGAATTGGTAGTAGGGCCAATACTGTATTACATCTTTATTAATGATCTGGATGATGGGACTGAGTGCACCTTCAGCAAGTTTGTAGGCCAGATGAAACAGGGAGGAGTGGCTGATACACCACATGATTGTGCTGCCATTCAGGAGGACCTTGAGAGGCTGGAGAAATGGGCTGACAGGAATACTGTGAAGTTCTGAAAATGAAATGCGAAGTCCTGCCACTGGGGAGGAATAGCTGCGTGCACCAGTACTGACTGGCTGGAAAGCAGCTTTACAGAAGAGGTCCTGGTGGACACCAAGCTCAGCATGAGCAGCAATCTGCCCTTGAGGCAAAGAACACCAACAGCTTCCTGGGCTGTATTAGGAAGAGCATCACTGGCAGCTCAAGGGGATGATCCTTCCCCTGTACGCTGGGGAAACACAGCTGGAGCACTTTGTCCAGTTCTGGGCTCCCCAGTATGAGAGACGTGGACATACTAGAGCAAGTCCAGCAAATGACCGTGAAGATTATTAAGGGATGGGAGTGTGTCTCATGAGACAAGGCTGAGAGAGCTGGTATTATTCATCCTGGAGGAGAGAGAAAGCTCAGGGGGGATCTTATGAATGTGCATGGTCACAATTTGAAATACAGAAAAGTTCCTTTAAACTTAATTATTTTACTGTGAGGTTGGTCAAACACCTGGAACAAGTGACACAGAGAGGTTTTGGAGTGTCTGTCCTTGAAGAAGATGGTAAAAGCCAGATGAGACATGGACCTGAGCAACTTGCCCTAGTTAACCCTGCTCTGAGCAGGGTGTTTTACTAGGAAATCTATGAGGCCTCCTTCCAATCTTGGCTATTTTGTGCTTCTCTGTTTCTGTTAATATTTTTAAGATGGTAAGTCTTGGCAACTAGTTAAGTCAGGTGTTACAAACTTCCATTGGTGTCAGCCAGAATAGCAGATGGGGAAAAGAATTTGCATGGGAAGAGTTTGTAATGCATGCTGGAGCATTCGCTGATCAATTACAAGTTTTGCAGACCTTATACTTCAACAGCTTTTATTCTTGTTTATGTGCCACTTTTCTTGTCCTAGTGGCTGCCAGTCTTGAGTGTGCCCTTCTGCAAATCTCACCAGCAGTTGTGGCTCAGCAGGATGCCTAACAGAGTGGCAAGCTGAAAATAATATGCAGAGCTTTTTACCTGCTCAGCAGGTATGTGCTGTCACTAGTCCAACCCTACGTGATGTTAGTAGGTTCTTGTCTCTACTTGCTGCCACAGAGGAGCTCACTAAGGTGTAACTTTCTTCTTCCTTTCTTAATGTGCCAGCTTCTAAATCACAGCCTGCATTGTGGTCATGAGTTCAGCAGTAATACTTTCTCCAGGTCTTTGGGCTGTTCATTTGTCTCAAGGTACAAGAGCAACTTCAGGGAGATGGGAATCTGTCCATTGAAAAACTTGAGAATAAAACCAGTGTTCTCAGTGCTGTATTTCTATTCAGACTTGTGTGCACACAGAGACACAAGATCAGTCTTTCACAAGACAAATTCATGGAGGATGGGCCTGCTGGTCTTTTGTGGGAAGCAATGCATGCAATTGCAAGGTTTTGTCTCAGCATCACTCACCTTGTGATTGCAACGTTTGTCTTCTGCCCTTTTTGAAAGAGCTGCTTGCTAAGGCTGCCTACATAGTACAGCAGAGACAATCAATACTGTCCCACTTGTGTGTCACATCTCTTTAGAAATGCTGAGTCTGAGACTTTATTTTGTTATGTTACTGAGCGGGTGTGTCAGCATCCCTGTCAAACTTGGTTATTGGCATGCTGCCTGTGAGGATGGACTCTGAAGTCTGGGAATATGTCAGTGATAACTGAATAGAAGAAAGATCGCAACATTATACCAAGGTTTTATGCTTGAAACCTGTACTGCTACAGACTTGCTTTGTGACAGACAAGTAAACTAAATCTGGTATTTTTAGAGGAATTTTTGTTTTACAGCTTGCACTGAAGTACTGGGCATTAGGTTGTTGGTGTGCTTTTGGGATGTGGCCCAAAGGTTGGTTTATTACGTTTTTTCAGTGGCACTTCACTACTGCCATTTTTTCATCTGTAGCTGTGCAGCAAACTGGATTGGGAATTTTACTCAATTGAGATGTAGGGTTTTTTCCTCATTACTTTAGTTTTTTATTTTGGTTTGGTTTGGTTTTTCCTCATGCAGATCAGTTTCCTGATTGAGTGATTGAAGCTGTGATAGCATTCATCTGCTTCAAGTATATTGGTCATTATAGTATTGCTTTAACAGGAAATTGTGAAATAAGGATATTATAACTATCTGGGTAATCACTAGCATGCTGAAGCCAAAGAAGCTGAGGTAGCCCCTGCTTTAATGCAAGTTAAACCATTGTCACTGGAATGAGAAATAGGTGGCTGATGTGTCTCAGCGCAGTGCAGGTGTTTGGTATCATAGCCAATGAGGAACCCAGACACTGCTGGGCTGTAACTACATGGTAGGAGTTCATAGGCATTTGTGCCCCTCTAGTGCCATATAAAGTAGCTTTGTGCATGTAATGAGGAAGCCCTTTGGGACAGTGAGAAGCAGTGGCATTGGGGCAAAACAGAAGGTGGAGAGGAATCTAATTTTGGACAAACAAAGCTTTCTGTTAGGAGTCTGTAGTGAAATTAATCATTTTTTTCTCTTTGGGAAGATTTCTTATTTTTCCAAGTGGTATTTTTAAATGTTTTGAAAATATGAAGTGTCTGGATTATCAAAACAAACACATGCTTAATTTCTGCCATGCCTTGCTTTACAACCCCCCAGAAATCCCAAAAAAACAAACCTAGGCTTTTTTTTGTCCTGCTTATATGTCTTTGGCAGAGCAAACCACAGCAATTTCAAACGTGTATGGGCTATTTCACTCCAAGTCTGTTTTGCTTCTGTTTGCTCTTATGCAGCTCCCACTGTTAGGCAGGTCTTCATGGGGAGATGCTGAAGTAGCAGGAGGGAGGTTATTTCTAAAAGGATTTGTTCTGTGAAGTTGCCAGCACAGATTCTGGACCACATCCAAAGCCTGTTGAAGGCAAATTTCATGTACTTCTGGCTGCCTGAGTCAAAGCTTTTACTTCGATGTGTGTCTTGGGCCAAACCTTGTCCTTAGTGAAAACCCAGAAAGCCTACTCGGTTTATGGTAGCACTGAAGTTACACTGGGTAAACTTCTTGCTATCCACATTGTAGTCGGTGAGATTACTGTGAGTTATGCTAGGGCAGTGGCTGTCTCAAAGTCCAATCAGTGCAGAAACCTCTAAAGGGAGCAGTATTCCTTTAAGATACAGTGGGCACCTCATGTCACTGGCTGTGTGCTTTTTCTTGTTACCTTCTTATAATTGAAGGCCAGCTGCCAATAACACCATGTGGATTTGGAAGCTGTGGAGCTGCACAATTCATCTTGCAATTATTCCCCCTCTGGGGTTCTGATATTTTATTGTTTAATAGCACTAAATCCTTTTTAATTAAGAAGCCTTCTAGAGGTGGTAGTTTCAGATGAGTTATGTGAACAGTAGCCACATCAGTTGCTCCTATTTACACTGGGCTGCACAAAGGCTGGCTGCAAACTTGCATTAATGCAGATGTGGCTCTAAGTCAGATCTTCACTCAGTAATCTCCTGAACTCTTTGAATGCTTTTATTTCAGCTTAGGACGTGTCTGGTTTTGAGGTGTCTGACACCTGAATTGACTTGACTGCTGGCCTGTATCTGTATTGGGATCTTTCCTGACACTGTAGTGAATTTTGAAGCAACCCCCCGATTGCCTGACTTGCTGTGACTGAGTTAGTTTGAGCAGTTCCGGGCTCTGTTTCTTTGGAGGAAACTAAACCAGAAGCTGTGCCCCACATGTGCATTGGATTTGCTTCAGTCCCGGATGAAGACATAAGACCTAACAATTTGTCTGTACGAATATGAATTCTGACAATATGACCATACACAGGCCATTAGAGAACTCCTGAACTACCAAGCTCTCATTAAATTCTAAGTGTTTCTTGTGCCAGGTAAAGAGCCAGATGTCTTGTATGCCTTTAACTACTGTTGACCATGAGGCCTCAATGCTTTGTAATTCCCTATGCTCTCTAGATCCACCTTTCTCCTAGTTTGAAATCCTTTCCTTTGTTTGACTAATAACTTCTGTTGTCATTCACCTTTGCTTGAATCACTTGTCTCCTATAATTTGCCTCATTTTCTATATTATCCTCTCTTTACTACATTATGTGTTGCAATGGTGACACTTGCTCCTTTGTTCTCCCAGAAGATCAGGCAGAGTGCAGCCTGGGGACCCCTGGAAACAACATAGCTTTTCAGCCTGTGACGTGAAAGACCTGAAAGTCTCTCTGGTGGCAAAATAACCCAGCAGTAATATCAGATGATCTCTGATAGTAACCTTGTGGCTGCCTCTGGCTACTAGAGATGCAGTCAGAGTCTGATTAAATCTAATAGATTGAACGGTGTCATGGAGATCTGGGACTACAGCTGTACTTCACACAACAGTTTTGCCTAGTCACATAGATTGCATGAACTGAGCTTGATGTCGGGGGGTGGTAATGCAGAAGCCAGAGAACAGACTGGGTTGCTGCTCCAGAGTACCTTTAAGTGCAAAGACACATATCCCGGTCAGCTCTTTCCCATTTTGTCCACTGTTGTAACCTACATTTGAGACCATGTTTCCAGCATTCCCCATTCCCTCTCTGGTGATAGAACTGCTTTTCCTGACATGTGTTTAGGTAAGTGTGGGCTCTGTGTGAGGCTTTGGGTGAAAGTGAGCCATTACTTCAGAACTGCCAAGGTTACCAGTGACCATGAGGATTTTATGTTTTTTTAAAAGTGATTTCCCTAGGGCTATGATCTATAGGCAAACCTTCTTGTGATACAGCAGACATGATGGAAACTGTCTGTACAGTCCCCACTCTGCATTACTGTCTAGCTTAGTCCTGGCTACTGTTTAAATCATGAACTCAGCAAGCCTTAAGACTTCCCACGTGTGTGGCATCTTCCCCTCCCCAAAAGCTGTGATTATAGACTTACAGAGTTGTAATGGCATCATGCACAGCAATAATGCAGATCATATTCCCTGCTACACAAGTAGGAGAAACATAAATGTTGAAATGGATTTTGTCAGGGATTGGAGAGATTAATTTCTGCTGGTTGTGCCCACCAAGGAGAAGGGCTGAAAAAGGAAAGAGAACCTTGTCATGTTTGTCGAGGTGTTGCTAAAAGTGCTTTGGGTCCATGGCATGCCATATCATGACCTGGGTGAGAGAGGTTTACAGGTAGATTTCTGCCTCAGCAGGGATTTTTGGGTAGTTGACTGTTAGTGGGGGTGGCCAGTAGCATAACGCCCTCCCCACAGCAGAGTGTTCCTGGGCTGGGCGGGTGGCAGCATGGTGGGGAGCAGGCTGGTGGTAAGCACTAATTTGGGGTTGGAGGTGTGATAGAATCAACTTCACCTATCCTGTATCTGTAAGTCAGACTCAGATGTTGTCTCATGAGCAATGTGGTCCTACCAGTCTCCTGGGCCTACTGTCTGCAGGCCATTGGAAAAGCTTCTGCAGCCAATTTTTTCCTAAAAGTAATTGCGTGTCTTTCCCTCACCCCTCCCCATCAAATGTGGTCTTGGAGGGCAGATGGGCAAGTAGCTGCACTCCTGGGGCATCTGCTGTGCTGCAGAATAAATTCACTGTTGTGGTCCTCTTTCCTTTCCCCAGAGCTGCCTGTGTTTGGGCACTGTTCAGACTGAGAGAGGGAGGGAGTTTCGGGACAGAGTGCCATAGTGCAACAAGCAAAAAGCAGAAACAGAAAGATGATGCTTGCTTTTGTTTGTGAAACCTCTTATGGATAATGATGCTGGGGCAGTGAAATTCTACTGTCACCAGTGTGAGGCAGACCAAGGGAAACAATGTATGTTGCTTTCTAGAGGGATCTGGAGAAAACCCTACCACCGAGGAAGCAGATATTTGTCTGAGAGTTTTCCTTCAGACAGTTTTGAAGCATATGCATGGCTGGAACATTTGGTTTGGGGGACCAGGTTAAACCTTGTCTGGTTTAATCTCTCTCACTTTTTGTTTAATCATCCAGTTTCATAGTTTGATATCTTAAAACCAAGACAGCAGATGGCTATGTGAGCGTATAGCTAAACTACCTGTTTGTCTTTTAACATTCAAGAAAATAAATTTCACTTCAAATATTGGTTACGGGGAAGATGATTAGACACTTATTACATTTCTTCCTTTTTTGCTCTAATAAAACCAAGTTTCCAGAAAACTCTTCATAATACCAAAAAGCGGTGTGACCTTTTTTCAGTGAAAAAGATGTTGATTTGCATTTGCTAACCCATAAGGAATTCAAAATTTATACTTCCTTGCACTGAAATCTGTCCCAAGCTAATTGGCAATCTCAGTTTGTGTAAAAATTAAAAAAAAATAAAAAACCCTAGTCTTTCAAGTTCACCTCTGCCTCTGTTTGTTAGTCTCCATCTGGTAGTACACCAGAGAACTCTAGCACATATGCTGCTCTTCTCAAGAGTAGATATAGGGACTGTTGGAAGAAATAATTTTTAAAAATCATTAACAGATAGATATTATTAACATGCATTTATTGTGGGCTATGTGGCAATGCCATTTTCCATTTTATCAATTTTATTTGCTTAAAGAAATTAAATATATGACACTGTCCTACATGACATCCTTGTCTCTACATTGGAAAGACATGGATTTGATGGATGGACTAGTTGGTAGATAAGGAATTGGCTGGATGATCGCACTCAGAGTTGTGGTCAACGGTTTGATGTCCAAGTGGAGAGCAGTGATGAGCAGGGGTCGGTGTTGGGGTCGGTGCTGTTTAACATTTTTGTTGGCAACATGGACGCTGTGATTGAGTGCACCCTCAGCAAGTTCGCTGATGACACCAAGCTGTGTGTTGTGGTTGACATGCTGGAGGGAAGGGAAGCCAGTGGGGCCTGGACAGGCTTGAGAGGTGGACCCGTGTGAATCTCATGAAGTTCAGCAAGGCCAAGTGCAAGGTCCAGCACATGGGTCAGGGCAATTCCAAGCACAAATACAGGCTGGTCAATGAGTGTATTGAGAGTAACCCTGCAGAGAAGAACTTGGGGGTAGTAGTGGATGGAAAACTGACTATGAGCCAGCAATGTGCACTCACAGCCCAGAAAGCCAACTGTATTCTGGGCTGCATCAAGAGAAACGTGGTCTGAAGGTCAAGAGAGGTGATTCTCCCCCTCTACTCTGCTCTTGGGAGACCCTACCCACAGTGTGTGTCTGGTTATGGGGCCTGAAACATAAAAAGGATGTGGACCTGTTTGAGTGGGTCCAGAGGAGGCTGTGAAGATGATCGGGGGGATGGAGCACCTCCCTGATGAGGACAGGCTGAGAGAGTTCGGATTGTTCAGCCTGGAGAAGAGAAGGCTCCAGGGACACATTACAGTGGCCTCGTGGTACTTAAAGGGGGCTTACAGGAAAGGTGAGAATGGACTCTTTATCAGGGGGTGTAGATTAGATGTAAGGAAGAAGTTCTTTACTGTGAGGGTGGGGAGACACTGGCATAGGTTGCCCAGAGCAGCTGTGGCTGCCCCCTCTCTGGAAGGGTTCAAGGCCAGGTTGGATGGGGCTTTGAGCAACCTGGTCTGGTGGAAGGTGTCCCTGCCCATGGCAGGGGGTTTGGGACTAGGTGATCTTTTAGGTCCTTTCCAACTCAAACCATTATATGATATTTTAAAATAAATTGCTGATTAGCTTCAGATTGAGGTACATGCAGCAGAGCAGTGACTTGTGAACTTTCAGCTGGGGTGAGGTATGTGTCTTCCTTTAGGGACAGTGAAAAGCTATATGCTTTGACTCCAGCTGCACGCAAAACTTGGTCATTCCTCATCAAATACATGACAGGAACAGAAGGAGACTTCACATGTGGCCAGACACTGAAGTGCATATATGGGTGATGGGAGCAGCTGCATGTGGTTCGTATGTCAGGTACAGATATGGTCACCTGAGGCCCTCTAGGAAGAGTTTAGTTTTCTGCATTGCTGGATAGAACATAAATGCTGGATGGCCTTGCTGTAGGATATCAGCTTGCTGTGACTGCATCTCTGGGAGTTAAGAATAGTTGGCAGGACTGAATGTTTTCCAGTGATTTTTCAGTTATAACTGTATACTGGTTTTGTTTTGTTAAAGTAATTCGTTGAGATGTACTGTCAAGGATATCAAGGCACGCCCTGCAGAGACATAGCTGAGCCTCATTCTGCAACTGCTTGAGAAGGTGCCCCCAGCTGATCTGACTGTGAATAGGACATTTAAGTGAGAAATAAACACCATTACATCCAGCTGCACGGAAGCTATTTGACTACCTCTGTGCCTTGCCCATGCTAGTCTAGCAGGTAGTTTCACTTCCAGTAGACATATTTGAGCTCACCAATTACCTTAAACTTCTTCAATGCTCTCATTAGAGGTCTTGCATAACTGATGTATGTATTATCTACCACTTTTATTTGTTCACAGTACCAGTATACTCTTAAACGGAGGGACCACTAACCTTTCTTCATATGACTTGCATTTTTTAAATACAGTGGACAAAAATAAACTGAGCTAATTAAGGGCCTGAGTAAACATAGTACTTGTGTGTGATATGTAATTAAATGCCTTGCTAAAAACAGCTTATTATTTTTCTGCCTTACTTAAATGTTGCTAAATAGTAAAGTATTGATTCCCCCTTCCCCCCCAATCTCAAATATGGGATAAAACATGAATACCTGATCTTAAAACAGCATAGGTGGAGAGCAGCTTGCTAGAAGAGCCGTATGACTTGCTGCCTGGTTCTTCTTCCCTTCTTCAGAAATCCCTGTCACTTCACCTTTGGATGATGTAAATGCTTCTCTCACATCCAACCTACGTGTGTTCTCTCACACAACAAATACGCTTTTGATGTGATAGTGAGCTTAAAGGTTGCTTCTTTCTCCCAAGATCTTCAGTTGAATTTGGGTGAAGATACAACTCAGTCTACTTATATCTCTCTCTATATATATATCTTTAAAAGTAAATGCTTTATGTAAAGGCAAATCAGTCTTTGCCTCTTGAAGTTATTATCTCTGTTTGCTCTCTGTTTGAATTTTTTTATAATACTTTCATTTAACAGAGTAGTCATGCAAAAAATGTGGACTGACTTAAAAGGTGTCTGCATGTAAGTTGTCTAATTATAGAACATCCTCCCTTTCACACCATTTCACAAATGCATCTTTAACTTGAAAATGTGCTAGCCTATACAATGATTGCACTTATTAATCATGTACACAGTTTTATTTATTTTGCAGTATTATCCTTTTCCACTTGCATGTTTTCCAGGTAACTTCCCCGTGAGAGTTTTCTGTAATAGGTCAAATTTTCCCTGAGAGACCTAGGTCCCTGCTATGAATTTTGAAAGTATGTCTAATCCTTCTCAAACATGCTCCAAATGTAAACTATTAGGATTTCCATACATCGCTTTAAATAAGAACGAAGTTTTTCTGGGCAACGTATTTATGAGAGAACCTGGGTACATGACTAGTTCAATGACAATAATAATGATAGTGGTGGTTGGTGCCCAGCCAGACTCATCTGACCTTTCTGGAACTAATTTACTTTTTGACAATTGGAATGAGCAGAAATTAATTAGGCAAGAAAAGGATCAAGTGCTCATCAGCATATTTCCTCTGAAAGCAAAAAACTGGCTTCCACATGCAAAACCTGCCTGATAATTGTCCTGGAGCTCAGTGAAGCAGGGCATCAACAATTTCCTTTTAAGCATGGCTAAAAATGTGGAAAACATTGTGTTTGTGTAGATGATGAATGACAGTGGGTCTCTCTAAGTTTTCAAAAATGTGAGGTAGCATTGGCAGTGGATATTCAAGGAAAGGATTGCACCTTGGCAGGAAAAGAAAAGTTGAAATCAGAAAGATTGTATGCCCATCCAAATACCTTTCAAGCAATAAAAATTGAGTGGAAATGAAAATGGAATAGGAAACTTGGGGAAGATTACTAATAGAATGGTGTAAAACTTCCTGATTTTTAGACTGGGAGTAGGTCCCAACTTTGGGATAGAGAGTAAGAATCGGATATTGGCATAAAAATTGGCTTTGTAATGGAAAGATATATACAGACATAACTGCTGCTTTAGTGGCCTCCAGTCATTATTGACAGGAAAGATGGTTGTTTCTACTACTATTATTATTGTTATAACATATTAAAAATATATATTTTTTAATTATATATGTTATCTGTAAGAGCTTGTATTTGGTAGTTTATAGGTTTGCAGAACTTTGCTTGACTGAAATTCATCACAGTAGAAGTCTGGTTTGAGGCTGACATTTTTCAAGAACATTTTGTCAAAACCTTGTTCTGCGTTTCAGCACATGGAAGAGGAAGATGGCTTCTGTGGTATTGGTGGTATGACTCTTGCAGGTCAGGAGGGTTCATTCTTTGTGTGCTCCCTAGACTTCCAAGAGTTTGTACCTACAGTCTCTAGAGGCCACATGAGAGTGGAGCAGTGGTCCTTTTTCCTCAAATCCTGTGTGACTGTTGGACCAGACATGTTTTCAGCACACGGGCTGAGGGGGACTTCTCATGCCCTTGCCAGTCACAGTGGGCTCCAGATGGGAGAGCAGAGGCGCTTCATTGATTTCACCTCTCCTCACTGCTTGGCTGGAGCAGGAGGAGCTGCTGGGGTGCGATGAGGAAGGCTGAGGAATGGGTTGGCAAGAAAGGATATGTGAGAGGCTAGAGTCAGGTTGCAATTTTGTTTAATTACTGTGTTTTTGGAGAATGGCAAGTCAGAGTAGAAGCCAAGAGAGGAATAGGAAAGTGCAGGGTGAAGAGGAAGGGTCAGAAGCGGGCAGGTAGGTCAGCAGCATAGAAGTAAGCATTGCAGCAACAGGGAGGATTGTAGGAATAAAGCTGGAGAGGACAACCAAGGAGAGGAATGCAAGCCAGGGAAGAAAGAGGAATGGTGTGACAGTAGCTAAAAGGAGAGGGGCAATGGAGGCAGAGAGAAGAGGAAGGGTTGGGAGGGGAAAGCAGAGAAATGTTAGTGTTAGGGTATATCTGCTACAGAGCTTGAAACTCAAAATTGGTGTGTAGCAGAGGAATCCATTGGCAAAGCACGGGGATGTATTGATGTGGCAGAGAGCAGTGTCCAGAGCAGTAGAACTGAGGACTGTGTTTCTTCTTATGTTTGAGATAGCTGGGTTTTGGGTTTTATTGCATAGTACTACTTCTTATCATGTAGATGCAGCTTATATCTATAATGCTACGTTTGTAGAGAGCATATGAGTGACATCTGTAGGAAAGTCTTTACCAGTTGATACAATTTTTCTTTACAGCTTCAGATGCATTAGCTCATATATACAGAGGTAATCATGCCAGAGTGCACAGCTTGCTCAATAAAAATGTATGTCTTCACCCTTTAAATGCATGAGATGCTTCATTGTATTTGTTCTGCTTTGAAGTATCCACTTCCTTTATTTTCTATAGATAGTGGGTAATACTTGTGGAATTATAGTCATCTCTAAATGAAGTTTGGTGGTTTGGATTCCTTTTTATGTTATGTTTTGCAGTTGCCCTTGCTGAAAGCTTCCAGTTGTTCAGGATTTTTTGGTTTATCTTTATAACTGTCCTGTGAGAGATAATAAATCAGGATTATTGAATCATTGGTTCTTTATGCCATTGTTTCTGAGGATAACTAAATACCACTAACTTCCCTGTTGCCAAAGATTCACAGTTGGTTTGCAGCACCTGGCATTGGGTTTAGCCTGCATCTTCTGGAGCTTCTTGTTTTACTCAGAAGCTGCATCAAATGACTGGTGTTTATTTGCATGTGTAATTCTCTCTCCCTCCTAGCTATGCATATTTAACATACTAGTTATCTGTTGTTTTTTCTCAAAGTGGGTTTTCCTTGCTTTAGCTCAGCAAGCATTATGCTAATGATTTGCCTAGTTGCTTCCTTTTCTTTTAGCTTGTTTTTTCAGACAGTGGAAGAAAAGTATTTCCTTATTTGGGACGCGTTTTGCTTATTTTTATAGGGCCATGGATCATGGACATAGTAAATAGATCCCTTCCTTTGCCCTGGGAAGACCTTAGTTGTGTCTTTTACAGCCTTTTAGGAAAACTTTTTATTGGATAAATTTTTGCTTCATCTTAACATCCTCTAATGACGTGTCTTCTATTAATTAACTAACTGATCCAATAACATTAAAACACTAAACCTCTTAGCACTGTTTTTACAAGTTTATTATTCATTAAAATTCCAATCACGTTTGGTGTTGCAATAAATTTATTCCAACCCACTTTTATTTATTTTGAACAAAACTTTTAATAGTGCTTTCTGGTATCTTACCAAACCTTCACAAAGCTGTACCATTATCATAAATACTTGTTTTTCATAAACAACCTTCTTTTATTACATTAATTCACATCTTTTATAGTTCATAAACAGTCTCTATTAAACCTAATGCACACATACATGCATGCGTTTTTATGAGTTGTTTTCTAAAGTATATTTCAAAAAGTTATATTAGGTTTTGGTGTGGTCTAGCATAGTTAATGTATCTCTCAATACAAGTTACTCAGCTGAAATGTTTGGAGAGTATATCTCCTTTTATGGTAATACTCTGTTAAAAAACAGTATTATTTTTCAGGAAGGTATTTTAATTTTTGAGATATTCCTACTCAACGATGTACAAGGTTACAACTTAATGCATTATGATTTGGCATGGTCTATTTTGCTTACACAACCTTTATTGGCCACTGTTATGCAAGTAGTTTTTAATTACAAAGCTATATTCTGTCATTTTTCCACAGATCTCTTATTCCTTCACCATGTAGAATAGATTTGCTTGTGAGATGCTGTCCTGGGTTGAGTGAGAGGTGGAGTATTTTGGTGGCAGGGGAGGGGGCTATTGGGGCGGCCCCCTGTGAGAAGCTTCTTGAAGCTCCCCCAGCTCCATGTCAGCTCCACTTCTGTTTGGGAAATTGAGCCAATCGGCTGCGCCTCTGCGATAACGTATTTAAGAAGGGACATGGTGACGGGCAGTCGGACTTGTGAGGAGGAGTTGATGCAGCTGCGTGAACACCAAGGTCAGTGGAGGAATGGAGGAAGAAAGGAGGGGGGGAGGTGTGCCGGAGCAGAGACCCCCCTGTATCCTGTGGTGAGACGGCAGGGCGGCCCCCCCTGCCACCCATGAAGATCTACGGTGGAGCAGACATTGATTTATGGCCTGTTGCTCCTGCTCAGCTGATCAAGGTTCTGTGCCTGAAGAAGGCTGGGGTCTCATGGGAAAAGGTAACCCCGCTGCTGTAATTCAGTGCTGGGAGGATTGCAGCATGCGGGGGAGTCCCACACCGGAGCAGCTCGGGAAGGGCTGCAGCCGTGGGAGGGAATCCAGTCGGAGGAAGTTAGTGACCCATGATGGAGCAGTGTGGGGAATGCTGCGGCCCATGGGAGGAATTCATGTTGGAGAGAGTGTGTAGAGGACTGTCACCTGTGAGAGGGGGACCACGATGGAGCAGGAGGAACAAGTTCCGGACACTCCCCTCACCGAAGATAAAGGAAGTGGCAGAGCTGACTGCACCCCCATTCCCTGCCCCTGAGCCACTGGGGGAGGAGGTAGAGATATCGGGAGCAGAGCTGAGCCCGGGAAGAAGGGAGGGGTGGGGGGAAGGTGTTCTCAAGATGTGGCAATGCTTCTCACTGTCCTACTCTGTTAAGTGATGTTAGTGTCTGTAATAAATATATGTTCTTTTTTTTTCCCCTAACGAGTCTGACTTTTGCTCGTGATCATAAAGGGGAATTTTTCCCCATCCCAGTCCTATCTCGAACCCCGAGCCTGGCTCTCTGTCCCTTCTCATTGCTGGAGGGGAAGGGAGAGAGAGCTGCTGCATTGTGGTTGGCTGCCAACCAGGCCTAAACCACGACAGATGCGTAGTAAAGGGGGTTCACTGCAGGATCATTGCCTCAATAACTGTGGGAGTTTGTGTTGAGGAAAGATACTGCAGAGCTGGCAAGGATGATCTCTGCACTAGGAGATTTGAATGCCCATGCAGAACAAATTTTGTAGCTGCATAATTTTCTTTGTATGAATCTGGCTTTACTATGTGATTAGAATATGCTCTTTATTTTTTTGGAACATCTGTGTACAGATGTGAGATAATAGCACTTTATTGGGGAGCTGAACAGGTGGTCTTTGAATGGACCATACAAATAAGAAAATACTGTATTTGGTATAGACTTGATTCAGTATGCTTAAATCTGACTTGACATCTCACAGTGGTAGGGATGAATAATTTCCCATTACTTGATCTCCCTCTATTCTATATCCTGAACAAAACAGTGGTTCTGTTGGAAGAAGCGTATGACTGTATGCAGAAACAGTGTTGTTTGGGTAGAACTAAAACCCACATAAATAGCTTGAGTTTAACACTTCCTAATTCTCGAATGTTTAGTTTTGTTGTGTTAATTTCATTCCAAGATTAATATTTTTAAATAAGAATTTATATGCAGGCAGTATCCCTTGGGTGGTGCCAAACAACATCATCTCCATATGCAGTCTCTGACTTTGTGATTTTGATAGCACAGCACAGGAATCAGGCACTGAGGATTTCCAGGGCATGCGGGGTGGGCTTGTGCAACCTAGGGCATGGCCTGCACTTGCTTAATTGTCTTTTCCCTTGTACCATGAAAAGGTATCTGTTAAGTCTGTGTAAGCTCACCTCTGTCTCTTGGTAGGAGTGTGGATGCATGACTCTTTTTCTCTTGTCACTCTTCTTGTCTGCAGTAATTTTTTTTTTTTTTTTTTTTTTTCATTGATGAGGCTGGAGGGGTTCTTGGATCTTTCAAGCTAGGAGCTGGTGATGGGGAAAATTCACCGTAGGTATATTCAGATCTGTTTCCCCAACTCTCACCTAAACAATAGAACATAACAGAAAATTATCTTCCTGCTGCAAGAATTTGAAGTGACCACCAACAAGTCCTTCAAGTCAAAATGCAAGGTGTAGCTGGTTTTTAACTTTTTTTGTTTGTTATCACTAAAGCAAATGAGTTGGGATGACTAATACGCTATGAAGGAGGAGGAATAGTGGGAAGGGTTACTAAATAAAGTACTTGTAGTTAAACTGCCTGTTGAGGTAATATAATTTCAGATGATGTGGCAGTGAGCCCAGCATAAATGTGCATTTTTGATAAATGTGATTCTTGAACAGTAGTGCAGGCTGGAGCTGCTCCTGTTCCCCGGAGGCTTCGTGATCAGGCTGCTCCCTGGTGTCCTGTTTCCAGCTGCATGCTCACAGGCGGGTGTATGAGTCCTGGGTTTAGGATGTCTTCTCTGTAAGCAGCACGGGGATTGGGACTGAGTGATGCTTATGCAGAAGCTTTAATGGCCAAGAGTGACTCCTTTCAGAAGAGCAGTGCCCAGGTGACACCAAACAATAGCTGAACAAAGCTGCTGATGGGAGCATAACCTCCCATATTCTGATAAGTTGTTATCCCCATCAAAGGGCAAGTTAGTTTGTTTCAGGAATGGACCAGTCTACTTTGAGAGCATCATGACAGTCTTCAAACTGCAGAGTCCCTGTTTTATGGAGAAAATTGTTGCCTTTTCAAAAACATTTCCCCTGCTGGACATAGAGAATAGGTATTAACAGAGGAGAGGTCTATAATACTTGACACACAGCAGTCAGAAAAAAAATGTGGTCTCTCTTGTTCTTTTTCTTATTCTCTCATCTCTCTGCCTCAATAGAATTGATTGGATATGACGTGCTGTAATTTGTTTTTACAATGAATAATGTTCCAGTTTATCCTCAGGGACAGTTGGGTGAGTAATCTCACACCGACCTTGACACTCTGATGTTTTAAAATGCAGATCAAGTTGGTTGTTTTAAGCGGAGAGATCATTTAATTTGGTTTTATTTCTAGTCAGAGGGGGCTAATAAGGAAATGTTTGTTAGCCTCCTGCCTGCGTGATAACATTTTTCCCCATATAAAAACTTTTTTTAACTAGTTATAGTATTTGATTTACAGGCTCATCAGAGAACTAGATAGATGTTATTAACTTCAGTGCTAACTCTTGGGCTCTCCTCTGTCTTTTACCAGTTTGCAGAGATTGGGTTTTGGTCATCAATCCATGTTTTAGCATGTAATTCTAATGAGGTGTGATTGACACTGTTCAAATAAACCGGCGTCATTAAGCTGCTGTTCCAAAGGTTGTGCAACTTTGAGTGAATGCATTTAGCTTACAGGTTAAATAAAATCAGATTCCATATACACTGGGTGTAGATTTATTTATTTATTTTGTTTGCAGAGGATGATAGCCAATTCTAGAATGTAATAATCACTGTGATTTGAAACATTGACTATATGGTAACAAAAAGTATTAAAAGAAGAAGCTATTGTAGGATAGCAAGGAGGCAGCAACCACTTGAACCTTCAAAAAAGATTGCTCATCCTGCTGGCCTGTTAGAACTGAAGCTGATCATTTTATGTTTGGTATTTGCACTGCATTAAAGGTAAAGAGGTCCTGAGTCACTCCGCAGAATTCAGGCATGGACAAATGTGAATCACCTCTGACTAACTACCTGCAAGCAAGAAGCTGAAATTGGTCAGCAGTTGAGGGGGAAGCTGTGTGTGTGCCTTCCTTCTGTCGTGGCACACAGGCAAACCTCCAAGCATGTCATTGTTAGTTTGCCTCTGTATGTATTAATAACTGATTTCTTTTCAGGGGCAACTTCATATGAAAGCTGAAGGAAATGAGATTCCTGGTGGGCTCTGGATCAGGCCCACAGCAAAGAGTGAATGTGTATGAATACTTTATCTGTTTTAGGAGGTTTAAGATCTCTGCCATCCTAAGTTATGAGCAGCTGTGTAGGGAGGGAGTCATAAAAATTTCATGTGAAACAATTGTTTTAAGAACATTTGTAGGTAGCATTAATGCAAACGGCGTAGTTTCTTCTGAGCAATAAGAATGGAAAGATACCTGCAGTGCTTGAATTAAAAGGTCCCTGATTAAAAACCAGTGGATCCCTTTGAAATTAGTTGGAACTGCTTTCATTAAGCAAAAATGAGAATTTAGCTTGTATATGAAACAAAAAAAAAAATCTAAAGTCTCCACTTCAGGTTTTTATCAGTTATTTTGGAGACACAGCAGAGCAGAGTTTCTGGCGTTAACTGTTCTCCTTCCCTCTCTTCAGTGAGGCAAGAGCAAGGAAAGAGCGTTCAGTTAAGGTAACATCTCTTCTGAGCTGTCAGTCAGTAACAGCCTTTTTCTTGTGTTCAGGTAGTAGCGGGAGGCTGCCTGTGACGGAGCCAGTCGCCCAGCGGTTGAGTAGATGGGGGTGGTTTGCCTTGTGTTCCCAGGAAACAGAGAAACCAGGAATGGCCACACGATGATGTGGTTCAGCAGTGGGGTCTGCTCCAAAGGCGCATCCTGCAGTGGCCGTGCTGCGTGAAGGCTGGGTCTCGTGGGATTGTGGCTCTGGGCCTCCTTTCGCGGGGGGCTGCTGTGGCCGGTCACACAGCACGCAGAGATGTCAGCACCCCTGGGCTGGGATTGCTGCACAGGTCCTGCACAGTGCTGGTGTTGGATGTGCCCAACTCCAGGGAATGAAAGGTCTCGTGTGTGGTGCGTATCCATCACGGAGCCCTTCACGGCTCCTGCAGTAAACCTCTGCTGATGTTGTGTGGGTTCTGTGGTGTTCGACACGTAACTGAAAATAATGTATTTCTGTAACTGTGAGACTTGTTTTCACATTCCTGAGTAACTGTCTGTCTGCAGTACATCAGCCCTCTGTTCTCCACGTTGTGGTTTGTGTTGTTTCTCAGCTCTTCCACGAGCCATCTCTCCACGTGCCAACCAGAATCTCAACCCTGCCTTAAAGTCCAAGTTGTTGGTTGGTTGGTTTGTTTGTTTTTTAATTTTTTCTATTTCATAAGCATTTTGGCTAATAAATTTTTCTATAAACTAGATCTGTATGCTCTCACACTTTCATACACATTGGTTTGATTAATTCTTTTGCTTCTGGATACAGGCAACCCAGTTGGTCTTTAGTTGCCTCTGAGCCTTGCACCGACCGCCACTGTTTTGGTGAGCAGTGATGCTATATGACAACCTGACATAGCTGGCTTGTGGCTACCCAGAGGCCTGTAAGAGCCATCAGTCCAGTTTGAGTGTCTGTGACTCCTAGATGTGGCAGGAACTCTCCTTTCCAGTGTAATAGGGTTATATTTGAATTTCTTCATATCTAAATGAATTGCCTTGTCTTCTGTCTGATGGCAAATTTCATGTTTCATTTACTGTAAACTCTTCCTTTCTCCAATATATGCCAGTCTTCAGCATACAATAAATTTTCCTCATTATTTCAAAAGAGGCGTTATCAATAAAAAGAAAATTAAAATGTGTCATGATGATTTGGAGAGAAAATAAATACACTGACACTAAGCTTTCATCCCAATTAGACCTTGACAGTAAGAAGTAGTGGGGGAAAAAATTTTAAAAGAGTTTCAGAGAATGTGAAACAACGGTGTGTTTGTGTGGTTTTGTTTTGTTTTGTTTTAAATACCACTTCTCCTTTATCAAGTTTTTCCTTTCATGGGGAGTATAGTGAAATTTCTTTTTGGGGAGGGATTGTTTCTCATGATATTTTTGTCTTGTAATGCTTCTTGGTTACAGCTCATGCAGTGGCAGTCAGACTGAATTTCTGAGTCCTGTGACTCTCTGGACTTTAACCCAGTGGATTTCACCTTCGTTGGCTTCTAATGTATAATATTTACTGATTCCTGATTCCTAGAGCTGCCTTTGCATACATGTTTTGAACAGCTGACTCCAATCTCATGTCCATTACTCTTGAGAGGGGGAAAAAAATGCTTTCCTCCTTGCTGCCCTCCATTGGGTGTGAGATCCTTAACTCTAGCAACAGCCCAAGGGAAGGAAGTGGTTGGCACTGGCAGTAGATAATGAGAGCAGGTGACAAAATGCTCATAGCTGTTAGTGGCTGTGAATGTATAATGTGGCATGTGCTGACCTGATCTCTCCTTCTGTTTTTGTGTAAACATATGCAAACAGATATCCTTAATAGTAAGGAAAAACCTCTACCAGGCATAACTTAATTTTTGTATCATCTTTATATTAGTACACCAATTACAAAAGCAAATAGACTATGCCTACCAAAACCATTATCAGCTACCATTTAGCATACTCATTAGAAATGGCTTATTAGAATATGAATGTCTATATTATTTCTTAAAACATCATTCTTCACTCAGAGTACCTACTACTAGTCTACCACTGACAATTATCAAACAAATTACCAGTTGTCAATTAATTTGCAAATAGCCTACTGTGTTGTTATAATTTAAATAAGCTTTAATATTGTCCTATTGAACAGAAATGCTGAGTTCTACCAAGTTCCACGTTGCCGTAATGAGGGAGCTGACAACCCGATGAGGTTGCAGCAGGCAAGACTGGGTTTGAGCGAAAGCTGTGATTGAGATGTATTTTTGATACCCATGTGTAGAACTGAATCCTCCTAACTTGTCTTTGCATACCTTAAACTCTGTCTGTTTCTGAACGTTGCCTTGGTAGACGCTAACCTTGGCTGAGGGATTGACCCAGCACTGCTTTTTGAGGGGTGGGGTAGCTTTATAACACAAAATAGGTCAGTTTAATGGGTCAGAAATGTGATTAGTAAGAAACTTAATTTGCAAAGCAGCCGACATTGTTACTGTAGCTATGCTCGGATACAGGAGCACCTCCAGGTTGCTTATGTACAGCTGTAAAAGTTGTTAGGCTTCCCCAATACTCCAGACACCAGAGAGGTTTTCTCTGGATACACTGTGGTTGAGTGATCCTTCCCCTTTGTACTTTTATTTTGGTGCTTCAGTCTGATGTAATTTTATTATGGGCTGTTTCATCCTACCTGATTTTACAAGATCAAGTTGCTAACTGCTTCAGAAAGACGTTTTATTTATTGCTGGTTTTGTTATTTGAACATGTAGATAGAAGGAATAAAAAGGGTACACAGGTAGTTCAGGCAAAGATTCACGGCTTCATTTTGCAGCACAGATGTTTGTATAAGCATTTACATTTTGGGGAGCTTGTGTTAGCATACCTGTTCTGAGGTTTCTCTGTCTCTGGGTCTGCATGATCTCAGAAAAGAAAAAGCACATTTACTCTGTGTGCCTTATTTTCCCTGTGAATTTTCTAGCTGAGCCCTAACACTTCCAAAATTTCTGCACCTTAAAATCTAATATTTCAGTGAGATGGAATTTACGCATGCTATAAAATCCATGCAAAGGTGGCAGCAACTATTTCACACTGCTGAATGGTTAGCAGTTCTCCTGGAGTATGCTCCGTCTGATCCTGTTGCTGCAGCCGTGTCCTCCCAAGCCGCTCCTGGCCCTAAGGACCAGCAGCTGGAACAGTGTCTGCTGCAGGCAGGGAGTGGGCAAAGCCCTCCTGCAGGGATGCTGTGGCTTTCCCCTCCAGCCAGGAGAGCAATCGGTGGAGAAGAAAGGTTGCACCCAGCCTCTGGCTGCTCTGCACACCTTGCCCCGCAAGCAGGCTCTCCTCCCGTTAACCCTGTGGCTCGTTTTGCTTCTGGCAGTGCTGCATGGGCAGGTGTACCGCTTTTGCACCCCAGAGGGGACGTGGCTACTGAAGGAGAATTCAACGCTGCCCTGGAGGAACCTGTCTGAGTGTGAGGCCTCTGACCAGGTAAGAGTTTCCATCTCTTACTGCTGTTGTTGTTTAACTGAAGAGAGGAAAAATATAGTCACAGGTGCCCACGCGTTTTTTGTCCTGTCAAAGTAATCTTTACCGACTCATCCTGGGTGCCTCACTTCAGTGAGCCTAACGGTAAGGGATGTCAGGCCTCTCCCCTTCAGCAAAGGGAACACGAAGGGTAGATGAGAGCAGGTTTAAATGTACATGAGAGAGGCAAGAGGAGTGAAGCAGATCGTCCCAGCTGCAGTGCAGTGCAGGGGGCTCAACTGCAGCCCACCCGAGCCAGAGGAGTGACCTAATGTTATTCCTTTGCCTTTTCCTCCATTGGCATGTCATTAGAATAAAGTGACCGTTTGTTCTCTCTGTGGTGTTAGTGGCTATTAAGGTAATTAAGATGAACTGAACTGAAGAATATTTGCTCTTCACCTTTGGGCAGGGGGCAGTCCCTGCTTTTTGTTTGTGGGTTTGTTTTGTTTTTTTTTTTTTTGTCTTTTTATCTTAATTTGCTGTGGGCAATGGAATTAGGCTTGTCAGTGTTATTTTCTTGCCCCAGTGCTTTATACTCTGCAGGGAGCTGAGACACCTGGCACCCAATGAAGGAGAGCATTGGGATTTACAGGTGATTTTTGTCAGCCACTGGCGTCAGCTAGCTCACCATGTGCGTCCCCATGACACATGATACCATTACTGCTGTGAGCCTCCAAGGGTGATGCTTTTCTTCACATAAATTGAGTGCACTCTCTCTGTTCCGGGGTACTGGGAACTAGTGCATACCTAGCCATAGCAGTTCAAGTATATGAAATTCCTAAGTGCTGCAGGATCTGTGTCCTCTGGAGTTCCTGTTGCTCAGTGCCTTGTTCTTCAGAAGGAACAAATGGCTGCAGACTAGAAGGAGACCGGAAAAGAATTTCTAATTCTCAAAATACATTGTTTCACTTTTTTCCTTTAATTTGCAGCCTTATCCCTTGTTCCCTACATGTTCTGGGGTATCCCATCAGAGCGCGTTATCTTAACGCAAAGTGTAAGCCTGGTTGTTTGATTTTTCTATGTTTGCCATTGTTTCTTCCAAATCTGTGTTTGGGACATGATAAGGAAAGAGATACTTAATGGTGACACTTGGTCATTTGGCACCTGCCTCCAAGTTTCCATGAACTGATCTGGGTTCTGAAACACTGTGTACATGGTGTCACTCCCTGCAATGTGAACAGCCATGTTTGGTTTTCCAGCTAATGTATTTAGAGTCCTCTAATAACCTACTTTTTTTGTGCATCTTTTACATGAGAACAATAGCTTTTTTTGGCATGTTTGCTGTCTAATATGTTGCAGTTTTTGCTAAAACAAAATCCAAATGCTTTGTGAGTGAATCCTTATACCATTGTTTACTTTAAGTGTGTGATGTGGTTTTGATCTATGTAGATGTTTTAAATTGTCAGGTCTCAATAGTTTGCCTGAGCTTTGATACCGAAGAGATAATACTTTTCTCTTTGCAAGGAAGCTCTCGTATCATACCCTTTAAAACATTTAACCTAGCAAATCCCTGAGGATCAGCCTGTATGTTCGTCTTAAATCCTCCTGGCTGTGCAAAGTACATCTGAATAGCTGTACTTACTTCTGAAGTACAATGAATCTATTCCTTTGTACAGCACAGGTCTCGGGAGTCTGTTGCAGAATTAGCAGCTTGAAGAAGGGAAGTAAAATACCTGAGTCTATTTAGACAAAGGAACGTGCTTAGAAATGAACTAGAACGAAGAATAACAAAGTGCCTCAGAGGCTGAGCAATAAGCCTGTGTCGTAATTCAGACCTGCCTGTAGCTTTTCAAATACTTGTCCGTAAAGATTTTGTCCAGCACTTTCAAGCAAGGATCTCAGTGGTCATGTCTTCAACAATGAATCTGAAGAGAGCTACAGCCCCAGACGGTCAGGGGGGTGCGAGCATCCCCGCTGCTCTGGCCCGTGTTGGGTTGCTGCCTCCCAGCCAGTGCTGCAGCCCCTGGGCCATGAGGTGGTGTTGGGCTGTGGCTTGTTACCAGGAGGCTGCATAGTTGAGGCAGAAGAGATACTAATTGGGGGCAGAAAAGAGTACAGTTGTACGAATGCAAGACATGCTTTGCCTCAGAGTCAACGAATAGGACCTGGCTTCTTCTATTTTTAAGTATAGATGTAGTCAAAGGACCCCCCTCATTACACAGCAAGGAGGCTTCCTTTAAGTGTTCAAGCCTGAAAACATCAGCTTTGCCTTTTTTACTGCAGGGTCGAGTTGTGACTATGTTTCCTGCCATCTGTTTAAGACTTGCTTGTGTGATAATTCATGACTCTCCAACTTTATTATGAAATAATGGCACATTATCTATTTTCTAGCCTGGCTGCAAAACCCGACTGTTTGAGTGAACACCTGGGAGCAGCTGGGGAATTAAGATTAAATTTTTATTTCTTTAGAACATACGGAAAATGGAAGACTGATTTGATATGTGCATTTAAACTTGACAGTAGGAGAATGACTTCTGGTTATCTTAAGAAAAGTTAGAAAGCAGCTGGGAGAAAAGAACTGAAGCCCATGAGCTCTGTCTTTTCCCCCCTCCTTTTTTTTTTTTTTTTTTCTTTTCTCCTTTGTATGCTCTCAGGATGCACCAGAAGAACAGCTCCTGAATTTGTCCATCATATACACCATCGGATATGCTCTTTCCTTCTCTGCCCTTGTAATAGCAACTGCCATTCTTCTTGGATTCAGGTAACTGGTGAAGCTCTGAAGAGAGTGGAGAAAAGGTGTTATGTTTTTCTATATGATAGTATCAGACTTTGAGAGAAACATTTGATTCTGGTTTTTCCCTTCTTCCATCACCTCATTATTTCTCTATCTTATGTCAGTTCTGTGTTCCTTCCTACAATCATTTCTTCTCAAAATGCAAGTAAAATTTCTAAATTTTTGCAGTGTTAGCTGTATGAATATGTGGAGCATACTTTTTATCTGTTGAAATATTTTGTTGTGATATTTTTTATTTCGATGAAATCTCCACTGGAAGAGATGGAAGAAGAGAGAGATTCCAGCATTCCCTCATGGTGTTGCCTCGCAGATGAGGTACTAGTCTGGGGTGTGAGAGGATATTTAGGGAGAGAAGTTTTCATCTTGCCTTGCTTGGATTTACATAGAGCATAAAGCTCAGCCTGGTCTATATACCAGCCCTTACGTTCCAGGTATATTTCAATGCAGAAATGAATTTTTGACACCATTTATCTTTTAGAGAACTTTAGGAAATTCTTATTTCTTTGGCAATATAGAAGAGCACCTAATTTTGAAACTTTCTGTGAAATAAATTGCTGTCACCTGGTCGGATTGGTGTATTGGTTTCATACAGATATGCACCAACAAATTGCGCAGAGTGCATCAAAATTAAGAGACTATTGGTTGTACATGCCAATGATACACTGTGTAGGCTTTTTTTTTTTTTTAAAAAAAAGGGGGGGAAAAAAAACAACCAAAAAAAAAAAAACCACAACCACAACAAAACAACTTTATACTCCTACAGAGATAATTTTTTTTTTCTCCCCTCTGTAAGTCCAAGAGGTGTCTTGATTCCAGACAGACTCTCTGGGAGTTTGGGGGTGCTGAGCACAGGAGAATGATGTATAGAAAAAACAAAATATGATCCTGTTCTGTTGTGGGAAGGCAGTCCCTCTGCTATGAAGTCCTGCTCCCTGCTGCTGCATATAGCCAGGCTGCATCATCCATCTTACATGCTGATGAGGCTTGCCTCCTAAAAATGCATAGTTTTCCATCTCCTGGTACTCTTACTGGAAGTTAGGTCAGTAACCTTCAGTGCTCTGATCCTTAAGAAACCTTCTTCCCTGATGAAAGAATTATTATTGCCAGTTAATGATCCTTTGTTCTGGTGCCAGCGCTCCCTGTTAGCAAGGCAGTCCCTCTCCTTTCCTCCTTCCTAAGTGTTTATACCCCTTATATATTTGGAAAGATTAGTCATGCCTTTTAGCTTCTAATTTCAAAACTAAAATGACACAAGCCTTCTAAGATTGTACCACACCTTTTAGCATTGTATTACCCCTCCTCCTTCCAGTGGGGAAGCATAGGCTAGCAACCTTAAAGAAGATTTAAAATGACTACAGAAATGCAGAGGTATGCTCTGTAAATGCCATGTGATAATTATGATTTGTACGTGTTGTACTTGTGCAACTTTGGGACTCATCTGACAAAACACCAGATGGTCTTGGACTCTCCAAATGTCTCCCAAGATAAGTGCTTTCTCCTTGTTTCACCCATCAATGACACTTTTTGAGTAATATTAGCAGCCCAAATGTAAAGGTCACAGAGCGCAACCATATACTTTTTTTTGAAGGAAGGAAGGAAGAATGCACATGGTTTTTGGCAGGGAGCAAAAGAGCAAGTTTGTCACCAAGAACACGTAGGAGAGAGAGAATTTTGATGCCCAAACTTTTTGTGAGGAGATGCTTTAGCATTTTTTTCCTTTGACTGTGAAGCAGAGACTGGAGAAATGCACACAAGTGTGTGCTTCTGATTTTGAAAATGAGGTTTCAGAGATGTTAAAGAGGCTGAGAGCCTTGTTAAAATTACTCCATCAGTCCATTTAGTGCTTTCCTGTCTAAATTGTCTATCTGGAGACAGCTTAATCCTGGATCTCATGAAAATACATGAGACCTACCCCTACATGGATTGCAGTTGCTGGATTCTGACTGTGACCACTACCCATGGCCTCTCCCCAGTAGCTGTGCAACCTCAACAAATGGGGATCAAAACCTAATTCAGTGGCAGCAAAATACTGATGTTCCCCACTTTTGTAGTAGGAAGGCCTTTTAAAGTTCTTAGACTAGAGAATAACCTTTATGTTTGCATTTAAAAATGATACAACAGAGGAAACAATATATCTCTAGTATCCAATTTTGCATCCTCTGAAAGAAATGGAAGGAAAGTATGTAATTTCAGTGATGGAAGTTGAAATAGGCCCATAACTTCATGACTGAAACAATTTGAATAACTTGCATTGCCTGTAGCAGAAACGCTTAGTAACTACTTGCAACCTATTTTCTTCAATTGTCTGATTTACATAATTTTTTCACTCAGATTTAAATGTGTAGCAGTTCTGAAGGGTATTGACAAATACATTTTGAGTTAAAGGAAAATAAATATTAATCATACGTAAATTTTGAAATAAGCTGTGACTTAAGTGCTGCAAAAAATTCTATTTGACCTATGAAAAAAAAGTTCTCCTTCATCTTCAGCACGAAACCTAACTTTCAGACCAAATCTATTTTTCTATCCAAATTTATAGAGCAGTAAAACTAGACATTTGGAGCGTAAGTTTACTGAAACTCTTGCTGGAACAATTGCTGTTTATCGTATGTTACTTTGATCCTTTTTCGATGCTAAAAGATACTAGCCAGTGCAACTTCCTTTGAAGCAATGTGTGTACCCTTGCAGTGCTGGAAAAAAAATATTTGTGGATAAGGCTGGTAGAACATTGGCAGCACTCTGCATTTGGTTGCCATTTACATGACTGCAGTTTCTTTTGCTATCCCTTAACATGCTTTTTTTTGACAAGTAGAAATTTTATTGCCTTTGCAGCTGGCTGCTGAAATTCAAGAGGATTTTATTTCTTTGTTTTGTTGTTTTCAATTCGGAATGCAGAGGTGAAAATGCTGTTCCTTTTAGTTCTACAGAAAGTATTTACAATTCCCCCAGGAGGCAATCTGAATACAGATTTTTCTCTTGTTGTCAAAGCAGTAATTTACAGGTGGATATTTTTTCATTGTGGGTTTGAGCACAGCCAGAAGCCGTACTGCACACCAGTTCCTGAGCCCTACCAAGGTAAACCTGTGCAGTGACGTTGAGGTCAACTCAAAGAAATTAGATTCAGCATTATGTGAAACTTGAATTTTTTTAGTCCTTTCAAATATGTCTTCTGAAAATTACTTTACTTTATTTATACACTTTTTAAACTTTTAAAATATTTTTTTTTTCGTTACGCACTGATCTCCTTCCTTCCCCCAAATTTTCATGCTGAGGGCTGAAGTTTTTAATGTCTTTTCCTTGATAGTGATTCTCTTCCCAAAGACAGTTTGAAATCCCTATAGCCGTTCTCAAGTTAAGGGACTTGCTGTCTGGTACCTCTTGATTTCCAACAGGGTTCTTTTTTCCCCTCCCTCAGTCCTATGCGTGATATTGCAGCTTTCACATAGAACCAGTCATGACCCACTATCTTCCTTTTTACAGACATCTACATTGCACGAGGAATTATATTCACCTGAACCTCTTCACCTCTTTTATCCTCCGGGCTATATCAGTCTTCATTAAAGACTCAGTGGTGAAATGGATGTACAGCACAGCCACACAAGAGCACCAGTGGGAAGGGCTTATCTCCTTCCAGGTAAGGGCAGATACCGTGGTGGTTCTCAGGATACTGGAGTCATCACTGTGGTCTGTCTGCGTGACAGCAGGTAATTTCATTTTGTACCATGAGGGTTGTACAAAATGCTGTTCTTCAGTCCATGGAGTTTCTGTGAAACTTATCGCACAATGTAGGCGGTTGTGGTTGTGCCACCCTGGGTTTGGTACAGGCAAGTAGTTGATGCTGTGGCGTGTTTCTCTGCCTGTGGGGAGTTTGCCCCTACTAGACAGAGGAAACACAGAAAGGTGGATTTTTTAATATACATACAAATGCCCATATCTTCTTCCCATGCTGCAGGTTCATTTCTTCTGGCAGTGGCAAGAGGGCATTAATTTCCTTAAGCCAGCACCTTTTGTGATAGGACTGTCCATCTTGTATAATGACCAAATTAGTTGGTCATTCTTGGAGATCTTTATAATCTGTTGATGATGGAAAAAAAAGGGCAGTATCTGGTTAAAATGCAAATTTAAAAACATTTAGAAAAGCTTTGGAGGAACAAGCTAATTAAATACTTCTAATTGAAGAGAGAGGATATACAACTCTTTTGTGAATATGATGAAAGCATGCCTTTCCCCCTTCAGATTTGGAATAGAAAATGTACTTTAATCTTCAAAGAAAGGGATTTTCATTATTTGTATAGCTCTTGCGATTGTAGAACATGGGTACAGCGTTTGCTGCTGCAGTACAGGGTTGGGGTGGTAAAGGGTATGTCCTCTGGTGCATACTTAGTACCATCCTTTTCTGACACTCTGCATAAGGCTTAGGTGCTAATACCACATAATTAATCTCATACAATTGTTGATTTCTTCTCATCTGCAGTGTATCAACTGGCAGAAAATAACATTGTGATATGTATCTTAAACAGCTTGGAAATGTTCACATTGGATCGTCGGTTGTTTTCTTCTCCCAAAAAAACTTAAGCTTTATGCTTTCACACATGGTTTATCCAATAGTGGTTTCTTCAGCTTTGGAAAATAGTCAACATTATGGCATCCAATCTTTGCTCTTTAACAGAGGAAATTCTCAGCTGCAGAATAGAACAACTGGGGAAGTGAAAAGATTTACTGACTGCAGTTGATACAGTACCTTTCACTTGCTCTTCTTTTCATCTTTGTGTTGTGCTTTCCAAATTATCATTGTTTATTGAGGGAAAATGCAGAACATGTAATTT
The DNA here is from genome assembly GCF_018691265.1 of Tyto alba. Classification (NCBI taxonomy): domain Eukaryota; kingdom Metazoa; phylum Chordata; class Aves; order Strigiformes; family Tytonidae; genus Tyto; species Tyto alba. The sequence goes on along the minus strand of NW_024881278.1, from coordinate 28,026,313 downwards.
TTAAATGTTGTAAAGGAGGCATGTTGAAAGCATCTATTTGCTGTGTATAGCACCTCTTAACTGGCTTCTGTCCCTTCAGTACTCAGATGTGATTACTTTAGCAAGCGTTTTGAGGAACAAGAGTTAGGAGAGAGAATCAGTCTTTTGGGTTAGTATCCTTTTATTCTCAACCCCCTTTTGCACTCATTTGGGCTGTGCTTTCTTCTGTCACAGGAATCACTCAGCTGCCGCTTGGTCTTTGTGATGATGCAGTATTGTGTGGCTGCAAACTACTACTGGTTGCTGGTGGAAGGCATGTACCTGTACACGCTGCTGGTACTTTCAGTCTTTTCTGAGCAGAGGATTTTTCGTCTTTATCTCTGCATTGGCTGGGGTAAGTTGATCTTTCCGTATGTCTGCTTGTGGCTGCTTGCACCAGCAGATGGTGTAATAGAAAAAATATCATGTGTCTATCATAGTGCTGCCAAGTTCAAGTCCTGCACTCTCCATTCCCTTTTTGTTCCAAATCCCTTCCCTTGTTTCTGCTGGAGGGTGCTGGGCCAGCACAGCTCCAGGATGCTCGCGGCACAGGGGCTGTGGCTTCATCACGCAGGGGCTGTGCGACACTGCAGAAACTCCCCAGACCAGTGGCAGGCACATGGTGCTTTTCCTGCAAGACATCGGCTTCCTAACACAAAATACACACGGGTGATTCCAGGTGAGCATGGACTTCCCTGGACTGCCCTGCTTCATCTCCTAAAAGTTTCCCCTTGCATTCAAAGATGTGTTAACTACTTGTGGTGCAAAGTAGCGATGACACCTTGTAGCTGGTCAAGGATATCAGTAGAGAAATGTTGGTAGCAAGAGCTGGGGGCAGTGCAAAGGGGCTGATGGACAAGGGGCTGCTAGCAGGGAGCTGCCAGGTAGGTTATGTGGGCAGAGCAAGCCGAGTAATGACCGTCGGGCAAGTGAGTGGTCAGGGTGCATGTGCCGTGCACCTGTCTGTGCTTGGGATTAAGGACCGTGATGCCTTGAAATCAGTTGGCTGAGACAGTTGCCTTCTGTAGAAAAGCTTTTCTCCCTCTCCACATTAAGTGGAAATCAGGCAGCTTTGGGAAATCTGAAAGTAAATCCAAATAAATACTGCAAGTGCTTTCACAGATACTAGTCTGAACATTTAAATTGCTTTGACTGTCCTCTCTCTGTGGATTTGCCAACTGAATATTCTATCAAATTAGTGCACTGGTAAAATGCATGTAAATGTCTTACTGCGAATTATCCAATTATACTGAACAGTAATATATGAGGAGCAAAGGCTTTCCGGCATATTGATGTGAATAAATAAATACATATAATAGCAGTTCCCTACTGAAGAGTTTTAATTAAAAACTTCTGTATCTCCCATTATTATTTTGTATACTATGTGCAGTAAAAGCAACAGCATCTTGTATAGCATTTGAACTATGTATGTTTTATGAATAGCCATACCCTCAGTTTAAGAAAAAAAAAAAAAATAGGGGAGCTATCCTGAAGCACTGACCGAGCTCATGAGAGGAAATAGAAAAGAAATTAGAGCAAAATTGTATCTAGCCAAATCCTGAGGGTATAGCGTTGTTTTATAAGTAAGAGTTAGGATGATTTTAATCTGAATCATTTCTAGTTAGAGTTTCTATTACAAAAGCAGAAGGCAGAAACAGAAGATACTACTTTGTTTCTGTCCTCCTTTTACAATGGAAGTTTCGCTACTATATATTGAATTTCTGGATGAGTTTGTGGAAATGAGTGGCAATACCAGAACTTGGCACTGGATATATGGGTTTCATCCAAGCTTCCCAGAAAAGCTCTGCCTCTGCCATTCAGTCCTCATCTGTACAGTTTCTTGCTATTCCAGCCATGGCTGCATGTGCAAACCTTGCCAATGATTCCGTGTCTTCAAATGCAGAAGCATCTCCTGTTTCAGTGCTCCCAAATTCGTTATACCAGATAACAGTTTTATCTCTAACAAATGGAAAGATAGGAAGATTCTTTCAACTCTTTCTTGCTTCTTCACTGGTAATACCATGTTTTTGGATACTTGGGTCCCTCACCAGGTGCCTTTCTGCTCCATGCAATGCTCAGAAATGTTTTGTTTTTTTTTTTTATTTTGGAGCATCATGATAGTCTCTGCATAATGCTGAGGCTTCAGAGACACAGCAGGTTCCTGTCTGAGCTGAGAGAGTCCTGCTCTTTGAAATAGTTTATCAACTGTAAAAATAAAGCTGGATCAAAAAAAAAAAAAAAATTTTTTTTTTGTCAGAGCTGATTTGATACCCTGACCCTTTGTTCCGTTAATGAATTGTCCTCTTACAGGATGATTTTTTTAACTTGTTCATTACCCATCATTTGATGAATATTTATGTTTTAAAATTTCATATGTGTATTGTTCACAAACTTAGTGGGTGTTAGTCATGTCATGTTGTTATTTCTTCAAATTATGACTGAACTTAGTGGTCACTCACAGACCATACGGTATTGTTTTTGCTGTTTGAATAGCTTCTGCAGTCCCCCATGTGATCACATATGTTTGCACTTGTACTTCTCTCAGATGTACCTACGAATAAAACTGTGTATTCTCCTCAAGGTTTTTGTCCACCTGAGTGTTTGCACATACTTTTGGATGTTTGCCCTGTTGTACTACTTTGGAGGAACAACAGGTCTTAGAACAAACAAGAACTAGAGCAAATTACTTCCTCGGGTAATCCCAAGCAAAACTAATGTAAGGGCCAGCTTTCAAATAGGTAGAAAAGTCCCAATTCCTTATGTGGAAAAAGTCCACATAATTGTGTAAATAAAAAGTACTCCTATTTTATGTCTAACATGATCATTTCATCTCAATTCAAAACATGGAAAAGGGTAAACCTGCTTTTCAAATAGAAACATGTGAAAAATACCATACTCGGTCTCTGTGTTTGCCTAGGAACAGTTAGCAGATGGTGAGGAGTATAGAGATAGATGAATAAATAATTCCCAAATATATTTTTGCTATATGGTAATTTCAGGTCAGTTCTTAATGTTATTAGACGGTAGTCCATTTAGTATCAGTTCAAGTGAGTAATTATTTTCTGCTGCTGAAGTATTTTATAAGGAGAAAAATATGTTTATCTTGTGCTATTGTACTTTGCAAAAGGTAGAAAAGTTATAAAATCTTGATAGACTGAAGGAAACTAATGTAGTTTTACAGATTGGGAGTCATTTATATCGACATCATGTATATTGATAGGATTCTACAAACCTTCCTGTTTACTTATGAGGTAACTCTATTCCTGTAATGGCCACTTCCTTGCTGAGATTTCACTCAGGCTTTGAGATGGCAGTCTTAGTTTTTTCCTATTCCATTTAATGTGGAAAATGTTTTGCTCATGTCATCTTTTCATTTGTAAAAGCAGGCTTTTGTACATTTGTGTCCACCTCGAGTTCCTCATGTCTTAGTGCAAAAAAAAAAAAAAAATGGTTTATGCCATTTTCAAAGCTGAAGGAGGGGAAAAAAAAAGGCAGAAAAACTAACAGCATCAACAAACAAAATTCTTAATAGACTAATGGCAGAGTGGGTAGATGACTTGTTCCCTTCAGTGTGGAGGTCAGCATAACAACAGCTAAACAGGATCTTGATTCAGATAATCATGAGCACTTGCAGGAAAAAAAAAGAAAAAATCTATTGCTGTACATTGCTGGTACCTGATGCTTCCTTCCTCTGACATAAGAGAAATCCTTGACCACAGATCTCACCTTCTAGAGAGAGCAAAACATTTTCAGAAGGGGGAAAGAAAACAACGTAACTACGGAGATCAAGATGATTACTTTTTTGTTTTGTTTATTTCTCAGATGTGCAGACTGCTCTTAATCAGGGTGTCCAAGACACCAACTCGGTGTTCATTGCCTCTGAGCCCAAGTGAAGAGTCCCTGAGCATGACATTGACTTCCAGCAGCTGTGCTGGTGCTGTACAAAGCAGTCTCTGGAGAAGAGCAGTTATGTACATGTAATGCTGCTGTATGAATCTTTCAGCAGCTTTTAGTGGAAAAAGGACCTGTTCACATTCAGAAGCAGAGAGGAGAGAGGAATGGGAAAAGAACAGCAACATCCCACAGTGACTCTGTGGAACATCCAGGCAGGAAGGAAGATTGACAAGAGAGCATTTTCAACACTAAAGGTTAAGAAGAAAAAGTTAATAAAAAGCTAAACATTATCTGAGCTTCTATGGCAATTTTACACCCAGCTGCACTTGCAGCAGAGAAACTGCCATAAAAAATAAATAATCCCCTTCCTTCCAAGGCTTGGCAATCCAAACTTGCTCTAAGGAAGAATATTTTGAGGGAATTAAGCTATTAAAGGCAGAAAGTCTGTCTAAGATGTCAGAATCTACATCCTGATTGCAGGGAAGATCTGACTGGAGCACAGCCAGTGAGAACCTTCCTTTGGAAGCTCAGTGTGAATTCAGTGTAGCAACAGGATGCATTCATTGCACTGACCACTTCTTGACTGTTTTCAAATGAAAACTGTGTTTCAGACAAAGATGTGAAAATAGGTTTTGTGTCCAGACTGATCTTGGTAGGAGACACATCTGTCAAGAGTTTATCTTAATTCTCTTCACTTTTTGTCTTCTGGATTAAATTCTTTCATGCTTTTCCTGTCTTAGAAAAACATCCCATCTTTTCTTCTCATGTCTTCAATACTCTTACTCTTTCTACATTTAGTCATATTTTTTTATCACTTCTTTCAGTTCCTCATCGTATACTTCTTGCATTTATACATCAAGCAGTTGATCAAGTCAGACCATCCTGGATGGATCCTCGGAGGAAGAGGAGGACTGCAGTTCTGACAGCTGTAGTGTCCTTCTGGTTTGTGTGCCTGATTGCCTTGGAGGTTGAGCTTCTCACCACGTGGAAATGTGTGATGTCAGGTTACATCTGAAATATGAGTTTATGCGCAAACTCATCAGTCCTAAAATGCTGCATTCAGAATATGACCTTATTTAAGGGTCTCGGCAGGAGGACAATGCTCTGGTCCTACAGAGACAAATTTACTTCAGGAAGAATCTCTAATCAGCACGTGAAGATGAAGGGAACTCTCTTGCTCCTCATGCATTTTTTTTCCCTGAAGTTGCCTTTATGTAAAATGTGTTACGGTGCAAAGCTAGAAATACTGTGTCTGTGAGAATGAAATCTTGCTCGCACACCAAGGTGTAAGGGAAAGACGACAGCATGGAATAGCACCGCCTGGTGACACCTTTCATGGTAACTGTTAATTTGTGACTCCAGAGCAAGCCTGAGCTTTTCTGTTCTGTTATCAAAATATCTCAGACCCATTAAATGAAGAGACTGATTTCTACATGCTGCTGTCAGGTCATGGTAGCTTCCATTAGCAGCTCCACGAATTGCTCTCATCTCTGCTCATTAGGGACAGTGGGCCATTGTGAAAATGTCAACCAAACAGTGGTTCCTATGCAGAATTTCTCACAGCTTACTTCTCTTACCTACCCATCCTATGATCATTACAGATAATGCCTGGTTTTCCAGCTTTTTTTTTTTTTTCTTCGCTTGCTATGTAGACACCTGACAGAGGGTAGAATATGTAAGATAGATTGAAAATAAGTGGGTTGTGCTTTTTATTTATGCAGTGGGCTGCTAAACTAGTTGATTTAGCAGTTCCATTACTTTCTCATCATCTATAATACATATTATTGTCGCAGCCTATAATTCAGATGCCCTGTCCCCTGTCATTTGATGTTGAACTTTATTAGCTAGCGGTTGGCACACTTATTTCCTAGTACACTTGACAGATTTCCTAATCACCATATAGTATTCCAAGATTTTTAGTTAGTTATCAGCCTCCAAGGATTAACATGGCAGAGGCTATTATGAGCAGGCTGCTGCAGTTTCTGGCATCTTCAGCAGTGATGCAGTACACACAAAAGTAGACATTACCATTTCCAGAATTCAGAGACTTTTCTGTAGTCAGTTAATCTGGGAAAAGATCAATCTCTTTTTCTGTATGACAAAAATCGAAACCAGAATGAGTTCAGCCTTTATCTTTGGTAAGTGCCTCCTATAAATGGGTGCAGTTTTTTCTCAGATAGCTGATATTCTTTGAATAGCAGCAGCAAGAGGAAGCGGTGTATCGTGGTTTGGGCCTTTTTGTCAGCCAACCACCATGCAGCGGCTTGCTCTCCCTTCTCTTCTGGCAATGAGAAGGGACAGAGAGCCAGGCTTGGGGCTCGAGATAGGACTGGGGTGGGGAAAAATTCCCCTTTATGATCACGAGCAAAAGGCAGACTCATTAGGGGAAGAAAAAAAGAACATACGTTTATTACAGACACTAACAACACATAACAGAGTAGGACAGTGAGAAGCATTGCAACATCTTGAGAACACCTTCCCCCCACCCCTCCCTTCTTCCCAGGCTCAGCTCTGCTCCCGATATCTCTACCTCCTCGCTCAGGGGCAGGGAATGGGGGTGCAGTCAGCGCTGCCACTTCCTTTATCTTCGGTGAGGGGAGTGTCCGAAACTTGTTCCTCCTGCTCCATCGTGGTCCCCCTCTCACAGGAGACAGTCCTCCACAAACTTTCTCCAACATGAGTTCCTCCCATGGGCCGCAGCCTTCCCCACACTGCTCCGTCATGGGTCACTAACTTCCTCCGACTGGATTCCCTCCCACGGCTGCAGCCCTTCCCGAGTTGCTCCGGCGTGGGACTCCCCCACATGCTGCAATCCTCCCAGCACTGAATTACAGCAGCGGGGCTACCTTTTCCCATGAGACCCCGGCCTTCTTCGGGCACAGAGCCTAGATCAGCTGAGCAAGAGCAACAGGCCATAAATCAATGTCTGCTCCACCGTAGATCTTCATGGGTGGCAGGGGGGGCCACCCTGCTGTCTCACCACAGGATACAGGGGGGTCTCTGCTCCGGCACACCTCCCCCCTCCTGTCTTCCTCTGTTCCTCCACTGACCTTGGTGTTCATGCAGCTGCAGCAACTCCTCCTCACAAGTCCGACTGCCTGTCACCACATCCCTTCTTAAATACGTTATCGCAGAGGCGCAGCCGATTGGCTCAATTTCCCAAACAGAAGTGGAGCTGGGGGAGCTTCGAGAAGCTTCTCACAGGGGGCCGCCCCGATAGCCCCCTCCCCTGCCACCAAAAAAACCCCACCACTCACTCAACCCAGGACAAGGTGTAGGACTAAAACTCAGATGCACCAACAGAACCGCATGTTGGGAGCCCAGGACTGGAATACAGTGCTGATCCTGTTAATGAATGGTAGTCATCTGTAGAGTTTTCAATGAGCTGTATACAGTTAGCTTCCACTGTCTGCTCAAGCCAGACAAATTTCTCTTGACTGATTGCAGTAACCAGGATAATATTTGTATTTGTGCCAGTTAAGGCAGGTTAATTAGGTCTTAAGATTGTAAATTAATCTATGGAGACTCTCAGTGATACTTGCAAACTGCAGTTATTGCAGAGATGCTACAGACTTGCTCTTTTGCTGTTGTGAATGACTTCTACAGACTTGAGATAGACTAGGGAATGTTCTTGGAGCAGTCTCTACTTTAGATCTTGACTAGGTTTTTGGAAAACTGGATACATTCCCATCCACTGGGAGTGTGTCCCAGACAGTTTTCAGAGCTGCCCATTTCTTAGGAGAAGACTCTGAGTTTGGTAGATTTCAGATGGTATCCATGTGGAGTTTGCACTGATACTCAAAGTTTACATGTATGTATTGCACTGTTAAGTCTTCGTGTCTCAGATTAAAATGTGTATGGCTAGCTGGAAAATAATGTGACTCATGGTGTTGCAATACCAAGGCACCAGGGGCCTGTATCACAAGTGGGAGTGGTCAGAGGATGTTGAACAAGTCACCTTGTACATGTCACCTATTCGTTCGTATAATATTTACATAGCAGGATGCTGATGCAGTTCAATAATACCAGCCTCTCTCTACCTAGGCTCTTTTTAAATATAATATTAATAAGAGTCTCAATTCAAGTAATGTGATTAAATATGGAGAGATTTCTGATGTATCTGGAAGATGTTGGCATCCACAAATCATTATTGTTATCACTCAACGTATAAGTTCCCTCCACTGACATACAGCCTCACTGTTTGTGTATTATCCTGTAAGTTTCTTATTAAGATGTCTTAATTCTCAACAAAGTCAAGAAATAAATAGTTTAAACTATAATTAGTTTTTGTGAATCAAAGGCTCATTTGTGTTTGGAAGTGATTTGCAATTAGCCTGTTCTTAATCTCTTATGCCACTATAAAAGCAGCACGGAGTTCTCAGTAACTTTGCTCCCAAAATATTGTGTACTGCCAGTATCAGGTACATTCATGGAACATGTTCAGCCACTTGTCCCAGTAATCTCTACTCAATTCATTATCTTTGCTATTATTCTAATTATTGGTATTTTTTTTCTTGCTGCTCTTTATTCCCTCTTTTTTTAAAAAAAAAAAAAAAAAACAACAAAAAAAACACTGATTAAGCAGAATAATTGGTCTTTCATGTCTGTATTATTTAGCTGTTCTGATAGTAGAGAAAGAATACAGTACAGCAAGAGAGAAGGTTTTTACTGATAATACTCACTACAGACACTGCTTGTAGATTTTCAGACTGGAAGAGATCACCGATTTCCCTGTGGCCTCTGCTGTTAGGAGCTGTGTATTTGCCCTGTGCAGTCCTTATTGTTGCACACTGATGTTCTTATGGTCCCTTACCATATTTGTTCCTAAGAATGCAGCAACAAAGCACATTAAATGTTGCCCTTCCTATATAATGTTCATACAGCATCAGGCATGGTCCGAGGAGGTACACAAAGGAATTAGACCACCTTTATCCATCCTTAGGCAGAATTCTTCATCCTGCTCATTGCATCTCAACCTGCTCTCCTTCCTTTGTGGGCTTTTTTGACATTCCCTGTACTCAGTGTTAGTTGGTAGATGCACTTTAAAATTATTTTTCAAGACCTAGCCATTTCATAAATGAAACAAATGAATTTGAGAGCCTTTGACACTGTAAAGCAAGTAATGACTGCCAGCTTATTTGGCTTTTCTCTCTTTACACCCCAGATAAACTGGCCAACCGTAGCACATGCACTGTCAGGTAAGCGTAGGATCGAGCCTCTTCTCAAGGCCAGACGCCTCTGCTGTCTTTGCTGCAGCCACTCCTGTCCATGCCAGTCCCACGGCCCAAGCTTGGGACCTCTCTGGGGCAGGTCTGAGCGCACCCGCTACGTGTCGTGTGCCCACGCCCCCCGTTGCCATCGGGGGTACGTGGGGCTGAGTGTGCTCCAGCCCCGATGCCGATAGGTAGCCTGAGCTTGGTGCTGCCTCAGTACAGCGTAGCTGACCCACCGGCAGAAATGTGGATGCAAATTTTCGGGTCAGAACGCACTTTGCTCCTCTCTAGCATGAATATAGAGGCTGGCAGGGCTCCCAGAAATTTTGTTCCCTTGGCCCCTCTGTGAAACGTTCCATGGAAAAGCTGGTATATGTCAAGTATGGGGGTGATGGTCTGGTTTTCATTTTTCATGCCTGTTAGGAGCTAGGTGGGGGCCCAGGCAAAATAAGTTACATGTGTTAGTTCCTCTCCCACCACTGACAGCCATCTGCACTGGGTAGGAGCTGCAACCCTGCCACCAGTTAATTATGTAGCTCATAATTATGTGGGGGGTTTGTCCTTCTCTCTGCTTCTCCCTGTCTCTTAATGTCAGTGTCAACCATGTCTCCTTTCTTCCCAGGTGTGCCAATGCTGTTTGTTATCCTCTGGGGAACTGTCAAGTACCTTTATGAAGATGAGGGGTTGGTTTAGTTCTGATTTTTCTAGCTATCTCATTTGTGCTGTATGTGTGCACCGGCAGGTCATTGTTTGCTTTCTGTTCGGTGTGGTTTGCTTTGGCAATGTGCTGAAACGTCACATAATTGCTTCTGTTTTGTCTGAAGGTCTTGCATAACATTTCAGAAAGGACCATATGTTTCTTTCTGATCAGAATTTTCTGCATGTCTGAATGAATCTATCCTTTTGCAGGTCAAGGAAAGGTATGTTTTGTTTTTCTGTAGTTACAGTATCAACAGTAGAAGTCGTCATACCCAACCAAGACAACTCCTGATACTGTGCCTTTGGCAGTAGCCTTTACATTTACGCTTCAGTGGAAGGCAAAAACCTCCCACAGGATTCTGCCTGCAATTTGTAGTGGTTAGCTTATGCCTAGGAGCAGAAATGTGATTGCCTGGTCTTGTTTAAGCTTCCGTTATTTATAGCTTCCTAAAATAAAGGCACGTTCTCTGTCTGCTTACGTTAGACTTACTGAAGTCAACTATACCTCACACAAGACTGCTGCAAAACAGAAGATACTTTTCATCCACTTTTCCATAGTGGCTGTTCTGAAACATTGCCTTTATATATGCTTTATATACCGAATAGCATTGTAGTTTGGCGGGGTTTTTTTAATAAACAAAAGGGAGGAAAGTGGCTGCCTATTCTTAGCGACAGTGACTGCCTGGAAATATTTTGGTAGCTTTCTTTGGGATGAAATAAATAACTCTATGCTATTTCCTTTTTATTGTAAATGTAGTATTTATTGGGTCTTCCTCTTACTTAGTTTCCAAACAACCCAGCCAGCAGTTTTGTAGAGGTTCATTTTTTCTCTTTTTTTTCTTTCCCTCCACCAGACACAATCCTTGCTGGCTCTTTTTAGTGTCTTTCATAGTATTGAATCAACTCAGTCAAAGCTGCCTGTTCTGACTTAACCAATGCTAGGATTTTGTGACTTTTCTTCTCAAGGTTGACTTGGTAATATTCTGTAGCAAGATTGTGGCCATACTGAGGTATTGCAAGTTTTGTTAAAATTATCTTAATATGTATAGAGAACATGCAGCCTCTGAACAGCCGATGTTCCATGGGCATATCTTCCCATTGATGTAGAAAATATATTCAAAGTGCTCATGCTGAGCTTCCTACATTATGCTGTGCTCAAAGCTGATTTATGTTTTCTATTAAGGAAAACTGTCACTCACTGCCTTCAGCAGACCTTAAAAGGGACAATTTTGCACCTTATTGAATCTTCTAAATCTTGTATAAATATTTGTAAAAAACAGCAATAAATAACTACGTGCAGCAGCTTCTCTGAAAGGCAAGATTTCTGTGCCTTGGGCAGGCATTTGCTGGAGCATCCAGGGATATCTTTCATGCTCTTTGCAACAGCGCTGTCACCATGGGTGTGCAGCGGGCTGTAAATTTCATTTGTGACTTAACTACATCCCTGGCTGTGAGGAATAACTGGGAGTAAATGTGGTCAGGACTGGGAATTTGAGGCAGTCCTGTGAATGTAGCCATTTGAATGAAGGACTGAAGCCTGCAAGACTTACTTGCAGACTGGCTCCTTCTTTCCTTACATGTGGAACACTAAACTCCTTTAGAAAGTAGTTGCTGTTTTAAAAAAGTGAGCTATTGAAAAAGAATTTGTCAAGATTACAAATAAAATTAAAGGCAGGCAGTGCTTCTCAGTGATTAGACTGTGCCTAATGAGCTGATACTCACACATCTTTGTTTCTATCTGCAATTGATTATGGGAACAAGATAACCAACCTATGACGGTTTTTAAAAATGGAGCTATTCAGCTGTACCTCTTCAAGGTAAAAATTCATTGTTTTCATTTTTAGAAAAAGAATACCAGATTGATAAGCAAAGACAGAAACTTTCCAGTAGCATTTGTTTCACTGGACCAATTCTTCATTTACTGCTCTGAGGCTATTAGTTGCCAAGCATCTTCTGAGTGATGCTGAGCAAACTACAGGGATAGATCCTAAACACGATAGATACTGGTGTATTTATTAGCGTGGAAGTCCCAGAAAGCACAAATGGACAAGAAATCATGTACAGATCTATCAATTTTTTTTTCTGGACACTTTAATAGCCATGACACTTTAATTGGGCTGTAATGGCGTTTTTATTGCACATATTTGTATAAATCTAAAAGTAGCTAAAACTGCTCTGTGCCACAGAAAGCAAATTAATACACAGAGATACGTAGCAGAGTTAATGCAAAGAATCATTTCTCAGCCTCCATCATTATAAGGAAATTATAAAATTGCCTCTGCTTCCACTGCAACTAGTCATAAAATTAGAACTCCACTTCCATCTATGCCTATTATCCTTTTGGTCTTGAGGGGTTCAAATAATACTGATTTTAAAGGCTCCATGAAGCTGGCTCCCAGTCATGTGTACCAATTAAGAAGTTCTGTTACACTGCAGCTCAGGTACACTGACTGTACATATATACACCTTTTCTCGCCAGTATCTAAAATAAAATTGAATTGTAGGCTGTGGAGCTGCTGGTTGGAATAATATGCTTGTCATCTGCATTAAACTGCAACTGAAAGGAAAAATGAAATCCTGAGCCCTTCTCAGGCTTGCAGTACCTGCAGGGGAATATGGAATTGCCACAGCCAGGCTGCTTCACTTTCTTCTCTAGTGTGTGAGCACGTGTGAATGGGGTGTTGTAGCATGGATCCCTACCATGTGCTGCACAGACTGCTAGTTTCTTTCAACTTGACTGTCCCATTACAAGGTTGAGGAGGGTTTACTCTCCACCAACATCACCCAAGCTGAAGTTTCATAGGCCTGTTAAGGAACACTGAGCATATATATGTTTTGGCAGGTGAGATTTGGAGATGAAGAGAAACTTGTTTTGTGAAGGAACCTGTGTTTTCTGTAGTGCTGTTTCACAGTTCGTGTTTCACAGCCTGTGTGGCTCAAACCTGCTGGCTTTACTGATGGCTGTTGCTTTTGAGTAATGCTGAGCAATATGGCAGGAAGCTAACAAAGTTATTTCATAGAAATATCGAGAATGCTGTCACTGCAGCAACAGGTGAAGTGGCATGTGAACCCTGCCCCAACGCCTGGGCCATTGTGTACACACATGGCACATCGTACAGTCAGGGGTGGCTGGCTGCGGACGGGGGGGACCTAAAAGAACTATGTATACAAACCCCTTCAGTGTAAAGTTCACTTTGAACCAGTGATTCCAAACTGTGGCTTTCAGGCATCACTTTTCTTGTGATAATTCTCCAATATTGATCAAGGACACAGGAATTTAAAAAGTTAAAATGAGACTTACAGAAAGAATGAAGTATTATATTGCCTGCACCATGTTACTTACTTGACAGAGGGCTCAGCTGGCCAACAGAAGTTGGGAACTATTAGTCCCATCTTTGATTTTTACTTGCTTATAACTATTAAAACTCCCTTTGGGCCTGAAACCTGTACATATACACTGAAGAAACTGGAGTTTGCTGCCCGATTGCTTTCTCCTTGTTGAAATTATTAGGTCCTTTTTGAAAATAAGGACAAATAAAACAGATGACTCATCTAAATATTGATATGAGAAAAGTGATGGTAGGTAATGGGATAAATAACTAACAAACCGTTGAATAATAAGGTGACCTGACAATGGAGACTGAAGAGTAATAAAAAATAATGCAGAAAGAGGAAGAGAGGAACCATGCAGGAAAGGTCTGGCTCAAACAGGTTCCCCCCTTCTCCTTGCAGCCACATGACAAATTTGACCTTGGTTTTAATGGAGTAAATCTTCACAATTAACTGATGATAATTCATAGCAAATTGTGGAGAAGAGCTAGCCATTAGTGGGCAAGAAAGGCCAGTGAATAGTATCCAGCTGGATTATGATAGCTGCAATAGTACAAAGCATTCAGTGTTTCTAAGAAGCAACTGCATCTGTTTCCATGTCAGCATGATATGCTTTCCCTGGTATCTAGTCCTCAATATTGTTTTCTATCTGCATTGCTGTAAAAAAATGAAAAGCAGGAGATTTTAGTAATGTACTGAAAATTTTGCTTCTTGTCTCCTTCTTGTTGCCATCTTTCTAGTTGCTGGACCAGAAACTATAACATGAATTACTGGTTAATCATCAGACTGCCCATTCTCATCGCCATTGGGGTGAGTACGGGGTGCGTGCAGCGAGCTGGCAGATTTCCATGAGAATGGGGCATGATACAGGACAAAGAGCAGATGTGCACATGGCTGTTGTGCGTGTCCAAAGGCTAATAACCTTTGAGGATATTGACATTTTCATTCAGAAATGTGATTTTATGAAACCAAATTGGCTTCTGTCACTGGAATTCCCGACTAGCATTTTACTCGTTTAATTTGGCCACACACTGTCATGTTCTAGTGGCAGCACATGATAAAAAAGCAGCATGATGCAGCGATCCAGTTAACTCCCCTGTATGCAGAAGGCTATGGCAGGTAGTACAGGGAGGTAAAAGATAATATTCCAGGTACTGGGCTACAGAAGAGCAACAAATTGTGTGGCACTGGGGAGAAATGCCATGTTCTGCAGCCAGAAGACTGTGTTAGACCTCCAGACAAGGGAAAATGACAACCCACACCTTTACTGTGTCTCACTCCCCAGAGGTGTAGGTAAGCTCGCCTGCTTTTAGAGAACTGCCTGCGTTTTCAAAGGCTATTTGTGCATTCACAGAGGATGTATTTAGAGCACAGTTCCTTAGCAAGGAGTTGGGTTCCATGGCAGATTCTGCAGCTGCAGAGTAGCAGGATGCAGAGGGACCCACACGTGCATACACAAAACAGCTTCTTTGAGCACTTATGCACATGTTTTTCTTGATGATGATATCGATCCTTCTTTCATTTCTCCAGGTAAATTTCCTGATCTTTATCAGAGTTATATGCATCATCATCTCCAAACTACAGGCTAATTTGATGTGCAAAACTGACATAAAATGCAGGTATGTCATATGGTGGTCTGACACGTTTCGTGCCTATCAAAACGGAAATAGACAGGGAGGTATGTGGAAGGAATGGATTGACAAAGGTGGTTAAAGATCACAGGCTTTGAGTAATGCACAGGTATGGTGTCACGCATTATTGGTGTGACTGCTGGGACAGTCAGTCCCCAGAAGACCCTCCTGGTGAAGCCAGGGCAGGTGTTACACCTGTGTTATACAGGAACAAAAGGCTTGACCCCTCCGAGTTTGTCACTTTACAGTCTTCCATGATACTGGATGAATATTAATTAAGCAGATATTTTTAAAATTCTTGCAGCATATGCAAGTACTGAACATCAAGGTCCTTGAATGTGTCCAGAAGAGGACAACAAAGCTGGTGAAAGGGCTAGAAAGAAAGTCCTATGAGGACTGGATAAGGACTTTGAGCTTGTCTAGTTTGGAGAAAAGGAGGCTGAGGAGTGACCTCATTGCTCTTTACAGCTTCCTGAGGAGGGGAGGTGCTGAGCTCTTTTCCCTGGGATCTAGTGATAGGACATGTGGGAATGGTTTAAAGCTGCGCCAGGAGAGGTTTAGACTGGACATTAGGAAGCATTTCTTTACCAAGAAGGTGGTCAAACACAGGAGCAGGATTCCTACAGAGGTGGTTGATGCCACAAGCCTGTCAGTGTTTGAGGCATTTGGACAATGACCTTAATAACATGCTTTAAGTTTTGATCAGCTCTGAATTGGTCAGGCAGTTAGGCTAGGTGATTGTTGTAGGTCCCTTCCAACTGAAATATTCTATCCTATCCTATTTTGAAATAAATAATATCAGTGATAGAAATAAATGCTTCAACTTCAATGAAGATCAAGATGGGTCATTTGAGTTTTGAGTGTTGCTCCTTGTTCTTCTTGACAGTTGTTATTGGGACAAACTTTCAATCTTGAATGCATAGGATGTTTTGAGAGAGAGATCAGGGTTATCACAGAAACGTTCAATTTTAATTTTGCAGGTTTCACCCTGTTCGTGTCAGTATTCTTCCTGTTACTTAATCACTTTGTTAAGATTCATGGTCACATCCTTCATTTCTGCATTTCAGAGAATACTTTTGTATTGCAGTCTGAAAAATAATGTAGAAAATAACAAGTTATTCAATTAAACAGTGTGGAGCTTACATGCTATGGTAGCTGGACTGCTATTGGTGATTGAGTTAGCTAGTTTGAAGTTGGGTATTTCATTGTTGCAGCCTTCTAAGCTAGACACAGCATCTATTTTGGTGCATTATCATCAGGGTATAGAATTACCTTATATGTTACCTAACTTCTTTAGCTCATGTGAAATTTTGGAAAGCCTAATGCGTGTTTAGAGCACAAAGCAGAGAAAATGACTCATTTTAATGAGCTGTAGGCTTTGCTTTCATGCCTACTGTTTGGGGTTTTTTTTTAAATATGTGTGACCTTTATTTACCAGGGTAAAATTTGCAGTGTTGGAAGGGGGGAATTTTCCACTTCTGATAGCTTGAAGCCATTTAGAAGTCTGACTGTAGATTTACCCAGTCAAGGGAGAAAGCCCTTGCCCTCATGACTTCTGCAAGCAGTAGGAAGGTTTGATGCAGGTGAGCCATTTCCCAGAGGTGTGTGTTCATTCATTTTTTCATGTTGCATGTTCAAAAATCTGCTATGTAAACAAAAATGCTTTATCAGAAAAGGGTTTACCGGCAGCAGATCCTTCTTCACTGATGAATGCTATAGTCTTGGTGGTCTGTCCGGAGGTTGGTGGTTATAGTCATAAGCTTTGGGGAAGTCTTTTACCTAGAAGAGTTCAGTTCCTTGATGTGCTTCTGATGATAACAAGACCAGTAGTCAGAGATTCCTGTATCATAATTTTTCCCCCTCCCTTCTTTTCTGCTCAAAGACACTGGAAAAGATTTTGGGTGGAGGAAAGACAGAACTGCTATGTTGGAATGCGTTATTTTAAACAAGGACCAGTCTAGGTGCCCTAGAAAGACACTAGCTTAAAAACACTTGTGTATAGAAAGGAGAAGAGTGTTTTGCTCTCAGGCCAATCTTTCCTTCACCTCTCTCCTGTTGCCCGTTCATTTGATGGAGTGACAGAGCTCACTCTTCAGTATGGCAGCAAGTCTTTTTCCTTTGCAGAAGGACTGGAGTTGTGGAGAAACTTCTCCCCTTTCTTAGGGAAAGGATTTTCTTTAGAGAGAGGTCTTAATTACCCAAGAAGTCTTTTCACAGGACTTTTCATGGCTTCCTGGTTAAGGCAGAGCTCTCCAAGTATTACATCTAGAACAATTAGCATTCATTAGATAAGCTACGGTATTGCTGTACACCTACAGAACTTCGGTTTTTTTTTTTTGACCCGGGTGGTGTCTCCAGAGCCAATTCAGCATCAGTCTCCTGCTTCTATCTCAATCTCAGGCAGGTGGCAGTGGAGCAGAGCCTCCATCACAAGACTTGCTGGTAAGCTGCTCATTTAAACAAGCCCCCTAATGCAATGGTCTGCCTAGGTCCACTGCATATTTCTGCTTACTTGTATATGTAAATGGTTTCATTTCAATAGGAGCTTTGATGCACCAGTCCTCAGTCCTTGCGTATCAAGAACATTGGCAGGCCAGTGGATGGGCTGACAGAAGCCTTACACTTGGTGTGTAATAACTCCATGCAGCAGTACAGGATGGGCACTAACTGGGAAGAAAGCAACTTTACAGAGGATCCAGGGATGCTGGAGGACAACAGGTTGAACATGATTCAGCGCTGTGCCCTTATGACAGCATAGGCTGACCAAGTACTGGGCTGCACTAGCAAGATCATAGCCAGAAGGTCAAGGGAAGTGACCTCCATTCAGCAATTGTGAGACTACTTCTGGTGTCTAGGTTGAGGTTCCTCAGTACAAGAAAGACATTGTATCCTGTCCCTCCAACCCTGTGGGACTTGCAATCAGCTTTGCACCAAGCTAGTTCAGGGGCTGGACCAGGTGACATAGAAGGAGCTGCTGAAAACTGGGTTTATTCAGTCTGGAGAACAGAAGGCTAAGCAAGGATTTAATTGCCGTGTTCAGGTACCTAATGGTGGTTATACAGAAGATGGAGCTAGTGTCTTTTCAGAGGTGCACAGTGAAAGGACAAGGAGCAAAGGTCACAAGTTATAGCAAGAGAAATTCGAATTGCATGTCAGTGATGAAAAAAAAAAAATCACAGTGAGTGTGGTCTGATGCTGGAAGAGAGGTCCAGAGGGGCTGTGGAGGACCTGGGAGATACTCAAAACTTGGCTGGATACAGCCCTGAGTAACCTGTGAACTGGAGTTGGACCAGAGACTTTAGAGGTCCCATCCAACCTGAATGACTACATGATTCAGAGTAGCAGCCAGCAGCCTTGGGGCACACAAGATCTACTAAGTAGTGACAGCCCTGCTAGTTGAGTGATTTTTGTATCTACTGAATTGTCTCAAGACAGGTTGTTGGGAGATGTTGACAGGTTCTGTGACCCAGGATAGCCCTATAAACTCTCAGGTGAGGCTCAGGCATCTTTCATTATCCTGTTGGGTAGCTAGCATGTATGCCTGTTAAACGAGCTAAGGTCTATTCTTGTGAATGTTTTTCTGTGGTTCTATCCCTGAGCATTGCTCTCTCACTGGTGAAGAATGTTTTATTTCAGGTTGGTTTGTCTTTTTTCCTTTGCTAGCTGTGTCTTTGAACTTGCCATTTAAATCATGGAGTCATCACTCACTTTAAGACAGTTTAACTGCTTTTACAAAGTGTTCTGCGGTTACGGTTAGTTACAGTGTCTTGAAGATTTAACACACCACAGAGATGGGAAGGAATAGCAAGTACTCCTCCCTTTGCCAAGATATTTTTAAAAGATTCCAATTATTGATAGATCGTTTCTTTCAGGCCATCAACAAGGTAGGTTTTGGTCATCTTTCTCACAGGTGGGGAAAAGGATACACAGGAAGTTATCTCAGGTACAAGAAAGCACATGGCATCCTCCTGAGTTTGGAAGATTTCCCAAGTGAAGTACAGCCAGTAGCTGAATACAGAGCTTTGCTCTGAGCTTTGCAGTGGAGTGTCAGGGGCAGTTAAAACATGTTGAAACCTACTAAAGTTTTGAGGATTTGGGTTTTTTTCCCTGCAGCCTCTGGAGGAGGACCCTGCGACACAAAGCAGTGCAGTGACTTACCAAAGTTGACAGCGTGTCAGAAGCAGAGTGCAGAAAGAATGACTGCCAGTGATCATTGGGATCAACAGTGATCTACTTAGTGGTGTTTTTTTTTTTTTCTTTCTTTCTGATCTTAGGCTGGCCAAGTCTACGCTGACTCTCATCCCGCTGCTGGGGACCCATGAGGTCATCTTTGCCTTTATCACTGATGAGCATGCCAGAGGGATGCTGCGCTTTGTGAAGCTTTTTACCGAACTCTCCTTCGCTTCTTTCCAGGTAGAGCCCACACTGTGCCCATATGGATAAGGTATTTTTAACTGCTGTTTGGGGACCTGCTTTCTTTCTCATTCATTGCATGTTCCTTGTTCTTTATATTTTGCAATTTAGCACTGGATATTACAGGATTATGACAGTGGAAGGGAAAGTATAAGGACTAATTTTTAATAGCCAAGTTAGATGTTAGTGTCACATGCTCTTATTTTCAATGTCTTAAATTTACCACATTAAACTGGTATTCCTATCCACGTATTAGTATCTACTTCCTATGGGACACCTCAAGGCAATAATGAAATTGTGTGATTTCCTGTAATTGTATAATGGCATTGCTAAAAGCAAATTTTGTGCTTTCTCCAGTGTTTTTGATACTCCTTGGAAAATCTGTGCTGTGAGGGGTAGCTGTCTACAGCTGTAACTGCACGTGAGGAGGATGTAGGTTTACTGTGATTTTTATTTAGCTGTTGCCTTAGGTAAGGCCGTTTCAAAAGAGTCCTCTCATCTAAGGGAATCGTTATTCTTGTAGTTTTCCTGCTCACCCACTTGTTCCCTGTTTATCAAGCACAGAGCTGTATTTCAGATCACTGAATTCATTTACAAAGTATTTATAACTTGAAACCAGGTAAGGAAAAAGAAGGGGAAAGGAATCTTTAGAAAAATATAACAGGTTGAAGAAAATAGTTTAACTCCTTTTTCCTAAGATCATGTGCTTTGAGACATAGTTTGCTCAAACCTCTCCTCTGCCATCAGAGCTGCCAGGGAACACAGATGGGCTCCATCTTTCAGTCTTATATGGGACATTCCAGCATGGAGCCTCTAGCCCTCTGCAAGTTTGTTTGGCAAAGCAAGGGAAGTGCTCTGCTCACTGCTCTTCTGGTTTTTGTTGATTGCAGGGGCTGATGGTTGCAATTCTCTACTGTTTCATCAATAATGAGGTAAGAGCGACACTGGTTGCTCCAATTTGCCTTATCAGCATCCACTATAGGAAAAGGAAATTGAAAATGGTCTTGAACTGCTAAATTGTCCTTGTTTGGGACTTTTACTTTTTTTTTTTTTTCTCCTCTGTACAGCTACACAGGATAACTCCTCAGACAAATGTTGTTGGAAGGAATTCAGGCAGTATAGTTTAGGGCCACTATTTGTAGACATGAAATCTTGCAAGTTGTCTTCCTCGCAATTGTATGGTTTGCACTGCTGGAGCTTTTCGTTTATTAAGAATTATAGCAGCTCCTCCTAATCTGTCTCACAGAACTTCTTATTTGCTTGTTTTGGTGAATGTGGGAGTAGAGCCTGTTTTATTCTGAGAACTCAGCTCAGCTGGCTGGTGAGGTTGGAGTCCTCTGGGCTAATGCCCATACAGTTTGGTTTCATTTGGTTTCCCTGTGGCCCAGCTACTTGAAGATATCATCACACTCTCATTAAAACTGAACTTCGTGGAGGGTGAGCTCTCCCACAGGCCCAGAAGAAACGTAGCCCGGGCTTTGAGTGAATTGACTGCAAGTACTATCTTCTGTGGCTTCTGCTGAAGCCCTGTTGGGGAAGAATATTGTTCTGTTTCAGTATCGCAGAAATCTCTCGTGTTACCCTTAAAGTGATTATTATTATTATTATTCATTCATTCAGCAGCCAGGTTTGCAAGGGAAGGAAACACTACTAATTTGGAAGCACATTAATAATTTTAATGCACATCAGTGTGTTTTACACTCATGCTAAATCTACTTTTAAACATGACACGGTAATTCAAGATCATCTACTGAGAGATAGGCCTCATCCAAGGAATTGGAATCAATGGAAAATTGTTCTACTTGTGTCATTATGACTAGGCTGGAGTCACAGCAGGCATCTGGAATTAAGCCCTGCAGGAGACTGTTCACTTTTGTAGCTTGTGGGTAAGGTTTAGTTTAGGTGAATGTGTTAATTGTACTGTTTACAAAAGTCAGAAGTGAGTAGCAACAAGCTTTGCTCAAGCATGAATCAGAGATTATTTGTTTCAAATCCCTTGTACAGCTTTACTGGTGTATTTTCATCCTGAAATGTGGCACTGTCTGCTGACGCATCATGTATTTCTTTTGATTCACTTTGACCTTCACTCATACATGCCCTGTGCAACTGCAGCCAGGTCTCTCATGAACAATGCCCAGTAATTTCCTCCATGTGATACAAGGGCAAAGTTACATCACAGCCCAAACTTTATTACAACCCCTGAAAGCAGTAGGCTTGTTTCATTTGAGAGAACTTACTGTGAAATAGCCTACCTGCGTTTCTAAGGGGTCCTCCAAATCTCTTGCTGCTATAGTTCTTTTGCCTTTCTAATGTAATTCATAAAAATCTAACTGCAATGTACTCAGCTTCACAGGAAGCTGACAGACAATCTAGGATGAATTATTTTGCTTGTTCCAACTCTTGTTAAAAGAATGGAGAAGGACTTTGTCAATCCCAGTCATCAGTATCCATAAAATAAATCCATGTAAAGAGTTTGATTAGGTCAAGTTTCTTCTATTTCTTTCCTAAACTATATGAGAAATTTTTCCTAAACTAAATGAGTAATTGTTTTTCTTCTGACAGACTGTATGTGCCTGAACACTATCCTTGTTTGCAATATGGTCTATATTTTTATTTTTGTCTATGACTCATTGACTCCTTTTCTTTTTCCTTAGCCATACAGAATGAAAGATTTTTGCAAGTCCTGATACCAGATCAAGAGTAGAAATTAAGCTAGAAGTGCTATTAATGTCCCTTTCTAGTATCTACTTACGGAAAAACATTAAAATGTGTTCATATTTCAGTCATGTTTCACCTGGGAGATTCTGAATTTTCTCTGATATTGCTCTGAAGCCAAGAGCAGGGTCTCATCAGATTGCCTATTATCACCAATGTTCTTTGCAAAATGAGCTGGGCTTAATATGACCAGTTTTTCTGCAGTTAGTGTTGCTTTCTGTAAGAACTAGTCTAAACCACAGAGATGCTGCCTCTTTCCACCAGAATTAGTTTAAGCTGGTTCAGGTTTTATTTTCTGTAGTCTTACTGCTTCTGTTTGCACTCCTTCCTGTCACAATGGAACACACTTCACTCTCTTCTACCTTAAAGAGTCTGCCCTAACTCTTTTTTTAATTACTGTCCAATCTTCCCTTTTTCATTTCTTTTCATTCTCTATGCAGACTATCCATTGAGCTCCTCCACCAGCTTCATTTCGGACCTACTTTCCTTCCTCTATGATTTGTTGAGGGTTTTTTGCCAAAGTTTTAAGTTTTTTGTAATGATTCCAGATTAATTGCAACACAGTCAACATCCTTGCCCATTAGCTGCATTAAGCTCAATCAGCTGCTGTGAGAAGTCCTCTCCACCTTTAACCTCCGTGACTGTCTTTTCCAAGTTCTCATACCTCTTCCCTTTCTCTCTCAAAACACATACAAATTTTCATTCTTCCCCTTTCTCATGGGATCTTTGTTCTCTGTTCCCTTTTCCCTGTATAGCTTATTTCTGGGGAATCTTATCCACACATGGAACTTGCTAGGCTAATTACTTAGCTGAAAGATCTGTAGATCTATTTCTGTGCTCAAGAACTGCCTCTCTTTACAAAATAAATCTTAACCTATTCCCTTGGCCATTCACAGCCGTCTAGGCAAAAACTCAATTCAACACAGACATCAGAGCTGCTCTTTACCCTTTTCCTAACCTCTGGAGAGAAGACTAATATTTTGTCATTCGGTTCCATTCCTAAGACAGTATCTCTGATACAGTCTTTTGTTCAGGTCTTCCCATTCAGTTAGTTTCAATCTTGCAGGCTATTTGTATCATAGCTCTAGGATACAGCCTGTCATGTCCAGCCAGATTGAAAACTCATTTCTTCCTTTGACTAATCCTAAGATACCCATTTCTATTGCTCACTGACTTACTCTGTCAATAAGTACGTTCATGCTTTCTTTCCGGATCTGCCTGTAAATGTCTACAACTGCTTTTTCCCAGCACTGCCTGTTAAACCAGCTGTTTTCCATGCCCACAAAAGATACCAAGTACTGGGGTGGTTAAACGGTCAATTCTGCAGACAGTATGGTCCCTGCATTTCACTGTTTCCTCTTCTGTCTTTAGCAGGCTGTTCCCCGTCACTCCTCTGTGACAAGCTATCCCAGATAGGCTGTCTTTTTCTGGTGTCTTTGTGCAGCTTTTGACACAACGACCCACTGTTATCATGGTAAAATACAAGCTTCTATCTCAGCATCTTTCCTTCTGTCCCATTTGGTTGTGATACCAGAGGGACAGTCAGAAACACAGAGATGCAGCTGGTCCCCACCAGGACAGGAGTCAGTACAAGGGCTGTAGCCCAGAGCTGACAAGCACCGATACAGGTAACCACCAAGGGAAGACAGCTGGTTATGTAAGGCTTTGCTCCTTTTTTAGGGCTGCTTCCCAGATTCAGTATTTCAGAATGAACAAGCACAGGAGACAGACGTACAGCAGCTGGTTCCCTAGGAAGTTTGTTTCGGAGTCTGAGGGTTTCAGCAGCCTGGGTATGATGACAAGCCTGTGCTGGAACTGCCATCAACCTATTTAGTCTCTTGGGGGTCTGTACTGGATCCTAAAAGGAAACAAAAAAGAAGTCTCCAGAGAAGGCTCGAGTGATCCACCTATAGTGAACTTACTTCCAGACTGAAGTACACACCATAATGAATTGAGCACTGTAGTTGCAGTCCTGCCTTTTTCTAGAGTAAAAAACGTTCAATTTTATGTCCTCTGCTTTATGTGTTAAAAGCTAATGGAGGTTCTTACTTCAGTCAAGTGGCAAGAACTTTACCCATGGAACAGGAAGATCTAAATTCTGTCCTTGTTTAGCAGTTACAAGACCCTGGATAAACTTCCAAATAAATACAGAGGTTACATGGTTTAACCCAGAGCCTGTGAATGGATGAGCATATTTTGAAGCTTTAAAAAAACCCCAGTATCTGGAACAAGATATTGTAATTGCTATTTAAAAAGGGGGTGGGCGGGTGGGGGAAGTACAGTCTTTGTGTACATGCTTAATTGTTGGTTTTTCAATTCTGAATAAATCTTCATTTTTGTATGGAATAAAAAAAAAAAAAGTCAAAGAACAAAAATAATCCAAGACATAATATTGTTTAAATCAAACCAGAAGTGAAAACAGAACTCTTAAGAATACCTGTAGTGACAGTATTGAGCAGGAAGCCAGTCTTTTCAGCAATTTCAGGGCTGATAAGCAAAATCAACTTAATTGTTAGCACTGGTAAGGCGTGGAGTACATTCAGTATTGCAGCTGAATACAAATTAGGATAAAATAATGAAGATAAGATTTCCCAGTGCATAAAAGAGCTTTTTTTCTACGAATAAAAGTGAATGCTGCCATTATTTTAAATATGGAATACCCTACAATGGACTAATGAGATAATTGGATAATTTGAAGCAATAATATTGCAGCTTTAAAACATTGCCAGCTTTTCTCAGTATCTTTATTTTTTCCTTGCTCTTTTGTAATGGAGTCATTTAAAGATCTGATTAGTTCTATATTCATTCCTTTTGTTTCCTTCTTTGCTTCTGTTAGGTGCAGATGGAGTTTCGGAAAAGCTGGGAGCGCTGGAGATTGGAACATTTGTATGTCCAGAGGGACAGCAGTATGAAACCTCTTAAGTGTCCGGCCAACAGCATCAGTAGTGGAGGCACGGTAGGCAGTAGTGTCTACGCTGCCACTTGCCAGGCCACATTCAGCTAGGATTTCTGCAGGTGAATCGGACTGAGAACAATTAACTGTGTAATATACCTGAAAACCCTTAAATACCCAAGCAAGTGGCTTAAGTATGCCATCTCCAGCAAGAAACTTAAGCATATGCTGCTCATTGCCTGCAGGCTATTGGATAAAGGTTTCCAGAGAAAGCAATCTGCTAATGTAATCAACACATCAGAGAAAAAAATTATCACGTCTAAAGTAAGTTAAAAGAGTTTCTTCCTATTTGTACACAAGGCCTCCAGGTGTCCGAAACTTAGCATAGCATTGATCCAGTCTGAAACCACAGGGTCAATGGCTCATTACTGTTGAGTGGGCAAGGTGAGTGATCAACTGATTAAATTACAAGGATACAGAATATGATTACTGCCAAAAAATACATTTAGACTTACATGGGGATGGGGTAAGGTGCTATCACTAGTTTTAGAAAAATAGAACTTAGTGGGATGCAACTCGCATTTTAGGGAAGAATCAGTTTTGTAGCAAGAGCTTCCCAAAGCTAAAGTTGAAAACAGTGCTTACCTGTTTCCTGAGTGGATGCAGAACAGCATCCTGAAGGGTCTACCAATACAGCAGGTAGCGTGGTGTACGTATCTGAATGCTCTTTTTAAGCTTTACTTGAAAACAAACAAACAAAACCATTATGTGGTAGGGGCCTCTTCTGCTATTAATAGGTGTGTTATCTCTGTTGACAAGGATGGAAGTATCCCCTGAATGCACAGCCCTTACGTTTTTATACAGTACTCTGCCGCTCCAGTTGGCTCGCAGGTGTTAACAGGGATGGGGTGATGACTTGTGCTTCAAGAGCACATTTTCTTCCTGAGCTATACTCTGCCCCGTGGGGGTGCAAACACACAGAAGTCAGCCTGTGGCCACAGCTGCTCTAAGGAGACGTCACCTACTTGGAGAAGAGTGGGCAGCGTGCAGCGTGGGCTCCCTTTAGCTTCTCTTCCAGGCAGGCAGGAGGAACCGCCCGGCGCGGCCCCCGCGGGAGGGTGGCAGGTTCAGCATGTTGGACAGCGCCCGGCTGCTGCGCTGCCTTCCTCCTCCTCCTCCTCCTCAGCCTGCCCGCCACCAGCGGGATTCAAAACATCCCCTCCTCCCCCCTCAAAAACCCCCACTATCCTAAACTCAATGGGCTTCTGTCTGTTTAAAACTGCGAGGGCTGTCGCGGTGAATGCATCCACCCTGCTCGTTACCTTGCCCTCCCCGAGGTTTACAAGCGTTGCTGGGGACACAGAGGTACCTTTGCAAGCAGGACGTGATCCATTGCATCACTTAATAACAAGCTTTACATGTCTTTACTCAGCGGGTATTTGTGCTCCCTTTACAACAAAGAGGCAAGGTGCCAAAGACTAGCTCTGCCAATATCCCTGTCCGTAGACTTCTTGTAGTAAGTAACTTCCATGGTATAGCAGACAGACTACTCAGCAGGTTTAAAAATACAACCAACCAACCAATTTTCAAGTCTCTCCTTGCACTTGCATTCATAGCTGCCATTGCCAGGAAAGTGGACTGGATATTCTGGGATGTAATTCAGCATCTTTCCTGCCTGAAGCTAGATTGCTTTGCATGGGATTATTCAATCACTGTGTTAGAATCCAAATTGCCAACAAGGTGGATTAGTTTTGCAATCATCAGGTTGGAATTGAATTAGAGAAGATGTGTTACCTTCTGCTATAATGCTTGTAATTGAGCTCCAGGGGGAGAAGTCAGACTTATCTGTAGAAATCCACCACAGTGCTCAGGCTGGCTCATGTACGTTTAGCACACTGGCTTCTACGCGGGCCACTTCCAGACCTCCCCCTTCTGACATCTGTTGCAGAGCTGACCTTGGAATGAAGCACCTCAGGTTCTCCTGTAAATTTAATAACTAGCTTCTATCCTGTGTGACCATCAATACAATACCCGACTACTACACGTGTATGTTAACTGCCGCCCTCCTACAATGTAATTAGCTTCCTGTACGTAGAGTATGCTTGATGTATCTAACATCTACCCTGAAGTGCTTTGAATAGGAAAAGACTGATAAAGTCAGTTACTGGTAGGTGAAAAGGCAGCATGACAACAGATGAAATTTACAGCTGTATGCTAATGCACACTGGAGGGAATAATTTCACTCATGAATATTCAAGAGTGTGTGCTAGTGTGCCGGGGCCCTGCTTAGCTGTGTGCAAACCTGGAAAAAACAACAGTTTCTGCTACTTGCATAGCTGTTAGCAAGATGATAGTTTTGCTGTGCAAAGGAAGTTACAGAAGTGTTTTAACTCACTATTATGCTGAGAAAAAAAAAAGTAGGTGTTAACAAAGAAAAGAGGACAGACATCGGAAGAGTATTGACATGTGTGGTAACAAACCTGTACTTAGTTGCTGTCACAAGATTTTTTTCAAGTCTGACATGCCTTTGAGTTACTAGGCTCTTCTTGTCCCTCTGATTCACTTAAGAGGCTCTGGGCCCACACAAATAGCTCCAGCACCAGATGTCAAACATACCTTTGTAACCTCTGCCTTGTTAGAATCCAAGAGAAAAATGAGATGATAAAGTGAGATATTAGCCAAGCAGAGGGTTATGGCGGAATGTGGGGGGCGGGGGTTTCCCCTCTTACTAAGCTCTCACTTCTTCAAACCTGTTTAAATCCCCTCTTAAGTACTGAGGGAATGACTCCGTGGAAATAACTGCCACCAAAGCAGAATTACAGTACTCTTTCAGCAAGGCCTAAACACCAATTTCTCCATCATACTTTATCTACTTCAGTAAAACCTTTTACAAGCCTTTGTTGTTATTCATGCCATCTCTATTTCAGAATTTATAACATGCATTTATTTGAGTAGCAAGAAATAAGCAAAGCGACACAAAGCACTGGAACAGATGAACTGTATGAATTTTTATTCTGCCTTTCAGCTTCATGCTCACTTACTGTGGTAACTTGTTTCATGAAGCATTAACTAGAAGAGTCTATAGATTCACCTGGACATAATGTAACTAGAGTTTATGGCAAATGAAAATTTTATTTCTAGCATTGCTGCTATAAAGTTTTATAATTTCATGGATGTTACCTTATATTTAATATTTATTTGCATGTATTTCCTTGTTTTAAAACACACCAACAGAATTTAACTGTGCAAGATGTCAGATTACCAGTTCCCCTTAAACATTACACTTAATTTTTATCCTTGTGAATAAAGTTTCAACTCACAAAATTCTGTCGCTTACTGGTGTATTTACTTTAAGTAGCACCTGACTACCTCTTACCCTGAAGTTAGAAGAACACTTTCTAAAAACAGTCCAGTTCATGGAAACACAGCTTTATCTTTTCAATTCTATGCCTACTACAAAAAGTCCTTTGAACCTGCAGAGGCTGTTAATCAAAACCAAAAGGCAGCATGTTATTTGTACAGACTCTGAAGGAATCAGTAAGAATTGTGAGAACTTGGAGGGGTTTTAGCAGAGGATCGTGGAATATGTGCAAATCCAAAAATTCTGTGCTAGGCTTTAAATAGCAGCATTTGAAATTTATACAAGCAAGTGCTGTGGAGAGCTATTGAGAGATGCTTAGCAGTGTTAAACATATTACTTGTGCTTTAATCTATCTTCTTTCCAGTCCAATTAAATTCATTAAATGACACTTCCTTTTGTTTCCCCAGCCAATGACAGAACAATGGGGTAAGTCAAGCCTGAACCACTGTGTGTAACTTAAATTAGAAAAGGCAGAAAGAACCAGGATTTGAAACACCAAGTTGTGACTTCTCAACTTATTCCTCAGCTCCATCAGCTGCTCTTCACTATGACTTAATGATTTGTTTTAATGCAATGATCTAGATACCAAAAATACCAGGGGATCGTATAAGAAGTACACCTGACAGTCTGTGGGATGAAGCATCATTAGTTGTGCTGTGGTAAAAGGACTGAATCCTTTTTGACAGGGCAAATCCCTGTCCCATCTGAGGGCCTTTTACGTTTCCACATCTGTTGCAAACTCACCTCAGATGTTTTCAAAATGATGGTTAAAGAAAGACATGTATTACCTGCCAGGAATAACAGTAAGTCTTTCTTGGTTACTTTACAAATGGTGAAAGCTGTAATATGAAGCAAATGGGGAACTTGCATTGAAAACTGATGTTTGTGTTAGATGAAAGACGTGTGTTTTAGGTACACCGATAGTGCCTCGTGTCTTTTCTTCAGAGAGAGGATTCTGGCCAGTGCTGGGAAGAAAAGTAGCTGGCCATTTCGCTAAAGGTGTCATCAAACCCCAGCCTTCCCGTTACCAGCGGCACAGGCCCTCAGGAGCTGGCACTCACCGGCTGACACGCTGCCGCCGGGCGAAAGCGGGAGCGGCTGCAACAGCAGCACAAGCAGCTGCCCGGTCCCCCAGGAAACCAGACCAGAGCCCACGCTTTGCTACGGCTTTATTGGCGACCGGACCGTGCCTGGGGAAACCGGAGCAGGAGTAAGGCGCCGGTGGCGTTTTGCATAGAAATAACCCCCTTCCAGCCCCTCCTGGGGTCCGTGGTACGAGGCGCGGGGGTAGCGGGGGCTGCCCCCGCCGCCGGGCCGGCCGCTAACTGCCGGCGGCGGGCCGGTAATGCAGCTCCCGCTCCAGCTGCTCGGCCGTCAGCGTCCCGGCGATGGCGGCGCAGCCGGGGTTGAAGACGGAGTAGGCGCTCAGCTCGCCCCGCCGCCGCTCGGCGGGGCCGCGGGTGCCCGCGTACATCCAGTAGAGCAGGGAGAGAACGAAGTACGGCAGCCCCAACTCCAGCTCCGCGAACAGCGCCCACAGCACCGCCCACAGCAGCACCTTCAGCAGCAGCGGGCGAGCCCACGCCGGAGCCGCCGCTGCCCCGCCGGGACGGGCCTGTGGAGGCGGCAGCGAGACGTGGCGGTCAGGCCCCGGTCCCGCCGCCACGCGCCCCCCGGCCCGCCCGCCTCTGCGCTCACCTGAGCGCCGCTGCCCGGGCCCGCCGCGGCGGCCTGCTGTCCCTCGGCGGCCTCCGGAACCGCGGCCTCTCCCGGCGGCTCTGCGGGGCGCGGCGAAGCCGCGGCGGCGGCAGCAGCAGCAGCGGAGGCGGCAGCAGCGGGGCTTTGGCGGGCGGCGCGGAAGAGGGCCAAGCGCCGCTCCACGGCGGCCGACATGGCCGCCCCGCGCCTGCGCCAGGGCGGGCGCGGCGGCCGCCCCGCGCCTGTGACGACGCGGCGAGGGGGCGGGGCCGAGGGGCGTCCCGCCCCCGCCCCCCCGAGATGGGGCAGCGGTGTCGGGACGGGCGGCGGGGCCCAGGGGGTGGCCGGGACCCCACAGCCCGAAGCTGAGGAGGCCCACAGAGGGTTGGGCCCCCCGCAGGGAGCCACAGCCACCCACCTCCTCCCCGCCTTTTGAAACCGAGAATTTAGTCTCAATAGCCGTAATAGCTATTAAGCATCTATTCTTTATCCCACGCGTGGGACGCATGGGGGATCATTCCTCCTAATATGCGTACCACTGTAGTGGAGTTTATGGTATTTATACACACTTCACTTACATATGCATATAATTTCCAAGGACTAATAACAACATTCATTACTTTTCCAATAAATCATTATAATATGTTGCTGCCTACTTCTGCATATGCACTACAGTCTCTAGGTGGTCTAGGACCTCCGGTGGTCGTTTACTTCATCATTCTCATCTTCATCACAGTGTCCTCTCTGTGAACCTGGTTCTGTCTTCCCCTTTCCCTTACAGCTGAGACCACAAAACCAGTTGCATCTGGTAGTTCTGCAGGCTTCAGCATCCTTCTTCCATTATCTCGTTTTTCTTAGATAGGAGTGTACCTAAATCACGTAAGCAGACAGACTCAAGACTCAAGCCTGTTAATCGCAGATAAAGTACACCTTATTCCTTCGTTAGGCAGACTCCTAAGCAGAACTATGAACAAAGTATTATTACATTAAGCAGTCCTGTAAACAGCTTGCTGCTACTGATAATTTGTAATTTTCCGTATCTCTTCCCTCTTCACTTTCCTTCTCCGAGTTGATAGCAGAGCCTGCCTTTCAGCTCTGGAGAAAAGCTGTAACTTAGCAAAGGCCTCCCCCTTTCGCTTTGTTTTGTTTTGTTTCCTTTTTTTTTTTTTTTTTTTTTCATATTTAAGCCTAAATGGCTAATATTGACGCTGAAAAGGAGAGGTAGAGAATAAAGCATGGGGTGACCAAAGCCTGCAGAGGGTGAATGAGACGTTAGCAGCTGGGCTCACTAGCAACATTTGAGCTAGGCTTTTGAGCGGCCATTTTAGAAAAGCGCTGAGCACCCTGGGAAGGGGCGACATGGAGGAAGAGGGCAGCGGTGCTGGGCACGGCCGGCGGGCCCTGCTCTCGGTGGGGCGAGGGGAGCCGGGGCTCACCCTGTGCCACCCTCTCCTGGCCACGGAGACCGCGCGGTGGGCTCCCTCCAACGCCGGCCCGCCGGCCTCACCGGCATCCCTTGGCACCGGTGTCTGCTGAAACCAGGTTGGGCAGTCCCACCCTCTCTTTGAACAAATTACTAGAATCGGGAAAACCATCGCTGCCACATCATCTTTCAGCTATCAGTACAGGCGAGAAATAGAAATTTATTTACAGGAGCCAGTTCTTAGCCTCAGGAGTAAAATATTTATCACTCCCCAGCAGTAATAGTTAGAAATGAGACATCATTTCATCCTGCAGTGCTGTTTCCAGTTACTTATAGCTTTCTCAGAAGTGACCTTTAGGGCTGAATATCTCATGCATGTGTCAACTCAGAAGTGAATATGAGAAGTCTAATAAAAATCAATTTGGGTGTTCTTAAGTTATCTTAATGTGGAAAAAATTGTGTTTTTTCCAGCTAAATCATTTTTCAAATGCCTATTTTATGCTTGGTTACAAAATAACTTTCTTTTAACCTTCCGACTTTGCGAGAAGTGCCACAGTAAATGACATTTTTCTCTTTATTTGTGGAAATTTGATTTTGAAATAACAGTCCAAAATGTTTTAAGATAGCCTGCACAGGACATTTTTTTTTTTTTTCTTCCTCTTGTACTACTGTTCATGAAACCATTTCCTTCAAGAAGTGCTGGGTAATTCCACATGTTCTGCGCTGTGTGCAATGTTAGTCCAACTAATAGTTATACCTGATCTTAATACCACCTTTGCAAGCTGCACCCAATGATTCACATGCTATTGGATTTTATTCAAAATGTATTGGTTTTAGTATGTATTTGCTATTGTGCATCCAAATAACTATTTTATGGCTGTGTCGGGCTACCTATATTGCCATGTGCTGTTAGGGAATGCGTAAGAGTGCCATGAATCATGCCTTTGAAGCCTGCATGCATTACAGTAACCTAATCTGTAAATGCATGTTACACTGCAGACAAATACCTGAACAAATTTGTGTCCATAAAGTCTTAAATGCCTTCAATACATCCTGTTTTTAAACGAACAGCTTTATTGAATAGACACTTAGTTTTGTTTGTTTAACAAACCATCTGGACAGTTTGTTCCCTACTGCAGTGCTTATGAAGGTCCTGGGCAGTTCACCAAGCCCAATTGTTGGATCCTCAGCCAGTGGTTGGGAGGGCATGGGGAGGCTGAAGAACGCTTCTCTGAGACTCTGGAGTTGCTCCATATCTTTCTCACGATATATGAGAAAAACAAATCAAATGTAGTCATTTTGTAGGTGTGAGACTATTAGCCAATACTTGTTCCCCTGTGCTGTAGCTAAGTAAATGGTTAATCAAGAATGTTGAGTGCTATTGATAGATTTCTAATGCTTCATTCTTGATAGCTGAACTTCTGGAACTGCCCATCAACTTTTAGAAGTCAGCATTAAGTTTGCTTTAAAAACGTGATTTTTTTAAAACTTGGTCTTAGCTAAATCGTAATTGTCATGACTATAATACAAAGGAGCCCACATGCATATTCCTCTCTGCCAGGAAGAAAACCTGTTGTTATTTATATATTTCCGCTTCAGCAATTTTGAAACCTTTTCCTTTATCCTAGTTATCAAATTTTCATTGTATTTTAATATTTATGATGCAGAAGACTCTTTGCATTCTGCTCTCAGCCAATTATCATTGGCTTAAGGGACTACTTCTGCAGTACTTGGGAACTTCCAAATCATTAGGAGCCTTGGCTATGGCACTCCCATCAGCAAGAGAACTGAAGGAGATGAAGTGGCAGCTGAAAGAATTGACAAAACAAGAAAACTGACATAGCCATGTCCAAAATGCAGTTGATTTTTTTGGGGGGCGGAGGGGGAGGAGAGGGAGGGCACTGCAGAATTTTTCTTAATTTTCAGGTGTCTCTGCTGTTTCATGCTCCTTACAGAAGCAAGAGAACTGAAATCTAATCTAGGGAAATACTTTTACATGACAGAAGGCATTAGAACTATTTGCATAAAATACCAACCCAACCGAGTTAAGGTAAGCACTGATAGCAACATTCAGATCCAGTGCCCCCCTTTGCATTTATCACATGAGCAGCCCATCGCCACATCTTGGTGTCAGCAATCTCTTCAATAGCACAGGCTCAGGGCCTTGCTCAGTGGTTTGGAGTGTTGTTGCTTACTTCCTACAGCTGCAGATATCTGTTCGTGCACACCAGCTTTTTCAGATATCAACAGTAATCAAGTCACATTAATTCTCTTGATGGATTAATCTAATTCATTGACAGGAGCTTTCTCCTTCATGAGATAAGCATACACACACACACACACACACACACTGACTAGCTAAGTGCCATAAATGCAGACAGA
The DNA here is from genome assembly GCF_018691265.1 of Tyto alba. Classification (NCBI taxonomy): domain Eukaryota; kingdom Metazoa; phylum Chordata; class Aves; order Strigiformes; family Tytonidae; genus Tyto; species Tyto alba. Next base: position 27,992,643 of record NW_024881278.1, on the reverse strand, counting down.
AGGGCAACCCATTATTAATATAATGACCTAGCTTAATTAGTTCAATGGAGCTGAGGGAGCATTAGCTTCAGTTGTTGAGGTCTTGGAGAACATGTATAAAATAGATTGAAGTGCACAGACTCACACTCGTCTAATTCCATATAGAGCTTTTTGCATATCCATTTACTCATCAGTTCTAAACTGCAGAGAAGAGCTGCTTCCTTTGTGAAAAACGGTCATTAATCTTCCTGCCTAAAATAGCAGCATGAGGGTACTTTACCTTTTAGACAGAGAGGAAATTTTTTGTCTTTTTATTGAAATAGTTTAGGTTCTGAATTGCAAATTTTCACATCTGTGGTTTCAAAACGAGCACATTTGTATATTCAGCAGTGCATGCTAAAAGGTGCTGAGATACTAGCACTTATGTTACTGCTTTATATTCTGAAATGCTTTATATTTCAACACATTAAAACATGGGCAAAGCAGAATTATTAATATTTCAGTCACAACTCTGAAACGCTCCTTATCATTTCATGGGAAACTACCATTTGAGGAAAGGAACACAGTAAATATCCCTCAGTAGTACAATGTCAGCTGTAAATGTCAGATATTTAGTGAAATCATTGTAACAGAAAAGAGAGACAAGCAGTTTTATTACACTTAGAAGATAACGCCCAATAAGCATTCTAGCTGGGGTTGTCTTGCCATGTTCATAACTTTGAATTGATTCAAAAGTCAAAGTTTTGAAAACTGTTCTAAAACTTCAAAAGATCAGAATACTGCCTTTTGATTTTTAACATACAGATAGGGTGAGAAAAAAAATGCATCTGCCACCTGAAATTCCCTATAACATAAGTGAAAGGAAGCCTGATTTGTCTCACCTATCTGTCAACATTATTATGTTGGGTTTAACCAGTCTACTGTTCTGAAAGCTTTTTAAAAATAAATACTTTGTAAATTAGCTATCAAAGCACTTTTGTGAGGTTGGAAATACATAAGGCTCTTTGGGCTTGGAGTGAATATTTTTTTATTCTAGGTTTGCGTAGCACTTAACCACAATAATCCATACCTAGATGCTATAACAGCATTTCTCCAGTGTTACAGACAGGGAAAATGAAGTAAAGAGAGTGTCAGAGACCGTCTTAAAACCAATTCTAGATCTGAGTTCTGGTTCCACATTTATTTTCTTCAAATCTATTGGAGTTTAAAACATAGAAAATACTATATGCTAGAAAGTGAATAAAGAGTGAGGAAGACAGAAGTGGAATACATTAACTCCTTACACACAAATGTACTCAGATTTCAGAAGCCTTTTAAGAGTACACCGTAAACAACATTTACGTTGACTACCACTTATATACAGCCATTTACACAAAAATGCAAAGAGCAGCAGGGCACTGACCAGTTTCATTTTTAGAGGAGCAGAATGCCCAACGTTTTCTCATGCCTTCACTTCTCTGCCCTATGATAGGGCAAATCATCACCCAGAAGCACTGAGCTGTTATCACAGTCGTCAGTGTACATTCCAGCCAGCTGGTTGGAGTCTCAGGCTCTTGCTGATAAATATAATTTGCCTGTAAACAATCCAAGTGGGGATGAGAGTGCACCTGCACCCCTGACATAGGTATACCAGGTGTTAGGGCTTAGTGCTATTTCTTAATTCCCACAGATCATTCAGCAGAACACAGGATGAAGGAGGGAGACATCATGGCAGTCCTATTCCTCCTTGGATCCACATGAAAGAAATTAATTTACCTAAAATAAAATAGTTGCATGTGTATATCTCCACGTAATCTGCAGAACAGTCCAAACTATTACTTTTGACAAACTGTCAGGTTGTATGGAAATACTGTCAGTTTACTCTTTTTGCCAATTTCTCCTCAACATCATCTCTTAGCCCCAACACCTACACTGGATTTTGGAATATCTGTGATTGCCACCAGAAGTGAAACTGCTCAGTCAGATCACAGCTAACATATGACAAAGGTTAAGGCTAAGGCCTTCCCTGGTCTTTTCAAAGACAGGAATAAACTAGCCAATCCAGCAAAAGAACTTTAGCCTTTCAGCATGACCAAGGAAAACACTTTTTCAAATCACTATTTAAACATATGATATACCAACTACTTCTTTCCAAACTCTTCTACAGGATAGTACAAATAACTAATTGTCATTGCAACAGAAGCTTTGAGCTCTAAATTCCTATCAGTAATGCACAGAGCTTATGTTGGGGTCCACCAGTGAAAGTTAGTGGGTGGCACACACAAATAAAAAATGGGTACACCAGTAATACACTTAATCGCTAAATTCATCTGCCAGAAGGAATTTTTATGGGCTCTTGAACCCTAAGAGGAAGGCAGGAGCAGAAAGATTTATATCCCACCAATGCAATGAGTCAAGGCTGGGGCATCATCAGAATCAGCTGTGAAAAACCTAGTCTTTAGTAGGGAAATGCTCCAGCTGTTACACCATTGTACAAAATGTGGGCAGCACCACCAGTACAAAGTTCCCCGCATACTCATTAATTTTGTAATGGAAGTGGTGATTACTTTTTAATGCTCTGTGTTGAATCTAGAGCCATCAGATACTTCAGCCATGTACCAGAGTGACATACCACCCCTAGGGATGAGTAGTTTGAGAATCCCAAAATTAATTTCATAGAAAATAGGACATGAGGATGCTGTGCTCAATTAAGATGACAGCACTTCTGTAGACACACAGGAGCACCCAAGGAAGCTCTGTGGACAAAGCCTGAGTAATCACCAGGGCAAATATTTTGTATGTAGCTGTCTTGGATTGCAGTCATACAATCTAAGTTCTGGCCAAGTTCCTCACCCATGTTTAGGTGACTGTACCTGTTCTATGCATCTGGCATCTCATAACTGTCATTTTTCATCAAGTCAGAGTCCAGAGTGCAACTGATCTGTGTGTAAGGGTCTAATTGAAGCTTCGGCTCCATTCTAGGTAATCACGTGCTATTTTGGATCCTACCCCCCCAAATGTTAACTTTCAATTCATTAAGAAAATACCAACAAATTTATGTTCATGATTGTAAAGAAAACACAGGAACCCAAATGCTTACAGCCAGAATAAAAGGTACAAGAGTGGCACAGAGCTGGTAGGAGTCTGAGTTCCTTGCTTTGCAGGTCAAATTTAATAGGTTATAAATACAGACAGAGTATTTTTCATGCCAGTATTTGTTCTAGTAAATGAAATAAAGATCTGGAAGCAAAGCCTATGTGAGGCAAAATGGGAAAAGAGAAGCAAGATCTAAGAAAGTCTTTAATCCAGAAAAGACTCACCGAAAGACAGCCTTTACTAACTACTGAAAACTAGCAAAAGGCAACTTTGCCCACTGAAACAGATTAATAAGCCTTTGAATTAAACACATTGCCAACTCTGACTTGCAGAAAAATCTATTCAATACTCCAAAATTCAATACATAATGCAGAAGCCTACCTCTGAGATCCTCAGAAGTGGAAAATCCTCAGTCTTCCACCTGTCACCACTTTCTGTTGAAGTTATTTCCATGGTTTGGGGCCACCTGTGAGCCCAGGAAAAAAACAGTTCTTTGCAGAACCATAGCAAGCACCGCATCAGCAGCAGTCTCCTCCAGCTAGTGATCAAGACACATTATAAGGCCCAGTAAAGTGGGACTAGATGAATACACAGGTAGGAGGGAAGAACAAGGGAATTCATGTGAGAACAGCAGAGGTGAGGACAGAGACACTCCAGTGGGTCTGAGAGAAATGGAGACACCAAGCCAGACCCTCAGCTTTCCTGGACAGATGACACCCAGCGATGTGAAATCCTGACCCCATTGAACTCAGTGAAACTTTGCCAGGGCTACACCAGGGTTGGGACATCTCCTGACAGACTGAACTGAGCTCATACCTCACTATCTGCTTGATGAGACCTGCACGCCTCTCACAAACTTGCTTCACGTTATTTCCCTTAAAACCAACACAACAAAAACTTGGGAACCTTTTTTTTTTCACCGCGACAGATCCAGATAATTTATTCTATTTATTATACTATAAGTACTCCCCATAAATCTTCTACTTTATGTATACTTATGTCCTACTTATTTAGGGCAAGTAAAGTTCAAAATTGCGTCTGTCTGGTTCTAGGGCAATAAGAGAATGAGGAGTATTCATCCTGCCTCCCGTGGGCTATGTTTTGGCATTTTGGTGATTATCCTGAAAGATACTCAGCATTGCACCCTCAGCAGCAAATTCAGCATACAACCTCACGCCTGGGCTGTCTGTTCACTTCAATCAGACTGGACCAGGGTTTAAGTACTTTGCTTGACTGGGGCCTCATAGGCCACACTTTGAGCAATCAAGCTTCAAAAGGAAGGGGGGAAAAGCCCAAATCCAAGAAAACCATACTTCATATGTATTGGTTAAGTAAAGATTTCAGATGGCAGAAAAGACTGAGGACTGGTTTTAGGTCATTTGTTTATCTCACAGGGCAGGAAAGGGTGCAATACATTCTTTTATCAATTCTTCCAAAGGATGACTAAGTGGCTTTCCTAGGCAGGACATTGCGAACATTTAGCAAAACTATCTTATCATTTCTGTTTGAGCAGTTCAGTAAGGACAACAATCTATAGCAGATAAGGTATGAATTCATGAGGTAGAATTATTCATGAGGGAGATTAAAGGGGCTGTGTTTTATGTTTCTAGAGAAAAGAGAAATTTAACCAGACAACAGAAAAATTCTCTACATTTTAGTTTTGTAACATCAGAGTGCTTGTTGCAGAGAGCCTTCACATTTAGAATGGCCTTAAATACATTCCAGTGTATACTTTCTTCATCCATCAGTGGTCTCTAACTCCCTTCTAGATAACTTACACTGAATTTCGGAATTTGTTTTTTGCAAGGTTCTTGAGTAACAACACAAGGGATGAGAGAGCCACAGATTCAGTTATGACACCATGAACCGAAGGAGAAATGGTAGCACCCTCTGCTGTCATTTTAGATTATTACCTTAAAGATTTCTGTATTCATCTCAGTAGTTTTATCTTTCCTGACCTCCCAAAGACATATTTGCAGATTGATTACAGAGGCCTGAAGGGATTTAATTCCAGGTTTAGGGACTGAAGTACAATTTACATTACATTAGATTAATATACACTCCCTCTTTCTCTAATTCCTGTTTCCCTTCTGGGATGGATGTATGTTTGTGGTTCTGGGGTAAAAAAGTTATAAAATAAAATCATGTATACAGAGACTCTTTAATTTTGCATTTATGGAGGCAAACTTTTTTACTGTAGAATTGATTGGATAGATCTCAATTTCTTTTTAATTTGCTCACATACATGGAGTGAAATATATTGGATTTCTGTTATTGTGTTCTACACAAATGCATTTGTATCGCTAGACCGTGGGATACTGAAATGGTACTCTGGACCAATACCAAGAAAATCCTTTTCTTTAGAAATTATATTTGGTGTACTGAGCCAAAAATGGATCAAGTCTTCCTGTATATTTAATGCGTGTTTCATTAAATGGATTTCAGAGATCAGTTTCAGGTTTTCCAATTATTGCTTTTTATTTCCAGAGGAAATTTGGTAAGCTGTCTGCCTTTTTTTTTTTTTTTTTTTTTTATGTTTAGTATCAACATTTTAAATTGAAGTGATAGGAAAGATTCTTCTGTGTTCTTTAAAATAAGCTGTTCTGCTGATAGTGGTTTTAAAACATTGAGCATCAGTACTCATTCACACTCTTGAACAGAAGTGACTTTAAGTAGAGAAGTGCAAAGTAAACGAAGTAAATACTGATCATATACATGAAATAACAGATTTTTTACAGTGAGAACAAACACAGAATTATCCCAGCATTGCTTTTGCTTCATATTGTTGTCCAGATTTGTTATCATGCAGTAAAAAGCCAAAACTAATGGGAATCAACATGACAGAACCGACCAGGTTCTCAGTGGGCATCAGCTGGTGCATAGAAATTACTAGAGCTGCATATACATATGTCAGCAAGAATCTGGCCTGATATTCCTTATGGAAGCTACAGGCCTAGTGCTAAGAGTGATATGGTTGGCTCAGTTCTCAGTTCAGTGTATATGTTTATTGCTGAGAAAAAAAAAAAAAATCCTTGAAGATTGAACAAAATGACACCTGCTCTAAGGTTGCATTTACTATGCATAATTACCTGCAGGCTATATAGCCAAAAAAGCTGGTACCATATCTCCAGGCCTATCCCAGTTTGGGTCTATCTTTAGTTGCCATATTATCACCTCAGCCTCACTTCACAAGTGAGCTGATTCCCTCTCCTGTTGTTCTATGTTTCTGTGTTCTCCAATCTTGGCTGACTGCAGAACAGTGAAATCCACGTTCACAGGTCACCGTCTCGGGCCTCCCATTCCCTCCTCAACACTTAGCAGGGCCATAAGGCTTCCAAGGCCACTTCCATCTAACGATGCTTAGGTGCTTCTTTATAACTGTTTTCTCTTAATGTTTCATTGCACTTAACAGTTTGGGTGTATATATCCAGTTTAAGACAAAAATATTCTCTCCATTTCATCAGTGGTAATCTCTTTAGGCCAAGAGCCACCTTTCATAGCATGTAAATCAAGGTTCTTGACTTGTTCTGCAATTCTTTTGCCTTCAGACAGGTTGCTACAGTGTTTTGCTATTGCTGACTGGCATCTCCTGAACTGTGGCCCTCATGTTGTGGTCCAGGATTTTAAGCAAAGGTTCCTCTGGTCTCTTGTTGAAACCTAATGCAGGGTCTGAAGACAACTATGGACTTTCTTTCAATATAAACAGTATTGGGGACCTTCTGGGATCTCGGGCAGTTTTACAGCATGCATCACCCCAAAGCAGCCAAGCACAAGGAAGCATCGTGAAGGAGCTGTAGCACCATGGCTGGCAGTTCTCAGCTAAGAGCCTGCCACAGATCTGCTTTGGCCTTCCTGCACTTGCACCAAGGGGCAACAGTAAAAGCAGCAGGGTCAGGCTCAAGAACAGCAAAGCCAAATCAGGGGAAATTTCTGTACACACTTCCCCACATTCTTTCCCTGTTCCTGACATGGACCTCTCTACAAAAGTCTGGTTTATCACATCTGCTTGTGACCACTAGGTGGTAGCAAAAAGGCGTTAGTGGGAGAGGGAGGGTTCCCAGGGCTCCTCTTTCTACCCGAGTGAATGCACCCGTCTCCACCAGCGCACCCGGGGATCTGCTGGGTGGACCTGGTGTCAAGCTGCTGGTGGTGGTGGGTAGGTGGGAGGGGAACCCTGAGGAGCTTCAGTTGTGTAGATTCCGGATTAGGAACTTGCTAAAGAGTAAATGCTTCTCAAACTTCAGGAAGATGCAAGGAAGGCAAGTTGCAGCAAATGCTTTGCTTTTTCAGAACTACAAAATAGGGAGAAGGGAATACTTGGGGACTTTTCTCATTGAAAGTACCCCCAAAACCTGCAGAGGAATGCTCTGGTGCCATACTCCTCCAGTGATGTGGTCACACACACAGGTTGTCAAATGCATAGAGGTTTCCATGTTCAGCTCATTTCTTCAGGATATGCTACATATGGTAAGGCTATCTCTAGGGAAAGCGCTAGAGGCCAGAGAGGGCAGCAAGGTAAAGGCAGTTCATGGTGTTCTGGTGGAATCATTACTTCATTTAAAAATACCTACAATTAATAAATTAACTGAACTATCAGTTGGGATGAAGTTTCAGGCAAAAGCTTAAGGTCCCAAACATTGACCTTCTTCTGCTCCACATCTGTAATACTGCTAGCACTGGAGTATAGTAAAAAAAAAAAAAGAAACTTCTGATCTCATAGAAGTTTTCCTTTTCCATACAAGGACAAGCTCAAGCTCAATATTTTTTAAATGGAAGATTAAATTATTTTTGGTGAAAATAGAGCAAAAATATTGCCTTGAAATAATTAGGGCATTTACATGGGAAAAAGAAAGAAAATAAACCAAGAGAGATCTCTTTTTCAAATCCCAGTTCTGCTTGATTCAGGGCAAACACCTGATTCTAGTGGGCAGCTTTACCAGAGACTGTGACTTCTACATCAGTGCTACTGGGTGATCTCATGGGACACAGCGATGCAGTCTGTCTCTACCCAGCCTCCGCTTATTTGCAGGTCTCTCTCAGCATGTTAATCTGAATTACCACACTACATGAAACATCTTCTGCTGAAACATTCTTGCAATATATTTGGATTACAAAAAAAGCATCTTTTATTTGGAAAATTGCTCCAGGAGCTCCTGACCATCTCTGTTCAGTGGAGCAGGAAGGCCATGATTTCAGAGTAAAAAAGCAAAGCTCAGCAAATTGCTTGACCTCCTCTTGTGCACATGCAACATCCCAGCTACTGCTGGAGCCTAGTAGAAAAGGTACCTACCAAGTAGCACTGGAAAGGATGCGATTTGCTTCTCTTCTCCAGCTCCTCAGCATTTAAGCTGCAGCAGCTCAGCCTTCTTGAGGGAAATCCTCACCAGACTGCAATTCAGTTGAATTCTTACTGTGTTACAAGAGAAAAGCAGAGCCAGAAAAAACCCAAACATAACAAAACCAGTAACTCTATTAAAAGAGAATTGTTTCAAGAGCAAAAATTCAGAAAATGTCCCAAGTTAAACAGGATCAACTATATTAGATTTTCATTCCTGCATTCCTGCAGGTTTGATTCACAGGCAATGTAATCAATAATCCACATTTTTCCTGATAATAGCACCATCCAAGAGGTATTGCTTTCACAGAGTTAAACTGTTCAGCAGTTTCTTCAGTATATTAATCACAAGCCTTTCTTGAATGTCAGGCAGTCCTGTACTTCTGCTATTTATCTTTTTTTTTTTTTTTTTTTTAAAGACAGTATTAAAAACACAACAAAAATCCCTGTTTTATTTGACCATTACTTAACTTCATATCCTTTTCACAATACAAGTTTGCCTTGGAACCCAATCCCTGTGGCACCTCCATTTCCTCGTATAAATTACTTGTCACAGTTCCTGCATTTAAGTCATAACCCAGTCTTACTCCATTTTTAGATTTCACCATAAAAAGAATGCTTTAAATCAAGGTGAATACATTTCTGTTACTATGGTGGACTTCACAAAGGCTTTTCCTGATGTCAAATCTTCTCTAGTTTCTTGAAAAATACCATTGCTTTTGTAGCTGAAAGTTTTCCCACTAACAGGATATGTAGCCTTTCACCTCTAAGATGCTGTTTTGAATCCTGCCCTTCTCAGTTGCCAAATAAGTGTCAAAGAGCAGCAATTTAGATTACAGCAGTTGAAGGATCTTGATCTAATTTCCAGGGAAAAGACATTCAGAAAGTATAGAAGGAGTCCATTTGGCCCCTTTCTTTTGAGATTGGCCTTGCTCACCAGAGAGTAAATAAGAAGAAACTAAAGTTAGACCAGATCAGTTATGAAATAAAGTGTACATTTTCATTAAGTCACGCAATTAAGTATCTTACAGATTTAGCAGACTTTAAATTTGGTCAAGGAGAGAGTATCCAGTGACCAGAAGCACGTGCTGCACGTGTCATGCTAATGGAAGCTTTAATACATTTGCTTTACCTCCTGCCAGCAAGAAAGGGCTAGTGACTGCAGTGTCCCCTTCTCATTTAATGCTTGTTTGCCTCTGTGCTGATGCCTACCAGTACTTTCTACAAATCAGGGTTGGCATGCAAGCAGAAAAAAGGTTCCCTTTTTGCATGCCCGAACCATACGTATCCCATCGTTAAATAGAGTATCCTGTCAACATGTTCTTCATGGGTGATGGTCCAGGAGCAGCAGTAGTAATAAACTCTCTTGCCCTGTGCAATTTCAATAACCTTGTTCAATTTGTGACTATGAGCTTTGTAACCTCAAACATCACCTTATTTTCTCCCATCAGATGCACAAGTTAGTCATGCGCAACGTAACATGACCTTGTTTATCTGAGCCCCAGAGCTTTTGGGTAAGCACAGAGCCTGGAAAAATGGCGATGCTGGCCCTGAGTGTAAAATCCAACATTTTCTGAGCACACTGTGCTGCCTTAGTAAGATCAAGCATACATCAAAAGGGAAGGCCATAAGGACAGCAAGCAAAAGGATGAGTTAAATTAAGGTTAAATCAAAAGGCTTTGCACTGTGCTTCCCCCCCCCAAAAACAAAAACAAAAACAAAAACAAAAACCACACCCAAACCCAACCAAAACAAAACAATGACAACAAAAAAAGAAAAACAAACAAACAAAAAAAACCCACCAAAACCCATGAACACGATGCATGGAGACATGAAAGAAAGAGCTGCTCTTTGGGTATGACCCATGTTGTGCTGGGGCAATACAGATACTGCAGCTGGCTCTCGCCAGTCCTCCTGTTACTGCGTGCCATCTCTATCTTTTTGGGGTAGTAAGGGAGGATGCTAACTGCCCTTGAGCTGCTCTGCTGAGCCATTATACTCTTCTGTCAGCTACAGTATGCAGACGTAGTGTTCAGGAATTTTCCATTTTTTGCTCTACAGAAAGGTCTTTTTGGTTTTGGCAGGTTTCTCCCTTTTCTTCCTGGTGTATGCTGAGGTGAAGAAACTGCTCTGGTTCCCAGCACTATCTAGTGCATCCATGAACAACTTCCCCTTGGCTTAAGCAGTCTCTCACAGACCTTTTGCTCCTGATATAATTATAAAAGTTATACTTTGTCTTCACAGTCTTCAACCCTTTTTTGTCACATCTTCTGTCGCCTTCCTGACATTTCTGGTTTTGTTGACCTTTTTCCATCATTTTCCTATTTCTTTTGCTCTGTGGTGTTGTGTTGATCCTGCTGATTTATATTTTTTACTGTGTCTTTATCTATTCCACACCCCAGTGTTGAGATAACTGGCCATTTTTTGCTCATCAAGTACTTCTGACTTGGTAATAAATATCTTGAAGTCCCTATTAGTTACTTAACTTTCCCAGTCCAAGCCTATGCTGTTCTCTGCTGTGCTCAGTGAAGCCCGTTGCCTTCCCTCAGTAGGTCAATGAAAGTCATGTTTGTGCATATCAGGACAGAATTTGGCAACAAAAGGTTAAGTTTGTCCATGTTTTACTTTGCAGAGACTTAAAAATAGAAATATAGAAAGAAGTGAAGATTTTTCCCAATCCATATTTCTCCTTAGAGAAAAGTTTATTACCTCAGTGATGTGTGTTTTCACTTGTATCTGCTATCCCAAAAGCTCCAGGTAGGTTTTTCTCATGGAATTAGGACACATGAAGTCAGTGAGTTTTTTCCTGGGACTCTCAGGGCCCTGATTTTGAGCATTCACCTACCTGCAAACCTAATCTTGTTTGCTTTTCAAATATTTAGAAAGTAAATGGAACAATATGCATTTGGGTACATACCTACATATAAATATTCTGTAATTTTGGCATATAACAGAGTTGGATCAAGAGCTTCAGTCCCTTGGTCTGGATTCTAGCAACAGCTTACTGTGGGATGCTGGAAACACAAAGGATTGCTACAATAACACAAAGATCTTGAATTGGAAGATTCTATAAAAACTTAACAGAAGATTAATTAGTACCATGTTATCCTACATGATACTAGGCTTAATTCAGGGAATGGATTTAGTGCAAAACATGAGCCTGAATATCCTCAGTACACTAGTGGAGATTCATTGAAGAGGGATGAATAAGTCTTGAAACTCATCTGCAGGTGAAGTTGTTTGGTATTCCTTTTTATTTACCACTGCATTGATTAGATAAATTCCCCATTCTAAGCAACAGAACATCCATAGTTTTACTCTTTACTCTAAAACAAACGCAAACAAAAAAGTAGGAGTCTTGCCTGAGTTGTTTAGGAAGTTAAATTTTATGTCATAGGTATGAGTACAATACCACCTTCAACTTTTTTCAGTTCTGAGTGCCATTTTATTTAATGGAACACCAGTTAGGGCAAGCAATCAAGGCCACGAGGGTACATGAACCTTAGCAGTTTGTTAGAAAAATGTTGTAAAATCTACAAGATGGACCTCAGGCTGCTGTACTGCGTCCCATCAGTTTCTTACTTCATATCTGGTAATTGCATACCACCTGAAGGCAAACCTTTATTTTTGTGCTCTAAGCCTTGGAAAAAAAAAAAAAAAACAACCAAAAACAAACCCAAACTAAAAAACAGCTTTGTAATATTTTTTATATTACTTTACCTGAAGATGTACTTTACTGAGGTCACATAACCACATCAGTAATTTTTCATCAACATTCTGCCCGGGAGACTTTAGACAATACCAGCAACTCAGCATCTGCTTGCTTACAGGCCACATTCACAGGCTGAGCTTCTCAAATAAAAGATTTCATGTTTTGTTCACTTTCTTGCTCTACTTTTACAAATTATCTATTTAAAAATGCAAGTATTGAAGCATGAAACATAATTGAAACAAACAAATATTAAAACTGGGCTAAGGATGTAGTCCCAGCAATGTCTGTATGTAGAGCCTACATGGGAACTGTCTAGTCCCCCAACAAGAGAAATAACATTGTTTTTCAAGACGAGTTTCTACTTGCTGGGGCATGCATATACACTGACATTTCTTCCTATCCAATTTTTAGTAAAAGTTTCTAACAGATCATATCACTGAAGACTACAGATTCATTTAAAACAACGCACAGTGTTTGTTTCTGGTTGTAACATGCATATAATATTTTTAAAGAATTATGTATTAATAGGTTTTGCAAGGTCATGATGGTACTTTCTCCCATTACCCGATAGCAAATTAGTAGGCCATGTTCGCAATTATTGCATTTCATATGGCGGTTAGTAGTTTCTGTAGAATTCATTTTACAGCCTCATGCACATTCAGACTTTGTTAATAAAAAATATTTAATCTGAAAATAGAAATGTAATGGGTTTTGATGTAGTGCTGTACCTGCAGTAATGGCAAAGAATATGGGAATGTACAGAAACGTGGATGAAGTTGTTCTTATCTCCCACTACCCGTGGTTTATATTTAGAAACAAGGAATCATGATTGAAACCATTATAATTTCTCAGCTGTGCTCTGCATGTTTGAACATGTGTTCAAAGCCCAAGTTTACCTAAAAGAAGCAGTCAGCCTGAGATCAAACATTCCACTTGCAGGGAACGGGAAGCACCGAGAACTTTGGACTCTGAGTTTCTGCTGTGTTGCTTGGTGTGCCACCATGAGAGTAGGAGAGAACACAAGGATGGCAGGAGAGTTTCACAGGTGGCTCCTGCTGGTCTGGAGCAAGTGGAAAGGGCAGAGAGGAGAGGCAGGGAAGTGGGTCTGGGTGTCTTTTGTTCCTGAGTCCTGCTTTGAAGTGTCCAAGTGAGAAGGGTGGATGAGTAGGGACAAGAATTGCCCACTGGTAATCACAGTCCCTCCTGAGCCAGAGGTTCCTTCAGCCTTGAGCATCCTCCTAACTATCCTGCTTCTGATCCACACTCCAAGTCCCCAATAGTTTCCTTCTTCTGACCCAGATATAACCCTTACCTCCCTGAACTGCAGAGACCCACTAAGAACACAAATGACCTAACTGCATTCATGCTACAACTCCTTCCTTTTTCCTCATCACCCCCTTTCCTTCCAGCTTTCCTCCAATCCCAAATCCCTTCTCACCACTCCTGTTTCCAATACCCCACTACCCCTCTTCTCAAATGTCCCATATATTAACCACAATGCCCTCAGCATCTCCCATTCAAGAGCATCTCTTCATTAAACCCTCTCCTGTTTCACATTCTTAGTCCTGACCCCACAACTCACCCTGGAGCCTTTTAGCACCCCCTTCTCACTCCTCTCCTTACCCCCAATCCTCTATCCTGCTTCCAGATTCTCTTCCAGCTCATCCCCACCCCATACACACACTACCCCTTATCTGCAACTCCTTTCCCACCTGTGTCCTTGCCTCAGATCACCAAACCTGCTGCAGCTTTTTAGTTCTTCCTGCTCAGCTTTGGTGATGTGCCCATCTGCCATACTATTCCCCTGTAGCTGGATGGTCAGCTAAAGCTTTCCGCTTTCTTGGCTGTCCTTGCAGGATAAAAGGAAGGAATCGGAGCTCCTCCTTTATTCAGGATTTCAAAAACTCACTATGCACTTACCAGATCTCAATAAGAACAAAATACAGTTTTCAAAAGAAAATAGTGAGGTGAGGAAGAGGATATAGGGTACTCATATTTATCAAGAAAAGTCTCTGCAGTCTGGGTATCTGTCCCTAATTCATTATAGGAGTGGAGAGTGGAGAAGGGAATTTTCCTAGAGGAAGAAGTAGGGCAGAAAACTTTGTCCAGGTCATCATTCCCCTAAGCAAATCCCTGGAAAGGTAGAAGGGGTCAGAGCAGGACATTGCCCATCTCCCTCAAGTCTGCATTACACTTGTGTCCTCCGAGGCATCCAGAGAAGCACAACCCAGAGCTGTCCTACGTGTGTCATATTTGAGCTCCATCTCTGGACAGAAGGAAATGGGGCTCTGGACCCCCAAGATCTTGGGAACAGAATGTAGCAAGCCATTGGGGACCTAGCTGAACCAACAGGGGAAATTTCTGGTTTGGATTTTGAGAAGCTTGCAACACAGGCCATAAAAATTTCCCCAGAGCTATGTATGAACAACTGCAGTGCAGCAGCCCAGTGTTAGTTGTAGGACATTATTATAGCAACTGGAGAATTCCTTCATGTATATTGTTGCGAAATTGTACTGAGCAATATTTATGAGTATATCCTTGAACATTTTTCCACCACTGAAAGTGACTAATCCTGTGCAGGTTTAGCAAAACTTTCTCAGAATGCCAGGCAGCGCTGAGGAGAAAAGCAGTCAAACTATTGCATGAACTACAGTGTAGCTGTTAGCAAGGACAGTTGGCATGAGAGGGGGGAAAAAAAGAAAAAAAAAAATACAGTCTCCCTTCTGTTTGAGCAGAATTTCTTGACAATGTAAAATTCTTTCTTTAGAGAATAAAGGGGCTCTTCACGATGACTGAAGAAGAGTCATTTCTTCTGACAACAGGCATCCAAATTCTGGAGGAGAAACGAAATGGCCAAATTATCAATATATTGTAAAGAGCACTACACTAACAAACTTATGCATTTACAGCAAATGGGTAGGACATATTCAAACATTCCAGATTCTTTCTCATAGATGTCACGTGCGCAGACACTACCCTCCTCATTACTATATATGTGATTTGTAAATTCTTCTGCTGGCATTACTGAAATATCACTTTTAAAACAACAAACAGTATTTCCTCACATGCCAAAGAAAACAGGAATTTTAACATCTTAAGCCTTCCCTAGAGATGGCAGGATTCCCTTGGTTTGTGTGTTTGTTAGTCCACAGAGTTGCATATTATGCCAACGTGAGGGAGGGACGACTCCTCTGTTTTTTTCCACTCATTTCCCAGTCAGGAGCTTTTTATCCACAGACTCCCATGACAAGTCGTCTTGTTTCCTGGCTGTGCTCATCATTCATTTCTGAATCTGCTAGGTAGGACGGTTTTGTACAGGGAATGTGGGGGGGAAGTAGTTGCATTTGCCCAGAGTCCTGTGGCAAACAGCAGGCTTGGAAGGAGGAAACATGGCAGGTTAAGGCTAGTTGGGTGTCCCTTAGCTTTGGTCCTTCTTCAGATGATCCCTTTCTTCCTACCAGGCAAATGTTTCTGCTCCTCTTCTGCTCACCTCTCCGTGTAGTCTCTGGTTTCCCTCTGCCACCGAGATCTGTGTGTGGGATGCTTCTCATGAAGGACAAATGTTCAGCTCCAGCAGCAGCCAACTGACCCTCTGCAATCAGGGCACTGCTCCTCTGCCTGACTCAGACCCAGGAACATCTGGGGGCCCTTCTGCCCTTGGCACTTGGCTCCTCTTGCCCCAAGTTCATCTCCCATCACACAGTGCCATGCTGGGCTGCCAACTATTCCACTTAGGTAACACTTGGCATTTTCAGCCCCAGGGCCTCAGCACTGACACAATTTCCAAAATTATTTTTTTTAAAAAAGCCACAAATATTTTGAATTCCTAGCAACTGAGAAACCTCAAAAGCAAGAAAGAAGAATTCTTCTGCCAGGAAGGGAAGAGGAAAGGCTGCAATGGAGAGAAGAATGGTGGATTGAGAACTGCTTCCTCATTCTACCTCTCCTCCTTCTCTTTAAACTTTCTGGTAATGCAAGGTCAGGGGAGAGGAAAAACTGGGGTGGGGGGAAATAAAATCTGGAATCCTCTCTCCAGGAGTTGAAGTGGAAAAGATCACAGAAAGCAATGGCTGCGTCTTTCTCTCTCTCTTCTTTAGCTTCCTACCTTCATAAAACCCATGTATCAATACAGGTGAGAGACAGATGTTATTAATTTTTCCATTTCTTCCTTCATTAAAAATAAATAAACAGAGGCATAGTTAATGGTTAATGCTGCTGAGTTCATGGAGCAAACAGTTCTCTTTTCCCATCTTGCCTGTAGTTTAATTATGAACTTAGGCTGCCTTCAGGCTACAAAGGGCAAGAAAACAGGGAATACATATATCCAGAAATGCAGGCAATGTTTGATGTCTCTGAGCTAAAGTTAAAAAAAAAAAAATAATGAAATGGAGAATAAAAGCAATATGCAAACCATGGAGCTTGGAGTCAAGGGGCAAAAAAGCAAAAAAACAGGTCTGAAGAGAGCTAAGCAACTAGCAACATGGAGGACTTCCAAATTCAGCAGTAGTGCTAGAAAGCTGTTTCTGTGAAGGTTGTTAGTAAATGTTCTTCAAAGTAGTCACAGATTCAAAAATAAATGAATAAGCTGCAGCTGCTGTAAGTATAGCCTCCAGGTTTTCCAGCAGTGAATAAGCAAGGTAGGAAGAGAAAAATCAAGACCCCAGGGTCCAGAGTCAGAAGAATGACAGAGATACCCAGAAACCCTGTGGGGGTGCAGAAGTGCCAGAGAAAGCGGTGTATCCCTACGATCCTCCAAAACGCATGGGAAACTTCAGAATTGCCTTGGAATATACGGTGCTCTGAAACACTGAATGGCAAAGCTCAGTATTTATCTGTCAGGGATGTGAAAGCAGAGCTGAAGGACCACATTGGATAAGGATGCTTGTACAAATCTGGCTCTCAGCAGTGCCATTAAGTAGACACGGGACAACTTCACAGACACAGAGGAGCAGGCTCCAATTCCTGTTGCTGCAGGAAGGAGAGGGGAGATTTCTGTCTGAGTTATTCCATGGTGGAAGAGGGCAGCATTTACAGAAGCCTGCCAGAAGGGGAAGAAGAGTTTGGAGCTTTAGTGCAAATCAAAGCTAGCCTCCCAAATATTACCTTAAAGTGTGATCCACATTTTTCTGCGGCTCAAAGCAAAACACAGCTCATAATCTCAGCATCACAGCTAAATACATGAGATCAAGGAGTTGATCCAAAGTTCACTAAAGATCAGAGGAGTGAATTGGGCTTACCTTTGGATACAATAAAATACAGGTGACTTGTATTTATAAGGAATAAGAGGCACACACAAACTAGCTGACTTCACAGAACTTGTTATATTACTAATTGAAATGCCTTATTAAACAAAATCAATAAATACAATTTTTTCCTTAACAGAAAGCTAACTAGCAAGATTATCATAAAAGCTGTTATGATTTCTAATTTTTTTTTTTAATTTTTTTTTTTTTCCAGAATACCAAGTCTCTTCTCTATGAAGGATCTGACCACTAGTTGGCATTGTTACTTCACTCAAATAACCTTTAAAGGAGGTGTTCAGCTGCAAAAACTGACATCTAGACTTTTGAGCTCTAAGTTTCATTTAGCAACACCTGGAAAAGGTGGTGAGGGAATAATGGAGGAAAAAGTAATATGTGACTGGAAAATTATTTCCACCTTCCCACCCCATTTATCTCCTCCAGCATATTTCTAGTTCTACCTTGGATTCTGAAAGATAAAGTGAAGCAATATCAAGTGTATTTGTGGAAAAAAAAATAAAATAAAAAACAAACCAAACCAAAACCCAAACCATAGCCATAGTCACATGTACTTACGTGTTAAAGTCCAGGCTGTGCGTGTAGATCCAGTGGTCTCCCCAGGTGAGGAAGCTTAAATAGCAGAAACACAACTGTTGAATGCAAACATGAAATAAAAGCACCATATATCCTCGTGAGCGGCTCCTACTCTTACAACTCCAAGAACCCAGTGCTACGTTCTGTTCTACCAGCTCTGAGATACTGGTAATAAAGCAAGTGACATCTTTTCTGCACGGAGTTTCTGTCCGTTTTAAAATAACAGGAAGGGGGTTTTTCCTCCTCTTCCCAGAAAAAGGGTGCTACATCCATGAGTTGGAGTGCGAAGAGGCCTTTTGGGCAGAGTGTGCCTGTGCTGGCTCCAAGACGCTGCTCCAAGACTCAGCCCCAAGTCCGTTCGAGCTGAGGCTGCAGGACCACACGCAGGATGGGATGTCAGATTCCTCCTGGCTGTGTCACCCGTAGATCTGCTGTGCAAGACTGGGGAGCATCTCTGGGGTTCAGCAACACAAGTTGGTTATGGGGATCCCTGCAGGCAAGTGGAAAAGAAACCAGGTTGTCTCTCTATGCTCAGTTGGTACGAGAAGGAGGGGGGATTTTCACTTTTTTGAGTCTAACATCTAGGGCTGATATTGAAACAGTTAATGTTTTTCTTTAGGTGTAAATCATACTTCCTTTCAAATAAAGTTAACATTTCAGTTACGTAGAAGCAAGCTTTCAGAAGTATCCACGTCTCAAAGGAAAATGAACACAACCTGAAAGAGCTGCTTTAGAGCAATAAGATTTAATCTCTATAATACTGCAAATCCTGGCTCATAAACTAATACTGTGAATCCTGGCTCATACACAAACCCACAGACTGACACTACTAGCACATTAACTACAGTGAGTCACAGGAAGGTTCTCAAATTAAATCCTCATCTACACTACTGACACACTTTATGGCCTTAGGTATGTCTCATCGACACTCCTAAGCTCTAAAATACACAAAACACTTATCCAGCATTAGAGAGATTAATTCATTAGTGACTGCAAAGTGCTATATAAATGTTTACAACAATTAGCGACCGAGTAGGGTGTTTTCATCACCAAAACAAAAAGAAATGTAAAATGCAAGCAAGACCAACATGAATGGTAGAAAATTAAATTAAAGCAAAAACTTCCTTCCTTTCTAATGAATGTTTGAAAGCCAAAACAACAACAAAAAGCAGTCAAACAACCAGACTGTGGTTTTGAGTAACTTGAGTAGCTTGACATCAACTCTTTAAGAAAGCACTGTAGGCTGCTATAGAAGAAAATTTAAACAGACTTTGCAACTGCTTTGCATATACAAATTTATAGTGTTATGATAGAAAGCAGCTGATCCCACAATATCCAAGATATTCCCTATTGCTCTAGATTTAATTAAATGAAACCACTCACAAGGTTATGCTGTGCCACAAGGCAATCCATAGATGATCACAGAAGCTATAGTAAACCATCCCCAAATTTTCCACTGTCAAATATCTTAGCAATTGTTTCTTTTGAAGAAGCTGTACATTAGAAACCCACAATGGGTTGGCGTTAGCAGATGTAATGCAGCTTAAAACACCCATGTACGCAGTCTAATCTCACTCCTTTTAGTGACAAGCAACTGAAGAATGCGTGATGGCTCCCAGTTTATAACACAGATTGGAGTCTGATATCCAATTGTACTCATTATCAAAATCTATATAAATGCTGTCCAAATTATTTAGCATTAAAAGCTTCCATCCTTTGAAGATAAACAGGTTAACAAGCTTTAAAATCCTTAATGAAGTAAGGCTTGAGGAATATCCTTCTGAGCAGCATAAACATTAGCTCAGCTAACATCTCATGCCATCAACAAAGAAAGATCACTAGCAGACCCAGGCCAAGATACTGTGGGAAATAAGTGGAAGGCAATAACAGCTGGAAATATTTGGCACATACAATAAAGTTTTGAAACCCTTTGGATACTGGGTTTCCAAGCGCTTTTTTTTTTTTTTTTTTTTTTTTTTAACCACAAAATATTTCATTAGCACTTTCATAAGAAACAAGGTCAGCAGTACCCAGGTGTGCTATGACATTGTTACCTGCCATGAGATGATGCAAACATCCCTCTCCTTCCTCCTTCTCCCCTCCAATTATCTGTTTCCGGAATGCATGTAACAGCACATCTTCAGAGTGAATGTTATATATCTGGGTAGAAATACATATCTGTCTGTATATATTAGTTGGAAATTCAGTCTTCTTAGGGTGCTTTGCTGATTAAACGGGCTTTATACAATAGTGCTATATATTTGTCCAGCTTTGCATTTACTAATGGCTTCTGAACACGACAGGCAGTTTTAGCCACATTTGACGGATGGATTGAGGAGGTCCCAAATTCCTACAGTGCTGTAAGAGATCTGCATGAGGATAGAAGATACCAGCAAATACCCCTGTGGAGGGAAAGGCTGCAACAAGGGATCAGCAACTCCCTGCTGGGTCAGGTCAGGGAGGACAGGTACAGCTCAGAACAAGGTGTCGCACACACTGCCCTTTCGCCCATACTGTGGTTCAGAGGAAGGTCAGTGTATGTGTTCAGAAAGCAGGAAGGCAGGGAACACTGAAAGGGGAAGAAACCTACTGGTGGAGGACTCAGAAGAGGTGCAACTGCTGAACCTGGAGGGCTTTTAAAAATTTCTTTTATTTATTTATTTTTATTGCCAGACAGTTGGGATGTAGGATGCAAGACTTGGGGGAAGTAGATTTCTGCCGTTCAGAAGAAAAATAGTTTCTTTCTACTGCAGTGGTTCCTAGCTATTTAGACACCTCACTCAATCAGATGAAGCCTGCTTATTCACCAATCAGTGTGATGGGGGATGAGAAAAGTAAGAACACAAATACTCATGTACTGTGGTACAGGAGTGCCAGTCACTGGATGGACCTGGCTGTGCTGACTGCACAAATGTAAACAGAAAAGATTATTCCTGTCCTAAAAAAAATTACATAAATATTTTTCCCGTCTGCCCTAAAATAGTGAAACCCAAACTAAACATAAACCAACCATCCTCTTTAATGGTGATTATAGCCTTGCTGGATTCTGTGCACAATAACAACAGTTTGACTTTGTTAAAGGTTGCAAGGAAAAGTACAGCAACAAGACCTTGTAGCTGGTGGTGTGTTTTTGTTCCTCAGCTTAAAGCATACACAGTATCTGGCTACACAGCAAGTGCTTTTAAACAGCAATCTCTACAGAAAAAAAAAAAAGAATTAACTATGCACTACTGAGCAAAGCAAACTGGTAGATAAAGGTATGTCCGGTACTCTCTGAAATTTCATAGCTATTTCACCTGTGCAAAAGCCATCAGGGAAAAAAGGTAAATAATTCTGCTCCTTGTCTGTGCATCCCAAGGAGGAGGGTCACTCCTGCTGTCATTACAGTTACATACAGAGCTCTGCCATAACACTGGGACACAAGGAATATTTAAGGAATCCAGAGAGTGCTTCACTCCCATGATTTTTTTTTTTTTTTTTATGCACCGGAAAGGAGGAATAACAGAGGCAAAATAAATTTGGATTCAATCAGTACAGCGTGACAAGCACTCAGTTGTACTCCAGGCCTTTGCTTGAGTAAACAGCAAAGTGTCTCGTGAAGTGTTCAAAACAAAAAATAAATAGCCTTTAAAGACACAAACTGTCTGTATAAACAGAGGGTGGAGGAACATTACTGGATTACCAGCACCTTTTGAGGGAGAAAGAAACCAGTAGCTCTCCCTTTAGCAGGAGTGGAGGACTGGGATGCAGGTCCTGCAGGGAGGCTTCTTGCAGTCCCAGGAAAGCACACATCAGATGTCCAGGTACCCACTTTCACACAATTCCTGCCCAATATTCATAACCAAAGAAGGACCTACATAACAGCTCAGGGAAAACAGCTGTAGACAGCAAACAACAAAAGAGAGAATGAAGGCACTGCTGATGTGCTAGATCCCTGCAATAAGCAAGAAAACTGTTAAACAGATTTCGTTAAATAGTTTAGGGGGACAAATCTCTGCTGATCCCTACAAGAAAGGAGCAGAAGTCTTAGTACAGGATTACTAAAAAGTAAATACAGTGCAAGCAGTGATCTGGTTTCCTTTTGAACCTAGCAGATACACATGGATTCTTATCTTCAGGAATTCTCCAAATTAGTTACACAATCCCTTCCATTTGGGTTATCGTGCTCAATCTCCCACCAATTTAAACTCCTCAATCCCTCCAGTCCTGCTTGGAGCTTCATTCTGTGAGTGTTCAGGAACCTTCCAGTTTCCAGTCTAAATTAACCACGTAACAAACACCTGATCTGGGGCTAATATTATCCTCTTATATAGGACTTTTCCCTCCTTGATACATAACTCTCCAATCCATTTACAAATAGTTGTCCTATCCCCTTATAAGCATCTGCCCACCACACTAAACAAATCAAGGCATTTTTATCTCTTTGTAAGGAATAACAGGGAAATATTTAATCCATCCCATTCTTCTAACCAATCTACTAATCCTCATCTGCACCTGTTTGAATTCACATTAAGATTTGTTAAAGCAAAGTGATCTCAGCTGTACATGAAACTTTATAATTTTCATTTATAATGGTTTGTATATCTCTGCTGAAAACACTGTGCTTAGTGTGCCCCAAAAGCACATTAGTCTTTCCACTGCTACTTCATGCTGATTGTTCATAGACATCCAAAAATTTGATTAACCATCATATTCTTCTCTTTTTTTTCTCTTATATTCTTATTTGTTTTAAAGACCCATCAGCAAGTACAAGCAAGGCAGTTCACTGCAGAGGATGGCTGCCGTGCTGCTTCTGCCCCGCCACAGGGCTTGCGAGGTACATGTTGTATTCTGTGCCACTTTCTTGAATGAAGTGGTGGGATTAGCACACTAGGCAAATGGCTAATTTTGCAAGATTTAGATATTACAGAAATACAATACTCCCCTGCAATAAGGAAATAACTTTCTCAATACTCCTACATCAACAGATACTTGCAGTTACATGTAAATTAAGAGGGAAAAATTCATGTAGTTTTGCATAAAAAAGCCAACAGGGAATAATTTTTGCATACAGATAAGTGAGGCCCCACCTGGAGTGCTCCATCCAGCTCTGGGGCCCTCAGCACAGGAAGGACATGGACCTGTTGGAGTAGGTTCAGAGGTGGCCACAAAAATGCTCGGAGGGATGGAACACCTCTTCTGTGAAGAAAGGCTGAGAGAGTTGGGGTTGCTCAGCCTGGAGAAGAGAAGGTTTGGGAAGACCCTTTCAATACTTAAAGGGGGTTTTGAGAAAGATGGGGACAAAATTTTTAGTAGGTCTGTTGTGATAGGACAAGGAGTAATGATTTTAAACTAAGAGAGGGAAGATTTAGACTAGATGTAAGGAAGGAACTTTTTACAGTGAAGGTGGTGAAACACTGGAACAGGTTGCTCAGAGAGGTGGTAGGTTCCCCATCCCTGGAAACATTCAAGGTCAGGCTGGACAGGGCTCTGGGCATCCTGATCGAGTTGAAGATGTCCCTGCTCATTGCAGGGGGGTTGGATGAGATGATCTTTAAAGGTCCCTTCCAGCAGAAACTATTCTCTAATTGTATGGTATTCAACTATAGAAGAAGGAAATATATACTTGTTTCAAGATTAAAAAAAAATAAAAAATCGAGCACACACAAAGCTCTAAATCAGGTATCAGAAGTAGGATTTTCATAAGTCAGAGAAGTAGATCCATGTGTTTTCTGGGTCAGCACCCGAGGAGTTCTTCATGTCTAATACAATATGTTCAAAATGTGGCAAGCCCTGAGAAACAAGGGCATATTTTTATTAGTATGAAGGGAACACATGTATTCCAGCTCCAGAATGACACCCCCATTCAGAAACAAAACCCCAAAGCCAACAACAACCAAGCCAGCTTTCTGCAGTGGCCTCTGGACTGACATTCAATGCCTCTGCCTGAGGTTTGGTTTGGCAGATGGGCTGTGGTGCTCCGGGTCGGAGGAGGGAACAGCGTCACTGGAACTGAGCAACTGGAAACAACAGCAGCAACCCCCTCCCAGAAGCCCAAGAACCCTGAGAGAAGCTCTGCAGGATAATTTTGAGAATGGGCAAAGTTAGATTGACACCACTTTACCTCAGGTGAAGCATTTATTTTGATGATGTATCATTTTGTTTGAATGGAGGATACGGTTAGTGACTTGAAAGACTCAAGGAGAAAGCACAAGTCCATTTTCAACAGTTGTGAGGGAGGTGAAATGCAAAATATCTGATCTCAAAGATCTTAAATACTTAGAGACCCATAGGGATGTGACAGCACAGATCAAACAAGTGCCTGATAACTGGTAAGACCTGAAGAGCAGAAGAAAGAGAAAAACTGAAGGTCACAGGAATTTACATAAATGTGAAGGCAAAATTCTAGTGACATCTTTGGGAAGGAAGTTTAAAACTGCCAAATGCAACACAAGTGAATGACCAGTAAACAGCAAATCTCTCACTGTATTGAAAATTGGCCTGCCAGCTTCACTGCTCTTTCATGGCTGCCTAATACCACCAGAAAGCTCGTGGCCATGACCAACAGCACAGAAGTAAAAGCAAGATTAATTGCACAATTTGGGTGTTTTGTTTTCTTGGTTTATTTGGGTTTGTTTTGTTTTGTTTTAATTTAAGTATATAAATAAGTAAGACTGAAGTGGCTCATTTCCTGTAAAAGAGTTTAATTAGCTTCAAATACATGCACATGTTCACAATGGTCTCGAGGAAAAGTGTAAGTTTTTGGCCTTCAGCAATCAAAGACATATAAAAGAACTATTAAAGAAAATTAACTTAAAGTTGAGAAGAGCCAGAGCTAAGTTTTTAGATTCTTAAATATGAATTATGGCCTGTTTCTGGATTGCATGGCATCGCAGGGAAAAGAAGTAAAATATTATCTAGAAGGATTGCTATCAAGTGAACTCAGACACCCAGCTCTTTGCAACCTGCAGGCAAGAGACTATGAGAAGCGATGGGCTATAACTTCTGCCACAGGTTGGTTTGGTTACTGCACAGACTATAACGCTACCCATCTAGGAAGCTAGGAAAGCAGAATGTATTCTTGGACACCTGGGTTATAAGAGGAATGTACTACAAATGTACCCTACTACCTGTTCTGTTAATTAGCTAGAGAGAAGGGTTTTATGGTACCCTACCCCTACACAAACTTTAGACCACTACTAATTTCCTCTCTTTCTGACACCTGTGTTTAGTTACAAAATACTTAAGCAAAGCACTAGAGAACACTCGAGGAAACGCTTTCCTTGCTCCTGATGCCAGGCCTCTTTCCAGCTGGTAGGTGCATCCCGAGAGCTCCTTCCCTCTCTTGGCTTCATGCTTCAAAAAAGTCTGCATGATGTTTCTCCAGGCTTTCATTGGTTGCTGCTCTCCCAGACCCACATTTCCATAGGAACATCAGCACCAACTTTGTTTTTAATTCAGCTCCTCATAAACTCCACCTGCATGGCTTGCAACACCACTGAGCTTTCTATGAGACCTATACTTTGGACAGTGATGCTTGTTATTTCATCTATGCAAGAAGAGAGCCAAATAACTTTCCAACACTTATCGTGAAAGTTTCACCTAGCTCTCCTACCACTGATTTTTTTCACAGATTCTATTCATGCCCCCTGCCCCAGGTCACAGACAATTTCTGATGATCAACTAAAAGACAAGGCAGGGAACCATCCCTTTTTCACCTTTGCTCGCTGCTGTGGTTATTTTCTGCACAGGAGTCAAAGGAACAATCCTGGTCTTGGGCTTGAATCTATAGTCAAGCCAAGCCCTGTGTTCCCTCTCCTTTAAAAAGGGAACATCTGGACACGAACTAGGCACGTGAACTGCTGAGAGTGTTGGAGTTAGGCAGAGCTGAATTAATCCCCTTCCAGGGCCCTCACCCCCTCGCTAAAAACCTTGGGAAAGCTCTAATCCAAGCTTGATCTCTAGGAACAATATGCGTCAAGGCCACAAAGTGCAAACTTGCAACTAAAGGTGCTTTGAATACACAACAGATTTCCCAGGTAGGAATTTCCTCCATTCTTATTTTTAATTTTCCATTTCCTAACATTCAAATACCAAAGAATACACCCAAACATACTCAGCTTTGAAGAAAGCAGTTAAGCAAGGACTAAACTAGGAAAGAACACTTGGCCTTCTGCAACATGGCCATTACATTAACTCCTCTGAGAGCTGGTCTTTTGAATCCAAACACAGTTTGTTTTTTTAAAGTCACTAGTGATTACCAGAGGAAAAAAATAATTGTTGGGAAAAGCTTGTTTTATTCACTGACCAACATAACATTTAACTCCATCCCAAGCTTTCTGCAGCATGATACATTGCAAGATGATGGTATGCTGTAAGGGGTCAGCTGCAAGGGCCAGGAAAAAACAATCACCCAGAACTTGAGTTCAAAGGAAAAGCACGGTTAGTTTATGGAATGGAATGACTGGTGGGCACACAGCATTCGAGTTGAACTCTGGCAATGTATAAAGACTTATTTTTATGTATAAACTAATTCTATGTACACGTTTAAATAAGAAGTATCTCTTCAGGCTCCAGGACTAACAAAACCAGTTTTTTAGAGCAGCATTTAAAAAACCCCCAAAGCTCTATTCAAGAAACCCTAAAGATATGCAGATAAAACCCTAGACTATCTCAGGATCTTGTTTTCTTGCCTTCATTACCACTAAACAACAGGGAGGAAAAAAAAATTTTTTTAGAACCCTTCCAGAGCAAGTTTTACACATCAACTGCAGACTCCCAAATCTTCCTCTTTTAAAGCAAGATTGCTCCAGCTGAAAGCTTTTTATAATCTGCAGTTAGATCAGAAGGGTATAGCAAAGGGGCAATGGCCAATATAATGCAAGCCTAAATGTAACTTGAGTCTTTGCCAGTGAAAGCTGGTATTTTCTGAAAGCACAAGCATATCAGTGTCACCCAAATCTAAACTTTCGGATTATCTTCAGCTGTAATACTTCTTCACCCAAAGTGAGGTATAAGTAATGAGACTAAGTGTAAGTGTTGGCAGTACTGCCAGTGCCCAGGAGAAGAAGCCATGTTCTTCCAAACCCACAAATACAGAAAGAAGCCCCATAAGCTTTGACAGATGCAAAAATGTTACATGGAAATATGGAACTCTGCTGTTTATCTGAACATATCACCACACTAATATGTGCTTATAAGGAGAAAACTTGATCTGTAGTCAGGAGATGTTATAATCACTTCAGTAACTGGATGCTTCTGCAATTCCAGGGCTACATTTAATTGGATTTACTGACTGTGTTTTACAAAATGGTCATGGAGGGCCAAAAGGGGTTCTCCGCCACCCTGTGTGCCTCTGCCAGAGTAACAGTGATTGCTGCCTCATTAGCTACTGCAAACTATGATTATGGGAAGAAGCCCTCTTACTCCACATGGAAGAAGGGAAGGGAAACACAGGTGATTTTGCCCTGAAATAGTATTAGGAAGGGAAAAGCATTTCGTCCTCTTTTCAGAGTGTTTCTAGTTTTTGTCTTTCTATTACAGATCAGTTTGTTTTAAATATCAGAAAATGTCATTCCCAGGGTGAGGTGAAACTGAAATCCTGAAAAGTGCCTCTGATCTTGGCCCATCAGTGAAAGCAGTTTGAAATGTCTGCTTCTACTAAATGTTTTGTTTGTGTAACTTCCACCAGGGATTAAGACTTAATGCTTTATTTCCATTAGAATGTCCTTTGAACAGGATTCTATAAAAGCTTAAATGAAATGAGAAAACACTTAGGTCAGAACTTGTCCATAGCAATGCTTCTTCAGGACTTTATTAGCCTGGGATTGAATGAACTGTATTGTATCAGCTGACAATCAGTAAATAAATGTCTGGGTAATTCTGTTTTTTTCAGTTCAGTGACCCTTTCACAGCAACTCCAATGAGGGAGCTTGGTAAGCAAGAATGCGAAGTTGTTCACTGAGAAGCAGTCAGAAAAGGGCACGTTTACTTGCTGGTACGTATACAGCTGTGCATACACAGTACCTCAGAATGCAGTCAGCTGAAAATAAGTGCAGCAGGTTTTACAGTCTATGGGCCAAGTTTAGTTCACGTTTAGACAGGCCTGTATCCAGGTTACATCTATAATTTCACTGAATTTAAAAACACAACTAAACTTTAAACTGGATCAACAAAGCACTGTCTGGGTCTCTGAATCCGGCAGAGAGAATCAAAAGGCATTTAGAAGTGTTTGAAAAGAAAATCCTCCTTCTTTAGCACTTCATTGTGTGGATTAACAAATAACCAAAATTTAATGAAACCACCAGTAGGCAAGTGTGAGAGAACATCACTCTCCTTATCCCACATACTTTAAATCTTAATCCAATCTATAGCTACTGGACATTGGGATAAATCTTGGAGTATGAAGTGTACCACCCTCTCCAAACTTTTGTTAGTATTTATTATGTCTCCTCTGATATTGCTTTTTCTTTCCACAGTGGGCTGTAAAGAAGTACACAAATATTCCTGTGGCCACAGCAGGCCTTAAAAAGCCCCTTATACAGAGAATTTCCCTGCAGGATGATCCAGCTGGTTTTCAGTATATGAACAAGACAGAGAACCAAAGCAGTAATCCCTAAAAGGGGGCATACAGTCTGGAGAAATATGTTGCCAGAATACATGTGCTTTCTGACAGCAGTGAAGAAGTTAAACGTGACAGCACCGGAGTATATGACTCCATGGTTACAGCCCTGAAAATTTGTCCTACTATAAAAGCGTCTTTATATTTCTTCTTACATTGTAATCTGTAGTGGAAAAAAGTTACTCCCCTGATTTGCAGTAAATTACAGCTCCAGGCAAAAACTTCACCAGAAGAGAAACGTTTCTGACCATCCACTTTTATCTATACACAAGATACAATCAGTTTCTGTTGCCGAAAGTCTCCAGCATGTTCTGTTATAATTTCATCCAAGGTTAACTAGCAGCCCCCAGCACCCCCTGCCCCAAACCCTGGAGTTGCTCTGGAGCTGCAGTTTTGCTCTGGAACATGCTGGTGATTTTCCACTATCTGTACAACATGCAGTCTCTGATGTTTCTCAGGTGTCTTGGCTACACAGCTCAGGATTTTCTAACCAGACAATCCATTTCTTCATGATGCACCACACTTAAAACTCTGCCCTCTTCAGAGAAAGTTGCAATTTCTTGCCCCTGAAATTAAATTCTACCTCTTTGTTCAATTTGTCCTGAGAAAATAAGTTATTAATAAGTTATTAAAATATCTCCCCCTTCCTCACTAGTATTGCTTTTTTGTAGGCATTCTTCCATATTCATCTGAAATCTCAAAAATCACTGCTCTTTGCTTTTGGTTACGTGTAGGGGGCAAAAGGAAAATATTTTGTAGGACATTAAACCAGTGAGGGCTATAGAGGTGGCTCAGTTTTACAGTGCTGTGAGAAAGGCAAGGTTAAATACTGCAAAAGAAATTTGAGACTCTGCTCTTTGATGGCAGGGCGAAATGTCATTAAACAGAGGCCCTCACCATACAGCCTCCTCCTCCTCGTGTTTGCCTTCCTCTTCCCCTGCCAGCCTTTAGCACCCTCTGGAAATGCAGCTTGCTCTTTAGAAAGCAAACCAAAACTGCCCCATTTCAGCTCTTTGTTTTCCTGTCTGCTCCTGACACCACTGTCTCTTTCCAGTCTTGGTTCCCTCTCTCATCCAGCACAGCTTCTCTTCTGGACCATGAAATATTCCAACCAGCTGCACCCTTTCTTGCCATCTTTCTGACCATAGGCAAAGGTGGAAGAAATTAACTCAAGTGTCAGCCTAAATACTGTCCTAACAACATAACTTTCAGGTACACAGATGACCTTGGCTATCCTATCGTTGCCTTCTGCCTGTACTGTTTACATTAACTCCGAGGTCCTACAAAAGAACTGCCAGCAGCTTCTGAGGGAGGCTGGCTGTGCAGTGCACTAATGCCACCAGCTAGACACTGTTCAGAGACACACCAGCTTGGACTTCCTAGGAATCCATCCACCCTCCAAAAAGCAACATGTAGCATCCCCTCTGAGCAAGGGCAAGAGGTGTACATAAAGCTTATTTGCAATCTCAGATCAACTCAATTGTCTGCTTTACTTTATTTGTCTTCATCAGGTGCAATCATGTTCAGAGGGAGATTTCTTGCTGCAGCTCCCACGCAGGGAGTGTATGCCCAAAGCAGAACTCAGAAGACCTGCTGGAGTCAGTCTGGCGATGTTTTAGCCTTGTCCTTGTGAGGTCTTGTATCCTCTAACCCCTGTTTTCTCCCAACATCCCTCAATATGCCTTAAACTTCAGTAATGGGTTTGAACAACCAGATGTGCCTTCTCTAACTAAGCCTCTAGTAAGGCCCCCAGGAGCTAGCGAGGAAGACACCTGACCAGCATCCTCATATTTTTCCAGATTTGACTGAGGGACTCACAGAACCTGAGCTTATCAGGAGATGTACACAGTCAAAAACAGTTTAACTGTTCTGAGTTCAGAGCCACAATCTTAAGACATAGTTTATTTGTTTATTAAACAGCATTATTATGTCCTGGGAAACTTTTAAAGTTGCTTATATCCTATGAAGTGACATCACTAAAATGAAACAGTGGGTCACAGTGTCACAGCTGGAAAACTTGAATCCATCATAACAAGATCTCCAAGTTTCCAATTCAAAAGCTCTGGAGTGCTGAAGTATTTTTCTTCCAAAGGGTATATAGCTCAGGATTCTGCTTTTCATGGTTCATTGTGAATAGGATTTGGTACTAAGCTATTGATAGAGTATCTTCTGGAAACCCTAGCTGTGAGAGCAGTGTGTATGGAAAAGTGCAGTGTCAGAAACTATGGTACAGTCCTGTCCAGCCCCAAAGGCAGGGTTACATTGCCATGTTGCCATCCCACGGGGTCTTTACAAGCTTCAGAAGTGTATAAACTACAAGTAAGCAGTCCAAGTTTGATGACAGATAAGCACAGGCTTAGGTGAGGGAGTAGATGTATGACACAGACAGTAATTGCACACAGCACAGCAGGAGTTACAGACTTAGGATCAAACAAGAGATCCGGAGGGATAACTGAGAAGAGGATCTGTGTTAAAAAGATGGTCATTGAGGCAGAGGATGCAATCATGCAGACAAATGCATAGAAGAGTCCCCTTATACAGAAACGTCTTATGTTTCATTTTTTCCTGTTTGACCAATGGAATTCGATGTTCTTGCATGTCTATGAGGTTACAGAAAGCAAGAGTGGTAGAAGAATAATGCTGAAGTAATTTGGATAGACATAGGAACTGAAGCCCTCACATTTTTCAGAAAGTGGGCAAACTTGAACAATGATGCACGCAGTTTCTGCAAATGCTTCTGGATGAAGTCATTTGCAGGGAAGGAAATTTAGCCTGTCTACCATCAGTTGTCTAAATATTCTCTTCTCTATTGAGACTCCTAATGGGGACAGTATTTCTGTTAATAGACTTACTACAAAACTAGCATCTAGTTAATATAGAAAATCAAATCCAGCAGTTTTATACCCACTCCTTGAAGGTGCAAAATTCTGTGTTTTCTCACCAACCACAGTGTGGTTCAGTTTTTTCCCCAAGCCCTTTGACTGACTACAGTTCAATTCTGAGATTAATATTGTCTTGAAACTCACTTAAAATGCATCTGTAGAGGGGAAAAAAATTAAGTCACAAGATTTACCAAAAAACATTTAGGAAAACCTTCCAAAGATAAACAGAATTTCCTGCATGTCTTAATGGCCCAGCTAGGATTAATCAGCCCAGCCAGGAAGATTATTAAGCATTTTTAAACCACAAAAGCTAAGCTACCTGAGAAATTTCAACATGTTCTGAAGGAACAAAAGTTAAGTAATGAGTATTCTTGCTCTCACATATAAATTACAAAGGATTATTTCTTAAAGATAAAAGCCACAAGAATAATTAATTTAGTGCCAACTCTAGCTGTCTGGAGAACAAGGAGTAACCTGATACAATCTAAAGTAAGTCTGATAGAGTTGGCTATCCATTCGCTGTAGACTCTTGCTATTTTTTTAGCCCTGAAGGTTATGTTCCAGTTAAACAAAAAGAAGGGGGAGATGGGATATGGCGGGAATTGAAGATGTCCTTCAAATAAGGAAAAGAAGCATGAAGCAGCTAGGTGACTCACATGAAGTCACCCAAGAAATTTTTGACAGAAGAAAGGAATGAAGTCAGCTCTGGTTTCAACGTTAGGGATTGAGACAGGAAATAGTGATCTCTCTCCTCTGATCTCTCTGTATCTGGAATACTGGCACCAAGAGTCATTATGGACCAGAAGAGAATTTTGCCTATAAAAACATCCAGAAGGAAAACCAGTTAAACACTCCATTTCTCAATGCATCAGGGTAAAATTAATACAAAAAGATAATTTTACTTCCTGAAAAATGAGGAAGATCTCTCTATACTTCAATACAGTACAACACTGGGGGGAGGGAGGGAAAAAAAAGAAAAAAATTACAAATCCTCCCCTGTGTAATCCTGAAAGAAATTTTCTTCAAGAACTGCACAGCATTCTGCCCCTCTAAAAACTATCAAGAGAATACAAAATAAAATCCCTTCCCAGCATTTCATGCTCTCTCATATAATACATTTAAAGAGAAACAAACAAGATGTATGGAACAGTGATGAGCCTCTGAACAATCCCTCTTTTCGTCAGGATACAAACTGGGTTTCAAAAGCTGCTTAGGACATGCCTAGCTATTTCTGTTCCACAGCAGTACAGTCATGGAAAGTTTTCCATGTACCACAGCAAGGCCACAGAGCAAACAGTTTATCACTGGAGTGTCTGAGCTTGCACGATAAAAAACAAACAGGGAGTAATATATGACAAAACCTTGAAAGCAGAATTTTGGATTCTAATTACCTGGTCAGAGCCTCTTTTGAATGGGTTGTGTGAGCTAATAAATTTCTCATTTAGAGAACAAGTCTACTTTGTCTGGACTCTAATCTTGGGTTTATAGTGGATTGTTAGTGCTTTTTCCTTGGAATTTAGTTTCTCTGCACAGATTTAAAAGAATAAGTCTTTTTCTATTCCTTTGAGGCAATAGTATGTTATGTAGCTGCTCCTGTATATTTTTTGCCCATATTTGGGGTGAACTGGCTTGATTTTCGCTTATGACTTGGCTTCCTTTGGCTCTCTGGCAAGAAGAGCCTGCAGAATACCTACAGAAGGCCTCCCTCAATAGCAATGAGCTGGCATTGAGGCTCTACAGTACTTTTCCCTTTCCTGTTCTGTGCAAAGTGGGGAGCCATTAGACAGATGCCCTGTATCTTCGGGACCTGGTGGAAGGGAGCTCAGAGTAGTTCACAGGCAGGAGGTGATAGGGCTTCTTGGAGTTCAGAGATGTTTCCCAGGGTAAGTCTAACAGGCAGCTGCATTTAAGAGCAAATTCAAGCTCAGTGGTTCTTTTGTACCATATCTCACAGCTGAGGACCTGGAAAGCTCACCACTGCCCACTGGTATACCTTTGCTGATCAGATGCCACAGCACCAATTTGGGAACAACATTGCTTGAGAGCTATGGCTTGGCTGCTCCCAAGATACAATGATTTAAAACCACAAAGAATGGTGAGAAGCAGGACATGGGATTTCTCTAATTTTTAGACAAATCCAGAGGAAGTCACAGAAAGCAAAGGTGACTTGCCCCACTTTGTTATCCACCTTAAGGACATATGGAGTCAAGAGGACCAATGACCTCTTGTTTCCATGCATCTCATGAAAGTTTTTCCATGTCTTCCCCTTGTTTTGTTTTCTCCATCAATCTCACCGAAGTACTTAGGGAAGATCCACTTGACTGTTCTTTGATCATGTTATCACAAATGTAAGACTTCTCCAAAAGAACAGCTGTGCCAAACCAGCCTGAGGACGCTGAGCTGAATGGAAAGTACGCGCTGATCAAATATTTACTATTGCTGCTGGGGAGGGAGCTGAGAGGTGGAGTTTCCATGACATTTTGTTCCTTTAAAGCCAAGAACTGTTCTATAACCTTTGAATGTCCCTTGAAATTGTTAATCTCACACCAGAAGCAAATTGAGAGATTTAGAAAGAATGAGATTACTTAATCTCAGTCCATGGTATCACATAAATAACAGTTATTAGTGAATGTCATTAATAAATTAAGGCTCATGATGTCTGTGAGAAATGACTGATCATAACGAAAGAATTTACAGCTTAAGAGCGGGGTGACATAGTGACTCTGTGCAAGGTTATCTTGCTCTGTCCTGCTGTAATAAGCACATGTGCTTAGCTGAAAGTTTACTTTAAAAAGTATACTGATATTCCAAAACTCAGCTACGAATAGTAGTCTACAAATACTAGGTGTTTTCATATCATCCATTAACCAGAACTCCCAGAACACTCTATAACAATAAGTGAATTAAAAAGTTTTTACTACTTCCACCCTGCATCAGATCATTTCTCATCATCACTTTTGAAAGTCACTATTAAAGATGTGGCCTGAGGTACAGGCTGGTTGGAATTGCATAGAAAGCAAGCAGGAACAAGAAATATGAAATGCATGCCACGTTCAAGGAGGTAGTAGTGGAAAGACTCAAAATACAGATGAAATGTTCAACACAAGAGATTAAAATAGTTCCAGCACCTGATTTTTCTGGCAGAACAGAAGTCCAATTTATCTCTTAAAAATGCATGAATAGAGTTCTTCTGAAGCAGCTGTCTTCACCCTCTTTTTCTTCTCCTTTGCAGCCTTGTTGGGATGCAGCAGACATATACATACACCTTCTTTATAAGGCATCACAAAATACCTCAATTTTATCTAGTTGTTCTCCCTGAGAAAAGTGAAAGAATGCTACCTATCCTACATTTATTAATATTTTATCTAATGTAGTTTGAGAATATGCCAAGTGGTTTAAAACAATAACAAGAGCTGTCATGGAGGAGAGCTCTGCATTTGGTAAATGGTCTTCTGTAAACCCACAACAGCATGCTTCTACTGAGGGAGAAGATCTGTTACGGAGGGGAGGATAAAGGCCAAAAAAAACCCAAATCAAAACAACAAAAAAACCCAACTCAACACCCCAAATCCTCTCCCAAAAGAAGAAAAACCCTACAAGACTATAAAAATTTTTAAAAAAATCCATTCACCACTAAGCCTAAGATACTTCACCTGCAGCCAATGGGACCTACAAGCTGGTTTAAACTATGATTAGTTTTGTGATAGATGCAGATTGCACTTATCCTTTTATAGCTTATTTTGTTCTCAACCTGCATTTCGTTATCACAGGTATCACATAATTGTTACAACACAGAAAAGAAAGTTGGGATTGTTGGAGTGACTTTATACAGCTGTTTCTACTCTACACTCCCGTGCCTTCACGCCTCTGCAGAGATGCATAATTCATCATGCTGGGCGAAGTACTTCTAAAATTTCTGTTAATGAAATGCGAGTCCTACACTGTGATTTCCCTAAGTCCCCCATAAAATAGGGAATTACATAAAATTGCTTTCATTCTGAAGAATGGGAGAAAGTAACATAACAAATACAAGAGAAAGATTTTAGATGACAACTTAATTGCAGATAGTGCCTGCTTCTCACAGCAGCCCAGCCCACCTCCAGCTAGCAAACATCACAGGTTTTCAGAAGAGCTTGGAGGAGTCCATGCTAGAGCATCACCAAATCCCAGTAAAAGTAAAACCAAATAAACACACAAACAACACCCCCCCCCATAAATACATTGAAGTCTTTCTCCTATATTAACCTAACATCACACCATAGCACATCCATCTTTCTTTAACATTTTCCAAACAAGCCTATACATTCACCCAAGCTCATGCATATAATATTTAGTCATTTTCATGAACATCTGATTAAAATGCAACCATTAACTTCTGGAGGCTTCTCTAAAATGCAGACTTCAAAATCCCTTCTTTCTGTCATTTTGTTGTTGTTATGTTTGAAGACTCTTCCCTCTGGGAAGTTGCTGTGGTCAGAAGTCTTCATCACAAACTCACTGTATTACATTTGCTGTAAAAACAAGATGTCAGTGTCTTCTCCATTTCCTTTTCAAGAACCATGGTTTATGATGTTTTAATTAATCTCCTCTTAGCTTGACAATTTAAGTAATTTGAACATGCTTTCACTGCTTTACTACCACAACTTCAAAGTTGTGGTCATTGGTACAGGAGCCTGGGTGCTCATTACAGAACCCTACATGGGTTCATTTCTGGATGTATCATGCAGCAGCCTCTTTTCTTCCTTAAGATGGTCCCATAAGACATAGATATTTAAAATTTAAAAAGCATGAAAAGACCAGAGACTGCACTATCCTCATCATAAGATCCTGAGAACTTCAAGTAAAACAAAAGCAACTCAAGCTGTGCCATGAATTAAAAGTCTATTGTTTCAAAACCAAAGTTGAGACAGCTTTGATATTTTCAAGGGATGATTTATAACAAAACTTACAGTGGTAACAAGGATGTAAGAATGCCCAGCATAGGCAAAGCTCAAGAACAGATGAGAAAGAGAATTCAGTGTTTCAGATAAGAGTGAGAAACTAAAAAAAACAACAACAATTAATACAACTGTACAATGCAGTAGCAGAATTTCCAAAGGCCTAGAGGAAGCCTATCACTTTTTTAGTCTCCCAAGAATCAGAAGCATTTGGCAGACACTTGAGATGGGAAACAAATAAGTTTTGAGACCTCAAACATTATTTATAAAAATGTCAACTCATAGTAATCTTTTATGAAAACCTCATACTATCACAGATGTAAAATGTATATTTTAAGACATCACTTTAGTGTATCAGTTGCCTGAACCATCTACATCTCTGTCTCACCTATATATATGTGTGTTTGTGTGCTTATGTAGGTATATATGTATCTATAAAGCAATTTGTTTGCCCTTAAAATATATTTCTCGTAAGCCAAAACACCCTTCTGATTGTACTAAATTGTTGGTTTAAACACTGATCTCTAGGGCACTGATAAACAGTATTTTTGTGGGTTTGGGAAAGCTGCAAATATTTGCACTTTAAAAATCCCATATTGGAGAAAAGCAATGTTTCAGCAATCAAGAGCATGGCCCATTCTCTGAGCATGATTCACTGTAGCTAAGCCCCCAAAGAAGCAGAGCTAGTGGATGATCGCCAGTAATAGCATATTCTAGAAAGGTTAAAAGCAAGCCCTGAAAACATAAATAGGTGCTGTTTAAAACAAGTTGTGCACAAGCACCTTTCACAGACCAGCACCCAGTGTTACACACTAGTCCAGACACAGAATAGGTTTCCTCCTGGCAAACAGGAGTGTTCCCCTTATATGCTCTCAGCCAAAGCAACAAAAAACAAATTGGGGCCTGATACAAAACACAGTCTGTCCTTGGCTGAATTTAATCTCTTCTGGGGACCACATCCTGAGAGTGCCCTGCCCTGTTTGCTCCATGTTGCTGCGAGGGGATGTGCACCCAACTGCAGGACGAGGCTTCCCCGTTAACATTTGCCACCTCTGTCAGTCACTGACAAGGGAGGGATTTTTGTCAGCAGTTTTGCAGACCGTATGAGGGCTGGCTAGTCAAGTGCTTCAGCATTTGAATGACTCCCAGCTACCTCCTTTTGGTCCAGACTCAGCACAGCTCAGTGCAACCTCAGCAATAGCATTTGATATACAGCAGTGCAAGAACACAGCACCTGAATCTTCTTACCGTAAGCCATATACCAAGAAACACACTACAGACTTTTAGTAGCCATATAAGGAACAACCCTGGCACTGATCTACTGTTCTCATTTAAGGCTCCCTCGCCTCACAGTGCTGCAGCATAGCTTCTGCCTGCACAGACTCCCACAGACTTTTGGGTTGCACAACCCTGTGTCTGAAAGGAGTAGATGAACCCTGTAGCTCAATGACCAATTCTACAATCTGCAACAACAAAACAAATCCCTAACAAACAAACAACAACAAAAAACAAACAAACAAACAAAATAGAATAAGCCCCCACATCTGTGCTTAGTTCTCAGCCCCGGTACATTTCTGGCAGACACTTCTAAAGCCAGAGGGTTCATGGCCAAGGGCTTCTCTGCAACCCTTAAATGGAGTAATTCCATTGCTCCTCAATCCTCACCGGGGCTTCCCCTAGAAGCACCTGTGGTACAAGTACTCCTACACCCCCCTGTCATAGCTGAAGAGCTCCAAATTGAGACCAGCGTGAGCTGAAGCTGAGTTTGTGCAACTCCTCTTGTTCCAACCTGCCCAGACAAACAGGCCCTGAAGTGCTCGATCCTCTGCTCAGTTTTTATACAAGAGAAGAGCTAGTTTTGCAAAACAGACACGACTAGGGTGAATTCTACCTAGTCTGCACAACATTTGTAGGAAAACATTGCTTATAGCTATGACTGGTACTTCCAAGGAGATATTGCTATTTTTCATTCCTCAAGGTCCAGACAGGTCCAGAAGAAAGAGACTAACACAGCAAAGGGCAGCAGAAGTTCCTGCCATGTTTGTAGGGACTGTTACGTCTGGCTTTTCTGAAAGGGGGAAAAGTCCCTGTGAGGTCTGACATCTCACATTCAATCCCACCTGGAAATGACCAAACCAGCAATGACAGCATGTCTATAAGGGGGAGCCCAAGAATGTTGCTCAGTAGAGGAGAATAGCAATAGTTAGCTGCAAATAGAGGCTTCCCAGGCTATTTCTGTTGCCACTGTCACTGTGTAACACTCAAGGAAAATAAAGTTGTCCTCCTCAGGAACACTTTACCATGAGATGAACCTCTGTGCTATTCTCAGGGTGAATATTGCTGAGGAGGACACAAGTGAGTGAATCTGGGCCATGAACTAAAGAATATAAAAAGAATACTTCTGCCTATATCAGAGGAAAGTCATATTTGCAACTCTACTTATATTTTTAAACAAGCAGCCAAGGGGTCTTTATCTCCCATACAAGAGGCAAACAAGGAAGAACTTGTTTATTTAAACTACAAAATTTTATAGATGGTCTGAAGTTGGGGGAAGCATTTTAACCAGCTGAAGCTTGAGCTACTTTAGGGCTGGGAAAATACTTTATCTTCCATGTTTGATCTGGGTGGCTGTATAAAAGGACAGGAAGGTCTGATTTTGCAATGCGTCCAGGCGATCTTGTTTGTGAGTGTCCCAGCACCATGAAACAATTTTAATCCCCCAAGTTATCCTTCCCATTGACCAGCTTCCATACTCATCTATTTATAAACCTAAAAACTCCATTTTCTCTCCAAAGTCAGATTTTTTCTGACTATAGTAAAACTACCCTACATGTTTGTGTGCCCCTCTCTGCTTCCAGCCTATCTCACCTGGCCACATGTGTGGTTTATCCTGTCCTAGATCTGGCAAAGTCACAGGGTACATGTGAGCTAACCTACATCTTATCTTTTGAAGTGTACTCCTATGACCTGAGGTCCTTCATATGTTTGTATTGTCTTAATGAACTATTCCCAGCAATATCTCTGAGACTGTTTTTATTATTTGTTCCCTCCGTCACATTTACAGCCTCCTTGTCTTCTCAAACTTGACAGCCTTACATACCATTCCAGTGTATAAAATCATTAATTAAATCATCAAATGAAAGAAAACCTCACTAATATTGTCCATTTCCAGCAGAAAACAAAGCAGCATGTGGCTTTCTTTTACACTAACTACAGTTAATGCCTAGTAATGCTAGATATTTTCAGCAACTCAAGAGAAATGTACCATGTCTTTCTTCAGATTTATCAGTAAACATTAACAAACAAATGCAGATCACCTGTACACAGGTGGAGTGATTTCTTTTAATCTCCATTCATGTTTTCATCTTTATCTTCTCTTATTTTCTGTGTCCTGCAATCCAAAAAAAACCCTGGAGGGCTGCTCTGCCTCTGCCAAGATTTGACACATAAATGATTGAGGCATGTATTTAAAATAATTTGGTTGTCTCTATCAGTTCCTTTAATTTTATCTACTGGAAATAATTGTGACTATCAGCCAGCAGTCTGGTCTCCTGTGTGTTTGCTGTGGCAGAGATTTGATAAACCATATGCCACTTGGGACGATACAGCTTCACCAGGTGAAAAGAAAACCTGAGAGGGAAAAGCTCCTCGCAGCCTTTTAATTATCCTTTGTGCATTCATGTTCCCTTCAAAAAGGGCAAAGTCATGGCAGAGGGGCTCTTGGCAAAGCCTTCACTGCCCCACCTTCAGGTCCCATCCCTTTCAAAACAGCTAATCCTGAGGTTACATAGAGCATTCCCCTGCACTACACTGGCAGACAGGGAGGTGCTAAGGACAGTTAAACTGCTGGGAAATGCCTTCTGTTGAAGGAAAAGCATGGAGAGCTGGGCATGGATTTGGTGAAACTTAAAGAAGACTTACAATTCCTGGAGCTACCAGAAAAGTTTGGGCCAGAAGATGATGCTCTGACTTCGTATAGAGGAATACAAAGACACCAAAAATGTTTAGGTATACCTACCGATACACTTTTTTGGGTGCATTATTCTTTTCATTATCTCTATTTCTGACAGCACCTCCGGTCCCTGACCTCAGATGCTAAACCTGTGTGTGGTGGGGTTGTTTAGACTCTCTCCATGAGTAACGCTTACGACTTTCAGAGTAGCCACTTCCTCTACCCAGCCCACACAACTTACAAAACAGTTTGTGACTTACCCTAAAACCTTCCCCAAAAATCCCACACCCACTCATCTAAGAAAAGAATTACACCCACAGGTCTTTAAATTAGTACTCCTCCTTTGTCCACGCCATGAAGGTAGAATTTATGATTCAATCTGTATTTGAGTGGTAATTTATTCATTAAGCCTCTTCACAACAACTTTTAAGAAAACGTAGTGCTGATCAGAGATGCTAGATTGATTTACCTTGGACACAGAAGGCCTCTGCAGAATCAGAGGCACCACAGGGTTATCTGCTATTGTGGATTGTCCTCAGGAGGCAAAATTATGGAGCACTGAAACATGTTATTCGAAGTTTTGTAGGACTGATAAGTACAGAAAGGAATGCACAAGCTTTTTCCCACCTTATCATCATGTCTTTACAATTTTATAAGAATAGACTGCTTCCTATCATGATTTAAATGCCATTAAAAGTTTGGTAATATTTTTCCTAGGTCACTTTTTTTTTTTGTCTGGCTGTGTTTTGAAAATTCAGCTAGGTTCTTTTTCTAGCTCAATACAATAAAATGCACACAGTCCTTTGGTAACAATTACCTCTGCCCCAGTATACAAAAGAAATGGTCCCCAGGGACTGAAAAAGTAGCTTTCTCCCCGCCTCTCTATCCTCTTACTTCCACCATACCCACACATTTACGAAGCATAGTTTTGTCCTTTTTTTTCATTATTGTTTACTGTCCTGTGGTTGGATGGTGCCATTTCCAAAGCTGTAAGCTGACCTGGCTTATTACCAACATTCCTAATGCTGCTGCTGCATTGGGAAAAAAAGATTCCCCATAAACCACCTACACGCACAAAAATTCCCTTTGGAGAAGAGGCAAAGCACAGAGTTGGGTAAGGATAAAGGTCAAATCCATAGCACATAATTGCTCAGCAAAACCGTTTGAGGTTTTGTGGTATAAAAGTGACATGACTTTTTTATCATACAATGGTGCACTGATGCTGTCGTAGCTTTAGAGATTATTCCACTTCTTGACTCAGCACTGGCAAATGACCTGAAAAGCAACTTCCTAAGGAAAAAGCAAGTTCAGTGATAACTTAGTAGTGGATGAAAACTGTTTGAGCAATCTGAGACACACAGTGTCCAACCACAAGACTGCCACCAAATGCCATTTCTTGTCACACTGTGACTCGCTTAAGAGGCAGCTATGAAAACCATGAAGCTCTTATTCTTCTTATTCCCCATGAAGCTTCTATCCATTTACTGAGAACTTGGATGACAGAGGAGCTAATGCTGAGTGGTTTATAGCATCAGACTACTTAGGAAATATAAACTAATGCTAACTTCCTGTTCAACATCTTTATGATAAAAGTTTTAACTTGAGCCTCATTAAAGCTAGAGTTGCTCCATGAGTAAAAGAGACTGAACACAGCAGCCATTTCAAGCTTGCTGCATGTGGTACTTGCAGTGTTAGTGTCCAAGTTCCAAAATGTGCTGTATTTCACACCTTGTTCTTCTGCAAAGCGGAGGGGAACATGTTACTTTTTTCTGAAATTAAGCTATCAGTATTTCAACAGATAAGAAACCCCCTGCAGAAACGGGGGAATGTACACATTGTCAGAAAGTAATATTTAGGCAATTGAATTCTCAGGGACAGGCGTGCTTCTAGATGCTAAGCCATCTTGTCCTGAGGGACATGGCTCTTACTGAAAGCTTGTATATGAAGAAGTAACTTGGATCACTGTGAAAGAACTTGTTCTGGGAGGTAACGAAATCTGATAAAACTCTCTGCAAACGAGAGCAGCTGCAAACACTGTCTATGATGAGAAGAGAACAGGGCAGGAAATGCACTGGACTGGGGGCTTTACATGCTCTTTTTTAAGTCCCACAAATTACACTGAAACATGCAAGAGAAGGGCAGGTAAACACCAAATGAAAGAAATGTTCTTTGTGTCTGGTCCAGTCAAGAGCTGAGGCCAAAGTCAACACAAGGAGCTAGCTTTAGTCATAAAACCCCTCAGTCTGTCTCGGTGGCTTGGGTTTTTTTCCTCCTTTCTTAGTAATGTTCTTATTATGTGCAACAAAGAAAGATTTCATGCAGTTTGATCAAATATTAACTACTTATGATTTGAGGAGAAAACACTAACCACAGAGTTTACATAAATATTCTACTGTTATTTGCCAATGAATGACACATATCCCCTCATCTGAAAGGACATCATGGTTATCCCTTCTCAGTATTATGCAGAAAGTGACAACTACTTGGTTGGTAGGGAGAATAGCTTTATACTTCTATTAAGGGGAGAATCAAAAAATTATGGTAACATGCTAAAATATATATAATGGACAAAATGAACGAAAAAGAAAACACAATAGCTGATCCAAGAGCATTAAAGTCTCTGTCAGAAAAAAAACGGTAGCAGACTGTACACAGTGTACACTGTAAACAGTGAAGCCTTCATAGAAAGGAGATGGAGCTCATCTAAACCTCCTTGGGAAAGAAAA
The DNA here is from genome assembly GCF_018691265.1 of Tyto alba. Classification (NCBI taxonomy): domain Eukaryota; kingdom Metazoa; phylum Chordata; class Aves; order Strigiformes; family Tytonidae; genus Tyto; species Tyto alba. The sequence continues at coordinate 27,949,611 of NW_024881278.1, read as the reverse complement.
ACTAATACATTTCAAATCTTTACTGAAACAATACCCTATTACCTTTACCATTGTCAAACTGCAGTAAGGACATCTCCTCTGGGGAGTTTATCCATTTCTGTACTTGCCAAACATGAAAATGCATAATTGAAACGGCCTCTTTTTTTATATTACCTGATTTGGAATTGCTTGAGTAGTCATTTAAAGCACCAATTCAGGGTCCTTTTCTCTCTGTCCAAATCCAGCTCTGGTGATGCAGACTGCAGAGGCTGCAATGAACACAGAGAATTTGCTCAGCCCAGGACCAGAGCAGCTGCCACCCATCCCCCTCAGCATGTGCTCTCTGACCCCAGGTACGGAGGCAGGACCAGAGCATGTGCAGCATTTGTGTTACCAACATGTAATACTGATGAGCCATATGGAAATTAAAACAACCCACCCGGAGTTCCCGTAATTTGCGCAAGAACGAGTGGGCGAGTAGGTCCACAGGGAGCCAAGGCTATAGGTAGCACAAAACAATTTTGTTGCTCTTTCCTTGGGCTGTACCTTTTGTGAAGCATAAAGCTGCCCAAACCTGAGGTAAAACAGCTTAAAGACTGCCACGTTATGGTGGATAATCAAAGCTATATAAATGCAGTTAATGAATGCTATTTAACTGCTGCATTCATCATGAATGTTTTAGATAACCGTGTTATTGTATGCTTGGGTTTTCACTTACATCCTTGTTTCAGTACTGCAACTCAGTGGAGAATAATTCTTCGCTTATTCTCCAGCTTCTTTGTGGTCTTTCTCATTGATGCATATAGTATAAAAGAGGGAAAAGACAGCAGTGAAACAGCTCAGTCACTGCCACTGTATATAGACCTGAAAGCTAAATCTTTGGTCATTTTTACATCCAGCACTAATCACTGATGGGAACTCTTGTGCTAACTGTTTGGCCCTGGTCTCACTCACTGGAGCCGTGTTACCAGCTCTGTGAGCTATGAGGACTGAAGCGACCTAAACCTTTCTCTCCCAGCCCTTGTACAGATGCCGGCAGTAGCGTTTCTGAAAGTAAGAACAATATGAGTGCAGGATGTGATGCACCATTCCTCGCACAGGATTTGACTCACACTCCCTTACCCAACCAATCCCCTGAGCAAGTACTACTTCTCCTAAGTCAAGTGACTAAAAATCAGCCCCGCTCTTGGACCATGGTGGTCATCAGCTGATGTTGCTCCTCCTCCCTCTGTTCCCACCAGCTTTATGGCGAGTGTTCGCAGTGTTGGGCTGGGAGGATGAGGGGCAGAGCTCACACAGCTCGGCACGGACACGGGCTTTACCATCTATAGAAGGCAGTTGCTCGGATGCCCCAGAGGTTGAGAACTGCATGTGTAAAACATTCCTGGATCTCTGATTTTTATTTAACAATTTAGTCATGCCATTTGACATTTTCTATCACAAGATTTCCCCATCGGTGATCTTCTGGAATCAGGTCAATACACCATATAATCCCACATCTTCAGAACTGTCACCTGGATCACTGAGTCTCCTCCACAAACATGGGTTTTTGAGAAGATGTGTGTGTGCATGAGATGACTATGAAGATGTACAGTCCTGAGAGTCACTGTTGACTAGGGAAAATGGGCCTCAGCTACCCAGATGATTTGAAAAGAGGTGCCTGTTCTTTTTGGTGTGTTTTGCACTAATTTAACAAACAAGAAAATTAAAGACAGACTGGCCACTGCTCCCTCCTGTCAGATTCCTTCAACTTTTTCATAGTGCAAGACTGCTACCTCATCTTCAGTAAATTTAACACTCTTATCATACACACTCCAGTCCTTCAGGTTTTAAAGTCAGTCAGAAACTCTGCCACAGTTTTGGGGACTAAGAAAGAATTTATTGCAATAATGTTCTTTGTGGTTTTTAAAACATACTTGGGTTTAAGTCATTTAAGTGGAGCACATTTTATATATGTTGTTTCTTCCAACTGTGATGGTTCAACTAAGTAATAGTTGTGTACTAAGTAACAGGAGCTACAAATGGAGTCCAGGAAGAAGAGCAGCTGCTGGTGTTGAGCTGCCATCCAGCTGCACTTGTTGGAGGCCTCTGTTGCCTTCAGCCTGGGGAACAGCAACCACAAGCAACCTGAACTAACTTCCTGATCATGAAAAAACCTCACAGAAATATTTTCTATGCTTCTTTCATGCCAAGACAGTGTGAAGACAGTAAGAGAGCATCTTAAATAGTATTTTTAAATTATTTGGGTTTTTTTGGGGAAAAAAATTGACAGAAAATGGCAAATGTTCAAAACTGAAACTTCAGGAGTGTATCTTGGAAACACAGAAGTTTAAATCTATAAGGACCTCAAGATATCACCTACATCTTGTTTGATCCAGATAAGAATAGCTGGACCTAGATGTTCCCTGGTATTTATCTCAGCTGTTTTAAAAACCTCCAACATTGGAGTCTCCAAAATGGGCTATGTAGCTTATTCTTGAGTTTAGAAAGCTATTTCCAATCCTGCAGATGAGTGCTGATCTCTTCACTTTTATGTCCTGCCTGTACTGGACATGGAGAGCAATTGATCACTATCATCTTTGCAACAGCTTTTTTGTATGTTTGAAATCTGTTATCAGACAACCTGATGTCTTTCATCCAGTCTAAATACATTCCTTCAAACTTCCTCCACCTTCCACATAGCTCTTATCCTCCTTCTTGATCATTGCAATTTGTGATCTCTATCGTGAACTCTGGTGCCTTTGTCAAAAGGTTTTTGAAAACCTATGCCACTGAGGATGCACTTTTACAGTCTTCATATTGTACAAATTTGAGACTATGATATGTTGTGATGGTCTGTTCATAGACCAGGAAAACTATTTCCCCTCTAATTGAAGATTTGAGCTTCTTTTATAACAATATAGTTACTTGCATTACTTCAGGTTTAAATTACTCTTATTCTTAACAAGAGAGATAGATACTTGTGCTGATAGGCTCATGTAATATTTCTGTCCAGTGACAAGTTAATTCATTGAATTTCTCTTCAATTCCATTTGCTCAACACAACAAAAGTCAATGGAGATATATCACAGATTAATGTTTCCATCATTTAAGGTTTCTGAGTTGTATATCAGTGGACTGGGTGCTTATGTGATGCTTATTTGTGGTTGTGTTATCAAATTGCTGTCCACAGCAGGAGTAATTTCTTGATTTTGCATACCGCTATCTAACACGCAGTAAAACAGGACTAACAGTACAGGCATGTTGCAAAGATTTGTTAATGATTATAAGTATCTTTTTCATCCTTGCTCTTATACAGCATTTGGGCATCTGTCAGTCGAAAATGTTGTGCAAGTGTTTGGCAACACTGAGTTAACTGTCCTCTCATGCAGAGAGCTATTGGCATTCTCTGTTGTAGACTTTGTTTGTTTAACGTAGTGATAAAAAGGCACATTGTATTGCCACCAAACCTGAGTCACCCTCCCCAAAGAACAATCACCCTTTCTTTCCATTTGGGTGGAGATATATTTCTTGCTAAGGGAGTGGTCATCTCAGTCCAAAATGTCTTGATAATATTTAATAAGCTGAAGTGGGCAATTTTATATTGAGGAGACAGAGAGAAAGAGGCTTACTGCATACATGTCAGTAAACTTTTGTCATTGAGCTACTGAGATCACAGCAGAGGTTTAATGTCTTTTTTTTCCTAGCATAGTTACAGAGGGAGAGGGAAGGAGCGTCAGTATAGATGGTGCTGTGAACTTTGCAAAAACATCTGGCAGGTCCTGGCTGTAATGAAGGAATAGAAACATCTTGTTTTTTTTTCCAGACATGCTGCCTGTGCACTGCCTCACTTTCTAGCAGGGACATTCTTCTGTGGGACCATTGGGTTTGACCTTTTTATGGTTAGGAAGATGTAGCAACATCAGAATACAGCAACTGTCACCCTGATGGTGACTGTCTGCTGTGGGCAACAGCATGTGGTAGCGGAGGGAAATGGTGGGAGGCAGAGGGTGATGAAGCTCCCTGCCACGTGCTCGGGAACAGGATTTGACCCTGAGGAGGATGGGTTTATCCTGACCTAGAGAAGGTCAAGCAGAAGACTTTTCAGGAAGATGCCACTTCCTTTTGCCCCATGATGAAAAGCAGGAGGGAGGAAGGAAGGGGAGGAAGGGCAGGATTCAGAGCCAGGGTGGCAAAACCCACCCCTGGGGCGTTTGCCCCCTTTCTCTCCCATTAGCTACTACAACCCTCCCAGCAGTCTGGTCAGGGACAGGAGGGAGGAGAAGAGCAACTAAAGGAAAGCGCAGGGAACCTGGGGTGGCACATTAGAAATTTTCTGGAATTGGTCAGTTGGGCTGGAACGTGACAGGGCTCTGGAGAGTTACTCATAATACAAAGTTTCGAAATATGTACAGCTCATGCTCAAAAAATGGCTTGTGTCTGAGGGTGGGGAACATTTTCCCCAGCCCCTGCTCGCAGGACAAATAGGAAAACAGGGGGAAGATTACTACAGTAAACTGCTTGTTTAAACAACAACTTATTCTTGCCGCCTGCTTCCTAGAGACTGTCCAGAGCAGGTACCTGACAGCACAACTGGGCTCTGGTGGGGCACTGAAGTGGGGAAGGGGCATGCCTGGAAGCCCGAATCTGGGATCAGTAAGGCCTTTGGGGATTTTAGGTAGGCTTTCTTGTGAATCAGAAGTGATACTGAGTGCCTAGGGTCTTTTTAAGAGACTGTCTGCAATCAGAAAGATTATTTATTTATATTAGCTGCATGGAGACACTAGCTGGTAGTGATAGTTGCCTTTAGTATATTATTTTTCTTAAGTGAAGTTTTGCTCTTGTTTCCCAAATTTATAAAAGTACGAATCTTATACACAGCCACAATTCTGTACTGTCTTTGTCAAAGAAATCATTACTTAGATCAATGGCAATAAATTCTTCTGATGTGTGGTATCAAGTTTCTTTTAAAAAATTATTGGGTCTTATGACTGGTCCAAATTTGTGCCTGTGCTAAACTGAGTACCAGTTTCCAGTGCTTTACCATCATTGACCTGGAGTGATCCTCTCAACCTGACGGGAGGAATGCTTCTTCTAGTCTGTTTGACTTGAAAAAGATCTTTGCTTGCATCAGCCATGTATCAAGTCGCTCTGACCTGCTACAGTTAGATTTCCATAAATATAATCTACAAAAGGAAATACTTGCTCTAGCTAGTGCTGCAGGAAATTACAGGTCAATTCATTTATCACACTCATCAGTATAATATAACACTGGATGCACACACTATTCCTTTGATTATTCAGAGCATTGTTCTAAATCACTTAGTGCTCAGGACGTGTTCCTACAGATGGCAAGAACCAGCAAGTTCAGGCTAAATCGGTGAGTCGTAATTTACTGTCCCTGTCAGTTACGCTGACAACTAGGTGGAAGCCTAAACTGTGGTACAACGGGCTGTAGTGCTCTCATCAGTGTAAAATTAACCTCTGGGTAACGTCCAGATTAGATGTACGCCAGGAGCAAGTGAAGACTAATCTCATCTGAAGTGGAGATGCAAACTTTTTCGGTTTTTTCCCCTCTTTGTCTCTGGCTCTCCCCCTTCCATTTCCTTCTGCCTTCATCTGAAACTGCTGATAAGATATGTGGTACCTGCCTTGCCTTTTCTGTAGCTGCCACTCTGGGGAGATGGGGATAAGAAGCGATCAGGAATTAGAAATACATATGAGGAGCCTGCACATAGTACAGTGGTAATATTGCTCTTTGCTTTGAAGCTCTTTTGATCTTGCAGATTTCAACACATTTCATGCCAGGGTGAAATTGGAGTGCTTTACTCCTTTTTCAGATAGGATAACTGGAGCACAGAGATGTATTAGAACATGTTCTGAGTTACCTGGTGAGACGTGCAGGACTTCTGAGTCAGGACTTGACACTCCAAAGAGCACTTGCTTTTTCTATTAATTCAAATTACATAGGGTGGTTAACTCAGTCCTGAAGATGCGTTCGAAAAAGCAAACCTATTCTTTGCAAGGGTCATGTATGCAGTATGAAGGACTCTGTATGAGCTGGCATTTCTTTTTAAGCTCCATTAGTCTCTCCCAATATATCTGCCTGTTGCATTCTCTTCCTGTAGATTTTCTGAAACATATATTCAAAAATGCCTGATGAGTGTCTCCATGATGGATGTTTAGCAGTTCTTTAATGAGACTCAAGCCGAATCCTTGCTTCTGAAAGTGTTTCAGACCTGAAATTCTATGTAGGAGTAAGAACCTGTCTCAAAGACATCTGTCTCCAGGAGAGAAGAAAGGCATGCCAGACTGATCCAGTGTGAGCTAACATCAACACTCAGATTACTTTTGTGCCAGGTATTTCTATGAATCTGCTCTTCCAGAAGCAGAAGAAGTCTCTAAGTGTCACTTCAAGGTATTGGGAGTTGTTGGAGGAACACCAGGTTCCCTTCAGGGGCTCCTTCCATGATGCTGGTGCTCCCTTCTCCCCAAAGCACTTCCAAGTATTTTAATTTGCTTTGTGTTTTAGGGGCAAAGAAACTGTTCAATAACAGCATAGCCAGACACATCTTTAAATACTTCTTTGTGTTTGCAGAGATCTACACAGTGAACATTTTGGTGGGGAGAAGAAGTTTCTAGTGTTTTTAAAATTTTTCACTGTAGAGCCTTACAGGTTTCCTTACAGTACATGCACTGAGTGAGGTAAAAAACAAAACAAAACAAAACAAGACAAAACAACCAACCAACCAAACCAAACCAAAACAAAACAAAAACCAAAAAACCTCCAAACCAAACAGTAGATTTCACCTATTTTCCAGTGTATTTAAGTTTTTGTTTCTCACACTGAGGCCTCAAAGAGTTGTAGTCCTTGTCACATGCAGCTCCTTATGACAGGAAAATTATGTTCCATAACCAAAAGTCTTCAGCACGTGCTGTTGCACTGCATGTTTAATTAGATCAACTATTTTGCAAATTAGGCCCACTTTTGATAGAAAGGTGTTTAGATTTGGGGGCATATTGAATTCAAAGAGAAAAAATTAATCTGCTGGTCAACTAAATGTGTATTTATTTACTGAATTAAGCATACATTGGAGAAAGCTGGTAAAACAACATTTCTATGCATAAATGCAATTTGGTTTATAAGTCCTCCACACATTCAGAATTTCAGTGTGCTACAAAACTAGGCTGAAAACATGTGACAGTATTGCAGAATTATCAAAAGGAGATAGAGCTGGAATGAGGACAGCTGCTTACTTAAGCAGCTGTGAAGGAATGAGAGGCAGTGTGGGATGGGGATGATAAACAAGTTAGTTGGTTCTTCTTCCTAAAATCCACCAATATTTTATTTTCAACATAAGGCACTAACACTTATATACCTGCTAAGGTAAGCAGAGTAGCTTAGAGTGCTATTTTTCAGGTAGTAAAAACCTGTGCATCAGCTTGTTTTCAGGTTTCCTTGCAATCACAGTGGAGGGAAACTAACTTTTTAATAAAAAGGCTAACTTGTGAACAGATTTTACACCAGGGGTGAATGCCATATTTCAGGGTCACAGTGTGCACATGCAGCGTGCACAGGTCTGAAATGAGAACCCTGGCTGATTCCTCTCCAGGATTTTTTGGGATTGCAGCCTTGCCCCCTGGGAAAGGTGAGCTCAGTGTTTCGGAGGAGAAACGGGTCACCAGGGCATCAGACCTTGGCAGTGCCTGTTTCCACAGGGAAAGTGGCTCCTCTCACCCCTCCACTGACAGCACCCCTGTTTATAGGGTGTCTCCAGAGCCTCTTAGGGGAGACATTTTAGATGTGCAGAGCCTTTCTGGGCCTGCCTTCGGTGCTCAGCCTGTGCGCCCAGCTCCCGCTGTAGTCCCAAGTACTGTTACTCTGGTTTAGGGCTTTTCTCCAGACCTGGGGTGTTGTCAGCAACCTGCACCCACTGGAGAAGGCACAAGACTGCAGTTCTTTGCTAACAAAGCTTTTAATCTCTCTTCTCCTGTATCTTGTGGGGCTGTTCTGTGGAATACATAGGGTTTTATTTTGTTCCCCTAGAGAAGCTCGGGAAAGTTCAGCTAGATTCTATGTTAAAACTGACATAAAATGTGATGTCAGCTCTCATACACTGAAACATGTTAAAAACACAGTGTAAATCATTAAGAAGCAAGTGATTCTGGTTCCAGGATTATACTTCTAGCTGGGAAAAAAAAATGAGAGCCAGTACACTAAGGCCTCAAAATGATACTTCAAACTTGATGCATTTTCAGGGTACTTTTAAAGGGGAGAAGAGAGAACTAAATGCATCTGTTGATTATAATATGAACAAGAGATACAGTATAGTTATTGCTATTGATAAAATAGCAATAATATCAATAGCAATAACACCAAGAGCTTATTGCTACAATGTAGTTTTCCTTGTTGAATTTCTTGGGAGTGAAAAAAGAGTCTATGTGATGAGCTTTAATCTGGAAAAATACCTGACTACTCCTGTGCATACTGGAGATGAACAGAGAAAGGCAAATATGCTAGTTACGAAGATAAAGCACACCAGCTTGTTTAGAATAGCAAAATAAGGACAAATCAGTGGAGTGAGGATACAATTACTGTAAATAAACACACTGGGACATAACACTAGGAAAGGAAGAAAATACTTAAGCTAGAGGACAATGTTAGCTTACTAAAAATAGGTAAGAACTGGTCAAGAATAAATCTGTGCTGGGAATCAGGTTTCCAAACCCCAGAGGAATAAGAATTTGGAACAGCCTTCTTCTAGGGCCAAAATCCCTCACTAGTTTTAAAAGGAAGCCGTATGTATTTGTGAAAATTATACCTGTGATGCCCACAGAATATGTCTGATCATACAGAAGATACTCTCTGCTCTGACATTTTCATTTTCAGCCCTTCCTTCTGGATGAAGTATGAAAAAATGTCAGAAGGTATGCAGGTCAGATATACACCTTGGGATGTCTTCACCATACAATTACAGGGCTGTATGTGTGCACTTCTTGCACATTTGTCAGTAGGAGTTGAAACATGGACTTACTCAAGCTGAAAGTTGTCATCAAGCAAACTAGGCAAAACCAAATTTTCAGCAAGTGAAAAAAGTTACTTGTTTCTCCCCACACTGTGTTTATTTACTTTTTTCTCTCTACTCTCTATTTTGGCCCCGAAGGAAAGAAAGAAGCCAGGAATGTACTGCCTAGGTAGGAAGGATAAAGGGGAGAAACTTTATTGCTTTGGAAATGACCTTGCTAAATTCCTCCAAGACAGTATTGGTTTACATCTATCAATTGCAAAGGTTAAATTATTAACACATGTTTACAGGAGCTAAGCAATCCTCTCTGGTATGCCTAGGCAGCGACAAGAGAGAGGAAATTAAATACCTGACAATGGGAGTTGGTGAATCTGAAGGGCAGAAGAATCAATGGGGAATCAGGCCTGCCAAACCTTTGCTACATCAGACTATTGAGGTAAACTGCCTCTTGTGTTTTAATGCTGCCATCACAATTCCTCAGGCATCAGCTCTGGTGAGATCATTAGCCTGAACAAGGTATCCCTCTCAGCAGAATTAAATCACAGTCTCCAAACATTCAGACATCATGACTCAGGCCTTTGAGAGGCACAAGATTTATCTTTAAAAGGCCTTAGATTTGTTAAGTATGTGTGTGTGTGTGTCTAATCTGATAAAACTTTAAATGCTGTTTTACATAAAATACCAGGACAGATTAGGATATGCCTAATCCTTAGTGTGAAATTCTGACAATGCTGCAGGCAGTGGGATATCTGCTAGTGACTTCAACAGACCAGATGCCTCTTTCTCTTTCACCTCAGGAACTCCTGCTACTGATGAATAAAAACCTTGTTTGTGAATTACGGAGGAAAAACAGTTCTCTTTGTTTGTAATTGAAGAAATTGGTGTGCAAAGGGTCAATTTTAAAGAAATTGTTACCTTATACAAATCCAGGGGGAAAAAAATTTCTCGTTTCTCAGCTGTTATTAAAATTAAATTACCTAAGACGTTATTTCTCATATCCTATAGAAGCAGGGTACGTTTGGAGTTACAGACAAGCAACAAGCAATCCAGGAGAAGTTTCTTTGATAAATGATATTGTGGCTCATTTTTTCTATCTATTGGACTACCTCACTATGTAATTCATTGGCCAGTGGGCTGCCTGTCCCACAAAAGCTCTGGTAATTAATGCAAGCTCAACAAAAGCCTTAGATCTTTTCCGTGGTGAAGCTTGATGCTAATGGGAACATTCACATCCCAACACAGAGATTCACTACTGCTTTTTCAATGGTCCATAGAAAACAGTAGCAAAGAAGCATCCCAATGCAACAGGATCTTAAGAGAATGATCTCTAGGTTCAAAAGGGTGGGACACCAGAAACTGGAGATAAAGATCAAGGTGGTGTAAATAGCTGAGCACCTACATCCATCCAGTCATAGTATGGGATGTGTCTGAAGGTCTGCATAGGTTAGAGGAAGACATGGCCTTTGGGGTGACTGAATGGAGTATCTCAGATGCTCATACTTGTCTTTTTAGTTCAGAGAAGCAATCACTTCTACAGGGCACCGGGCTGTAATAGTTTGTTTTTGGTAGTAAATCAGCTCCACAAACTCCTTATGATCTGGAAATGGAAAACCAATGACAGAAAAGAAATAGCTTTTGAAGCTTATGCCAAGGTCTGGAAAGCTTTTTAAGATATAGGGTCGTCCTGTGAGCCACCAGAGCATTAGAGCACCCAAGGGCAAAGCCACATGAGAATGATGTCTGGGATGCAAACTTAAACATTCTGGCTCTACCAAAATATGTTTCAAAGACCCATATTTGTTATTGTAAAGACTGATGCAGTTTCAAACGAGGATGGAAAATGCAGAATATTTGCACTAGGTGCTGGAAGGATCTGGTGAGGTTCTGGTCACATCTCAGACAAATTTGGGTGGCAAGATGACAGGAAGGGTTTGAGAATCCAGTGTTACTTCAAAGACAGGTGTTGATAGATCAGATAGTTTTAAGGTAAAGGTACTGCAGTTAAGTCACTGTGGACATAAGTGGGACAAAGACATCCTCCCAGGCTGAGCAGAGAAAAAAACGAGTGGATTTAGTGATCGGGCAGGATCCAGTGACAACTCTGAGCCTCTCTCTCTGGCTCGGGGCGATATACCACCACAGTGGAAGCTTCTGCTGTCAAAGGCCAAAGTGGAAATCTCTTCATGAAGATCTTGCTACCTCTGAGGTGCTGAGAGATGCTCAGTCATTTTTGAGCTTTTGAGGTCAACTTGTGGTTGCAAAAAGCAGAAGCAGAGGAAAAAGGTGGAGAAGTCTATCCTAAGTGTGGAGGCTGAAGGCTGATCAAAATGGATTACAGAAAAGCACATTAGGAGGTGAGGAATATAGAGAAACTGAGGAATATAGAGTTTGCACTGCCCTTCCTGTCATCAGGGCTAAGGGGGATATAGCACCAATGGCACTGCCTCTGGGTTTTGGCAAGGCAGAATGTCTGATCTTGGCACATGGTTTGCAAACATATCCACAGTAATGCGTGCATTGACAATGTTTCAAAGAATAATCCAGGTTTTATAATTGCTGTTTTAAACCATGATTAAAATAAGTTATTTTTATAATTTCGTTTTAAACATATACAACTAAAGAGTATAAATGGCTTCACAAGTTTTGAATTACAGCTGCCATTTGAACATTTCTTATCCAAGAAAACAATTGCTGTTCTCTGTTTAAGCTATTTGTGCCATTGCTGGAGGTGTCCCTTGAAAGTTGTAATTACTGATGTACAAATTCAGGGAAGAGAAGAATTATTTTCTGAAGATTGTTACTCATACATAGTTTAATATTTATTTCTGATACTCTGAATTTTAAAAATAAAAAGGAATGATAGCAACTAACAGTAGCTTATTAATAAGCATTAGCTACCTAACTATTGCAAGCTATTTTATATTAACAAGCTCTTCTGTGAGTCTTTTCATAGTGTACTTTATCATGAACTGGGATCTATTGGATTTTACAGCTGGGGCTGATATGAAAGATCCCTCCAAAACTTGCAAGACAGGAATAGGTCAGCCTAAATACTGAAACCGTGGTCTAAATTTTCAGAAGTGTTGATGTGCTGACTCCATTTATCCAGTAATCTGTTGCCAAGCTAAAGTGGCCACATATCTTCAAGTGAATAAAATGCTTTTTCTGCTTTGTCCCAAATGTCTACATACTGTTGAGCAGCCACTGCATCCCACTCCAAAGCTGGCTTTCTGGCAAGTTTCAGTGCAATGTTTCAAGCCTACGCTATGTTCAAGCAATGTGTGATTCAGGATTAAAAGTGCCATCTAAGATTACCAGCCTGCTCTCATACCCACGATAGCCATTCAAGTCATTTTCTTTGACTACTCTTACTCCCATTTCCTGAGCTTGCAAACCAGCCAGAGTGCATTATACTTAGAAAAGAAGGAAATAAATGCTATGAACAGCAACTGGCAGAGCCAATTCTCATTTTCTAGGCTGGCTTGTTCATAAATAACCTGAAATCAGACACCACTTGAAAAAGCGGCAGATTTTTCCTTTGCAAACATCTGGACAGAGTGAAGGGAAAGGGTTGCCATGCCCTATCTCACCAGGACGTTACTGCTAGAGGAGCTGTAGAAAGCTGCTCACTGAACTTTCATGCAGGTTTTCTCCTCACAGCACAAACACGGCCCCCCCACTGACAGCATGTAGTCTCTGTGTACCCTCTCCTCCTGTCCGGTGGTTTTGAATAGCTGAAGTGATGGAGCTGTTGCCCAGTGTGCTCCTGTGTTTCTACAGGATGCCAGTAGAGGGCAAAGACGACTTTAGCCTTGATGTGAGAAATCACACAGGTTGCCCTTGCAGAGCAAAAAAAAAAAATTGCAAACGTGAATGGGAGTTTGGGAAAAAGAGGTGTCCCGGGATGTCTTTCTTAGCTCTTTCTCCTGTCTCGCGAGCACAAGTTTCCACGCGACACAGCAAAGTGCCGTGAATCACGGTGGCGAGCCCCAGGCTGCCGTGAGAGCGCTGCAGGAGCCCAGGGGCTGTTGGGGAGCCCGAATGTCCTCAGCGGGACAGAGGTGTCCCTGCCTGGCCCAGGTACTGGCGGTCCTTGCCGTGCCGAGCCCAGGGACGGGCCTGGCTGCTCCGTCTCTTGTGAGCAGCGGCCACTCTGTTGCACTGGTCCATCCCTCACTTCTTCATCAGCTTTCCCTCTGGCTTTTCTGAATGTCCTGCTTAACACAGGCTACAAGGAAAGGTCTTCCATCGGTATCATGTGGGACCTCGTGGCAGCTATTTCCTGTTTCTTTACCAGGAAAGCTTAAATACAAGAGTAAATACATTTTTTTGGCTCTAGTCTGGGGAAATGTAATTAGATGTAGTATAAACAATCTTTAAAGGCCTTGTAATAAAAATAACTCAAGAAATTAAGACTCAGAAATGCAGATCTTATTTAGATCCTTTCTCTGGAAGTAATAAAACATGAGTTATGTCAGTATTTCAGTTGGTCTCTTAACATACCTTAGCAAAGCAATTTTTTCTCTTTTCACTGCAATTTCGAATTGTATGTCCAGCCAATTTATCAGACATTATAATATGCTTCTCTTCTATACAAGCAAATCCTAGAAGATTGTTTATTCCTCTGCACCACAAACAGAAATAGCTTAACATTTTGTAAAATTGTAGGAGTCTGTCTCAGGAGCTGATGTAAAACCTTTCACCAAAAAAAATAAAAAATCAGGGATAAAATTGGAAATGAATTGTAAATAAGCTTCTTGTTCTTTTTCCTGAGAGCGCTGTTTTTATAAAACTTCCCAACAGTCAGAGGTTTTGCCAGTTCTCTCACCCACGAAGAGAATGACGTTCCTCTGAGATACCAGTTGCTACTTTCTAGCTGTGGCTGTGCAAAGCATCTGTGCTACTCTGGAAAGCAAAACCTTCCACAGAATTTCTTACCTCTTTTTCCAACCCATTTGGGGTAATGGGGTACATGGACAGGGACCTGCTACACAGCAGTGAAAGGCCACTAAATTCAGAATCCAGAGGACAATAATCAAGAGATGTCTTTCATAACATTACATGCATGACAACTGGTGTACAGTACAACCTAGTCACAAAAACCCATGTGTGGTTGAAAAGCAATGGAAGGTGGATAAGGAGTGGGAGGAAAAGCTAGGCAAGGAGGACACGCTGTTCAAGGAGCAGCTGCTTGAAAAGAAAAAAAAAAAAAAATCCATGTTTCTTTTCAAGAAGAAAAACAGATGGAGTGCACTGGCCTAGGCATAGCAAGCCTTACCTTAACCCTATTATAACCAAACACTCAGCACTGGATGGGAGCCAGAGAATGAACTAGAAGATCCCATACAACATCATTTTCCAATGGCCTCGACAACTAAGAAAGCTCAGGAAATAGAAATGATATGAGGTCTTGTCTTTTTATTATTTGCATGATTCCATTCTTTTTTACACTAGTACATTTGAGCCAGCTAATCTTGATAAGTGGAAGAGTATATTTTATTTTTAAGATGTGTATGAAATATTGCATCTGATTTCCAGCAAGCACTCAATATGCTGAGTAACCCTAATTACACCATATAGGACTAATGTTAGGGAGCAATAAAAATATATCAGACCTCTTGGAAATGGACACAAGCCACAGAAATGTAAAGCTGAAAGGGAGCTCAAAAGATTACTGAATCCACCCTTCTGTACTGGGCACCATAAATGCAGAAAGACCATCCTTGGTAGCTGTTTGCCTAAACTGTTCTCAAATCCCCCAATAGTTTGAAGTCTGTGTCCATCTAGAAGAGTTTATTGCTCTTACAGTTGGAAAGCATTTTGTAGCATCAGGCTCTGTCTTGTTTATTGCAATGTGGACAGATTTCTTTTTTTATGTTCTACAAGGTCTACAAGAAACAGTTTAGCCCACACTTAGCACTCTTCATCTGTCTTTTAACCATCAGAAAATTTATGTGTACTAGCTGTTTTGTTTTCTTTTCTAGTCTGAATAAACTATTTTTTTCAGCCTTTTTAAAATAGTTTTCTCAAATATCATGCTTTCTTAAAACACTGTCTTGTTGCTGTGATATAGACTATGCTCAGTTTATCTACAGCTTTTTTAAAATCTGATGATCTGAGCCCATACTAGCCCCACTGTCCTACAGGGTGGAATCTCATCTCTCACACATGCTACTTTTGCTCATACATCCCAGGATAAAACCCATCCTTTTGGAAGCCATCACTCTTTTGGTGAGGGAACTTTTATACCTCCCAGATCCTTTTATGCAGTAGTAACTCTGACGCTATTCCAGACCTTTTATTTTATTTTAATTACCTTTAAAGTGTTTGGGTTGTTTCTTGAGGTGGGAGGATGGGATTTTAAGAATTTCCTGATATGGGCTCTGCATTGATGCATGCGAGTTTTTTTCTCATGAATTTTGTTTTTAGTTTCTTTCTATTTTGCTGCTCAAAGGCCTCTGCACCCAGGGCAACCAAAAATTAAAATTTAGATGAGAACAGGAACTAAATACTTCTACTTGCTAATGTGAACACAAAATGATAATGCAATTAAACTTCAGAGAGTTGCATATTACACATAAGAAAAATTAAGCTACCCAAAAAATAATCTGCCAAGGGAGGGGTGGAAGCACCACCTGTAGATCTCGCTAAAGCTCTGGCTACTCACTGTCAGCACACAGTTGTACAGATTTGCTTACTGTAAAGAATCGTAAGTTAGGGAGGAAAGAGGTCTGCTCAAACTCTTTGGCTTTCTAAGGCTATAAATAGCATTGAACAGCTAAGGAAAACTAAGCTTGTGTTAGGGATTCTGTGAAGGAGACTTCCCAAGGTTCTGGCCTGATCCTGAGGGAAACAGTACCACTGCCTCCCCTGTGAGAAGATGGGTGAATGAAGAAGCAGCACCAAGACATGAGGAGACACTTCATAGTTTGGAGCAACAGGGAACAAGATTATCTCCTCAGTAATTGTCAGCTGCCCTCCTGAAGAGTCTTCTCCACAAGAGAAGGTCGTACAATTCTCATGAAGCATATGCACATCAGTTTTTGTTTAAATTTCATGTAATTGAGACCTTCAGCCTGAAGATCCTTTCAGCCCTTGAAAGTATACAGATCACTGTGCTGACTCAACGGAAGAGAGGAAACACCTCTCTCTACTCTTTGTTTCTTGTGAGTAGATGCTAATTTTTGCTTCCCCGGATTCCTTTCCCAGCAGGTAGCATACGGCAGCACATGCTCTGCCCTCCTCTCTTGTGGACTTCTGTTAAGGGAACATGCCACATCCCAGAGTCCCAGCGCCTGGGGATACTTGAAGAGAGGGCCTTCAGCTCCAACAAGAGAAAGCGTACTGAAACTGTTGCATTCACCCAAACTCATGCTCTTACCCTTCCCACTTCAAATATCAGCCAGGCCCAAACATAAGCCAAAGCAAAGATCTGTTTAGCAAGACATGGGTACGTAGAAGAATTTTATTCATCCATATTTAACAAGGCTTCTTATTCTCCCTTGCATAGAGTACTTATTTTGTGCAGATGCTCTGGAGTGAGGGTCACTCCCTTGTCCTCCTTCCCAAAGCTCTAGATGATGATTGTCCCCATCTAGCTTTGTTTCTCATTCCCAGAATTACATTTCTGTGTACAAATACAACTACTTTGATGGTGCTAGCTATCCCTAGTACTTGAAGAAGACTCTTCTACCTCAGTTTGTGACTAGCCAGCCAATAGGGTATGCAAACTATGTGCATGCCATCAATAACTGCCTGGAGCCAGTGGTACTTGTTATTCACGGTCTATTCTTCTGTGTCTGTAATCAGATGATTGTCCCTGCCTAAAATGTTCCCTTTACACTCTCTGGCACCATAATACATTAGAATTCAACCATGGCACATGGTACCAGCTATATCTATGCAATGAGCTCATGCTCTCATGCATTAATAGCTTTCCATAGACTTGACAACACAGATGGCAAATCTCTTGCTGGGGGCTCCTGTGTGGATGTGGTGCGAGACCCCACTCATGCTCCTGCCCTCTCAGTGGTGTTCTGGGGCCACTTACATTCAAGTGTTATGAAATACACAAACGGTTCCTAACATAAATCTAGGATATTTCTAAAGTCACAGTTTTAGCATTTATTAGGAATAACTGTAACTGGAAAAGTAGCACATATGGATTTCTCTAGCGCTTAAAAAAAACCCACTGTGGGAGTTTTCTGTACCCTAAAGACTCTACACGTAGGCTGTTTAGGTTATATTGGTTGCCATCTGGCTCTCAGTCCCACTCTTTGTTTTCAGTCTCCAGGCCATTATGTCTTTAGTAAACAATCAAACATATTTTGTTCTATTCAATTTCTTTTCTTCTGTTGAATTGTTGATTAGGAGCCAAAGGTTTATTTAAACAGGTGATAACTTTGCTGCTTACTTGGTGCAACTGGAACATAGTTTTAGGTCACATCTACATGACAAATGTAGTCATGTCAAGCAGTCTGAACACACAGCACCAAGCTAAAGTGTTCCTAAGCCTTTGGAAGCCTTCTGGAGAGTTTCAGACTAAAAAAAGCTAAGTGTTCTCCTCCCAATTCAGGGGCTGGAGTGGTAAGGACAACTGTGGACAAAAGTAGGATAGAGGAGTATGGGAAAAGGGAACTGGAGCAGGCAGAAGGGGAGGAGGAATATGGAACTGGAAAGGGTACAACTACAATTCACAATAGGCAGAGCCTCTTTCAAAACTGTTTTGAACCCCAGACTCACTAACAAGTCTCTGAGAGTATGTAGATAGTCTTACCTAGTTTACTTCGTGGCCCCAGAATGAAGATCTACTCTTGCCCTTACCAAACCACTTCCCTGCAAACCTAAATCCACAGCATGTCTGAAAACATGTAAAAGCTTGAGCTTTTCACTGAAGGAAGTCATGACCACTCAGCTGGATGCCTGGATTGTTCAACCTCTCTCTCCTTTAGCTGAAGCAGTTCAGGCTGGCACTCTTTGAGTGGGAGAAGCCAAATCTATCTTTTGGCTGTCAGCCTGAAATGCCAAGCAGCCGGTGTGTCCAGCCTGCAGGCAGCTGTGACGTTCCTAGGGGGCCACAGGAACTGTAACAGGACCAATGCAACACAGCAGAAGAAAGGGAAAATTAAGATATATAAGCAAGGAGAAAAGTGGTGGGAGCCATAAGAGACAGACAAAAGTGGTATCCTTCCATGAAAAATGAGTGGGGTCATTACTGTGTGGGTCTGAGTAGAATAGTGTTTGAAACTAGTCACTGCTGTCCTCATTCTGAATCTTGTTGTTGTTGTTTTAAAGAATGGTCATTTTACAGTAAATAAACTGTGATAACCCCAAAGCCTTTTCCTCCCTCTCTGTGCCAGAGGAAGTTAAGTTTATCCCAATCATTTCCAAAACCACATAGCATTTGAAGGCACAGTAATATACGGGGTCAGAAACTTTTAAATAAAAGCCAGCTAGAGCTTCAATCAATTTCCACCTTATTTTTTAGTTTCATTGCATTTTCTGAAAGAAAAAGTCTGTCTCATGCCTACACATTTTAACAGGTTGCCAGTTCTTTCCTGCAGATTTTGCAGCTTTCAGCTATAATGCCTCTATAAAATTATAAATTTCAGCTACTGATAAACATCATAGAATTAAACTCCCTCAGAGAAGTCAGTAGCACTTAGCCAGACAACATCTTCAGCAAATTGCTTGAAATTATTTGCCAGAAATCATATTTTCTAGTGTTTTAGAGATAATCTCCCCACAAATAACAGATTCCTCACCTACTATAGTTTTGGGTATCTGATTTCTTCCTGTACTTGATACAAATTGTGTCTCTTGTGTTAAAAAAATTGTTCTTAGTTCAACACTACATCCCTTTAACTTTGCTTGGGTGACATACTGGGGTTATCAGAGCAAGGGGTAAATGTCAGCCTCTCTCCTCAATTTAAGCAGCTTTAAAGAATGGAGAGCTTGTACCACAGAACTACAGAGAACCTGGAGGTTAAAGTTTAAAAGTAGGTATTCACTTCATCTGGTCCCTGTTATACATCTTAAAGTCTAGTCTGATATTTTAGACTAATTTAAATAAAGAGCTTCACTTTCTGAAGAAATGCAGCGCAGACAAAAATCTTAAAGTCTGGGCCTTCTTCCTTATAAGAAAGCAAGCCCCCCTTGCAAGCCTTTCTCACTTTTGAGTTAAGCCACCAATTTCCTATCATTTATTAAAAACTGACAGCCACAAAACCAGGCAAAGAGGACAGCATCCCCCTCAGATGTCCAAGGCATATTGCTTACTCCTGCTCTTGTATTCATTTCTCATTCTAATCAGCAATTAAAAAGCAGACCAATTAGCTTCCTATTTTTCCTTCCTTTCCAGCCGTGCCAGAGATGGAGTTGGCAAAAGTCCCAGCCTGAGAGGAATAGAAAATATCAACAGCGGTTGCCTGTGTCTTGAGTCTTGATTTGTTCCTTTACTTTTCGCTAACTGCCAATATTCAAAAGATAAGCAGCAAATATGAAAGTTGCCAGAGAAGGACAGCACAGTTTTATGAATAAACACTTTTCCTCTAGCTTCAGAAGCTTGTGACTTCTACTTCAACATGAACATGGATTTATTTCACATTCACAGGGACAAATTTTGCAGTTCTTCCCAGCAAGCAGGAGTATGTAGGAATGAGTGCTCCTCTGCACCCAGTTTATTTTAACCAGTATAGGTAGGGCCCAACCCACAAATAAGCACACAAGGATTTTTGTCGCTGATCTTAGCAGCATTAGGAATTATGATACTTCCTTATACACCCAGAAACTTAACCAGATAAACAAAAATGTCATCTACAACTGCTCAAAGCCATAAGTCCACAGAACAGTGCAAAGCTGTTGACAGGCCTTATACAGGATTTTTGCTCTCGGTGGGGAACTATGGTCATTCATAGAGTCCATTCATTCTCCTTACAATTAGAAGGCAGAGCATGGTGTCACACACTTCTTCTATATTTAAATAAGATTACAAGTGTGCAAGTACTTTTTTTTTTGTCTCTGAATAAATAATGAATAGATCTAATTTGAAAACACAAGCACTTTTGTTTGGCATATTTAAGAAAATATCCAAGAGAATTTTATTAAAGGTTACCGTTGCAAATTTCAGAGAACGTCTATGTGAAAGATGTTAACTTTTACTGTAGGTATTTTGTGTTTTAACCTCATCTTAATTTCAGAACTCATATTTTCAGGTTTTTTTTCTTCTGCTTTCTCTGTCATTCACAGCCCCACCCTAGTAAGGAGAAAAGGGGGGAAGGGTGTCTTTTCCACAACTTCCTTGATATAGAAAACAACATAACCATCAAAATATGAAGAGTAAATTGTCACCATCACTCTTCTATTCCTTCCTGTGAGCAGCAAGGAGCAACAATAGGGAGGCAACTTCTGGCACCCCATAAAAAAATATTCTAAAAATAGAAAACTAAAACTCTTGTTCACAGTTGTTTCAGTTCCACTTGTAAAATCCAAAGTGATTATTAAAATATTTCCATTAGAGTATTTCTCCTATTTTCTTTTTTTTTTTTTTTTTTTTTTTCAACCAGAAGCAGTTCTGCCTATGGGCTGTACTTGGAAACTTGATTGTCAGAAGGAAGCTTTTCTAACTAGAGCATGTTACCTGGCTTTCAAGGAGCCTCCATATGGGACAATGCCTCCAGCATCCCAGTCCACCTCAAGTCTCCCTTTCCAGATAAGCACTTCTAACGTGAAATAGCAAATTTCCTTGGTCAGAGAATTGAATCTTTGTGGGTGGTTTGTTTTGGACCTCTGTGCTATCAGTCGCAGTACCACTCCCTGTGCTAGGGTGGCTGTGTAGTCCAAGATAACCACTGCATAAATTTGTTTTCATACCAAGACACAAAACACCTGCTCGGACACCCATCTGTGTTTCCATAGAACATCACACCCCCAAAAAAACCCACCCTTTACAAGTCTAGTTTTCTTGAGAGCTGGGGTGGAAATCAAGGCAGCAAAGGTCAGTGGTGCGCCCTTTTTCCTCGACTCCCTCAGACTTTGCCTGCATGCCATGAATCAGCAGGAGTTGCATTAGCTGCGTTGCAGAAGAAGGTATCTGCCAACACGACAGTGAAAAGCAATCCTTTAGCAAGCCCTTCAAGTATCCCAGGCTGTGCAAGACCTGCAGGGGATGGCCACATTTGAGTGGAGAGCAAAGGGCCTGCCAGTGAAAGGCAATGCCACAGGTTCCATGGTAGCCTTGCCACAGGCCACGCATCTTGCTTTTCTCCCACCCACCCATCGCTCCCCACTTCTTTTCCTCAGGCATGGAGTCGAAATAGCCACAGCCCACAATCACGCTGTGAAGCCAGGCACGCAGAAGAGGCCCAGTCTGCGTGCGAGGCAGGGGAGTTCTCAGAGGGCTTTCTGGACCAAAAAAACCCAGAATCTAATGGATGCTGTGCTCAGCCCAACCTTTCATTCCTAGATATTACACTGCTAGTTATCTTACCACAGGGAGGTTGATCCTAAACAAAGATTTAAAAAAGAACCAAAACCCAAAACTAAACCACCCAACCCTTGTTGAAAGGCACAAGGTACAAGCCATGAATTTAAAAAGAAAACTCTTCCTGCTCAAACTATAGCGCAGACCTCCTCCACCTCCCTGTAGGTCAAAAGAGTCAAAAGAGATATTTCATGGGTTCTTCAGGACACAAGTCTGGCTATAGGAAATTGCCCTGAAAGGAGTGAAGTAGCATTTTACTGTGTAAAACGGTCCTGAACAGCAATTCTCTACCTGCTTTGTCACTGTCTTCATCTAGAATTAAAGGCCTGAGCTCTCCATTTCTTTGAACTTCAGGCTGCTGGTATCATGTTGCAACATGCATTGTAAAGACCTATGATAAGGGTTCGGTGAAAAGATTTCAGCTTTTTTTTAAGTGTCAGCTGGTCTGCGATTTTTATCTATTAAGCTATTGTGTTCAGAGGAACCCACAGCCAGGCATGGACCATAAGAACAGGCACTTAACAGATACAGGTTTATCCTGTTTTCCTACTTCTTTCTACCCTGCCCCCTATAAATTACTAACATACTACTAAAATACAGAGGGCAGAAGGTGAACAATAGTCAGTGGGCTCTGACCTGCTGGGAGAATAGAAATGTTATCAGGTGCTTACCAGACTCAGTGTTGTGTCCTGCCCTCAGCTCCATGAAAGGACCCCACCTCCCTCTTTGGTTGTTTTTGGCATCAGTCACCAGGTCAGGCACCTCTTCCTCCTCCACTACTCCTCTGTTGGGGGCTGGAGGAAAATGTAGAGATAGGCTACCCTTACTAAAACCATGATCACATCCACACTTCCCTCCTGTGCCTATGCATCTCCCCACTTTCCTAGGTCACGCCTGGGAAATTTCACTCAGTTGCCTGAAAGCTAAGGTTCAGCCTCTTCCCCCTCAGGCTGAGGTTGTCCCAGTTTCTGCAGATGGTTCCATCTCTATCATGGGTATCACCAAGTCACATTTTGCTACCCCATTAAGTAAACTGCTGGAGTTGAAGGACTACAAATACTTCTAGCCTCCAAATTGTGAGCACTGCTGCTAGAAATCTTGTGAAAATACATAAACAGCTACTCAGTTTAATAGCTATGGCATAAGATTCAGATGGCAGTCATAAATGTCCATTTTATTTTCTTGTAGTACTGATCAATTCGAACACATCCTGTCTCAGTGCATCTTCTTTAAAAACAGCCCCCTGAAGAAAACAGACCCTAGAATAAACTTTTGTTTATTCAACAGCTGTCCAAAATCCCAATTGAATAATACTTTGCTACGCTGTATCTAATTGAAGATCAGATGCCACTGAACTGAAGTCATCAATATCCCATACAAGTACAGGCATTTGCTTGCATAAACCAACTTGATTCATCAGCTCCTTACCTTCGAGCTCTTTGGACCAGGACCAGTCTCATCTGTGAGGTGCATTACAAGTGTAGGGAGTTGTAAAAAGAAACCTCATTTCTTGGTTGCTATTCTCCTCATGACAGAGAGGATAAATTGTAAAATTTTTATTGCAAAATATTAAAATAAATTACATTTTACAAAGACTTAGCAAATATTTACATACAGTGTGATTCCAGTGACAATCAGCAACAAAGAACAGACAGACAGGCAAATTATGGAGTGATAAGAGTCAGAACTGTACAAACTTCAAAAGCCATATGAAAGACAAGCTAATTTTTAAAAAAGTAAATCCATCACAAATGGAATGAATCCCACGAGGCACAAAAATTACAAGTCTAAAAGAGAGTTATTGTTTTTTTTTGTTTAGGTCAACAGACTTGTATATTGCTTTTTGCTCTCCTCATCAGTGATGCTTGTCTGTCTCTACACATACTCTCCCAGATCAACTGGAAAAAAAAAAAAAATCTCAACATATACAACTGTGTTACCATGGATCTGTTATCAGTCTATGGTTTTATTTCTGCATGTTTTGTGACATCCATTGCCAGCAACAGATTCACAAATCATTAGTTCAGAAAAATTTAACACACTACTTTCTGTATTTCCTCAGTGATTTCGTACCAGTGTATCAGATGGGTTAGACTGGCTGCTGTGAGATATGTATTTGAAAATTATGTCCTTCTGGTAAAAATGAGCTTCAATAGCACAAGACATAACCAACCAGGAAGCATCACAATGATGTCGCAAGGATTGGGTCACATAGTCTATAGCACTTAAAAAGGCTTTTGTAGGAGCATACTTTTGTCACATTTCAGAATTTTTTAGGTTTTTTTTTTTTTTTTTAGTTTTTTAAAGTACTGACTCATCTTGGCAAAATTAGGAAGTTCATATTGTAAAAGTGGACCTATGCTTCACATGACGTGACTGTAAATACAATCTACTTGTAGGAAATAGATAGAAAGAAGAGTTTCCACTTCTTTTCCATCTCTTCCTTATACGTGATTAAGCTTTTTATTTTTCCTTCTTCTTTTAAAAAAATCCTGTTTCCTCTCTTTCCAGGAAGAGATCTGTCTCACCTATAAAGCCAATTCTACAGCATTAAGAGAACTGTTAACATTATTGGTTAACCAAATGAAATCTTAAATGACATCCAAAGAAAATGTTTCCAGATTGACCAGATAGTTGAAATAACTACACTACCTTACCCAAAAAGCACTGGGGAATTCACTCAGAGGCACTTTTGGGGATGAATAGCTCAAAATCCAGTCTGGATACCCCTCTAACTCACTACGTGTAAATCTGAAGGCAGAACGACATTAATTTAGATCCCCCACATCTTGAGAAAAGCAGCTGCCTGGAAGAGAGGCAGGCAAAAAGCTGTCTTGCTTAGCACTTCGGCAGTTCCAAGATGGCACCATAACTTTCAAAGCCCTGGGAAATGGTTCAACTTTTTGGAGAGAGCCAGTATGAAAGCTATGCGCCAACTAAACCCCTCCAAAACACTGAAAACAAGTAGGGCTTAACGAGACCAATTGTGTCGGCCCCTGTGTAAAGAGGAATTTTTTCCCAGTGTTAGGATTATATTAAGGCACATGGTGGGATGTCTTGAGAACAGTTTTGTGAGGTGTGATCATGTTTCCCGAAAAAGCGGGAATATTGTACTTTGTTTTAATAAATTTAAACTATTACTTTAAATCCCATGATACTTATTAGGCAGACTTCTATTCTATGCTGACTACACTGGGAAAGGCCAGAGAGCCACTTCTAACTTGATAATACAAAACAGATCCC
This sequence comes from Tyto alba, assembly GCF_018691265.1. Classification (NCBI taxonomy): domain Eukaryota; kingdom Metazoa; phylum Chordata; class Aves; order Strigiformes; family Tytonidae; genus Tyto; species Tyto alba. The sequence goes on along the minus strand of NW_024881278.1, from coordinate 27,924,903 downwards.
ATCCATTCTCAGCTCTGGCATACAAGTACGCTTCGCCACAGAGAACGGAGAGTCTGGGTTCCAGTGTGCAACATCCCCTCCCAATCAAAGCAGCCCAGCCAAGTGTCTGGGTTTTATTATTTCTGTATTAAAAAGAAATTTTTTTCTTTTTTAAAATGAAGATTGGACTATGCTTTTCCATTTCATGCACTTTTAACAAGACTTTTCTCTCCTCACTGTCCTGTAGCTTTCTAACTGTCGCTAAAACCTTGATCTTTGCATCAATAATGGAAGACAAGTTGGAGGACAACAAAAGCTATATGGAGTGATTTCTCATTTTCTTTTAAGTTAATGTACACTTTTTTAAACAAACAAACAAAAAATTTAAACAAACAAAAAGGCTAGACTTGTTACACAAGCATCCTGTATATCATGCATGTAGTCCTACCTACCATTTCTTACAGTTACAAGGTATAGCTGTCAACCACAACCCTTCAGATATATAGAAATTCTTGAAGGGCTTGGAGTCATTTTAAAATAATGGGGGTGGGGGTGTCTATTAGAAGTAAATCAGAATCTTCTTGATAAGGCCTCTCCCTCTTTCCTGTCAGATACAAGTCGAATTCATTCTACCACCCCTGCTCCAAATAGCATTAACATAATAAAATTTGATTTCAAATTAGAATCTCTCTTCAGTGATATTATCATAAAATATGGATTAACTACTAAATCTAGTTATGTTGATTCCACATTTTTGCCAGTATAATAGAATGGGCCCTAGCCTTGTGTTTACTTTATATTTGAAAAAATTTCATGCACATGGAAAATTCTGAAAAAAAAACAACAATCAAAACTAGTGAAGACAGTCTCTTGTCTCACAGTAGATAACTTCAAAACTTCCCATCGACAGGCTATCCAACCAGAGTGCCCATTTCCCATTTGTCCTCCTTCTATAAAAGAGGCCAGCAACTGAAGCTGCAGCCAATATCTGCAGTTATTAGAAATAGCTTGTAATTCAAGATTAACATTGCAAGATTCCATAAGATCTTCTTACAGAGCTAGTGAGTCTGCCAGCATTACACCGAAAATGAGAATGAGACAACTTTTAACTGTTCGCTTAACTTTGGAAACTTTTGGACATACTGGAATGACTAAAATACTGTAAAATGAAACAGAACAACAGAACTTGACATGTTAAAGTTCAAAGGTCTTGGCTGATTTCTGTTCCAAGGATATTGGATACAACTGAAGTCAGTACCTTTTGCCAACATGCAATCAAGAGCATCATTTGAAAGTGTTGTCAGAGTTAACACATAGATATGGAAAAAGAATGAAAAATAAAATATGGTATAATTTTCTTTGTAGCCAAAACAATTTGGGCATAAATGTTATGAAGAGACATGCTTCCTTCTCAATGAGAAGCCCATGTCCAAGCCAACAGATAATACTTTCAGGAGCTTAGAGCCAAAGTTCCTTTTAAAAGGAAATGCCTTATGGCCTTAAGTCACTCGATCACATCTCAGTTTGCTCAAAGATTTGATATTGCCACCCAGCCTTCTTGAAAGTGGGATAGAATAACCATTGTATATGCAGATAGGTCAAACTTTAAAACAAAACAAGTAAGCAAAGTGTAATCAACTGTTTCAAAAATCATCTCTGATTCAAGTCTAGTCTGAAGTACCATGGCAGGGAGGAACATCAAACAACAATACTGACTAACACACTGCACAGATCAGCAGCAGTGCTACAGGTCCCTTCTGACAGGCATTAGGGCGTTTGGAGAGTGTCTGTGCCTCTCAAGGTGATATTTTCCTCAGAAGAACAGTGTCAGTAAAACTTCACCTGTACATAGATACTGTAATAAGGTTCATTCAAGTATTTCCTCTAGGAAATGGACAGTGGAAGGACACTTTCAACGTTAAAAAAGTTCATTGCATCCTGCTTGTGCTCATACATGCTTTGATCAATAGATCTTCCAGTCACTTTACTCTTTAACAGTTCTGGGGCTGATGCGCAGTTTAGCAGCCCAATTGGTGAGCTTCATTCCAGATGTTTCTTCCTTGTTAGAGGGCTCCTTCACAATCCATTCCTTTGGAATTTTTAATTTTAATATTTTATTTATGAAACTACAATTCACTATAATTTGGCAAGCACTGACATATTCTAGACACATATTTCAGAAGCTTCCTCCTCAGTCTGCCAGCGCAGCACAGCTCAGATCCATGTGTCCGGGTATTTCATCTAAAATTTTTCATTAAGTACAACTAGTGGTTGCACCATTTTTTTTGTGGTAACAAAAATGGGCAACTTAAAAAAAAAAAAAAAACCAAACCTTTTCCACAAATGCTTTCATTTGTGATCAAAGCAGGATTCAAATCCAGGTTTTCAGAGGTGAAAGGCTAATGGAGTAACCGAACAAATTTGATGCCCAAAACAGTCTCTTTGCAACAGTACAGTTACACTCCCAAACTAATTCCTCAATGAAATGCATAAATGCAGGTCCAGTGTATTAACTAGTCTTTTCTTTTCTACTTTGCTCAAGAACCATAAAATCCCAAGAAGGAGCAGGACTCCAAATTCAACTGTTATTTTACAAGTTTTTCAGATAAGCAAAGCTGATGGGCTCAGAAACCAACTTAGGATGGGAAAAAAACACTGGAGTTTATTAGTTTGGGACTTGCTTTTGTTTTCAAAGAGACAGGAGAAGCTGAAAAAACAGGCTTTACTCCTTGCTCTGTTAATTTGTTCAATATGCACTGACCACTTTCAGAAAACCATTGTCAAACATACATCACGTTGCAGCCTTCGCATTGCTTACTGTATTATATTCATTCATCAGTTGTTCATAAGGCACAGAAAGTTCTAGCTCGTTATTGGTAAAAGTAGATTCATCGGAGGATGGGAATTTTACCAGTTTTTTTGCAGTTTCAGATTCCTCTGCAAGATTATCATCCATGGAGGATTTTGAGGTTTCCTCATCATCTGAGATATCTTCCTCTTCATCATCATCTTCGTTTACAAATGTTATATTGGCATTCTCAAATATTAAGGGTCGATAGTCTCTAGAATCCCACACTTCACCTTCTTCTTCACTAATCCTGTCCAGCTGGTTTACAAACATGGTTCCTTCTAGAGGGCTGTCTCCAATACGTTTATCATGCAGGGGTCTCAGTACATGACCATTTTGAATGTCCAAGGAAGCCTCACTATACTCAAATGATTCTGTCTTTGTATAAGTCACCTGGGCATCTATACTGGCATTCTGCATATTTTGTTTGGCATTCTCTACTTTAATCATTTTGTCATTGTTTGTCTTCAGGGCCTTCTTCCCAATTTGCTTAATAAGATCATTGTAGGTCTCTTCCTTCTTTGAAAGGAAGCTGAAAATGTTGACATCCTTTGAGGTACCCATTTGAAGGGGTTTTTTAGACCGAGGATGGTTGTCAAATGACTCTTTTCTTTTTTTCCTCCGTTTTTTGATTGCTTTGTGGACTTCCACAAACATACTGACCTTCCAGTTAACAAAGAGTGAAAGCCAAGCTAGTCCGAGATAGATCCATAACTCCACAAAATATCTGTAAAGGGCATGATAGTTTGCATCTGGATTTACACCTACAAAGAGTTAAAAACAAGAACATTACTGAAAGAACACTTGCAGCTGATAAACTTTTGAAGTTATGACCCTGAGAACTACTCCCTTCTACACTAACAGAGTCTAGTACTTTGAATGCTGCTCTGAGAGGTGTTAAAGTGAGGATCTGAAACAGTTCTGAAAGAAAAAGTTGATCCCAGGTCCTCTACTTCTTGGCTGCATGTATTCTGACCACTGGACTACAACATAAAGTGGCAGCATATTTATCCTCTCCTTGTAAGCTATAAAACTGAACTGTTTTCCTGTTTGAAAATTATAAGCCTTCTCCTGCCATTGAGGTATGAATATAGGTATCTTCCTCAAGAAAAGGATTCAGAATTCCACTTACAAGGGCCATCTCCAAAGCCCTGAACTAGGCAGTGGATTTTAGAGAAAGACAAGATTCAGGAGGGAGACACCAGTATGCTCAGCATTTCCTGTTGACTAGTTCTAGACAGCTGCACAGAGAGCATTGCCCAGAACTTATGCGCCCTACTTAGTATACTGGATCCTATTCAAAGGTGCTTAACTATCACGGTGGATAGGATATCTCCTTGCCTGGAACAGGGACCTGGGGCACCTGAAAGAGTTACAAACTCCAGAGCCTGGCTCCAAGCTTAGCCCAGTAAAGGCCTTGGGCATTTAAACCAAGATTGAAGGGCCATATCTCGTCTGTTGGATCAGTAACCAGATTTAATTGAATCTTCTAGACAGCAAAATGTTTTGGAAAAGCTTAGAAAGCACCTTTTCAAATTAGAGTTTGGAAATAGAATTGCCACACTGTGCATGTAGTGAAATAATATATAAAATTCAATTACTGACCAGCAACAAAATCTCCAAATCCTATGGTGGTGATAGTGATGAATGAGAAATAGAGGCCTTCAATGTAATCCCATCCTTCAGTCACCATAAAGACAAAGGGAGGAATAACCAGATGGACCAAGACACCCCAAACAATAAAAATAGCTGTGCATGTAATCTGTGCTTTCCTCTGTAAAGACAAAAAAAGGGAAAATAAAGTGTCAGGGGAAGATCTCCAAATTTTCTTTTCCTATCCATGGCATCAAGCATCATCTGACATTATCAGAGTTTTGTGATAACTGTCTATCAACTATAAGTCACTGACTGAAGTTAACACACAACTATTAAAAAAAAAAGGCAAAGCACCAAAACCATCATGCAGAACTCACTATTATTACAACTACTTGCTCAAACAGGATTACTTCCTCATAGTTTTCTTTCACACTCTTGAAAAGTTTAAGGAGTTCCTGATATTTTATAAATAGGCATAAGATACAGGCATAGCACTCTAGTCTAAAAAGCAGTCAGCAACAGAATTTTTTTTTATTCATTTGAGCATAGAGGATCAGAAGTATTTTAGATGCTTCTCCTATTTATGCCTTCTACCCTTTGTCGCTCATGCAACCTTGGCAAAGCTGCACACACACATGCATTTCACTATCATTTTCTGTACTTTCTTGTCAGATGCTGAACCAAGAAAGTTCTTGCTGTTTCTGAAACCAGGACCTAAAGCAGTCCCACTGTTCTCCAGGCACTATGGCCCTCCATTGCTTCCCATCTCTGTGTAGTGTTAGAACTGAGACAGAACTCAACTCGGGGCAGGAACAAACCACCACCAAAACCCAACAAAAATCCACAAACAAAATAACCACAAGCCAGTAGCTCAGAACAAGACATTATTTTCCAGTTGGTTCACTGCACAGCAGGAAATACTCATGCTGGCATAGAAGCAGGTAGGAACAAAGCAGGACAGATTATTTCCATGCCAGAGGAGCTTGTGCTGAATGTTTGTGAAATGTTGCCTCACCTACATTTTTCTACAGGTTTATAATGTAAGGAGATACATGTTTCCATAGAAGCTACAAAATCTATATTTAGTATCAAAGCTTTCTACAAGATCTCACTCACTAAAACTTCTTGCAGAACTAACATACTAGACCCAATCCCCCTTTCAGTTCTTTCTATGCAGCACCATTTGCGAAAGTTTATATTTGTGCAAGTGTTCATTTACTACCAAGATTAGCAGGTAAGAAGTATAAGCTTAATTCATGCATCAAAACCATACAGCACGAGGATAAACATGCAAGGGCCTTACCAGGCTTACTCCTCTTTTCGTCAGAAATTGGCCCAGCCTCTTGGCACGTCCTCCAAAGAACTTCCCCAGAGCACTGATCCACGTCAAGCAAAGAGGAACTCCAAAGAGCCCATAAAATATGCAGAAGAGACGCCCAGAGGGTGTCTTTGGAGAAACATTTCCATAACCTAAAAGAGATAAGTATGTGCATGGTCTGTTCTTGTTGCAGAGAATTCAAGGCAATCCTACCTATGTGCAAAACAACATTGTGTGGGCTTCTGCTGTATCAGATGTTCCTTGCGTCGCCATCTATAAGAGCTTTAGTCTATTCCAGCTGCTGATCTTCTGAATCTGGATGCCTTCCAATTCTACTCTAGCAAATGTGTATTCCATTAATGCAAGCTGAGAGGATTAACTGCATTTTAAGGGTTTCCTAGATTTTGTGCACCTTTTTCTTGACGAGATAAATATGAAATAAAGCTCATCTCAAAACTTCTGATATGATTCCCCAAACTTAAGCAGCATTGTTAAAAATGTAATTGATTCATTTTCATAGACTAAAAGCTCAAAATTCATCCTGAAGCTAAGTTTCACGTGAAAGAACCCCTATACACATTTAACTTCTGATCTGGTACCTTTCCAGGGTAAGAGTTTGCAAGTGCGAGGTGAGTTGTGACATTGCAAGATATTTCAACTGAATTTAGTTCTCTGCTTGTCACAGAACCCAACTATGCATTACAACTCAAACTCTAAAATAAGCAGCCTATTTTCTGAACTTCTGCCAGAGCTTTCTTATTTAGGTGTGTTCCTGACTTCAACATTTTGTCATAAGATATAATATAAGCTGGGTATTATGAGTTTCAAATAATAAAACCACAGTACTGCATACAGTTTAACACTAAGACTTCAATTTCTGTATACTTGCAGCCTTCTCTGGCTATTTTGTGTTCCTGCTAAAATTTTTAGCATTGCAGGTGTAGCAAGGGCATAGCAATACCATGTAGCAAAGATTAATCTGTAAAAGCAGAATGCAGATGATGGACTCTGAAAATCTGATCAAAGGAGGAAGAAGTCTTTCAATGCAGAGGGTTTTACAAGCACAAATCACTACTGAGATTTAGAAGACCATATTTGTTCTACTTTGTCTTCTTTATGAGATAGATAAAAAGTCTAGGTTGTTCTGCAAGCCGAGAACACTGATAATTCAGTAGTTTAAGAGAATACACATGAGTAATGGGACAGCTGTACAAAAACCTCATATGCACATGCTTTAATTCTTAGTTTAGTAGAATGCTTTGTAATACTTCTGGTTTGGGATTTTATGATTTGGAGAGTTAAGTGCATGAATTAACGGAACTGGAATGACACCAGCCATCCCCAACAGCACCTTGAATCCATTACTTATTGGAAAGGCATGCATTTATCTTCTGTATACCCATGGAGAGAGTGCCAAAACACTGTTATCTTTTCCTCTATGAACCTGCAGGTGAACATATACTCTAGGCAACTCCAGCCATAGGGACTGTATTCAGTAGCTAGCTTGACACATAAATGGAAGAGTACAAACACAGAGCATACAGAAAGCTACAGTTAGGAAAGCTGACATAATAAATACTTACCGATTGTAGTGATCACAGTAGCAGCAAAGATCACAGCATTAGGCCAATTCCAGTTGTTGAAAGTATTGTTCCCAGTGATGGCAACCCCCTGTCCAGCAGCATTTGACACAACCTGTAAGAAAACAATTTACAGTCATTCTTGAAGAATTCTGGCAGCCTGAAGAAGAAATGTGTCTGTCCTCGGGTTCTCCCCCTTTGTTCATACTTTCAAAATAATCACTCAAGCTTTTTTTCTGTGAAGGCTAGCCTAGTATATTCACTAACAATAATTTTATGAAATATTAACAACTTGCTTCACCTTAGTAGTGGCAGGTGCTCTGACCTTTAGATAGGGGGGTTTTAATGAGATATGCTTTTAGTTGCTTTACCAGTTTAACACAAATGGATCTCTTCCAGAAACGAAACACACTCCTCCAGACTGAAATAGCATTTAACCTCCAGTTCAGTTCTTGAATTTGGTTTAGTATTAGGGACATCTTCAGAACCACTATCCATTTCAAAACAGTTACATGCCTCAGCTTGACTTGGGCACATACAGGATGTCATAGAATCCTCGGCAAAGGTAGGGCAATTAATGTAAATTCACCTGTTGTCCCTGTCAAAGTCAAACCACCTACAAACTAATGTAAAACTGTACTCTTCAGCTACTTTTTCAGACAGACAAACTAACACTTTTCTAAAGAATTTCAAGCAATAGTATTCCGATCATTGCCTTTGAATCAGGCCTCATTCTTATCCCATCTTTGATACTAGTATGCCATGATGAATGCAAAGCACTCGTTTACAATGTTTTAGGGAAGCAAATGTCATTATTGGCATTTCCACAGATTCAGCAAATCAATGTTTTAATATCTGATCAGGTCTTCAGGTGCTCAAGAATTATTCACCATCTTCACCTTTTGTAAAAAGGTACTTAGAGGACTCAGCCTCCCAGCCTTTCTAAAACTAGACTGCAGAAAATGCATTGATAAAAATAAAAATAAATAAATAAATAAATAAAACACACTAATGACTGTTTAGTGCAGCAAGTCAACGTTTCAGATCAAAATCATGCATCTTGCCAATTCCAACACGTATTTTACCTCCCTGAAGTAAAGAGAAAGATGATTTATAATATTCTCTCCTAGAAATCCCTAGCTATTTAAATCTTTGCTCTGTCACATCATGCTGCAGTAAAAGCCTTCTCAGGTTAATCTGCTTTTTGTAAACTAAGGTTGTCTGAACAAAACTGTAAGGCTGCATCCATATACACAAGAGGTGCAGGTATCTCCAAAAGTTTATTCATAACATTAGCCCACTTTCTGTGTTTCTCCCTTAGTAAGTGTTGAACACAAAAATTATCTTGAGCTAAATACCTAAAATTGGAGGCAATATACTTTTTTTTAAAAAAAAAAAAAAAAAAAAAAAAAAAAAAAAAACAAAAAAAAAACAAAAACAAACATGACAGGTAAAGTTTATCTTAAACTGGTAAGTACTTATAAATGTACCTACAACCAACTCTTCCTTCCTTCATCACCCCTTCCTTCCTACTTGATTAAGATCTGATCTTGGACCCAGCAGAGACTCAACACAAAGTTCAGTCGCTACTGAAAACATACACAAGTTAACACAGGTTTTAATTATTCTTGAGACTTATTACATATCACCACCCTCCTACTGTAATAAAAATGCCCTCAAAGTGAATGTATTGTGCACATACAAGATGCAAACAATTTAATTAAAAATGCACTTTCAACACACAAGCTATTACAGAAGATAAAAGGAGAAGCACTGAAAGTGAATGAAGGTACAGAACTAGATTTTTCTCCTGGTAAACTCAATGTGTGTGCAAAACTGCATGCAGTGTCTTTCCATAGCCTACAGGTTCTGGATAGAAAAGGAGGGAGAGAGCTCTCCCCAAGGCAGTCATTTGTCACAAGAAAGTCATGTTGAAATGAGAAGTAGACCCAAAAACAGGCAGGTTGAGAGCAGGAGGCAAGTAAACACACAACACCAGTCCCTTCCATTAAAATAAATAAATAAATGAATAAAATTTTAAGGCAGCTACAATGGATCGCAAGACTTCATCTGAGTAGAGACCAAAGTAACTTTCATTAATTTCTGCTATGGTCTGCAGATGAACTTCCTAAAAGTCCCAAAGGACACCCAAAGTATCTGGCAGACACAATCCGTGATCTATTTATCCCTGAAAAGATGCCTTGACTTTTTCCACTACCCAGCAACACTGCATTAAATATGCTATTTCCAGCACCAGTTCTCCAGTCACTGGTTATGCTATAAGCGCATTTGTATTTTTTTATTGTTATTTCCTCACAGAGCAACTGATCTCATAAGAGAGGTACTGAAGTAACTGTTTCCATTGTCGCTGGGCCATTATCTCATTGCATTACTCCACCTTCAGCCTAAGCTAATGACCTCAGTTTCCCAGTATGTACAAGTTACATTAAGATCCACCAGCGTTTGGGATCTGGAGGTGTGAAGGGGTGCCAGACCCAAGGGGAAGAGATTGCTGGACTGTGCAGCACACAGCTGCCCTTCACACCCAGTTAGTTAACATTTTGGTGGAGAGATGGCCAGCTGAGTTACATAAACGCTATATACAGAGAATCACAGATACTCTCCAGCCAAAGCTGCCACCCTCTTCCTGTCCCTATCTGCACACAGCTATCTGCTATCAGCACGCAATTGTCTACTATCTACAGTGTAGTCTTTTAAGTTAATTAATAATATGCAACAAGCCTGAATGCACTATATGCACCTGAAGGAACAAAGATGGTCACAAAACATGTTTAGATAGCATAATGCAGTAGGAAATAGATAGCTGCTCTCCAAGCAGCATAACTTTTGCCCATACTGAAATAATTAAATATTTTGGCTTCAACAAACAATGTGAGTGGACACTCTACAACTGAACAGCAAATATGTGGGGTTTTTTCCTTGGTAAATCTGTTAGGCAATATCAGAGATGCTTTTATTTTCATATGCTAGGATAGAGAATGCCCAAGGTTGCCTGTGCTAGATTTCTTAAACTACATAAAATTTGCTCTAGAAAGTCTTTGGATGGGAAAACAGGGGGCAAGGAGAGAGAGGAAGAAGAAAGAGTAGATTGTGAAAGCATCCTTAATATCTTACAAGTTGTCATTTAGAAAACACCTTTTCAAGTATGCCCAAATTCAAAAGCTGAAAATATTCAAACTAACTTGCAGTTTACATGTTTCCTTAGACTCTACTTCATGACAATTTGTACTGATAAAGGCAGGACTTTATTTTCAGTCAAATGACTTTTGCCTCACAAGTAATCAAACCCCCTCTTTTGCTCCTCACCACTCCAATTCTGCACTTTGGCAAAGGGAAAAGAAAAAGATCTAGAGTCCCTGGACCTATTGCTGAAAGTCACCAGACTTGCAATTGCAGAGGGAGATTTAAGACAGACATAAAATTAATACATCTTCTGATGACATTAACACAAATAGAAATGGGATGCCATTTGAACATAATCAAGAAGACAATTTGCTCCATTTGCAGGTACTCCCCCACAGACAAACCTCAGCACTGCTCCAATACAGCCTTGTATTCCTGAGCTTGGTGACATTTTTATTAACCCTCTGATGATCAGGTTCACTCAAGATTTACCAGATATCACAAGAACTAGGTGGTAAATCTCTATCTCGGGCAAAGGAGAGGAGTTTCTCTCATATGCTTTGGGCACATGCCACTTGCACCTCCCCTACATAAGTAGGGTTGAAAAGTTCTCAAACCAAATCTGAAAATAGCAAGGAGAAGCCTTAACCCACATGGATATTATGGATATGGTCCTCTCTCTACTTATTCTACTTCTCCATTTTCTGCTGCAGGCAAGCACAGAACAGCAGCAAGGTTTTCCCAAACTGGGAAGCTACATACTCATGCATTTATTCAAATTGGTTTTTTCTACTGGCCTGTCAAGGTTTGCCAAGGCAAGTCTCTCTGGTGGCATAAAAGCTTGCAATAGTCAGCAGACCCACCTTAGCTGTCCTTGTCTTTGTATTAGCAGGAGAGATGGTTAAGCTTGAAATTTGATCAATACCACTGCAAGGTAAAATGGTTCACAACAGAATGACATTCAGTCCCTGTAGGTATAATGCAAGGATACAAATCTAACAAGCACATTGGAGACTGCCTCCAAGTAAGCTTTATCATAACTAGGTATGTGGAATATGCCATGTTACTTTGGCTTCGCCTTCAGAAGAAGGAAAAATGGGACAGAACTATCAGCCTCTGCCTCTGTAAGCATGAATGAGTGCAGAGCTTTGTTTTCGTTCTATGAAAAGATGTTCTTTTACACCCTCTCCTCAAATATTTATATACACTGATTGAAGAGATTCCCCTGAGCCTTTTCTTTGGCAGGCTGAACAGTCCCAGCATTCTCAAGTCTTTCCTCACAGGAGGACTGGAGCACCCTCCAGTCCCTTGATCACCTTAGTGACTCTTTGCTGGACTCTCTCCAGCACGTCTCATGTCTCTCTTGTATTGGGGAACCCAGCACTGGACACTGTATCCCAGGTGTTGCCTCACCAGTACTGAGTAGATAGAGGGGGAGGATAACGTCCCTTGACCTGCTGGCAATGCTTTGCCTAATGCAGCCCAGGATACTTTTAACCATCTTTGCTGCAAAGGCACATTGTTGACTCATGTTCAACTTGATGTCCACCAGGACCCCAGGTCCCTTTCTGCAAAGCTGCTTTCCAGGTGGGTGGCCCCCAGCATGTACTGGTATGTGGATCCACAAGTGATTAGTGATTTTATTCTGAGTGTTAAGGACTGCAAGAAAGCTGTGGTATGTTTTGCATATCAAGTAGGAATAATTTAATTTGGCATGAAATTCTCAACATTTTAATATGGATTAGCTGGGTCTGATAACAATCAGCGATAGGAGAGAAAAAGGACATCTAGGGTACTTATGGCCAGATAAGACAGAAAGGCCAGACTAAAGATGCAAAACAATAAACTGGCTACATAAACCAGAGCAACAGATCCTGCCCCACAGGCACCCTATTACACATAAGAAGAGCCAGATGCTTCCCATATTATCTCAAAGCATTCCCTGGAGATCTGACACTTAAGTCTAATGGTAGTTTTAAGCTTCTCTCAGTGGTATAGACAATTCTCTTTTTTTCAAACACTAAGTTTTTCTCCATAAGAAAGGAGAAGTGATTGAACTATTAAGACTGAAATCTGGAACCAGGGGCTTTCACTCTACACTCAAGAGTATTACCATGCACATAAAGGACAATCACAGCTGGCTGCTGCATCCAAAAGCAGACCCCATTAAAGTCATAAACGATGTATCCTTTCAGGACTCCTAAGCTTTGTCCCCACTTCTGACTCTGAAGGAATATGGAGTAAATTTTGCTTCTTTCTTAAATTCTTTTATTGAGGATATAAAGGTTTAATGCACAGAAAAATACTGAAAATTACAAATCTACTAAGTACTTTAGAGACCATTGTACAAGGAGTAAAGCTTCAACAGCAATCTCTTTTCTCATTGACATCCAAATCTTTTATACAATTTGAAGAAACCATAAAACTGCAGTAATTATTCACGGGTACATACAATACTGACAATTTAGCCAACCATAATAAAATTGTCCAGGGTAATAAGGTTTAAATTTATAATATCAGATGAAACTCTATACTGCTGTTGTTCTTTAAGCATATTTTCATTTTAACCAAATCCAGCAGCAACACAGCAAAACAAATCGGTGGAAGTAGTACAAGAAGCCGTATGGACATTTCTCATGGATTTTAAAAATCAAGAAAAAGCTTGAATTAACTACTAAGTTACTTTAAAAATAACTTTTAGAAAATCCCATGCCATGAAAATTGCACACCCTTCTACTTTTCCCTCATGGTTTTTGCTGTTATCTAGGTTTTCTGGCTCCAGCAGAAGTTACAGTAGCAGTCAGCTGTTTATAACAATCAGATTTTTAAATGCAATCAAAACCTATTTAATTGTTAATGTTTATCTTTCCAATAATAAGCAACAAAAAAAAGAGCCACATATTAAGACTCCCAGGTCAGATATACATTACAAAGTTCTGCTGACCTAGAGAATTTTGTCGCAGGATTACACGTAAGTAGAGAAAAAGAAACCCTCTCAGTCAGTATCCCTTTTGAAGGAAAAAAAGTCTGTGGGTGGTCACAGCTAGATTGACAGAACGGCTTCCTCAGACTCATCATGTAGACAGGCAACGCAGTGGCCATGGCCAGAAATTTCCTGCCCTGTTGGCATATTGCACTTTGACATCTGCTTGCATATTAAAAGCAGCAGAAGCTATTTCACATGCAAAGTCTGAATTTGCAAGTACTTTATAAACTAGATCAAAAGTAATAGATTCACAGGCAAACTAGAAATATATTAATCCTGGCTGACAGCTGTCATAGCTCATCTATTGAGTAAATTTGTGTGTCTAGTTGTTAAGCAACAAATGTATGTTTAATATAATAATAAATGCGGTAATATATTGTTTTGAGTTATAGTAGTTGGAGAAAGAAAAAAGGAGGGGGGGGGAGGGGAAGAAAAGAAGAGAGATTTAAAGCCAACAGCCTTCCCCCCCACATCCTCAACGTATTCTGACTGGAGGATACTGCCCATCAGAGAAAATATTTTCCTCACTAGAGTATCTTGGCAGCTTGGGGTTTGTGTAAGTAAAGGGAAAGAGAAGCCAACTATGCAGCTAATGATTTTGCCAGTGAGTAAAAAACCTTTTTCCCCCCAATTACTTTTCATGTCTAGATATATGAACTGTATACATGTAATGATTTATTAAATTTTTCTGTTTGAGTTCGCCAAAACCTTCATATTAACCTATGTATTCTTGAGACTAAAATATTTCACCTCTTCCCAGCCTTCACTTCCAGACAGCTGCATTACTGCTAAGGAAATCTTGCTATGCCACGATGCTCACTTTGGTAGCCAGGGAGACAACGTGGCAGAGCTGCCGAAAGATGAGAATACACATAAAGTTAAATTATTTCATCAAGGCAGCAGAAGGAGCAGCTATTCCAATGTCATCTTTAGGAGGGCTGGTATACACATGCCAAGGGCTGGTATACACATGCCTGTACACAGAGAAATCAAAACTCATTGCTTCGGAGAGGGTGAAAAAAAAAAAATCCTTTGAGAATCAGAATACAAAAAACCACAGCCTAGAATACAAAACGGCAGCACCGTATCTGGACATGCATATTTCTGCCAGCCACTTGGCACCTTTATTACTTAGTATGTAACCACCTCAAGGCAAGAGTTGTCAGAGGAGGATGGTTGTAACTATCCCCCCACCAGAGCAGCTCAAAGTCACCAGAAAAGCATACACTTGTGGTTCCTGGCATCCTTTCTTTCAACTCTTATCTCTAGTGTAATGACAGGTTTATCCCAATTACTCACCCGGACTCTGAGGTCCCAGCTGACTGAAACACACTGGCATATACCTAGGGCCAGTGCGCAGGGCCAAGCCAACAAGCCTTTCAGGCTGCCTTAGCCACTTGACAGTCTCTGCAGGACTATGCTAACCAGCAGGACTTAGGATAGTTGACCTTTCATTTCCCTCTCAGCATTATCTGTGTTCACAATATGAATTCCATGTTTGTCAGAACAAGAACCATGCCAGATGTAAAAAGAAGTCTTTCAGCTGAGTCCTGGATTTCCTACTTCACTTCTGTGGGGAATGGTTTGCGACCTTTTTTGTAGAAAGAAAAATAAGACAAGTGAACCACATTGTCTCAGTGTAACAGGCAACACCCTTGTGTCTTGCAAACCTGTGAAAGTTTTACTGTCCTTTACTGACCTATGCAGAGAGTCAAGTTGGAAGGTGGTTGGGGCAAGAGGTGCAGGATATGAGTCAGCAGCACCTGCATTAGAGAAGGATGGTGGGATTTAATAAATTCCACATTTATTAAAGAGGACATAAGTTGACTATGCAAGTCTGATTCCAGATCAACTGAGCATGTAGGAGTGAATCTGTAGTTAATTCAACTGCTGTGCACAGCACTTCTTCCCAGCTGGTCTATACTAAGAGTTGCTAGGTTCTCCATGGCTCTCCTAGAACTTGTACAGTCTATTTTAACAAACGTAAAATCCAAGGCAGAAACAGCTTGTTTCTAATAGCACAAAGGGGTTATGGCCAGTAGCCATCTACCATAAGTCCAAAGTTGAAACTGAGGCAAAAAATAGGCAGTAGTCATTGAGGGAATAATGTTATCTTTTACTTCTAAAAGAATAAAAACCCCACAAGCCTCATGCTTGGTGTTGACAGATGTAAATAATAAATCTAACCAAAACCATACATGAACATTACCCAAAAAGCTAGAGAAATCAATACGGTTGGTTATACAGGATTCATTCCCCCTTATCTATGAATTGAACTAGAACAAAAATAAAATCAAACCCTGGAAAGCAAGTGTTAGTCCCACTGTTTACATTCCTACATAGATCAACTACAAATAGCAGGAGACAATTTTTCCCCTTGCTGTCATACACTGCATTTATCAAATGGTTGATTAAGTGCTATTGCAAGTAAAAACATATTTTGCATTTTTCAATCAACGATTCAGTCTTAAAATACAGTTACTATCAAAGGGCAAATTTTGAAAATTCCCACTTGGGGAAAAAAAGTCCTGGCAAAATATGGGTTTACATACTTCAGGGGAGGGTTTTCTTTACAGCAATAGCAAGATTTAATCCAGCATAGGATGGTATCTTCACACTCCTACCTATACAGCAAATAGTATATCTTGCCAGCTTTACAGTGATCAAAAAACTTCAAGCTCTCCTCAGCTCTTTTTAAATGCTTCAACATATCAGTGGAGGTTATTGGTGTTTTTGTTTGTTTGTTTGTTTTTGTTGTTTTGTGGTTTTTTTTTTTTTAACAAGGCAATTATGAAAGTGATTTAAATTTGCTAAAAGTGACTTTAAATGGTCCACCAGTACCTTATCACAGGAAATAGGAAGGTACATATACAGGTCAAATGCACTGTGGATACCATGTTTTATCCAAAAGATTGTAAAACAAGATTGAGCTTGCTCTGCAGAGAAAGTTTAGTTAATCTTGTTAATTCATTAACCCAGGCAACTTCTCAGTGTTTCATTCTATTCATGCAACAGTGCTTCTCAATGCATAAATTAATTACAGAACCAAGACACTCTACACTGATTTCCCCTCATTACGCTTAACTTCGTTCTGTCAGCAACTTGGACCTCCATCTAAGCATACCTTTTCTTACCTAATAGAGCCTCCAGCACATGCCACTTCATACAGAGCTGTCCCTACATCTAAGCCTGATATTTAAAGAATGCACGTAAATACATGCCTGGTTTTCCCTTTGCATAGTTTTGTTACATAACAGGACAGCAAACCAGACATCATAGTGTCTGTTAATTTAGACTACAACACAGCCAGAGGTCTTTTTTATGTGTCTTGGTCTTGATTTCTTAATTAGGCTGTTTTGTCACAATTCTTTATTGTTTGGGGTTTGTTTTTGTTTCTTTGTGTGTGTGTGCGCGCACGCTTTTTTTGTTTGTTTGTTTGTTGGGGTTTTTTTAAGTATCAGGGCAACTCCTGTTTCTAGACTTCAATGTGCCTAGCACCTTTATTTAAAAAAAAAAAAAAGAAATCAGCCTTACTACTTTTATTAGATGGAGTAAGCACATAGTGGGATGCATTATCCTGTACTGGACCTTGAAACCAGATTCCAGTGAAAGTAATTAAGTACATGCTATGAAGTAAGTAATGAATTAGAGCTGCAGATTCCTTTAAATTTACTGACTAGCCAGAAAAGCAGAACAGGCTGTCTAGTAAGAACACCTGAAGATCACAGCACTAAACACGGGCATACAAGATATCATTAAACACAGAAAAACACGGAAGAGATCTTCAGCAGAGGGAAAATACTCGACTAAATAACCGCATCAGTCTGCTGTAAAGAAAACCTGTGCATGTCCTTCGAAGAACATGACTGAACTTGAAGAGGAGCTAGAAAGCACTGACATCTTAACCCTACACACATGCTTTTACACTGGAAAATATTTGCTATTTAGTGTAGATGAGGCAGCTTCATCTGAATTTTTTTTAAATGCTCAGAACTGAGGAAAACCACAGAAATATCCCAAAGCAAGCTGGAACTGCTCAGTGAGCTCCAAGATATCTCTGAGAAGCAGACATTTTGTTGGATAAGCAAATTAATTCCTATTTGCACCTGAAGTTATATCAAGTTAGCTGTTCTTTTTAAAATTCATACTACCCAGTCCCAGAATAACTTGTACGTATGGAGAGGATCCTTCCTATGGGGTAGTGTATTACTGCATACAGACTCCAGGACTTTCCAAAAATATAGTGAGGAAAGTTTTTCAAAAGCACTTGCATTTGGATGCAATGCAATCATAAATAAAACCGAAGAGATGTCACATGTCCCTACCTTTTTTTGGCTAGTGGCCTAAAAATACATCCTGGCCTTGCAGAAGAGACCTTCTTTCTAACTGTTCTGCTAAATGGAAAGTTTTCCCCCACCCTCCCCCAAGCACTGATGACAGCACTTTCTTCCTCTCTCTGGCATCATTATTTTAAAACACTACCAATTATGCATGATAAACAATGCAGGAACTTCTTCAGCAGACTGAGTTTCAAAAGGAACAGAATGAAAAATAAGTTGAGGTACTTCTGTTTATTTTCCTCCTGGGTTTTGTTTTACCTTTTTGCAAGTGCAGTGTGTGTGTGGGAACAGTATTAAAAAGATAAATTTGTAACAGGGACCAGGCGTCAAACTTTCTTAATCCATAACTGCTGACCCAGACAGCCCAGTGAAGAAAGGAAATAATTTGTTTAACCTGTGAAGGGTGTCCTTGCTGAACACAGTACTACAGGCACAAGCATCTCTTCTTGCCACTGTGTTTGAGGGTAGAAAATGCACATTTGTCACAGATAAGAACACTTGTTATTTCATTCTTTTAAGTGCTGATTTGCTTACTTGTTTTTCAATTACAGTTTAACCAGACTAAGTGATCCTTTAGAAAGGCAATCTGTTAATTAACCATATCAGGCAGAACAAATCATGCTCTTCAAGCACAATCTCAACTTATTAACAAGAAATAGCTCTAATCAGTCAGAAACAAGAAGCAAGGAAAAGATTTTTACACGCAAAATTAGAAGATACATGCTCTACCCTGGTTTTAACTTGTTGTCTGAAGGCCATGCAATAAATCATGAATTTAGAGGAGATGTAAAGAACCATCTTTGAACTTGCTTGAACCTGAAAGACTCATAAGTATTAGCCACAGTTAAATTTTTATGAGTCTGGAGGCCTCAGGACACAGTCCAGTGGAAACAATTTGTGAGTCTACAGTTAAATTAATTCCACATTATTGTTTGGAATTATAGAAGGTAAATAATTGTGCCAGCTATTCCCTGCTTGGAAAGATAATCAAAACTGGACAAAGCATGAGCAGGATGAAACAGGACACAAAAGCGAGGATAAATATCTTGGGTACTTCCATAGTGCCAACATTAGATATATTGAGTACTCTTCCCTCCTCCCACCCCACAAATAAAACCAGACATTCATGTGCTGACCATTTTAGTAGTTCATATAGATATAAATGCTGATCACTGCAACGAATTTTACTCTAGCTACAGCAATTCCTTAGGGTTGCTTCTACTTGGAGAATCAGTCTTAGTGTTGCTGTAATGTACTGCAAGATTACCTGCTCAATCAGCACTGGTAACTAGAACCATCACCTCTTCATTCCCACCAGGGTGAACACAAGCTTCACAAAATGTATTGATATTTTTGAGTTTTGCACGGGAAGTTGCAGATGAGTAATAAACCTAATCGAGAGAGCTTTCCTGAGGACATGATGCGTCCCAAGATGCAAGTGCACTTTTTTGTTTGGTTTATGGTTTTGTTTGCTTGGGGGGTGTGTTTTTTTGTTTGTTTTTGTTTGTTTGTTTTTTGTGGTTTTTTTTTTGTTGTTGTTGTTTTGTTTTGGGTTTTTTTTTTTTGTCCATTGGTATGACAAACAAGGGCTGACTGTTTTGAAGTGAATGGAAAATATCCAAGGAAATAATCACCACTGATGTGGAGACAATTATCTCCTGTGGGACAAAAGAGTGGGTGGGGAACAAATGTACCACTTAACCCATCTAGCTTCCCAAATTCTGAAGTATCTGAAAATCACTAGAAAAACAGTTGTTCCAGGAAAGGATGTTGATTTAACAACAGAAAATGCCTACCTGTAGAAGAGAACCACTGGAAAACCATCTGATTTAGTTTAATTATATCCTTCCATAAGAGAAAAGACTAGCAAAATACAGCTTAAAATTTATCTAGATTCTGTAATTTCCTCCTTCAGTCTATGCTACAAACTGAATCTCTCCTTCAATTAGCCTGAACTAAGAGTAGAGGTTCCAGAACTTTTGTATCTTGAAATTGGACCTTATTGTCCTTGAAAGCAATATAGTTTTTGTCATCAATTTTATTTGAGAAGATAAGGTCTTATACAGGTAGGACATGGGTTATGATAAGCCCCAGTAGTGCTGAAAGCTTAAAAAAAAAGTAATGACACAGCAATCAGCTGGCACATTGGCTCAATCTTTCAGTCATTTACTGGCATCATTTCAGTCATTTACTGGCATCATTTCAGTCATTAGCAATGATGGCACCAGACCTTTCATTCATATTACCCATGTACTTGGGCACCCTGTAAATCTGGTGATATTATAGACTTTGACATGCCTTCAACATATAAACACCTTTTTCAAACATTTATTGCTCAGCTGATTTGAGAGGTCTGCAAACAGTCCTGGCCAATTGTACACTACATCATTACCGCTTTAGTTTCAGGGATAACATACTTTAATAAAAAAACATGTTTCAAAAATTGGGTATTTTTAAAGTCAGCTTTAAGATGTCCTAGTCACCCACTGCAATTTATTCTGCCTCTCACATTCTCTGACATAAAACTGCTATCATAAACTAGAGTAGTAAATGCAAGGGCAATACATTTTTTTCATTCCATCTCATCAGTACAGTCACACAGTTTAGGCATCTCAACAACAGAAGCACATCAATAAAAAAAAAGGGGGGAAGAACTTGAAGGAACAGCTACATGCTTGAAATCACTTTCCTGATGTCTTGCTGTCATTCTGCAAAGCAATGGTGAAACTTGCTGGCATGATTTCTACAATTCTGATCATTCATCTTCAAGAAATGGAAACAGAGGCAGATAAGGGCTAGGAGGATGAGGACACTATTATAGGTTATTTGTACCACAAAAATAAAGGCTGAGAGGGGATAGCACGACTTCCTTTTGTACTACATTGAAAACTACGCTGCAAGACCACAAACAAAAGCCATTTAAACCAAAACCCAGTGTTGGTATCAGAACAAAACAAAAAAAAAAAATAGCACGAGTGAAATTAAACTGTAAATTAGAACAGGTTATCAACCTATGCAATATATTTTAATTAAAGCATTCAGCATGGTAGTGTAGATGAACGTCCCCATCTAAACCAAGATGCAGCTTAAGAGAGATTGGTTTAAATATCTCTATAACGTGATGTTACAGGTAAGATTTTGGATCTGAAATCCTTATTACAATTATAATGCATTGGGGAGTATATTATTGCCCTACATTAAAATCCTCTTAGTAAGAAAGCAGTTCTTCAGACAGAGGTTGTGAGAAAGTAAATAATTTCATTTTCTGTGGCATTATTTAAAGGCATGAAGGAGTTCTTCCTCAAGGATTGACACGATGCAAAGTGGGTGAGAGATAAATGGCAGAGTAAAGCAAGTTACTTGGAAAATAACTGTACTGATCATAGAACACCAAAACTTTTGCAGCACCAGCTTGATCTATATTTTTTTTCCTGGCAAACTTCTAGTAAGAGTTTTAAATGGTCTTTCAATAAGGCTTGACCATCATAAAATACACGTAATTTCCTTTACTGAGTACAACAGTGGTTCTACAAAGTGGACACTTTGCCCTACTAATTTTGTGAAGCCTCATCTTAAGGCCTCATTTAAGAGAAAAGTCAAGATTAGTTATTTTGTAATGATAATTTGCACTTGTTACTTGTATAAAGTGCTGTTCTACTGAAGGTTTACAGGTGGCTGTTACAGCTACAGCTACAGACATAACGTAAGAGTTATCTTCTCCAGATTAAGCATATTTTGTACGAAAATATTCCAGCTGGTAATGGAAACAGAAAACTAATCAAGGATTGCAGCAGAAACACTACAGAGCTGGGGGAGGGGTAGGTCTTTGTAAAAAAAAGCAAAGCAGCAGTTACATTTATCCTTGCAGCGTTCCATCATAAGCTTCTATTTTACAAAACAGTATTTGAAAAATAGGCAGTTTGAGAAATTTTCAGTCAAAAGACACACAAGCATTTTCTAAGTTGTGCTGACATTGTGTACATGTGTGTTTGTGGAAACCTGTTGTACTCTGCCCAGCTGGAATTTGGATAATGCTTATTGATTTCATGGTCTGCAACAAGTTCTGTGTTTTGCCTTTTTCTCCATCCTTGTGGAAACTCCCTATTGCTTTCCCAAACTACCTCTACCGAAAGGAATGCCCCAAGACTGAGGCTTCAGTTTTCACGCAGTAAATTCAAGAATAAGACCACAAAAAGATGCTCAGCCCAAACAAGGTTGGAACTAAGCACATGCCTCTTCTTCCTTACCAAGACAAGTTGAGTCCAAGCCAGCATTGCTCATGTGACTTGACAGAAAAACTGTGATTAGTCAGGTCTTTGGAAGTACTTTTTGCTGTTTCTGTACCTTAACTGTGTAATAATAAACTCTTGGCTACATCAGCAGTTTTCATTCTTAGAAATTAAATCAAGCATGCAATCAAACCCTTAAGAGAAAGCACAGAAGAACTTAAAGCCACTGTTTGATCAGAAATCAAGTAGTCATAAACTGCTACATGGTGAATTTTGAGGGTTTTTTTGGCAAATCAAACCATTACAGTTGAATGATTAAGCTTTCTCTCACTACCAAGCCTTGCTGTCCTGCTGCTAAACTTATCTTTCCCAGAACAACTAGCTAACAGCACTCTCTATTAGTAACCTCCCAGCCCAGAGGTGTGAAAAAGAAGACTATGGGTAAACTATTGTAATGAAAGAATTAATTAATTCTGCATAAACCCCCCCAGTTTTGGAGTAGTTTCTATTTTAGGATGAAATACACCACGTTAAAAAAAAAAAAATAAATCATTTGAACAAATGAAGCTCTACTTCCATTCTGCAGTACAAATAGATGTTAGTATTTCCTCTGGAAAAAAGTTCTAATGTGTAAGGATATTAACCTCTTGGAGGCATGTCAATATTTTTCCAGCATGCACTGTTTAAGACTTGCTTGTGTATGATGTATAGCATGGACAGTGAATTTTCCTATACTCATAATTCAAGGGAAAGAGATCAACAAGGTTATTTCCTTTTTGTGGCTTTCTGCAGAGTTAAATAATAAGTGAAACTCATAATTCAGCAAATTAGTTAACTGGAACTATTTTGTCATTGCAGAATTGAATGCTGAAGCTTACCTATTTGTGATTCTTGCAGATCCTATGCTTGAACAAACCAATGCTGCTTAACTTTATTTCTCCTTTCCACTTACGTGCAATGGATGTAAACACCAACAGTTTTGAAAAGGCAGCTGGCTTCTTTGACAGATTAGGACTACAGAATTTAATAGCTGATATAGATTTTTTGCTCTTATTAATTTCAGGACTAGATTCAAGTTTAATGAACTAGTTAATAAACTATTTTGATGAAAAGCATATTCACTGCTTTACCAGCATTCCCCTGCTCTTGTGATTAATGCAATTGTAGAACTGTTTCCTTTTCACTTTCTCAAAGTTCCACACAGACATGTTTTGAAGACAAATTAACTAAAGGTTACTGCTGCATGACAACTGCAGCTGTTCTGCAGATGCTTGAGTGTCCCAACTTTTCTTTGGCCTCCAATTACTCTCATTCAGAAATAAAACCTATCAGACGATTTCATAGCTTTCATTAATACAGCTTAATTTTGAGGGCTTTTGTGCCAACATACTTACGACACACATTTCCTTGGTTTGCGGGAAGAAAAAAAAAAAAAAGTATTTCAACAACTTTTATGTTGCATCAACTGAAATTAAGAAGTTGGAATAATCTATAATAGCAGATTAGGCTTCCTTCCTATCTGAATACATGCATGGTGACTAATGTAGCCTACTCCCCTTTAAAAGGGCTTTGGAAAATGCTGTTGTCCCCATTTTAAAGATAAGAAAGTGGAAGCAGAAGAGTCAAGAGTTTAATCAAGCCCTCACACCAGTTGGTAACCTATGTTAGACAGAGTTAGAACCAGACAGTGTTTACACAAGATTATTACAACAGAGTTGGTACCGATTGCATAAACAGATGATAACGCATGCAGCAGTCTGAGTTTCCAAAATAATATATTTCAGTTTAGCTGCAATTGATTTAAGTAGATTTAAATTAAACCAAAACACTCCTAACATCAATAAAAACAGTTTGCTGAGGTTAATTTACTAGATGGGGAGCTGTTGGATAATACCTTTGAAGTGTTGCAATTTTATTTTTTTTCCCCCCTTATTCAAACAAGGCCTCAAGACCTGGAGCAGCAACCCATCAATCTAGATAATCTTTGCAGATTTTCACACACCCCCATAAAATGGTATAAACTGGAATATTTGGATGAAAAAGCCTTGATACTACACAGGAGAAATAAAAGGGGAAGTTGAGTTTAAAATGAAGCTTGCCCCCTGCCCCCCATGCTTTCAGGTGTATATAAACAGTTCATTAGGACAAGTCAAAACAGGTGATGCAAGCTTGACAAATTTTAGTACAGAGGCCTAAATAAGCTTTTCAACTCAGTGAATGAATTGCAGCATAAAGTAACATCGCATTAAAGCAGCATATTATGTCCTCTCCCATTTATAGCCATGCATAAAAACCTGCCTCAGATTAAGAAATTTACAGAAAGTCACTTTGTTGTAACACCCTAAAAACCGTTTGGAGTTTGTTTCTTAGTAGCTAGGACCAAAATGTTACAGGCTTTTGGTTTCACAAGTATTTTTGTATTTCATCCCCAAATTTCAATACAACGTTAAAGGTCTTGCTTCTCTGAAGACTAGAAGCTGCTGCCAAAGTGTGTTAGCACCATCACACATCTCATTTCTTATTTAACAACCTGTCTTAAGGAGAAACAAGTTTAAAAAATAATTAAAAAAAAAAAAAAAAAAAAAAAAGCAGGTCCTGGTAAAACAACTGCTACTTGTCTAACAGTTCAGTGAGCTTACACATGCTAGAATAAAAACTTTATTTCTCCCTACAGCATCAAATCAATGAAACAAAAGTAAAAGTGATCAGACATGGGTGGGTCAGAGTACTAAGAGTAACAACATTTTTAATCAAATAGACTTTTGAACTACAGAACAGGAGCAACAAAGAGTCACGCTGTTGGCTATTAACCCTGGGGTAGGACCTTTACTAACTCATCTTTTTAAGCCAAACAAAGTTTCCAGGGTCAACCAAAAACTTTATATAACCTCAGCCAAGCTAGTCTCTCTCCCTGGCTGGGTCCATCAGACAGCAGGAGGAGGAGGCAAGGCAAGGCAGGCTTCCAGTGTCAACATGGGCAGGATGCTTTGTATGAATAGCAAGGTGATGGGTTTATGTTAAGAGGAGTAACAAGGGGCAAAAACTTGCCACAGAAATGCTATTTGCTTTGAGATTTCTGTTATTATGCATTTAGCTTTATCCAGGGCTTAACCTGAAACAAAAAGTTTGTTACATTACTTACTATAAATCCTTTCAACACAAGATTAGCTCAAGACTGATCTTTGAGGAGGACTGGGGGAAGAGAAGAGGCTGCTCTGGACAAATGTTTTCAAATATGGAGAGATCTGCCAGCACAGTTATGGCAGGATAGAAGGAATTGCAATCAGTAACTAAGCACACTGGGAAACAGTCTGTTCTAGTCATTCTCAGACCTGTAGTAGCGTAACTTGCCTAGTCTATCTTGTTGCTTCTGCTTGGTGAGTGAATTAGGCGGGCTGGTAAGGGCTGTCTATGCATTAGAATATTTCTTAAACACAGTTGTGTCAGCATACACACAAACCCCATTTTTGCAGGAATAGTATAACATTAAAAACCACACACATATGCGCACACACACTGGAATACAACCTTCTGCTATTTTATTAAGTTCAGCACTATCTTACTAAGTACACAGAAGGGGCTTTCTTCCCAAGAGAGCTTCCCATCAATAACTTTGACCCAAAAAGCAGAGCAGATACTGCTTCAATAATTCTTCAGTAATCTTTTCAGTCCCATATCACATTTAGTTCCTGGGCAAAAAAAAAAGATGGTAAATAAGTTATTGCATATATCCTGTATAAAGTGTTTTGAATAATTAAAACAGCAAGTTCAGTCAACTGAAAAATCTTTCAACTGTAAAGTCTACCAAACTGTTCATACTTCCAAATTCATAGTCTCCAATATATTTGCAGGTCACTCTTAAACATCTAACACAAAACAAGTTCAAAGCAAAGAGTAATGTACAGCACTGGCCTGTAACAGGTAATTAAAAGACTCT
Organism: Tyto alba; assembly: GCF_018691265.1. Classification (NCBI taxonomy): domain Eukaryota; kingdom Metazoa; phylum Chordata; class Aves; order Strigiformes; family Tytonidae; genus Tyto; species Tyto alba. The sequence goes on along the minus strand of NW_024881278.1, from coordinate 27,898,946 downwards.
GTGCCCTGTCACTTCTCAACTGACCCATCCCTGAGGATGTACAAAAGCCAAACCACTTTGCTATCTTCTTGCTACTGTATTAAAGGAGAAAGGGATCAGCTGGCAGAAGCCCTATAGTTGTTGCCTTTGTTTCCTACACTCTTTTCCTTGCCAGCCTGGAATTCCCTGCAGCTGACATCTCCAACTGTTCAGCAGGCATCTATTACCTTCTGAGGAGCTGAAGCAAAGGAACCACTTGCACATTGCTATGTAGAGAACCCTCGAGCTTAAAAGCTGCTAGGCATACAAGATGCTCAGGATACTCATCAAAACCACAGAAAAGCTGCGGTTACCTCAAATAAATTAGATTATTTTCCTAAGGAAGATGCACAGAACTCATCTGAAAGCATCTAGACAGTGCCTAGTGTGAAACTAATTTAATGCAGTGTTTCTCTCCTAGGAAACAACAACAAAAAGCAGCCAGCTGTGGGGACATCTGTCCAAATAGCCAACCGTCTAACTGTAGAGGAACTGAGCAAGCATTCTTAAAACACATGCAAATAAAGTGAAGGCACTATCAAAGTGAACTATATTTTACTTCTCTTCAGTGTAAGATAAAGATGTCTATGCTCATTTCATTAATCAAGTTGACAGCTTTAGGACCTTGCAGAGACTACAGAGCAACTTCATGAAAAAGTGCAGTTATCCTACAGTCACAATCCAGCTAAGATACTACCTTGAAAATCTGGTATCACTGTAACAAGTCACGTAGAAACACAAAGTTAGCTACTGGTTTTGCTGCTACAACAGAAGGAAGCAGCTTCAAAGTTTTTAGTGCTTCCTCTACCTTCTCTTGCCATCCACCTCAAAAGCTGTAAAAGAAAACTGTCAGAAACATGCAAGTATTATTTTGAAAGGGCAAACTGATAGTGACACAGGTGAAAAGCTTTCAGAGTACACTGATACCAGTAAGAAAGAGTGATTTTCTAAGCACAAACTCCAGTGCCCTTCAAAAACCCTTGTGCCAACAAGGCAAGCATTGATTACAGAACTGCCCTCTCATCCTGCAGTCACGTACACACCACTTACACAGGCCTGAAGGTTGAAACTCTAACTTAATGGGCAAGTTATCATAGTTCAACTATTTAACTTGATTTTAACATATTTGCATTACAGTCTGTGAAGCTGGTTAGCAGCAACTGTAACAGCAGATCACGTAGTAGGGTGAGGGTTCCAGTCTGCCTGCTGCAAGAGAAACCAAGGGAGAAGTCGGTACCACCAGTGAGTTTGATTACACCTCTTCTCTTTATACAGCTGCTTGGCTCCAAACACCTCCCTTGTTTCTTCAGTGTCTGGAGGAGACTCATCAGCCTCATGTCTCTCATAGGCCAGAACACACACACTTACAGCTCCTGTTTCTCTAGCAAAGGGCCACACATTATTCTTGAGCAACTTTCCTCCAAAGCTTTTTTACTCCCTTGGAGTGGGTTGGAAGTAGAAAAGAAGAGCATCAATATGAGCACTTGGAGGTCACAAACAGAAGTCATCGCTGATGAATCTGATATTTTAGCAAAGCCACCAAGAATACTGTATGCTTTCAACCTCAGGACCTTTACAATCCTTTGCTGAATTATTTTTTAGTTCCATTAGCTATCACTCATTAGCCACCGTTATCTGACAGTCTTATGACTTTGGAGTCAAAATTATTGTTAAATAACTGACTTTGTTGTTAAGAGGGATCAGAGTTCAAAGACCAGTGATAGGTCCAGCTGGGACTTTTTTGCACCTGATGCAACCTCAAAGAGACACAGAGGTCTGGGCTTTGTTTCTCAGCAGTTGAAACCTCCTTACACAATATTTGTAAGATGCTGGCAAAGAACAAAGTCAGTTTAGTATTTGCCACTTCACTCAATCATGATCCATGTCTACCTTTTCATTAAGGTAGATATAATCCCACAGATGGGCTGATCTATATCAACCGATCCCACAACAGGGTTTAAAAAAACAGGTCCATCACAAGAAACACTACAGAATACATATTGTTAGAAAAGGAACTTGATTTCCAATTCAGAGGCAATGATATACAACCTATTATTAATTTCCTACTCCTTTTTCATCATTCATGTTTCTTTCTCTTAAGAAAACAGTTACGAGTTTTGAGTTTAAAACATTTCAGAAGCTACTTTGCACCTAACAGCACCTTTGATCCACCAGAGTCAACACAACACAATGCCAAAAAAAAAAAAAAAAAGAAATTATAACTTCCTTACTGATTTGACTGTAAATAGAACTTCTAGGGCAAAGCATGCCTAGGAGGGATCTCTCCCACCTACAATTAAAATGTTAAGTACATAACTAAACATGGTAATATCCAAGAACTCTAATATAAAGACGCAATAAAATAAGATAGATGAACACAGAAAACAAACTTCTAGTCTGAAGTTCCTTGCTAAAGATCCTGGTGCTTTAGAGAAAATATCTAGTAACACTAGAACCAGCAGTGATGTTGAAGAACCTGAATCAGAACAAAGACAAGAAATAAAGGAAGACAAAGTTATGCCTTCAAGCCTAAGACATCCCTTCAATAAAACAGAGCTTGTAAAAATGTAGAGTGTGTATTGCATGCCATATTTTAGAGGTTCAATCTGCCTCTAAGCATGGCATGGCTCTCCTGAAGATATCTGTAGCACTACAGAGAGCTTCAGGTATGACCACAGTGGTATTTTAATTTAGATGAAGAGTGCGACTCTTCCTGTTGTCCCCTGTTACCATGTTTTGTTTCATGCTACAGAGCAGACTCAGCTGAACTAATTTTGGGCTAAATAAAACCTAAAGACACACTCCATGAAGAAATTTAACTACTTGCTCGTAGGCACTCAATCCATAGGATCAAACAGTGTCAGCACAAAGTAAAATCACTGCAAATACAGGCACTGTGATCAGCAGCTCCATAACAGCAAAACACAAACGCATTCTCACCTGCTCCCCTGGTAATCAGACTATTGCCTGCCACTTGCAATCCAGCTTGTTTCTGGTTTTGTGTTACTCAGTTGACATCTACTTGCAGTACCAACATGTAATGTGATTGCTCTGAAGGTCAACAGCATCCAGAAAAAAGCAGAACAACTCATTTTGTCTAATTAGTATTAATAGCAAAAACAACAATTTGTTTTTAAAAAAGGGTATCTATACAAAGTCATCATTACACGGTATCTTCACTGGCTACAGAATCTATCTTGCAATAACCATATATACATCATAAACCAAAGCAGGGGTTCCACAACCTATTAGGACAACAAGGAGTTGATAACCTGCAAATCTTCCTGCATGCCACAGTCTCTAGAGCAGAGCTTGCCAGAACACACACCTAGCAGCAGAAGGTAACATGTCAGGTAATACAAACATTCCGTCCTAATAACAGAAGGACAACAAGCACTCAAGGATTAAGTCCATAGCAGGAAAAAGAAAAAGCCCAGAGCAGAAAAATTATGACTTCTGATCGATTGCTATTGCTCCATCAGCAGAGAAAGTTGCAGTGTATGCACTATCAGCTTTGTTTAACTATGTTCCAAGAAAGTTTAAACAATTTAATGGTTAAACGGGGGGGCGGGGGGGGGGAAAGAAAACACAACAGAAAAGCATGCCTGCTTACATTTGATTTTGCATGTGGAAGCACACGGAGAAAAGCTATGAAGCAATGTAGTACCGTCTGTCATCAATTTTCTTCTCCTAATGCTGCAGTGGCAATATACATAACTCAGTCTGAGATGCCACAGAGAACTATGGACAGTGGTCCTACATTTTTATCTCAGTTCATCCCTGCTGAACTTAGAGGCTGCATAATTAAACATATACTTTTGATAAATTTAGCAATACCTGTTTCTCAGGCATAAACCTTAATTTGCACTGTCAAGTTTTTAGATAAGAAGTATTAGATGTAGTTGTTAACAACCTTGCAGTTAAAGATTTTCCATTGGCAGTCACTTATCCTTGTCTGATAGCTGCTCAGCTTTACTTTGTTCAGCCCCAGAGAAAAAGTCTTAGTCTTGAAAGGGACAGCTCATCTGGCATTCAGCTCAGGAATTCAGCCTCCTCTTTCTCTTCCCCACTTTCAGTATCTTAGATGGAAGGAATCAGGCAGTTAAAGACCAAAGAAACTCTAGAATCTCATTTTATGCACCTCCTGAAGAACACAGGGGAAGAGAAAGATTATGAAAAATATGTCCCTACTAACTCTACATTGGAAAACTAATCACTACAAAGCATAAGCAAGCCATAATCTCTTTATTAAATGTTGAACTGACAAAGTATTTAAAAACTAACTCAAGTTTTTAAGAAAACTATAGCTTGCAGACTCTCTCAAGAGGATTGCACATGGATTTAAACATTGAGGTAGCAGCTTGGAAGTAAAGCAGAGTGGGCAACAGTGCTCAGAATCAAGAGAATATTTTTAAAGTTTCATAGTAAAACTGACAAACTCCAAGAATAAACAAAATGTAGAACCCAAGTTCAGCATCCTCAAACACAAACCAAAATCCTGTAAATGTACCTGTCAGTATTTCTGAGTGGATAAGATATCCTGGCTTTAAAAAACAGAGGGAAGAAACTACTACAGCTACTTATTTCCTTTATCATAAACCTCTTGTGTGCCATGTATATCCCAGGAGCAGCTCTCCTTAAAAGTCTTCTAAATATTTGTTCACAGCACTGGGCTTTAAGTCTAAACATTTAGGTTTCTAAAGTTATCTCTCAGGCCTGTTTAGAGTCTTGTATGCTTTTCAAATAAAGGCCTCAATTATTTGTTCTCATACTCAGTATGTTTGTCTGCCTCTTCTAAATGGAGCCAGCAGTTTCTCTTTTCATTTCATTGCTGTTTTGAAAGTAACCATTTTCACTCATTTTCAAACTCTCCCCTTTCTTTTCACCAGCCTTGATGTTTATCAATGGGAAGCATTTAATTTTTTTATGACTGTGGTGGGCCAGTAAAAGAGATTTCCCAGTAAATAAGATGTGGCCCAGTGTTGGCAAACCTTTGCTCACGGGTATAGACATGAGGGTCAAGAGGGCTCCTCCTTGCATGAATAGCTCCTTTATCATTAAGCTGATGTTTCACAATCGGGATGGAGCAATGAAGAGTAAAAGTAAGGAACTGGAGAAGAGGGAAATGACTGAATTGCCCTACATTTGCTTCAGTCTCCAAAAGCCATTCCTACAGCAGGGCAGGTGAAGGTGTCACTACTGTAGATCTCTGCCTTCTCCCCCTTCCCAAAGAGTCCCAGGACTTTGGGCCACAGCAGCAAGTGGCAAGGACAAGCCATAGACTTTTATCAACAGAGGTGTTACACTATTTTTAAGATTCTACAATGCTGATAAATATGGCACAGATACATCACTATTAAAAATGTTTATTTTTGCAGTTATTCCACAGTGTTATGAGACATTTCTATTCCAAGGTAAATGTACATAATGAGGAGAGATTAAACAGTTCCTTCTGTCAATACATGGCTGTAGCTGAGTGTCTTTGAAGGCCTACATGAACTGTCATGTGAAGCATCTCAGCCCCATTTTCATTTGAGCAATCAGCTTTACCCAAAAGAGCATGGGCAGACAGTAACCAGCCTATACACTGTCCAGAGTGAGTCACCTTTAAAATCAGGGTCTAGTTAGCAATACTCCAAGAAGAGCTTAAGTACTTTCTATACCTCTTATAGTTATGACAAGTAATATGGTACTTAAAATAATGAGAAGCAAATGGATGCTTTGCATAAGAGACTTCTAAAAGTTGTTTTTAAACAAGTTTAGTTTTAGGCGTTTCTCAGTTTGGGCTGGGGCAAAAGGCTTTCTTTTTAGCATATCCTAAAATACTCAGCTTGTGAGTTTTCTGAAAGTGTTAAACACGCTTCAATAAACATTTATTGCACTGTAATACATTGTGAAATCATTATTACAGAATACAAACTTTAGACAGTATTTGATCTAATACAACCCACTTAATAACCATTTATGTGATTTTTACAGAGATACTAGTCTGTATGCAAAGTGAGAAGCTGTGCTGATAACCTACTTGTCTTTTTAAGTAGTTAAGATCACACTACAGATCTAACTTTGTAGCCATTCCAAACAGTGTTTCCATTGCACTTACAGCTAACATGAGGCTCAGATGAACACAGGAGCTAACCTGGGTGGGGAACAAGGGCAGCAGAGAGATCGGTCTCTGAATAAGTCAGTCCTTGTCACCTTTCAGGCTGCTTCTGGAAACAAAATTGGTATTGTTAGTTCAACTTGAACATTTCTGGAAATCCTTGCATTTTACTATGACAACCACTTAAAATTCTATAGTTGGTGAGATTCGTTGAAGAACTTTACCTGGTGCGTTTTAAATGGGGATACTAAGAAGAATATCGGCAAAGTAATAGCAAAGCTCAATGTGGCTCTGTAGAGTTACATGAGTGTCAGTAAGGACTGCAGGCAGAGTGAGAGATGAGGCTCTAAGATGAAAACTGAAGGCCATTTAAGAAGAGGCAAGAGCAGAGAATTTTGTCAAATCATGCAAAATCCCAAGAACAAATTCAGGGAGTCCATGGAAGAGGCTAGAGGAATAGGCTCAGAGGAATAAAACAGAGGTAAGGAGTGGGGGGAATGGGTGCATGTGGGGGGTGATATGTGGAAATGAACACTTTCAAATCAACAACATTCTGTATGTATTGTAAGAGAATGAATGCGGAGGTTTAATAGGAAAACAGGATGATCAGGATTTGCCAAAATAGAACAGATGTTAGTAATGTTTTAAAGATTCAGCAGAACCCAGCAGAAGCAGCATGGATCGTGGTTGAGAAGGGACAACTACGAAGACTATTTATTTCTGAGATACTTTACAGCTTACTTGGGATGAAATCCTGATGTCCTTACATGATTCCCCCTACCCCAGTTAGCTTCAGCTAGGCTAGATTTCACCCTGCCATCCTCCTCCATAAGAAATGCCACTCCCCTTCTTCCCATCATTTTTCACATAGAAGTTGAATAAGAACAGGAACAAAACTACCAGCCTAGCAGAAAGCAGACAGTGAAGTTTCCAGTTACCAGTAGAAGTGAAAGAAGAGCAAGGCAAGACTTACATTTTAGCTAACCTGAGCTTAAGACGACAACATAGTATCTATGAGGGATCATCAAACCAGCAAGACTGGACACGGAAAGTAAGGTATGATTGTACAGAGGCAAAACTGAAATCGCATGAATATGAAAATATCACCAGAAGCTAACGTGCACTGAAGAGGGAAGGTCCTCTACAATGTGCTGTGGAGAGATACTCAAACCAAGTATTTTGATCTGGCCAGTTAGCCTTATACTACTTTTTTTTTTTTTTTTTTCCTTCTCACTGCTGCTGCACCCATCCCCATTCTACAGTGTGCTCTATAGTACAAGTCCATTCTAATGAACTGCCCAATAATTTTTTCATTGTCATTTTGTATTTTGAGGAAAAATATAAAAATCTTCCTGCTGTTTCAGGATTAACTGTGATAAGGATCATGGCACAAAAACCCCCCACAGCTAATGATTCCTTCATACCAACATGAATTTCATCCTAAATTCTGCCAGAACCTAGATTTTGCATTATGTTTGCAGCAAGTTAAGCATGTCAGGCTTAATGCACATCCCAGTCCAAATAAGGGGTTTTTCCTTGGGAAGGTTAAAACAAGTTTGGGATATGACCTAAATTAAGATTTCAGTAAGATTCCAGAACAGCAAAAGCATATTAAAAAATCATAGGTTTTCTTTCATTTTCCAACATCCCTTTATAGTTTCCAGTCTACATTCATCTGTTCCACTGCATACCACAAAAACCATATATAATAGGGTACTAAGTTGGTAACAATAAGGACACTATCACCAGAAAGCTCTGTTATCTGAAGCGGACAGAAAGCAGCCACCAACTGAAGAAGCAGAATTTGAGCCATGAACTTTTAGGATCAGGAACCATATCCTCTTCTGCGTTTGCACAGCATCAGTTACACCAATAGAACTGATGAGCCATTTTCCCAGTCTTCTGTATTTTAGCATTTTAGTAGATGTTTAGTTAATTTTAAAATAATAATAATTTAAAAATCCACAACAAAACGACTAGAAGATCTAATCAATATAAACATTTCTGAAATAAAGTCCCAAACGACTCATTCTCACCGTTGGAGCCTCACATATCGGGGCAGCCTATTTTTCATGGTTCACAATTGCTTGCCACCATGTTTTAATGGATAGCACATCCATAAAAAGGCACTAACCAAGTTTATACTGCTCTATGATTTAATACATGCTATTGACTAATAATTAGTTTTGAAGAGGCGTTCTGCCAGATGAGCGAGATAGGACGATTATCAAATCCTTATGGCTTGGAAAGAAGTCATTCTCCTCACGTAAAAATAACAGCGCAAGTTTTGAGCATCCCTCCTCCGTGCGAGGCAGTCAGCCTCTGCCCCAGTCACCCCGACTGACCTCCGCGACCCGCGCTCGGATCCCCCGGCACGTTTTCCTCACAACGAGAGTATTCAGTCCGGAAAAAAAAAAAAAAAAAAAAAAAAAAAAGAGGGGTAGGAAAACATACCAAACAGAAGAGGAGCAAGACGCTTGGCTTCACCTTCCCTTCCTCAAAACACAACATCCATTGAGGCAGGAGAAACCACCCTGGGCGCTAAAACAAGAGCTGCATTCACGGCTACCGGGCTTAGCAGCTTGCGGGAGCGCACTCCGGGCGTGAGCTCCTCCAGCCCCCAGGACCGGCCAGCTAAAACAGAAATCAACCCCCAGCTCCTTTACCGCTTGGGGAGGAAAGAGACGGGAACGCGGACCCATTGAATCACTCTATCATTAAGCAGTTATGATTAAGAGCTTTCCCTGCGCTCGCGGGACAGTTTTTAGGCACCAGGCGTTGTGAGGACGGAGCTACGGTCCGGTTTTCCCGCGGAGCCCACTGGCTTTGCAGCCTGGCAGCACGCCTCCTCCTCCTCCTCCTCCCGCCCAAAGGCGCGGTATTTTCCGCTCCGAAGCGCCCAGCAGCACCTGCTGCCGCCGCCGCCGCCCGGCACCCCCCGGCCGCGGCCCCGGCGGCGCCCGTTGTACCTGCAGGATCTTGTCCAGCCCCTCTTGGCCCAGGCAAGGGAACTGCTTGAGCAGCTCCGTCTTCTGCCGCTTGTAGTCGTCGGTGGCCGAGCGCCAGTGCGGCTCTTCCAGCACCTCGAAGATCGCCGCCCCGATGGACAGGTAGAAGATGATGGCCGAGGTCAGCAAGGGGCCCCTGTCCACCATGGTGCCGGCCGGGAAGGCGGGCGGAGCGCGGCGGGCGGTTGCGGGCGGCTGCCCCGCGCTGCGGCCGTGGGCGCCCGAACCCGACCTGTCCTTCCCCTGACACCTCTGCCTTCCCCCGCCGTCCGCCGTGCCTCCTCTCCCGGCCTCTGCCGCGTTCCCTTAGAGTCTTCCACACTCCCCTCCCACTCTCTTCTCCTCCTCCCTCCTTTCCTCCCTCCTCCGCTCCGCTCCACTCCCCCCGGCTGCCTCCTTCCCCCAGTTTTCTCCCCTCCCTCCTCAGAGGCGATTTGAATTTGTTGCCCTCCCGCTTCCCCCCCCCACACACACACCCCACACACACCCGCCCGCGCATGCGGGGTCGCCGCCGGGACGCCCCGGGGTGCTCCCGGTCCCACCGCGGGCTGGGCCGGCCCCGCGGCCCCCGGGGAGGGGCGGCCGGTCCCCCCGCGGGGCGGGAGGGCGGCGGTTGGGTCCGGCCGTCGCCATCGCCCGTGAGGGGCCGCCTGGGGGCAGGGGAGCGGGGCCGCGACCTCCCGCCCTGCCCGCGCGGCCGTTGGGAGCGGGTGTGGGGGCCGCGGAGGTGAGGCCGGCCCCGGGCCGCCATCCCCGCTGAGCAGGGTAGTCCCCGCGCCCGGAGCCGTGCTTTCCCCTCGAGTCAAGGGAAGAAGGGGTAACGTCCCTCAAGTTTTACTTCGCTTTTTCCCCCACGCTGCTAGGTTCAGCGGAGTTTCCCGTTTTCGACACCGCCGGGCTGTGAAAGGAGAGCTGCGGCTTCCCTGCATCCAGCGAGGTGCGGGGGAGGCGAGCAGGAGCTCTGAGGAGAAAGGCGAGGGCTGCCGGCAGGTTTCACCCCTTCCCCGAGATGTTGACCACACGTGTGCGTTACGGATCCTTCACAGCAGGAACTGTATCACCCTTCATGCATTTTGTACATTCAATAAACCTTCCTATGGATTGCCTGTGCGTGTGCCTATGAGTTTGGGGGTGAGGGAGAGACCCCCAACTAGTGATTTTTCCACTCAAAATCCAATCGGGGCTGAAGCCCTCTGGAAGCTCGCCTAGTTTGTGAAGCCCTTCCCAGGAGCTTACTCCAGCCACGCACAAGCGCTCGCTCCTCCGTGTCCACGCTTGCAGAGGGAAGGCAACTTGACTGTTCTGAACGAATGGGGCTGGAAATGGGGTAAATGGGTCAGGGAAAAAGCAAGTCACGGAGAGGATATAGCGGTATGTTATGCACCCTCTCAAAGTGCTTCTATTGTAGACACCGTTAATTTTATCAACACTGTTTTAGTGGGGGTAACTTATTTTCTGCCTTCTCCAGCCTTCCCCCACCCCTCCCTGATAGGAAGAAAACACTCAAAAATACAGTTGTCCATATCAACTGCATCAACACCATGGATTTTGGGATGTATATGTATGTTAGCTGGAGTCCACACACCAGAAGGCTGAGATAAGCCAGCTGAAATTTCTCATGTGGACATAGTTGAAATGGGAGGCAGGAAAATGGGGAAGATGAAGGAAACAAGTAGAAAATACACAACAGAGTATGAGAAAACAAAAAGGTGAGCACCTGGAAGGCAAAGGAACGTGCCTTGGTTAGGAGGTATCCAGAAACATCTATGTGTACAACTTTGAATCATGCCCAATGGATGCTCTTGTGAGATTGCCCACAGAAAATTACATGGCCCTTAAGCAGTCCTTCCTACTAACGTGTATACTGCTCAGTGAAAATACATCTGCAAGAGGTTCCTGGCAGCCTAAAAGGAGGACTGGAGAAACCACAAAATCCACAAGCATGTTACGTGATCAGCATCACCAGCTTTGCATGGGATTCCCCAGTTATGTAAAGAAAACATAAGAAGAGAAAAGGATTGCCAAACTGCAATAGCAAAAAAAAAAAAAAAAAAAAAGCGCATTTATATGATCAAGTAGAAGGCATCATAATAAACACTGGGGGATGTTTCACAAAGTTGCAAGGCAGAACTTTTCATTAAAAGGAAAGGAAGAATTTCATGATGCATAATTACCACATGAAAATTATTCTCAGGTGTTATCACTTGGCCCAAGACCTTTGCAAAACTTGAAAAGCCATTGGCCACATAAATGAGTAATGTGAGCATCCATCATTGCCTCACTAATTTAAAATTAAAGTTAAAAACTGAAAGGTATGTAAATACTTATGGCAAATGACTGGAAGTATTGAGGAAGAGCTCTTCCCACAGGTAAACTATGATAGAATTTTTCTTTTGGTGCTCTTGTATCTTTTTCTGTGTCACCTGCAAATGGTTAGGTTTTTCCAACAGCAGCATCAGTAGCCTGACACATTACAGCAATATTACACTTGTGTGTTCCTGACCCTGAACATCTGTGCTTTGTAACTGGAAGGTATTTGATTAAATTTTGAAACTGTACTCTTCTCCATCTGTCTCTAAGTCTCTAAAGGTCCATTTATACTACTGAAACACTATCTTAAAGGCACAAGGTATGACACAAATGACCCTGAACCTACCGCAATTATAAAGTGCAGATGAAAGTAAAAACTTTCAGGTATTTTATAGAAAGTTTGTTTGCAATTTTGAATCAACATTTCTACTTTCCACTCAGAACTCCCAATCACTGTTTGCATAATTAGTGCTCTCAGTAACTGAGTCAGTCAGCGATTAAAAACAAACCAACCTGTAAATCACATACCATTTTTCCCTGTGTTGAAATGCTATCATGCTTGTTAGACTGTCTCCTTGTGTTTCTCTGAGTTTCAGAGAGGTGAGCCTGGTAAGGAACACCATCCAGAAGAATAGTTTATTCCCCAAAGAACCGTAGCCAACTGCTCCTACAAGCAGAGAAGATCCTCTGAGTATCAACAAACTTCTTGCATTTAGATATTTCACTTTGATTCCTTTGTCTTTTGCAGAACAAGGCATAATTTCATGCTGCTGCCCAAGTGAGTGTGGCAAGAGGAATGTTTTCTGTAGCTGGCCTCTCTTTGCACCTCTTGATCTAAAATGCCTCTCCTGACCTCATAAAAGATCCCATATCCTTTTATTCATGGCCCTTTTCTAACTCTCTGTTTCCCTTGGATTAAACAGTACCCCTATTGTTAACCCACAGCACCTGCCACATAGGCCCCACAGCTTTTCATGCTAGCTAAGTTAATGAAAAGGCTGGGGTTATTCACTCAAAGGGTTTTAAATCTCATTTAAAAATCAGGGCAGAAACAGCAGATAGCACTGTGGTGAGCAATACCACAAGTATCAATCATTTGTATTATTTGCATAGGTCATTATTTCAGGCTGTCCAGTCCAAGAGGAAATCTCTTTCATCCAAGCTGTATGTCTAAGACACATTTGCTGTACAGATGTTTCCTAGAACAGGCTGAAATTAATGAATAAATGTCAGAAAATGTTTTAGGTGAGGCAAATAAAAGACATTTGGGCAAAGGAAACCTGTCATGTAGTGGCAAAGAGTGCATGTTGTACTGAGCATGAACCACAAGCCTCTCTTCAAGCCTCTGACATTTTTTACTTGGAAATCTATTTTTGATTGGTTGATGTCTCTCTTCTTGATGATGCCAGTCAACTCTGCATCATTCATTTTTCTTCAGCCATCGAAATTTGGACACCTTCAACACTGCTTTCAAGTGTTACACATCAAGCCATGTATGGTTTTAAGTAAGCTGAGGGGTGTACTATCATGACAAGCAGTTTGGCTTCTTTGGTACAGTTTGGTGCATACAGAAAGGTTAAGGCTGGTCTGCAGATGATGCAGAATTTCATATGAGACATTTGTAGAAAGTTCGGAAATTCACCATGGGATTGTTCACACCTCTTGGACTAAGTATTTACATATAGCACGTTTGGTGCCCTGAATGTACAGCAAAATATGCAAAATACTACTAAAAAAAAGAATAAAAAACTTTACCAAAACAACGTGCATACCACTGCAACAGACTTCTTCACCCATGGACAGATAATGAGTGAACAAACACCACATGACAGATGTTAGTCATGCTGCTTAATGAATAACTGGTGATGAGTACAATACCTGTGTGGAATGGCTGTAATGTGTTCAAGGAAAAATAGGCATTTGGATCATCAGTTTTTCACTAAGATACCTGTAGTGTTCGAGAGAAATGTCTTCATCAGGAAGTCCAAGTATTTCAGCATTTTTTTCTGCGTATATTTCCTTGACTGCCTTGTTCCTCAGCCGTCCACAGCAGTCATTGGATCTTCAGACCCGGATGATGAAACCCAGTTTCCTTCAAAATACTCTACACTTTCTGCTTCACCATGTCCTCGGTCTTGCAGACAAACACTGGTAGTACCAAATGCTTATGATAGTCCTTCACGCTGACATTCATGTCAGTGATTAGAAAATTCAGCGTACAGCTGTACAAAAAAATCTCAGCTTGGATAATGCCAGTCCTGGACTGGGTTTTATCATCATGATACCTGGAGCACATTACTATTCTAGAAAGTATGCTCAAAGCTAGCTGAGCACCATGGTAACAGTCAGTGAATAATGCAACAATCTGTTATTTTGTTATGTAAAACATCACTGTCAAGTCTTTTTTTGTGTGTGTGTCATTAAGAAGGAGTTAAATTCTGTTTGTGTACAGTAATATGGATGAATGTCTGCACATTGCTCTGAGACTTGTTTCCCAAACCAGTTTAAATTAACTTTTATCAATCTCGTGTCATGCAGTGCAAAAGTCTTCTTCAGTGTTACAGCGTCTGCCTGAATGTGACGGGGGCAGATTACAGAGGAGAATTCAAAGAGCTGTTGGCCTCCCCTGTCTCCCCGTCGGGTTGTGCAGCTGCATGTCTGTGTGCCAGGTTGTGCAATGGAGGGCCTTGTGTGTGACCGGGCAGTTCTCACATCCACATCGGGCTCCCTTCCATGCCTGGTGTGTAGTGCTCGCGTTTTGTTAGTCAACATGCCTCAAGAGCTGTTCCCACCTACCTGTTCCCTTTATAGAAACAAAGTCACCACATTAATTTTGGCAGAGGAAAAGCAGAGGGAAGTTTGATGGCTTTTTTTTTTTCCCCTCTTGGGTGAATAATGTCTTGAGGATAGCAAATGAGGACAGCTATAGACCCTAAAAACATCGAAAACATTCTTATTATCTATTCTGTTCCAAATCCTGCAGCAACAGCTTGTGAGGTTAGATTTAGTCTTATCTGGGGGAAAAAAAGATTGAGTAAGCAAGCAAGAGAGTTGGCTACATACAGTTAAAGGAATATGAATTTTTAAGAATTTTTTTCTATGGACACCAGTTGCTTTTGTGCTTGGTGTCCAGAAATTAAATAAGGGACATGGCCCACACTGTCTCCAGGCATGTGCCTCTTATTTCTAAGCTTAAAGGAGTTTTGTAAGAAGACAGGAGTTCCTGGCATAGTCTACCTCCACAGCCCATTCACCTGTCACATGGTCCTTTGTGGTTCCTCCTCCACCATGTGTGGTATCAGGAAAGAAGACGGCAAAGGCTGAGCCATAACACCCACAGCTGTCCTGCAAATGAAGTGCTTGCAAGCTGTTTATGGCTTTTAACTTATGGTTTTTAACCTCCTAGACCATTATCAGGACAGATATTAAGAGGGTTTAGAGGGAACTTGAATTTCAGTGTTTGTTGCCTTCCAGTGGTGCCTCTCACATGACAAAACCCAGTGTAGAATCAGCAAGCAAATCCAGGTCACTAGCAGCTATGACTCTAGGAAGTCAGCTTGGCACAGAAATGACTGAGTTAGAACATCAGGAAAAAACCCACCTGTTCTAGTGCTTTGGTCAACGGCTAGACTGTTGTCACTGCTGCAAGCAAAAAAGCTGCCTGCACGTTACAACTTCCTGGTCCTGGTCTCATGGTGCATGGAGCACCACGCTCTTGGCTCTCAATGGGTTTTCAGGGATGTGTGTGGAGGGTCACAGTCAGTTGCAAGATAACACATGAATGAGGTGGTAAAGCAAGTCAGATGCCAGAGGTTTTCCTTGTATTGTGTAACACCTCAGCAGTGTGCTGTTCTTCATTCTGTCCAACAGCCTGTTGGTCTCAGAACTGGAACAAAGTCCAGGGAAACTGAGGAAGCAGTCAGTGAATGGGAGCAGATTCAAATTGCCCACGTTGGTGCTCTCCTTCAGGAACCTGTGAAGAAGTCCTGGTAACTCAAGTTGGACTCACAATGGTGCCAGCAATGAGGTGTGGGAGCAGCCTGTTGGGAATCAGAGTTGAGGGAAAGCCAGAGAGCGTAAGGATAGACAGCCCCCAACTATACCCGGGGATCTGGTACAGCTGCAAAAATCTCTGGAGCAGTTGGTGGGGAGAGGGAGAGAAGAGGGATGGGGAAGGGAACACTGACCCCATCAATATAAAGTGATGTGCTGCTCTCTAAGGGCATCCAAACTTCTTTCACTCGAGAGGACCATCTGAGCCAGACAAAGGTCCCCAGTGAATATTGCATTGCCAGCATGGGTTATAGAAACTAATGGTTAGCAGGCTGTTAGAGGTTTCACAACTCATTTCCTTTGAATATTAGTTATTTCTTTTGCCAAAGAGAGAAGGAGAAAAAGGGAGGAGGAGGAAATGAAAACTACATGGGGTAGTTAATTTATTTTAGAAGACTGAGTCAGTAAGGAGATGGGTGAACTCTACAGATGGCATTGCTTCAGTCAGGACAGAGAATTCAGTGCTTTCCTTGCATGTGTTTAAGATTTCTTTAGAACAAGGAAGCGTATGCAAATAATGGGACCAATCTGCAAACACTGAGGTCAGCAGCCTTTGCTCAAGAACTCTCACTGATTAGGGATACTTGTAACAATAAAGATTCCCCAGGCTGGGGAGCCTGGCTCTTAGGTCTGCCTCATTTTCTACCCTTGCTTCACTCCCTACTCTCACCCCTGATCTTTTGCAATTCAGTGACAATCAGAGTTAATAAAAGGTGTGTCTGTGATCCTATAAAGCAACTTGCATCATCATCTTTTGTGATGAAATTTTCACAGGGGAAGGAGGAGCAGCAACATTTTGCCCAAGTTAAGGTTGCCCTGGCACTATACCAAGAAGCCTGAAGCCCTTAATTTTCATAAGAGAGATCTGATTACCGCAGCCCATGTTTGAGTGCAGAAATGTGTCCTGCAGAAACTACAACCCCCCACCCTTCCACTCCCCCACTTCCAAAATAAGTCTAAAAGTAGTCTGGGGCTTACAGTCTTGCATTACAGCCACTGTGCCACAAATACATGGACAGGCTTGGGCTGCCTTGCTGAAGTTATCATACATCTACAACAGACCGCATGACATCTGCCTCTGCCCTACTGAAAACATCATTTTCCTTAGCTGTGTTGAAGAAACTGTGCTGCTTTCACTAAACAGAAGTGGCCAAAACCTGCCAGTTGATGTCAACTGTGTTGTATGTTATTTCAGTGTGTGTCTACTATAAACAGATGACAATGCAACTTTCATTTTGACTAAAGGAACTGATAATTGACACAGAGCTATTAAAACGTGACAAATAAGCAATGTCTAAGCCAGCTGAATAAAAGAACTGTCAGAAATGTCTTTCTTCTGCTGTGCTGTCTAGTGCAAATACAGAAGCCTTGCTTAATAAACAAAGCCTCATTTAGTTCTGGGCTTGTCTCAACACTAGTCTTTTACAAGCACTTGGGACAAGATCATTAAACCTGCATGTATCAGCTGAAGACCTGCCTCTCAAATTTCCTTCTAATGTCGGGAAAGGCCCTACTTACACAATTATACATAACTAACAATTATTCTCAGCAGTGCAAAGTGAGTTATTTTGCAGTTCTCTATTCAAGTGTTTGGATGCCTTGTATGAAAACCAGAGACATTAAATTCCTTTGCCCTTCTTTATAGTTGGACTGCTCGTAGGGCATGCTGCAATGCTGGCATCTAAATCTGCTTGGAGAGCAACGTGGAAAAATTACATTTGGAATATCCATTATCATGATAATGTGTGGAATGCTGGCACTCATTAACAAAGAAGTGTGGGAAGGACATTACTGAGACTCACAGGTAAAACAGAGTGGGGATTTTGATACCTAATGTCACTGGTACAGAAGAGCAGGAAAAGCTGGAGTTGTCCTTCACTGGCAAGACACACTGGGGAGGCTGCTACTGCAGTAAGTTGGGCACCGTAAGAAAGGGTGGCACTGGAGCCTACAGGAAGGGTTGCGCAGCCTGCCTGCCATTGCAGGCCTTCACTGAATGTGATGTAGGCAACAGGACCACACGATGAACTACAGCTATCATTTTTATTTTCCAGAAAAAAGTTGGCTTTTGTATCTGGAGTGACTAAACTAAAATGCCTTTTCTCCATTTAATCATGATGCAAACTCATATGTGTTTCTGAATAGAGGTCCCAGGTTTTAAGACCCAGTTCAAATCTGAACCTTTTCTTTCCTTACCATCTCCACTTTGTGGAGAATGCCTCTGAGTCTGGCAGTTTTCCATATCAGGAATCTAATATTGTTACACTGACTGTGGTTTAGACATAAAGCCTGAATTCAGTCCTGTGTGGACAGGATAGCAAGATTTAATACCTTCAAACAGTGGCAGAGGGAGAAAGGGAGAATAAAAATGCCTTGAATAATAAAAAAGGTGCCATCTGGCACTGCTAAGGAGACAGATCAAATAACCTCTTGGTCTTTTCCATGTGTGACTTCTGCAGTTCCACACAGGCTTTTCACAACAGTTGAGTACCCCACATCAGGGCCAGGGTGCAGGGGTAAGGAAGAGCTCATGCTAGCAGCTTGACAGTTTGCCAACGCATACAGAAGCAATACGCACCTTTCAGTTAGTCACTGAAGTGAATTATGTTTTCAGTTGTACCTTGCAGAGTGAATAGCAAATAACTTTAGACTATAACACTGTCCAATCTGTTCCCCCATATGCACTCCTTTTCCAAAGAATACACTGTACCATGCAGTAATGAGGGCGTTCAAATAACAATGGAAAGAATGACTCTGATATTCTCCTCAACTAATTTCAAAGCTGCATATCCAGTTCTCTGCCTTTTTTGGTCAGTCTCTCTACCCCATTTATGCCTGGTTTTAAACAGACTGGGTAGGAGAACAGACTCCAGCACACCTGATGCAACTTTTAAACTCAGTTCCACAGAAAAGCAGACATTATGCAGTCACAGAGGAAAAAATGAGTAGAACTTTCCCTACCCCCAGTGCATTTATATTTCTTAAAACTATCCAAATGATATGTTGGTAAAGTAGGTAAAAATTAGAGTGGGAGGTTACACATGAACTGGAATGCAGGACACAAAAAGTCATATCTTTCTGTAACACTAAGTGTTATTTCACATATGGGAGGCCACTTCCAGGCAATATATCAGAACTCACAAATCGCATTTTAGGCACCTGTGAAAAACCACTGAAACTGACACAGGCCACCTGTGACACGCAAAGCCCTTGGCTGAAACTGTCACATTCACAAAGCTGAGCTATAAAGTCCTCTATACTAAAAAGTCCTCCAGACCAGAAAGAATTATTGTTCTTCTGGAGCGAGTTTTAGGCACACAACTTATTCCCATTGGGCTCTGACAGTTTCTCATATCCTCTTTCTTCTCGCAGTATCTTCTCTACGGCCAGTCCTGCAGCCAGCTCGTCTTCTAGCTGGATAAGCTGCCTCTGCTGTAATATCAACACTTGTTGGGCCAACAGGGAAGACAGTGGAACCAGATACATACGAAGGATAAGAATGATAATACTAGTATACTTTTTATTCTTTGTACTGACTTTCATACTGAAGGACCGTGCACAGCACAATACTGAGTGAATTTCAGCCCTGTGTGCAGGGCCAGGATATGGTTTATACAGCACCTGAATTCTGCTTCATGTTCAGGTTGGCTGTAAGTGGGATATAACTCTTCTGTTACACTTCTGCACATGAGAGAATTTTGATTAAAGAGAACTAAATATTATTTGGAGGAGTGGGGATCTTTATTTTTTCTTCTTCGCAGTCTGGAAAGGACCACCAAAGCCCTTGTGCCTACTGAAAATATGAAGAGAAAGAAGGTTGCAACTACTACAGCAGGGGAAAGCTTTTACAGCATCACTCTGTCCTGTTTGAGTGGTCCACCTCCAGGCATTGTTCATGCTTGGACAGTGCAGTTTCTATTCAGAAATGTTCCTGCTTGAGTGTCAGCTACATGCAGTGGAAGTTAACAGAACATTGTGTCATATATGGTGCCTGGCACAGAGCACTGGTCTGCGTTTCCAACCTGCTGCCAAAGGGATCAGCTGAGTACAGTGGCTATGATGACATGGGTCAGGGCTCCCAAGTGCACTTGCTGAAGCAAATATATTTCTCCAAAAATAGTGTCTTGGAATAGAACAAGCAAAAATCAACAAGCATCTCACTGAAAAACAGTCTGTAAATTCTTTTTCTT
This sequence comes from Tyto alba, assembly GCF_018691265.1. Classification (NCBI taxonomy): domain Eukaryota; kingdom Metazoa; phylum Chordata; class Aves; order Strigiformes; family Tytonidae; genus Tyto; species Tyto alba. The sequence continues at coordinate 27,879,264 of NW_024881278.1, read as the reverse complement.
CTCCTGTTGGTACAGATAGGAACCTGTTTTACTATTGAAAGAAATTCTGTTTATGCAGGGGATGGAAACAAGCCTTCCATACCTCTAAAATCCTCCAGGTCTGATAGACAGACAGGTCGTATTCTAACTGTCTTCCCAGATATATTTCATTCTTAATACAAAAGGAGTTGGGCTCAACCCTTTGCAGACCTCTGAACTGTCAAAAGCCTGGAACAGCGAGGCTCCTGGGGAATTGCATCACATGAGAGGGGAGGAGGTCGGAGGGAATCATCACTTGAGAATGCATGCCCACATCTCGGCTCCTATACATGATCTGACACTGGGCATGTCAGATCATGCATGGTGGAGATGCGCAGGGCATGCCACTGCCGGCAGACGCGTGCTGCTTAACAAGGTTGCTCTGAACATGGGCCCCTGCGGGGTCTCCTCCACCTGCTCCAGCTCTGGGCTTGAGGGATTCCTCTTTGCAGCCCCAGTGCTGGCAACAGCTCTGGCCCTGGGGGTGCTACTGGGAGGGATGGGTGCAGAGGGGGGGTGGCAGCAGGGTGAATCTCACTCCAAATGCCTCAGGCTCAGCAGGGATCCTCTTGACATCTAACAGTGGATCATGTCACTGCCATCACAACCGTAGAAATAATGATCAAGCTTGCCTTTTCCTTTTAAAAATAGAGAAATTTCATATAGGGAACCACATATTTCTTGGATGTTATTTGGCTTGCCAAATGGCTGTAACCTGTCAGCCTTCAGTTTCCTATTACCAGATCAGCCCAAGGCCTTCTCTAATCTCCTAAAATTGCTGTGTCTTGTATCTTACTGCTAAAAGACTAGTTTGTTTATGCTAGGCTAGAGAGGCTCTTTTCATGAGAATCTGATACCATACAGGTTACTAAACTCCTCGTAGCTTCCTCACAAAGCAGATGTTGTTCCCTTTTCTCTAGAAAAACATTGAAATTGTCAAGGGATTATTGTATGTTAAAGAATTTGAAAAAAAAAAAAATGATGGCAAGGAGGTCAGAGAATACAGGAGTTCTTTGGGTTACTGTGTTTCAGAGCCAAAGTACTGAAAAGCAGTTCTATTCAATGACAGAAACTGTGGCTCTCTGTGCTCCCAGTAGGGTGTCAGCAATTGCAGAAGTGTGGGAGAGGAGAGGAAATCTTGTGGTGTCAGCTGAAGGAAGGAGAGGCAGTGAGAATAGCAGTGCCCCTTCAACCGGCAAGAAAAAGAGGAACCACCAGCTCTGTTTCTGAACTACCAGCTCTTTCCTGTGCTAGCGGGATGCTCCTCCCAGCCCCAGCTTCAATTTAAATTTGTGTTTCGGAGAAGTAAATGCAAATGCCCCAGGTGTGGATGAATTTGTATCACAGAAAATGAAAGGAACCCATCAAGTCAGGAAAAAAAGGACTTGAGAAAGGGCTGAGTTTCATTGCCTTGCACTTTGCTTTGAACTTGCTGAAGTTTAGATTCATTCAGAACTGGAGTTTTGGAGCAGACCCATCTCTGTTGTCAACTGACTTAACCTCTGTTGTTGTGGATTGTTTATTATAGATTAGGGTGCACAAGATATCACTCAAGGTAAAAAAATTAGTTGTGAGTGCAGTGACCGTAATCATTTAATTGTTTAAAATGCTTTAAATAATATGCTTAAGAAAGCTGGGAACAAGTACATGTGAAGATATACTGTTTAAAACAGTGAACTTTAATCATGTAGGTCTGCACATTTGTTCAGATAACCACGTCATAAACTCAAGCGCTCTTAGGTTAAAACAGGCTGGATTCATCAGGAACTCTTCAACTGTGGACAGAACATATTTCAGCAGGTTGGAAGTAGTACAAAATGATGATAGGCTGAAAAGGCTTTTACTCTGCTCTGAGTTGCAAACAGAGCAGGATTTGGCCAAAAAATATGCCATCAGAAGTTCTTTGAATAATCATAGAAATACGGTGCTTTTATACCTTTTATCTAATAGTCCCAAATTAATTTATAAGCATTATTTAGCACTAACTACAGCTTTGAGTTGTGGGATTGTTTTCACAGGCAGCTCCAATATGGTTGTGTGAACTATCCTAGGTCACAGAACTGAAAAAAAAAAAAAAAAGAAAAAAGAAAGTAAAACAAAAGCAGGCAGGGAAAGGGAAGCAAGAAAAGGACTGCAAGAACAGGGCCAGGGAATCAATTGGGACTGGAACATGAGAGTTTTGCCTCCTATTCCTGCTGGACAATATTCTCTGCCACCATCATTCTCACTAATTTACCTGACTAACATGATGTCAGTTTACACATTGTCATGGCTCTACACAATGTTATTTTTGAGATTTTTTAATTTGTCTTCTTTTGAATGCTTACCAGGTTCACTCAGGAAGGGATACTAATGTTTCCCCTCAGAGAAGCCCAAACTGTATTATCATACTCTAGGAACAGTTCCTGAACTCAGTTGCTCCTTAGATGTTAGCATAGACTGTATGTGTAAAGCCATCCCTTTTAATTTTCCCAAGAACTGTATGTTTGTGCAATGCTTTACATGCATATAATTATAATGACACAACTGAAATATGCTTAAAAAGGTAGTTTTAGAATAAGCCTCTGGGTTGTTACTCAAGAGAGGTTACTTCAGTTTCTGGCTTGTCACAAGAACCAGCTATATAGGAAATGTATGGGTCTTTTAATAGGGGAGAAAAATTAATACTGGGAACTTTGTAACTAAGAAGATGTTGAGAGATGTGCACCCATTAAGGGCTCTGACTAACAAATCAGGGAAATGATAGCAGACCACTGGTTACTGTGAGAAAGATGCTCTTACAGTTTCCCCACCCAGTAAAGGCTGGGTCCAAATGTTTGTTGTCAGTTGCTAGAGAGCCTGTAACTTGACATAACCAGGCGCTGATGTCAGGGCTTCAGGGCTAATACTGAGCTAGGATCTTGCCAGCATTTGTAGTTAACCTGTTTGTACTACAGATTGATAGCATGAAGCAAATTGAAGTCAATGTTTACCTCTACTGTTAAAAGCAAGAAGGGGAGAGGACAGCTTGGTGGCTCCAAGAGGGCTTGATAGCCAAAGACCAGCGTCCTTGTAAATCTGATAAATAACAGACAGTCCAACTTTTTGTAAGAGCTCCAAGGTTTCCTGTGGGATTCCTTTAGATAAGAATTTGAAGGGCGCTGGTCACTTCTGAAGGTACATTCCTTTCTCAAGGTCCAGCATATGAGGAGAAACAACGCTTTTTAAAAGACAAAACAAAACAAATCTATTTGTCCCTTTTTTGGATAGAGATGGACTGTCTACACTCTCTTAGAAGCAGCATGCACTCAGTGGATGTGTAAAGCAACAGGAACAATTAGACATGATAGTGGTGAGCAGAAACATAAAAAGCAATGGAACTGGAAAACAAAGGAACTCTGCCATATGTGGCCTTCCGAGTCAGGGTCATGCCCTAAATACACAGTACAGTCTGAAAGTAGTACATGTAGTAGTTAAGTATCTAAGCACACACATACTACAAACTTGTAAAATATTTTCCAGATCCAGTATAATATCCTTTTACTTGTACAATATGTTCCTTTAGTGAGGAAGAGATGCCAGTTCTAAACCTTCAGAAGCACTTCTCTCAGAGAAGGTTCCTGGAACCACCTCGGCTCAAGTTCAAAGGCTGCTCAAATGTTTAGGCTCAAACTAATCAAGTTAAGTATGTTCTTGACAGATTATTTTCTCCCTTTCATAGGTCTCCCCTGAGGGATATTGGTCGTAAACTCAGCAAAACGCCTATACTGCATCCACACAATTTGAGGTAGATGTTAAAATAATACCCCACCTGAGCACACAAGTCTGGTAACTGTTCAATCCGTTATGCGATTTGCAAGTGTAAATGAATTTTACATTCACAGATGGATTCATATGTGTATTATGGATAGTTAAGAGGGGAAACTGAAAACTGTTCTGTAGCATTCATTTCCCATAATGGGATTTTATCACATTGCATTATAACCCTATATGTTTTTATATAGATAGACATAGATAGATAAAGATGCACAGAACATATCTGGCTGTGTTCACTTCTGGAGCTGTAACAGTGTTTAGCCAATTGAGAATGGGACAGTGGATCTCTGCACAAGATAGTCTTTGCTTGTCACATTTTGGGAAAGTGAGTTGGACAGCAAGACTGGCCATTTTTTCAAACTGTAGGGGCCTATGAGAATAAGTTGATTTTATACTCTGGGTGTTTGGATTTCAGTTTGCTCATCATTGCAACTCTTACTATATTTTTGGGAATGCAAATCTTCAGGTTATGCAACGTGCTATTCAAATTCTGTACTGTCAGTGCTCAGAAGGGAAATGTGTCACAAGTCCCACTGGCCACTTACTGGGACCAAGTTGTTAGCAAAGGGTTACATGAGTGCTGAGTTTCTGGTACTGATCTTTTTAAATATTTTCTTTGTTAGAGAACAGACAAACACACAGTTCTGAGCTTCACAGATTAATGCAAGAAAATAAGGTGGCTTTAGGCTCAAGCCTACCAACTCTGTCAGTATTATCAGTTTCTGCTGCGTAATAAAAAATGAAAGTATTTTTGTATCATCAGTCTGGGGTAAAATTGAGTGGGTACAATGACTGATACTTCACCTAACATTAGAGAGATTCAACACTCATCGATTTCTTATGGAAACAGAAATAACTTCCAGATATTCAAATGTTAAAGATATAACACCTCTTACTTTCATGATTAAAAAACAGTTTCTCAATATGATTTTCAGTTTCTATATGGCTGAGAATCCCAAGAAAGGTGATTTTAGAAGTCATCCTATGTTTCACGTTTAATGATCAGATTAAAGTTTGGGTAGCGCTAATGGCACATCTAGGTTTTTCAATTTCCTCTTAGGAACCGCAGCATAGGTTTATATTAAAGGCTTATAGATTTATATATTTGAATATTCCCTGTCAGATAAAAGAGCATTAATCAATGTAAGATGTTAGGAATTGGTCAAATCACTTGACTATTTCTCCAGGGGCATCTCCCTCATACTGATATGGTTTGGGATTAAAAGAAATGTATTTACCTCAAATTCTATTACTACATGGCCTTTGAAATCTTAATCTGAAAGATTCCCAGAAAGTTTTGGGAAACAAAACAAAAAACATGGAATACTCTTCTGCAGTTATAACAGAAAAAAGATTTCAGTACTTTTTCATTTCAGAGAAAAGAGCAAAAGGATACCTCTGAATTAATGGATTCTCTTATTGGTTTATTTTTTAGGAAAAAAATATTAATAGAAATTTAAGAATGATAAAATTTTAGAAAAAGTAATATACCAGTGAGCAGACAGTAGTATAGGACATTAGCAAACTAGAAAAATGAATGCTGATTAACTGAGGTGATGTGGACTCTTTCCTGCCTACTTAAAACGCAGTTTCTAGTTTGTAAATTTCCAATTCTAATGCCCTAAAAAGAGTTAGGAGGCAAAAAAGTCTTTGCTAAAGACTTTACATTTCCTTCCTTCCTATGCTCTCATATTAGGCAATCAGAGACTGATGCGAGTAATTCAAATGAAAAAAAATAAGAAGCTCGGTATAAAACATCCAAGATCCCCAGAGGTTCCTGCAGGTAAACTAGTCTTTAAAAAAAATAGCATTTACAATTCCTCTCAGTTCCAGAACATCACAAGAACTAGAAAAACTTGTATTTTCCCTTTGTAAATCACTTTAAGGTCAGTTACTTGAAAAATTCAACCCTAAAAAAGAAAGTGTCAAAAGAATATTAATCCTGTCCACTGATTATTGCAGAAGATGTGCCGTTATGGGTACTCTCTGTCCTTTGCTGGTTTTTGGCTGCTGCTAGCTGCCCTTGTTTTTACCTGTTGCTGGAATATAGCTTTATTATATGAGGTTGCTCTGTTATAGTGCTGCTTCCTATTGGTGTGCTCCTGTTTCACTTCTTCAGTTACTGTCTAATGTTTATGCCATTTGCAGTAAGTGAATGGAAACAAGAAACCAGGGCATGAAAGACATTGAGCATATAGATAAAGCTGTAAATCTGTATCTTCTTTTAGTCCTGTACTTCAGTCTTTACTATCCTCACACTTATTTTATTACAGCAATATACTGTATTTGTGTTTACCCAAAAAAAGCTTAATCATTTGGGAACCCTTTGGTTAACTAAGAAGTAGGAAGATCTTTTCAAGCAGAGCAAGTATTTTTCCATCCAGCTCTATCTTAAAACCTCATGATGTCTTTGACAGATGAGGTTATTAATTTCACTGTCATTTCCAGTGTGGACTATTTCGTATTAGTATAATATTTTGGTCTGAGGCACGGCTTCTACCAGCACAACTACATAGCTGAAACTTATAGGGAAAAATGCAGCCAAAAAAGAAGATAAAATGTTATGCTTTTCATATGATGGTGAGCTATTCTGATATAAGCACTTCACTGTCAATATGTCTTCATCTGCATTTTAGAAGATAGTTGGAGCAGTATAATTTCTGGGTTGAAACATGGCTCAAATTACTTTTTCATGATTCTTTTTAAACACAGCTGGCTATCTTGGTCAATGTAGAATTCTAATTCAGTTTGATTAAGGATGTATTTAGCGTAAGTGTTTTCTTGAAAAGAAACATATTTAAAATCTTGAGTTAAACTAAGACTAAATGCTTTGCTGCACAGGAATTTAGGTAAGTGTTTAATATTTCTGCTGAATCAGAACACAGTGAGTAAATGAATACCTACATGCTTTTATAAATTCTCCTTTTAGATTACACATTCTCAAGCTCAAGAACTACTGATGATTCAGCACAATGATTATTACACTCATTTTTTACCAGGAAAAATGTTAAATGATAACATACATATAAAAGAGTAATTGTTTTAAAACTTTTATTATATTAATGATATATTATGCTATTATTATAGTATCCCCCACTATATCCTAGATGGACAGAATCCAGAAAAAGAGTATGCTTGTTCTGGGAAGGCAATGGTCTAAAGACAGATATAAAACAAGAATTATGGGGAGGGAATTAGTATATATGGATTAACCATAAAATCTCTGGGAGGTGACGTGATGCTGAAGCAAAGACTGTCATTAACATATATAAGATAATTTTATCTACTCATACCTCAAGGGCAGAGAAAGATGCGAATCTTTGTGAAGGTTACTTTTAATTTTTTATTGCCCTTCTTCCTTGCAAATGAATTTTTAGGTGATCTCCAACCACTAGCACAGTTAAATGAATCAAATATGTTGGGACAGACTGTGTGACTATGACAAAAGGTGATTGTGAAAACTCAACTGTGGAGAGCAGTGAGAAATTTGCAATGTAAAAGGATTTTAGTAAAAAATATATACTCATAAACCCCAAAATGTTTCACCAAAATATTTTCAGTGCACTTCTGATTAAATGCAGGCTGGATCCACTGATGACATGCAGCTTGCTCACCGTCCAGCCAATAGCTCTGGAAAGTAACCACAAATTCAGAGCTTCCAGTTCCGTAGCTCTGTGTCACTGCCACAGTGCTGACTTGGTGGCTCAGATTTAGCCTCCAAGGCTCCCAGGTCCGCTGCTATCAGCCCTGCCTTGCCATGTGGGTTGTTTCAAAACCAGTGGTCTAAAAGTTTCCTTGCTGCCTGTCCTCCAGGTCAAGCACTGGAAGCAGTGACAGCCAGCTCTGCTCCAGGACTGCCACCGCTGACAGCATGGGAGCCTGCGTAAAATGAGCTCTCTGTCTGCTGGGAAGACCTTCAGGATGCCCAGAAGTGGCAGGTGGTCATATTGTACCACATCAGTATTCTCATTCTAAATGTATGTCATACCAAATAGTTATTTAATTTATGGTGCAGTGTGATATTATAGCAATGATGAGCTAGGGGCTGGTGTTCACATTTCTCAGAGCAGTTCCTTGTGTAAAGTTACACTCACATCTATAAAGGTGTTGGGCAAGTAAGTCTTATATTTGTATAGAAACTGATGTTAAACTGATGTAATCTAAGTGGACATAGTATTCTCTATGTTGATTTAGCTTCAGTTAATTGCCTACCGAATCAAGCTAAATCCTTAAAGCTACTCATAACTTCCTGTGTATTGGGGTGTATTCTGTCTTATCATTATAGTTTTCTTTTCTGTAAAGAGGTTAAGTCTTCAAATGCACCTTGGTGATTTAGAAGCCTAAGACTCCTTTTAGGAATTACTTGCATGTCTAGGAGCCTCAGTCTTTTTGCAAAACACTGAAACTTAAGCTTATCTTGAAAATAATATCAGCAGTCTTAAAATGGCAAGAGTCTGCACTTGTGTTTTGCTGCATAAAGTCCTAGATTAGAAAACAAGTCTAAAGTAAATATTTAATTGAGGATAAACAATTAACAGTTCAGAGAGATCAAAGAGAGAACTCAGACTTGTGACTAGGATTGTTTAAACTTGTCCGGCTGCAGGTTAGGAGCAGTGACCACTTCGAGGTCACCTTCACAGTCAGAAGTGACAGGAACTTCAACATTTAAGCAACCTCCAGGCATAAAATCTGTGGAGAGCCCTGAACTCCAAGCTAGCTACACATTATCCATGCTTGGGGATTTCTCATGTCTCATTTAATAACAATCTCCAACCATGAAAGCCAGTGGTCATCACAAGTTCTTAAACTGTCAGTTATCTGGTATTTCCATCTCTTGTTGAGGGGAAAGAGCAGGGCGTGGAAGAGGGAAAGATGGCATGCAAAGTGAAACTGAAGTCAAAGAGAAATCTGCAAACATGCAGGCTGAAAAGCCAGCTGCTAAACTATCCTACAATATGGAGACTGAGGAAAAGTTAGGAATGGGGATATATCTTCTGGCAGTGTCAACACATGGAGAAAGCAAAATGTTAGCACATCTTAAGACAGCTTCATGAACCTAATTTTCCTTCCCTGCCTCATACTTTAATTTGATTAATTTAATGTAACCAGGGAGATTTAATACTTTCATCTTCTACCTTCCTTGGACATGGTATCAGTTCAAAATCTGAGAAACAAAGGTACGTCATCGTTATATATTCTTGGCTAAACTTAAAGACCTCGCCTTGTAATGTGAGTAGCAACAATTTTAGCATTAATCCTAGCTTTCTGAGAGGCAATTATTTTCCATGAGGAGGGAAGATGATTTGAACAGAAGAATATCTAAATAACTATATAAGAGACTCATAGAATATCCTCTTTCTGTGTCTTGCTGGTAGAACGACACTAGTCCTTTACATTTGCACTGTGAAGCTTCGGGATTCTGTTCAAGGCTCTGGGACAGCTGGGCAATGCTTCTCCAGTGTACTGCCTTGAAAATATTAACAGCAACGAGCTACTTCCTTGTCAATAGAAAGGGCTGTAATACAATAAAATTACCAAGATGAAAGTACATGTAGGACGAAGATTAACCTGTTTGTGAAACAGTGTGACAAGTACAGAATTGACATTTTTTTACAGTTCAAAATGGAAGAGTCTTTACCTTTCCTTTTATCTTCAGGTAGTTGATGTACATCAACTACCCTAAGGTTAAAAAAAAAGACAGGAAAAGCAGCGTTTAGCACTGAAGACAAGCCCTAAGGAGATACTGACAAGCAATCTGTCTTGGGGGGTAATTTCCAGTTAGATCCAGTGCAGAAACCACATTCCTGAAACTAGTAGATGAAAGCATGGCAGCTGATACAGCTTAAATTTGTGACTCGGGCAAATCTGTGTTTACCCAGGTAGGATTAATGCTGATACCAGCCAGAATTGCAGTCACTTAGTGCCAGCAGTAAGGGTTCTGGGGTTGTCCATCTAAAATGACTACTTGCTCTACTGGCTGCTGTGAATACACCATTGATTTCTTAATTTATTTAAAAAATGACAGAACAAACACTCCCAATACAATCTGGGCTTTCATTTGCAGGAGGGCTGAGCTGGTTCAGGCAGGTTACAGTAATTTGTCTGTTGACATTCTTCTGATGGACAAAATGCCTATTATAAATAGGTTTGTTGCTTCTCCTGCTCTAGTGGCCTCTCGCCAAAAGTATGGTCTGATTCTGGCTTTAAGAGTTTGCTCTGCAGATACAGTGCTCCCATATGCAGTGCAGCTCCAAACACTAAGAGAAAATTCATTAGACATACCACTAAGTAGAACAGGGAATTTTAGAAGGTTAAATCTTCCCACAGCTGAGTGGAAGAGATGGGAGCCATGTGTCCTTCTGTGGCTGGCTAATTCAAAGCCTGTGGAGCTTTTACATCCCATTTGCCATGAAAAAAAGGATGTAAATGGCCCATAGGCCTGCAAATGACCTTGGCAGCTTCCAAAAAAATAACTTTAAAAAGTGATTCTCTTCAAACCAGATCATCTCACAAATCAGATCATATTAGTTCTAGCACAAGGAAGAAGGAAGGAATATGAGGCTGGGAAAGAGAGAAAGGAGAAGTTAAGACTAAGGCTACCCAAACTTAAATCAGCTCAAGGTGGCTGGGACCCTACTCAGAGTTTCAGCATATGCCTTTCGAGGTCTCACATGCATTTGCTTTGAGACCAATGCAAAATGAACTGAAATTATACATGCCTGTTGAGCTGATCCATCTGCAGTTTTAGTAATTGTATCAGAGAAGCCAAACCTCATTCATTTCCCAGGGTCCCAGCACCCTTCAAATTACATCTATCGCTAATGCATACTTTACTCAAAAACCCTTTGCATGTTTAACTACAAACGGTTCTCAAGATCAAAGCTTGCAGCAATAAGATGACACATGGTGACAAAAAGAGGCTGGGAAATTCCACCCCTCTCTGCGGGAATTGGAAGTGGAGAGGCACCCTGCTGTGCCAGGCACCAAACAGAATGCCCAGGGACCGCCACAGGACCATGGCAAGCCACTTTACAAAGGCTGCTGCAAATCCAAAATGAAGAGCAGAAAAGCATGATAAATGATCAAAACCTCTCACAGGAAGAGAGACTATTTTCATAGATTGGAGGCAAGTAGGAGCTACATGAGAAAAGTATCTTATACAGCAAGTGGTCTGGAAAAGGGAGACTAGCAACTAAACTAAAAGAACAGGACAGTATCTTTGATGTTATAGCACAATACTTAAACTACTCTGGAGCAGATGGATTTCCATTTGCCTGATGCAGACTTCTTCCACTTGCCTGGTAAACCTCTGGTCTGACCACAGTCTCAGGTGGGCTCGGACTAGCTGGTTGTTCAATCTGATTTCTCATGGAAATTTCTGTATTCTTCTAATTGAACGAGGCTCTTCATTCAAGTTTCAAATCTTACTGCTGTCGTGACATTTAAACACATGTTTAAATGCTTTGCTAAACTAAAATTTACGTCAGTACCTGTTTTGGGCACTGCAGATGATGCTCCACTCAGAGGAACAGACCTCTGGCCACTCTGGATGGGACAAGATGCAGGCACATGACTGTTAGCTCTGCTGGGTTGATTAGCACATGTTAACCACTTGAGTGGATGTTTATTTAAAACCATCTGCTCAGTTAATCTGTGTAACTATCTGAAACAACTCCTGAGGTCAGTCTTTTAAACAAAGGGATTGGACAGATGGTCAACTTTGCAATGCAGGTGGAGCACTACAGGGTTGAGGAAACAGATAATTCCAATATAAAGTTGAATTACTCACTTTTCTTGCAGTTGTTGGATAGTTAGAGCTGTTGCATCAGTTTACAGGCAGTGATTCTGGTAACATAACCGTATTTCATGCTGCTAGTAAGACCAAACATCAGGGTATATGCACTCGTACAATAGTTTCACTGCTCAGCTTCCACCTACCACCCCACAACTAGTAGCTGCTGCTCATTCACCTGAAAAAGCACAACTATTTGAGTGTGGACAACTTTAGACCTGTTCTAGAGGACATTTAGATGCGTCCTCTTGGTTTGCACTGCTAGGACTGTTACTATGGCTGTGATCAGTTACTGTATCTTCACTGAAATGGGGTGAAACTAGCCTCTGAGGGCTGCTATCTCCTTAAATTAACTGAAGATAACATGTGACTCTACACACTTACTACTTCTGCAGGCTTTGCCTGGGTAAAGTCAAGCCAACAATCTACATTTTGTGACAAATGTGACAATCTATGTCACGTTTTCTGTATTTACAAAAGAAAGTGTATAGTACATATCTGGCTCCTCAGCGGTGCATGCAACATAGATGCGAAAACACACCCTTTTTTTAAAAACATCTATAGAAAAACAGATTGTTCTTCAGATCTTGTGAATACCACATGTTGAGCATGGAAATCCCAGCAGAAAAGGACGAGCTGTGTTTGGATATTTTGGTTGTCCTTGAAACTTTGCAGAAATGTGGGAGCCAGAAGGAAGGTAAATAGTTAAAAATATTTGTTTGGCAATGAGGCTATCTGTTTACATAAACACAGAAGAGTAGTGTGATTTTTTCAGTAAAATTTTTTCTGAGGAATTTCATCAAACATATCTACCAGATGGCTGTCCAAATAACTGAATTTGTGGCTTGGCAGCCAAGTAAAAATTTGAGGGGAAATTCAGAATTTGAATCTTCTTGCCAAACAAAAATTAGAAATTGATTTAATTTGACATGTCATGTTCTAGCTAACATGAAATATTTCACTTGAAGAATTTTCACAGAAGCAGAAATATGGAGAGAGGGTGTAGTTTTCAGAACTGCTGCTGGAGAGACAGCTGCCCCTTTACTCAGTATCTCAAGGGCTGTAGCACTTATACAAACTATCCAGATTGAACTCTGTCCTGTCTCCACTGCTTACCTCCCAGAAAAGTGGCATAATCACCACATGTGCTTAAAGAGCTGCTCTCCATACACTTTCACTTTGGATAAACATTTGTAACTCCAGACTTCCAGGGAGCTTATCACACATCAGGTGAAGGCTCATTCCTGGACACTTTTCTGTGGTCTTTCTTTTGTAATATTTAAATGTTTTGTGCGAGGTGGAGTTCCGGTACTAACCAGGGTTTCTCACAGCCCAGGTAAGCACTCTACTCCCAGGCTGTCAGATAAATCCAGTATCTGTCACATCCTCCTTCATCTTTGTGGTAAAAGAGGAGGAGGGCCAAGTTCTAGCCAAAGGTGTCTAATGAATTCAAACTAAATTACATTGGGATAAATAATCCAAATACGCTTTGCTGAAAGTCTGTCTAGCTCCAGTAACTTCTTTGCAAACTCTTGAGGAAGGAGTGCATGTTATATATATTTTCTGACACAGGAAAGCTCAGAGGATCTGAGGAGATGGATTGTGGTCAAAATGTTTTAGTAGTAACAGCACTGAATGTGTGCAGTATATAGTAGTCAGCATGAATATATGAGAATTACATTAATAAGATATAAAATACATTCCTGAACTGGGCTGGGCAAGACAAATTGAATGTAAAACTTGTATTAAACTGTCATTAAACATTTTTACACTTCAGATGTACAGTCATACCTTCTGAAAAAAACAGTCATGTAAATTCATTGCGAATATAGTGATCCTAGCCTCTAAAATATGATATCTGTACTCCTTGTCAAAACTGTTGTCAGTTAGCTACATTTAAATTCAATAAACTGTGTAGAGAAGACAAATAAAGGAAATTTTTAAGGGGTCACTTGAAAAAGATCTAAGAAGGCATGCTGTCTCATGTGTTGCTGCTGATGCACAAAAAACCTGTCTGGAAGAAGCCAAGACTGTGTTAAGAATGCTGGCGTAAGTAGATGAATGACCAGTGCCTTTGGGGCACTGATGTTTCATTACATAGACAAAAATAGACAAGACCATCACATGCATTCACATGTAGTGGGAATGAAGAAAAATTCTAATACTTTCTTAATGTCAAGAATCTCAGCCAGGAGACTTTTTGAAATATATTGATAGATCACAAGATGATGGGGAAGAAGGAAGGCACACAGTGGCTTTCATCTTTTTTACTCTTGTAAAAATCAATCAATTAATGAAAATATGTCATATTTTAGACCACACCAGAAATGGCTGCAGTCTACTGCCACTATCCCTAGATACAAGTTGAAATACAAACTCTGGTCAAAAATAATATCAAGACCTTTCTACTTTGGTGCAACAGCTTTAGAACTGGGGCGCAACTTAGTGCTGTATATTCCTGGTGGCTAGTGGTGAGAGGAAGGAAAAACTCAATCAAACCAGCTTCTGCTTTGAGTAAAACTCCAAGCTGCTAACATTGTACTTAGGATAAAACAGCAGTGGCCAAGTTTCCAGAAAATGGGAACAACCCAGTCCACTGGCCAGCCAAAATACCTGCTCAGCTACAAGCAGGGAAGCCAAGGAAGTTGGCTGGTTCTCTAAGAAGCTAGCCAGAGTGTGAGCCCATCAGGCAGTCACACCTTCAGCCAGTCAGCCAACTTGTCTGACTTCTGCCAAAAGCTTTCAAAGTGCCATTGTGTCTCCAGGAAAAAAAAAAAAAAAAAAAAAAAAAAAAAAAAAATTACCAGTGAAAAAGAGTTATTTTCTGGAAAATGTGTTTTGGTGGAAAAATTGTAACCAGGTCAAGAGGCAATTCTGTCTGTGGTGCTTAAACAGTCTCCATTGCCTGAGGCCTGGAATCATTACAAAATATTGCTGATGCCAAAAGGGAGGTACACACTGGAAATATGGTACGTGATGTTGACCGACTAACTGATGAGGTAGACGGTAGTAGGACTCAAAAGGCTGGCCACAGACAATGCACAGAAGCCTACCCTGCTAACAGCACTCCAATGAATAAGAAATTACTGTTCTTCATATTCTCATTACTAGCTGTTTTTACCCATGGGACTAGAGTACTTGAGAAATTTTGCCTCTAAATCTGCATTCTTGCAAATACAGGGAAAGAAAAGCATTTGCTAGTATTTATAAACTTCATACGGAGCATGTTTAATATGTAACAGGAGTACAGCATGAATCACATATGTCTGAGGTATAGCTGACTCCAGTCACAGTCCAAAAGTTGGACATTTTATTTTTGAAAAAAAATCCCTATATTATTACTTACACTTGGCTTGGGCACTTGTGTGTCCTAGGTTGACCCTCACTTGAGGTGAGTATTGAATAGAAATCTTATTTGCTTCACTAGTCTCTTCCTAAATGTTCCTTTTATGATGGTTCCAAGACAGGTCATAAAGACTTAGTGGCTGTCACTAGAACTTTATGGGACTCGTTAGTCAGAAATAAAAGGGGCCTTTGAACTGTGATGGCCCACCTGAGTACCTGTGATGGCCCTTCAGTACCTTCGTGTACTTCCCACTGACAGAAGCCATCAGGAATATATAGAAGAGATGACGCACATTCTTTGCAGCAGAAATCACACAACCATGACAAGCTAGACAGTAAAGTGCTCTGTGTCACTGAGAAACATGAATTTTACCTTTAAAGAAAATCTTCATCAGTGCTAAATATTTCTGCCCTTATCAGAATTCACAAATCCTGCCATGTATCCAAAGACGAGCCAGTTTTCAGCTCTCAGAGGGACTGCAGTTGGTATTGGAGCCTTTGTTTTAGCCAAGGCAGACTTTGACAGTATCCCCATTTTCATACTTATATAATAGAAATACTTTGCATTCCTCTAGCACCTTTTATCAGAGGATTGATCTCCTTTACAGACAGTAATGAATTAATGATCACAATGCCAATGTAAATTGGGATTTGTTTTCCTTGTTCTGCAGATGGGAAAGAATGAAGCAGAAAGATGATGCAATTCATTTAAAGAAGGCTTGGCAGAGTCAGTCACAGAATCCAGATCTCCTGATACCCCAGACAGTGCCTTCACCTCGCTGCTATCGTTGCCCTTTCACCTGCACACTGTGCAACAGGCATTCAGGCTGGACACAAATACAAAGAAAAGCTTTACTTGCTTTTAAAAATGGATGCCTAAACTCTTGGGTTCATAGCTAGACACCAAGTGTGCTGAATGTCCAGGACATCTTCAGGCATAAGATTTAACTAGTTCCAAAAAGCAGAGCTTAGTGACTAAATAAGGATTAAGAACTCTAGTTTGTTTTTTTTTTTTTTTTTAAATCTTTCCCTTTTTCCAATAAGCACTTCTAAGTGGCTATGCTGAGTATGAAAGTATCACAGAAAAGAAAAAGATATTGTGAAAAGAAAAAGAAACTGCTTTTGCTTCACTGGTGTCTGTATGTCTATCCGAGATGTCATTATAACCAAGGCTGACTTTATTTTTAAACATTAGTCAAAGTTTCCATGATATATATGCATGGACTAGACAGTATGTGGGTTTGAACATCAAAGCTCAAGTTTTTTCACTATCTCATTTCCCGCTTACACCAGCTCACATTCACGTATCACATCTTTGCCAGCCAGGCACATTACTAATATTTGAAAAGAGATAGGAAAACAAAATTGACATCATGTAACACTCACATGCACCAAAGAGTTTGTTGGTTACTGTGACTTGAGTATATTCCTTGATGCAACGAACACTTGCAATCAGTACTCCAGTGGAAATATATAAAAGCTAGAACCCGCATGCAGTCCCATGCCTGCCCCTTCAGTAATTCCATGGTCCTGACGACTCTCTTTCATAACATGTTTGAGAGTGTTTCTGTTGCAGTCTGCCTGTTCTTGTTCCTCCTTGCACACAGGGAGACATTGCCTACGTGAATCCATTGATTTGGGGGTACAGCTTCAGATCCAACCTGTAATATGAACCACTTTTGGGCCAAAAGTTGTTGCTTTTCAACTCCTCTTGTTTCCTAAAATCACACTCAGAGAAGAGTTCTTGAAACTCCTACTCATTTCATCCAAAGCCACAACTGTCTTACAGTTACAAAAAAAAAAAAAAAAAAAAAAAAAAAAAGACAGGGATTTAAAACTTCCTAGCTTAAAGACAAGATAACTGGGAACAACAGACCATCTTATAACACAGGGAGCTTTCTTTTGCTCTTGTAGATATAATTTGAGAGGTCAGCATGGGTTTCCCCATGATAACACCAAAGAAAAAGTCTGAATGCCACTATTTAGCCAGCTTTTTTTTTTTTTTTTAATGTGTTTGCTTGATCTTTATGATAGCTACTGTTCTGTTCTGTCATGACTTCAAGACTACCTACAGAATGAGTCTACCCCTGTCAGCTGTGGCTGTTTACTGAGATCTGAGGGAGGAAAAAAGTCCTGCCAGTATTAAAATACACTAGGGAGACAACCCACTCAAGCTTGAAGGTCTTGTCCTTATTATATAGAATCTGCTTTTTTACATTAACAATTCATTTACTTTCCTGTCTGAAAGTATGTAATGTTTTGACATTAATATTAAACTGTATTTCTTGTAAAAATTCAAGTCTGTTTTTCTTATGTTATTTCTGACAGAAAAATTGTTGTCAGTAAATGCACCAATGCAAATACACCATGCCTAATGTAACTACCGTGAGATTCAGGTGCTGGGGTTGGTGGCTGCACCGCTGTGCTAGACACACATATATGCACATGGTCCAGTCTGAGAGCTGTTCAGACATCCAGGCGACACTCACAAATTCAGAGCTTCCAGGATCAAGAAAGTGAGTTGTCTTCTGTTAGGTGTTTGAATTTGTACCTGTACTAGTGTTTATTAGCTCCACTGAGCAGGCATGAAATTGTATATGGCCACTGATTCCTTGTCTTTTTTTTCGGAAATCACTCTGATCCTAACATATGCTCTGATCCTGGCTCTTCTTGCCTTGTTTTTTTATGTTTTCAGTGATAGGAACAGTATTGCACCATGTATTTGTACAGCAAGTGACCACCACAGTCACTCTATTCTTTACAGTCTGTTTCCAAGTCAGATTTCTGCTTTAGCCCACCCTGGACCCCTCAGTTCATTCTGCACAGGGGATCTGACATTTTCAAGCTGTAACCATTGCTCATGCCACAGACATCCCTCACTACCCTCAGTTTTGTCCTTGGTCCATTTTCACAGATATTCTCACCACTTGTTTTCCCATTCCTCTCCTCTGGCTCATAAAAGCAGTCAATTAACCTTTGCAACAACCACCCCCAAAACCACCCTCAGGGACAAGGCAGAGTGAAAGCCTCACAGCATTGCCTCTGGGAGGGAGGCAATAACCAGCAATCACCCATCATGTCTCTCTACAGAGGGCACCTGTGTACATAGCAGGGCTCAAGCAGCAAAAATAGTCCATCTTTGGACAGTGAGGTCAGGAAGGCAGGTCAGTGTTAGCTTGTTTAACCTAGGGCAGGGACAGAGGCGTCTCTTTTTGGCTTGCAGAGCACCACACACACTAATGATGCAGTTACTGGGCAGAAAAAACAGGCAACAGGGAAAATTAAGCGCCTATTTTTCTTGACTTTATGGAGTACTTTAGTTCAGAATTTGGTTTTCCATATTTTGTCATTTCTGTTCTTTCTTACAGATCTCAGTTTAGCTTTGAGGAAAATATTTTCTACGTAGTTACTCTTCAGCTCATTCTTATTAATCAGTACTTTCAGGTGCTTTTGATTTTAAATCCTGAGGTATCATCTCCTCTAATAATATGTTTAAGGTTCATAGTCAAAACATAGAAATATTTCCAGACACTGATGAAGAAAATATATATGCCTGATTTTAACCCTGCTATAGTGCAGCCATTTTCCTTCCGTGCTAACAGTCTGAAATTCAGTTGCCTTAAAAAGCCCAGAAAAATATAAATGCATTTTGGAAGATGAACTCCAGGACAGGACATTCACTGCAGCTGGGCAATGAGGGTGTGTAATTAGTTAATGCAATTCCAACTCACCATTCCTAATGTCCAAAGGGGCAAGTAGAAATTTATCACTCTGTTAGTTAACTGTGTTAGCTAATCATGATCCTGGGTTCTGTATATAGGAAAGGTATTTTCTTACCTCAGAGGGTCTGAGGCTTGAAGTTTGAGTTCTTTTTGTGGAAGACCACTGATGCATTAATTCAGTGTGCTGGCTAAAGATCTCTAGCTGTTGAAAATCAATGAGTGGAGGGTGGGAGTGACAAAATATATTGTTTCTATCTTGCAAGGCAAGGTTGTGGTGTTTCTTGGGGATTTAAGCAGTATAGACTGTACTGGTCAGGAATATGCTGTTTCCAACATGCAATTAGGAAATACAACTGTAATCAATCTTTACAAAAATCTGGAGCTGTGCAGAATACCTCCAGATTTTCCATTCTGTGTTTTTTACATTTCTCAGTGAAATGCACTTCATAAAGACTGAATTTCTTCTAGACAAAGTAAATGGTAATTCTGAGCAGAGACATTCTCAGATAGATACCTGTAAATACACTTGTCTCATCAGAATTACTATGCCTGGACTTTTAGTTCTGCAAGACATATTTTAATTTCACTTATCTTAGGGCACATGTACACTAAATAATAGAAAGCAGTGCAGAGACTCCTAATTTAGCATCTCCAGGTGGCTCTGTCTGGAGGATAAATGCTCAAGACACTTGCTGAGGTCCAGGAGCAATATAGGTGCATAACATACAGGCTGATAAGCCCTGACATTCCACAGGGCTTATTACAACCTTTTGGGACAGGCTGGATTTTAATAGCCCCATCTAGAGTCCATCCGAGATTCCTCATGAACAATGATGTTTCTAAATAACGGCCCTGGGAGCTGGGCCCTGGACACGGGATGAAGCAAGATGCCAGAAATGAGCTGTCCCAGGCCGCTGAGCGCTGCGCAGTGGCCGCTGGGCTGCAGGAGCAAGGCAGCGGCAGGGCCGGGTGGGGGGCCGAGGGCGGGAAGGTAGAGGAGCTCGAGCCTGGCTGTGGAAGTGGAGGGGCCATAGGTGCACCAGAGACACTTGGTGACGTGGTGGAAGAGGCTGCTGAGGACTCGGACTGAGGTCTGAGGGAAACACAGTGTAAGGAGGGGTAACTCCCTGCGTGTCTGTGTGTCCCTGGACTTTCAGCAGCTTCAAGCGACTCTCTTGGCTGAATGTCCTCCAGCAACAGCCCAAGCAACAGCAGCTCCGGTTCCTCTCACAGCTCTCTGCTGTGTGCCGTAGACACCACACCAGGACACCTGCACTAAAACCACTGGTCTTAACTGCAGACACCCGAGGCAAAACTTAATCCCCTGTGTTCAATTCACAGCATATGTTTTTCGTTTGTCCATAGCCCTTCTGCACTCAGATGGGTACATCCTGGGTACCTACAAGGAATCTGAAGCATTTAGTGGCATGCCAGCATCAGGGCAATTGCTGCCCTGCTGGAGCTGCCCCTTGGCTCTGATGTGATATCCTGTCTGAACAGTTGCCAGCGCTCTGGTCTTCCCATCCTCTTGATCCATCTGGATTTGTAATATTCACTTGAATGTGAGCTGAGACCACATCATTTTGTGTCTGTTTTAAAAGACCTGTGTGCATCCTATGCACTATGAGATTCTACTAGTTTCATCTACCAAACAGTAACGGTTTTTATGTGAGGGCATAAGGATGGCCTGAAAAAGTAATTCTAATTCAACTCTAGAAGTGAATTTATATCAGTATGGGGAAACTGATTTAGACACTGCCATCACAGCTTTGACAGATGAGTGCCAATAAAACTCACTGCTGTAGTTCAGGACTACTCCTCCAGATATCCCCTTTGCTCTTGACTGCCATGTTCAGTAGGAAGAAAACCATGATGGGGTTTTATTTCACTGTACCAAGTTTTTCATTAGCGAGTTATATGAAGATAATGAGAAAAATATATACCATGTAGGCAAACACTTAGGCAATTCTCTATCTATACTTAAATTAGCTACTAATATTCTGAAATAGGAGTATCTACATAACCTTTGATGCTGTTTAAAATCTCTTCAAGTTACATGAGAGTAGCTTTCCCTTGCAGAGAAACCATGAGTTTCATCTTTCAGTGTAGATGAGTTGCTTTTCACAATCTTTTATTGTCACTGATTTGACATTTTTTTCCTTTTCCAGGCCCTGAAAACTGCTCTTATTTCCTGATTTAGATTTTAAGATCTTTGGGGCAGAAATCACGTTTGTGTGTGTTTGTAAAGCAGAAACGGGTCTTGCTGTATGACTGTGGTTTGTAAACATTACCACAATATAAATAGTACATTAATCATTAATTATATTGTTGATACATTGCTACATCTTAAGTGGTGACACTGTCTATGACTCTTTGGCTCCTCAGAGAGATGAGGTCAAGACATTTCCATAATCAAAACATTTGTCTGAAGTCATGGTTGCCCCAGATCTTCTTGGAACAGATTCAGAAAGAGAGATTGACATCATATTGTGAATTTCAGTTGCCTAAAATAGCATCCATATCACAGATTGGCATACTTTGTGAAACTTCAGAAGATTAAAAATTATTAGCTAAGGTATGTGCATTAAGTCATGTGGATCTATACACAATTTGATGCATATGAGAATCTCAGGGTGATTTGGAGACATTATTTGGTTTCCTACAATGTACAAAAATGTTATAATCTCAATTTAACTCCTGGATAAACTAGCATGTTTGGTCAGCACATTCACAAAATGTAAGAAATTGGGTAAACATGTCTGTTTGGTATGTGTAAGAAATGGGTAAATGCTGGAGTCCACAAATTAGGTGCAGATATATTCCAATTTCTTGCAATAGCCAATGCCTAAAACATTGAGTCCAGTGTTATTTGACCTGAGTGTTATTTGACCTGAATTGATCTCATTGCCAAGGTCGTGCTGGAAATCTGTGGCAAACCAAAAAAAAAAAAAAGAAACCGGATCTCCTAACACTCACTAAATTAGTTTCTGAATTTCAGCAACTGATGGTGTGATCCATAACAGCATTTAACCACATAAAGAGCAATTTAAGACAATCTCCCAACTACCTGAGGCAAATAATTAAAATCTTATTTAAACTGCCTAGGGACACGTAGCTTAGACTGAGAAGACAAGTTTTACTCTTCTATCCATAGAATAGACCAGCAATACAAAATAACTATCCAACTGTGGTCTAGGAGACACAGGTCCACCCCTCCTTCCATCCCCA
Source organism: Tyto alba (assembly GCF_018691265.1). NCBI lineage: Eukaryota > Metazoa > Chordata > Aves > Strigiformes > Tytonidae > Tyto > Tyto alba. The sequence goes on along the minus strand of NW_024881278.1, from coordinate 27,857,364 downwards.
GATACTGTGGGGCATACTGTGAGTCCCTCTTGTCCTGTCACTCCTTGCCATGTGAGTTTTGTAGTCCTGGCCCCTTGTCCTCAGAAGGAGGGTAGGAGGTGTCCACCAGGAATGGCCAATGCCAGATGACTGGCTGTCCTGCGGAAAGGGAGCTCTGGGTTCAATGCCCCTTAGGCTGAGGAGGGTCAGAAAGTGACTGTGCAAGAAGGAGCCACTGGAATGGGCGGTTCTTCCACCTCATTTGTCTGTGTTCAAGTGCAGGACTGATATGTCGAAGGTCAAGAGCTGGTTTCAGGTTCTGTCTCACAAAAGCACTTAACTCCATAACTGAGTTAACCTACTAAATGGAGGCAAGAGAGAGAACTTTAGACACATCCCTTTCTTCAGCATTTCCTGCTGCCTGGCTCAGTGCTCTGAACACTGGGGATGCCTGTTGTAAACCTCAACTTTAAACATCTGCCCCTGCTTGCTTGTTGTGTGGGACACCTCACTCAGCACCAGGGCTTCCCTTCCTGAAGGTGGGCACACACAATTTAGGTACTGCATATCACAGCTCTCTAAATCTTTTTAGTGAGGGTCTTCTGAGATCCTCAGTAACTAGCACAGTATTGCAGGTGCCCATAATCCTACCTTGATATAGGTCATCTAGGAAGGATTTTAATACACAGCAAAGATACAGCACTTATTCATCAGGGGAAGCAGGAAGTCACCGTGGAAGAAATGGCTAGACTAGTGATCAGGGAATTAGAAAACCTTGATTCATATTATTACTTCTTTCACAGTAAAGCTATGTGCAAATGATGTCTCAATGCCTCAGTTCTTCCTCTGCAAAAGAAAGAGTACTGGCATCTCCTATACAAGTGCTGTGAGGATAAACTGAAGTGTGGAGACAGGATAGGAACAAAAGTCAGAGGCAGAAGTGATAGTCTGAGTTATTATAAGTCAAGTTACAAGAACTACTCGCATAGGGAAAAATTATTGTGAACAAGCCCCACCTTGGATGAGGCTTTTGAATTTGTCCAGGCCTTGTCATGTTGCAGCAGTTTATCGGCTTCTGGGGACACACTTAACAAAATCATGAGTAAATTCTCTGAGCTTTACAGGGAATAAGAATCCCCACTCTTGAGCTGTGCCTGCTTGAGACTTTCCTTTCTGACCATCATTATCATTGCTACTATTCCAGCCCCAGTAATCCTACATGTCTTCATATGTAAACTATAATTCTGACCCACATCATCCTCGGGTTGCCTCCGTGTCAGGTGTCTCTAAAGCAGAGAGGTCTGGCCTTTCTTAGGTTCAGCTATTTCACAGGCAACGTCAAAATGTTGATCAGCAGAGCATTAAGATCTGTATGAGTGCTTATTTTCTTTTCCACCTTTATCAGGCACATGTTTCCAAGTCTCTTGAAATTAAGGCATACGAGCACTTTGTTCATTATTAGAAATAGCATCGTTCTATAGATGTGTTGATGTTTCTCAGAAGAGATCAAGTGTGGCTGTGCATCTGGAAGGGATATGCCTAAAGGTCAGACGTCAGACAACCACTGAAAGCAACAAAGCAAATGGAGGGAGGGGAAAAGTAGGACAAAGGTGGCATTTTTCAGCTAGACATCTAGAGAAAATGAATACCCAAGTACTTTTCTACCACTTTAAAGCTTGTATTTGATACATAATGTTACAGAAACCAGGTTCTGGGAGATGTCTGGAAGGAGAGACAACAGTCTTAGTAAGCAGAGAGAAGAGGAGGTGTTTCATGTTGGAAAAGAAAAAAGGTGGGATCAGCAGAGACCTTTCACCAGAGAGACTTCATTCACAGCATGCAGACTACCAGCCTTCCCTTGATGGTCATTTAGAGGAAAACACCAAACTTTTCTTTAATAGCAGTCATCCATTTTATAGGGGTGTCTTAAATTCACATGCTTATCATATTCTACAAATGTACTAGGAGATAATTAACCAACTCTAATGAACCTTAGCTCAGGCAAGTATTCTCTTTCAAGATTCAGCTGGGTAAAGGTCACCAATTCTGAAAAAAATAACTGCTTGGTCTAATAAGGCCCTGCATCACCTCTCATTTTGAAGTTGAACTTATGTGATCCTCAGATATTACTTACTTATTGTTTACATAAGATCAATTCTATCCGATTTTTTCTAGTGTGCTACTTCAGTTAAGCTGTTTTGCAGCATCATTTTCTCCACAGTATTCACGTTATTCCTCAAAATACGTCTTAAAAATATTCTCTCTTTCTGCCACCATAAAATTGGAGCATTTAGAATTGAAGTCCTGGAAGAATAAGGTGCGCGTTCTTGTTATTATCAGAAATCACAGTGACATGACAGTCATAGCAGATCATCATCAGCATGCTGGGTGTCCAAGACAAAATTCCTCCTGCCATGGAGGCTGGAATACACCCAAAAACAGTGTGCTATGCTGTGCAGTCCAATTCCACATGCAGTCTAAATCTCTAGCCAGTACAGAGATAGAATCAAATGGGAAAAGTCTATGGTTTTAGGGCACTTGAAAGAAAGAGAGCATTTAAGCATCGTTGGAATGAAGGGGATAAAGCATGTGATTAGTACATTAATGGTAAAAAATTGGAAGTCCAGAATAGCGTAGGCACAAAAGAAGTGCATGAAGAAAGAAAAGACTAGGATTAGGTATATAGGAGTATCAGTATAGCCTGTTTTAAAGACATTCTCACTTGAATTCTTCATCTGAGCTACTGGTGGACATCCCAGGGTTGTTTGACACATATCCAGATGGAAACCCTGATTAGTTCTGCCTGTTCCTGACAGAAGCCCTGACAACCAGACGTACACAGCAGATCTGGGAGGCCCACAGTCACTGGTGTAATCCTATTTGAATCAGGGGTATACCTGCATGGGCTGTTGCACGGTGTAGCCCAAAGTTGTAAATCCACAATAGTTATCCCAGCTAGTGCACCACTGTCTCTTTAAAGGAATCAGTATCAGAAGCCCCAAATATTTCAGCTCCCACTCCTATAAAAAACAGAAGAACCACTTGGAGATCACATAGCTTCCTTTATATTTAACTAGTTGCCATAGCATCTCTACTGTAAAACTGTGATAGCTATAGCTACCTAAGGGATGTCTAACCCTTGTCAATCATGTTTTTCTCTCTCCTTAGAGAAAAGAAATAAGGATAGGAAATTAAGCTTCAAATAACCTTCTTGAAGCATAGATAAGACTATCTGATGAGGTCCCGTTCCTTTTTAGAAAGTATCAAGTTAGAAAAATTCAAGTTTGTGAACACTAGGAATGAAGAATTAAAGTACATGTTCAGGCAACCTTTATCCTGTCTTGCTTGTGCAGTCCCTGTGCCAGGAACTGCTCCCATACCCCAGGGTGGCTCTGAACTCTGCAGGGGAGGTGGCTACACTTGCCCTGCAGCCAAATTCCTGGCGTACCTCACCCCCAGAACACCAGATCTCTCACATTTGATAAGCCCTTTCTTCTTTTTAATAGTCTCTTCACCTTTGTGCACTTGACACAGTCTAACCCTACACTCACCTGCCATTAAGCTTGCCATGTGCAGACAGCTACAGGCCAACTGCTGACATCCTTATTTACAGGACCCGTTCAGTGCGGTGCTTCAGTGAGGTGTGTAGGACCTACTGAAGATACGGGAAGCCCTCCTTCAATCAAATGAGGAGCCTGTCAAGGAATTTGCTCCCCCATTCACAGATGGGAATGGTCCATCCAGATCACCTTTTATCATGAATCACAGCTCTGCTGAACTGCCTTGACTAATCCTTCTGGCTAATCACAGGCTGGATGATTTGCACATAATTCCAGTGCTATTGACAGGGAAGGGCAAGTGTCAAGGTTTCACAGCTATGTCCTTTAATCCTTTATTTCCCACTTTTTTCAGATGTGGGAGTTAGAAGCGAAACATGCTTGAAGGGCATGAAATACCAGTGGACAGCTTTAACTCTGCCTTAATGATGCCCTCTCCTAGTGAAATAAGATCTGTCAATGAATTTATGAACCTCTCCCATGTGGGAGCTGGCCAAGGATCATGTCTCCCATTCTAGAAGTACTAAAATTAAGCAGAAAGCTGACCTGGGAGATGCTAATCATCAAAGCTTCATCCTTGTGATGCAAGGATTAGAAGACCAATGGAACTCAGAATGTCCTTTGAACTAGATGTACTAGATGGAATTTGAATTAACGTGGTCTGAGCTCAGAAATTATTTTTCTGTTTTTTTTTTTTTTAAATGGAAAAACCTAATCCCCAATAAGTCTATGGCAAACCTCTTCTCAGCACTATTGTCTGGAAAGGAGTGTTTAACCATCTGTCTCTTAAAAATATGCATCAGTTATTATATTAAAATGAACCTTTGGATGGGTTTCATGATTTAAGAGAGAATGAAATACAAAAGAGGATGAAATGTACCTCTACTTATGACAGTCCTTCACTATTTTAGAGTTCTCTCTGCTTTAGAAGAAATTGCTTTGAAACCATATGAATGGTAGTTTGGGTTTCCTCTGTAGTATGTCAGTGAGCACTCTGGAAGCTCTGCGAGCTAAAGAAATAACCAAAACCAACTGTTTAGAACAATAAAAATAGCCTCTTGCTCTGCTGTGTTTCCATCACCTGGCTGCTTGCTGTAGGCCTCTTTCTTATGAGTCACTGTGAGCAGGACAGTTTGCTCAGCTGAATTATCTACCAGAGCTCAGGCTGTGTTGTGAGCAATGTGTGTTATAAATGAAGTTATAGGCAGTGTGATGCAACCAAATATTTGCATACCACTGAGGTATGTGCTCTATAAATACATAAAAGCAAACAGACACAATGTTTTCCCTGTGGTCACACTGGTTATTTACTATAGCAGGTGTCAGCCTCTTGAACAATTAAGATACCAACTAAGTTTAGAAATAGCTTGTATTTATTTATGCCTGTCAGGTATGTGGGTAATATTGAGAAGTACCTACCATTCAAGGGCATTAACCAGCATCATCTTTCCCAAGCTAAGTCTGCTATATGACAGCAATACCCCTCCTGAGGTGTTGTCCGGGTATTTCATTTTTTTTCATCTACATATAAGAAAACATTCATCTGCTGATATCTGCTTTCCAGCTTTTGTGGGCATATAACAAAAAGCGGTAGGAAAACTAAGATTATTATGTGGAAATTGCTAATGAAGTAGTAAGTGAATATACAAATTTGAGGTTAGAGGAAAAGACCAAGAGCCTGGCCTGCTGGGCTTTGTTCTCTGGGCTACTGCTAATGCCCAGCATCCTTGGACAAACACCTTGCCAACTTGCTAGGGCAAGATCCTGAAAGCACAGTCCTGCAGTTATATCCTTCTCTCTTCTGCCACCAAGGGTGCATCTCAGAGACGTGGAATAGATCAGTCCTGGTTAGTACTATGAGATCATCCGAAGAAAAGGACTGGGCAAATGCAGTGCTTTGTTAGAAAAGAAATATGCGTGTGTGCTCACGACTTTGTTTCTTTGCCCACTCCCCCTCCAAGACAAAAAAGAAGCAACAAACACAACAGAACACTACAGACACTAAAATCATCTGAGGCAACTCTGAACACACTACAGGGTTATCAGCACTCACGATTTCTTTCCTATTTTTCACATTTCAAAGTAGAATCACATTTTAAAGCACTGCATGGAGTTGGTCAGTGGCTGAAGTACTTCAAATGATTAAATTCTAATTGCATATTAACTATCTAAAAGACATTTTAATATCATAAAGGCTGATTATAGACTTCATTTTAAGGACCCTCCAGCTAGTATCAGAACAGAAAGTACAGCTTTTTTCAGAGCTCTCTCCATGGTAAGTGGAGGACAATAAGTGCCTGTTTGATTGCTGTAAACTTTTGATGTGAGGTTTGGGGTGCATCTGGATGCCAGGCAATCCAAAACTTTTTTCAAAGCTGGATCGGTCCAATTTCTGTTCAGTTTGACTGAACAAAAAAAAGAGAGTGGGAAAAAAAAAATCTGATTGTTTTGAATTATAATACCTGTTTTCCTCTTTGCTCCGCAGCTAAATTGCAGAGGTTACATCCTGCAGAAATAATTCACTACCAGGTTGGATCTGCCCTGGGAAAGATTTAACATTCTTTTTTCTGAAGGATGTGTGTCAGCATCTTGTATTATTACAGTACAGAAAGAGCTCCATAGGCTTAAGCAGCAGGAGATAAATTGGTTGTGCTAAGATTAAATCCTTCATCTGGATTTTATGGAAGTTTAACAAGGGAATTGTTACAATCTCTTATGCCATGATCATCTATTAAGTTATAAACATGGATTCCTCAAAAGATATTGTCTAACACTTTCCAGCAGCAAACATTTAAATCCAAGGGAAGATGAAGCCTTTTGTGAGCAAAGTGGATAAAGATATTCAAGCAGCAAAAGGTCCACAGAAAGAACCTTCCATCTTATTAGGTGGAGCACAAAACCTTCATGAATGAGTCAAAAGGCAATAAATGTGGGCTTCCTAACATCTCACAGTGGCATCCCTTCACAAGCTCTGTTGTTGCTGACACCTGTCCCTCTTCCCTCAGGTTTCCTCCTGTGCTACTTCCATTAGGCCATACACTGATTTTCAAGCTGTGTTCTACCACTCATGGCACTTTGGTCAGCACTTGGATTATCAGATCTAACTTAAATAATATATAAATTATTTATATATATTTTGTGTGTTTAATAAAGGGGCAGACCTAAAACAAGAAAGAACATGATTGCCCTTTTCATTAATAGTACATGTTTGATTGAAGATCTCAAAGTCTACACGATAGTCTAAGTTTGATCTTTGTTTGTTCCCAGTGAGCTGAAGTTCAAAGCAGTCCATCGAGAGTCCACAAAGCTTTCAGGGTTGATTTGGGTTCTGCAGCCAGTGGCTTCATCTCTGTGGCTTCACTTGCAAACAAATTTTAACTTAACTCACAAAGTGCAGTGGTTTCCTAACTGCAGTGTAAATTGCGTGTGGCAGTTTTAGAAAGCTTTACAGAGTAGCTTTCACTTTTAGATATCTTTCAGATCCTCCTTCTCTTCTAAAACAGAGAAGAGAGGGCAATTATCTTATTTCACTAGAAGCAAGACAAAACTTGTGATTAAACTAGGCACGCTCTAGTAGATGGAAAGAGTTAACAAAGCAGGTCCTCATTTCCTAACAAGGCTAACTTGATACCTGAAGTGATGGTGATGTGTGGGGAAAGGGACTGCTAAGAACTCCACAGTGGTGGAGACAGTGTTGGTGGTGCAGGAGTCTGGGAACACAGGAGAAACTGGATTTTTCACTACAAATATGCAGTTTCCAGATGTGAATGCCATCCGTATCTGAATAAGGTATATATTGCCTGCGTTTCTGCTTCAAAATACTTAAAAAACTTCTTTCCTTCTGTTTCAAAATACCTATAAAACCTCGCTCAGCTCCTCTCTGTCTATGCTGGGCTGGAGCAACATGCTCCTACCCCCACAGCCCTGAGCTGTGGCTCTGACCGAGACAGGGCTGGGGCTGCCAGACCTACTCCAGAGCTCCAGGATCGGGAGCCAGCAGAGAAGGGTCTGGCAGTGACAGCGCAACATTCAGCTGTGCAACACTCCTATCCTCCTAATGCATTTCACACTCAGCAGATTGAATTGCTTTGGTCTTCTCATTTATTTTTCTTCCAGCAAACAAAACAACTTTTTCCCTCCTTTTCCTTGACAAAGAGTTTTGCCATATGCTCCAAATCAATTGCAACCTTTCTGATGCTTTGTTACCGCCCACATTTTGGGCTGCATTCAAAAAAAAAAAAAAAAAAAAGGCAGCTTAAGCATTTCTGTTTCTGCTCCAACCAATCTAAAATTGAAACATTCTGTTCATTAATTCAAGGGTTAATGTGTCTTATCACTCCTCTCTGTATATGAGCAACTTCTTAACTAGAACTGAAACAATTCCTTGCTGTAACTAACATACCTATCTGACATATTTTTGTCTTTCTGCATGGATAGCTGTCAGGAATAGAAAGGAATTTGCTCATATTCATTCACAGCTCAACATTATTTATTGACTTAAGATATACTTCCCTGATTATCTTAATTTGATTTAATGCTGCACTTCACGGAGTTCTGTTCCTTATGTGTTGCCACTAGCCCTTGTGTATCCACAGAGTCAGCTGGCCCAGGGGGCTGATCTAGGAAGAAACAAAACCTCTTTATTGGTAAAACTAAGTTTGAGTAGGGGCAGTTCCCATGTGAGCATCCCCCAGTGAGCATCACTGTGGCCCAGAGGATGGGCAGAGGTAGGGGTCTCCTTTGCTTTCGGCAGCAGTGGGGTCTTAGATGAACTTTAGCTTCTGCATGATTCTGGCAAATAGCTTTTGGGCTGTTATTCTAGGTGTTACTTAGGGCATAAGGCATCTGTGTACCATACTAACTCCTAGTGAGGACACATTTATAGCAGTAGAGAGGTTCTACATTCAGATATGGTGAACTACCTATTAACTAACTGCACTGACAAAAGCACTTTGCTTGGGCAATAATTGGGTCAATTCTAGGATATCTGCTGGTGCAGCACATACTGGTGAGGAATTGTGCCCCACTCCTCCCCCCAGCTGGTAAAATTAAACCCGTAGAAATCTGTTGAGTACTTCAGGATATGATTTATTTAGAGGGTTTAGGAATAAGGTGGCAAATATTCAGAGCACAAAAATTTAACTGCTTAGGTTTGATGCAAGATTTCTATCTCCACTATCCCGCTTCATTTCTCCTCTCTTCCTCCAAGGGTACAGGCCACTGGGGAGGTCCCTCTGTACCTGGGGATGGGATGAATTGATGCCAGTGCAGTCCCTCATGCTGTGTGTCCAGCCCCAGTGTACCGTAAGTATTGCTTTGCATCCCCCAGCTGAAATGTGTTTTACAGGTACCTGGCTGCTATTTTTAAAACTGGTTTCACTGAAACCTTCCAGTTATTTGATATGTTCGGGTTTTTTCAGTCCCTGCATGCAGTTGTTCCAGGAACGGAGAGTTGCATTTTCAAGTTCTATATTAATTTTTTATTTATCTTACGCTTGCTGCAAACTGACTTTGTTTCTATTAAACTACTTGAATTTGCTGGTGAGAATTTTCATAGAAACCAAAAGAGAAGGGAAGCAAACCCAGAAGAAAGAATGAAAGATAAAATCACACCTCTACTGATACAGATGTATCTAAAGCAGAGTAAGAAAAAGCAGGGCGGGGGTGGGGAGAAGAAAATTAATCCTTTGGGTCATCTAGTTTATTTAATTCAGCTAATTAGTTCACATCCATAAGGTATGTCTCCATTAGGAAGATTGTCAGTAGAGTATAATTATTTTCTTGGACAAAATCAATTTAAATGTTGAAATGAAAAGCCGAAGCACATTTTTCCTCTACTACTCCAGGTCTGCTTTTGCATTATGAGAGCATAAGCAGCCAAAGTAACCTAACTTGGTTCAATTTACATCATGTGATAGAAAAGTGTTTCTGTCACCTTTTAAATCACAGAAGTTTTTTAATAGCCTTAGTACTTGCCTTAGGTAAAATACATTAAATACTTTCCTTATGTTAGTCCTCAAAGACAGCATAGGAATGTTATATGACTGCAAATAGAAAAAAGCAGTTCTTCTCAAAGGAAGGAAAAAGTGAGCCATTCAATGGAAAATTTGAGAACAGCTGAATATGATAGATAACACTTCAGGAGGAGATGTGAATTCTCCCCACCTCTTCAGCTCAACACCCATCTTAACCCAGTTGATCCCGTGGAGCTAAAGCCTACGAAACAGACTCTGATTATCTTCCCCTTGCTATCTAGTGTGTTAGGAGTTAAGTTATTGATGTTTGTATAGTATTGGCTTCTGGAGACACAGGCCCCACAGAAGTATTACCACTTCAAAGAGGTCAGCAGCTCAAAAAAAGGATGAGCTGAAATGACATGAGGCAGTGGGGTGAATCTGCACTCATCTGAGTGAGCAAAGGCAGACAGTATTCAGATTCACTTAAGATTATTACATTCATACGGCAAAAAGCCCTGAATAGTCATACTCATTCATTTCAGTTCAGTGTTTGCTTCCAATGGCTGTTTCCATAAATGAAATTCACAGAAGGTAAAGACTAAATATTCAAACCGATTATATGGCTTGAGGTTTAACTTAGTCCTGAAGTTCAGTCTCCTAAGGACCTTGTTCCACAAATGTCTGGAGAATTCACCGTGTCCTTAAGACAATTTACAGATTTTAATTACAAATACACTGCACAAGTGTAAAGAGGGAGCTACACCAGTGTTGATCATGCTTGCAATTTTCTAGATTCAAATTTAAAATTTTTTGTCTACCCTAGACAGGTTATAAATCCGTTGATCAGAGGTGCACTATCTTGTTTTCTACCAGACAAATGCTTATGCCATTAGAAGCCCTAGATAAAATTGCCTGGCATTAATATAAACTATATTGCTTCTCAAGACAAAATTAACTGCAGTGCTTTCAGTTGATATCTTTACATTTGTGATAAAGTGTGGGGAAAGGTTGCTTGCTTTAACTACACAATTACAGTAAAAGCTGCAAAACTTCCTAGCTCTAAGAAGCCTTTGCTCATTGAATCTCCTTTTCCTCAATGCAATGCTTGTTATTCAGATAAGATTTTTTTCCTTCAGTGTAGATAAGGTTTTACCATCCTTCTCTTGAGTACTAAATGGAGGGGCAACTGCAGTTAACCCTTTGTTGGCTGAAGGGAGCTGCAGAGTGCGTCCCTACATTTTCCAATTTTTCATAAGCGTCAAAGCTGGAGAAGGAAACGGGTCTCTGCCTGCTCTGCAAGCAATAACAAACATGGAAGAGGAATGCTGTTTATGTGGTGCAGCTGGAAAGAATGAAGATGACCTTCTTCCTTTATTCCTTTCAGGAATCCAGATCACTGTTAGGTAACAAGAAAACTATGCTAATAATTTTCCACCTGTTGTGGTTTAACCTGGCAGACAGCTGAACACCACACAGCCGCTCGCTCTCTCCTGCTCACAGGAGGATGGGGGAGAGAGTTGGGAAAAAAAAATGAGTAAACCTCGTGGGTTGAGATAAAGACAGTTTAACAGGACAGAAAAGGAAGGGAAAATACTAGTAATGAGAAAAGAATTAGAATATACAAAACAAGTGAGACACAGTGCAACTGCTCAACACCTGCTGACCAATGTCCATCCAGTTCCTGAGCAGCAGCCCCTAACCAGCTTTCCCCCTGATTTATATACTGAGCATGACACCATATGGTATGGGATGTCCCTTTGGCCCGTTTGGGTCAGCTGTCCTGGCTGTGTCTCCTCCCAGCTTCCTGTGCCCCCCAGCCTCCTCGCTGGTGGGATGCTGTGAGAAGCCAGAAAGCCCTTGACTTAGCGTAAACACTGCTTAACAACAACTAAAACATCAGTGTGTTATCAACATTATCCTCATCCTAAATCCAAAACACAGCACTGCACCATCTACTGGGAAGAAAATTAACTCTATCCCAGCCAAAACCAGGACACACCTAAGTAAGGAAGCATTTCATCATTAGATGTAAAACTTGTGTTTCTCCTCTTCAGGATGTGATTCTCAGAAGTAATGTTTTTAGGTTCTTTACCCAATGGCATTGGACTTGGGGACCTGAGGCTAGGAGTTGCTCTTAGTGTCAGGACATTTGAGTCTGCAGCATGAAGTAGCATCATGCTTCACAGATCTAGCCCTTGCCTGCTAGTCATGATGAGGGTGTCTCTAGTCAGATGGGTGCAGGCGGTCCCAGGGCTGGTCTGCTTGCTCCCCAAGCTGCCTGGACGTGAGCCAGTTCTGATACAGAAGTAATGGCCTTAGAGTGGTACTTACATCTAAGCTCAGATCTGCTGCCTCACAGCAAGGCTTACGTGCTCAGGGGTAGGAATATGATAACACAACTGTATGGTTGCTGGTTTGGATCTGGCATCCAGGAGAGGCAGATATGTGGACATTTGCACTGGACTGAATCTGTGCTTCAGTTTCATCACTAATACTAAAGGATTTGGTTTCAAAGAGACCTGGGAAGACTGTCAGATATTTTAGTTTTGGGCAGATAGAGAGTGTTTTACTCCAAACCACAATGTGAAGACCATGTCGATGGAAACAAGGTGGTGTGGGGTAATGCACTCAGTAGACCAACCCATGAGCTAGTCATGTGGGCACCACTATCAGAAGACTGAGGCACAGAAGGGATAGTCTAATAGGGAGTTATGTTAGTGCCAGTGGGATTTCCACATGGATTTTAATGGAGGTTCTGAAGAAAAGGATCATTGTAGGCAGGAAACAGTGCTAAACATGAAAGGTTCTTTGTTACTCCTGAAGATAAAACAGCAATAAATTTTCAGAAACCCCAGATATTCCTTATAATTATGTTGTGAAAGGCTGCAAGGGAAAATGTTGAGGGACTCTGTCATTCCCTTTAAAATGCAAAAAAAAGCCTGGTTTGTGGCTAACAACCTTGGTTCAGTACTTCTGCAGTTGCAGGCAACCCTGTAAAGTAACCCTCCTCAAAAAGACCCCACATGCCATCTGCTCCATGGCCTACCATGGGCCACAGATCTCTCTATTGTACCCTACAGCAAACTTCTGTATGGAAGGCTACAACACAAACTGTGTCATAGGAATACATCAGAGTATCAAAGGGCAATACTAGTGCCCTGAATTATTGCCCTATAAAGGATATATTAGACAAACAATATGCAGAAGATTTAGGAGTGTGGCCCTACATTACAGGAGAAAACAAAATAGATAGATAGATAGATAGATAGATAGATAGATAGATAGATAGATAGATAGATAGATAGATAGATAGATAGATAGATAGATAAAGTAGTTCTTAGCAGGTTGAACTGAGGGAAAGTTCCTTCCAGATCCCATGTTTGGTAACTGATAGACCTGACTCAGAGGTTGGTGGCATTTGGGTCATCAACAGATGCAGACACCTCCCCCAGCCAAGTCAAAGAAACAGGGAAAGTTCTGAAATGGGAAAACAGAGCTATTATGTTTCATCCTTCGGACAACAGCTTACTCCTCTGACATATGGGGAGAATTAAGGGCAAACACGGTATTTTCCATCAGCTCCTGCTGATCTCTGAAGCATTTGAAACAGGGCCCATATTACCCTCTGTGCATAGCTGCTTGGCAAAATGGCATTCTGCTGCTGGTGCTACTGTAACACAACTCTGTGTCATGGTACAGCCCTTAAAATACAAGTGATATTTTCCCCTCAGGACCTTTGCCTGATACACGGTCTCACTACCACGGGAACAGTCTACATCTTTTCCTTATCTCTCCTGAGTCAGCATGGCCAGCCAGTAACACAGCACTGACCCACCAGACCTCGCCTTCAGCTAGGACTGGGTGTTGGTTCACCAGCACTATCTGCTCAGGCTGCACTGCCACAACACACGGATTTCAGCTATGAACCCATCTGGGGAGCTTCTGGCCCCATCCCATCCATCTCTACCTGCTTGTTCATACCAGCCCCTCCTCTGTGTCAGCACCACCATTCATGGGGCTGTGCTGGGAACCACAGAATCGAAATGAACCCCAATAAAAATAGCTCTTTGGGGGAAGGAAGAGCTGCACTTGTTTTCAACTCCTCTCCTTTTGGTGGTCTAGCTCATGGCATGGCCCCATGAACAGTCACGTCCACATGCGTGAGGAACCAGTCTGTGGAGGTGTGGGGATGGTGCCCCCCAAACCACGGCAGGGCAGCCACCTTCACCAGTGCTAACGCTGCTGTATGATGGCCTCTGTCTGTGCTCCCATTTCTTCCAAATACAAGAGGAGGAGGAGGAAGGAAATTGCTAATGGTCATCTTGTCAGCATGTGCAAATTTATAAGAAAGAAGCAAAGACTTATCAAAGAACTCTTATGTACTGTTACTTTTTTTTGACTGACTATAAATAGCCTAAACTCCCATTACCAAGCCGAGAATAATCTTGCATTTTGTTATAAGAGGAATGACGTTGCTCATAGTTTTATGTGGAGGGTTTCATTGAACACAGGCTGAAGTAGAACACAAGAAAAATTAATTAAGAATATCTGTGTGTGAGAGTGGGAAGGGAATAGCAAGCCCTAAACAGGAAGGTATATCAGTTTAACAAATAGTACAATGCTGCACAGATTTGCTTAAACAGTACGATTCTGCATAACGACATTCTGACATTGGCTTATATCTTGTTTTCGCTGGATGTATGCCACATAAGACAGATATAAACTAAAACTACATGTGCCAGTACTGGGGGTTGGAATGATCTAAGACACAACATCAGAACCTCAATTTAAATACGACAAACCCTTTGAAAGATACATGCTTTAATTCTCATGTATATCATGAAACTGTATCTTCTTGTGGGATCTGATTAGTTCTTGATATGGTTAGGACAGAGCTTGATCTTGTATGAAATAATTTTATGCAGTGCATTTTAACCAGGTACTTGTATCTTAATGCATCTATTGTATAATCTACATCTATAGAATAACTTAACTAAAATAAATCTGCAATCTGATTTGTGCTATAACCATCCTTGGTGCAGTGTGTGTGAACTGAATTGCATGCCTGTCAGCTGAAAAATGCCAAAAAATAGACCTACAGTATGGTAGATTTCTTGGTCTGTAATTAGCAGGGAGAATGAGCAAAGCAAATAAAGACAGAAAGTCACAGCATGCTATTCAGTGGTCAATTAACACGCAAAATCATTTTGCTTGGTTGATGGCTGATGACAACTGTGTGGTCACAATAGCTGGGTGATCCTTTTTCAGCTTATGTAAATAAACAATGCAAATTCTGATATGTCTGGACCATCATGTTTGAGTATAAACTGCATCCTCACAAGAGAAAATACAGGACGCTTGCTTTGCTGGCAGACATTTCTCAGGCTGGGCTTCCCTGAGATGGTAATTCCACTTTCAGGGTACATAGTCATGGATCAAAACCATTGCCATCTCAGGATGTGAGGCACTGAACTAATACTCTCTTTGCTGTCTCAAAGATGTTCAACATGTTTTGAAGGAGTAGCTCAGCAGGTAAAATCTGCTCTTCTGCAACTAATCTGCCCAAATTGGCATCCTGACCTCATGAGTCGTCTGAATGAAATGTGCACTGCCACATCATCCTGCAGAGCACAGAAACCGGTACTGATGGACAGGGAAATGCAACCTCCTTGATTCAGCTCAGCTAGAAGATGGTACAGTGCAGAGTTTCCCCTCTTTTTAGCCCAGACTCCATCTGAATTAATGAAGGAGCATTTTGCAGCACTATTCAGGGTGGAGTGGGAGCTGGTTAGGCAACTTGAGAGATGAAATGTGGCTCACAGACTAAGAAAGGCTTACCCAGAGGAATTAAAAAAAGAGGTCAAGGCAGATTTTAAAAGATGGTCTGTAGTAGGTAGGGATGGGGTAGGCCTCTGTCTTAAGCATTGTCTAATTTCTAAAAATGAACCTGGAGATGAGGACTATAAGGGCTGGTAGTTGTAGTTAGGATTCAGATTCTTGTTTGTTGGCTGATCAGATTTACAAAATAGTTTTATACTCAGGAGCGTGGTTCTGCTATTTTGGCAGGCTCTTGGCACAAGAATGAAAGTTATTTCCTTAATATGAAGACAGCATGAGGAAAAATGCCTGAGATGGTGGAGGTCTGGCTTCACTGCTTGCTTTGGGGATATTTGTATCATATCACGTTAAGCACCGCACTGTCTGGGGTCCCTCTATAATCAATGAAGGGAGATAAGGACTCCTGCTCTCCATCACTCTGAAAGCGCTTATCTCTCCCTAGTGACCACAGAGAAAGCCCAAGAAGATGAGCTAACTGACTTCGGTTGTAGTTTTACAATACAAGGAGTTTCACAGCCATTCTGGTTTAAAGTATCATCTCCTTCCTCTCCTTACAGACCCCTCCCCAGAGGTGCCATCTCTCATTTACACCCAGTCCAGTGGCACACTATCCCTCAGTAGCACAGCTGTGCTGTAAACAGCCTTGCACAACCACTCCAGTGAGAAAATAGCAAAAAGGAAATTATTTTTCGGATGGAATCTTCCAATCTGGTTCACACAGTGGCCACACAAGCAGCTCTACCAGCACAATTGGTGCATCCTTGTCCGGGGCAGGATAAAGCGGCAGAGGGAAGAAGCAACAGCACTGGCTTAGGGTAGTCATAATGTCCCACAGCACCTTAATCTGCCTCTGTGCTTCTGGAAAACACATTAATATTCCTGGTGATGGGACATGTTCCAGCAATGTCCAAGGCCCTTAACAGGGCCTAACAGAGCTTGAGCATGCACCAGGATCTCTCCTCTGTCTTTCTCTTCCCGTTGTTCCTGTGTTCATGGGAAGGAAACCCAGGAGCACGGGTGAGACCGGAGCAGGGGTGTGCTCCCGCGCGATGGCATGGGAGCAAGATTCTCTGGCACCTGTTGTTGAATCTACAGGTCTCTGCTGTGAGCCAAGCCAAGTGCCTAAAAATTAAGTTGAGCAGTTTCAACCCCTGCACTGACGCGTCGCCTTGGGTAAGCATTTGCTTGAGAACCTCATTTTCCTGTATCAAATTGGAACAATAACACTTCTCCAGCTTTCCAACTCATAGCAAGAGCTGCTACGAGGACAGAGGCCACCAGATCAGTGAGGATCAGGCAAGGTCAGAAAATCTAGAAGACTGTAGTTCCTTTGATGCCAAATTTGTTGATAAGAGAATTCAGTGTGAGAGCCAAATTCTGCTGGCTGCCTATTAAAGGCAGCCTCATGACAGAGCTTTCTTGTGATGTGGCTTTACTCTGTAACTGCTGATTGCCAGCCCCTATTGTAACATCCTTCTGCAGTAAAGGCATCCACTCCTTGGGGGCAAAAGAAAATGGATGCTTCATACCAGTAATGAAAGTGCCATTGATTTTGTTGAGAGTTGTTACTACAATTATAAAAAGGTCCCTTCAGACTTGTACACTGACACGAGGCAGTGAAAATCAAAATCACCCTCTTAACTGCAAACAAGCAGTGTGCTGGAAAGGGGAGCAGAGTAGTGGGAGTCAACTAAAACAACTGTGCAGTCATATTCTGAGATATTGCCAGAAGCAAAGTTTGCAGGGGCCTTCAGAAAAAGGAGTGATGGCCTGACTTTGATGGTAGGCCCAAAATGTATCAGAACAAAAGCACCAACTTATACCAGAATCTTTAACTCCCTGAATGGAAAGGAGCACAATCAGTATTCAGAGGCAAAGTTTTAAGCAACAACAAGAAAGCCCCTTGCCTTCCAATCAGTCTGCAATTCAACAGCCAGCAAATATAGATGTAGAGCTCTACAATGGAAGGAAAACTCTGGCAACGGATCTTCAGAAAGGATGATGTGCAGATGTGCACTTTTTCTGCTGCTTAAAACACACACAGGATAAATAGGCATGGAGCAGGTGCCAGTTTTCACCTCACAACAGCCTATGAAGACATGGTAAAATGCACATGGAGAGAAGGGGAAAAGGGTGATTGAGCTGCAGTTACCTTTGTGGGTCTGTGGCACTTGACCAGGAACTTGCACACCAGACTGGACTATGCTTATGGAGAGAATATGCACCTCTGCCAGGCTACAACTGAACAACTCCTCTCCACCAGTAGACATAAAAGAAGAGCAAACCTCTTAAAGTGGTCTCTGTTCAACAGCTGGATTTCTATATTCTCAGGCTGAATGGTGAGCTAGCACAAATGCACCATGCACCACTGACACTGCAAACAGATTTGCAGAGAGTACCTCCTCTGTAAACATTGGTTTAGACTCAGAAAAAGCCATTCACAATTTGTAGGAATCCTTGATCAAGCAATGCCAAATTGTCCCCCGGCACTGGTTGGCCTTTTTCTTTTTTTATGTATGAGTGGGAAGCAAAAGACTGATCTAGTCACAGAAGCATCAGCATTTAAACAACCACCACTGATCGCCTCTTTTTATTTAGTTCTGAAACACACCCAGATTTATCCCAGGGAGACGAGTCATTGCCACACTGCTGTGCAGAGCTGCTGCAGACGTGTTGTCCACCTGGAAGTGACCACCTGAGTGTAGAGGACAGAGGACTAGAAAAGTTATTGCATCCCTGCTGATTTCTCTTTTTTTTCCAACTGAACTTCTGCTTGTGATATCTACCTGCCATTTTAAGCTTATTTAATCTTAACTGATATATTGGATCTTTTGCCTTAATTTCTTATGATACCATTTACTCATATAGACTTGTAATCTGGACATCATATTCAATGAAATCGTTTATTTCCTTAGGTTGGGTGAGTCTGTACCTTGCAGCTTCCCACAAGTATCTCCACTTACACAGCTGAAGTTCTCTACTAAGCTATGGTCATCTAACATTTTGGTGACTATCATCTCTTCTTTTCCTTCCTCCTTTACTCTAGAAACAATTTTTATCAAGCCCTGCTTAATGCTACACTAGTGGCTTCATCCCTATTTAACACTATAAGGGTTTCCTGGATTCCTAAAGCATAGTGCCTCCTAAGGAATGTATCTTAGGGTGGAAGTCCTCAAAGGACCCATCTCTTAATAACACTCCAATCCTGAGAGATGAGTTTTGCATTTTGTGTTTGCATCCATCCAGGCCTGTGGACTCTGACAAATTAGGTGGCTTGCTGCCAGTGTTAGAGTGCAGAATCAGTGCTCGAGAAGACTGTTACAAAGAGTATCCACAGCAGTATCAAGGACTGAAAATATGGTAAGTAAATAGGGGCGAGTTTAGAAGAATGATGCATAAGATCTGACGCTTTTGCTTCTTTCAAGATATGAAAGCTCACTGTGAGCTCTGGTGCTCACAGGTTTATGTAAGGAACGCAGGCACGTACTGCCCAGCAGAGCTCCCTTTGCTTATGGCCTTGTTACAGCACCAGAATGTCCACACAGAACACTAGCAGTTACTGCACTTGTGTAAGTACATTGATAAGCAAATAGCAGTATATCTTTGCATAGACAACTCCTATAGTAAACAAGTAACAAATATTCAACATGGAAAGAATCCTCCAGTATGAATGTCATTGAACACAAAAAACTGCTGCATATATTGTTGCTTTTGCTTCTTGAAACGTGCAATGTTTGGCTTTAATATTTCTTTCTACATCTGTATCCTTGACTATGTAAGCTGATGTCTTACCTTTTTTTTTATTATTATTATTAAACTCTATACAGTAGTGTAGAAGAGAGAATCACTCAGTCCTTTGGTTGAGAAGTGCAAGGCTGGAGATGCTGGCCCTTGCAATGCTCAGCAAGCTGTGAGCTGAAACTCCAAGGCACACTAACAGGGGTGGGACTTGCACTCTCAGGAGTAATGAAGCTGTTATCTAGTTATGCACAGGCTGATGGGGGTTTGATATTGATAAATGCCAGGAAGTAGTGTGAAGCATTAAAGATATGTGGGGGAGGAGGAAGAAGAAGAAGTAAGAGATGATACTTTCTATAAATCAGAGGGGAAAAAAAAAAAACAAAACAAAACAAAAACAAAACAAAAGCTTTCAAAGAATGGGAACTTTTAAGCTACAAAATATGTAGTATCAAGGTGATCATCAGCAATGCTGAGGACATTGTTAGTGAACTGATAGCTCTTGCTTGTATCATAAAGTTAATTATGCAAGGGAGCCTCTGCCCTAAAGCTGATTAAACTGTCCTGCTGGCAGATGTACCCATATGGAAGTATCCCCCTTGAACAGCTTTCTTGTCAGGGCTGCAAGGCATCCCCAGATTAGGTGCATGGTAATGATGTCACTAAAACTTTGATGACCCAACTGAAGTCAAAGCAGAGATCTCGCTGCCATGTGGGAATTTGCAGGTTCAAGGGTCTGTGTAATCAAAGCTGCGCTGCAGCCAGGAGGGGAGGAAACTGGGCTCTGCCTTAGCACTGCACTGCCAGCCAGCTAAGGACAAAGTCCTAAGAACTGCTCTTGTGTAAGATGTCTGGGTTTTGGCAGCTTTATATGCAAAAAATGTTTGTAGCTTGTTTCTGGGCCAAGAGGTAAGATGAACAAGAAAAAATTAAATTAACCTTTTATTACAGAGATGAATCATTACTCGTCCATGAGGCTGCTAAAGGGGCTTTTCTGGACTCAAAGCCTGGGTATTAATATAAGGTGGAGTACACAGCATCATATCATCAGGCATCCTAGCTAAGCAGGATGAATCGAAGCATAAGTTAGGGTGTGTGTAAGGCTCTCCAGGGAGGTTCAGGGGAGCAGCTCTCCACATGACAGAAAAGAATGACATTTTGGGAGCAGATTTCTTCATGGGAAGACATGGGAGCTGAAGCTGCTTGGTGAGGGCTGAATTTGGATTTGGCCAGCAGGAGGATTGTGGAGTTGGGAAAAATCAGCCTTGCAAGCAGGACAGTGTTCAGACATCACCAAGGAACTGAGGTGAGCTGGCTGCTGCAAGGATTTCGTGCATGGCACTGCTCCGCAGAATGCGCAAAAGACAGACCCGGCCTGGGACATCATAATAGAGAGAGTGTCCTAAGGCCATTACTGTTCTTTGCAGAGTGCTAGCTGAGAGTGACGCAGGATATTCAAAACCCTTGGGAATATGCCTGTTGCATGTTCAGTTTGCCATTTCCTCCAAGTCTGGAAGATAAACTGAGACGCAGGCCAAACTCACTGAGACACACGAGGGGGTTTGATTCCATTTCATGTTGAGAAGGAAACACGTAGTTAGCTTTACCTTCAGATATTTGGGCTGTTTCTAGAGATGCAGCATCTCAGTTTTGCACTAGTACTGGTCATCTGAGGGAGCACCTGTGTGGCAACGGTTGTGCTGCCACTGCGTTAACTAGGCTGGTCATCTCAGCTGGAAAACCTGCGGCTGTAAATATGAGACCAAAAAGTATATGAATAACAACCATTAATGGACTATTTTATGTGTGTGCATGTGTTTGTGTGGGTGGTGAATGCATACAAGATGTTCCTACAGATTCTTGTAGAACGGAAATTTGAAAGTGGAATTGAAAGTGGTGAAATTACTGTGTGCTGCATGAAAGTAACAGAAATGTCGTGCAACCAGATGGTTTTTCCGTAAGTCTTTGCTACAGACTGGTATTGGCCTCACTATATTAGTAAGATTATACTTGCTGGTAAATGTCCATACCAAACTGATGATGCATTAAGGAGCACTGTTTTTAATCATTAAGTGTTTTTCTGTCTATCATGTTGATTTTATTCTCCCCAGCATATTCACTTTCATAGTGGAAAGATTCTTAGATGAATGAGCTCCAGCATCAAAAGAAGATGTCAGAAGAATCTTTAGAGGTTAGCATCTTTTATGTGGATTTGGAGGTTTCAGATACTTGTTAAGTTTAGGAGTTAAAAGAAAACAGCTTTGACTGATGATGCAATGCAATGTTGGGATTGCAGGAAAAGAAGAACCCAGCAGAAGGCCAGCACACAGATGTGTCAGATGATACTGCATTCCACATACTACAAGTCACGATCTCCTCACTGAGCCATCAGCAGCATCCCTTTGGACTTCCTTATTTTTGAAAGCATTCAGACACACTGGAAGAAATTCCAGTTATTGCAAACAAATTTAGCTTACTTCTAAAAGCCAGAAGGTGCCTCGCAAAACACTCACTTTTATAGTAAATTATAGTACTCATGTTCTTCACCTGGAATCATAACCCTCCAAACAACAGTAAGCTAAGAATAGAATAGTTTGGTCCATTTAAGTAAGTATTTTACTTTTCTTGTTTGTTCTAATGGGGTAAGGAAATTATTTTGTGATTTAGCAGTTATGTATACTCTCCTGTCTTGCTCTCTTTTACTCTTTGGGAATACACACAGGAAAGAGAGCCCATGAAACTCTACAGCCCCAGCACTTAAGAGTCACAGAACGACAGACTAATTCAGGCTGGAAGGCACCCCTGAGGCTACCTGACCAGACTACATGCTTATAGCAGGGCTAACTTCAAAGCTAGGTGATGTTGCTCGAGGCCTTGACCAGCTGAGGTTTGCTAATGTCCCCTGACTGAGGCTCCACAGCCTCTTGGAGCACCTATTCCAGTGCACAGTCACTTTCAGGATGAAATTTTCTTTCCTTATATTCCGTCAGTTTGCCTCACTGCAAACTGCATACATTGCTGCTTGCACATTTCCTGGTGCATCTCTGAGAAGAATCTGGCTCTGTCTCCTCTGTAGCCCCCCCTCTATGTAGTGGAAGATGGCAATTATCTTTCCTATTCCCCTTCTCTTTCTGAGGCTAAACAAACCTTGTTGTCTCAGTGTCTCCTCCCATGTCATGTGCCCCCAATCATCCCTGTGGTCCTCTGCTGGGCTCCCTCCTGTAAGCTGGACACAGTTCTCCAAATGCAACCTCATGAATACCAAATTGAGGTAACTGTCCTGATGGCAAGGTTCTTGCTAAGAAAGATCCTTCTTCTTGCCTTTCGTGGAGATGGGTGTGACATTTGCCTTTCTTCTTGACATTGGGGACCTCATCCAATTATCATAATCTTTCAAATATGATAGAGCATGGCCTTGCAATGATACCAGCCAGCTCCCTCACAACCCTTGGATCCATGCCATCCCATCCCAAGGACTTGTACACATCCCCATGCTTATGCTGATGCATTTGTTTACACAGTCTGACTTAATCTTCCCCTACCATTAGCAATATTTGTCTCCTTCAAACTCTGCCACAAGGCACGCAGCTCTGGGAGGCCAACAGCAGACTTTGACAGTGAAGTTTGAGGAAAAGAAGGAAATGAGATCTTCAGCCTTTCCTGTGTCTCCTACTACCAGGTCTCCTGCCCTATCAGGGATTGTTCTGAGCTGGCAATACTTTCTCCAGTGGAGGTTTAGATGTCCAAGTTCTGCAATAAATTTTCACTTTGAAATTCTGGACTATTCCTGGCATAATTTTAATAAAATTTTTGTGAGAGAAAAGAAAGCAGGAGGCTGTGAATGTGAATGTTTGCAGAAAAAGAGAGAGAGTTAAGGACCCTGACAGTCTCTTGCTGGGCTCTTACTGGTCACATTATTTGTCATATAATGACGAATATTTCCCACTTTTTAAATTAAATTCATTAAAAAATCACTAAACAGTGGAAAAAAAAAAAAAAAGAATCACAAACCCAACAACTCTTAACTTATTCCCCAGACTGTGGCTCAACACAGAAAGAAAACACAGATGTTTCGTAACACAGCTGTAGAGTGAGCTTTTCCAGGTTTGTGAATTTGGCACCCTCCTGCCTCTTTGGGACCCAAATTAACGGCTCAGGGCAGATGGCCCCGCTCTGGATGTAGCCCTGGCTATGCTGCAGCCGTAGGGATCGGGAAGTAAGCACAAGCTCCACCAGCACAAGATCTTAGGACTCAGTGGAAACTGGAGATAATTTGTGCCACAGGTTTCAATGTTTAGGTTATCTCACAAAATCCTAAATCATTTGCAACTACATAAGGCACAGACACTGACTTCACAGCCCTATGCAGGCTACCCAGATTAGAAATATGACACAGGGTAATTTGTAGGGTTTGTCACCAGTTTAAGCCATTTGTAGAATATTTATCATAGAGAATGGGTGTAGCTACTGCTCATCCTTTGTGCATTAGCTGGAGTTGTTGCCTGAGGGCTACACTGACTGCTGTTGGTATACCTGTAAATTATGACTTGCTTCAAGTGAAGAGAGGGCAGGAAGGCTAATATGGTCCAAAAGGGTGTTCCTGAGGCAAATTGCCTTGATTGTTCCTGTCAACAGTGATAACAGTGCTGTTAACATATATTCCTGGCTTGCGGCAGGTATACCTAGTCACAGTGTAGCTGCCCAACACTGGGTTGCTTCCTACATGCATTCAGTGACTAGACTGGGAATTTCACTGCTTTACAAAGCATTACTTTCCAAATCTCTGCCATTCCACAATTGCATCATGTAACCTCCTTCATTTCCCTGTTCCTGCAGACAATTTCTTCTGGATGCAAAGCTTGCAGTCCCCCTTCCCACCTCTCCCAAACCACATAGAGAATTAAACACCTCACTTCAAATTCACCTGCATTTAAATATACTTTTTTTTTTTTTTTCATAGCTAAAAATACTAGAATTCTATGTCTAACAACAACAACAACAAAATACTACTTGATGTTGAGGGGATAAATATAATTGTTGGAATGAATTCTCTGCAGTCTGATCCTGCAAAGTAATCAGGACTATCGGTTCCCATTTCCCTCAGTGAGAGTAAAGGATCATCAGTGTTTCATGGGTTCAGCTATATTACAATATAGAACCTAAACTACTAACAGCATTGCTTGTTGGACTATTGAACAAAGATTTCCTCTGTGAAGAATTAAGATGAATAAGATTAATGCTTTGTAGAAAGAGAGAAACTCCAGGTACAAGGCAGATCCCCTGTTCTGTAGTCACTACAGTTTATGAAAGAAAGCACAGCAATGCACTAAGCTTTCTCCCTTTGGGACCATGGAAATGGATCAGTCCTATCTTTTTAATGTGCTTTATCCAGATTTGTTTGGTGTACCAGCAAGTGGACACTTACTGATTTTTTCTGAGTTTACAGTTCCATCATAATAGGGTCATATTTTTCACAAGGGATTACTTAGCCTCAAGGGACAGAAGGGGACAGGAAAACAACACAACATTTTTAAGAATTAGACATAGCTTTTCTGATAACAGAGTGTACAATGAAAACATGTTTGATTTGCCTCTAGAAAATAAACTAAGAAAAAAAAATATTTGGATCAAGCAGAAAAGAATAGGATTTGCTGGTAGCAAATAGACAACATTTTTCACCTCCTGAAATACCTAGCATGCTATCTGGAGTAGATATGATAATTATGAGCACTATGTCAGTACCCAGAGAGACAGAAGAAAGGAGTCATACTGTGTCTCAGTGGATAATTAACCTTCCATTACCATCCAAGAGGGTGGGATGAGATAAGCTGTGTATGTGGCAGGAGGGAGGAGCGGAGCAAAGCAAAGAGGATCAGAGATGTGTAAAGGCAAGAAGCTAACCAGTATGCGAAAATGAGAAATAAGGGTCCAGTAGAAACAAGTGCTTCAGCTCACTGCGTCCTCCTTTCCCTATGGCAGGAGACACAACATCTGAAACTAGGATGTTCTCACCTCCCTCAGCTCTACTTAATCTTCCTTAGCAGTGCTCATGCTCCAGGCCCCTTTATTACCTAGCAAAATCTTATCATTGTCCCCAAGGAAAAGGGCAGTTATGATAGCTTTTATTTCACTTATGCGGTAACAGAGGCCAAAAATGTAAATGTATTCACCTACAGAAATCTTCTATGATTTTTCAAAGCATTAGGTTATTTGAAAGTTGTTTGAATCAATAGAATTTAGATATGAAATATCTACTAACCTGCCTTTTTAGGCACATATATACTTTTAAAAATGAGACACAAATGACACATTTCTGAAAATGATATAGAAACTCAAGGCTATGCCTTAGGGTAGGTCTCCAGGGAGAAAGGTCATAGGAGTTAGGCTTTAGGCAGCCATAGGTATCTGGGTCTTTGCAAACCCTTTGTGGGTCCTGACTTTCACCCTGCCTGGTGGGTGAAGCTAGCTGCTCAGCAAAAAACCTGAATTTGACTGATCACAGATGGAAAGAAAAAATGTCTGGTTAGTATAAAGACGACTGCGTAACTTCCTCAACTCAGGGCCCTGCTTTTTCTAGAGAATGCCTACGCCACCTCTGACATGGAGAGCACTACCTTTTCAGACTGCTTAAAGGTTTATTAAGTGGAGGACCAAATTTTGTTATAAGGCCCAGTTTATAAATAGGAGATGCTATACACAGAAAGGCTGATTCATTTTGTCTGGCTAACTCAGTGCACCAAGGAGGGAGGCCTTTCACAAGGAATCACTTAGCTTGGCCTCATGCCTTCAGTTTCCCAGGTCTGCTTCGTAACAATAAATTCAGGGTCTATAAAATAACTCCAGTGTGTTCAATATATTAATCTTGTTAAGAGCACAGATGTCCATTTCTTCAATGGAATAATAATAATAATAATAGCTTGTCTTCCTTAGAGACTGGAGTGGTGTGAATAAGAGAGCTCTGCTAGACAGCAAAATATGCCAAATGGGCATATTTTACTAGATGAGAAAAACAGCTTGTCACTTCTAATTGTTCAAATTATGTGTGATTCAGTTCTTCCTGCAGTTATTTTTAAAATGCTGTTAAGAGGGTATAATGTGCAGCTAAGAATAAAAAGGGTGTGAAATTGTTAGCTCCTCTGGTAGGTAGGTGGTGATAATGAACATTTCATAAAGTTCTTGTTAACAGACAAATCTCTAGTGCTCAGGAAGTCTCTCATAGCATTAACAGTCTCTCACCAAAGTAATGGTTCTTAAGGAATACACACAGGTTTAGATCTGTTGCTTCTTTTTTTTTTTTTTTTTTTCTTTTTTCCTTTCCCTTTTTTTCTTAATTATGACTTACAGAAAAGAGCTAAAATCAGAGTGAGGGGTCGGAACTCCAGGATACCAAGTGTTACATTGGTGTCCCAAAATGGCATCCAAAACTGCCGATTGGGACCCCAGAGCATGGTCTGCAGCTGGCTCTCAAGTCATGTTGTGTGCTCGGCACCGTGCCTGGCTCCCTCCAGGAGGATAGCTGCAGCAGACACTTCCCTGCTTGCCTGGCAGACCTTGTAACAGGTCTCACTTTCATAGCTTGGCCCATAAATCCAGCATTAGGAAATGATTGGCTTAGACCTTTCTGGCCTGTTAACCACTCTTGTCCTCATGTGGGTATATAAAATGCCTGCTAAAGTTGCCAGATTTCTCTGGAATATCAGAGGAACTCAGCTCACACCGATAACAAAGACATTGGGCAGTATTTTTGAGGTTACTGAACCACTACAGTTACCAGCCAGTTCTCAGCCCTACGCCCCTGCCTCATGTGGCAGGGCTGGGAGAGCAGTTGTCCCTGAACCAATGGCCATGCCAGCAGAAGTCCGTTGTGCTGATGCAGTTTTAGCAGCAGGGCTGTGCTTCACCAGTAGACCTTGGCTTAACCCCGTGGCTTCACCTGCTGCCGTTTTGCCAGGCCACGGCTGTGCTTACAGTATCTGTAAACCTACAGGCAGCAACCTCCGCACACACCTGAGCTGTAGTCACTGAAACTCACGTAGCAGTGCTTGAACTAACTTCAGATTCATTAACGTGGGTGCAGGCAGGTGTTAGCTTGGATGCCAGCAGTGTAGTTGTGGCATGAAAGAGCTCTTGCACGAGCTAGCTGCACTAGCACTTATCCAGCCTCACAACAAGTGCTACAGCCTTTGCTGTCTGCAGGGCTGTGGTGTCTACAAATGGGGACTTTCTGCTCTCCAGGGAGAAAGTCCAGGAGCTTAATATTAAATATTTGCTACTCATCTGTTCCTTCTGGGACACAGAAATCACTGTATGGAACAGAGATCGAAACCTGGGATATGGAGGGCACGGAGAAATGGAAATGGCAGTCTGGAGCGTTAAGAATCAATGGGAACCTCAAATCCCATCCAGGTTGTCCCACTGCCCTTGGAATAAGACTAATTTATAGCATGGACAGGGAGCAAAAACTGTCACAGCTACGGGGAACATCACATCATCACACATGCAAGTGCCCACAGAGCTTTCCTGCCTGCACCTCTGACATGAAGGCATTTACAAGCTGGGTGTATCAGTCTCGTAAAACTGCCCTAGTCTGACTAAAGTTTTTTTTTTTTTTTTGTTAGGCTCCTCCATGTCCTTATCCTGCTGACCTTTGTTCTTGTTCAATTAACCAACTTGGTGGATAACCAGAGCCCCTTCAGCCTATGCCATACCTTGCTTTTCTGGCAGGTACCTTGCAAATCTTGTTATTGGCATTTTAAGTGCAAGCTTCCTGCAGGCACCAGAGCTTCTGACTGTGGGTCTTGCAAGCAGTGACTTCTCCAGCATCCTTCAAACATAGTTTATTTTCTGGATGTGGGCTCTGGCACTACAGAGTTAACTTCACAGGGTGACCTCCACATTTGTACTCACCTTTTGTGTGGGATCTCATCCTCTGGGGGAGCTTATCTCATCAACTTTAGATGTTTATGATGTGAATCTCTATCTGAGGTAGTCATGCTAATGGAAATAGCTATTTCTATAGTGAGATTTATCTGCTGTCTTTTCATCAGCAACTTGGGAATGAAATGAATCATGCCCTAGCCATATCTTTTTTTTCTCTCCATTAATTATCAGGGGCACTTAGTATCTTGTTAAGATGTGAGTGTCTACGTTGGGTGACTCTCACTCCATGTGACTCCCTCTGCCAATGGCTTGTAACACCATCTGATTGTAATTTAGTTGTCATTGTCACAATTGTAACTAAAAATCTCATCAGCTAGGTCTAGTTTGAGGTTAATGAGGGATCTTCTTCCCATGACCAACTTGTTTGGGTATTGGAATTGATCTGACATACAAAGCAGAATGAAAAGGGTTTTCAAGGCATGGGAGTTGGCTGACGTTTTTAAAAAAAACTGTCATGGCATGTCCTTTTAGAGAAATCTGGATCACATGTGTTTGAAAAACACATTGATGAGTAAGCAATAATTTAAGACTGGAAAAACTGTCATAGGAACGGGACTTCTGAGTCTTACTCCTACCTGTAGCATTGACTTTGTGGCCTTCAGGTCACTTACAGACAGCCAGCCTCCCAGAAAATAATGTGTACTTACGGAAGAGACAATAAAGAAATAAAATGAGTTCTCAGCATCCTGAAAATTAGTTTAACGAAAGACTCAGACTCAGTGCATAACTGTAATGAAAAACAATTCAGGGAGCTAATCTGCGGCTTAATTATCACAGCCATAAAAGGTTCTGTGACCTAGAAAAAGACAAGAAATAGCAACCTCAGGTCCAATGTCACTAGAGTTACAGCTAACATGATCTGAGTCTCCAGACTTCATTTTTAACCATTAGTTATTTCCAAGCACCCACAAAATACAAAGCACCTGATGGACAGTTTGACAGGTATGTTTCTTTCTTGGAAGAAATTAGCAGCCCAGTCCACGTGCAACTTGCCATGCTCTGAGAATGCACCATTCAGAAGCCAGTTACATCTAAGGTAAAGGATTTTAGCTCTCCATCCTTTTCTGTAGAAGCAGTCCTCTGTGAATACTGTATTTTTTAATGGCGTTGGTAGTACCACATGAACTCTGGTTCAGAGCAGGAGAGGGGCTTATGAGTACACAAGCTGAACAAAAGCTACAATATCAATTTTCTGCACAACCACTTGGGAGGAATGAGGAAACACCACTTACTTTCCTTAACTGTCTGGTCATTGTTCAGGTTCCTGGTTCACATTCCAGATAAGGGTTAAATTATAATCCAATGAGCAAATGACTTTGAAAACAGTGATTCATTTACTATGGTGAATAACAGATGTTTGTTTCATGGACAGAACAAATAATTGGTCAGATTCATATCTCGAATTATTGAGGGCCCTACTTAATTGTGGTAGGAAACAGCAACGTTTGTGGACAGATAAAGGTATTCAGGTGAGTGTTCCTGCATCTGAACTCATCAGCAAAATTGTCATCAACAATCAGCTTTGGAGCAGGCAAAGTGAGTAACCTCATACACTAGCTAAGAAATTGGGGGCAGCAAAAATGTTAATTTTCAGACATGAAATACTTCATATTTGCCAGCAATAATTATTGACAAAAACTGCACAGTAGTGAGAGTGATGAATCTTGTTCTCTTAAAATACTATCGGAGTGTTAAGAAATTTATGGAAGAACAGCAACATCTGTCCTGCCTTGCCAAGAAAAGAGACTCAAACCATCACCGGTCATGGATTAGACAGCGTGTGAAAGACTTAATTTTCATAACACTTAGCTATCCCAAAGTTTGAGAGATAAAAGGCCTTTATATATACATATATATATTTGCTAATGGTTGAAGCAATTCATATTAAGTAACACAGATGGGCTACAGATTAGAAAAAGGCTCAGTGTGGGGTGGGCTCCCATCTGACAGGAGGGTTTTGCAAGGACTCTGCAGGATTCCTGCCCTGGTGTGGCACCTCCACTGCTCCTGCGAGAGGGCAAGAGAAAGGGAGACAGGTTGGAAATTCCTGGAGCTAGTCACACCAGGACTCTTCACTTTGGTACATAAGTGAGGTATACTGGCCAATAACTGAATGATGAAGGTTGTGTGGCTGGCAGAGAAATGGGAGATTGCTATGTATCTTACAAATAACCCTGGTGCCTGCTGTGCTTACCTGGCTTCTGCTTGGTTGAAACCAGCAGCTACTGTGACCCAGGGCCGGGGGCAGCCTCTGGGATATGAGTGGTTTTAGTCAACAGTTCTTGTCTAACCAAGAATACATAACAAAAGGCATTCTTGGGAATCTACTGGTTAGCAACTGGGAGTAGCTTGAACTTTATCACTTAATCCAAGCCACACAAGCGAGATTTTTGGGCAGACACAATAGTGGGTTTAGGTAAATGCACAGGCAGGAGCACAGTTTAAGAGTGCAGTGCAGACATACCCTGAAACCCTGATTCCCTTGACTTGAGTACTTACATCCAGTACAGATTGTGAGTGAAACCCATCAATCTGAACAGACAAGATGAACAAAGAGAGGGCCCAGGGTCAAGCAGCAGGTCAAAATGAAAACACAGCAGAACCCAGATCTCTAAACTACCAGCTAACCACCCAGTTCACTGGTTTGAACTCATCTTTCTACAACCCACCACAAGACATGTTTTGCCTCAAGTAACACAGGCAAAGAAAAAGATGAGATTCAGTGTATGAATGCAGATCTTTTTGGTGTAGGTTTACACATAGGCATGCATGCTTTTATAACAGAAAGTATGATCCAAATTGATACCTGGCTTGTCTGTGCGAGTGTGCATGAGTGACCCAGGAATAATAAACTAACCCATGCATAATTTAGTGTTCACAAACAACAGTAGAATACAAAACGTGATACACACTCATTCTTATGGGCAGTCTTGTAATAATGAAAGGACAAGCATAGTCCAGCATTCACAAATCACCTTAAGGTAATAAACCCAAATACCTAGTACATATGACTTCCCCAACAACAGCAACACAGCTTGTACAGCTCCTGACTCTCATAAGCACCCCTCTCATCTCAGAGTACCAAGAAGTTCCCACCAGAGACAGGGAATAGCCAGGATTGGGTAACCTTTATGTGGCAAGCCTGCAAATGATTATACATAAAGAGAGGGGAAAGACAGTGAGATGGAAGGTGATGGAAAATGCCTTCCTTCCCAGATGCCTGGGCCAATGAAGAGGGTGTTTTGTCTTTGTTTCAGAGCCACTGAAACCAGTTACAATAAGCAGTGGGATAACAGCAGCCCTGAGCCTGGCAGCAATAAATGGAGCAATGGCGAAAGAGAGGTGTATTTACGGCTGCTGTATGGAAGCCATTCAAAGAAAAATGAAGCATTTTACAGCCGGGATAACCTACATCATTTAAAGCTGGACAATGCTGCCACACATCCTCACTTTGTAACACTCGTAAACTCTGCAAGAAGACCGGGTGAATTAGATTTCATTGCTGCCTCATCAACTTCAATGCACTTTGCCACTGGTGTTACTTTGCCTCACCTCTGACTAGCTGCTCTGCCGTTATTGGGCTCCCACTGCACAGAGCATCCTCGGCACGGCCTCCGGGATGTCAGCTCTGTACAGCTCGGTAGGGCCCAAGCTGCCCCACGGAGAGGTCTTCCCCCGCAAAGCAGAGCATGCGTGGAGTGAGGGAGCATTCAGCACTTCCCAGAGCTGAAATCTCAGGAGAGGGACAGGGACCTATTTCAGGCCCCAGGGACATCTCTTATCTTTTGGTGAGCTGATCAAGAGAAGAGGGATGAATCCAAAACCACCACTGCCCATCAGGGTTTAATTGGCATCCTTTCCTCCAGAAGCTCCCTCCTTTTGTGCTCTCTTCTGTTCAGGTAACCATGACTTCTGCGTTATGCTCACACCTCACCCCCCTCAACCTGCTCATTCATATGTTTGCTTCCTAATCTATCCACCTTAAAAATCACTTAGAAACTGACACAAGACCATCCACTCAGCCACTGAAGTTAATTTAAATGAATCAATCTGGATCATCCCCTTGGGTCTGTCTCTCATTTATATTTAAAATCACATTTCACAGATCCAGGAAATGGAAAATCAGATCTTTCCAATTAAATTGGCACTTTCCATTAATGGCAGAGGTCTGATGTTTAGTGTGGCAGCAATCAAACAAGCCCAATACATTGATTTCTGCATTCTCTAACATTGTGAAGAAAATTATCGGTAAAGAAAAAGACTGAAAACATTTTAGCTGAAGAAATGGAAGAGGCTAAAACATTTATTGCATCTATTGCCAAAAAAAAGATTAGTTCCTGCAGATGACGTTATTTGCTTTTTGGTATCAGATGGTGTTATCTTTGAGCTGATTCTTTCTCACCTGCTTGCTTCATCTTTGGTGGTGCTAGAATTTCTATGTCTTTCTTATCCACAGGGAAACATCCAACAGGCCTTATTCTCCTCAGCCTTGATTATCCTATGCACAAGAAGTCTATGCTCAAAAGATACAGGATAGTAAAACCTTTTAATATTCTCTATATGGAACATATAAAACTAAGAAATAATCAGAACAGATATGCTCCTGTAACTCATATCTCTGCCCTCAGAGAGACTAGAGAAATGAACATTACAAAACATGCTTATCCAGCCTCTTAACAGCTGGGTACTGAATTATATGGTTAGATAAACACATAATTTAAAACTATTTAAGAAACTGCCTGAGGTACAGATGAACTCATTGATGGGTTGGAAGTGGCTCTTGGGCTGCCTACGAGCACCCCTATATTTAGGTTATACTGTGCAAATGAGAATGTGCACATCCCACATGAAACATTCCCTGAACAGCACAGACTGACTAAATTATTTCAAGCAGGTAAGTGGTCTTGTCCAGATCCCGTGTCTGCTTTGTGTCACAGGGAGCCTCTTTTGCTTCAAGGGATGTAGCTGCTGCTGCATCCACAAAGGAGAAGGAAAAGTGGGAGTGGAAATCAGGTGTCTCTCCTGCACCAGGAACATATAAGACACCACTGTTCTTGATGTGGGGCTTAAGTGGAAGGAGCCCAGAGCTCCTACCTGGCCTCCAGTATGAGAAAGACCGGGCAACTCTGACTGACCTGCTATCTAAATCTCTTACATTTATGAGCTAACTTTCAATTCCAGATGAAAATGTGACTGTGCGCCTACATTCTTGTCTGAGATAAGTTTGTACAAATCTACATTGTTTGAAGATATGATGCACCGACTTTAATCACAAGATGCTCATTTATCCCATCAAGTATCTGGTGTATACTTAGCTTTCTTCCATTACCTCAATCTCTAGACTTTTATGAAGGGAGGGAAGCATGCAGGTTGAATCTGCAGTTTAAGTGAGAACTTCTCTATAGGAAAATGCCTGAAGCGAGACTTGGCTTTTATAAACAATTTACAGACCGTGCTGGCTTTAAATACTCCCTGATTCCTCTCTGCAGGCTCCTAAGAGCAGCAGTCTCCATCGCATGGCAATGAAGGGGGGGTGACAGCAGTTTCGAGTGATGGCTGCTGGCACGTCTACATCACACAGCAAAGCACAGGTGCAGAGATGCCCCGGCCGGCAGCGCTGCAGCCCAAGCATGAGGGCCACAGGGTAGCACAGCACCTGGCAGGGACGGTCTTTCCTGGGAAACCTGCTGCTTTTAAACCAAAGCTGGTTTCTCAAAGACAGAGAGCTGCCGTGCATCACTCAGATGTACCAGGTTGGGTAGGAAGAGGTCAGCATTAGTCCCTGTGCCTGTGTTGCACAGGGTAGATATGTCCATGCCTTTTCCCCAAATGACTTAGTTGTTAAAGAAGAGTTTTAAAAAAACACAACTCCATCAAAACCAAGCACAGAACCACACAAAAATCCTGGGTGAAGTGTGGAAAGAGGAGGAGATTTTTAAAGCTAGGACAGGTATAGGAATAAACAGTTTGAGTCTGGAGCTGACGTTCTGGGGTAGAAAAACAGAAAAATGTTTTACAAAATGAGAGAGTAAAGAAGTGTTTGAGTTTTTATCTCTTTGTAAAGAAAAAAAAAAATTGGCTTGGATTGAGCCCTTCCCTGGGAGTGTTTGCAAACCAAACATTACACAGCTGCCAAGTGCCTGAAAACCAAAATGTGAAACTGACCTAAAATAAAAGCAAAAGTGATTGCTTTATTGCCATCAACACAGAAAACTAATCACAGGCCTAGACACAGAGCGAGTAAAGACCTCTAGGATGTGATTCATCTGACAATTTAATGTCCACAATGCTATAGGCTCCTATACAAGCTACTGAGAGACACACACACTGTTAAGGTAAAATTCATCTTATTCTAAAAATGGGTCAGTAATTCATATCCTTGAGGTCCTTTGATTAATTTATATATAAATGCCTAATATTGAGTGCAATTAATTCTTTTCCCGATCTTTAACAAATCAATCTGCAGCTTTACAGTGCCCTTTTAACTTTTTTTTTTTTTTTTTTTTTTTCCCCTTTAGTCAAACTAAGCATTCTAAAGAACAGTAGAAGCAGAAGTAAGAACATTTTAGAGATGCATGAGATAAGGGAAGGCTGGAACTGCCCTGTGGTATCTGCAGTGATGGTGATTCCCTGGATTTCTTGTACATGAGAAGATTTTACCAAAGCTACCTTTCACTTGTCATTCAGGACTGCGTGCCTACAGCCACATGCACTAGCTAGAGCTTAGCATGACGTGCCTGAGGCAGCTTCAGGTGCGCTCAGACATTATTTCTCCTACAGAAATGCAATAGATGGGAACCACATGTCATTTTCCTCAACAGATGCGTGGATGCTGTCACCAGCTAGAGACAACAGCTAGTCTAAGGGATTATGTGAGTGCTCACAGCATGCTAACAGTACCCCACCACATTAATAGAGTGCTTTAGAAATTTTATTTCTAACAGTATCATACAAATCTTAAGGAGTGACTTCTCTCAGTATTTCTGGGAGCTACAGAATAAGGAACATTAATTCCATTTTATGATTGAAAGTTGAATTACAGAGAAGTGAAAGGCTAAAGAGAGGTTTTACTCCTCCGTCCAAGATCTGCCAGCCTAACTGTGTTGGTCCAGAATACAACAGTTATTCCAACAGGATAAGCATTTTATTTCCTTGGGGAAAGTAGTATGAGCTTTATATTTGTTATGGGGGTTTCCTGGTATAACAAAACCAACTGAAGTTAACTGGCAAATACTTCCTTGTGCAGATGTTTGAATTACTCCAGAAACACATGCTCCTACAACATGATCCTATGTTTCCCCCACTCTACTTCACTGTTTCTAATATCCATAAGCTACTGCATTCAAAATCCTGTTCCTACCGTATTGTGTACCGCTGTGTGTGACTGTGTGCACGCAGTTTCAGCATCCCTCATTTCTCAGAAGCGCCCTGACCCACAGCAATTTGCTGAACTGTTCAGCAAGTTAACAGATGCCTAAACCAAGACCTAAAGTAACCCTCCCGTGCCTGTCTGAGTGAAGGCATCTAGGGCTGCAAACTTGAAAGTTAGTACCTGTGTTTGTTTGAGTGAATCAACAGATTTCTTTGCAGGTCTCAAACCAGATGTAAGGTCAGTCAGTTGGCTTAATCAGTTGGCTTTGCTTAGAAATAAGATAAGAGAGGGCAAGGCTGGGAGACACAGCTCCCATTGGTGGTCTCTGACAGCTCCCTTTTATTGCAAAGCAAATGGTGTAGATGATTACAGGTGAGAATCTTGCTCACCCACCCACAGTTTGACTTTCTTTCTGAATGACATTTTTTTTTTCTTGTAATAGCATTGCACAGTTTTTCCAGCTGTATGTACAGCTACATCCTTTAAAACAGATCATTCAGGTCTGATGTAACTTAACTGAGATCAGCAGAGCTTAACCACGCTCTGCAGTTCTGCACTGTAGCTGGCATCCTCAGGGCTTTCCAGTGTCAATTGCTCTGTGGGTGCCTCAGCCCCCCTATTTAGGGGCTAGTGACCTCAAAATTGCTACTGGCTACTCAGCAGGTGTTCACTTGGAATTTTGGGGCCAGGATTTGAAGCCTCTGCCCCTCCTGACCTGGAGCTGCTGGGTACTTTGAGTTGAGTCTTTTTCAATCTCTGCAGGTACACTTGTCCCACTTGGTGTAACTGTTTAACATTCATGGGAATGGATCCTAAACATCACAGTTTCACATCCCCCCATACCTTCACAGGGGAGCTATAGAGTCAACCACTTCTCTCTCCTTTCTATTCCTGAAACAAATATTTAGCTCAGGAGGCTGAGAAAGACTAACTTCTGTTTAGCCTGGGGCCTTTGCTGTGATACAGATTTAAATCCCTTGATTTCAATCATACAGAAATAGGAACCTGTGTTGCTTTGACCTAAACGACTTCCCTAACCATCTGGCTGCTGCATGTTTTGAGGTATCTCCATTAGATTTCCACAAACAGAAAAGTCACGTGTAGGTGTCTGTCTCTGCTGAAGGAATTGTGGCCACGTACTGTGTGGAAACAAGTGTCTGAGTCAGACAGACACTTCTGAATCTATCCTTTGCTCTTTTCATTTCTGTTTGTTTTTACAAACTCACATGGACAATTCGTTGCTAAAGAACAAGGGAGGTCTCCCAGTTATGTATCTAAGCATTCCCACACTTAATATGGGGAACATGCTTACCTGTCTTATGGATAAGGGTTCTACTACAGGACAAGTCCATCTAATACCAAGATGCTATAGTGCCTGAGAACCAACAAACATCTAGACCCATGAAAGCTAACTCAACAGTATCTGTGACAGCACTGTCACACCGCTGGCTACTGCTATCCAAGCACTGAACTATTCTTTCTCTTCATTCTGTATTAATTCCCTAAGGGCTAAATCCACATAAAGATTTACACATGTAGTGAATCATCAAGTAAGGGAGAGGGTAGGTAAGCGTTCCCTACCTCATGGCCAAGTTAATTATTTATGAGCAGTGAAACAGCTTCAAGAGTGGCTGAGATGGCCTGCCTATGAACCTTAGGTAGATGACATTCGTGTCACACTGCTGGCCTGCCCTACCTGAGTCAGAGCGGAGACTTGAAAATGGATCCCTCCTTCCCAGATATGAGCCCCAAGCACTTGATTTCATTTATTCAAGTCAAAGCACTGGCTTTACACCCAACATCTAGACACAGTCCTGATGAAGGCACTTCACTGTGCTTGAGTAAGAATGGGGCCCTGTCCATCTGTTTTTTTTTTGGTTTTTTTTTTTTTACATTTGGCTTTTTTTTTTTTTTTATTATTATTTTCTGGATTCAGCGAACCCCGCTGTTAACTATTCCATGCACAGCAGGGACTACTGTACTGTTACCCTGAGAATTAGACTTTATATAAAGGTGATGCAGATACAGTGATAAACATCCTTAGATGTGAAATCATGCAGGAATACTGGGACAGGTCCTAAACTTTCCAAAGTTTTAGTCTGGTGTCATGACAAGAACACTACACAATACACTCTTTTGTGACTACTAGTTGTCATCATATTTTATGTCACATCAGAAGATATCCTCATATTCAATACTTATGCCTTCAACTCACTGCTCAGCTGAAACATTTTGTTCTGAGCTCAAAAGGTGACAGTACCATGGAACAAAGAGCAGTTACATCCAGGGTTGCAGAATCTCCCTGGGGAAGACGATTCCCTGCTCAGTTTCTTGGGTCACTCACTGCTGCACGGTCCTTCCTGAATTACTGCAGCTAATGCTATCTCAAAAGGAAGACAAACTTATGTGAAGCCATCACTACCTTCCTTCGGACTTTTCCTGAAGATCTTAAGCGTTGCCAATTCCTTAAGATTCTCCACAAGTTTGGAGCACGGCTGCAGCTGACAACAAAAGCTTCAGCTTTCTGGTGAATTACAACCAATCTGAAAGCAAGCTGTCTGGACCTCTGTGCTCACCTCATGAAGAAGACCAGCAGATCAGAACTGGTGCAGGTATCAGGGAGATCTCAACCCTCTCCAGAGCTGGATCCTAAAGTTAACATCATTAAGAGAAGAGAGTGGGAGCAGGAAAAGTAGTTGCTGCCAGTCTTCTGCTTCTCCCCCTTCTCTTTGCTTTTGATACAATGCTGGCCCTGGCAGAGCAGAGGAGGACTCTGCTGTACATACTTCTTCCTGGCACAGGAGAAGAGTTGGAGCACACAGAGGAAACACAAGGGGAACAGAGCTGATTTTGTCCCAGGAGTGGTGAGAGAACTCACGTGGGAGCAAGACTGATTAGGCAGAAGCAAGACCAGGAGAAAGGATGAGAAAGAAATGCTTTATGAAGAAGAAATGATGAAAGATTGTTTTATTTGCTGGGAAAGGAGTTGGAGACATGTGGGGAATGTGCTGCAGGAATTAACGTGACCTTAATATATTTGGGAACACTGGCAGCACCATTTCTTTGTCTCTCTCACACAAACACACATTGACACAATGCTGTGCACTGCCATAACAGTTCAAAATTCAAAGGGCAGACATTAACAAGCATGAATCAGGATTTTTGATTCAAAAATCTGGGCTGGAAAGTGCTCTAAGACTTCAAAAGTCCTCTCATCCAAATTGTTATGATCCTTATTAAGATCTGAGATGGGGCATTATTTTGGGTGCAACCAAACTGGTTATATTCCATTAAAGTCCTGACTTACTTTCATTGCTTATTAAGGAGCAATTTTCCCTTATTTTGAAGGGCATAACTAATTAAACTCCTTACTGTGCTTTGTTGACAGTAGAACTATGTAAAGCCAAGATACTAAGCATTGTCTATGATAATTCCAGTACATCAAGCAGCCGGTATAGAGTAATAGCAATTATGGTACAATCATGACTTTTTAATCGGTAGCTATCCAAATTAGGTTAATCCTAATTCTTAATTATAATGAAAATTCCCTCAATTACCCATTCTTCGTTTATCATAGCCAGCTGGGCAAATGCTGCCTCACTGTATTTCTGCTTACCTCAACTCATCTTTTCTTTCTGATCTTACCCTTACTGTGTGCCTCCTTGTTCAGTTTCCACATCTGTCTTCTTCAGTTTTGCCTCCACTGGCAGATTTGTGTAACCCCGACTTTATGCATTGGGCCCTTCTATTCACTCAGCCACATGGCTGGCTGAAGCCTTTCCATAATCACTGACTAAATACAGACAGATTCATTTATTTAAGAGAATGGTTTTCAAAGGCATTACCAAAAAGAAATGTATGAACCTAACCTGGTTTGATAAGTAGGCTTCTTAGGAATGAGTAGCAAGCTCCACGGGCTTCTCTCCTTCTTCACATTTTCTGTCGTACTATTTTCCCTCCCCTTCTGTCTTCACCTGTTATAGCTTGCTTTGGTAAGCATGCTGTTGTTTTAAATTAGAGATTTTTGGAAACGTGTGTCACTCAAGAACTAAATCTTATGTTCCAGTGAGTTTAAGTCAGCAGCAGGGAAGAAACAGGTTACATATTACCATAAAAAATAAAACCGTTTCAAAGCCTCTCTAATTTACACTGCATTGTTTCTGTCCTAAGAGGTAGCTCCAACACCTAGACTCGAGCACTATGGAACTATCAATTTTTACTAGGAATGTCTTCTTGCACAACTTCCCTTGAAAATAAAGGTACCTTAGCTCTAAACTTGAAAAGGAGTAAGAGGTTTTGGAGACCATATCTGTACATATACTAACATCTGTAGCTTTAGAATACCCTTTGAAACCATGTTCAGCGTTGAAGATCTTAAAATAGTTTTCACGTGTTTTCTTAAAGTTCATTTTGCCCTATTATTATATGCATAGTTTCTGAATGCCACATTGCTACTGTCTCCTCCAACAACAGTGACAGCTTTTCAGTGGCTCTTACTGCAATATGCACTGACCTCGGAGGTGCCAGAGATACTCTCTACCTGCTTAGTGCTAGCTTAAAATATGTATACCAGTGTATCTTGGAAAAAAAAAAAAAAACAAACAAAACCCAAACCAGCTGTTTGAATCTCAGTCCTGAGAGATGAGAATTTTTAAGGGTATAGATATTGTTCCATTGCAATCACTTATCTTTCTGAGAAACTTTTGAATCCTTGCCCAGAACTGCGCAGCATGACAGATAGTTGCCTAGATGTTCAGACTCAACACCATTTCAAGTTTCCACATACTTATATGAGATATAAAAAAAAGAAGAAACCTTCCAAAACCAAATAGGTGCTCAATAGCAATCAGAAAAATTATCTGTCCTGATGCTACCCCACACACAGGCAGGACTACTAGAAGGGGTGACACAACCAAGTATGCAGTTCCTTAAGCCATAGCATAACAGGACTGAAAAAGACCATTTTTTTGCAATCCCCCCTTCCATCAGCCAGAATATTTACTTACAGTCAGCAGGCTCATATTACAAGACCTAATTACATCAAAATTTTGCCCTGATTCAATTGGTAAGTAGCCACCTGTACCTATGTAAGCCTCTAATTTAGAAAGGGTAAACAAAGTGAGGTTTGCCTTACCTGAAGTGTGTCAGAGTTGAAGCGTTAAATCCTTTTGCTGGAACCTGTAGGCAGATATATAGCTGTGACAGGATGCTATAAAGAAGCTGAAAAGTTGAACATTATTGCACATTTTTGGAATGGCACAATGCTGTCCAAACATCTGGAGGAGACACCCCACCCCACCAACTAATTGTATCTGCTCTCTACCACCCTTCGTATAAAGCTGTTCTCTGATTGTGAGATAAAAATAATTAGTGTCTATGAATATCCCAGTGCAATGAAACCTAAATCTTGTTTTCCTGCACAGATAAAAGAAAATTCTGTAAGTTTTTACGAAAAATGTACATAAATAGACTATCCCATTTAGCTCACTCAGACTGGAAAGATCCATTTCTTCTCTGGGAAGAATCAAGTCTATCAGGCCTGCTGAGAATGCAACCTGAATGTTCCTGGAGAGAGTTTGGAGGGATTAGCAGGCTGTGGACTATGGACTATAAGGAGGAGGATGGCTTGACCTTGAAATGTAGAATCACAGAATGGCTAAAGTTGGAAAGGACCCCTAGAAGTCATCTGGGCAAACTCCCCTACTCAAGCAGGGTCACCTAGAGACAGCTGCCCAGGACTGTATCAAAATGGCTTTTGAATATCTCCAAGGATGGAGACTCCACCACCTCTCTGTAGAACCTGTGCCAGTGCTTGGTCATCCTCATAGTAAAAATGTGTTTCCTGGTGTTTAGGAGGAACCTCTTGCGTTTCAGTTTGTGGCGATTGTCTCTTGTCATGTCACAGGGCACCACTAAAAAGAACCTAGTGACATCCTCTTTACACTTCCCATGCAGGTATTTATATACATCGACGAGAACTTCTGGAGCCTTCTTTTCTCTAAACTGAACAGTCACAGCTCTAATCTGAGCTGGGATATCAGTTGTAAAATAAGATCTCATCAACCAAGCAGTGTGAGGAAAAAAAAAAAAAGGACATGCTGGATTTTTTCTTTGATTCAGAGACCATCATGGGAAAAGGACATTTCTGTTCTAATCCAGGGAACTTAAAATACTGTAGTCAACTAGACTGTTAAAAACTGTGCAGTTCTGAGCAGTCTGTACTATGTTGCTGTAACATCTTATTACATATTTCTGGACATGTCTCTCCCCAAGGGGTAAACATCTTTTTTGGACTAGCTGAAAGAGCCAACATGAGAAATACTGAGACTGAAGCCAGGACTTGTCTTTGGAGTAGGGGAGCTAGAGAGGCCTATTTTCTTGCTTTAAGGGATTGATTTCCTGGGAAACTGTATAAAGGTCAGAAGAACATTATGCTCTATGTGATTGTGAAAAAGGCTCTGGACACTGATGTTACATAAATATTTACAACTACCATTACTAACCAAACCTGTTTTCAGCCCCTGCTCCTCCCAAGGAAGAAAACAAATAGGGAAGAACAGACTTGGGAAGAACAATAGCAGTGAAAGTCTAACCTGAAATCACTAATGGAAGCTGCACACTTACTAAAAAAATAAAAATCAAGGAGCATCTGTAATTTTCCAATGCAGATTACAGAAGACTGCAAGTCAGCTCTGACAAGAATGATAACAGCACCATGCTTTTGTTTTCTTTATTTTACCCTTGAGCAGATAACCTTTCATGTTTTGGTAGAATAGACACATCGGTGATGATGTTTTTGTGATGTTGCAAAACTCTACTTTCTTCTCACCCCTCTGGGAACAAATTCGTCCATGTTATTTAACCACAACACAGCTTTATAAAGAACAGAAAGACTAGTGGCACAGCAGTTTGTGGGCACTCAGATGCAATAGGATCTATTGTCTTTATTAAAAGTTAGCTGAGGAACTGTCAAA
Organism: Tyto alba; assembly: GCF_018691265.1. NCBI lineage: Eukaryota > Metazoa > Chordata > Aves > Strigiformes > Tytonidae > Tyto > Tyto alba. The sequence continues at coordinate 27,815,009 of NW_024881278.1, read as the reverse complement.
AAAAGGGTATTTGTAAGTGACAACATGCTGACTTGGCATCAGAGAACTCAGGCAGAGATGGTATTTGACTCACTTATTTCGTATTTTTTCATGTGATCCAGGACCCAAGCAGGTAACTTGGCAGCTCCAGAGTTACATCTGGCTTGCAAGCAGTTCAGATGTGCCTCCTGTAAAGTATGTTGTGTCAGACAGTTTGTAGCAGGACAGTGCTGGTGGGGAGCTGCTGGGTAGTACAACAGCACAGCTGCGGAAGGAAGCGAATCAGCAAGGGCTGCAGGGGCAGATACTGAGTCACCTTGAGACCCAGACACATGCTTAGGTTTGTGGCTGAACCCTGACATACAGCGGAAGCACTGAGATTCACGAAGAATTACTATTTGTTCCCTTTTTCAGGACTACTCCTAGAGTTCCTCTTCCTTTTAGCTCTCAGAAGCATGTAATAGCTGTCCTAGGGCATGTGACTGCACTTCAGTGGGATCAGGGTGCCCAAACATCTAAGGCACTTTTGAAAACCTTATCCACAAACTACAAATACATAGAAATATGAATTCGATGCAATTAAAATAGAATACATTCAAATTGAAAAGAAGAAACTCTTCTCAAGCTAGACCTTCTCAAAGAGCAGAGCTAGTAGAAATCCCCAGAGCCCGTGACATTTCAAGTTAAAGTTGAAATAGATTTAGCATAGTCATTACCATGATTTGACAGTAGAAACTCCTACTACCGTCTGTGCATCCAGATTTTATGATAGTTATATTTACTAAGTTTTGCACCTGAAAGAAGGTGCAAAGGATATGCATAAAAGGGTACCACATTTTGTGCTGTGGAACTGTGATTCACTTAGGTTTAAAGAAAAACACTTTGGCCTTATTGTAGGCCAGCCTATTATGAACATTAGTAGAACCTACATTATGTATCCATCAGTGAAAATAAACAAGACAAAACATAGAAGAAACAGAAAAGTTTATGCTAAAGGCTCTTAAAGAAATTACCCAATGATCAAAAAATTGAAGTATAATTATTTTGCATCAGTTTCCCAACTATGACCTGAGATTTCCATTACCTCCCTTTATCTCTGCTGCCCACTGAAATGGTATTTCGGGTAACATCTGTTAGCATGGAGTTGGCAAAAGGTTGATGATCAAAAGGCTGACAATCTCATCCAGCAGATCCTTTCCTGCATTTTCTCCCGTAATCAGCTCTACCACATATAAACACTCAGACTGGCCTACTCTGGAAATCCTTTTTTCACAATACATGTTCCAGAAGACTGTAAACTTTTCACTCACTGCATTTCTGTGAATCCAGCTATGGACATTTCTAATTCCAGAGTTCCATACTCCAACAGATTGCATTTTCAGTTTTTTTTCTCCACCATCCATGTGGAATTTTGGTTCAAGGTAGAAGCTGAAGGCTTACCCAAATGCTTTGTTCTGGGTTACTACTATGGTCAAGTTTTCAAAGTTAATGCTCTAGAATGCAAGCAGCACAAGAGGAATAAGAAAATGAGAAGATTAGATATGGGTATACAAATGGCAGCAAGCATTAGACTCTGTTAGGCCTTTATAAATGGCATAATTAATCAAAAGGTCTGAGAATTTAATGGAATTAAAAAACCAGTTCTGTTTCATGGTTGACACAAAGGCCAAATAAGCAGGTCTGGCATTCCATGGATCAAAAGATAGTTGTAGCTAACATCTTTTATATAAGCACAACAGATGCCATTTACTTATGACATGAGAAGGTCATCAGAATAGCATCTTGTGATTACAGTTGAAGATATTTCAGTCCGTTTCTAGATGGAAGTAACCCTTGTTAACACTGGCCACAGGATAATGTTGGAACCACTGGCACTTAAAACTGTATCTAGTCTTCCCTTTCTGGCTTCCAAGATGTGACAAAATAAAAATCTATCCAAATGAACTGTCACATTGAGTTGATGACATTTGGTCTATATAATACTTTATAAAGGATGAATCCATGTAAGTTCTGACGTAAGGAATAGCCTAACTACCTTGCCTCTTTTTAATATTAGTAGACTTCTGATGTTGAAATTTCTTTTAAAAAAATTGAATGACCTGTTTCCATTAGACACTTCTACAAGCTCTGCCACATTGCCTTCCATATACTAATGATCAGAGTGCAGAAGCACGTTACCACCTTTGGCAAGTACAAGCATATAGATGATGGAGCACATCTGTGGTAACTGCCAGGTGGCTTTAAATAGTGCTTTTTATTAAGTCTTTTAGCAACATGTAATTTGTGGTATCTGCATTAAATGGCACTTGCTTTTCCAGTTGTGGTATCTGCAAAGTGCCATACATACAGTTAGAAGCCACAAGAACTTTGCATGCAAAGAAAAGAACAACAGCTAGTGTTGCGTACAGATGTCAAAGTTTACCTCCTATATTGAGGTGGGAGGGTAGGTAATATCTCTGTAAATCTACTGTTGGCTAAGAGCCCAGCTGGTAATTCTTGGTGATGCTGCAAATGAAACGTTTTGTTGTCATTGCTCAATTTGGAGTAGAAGCATTTCAAGCTCAATAAGCAAGACTGCACCCCACGTGACTGTCAGGGCAGCTCCATTCCCGATTTTTAAGTGGTGTGTCTCTGGTGCACTAAAATGTAAGAGACACCAAGGGTATGTTTCTTCCCTAGGGTGCTTCTGTAGGAGCTGTGTAGGTGTGAGATTCATCTGGTCCTTTTGTTTTTGTGTCTTTGTCATTGCAGATCTCCACATCGTGAAGTCCTGTCATACCATTTCTGTTGCCATCCATTAAGTCTTCTGCAATCTCTGTGCTGCTCTTGTTGCACTGACAGAAGTCACTGGAGCTCTCTAGAAAGTTGATGCAAAATTTGATAACAAGTGCTAGCCAGGCCATCCCAAACAGGATCCACAGAGAGATTACATTCTTGTACCAGCCTGGATAGGTGCGGTCTGGGTTCATCCCTACAAGAGAATCACCCAAAACATTTCTAGATTGTATTAAGAGTGCCTCAAAGGAGACATTACATGTAAAGCAAAGACAGTGGAAATATGACCTAATATCAGTGACTTCTATGTAGAAGAAATATGCCATCTAATTAGCACACAAACAGATGTTGTCATGAAACATACTTGCTTACATGCCAACAACATGGAATTATAAGGATTCCTAGGAATTATAAAGATTACCCATAAGAAAAAAAAAATCCCAAATTACATCTCTGTCAAAGTGAAACTATTGTCATTTAAGCACACAGTTTAGTTTCTCTACTTACCACTCAGCATCACAATATTGTATTAGTATGTAACAGGGGTTCTCTGCAGGCAGAGAGGTAGTCTTTGTGTCTCCCAGATATTTGAGGGTGCATGTGTTTCTACAATCAATTTGTTTTTAATGAGAAAAATCTTTATCAAAAAGGTGTGTCCTGTGTTTCAGCAAGCACATTGGGCACAGGTCCAAACCCATTTCCTCTGGCAAAGGGTTTTGGCAACCAAAACTAGGCTGTGCCTGGTGCCTGACAGTCTACACCTAAGTGACTTAAGCTGCCTTTTAGAAAGCAGTTGTCTGGGGTTTTGACAGAGGAAATGGTCACTGTCTGTTGATGGTGATGCAGAGTAGCATCTGCTTAAAACTAATTGCTGTCGAGGCACTGGAGCACACCAAATGCACCATCAGCAACTGCTATGATTAAAAACATGCACTCCAGTCTGGTGTTGTAGTCACTGAAGGGACAGATGACCTGAATGCTGAAAGATTACTCATTGACTGGAAATATTATTTCTTTGCTCTTTCACAGGTTGCATTGCTATCTCAGAAATCATGTCTTCTCCAACCTGTCAAATGCCTGCCACAACATATTTATTGTCAGGTCTGTGGATCACTAGTGGTGTAGAACTGCCAAGTCGGAAGCTTCATATGCCACACATTTAGCTTTGATGTTTAGTAGGTGAAAGCAACGAAATGTGAACTACTCACCAATCACATAATCTCCAAACCCTATGGTGCTGAGGGTAATGAAAGAATAGTAGAAGCCCTCTTCATAAGACCAGCCTTCTTTGTCAGAGAACAACAAGGGAGGTAGCAGGAGGAACAATAACAAGCCAGTTACCAGTGCACAGGTCTTAATAAGGAGAGAAGCTTTCTTCTAGTAGAACAGGAAAAGAAAAACAAAGATACTGTCACAAGATGAGGAACAGGGAAAGTCCAGATCAGTTCCTGATTGAAGATGATGCTGGACTCCATAAAAACACACAAACATTCAGGACATTCCAGTAGAATAAATAGTGTGGCTCTCCCAGTCAACATGAACTGGGCATCACCCTCATGAGTCCTAAATTCATAACAGTCTAAAGCCTATTCCACAATTGTTCCCATGTAACTTACACATGTAATTTAACTATGGCTGATGATAAACAGACCAGATATCCTAGGACTGTGTATGGCTCTAAGGCTCTGGCACTTCTGTTGCTGTAGGGGGGAAGCCATTCATCACAGAAGTTCCCTCAATTAATAAACAACCTTATCTGACACCTCATAGGGCTGTCATAAATGAAATTTATTTACTTCCAGTTATTCCGGAGTATTATTGCCTTTTTGGCCAAATAGGTAGGCAGGCTGTCCTTGTTAGTCAGAGATCCCAAATACCAGACAATGCTCTCTGTCTTTTCCTCCCTGAACTTGAGGGTGAGGCATATCCATCCACATTGCTTACCTGCCAGTGAAATACCGCCTCTAGGCGATGGGCACAGTGCTGAACCCCCAACAGCATCAGCTGCCCAATTTCATTCAGGAGCACAAGGTTCAAGGGGATCCCAAAGAGTGCAAACAAGATGCAGAAAATTCGACCAGCCGCAGTGCTGGGGCTCAAGTTCCCATAGCCTAGGCAGGGAAGGAATAGGGTGTTAAATCTAACATATTCTCTGTTTGCCCTCCTCCCCTGGAGGAGTGACCCTCCATCTTCTAGAAAAGTTAGACGAGAAGGTCACTGCTCCAAAAGGACCTTTTTTATAAATAACTAAGTTACATGTATTGTTTGTCATATCCTATCGTAGGTTGGAAAATAACAGTTATTTCCCTACCAATTTTGTTTAGTGCCTTTTCTATTTACCAATGAATTTCCTCTCCCCTACCCACTGTCCTGGCTGGGATCTGACATAAATGCAAAACTTACGTTTAGTTCAGTTCCTGTAAGCATTGTTGACATGGGGTTTGCTGGTAAATGATACTGCCTGGCTGTCAGATGGTCTCTGAATCACAACAATTGTGTTTTAATTATAACCACCACCTTCTTCTACCTTTGTCCCACAGGACTAGTGAACTTAACACTGCCTCCTTGCTTATATTCCTCTTTTGCGCCACAAGTACTAAATATACCTTAAGCTTAAATTGTCAAAGTATTTGCCTAGAGTCAATAAACTTGGAGAAATTATATTTAACCTGAGTAAAATACTTCAATTGCAGACCTAAAGAAAAAAAAGTGTTTGAAACGTTGCCTTTTTCTTCTACCGACACAAGCTGGTCTAATAAAAGGTACTGCCCTACAAGCACATCCTTGCTTACCTTAGACTATGGCTTCAATGTCACTGCTGCAATTTTTGTCTCTATTCCCCACATTTTCTTTTAAAAATGTCCTGTAAATTTGCAGATTTGCACTTTTATAATTTCAAGTGTTTTTTTTTGCCACAGGAAAGTCAGATTTAACTTTGTTTTATAGGATACTTTTTAAGATAGAGGAAGGACTAGCATGCCAAGAATTTCAACAGTGACTTAGCCACAGACCTATGGCCTTGATCACATTTCAAAATCACTTCCACTCCTCAGAGATTTGTGTATGTCCGTACACAAGATTAACATAGCTTGGCAAAGCTTATCTTCTCACCACAAATAACACTATCCTCTCCCAGTGACACCCAACCGCTGGCACAGTTCAAGCACAGAGGTGTTCCCACCACTGACTCCTTGCTACCAGGCTTGTAGGTGGTGTAGCTCCAGGGCAAGAGAGCAGCCCCCAGGAGGGAGATGCCCAAGGGCTGGGCTCTGTATGGGAGAGAATGAGTGTGCAAACGTTCACAGTTGACCAGACAAAATCCCATTCCTTCACTCACATCTGTCACACACCAGCTGCAGTAAGCCCCTGATCAACCACATAAAGGTGTGTGACTACAAGCTTGGGATAGCTACAAAGTCTGTGCCAGGTTTTGTGCTGACAAAAATCTCTTGCCCTGGACAACTCTGCAAACAGTTAATTGTACACATGTACCAGCAAGCTACCCCCAGAAAAAAGGTCTGGCAGCAAACTGTTTCACAGTTTGCATATTGGCTGTCTTCACCTCATTCCTACCTCCACAAATTCAACATTTTACTATCTGAAGAAAATTCCCGTCAGTAATTTTAGATCTGAAGGATTTGTGAGCCCCTGGGTTTAACGTATGTGGTAACACATAATATACTTCTAAAGTAATGGCCTCAGCAGCCAGCCCCTGGGAGGGGGCAGAACATCCCCCAGAAAGAACAGGATACTGCTACGTAACTAAAGATTGTTTTGAAACACAAAGGGGCTAAATTAAGACTGTACAGCAGCCTTAATTCCAGTGATATGTTCTTCACTTATGAGCAGCTCCACAATGTTTATGCGCTTCCCCCTCTCCCCAGCCCCCCCAATATGTAATCACTGACTTCTGTCAGCTTTCACTACTTCTAGGCTAACAGGTAGGATAAATGAGACATACAGGCAAATACATCTGATAGATGATCCCATCTAAGTGAATTTAAGGGATATACAGCTGGTGTGATCTGTTTCATGCTGGTTGTTCCACGTTTCAATGGACTGATTCCAGTTTTTCTCTTTTATGGAATTATGGTGTTTTGTGGGCTGGTTTGGACCCAGAAGAAAGAGCTGGGGGCATTTACTGTAAGGCTGGAGTCTGAATATGAGTCACAAACATTTATGGCCACCTATGGTTCTCCCCCCACCTTTCCCTTCTATATCAAGTTTAAAAAGACTGTGTAAGGGCTTAGGCAGTTCTTTTTACCACAGCTTTCCAGGTTATTCAGTCTCTGGAGAAAAACATCAGATATGAGAAGAAGAAAGATCCATGATCTCAGGGGTCACTGTGTGAAACACAGCAGCCCTCAGGATTTTGGGGACCCCACACAGTACTAACTGAAAACCATCTAAGGTTAAGCTGTACATTAAATTTAGAGCAGCAAAGTCAATGTGTATAGTAAACCCAGAACACCAAACACCAGATCTGCTTTGCATATGATTTATCCAGCTCTTTTCCCTTGGGCTCAGCAGCTCAAAACAATTTCCTGAAGACTTGGTGAGCAGTTGCTGTAAACATGTCAAAAAGCCATGTCCCATTAGCTTTCTATACAGGATACAAAGTTTGGTCAAACAGCACAGGAGACTTTAGATTATCCAAAATGGCCAGCCATTCATGTCTGGCTGATGACACACCCTTGCCTTTGGACTAAACAAATACATGTCAACCTAGTGGTATAAAAGCCTCAACTGTTATAAAACTCAAGCAGGATCAGTAAATGGGACTTAACCTTCTTCAGTAAATGGAATGAAGGTAAACAGTGTCTTATTACCCTTGTGGGCTATACATCAGAAGATTTGAACCAAGTTCAAAGAGTAACACTACACTGGCAGCTGTGTCACATCCCTTGTGACCCTGCTACTGAGATGTCACCTGGTACATGCCTGCCCCAAGAGATACTGAGGGATGCTCACCAAAAAACAGAGGTCAAAGTGTAAGCATTTTCACTGAAGCATCTGAATTAAACACCTGTATAGCGTCTCCCATTTTGAAATAATGTGCAGCTGTAACAGACTTTCCTAGCAAAATAAGAGTGGTTTTATTTCTAAGTGTTCATATCTACATGCTTTAACTCATGTGCTTCTGTTACACGTATTAAGTTTAGTTTTGTTTTCCTGCTTGTCCATTACATTCCTGTACATAAGGGACTGAGGCTCTGCAGGCTTTCTAAGAGCATGAGCTTGATGTGTGATTAATAGATTATTAGTAAAAAAAAAAATCTCTTAATCTCCAAGATTACATGTTATTTGCAGTGTCCCTGGTTCAGCTGAGGCAACTGTGACTTCCTGCTATCCACAACCAGAGATCTACTTGGTTCCTATTCTCACTGCCCAGACATAAAAGAATATTTTAAGCAAAAAGTGCTTAGAATGAAAAAAAAAAAAAAAAAAAAAAAAAAAAGGTTTTTCAGAGGCTGAAAAACATCTGCAAATTCACTAAATAACTTCACCTGTGGGGAAAAAAACAGAATGATATTTAAAAAAAGTTGGAGGAAGAGCCACTTTTCTAACCAGTAACTATCAGTGGTTTGAGTATTCAAACACGTTTTTCAGGAGATAAGGTTTAATTCCTCCTCCTATCTGAGTGGATACAAGCCATAACTTTCCCAAGAATGACCTAATCTCAGATTTACAGAATGTTCTTGTTGGCAGTATTTTACCTTGAATGCCCAGACACTCACTGAAGCCTGAGAGCCAGGTGTCTCACCTAACACAGGAGTGTCGGATCCACAGGGCCACTGGGCAGCTCAAAAAGGGGTGCCAGTGCTAGAATTACTTTATTTTGCATTACACATTTACATACTCAAAGAAGGATGCCTGAGTTGGGGTGATCTCCAGTGAGCCACAATCCTGTTCTCCCAAGCACAGGAGGAAATTACACACTGGTCTCTTACATCCTCAGGGAGCGCTCGAACCACTGAGCTGCTCCTCTAGCACTTTTCAGAGGATCTAAACTTTTCTTTCCCTTGTGCTCCTTACAAGTAACCTGAATGTTTTAATCTGGGCTAAATGAAAGTTTTTTTGTTCACTATGAATTCAAATGTTGCACTGAGAAAAATAAAAATATTCAAATTCAGTTTAGATGGACAAGAAGACTTCTTTTAATTCAGCAAAGGGAAAAAACCCCACCAAATCAACCTACTGATTACTCTCATAGCCTTAAGATAAGTTTACCTGGTTCCTGAAAATGTAAATATGGGCCCCACTTAGCTGGAAGTTACCCCTGATAAAGCCCTCAGTAACCTGGTCTGACCTCATATCTGATCACTTTAAAACAGGCTGCCAGAGACCTTCTGAGGTACTGGGAAACCTGATTTATCCCATGACCCTTACAAGTATCAGGATTTTCAAAGGTCATTTGGTACCACCTACATTCAACTGTACATCTGCAAGTCTGGGGTTCCTATCCTCCCCTGTACTTTTGAATGTCTCCATGAGCACTAGCTACACAAAACAAATGAATGTGCTTGGTTTCTCAAGCTGCTTGTGAGGTTTCACAATATACCCACCAAGTCTGCTCTAAGTGCACAAGCACTTGTCAGCTGGACACAACCACTGAGCTCTGAGCACCTGACATGGGAAGTCGGTTATTTCCAATTGATCCAAGGATGACTTTGCTAAGGCCTCACAATTGTGGTAGAGACAGAAATAGGAGTCAGAAGTCCACAAGCAGCCCCAGTACTAGCACTAGCATTTCAATTCTATGATTAGAACAAACTAAAAAATTAAACAGTTATTTTAAAAGCTAGTGGTGGCAAAATCTCAGGAACTGTTTCTTATATGGGGAAGCTCATTGAAACCCTAGCAGGTTGAACCAGGGTGTGTGTGGGAAGTGCCCATCAGTGTTCATTTTAGCTGGTGCTGTGATAGAGACCAAAACTAAGGCTGGTAGGCTGAAAAACATGTTTGAACAGTGTTATTTAACAGTTTTAGCCCTACAAAGTTACAGGCAACAGCAAAATTTGGTTGCACACTCCTTCAGTGGGTGAAAGGCCAGAAAAATGCTTGGGATAAGTATTGCATTCTATTTGTTATATTTGTATTGCATATATACTGGAAGCTGCATAGTGGGTTTAGCCTCAACAGGACAAGATAGCACAGCCAGGAAAGCAGAGCAAATTTGCCAGTGCTTAGGAGACAGCTCAGAGGACGTTGCTGTTGAGTGCTATCCCCACATCCACCAGTGACCTCCCCCAAGGACCATTGTGTCACATGCCACTTGGCCAAGCCTGTAGAGCTCTGCCAACTGCCACAGGGCAAGAAAAAGGTGTGGGCCTCTTCAGCAGAGAACTCCCCTAAATGAACCTGAGGTTCAGAGAGGATTCTGATGTAAAAGTGGCCCTAGGCTGTTATTCCATCGTTTAAACTACTTCAAGACATCAAATTTCTTTAACTGGGTTTCCCAATGGATGGTTAGCCAGCAACAGGCAGAAGCCTGGCCATTTCTCAGGAGCTCCACCACAGGCTGGGCAGCACTTTAGAAGATCAAAGTCTTACTGAAACTCTAGCTCGCTCAAAGCCCCACACTGCCAAGACTTCACAGCCCTGAAGTGACTGTTGTTTATTTCCCTCCATGGGAATCATCTGTGGCACCACACTAAATGTCTTCGACCGTACTAAATACCATCTCCTCACTCAATAGCCTGCAACTTGCCTCTTTGCTGTTAGGAGCTATTATACTGTGTTAACCAGAGAAAGTAAGGACAGGAGGAAGGTCCTCCCCCTCCTTCCTTCACTGGAAGATGTTTACTTGCACTAGTTTATGTTTAAAAAAAGGGGCTTTGAAATCATGCAAATGAGTACTTAGCTTTGTCACCAGAAAATGGCAAGGCAGCCCTAGGTAATGGCATCCATCCATCAAGACAAAGGGGGACATTCAGGCTAGAGAGGACAATACTCTCCCTTCTAGCCTCAGACTAGCACAGACAACCTCAGGCTCGTCACAAATCCTTTTCCTAACACCCTCTCTGAAATTGCACCACCCTGTGGTCGTTTGACTTTAGGAACTTTCATCTTGTGCCCTACTCTGAACTGTCTTTGACCTCTGCCCTGTTAGTCCAAACTAACTAGGAGGAGAGTAAACAGAAAGGAGAGACTTTGTGATGGTAAGGGATAAAGAAGTCTGAGAGATAAAACCGACAGCAAGTTAGATTCTCTTTCTTTAATCATGTTTAGTACAACAGCTCTAAAGGAACTCTGAAGATGATTCTTCAAAGCACTGAAAAAAGTTCCTATGGAAACATCTGCAGAAAATGAGATGCCATACAAAACTAGGGATGACATGACACGTGACAGTAGTGAAGAAAGCACAGAAGCGTAACAGCAGAGACAAGGAATCAGCAGAAGGCCAGGGCTGCCCATCCTACACAATCAAAAGATATAAATGCAGTTCCATTGAAATGATGAGATTGTCCAAAAAGTATATAGGCTTTGGGGCACTATCTTTAAACAGATTTCGGTTCACACACATACGTTCTTCAAACCTTTGGTATTAAGATACCAAGTGTGTCCAGGCTGCAGGATAGAACTTTGATTTGCTTTTTAAGCAAAATTTGAATACTGCTTTTAATCACTTGTGGAAATAGATGAAGCTCTCATTTAAATTAAAGGATACAGCACAGAAGATGCTGCAACAGGAGACATGGGGATTCAATCTGTATCAGTGGGGAAAGAAGCTAATGTCCCTCAGTTGGTGTTAATAGGGAAAGGAACTAATGTCCCTTCCCCTATCCCAGTGAGAGGGTGTTCTGGTAAGGACTTGAGAAACACACCAAACCTTCTGAAGGGGGTTAAAGTACCTAAAGCAGAAAATGGAAGCTGACAGAGTGGAAAGGGCATCTTAAAGGAAAGTGATGAAGGTAAGTGATAACAGCTTTGGTAGTGCTGTTTGAGACTACTATGAAATAACTGATGCAAAAGCCAAACACATTACATCACATAAGAGACAGCAAGAGTAGCCTTAGTTGCAAAGAAAGAGTATGGAAGAGTCAGAGGACAAAGAAGGACTTGCAGCAGCCTGAACATATGGAAGAGTCCTCCCAGATTCTTCATCAAAATCTTTATGTAGTACCTCTAAATTCATCAGAATCTCTCCTCTCTGTTATCATTTTAACTATATCCTTTCTGAACTCATTTGCCAGAATGCCTTGTTTTTTAACTCCTATACATCCTGTGAAGCTGGACCTGCTTTCAATGGTTCCATACTCACAGCCTGGGATAAGCTACTCCTTGCCACAAAGTGACACAAAATCCTCAACAAATCCTTCTCAACTATGTCATTTACCCCACAGCCACACCTTGTACATGAAGATTCCTACTATGAATCACTCCTCTGAACTTCACTGAGTTCTCTGGAAAGGACCTTGTCTCTCTACTTGACATCATCAGTTATCTTTCTCAGTCATGCACTGATGTCTGGGTCAATGAGGCTGCTGCACCACCACTACCTCAAGAACTTGAATAAAGAGGATGGGTAACAGACTCAAGGGTGAGGCTCTGTGAGGTCATCTGTGTTTTCTTCTACAACATACTGTTATCAGAGAGAAGACACTAATCTGTATGCAACTAAATTTAACTTGAAAAAGCAAAATCCAGGGCCCAGCTGTCTGAAGTTCTCTCTATAGACGTGAATTGTACAGCATTCTCAACACCACAAATGAAAAATCATGAACAAGTCCTCAGAGTCACAGCATCAGCTTTAAAACAATGAGATAGAGAACATTGGGTTTTTTTTATTTGCCCTCTGCTATCACTCCCCCCCCCTCCCCCTCCAATCAGGGCAAGGACTTAAAAAAAAAAAAAAAAAAAAGGACTAGCTTAGGCTTTTATGAAGTAACAGGCAGAAATGTTTAGTCTAGATCTCTGACAACATCACAAAACCCCCTTATATCTTAGGATGACAAATTTGATTCTTCCTGAAAGTCGTTGTCTTAAACTGGCTGTGGTAAAACAGAGTCACTCAGAGCTTAGAAACTGGTCAGGACTAACTACTGAGACAAGCAGAGCAGCTCTGAGCACATTCTGCTTTGTGCCAAAGGCTGGGAGGAACTGCCCAGGCTCTACACGGGAAACCCACAGCCTGGGTAGCCTTGTCTCATGAGCCTCCACTGCCATCGTCTGGTACAAGCAGTACCTGGTAGTACAACATACCAAATGTAGTTCCCAGCTAGGACTTGTGCAAAAAAGCAGGGCAGAAAGATGTACTGAGTCACAGAAAGGTGACACCCCCGTGCACTCCCCTGAAAAACATGCTCTCTCTCTCTCTGAGCTCGTTTAGGGGCTTAATGTTCTGAAGTCAATGTACCTTCAATAACCATCAGAGAAGTTAAAAGAATGCTCCACCTGCATGCATAAGGAAAATTCTCAATCTAAAAAAGTACTTGAAATTGGAGAGCTGACAGATTCAACATATATCAGGAAACCCATGAGGGTTTTTTTTTGATATTTGACAAACATCTCTCCAAGTGCTCTCCCTCCATCGTTTTTATAATACTGGGTCACACAGTAAGAGGCATCAGGGCAAGTTATCAATGGTTTTGGGGACATGCACTGACAGCAATTAATACCATGTGCCTTAAGTAACATTGCATCTAAATACATTTTACTGTTTCCATTCCTCCCCCTTCTGCTTATTTCCATAATTCCTTCATGGCTTTGCATTACTCATTTGCTGAAACGCGAGTCAACTGAATTGTTTCATTTATCCAGCTATTGGACTTTCACCTAAACAAGCAGGTCCTCATCTAATAAAGGTAGTAATAAGAAGGAATAATTTATAAATACATCCTCAAGTAATCAAGGAGGAATAATTTATAAATACATCCTCAAAAAAATTCAACAGCCAATGTTAAGAGTTTTTCAAAAAAACTCCTCCTTCTGTCCTGGTTTGGGCTGAAATAGAGTTAATATTCCTTTTTGGGAACTAGAATAGTGCTGTATTTTGGATTTAGCATTGGGTTTGGTATGAGAAGAATGCTGATAGCACACTGATGTTTTCAGCTGCTACTGAGATTTCAAGGACTCTCCAACTCCATGTCCTGCCCGTGCGCAAGGGCACAGAGAGCAGGGAAGGAACACAGAGAGAACACCAGACCCAAATTGGCCAATGGAATATTCCATATCATGGAACATCATGCTCACTATATAGAGGAGGGGTGGTCAGGAAGGGGCTCTCTCTCAATCTCTCGCTTCTGGAATTGTGACCTCGGGATCTTGGTATTTCAGGATTGCTAACCGGGAACAGGCTGAGTATTGGTCAGCGGGTGGTAAGCAATTGTATTGTGCATTGCCTGTTTATATTTTCTATTACTGTCATTGTTCCCATTTTATTGCCATTATTAAACTGTTTCTATCTCAACCTGTGAGTCTCCCTTTACCCCTCCAATTCCCTCCCCCATTCCCAGGTTGGGGGTGGAGAAGGGTGGGTGATTGACTGTGGGGTGGTTGGCTGCCAACCAGGCTCAAACCACAACACCTTGTGACAGCAAAAGCTCATTTCAACGCATAATTTACCTCAGATCTCTCAGAGAGCACTAGGCTTGGGAAAGTACAAGTAGTGCAGCACCATGAAGTTCAGACTCCAAAAGCTGTGTAACTTAGTAGGGATATGTATCAAGCTAATTGTTACTGTGTCTAATTAGAGATCATTACTGCACTGACAAATAATTTCTAGGGCTAGGTTCATGGGTGCTTACCTATTGCATAATATAGACAAGCTACCTGAAGCCCCATAGGGCTGGAGAAGCATCTGATAGTACAGGCCCTCATTGCCATTCCTCTCCCACCTGTGAAGCAGCCCTGCGAGCAGGGAACTCTTACCAATGGTTGTTATTGCAGAGATGGAGAAGAAGAAAGATCCACTGAAGTCCCATCTGCCCAGGCTAGTACTGTTTCCCTGGAGCGTTATGCCACTCTTGTAGGCTTGGATGATACCCTGTAAAGAGACAATAACATGAGATCTCACAAATCCCCTTATGGCAAGTTTATGCGACTGGCATTTCCAGTGGTGGCTGGTAAAGCCACAGAGTACAACTACTTCTGACTCTGTTATATCCCTTTTAATAGAGGATATCCTGTGCCTTAGAAACCAAAGAGCTGAGAGGTCAGGAAAAAAACAAAAGCCAGCATATCAGTTTTATGGAAGGGACATCTACAGACTAAAAGAAAGTTGCACATGGTAGATCATACAGGTAAACGTGGAAGAGATTGGAGAGCAAGAACTACCTAGAGAAAGCCTAGCTATATAGTTATTAAAATTGCCTTACGACACGTTCATTAGGAAAATAAAGTGTTTCTAGATGGGATATTCTGATGGCACAAGTCCCAGAGCATCAAATATACATACACATCTAAATGATACAGATCCCTTGACTATACTGGGAAGGAATGTATACTGTGTGATGTAGGAGAGACTACACAGGATGACCAGTCTACTAGCATTGAGCAATATGTCCCCGCATCAGGACTATAAATATGAATAAATGGGTTAAATTAGCATGATGCCCAATTCTGTTCAATCCACCCGGGAAAGACTCAGAAGTCACTCTGCAGAAGTGTGCAGTTATGCCAAAATAAGATATCAGGTGTCTTAACAGTGCCCACATCTGACTATACCTTCTCATGCCAATAAAGTTAATGACATTCAACTGAGTTGTGTCCAAAACAACATTAATCACAGCATGTATACTAAACATTTCACACCCACTGACCAAGCATCATTGAGAGCTGATTATCCTTGAATGCAAAGTGTAGCCAATAATACATAAAATTCACCACCTCTGGGAAAAACCTGCAGATACCAAGTAATGCTGTCCCTATCCTAACAATAAGGCTGCTGATAAAGCTTTCACCATCACTAAAGGGAATCACTCAGGTTAAATTTGCATCAGTTATGGGTTTTACAAAGAAGTTGTAGCAACCAACACTTCAAGCCTGCAAAGTAAGGAAGCTTTGTCCCACTTTACTGACGCAACATGATGTAAGTGATTTCTATAATATTACACAGGTCTGTGAATTAAAAACTGCTTCCAGAGACCCAAGCAGTAGCTTAACTACAAGGACCACTATTTCTTTTCTTCAGAGCTACTAGTTCTCACAGGAAAAGCAAGGAACAGCTCAGATATCAACACATTTTTTCAAGAAACACTGTTTGATAGTCACAGTCTCAGATATTTTCATTTACTCATAACTCAAGGCAATGTAAACCATTCAGGGTCACATTATAATCTGCTGAGGTCTGGCAACATGCTCTTCTCTGTATAAGACAGAACAAAGCCCTTGCTCTGAAAAGGGCTAAGGACCAGATGCTTTATTACATTATGCTTCCTTCTGTGAGTTGTTGCCATAAATTGAGTGGGGCAACTCACAGAAGTAATTAGTATGCAGCATAAGTGACATGAAATAAGCACACCACCTCCTCCACCACACCAACCCTCCCCTCCCCTCCCCCCCCCCCCCCCCCCCACCAATAGAGAGAAAAGGTTGTATCAGGAAGCCTTCAGCAGGATTTGTTTTGAAAAGTTGTAACCAAACCCCTCCCCCCCCCCCCCCCCCCCCCTTGTTCCAGGGCTGGTATCTGCACCAAGGTTTGTCAGGCTGCATGGGATGCAGGCTCTGACCTTCCTCTGTTCTTGATCTATGACAGTACTTGACCTCAGGTTTAAGTAGTGTAAGAATTTCTGCAGAAAAACAGCCTAGTCAGGAATCACAGTCCCCATGAACATAAAATAACCCTCAAACTAAACCATCTAGCAAGGGAGACACTGGAAATTTATACAGATGATCTGTGTTTTTCCCTTCCTTCAGAAGCTAGTGGTTAAATTAAAAAAAAAAAAAAAGCTTGTTATTTCAAATTTTCCTTCTATAGCCTGTGATCTCTGCAGTTCTAAGTCTTGAACACATATATACCTGCTAGAACAGCAACAGTTCATCTCAAATTTACTATCAGACTCAAAAAACCCTACACATGCAGCATGTTTGCTGTCCATTTTCCTGCCTGATATCCTGCTGACACAAGCTCAACACTTGACAACATTACACACAACATCAAATTTTTAAAGCTAGAAACACTTAAGAACCAGAGAAGACTGTAAGAAACTGTAGCTGAACCAGCTCAAAGAAATAGAAATTTCTTCATGCAAAAAGGGGAAATAAGCAGCCTGCGCTAGACATCATGTGATATGAAAGCAACAGTAACCAAGTCATTAGATGTTTAATTTCATATAACTGCACCACTTCTGCTTTGTATGGCTTAGGACCAAGAGACAGAGCAGTTGTGAGCACCCATGCTAGCTGTGCAGTGATTTATAACAGCACAGGTCTCTGTCATTGTTTTAACTTTCCCTGAGGTGATGCTACTGCCCAGAAGTACAGCATTTGTCTTAAGAGTCTGCAGACTGGCTGGAGCATTTGCACTAAACAGCATCATCTCCCGCACTCATCTCAGTGGGAAGGTACCGTGTAACTATTACTCACTGGCAAAGAGCAAGCACGAGGCTTTGAGCATGTTTCCTGTTCCTGGGGTGGAGGCACTTCGCATGTTTGGGATAGGACTTCAAGAGCCTTCAGCAGTAAGCCTCTGGCTAAGCATTTCCTTGTTAAATCTTGTCATCAAACAGCCAGATAACATCATTAAGCATTAGGCCTACAGCCCTGATACAGCCCCAGTGTGGGGACCATTGAATACTCACACAAATCAAAGGCACTAGAATAGAGAGAGACTTCCAGGAGAAACTTCAAGTTCATTACTATTAGGAACAAAGAGCCAATGATTCCACCCTTAAAGGGGAGGATTCATAGTCAGTGAAGATAAGGACACCAGCTTTTTTTTTTTTTAAGCAAAAAAGTTTTATTATGTCTAGAATCAACTTTGACACACAACAATAGAAAATTAAAGATTGATTCTTCTGAGAACAGTAGAACTAATGGAGCTTGCCTTCCTGCAGATGTGCCCACAGAGGTGGATTCATGAAAGAGAAATCCATAGATAGCCATTAATACACAGAAATTACTTCTGTCACAGGAAGTCATTGGATTGCAAACTCCTGAAGGCTGAGGGTACATTCAGGAAGATATCAGTGTATACTTGCCCTAGCTTACTATGTTCCTCTAGACTTCTGCTTTTGGTTAGTGCTCTTTTTCATAGACAAAATGAAAGTAGTTTATCATTTTTGACAGAACACAGCTAATAAACACTCTAACAGAACAGCTGAATTCTCTGTTTTTCCCCATTCAGCAGGAACTGATGTCTCTGGTGATGATTTTTAAAAAAAAATTCGAAGTATATTTTGGCCTCTGGGTTGAAGATTTACTACAGCGAAACCAAATCCTACACATTAGGTCACATCTGCTTGGTTCCCTTAGCCTGCATTTGAGAAGCAGAGACTTCTTTGTTTTTCTTTACACTGATTTTGAGGCGAAATCCTAGGGGTTTTCATTTTTCTCTTAATTAGGCTAGTAATTTATACAGTGTCTGCTACAAAACCTAATTAATTAGAAGCCACCTAGTAGAAGTAGTGTCTCAAACCCAGTGTTCAAAAGCAGGTATCTGACTGATCTAAGACCCCAGTCAATACCACCAACCGCTCAAACACAACAAATCTTGAAATTGCAGAGTTTGGGCTTGAAATTTTGGGAACTTGAAAGGTCACATGTGTAACTCAAAGGACAGGAAGGAAACAGGTGGGTGGTTAAAATAATCAGAAACAGAACTCAGTTCCACTTTGTTTTCTACTGACAGACAAGCAACACAACAAAAAAGTAACCACTTCTCTGCACTTAAGTTCTGTGCCCCCACCGTAATGATAATTTACATTTCACAGTAACTACTACATCTTTAGCTGACAATGCTTACACCATCTTAAACTGCAGATAAAAGTTTCTACGGAAAGCACTGTAACTGCTACAGGGTTTATAAATTAGGATATTTTAGATTCTTGGGCCTTCATGAGTTAAAACTTTATTCGCAGGCTGCCTCATTTTCTTATCCAGTAAGCTGGTCTGTTTCTTGACAACACCATGCAAAGCCTACTTGCATGGTCAAATATTGTCATAGATGGTGATTAAAAAAAACACCGTAACTTCCATTCAGAGTAGCCTATTTAAACGTAGGTGTCTGCCCTGTTACCTTTGTGATAAAACATGCCTCAGAATACCCAAATTTGGCCTCCAGCTCCATTTTGCTCAACCATAAACTCCGAAATTTCAGTTAGGAACATAAGCTAATGCTTGCAAATGCACACTTTGTGTTAGATCATTATATCCCAGTACAAATCAAAGCCTAGTTTTGTGCATCCCTCTGCACTGAATTCCCCTCAAATTCAAGCTCACTGGTAACTCCTTGAGGAGGCTGTGGATTTCTGCTGACTCCCTTACCTAACATATTTCTGACTTATCAAATTTATTTTAGGATGGCCATACCCTTTCTTTCCTTCTAGTATCAATAAGAATAATCCTTGCTGGTTCTTCTTGCAGGAGCATCTAAACACAACATTGTCCTAGCTTCCTTACTAGAGTTAGAAAAAATTAAAAACAAAACAGAAACAAAATCACTGTTTCAGCCTGAGTACCTTTTAGCCCTTCACAGCTCTGGGGTGGTTCTTCCACAAATGACTGTTAACAAGTGCCTCATCTATCCTGGAAAAGTCTAACCAATCTACACAGCTTTGCACCAACAAACCCAGTGTAGTTAGTCATACTAGCAAAAACTAAACCACATGGTTGAATTGCACTCTCAAAAGATCTCGTGTTCATATGATCTAGTTTTAAAAGAAAAAAACAAAACCAAAAATCAAAAAGTGAAGTTGCTGGTTCTACCATGGCACCCACTTAAGCAGCCAGAAACTTAATGCAGATTTAGCCTACAGAGTTCAGCTCCCTCTTGACATTTGAGAGTTACATCTTTTTCTTCCCTGACAAATGTAGGTTTATTCTTCTCTATTTGCTGTGGACCCCCTCTATCCTTCAGCCATACTCTACGTATTTCTCATTTACCATGTGTGCTGTGTTACCAGTTCTGGTCAACACCCAGCTTACACACATTCTCTCTTCTGAAATCCTCTTGTCATATGTGAGCCCCTCCACTTGTGGCTGCAGCACAGCTTCTAATCCTCAAGTACTGCAAAAGGGAGAAATGTTATTTATGCTGACCTCTCCTTAACACCAACTAAAAACTTTGTCTTTCACCTCTGCACTGAGTCACAACTGTATGACTAGGGTACAGCTTTCAAAAAAGGCATTTAAGATCAGCAGTCGGGAACAAATGCATGTGTATATGCAAAATGAGACACCACTGTCCTTGCAATCTCTCCTTTCTTCAGAACACAACGCTTCTCCTTCCTTCTATAATCTTTACAGCAAAAAATACCTCTTCCCCACAACAACAGTAAGATATACAGTAAAAAGGGGGAAGTGAAGCTCTGGAAGATTACAACCCTACCAAGGATATCCATAAGAATTTCTGACTCTTGAGCTCTAAATTTCTTATACCTTGAGGAAAAAAAGGGGAGACAAACCACTTTTTTCAGTATGAAAGTATCATGGAAGTTATCATACAAATAACCCTTTTATAAACTATAGCTCCAGTCACTGCCATTGCCCTGTGCTTCTGAACAACAGGCATTTTGGACAGAGTTCACAGTAATCTTGAGACACCTTTGTAGGCAAAAGCAGTATTTCCTAGTTGTGTTTGAAAGTTCTCAAGGAAGGCAAAAAAACATGCAAATGGACTGGTAAGAAACTTCATTTCCAAGTTTAGTTGAAGTTTACATGTTCATATACAAAAAAACCCATCAACTTTTCCAGGGAGTCTGCGCCCTCCTGAAAATTGCCTCATTTCAGACACTTCCTTTCCTCACTATTTTTAACTTCATGTCACTTGAATTACCTGAGACCTGATCAAATAACTGTCTCCCCCACCTCCCCCAACTGTGTTTGCTAATATATCTGGTACTAGTTCCTCAAAACTAAGTGAACCCTACCAGCAAAAGCACTTTTACTTTGCAGCTGGGTCTGCACTATGGTTTCAAGAATTCATCTGGGCTTACTCTTCAACGGAAAAGGAAGAAGAGATGTAGTGAAGTACAGTAATGCTGCAACCGATGCCACTTTAAGTCACTAGTACTTTTTCTGAAAATTAAGTTTTATATCAAGGAAGAATCTGTGCCATGATTCACAGGACAAAGCATTGCTGAATTCCAGTCACTTCCCAAAACCCCAGTGATACAAGTAACTTGAGAGCTGGGCTGCTACAGAGGTAAGTAGGGTCTGTTGAAAGCAACCACCTGTATCATCTACAGAACAGGGCACAGAAGGTTGCATTGCATCATCCTTCTAAAATTGAGAAGTTATTTCTCTAGTAGCTAATTTTTTTAGTTGCATTTCAAAAGGATAGAGTACAATGAGCAAGTACCTACGAGACAAAACCAGATCTTCAAACTGACAAGAGTTACCATTTAAGAAGCTACCTCTGTGGTCTTTATACATCTACCGCTAGTAGTGTCTTAAACTTTCGTGGTTGGACAGGTTATTGAGGCAGTTATCAGTTAATCCCAGCTTGCTCTACTTCCTTACTTGTTACTTCCCACCAAGCCTGACCAGCTATAACTAAGAATTTGATATCAAAGGCAGCAGAGGCATATAAGCATAATAGGTTACCGTGCCTTTTTTCCCCCCCTTTTCTTTTTAAACATGGGTACTAGATGCTACATCATTGACCAGAAGACCTAGGAGTGAGTCAACTAACGAAGAACAACAGTTCATCAGTAGGTTTCCTCGCTTTCGAAAAAGTCCAACAATATAGCACTAGCCTACTGCCTCATAGAATAAAGATTCTTTTTAAAAACTTCTGTCAAAGGTGTACTGTAATGGAATATTATAAGCACAGAACAAACACTCTTGGCAAAGTACCCATGGTTCTTTTCAATCAATAGGTCTGGAGAAGAACAAACTGCTGCTTGGTTAAGAAGAAAATAGGAAAGAACAATTACAGGGGATCAACACCACTTCATCTGTGTCAAGTCAAAGGATATTTGACTAAAGCGGGTTCCATACGGATGTCATTGCTCCACAGTACCAAGAGCAAATGAATGCCTTTCCTTAAAGTCCCTTATCACCAACAAGTGATCTCTGATGCTCACTCCTCAACAGGCACTCACTGCTGCATCATCTGTGGGCAAGATGATTTTAGTAAACTATTTTCAGAGGTATATTTCCTGACAGCTGGCACAAATCTCTGCTGGTGTCAGTGCAAGCCAAGGTATTGATGAGGATCTTCCAGTCACATGGGATCTTGTTGCTCTTGTAAACATGAACTAAAACTCTATGTCACTCTAGATGTTGACTCTGGAGATAACAGTATCTAGATCCACCGGCAGGCTTTTAGTTTATGACCTGCCCTTTAGAATTAGGTCCTTTTCACTACACCTTAAATATTGCTAGACAAAAAAAGTATTTCATTCAGTTCAGCTTTCATTTTCTTCTTCCCAATTTCTGTGACTGGTTTTAAATAGCATTATGCATGTACAATAATAGAAAGATGATAGAAAAAGATAACTACAGGAAACAGCGGTATTGGGGAAATATGTATATAACAAAAACGTTTATAGCAAAAAGCAAGGGTAGCATGAAAAGGATGCCATAGTAACAGATTAACAAAGAAAATGGACTGTTCCAATCCTGGCCATACAGCCGACCATCTGACTAAAGAGTCACTGAAAAGGACAGCAGCTACTGCTACACTTCTACCTGTAACCACTGAAAATAATGTGGGAAGAAGAGTGAGTCTGGAGGACAGTTCAGCTGGAGTTATATATACTCACCCTAGCCAGTAAAACGGAGATACTTACGCACTACAAGTGCATCACACTAAGTAATTTGTCCAGGTGCTCCCTGCCCCCAAAAGGTCAGAGAGGGTCTCAGCTCCAAGAGATATGCCAGTACAGAAAGTGCCCTGCGTGTGCAGCCTCACACTCTGGACACTTTTCAAATCTGGAACCAACATAACTTTTGCCTTTTCATCATTTTGACTTTCACATACTTTTACTGCTAGCTGAGTCTAGCTACTGTTCCTCAGTACTGCGGGTATATTGCCTGAAACTTGCCTCATCACTGCATCTGTTTCCATCTTCTGCAAGTCTTACCATCGAGAGCTTCCTTTGATGAAACCTCACAGCCAGTAATGGTGGTAATCTTCACATGCCAGAATATTTATAATAAAAAGCCAGCTATTGCCCCCTTTGTCAATTGCCTAATGGCTCCTGAAGAACTGTTTGCTCTTGGTCTTTTTCCTGGTGAACACATGTTCATGTCACAAACTGTATACAATGTCAGAAAAATAGCCTAGGGTTAGATGGATCAACAAAACCACACTTACGTCTTCCTTGAGTAGCAGTTACTGGATGCACAGTAGAGGGACACGTAACCAGAGTATCTCTGTTGTCCCCTATGCTGTCCTTGTTCCAAGCATAAGTAACAAAAGCCAAGAAAAATATAAATCAATCTTCTCACATATAGGTAAGTGTAAACACACGAGCACGCATTTTTTTGTTTCCTTATACAAAAAGCATTCACACATGCTACCCTCAGCTATTTGGGAAACGTAGAACTGTTCAACATCCCGCAGGGGAAGGGCCAGCCAGTCCCTCCAGGCAGAAGCAGCAGCTGTGGGAAGCAGGAACCCACCACTACAGGTGTCACACACTTTCTAACACTTTCTCCTCTGCCATTCAGGTTTTGTTGTTGGTCTGCTATTTCCACCTCCTTCTGTCTTTTGTTGACGAGAAAATTACTTCTTCCCTGGAAAGGATCTGAGCCACAGAAATTACTGAATGAGAAGTCGCTGGTCTAGCTTTGCCTTTTCTCCTGCCCACCCTCACACCATGCTTTCCTGCCAGCTCCTCAAAGCAGGAGGTCTCTGCTGCGCTCCATCTGTGCAAGGGCTGGAACAGTGGGTTTCCACTCCTGGTTGGTAACCAGGAACTAAGTGATAAACAGGTTGTAAAATGATGTTTGCATATTACTTAGCAAACTGGGATTTTATTCCATATTGGCCCCTATACACTTAAAATAAACAGAATTTAGAATTATCTAGGATGAAAGAGCTGTAAGAAAACAATGAGGAATTGCCAGTAATGTCACAGCAATTAAAATTCACACACTGCTTTATGTTTTTACAAACACTCTTCATATGTCTTTCTTAATTAGCAAATAATCAGTTGTGTATCTAGAATATGAGTTTGTTATCTGAAGAGGGTCAGCGATGATACTGCCTGATAAACTATGTGCAATTTACTGCAATAATCATCTACTCCACAGAAAAACATCTTTTTTTTTTTTTTGAACACACTTACAGTATCCAAGCAATTGCTACAGGAAATTAGAAGAGTGTGGGAAAGAAGCAATCCTGCGGATTATCTGTTTAAAATTAATTTCTCACTGTGAAAGTTATTAAAAACAAACACACAAAGCCATACAAACTCAGACTACGGTTTATCAAAGCATGGAAGTATGCACAGACACTGGAAAATGAAACAAAATTTCTTTGTAACTTCCTCACCTAGGGCTCGCTCAGGTCACAATTAAGTACGCACACGGCACATTAAAACAGTGTCTGCTCTAAAGGGATTTGGGTGGCTGCCCTATTTTCTTGATTACCAGACAGTAACAAGAATTAGCAGAGGTCACCCTACAGTAAAACAAGCCATCAGAATGACATTAGAAAGATCTTTCTACCTACTCAGTTGTGAGCATCACTTTCTCTCCACTACTCTCACCTTGCTACAGTCATTCATCAAGTGAAACCCTTCCAGCCGCGGGGCACAGGACCTGCCCAGCAGACCAGTGCCCAATGAAGCTCAGCTCAGACCTGCCTTTACGAAGTACCAGACTGGTCTTTGATGTATTTCTTGCTTCTGATTATTTATATTCCACAGCTAGTGCAGTACACAGCACACACTATAAAGATTACACGGGTCCAAATTTATATATCATATCTTTAACGTACTATCAACTGCCACAGAGAATTTACCATCTAGGAAGTGAAGGAATGACAGCCTGACACAGGTTATCAGCACGATTTTTGCCTGCCAGGGCCTTGCTAAAAGTCCTGACAAGATTATCTATTTGATGGTTTCTGTGTTTTTCTCTCTGCTGGAAAAAAACACCTGGAAACACTTATCCAAGTCCCTTTTCGGGCCTTTGAACTCTGGTGTACAGCTACCATGGTTTCAGACACCACCAAACACCACTTTTACAAAAAAAAAAAGACAAGTTTTCTTTGTTTGGCAACATCTATTTGAGACAGACAGACCAAAGCAAGCATTAAATACTCAACCACCAGCACCTGCTGAACTAGAATAGTTTGGGTAAATATTCAAGTCACTTTAGTATTGTAGTTTTTTTTTTTTTTTTTCCAGACAGAAACTGGGGAAGGAGAGAACCCACCTATCCCACTTTACTCACATCTGTATCATAAAACACATCCAGTTGCCCTTTCAGATTGCATTTGGCTACACTTTACATTTTGCAATCATCCTGCAAATATCCTCAGAAGCATTTTTAAGGGATATCTTAAACTGCGTTACCAAGATTTTCTATTTCCCTGTAAATAACAAGTTAGAAAACTAAAAAGCTTTGATACTAGTGCAAACACCAATTAAACTTACCAGGACAAAGCTGCTCCGTTAGAACTTACCACCTGTAAGAGGTCACAGGCTACCACCCATTCTTAGTAAGTTCAACGGCGAAACAAACCCACCCGCGACTAACGCTGGCTAGTGGCCACGTACTGGGGCAGCTCAGCCACCGGCTCCTCTGTCAGGACGCGGCGCTCCAAAACTCGCGAACGCCACGACCCGCGGGAGGACGGGGCGGGGGGGAACAAACCCCGCTCCGTTACCCACGGAGCGCCCACGGCCGGGGGGGCCGAGCCGAGGAAAAGCCAACCCCGCCCGCGGGCGCAGCGCTCCGGCTCCGCGGAAGCTGCCCGCGGCGCGGAAAGCTTTTCCCACGCCGTGGGCTGCTCCTTCGCGGCAAGATTATATCCTCGCATAGACAGAGATACTCTAAAAGTTTTTTGGAGTTTTTTTTTTAAAAAAAAGTTGCTCGCAGTCAGGAGGCGAGGCTGCTGCCGTTCCCCCCCCCGCCCCCCGGGCTCACCTGGATGAGCCGCTGCAGGCCGGGCCCCTGCAGGCAGGTGTGGTTGCCCAGCAGCTCCCAGTGCTGCTGGAGGAGCTGCTGGGCCGCCCGCACCTCGGCCGGCCGCTCCAGCGCCTGCAGCACGCCGGCGCCCAGCCCCACATAGCCCAGGTAGGCCGCCAGCAGCCCCGGCACCCCCCAGCGCCGCCGCCGCCGCCGCCCCTGCTGCTGCTGCTGCTGCTGCCGCCGCGCCGCCACCATCGGCCCCGCCGCCGGGAGAACCGGCGGGAGCGGGGCCGGGCCGGGCCGGGCCGCCCCCAGCGCCTCCCCCTTCCCGCAGCCGGGCAGCTGCTCCTGCCGGTTCTGCCCCTTATCCCGCCCGCCCCCGCTCTCCTCCCCCCGTGCCGCTCCGCTTCCCACCCGCCTCCTCCGAAGCGCAAAAAACGCCCCGGGGGGGGGGGGGGTGGGGGTGGGGGGGGTGTCCCGTCCCCTTCGCCCCTGGGTGAGGGGGGGGGGGATGCGACCCAGCCCCTTTCCCAGCAAACCGAGTGGCGCACCTGACTCGCCGGCACCGGGCACCGGCCGCTATCCCGGCAGCTTGCATAAATCCCGGTCCCTCCTTCACTCAGCTGCTCAGCTAATTGAAAAGGCAGTAATCAGGTGTTTCTGATAACAACTGAGCGATACAAACAATTGTAAAGGTTGCAAGTTTGTGAGGATCTTTTTTATTGTTTGTGGGTTTTTTTTTTATGAAAGACGTGAGCACTTTCTTCATGTGGGTAGTTCCCAAGACCTGTTTGGTTAGTTATTTTCTTGTACAGGACTACATCAGATGTTCCCCTCTGTTCTCTCACCAGGAGAAAAAACAACCAAACCACTTGGAGTGTATAAAAAGTTTGTAGTTTACCTATTTTGTTACAGAGTATGAGAGAAAGGGAAATAAAACCAGTAAATTTCTAAGCAGGATGCCTTTATACACTGTCAGATGATAATGTTTTCTCATGATGCCCTGTGCTTTGTTTTGTTTTGTTTTGTTTTTTCTGTTTGGTTTTTTTTTTTTTTTTTTTTTTTTTTTTGCTAGTGGAGTGTCTCTATTACAAGTAAGGCAGCCTTCAAACAGCTGTTGCACCACTGGGACAGTTCTGGTAATGTGCTAATTTATGCTTCTCTGGGTGGTGCTTTAAACTGACTAGCATAAACTCATGGGATTACTGGCAAGATGCAAAACTTAATATGCAAAGGATAGATCAATTCCCCTTTAAAGACATCATCCAGAACACAGTCTTAAAAAAAAAAAAAAAAGAAAACCTATGCTGCTTATTGCTCAGTCTTAGCTCTGTGTTTTCAATGTATTAATTACCGAATGATGTTTAGAATGGAAAAGAAAAAAGGCTTCTATAAAAATATATATGAGAAAGAAAATATTAAAATATACCGAAAAGTATATATATTCAAGTTTCCTCTTTCATTTAAGATCAGGAAATAGACACGTCTGAGCTACATTTTAACTGCATTAAAATCAGATAGTTTATACAAAGCACACTAACTATGTTGAAACATTACAAACTAAACATATATAATTTAATGTTTATACTAAATATATATTATGTAAAACAAATTACAGGTGAGACTCAGGGTTTGTAACTACAGGCAAGACTGTGAAAACCCAGGACATCAAGCGTGTGCTTGCTAGAAGGAATCTGGGGAGGAAGAGATCAAGATTCACACCAAATCTTCACAGAATTATTTAATATTTTAATGGATGATTTTCTTGAGTATTCTCAGAAATGTCACTTGTGTGTCAGCCTTCTATTTACATCTCCTGAGAGAATGGCTCAAATATTTTCAGCTGCTATTTTGGTGTTGTCTGGAAGGTACCGATGTACCTGAGGATGAGGAAGAGCTTGCTGGGCAGGCTTCAAGGGTAAGTGGAAGCCTGGAAGGACGTTTGCTTCTTGTCCTGCACTGGACTGCAAGCGGTAGCTGTTCAGGACAACGTGCTACTTTTCCACGCCACAGATGACCACTGCCTGGGGCCACCGCTGCTGCCACAGGCTGCAGAGCTGCAGTCAGAGGCTTCAGAAGTGCTGTTTTCCATGCAACTGAGCTGAGCATCTTGTAGCAGGTTGTGTGATCTCCCTTCTGTGCAGGATCGCATCACTGCTAAAATGGGTTATTAAAAGAGCAGAAGAGTCCCTTTTGTGCACTCTGACTCCTAGTAAGCCTTTGTGATTGCAGAGTTCTTCCACGTAATTTTTCATAGCAGGTCAGTTGATATTTGTTGATTACCTTTTTATTAGAGGAAGGGCAGTAGAGAGCACTTGGTCCATCCGTGTTCAGGCACTGGGCCAGTGCTGCCAGTATGTATCTCAAAGTAACACTGATTACAGATGTGCATGAACTTTAGGATCTTTTCAGGATCTTGAAAAACTGACAAAATGAGCAAGAAATTTCTATCACTTGTGTAACACAGGAGAGGTCATCAGTATCTTTCTGTTTTCTGTTCCAACATGGCCATACGCTTGATTTAAGGTATATTTTTGATTCTTCTAGCAGGCAGGTTGGGAACTGTTGCAGCTACTCTCAGCCTTACTAAAAGCTGCAGTAGCAAAAAATTCAGACGATAGTCTCACCATGCTGCTACTTTGCAAAATCAGTATCAGGTACAGGAGCAATTTTCTGGACTGCAGTAAAAGCAATCCAAACTCCCTGCTGTCGGATGTCAAGTAAGAATGATTTTAACAAACACTTTGCCAGTAAGTGCTGCATGCATGCTTTCTATCCCTGATAAACCTCATTATCATTTTTTATGACATGCAGCATGGTGTAAAATGCTGTATAGGATCACCTTTAGACTTGTGCACGTTCTGTGGCTGGCTGTGGCTAGATAAAGTAGGAAAGGCAAGGAAAAAGTCAAGGTGAAGGGAACAAGTCAGATGTAAAAGCCAGTAGAACTTTAGTTTTGACTTTCACACAAACAGGCCTAAAGTGTCTTGTAGTATCGACACAAGGCAAGATGCAGAGTACAGTGATGGCTACGATGTTAAAAAGTGCATAGGCAAACATTATGTCTGAAGAATAGAGAATACTGAGAGAGAAATTTTCCCATGAGATTTGCAAAGATACAAAAATCCAGACAGGAGAGAGTTGGCTGCTCTCAATGAAAGAGGTTACAAAGAAAGCTGTTGCAGAAATTTATGGGAATAGCTGAGGGCATAGGAGAAGATCAGTGAAGAAAACGAGGAGATAAAATCTGTGAGGTAGGTAGTGGTAAGACATGAGGGAAATCTTAGATGGGATAAATACTCGAAAAATCAGTTTTGAAATAAGTTGAATAAACCATAGCTGTCATTCTTATATGCCAGCATTTCAAATTTGAGCAGCCACACTGCACTACACAGGAGTCAGCAACTAGCAAAGAAAACAAGCATCAAGTCAGATGTAAGCGCAAGCGTCTGTTGTGGTCCTCCTCAGAAGTAAAAATCTAGCACAAAAGGTATGTGGGAAGAGATTTGTGACCTACACACATCTCTGCATGTTTTATGGACATTTCCCCAAAACGAAATATCAAAGCAGCTGCTGAAAGGCTGACATTTGATGTTACTGTAGGCTGTCAGCCATAGGCTAGCTTGGGGCTAGTCTACACGCCCAGTTGTATTTCACTCATGCTTTACATTAAAGTTCCAGTTATACATGAGTTTAAAAGGATTAATTGATGTTTAATATGAGTTATAAACATACTGAATAAATATCAGTATGTACATAATTACAAGCATACCCATGGAATGTGTTAGTGATGGTTATAAACAATCTAGTATGGTACTCAATGAGTGGATAACTGTTTTATCGTTTCTATAGTTTACTTTAATACAGAGTATGACTACAGTTTTATATCTCAGCAACTAGCCTGTTATGACGTATTTATATGTCATTCTTTGGCTTTTCTGCTTCTTTGGAGATGGCTGCTGCTACTTTTGACTTACAATAACTGTGAAAAAATCAAACTCCCTCTTTCTCACAGGTGACACTATGTGTACGAACGACTGAGGATCAGATTTAACACACAAGCCTATCATCAACCTTGTTTAGAGGTAAATGGACAGCATCAGCTCGGTATGATGCATGACAGTTCTTCAATGAACTAGCCCAAAGCAAATGCCAGACTCTATTGTCATCTGACTGGAAATAAGGAAGTCTGCTTGCATTTAGATTTAAAGTGCTGTTTTTAAGTGGCTGTGAAATGAAGCGCGATAAGAACCTGCTTTGAGCTGTCAGTTCACACTAAAATAAATTTTAACAGTCCAGGCAGTGCTGGATAGACACAAAATTTCTGCACAGTTTAAGAGAGAAGCGTTTTAGCCCAGGAACTAAAGAAATGTGATCATTTTATATGAAAGCAGCTAATTTCAGACAATATCAAATGAATCTTAATTGGATGGAAGTCATTAAGTAGGTCGTTATTACTGCCGATATTCCTCTGTCTTTTTGTTTATTTTCTGATTGGAAATGAAGAAAGATTTCTGTACCTGACTTTTTCCACTTGAGTTTCTTGGTGACATGACTTCTTGCTGGAGCTGGGAGGCAGTCACTCTGGATTTTTTGAAAATGAGTGACCGTAACAACTGAATTCCACTAGAGAAAGAGAAAGGATAGCAATTGATTACTTCAGGGGAAGTTGCCTTTGTTGAGTGAGAAGTGTAAGATGAATCCTGGGACAGTTGTTTTACTATGTGTGCTACTTCTTTGGAGATTTTAATTGGCTGATGCCTATACAATGTGTGGAAATTTCAGTGCATCTGAAACATTTCCTCCTTAGGAAACAGTTCACAACATATGATTTAGTCTTTTATCCACAGGGCTTGCTTAGTGTGAGATATAGATGAAAGATGAGCTTTCAAGACTGCTTTCTGTGTACCTTGCTCAGCTAGGAATGTGGATTCTAGGCTGCTCAGGTTCATCTTCCAATTTGGTGGTGTCTCCTTCTTCCAAGCTTACGTCAGGCTTGTGCCACTTTAGCTGAAGGAATTTTTCCATCAAGTCGGCTCCCACATTGAAAACCAGAGCCAGCCAGGCCAAGCCGAAAACAATCCAAATCGCAGTTAGGCTCCTGTACACTGGGATATAGTGCTTGTTGGGGTTGGTGCCTGAAAAACCCAAGAAACTTTGCATCTTAATCTTGACAGCTTCAGTGTACCAGACAACATACACATGCATACGCCCTCTCCACCCCCTGGAAAAGAGTATGTTTAACAAGTTTGTGTGATCTATAAGCTTTCTGTTTTTTTTTTTTTTTTTTTTTTTTTTTTTTTTTTGTTTTTGTTTTTGTTTTGTTTTTGTTTTTTGTTGTTATTGTTTTTTTCTTTTTTTGTTCCAACTCTCAGGTTAAGATGAGCACAGTTGGTGTCAAATCTCTGAAGCCAAGGCTATATAATGTTAATCGGGGATGCACAAAATCGAGTAATCCTATCCACCGACAAAGAAAAAAGTCATCTTGGAAATCCAATGTATTAGCCATATTTTACTCAAAAGACACACAGGATCTCAGGTGATTTAGAAAGATATGATTCACTACCTCAGTGATACAGTGATTGCTTTTTGTAGGATGATATACCTCAGTAACCACGATTCAAAATCACCTAAAGAATATTTTATGTACAATGCAGCCATTTTAAGTAAGTGGTTATGGGAATCTTAATCCCCAGCTTGATATTTCCACAGCATGGACAATTGGCACAGGTGATACAGACACCAGACAGCACCGCAGCCGTGCATTTAGTCTCTGTCATCCAGATCATCACGGAACTCCACAGTGCCCAGATTTGGCACGGGATGGGGTTTCATCTCCTTTTGCGACATAGTTACAACCTCTAGGAGAGGAGGGCTACTACTCATGAAGTAACAGACCCTGGTGTTTTTTAGCAAATAAATACACTATACATAATCTGTTAAGAGCATTTGTTCAAATATGTGGGTGGAAAAACAGCCCCTCACATGTCTCTACTGCGGTGTCTCAGCCTAGATCTCTAAAGACTCTGTAATCTCACTGGGTTTGTCTTCTTTCGCAGGCGTCCCAGCGTTGTCAGTAATATTCTCCCTGTTGTAAGTATGGATCTTTTCATATTTGACATGAATCCTTATTGGGAATGGGAAGCACTTGCTGAAACAAATCATTGCTAAGACAGGGGAGTTCAAAGGCTTAATATTCACAAAGAAATTTCATTTATATTCTACCTGTCACTAATGGATCACATTCGTACCAGCTTGGACAGAGTCACTGCTGAATGGGTGTTCAGTGACATATGTGAAATGAATTTGGTGACTCTCAGTTTAGCTGCCAAGAGAAAAAGGCCCATGTCATATAATCCATTAGCTCATTATTACCATTCTGGCTCAGATTGCTCTTGTACCAGATTTATAGTGTAATGGATATCTATGTTATCTATATTGAGCTTTGTACTAGAGTAACTAATTTCAACAAAACTCAATCCAGTTCACTTCTTTATTACCTACAACATAGTCCCCAAATCCAATGGTGCTCAGGGTGATGAAGGTGAAGTAAAAGCCTTCTCCGTAGCTCCAGCCTTCTACATAACTGAAGACCAATGGTGGGAACACTAGGAAAAGCAAGGTTCCAGTGGTCAGGAAGATGGCCACTGCCAGTGTTTGAACCACCTGGAAGATAAAAGGAAGATGGCAGCTAAGCAGCACTGAGCAGAAGTCTAGTGGAAATTGCTGTGTCTGTTTAGCTCTTGAATCATAAACCCACTCCAGCTGGGAGCAATGTCCGAAAAAGGAAGGATAAACCAATGCTTCCAAACACTGCAGACTGACCTCGCTGTTTACCCTGCACGTAGATGCTGTACCTAATCATGAATCAAAACAAAATCTCAAAATTAGGAAAAAAAGAAGCATTTTTTAAAGCTTTTTGCAATGAGTTTTTAAGTATGCTCAAGTCATATTTTCAAACTTATTATGGCATCCATAGGAATTAAATACTTAACAATTTAAATTCAAGTGGAGATGCTCTCATAATCATTTGGCTCCTGTTGTTGAGGAAAATCACCAAGTATTGATACAAAGACTGGCAGGAACAAATTAGGGTTCTCTTCAGCATGACTGCTTCCAAAGATTTATAAAGTGGCTTGCAAGAGCTCAGCCAAAAATATGTTTGGATGAAATCTAAGTGAAGTCAGTCTGCCTGCTTTTATTTTCAACTTAGAAGCATTCACAGCAGAGTAGTTTTCTGTCAGCACAGGGCGGATCTGTGTCTCAGTACAAATGTCTGCCTTCTGGGAGATAAGTTACAGCATATGTGGCTGCAATAGATAGGGACACAGAATGGTCAGTGGATGGGTCATGACAAGGGGTTTTAGGTGTTTAGGGTTAAGGTTCAGGAACTCATGGTTTTCCAGGGAACACACTCTGGTGAACTTTTGACTAGTGATGTGTGGGCTGATGCAAACTCATTGCAATTGTTTGAAAATGCCCTCAAGGGCATTCAAACCAGAGTATGATTTTCTATGCATGTGTCTAATGTGACTAGATGAAAAGCCAAACCACTGTTTATAAAGTAGAAGGTTCAGGTGTCATGTTTTTCTTTCTCTCTCTGTATTATCTCACATATGAAATAGTTCACTGAGCTTGAGAAATGGTGTGAGCCTACTGGGTGACTTTGACAAATCGATTCTATATTATGTACCTCTCTGGCTGTATAATAATACTTACCGCATTTGCAAAGCACTTTGAGAATTACTGATCGACATGGTTATAGTTGATATCTGTTCTCATTTAGTTCATTCCAGAAGTGTGATAACATTTAATTAGACAATAAAGTTTGCATAAAATTTTATACTGAAATGCACAATATTACTTTTTGCCCTGTTTTTTAAGAACATTTTGGTGCAAACTTATAACATAGGGGACGGTAAGTCAGGAAAGAAGAAGAACAGATCGTAATTAATTTCCCAAAGCACGACAAAATTATGTTTAAAAGGAGATGAACCAACTTCCTGGAAGAGGCTTTTCAGAGTGAACAAGCAGATACAGCTCCAAAGCTTTGTCTGATCATAGGAGTTCTGCCAGAAACGAGGTGTTAATTCAGGAGTGAAAATAATAATAATGAAAAAATCACATCCCTAAGGTGCTATTGGAAGTCTCAGGAAAGATGCAGCTATACTAGCATGAAAACCCTTCTGGTGGTAGAGCTGCATGTATTTGGGGAACAGACGCAGGTTGTGCAGCTGAAAGAACTTCTTGCTCATATAAACCAAGTCTGCATTTGACAGTAGCTTTATAGCTTTCCCAGTGTAGGTAGAGAATGCAGTGACTCCAAGATTTAATGAATGAAAAAGAGAAAAAAACTTGCGCCAGAACTCTGAAATGTTTCAACACATCTAACATATGTAATCTCCCTTTTCCCTAACTAAAGGAGTCAATTCATTGAACCTTTACTCAGAAACACGCACTAACTTTGTTATAAATGACCTTCATGTATATTCTATTATCAGTGCTTTGCTTTTTCCAATACATCTGGACTAGTTCAATGACTCACCAATAAACTATAACTAAGGAGGAGTATTTATTTACATTTCAAGAAAAGAAAAGGAAGGAAGTGCTAAATTGCTGGCACAATCAGGGAAGGTTTTTTAAGCCAGATTAGCAGGCCAATAAAAATAAGTTGTCTTTGCACAGCGTAGAGCTAGATTCTGGATAGATGCTAGCATAGGCTAGATAATAAGAGCTTGATTTAGCAATGTGTGTATGTGCATGTATTCTGCTAAGGTCACCAGAGTTTAAGGATCTTGCTCAAAACTGAGGCTATGCTTGCTTAACAGTTTTGCTGAGTCAGGTTTTTAAAAGGCAAATCTAGAGGTCCTCAAGCAAAAGCAAATTTCTTTAAAGCTATTATAGATAAACAGAATACATCACTTTTCTGAGATAGAGGACCACATAGTTGCTGTGGTTCAGAAAAACATAGGTACACCCAAGGAAACCCAGTCTAGCAGCAGCAGTACCTATCTAAGAAGAGAACCTTAATTAGTTTTAAAATAGTAGAAATAAATAATAGATTGACACTCTACCTGAGCACGGCCTGGCTTTTGCACCCATCTTTCCAGGGTAATCAGATGAGCATTGAGGCCTTTCCCCAACTGATTAAGGAAGGTCAGGTTGAGGGGCACTCCGAATAAGGCATAAATTACACAGAAGATTTGCCCTGCCACTGTGCTTGGGGACAGGTTACCATAACCTGGAAAAGAAGAAGAAACCAGTTACATGAAAAGGCTTTACAGTCAGGCTGCAGGCCACCATGTGAAGTTCCTAGGCTTGGAAGTTCAACTACGTTAAGCTTCAGGAACCTGTGGACATATGATTTTCATTCACTACTACCAACGGAGAACTTAACATGAAAAATATTAAAGAGTATTGTAATTTTCTATAGGTCTATGATTTTGTGGTGAGTTCAACTGAGTGCTTTAAAGCAACCTCAAGATGTACTGTGCATGTACAAAATGATATTAAATGTACCGAGTAGGCACTTGGCTTTTTTTGTAGGTGTAATATGCTGGATACACAAGAATAACAGGTATAATTGGAAACCAGTAGAAAACCGTAACCCACGGTAGTCAAGATTGTCTTGCAGGTACATTCTGTCCACCAGTTGCACATTTCTGGGGGATTTACAGAACAGCTGGAGGAAACCCCAATTAATAAGGAAAGAGAGTACCTCACCTATAGTGGTGACAACAGTTCCTGCAAAAAAGAAGGAGTTGCTGAAGTCCCAGTTACTGGGATTTGTAGAGTTTCCTTCTGGGTTGACCCCTTTTTCCCATGCTTCCATGAGGACCTGAGGCAGAAGAGGTCAAAGGAGCAGATGAGCAACCCATTAGACCAAATCAGGAAGAATAGTAGAAAAAAAGAGAGAAGTAGGTATTGCTTTCCATCTTGAGCAAGCAGAGCAATAAACAGTGTAGATAAATAGGGTAGAGTTTGACTAAAATGGCCTTGAGCTGACATGGCAAAATTTGGAAGTAAAGCTCATCAGGAACCTGAACTCTTGTCACAGGAGAACTGGCCATTGAAGTAGGATAGGTTCCATAACTAGTTGAAGGCTAAGCAGAAGGGAGTGGAGGGAGTCCCCAAAGTGATCAGACTGGGAAAGCAAAGTGAAGTTATGCCACAAAAAGTAAAGGCAGTTCCTTTTCTCTCCTTCCTAATCGAGCCATCTCATTCCATTTTTTAATTTGGGCATGTGTAAATGTATGGTTGTGTCTGTGGGGAGGGGCATGGGGAGCATGCTCATTTCTGTTCCCTCCATGTAAGTACTAGTGAGGATGAATTACTGTTTTTGGCTATGACTTCCCAATAATTTTCAATGAATATTAGGGTTCTTCTAGTCTGAAAGATTAAGTAATGAAATATTTTCTGCTATTAGAGATAGCTCTTACCAGGGTATCTGAATCTAGTATGTGCAAAAGAAATGTTGCTCCTATTTATGCATCAAATATCTTGTTAGTTGCCTTAGTGAAGGTTGTGTTCCTTTGCTCTCCCTGAGGATTTCTCTGAAGGAGATTGGTTACCCTCTGTTCAGTGGCTGGGGTTTCAAGAATCCCCTTGTTTGTTACATATCAATTTTGAGGTCCAGGTTACAGCCTTTGTCATTTCGCAAAATGAATGAAGGAATTGTTCATCTCTTCTAGAGACTTTTGTATGATACAAGACATGAGCAGGATTCAACAACAACCCCAGCTTTAGTTGGTTCCAGGAGTATGAGACCAAAGAAGATATTCTTTATTGATTCAAATATTAACCACTGCCAGAAGGATTTTTTATCTGATGAGCATACCCACTATAAGGTACCTGATTTTGCATAGGTTCTGCAATAATAGCTGATCTGTACTGGTTGATTGAGTATTCTAAGTTTAATAGCTAATGTTATTCCTTCAGTAAAAAATCCAACAGCATTTGTCAAGTCTATCAGATGGGGCTGCTAGGTTTTGTCACATGTGATCTCATGATTGAAGTGTTTGAAGAGTTTCTTTTTAAGAACTTTACATTAGCCATTAAAAGCCTGCTCTTAGAATGGGAAGAATTCAACACATCAAATTATCTAGAATTGACTATTTTATTTGCTGGTTAGAAGGAACACACAGAAGCTACTGAGGTGTGAGTCTCTTGAAACGTGTAAAATAATCACAGGTTTAATTAATTCTTGTAAGGAATGCTTGTCAGTTCTACCCATTTCAATGCACAAGAGTTCGGAGGAGCTACATTCACATCATGAAAGCCAACATGGAAGAGTAAGGCAATGTTGAATGTTGAAGACTTCAGACATAGTCTGACAAGGCCAGATTTCTTGGTATGATTGTTGCTTTTAAGTTCAATCCCAGGAAAGAGATGTCATCCTGGTGCTCAGGAGAATCATTCCTAAAAAACAGGTTTAGGGACAGTTATAATGGCTCCCAGCTCCTTTCCATCTACAGCTCAGCTAATGGTTATGGATGGAGTGCAAACAGAGCAGCTGTTGAATGGTTGAACATTACCTGTTGTCTTTGGGAGCACAAGTAGCCAGTAAGTAAAAGCAATGTGCTACAATTTGCAGTAAGAGTATGAAGCCTGCATAAAGCTATAGTAGGATGTGGAGAGAATAAAAATTGTCTGCCATTTCTGCTCTCCGGGGCGTCCCCCTGCCAATGCACATTGCAGCCACTTGTGGTCACAGACAAGGATTTGGTCCTTTTGGTCTACATTTGTATCAGTTCATTTGAAGCTGAAAAGGTACAGACATTACCAAAACAGGGACTTAAAAAAGGTACTTCCTTACTCAATGAATCACAGCCTGAATACTGTGACTTTTCAGACTGGAACTTCTGACATGATGAGCAGGCCTCCTTAACTATATAGTTAAAATGTACAGAGAGATGATTTTATCCCTGCATTAGTTTTAGAATTAGAGATTTAACATGGAAAGATTGCTATTCCCTACTATTAGTAAGAGCTGGACAAATTTCTTAAAAGGTCTTATAAATGGCAGATGAGTCAGAGGGCACTTGCACTTACATTTACTTTAAGGACTATCAAGTCTAAGTAATTTGAAATTTGGTAGATAATAATTTGGTGCCCTCAGCTGGTTTTGTCTGGAACAGCTTCCAAGTGAAATTATCTAATTCAGCAGAGGTGCAGCAAAATGTGATTCTTTGAGTGGCACAGCAGTGCTATGGAAGCTCCACTGGAGCCAGAGAGAAAATCTGGACATGTGTGAACTCTTCCTAAGGTTTCTAGGGTACCTAGGGTTTCTAACTAAACCTTTCAGTCCTATGAAGTATCCCAATTTGGTTTAGAATGAGTATCAAGGTTTTCTCCTCTACAGTCATCACAGAGATAAGGGAAAGACAGGTAATATAACCAACAGGTGAAGCTGAAAAAAACAGATGTTTTTAGGCATGTAAGTTCTTGAAGTCTCTAGTCATTTTCTGGCCAATATCAAATGTTCCACAAGAAATATATCACAGTAATAGTAATCAGAACATCATCCTTGTGGACAGAGGTTCAGGCACCTTCATTTCCCTTTCTGATCTGAACTTCACTGTTTGCTTAAATCCATTTACAAAATCTGGCATTTTTGTTGATCAAAAGTATATACCATCGTGGAAGTCCTCTGACTTAGATAGTGCAAACTTGCAGCATATTTAGAGTTTCTATCAGGTTTAATGACATGGTAGGAAGGGTTCAAACTGTTTAGATACCCAGCTCTGCAACTGGATAAATTTTGATCATGAAGATGGTAGTTCAAGTATTTCTGTCCAGTTCTTACAATACTGGAATGAGAATATGTCCATAATAATACTGGGAGAGGTCTAATAATTTATTTCCAGCCAGTTTTGAGGAATATATTAAATTGTAATTGAAGATGCCATTAATTGACAACCCATATTGAACAAGAGTCCTTTATTTCTTATTATAAGTGATAGATAACACAGTTCATGATGGCTGACTTTCTGTTTTCTTTAGAGGACTGGAAGTGCAGGACTACCTTCAAAGGCAGTAAACAATTTGTAGTACAAAAGTAAGGCAGAATTTGCACAACTTTGGACTGGAGAACCTTGGAAAGGCAACCTACTTCTTGTAGGCTTCATTCTTGTTTTTTGTCCTCATGCATAATTCCCATGTAATAATTAATGAGGGCACTGAAAACCATGAAGCTGAAAATATTGCAAGGTAGCATGAAGGTGCATCAACAGATTCACATATTTTGGGAGTTCATGACTGGGAAGAGAAAGAAGTGCTATAGATCAAGATGAAGAGGTATGTGAATGGGCTTGAGAAACCTCTGCCTTTCTCTTGTACAGTTAGTCTTTTAATGTCATGGACAACAGATCGATTTATGACATGCTTGGCCACAACAGTATAATTTCTTCTAACAAAAATAATACTTGAGCCAAAATAATAGGAGCCTGTTCCTCTTACCTGTACAAACTGCTCCAGGGCTTGCCTGTCCAAGCATGTGTAGTTCTGCAGAAACTTGAGCTTCTCCAACTGGAACTGGTCCCGAAAGTGGGTCTCTGCCTGCTTTTCCAGCAGCTGGAACACCATAGCGCCCAGAAGGAGGTAAAAGAGATACCCCAGTACCAGCAGTGGAGTCCAGCTGATCTGCTGGTTGTGTGTGGTAAGGAGGGGCATACTGCTGCTCTGCTGCTGCCAGACCCTGCTCAGTACTTAATGGGTTACTGTCTCAAGACATGTGCTACGCAGGACACGCAGGAATCACACACTCATGTTCCAAGCTACTGCCCTGGAGAACTTTTTAACAGAACATACAGGTATCAGACCTATACAAAATGAGACTAACAGGCAAATGTTATCCCTCCACATCTTTTCTCTATCCAAAATAAAGGGAGAACATCTATGGCTTAATAAGAATGTGAATCATAGTGGTTTTCTCCTACTAAAGCAACTTTTATCCAAAGATCTCAATCGAATGAAGCCTGACACAAGCCCTCTGAGATTGGTATTGTTTTCCAGGCTGAGAAGCTGAAGTAAAACTGTGGTTGAATGACTTACCCAGGGTCATACAAAAAAAGAGTCACAGATAGACTTGTAAAACCTTACTCTAAACACTAGACTTCTGTACAAGAAAACACTATAAACTCTGTAACCACAGCAGACTTCCCAGAACAAAGCAGAATATGGAGCTGAATAAATGGAAAAGTCAATAGCTGCTGTCTGTACCATACAAACATTGCTGGCACCAGTGAAAGCAGCATGCTGAAGCTCATAAACATCTTGAATTCAGCCTGGTCACAACACAGACCTTCTCTTTCTTTTCTAATCCTAATAAGATCAGTCCCCTCGCTGCCTGGCCTGCTGCTCCTGAATTCTTTGCCAGATGACTCCACCCTTTAGTCCATAGAGTTAGAGAATGAACCAGTCATTCCTACTGCTTTCAGTCTCTATATTGCCCTTTTAATCCAAATGCATAAGGGTGAAGGCGGGCTTAAGGTTAATCATTAGCTAAAAAAGTATCAGAGGTTCACTCATGGGGGCCTTAATGATTATCACACACTGGAAATGAGCTGGGCTTGCATATTTTTCCATAGGAAGAGCTTTATGGCTGTTGTCATCTATGCCACACTGCTTCTGAAAGAAAACACACACACGCACAGAGCAAGAAGGCCATGTGGCTAGGGCTGCAATTTTGTTATTAAATTCCCTTCCCATTAATATGTTCTGGGTACAGGTATCCCTCCTTTGCTTAGTACTCAGATTGTTTTTCACCTGCCTTCAAGCAAGCAGTAGTGCTCAGAGAAAAAGACTGAAAAAATGGTTTCATTCATGTCTGTACCTGGGAAAACCCCAGTACTTGCCATGTGACCTGCACTCCTTAGCTTAGGGCCAGCCATCTCCACCCAGGAAAGAATGACTGACTGGCAGCAGAAGGCCACTTGTCACCCTGAAAAGTATTGTGGAGAACTCCCAGAAGAACACCTTGGACTTTGTCTGGGACCACTCTGTTGCTGTGACCGGAGGACAGAAAGATTTCAGTAGACAAGTGCAACATACAAGGACTCAGACACTTGGTGCTCTGGAGTTTCTTTTCAGCTGAAGTGAAACATTTGGGAGATGGAAGCTATAGTGGCATTGATATTACCAAGCATTGCAATAACATTATGAAGCAAACTGATCTGAAGCAACTGAGGTTTCCAACTTATCACTGACGGAAGGCCTTCTCTTAGTCTGTACTAAGGATGACAATTACATTCAGAGTATCTAGCCAGAACTTCTCTCTTGTGTCTGATTTCCATAATTAAAAGGTACAGCTTGTTGTTCCATACCTTGTGAAATGTTACGGATGGACAAGCCTGGGATGTTGCACAACTGCCTGTTACACTAACAGGGCTGTCAGTGGTGAAAGATCCAGATGTTTGTCATATTGTAGTTTATAAGACCTATGTCTACCAGTCCAAGAGAATGCTAGCCTACTGGTTTTCTGGAATGGATGTGAACACATATGCATAGCTGGACTGAGACAAATTCCCATAGCTGAAGTAGGTTTCACAGCTAAGGGTATGAAACTATTAATTAAGTTAGAAATGAACAAATACAGCACTGAACCTCTTTTATGACCCCTTCTCTTCACTTCAGTTCAACAAGCATTCTAGATGCCAAACTTGGAAGTCTAAATTATGCCTTAAGAAAAAATGTCCACTTAGGCTTACTTTTAGGATCTTAATTTTCTGAGGGTTTTGTGAATTGAGTCACTAAAATTGTCAAGGTGTGTTTACTACTACACTTTCAATATCCCTACTTAAAGTACTTCAACATTGAAGGTGTATCCTATTTGATGGGCCAAGTGAAATGATTTCTAATCAAATTTCAGAGGAGGTGTTATCATCTTTACCATGACTATTATTTGAAAAGCATTTAAAAAAAAGGTGAAAAAAATATAAAATAACGGGTAATATAACAAACAGCTGGAGAGAACTTCAAGAAACTCATGGAATATGTGATGTGTCCTGAGGCTGATGTAGAAAGCAGTGTTTCTGCAGAAATATGCAAAAAACATAAAAAAAAAAATCAATTGTATGTGCACAAGAAACTGCAAAGTAAATATGCTGTAAGAACTGAACCACTTTATAGCTGAATTACCTTGCAGATAAATGAAAGGGCAAAAGCACGAGGTACATATTTAAGAAAGTTTTTGCATAAATATGCACAGTTCCATACAGGTAAGCAGAGTAGTGCTCTCTGAAAATAAGAAGAACAACAGTCTGTAAGTAGCTGGTGTTGCCATATTTACTCCTATGGCAAATCT
This sequence comes from Tyto alba, assembly GCF_018691265.1. Lineage (NCBI taxonomy): Eukaryota > Metazoa > Chordata > Aves > Strigiformes > Tytonidae > Tyto > Tyto alba. The sequence goes on along the minus strand of NW_024881278.1, from coordinate 27,772,759 downwards.
ACAGAAATACGCACCTATAGATCAATATTTTCTTTTCAAAGGTATGTTGTGTTTTTTTTTTTTTTTTTCCCTAGGGTCAGGTTGCAACATAGGAATACAAAAGTTAGAGGTACCACCCAGGAATGAGGCACTGCTGGACTTGCTACTCAGAAACCAAGAAAACTTGCTTCATAATATCTCAGTGATAGTCTTGGCTGCAGTGATCACAGTATTGTGGAGTTTGGGATCCTGCTGAGCATGCTGAAGGTTAGTACTAAGACAAAAGCTTTAGATTTTAGAAAAGCAAACTTCAGCTCACTCAGAGCTCAGTTGGGAGGGATTTTGTGGGAAGTTTTCATGGAGGAAAATGGAGCTAGCAAGTGTCGGGAGTTTTTCAAGAATGCTCTCCTGGATGCACAAAATGATTTCATCCTCTTTAAAGATAAATGGAGTAGGCGAAGCAAGAGACACCCCTGGCTTAACTGTGAGCTTAGATGCAGAGATGCAGTCAGAAAAGCAAAAGCTTAGCTAAAATTGAAATTGGCCAGAGATGTCAAAAACTACAAGAGAGGGTTCTTCAGGTATGTTAACAACAAGCAGAAACAGAAAGAAAATATTTACCCACTATTAAACATGAGAAGTGTGTCACCAACAGTGCTGAAATGGCAAAGGTTCTCAACACTTTCTTCACCTCTGTCTTTACCAGCACTGTTGGGCCCCAGGCCTTGGGAACAAAAATACAGGTTGATGCAAATACAGATCTGCTGTCAGTGAAGGAAGAGTTGATATGTGAACTATTACAGGAGCTTGACCCCTACAAATTGTTAGGCCCCAAAGTTATCCATCTGAGGGTGTGAAGAGAGCTGGCTGACATCATTGTGAGGCTATTCTCCATAATCTTTGAGAAGTTTCGGAGATGGGGGGATGTCCCAAAAGACTGGAAGAAGGCTAATGTCACCCCCATCTACAAGAAGGGCTTAAAGGAGAATCCAGAAAATTATAAACTCATCAGTTTTACTTCAGTCCCTGGGAAAGTTATGATACAAATACTCCTGGGGGCTATCACAAGTCAAATAAAGCATGTGATTGACAAAAGCCAGCATGGATTCATCAAGGGCAAATTGTACTTTACAAACCTGATCACCTTCTATGACAAAGTAACCTGCATGGTTGATGTGGGACAAGTGGTGAACATTGTCGACCAGGATTTCTCTGAGGCTTTCGATGTGGTTCCCCACAGCCTCCTCCTGGAGAAACTGATGTGTCACGGTCTAGACAAGTGGTCTGTGCAGTGGGTGGGGAGCTGGCTGACAGGCAGCACCCAGAGGGTGGTGGTAAACGGCTCTTTTTCAAACTGTCAACCTGTTACATGTGGGATCCCTCAGGGATCAATATTGGGCCCAAAGCTTTTTAATGTCTTCATAAGTGATCTGGATGATGGCATCAAGTGTACCCTGATGAAGTTTGCTGATGATACCAAACTGAGTGGAGAAGTGGATACTTTGGAAGGAAGGGTCACCCTGCAGGAAGACTTGGAGGAGTGGGCTAACAAAAACCTTACGAAGCTCAACAAGCACAAGCATAAGGTCTTAACCAGATGACAAACTGGATGCAAATATCCAGGGTGCCATGTTTCCACAGGGTATGAATTTCAGAATTTCAGCCTGAAGAGTTTATATTTGGAAATACTGAATTGTTTGGATTTGCTTTGCTCTTTGAATGACTTTTAAACCATACACTTCAGAAAAGACTTAAGAAAAGTATTTTAGAACCATGTTAAATATAAATAACAGTAACATTGCATTTCTTCAGCCATGACACTTCCATCTGGCAATTTTCTACTTCTGATTTTGTTCTCACTCCAAATTTAAACCAGTCATTCTGACTTCCTGATTTACACTCACATAGGTGAAACCATGAGGCATTTTTAGATAAAAGTTATAAAGAGTTCCAAAATTTCAGTAAAATTTTTCTCAGATAGATTCCATGGGGGGAAAAAAAAAAAGTTATTGTATTGGAGATAGATCTTGTTGTTTCTGTTCTTCACCTGTATAAATGCATTTGGGTAAACCCACTGCTAGCCCACAAATACAAGTATTCGTTTAGTTCACTGTTCATGTCAGATGAAGCACCTCAGTTGCCCAAAACAACAAACAGAAGATAATCTTTAGAAAATCTAGCACCTCTCAGGTGTGGCCCCTGAGATTTCCCTCAAGGGAAAGGGAAAACAGTTTTAGTTGAAAGTCTTCAATTTTATTGTGGTCGTGTCAAATCAAGGCATGGATAGTATCTATTATAAATATATAGTTTTCATTGCTTGCCTTATTGGTGGGGTTTCAAAGCAAACATTGCAGGAAGTGAAACAGAAAAAAAAAATAGAAAAAGATCATTTAACACTGATATAAGCAACAATAAAAGTGATTCATATGAAATCATCTAAACCCAGAAGTTCGATTGTCGTGGCTATTAAAAATGGACTTTGAGAAGACAAACAAATTCTATATAGAGCTACCAAACATGCTATATGTAACTAGGCATTCCCAGATTTTTTTCTTGTTGGCATCCATGTTCACCAGGTGGATATTTGGTACAGGCAACATTTACAAGATCTTAACATTTTATTATGTTGAAGTGCTCTTGTAAAGCACTTGCATCTAATGATTGATTAAACCATGTAAGAACAATAAAATCTTTTGTTGGGAAGTTATTATGATATATACATACACTGTTACATGTGAGAACCTCATTATTCCACTTCAGAGCCTCTTTCATAAAAAATGCAGGAGTGAAAAGCAGAGATTGAATTAGGCATGTCCATCTTCCAAACAAGAGAAAATCAACATAAGGTTATGTCATTTTCTCCTTGGAGCTCTCTGGAAAGCTTCAGTGGCCAGGAAGTAATGAAAATGGAGACAAATGCCCAAACCAAAAGCTGGTGAGCTCAAGGGTTTCACTAGTGTGGTTAAGACTGTGTATAGATCCCTGGCATATTCAGCATAAATGAGAACAGACACTTTGGCCTTCATTATAAGTCTGGGTCATATCCCGACCCTCCCAGAAGCTATGTTGTAGGAGACCAGCAGATGTCTATCTACTCCTAAACTATAAAGAAAGATTGGAAAAGCTTTGAAATAAGAGATGAAGTAAACCACAATATCTGGCATAAATTAATCCTGGAAATACCTGTATGATATCTAGCACTGTAAAGCTATTTCACCAAGAAATCTCCACAAAAAAAGACATTTGGATTTATTCTGATAAATTATATCTACCATACAAACATTTAACTAACCAGCAGCTAGGTATCACAGTGAGTAGACAGGAGTCAGATACACATGAGAATCTTTATGCTTAGCAATACTGTTTTACAGGTGGGTTAGGCAGGAGTCAAGACCATTATAAATGTGGGTCTCTGTTTCCTCAGTGTGGTAAGTACCTGGGTTATTTCGAATTAATCTAGAAATTATATGAAGATAGATTAATAAAACAAGCAACTTTGTTCATCTGTGGCCAACCAAACTTTCTTGAAGCAATAAATGCTTTCACAAAGACAGGAAGACTTAGAGAGGAAACCCAGTAGCCCCTAACACCTCTGAGAAGGCCATCAAGAAGATGAAGCCAGGCTTTTGACAGTGTGGATGTGAGAGGAAGAGAGGTAACAGGCAAAACAGAAAAGTTCAGGCTGGACATAAGGAAAAACTTTTTATGATGAGGAGAGTCAAACAGTGGAACAGATTGCTTAGAAAGATTATGCAGTCTCCATCCTTGGACGTTTTCAAGACCAGACTGAACAAAGCCCTCAGCAACTTGGTTTGATCTCATAGCTGATGCTGTTTTGAGCAAGGGGTGGGATTAAGGACCAGCTGGGGTCCTTTCTAACATGAATTTTCCTATGAATCCAAGGGGCAACCTTTGAAGAGTGGAGACAGTTTTTTTAAAAAGCGTATGCTTTACTTTTTAAGATTATTATGTATTGAATGAGCAATCTTTTCTGTCCACAAGATATTATGAAAATTTCCAAAGAAGCAAGGAAAGGTTTATATTTATTTATATGGTTTTATATACTGATATAGTTTTAGATTATTGGATGCCCTTTTGTCCAAGATCTTCTTATGTGTTTGGTACAATCTTAATCTCAGACTGTTCTGCCAATTTGGTATTACTTTGCTGATAGTGACTGAATTTCATACCAATTTTACAAAATTGTAAGAAAAGGCTAGAGAATTTTCAAACAGGAGAGCAAGCAATCTTTTCTCTCTGCAAGTTAGATGTGTGGCAAACTGAGAATAAAACACTGAATATGTAATCATCAACTAGTAACAGTGTCACATACATCATTCCAGGATAGTGCTGAGATCCTTCTCTTAACCAGTTACTGAAAGGCATTGGAAATGCTTCAATGTCAAAAGAAATTAACTGTTGTACCAGTAATTCTCTTTTGGCAACCTTCAAATAAATTCACCATAATGGGATTTTACTGAAAATCTAAAAAGACAACTGCTTCATCCAGCAATGGTTTGGAACCTGGTTCTTCTCCAGCTAGCTGGGTTGGATGGGGACAGGATCGTGGCCCTGCTCTCCTCAACAAAGCTGTATAAGCGTTAATTCAGTGTATATTTAATACAGTTTGTATATAACAGATTAATAAGTAGAAAAATACAGACAAAGATTCTGGCAGAAGAAGGACATTTTAATATAATCTCTAACAAAGCAGACATACAAAGTGGGGAAAACCTGTGGATTTTCCCACCTCTGACCAAATCCTTGAACCCTCTCTTCCCAAAGCAACAGCAGATCTGACTTTTATCTCACTTTGTAAATCCTAAATTCTGCATAAAACTTACCAATTTATGTGGTAGCTGTGCTGACCTTTACAGAAAATTAAAATGCAGGAAAAGATATAAATATAGTATTTCTTAATTGATTGTACCTTAGTTGTTAATTTGATAAACATGTATCTTTTGCAGGTCTGAATATACCAGTTCACCATGCACTTCTGAATAATTATGAATTTGCCACAGAATTAAGTATCAACAATTTAAGGAAATATACATCCTTGAGAATGATATGTGATTTCTGCCAATATACTGCTATATTTTCATGTGAACATCCCAAAACCTTTCCAAATGCATGACTATAAGCTTAATACTAACATGAAAAATGATGGCTTCAATCTGGAAGTATGTATATCTCAGCGAAATAGACTGTATTTTGCATTGCATTTAAAAATTTGTTTTAGTCTGATGTGTAAAATAAATTGTTGCATAACTGGATGTTATGCAATAAAGTAGTAATGAGTCAATAGTGAACTTACATTGTATATAACATATAACTGCATTTAAATTTTCACAACTCATTTGTGTTTTACAAGTATTTGACTTGTTTTACTTTAAGCCTATTAAGTATCATTGTTTCTTCTGAAACCTGTGTATTCTGGGAGAGTATATATTTTGCACAATATTTAATGTACTCAAATTAAAAAAACAGTCAGGAAATTTTGAACTCTAGAATTACTTTCCAATAAAAATTTATTTTCATATTAACATACAATCTCAGTATTCTAATCATTTGATATGAAAACTACTATTCCTTAGAGAAAAAAATTAAAAATCAGCAAAAGGCCTCAAATTAAATTTTATAGAATTTTGTAACCCAGATAACTATTATTTTTGCACAGACATCTCTGGATACCAATTAGATGTAATTAATAAAGCCTTATGCAAGTTGATGCAAGCAAAACTACCATCAGCAGTAATAAGTGTTTCCCAGATAAAAGATGGAGAAGAGCATTAATACATTAGATAATTTTAACATTTAGAAAACATACAATAAATTCTCAATAAACAAACATATTTGGCAAACTCCTGATTGGTTGTTAGTTTTGCTTAATCTTAACGCAAGCTGAAGATACTGAGTGCAAATATTCACGTATCTTTCCCTGTTGAAATGGATTTTGCTGTCAAAGACAAATAATTTCTATACCTTTACCAGTTATACCTGTACATTTAAAATACTTATCCATACCTGTTTCTAAAGAGAAGAGGAAGGGAAAGGATAAAGGCCTTTAACTGTTTCTAAATGGAAATAGTGGACTGCAACGAGAATTTCATTTGTTCCCCAAGCCTGAAAGGAGAGAAAGTATACATTAGACTATGTTTCAGGTTGTGTTGTCAGTTTTAAAACAAACTTCAGAAACAAAAAACAAAAGAAAGGAAAAAACACTTTTCATTTAAAACTTTTAAGACAAAAAAAATCAATCATCTACACTTCTACATTTTCATTTTTCTATCTCAAGACTGAACAAGGCAACAAAAGCATGTTTGCAGAGTGGCCCTTTGGCAAAAAGCTTTCCAATGTAGTTATTACAATGCTTTAACAATTCCAGCAAGCCCCTGTGAGTGTACCTGCTTTAATTCCGCTCTGTTTAGAAAGCAAATGGTAACGGCCTACAAATCCTGAGGTAATCTTCACTGAGACCTCTCATTCCCTCCCCTGCATTACTGTCACTAAGGATATTGAGCATTCCCATGCTTTCTGTTTATGAAACTTATTTTCCACTCCATTGACTTCTGCACACATTTTTTTTTTTTCCCCCCAGCTAATGTAAAGTGGGGCCCTCCATTTTCTTCTAAGATACTGATATAACAGTTTGAAAGGGTCAGGATCAATAAAGGAAAGGGCAGTAAGTATGTTGAAATTTTTTAGGCCTAGCAGACTTTGGTTTGGCTGAAACTATCCTTTCTCATTGTGTTTTCTGCAGGGCACACTGTGTGTAATAATCGTGCAGGGAGTGAATACATTTGTGTTCAAATGCAGAAATGCTTATTGAACATCTCAGTTAAAGAGAGTTTGGAAAGGAGACAACAGGGCACTCGGCTGGGACTCAGCACACTTAGATTCTATATGAAGCTGTCAGTCTCAGCTTAGTGGCTCTGGGCAAGTAATTTCTTTCTGATTTACTTTGTATATGTTTGAAATTTATTGAGGAAAAGTTCTGTGTGAGACTGGTAACTCAGAATTTTTTTCCCCCAAAGTATTCAGTCAGAGTACATCCCTTCTTCTTCTACTCCTCCTCTCTGCTTAACTCTACTTTAGCTCTGATAGTTTTTCTTTGTAAACAAAACCAAGTCCCCATCCCTACCCCCAGAAAGAAAACCCTCCAGTTCTCTTTTGCTTTGGATGCAAATGTTATCGGAAACTCCATATAGCTAATGATGCACAAACACTACAGGAGTTACTGTGCCTCTCATCTCCTTTTAGCCTAGAAACAAGTCAGGTAAGAGTGAAGTGATGTGCTCACAGGAAAAGGGAACACATAATCCTATCACAGATATGGGAACAGTGGAGTCTCTCAGCCCATTTCTTTGTCCCAGTTAGGAAGGCTACCACTGCACCTCACAAATGTCCTCAGGTTTCACTATGGTGCTGAAGCACGAAGTACTGCCTCAGTAGTACTAATCCGTAGATTCTACCCTCCTTCATCTTGCTAAATTAGATTTTTAAAACCTTTTTTGATTGGCGGCTCCATCATTCAAATCTGGGATGTTTTCCCTTTCCTCACAAGCAGTCAAGGAAGAAAAGCCTTCTTTTATCTACCAGGTTGACTCCAAATCCTTCTCAGAACTTGCTGCAGAGCTGTCTCTTATCTATGACACATCAGGTCCCTACACGTTTGTAATATGCTGATCATACTTATGAAGCCTCTTTACTTTTTGTTAGCCTGCCTATGCTTGGTGATTGGTTGAGTCATCCAGACCTGCACTGCCAGGATGGCCAAATGCTACTCCATTCCTTTTCAGCTGATTAGGGCACCATGTAGCTCATCTTGTCTAACTGAACTTCAGAACAATTTTAAAAGTGTTGACTGTCCTTTGTTCTGCAAGAATACCTTTTATAGCTTTGGGTCTAATAGTTGTCAATGTTGATAATGCCTAGTCCCTTCTGAAAATGATGGATGAGGCTTGGTAAATAGCCTGTGGCTGAGAAACAATCAGAATGGAAAGGCATTTGAGGGAGGCATTCCTGATATCGTATGATTTAGGAGATGACCACAGGACAAAATGTGCTCTTATTAGTTAGATAAATGTACTTCACAGAATGAGTCAAATTTGGATCTTCTAAAGGCCTCAAATGTTTGTTGTAAGACACTTATCTCTAACCTTCTTCTGGTGAGCTGCCTATAAATTCAACTTAATTTCATTTGCAGAAGAAACCTGACAACAGCTTTTCTAAATAGACAAAAGGGATCCCAAAGCCTGTGTTAAGTGTTTGCTTTGGATGAGTGTAGGGAGGCTGTTTTTTCAGCCACTGTGTATTTACCTGACAGTTTTCTGATAAGCAGCGTGATACCGAAACCCCACTTCATGACAGTGCTAACACCATCTGCCAGGTGCTGATAGCTTGCTGAATAATGCTGTCATCAGCACTCAAGTGCTGATGGAAAGTTATTGCTTCAGTGACCACTACTGCTTTCATCTTCTAATTGGTTGCTGCCACTAAAAACTATTATTAAAAAAAAAAAAAAAAAAACCAAAACCCAACAAAAATCAGACCGTTTTTCTTTATCATGATTAATTGCTTTCTGGCTACCTTTCAGTGCTATCGTCGTGTATTTATTGCTTTTTTCTTCCTGCCAATTTTACTTATCTATGCTGTAGAGTTAACTTTATTGCCTACCTATGATTGCTCTCAGTACCTGATTTGGTGACAAATACCCATAGAAAGTTTTACTAGACCTTGATTTAGTGAAATACATGTTAGGGACATACTCTGCTAGACACAGTGGGCCAATCTGCCTCATGAGGTAGGGTGCAGTGCAGTCATTTGCATAATCTTTATTTGGTGTCAATTGTTACAGCTAAATGTGTACCAGCTGAAAACCAGTCCAAAGGGTTTAAACAAAATGTATACAGAAAATTTTGGAAGTATTTTAGTCATCAAGAAACCACACGCTAATGCATTTACTTAAGTGTAAAGAAATACACTGTGCAGGCTGCATAGACATGCATGCCCCAGAAAGTTCACTGATGGTGGCTGAAAAAAACAGACAGCTTTCATAGTTTTACACTACAGCATTGAACTACTAAAATAAATACATGTGAAGAACCTCAAGTGTTTAGAACGGCTGAGAACATAATGTAATATAACTTAAGCCAGAATCAGTTCTCACTTGCGTCAGTATAAATGTGGACTATAGCTATTTTGGCTTTAAAATACTGTACTGGAGATTTTGGTTTGGCTTCCTACTTTTTGGCAGGATTTACCTTTCTTTTGCAGGATGTTCTGTCTTGCTTTAATGAAAGCGAGGATGTCAGCATCAGCCTGGCTGTCTCCAGTCAGAGGAATAGATGTACTTGAACTTGGTGGGGTCCTGAAATAAGAAAGTATACTTGTGCACCCAACTGAGTAAGAAGGTTATTTTTCTATTCCATTATCTCCTCTCTTTTTTCATCATGGAGGATACATTGTTAGAGATGGCACAGTTCAGGGGAGGATCAACCTCAGGACTTCTTAATGCTCTTATATAGATTGTTGAGATTAGCCAATATCTTTTAGTTTCATAGGGCTATATGCTTATCAGCTATAAAACCTCCCGAAAAGGGTCAAAAATATTCTACTGCTGAGTACTTAATGCCAAGTGGAAAAGACTAATATAGTGAGTTTAGCAAAGAAACGATGGATGTAACTATCCCAAGTGTTTGGTTGCTTCAGGAAAAAATGCTGCTATTTATTTGAACAGATCAATAGTATTTTTGCCTACTCTAAGGGAATAAAGTTTTCATACATACATTGAAGTCAACAATCACACGACATTCATGACATTTGCTGACAGATGCAACTCCTTTGAGCTGCCGAGTCTCCAGTCCCAGCTGAGATCTTGTATCCATGCGGTTAAATCATTGACTTACCTCTGATTTTGATAGATCCTCTGGTGGAATAAGATGATGCAGTACAATGAAGCTATTCTAATCAGCTAAGAAAACTAAGAATTTGACCCTGTGACTTTAGCCTTGTTTAAAGATTAAGCACTAACGGTGAAATGAGAAATACAGTAATAAAAATTACAATATGGAGAGGGACAAGTGGAACTGAAGGCAGAAACTTTTTTTACATATCCTACCTTTGTAATTATAGTTATTTCCACTGTTCCTTACTGACTATTGCAGTAGAATGTAACTGTGCCTGATATAAACAGAAGTCTGATATCCTTGTCTTCGTGCTACTAATTATCGCTTTCTGAATTAGTGAACCAAAATGGAAAAAAATATAGAAATTATTATGAAATTAATAAAATAACTCTTTTTGTATAATTTACAAGGTGATCTCAGAACACCAGTAAAGGATTATTCTCTTACTGGTTTTCATTTGATTAGCAACGATATAAAAAATAAAAAAGACACAACGTATTTGAGAAGTTACTGTCTAAATTCCATTTTAGCTTCTCTTTTTCTTCTGTTTTTCTTAAACACAAATGCAATTTATAACATTAGGTTTTGGGGGATGAAATTTTCCATGATTTTTTTCTGTTCTACAAATGGATTGTTTTGGAAAATGAAAGAAAAAAGCCCTTATGATTTGTTCTTACTAATGTAGTAGGAAAAATAGTAATTGAACCATATTTTCCTAGGGGTTTTAATAGCCAGAACTGTTGAGCACAATAAGAATGCAACTTCTGAAGGTATATTGACTTGGCATGATGTTTTGGTGGGAGAAAAGAACATAGAAATGCACCCATGAGAAAAATAGAGAAGCTGTCAAAAAAAAAAAAAAAGTAGTTTCTGTTAACCTGCTAAGCTAATTTTCACAAAGCAGTGCCTCTTTTGAGATAACATGACATGTAACCTTTGCCAAGCCTGACACACCTGGACTGCTGGTGTAATTTTATTTTACTAGAATAATTTGTAGGAAAGAGATTCAAAATATTTTAAATTCAAAATAATGGGAATGAAAAAATCTCTGCATAGTTCCTGCATTCTGCAATACTTGCATACTTTGATCTCTCTTCCTTTCAAATGTTTTTATTTACTCTTTCAGAGTCCCTTTCTCTTGCTGAGAAGACACAGTCATGAGGATTCATAAACTCATGGGGAAAAAAGTCTTAGGCCAAACAAGAAATCACCTCTTTAATGCTGAAAATGCAGCTACTTGGTGTAAAACTATGGGACAGCTTCAGTGCTGTTTTGGAAGTTGGAGGAAAATCTGCAATTTTGATTTTATTTTTGTTTTTCAAGGAGACTGTTGTTATAGAGACTGATAGAGGGTTATCTAGGCATTTTATTACTTACCTTGTTTTTAAAGTAGAGTTACTAGAAGTGATTGAATTATTTTTCCCAGCTGAATCTTCATTAGGGCTGACTCTTGTGGTCTCTGAAAAACTGGAATGGGAGCAGAAATGAATAATATAGCCCTTGTAGAGGGAATATTAATACGTGCTAAGTAATTACAAAGAAGCTGTTTTTCAAGACTTTTTTTTATCTACATAAAGCACTTGTTGTTTACTGGAAGAGGATTTTTCAGTTGAATCCATGTGCTGATTAGGTATATGTAGAGAATGTGGCTATGAAAGAATGACAAATAAGCTCATAAAGATAATACTTTTAGTATTTGCCTTCTAAGCAGGGCTTGTAAAGCACTTTGATGTATCTGATGTACAGTTTGTAATGGTATATTTAGTTCCCCAACTGACTATAAGCCAAGTGAGGCCTTAGCTCATTTTCCATTCTTTCTTTAGACAGGCAAAATTATTACCAAAATCAGTGGGAGACTGGATAAAAACTCAGTGAGGGCTTTGGGATGTGGCTTGTTGATGATAGCCAAATATATTGCAAACAGCTGTTGTGCATTCCTGTCCCTGCAGATACTGCTATCGCAGAACCTCTCCCCTAGGAAGTCAGATTTCTGCCATGGGATGTCTAGGGACTCTCCTCTCCCCGGGGGTTGCGTATGCTGCCAGATCTGGTGCCAGTCTGATGAAAGTGGAAACACTGAATTACTCAGTTTTAGTATTTTTCCAGTAGATGGCAGGATTGGCAAATTCTTGCTTTTCTAAATCTGCAGTAGTTTGTTCATTGTTGGCTGATGAATTGATATTTCTGGCAGAGAACTTGAAAAAGGAAAGAAATTTATTACTAAAATTTTACTGTATTACACTGTGCCAGGTTCAGTTTTGCAGAAGATATTGTGCCCAAGAGTATAAGTCATTTTCAAATGAACAGCTCCAGGTTTACTGACTGTTTCTCCTTAACTCCTCAAGCCCCATACTATTTGCACCTGCCTAAATGGATTAAAATAACCTCAAGGCTCAGCCTAATTCAACTAAAGCAATATCATATTTAATGTTAATAATATTCCATGCTTTATTACACCTACATATTACAAGAGCTAGAATGGATGTGTGATGTTATTACCTACTATGTTGTTTAACAATATCTGGGAACTTGACATCATAATTCTGCTTTAGGATTTCCTGAATATTTTTTCCATTGATTTGGCAGTTCTTAAAAACTAAGTGATTTAGGGTCTTAAATTCAATTTTCTAAAAGGACTCTGTGTCTGTGCCCTGAGATACCTAAGCATCCAAGTCATACAACCACGGTTTAATAAATCACTATATATCAATTGAACCATAGCAACCGTCCATGACTGTTCTTAGCCTGAAACAAATGAAAGGTAATGTGACTTAATGTGATCCTTTTTCATTGATTTCTTTTCATTGAAATAAGCTTCTTTGCTTTTTATTTTCCATGAACAGAATGTATAATTTTATAAATACAGTGAGTCAATTGAAGTAATTTATTTTTAAACTGCAGTAGTTTATGTATTAGAACTATTTTTTTCCATTGAATTTAAATGAAAATTATTCTCCAAAATTGTTAAATCCTCATTTTAAAGGGGACATAGATGGAGATCCATTAGAAAAACTAGACACTATGGGTGTGGAAGGTTTTGACCTCTAGGGAATCTCACTTTCAGGTGTATTCCTGAACATAGGACAATATGCTAAAGCCGGCCTTAGAGTGCTCTGGGAGAACTGGGCACCTGAGGAAGGTGATATTAAAAATCTCCCTTAGACTGAGTGAGGTGATATCCACAATCAGCAAATTAATGTTACTCTGTTCAGAGATGGACCTTAAACTTCTACCTCTGCCTGTGGTGTTATAGCCAGACATTTTTGTCTGTGGGATACAAACTCTTCTCCTGCAAGTTAAGCAATTTTGTAAGGAAGGTTATAACTATTTTCTGTAATGACTCAGAGTGCTGCTTCCATATAAGAGGTTAACAATTAGAGTACTAATCTAAGAAATGAGTCCCTCAGCTTGGCAGAATTCAAATCCATGTTTTACGCATCCCAGAGATTTCTCTAATCCCTAGGCTAGAGGGATGGCCTGTATGGGAATAATTTGCGTCCTTCATACTGAAACTCAGATAATTTTTCCATGGCATTTCAAGATACATTGAATCATAAGGGAATGAAAGAGTGCAATTTTGCTGTGCAGTGGTTTGTATGCTCAGATGCAACTTGTTCCTAGCCTGTTCTCAAAAGCCAGGACTCTCCTCCTTCATCTGAGTGTTAGGTGTTGTTACAGTGATGAGAAAAGATGAGAAATTGTTAGTACTGCTCTAAATCTAATGAAAAGACATTATGAGAGTATGAGGTGGGGGTAACGATCCTCCCTCTCTGTGTGTTAAGCCTGAAGGACTGGACATCTCAGGATGATCAACAAAGCCAGACAAAACCACAGCTGATCTGATTTAGTGTGATGATAGTCGTTCAAGCAAGAGGTTGGTCTAGAGATCTCTAGAGATGCTTCCAACCAACATTTCTGTAATGTGTAAGTAGGGACTCCTGGATCACAGTTTTGGATTTGGATAGACAAACAACGTGTAGAAGTCTGTCTCTTTGTCTCCTAAGCTTTAACATTATTCAGGTTATTTTGACAATGTATAATTCCCTTTTTCATTCTGAATCTACCCAATTTTTCCTTGAGTTGAATTTCAAAAGTCTCAAAGCACTATTTCCTGATAGCTTCAGTAAAATTCCTGCTTTTTCTGGAGAATAAAGATAGTCTGTCAACCTAGTACCTGAATTTTCACCCACTAGGTAACTTGTTTTTTTTTGGGGTGGGGGGTGTGTGTCAGCTGTTGGGGGTATATGTCTCAGTCAGGCATGGGGCAGCAGCTAGAGAGATGTACAGAGTGTTTTGGCAGTGCCTCCCTTGCTGCAGGAACCCAGGGGCCAGAGACAACCATCCCATGGACTGACCAGCTCCATCAAGCACATAGGGTAGAGGAGCTGGAGAGGTGATGGATGCCATGGTAGGAAGGCTTGATTTGCCAGCTGAAAAAAAGTGGAAAATCAGGTAGATTAAAAGGGAAGACACAAAATTTGAAGGTGTGCAACCTCTGCAATGTTAAAAAGCCCTCAGCTGGAGTTCTCCAGTCATCTAAGCCTTGGACATGAGGGGAACATATGTTCTGTGTAAAGGCAGGCAAGATTCAATCTGCTTGAAATCTGAGTATTTTACTATTTGGTTACAAAATCAAATTTGGCCTAACTTGTAAATTCATAGATAAATTGTTCAAGTTAAATTGTTACCAACAGAATGTAAAAACCTTTGAAAAGTCGTTAATCAATTATGTTATTCCCAGATTATATTTTATCATCATGTAACACTGTGGAAAATTGGCAGGAATGAGAAATTATTATGATAGAATATGCTGCAAAATATGCAAACACTTCCCTTGTTTCACATAGCATTAATATAGGGAGTAAATCTTGCAATCTAGGACAATAATTGTTAAACAATGTGATGCTCAAAGACATTGGAGAACATAAAAAGCTATCTGAAAATATGTCCAAGGGAATTTGAAGTGACAGGAAGAAGCTGGAGAGACAAGGAGTCTGAGATTGAACATACTGTGAGGCTTGGTGGAATAGGACAAATGAGATTCAGTAAAAGGGAATGAGTGAGGTTAAGAAAGATCTGACTGAATTATAGAGGAATGCATTTCTTCTGAGAGAACGAAAAAAATCCAAAATTTTTTAGAAGATTTTAGTAACTATCCAACATTTGCTTGATTCAAGGGGAATACAACACTAGTGGAATTAAATATTCAGTGAGAGAAGTAACTTGAACAGATAAGGATCTGCTACATTTCTTAAATGAAAGCCAGTGTGGGAGAAGACTCCATGAGGATAAATGAAACACTGTGCTTGAATTCTGAAGTGGAGCAGACATGAGTGCTGAGCCCAACAGCCATTTTAAGACTTGCAGACTTGACAGAAACTCATTAAGAGACATAAACATACATACAGTACAAGTTGCAGTTAGCACTACAGCTTTATGGTAGAGACAGTATGGATAAGTAGCATATTCTCTTTCAAGTTTGAGGGATTTTATTAGGTATTCCTTTTGAATAAAATAACTTATTGATGATTATTTTAAGTTCTTCCTTTCTCTTTGTACTGTGAGTCTGGGATTGCTGATTAGACCCTTTTCTGTCTGAAATAGAGATGGGTCATTCTTTCTCCATTTTGCACAGTTGTTCTTCATTTTAAATAATATGTTCAGATCAGATGAGATTTAATATTTCTGCAACCTTCATACGAAAGACATATGCAAAGATAAATATAGTCTCGAAACTTTTTGAATCTACTCACCAGGTTAATGAGCATGAGTCTGTAAGCCTCTAATATACAAACAATTGCTTTCAGCTATTTTAAGTATATCAGATTGGTAATGTGATTAACCTGTTCAAGAAATTACCCTTCTTATTCAGAAATGTTTTTTCTCATGCCAAACCCACTGAAAACCTTTATGTCACCCTTTTCCCCACTTCAGCTCTGTGGTCACTGAAATCAATGTTTTGCTTCTTACTCTAGTAGGAGTGGGATCAAGCCAGTGGCTTTCAAACGTTATTGACTAAGGCAGAAATGCTCACTCCTCAACTCTTTTATTAACAGACCCATTTAGACAATTAACAATTCAACTCTTTTTTTTTTTTTTTTCAATTGAAAAAGAGACGTGTTCAGCCATGAATCAAATGCCTTTTATATGCGTGTATCCTTCTTAAGCCTCAAAGGATTACCATCTTACCTTTTCTGTTACTTTAGTTATAAATTGATTTAATATAAAATACAATTAGAGGCTATCACATTCCCTTCCCAAGGCTTAAATTTGTCTGGTTACATGACTAAGGCGTGTCAAATAACAACAATTGGCATGTACTAGAAGGTGATCAAAGGATTTTGTTCAAACACATATATAAATTTCAAGAAAGATTAGCTGTATCCTTTAAATGCTAAGAAATATAATTTATTACTTCTAATCCTGAAGATTGTATTTACATCCATTCACACTCAGGAGTTTGTCTGAATGGTTTTACTGCATACTTTGTCAACAGCAGTGTTAGATTTGTTACATGCACCCCACTAAGTTTTAGATCTGATATCTATTGAACACACCTGTGAACTGAATTCCATCTTGGAAACAGGTTTTATTTGCACCTCATTATATCATATATAATTTATGTCAGTTTCTACTTTTGTGACCGGTTATTCTGCTGGGTGAAGATAGCAATATCATTTCACAGAAAGAGACTGTTGATTTCTAGGTGAGTTAGAAACAAAGAACCATTTGTGTCTCAGGACTATGTAACTGAGAGGAGAAATTGTAGCCTGGGCTCATCCTACACAATCATGGAAACTGGTAAGTAAAGTTCCTGTGTCAACTGGGGTCAAAGAAATCCTTGGGAAAGAAATATTCGACTGTTACACTCTTAAAGCCCGTGAAATTGGAAACTTTTATTCTAAAATGTTATTGCTTCAAATAGGGGGGAAAGTAAATTTTCATGCACAGTGGGATGTTAAGCCTGCAGCCCCCACCTCACAAAAAGCAGAAATAGTAATTCTATTTCCATATACATCATACTGGAAACATATCTGTGCGAAATACGTTTGAACAGCCTAACATAAAATGGTTGGGAAAACAAAACTATATTCATCCTGACTCCCTTTACAATTTAAGTTCAAGAAGATGAATGTTCTGGGGCTGTGATATGTATACAAGGATCACCCAGTCAATCTCAGTCAATATGTCCATTACTTAGACACAAAGAAACTGTTCACTATAAAGAACATGATTTTTTTTGCAAGAGACCATGTGGGGCAGTACAGGTCTCTGAATTAAGGTTGGCAGCTGAAAGCAACCAGGCAGCTTCCCCCATTCTCTTCAAAATTCTAAACACGCTTTTCTGACGCCTGTTCTCCAGTAATAAACACAAATGGCAAAGGCATTTAAAAGAAAATTATAAAGAAAACAGTTATGCAATTTTGTTTCTGAGCTAGGGTGGGGGAAGGAGAAATCACCACTCCTGGAGGCCAGTCTCCCATTGCACTGGAAAGCGCCTGTGCATTATTATATGTTCTTTTTAATTCTAGCTTAGTCTGCAAAAGATATCACTCTCCTGAGCAATGCATCAGCACACCAACTGGAAATTGTTGTTCCCAAGAGCAACAGGGCAGAGAGGTTGTGCAAGAGGTCCTTAGCACAAATTCAGTACAAAGTGAGAGAGAGTGACAGTCATGGATTGTGTGAGATAATTTGGCTGAATTTGTGCTAAGATGGACCAAAAATGCTCTCACATTATGTTTCATCAGCTTTTCTGTGGGACAAGTAACCTTCCACCTAAAACTAGAAATAAACAGTTCAAACTAGACCTAAGACCTGCCAGGCATTTGCAAAGCAAATAGTGCCTAAGTCTTGAGAGAACGCAGAAAAAGAATTGAAGCAAAGTAGAGACTAGAATTGGTTTCCATCTGTTTGAGACATCTGAAAATGCCTCCTTAGACAATTTAGATGATTATGTGTTTCTTTGTCTGTAGTGATTATGGAGCATTTAGTATAGATACATGAAAGTTTACAATAAAAAATAGAATATATTTTACAGTGTTAAGAAAATCCAATATTCATGATTTAATGGTATGTAGGACGTATTATGGTTGCTGCAAAGCGGAAAACATTATGTAAAATAGTTATAAAATCGTAGGTAAAGCCACTCATCAGAGAAAGATTAACTGTATAATGAGAAGAAGGGGAGAGAGAGAGAGGGAAAAAAAGAGAGCAAGAGATAGGTGGGGAGGAAGAGAGGAAGAGGGAAGGAGAGAGAATACCTCCATTTATTGTCAGTTAATGTGGAAACCTGCACATTTAGGTGTGTGTTTTGCTTGAAGGCTATGAAAGATTTATTGCTGCAAATTTAAATTAGAGGTTTTGAAACCAGAAGTGACTGATAATGAAACAACCAAATTAAAATTTGGTTTCTATTTTTTTGTTTGTTTGGGGTCTTTTTGTTGTTTATTTTCTTTCAAATGTCTTTACCATTTGTGTTTATTATTGGAGGACTGGTCTCAGTTTTGCTACTGTAGAGGATTCACTAGTGTTTTACAATATCAGATGCAATATCATTGTGGAATAATATGCTGCAGTAATGTAGCACCAGGATATTTTTCACCCACGAATCTATCTAGGTGGTATATTAAATATTTTTTTGATCTTTTTTTGTCTTTCAGTCCCCTGAGTACATTCCAAAGGAGATACAGTCTCCTCATACAGCAAAATTGAATGATAACAGGCTTGTTTTTCTCAGCTATCTGTCATGAGGTCCCTAGTGACAAGTTTCTAAGCTCCCAAGACCAACAAGTCAAAAGAACTGAGTTACAATAAGCTACCTTCAATATGATTGCAAAATAACTGAATGATAAAAATTAATTTTCTACACAGTCATTTCTCTTGTAACTGTAAATGCAGTGTTTTAGTGTTATATTTGCAAAAGCATTCTGGTGAACTGCACTTCTACTAAAATTGAATTTTCTTACAAGTAAAGAAGAGAAAAATGACCAGTTTACCTGTTAGTTGGTAGATGTTGTGAGGATTTGATAGACTGGGGATAAACAGTCGCGGTATTTGGTGAGCTAACCATCTGTGGCTTTTCCTGCTGGGTTGAGATTGAAAAACAAAATTATGTAGGAAAGGATTTTTTTAGAGTGCTTAATATTGGCCTACAGGTCTCAGCAATAACACGGTAGGCAATGACTCATTCAGAAAACAGAGTCTGAATCACACAGTATTTTCTTCACTTGGACAAACACTTCTGAACAAAGAGAAAAGTGTTTAGTATTGGTTCAAGTATTTTTAAGCTCAAGTTACAGGTTTTTAATATGTAACAGCATGTGTTCGCTGATTTGAGTTTCTTAGGGAGCTCAGATGTATAGGTAGGTCAAGATCCAAGAAATCAATCCCAATTATTTATTCCAGTTTTCTAATCTTCTACTGATGAATCATGAGAGGCTGAATCCTAGACCTCTCCTGTTAAGGGACAAGAAAAATGTGCTCCAGTGGATTCAAGAATATTACTTGCAGTGTTTCGAAAAGACTAAATATTTAGACACAAGAGTGACTAAAACATCAGCCCTTTGTGATTAGGTATTTTAACTTGAAAAGTATTTTGCAATGATAACTTGAAGTTAAGCTTGTTAGGTGTCATTTTATGGATAACTAAGTTCCTCGTGTTAAGTTCTGTATTTACTTCAGGCTGTTTTCTTAAAAACACAATTTAAATTTATGTTTATAAGAATTAAACAAAATACTGGCTAAACACCTCTTTGTTTATAACGACTTTTCCCCAAGTAGTAAATCTACTCTTCGAGTTAATATTAAATGATATGGGATGGACTGCACTCATCAGTCTTTTTCATTAAGCTGATGTGCATTTCATGGCAGTGCTTGGCTGTGAGTTGCCATGTCACCACTTGGAAGACATTAAAAAAGTGTCAAAATCAGAGCACAGAAAGCTATGTTGCTGTTTCAGTTGATGCCCTTCTGGACCCTCTTGTACTGTCTCCTGTGTTTGTGAAACTGTAGCTTTCAGACTGTTATGATGTTCTAATACACTCTTTAAAATGACATCCCTTTAGTTAGTTTTTACAGAAGTCATTCAATTGGAGCACTCTGTTTCTCCTGGGTTCTTAAGCAGGCAGTGACGGCAGTGGTGGGCTTCAGCTAGAGAGTGAGGGGACACATGCTCTGTGCTGAGAGCTGCTGACCCTCTGGGAACTTAGGAAAGCTGAAAGGTTACTGGAGTCTTTGCTAACAAAGGAAGGTAAGACCCAAATATATTTGCTGGGATTTTTCCATATTACAGCTATGACTGCCATCTTCTAATACACGTCATAAACCTGATGAAATAATAGTTTTGTTAGCAGTAAAAAAGATTATTTTTTCCAATCTCCTCTATTTGTTTTATGTTCCATCAGAGTTTTTGGCATCTGGGGACCGTTCTTGGCTTTCAATCAAGTAGTTTGGGGAAATGTCAAAAGAGAAAATAGAGCAGAAAGCAAGGGTTTTGCTTTGTTTGTGTTAGCTTCATACAAGTGTAATTCACATTAGCTTTGTCTGATTTACACTGACTTAAGCACAGGTGAATCAGGCCCCATATCCTTCATACTTGTTCTATATAGTCAATTAACTATTTCTGTAAGAAAAAAATTAAGTTACATTTAAGGTAATTTAATGATGTTACATTTACATGAGAACGGAAGAAATATTAAGTAATTTCATACCTCTAGATTCATTGCCTCTTCAAACCACCAGACGTCAAAGTCTCTTTGCAGTTTCACTTTGACTTTTTCCATTAGAAGCTGCAGGTGCCCGATCTCTACCTTCAGCCCTTTCAAGCGACTGAACATTGTTTTATAGCTAATATGAGAAGAAGAAAGTGTATTAAAGATATTCCAACATATATCTGAACAAAGCTTTATCCTACCTAGAACAGTTAAAGATTTAAATTACAAAAGAATATATAATAATCAGAGATGCAGGGGACAGAGACAGCGTGGTGGTAGGAAGAGACATCTCATACTTTATAAGAGCTTCACTGGACAGTAAGTACAAGAAACTTATCCCACAAAGCTCTTATTTCACTAAAGAAATCAGTGAAATTCAAGTGGGATCCATATTGATTAACAATTAAAATACAGGTTCGATCCAATGTCAATTATTTCTTTTGATTTCTCAGCTTGTTACCATTAATAAACAACTGGTCACCACAGCCTGGATTTAGATAGGAGCTGAGACTGATTCCCCTTTCACATGGAAGCTTCATTAACAGGACTCTTGGCTAACATAGAGTTGAAGATTTACCAGTAATATGAAATAGCCAGAAGTTTCCACACAGGTTGCACATAATGTAAATGCTAGAAAAATACTTAGAACTGATATCCTTGCATCTATTTTCTTTTATCCTCCTGGCTACAGCGACATTAGAGCAAGGATTGGTTAACTAACGTGTATTCTGCATATTATTTACACTTAGTCAATCCTGTATAGCCTAAAGGATTTCATTAGGTCAAGGAAGGCAAGACATTTCTGAATCAAACAAAAAGGTTCACAATACCTTTGGAATCAAAGAACAAGTTTCTAACACAATCCTCAGTGAGGACATGAAGCTATTTTAATTTATTTTTAGCCATTAACCCAAGCGTAAGTTTTCCCCGCTCATGTGCTGTGGCATCTTACAGGCAAACCAACAGCATACACACAAATTTAAAAACTATTAGTGAACCACAAAGTTGACATTTTTAAAATGTCAGAGAAAACCCTGAGGGTAGCTGGGTGTGCAGAATTGTAATTGGAATATACTATCAGTATAATTTATCTTCTGAAGAGTAGCAGAAGTTTGAGGCAGAAGTAATACCTTTTTTTTTCTTCTTCAATTTCTGTTCGAAGTTTCTCTTCTACTGGATCAAGATTTAGCTCTTCAGAAGGACTGGAAACAGCTATAGGAGAAATGACCAGGTGTAAGCTATGATTGTATGATGTCAAAAGAAGCAACCTTTAATTAAAAGAAAAACTACTTTTTAAGAGGTAGGTAATGAAATGTGGGTCATTAACTGTTTCTCTCTTCTGGAAATGTTTCTTCAAATTCCTTATTTAGGCCTTACTTAGTATAAGATTCATTTGATAACTAGTGATTTGAATTTTTAATTAAGTTTTTTTTTTTCTTTTTTTTTTTTTTAGTAAAGACTGGAATAGTCATTTTAGATATGAATAAAAGTGAGTTTGCCAGTCCATTTCAAAAGTTTGCCTTTGGCATAAAACTTTTGGCTACAAATTCAAGACCAGAACAGCAAAGCTGTTGTGAAAAGAAGAAATGCCATGCTGGTTCCTGGAAATAGAATAACAGAAAGAAGAGTAAAATACAAACCCTGAAGGAGAAATTAACTTTGGTAAGCAATAAATTCAGACAATTAGTATAAATAAGGAAAATGTCCTGAAACTATCTAAGAAATTTTTAAAGATAAAGGGAAATTGAGGAAATACCTTAAGAGTAGCCTACGTTAACCTGAGAAAGCAACTTCTGATTTACCTATTCTGTAACAGACCTAGTTAGCATGCAATACACAGTATGCTTATTCTGAGAGATGGCAAAACAGTCTTTCCATCATGGGTTATATATACAGCAGTGAAAGGAAATGTAAAGTTACCCACTAGTATTACAACAGTTTCTATTTATAGGATGAATGAGAATAGTTTAAGGTTCCCAAGAAAATATATGTAACCTTTTTAACCAAAGGAAAATTAAAGTAACAAAAAATTTGCTGTACAAAACATGCAAGTTTCCATTCCATCTATTACTCTGCCAAGAAAATAAATTCTACGTCAACCTGTTATGAGGCCTTAGAAGAGCACCCTCTCTTCAAGGAGAGGAATTCTGTCTGGAACGAGAGGGCAGTAATGACCCCTCTCTGCCTGTCAGTGTGCCAGCTGAAACCATTAATCTTGTGCTGTAGCACCCTATAGCTTAATAGAGATGAAGCTGAAAAGCATTTTATTTCATTTAGAGTACTTAGGTCAAGCATATTAATACAGATGGCCAAGGTGGAAAAAGCTCATGCACAATTCTCATTTCATACATCAAAGGGCTTTGCTGGATATACAGATTACAAAAGAAGGACAGGGTGAAGACATTTATGATGGATAAGGTACCCTCAAAAGATTAGAAAATAAACTACTTGAGATGTTAGAGTGAATGCATAAGCCAGGAAGTGCAAACATCACTGCAGAGAAGATGCTGCAACAGTGGCATTGCATAATGAGTTACACCCAAACACAATGGATAATAAGGCAGCCATCACAATCATGCCAGAACATTTAAGGAAAGCAGTAAACCCTTCAATGATTACAGAAGATCAGGATTTCCTGATTTGCCAGACTTCATCATCAGGAGAAAGCATGATGTGCGAAAGCATGGAGCTGCACGGGGAACTCGCAGGGGGACACTCACTGCAGAGTGCCCGAGGCTTCACACTTGTTCTGACCTTCATGAATACACAGCAGCCAGGCTTGAGAGAAATGTGCTCTCGTGGAACAAACTGAAATGATCTGGGGAGTTGCTGCCTCCCAAGTAAGCCGTGCTCACAGACCATGTGGGTGGGCATCCTTACTGTGTTTCCATGCAAAGCCAGCCAGACTTAGCTTGAGCAGCCTTCAGCAGTAGTCCAAGGGGACTCTCCTGAGCACACTGAAGTGCATTTGACCTATTTGCACAATCTGTTACGGTGTCTGGGTTCAGGAGGTAGCAGCTCTAGCCCCTTATAATGAAGAGAAATAGAGTGGAAGACAGCAAAATCTTAAAATGTTAATGCTGTTTTTAAGGTGAGGACTTCCCTACATAAAAGCATTCACCAAACTCTGCTGGTCATTACAGAGGGATACTGCAGCCTGCCTTCCCTGATTTATTTGGACATCTAGTACTTGGAAAAATATTTTTGCACTAGCTCTGAAAGGGCAGCCAAATTTAGGCAGAATTTTGTCACATATATAAAAAAAACTATGAAAAATACTTTTCTGATGCTGATTACATGGTGTAAAAGTGATTATTTGGTTGCAAGTTACCTTCAGAAACAATAGTAAAGACTTTTATATGAAATGAGTACCTCTTTCACACAAAGGCCCCATCATCCTCAACCCTGAATACAGTTACACCCACTATCTCTAGCGATATGCTGGTGATGAAAGCAAGAAACACAGCTGTGGGCAAGGTGAGCCGCACAAAGTTTTGTGTATGTACAGAATGGAAAGAGATGAGTACGTTGCACACTGGTGGGACTCCAGCAGCAAGAATAGCACTGGATATTTCATTAAGTAAATGGCTAAAACTTAGACATCCATCACTGTGTTCTAGCCACAAAAGCAGAACAGATCTGATCACAGTGTCAGGTGAAGTCCAGTCAAATCCAGGACATGAGTACTTGGGCACTACTTTCTGGTGTCTTTTCCCATGCTGTTGCAGTCTCCATTTTGGCGTTTTGTCATGCCTGCTCACTGCAATGGTATGCTTTGAACTGAACAGCATTCTGCTCTAAAGACTAGACCTTTTTCAATCTGCCTACTGTCATATATACAGATGAACACATGGCTCTTTCCTGATTTTCCAAGCAAAAGAGATCTGTATATTTCAACCCTTTTGTTTGCTGCTGTTTCTACCTTCTCCTCATTCCCTGCTACTTTTCTCTCCTCTTCTTTCACCTTTTCTGAATCCTGCAGTGGCCTCTTTCTGCCCCTGAGCTCCTGCTGCTCCTGCCTCACACCCTTCTCCTCCCATCAGCCCAGGCAATTTCAACTACAGCTGAAGCTGGGAAGCAAAGGCAGAGGTTACTGGCTCATTGTACCTCACGTCTCCAGTATGCACACTCAGTTATTTTAAAATAACATGAGAGGGATAACTGAGTGAATAGCCAGTAAAACACAGAAAGCATAATATTTACTCACAAATTTAAGATGGATACCTAAGAAGAAATACTTTCTTTTGCTACAGGTTTCTATTTCTCTGAAGTGTTTCTTTTTATTGTATATATCTGCCTGCCCATGCAGAAACAGAAAATATTTATTAAAACATCAAATAATTTTATCTATATGTTAAGGTACATGTAAATTACAAAAACCTGAAAATTCACAAGACCAACTTTTGTCCCTATACATTCAAAAGTTTGCAATACATTAAAAAGTGCAGAGGTGCTATTGCTGAAATATTAACTATCAGTTATCATTTCTGCAACTGTGCAGAAGAACACAAAGAGGTATCTGCTTTGTTCACTCAGGGTTGACTTTTAATTCATTGATCGACAGTTTGTCATATGAAACTTGATTGTACAGTCTAGCTCTATGCTTTTAGTGTACCAACCGAGATGAGCCATTCAGCTGATCTGCAATATCACATGCACTTTTACTGCCCCAGTGACTTCTCCTGGGAAACAACTGCAGTTGGTGCAATTTGATCCTGGATAATGCAGACCCAGGTTTCAGGAGTGCAGGGGAGGTATGACATGCATGTTTAGGAAAACATTGCCTCTGTGTATACTAGGGGTTTCTGTTGGCATACCTCCATCCAGTTCTATACAACAAAGTTATTTTAGCAGAAGTCAGCAATATACTCATAAGGAGTATTAGTTCCTGTACATTAGCATAGCTGCACATACAGCCAAGTGGCAAAATTTATGAATGCTATGTTGTGAAGTCTTCTGTTAAGAGTACTGAGTCACGTGATGTAAAGAAGAGATTTTGACAGTGATACATTGGTTAGTGAAACAGCTAGTAACTTTTATATTTACCTTCGGCTAATTGTTTTTGTTTCATCTTCAGATACAACCCGTTTGGTAAAGTGAGGCACAGGATACAATTGACTCTACCACCTGATTGCTTAGAGAGGAAGGTGAACTCTGCATGAGTTGACACCCAGTTTATATGATAAAGGTTTGTGGATTTTGGTTTGTTTTTTGTTTGTTTTATTTGTTGTTTGTTTTTTTTTTTTTTTTTTTGTTTTTTTTTGTTTTTTTTTTTCTCATAAAGAAGATTGTAAGAGGCATTTTAAGATATAATGGCATTATGTTAATGAAAGGGCCAATTTTGGAGCACAGGAAGTAGTAAATTTTACAACACATTCCACATCACTAAATCACACAATACCAGAAAGAAATGATAGCACCTGCTGCATGGATCACTATTGCAAAGTACTATGGCAAGCATGGATGAAAAACACCATTTCTAGCATGAGATACCAAGGGTTATCACCATAGTTTACTGCAAGCTGGCAACAACTAACAACCTGAAATACTCTGGCAGATTCTTGTCTACAGTCAGAAAATTTTGCAAGAAACTCTCTGTGACCCTAAATTTTATATTCTTTGGGGCACTCATATATTTCTTGACCTGAGTGTATCCTGGAAGTCAAACTCCTAGGGATTTATTGTTTTGTGCCTCAAATAACATTGTGCCCTGCCCTCCAGCTGTACTTTTGCAGTCAAAGATTTTAATTTTTTCTCTGGATAGTCTTGTGTTTATCTGCTTAAATTTATAGTTACTTGAAGTAACCAAATTTAGAATTGACTTCAGTATCCAGTTAATATTTTTACTGCTTTATTTACCAGCTTTGCAGCTTTTGGCAAGCTTGGTCTTTAGTGCTTTCAAACTGGAACATATGCTGTCATTTGGGTTTTTTAAAAAGAACTACCCATCCGTTGTCGTTACTCAGGATCAATTTACAAGTAATTCACCCCTTCTTTCTTATTCCTCCCCTAGGCCATCTCAACCTATGTTTGTCACCAGGCACCACATACGTACCTTATACAACATCAAAGATGAGTATGCACAGTGAAACTCAGGAGAAGATGAAAATACCCTAATGTCTGGAAGAGTTTATATTGTGGGTTTTAGAGCAATTTACCCCTAATCTTAATGTAATAGATTTTGAAAAATTTCAGCCAGTTAGTTGGTCATGAACATACATTGAAACAAACTGTCCTATTTTCAGCACTTTAAGAGTTAGTGCATGTGTGGAGGATTAAGGGTATGTGTATTTTGTTGATTTATATTTTAATCACTGAATTTAGTAGAAGGGTCCAACAGCATGCTGCTTTTCTTTGTATCATTGTATTGTTTATTGTTCTGCTGGTTTGATATTGGCTCAAACTAACTGACTTCCAAAGCACACCTGGAAAGTGGAGCTATTTTTTCCAGTCTCTATGAGCTGTTTTGGCTAAAAACAGACTCACACTTCAATTCCCTCAAATTTCTTCTTTGAAACTAGTCATCTATATATTTTCTCCTGAAAATACATGGCATATGAAACAGAAGGCGTTGCCTTCATGTCAGCTGCACACAAGTCATGAAAGTTTCTGAAACCATTGTGGCTAAAATTTCTCTGTTGGTTTCCAAAAATACAATACACTGAAAAAAAAATAAAAAAAAAGCAGCTTCAATTTTAATATGTTCCATACATGTCAGCTGATCTGTTGGAATAGTAACTCAGCTGGGTCTTAGTCAGAAAATCACTACTAACTCAGATCCTTGCCTAAACTTAAAAAATGCATCTTACCATTTGATTACATGAGATTATTGTTGCATCATTTATCTTGTTCACAATATTAGATAAAACCATACCTGGTATATGAATGATCTTTCTCTGCCTCCTAAGAAGGGGTGTGGATTGTCATCCAAAAGTTTTGAGGCTTCATTAGCATTCATTTCTACAACATCCAATAGCTTTCATGGAAAAAAAAGTCTCTTTGCTAAGTTTTGTCATGCTCTTCTTGGAAGCAAAGGATGGAAAATACTCTGAAGTTGGTTGCTTATCATGGAGCTGAGACATTAGGAATACACTGCTGCCAAACGTGCAGACCGCAGTTGCAATCAGAGAGCACCGTAACTTTTGTAAAGCAATGCCTGGTCAAGATAAAAACTTCACTGAGAATAATATATCACAACTTTACTGAGAATAAGAAATACCTACGGGTGCTAAAGGTACAGTCATGCTGTGTGTCACAGAGCACAGAAGAGATACTGAAGCTTACTGCATCCAGATTTCTTGCTGGGGAT
This sequence comes from Tyto alba, assembly GCF_018691265.1. Taxonomy (NCBI): domain Eukaryota; kingdom Metazoa; phylum Chordata; class Aves; order Strigiformes; family Tytonidae; genus Tyto; species Tyto alba. The sequence goes on along the minus strand of NW_024881278.1, from coordinate 27,744,848 downwards.
TCTCAGGTAAGCAGATGTGCAGTTCTCAGTTCTGAGAAGTGCCAGCCTTACTGTGCATGAGCAATATACACAGGCATACGCAGTAAAACCTGTGCTTGTAGGTCACATTTAGGAATGCAGAGCACACAGCACCTGTGGGATCAATTCAGTAGGTCTAATGTTTTCTAAAAAGAAGGGGTGTTTTACTTGCATTCTGTGTGGAACTCTGTCTGTGGTTGTCAGTACAAACACTCATGACAATGCAGAAAACCCATTTGTTTTGGACTCTACACTGGGTTTGTAGCAATGTCATTTGAAATAATATTATGGAAAAATAAACATCCATGTTTTATACATAACTGCTTCTATTTCAGCTGTGTATAGGTATAGATATGTCATGCAACTGATGTGTCACTTCAAGTTAGACAATAAAAGAGGTTTTGAATTTGATTCGAGAGGTGAATACTAATGAAACAAATGTATATGGTAGTATCAGCCTGAACAATTTTGATGTTTCTGCTACAAGATATTAGTAAAAGTCCTTTCGTCTGCAAGGGAGAAGTAGAGGAGATGGAAAACAGAAGGGAAAAATAAACCATTGTTGGTGAAATCAATAGATTATGAGCATGGAGTTGTACTGTACAGTGTTTAGTTTAACCCCTGCCCCAAACAAGATAAAAGGTGTTGGGCCTGAAGCACCTCTATCACAGATCTGTTTTTTTTTCTGTGTGAATAGCAGAGCTATGTGCTAAGACCCCACCTCTGCTAAGTGTACAATAAAGACCAAAGTACTGCAGAAGTTTTGTTTCCACTCTCCCACCTGTCTACTCCATTATCTCTCTAATGGAGCTTCCTGAATAATTTTCTAAATGTTGGTATGGTGCACAAGTTTTCCAGAAAATTTCTGAAGGCACAGCCATAAGATTTCATGTCGGCAGGGACATTATTCTTTAAGCAAAGATTCAGTTTGATGTTGTTCAGTGTTCCAGCACACGTGCTAGGTCAGGGCCATATACAGCCTGGGCAGTAGTGGGGACCAGATTATGTTTTTGGGACACTCTGTCCCTGCTGGCCACACTCATATCCCACAGTGAGTGCCACGCTTTTGCTGGTTGTCCCATGCACGTGGCCATCAGCTGCAGCTGCAGAGCAGCTAGGCTGTCTGTGCTGGGCTCCTGGCTCAAGAAGGTGCAAGAAGTATACAGGTATTTAGGCATTTCTCATGACTCAGGCATCTCTTTCCTATGACCTATGAAGGAAAAGGCATTGAGCTTGATGTGCTGGTAGCTGCCAGCTGAATTACACTGTACAGTATGCTGAATAGAGACAATCCTGACATATCCAGAAACAATTACAACTTATCCACAACATTCTTATCTGGAGAAGTATATCCAACGTCTGCACATTTTTGGGATATTATTAGCAACTACTTTTTCCAAGTTGTTATTTTCTTTGATCTTAAACATGCAAAAAATTTTGAGCAAAAAGTAGTGAATTAACTTCTTTTAGCCATTTCAGCAAAATGTAAAATGGAAGAAGCTTTTCACCAGATTTGCATCTTGTTCTGAAACACTGGATATCTTGTTAGTCATGCTATTTCTCATTCACTCCTTGTCCTGTGCTTTACATGATCAGATGGAAATTGCTATTCCAAGTCTGACCTTTACCTTGAAAAAATCAAAGCAAATACAGATGTGAAAGAGCTCCATTTGTTGTTTACAGTTCATTACATTACAGAACCTTTGTTTATTACAAAGATCCCTCACAGAGGAAACCTTGACTGGTACAGAACTAGTCAAGCTGCCCAACACACATGCGGGACATGCCCAGAAGAAAGAAGTTTGCAGCACCTTAAGCTATATTTAACTCTTAGTTATTCTACCAGCTTTTCAGAGCAAATAGTGAGAGGCTACTTACTCTGAGGTATACTGAAGCTAAAGCAAACAAGCTTAGGCCTAGACTCAGTAGAATTTGTGCATAAAACCAAATTTATTTTTCGCTCACTTCTCCTCAAGTCACGTTTTAGAATTACAGAATCATTCTGGTTGGAAGGAACGTTGGAATTCTGCATGGTCCAACCTACTGCTCCAAGTTGGGTGAAAACTGAATCAGACTAAGTTGTCCAGATCAGAGTGAAAAACTCCAAGGATGGAGATCCTGCAAACTTTTCTGATGACTTCTTTCAGTGCATAACTCATAGCTTCTTTTTCCTAATATTTTCATTTTAGTAGACCAAATTAGAGAATTGAGAGCTTCATCTCCAGATTCTGTCTTGCTTACTTGCTAGTTACCAGAAGGAGTCTCCAAATAATAACACAATTCACACTGAACTTTGCAGTATTTTATAAGAAATACTTACTGCAAGAAAGCTTACAGAGGCTGCAAGCTGTTCCAACAACAGTGAAATGCTGAAGTCAATGTCAATAAAACTGAGAACTGGATAGCTGTGCTACGAGTTCATGACTCCTAAAAAAAATATCACTTGATCCAAAGATGTCTTTATTCTTTTTTGAGATCTGATAAGCTGAAGTTGAGTGGGTCACATGGGAAACTTAATAGGAACACACAAGTAATCTCAGAATTTTCTCTAACAGTTCAAGAAAACGTATTTGCAAAGAATTCTCTTACTTGAAGACACCATGAAAGGGAAAACTCATGACTGCCTCTAGAATTTAACATTGCACCTAGTAAAACCTGCTAAAGAGTAATAGAAAAAACACCCTAGAAAGACTGAAAAGAAACTAATGGAAAGAAAGGTCTGTGTGGGCTTGAGGTCTGAAGGAACAGAAGTTTCTTCTTATTAAAATGTATTTCTACAGTTTTAAACTTAATTTCTACATAATACCATGAAAAACCCAAAACATATTACTGAAGAAGAAGCCTCAAGTACTGCTGCAAAGGAATCATTGCTGCTTGTCTACCATCTACTGCTTTGAATCCATGGTTCTTTTTCCTGATTGTGACCATCTTTACAGAAGAACTTGGTACATACGACAATACAAAAGCTCTTCAGGAGCTCAGAGTTTTAACCATAAACTGTGCTGACTTGAAGCACAAAATAGCATGTAAACCCAAGAGAGTAAGTTTGTTATGGTGTGTAACTTCACAGTTACCAACAGCTAAAATCTAATTTTTTCCTCCAAGACAAATCTGGAATGACTACAATGACTTAAATACACTGCAGTAATAGGAAGCTATAAAGATCCTCTAATCTCCTTACAATATCTTATATACTTATATATGATTTAAAAATTAATTGTCCATTGGCATTTCAAGTATTTGCTTAAAAACTGACTTGGCAAATATTTCTAAAAGCACTTCGTATGTTACAATAATTGCACAAGGCAAATTCAAAAGTATCTTTATCTTTGTCAGAGTAAAACTCTCTATTTTGAAAAAGACAAAGAAGTACCAGTTTCTAAATTTTCAGCCCGTTTTGCTATTGATATCTTTGTCTTAGCAATAGTGAAAAATCATCATCATTTTTAACAACAACAATCTTACCAGCCTTCTGTCAGCCTTAGAATTCAAAAAATAAACCTTAATGCAAAGCATTTCAATTTTTTTTCTTTTGAAATATAAGGACTGGAGAAATTAAACCCATCACTAAAATGAGTGGCCTTGGTACCACTAGAGGTCACCCTGGGAATAAAATCAGTGCCCTGCATGAACAAGAACAGCAAAGTTTTACAAAAACGCTGCTGTTGCTTGACATTTCAAGCACAAATGTTAGCAGAACGTATCACACAGAAACATTGTGCATAACAAAAGTATTAATTTATAGGAGGAATCTTTCCCTTATTCTGAGGCCATTGCAAACTGACTTGACTGAGGTTTCGGTTGTTTTTATTTTTTTTTGTGTGGTGTTTTTCTTTTTTTTTTGGCTAAAATTAGCATATAGAAATACATGAACCCACCTACATGGTTTTAGAGAAAGCATCTTTGAATGCCTAGCAGCACTGCAGACATGTTGATTTACCCCTTTAAAAAAAAAAAAATCTTAAAATTCTGGACTTCAAACAGATTATTTCTCTAAAGTGCTTTATTTAGCCAATACATAAGATATTTTTCAGCACCAGGAACGATGGTCTTAAAACAGGCCATCTATTATTCTCCATGGACTGTGTTGGACTTGTGTGGGAAAACACAGACTGCCACTTTCCTCAGCTTCTGTCATTTTGTGATTGAAAACACTTGTCACTTAATTTCATGGCATTAGTACAGATCAAGACTCTTCTGCTTCATATGAACAAAGTTAAATGTCATCTCAGTTACAAGATGTAAAGGAGGGAAAGAAACTAAGCTCATTTTATTTAAATATGGATTTATTTAAATAAGATCTTAACTCTGATGGAAACCAGTAGTTTGGAAGTGTTACGTGCTTTCCATTCACACAGATCATAGCAGATGAGTTCAAAACAGTTATTAATTATTAGCCTAATTAATATTATATATGTCTGTAAGATGCTGCTATGGTTGCAGAGAGAACTATCATACACTTCCTAAATTTATCTTATATCTGCACCAGATATAAACCATGGTGGCTCAGTTTTTCTAGTGTAATGGGCTATACTGGAAGGGTTAAAGGCCAAGTTGGATAGAGCTTTGAGCAACCTCATCTACTGAAAGATGTCCCTGCTCATTGCAAGGGGGTTGGACTAGATGATCTTTAAAGGTTCCAACCCAAACTATTCTACGATTCTGTGATACCTCACTCTGGACAAGTGTGAGCAGCTGTTCCCAATTCTACCTCTTCAGATATGCAGAAATGCATCAGACAACATATTTGCATCCCAACAGGTTTAGGATATACAGTAGTGGTAGCTTCTTGAGGCACCACAAACGAGTGCATTGGAGGAATAGCTTCTTTCCTAACACTGGCTGGATTTTTCCTGCAGTAGTACCCTGATGCATTATACAGCACTGTATGTTCCAGCTTTATTCTGGTACCGGTCATGCTGTTCTTTCACTTCTAATCAAGGAAAGGTGAGAAAACAGAATGAAACACACTATAAAGAAACACATAGTAGGGCAAGAACAAGGGCATAAACTGATATTAATACCTTTAGAACAGGTATGTAACTTTGAAAATGTAGGAAAAGATGATGTAGACAAAGCTATAGAGGGAACAAAGATAAGGAGGAAGCTCCCTATTTTTGCTTAAAAAAAATATGTTTTACAAATCCAAATATAAAAATAACAGATGCCAAAATCCTTGCTCTCAGGCATTCACCACACTAAATCAAATGCTGGTATGCAATTTCAGGGATTCAAATATATCTGTTATTTCTGACTCACCTAATCGTTTTATTTTTTATGAGGAATGGGCTTTTTCAAAGGAAGTTTGCTTAAAAAAGAACTTGAGAATAGCTCTTTGAATAACAGCAGAAATATAAAATCTTGTTTCTAAACCCCAATTTACAAAACCTGGGAAAACAAGGAGTTTTTTTAATAAAGTGTTGCTAAAACTGGGCCTTAATGCTGAAATCCATGCAAAGGAAGCAGATTACTTACAAAGACCCATAAATGACATTTTTTCTCATCTCAGATTGTACCTATTTTGTGTTCTTTTCAAAAAGCTCTACAGAGACCATGGAGTTGGACAGAAAGAGAGAGATTAATTTTGTCCCAACAAACCTCATAATAAGCAGAAAGTTTTTGACATCTCTTGATGTTTTCAGGAGAATCCCAAAATAACTGATAGGTTTCTACTAGCCCAGATTTCAAAATTTGCATAAAAAGAGAAGGGAGGCTCATGGAGAACAAGGTGAATAAGAAAAATATTTGAAATGGAAAGCTGTTAAACTGCATTTCAACTAAACTGATAAAGTAACTGCAATTATTGATAATGAGGGGTATATTGTGCTGAAAATGCTGCACCACTGGCTGCAGATGTTACCATTCCTGTTAATTTAGAAAACACATTTCAGACTGAACATAATGAATGACCTTTCTGTGTATGAAGTGTTGTCAGGATCTGTTTGAAGCTGACTGAACAGCTTGAGGGACTTGTAGTTTTACTAAACATTTCTGATGGTATGGACAGATCAGTTAGGAGTATGTTCAAGGGTCCTTCCTAACTTCTAGAGCTGACCCAACACAGGCCTCTACTCAAAATGTAGTTGAATAGGCAAAACTGTGCAAGTATCAGTAAAGTTGCTTCTGTTATGGGAAGTTATTGTACAAAACATGCCTTTGCGAGCGTGACTGCATCCCCATAGAAACATCTTCTCATTACAATATGTCACAGGATTTCCTATGTCATCAGGCAGGTCCAACTTGGGATTCAGTCTTCCCTCAGTGCTGGTGAATAATGTTACATTAGCCTAATTGATTGTAACCATGTTCTATCAATACCAAACTGGAAAAGGATAATGAAGAATCAGGTCCTGTATTTTACAGAAATGATAGTTTAAAGCATCCTAAGATAATGCTTCATTAGAATCATATAAAACATGTATTTCTCTTCTACAACGTTGTAAAACCCATAGAAAGCTTTTCTTTCCACTCTTCCATCTTTTCCACCTAGAAGCATGCTGGTGACCAATTTTTTTTGCTCTGTCAGTACTTCAGCAGTGTGCACACTATTTCATTTTAAATACTGCCTAAGAAATGCAGTTAAGCAGGCAAAAGGAATTTTAAATCCTGCCTAAAAATGCAGTTAAGCATGTTACTCTGAAAGATCTTACTGAATAAAAGAAGTTATTTGCATAAAAAGTATTCTTACAGTTAATAAAGATGAAAATCACACTGAGAGTGAATCCTTGCAATTTTACACTAAATATTCAATGTTTCTGGTTGTGTTCTGAAAAACATGGAGCACGCCCTTGAAACCTCCAATGGAGCCCCCAATGAAACCTCCCATCTTTGTGTCCTTTGTTAACTCCCAGCATATGGTGTTTTAAAAGAGATAGCTAAGTACCATGGGCTAAGCAGTGGAGTTTTCTTTCAATGAGAAATCCAAATCTTTAGCACAGCTATGAGGGAAACAGATCTACACTGTTTAAGATCCAACTAGAATATCTTCTTAAAGAGTTTTAACTATAAAATGCTTTAAGAAAAAAAAAAAAAGGCAGATGGAAGATGTTAACTTGGTTTCTAATTGAAACAATGGTGTGTTTTATTTCATGTTGGGATTTCAACATACTCTTAATTAGACTTTTTACCATGCAGTTTTCATTTAAAAATATCTTGATGACATTCTGGTCATCAAGAAAATCCTGGGAGACTTAACACCTGTTATTCCTTGGACAAAATTCATCCAAAATGGCAGGCAGGCAAATAATACTCCCCAACTCATATAATAAATATTGTCAAAATATCCAGAGTATTTAAAAGAATAATGAAAGGGAAAAAAAAGTCTGGAAAATAGTTTGTGCAGTCCAGACTTAGTGATGATAAGCAGATAGCAATGCTCAAAACAAAAGGCAAAAACACATGGGTTGCTCACTATGTTGTGGAATAGTAATAGAATATTTGCAATGTGAATGTATATCTGGTAAAGTCACTACTATGTCATTTCCTAAGGACATGAAAAATTATGCTTACCTATTTTATGAAAAGCAGCTTAGTTATTGAAAACAGCATTTGCAACACAATTTTCTATATAGTAAGAAATCAGTATACACGACCAGATGTTATCATGTAGATTGAAACTACAGTCAGAATATATCACTGCATATTTTGAAACACTGAATAAGGAATTCTCATATACAGGATTGCTATGATTCAATTTGATGTAACTTCTGAAAGTGGCATAAAATTAATAAATAGGCAGTATTAAAACCTGGAGTGAATTAAAGAAAGAATTCCAGGTTGTACTGAAGATATCACCTTTAGCTTGAACTTCAGATACCAGAACAGAATAGAACAGAACAGAATGTAACAGAGCAGTTGGACAGGACCTACAATGATCATCTAGTCCAACTGCCTGATGGCTTCAGGGCTGACCAAAAGTTAAAGCATATTACTAAGGGCATTGTCCAAATGCTTCTTAAACACTGACTGGCATGGGACATCGACCATCCCTCTAGGAAGCCTGTTTCAGTGTTTGACCACCTTCTTGGTAAAGAAATGATTCCTAATATCAAGTCTGAACCTCCTCTGATGCAGCTTTGAACCATTCCCACGCATCCTATCACTGGATCCCAGGGAGAAGAGATCGGCCTCTTCTTCACTTCCTATTCTCATACTGATCAAAATAAACTGAGTTTAACTCCTGGGATTCATTGACATGGACAACATTAATTTTCAGTGCTGATTTTTAAATAAAAATAAAAAAGGACAAATGTTTAAAATAATAACATCATCAACAGAGCTTGAGATGCATGGCTAAATTAGAAAGAGAAATGGAAAACTATTTTGCCATCTGCCGTAACTTATTTTCCTTGCTTTTGGGAGAAAAGAAAGCCCCCAAATTTTCTCTCTCTTAATAAGAGACAAATATTGTTTCCTGTGTTATGTATACATAGAAATAAAACCAACAGTTGCAATCTGGTCTGAGTTAGCTCCATCTTTTATGTGAAGAAGGTCCATGAAGGCAGATTTTGGAATTCTTTTATGGATCTAAGTGAAGGGAGCTTAAACTGTTATTGCCTCAGCAGTTTTCTGTCACAGTTTAGCTGAAGTTTACTGTCCCAAAAGTCTCATATGATCACTCCTAAGCTGTTTCAGTACAAAGTCAGTGGAGTCAGCTTAAAGCATCTTAAACCAAATTTGGATGACTTTATACTTATGTGAAAGACTTACATAGACACTTTTAGCTTCACAGCTGTGTCAACAGAAACTTCAAGAAATAACTTCTCGACTTCTATAACTAGATGTGAAAGAAATGACCTGTGTATGCCTTCAGTCCCTCTTGGAATGAGGAAAATTAAAAAGGTTAGGCAGATTGTGGCAACATGGCTAGAAGCTCAGTCTCAGGCCAAATCAATATCTGTTAATGGGAATTCAAATTAGATTCATTAGAAAGGAAAAACAAAAACAAACAAACAAACAAACAAATAAAAATGAAGAGAGCTTAGATGTCTCTGTTCTTGTTTTTGAAACCCTGAAAAGAAAGCAAGCCAATACCAAACCCCCAAACCTATAAGATTTCTGCATTATTTTTCTCACCACACATAAAATCAGATGCCTTTTGAACCAAATCTCTGGCAAAGTTCACAGAGTTCATGTTCTTTATGGTATAGAATACTGTAGACATACTGTGGCAAAAATCATCACAGAAAATACAACCTGCCTCACAAGCAGATTCAGCTCTGAGAGAAAGCTTGTTGGCCCTGTTGTATGCTATTGTATCTGCCGTGTTTTACTCTTACCTAGAGCTGCCCTCTGAATGTGCCGCTGGGTTATCTTGCCTTTCAGATGGTCTGTAAAAGACACAAAATGTGAATAGTTAGAATTCAAAATATCAAAATTGAATTAATTCATTGCTTATTTCCCACCATTTGAAAACCCCTGTGCTGCTGGGTGATTTAAGGGGATTTTTGGTGATCCACAGGACAAGTAGTTTTCTGAGCTCTCTCCTTCTTGCTACTGTAAGTAAACAAGTAGGCACAATTTGGCTCTACATATCCTAAGATTTAGCTTTGTCCAGTAAAAAAGATTGAAAAATGAAGCTATTTACTGTCAAGCACTTTCACAGGATAATGATCTCCTGCTGCTAGATACAAAAGAAGTCCAAGTGAGGCTAGAAGACATACAGAATTCCAAGTATTTGTTCAAACAGACTTAGAGGCGCTAGCAGTGGAAATGAGATATTAGGTCATCCAGTCCACCTATTTGGCAGTGAAGAATTGGTTCCCTACAGTCCATTTTTTCCTGTTTGTCCAGCTCAGTTTTAAATATCCCATGTGCTAGAGCTTCTGCAAGTTCTACTACTCAACAGAACTCACTGTGCAGATGTCATTGGTCTTCAATCAAAATTTTTCTTTAATTTCAATTATCTCATTATTCCTAGTTAGGATCCCATGCCCCATATAATTCACCTTTACCCTTCTTTTATTAATTTCCTCCTTGATCTGTGACACTGTTCCAGTTCACCAATTATTTCAAAGCATAATTAGATTACCACGTGGGAAACCATTATTATAGATATTATTGGAACCAAAAAAGGAAAAACATAACCCTAAATGTGCAATTTCATCAGTATATGTGTTTTGAGGGAGGATGGGATGATGTCTTTCAAGTTTTCAAATTAAAACTTTCTAAGCAGAGACTTGTTCATAATCTTTACTAAACTGTACATCTGGATACCAGGGAAAGAAAAAAAATCCATGCTGAATTCACTTCTTTTTTTTTCCCAGAGCTGTGATTATGTATATTATATTAGCATGCGTTCTGAATTAAAAATATCCTTTTGCTTACAAGTGTTGACTTCTAGAGTAAGCTAATCAGAGCAAATCAAGTCATTAAAAGCCGCCAAATGCTTAACTGGAGATTGTGAAAAAAACATTTAAACTCACAGGTCATGACCATTTAGTGTTCTATGAGCACTAAAGAACCAAGAGAAATTAAACGTCTTTGGGAATTATAAGAATAATTCTTAAGTATTTAGCAACATTGTAAAAAAGGTATTGTATGCAATACGTTGTAGTATAGCAGCCAAGTTATGATATTTTGTATGTTTTTAGAAAACAAATCAAAACAACCTACATACTCCTTGCTGATAAAACGGATAATGCATATTCCTAGTTTTCTGCACAAGATGTTTTATTCTTTTCATTTATTTCTATTTAAACCAATGAATTCTTCTGTACTTATGTTATCCATGAAATTAAGAACAGCCTTCAACTTCTGAGAGAGAGGTTAAGTGAAAGAACTAACTTCACCTACCACAGATATACGAAATAAATCCTCTGTCTGAGCTGTACTAACACTCAACCAAAAACCCCATTCAGTTAAGTAAGCTTCTAATTTCTGTAACTATATACAAAACGCCCTTGATTAATAAATTTTACCAATAAAAGCACAGTTAAATGAGGAATGTTCGTGCTATTTGTGCTTTGAAAGCTTTATAAAGAAACTCAATTTAGGTCAATACTCAGTGAAATGTGATTAAATGTACCAGCTTTTTCCTCTAACTGTTTTTTGCTATTCTGGATATTAGATCCTTGTATTCTATTGTACTGTATCACACCAGGTGATGTTACTCACTCAATACTGAGCCATGAGACGGTTATGAAACAATTTGTAGCAATCTTGAGATTCATCTCAATGGATTACCATTAATTTAGGTGACTCAGAAAGCCATCTATACATTAATCTTCTTGTAAGGGCTCAGAAACTCCCTTTCTTGAGTACTATGAGCTGCAAAAGGCAATGATGCTGTCATTTGAAAAAATGGTTCTGGTGGTAAGAATATGTTGCTCATCAAGAGCCAACTGAAAATAAAGGTGACATACGAGTTCTCAATCCTGCCAATACATGGTGTTAGTAGTGTTGTTTCTCTTTCTTTAATCTTGCTAGAAACAGATCATCAGCAGCCTAAATGTTTTGCATTTCAAGTGACAATGAGGTCAACTGAAAAAAAGCAAGCCAAACAAGTCAATGAAAATAAGATTGAACTGATAGATAACAGCTTGCAATCAATACAAAAATGTAGAAACACATGGGGACTGTTTTTTAAATTATCATAGCCAAGAGGCTCGACTTTCAGTTATCTGGAATTTACTCTCAGAAAAGCTGGGATAGAGAGCACAGAGGCTGCATAAGCCCTCCTTCTATTGTAAGCTTTTTTGGGCCAGCCAGCAGCGTGGAACTGTCCCAAATGCTCCTCCTTCACTTCATTCTAGCCTTCATACGCTTCTGCTCCATCCATGACATGGGCCATGATGCTGTAAGAAATCTTGTCCTTCTTCTATTTGGCAGCTTTATGAAAGAATGAGAAGTTGGAACCATCTGTAATCAGAGAGAAACCAAAGAAACTTCTTCGTCTAGAAATATAAAAATCCAGATTTCTTTTTTTTATGAATAGAAGTAGAAAGGTGACATTTACCCAATCCACATAGTCCAAGCTGCCTTTTCAGGGCAGCAAAAACTGAACTCAATTTATCAGAAAACTTCCTGAGGAGAACGAGTAATTGTATTACGGGAAAAGCAGCCCAAACAGGAATTCTGGTTCAGAGGACATGATGGTATCATGAGGCACCTGACTATAATTCCTTGCAAAGACTTAGCTAGATATGATTTAATATTTCAATTTGGTTTAATCCAATTTGAAATTTGACAGTTTATTTAGATTTCCCTTGGAAAAAAAATGGTTTTCATGTAGAAACTCTTATTTTTGACAAAACCTTAACATTTTCTGTGCATGTTTTTGATTAAAGAATCTTGTTCTGTTTTCCCTACAAATACTTGTGGGGGAGAATGAATGTTTCTGACCTGCTCTATTTTTCTGCCTCTGTGAACACCATCACCCCAATGCAAGGCTTGAAGTTCACAAGTGACACAAGTAGGAGGTGATTCCAGTACTGTTGTCTTCAGAGACCTTACCAGATAAACAAAGGGAAGATTTCAGTCTTTAGTACTGCCAGTTCTACAACCTTCATAAACACAAATATTTACCCATAGAAATATGAAGAGTCAGATTCTCATAAAAACCCCTCATGTCTTCTGATCCCAACAGTGTAAAGTTGCGGACAAGGTAGTGCTTAAATGTGGTTTGCAAAAATTGAATTTAAGACTTGGAGAACATCTCTCAACATATGGATAATTATGTTTTCTGAAGTTTCACCAAACAAAAAGATAAAAATAGGTCTGCAGCTGATACCAAATAATTTTTTCCAGTGGAGTCATTCTTAATTTAGAGATAACAGTCCCAATAAAATGTTGAATGCTGTAACTCCACATGTTTTGGCAAAAAAAGTAGTTTTGGGGAATTTAAGAATTCACTCAGCATGCAGCCAGCTGTCATTAAGGCTGTGATAAATCTGTTGGTTTTGGCCTGTGTTTCTGGACACATGTACCATCCTGAGGTATGGAAAAGAGATGAACTGGTAACACAGAACTTCAGCTTTGTGACAGGAGACAAAAGCAAGTAGAGAAATGGAGAAGACAAAATGGAATAGAGAAGTCTAATTAAGACTGATGTAAAGCAGAGGAAAATATCCTATATGCTGACTAAGTATGACAGAATCCATAACTTGAATAGTATGGCTATCTAATTTCTTGTCTTTGTGTTCTTCCAGAGTGTTCCAAGGAGCTGAAATTATCTTCCAATTTATTACAGACAATGAGTACAGACAGTTTATTACAGACAATACTGCATATGCTTCAGGGCAATACAAAATTGAGTATGTTACAATTTAAAAAAGTGTTTTGGTTTTGTTTGAGTCTATATTACAGGTTAAAGCTCCTCTTATATTTTATCAGACCTTCCATACTTACTATTGTAAGCTTTCAAAAGCTGCTGTCTTAAAGGATGAAAGCACTGGACAAGCTAAGAGTACACATACAACCTTAACTCCCCCCCTTTTAGATAATTTGTTGTTATTGATGTGGATAGACCTTTAACCTGAGGCAGGGTCTCTTCTGACTGAATAATTAGCAGGCAGGAACCTTCATCAATAACCTCTTATCCCTTGTTATTTTTTAATACTTTTCTATTATTTTGTATTTTCCAAGCCTGTGTTTAGCTTCAGAAGTCCTTCCATCCAGGAGATCCTGAAACGTTCACACCTCAGCTAGGATGCTGTATCTCTTTCTTTCTTTCTTCATCTTCAAATCATTTTTGGTGTTACATAAACTATCTAGCAGAACATCCTTTTCTGCATACAGGGAAGCTCTGATTCCTGGAACTCACCCTTCGGGACATTTTGGGTCCCTAATAATTCTATATGATCTAAGTGTTAGATCTACCTTTTTTTTTCCCCCTGCTTCTCACACTGCTCCACCAGTGAGGAGGCTGGGGGTGCACAAGAAGTTGTGAAGGGACACAGCTGGGCCAGCTGACCCCAAGTGTCAAAAGGAATACTCCATACTATATAATGTCATGCTTAGCAAAAAAAGCTGGGGGAACAAGAAGTAAGGGGGCACATTCAGAGTGATGGTATTTGTCTTCCCAAGTCACTGCTAGGAGTGATGGAGCCCTGCTTTCCTGGGGATGGCTGAACATCTGGCTGTTGAAGGGAAGGAGTGAAGGAATTCCTTATTTTCCTTTGCTTGAGCATGCAGCTTTTGCTTTACCTATTAAAGTGTCTTTATCTCAACCCATGAGTTTCCTCACTTTTACCCTTCTGATTCTCGCCCCCAACCCACCAGGGGGGAGTGAGCGCGTGGCCGTGTGGGGCTGAGCTACCAGCCAGGGTTAAACCAGGGCAGGAAATAAGCGGGATTGTTGCTTGTAATGCAATGTCCCTACATATGCAGTTGGACCCAGCTATCACCCAACTATGATGACCTACTTGAGATTCTGGATCTATTAAATTTGATTCATAAAGTTGTGTGCATCCACTTGAGCAAGATAATGAGTCCTGCTGAATGAGCACAAATTAAAGCTGTATACTCAGCAAATAATCACTGAGATGATAGATAGGCTTTTAGGGACAGAAGAGAGGGTAAACACATAACTTCCATGAGCGTTGTGGAGATACATTTTTAACTGAGCTTGAGGTCAGTATTGTAACAGCTTACAAAGGATTTCTGAAAGTAGGTGACATTGAACCCAAATGGAGATATTTGAATGGTATAATTTCTTAAATGGAGAATATTCAGAGATAGCTATTGGAAATCTCATCACATGTGTTAGAAACTTTTGAAAATCTTTTGCTGAAATTGTATGAGAACACAACCTATGATAAAAAGTATCTGACAAGAAAAGGCATGGAATAAAAAAAAAAAAAAAAAAAAATTCTGTTCTAACTCAAAATCCTGCAGCCCTAAGAGCAGACAAACTGTTCAGCCTTTCTCTGACCCAGAGAAATATTTGGAGCAAATTCTGACCCTTCAGTGAAACTTTTGTCCTTCTCTGATGGCAAAAACATGTAAATCGGCTTGATTAGGACAATGTGCAGAGGCAAAATAGTCTGCACTAGTAACCTGGTTCAACACTATTTCTGATGCAAATGCTTTATTTTGGGATACATGGTTGGCCAAATCCCCATGTAATCTGACAAGTCCTAACTTTCAGAAAGTCCTTGAAGGCATTATGAAACAAAATCCACTATTGCAGCACTCAGAGCCTCCTGACTACAGCCTAAACATTTTTCAAGGTATGAAATACAACCCTCGTCAGCATTAAAAATATATTACTATCAATACTTAAGGTAACACATTGTAAAGCATAACCTGCTGCAGCAGGTTTCTGCCTTTTGCTCACTGAAGAGACATCTGCAGTGGTTTAAGATTTTCCTGGCTCTCCTTTCTCCTTTTCCCTCTCCCCTTCTTCCTGAGGTTTGCTGTCAAAGGTTACTGCCCCCACAGCAGAGCGGGTAGAGGCAAACCTCTGCCTGTGTCCTGGTTATTCTAGCACAGTTTGGCACCTCAGCAAAAGCATACCGGCAATTTAAGCTGTGACACTGTCATTGAGTCAGCTGGCATGTCTAAAGTATTAGTGAACACTCTTTTGCCAGCTGTGCTGGGATGGGTTGGAGACAGTAACTGCCAGCAAAGGGATGGGGCAGACCATTGAGAGCAAGGTACCTGATAGTGTTTAGTAGAACTCATCTGTCAGAGAGCCCAGGAAAGATGACAGGTTCAGAATTGGAAGCACAACCTTGACTTCCACACCAAATCCATAGTTGCAAACCACAGCCTAAACTCAGCACATGAACGAACACACTTGGAAATACAGAATTTTCCCAACATACTCTCATTCTTTGAAGTTTAAATATCACAGATTCCAATGCATACTTTTTACTATGATGTAAGATCCTGCACATTTTGAGATTACTATTTAAAATAATTGATTGGGCCATGTTGCCTTCCTTGCCATACTCAGCTGAGACAGTAACAGTTTTTATTGACACATTTAATACCTTCAAGCATGATCAAATTTACAGACAGAAAGCTTATGAGATAGCAGTCTCTATCACTCATTGCAACAGGATGACGCTGTATTTGACTTCACTGATTATTCCTTGAGCTACTCAATATATAGTCCTCTAAACTCTGTCCCCATTTCTACGCATTTCTAACCCCCCTATTAAGTCTCCTCCCCATTTCCTACATGTTCTTGTTAGTTCTGTCCAGATTACATCATACTTTATTTTTTTTTTTTCTCACAAAATGATTACTTGCTCTTTCGTGTTGATGGCCATTCCTGTCACTGTTCATTGTTTGGACTGCATTTCCACGGCACCCTTTATCCTATATTTTTCTCCCAAAAGCTTTTCATACCTTTTGGCTCTTACAGAATAAAATGCTTTGATAGGGGTATACAGCAAAACTGTAGAGAAACCAAATTTACTTTCTGATGACAGCATTCTGGACCTCTCTTTTCCTCTGAAAGGACAGACCGTCATTGGCTGCATAGGCCTTAATTGTTGAGGTGTTCCCCAAGGTCCCATTCATCTAAATGAGGTAAATGCTAGCATGTACCACAGCTCCCATTCACCCAAAGGCACAGAACTCCTTTCCATGAAAGCAGAGAATAGGAAGTGGCTAGTGAACATAAATTCCTAATAGTCCACATAGACAATACTGGGATATCTAGGACAACCAACAGAAAGCACTAAACGCTCTGGACTGCAGTTCAACATCTCCTTAAAACTGGAACTCAGAACCTGGAAGCCTTCTGAATTTGAAATGCTCAAACCTTTATTCTGTCATCCCAAGGTTGGCTGTCACTACCTAGCTGTTTTTTTTTTAAAGTTGAACTCTATGTTTCCCAGGCAGTTTTAGCCAAGCATGGATGTTTAGCAGCAAGCACACTCCAACAGACTTCGGCAGAAGGACATATAATTTCGTGATTCTCAATGGGTAGAAGATAGGGAGCTCAGTCAATAAAGTAGAGCTCCTGTGTGCACTAGCAAAGGCAGTTTGTTGTATTTCAGGAATTAAAGTGAATAGTTCTTTGTTGTTTTGTTTTTGTTTCCTTTTGTTTTGTTTTGTTTTTCCTAGATAGCTCTCCTGAATTTAGGTGCCTAAATTTCATTGAAGTTATACCTTAGATGCCAGAGTGTTATTTTAGTATTATCCAAAGCTAACAAATATTCTGTGTATCTAGCTTCTTTTCATATTCTGGAAAAGACACAGAAATGATGCACATCTGGAAACTGTTGCTCTGTTGTTTATCACATCTATTTGTTCATGAATTAAATATTAAGCTGGCCCAAAAAGCATTGCTGAAAACCAGTGCCATATGGATAAGGAACCATAATCTGTGTTTTTAGTGCTCTGGATGCTCATATGACTAAATGCAGCTTATCTCTTCTTTATTTCTGAGAAATTAATGTGAAGAGAAAGAATAAGGAAAATCAGGTCAGAGGAACTTCTTTGTATACAGTTCCTCTTTTTTTTTTTTTTTTTAAATGTTCAAATTTAAGAAGCTTAAAGCATAAATAAAGGGTCTTAAAGCACAAACAGGAAAAGCCAAAGCCAAAGAACTTTAACCCCAACAAGTTTCCTGGTAATAATACATTGGTATCAGTTAATATTTTAAACAGAGAGTGAACATATCCAAGTATCAGATGGACACAGTTACTTTCTGTTATAATACCGTCTACATGGCTTTGTAATTTCTACGCAACAATTTGATGTCCAGTTTCATTCTGCAATACTGTTTCTGACCAGGGATGGCCAACAGAAAATTAAGTATTGAGTTCCAGGCCTCACTATATATTTTAGTCTAGCAACCTTGTAAAATTTTGCTATCTTACTCAAGAAATTGCCCTGCAACTCAGATCATATTGCTGTGTGACTTGTGGTCAGATGAGACATACTTAGACTGATGTTAGGAATCTGACAGATATGACACAAAATTAAAAATCAAATAAATGTAAAAAAAATGATGGTGCTGGAGCTGCTTAGATATGCTACCATATTTTGAGGGCGTGTCAAGTTTTCAGGGTGATGGAAACAAGGTCAGAGTGAGAATGGGTGTATGACTTATTTTTTTTAATGCTCATTTACTTGTAATATATATACCAAGACTTTGAGAAATGGCTTTTTGAGTGTTAGACACATATTAGCATCTCATTAAAATCTGAAATAGCTTCCTGTAAGGATACAGTATATATCTACTGCTGTGTATAAGCTTAAGTCTACTTCTTGAATTGCTCAGCAATTTAAAATGCAACCTGATCTACATAACTGGCATAATGATGTCATCAGCTATGAACACAGGTCTTCTCTCAATCTTAACTAAAATGCATGAGAACATCATCACAATACAGCTATTGTGTTGATTGCACTCCTTCTGCAACATTCACATCCATGTGTGGTGACATCACTAGTCCTACATGATTTAGGAACTAGTTTGATTAGAAAAAAACAGCTATTGTATTTTAGTACATGTAAGTATGTATGCCTATACTGCAAGTCATCATGAATGCTGTCCAGATGTGTAAATGAACCACAAGAGCCTACAAAAATCATATTTCTATTTCTTTGCTCATGAAGAGGTATCATTTTTTGACAGTGCTACTCTGAATAAAATACGGCCTACTTCTCTAGAGTTTAAAGGTTTGATTTTTCACTCATGAAATCTCAGAGCATTCAGTACTAAAGACAGACATGATTAAGGAAAACTTTTTTGTATGAAAGACTGTAGGATTTTAAACCCCCCTATAACATAGCATTAACTATCATCTAGCATCTTTTCTTTAAAAGAACAAATTTAATATTGACTTAAGAACTTATTAGCCTAATAAAACAGCAAAAGGCAATGTAGCAATTCAGCAATGACTACCTGTTTTCAGTCTGTAGACAAGCAGAAAATTTGTCACTGAGAGATACTTTTCCAAGTTTATAGTCATGACAGTTCATAGCTTGATTAAATCTAATGAGCTTGGTCCATTTGCTTTAGTTGTTCTAGTGAAAACCTTAAGTAAAAAGTGTTTGCTTGGTTTCTTCCTGAGCATAACTTTTTCCCCTGAAAATACTTCTGTTTCTAAAAACAGAACATCATTTGTAATAATTAAAAAAAGAAAATGTTTCCTACATATGTAGATCCCAAAACAGATCCAAAGAAAACATTAACATCTTAGGCCTGGAGTGACTGTTACACTAATAAGGTTCCTCTGTTTAAAGAATAGCACATCAGGGGAGCATAATGGAGCTGTTCAAATGAATTCATTCAGTTTGGTGTTTTCTGAATAAGTCATTTGACAAATCATGTTTTCTCATTTTAAGGACCCATTCAGCCTATGCGCTATCACCCAGGGGCATTGCCTATTGTTTGAAAGTAAAACCAAACATATGTAAGCTACTCTGAAACAATGGACAATATTTAGCATTGGCATGAACATATGCATTGCCCTCTGAAGCCAAAAGACTTGTACCTTCCAAAATAAGTTTCCTGAGTGCTGCTGCAGAGACGATTTTCTATTACCCAAGATGGTATCCCTCTTCTTGCAGGGATGGGCAGAAAAAGGAGAAAGGCTGCCAGGAAGCTGCTAGGGCTGCCTGGTTCTCTTGTCAGTCTCATCTCTAGCAAAGCAGGGAAGATAAATCCCATGCCAACTAAGGACTGACAGAGACAGAGCAATAACATCTTTCCTTCTGTCTTCTCTGACAATTGTCCAGGCGTGCCCCACTGCAGCAGCAGCAGAACAGAGCTCTGTTACAGCTGCCCTCAATCTAGGTCTACCTCTGAAGTGAGACAAGAGTTAGATCTATAATATTTACACTGCTGACACTGAGTATAGCAAAGATGGATTGTCTCTCCTGGTTTCAGAAAGGCACAGTAATGCTTTACAGGCTATTATAACAGAGTTTATATTTTTGTCTCTTTTTCTTCCTTGTTTTTACACCCTACTATCAGTTTTCTGGGGACTCTCATTCAGCTAAAAGTATTAATTTATTATTAATTGCTTAATCATAGGGCATTAAGAATGCAACTAAGAAAATGCAACTGCAGTACTCCAACACAATGCGAGCCCTACTCATGTTACAGTGACTTCTGAGATTCTAAGCAGAAATTCTCACATAAATCAAAAATATGATTTGTTGATTACAAGCAAGACAGTTAATTGATTACTCTGACTCACTATGTTCATTGTGAAGAAACAAAAAATTTGTTAACATGAACCTTTCACTGAACTGCTATCAAGAAAGGAAAATGTATTCCTGTCACCCTCTGCTTCATATTATGAGCCAACTAGCTGCTCCTAGAACAAGAAAATAGGTTGTGTAAACTTTCATTACAGTGCTGAGTCTGCCCCAAGATGGTAGCAACCAGCTACCACTTTTCAACTATCGGCCAGGCCTGTGTGAAATACATGACATCTATTCTGCATTACAGCACCCTGAGAGAGATCTTGTGAAAGATGCTGTGAGAGATCATAGCATTTTTATATTGTGTTCTATAGATCCCTGATTAAACTAAGCCACAGAAATCATGCCTGAGTGGGCACCAGTAGAAAAAGAACTTGAAAAGAATCAGGGTGAAAGTAAGTTATATTTCATCATGGAAAGAAGGAAATAAGTTAAAATGGAAGGAGTTGTAACTAAACAGAAAAATAAGATGTAGCATCTTGCAAAGCAAAGTAAATCACATTTCTAAAGAACAAACTGCAGATGATGACAAGAAAATTAAATCTGCAGAAACTCAGCTGTTTTCCTGTGTTTTCAGTTCCATGATTCCAAAAATCAAAATGTAAGATTTAAAAAATAGATTCTAAAACTGCAGTCATAATGGCATGATGATTAGATATTTATCCAAAACAAACACACATAGGATTTATGTTTTTTCAGCATTAGGTTGCAAAACAATTGGGCCAAGAAATTAAGGAGAAAGAATCTGAAGACTGTGTCAGCCATGCTGAATGGCTTCAGCTTTAACAGCTACTGCTATTTTTGGTGGACACATAAACATGCCTCGTTTATTACAAAACTGCTTTGAAACTGACCTGGAGATCAGAAACAGATTGGGGCTTCTAGGCACTGGGCCACATTGAATAACATCCCAGCTGGGAAATTACATCTATGGGACTGTTTGTCCCTATGGCCTGTTTTCTCTTCTGTTTTTCTCACAGATGGCTGCAGGTTTTACAGAGCTAACATGCTTTGTTATGTTAGTCATAAGTGACATCCCTCAGGACTAAAAAGCATAGTTACGCACCCAAGATTAAGTATGGTAGAAACACTACTTGTGTTCCTTTTTCTGACACAACTGTTGTGTCCGGAGACCAAGACTGACTCTCTGTTAAGAGGCAGAGGACATCTGCAACATGCAGACAGCTTCCCAGGGGAGAAGAAATCAGTGGGGACTAAGTGTATCGAGGCTTTATTTTTATACCTATCTCTGTGCTGGAACAGAAGTGGTGTAGCAGCAGGCAGGCAATCTCCTTTTTTTTTTTTTTTTTTCAGAATGCTTTCAGTCTACACTGATGTGTACTTGCCAAACCTCCTACTTCTTATGGTAAACTATTGCTTCAGCTTGTTCTAGATCACTGATTTGGCTGTTCATCTGGAATTTCTCAGGTACTGAGCAGTGCAGCTAGGGTAGCAGCTGCCAAGCAGCCAGAAATCCTGGACACATAAATCATTGTACATGCAGCATGCATGCAGAGTGACACTGAGCAGGCTTTATAAAATTCACCTGGTCACACACAGCACATTTGACACATACAGAATGAGCTGGATGGGTCGCACAGCAAGTGCTGCACCAAGCACCCAGTCACACAACACTCAGCATGCGCGCACAGACTGAGCATGCCAGATTCACAGCACTGTTCAGATTTCTGTCTGGGAAGGAAATCTGGGACCCTTCGTTTTTTAGTGACAAGTATTGATGGATATGTTAAGGCTTGGTTCTCAGGGAGTTTTCCACATCACGAATGCACTCCAAACAAAGAACAAGATAAAGAGCAAATAGCAAATTTTCTTGCTGCTTTTGTAAACTATGTCTCTTATGACATAGAACTCAGTGTATCGTTTAAGGGCAGCATACAATGCTTCCATAGGGTGAAACACTTGCTTGTGAAATAAGAAAAAACGCTAGAAAGACCATGTAATATCTGTTGTATCATTCATGAAGACCAGGAATGAGAAAACACTTAAAGGTAATCACATTTTATACAGAGGACAGTCCTAAAGTGACTGGCTGAGTGCACAATGGATTGCTCTCAACATCAAACAAAGGCTAAGCAGCCGCAGTGCTATAAAGCCTGGTGAAATTGTAGATGCAGTTCAGGGAGGCAGCTTTGGAGACCTCAAAGGTGGACTATATTGTAATATATTTCACCGTATAAGTGATATTATTTGTCTGTTTAAAACAATTACTACTATATCTAATGCTAGTTGCCCTTTATCAGCTAGGACGACGATAAAGCCAAATGGGGCAATCTTTTCAGAATTTTCTTTTCAACACTTACACAAGTAGAACTCAAACTGACCTCAGCTAAAGTTTTTCTTCAGTGAGGATTTCAAGTTCCATGGACTTTAAAGGTCTCTGCTGAGAACAGCAATTCATACTAAGCTACCTGAAGAATGAAATGCTGTGGAATGATATTATTGAGTTATCTGTTTATTAAATCTGCATACTGAATTCATTTATTTATGAGTTGTTTGTGTCTCACTTGAACCAGATTCGCCTGTGGAATGTAACCTTTCTTCTTAGAGTTTCTCAATCCCTTTTTAAACCCAATCTTGCCATTTCTCTTCTGCACTAGTCATTTCCAGTAAAATTCACTGAGCACATATATCAGATATAAGTCTACATAAGTACTTGATACTTTCTGGAATTAAACTAGAACAGTGAATTATACTAATCAGCAGCTATGAAGTCTCAAGGTTTATTTCCATAAAAGAATAAGTATCTCAGAATATTACACTGAAGAATGGAATGCATTTCAAAGCACAGTAATTTCTCCCTTATTATAGCCTCACTTCATTCATGGCTGAAACAATGTCCAGTAAGCTAATATCTCTGACTCAGAACATTTATAGTAATATAAACTCAGTAGATAATACTGCCAATATTATTGAGCTTTAAGAAAGCAACACATTGATTTTGATTAATTTTCTTTTCATATAGCAAATCATCACAGCGTTTTCATTTCATTTAGGTTCTAGGCAAAGCATGGAATTTTTCTTCAACAGAAAAATTCTATCCTTCCTACGTACATATACTTATTTAGAAAAAGTTTGAAATTTTTTTTTTTGCTCATGCATGACTTCCCTCAACCCTTTCAAGTCCATATAACCATGGCCTAAAATTTGCATAACGTTCCTAATATCATCCTTGGGATTCTAGTTCTTAACTAACTGATTATCCTTTTTCAGATTAATTTATTGCCTGCATGTGAAGCTAAGACAGTGTAGATACACAATATATTCAGTAGACTTCTCTCAGACCACCTCTGCCTGAAAAACATCACCTCATCTTGTTTCATTTCTTATATATGCAAAAAGGTTGCTATTAGTTCCATTCAAAAAGTTGTACAGGAATAAAGAAATACCTTGCATGAAATATTCTTATGTTGGAGTTTAAAAGTAGTTCTACTTGGCTCCTCTCTATGGGGAGGTAGAGTGATCATAACAAAATAATTTTTCATGCATACATACATAGATTCTTGCACATAGAGAAAAAGGTGATTATAAATTCAGGTTCTACATTATTTAGGTTCTGAATCAGTTCAACACCTACTTTGCATTCACAGAAATAACAGTGCAAGGTACAAGGCAGTGAATCAGAATTATCCTCAAGAACTGTGATATCTTGTCCTCACTCTTCTCCAGTCTTCAATATTTCAGTGTAGCACTCCATTAACTGTGATACATAAGGAACTTTATCTGAATGTTTTGAAAGCAAATTAAATGAAGACTCTTCAATAGCCTTGCTTTGTAATACTAGGACATGCCCTCACTAAAGTTTATAATTGGCTTTGGTATCCTGTAATCTGGTACACTAAAATCAAAACTTGAAATAAAGCAGAGAAGTGCAACATCTCAGCATTCCTGTGGGTATAGTTGCATCATCAACATCATGTGCACATAATCCACCCACCTACCTTCTTTCATTCCGAGAGTGCCTGTTCCTTCACACAGTTATTACTCCCACATGAGATTGCCCTTCCTCTCCCAGCTTCAACCGTGTTAGCTGATTTCTGGACAGACTAAAAACAACAGCTGCTTCCCTTTGGGCATTAAATACCATTTAGTATGCCTTTTTTTCCTTTAGGAAAAAATTAAATCTAATAGTGGTATAAATACCCCAAAATAGGCAGACGTTTATGGGGATGAACTGGAAATCTTTACTAATCTTAAATGCATCTAACACGTAGCACATTGTCGTATATAGACAAATTTTCAGTCACTAAATTCTGAATGAATATATCAGTTTAATTTACATTGAAAACAGTATTTTTAATACCCCCAATTCTAACTTGCTGTGTGATCAATGTAGTAGCAGTTGGGCCTTTTTGTTGTTTTTTAATGCTTTGCACTTTGTTCAGATGTAGATGACTTCTTACTGTTAGAATCCTTTCACACAGAAGGTTCTTGGTAATGATGTAAACCCACCTTGTTGATAACAGTGTCCTAGAAATAAAACTGCTAACCCTGATAAGGAGAGACGTTTTGACTTCAGAGGTTTTGTCTTTGTTTCCTACCATCCAGCTCTATTTTAATTGGCAATAAATTAAATTACTTTTCTCTAACTTGATTCTGTTTTGCCTGTGATGGTAACTGGTAAGTTATTTCCCCATCTTCATCTGGACCCATTTCTTTTTCTTCTTGCTTTCTCCCCCTGTTCTGCTGAGGAAGGGGAGTGAGAGAGCGGCTGGATAGGTGCCTGGCAGCAGCCGAGGTTGACCCATTACAATGTGCTAGGCACAATCACTCAATTTTTTGCAAGAAGAAATTCTGTACCTTCACTATTCTGAAATCAAATCCTTCAGCATCAAATTTTATTCACTAAATCTTTTTTGGTAATACCAAAAGAATTTATAGTTCTTGTTAGAGACCCTAACTCTTTGGAAATGATACAATACAAAAGTACTTTTAGTGGTACATAACATTTTTTCACAAGAAAATAAACCTTTTTTTTTTTTTTTTTTTTTTCCAGTGAAAGTTCTTAATGTTGGACTAGAAAGGCAAAAATTTACTTGTATGTCAGTGCTGGCTCATGTTCCACTTCTCCTACGCTGGTTACAGAGTTCTCATTAGTTCCCTGACCTCACAGTAATTTCTTTCCAGTTTTACTCATGTTGTTTTTCTGTATTTGTCTTTTAAAGTCTAGTCCTTAGGTACATTCTCCAGTCATATGTAAACAATACTGAACAGTTCACTCAAACTAATCCAGCCATGTCTACATGTTCAAAATCCATACTTCCTTTCTTTGCCTTTTTGATGGTGTATTTATGCAGTAAGTTGACTTTCAAAAAGAAGTGCACCTCAGTGCTTGCACCAAAGCCCTTTGCTCCTTTATTTGTGGCTGTACAGAGGTTTGTATGATAATGCAGTAAAAAGGATCACTACAGTGACCTGGCTTAGAAACACTTTCCTCTTTTTTTATTTTTTTTTTTTTTTTAGTATCAGAAAAAGACAATTTTCATCCTACAATAAAATTCACCTTCTTATTTCTAGGAGGTCATTGTGAAAAGCAAGCGTAATGAAAAATCTAAGCTATACATATTATTTTCCATAAAATTAATTTAAAAATCTCTGCATTTTCTGCTGTGCTATTAAACATAAAAGGAAATAGAATCCAGGAATATGTGGTATAGTAGCAAAGAGGCATGCTAGCCACAATGTCTCATTTCTGATATTATAGTCATTCTACACTTAAACTCCAGCTAACATCTAGACATTGTTTTCCTTAATCTTTTTATGCAAGTAATAACATCAGCAAAAGCCTACCATGGAAATCTCACTGCAAATTTTTTTTTCCAGTCCTAACTTCCTGGTGTTTTTGATATGCTGGAGTAATTGAGAAGTGGTTGGAGTATTTTGTGTACTTTTCACTGCAAAACACTAATATTTCCAATGTCAGAATGAAAGGGGATTTATGACATAAAAGTTACATCCAACTGCTGTCACTATCTCAAAATATAATCAGACTGCATGAAACGGGCTCTATGGCCTCCGTGGTGCATAGTTTTATACTATTAAGTGTAGCTTAGAAATAACAGAAACTGATATTGATGGGATCTGTTTTTGATTGTGCACAACAAGGCAGCCAGGAATGCTTAAGGAAACTGAAACAATAAAAGTAAATTAAAGATCTAGTTGCAGGCTGCAGATGACTCTTATTTCTCCTACCATGTTTTCAGTAAAAATTTGGCAGGTTAGTAACCTAACTTAGCATCTTTAATTGTCTTCTGAGTATGTATGCTATGATGAGACAGTCTAAACTGAAAAATTGTTTCAGGCTGCTAAACTATATAACTGGATGCAAAGATTTAATAATTGTTAGATGGGTGCTAATAGGTAGATTTATTAACAACTATGATCAAAAGAAGACTGGACAGGAGTAAAGGAGAGATGAATAAAATATAGTATTTTTACTGATCAGGGTGCTAATTTTCACGTTGCATAAAGTTACACAGAAAGAACTGAAGGAAGGACTGTACAATATAAACACCCTCAAGCCTCATACAGCAATATTTAAAGACCACTCACAAAGTAGTGTACATCTGCATAATCTGCATAGATCAGCATATGGATAGCTATAAAAGGATACAACATGGATGGAACCACTTGTTTATACAGTAGGATTATGGTATGAACTAAATGAAAAGGCATTTTTCCATTTTACTAACAAAATGTAAAAAAAATGGAGAGTAATTAAATTAATTTCAGTTTAAAAATGCTTTACTTCTAACTGCACTTTATAAACCAAACAAAAAAAATGTGTACTTTTGAGCAATTTTTCTTAGAATTATGGAGACATTTCTAGTTTGATTCTTAAAGGAGCTTTTTAATATTCACGTGGACTACAAGCTATTACATCTTCCTATAGGAGCCATATAAGCATTGTCAAGTTCAGTGCAATACTACTGATACCTTACACAGGTGCCTGTTTTGTTCAAGTGATCAGTTTGGTTTTTTAGGTTACATATACATATGAATATGCACTCAGATTTTTGTATAGTTCGTGTTCCCCAAATACACTTCACCTCTTCACTTCTAACACTAAAGAACTTAACCAAAACCAAATTTTAAACCAGATGCTTTTAATTGCAGAAAAATCCATACACTCATGTGCTGTAGCTATCAGAACTTTTGCCTAACTTACTGAGGAAAAACCCACAGCAATTCAGTCCAAACCAAGGATTTCTTTTAGATTTTGCTAGAATCCATGGAAACAGAGTATTGAGAGGCTACATATACATTGCTTTGTCACATTATTTCTGAGAGTGGCCACAACAGACTCCTGAAAATCTCAAGGGATTTACAGACCACACAAATCTTGTCCCAACATGACACTACAAGTGGTATCTTCAGGACTGGCATGTGTTCCACCACTTCTTGTATTGTCTCCCACACCCTCCAAACATTTGTTGTCCCCCTAAGACATTTATAACAGATACAAGGTGTATGTAAGGTGGATGCTAGGCTCCAGTCTTCAAGCAGCACACTCGCAGCCCCAGGCACTGGGAAAGTCTGCTTGTGTGTGGCTGCTTATTGCTGGTGCTCACCATGACTGCTCCAAAACGGATTTCAATCTCAGCAAGAGAAAGACATTTGACAGTGATGACTTTGTCTCTACCTCATTTAGGCCAATAAATCTCTTGGGCTTATCACAGATGAGTAAATCCAGGAGATAGAAGTAAATCAGGACAATGTGGACTTCAAAATAGCAGCAGAGAAAGGGAGATTGTGTCCTGATGTGATGGCTCATGTCCACACCTGTGCACCCCACTGCCCAAAAGCTATAGGCATTGGAGGGGTTTCCTGTCACTTGGAGAATAACATGCATTGTCTTCCACAGCAGGTTTAACCTGCTTTTCCAAGTTTACTATAGGAAAAAGCCTACTTGACAGGAATTAAGTGAGATTATATGGACTGAAGAGACCCATAGTTTTGAGGCAGATATTGAAATTCTGCTTGCATGGGCCAATCTGTGGATATCCTGGCAGAAGTTCTGTACTGACATTTATGTTCTGGCCAGTCTGAAGGAGACAAATGAGCCTACTAAGAGAAGGCAGGTTGATTCAAGTGTCATGTCTTACAGAAATAACCCAGTGTTCATAACACTGCTGCAGCAGGGCTTAGAACCTGATGTGTCTGGTTCTGGATCCCTTCCAAATATCCTGTGCACTGTGGTTTGAAAACACAGTGCCAACATGGATGAGGCTTCCCACATAGCTGACATAACTTTAAATATACTGCATAATATCTCTGAGGGACTTGTGGTGTACCCGAAGGTGATTGGGAGGGGAATCTGGCAGTACCGACCATTCATGACCACAGAGAATATAATCACAGCTATGGTAAAAGCACAGAGCACTTGTCAAGAGTGCCATGAGATTTTTGTACTTTCCCAGAAGTCAGATGCTGTTATAAGACAAGAAGTGATGATAATGACTTCATTGTCTATGTCTGTGCTG
Organism: Tyto alba; assembly: GCF_018691265.1. Taxonomy (NCBI): domain Eukaryota; kingdom Metazoa; phylum Chordata; class Aves; order Strigiformes; family Tytonidae; genus Tyto; species Tyto alba. The sequence continues at coordinate 27,716,214 of NW_024881278.1, read as the reverse complement.
GTGCCACCCAAAGAGGAAGGAGAGAGAAACTGAGAGCAAAGTCTACACCACTGGACCTGGATACCAGATTACCTTTAAAACTAGTCCCTCACAGCCTGTATCTGGAAGCTTGAAAAGACCTGGTTTACCTGAATGCGTGCATACAGGAGGACCTGGACCTGATCTCCAAGGACTGCAGGGATAGAGGACAAAACTGTGTTTCACATCTGACAGTGAGCCTGGATAGCCAATTTTTAGGAAAGAACCTACAGGCTTGGAATCAACAGAACTCAAAATCAGCTAGGAACATATCAAAGGCTGCTAGGAGGATCAGATAAAACCTAGCTTGGAGTTGAATATAATGTGATTTTTGGCTTTGAACAATCTGAAACTGGAAGCCAAGCATATTCTGTTGAGATCCTAAACCAAAAAATGACAAAACCCCCATCAAGCTGAGATATTCCTCAGAATTTCCCTTATTAACCTGTACAAAGGAAGTGTAGAGGGATAATTCAACAATGAAATCTTGTTTTATATACACAGATTTCTATAGATGAACACAATTCTTAATCCTTAGATATCACAATTTGAAACAATGTCTTTAGATCCTTTTATGTCAAAATAAAATTCAGAAAACCCAATGTTAATTCCTTAACTTCTCCTTTTGATAATTCTCAGACATCCTGTCAAGTAAAGAAGGGAGCTGTTTTTCATATTATGGTATTTGAAATAAATAAAAGTGTTGTAAAATTATTACTACTATCATCAGGTAACAGCTTACCTGGAAATTTTATTAATGCATTAAGTCTTTTCTTCTAGAAACTAGAATCTCTACCCATATCCTCTGAATGCTGTGATTTCATCAGCTAAAAAGGCAAAATGAAGCTAAAATGTACTCACTTATTTTATTTCTCACTTCATTTAATTTTTCTCCAAGGCATTTAGCTTCAGCAAACCTGTCAATGCAAGCATAAAGATACAGAATTATTCTAAAGAACAATTAGTTAAACTAGTCTTTCACCATAAAATACAGAATTACTCAGGATTAATTTTTGATTTGTAAGTAGAAATAGTTGGAGGAATTTTCATCAAAGATTGTCTGGCCTAAAAGAAACCATTTCTGAAAGAGACCATGCAACAAATAAGTTTACTAGACAGACAAAGCAAACTTATTTGACTTCTTAAGTTTCAAAATTTATGTTATTTCAATTCTAATGAGTGGATTCTCCTAAATATTCATATTGCACTACAATATTAATTTTAATATGCTACATTACTTGCAATATTTTAATATATAAACAGATATATAAAAGTAAAAGAAAAAAAATCCAAGCAAAGTCAAAACAAAATGTTTGAAAGTATTAGAACTTCTGCTCATCAATTTTCAAATTTCATCCTCTAATTTGTATATTGCTGACAATCACTGTTTGTACTCTGTGAAAGTGTACCTCCCAGTCACGAGGAAATCTCTCAAACAGAAATATAAGGAAGTGTGACAAAACTATTGTGTTCTTCTACAGATAATCCTTATGTGAATGCAGACTTTCAGATGATATTCAGCTACTGCTCAAATACCAACAAAAGCCAAAGCTAGCCACATGAAGATATGCAAATAGCAAGCAAGAAGCAGGCTGAGAAAGATGGAAACAAATCAATACTTCCTTTTTGTCGTATGCAAATAGCTTGACCTCTAATCAAAACTGGAAATGATTTTTTTAAAGATGTGAAATTCCCACCAGGTATGTTTCTAAATTAATTGACTGACCACTTATTATATTCAAATAAACAAACCTTCACATGGTATGTAAAATATTCGAATGTTCAGAATTTTCTTTTTTTCATTTGCAACTGCTCATTGTATGTCTTGCTCCTTAGGAAATGTGTCATGTCTAAGTATATCCTTAAAAAACAGCTGCTTACGGAGCTTTACAAATTCACTTATATTCTCTACATTCCCTACAGTCTGCTAGAACTTGATGCCTTCTCCTTGTGTTTTTTTCTGTCAGTTTTCTGATCTTTTACAGCAGTTTCTGTCATAATTATTCTTTTACACTTATTTAACTCAGTATTATATAAAACTGTTTCAGACAAATGGCGTACAAATCAGGCTTTCAAATGCCAAGTATATTCTGCTGTAAAAATAATGACAGTCAATTCAATGTACAATGGCAAAGTCTGAAGAGTCTCTGAGAGAACTGAGGCTTGTTCAAGAAAATATCCATTGTAATAGACTCAATAGTAATAGTTAAAAATGTAGAAGGAAGATTGTGACATTTGTTGCAGGACATTAGGATTGGCATGAAATTCTGAATTGTTACTTGGATGTGTAAAAGTTGAACCTTGCTGAATGTGGAGGCAGAACTGTAATATTTAATTGTTAAGCAAGCCTTCAGCTGTTCTAGAAGAGCCTTGGTCTAGCCAAAGTAACCGAGGAAATCCACAAATTGTATTTCTGTCTAACTCAAATAATGGCAGAACAGAGTAATGAAATATGACTTTCCCCTGGGGAGGTGGTGTTTGGAAAATTACCCCTTCTCAATTAGTCCATTTCCTTGTAAAACTGGAACAAATTAGAATTTCAGGTGCCCGCATTTGTATCTGCTCACAAACATTCGCTTTCAAGGCTGAATTCAACATAGCTAAATGGCTGAAGCTGGAGGGTTCCTCAGCACTTATTGTTTCTTAAGTAAAGAATGCAGAAGCCTTTGAAGCACCTGTGAGATTTTTATATAAGCTTTTTCCACTGGTGTTGACTTAGCGCACCCAAGCAGGCCCTGAAGACTGTATAATTAAAGGGAAACACCCCAAAGTAGTTCTCTCTTTCTTTCCCTCAGCTCCCATGAGCCAAATACTAAGACTGTCAGTGACTTCGTAATTCCTGAGGCAAATCTCCTGTTGACTATTGACTCTGATTCATGTTCACAGAGGGATTTAGCTAGACAAGTTGAAGCCAGCTATCTAACCAGCCCTTATTTATAGGTTACTGTCAGTAGTTGAACAGGCCATGCATCTGTTTCTCAAACAGCAGGGTTTATAAACTAGCATAGTAACATAAACTGAAATTTGGCATTAATTTATGACAGTCCAACAAATTCCATCTGTGACTATGAATCATAGTCAAACAAAATAAACTAGACAAAGACATAGGATTTGACTCTAATATTGAATGGAGAAATGCTATTTCTGATACTACTCTAATAAAGAGGTGATATTATCTAGTATAAAGCTGATATTGTTGTGAATAGTAATGAGTGAACAATTATATTGTTAGCTGAAAAGAGTTCTTGTGTATCTTACATGGAGACCACTCCATAGAAAGGCTGAAGATGCTAAAACATATCTTCTATTACTGGCAAGATAAATATTCCATGATGAAACCCCAAAGTGAATTTAGCTACTAATTTTAGTAGAACAAGCATTTTTGCAAAGATTTCACTTTTTGGATGCAAGTGACAGTAATTAAAAAAAAAAATTTTGAAAAATAAATGTCTAACTCATAATGTAAATCAAGACAGACTCAGAGGATCTCTCTACTGAAAGAATGGAGACATCTAGTGAATTAAATGACCATTCACTAATTTTAAATTATTAGGAATCACAACAAAAATTGACCTAAGTGAAACTCATCCTTTGCATGAAACTCATCCATAGGTACTGAAAAAACAAGTTAGCTGCTAACCAGCTGAAACACAGAAAGCAAGGAAAGAAGAAAGTGGAAAAAAATAATGGAGAACAACAAAATGGAAACTAGATTTACATCATTTCTGTAAGCTTAGTAGAATTTTACTACTGGAAATACTGAATAGGATGGGATTTAAAAGCTTTGTGCAGTATACAATATTGCATCGGAATGGCTCAGCTGGGAAGATTTCTTGGTAGTATATTTCACCAGAAAATGAGATGTATTTTTCTCCTCAGAGAAACAATGCTAAGAAAACATGGTTGCATTGAGAAACTGGATATTATTAAGTTATCTGGAAGTCAAGTATAGGAAGTCCAAATTGCAGAAATCTGATTCTGTCTGGGCATAAACTCAGGGTTTTTTAAGTAGGGCAGTAGTTATTAATGTACAGAAGAAAAATGAAAAAGAATTGTGTTAACTGCAAACTAGGCTTCAGAAAATCACCCTTCCTCTCTTACAAGGCAACTTCCCATAGGCAACTGTCAGAATAGCTTGAATTTAGTGTCTTTCACTTGAACAGTAAGTCAGTAAATGAGCTTCAGAGAGGATTTATCCTTAACTATATAAGCGTCCCCACTTTTAAAATTCAAAGATGGTACTGAGTACTGAGCTACTGCTCCTGTAAAGAGCTCTGAAGTAATAGGTAAAACATTTTATATCAAAAACAATATTTCTTTTATATATGTTTTTTAAATGAGACAATTTTTTTTTTTCAGTATTCAATTTAATCAATCAGTTACATTTGATTGTTTATACACTGGTAGTTACAGAAAAAAATGTATATTTTATATGCATAACTATGTATATTCATATCTGTACAAATAATTTCACAGCCCAAGCAACATTTGTGACCTTCACAGTCAAATTTCCAACTAGGCTCACTGACAGTTCAACACTGAATTAATATAAGAATGATATAATGCACACTTGAAGTCTGATGGAGATAAGCCAGGGGCTCCTGAGGTATTAGGAGCCAACGGGGAAACACCAGTGAAATACCTCAAAGGAATTAAGGGGTGTTCCTCTGAGAAGGGGCAATGTGTACTCACAGGCAAGGAAGCCAACTGTATCTTGGGCTGCATCAAAAGAAGTGTGGTTGAGGGAGGTGAATCTGCCCCTCTGTTCTGCTCTGGTGGGACCCCCCCTGGAGTGCTGTGTCCAGCTCTGGGGCCCTCAGCGCAGGAAAGACTCGGGCTTGTTGGAGCAGATCCAGAGGAGGCCACAAAAATGCTCAGAGAGATGCAGCACTTCTGCTATGAGGTCGGGCTGAGAGAGTTGGGGTTGTTCAGCCTGGAGAAGAGAAGGCTTTCTGAGACCTTATTGCAGCCCTTCAGACCTTAAAAGGGGTCACAAGAAAGATGGGGACAGACTTTTTAGCAAGGCCTGTTGTGATAGGACAAGGGGTAATGGTTTTAAACTAAAAAAGGTTAGATTTAGATTAGATATAAGGAAGACATTTTTTCCAATGAGGGTGGTGAAACACTGGAACAGGTTGCTCAGAGACGTGGTAGATGATGCATCCCTGGAAATATTCAAGGTCAGGTTGGACGGGGCTATGATCAACCTGATAGAGTTGAAGATGTCCCTGCTCATTTCAGGGGGGCTGGACTAGATGACCTTTAAAGGTCCCTTCCAACCCAAACTATTCTATGATTCTATGATAATTAAGAAGCCAAGAAAGTCTACCCAAAATACCAAAAGGAAAAAATAAGACAGCTAAAAATAAATAATTTGTGAAACAAATACTGCTTGTGGTATGACAGAAGTGGTTATGTAACTATAAACAAAATTATTAACATGAGAGGCCTACATATAAAGGGAAGTTATGGTAACCTTTAAACATGTGGTGTCCACACACTTCTTCCTGTGCAATTTGAACACTGGCTGAGTAACACAGCTTTTGTGTAACTGGTAGTTCAGAGGCTGCATTCCAAATTACAGACTGGACTTGATATAAATCCATTCTAATGAACTCAGTAAACTCAGAGCTATAGACATCTTCACTAAAAACGACTGCAAATGGCAGAGGAAAACTGTCTTGCTCTAGGGTGTCAACATTCACATTAGCACGGAATTCAGCAATCAGCTGATGCATATTAGAGAGAAGTTACCCAAGGCATTAGTCTGAATCTCTTTGTCCTTTAGGGAAAGAAAATCTGGCATCAAACTTTGTGGGTTCTGCCCATCTCTATTACATGTTCTGAAACCAGAAGGAAATACCAGTTTGCTTTATAGTAATAACAAACAGAGAAAATATGGAAGAACTGTGATTAACTAGAGGAAATGCAGGGCATGGCTCAGAACTTTATTTCTTCCTTTATCATGCTGTGACCACGAAGTGTTTTCTTCAATAGACAGCAATGCCAGAAATTATTGCAGTGTAATGATTTATGCAGTGATGTGGCATCATCTGATACATTGATCAGAAGAAAGGCATTACTAAATATCCAATTTACATAGAAAAATTCTTACATACATCTAATACCTTAGCAAATTTTGTCCCTGTGGCTAAGTTATAGACACAAGTAGAAAGTTAACCAGTTCAGAAAAGAGTTAAATAGCAAGAACTTGAATAAGTCACAGAGATGTGGAGATAATTTCTTGCCTCAGTTTCACTGGTGTAAATAAGAGTCAGTGACCTTAAAACCAATGTCTTTCATGGCTATTAACTGGGATAATTGTGTTATTAGGAAAGCAGAAGAGGCCTGGAGAAGGAGAAAACCCCGGGACAAAATAGAAAAAAAAAAAAAATTAAAAAGAGAAAACCCCCAAACCTGATAGGGGAAATGTTAGTTAAAAGGGTAGATTGAGAGATCTGCTTTTGGCATCTCACTTCTCAAAATCTTGTATTTCTCTTGCAGTACAAGGAGGGTTAACACTTGAAAAATGGACACTGAAACAGTACTGTTATCCAATCAACATGGACAAGTGTTGGTGGTTTAATTTCTGAGATGTTTAAAATCTGCTTGATGAAAATTCGTGTTTTCAATGCTTTGCCATTCTCATCATCTTCACCGGAAGATTTTGAAGTGTTTTGCCAGCATTAACAATAAATGTGGAGGAGGAAACTATTATTTCTGGTTTTGAGTGCAAAACTGGCAGAAAGAAGCTAAAATCGCTTGGCAAACAAGTTAGGAACAACAGACAAAAGCATATGTTAAACATCTCCTAGCTTACTGTCCAACTAAGTGCTGAAGCCAGTAAAGCATTTTTGACAATGGAAATTGCAGTAATTGATTCAGTCACATGGATCTTACTTCTTCTAGATAATTCATGGTCATGAATGCCATTACCACATTGCTTCAACATGGCTATGAAGATAAGATAAATAAAACCAGAAGAAATATGCGCTAAGATTCATCATGCCACTTTCATATTCTATCCCAACTTTTATTCTGGCACCACTTAGTGCCTTCTTAATATGAAATAACCCCAGTAAGAAAAGGTGAAGTTTCTGTACCAAGTTCTCAATAGAAGCCTGGGACGTCTGGTGTAGAATTGCTCATTCCTACACAGACTCGTAACGAACTCTCAGATGTCTGCCTCTAGGTGTATCTTGCTGTGACACTCACCTCTGTTTTAGAAGCTCCTTGTTGTCCTCAATGGTTATACTGTCAGCATGGTCCTGCTTGAAAACTTCAAAAGCTTCCTGACATCCAAGTGACATCTTTCCTCCTGCCCCAAGAAAAAAACAAAAAAAAGGGAGCTACTTCAGAGACATCAAAAGACAGACATTTTGTATTTATTTAATTCCTATTTAGACAAAGATAGCAAGTCAGACCAGGGGTCTTAAAGCACCCAGAAGACTAAGTTCAATGTTCCACCAACAGGAAAGCATTTTTGACAAAAGATTTCTTTTATCTGACAAATTAATTTCATTTCACTTCACTTCTCTAAAGTCTGAATGTTTGAGCTGTACAGCTTCTCAAGACAACTTAAAATGTTCATAAATAATACCAAACTTTGAAAATTTACAATAGGTGAAATATTCTTAAGTGTGAACCAGAGGTATTTTCACAACAGCAAACTGCAATTTACTTCTGTGTTTTTTTCATCCCTGTTTCATATTTGCTCCTAAACATACTTAGAGTATTTGCAGTATTCTTGGAAGAAAATAATTCAGGCTTCTTTTAATTATGTATTAATGAATGTTTTCATATCCTTTTAAGTGAATAAGGTATTCTATCTACAAAAAAGGTTCTTTCCTGCCTTTTAAATTTTCAACATGGTGTTTGTTTCCTTCTGTGAGCTAGAAGGTCAATATCAATTTGGCTAATAAATCTTCTAAAAATTCACTACAGAAAAGTATTACAGTATGTATTACTTATCAGTTCTCATTGCTAGATGATCTACAGACCTAAATAAGAAATCATGCATCTGTATTATCATTAACAAAAAAATTCAGAGGCTTAAGGAGAATGAAAGATTACACCCGCACCTGTGTTATCACGAATACATATGTCAATAAAGAAGCAAGGAAAAAGGATGAGACTTGCACTTAAATAAATCACAGTAATGAAGATAGTTCGGGAGCAGAAAGGGGGAAGAATATTGCACTCAAACTGTGTGAAAAATGCAAAGTAGCTCCACTTCTAATTCAACATCATGGTTGCAACATAAACCTCTAAATTATATTCCTTAAATTGGAATTTGATTGTCCTTAGTTTTTTTTTTTCTCTATAGTCTTTCTTCCGTCCTACTCACAAGCCTTCCTTCCTGCTTCAGAGCTATTGAGATCCCCAAATCCGCTGTGCACAAGACCTATAAAGTTTCCTGGGAGTTCTGTTGTGCAAGAGTCTTCTATATGTTTTCTGTCAATGGACTAGCATTACCAATAACATATGTATGCATGTATGCCAATTATTTTCCAGGTTACCTGCTTCACATTTTTGGTGTAAGTGGGGATGAGACATTAACAAAACATACCTAAACAGGTTGGGATATGCAATACTGGGATGCTACACCTTATTGGGGTCTAGGTCCATAAGCTGCATTTTATAGTCACCAAATATGTTCTGCTGCCCCTCATCATACTTCTAATACAAGGATTACCCCCGATTGACTTCAGTGAGATTTCTGTGGTATAAGATACTGTTTAAAGTGAAGGTTGGTAACAAAAACTAGCACTTACTGTTCAATAATCAATAAAAGTTTAAAAACTTTATTCAAAATATAGTAGAAAAATTTGCCCTCTGTTTCAGTTAAACGAATCAGCACATCTGTTACTAATTTAAAATTTTGCGTTGAAAATAGAACCACCAGGAATGTTTGAATGGCAAAGCATGCAGAAATGCTCCACCCTTTTTGAATAAGAAAATCAAAGAAAGATACAGTGCAGTCTTTACTGCTGTGTGATCCAAAGGCGCAAGAGGATTTAGGAAAATATATTTTTTCTCTGATGATGACCCGAGAATATAATGTTCATGTTTCATGCTTGCCTTGAAGAAAAACAGGCAGCTTTGCAAAAAGAATTTTATAGCACATTCATCCCATCACTAGCACTAATTTTAATATGCAGCCTGAATTGACCCTCTAGAATTGCTTTTGTTGCAGAAAAAGTTTGTATTAAATGAAGAAAGCCTGGACAAAATCCATGGCTGAGCCTAATACAAACAATGAAATGCCCTTACTCATACGTAACACTGCAATGTAAAGTATTTAACCCTTCTGGCAATGTGCTGCCTTTGAGAATAGAAGTAAAAACAGTAGAACTAAGTTTGGAAAACAAAACTTTTACAGTGATTATTGCTTCTGCCTGGCAGAAATGCATCAACCAAAATTAAAGGTAATCTGATAATCATTTTTCAGCAGTACATTAAGAGGCAGCAGATTTGTACAGCCAAGCAAAGCACACGAAAATAGATCCCCATAACTCTTAGGAAGGGGAAATTTTCTGGTTTATACAGTCCATTTTAACAAAATACAGAAATATATGGAGAAGTAAACAATCACATTCTGAAAATGGTATCTAAAGAAAAAAGATTAAACAGGACCATTAAGATTGTACCTCAGCATAATATGAGCATAAAAAAGCCACAGAAGAACACTGCAGCCTGTGGGTAATGACAGAGGTATTTAGGATGATAATAAGGAATACAGCAATGTTAATACTAGTAAAAGACTGTAAAAAACATTGGAAGCTTGATGGAGTGGTCGTGTTTTCATTCTGCTCAGTAATGAAGGTTTTTCTTTCTCCATGGCTGACGTTGTATCTTCAACCATAGTGTTTACGTCTCCTTAAATCATCTATAATTTCATCAAGTAGCTTCACCTTCTTTCAAATGGCCTCTAAGTGCAAAGGTGCACTAACATTATTGGCATGATGTTTCTCCTAGGCCTAATTCAAACAAATAAACTATAAATTCTTTTAAAACAAGGTGCTATTTCATTTTTCTCTAGCTGTAAATTGAAATATATGTATAGCAGTATATACACGATATGAATAAAAGCAGAACTGAGAGAAGAAACCATTGATGGTAACACATTTTTGGCAAGCTGGTTGAACAGTTCAGCTAAAATTGTTAGACTTTTAGAAAACAATTTGTTTTACTCTTACAGGCCAGACAATTTATCCTCTCATTCTTTCATATCATAGTGTAACAAAATAGATATTTGAAAATTCTTATCTAAGGATGAATCATCATATCCTACAGGATGAGAACCAGGAAACACATATCATCAAGTCATTACAATGTGAACTGGAATAATCATTACCACAAAAATAATACAGATCATTGGAAAAAGCATAAAATTTTCTTGCAAACACATGCATAAAACCCTAGTTGACAGGGTTTCATTAAAAAGTGATAAATTTTGTATCAACATGTTTGTAATTATACCTTTCCTGATAGGTTGTGTAAATTGGCTTTAATCTAAAACCACTCACAAATATGACCAACTCACAGTTTACAGAAAACCCATCATTATTTACAGCAAATTCAAACAACTGAAATTTTGAGAAAATTCATGTTTGATCCACATCCTGAATTTGAATGTTTAAGAATTCTCATTGAAGATTCAATTTCAGTGTGCACTCCTATCCAGTGCACTCCACCAACTTTCACATTAAGCAAAAAGTTTTGGTTCAATAGACTCCTCTTTTAAAATGTGCAAATTACAGGTGTCCTACTGAACCTGGGTAAGTCAGAAAGCAGAACGACAATGATGGCTCACAAGGTCTGAAATAGAACAGGATCTGAAATGACCAAGAAATAGAAAGCTTGCTGTGTTATAGATAATGGGATAAATTTTTGAAATCGGTAATAATACAAAATACACTGAACAAAAATATAATAAGGCTTTTGTACGTGGCTGATTACTTTCTGAGGTGACATGAAAAGATCAAAGTGATTTCAAGATTCAGCTGTATGACTAGAGCAGGTAAAATCCTGCATACCAGCAAAGCCCCTGGCAGATATTATGCACCCTACTAATTTAGAGATCATTTATTCTATGCTGTTACATATGCAAATGCTATTTACAGCCATTGTAAACAACAACTGTTTAGTGCCTCAAAAACTTTAATTAGGGAAATAAGTTAAAGGAACATGTAGTGCATAGTGTGGTGCTGGATGCTCAACTGCCAGCAGAGAAATTATAGGGCTGAATGCTATTTTTAAGTTAAACAGTAGCCACTGGATTTACTCAAGGACTGTATCTGAGTAGGTAAGAGCATGCAAGTGTATAAACTTAGACCTTATTTTGTTGCCACAATTGATCGAATACAGTTGTAGAGATTTAAATGACCATAAGGATTTTTAAGTGTATCCAACATCTACAAATCTAATTGCAGCTTGCTTTAGTGATCCCAGTTTATAAATACTGGACAATTTTTAAGGACTTAATTTTAGTGTTTTTTCATAAAGATTTCAAGAGTGCTCAAACTGGAAATGGCACTTCCAGAGTGATGAGTCTGGCCACCTTTTTTTTGTTTGTTTGGTTTTTTTGTTAATTTTTTGTTGAAAAAGGGTTTATTGCTCAGATGGAGAAGACTTTCATAAAGTTTAATGCATGAAACCCACAGAAAACATTTACATTACTCTTCAGTTAAGTCTGGAAAAATCTGTCAAATAGCATGAAACTGATATTTTCTCTGTCAGAAACCAGAATCACAGCGTCTCCTCACAAACTTGTACCCAGATTTTGGTTCTGGTATGAGAGCTCCAAGGGGGTTCCAGCAGCCCTCATGCTGGAGACAGCCAGTTTAACCTGTAATAAAAAGAGTTGGAAACAAGTCTCCAGGAGAGAAGAATTAAGGTTGCAAGTTGAGCTGATGTGAGGGAGGAACATTAAGACTGCTAACAAAAGCAAACTCCTGGTAATAGCTGTTCAGACCATGTATTCTGATGAGAAAGGCATCTGTCCACATATCTGCCCACATATCTGTTTTGCAGAAACTACATTTTCACATCAGAAGACTGTCCTTCCACTCCTACCAAGTGTTCTATCAGACAAGAATTGTCAAAACTTCCACTGAAATCAATAGAAGCAAAAAGTCCCCTTGGCTCAAGGAAAGCTCTCATTCAAGTGAGGGTTGTCTGAAGAATTTCAGGATGGCAGCTAGTATGAATTTTGAGTCTTCATGCTTATAAAGACTGTCAACCTGTTCATGCTATTATGTATTTCCACTTATTATCAAATACAAACAAAGGAACTGTGGACCATTCCAAATGAAACCAAAGACAAACTATTTGGTATGTCTTTGTAATAGAACTAAGGTATTAGAAGAGTTTGCATTTAAGCATAATTCATTACATCTTTACCAGGATCCCTTAAGATATCATAGCCATCTGTTCAGAATGGGAAAAAGTAGATGTAACAGATCTTGGGAATAATGAGTCAACAAAGAATAAATACTTAAAAATAGGAAAACAAACCCAAAACAAATATACAACAAATACTGCCCCACTGTAAAGCTCAGCTAAATTCTTCATGAAAAGCATGTGTATTACATATGTCTACCTTCATTAGACTGCAATTCAAAAATAGAAAAAACTTAAAATGGTTGCTCATGGTACCCCTGCAGTGTTGAACTGCAAAACATAGTCTTTAGGAAAGTTGAAAGCCTCAAAGGAAAACTAGAATATTCAGACTCAATGAACTAAACAAAACATTGGCATAATTTAATTTATATGGCTCTGGAGTTTCTTTGTTTATTTACAGGGGAGGAAAAGGGTAAAATGAACAGTTTATTGAGATTATGAACATGTTTATTGTGGTACTGAACATTGATCTAGGCAGGCTGGAGTGCACTCCACAAGTGAAAATTTCTACTGCTCAAACCCTTGAGTTAATTGGGGCTTGTGTCATTTACCTAGGCATCATTTTATCCACGTAAAATTAATTTACTGACAAGACAAATGTTGAAATAATTTATAAACAGAAGACAAATCACCATTAAATTAAACACTGCAAATGCCTAATGGCAAAGAACAAATTTGTACAGGAGTATGTCAGACACAAATCAAAGACAAGTACCATTTCTACTGCAATGAATAATGTTAGAGGATATGAGATCACTAAAAATAGGATTGCTTTGAGATTATTAAAATAAAAGAACAAAAAATGAAATGTTACATACAATGCCAACTTTGTAAAAGTCAGTTTTAATAAAGTTCAACTGGAATGCTTCCAAAAAACCACCAACAACCAACCACTTATAAGAATCCCATTAGAAGTAGATTTTTACATTAATTAATATTCCTCTGCAGGAATAGTAAGGCAAATACTGAACTGTATTTCAAAAACAAGGGTTAAGTGAAATATAAACTTGATTTAAAACAAGATGAAATTGACTATTTTAAGATTGTCCAAGACCACAGAACAACAACAAAACTCCAAATGATAGCTGAATGTAATCATGTTGACTTTTTTCAGTTTCATTATTTCAAGAAATCTCAGGTAACAAACAATACAGGTAAGAAAACTATTTTTTCATATTAACGCAGCTGTATGTTCTTAATAGCTCTACTTTTGCAATGAAGTAGAAAATAGTCAGAAACACAATTTTAAGCTCCTTATTTACATGTGGTAGGTCTCATACCAGATTGAACCTTAAAGTGATATCAGTGTAAAAAGACTGAAATTGTAAAACCTCTTTCCCTCATTTTCCTCCCCTAGAAAATTAGTATACTAGTTTGTCTACCTGTCAAATGTTGCAAATCACAATTCTAGTGGGAATTACAGGATAAAAGATAGCTGTTAATAGCAACTTAATATACAATCCTCACCTTCACCTGATGGAGCACATATTTTAGACTCATTAAACAGGACCATTTTGGTCTGATACTGTTTCTGTTAGTTATGGATTCTAATAATTTCTCAGATTACATATCATGGCTTCAAGATGCTGTATAATATCTTCACTAGCATTAATGATTTATAGCATGCCTACTTTTATGTTACTTATTTATGCTTTTATATTTTCTTTAAAGAGACAATGGGCAGCAGAGTTATCAAGTTCAAAGTGGGAGCAGATGAGCCAAGGGCACAGTTAGAGGTTACTTAGCATAAACAAAAGGTTTGAAGATATCAGCAGTGAGGAATGAATAAGCATATCTATTGGTACAACCAAGTTTTTCTCATGTTTTAATAACCAGTATTATTGCAGAAATATTTTACATTTCATCTATGACAGCTTGTATATCTCAAAAGAGAAAAAAATATTTCAGCTACTATTTGCAACTATTTACTTCTTTAAAGACGCCTGTGAGATCATATTTGATTGTATAATACATACACACATTGAAAGTCCTTAATTAGTAGGTACAAAGAGAGAGCCTTAAATGAAGCATGGTAGGCTTGGCAGAAGCTCAGAGAGTGGATACAAAGGAAAATATGAAGTCAAACCCACAAGAACTTTAGGAGACCCACCCAATGGTGTTGCCACTTATAAATAAATAAGATTCACTTTTTCTTACGCCAGAATCACACATTTCAGATAACTTCTTGTAAAATAGGACATATATCTTATTCTATATTGTGCAGTTTACACTGGATACACTGGATATTAGAAATAGACTGTGCATTTCCCTCTCTTTGTAGGAGTCTAAATCTGTTCCTTTCAACAGTTGATGCAGTTGTAAAAATTTTACTAAATATTACAAGAGGTCAACACTTCAGGCACTTGAGTCACCTATGAACTTTAAATTAGACTACTGTGCTTAAGATGAAGATTTCAGTTAAGATTGAGTAATGCCAAATTAAATGTATATGTTTTGACATCCTTGATGTATTTGCCATGTTGCAGTAGCAACATTTGCCACTTCTGTTTTAGACCTGAAAAAGGGCTTTTGTGTTCAAAAATTCGTCTGCCTTTTTCAACTAGATCAACATGTTTAAAGAAAGATAGAATTCTCTCAACAAAATTTGCCTCATTTACATGTTCTATGCTGTTTTGAATGACAGATATGGTATTTAAATTCTCCTCCTCCATATATCTTCCTCAATTTTAGAACAATGACTCTGAATGATGGGATAGATATATTTTAAGAGCTCTACCAAATGACAGCCTACATCGATGGAGTCATGACAGCTTGGACCAAATGCAAGTGAAGTTTTTTGTTAGAGACATCTGTAGAAAACTGCATATATTTTTGGTGCCTGAAGAATTGTCTCCACCACCAATCTTGCCGGTAACACCATAAACCACAAAAGAGGCATATTTCATTTTCAGAGCAGTTTAGCAGAGGAAAAATGACTTGTTATAAACATCAATCTGGTTTTGGAAACTTACTGTACTTTTAATTTTGTATTACATTTTAGCTTTATTCTTTATTAAGATACTGAGGTTGTCTGAAGTAGAAGTCTGTATACTCTACATCTTAGGTAGACAAGAAAAAAAAAATGTCTGTATTGGGTACACCATCAATTAGTGCCAGCCTGGGGCTATCTTAATACTTCAGGCTATAAACTATGGGATCACAGGAGCTGCTTCATTAGAAATTGGCCATTGTCTATTTTTTTTGTTTTTTTTTCTCCCAGCAGGAACTCCAGCACCAAAAGAATGGGGTATGCTGAGGTAAAGAGTTGAGGGAATAAACCAGGTGATACATTCCATGGTAAGCTCTCTCTTCTTGCCAGTCAACAACCTAGATCAACTAATTTTAAAACTTTCTATCTATGTACATGAAAGATGAATGAGCTTTACCAATCCCATTGCTTATACCTTATGGCAGCTGAAAATTACCAAGTAAGAAATGAGTGAAACTTCTTTGTAAAAGAATGAGCTTTGTCTCCTGCTCCCTTGAAGTTTTATTGGAGTTTGCCTCTGAGAATGAACATGGTAGCATGGTGTGTACTAACACCCAGATTTCAAAAAGTAATTAGGTATGTTATTCCTCAGCATTGACTGCACTAAATTTCATGCATTCAGATACTGAAGAAGCATTTTCTCCCTTCCTGAACAAGTCCTGTAACCTACATTACTGACGGCATCCCCTCTTTCTCATACCATTGTTGATATTTTAAATAACAGTGGTCAAAGCAGTCAATGTATCTTAACTGTACTCTAAATATACACAGAAAATTGAGCCTTCAGGAATTTTAACTAATCTTCTCAGAACTGAGGACTCCTAGGCATGTGATAAGCTCTGGAAGTTCAGTACAGTCAAAATGGGAGACCTGTGCACATATAACAGCAGAAGTTTAGAGAAAAATTGTGTAACTTTGCTCGGGTGACTGCATGCTCTTAAACATCTACTCTGACTGTACATTGTTGAAATCTCTTCGGAATTAATCACATTGTGACTCTTGTGTTACACAAAATGTGCATTTTTGTAAGCCTAAGTAGTTGGTAGTGCATGTAGAAAGAGACTGGTTATTGCCAGTACCTGTAATATATATATATATATATGTGTGTGTGTGTGTGCATATATATATATATACACACACATATATATTTTCCATTTTTATCTGTAATGGTTTTGAAATAGAAGCCAAAGTAGAAAAGGAGATAACAATAGGACCTGGTCTTACACATAAAAAGAAATTGGCTAACATTTCCTGCATTTTCACTTCAGCTTTTCAAAACTTCATCAAATTGTTCTTACAAAAACTTTAGTTACTTTAACTAAAACTTCAGCTCATTACTTTTGATTTTCCTCAGCTGTTAAAGGCTTCTTACTCATTTTTAAAACTCTTTTGACCTTATTTATTTTATTTTGAATGAAAAAAAAAAAAAAACCAAAACCCAAAAGAAAACCTATCTTGAAGGATTGAATTGTAAAGGAAACACTAAATCTTTGTACACCATAAAAAAAAGCAAAATGATTCTGAATGTTATATACATCCATTTTTTAAACCAGTTTTGCCAAACAAAAGTATAAGGGTACTTACCTTCTGAATCAGTGTTAACATAGTCTATAAGACTGAGGAGGTTTAAATAGAGCTATAATTTACATTTTTAATAAAACATATTGAGGCATTCATTAAAATGTTTTATTAAAAATGAAAATTATAGCTATATTTAAATTAGCTTTACCAAAATCCTATTACTCACTAAAAATAGGATAAAGTAGAATAAATAGCTCAGGATTCAAATCCATTTTTGCTGACAATAATGACAAATAGTATGCACATTACATTTTTAAGTACAAAAGTATATAACACATGAATATTTTCTTTTCATATTTTAAGAATAGCACCTTCAGAAACAGACTTCTTCAGCAGAAAGACACATTTGAACTTGAACATTCTTAATATACCACAGAAAGTTTACTTGAGTTCACATGGTTTTGAGTTATAGCCATTAGCAATCATTGTTTGCAACAACAGAAATCCTGGCTCTATGGAAATACTGATAAATTAATCAAAATGGAAAAGATTTTAAGTAGTATCAGTCCATGTGGCAAAAAAAATATATAAACAGCTGCTTAAATTTTTAGGATATCAAAATGCACCTATATAAAGATCTTTTGGAATGCTGATGAAAACTGTTAAAAAGAAAGTAGTAGATCTTTTCCATCCCCAGTAGTTTAATTTTGTATGGAGAAGCAAAGAATGAGGTATGTTCCCTTTGTTTTTATTAAAATTCTTTTGCCTGCCAAGACTGAAGCCATTGGTTGTTTCCAGTGGTCCTGGACATTCATGTTGATTTTATGTGAGCTGTATATTAAACATATATGTACTGATCTTCTGTTGATGTTTAACTGTTGCATTCTTGTACTGGGTTACATGAAGTGCAACATATTAAAAATGGTTTAATGTCAAAGAGAACAAGAACTGCTTCTATAAGTACATAGGTGACAAAAGGAAGGCTAGGGAAAATATGGACCCCCAGCTGAATGAGGCTGGGGACCTAGTTTTGCAGGACATGGAAAAGGCTGTGGCACCGAATGCCTACTTTGCCTCAGTCTTCACTAGCAAGACCAGCCTTTGGTTATCTCACGTCCTAGAGGCCATGGGGAAAGTCTGTATTAAGGAAGACATACCCTTCATGGAAGAGGATCAGGCCAGGTAACACTTAAGAAAACAGGACATACGTAAGCCGATGGGCCCTGATGGGATGCACCTCTGAGTGCTGAGGGAGTTGGATGTTGTTATTGTGAGGCCATTCTAGATAATCGTTGGTCAATCGAGATGACCAGGAGAAGTGTTCAAAGACTAAAGTAAGCATCATTCCTATGTTTAAGAAGGGCAAGAAGGACCCAGGGAACTACAGGCCAATCAGTGTCACGTTGGTCTCTGGGAAGGTGATGGAGCAACTAACCCTGGAAGCCATTTCCAGGCACATGAAGGAGAAGAAAATCATCAGAAGTAGTCAGCTCGTCTTCACCAAGGGAAAGTGGCAGTCTGCCAAGCATTCCAAGAAATCAAACAGTATAAGATCAATGTAACGTCACGTTCAAGAAACAGTAATCAAATCTTCAACATCCTCTCAGAGACAACAACAAGTTGAGCCCTAAAATTTTCACGCCCACAGGCTAATTTCTAACTACAAGATCATTTGTTTCCTGTTAGAATTCTTTTTACAATTTTATGATGCTACAAATTTTAATTTCTCACTTCTGTTATCCTGCTTAGAAAACTGCTTCTGAATTTCCCACCTGTTATAGTTAAAATCCTTCTACTTTATTGTCTCATAGTATTCATTAACACTTCATATCAGTTTGATATTTTGTAATCAATACTATCATTTACCACATATAATTTCTCTCTGCTTGATATTTAGTCCAAATAATTTCATAATTCAGGATCAATGAAAGTCAGTATTGCATTCCCCAATCCTATGTGTCAGCTAAAGGCCTCTAAAAACTTGGGTGTGCTAAATTTGGGACTTCCTCTGTATAAGGAAAAATGTGTAAACTCAAAATGATAGAAGCAAAAACCTCATTGCTTATATCAAGACTGAAAGTAATATGTGGTAACAAACATGTTTTTGTGGTGTCTCTAGTTTAAATTGCTTGAAGGAAAAAAAAAATTTTTGAGAATTTTCATTAATATTACAGAAATATTTCTGGAATTCAATAAAATATCCTTGTTTATTCCTCCTGGCACAGCCACTCCTCATAGAAGACCGAGAAACATTTGGAAAAAAACAACCAATAGGATTCTAACAACACAACTGATTTAGAAGCAATACTTAAAACTCTCTATGTTTTAAATTGAAGATGTGATTTAAAACAAGAACGTTAAGTTCCCCAATGAGTACTATCACTTGATGATCTTGGAAAATTAGTTTTAATTCATCATTGGTGCAATTCTGTCTGTCATTTTCCCAAACTTCATTGCTATTCATTTTGAAGTGTATCATTGCAAAAAAAGATAAAAGAATTTGCATTACACAAATCAACCAAACTAAAAACCTCAACTGAAATACAATCTTTAATTTCCAATATTACTGTGAAAATACTCACTCAAATATATAGATATCTCTAGGTTTTAAATTAAGAACACTGAATCTGAGAGCTCCCCACTGACAGTCATGTTTTCTTCAAATAGCTAAAAATGGATTATTCTTTACTAAATATTACGTCTAGCTCTTTGCAGCCAGATCTCAAATCCTTTTCCCTTCAGTCTGGGGATTCACCTGGATCTTTTCCTCTCTGCACATCCATTTTTGGGGCATGGTACATCCAATCTAGGATACTGCAGTTAGGTAAAATAAAACCTAGGATCTGGCAACATCTATTTGCTTATAATAATTTACAAAATGTTTGTCTTCCAGAAACCTATCAGTGCATCTTTAGCAATTTCTTGATCATTTATCTTTTTGTCTTATTGGAGGATGACTATTTATAGAAATACATATTATCTTTTAAATTCCATGAGCCTGTAAAAATTATAGTTGTTACAGATCCCTTACTATTAGATGGGTATCTACACCACACAATTACACATTTTTTTTTCCATCCTCAACACTGATGATATAAAGTAAATTAATTAAGAAGCTAAATTCCTGATACTGCAAATAAACATGCACTGGCATTTTTTCCCCCAAGTATGTTCATAGAAATAAGACAGACACTAACATGTGTGCATGCACACATGGATAAACATGGAGATGCAAAATCATTCTACATCCTAAAAATGAACAAGTAAAAAACCAAAATCTCTCATATTAGAAGGCAACCTTCATTATTTAAAATACAAATCAATTTTCTTTTATAAAATATGCGTACTACTGCACAATCACGTGCAACACATTTCACGTCACTTAAAAATATTCTCTACAGAGTCCATTCCTACTAATTTGTCAGTTTTAGTTGTTCTGACTATAGTCTCCACAGTACCTAAGAAAATGAAAACAGCAATTATTATTATGATGTCTAATACATGTCTATTCTATTAAAATTGAGAATCAAAAAACAAAGTCAAGTAATCTGGGTTCTTCTGCATCTTAATTATCGTCTTTTGTTTCTGTGATTGCTCACAGAGGCCAGACTTCCCCGTTGTCTCTCTGACCCATCATACAACGAAGGTTTTCTGGTGAAAATTCAATGGTCTCAGTAGCTACATTAGGGAATGTCACTTAAGAAAAAAATCAAGTCATGTAAAGTATTTGAGTGAAATGTCATTTCACATTGGCAGAATTCCCACTGTAAAAAGCTACTTCATTCAATTCCTTTTTAACCAAAATTTGTAACCAATTGAACTATACGACTAATATGCAGCAATGGATCAAAAGATAATTTTTGCACCAATAACCTCTGTAGTTCTAAATCTGATTATGTCAAGACATAGAATTAAGAGTGTTTTTTCCCCTTGAAAATCTATTGAAATAAGTGACTATCACTAGAAAAACAGCATAATTCTTCCTGAATGCCAAATACATTATGTTTATTTGATGGCTTTAAACTGCTTGTTTTCCTTAAGATCAAAATGGGACAATATATTATGGAAATTCCTTGTCATAGAAGCTCACTTCAGTATTAAATGTGCTATATCTTAGAGCCACGAGCAATTGTATTAGGCTTTGGTTAATTAAATAAACCTGTTGAAATTCAAAAGGTTATCTGCCTGGAACTCTGACTTTTTCTTTTAGTATTCCCTTATATAAAGTTGTTTTAACACTCCTGATACAAAACTGAGACATTCTCCTGTTTCCAAACACTGGCCATTATTCAAACTCATGTCACTATCACTCTGTACACTTAAGATTAAAGGAAATTTTTGAAATATTTAGAATTATTTCTTCCCAGAGCTGAAGCTGGATGTAAATGGCATAAAAAAGAGATATGGTCAAAGTGGGGAGGTATTGCAGAAGAAAGGATTCATAGTAAAAAATACAATCATTTTAACACTCAGAACTTTCCTAGCTCACTTTGAGTGCTTTACTCTGCTTTCTTTTACTGAGCATGTAGAGAAGACTTTGCATGAAATGTATTTGTATGCAGCTTACTCTTAGAGTGTACAATAAATATCAAACATACTAAAAATATAAATGTTCACCCATGCTTGCACAGAATTTTAAGTAGCCAATATAACCTAGATTTTCAACAAAGCTTTCCCAAAAAATTAGCTATCAATAAAGAAAAATAATTTCAAGAACTGTGTTGCAACAATTATGCTGACTGAAAATGAGTCAAGACTTCCAAAGTTTTATAATGACTTCTGCTTCTAATTCACTGTCTTACTTTCACAAATAATTTAATCTGCTCCTCAATGTTAAAAAAAAACTAGATTTTGCACTTACAGATGGCCTTTGAACATGAAATCTCAAAGTGATCAAGAAAGATAAGCCACTCTAATTTATTTTAAAGTCAAGGAAACTGGTTCAGAGAGATGAGGTCACATCTGTAGGTTCACAAACTTAGTAAATAATAAAGACTGAAATAAAAAACAGATGCCCTGCATCTCAGTCTAGGATCTTATTCAATGTAACGTATTGCCTCTATAATGAAATGGAAAGCTGAATTGTTTTATTTATAATTTAAATCCACACAGCAGTAGAAGCATGCAAACAACAGTGAACATGAAGGAAAAATATGACAGATGACAACAGTAAGATTCCAAACCAGCTAACAATCTCAGTCAGACAATATACTTTAGCACAAGTATTCAGTGAAAAATCAGAAACACACAAAGGCAAATGTTAACAGAAGATCATATATTATTCAGGAAATATTCTTACTAAGAAGTTTAATTTCTTTAGGAATAGCAAGACTGGCACAAGTAGTCAGTGGTCACAGCTGCAAACAAGACAACTGAATTTTCTCTGCATAAATAATGAAAAAGTGAACATTACAAAAACAAAAAATAGATGATTACATGGAGAATAAACTATTGAAAAAAGAATAAAAAATAAAAAGGGAAAGGCAAATCTTCCACCCAAAAACAAATTTATAGCAGCTGCCATTTATGACATAGCAAGCAAAGCCTTTGCCATTTGGGAAAGGTATAGAAAATGTTTGCTTATATTTACTCATGCTTTAATTACTGCACTGAACTGCTTCCAAAGCATTTTCTTTTGTCTCTTTATCCACTAAAAGAACCTTTAAAGACTTGAAAAAAATTCTACATAAATCAACAGCTATACTAACTTGCTTCATATATTGTCTTTCTATTAGTACCCAAACAAATCTATTATTAAAAGATATATTCTGATTTCTCCATTATCTGTGAACTTTGTAGCATTTTTTCTGACACTAAGATTTCTTCTGTCATGTTTTTACTTTTCTCTCTAAACTTTAGAATTTTGCAATATTATTTAGAAGAAAACTGATTTTTTTCAAGATTCCCATCTGATGCATCACAACATGACTCATTGCTACTACATTTTTCAACATACTATTTTCCTTATTAGCAATTCTGAAATAGCTCCTCATTTGCAATAACCCTTTAAAAAAGTATTTGATACAAACCAGCTTTTGAACTACTACTCTTCAAGCATACCTAAAAGATCTTTGATTTGACCCTAAGATTAAGAGCATAGGAAGATGAAGGCTGTGCTTATATTATAGGCAGCTATCCAGCACTGTGAAGAAGGTTGCAGGCACTATTACTGAAACATTCAGAATAGTAGCCTTAAGAAAGTAGAAAAGAAAAGAAAGAAAAAAAATAAAGCATGATTCAAACCCAGCAAGTTAGACTAGAAAAAGAAGAATTTGCAATAGCATAAAAAATAGCACCTGACCAGTCATATAGCATTTTCATATTTTTAGCAGAATATGTTTAATATTACATCAAATCATGTCTCCTTTTTAACTGAAAATTATACCTGACAACATCTATTCTCTTTCCTTTTTTTTTTTTTTTTTTTTTTTTTTTTTTTTATGGCAATAAATTGAAGCTTTACTAAACCTCAGGTTACTAATAGGCCTCTATAACCTGTGTGGTCATACAACACATTCTCTTGTATCTCACTCAACTACTTTATGACTACCTTGCCAATAAACACTAAATGCTGCCTCCTTTTTTCCAGACATAAAATGAACTGCTCTGAAATGGACCCTAGTAAATATAATAGTTTCAGTATTTATGTACAGTGATGCTGAACAGATTTTTATTATTATATTTATTATATAAAGAAACTATCAATTTGAAAAAAAATAAATTATATGATGCTGTTGTGACTATATCTAGAAAAAATAAGAGTTTGATAATTTGGGCAAACTTCTTTTCAGAGGCTTTTAGGGGTGATCTTTCCTCTACCCCTTAACATCCCTCTTTACACTTTCTTTCCTAAAGTCCACATTTTGCAAAAAAGCCGATTCCAGGAAATGAAGTTACTTGTTTGAATACAACTGCCAAAGCCACTTCCTGTACGCACTTGGCAAAAATGCTTGGTAAAAAAAGCCTTATGACATTTTTCAATCCAACCAAGATGGGCATTCCATTCAGCCACACAAAAACTCAATTTAGCCCCAGAACTGTATGCCAGTGTTATATATTTGACTGCTCAAAGTATTACAGTCCAGTAGCAATAAATTCAATTTTACATTTGTAATGAAAAATAGCATCAAACAGGTTCCAAACAACAAACACGCTGATTACTTCATCCATGACCTGATATTATTGCATTTTTGGTATTTTGCTATTTTTCCTCTCTTCTCTCTGTACTGCTTAGCATGTAAATGCACTATAAAGAGTAACTTACGAAAAGCCTGCAGAGACCATTGATTGGAACATGGTATAACATAGTCATCGTTATATTTGGCATCGACACTATTTATGCCTCATTCTGTAGCAGATAGAACAGGAAAACTTTATGAGAAAGTGTCTATAACAAACACCTGGGATGCTGTAACAGAAAAGCATCAAATACATGATACTCATCAGATGAACTGAACAGGCTGTCATTGACTGAATAATGTTTTGTTGGACTTTGTTAACAGGTGTTTTGCCGGGCCTTGCCCTGCCCAATCTCTGTTATGACAAAGTTAGGTCTTTGACTGTAACAACATAATTTTTCTACAAAAAAGTAACCTAAATAGCAACTTTAGGTCTTGCCTTCGTCTTTTGAGTGATTAAAAGTATCTCTAAAGGAAAAAGTAATCTGCTATTAATCTGGCAGCTTTGACTCCAGACCAACCTCTTTATCTTAAAGACTAAAAAACTTGCCTAAAGGATCACAATTAGATATGCAGTAGTTTAAAATTGTAACTCTTCTTTGTACAGGCCCCTAATTTAATGAAGTTCCATTAAATCTAAAACGTGTCCTAGCTGAGGCCTCTGTCTTTGAGCCTTCAGGTTTTTTTTGGGGTAACAGCTGAAATAAGCAGACAAGCAGTCATTGCTTGCCAACTACTGTTTTTGGTTTACTGTATCTGTTGTTTCAAAACACATATTACCATCTTTTCTCTATATCCATTTTCCATTCAGTAACTCTCTTGGGTTCACTTTCCATTCCCTAGTAACTCAGGTCTTGCTTCCCTCCAACTGACAGTCTCTCTTGTTCTTCATCTCATTCCCAGCTTCATCAGGAATACACCCTAAGCCACAAATCTCTTTGTCCTTTTCCACCCTATTTATCAAAAATAACTCCAATCCATCCCTGCCCTTCCCTTTCTACCCCATCCAAATAAAATTTCTCCTCCCATAGCTAGATAGTCAAGTGCGAGGCATCAAAACTATTGTAATATCAATTGCTGCCACTGTCTATTCCTACTACAGTTTCCTGGCAGCCACAGTATTTTCGCAAGAAAGACAAAAAATAGTATTCAGAAACACATTTTCTATTTGTAACCAGCACATGGTCTCTTAATGTATTCCACCAAACAGATCAAACAGATTCCTGACATTTGAGTAAAAAAACCCCGGAAACAGAGTGTGTGAGAGAAAATAAAAGGCCTATCGTCTTTTCCAACTTTTCCTTTTTTGAGTCCCCCTCCACTGCTTTAGACATCACCACAGAAATTTAAAACCCAGCATTAAAGTTAGTTTACTCAAAAGACCAAAGCAAGACCCAATTTACCCAAGCTTTTTTCACATAAATATAAATGTAATGATTTAATATTAAAAACTACAGCTAACAAGTTCACTTATAGGAATATAGAAACATGTATCTCCTCTCATAGTTGGCACTCTTCAATGTATTCCTTCATTCTAAAATCTGGAGAAAAGCAGACTTGGAGCAGTGTGGCAAGCCAGTACTAGAAAGCTCTGGGGCACCTCATGAGGAGGCCAACAGAGAGGACACTTCTGAAACTATGGCCTGACCACAGATCCTCTCTTTTGTAATAGATGCAACTTCTACAACTGTTTCTTAAGGACGCAGGTCCCAAATGACTGACATTTATAGGCCAAGGGCTTAATTTCAGAAATATCTGCAAAGAAGAAATGCTGTAAAACTGTGCCATCACATATATGCAGACACCACTTCTATTTAACAGACAAGTGGCTACTTTTTACAACAGATTCAGTTTCAAAGCTGTTTAAAGCGGTAGCTCTATACGGAGTACACTGCAGGAATCAAACCTATGGCAGCAAACACATGGAAGAATGTAGCAAAATTATTTATTTGAAAAAAGCTCTATTTATTCAGTCTATGCTTGCCTGTCATAGATTAAAGCATGCTTGTTTATGGTATGTACTCAAATGAGTCTGGAGTCAAACTACAAAGTTGTATTGCAAACTATGGGAAAATGTCCTCCTCAAGAGTGGTACTGTAAGCTTTGGGTAGTTCTTCCCATTGTGGCCATACTGCTGCATAATAATTATCTGGATCGAAGTGGATAAATTAATCCTCATTAAAATCCCAATCTTAAAGAAGTGTATGTCAAAATTTTTAATCAAAATCAAACAGGTCACATTCCAATATACAATCCTAACTGAAATCCATTCTATAGGTATTCAGAAAGTCCAGAAAGCCATATCACAGTTTTTTTACTCTGAAAAAACCCTTAAGTCTTATATCCAGCTTTATTTAACCTTAAATTCACTCAAAGACATACCTAAGAACAACACACGAGAGCAACCTGCAATGATTCATGAGGAAAGTTAGACATGGGAAAGAGATCCTTTTAATTTAACCTTGCCTCTTAAAACAGTAAGGATAAATGCATGAAAGTTCTAATTCAGAAAGTATCAAAACATCAAATGAATGTTCAATATGTGATTAGGTCCAACTGACACCACAGGGAAATAACAATGTGCTTACATGTACTTCCTCAGAGACAAAACCAGCATTAGTGGTTTACAGGAGCCCTGACAATAAATCCTGCTTGGTCATGCATTGTTACAATGAATCTTGTGATTGCATTGGAGCCATTCACTTTCTAAGCACTCATCCTTTTTCTGATTAATCTTCTTAGCTTTATAGACTATGTCCCAAACTCTAGAACCCCCACAAGAGTGGGAGCTAAGATACCTTGTGCATCCTCTTTAAGCCATGTGGATGTTTTGATCATCAGGCCTTGATGGGGTGGAAGTTGTTGTGCCCAGAAGATGAGCATATAAAAATTTAGCTATAGATGTCAAATAATTATCATTTTAAATATGCACATGGCCCTTCAGAAACCAGAAGAGGATTGGCCACATACATATGTAGAATTATCACACCAACTAAAAACTGGAAGAAATATTAAAATTTGTGCTTTAGCATTTCAGCTAAACACTAATTAATAGACATCAACAGGAAAACAAACTGAACCACAAATTATTAAACACCAGCCTATGCTGGAGTTTTATACCTTCCTGTGAAGTGCCTGACCTTGGAACTGATGTAGGTATTTCCAGCACTTCTACACCGAGGAGAGGGTGCTGCTATCTGTTTTGGCAGTGACACAGGAACATGTCCTTACAACATCCATATCTAGGTACTATTTCAATGTACTGGTATGATTTTTTTCTTTTTTAAAATTTATTTCAGGAATACAAGCGTCAGGAAAAATAAGCAATTTCAGCAATTCAGCAGTCAGAAGTGACAAGGACTTCATAAGAAAAAAAAACAAAACAATTTTCTAGCACAGCACAGCTTTGTCTGTGAGTGTTTACTACAAGAGAAGGTATAAAAATTCCTGAGAAAAATAAAAGAAAGTATAAAGAAGTTACACAAGCTGCTAAGGCAATTTAAATAGAAAGGGTTCCAATAAGAACTCCTGAAAATAGACATACGAATTTGCAGAATACATGAGTAAACTCATCAATCAGTATTAACACAAAGTCACAAAAAACATCTTAGGGCATGTTCTTTTAATGCCTGTCCTCTGGAAGCAAATACATCATAAACAAGGACTGGAAAACACATTTACTTTTATTCTTGGGGAAAACAGATACACAGACACTTTCAAAGAGAAAAATCTTTTCAAGAAAAGATGTTTATCACTTTGTCACTTTATTACTCAAAGACATCCTGGATACTATCTTCTGTATTATAAAAGGTTAGTTGCACATTGACTTCATTGTTTTAGAGACAACTGTTTTAAAGACCTTGTTTTAAAGTGATTTTGAGAGAGAATTAGTAACCACTTCAAACTATATTTTTATAGCCCATTCATTGACATTTTAGAGGCATCTAGTTTTATATGCGTTTTATATGATATAGTTTGCAAGTACTTTCTTTTTGAAATGATCACTTGATCCTCCTAAATGCAAAAAGAAAAAACAAGCCTTAAAATGTGAGATAAACGTAATGTTAGAAAGTATAAACTGATGCAAAGAGAAGATAACATTACAGTTGAAATGCTCCAGCTCTTCATTATACAATCCTGCATGTGTCTGCCTCTACTTTGAGGAGAGCATAAATCAGATATATACATACTCTAAAGGATACCAAGATATTTATCTCACTTCTACAGTGAAAATTTTTAGAGCTGAAGATTTAATAATCTTGAACTACTGATATGATAAACTAGACTCTCTATCTTTGTATTCTCTATATTGAGACATAAATATGGATAAAATGTTTTGATTTCTGTTAAATAAGCAAAAGAGAGACAGTGTCTTCCTAAAATAGTGTGCAAATATATGTTATAAATATTAAAGAAGTTAATCTCTCCGTTCAGATTTTTGGGAAAGTTTATTAGTTCCAGCATGATAAACTGATGTTTTTAAAAGCTTTTATTTCTAGCTAATATAAAACCTAAAATGGCAGCAGAAAGAAATAATTACATTGTAATAGGCATAATAAAATAAATTGCAGAAGTTTTCAAACATGGCATCCAATATTAACAGCATCATATTTTCAGATTATTTTTCTATATTAGTTTTGCCTAGAGCTGAACTTCAGAATAGTTTCTGAGATGATCTTTACTTGAAGGAATAACAGAACTACAATAAGCATTAAAAAACCTAAAATAGGAATGGTAAACAAGTTCAGCAACACGAAGAGGCAGCAGCAGTTCAAGGGCCAGGAGATGACCAAATGGAAAACACTTGAGATTATTACACTCTAGACACAATAAAGTAAAAGAGTGAGAATGTTGTTCACAGAAAATTATTAGAAGCTAGATTGATGATTAGGAAACTAGCAAAGACAGTAAAAGATGAAATTTAGTTTTATTTAAGTGTGGGTCTAGTAAAAGTATACTGAAAATCAGGTAGGGGCTCACACAAGGAGTAGGACTATTTATTTGTACAAGTATCTGGCATATCATCATTAACAACAACAACAAAATCTTTCAGCAAATGTTTTGCTCAACAGTTCACCAAATGACTGACTCATAGAAAACATATTCTCAGGAAAAACTGGAAAACAGGAAAACTACTAAGGCGAAAATTAATCATAAGCACTATAATACAATACAAAAGTAGACAGTTCAGAACTTTGTCATGACTAGCTTCCACCATTCACTGTATCATAGTCAGATATTAGTGGTTTGAAGCAGAACTAGAATTCCTGCTAAATGCTTGCCAACATTAAATAATCTGTTTAGTCACATCACTTCTGCTACAGGAAAGTGACTAAAATTACCTATCTCTCAAGGATCCTTGATTGAACAGAAGTTTACAAAGAACCACTTCAGCTCTTTGTATAGCACTGTGTAATGAGTCCACCTTTCAAACTTGCCTTGACTTATGGAAATCTTAGACCAGCTCCTACCTGCCTCTAAGAATAAAAAGATTAAAGATTGTTTTCAGTGTAGCTTGGCAGATGGTTACAGTGGAGCACCTCAGCCATAGATTTGTCAGACCGGCCCTGCAATGAAAAATCACTAAGATATTTTACCTGACCTAGAATTAAAAGCTACCAAACTTACTGCATAACATATTGGAAAAACAAATATCACATCAGCTCTAATTGTATAGCTCATCTCCAACAATTTGTTTACCTTTTATTTGACATAAAAGTCAATAATGGTCCAAATTTTCTCAATTTAATCTAAATACTACATAACCTTCTGCTAACATAATGTTATTCTTCTAAAAGTACGTTTCTGTACTTACAACAGTTGCTGAAAATGAACAAAACAAAGGCACAGTAACTAAATATATGTTCCAGAGTTAAAACTGTAAGAGACAAAAAGATCAGTGATAAGTGAACTGTACAACATTTGATTTTTTTCAGCAAAAGCACCCAAAATTTTCAAGCTCATTCTCACTGAGGCAAAAAGTCATAGCTCCACCAACTTCAAAGGAAAAATTGTACAGTAACAGAAGCAAGAAATTGGCCTGAAATATTTGTGTGAAACTTCTCTTGAACTGTTAAATGCATTGCAAATATCAGGAAAAAGTAGGGGTCTGTGGGATATTTCCAATAATTTCTAGTTTGGTTTTATATTCAAATATGCTGAGACTAGTCTCTCAAGACAATATCTATTTCTGTCAGGAACAGGATGTGAAATGTCATTTTTTAGATTAAATACACAAACAAAAATGAAACAGAATTCTAGACTATTCTTATATTTAGCAGAATTAGCAGTATCTGCACAGAAATATCTAAAGATTAAGCTAATAGGAAGAGCTTCTAGTCTTTTGTATTAGCCCTCTGCATATGTAATGTGCATGTAGTAGCTCTATTAAAAGGCATTGTAGTCTCTTGGGACTGATGTTCATAATAATAATAATGTGGAAGAAGTTTCACGGATGCATTTGCCAAACCTGACAGTCAATATATAAAGGAATTCAATCACCCTTCAAGTACACAGAAACTTTCAGAAGCATATTTTACCTCTAAAATATCAAGAGTTGAAGAGCTTCAGTCACAAAAACCAAAAACATCTTTAAGGAGTTAGTCTGAATGATCCAATAGCATTTTTAGACAGCCAAAATATGGCTAATGAATCAGGAAGCCAAAAAAGATTTTAAATACTAGAGAACTTCCAGGGAACACTAGGTTACATTTCAGCAGACTAATCTGGATAAGAGAACAGCAAACTAGCATAAAAATACTGGAAAGTTTCCCCATCTAAACAGACTCAAGAGGAAGGCAGTAAAAACTGCCAAAAGCATCTTTAACAAGCTTCCAAACATACGTTCCACATCAGAAGAGATTCCCAGCTGAGAAGTGGAAAGAAAGACATGATGAGCATCTTAGAAAAACCAGAAATCTTTTGTAAAACTAAATAAATGTGGAGAAAGAAAAAGCTGCTGATGGTCATATAAGCAGTAAGTGGTTTTACATAACAGCATTTTCAATATGTAAGACAATTAAGTTTAAACATCTCTGAAAAATTAATGAAAGTATTGTAATGATCCACTCCCCACTCTCATTAAATCCTTACAACTTACAAAATCTGGCTTTGATGTTGCAAATGGAGACCTAGTTCCAAAAACCAAAATCTGGGCTTCATCTCCTAAAAATAACTCTATGTTCATATTTATACACACTTAGTTAAGATGACAAAAATCCTAACACACAGGGCTTTATCATGGAATACCAATTGCAAGAGCTCACTTAACTTTACATCTTACAGCATGTATTTATATTTTTTTCTAACAAATAATAGTAATCTGTTGTTGCTTACATAGACATTTCTACAGAGCCTCAAACTTCTTAACACATTCGTTTTTTACTGTTCACTAATCTCAGTGAGTTCAGTTCAAAGTCCTCACTCAAGCAAAATTCATAGTAGACAAAATAAAGCTCTTGGAAACAGTACAGATAGAAGAATAGATTTTGAAAAAAACCCAAACAAACCAAAAAAATAAACCCCGAAGTTAGTCAAGTCTCCTATAAATTCACAGTTAGTCGTCTTGGCTTTTATTGCAATAAATGTGCTTTTAAAGAGAGCAATTTTGTTCTAGAAACTACTTCAAATTTTTGTTTTTACTTTTTGTTCATTTCACAAGATTAAAAAAGGAAATAAAAATGTGATCTTTAAAACAGAGATACCAAAATGTATAAAAGCACATGACAAATTCAAAACTTCCCACAATTACATGCTACAAAACACGTACCTGAAGATAGACATGCATTCATATTTATGACATAAATGAGAAACTCAGCAGTACGTGTTTTATCTGGTGACTTGAAATACCAGAAAATGATTTTGTTAAACTTATCAAAAGTAAAGCCCCATAAAATTGTTCAAAAGCATATGCTGACTCTTAACATTTGATGAATTTATTTTGAAGGTTTCTTAAAATATTGAAATCTTAAGCAGTGAAGTCTGATACTTCCTGCTTGGTCCTTAAACTTGGCAATAATGAAAAATTTATCATAGCAAATAATCACTCTATGTTATAGAAACCATTTAATGCTTAAGAAACTAACAAAACAACACATCTTAAATATTAGTTACAAAAGTTTAACAGTAGCAATAAAATATTCACTACATCTTACTAAGAGCTTCTAGAAGTTCAGCTGGAGAGCAAATGCAATATATACTTTTTCCTGGACCTGTAACAGAAAATGTAGCACATACTTTTTTTTCTGACTAACGAGAAAGATCAACAGTAAGTCTGAACAACGCCCTAAATGCACCAGTGAGCTCTTTTGCTGACCAAATAGCAATAAAATGGGTAAATCTCTTTGTTGACAAAAGATCTGTCATGAGCACAGTGCCAAGAGTCTGTCCCCAGATATCCCAAAGCACTACCGGACACAGAAAAGACTCCAAGAAACATATAGGTTTGCTAAGCACTTAATTTTTCTGGAGGGTTGAGAGTTGCCTTTTTTTGAACTGAAGGACATAGAAGAGATTCTGATGGAAAACCTAAGTCAACCCTTTCCATTAGGGAGCTTTCTGTGGGTTTTCCAACAATACAAGGAATTTCCCCAAATTATTATATAAATATATAAAATAGCCAAGATAAATATTTTGAGAAGTCTTAATGCAAGATTAAAATATTTAGCTTTCAAAATTGACCCATTGGTGTGTTATCATCACTCCTTTCCCGCTATTCATAATCTCCATCTGTTTATAGAAACCATCTCTCACCTTTCATTTTAAAGTCAGCTTGTCAGCCCTTGAGTAGGAATTCTCTTTTTTGTACATGCTTGCGTACTGCCTAGCAAAAAGTGATCTTAAACACTGAATAGGATATATAGCAGGTAAGTTCTCCACCAAACTCTCAAAAAACCTCACAACTTCTCAATGAAAGGTAAAGGAAGTGGCTAGAAATGGTCAAAACATGACCATAATAAAATCTTTTGTGAGAGTGAAATAATTCCTTTCAAACCCATCAGCATATACAAATGTTTGAAGCTCTTATGAAGATTTATTGTGTTCTTTGACTGTCATAATATTCACACTGTTTTCTGGTAACCAAACTGTTTATATTTCAGGAGAAAAACAAATCCAGCAGGAGGAAAAATGGTATCATACGTCTCTTACACTGACAGAATTATGCTAGAAGCAAGCAGAAGTCTGAGATCTATTTCAAAATAAGACTTACATCTACAGAAGAAGTGATATGATAAAAGTAGAATACAACAAAATCTTTACCACTCCAGTGACATGTATGATGAAGTCTGATTTTTTTCTTGTTTTGCTAGGTTCATTCAAAGTTTTATCCAGAAACCACTAATTTGTAATAATGAACTCCATCTCCCGAGAAAGATTATATATATTTCTACATTTGAATTTGAACTTCACATTCAAAACCTCTACTAGATTTGAATTATGAATAAAATGAAAGATGCAGCAGAGACTTTATGATGGAATAAATCATTGCATTAAAAATAAAATTGTTGAAGCATTTGTAAAGCTCAGATTATTATTTATGCCAATAACTAATCTTTTCATTTTCTGGAATGCTCATCTGAAACATAAATTCGCAGCCAGAGTTATGTCTATTTCAGATTTACAAAAGATATTGTGATGCAATAAATAGCAGCAGCTACTGAGTATGTTAGAGTGTTTTGCTCACTCTTACTCATATAGTTATGGATTTACAATCTAGAGTGCTCTGTGATTAAGATGCGTATTGAAAAGTAAGTTCTCCCCTTTCATGGTATAACACTTGGACTAAGATAAAATGTTCAGGTCTGTTCACTCTAAGCTAACTGTCTTATGCAATCTGTAAACTTCCGCAGTGATG
Organism: Tyto alba; assembly: GCF_018691265.1. Taxonomy (NCBI): domain Eukaryota; kingdom Metazoa; phylum Chordata; class Aves; order Strigiformes; family Tytonidae; genus Tyto; species Tyto alba. The sequence goes on along the minus strand of NW_024881278.1, from coordinate 27,682,250 downwards.
GGAGCTGGCTTGCCAAAATGACAGCAGCAGGCAGACTTCTACTGCTTCCAGGCAGCCGACGTACCACTCCCCCTCCTAAAAGAAGTTTTTTGGGACCCAAGAAAAAAAAAAAATCTGTCAGTATGTAAACTGGTATAATTTTTAGCTGAAGAATTCAATGCTATGTAATCCAATGTCATCAGCAAAACCTAGGGCATTACTAGGACACTGCATTTTGTATTCCTCTGTTTTAACCATCAAGGACAACACCCTAATACAGCCTGCAATATACACTGCAAAAAGCACAACACAAAACACAGAAACAACCCACATGTCTAATTTCAGTTGTTCTTATTAGTTCTTCCACTGGTATCAAGCCTCATAGTTGACAATATTTAACTAGTGACATTATTTTAAATATGAGACCATATTTAAACAAGTAGTTAAAGACATCTGTTCAGAAAAAATACCAATTAACATTAAATCAATTCTTTACAACCTAGTACTTATTAGTAGCTGGAAAATATCATACCATGGTGCCCAAAGACCTACTTGTAAATCAAGTGTGGGGTGTTCGACTTTGTTTCTCTTCATGTTTGTATGGTCAATACCATTAAAGGCTGATATTTAGAGTTTCAGGTGTATAGGAGGTGGGGAAAAGATAGAATGTACAGAAAGGTAAATACTATGATATGTCAAACCTTTGAAGACGTATTATATTCACTCTGTATTTTCTGAAAGAACATACATATTCAATGCATGATGGACTTAGAAAGAAAATCACAGACATGCCCATATAGAGACATGTAGAGTTGTAGAAGTCACTCATTCACCTTCCAAGTCAGCCTGCTGTGGGACAAATTTGGTCCAGGAGTTGTTTTACTGCTGTGATGAGCTCAAGATAAAAATTTTCCTTTTAACATAGATTATAAACTCAAGATCAGCAGTAAAACAGTATGGCTGCATTTCTCCTGCTTATATCAGTGTCTGGATAGGGTAGACTAGAAACATGATTACCTGTATCTTTCAATGCAAAAGTGGTCCTAGAACATATGGGAAAAAATATCAGAAGTAAGTTTCACCATACAGACATAGCAATTCTAGGAGACAATACATTATAAAGAAATTTTGCCTGCAGAAGACTGCTTGTATTCTTATCATGCATCTACTTTTTATAAATTTAGCCACATAAATGACTTTTTCTGTTGAACTGGGTAACAGCTGAGTAAATCTGGAGATTTTACGATGTAAAAGCAGCACCAAATTTAGCATAAAAGTAACAGAATTAAATTATTCTGTTTTCTATCACAGAATGGTAAAGATCTGTTTCTGAGCAAACAAATGTTAAAGCTACACAACATATCAACTGGAAAATAAATTAAAGGTTCTAAATAAAATAATTTGTCTTTTAAGAAACTAATTAATACCTAGGCTTTCCCACAGCTATTTCATTCAACTAAATATTTGTTTTCCTATACTTTCTGCTGATTTCTTAGTTTAATTGTTTTTGGGATAAGGAAGTGAGATAGATAGGAAAATGGAAAACACATTAGGGACATGATTAGAGACATCAGAGGCACTAGAAATACCATCTGATATCACATTAAAACAGGCGGATTGTAGAGCTGAGAGAACAGAGATAGAAAAGAAAGCCTGCAAACTAACTAAACTTTTAAAATAGTTAACATATGATACATGCTGTAAATTGAAATCTTCATAAATGATATAAGGTATGTAAAGTGTTTAGATGCTGAAGAACAGCTTTAATATCGCACTAAAGGTTTTACTTGGGAGTTGGACCCTGGCTCAGGCCCAAGCCATTTCACACATCTTCAGCAAATCCTTAATGCCTATAGACAAGAAGACATATGTATACGGTTCAGACAGATTTTGAAAGGAAAGGATAACTTTATAATGATGAATGTTATTTGCAGGTTTGCAATATGTGAAAAATGAGACTCTGTGCTCAGAATGACGCCTCTCTTCCACTTTTCTTCTATCTGATGAGATGTGAGGACAGAATCAAACTTACATCAGCATACAAATTTTTTGTGAAATATCAGTCCTTGCCAATGCAGAGTGCAGGAAATAGGTTCAACAATCCAGTCAATTTGAGCTGACATGCGGGTTCTTACTTCATGTTCAAAGAAAGCTCACATGTATATATACACACCGTTGTTTACAAAAAGAGAGAGCATATGAGCATATAAGAATTTGCTAATGCTTCTGTGATTCTTATTTTAAGAGTAAGTGGCATTGTATAAAGGATGTAATTTTACTAGTGATTTGTAGATAATTTGTAGATATTTTTTTGCTAACATATTTCTGAGGTTATCAAAAGCTTTGTGTTATGTGGACATAATTATATTTAGTTAATGCTATTATGATACCAAATCAAGTAAGTTCTTCCTAAAAATGAGAAGGACCATGATAAATAGGAAAATAGGAGGCAAAGGGATTACTCAGCTCAGCAGATGAGTAACTTGGAATGGAAAGAAGCTATATGAAAGAGTATTCTACACAAAAGCAGGATGAAGAAAGAAATCACCAAACAAATTCTCAACCTCTCCTTTTTTAGGAGATAAATTAAGAATACACATAGGCATTGTCATAAGGGGACAGATGCAAGATCAGTCTAGACTACTATCCCATATGGTAAGTGGCAGCATGGCAGTGTTAGAGAATTCTAAAGAATATGGGAGACACCCACTGTAACCCACGATACAGACTTCTGTAGGGTTCAATATGATTTTTCATCACTGGACTAGTATAAAACATGAAGGAGTTTTAATATAGTCTCTTTCAATAATCTTTAATATTTTTTAAAGCAGTATTTTATGCCTAATTCCTGACTACTCAGTTTCATCAATAGCCTTCTTCTGTGTGGGATCTCATTGTGTCTTTTGATAGTCTGATTATGTTAATGACTTGTTAATTCTTTTCCCGAATCATATGCTTAAAAAACTGCCAAACTTAAGAAGGGATTTTTCATTTGGAGAAACCAGGATCACTAGAACTCTTAAGATTTCCATTTCTAATTCTTTCAGCATTCTGTTCTTAGACATACTTCTGGTTCTCTCATATGAATGCGGCTCATGATATACAATTCTTGTATATTCATTTCTTTTTAAACTTCTCTCCTGCTTACTGTCTACGATAATTTCTTTCCCATTCTTGCATGCAATCTCCTCTGCAATAATTAAGAGTCACAATCCTACTAAAGTTTTAGACAATCAACATTTTGTGACAATCAACTGCTAGTTCAATTACTGAGCAATTTTAGAGGATAATTGGCAAACTTAAATATTTTAAGAAATGTATTCACATTAGGACAGTAGCAAAATCTAAATTTTCACTTGCCACTTGTTTGAATTCTGAGCTGAAGATTCTCTCATTTCAATTAAAAAAATCATCACAAAATGCATAAAATCAGTATACAGAAAAGTAAGAAGTCATGAATATGTAAAAGTTATACATGATGATCTAGGATGAGGCATCTTCTTTATTAATGAAAATATTAACACTTCTAGAACATAGTGACACCAACAAATCTTTTTATTTGAACAATTCAACTATAAAATAAAGAAAACATGCAATTATGCAACAAAAAACTGTCTACAATTACTGCAAGTTGACTTATGTGGATTTTGAAACTAACAATTTGCAAGAGTATTGTTATTTATTGCCATAAATAACCAGTTTAGATGATGTAAGGAAGGATAACTGCAATGCTTAACAGTTAACCCTTTTCTATTAACCACTGTAAAACCTCCCTTACTTACACAATCCATGCTAACTGGTCAATATAATTTTCACTGTTTGAATTGTTTAGAAAAAGATTTAAGCACATACGTAAATCCCGTGGTATTATTTGTATGGATAAAGTGAAACATATGCTTAAAATCTTGTAAAATCAGGTTCTAGGAATGGTTTCAAGTAGTTCTGAGAATGTAGTATGCAGAAGAATACATTTTCCAAAATATTAACAGTAAATATTGCTTATACCTCCATATCTTTTAAAACTCACTCTTTTAGAATCTCATCTTTTAAGATGCATGATTCAGTATTTATAAATTTGGGGTTGACAATTTAAGTTTCTGGAATTTCTTTAATAGCCATATTAATTGAAGAGTGAAAGACAATATTAGAAGAATGTGTTATGAGTCCTGATGAGGTCTATGTTAATTTCTAGCTTCTGAGAAAAGCATTTCAAACTTTTGCAATGGTCCCTAATGAATTTCTTTTCCATTTTTTCACAAGCGTTCCCAGGCAGTTGACAATTTCATCACTGTAGTAGGCTATAAAAAACTTACCATGATGAGAAAATTTTCAAACCATACAGAAATTTTAACGTTAAAAGGAAAATCTTAAGTCAGAATAAGTATTTGGGAGATATCAGAGTATTAAAATTACATATTTGCAAATAATTTGTCTTGCTATACATTTTGACCACTATGCCTTTCACAAGATGGTGGTCTTTCAAGATATTTTGCCTCATTCTTAGATAGAAAAATTAGATTAATCAAGTCTGAAGCATACAAATATGTTCAGGTCTGAGTTGAACAGGAAGGATCTATATCCTAGCCGTTAGCAGACAGAGCTAAGAGCTTTTGGCTGCCAAGGAATGTACCCACGTATCTTTGTGCTGTCATAGCTTTATATCAAAACAGAAAAATAATAATAAGCATTTGAGGTTTTATGGTACTTTGAAGCTAAGGATCTCAAAATCGTAACTTGTCTATAAAGGAAGTGGAATGTTTCATACGCATACAGTATTTTCCTTCATGTAACATTGACCTGTAATTTATACATTTTTTTTTGTTTTGGTTTGTTGTTTTTTTTTTTTTTTTTTTTTTTTGTCCTAGTTTTGTCTTTCTTTTTACTAACTTTGTCTCTCAGAACCTTTTTCTTTCTTTTTTTTTTTCTTGAGTTCTCTGGCCTTATTCTAACTATTACCGCATGTTTTTAAATACTTTTTTTATTTTTTCCTAAATTTTGGGTCATTATTCATTCTGGTATTTTATAAATTATTTTAAAATCTCAAATATAATTTTAAAATTTAAAGATCTCAAATATAATTTTAAAGACTATGAAAAGCTCTAATACTTCTAAAAAAAATTATTTAGGTTTCATTAAAATTCTTCTGTAGCAAAACTTTACATCTGATATGATGGCTTTCTGTGTACTATGTATAAGTACACAGCAAGACCTTTTTCAACTTTTTCTGATGAACTGTCTGAATATGCTTACAAGTTTTACATAGTGAATTTTTCTCAAATATGTCTCTTGTTACCATGGAGAATCAAACTGTGAAAACTCTACAAGTTGCCTTGAAAAATATATAATCTCCAGTCTACAAGAACTTTTCAATATAAAAGTTAGTTATTACATGAAGATAGATATTGAAAGTTGTAACTTTTAGAACTTTAAGAAATAAAACAAAAGAAAGAGAAAAATCAAGTTATTTATACATTAGGTAGAAAATACTGTTATTTTCAGAGACACAAGGGCACAAAAGAGCCTGGACACTCAATGATATTCTTGCAGAGACAACTGGCCTCCTGAGATTGGGTTTAAGGCATATTGGCAAGGCTGTACATGTATTATTAAGAGTGTTTCTACTACCTTTTTAAGTCTGCCACTCTAAGTATTCCCTGAGAACAGTAATGCAAGTGTTTTAAGAAATAATGTTTTAAGGCTTTATTATAACAGCTCTATATTACAGAAGACTGTGAGTCCAAATGGCACCATTACCAACATAGACTAGACTTGCAGCAGAATGTCAGGCCACTCTAAAGGAATGCAGAGATATATGGCTACCCAAAGTAGTCCAAAAATAAATTATATTATTTGGGATCTACGGATAAATAAGACTGAAAAGTTTTAAAATAAATTAGATGTAAGTGAACCTAAAGGAGGACTTCCGTGTTCACAATTGGCATCTTGGTTATTGAGGACTTCATCATTTTCCTGTCCACATGGAATGACACAGAATATCCGAACCTGACCCTGAAGTGGTTGAAAAGAGGACTGGAAAGAAGGGAGTAGGTTTCCAGCTTCTTTCAGAATGAGAAAACCATATAATGTGGAATCCAATCATATAAAAAACGTCTTATCTCAAAATATGCTACCTTCTCATCTCAGACAGATGTTATTTAAAACTCATTATCTGCATGGGATGGGAATCAATTACAGTTACTTTTACTCACTGATTAAACAAAGATAATACTTGATCATTTTTGCAGACTCCCTGTGCCAACCATCTGTCCCAAATAATTATTTTTTCAGTGAACTACATTTGATATGCTCACCTCTTAAATTTGCAAATCAGCTCAATTAGAATAAAGTATGAATGACAATACATTGGCTTTACTATAAGGGATAAAACATTTTATCAGTTACCTGTGGACAAATAGTACTCGTCTACTGACAAAAGCACAGCACATGGTAAAACAGTGTAGAGTGTGTTAGCTATCCTAAATTAATGCATTTTTTATGAATTCAGCTGTAACTTGTTTGCAACAATGAGAATTATTAAACCACTTGAAAAACAATTAAATATATATTTTTTAAATACATCACCATAGGAATTTTTACTTTGTTCACACTTGCTAAGGACTTGCTCCAGAAAGCTACCAATTCACTAAAGCTACTTGCATGCACAAAAATGGAGCTATTTGTCATTTCTGGAACTAAGGTCTCACTTCATTAAATCACATTCATTTTTTTTTTAAACAATAGAAATAACCATCAATACTTACTAAGGATGTTAAATAAACCCCAGATATCTAAAGTGCATTAAAAAAAAAAAAATATCTTAAAGATAATCACAAAATGTTTTGTGTTTACAATCTGATATTAACACTAGAAACATAATTAATGAAATTTAATTTTATTTGAATGTAAGATTTCTTTCCCAGGCTGGAAGATTAAAAAAAAAAAAAAAAAAGTTTTTATTGGTGTTTAAGGATACTGTGCAATTAATAATGCCTGTACAAAAATTCTTTTGGTATCAGCAGTTCTAGTTTAGATTTCTTTTCTGTTAAAAGTCAGTATTTTCAAATTGTCCAGGAGAAAAACATTATTTCCTAGTATTTTTTACTGAATTATACAGAAAAAGTATTTTTCTGAGAATTTACTCAAAGATTCAAGGGCCTGCAACTGAATTTATACTGTGATTTTGTAGAACTGTTCAACAGAATATTCACATCAGTTTGTAAATCCATCAGCACCTTGAGAGGGCTATAAATTTACAGCCTTGTATTTGTAGATACAGAATTAGCACAATATGGTTGATATTGAAAATAAAATTTTCCTGTTCTGGTACACATTTGAATGATATGCTGTAAATTATATTGTAATAATCCAACAACTGCTTGCTTAATTACACTGACCTGTTTCTCTGGGAAGAAAAGGTAGTCTGCGAACTGAAGAGCTGAAATCTTTTGCCTCTTTCAGACTAAAACAGCTAGATGGGCTCTGACTTTCTTCCAAGTTTATAGAAAAAGAGTGCTCCAAGACTTTAGAACCAGCAGAGGCAGCATTAAGCTGGAAAAGAGCATCCTGTGCCTTTTTTTTTTCTTGTTTTAGCATATTTACCAGAATATCTGCAAGATACATTAAGGAAATCATTAATGACCTCTTTTTTATAAAGCAACAATCATCTTTGTTTACCCCTAAGTCTTTTTTTTAATAAGTGGAACAGTTCACATTATGGAAGCCTATATGTGAAAGTGAATTTGGAGTTGGGCATATTATTTGTAATTATATTCATCCTCCTTAGTTTTTCCAAACAGCAGATTAATTTTTACTAAACAGTAACAAATTCACATGTTGACCACAATTGTTGATCCCGTTTAATCAATGCCTGACAAAAGCATGTACAGACAAACAGGAATGAAAACTCTACTATCTTATTGCCACTATGTGACATTCCCTTTTTTATTTTTTAATTCTCTAATAAACAAAATTTCAAAACAAAAGAAAAAACCCCTTAATTTACAGGTAGCCTGACAAGTGCATCACATTTGTAAGCTTTTCACAAAAAGAAGGTCTACTAAAATGCAGAACAAGTCTTTAGGAAATTTATTCCAAAATCAGTATGTATTTACTGGAAGTATATTTGGTATAAATACATTTTGCCTAATAGCTTATAGAAGGCTTACAAAGGAAATCCTATGTGCATTCAGCTAAAACTACTGTGATATGTTTTTGATATGCTATTCATTTTATTCCTAATTAATCTTCTAAATGAACAGCAGAAAAATCTAAGTAGTCTTTGGTGAATATTGTTAACTGGACTAGGTAGTAATAATAAAACACTACAATTTGGTTATTATGATAGGTCCTAGCTACCATAGGCAAGAAGGACCTCATAGTTTATTGACTAAACAGCTTCCATGTTTCCCACCACTTCATCATATTAGACATGTTATTAATTTTCTACTGATGATGTACAGTCAGTGGCTAAAGACTCTGTAAATCAATGTTGTGCTCAAAGTCTTAATTCTTATATTCTTCCTACAAAACTTTAACATGGATTTTAAAAAAGTTTCTTCCATATTCTTCTGCAAATGAAGCTATATACATCTATTAAACACAAGAGCTTGTGTTAGAGATAGAGATGTTTTGCTTTTTTCAATATCAATCTCATACCCATGAAATAATTTATTCCAGGAAGGAATGTTTCTGAGAATCCAAATCTTAAAATTGAAGAATTTTACAAAATAAATAAGTCTGTGTTACAGCTAAATTTATTTGAAAGTGCACCTTGGAAAATTATTATTTTATCTTCTGTGCACTGTTCTGTCAACCTCCTAAAAATAGCTTCCACCTATCGTGCAACAGTGCAGCTATTCATGAGTTTCCTGTGAGGCAGTCAAATGGACAAAGCATGTCTGAGCAATTTAATATTTATATTTGCTGAAATCTTTAGCCTTAATTTAAATTTTAAAGTTGCATGTAAAAAGTACAAGTTTTATATTTATTCTAAAGGCAATAACCCAATAGTCCCCAAAGTAACACTTTGGCTAAAAAATAACACACAGAGGGAATTTTATTCTTAGTAAGCTATTAAATTGGTCTTTATATAGCATCAGGGTTTCCTATTCTAAAAAATAGTTTAGTTTACTTGAGGACAGTGTTTTAGGTATGGCCTGATCCATGATATTTGGATCTTGGCTGGACTGTTCTAAAGCTAAGTGACGCTTGGGTCCAGGATTTTGGTTTGGGTCACAACTGAAACAGAAACAGGCGCAAAGCAGAACTTCTCCCATATAAAAGTTGAGAACTGAGTAGTTGCTTTAACACAGTGGGGTCAGCAGAGAGAACTTCCATCCATACAGCTAATGTCTATCTCACACACACAAAACCCACTGTAGCCAGATAAACTCAACCCCCCCCTTTTTTTTTTTTTCCTCATAAAGGATACTGATTTCATTGTCTCTTTGCTTCAGAAGTTCTTTCAGTTTCTTCAGTTCTGCTTCTTTGTTAGTGTATTTCTCTTCAGAGATGTGTTGAGAAAGCAGTTTTTTATCAGAAATCTTTGAATGATTCATTAATTGCTATTAGGAGAAACAAAAAAGAAAGCACACTTTTTTGTCTTCAGCTATGTATTTATTCCGCTTTGAGACTGTCTAACTATGGTAGAAAAAGTAAGGCCTTTCTAGACTCCTGACAGAATGAAATCATGTCACCAGTTGACTACGAAATTATATGCATTGTGTTAAGTATGGGGCAAGTTGCATTTGTTGATCTTCACTATCAAGAGTACAATTTATTCCTTCTACACACAAATTCCAGTGTTCTCTAGTATCACAGACCTTTCAGTACTTTTTCAGTATAACCGAAACCTAATTATTTAGGCAATAAACTAAGATCAGGAATGTATACATTCTTGTATGGGAAAACTATATCCCAAAACAGGGAAAAGTATATATTATCTTCTATCACTTTCTCTATTAATTTCATTTGTTCTTCTCAGTTTAAGTGTATCATGTTTGCTTGATGATTAAGGGCTTAAGCACCATCAGGAGAGTTAGTGTAACAGATTCAGGGATATGGTGATTTTATGCCTTTTTTTTTTTTTTTCTTTCAACAGAGTTTGTCCAAAATAAGGCCTCCATAGTGCTGGGCATACAAATGGATACATCTATCCATATACAAATAACATGTCTGTGTTGATTCCACTAAGTTCAAGTACTCTTCTACAATTCACTACATGCTGAGATCTTTGTCAGGGTTTCAACAAAATGCTGCTGAATTTTTCCAACTAAATTTCAAATTTCTACCTGTCCTGCATGCACTTCACAGTTCAATTGTTTTACCCTTTTCCAATGCCTCTCAACTGTATTGCATTTCTTTTGACATTTTTCAACTGTGAACACCTTAAATCTATTTTCAGTGCCAGCAGCACTTCCATCTATGTTCAAAAGAAATACCTTCAAATGGATGAAGCAATACTTGATCTTGCGCATATCAGCACCAACATCCAGAGTGCTATCAGGATCATTATCTTTGAGAAATGTTTCAATTAACTCATCCAACCTGAAAATACAGAGCATTTTTAAGGGGGGAAAAAAAACCCAAACCAAACCAAACCAAAAACAAACAACAAAACACAAACAAGTAGACAAGCCTGTAAAGTAAGGTGTCAAATACAATACAAGATTTACTAAGCTGACTGATATTAGTAGGCTATATTCCTTCAAGGTCCAAGCAATTTCAAGAGGACTTCTAGGCCAAAACTAGCCCTTGGCCCAGTTACTAAGGTACGTTTCTGGAAAGCAGCAAGTGCAAGTTCCAACTCCATCAACTGGTTTTAGATTAAAGGTTTCTGACAAATGCTATTACCATTAACTTAGTAGGCAAATGGTGGGCAATGATGACAGCCACATGCCCTGTAAAGCGTAATTCTATGATTTTAGATGTTTATTTAGGTTATTATCCTCAGAAGATGAACTTAGGTTCTGAACCTGAGTGAGCCAATGTATGTAAAGTAGCTGCATCAAATGCCCAACTGCCAGAGAAAGGCAGGAGTTCAGAACCATCTCTGTGCCCAGTGTTTCTGTTGGACTAGTTCTGTTCAGCTCCTCACTTAATATGCAAGCCTGCTGAATGTCACTTAATAGCCATTTATCCTCTTCAGTTACAGGATTGGGAATCTTGTAGCCATTTGATTATCTGAATCACTTTGCTGCAACCACATATTGAAATTTTAGGCATTATAATATCATAGTATTTAAAGTTGACCCTAAACTAGGTGTCTGAGATATTGCCCTGCTTTTGAAGACTTCTCTTACTGAGTTTCCTCACGTTACTATAGTAACAATTCCCTGCTGGAGGGTGAAACAATAACATCCCAGCAAACAGAAAAAACCTGAATCATTCTTTTCAGGAGAAAAATATTTGAAAATCATCAGCTGTAAGACTAGAATGAAAATTGGAAAGCATAACAAATAGGTTTGATTATTTATCTCCTTCATAATTTCACCGTGGCAAAGTGTCAATTCTCAAAACCAGAGAAAAAGGAGAGAAAATAAGAGAGCAACCTTCGGTTAGTTTAAGATAAACCATGCTTTCCCATTTTCGTTATTTCAGTTAAAGAACAAGATACAAATATGTTGTGTATACCACTCATCATATGCGCAAAATTCACAACTTCTGAATTTATAGAACACTTCCTGAAGTCAATGTCAGCTGTGCATGTGGAGGTCTTAAAGGAGAGTATATTTAAAGAGAAATAATAGTTACAGAAGCATTGCTGGCATTGACTTGCTTCTCAAGTTAAGAGACTACAAAAAATACTTGGTAAAAGAAAACAAAAGTTTTATAATTGCTAAATGATTTTTCTGCATGAAGAGTCCAACAGAAGAGAGGTCAGTTGTACAAATGGTTATTTATACTCTGTAGACACACTAAGCACAATGAGTATAAGAATTAATCCTTCATACGTGGAGGAAGGCATTTGTGTAAGCATTAAGAAAAGAGATGCATTTATATTATTAATGAGAATGTGGTAGTGATTACATAGGCACGCAGAAAGTAAGTATTTGTCGCTATCTTAAACACCTTATCGATTTCAGTAAGAGGAAACAAGTAAAAAATATTTTTTATTACTAAACTGTCTAGACTGACTATATAAATTCATCTATTAAAATAAGCCTTTAATCTCAAACTAGAAATTAAAAAGCTGATATTTTAACCTTACTAAGATTATCTTTTTGGCTGGGATTTACCCATACTCAGATTACCACAGATTTAGGCTATGGGAATCAATAAAAAAAATTACACTAACTTGCACCATTACCATTACCAGAATAACACTGCAGAAACTTAAAATATTTAAAGAGAAAGAAAAAGAATATATAATTCTTGTAAAATAATGCTCTATTTTTGAAAATAATTTTTATTTGTCAGTCAAAAGTTAATGTTAATTTGTCAAGGGTAACATATAAAACAAGCTGTAGTTATAGATATGAGCTGCTATTTCCTCTCTCTTACATTACCTTTAATGTGTTTGGCATTCTTGAAAAAAAACAACAGTCCAATTAATTTTTTGTGTCCCAAGGACTACATAGAAGCCAAAACATATCTGAGCACCAGAAGACTGAGTCAAGTCTGAAATAGCAGAATGTAAATCAGAAGTTATATATGAATTCAGCCTCTCTGATGATTCTAGGAAACATCATAGTCTCTAGTGCATTTTTAGATAAATTTTTAAAATTTAATCTTTAAGAATTAGAACAATAACAGACCAACCTAGTCCAAACACTATGGACAAAAACAATAGAAAAAGAAAAAAAGAAAAGCAACAATGAAAATCCCCATGAATACCAGCAAGAGAAATCACTGTATCCCTCATATTTTTTCAGGTTTCCATGTAAAACTTACCAGAATGCTTTCTAAAATAAACACACAGTCTGACAACACTCTGGACATTCTGGGAATTCTTCCAGTATACTGAAGTATTAAACAACGGTAAAATAATAAACTGACAATGTGATACAGATGCAACTTGAAGTTTATCTTCTTAATGAACAGATCTTAGTTAAGAGAACCATTTTTTTTTTTTTCAAGTGTTTTATCAGCTCAAGGATTGTGAAAACAATTGAAACATTCTCCTATGAATTTATACAATGACAAGATTTGCAGATTTACAAAAAACCCCAATGTTACTTTCTATTATTTTCCAGAGATGTTCACAAAATAAACCAAGGAGACAATAAAGAATCACAGGAGGAGCAAAACCAAAAGACAGAGAATAAGAGGAAAAAAAAAAGGAACACTGACTGCACATTTTCTTTTTCCTAACATGTATTAGAAAAGGTAGATCTAGGTGACTCAGAAACAAAGGACAATATAATTCTACGAGACGAATAACCTTTTCCTTCTCATATTCCTGACTCAAACAGTTTTTTATATTTATCTCTATAAATAACTATAAAAATACAATTAAATATATGGAATATATGGAAGTTAAAGCACATAATTGTATAATATAGGGCTGTAAAAGCTTTAAGAAATTCTTATAGAGCATCTACAGTTACAACTCCAACACATTCTAGTCAAAGCATCATGCACAGGCTTCAGTCATCCTCCTATTAAAAGAGGCAGAATGAGGAAACCCTTTTTGTAAGTAAAGGAGAACCAAAAAGGCTTTTGGTTTTCATTCAGTTACCTTCAAGAGACGGATAATACCATTCTCTTTAGCAATAATACTATCTTCTGAAATAGTCACCTAATCTTAGTTCTCTACCAGAGGAATGCATATTAAACAGTTTTCCTCCAACCAAAGACTGTTGCAAGAATGTACGTCAGCAAGAATCAAAACAGAAGAACACATAAAACAGCCCATCACTGAACAAAGTTGGGCCTAGATGTTCAAGGGGAACAAGAAATCCATAGTGATCAAGAAATCCAGAGAACTCTGTGGCAAATCTTGCTTTAGTTGCATACTTAGAGGCATGCATATGCAGCAGGGCAAAGGTAATATGAAAATATGAGGTAAAATAACAATGTACTTTCTCTTAAGGACTTTTTTCATTTCAGTCATGTTAGAATAACTAAAAAAGCATAGGAAAAAAAAGTACTTTTTGTCAGTTGTTGAGGCTTAGCCCTGAGACCATATACCTAGTCCTCTCTCAGATAGTCAATACCTTCTATTTCCTGGAAAAGTTGCTAACTACATTTTCCTTTCAAAAAGACCTGAGAAATCAATCCTTACATTTATTGATGACCAGCTTCTTCTATTATGCCAAGGATAATGGTTAATATCTTTATACACTCTCAAAACACAAATTAGGAAGTAAAGCTGCCCAAAGAAGGGAGTTTTGAAAATGAGCTTGCAAAAGAAATAAGCATGCTTGGCACAGAACACATAACATATTTGAAAAATTTCAGAGTTTGTGAGTGACCTTTTCTTCTCCCAAAACATTCCAGGCTGGACATTAATTCCCCCACTACACCTATTACCAAAAGTCAATGGGAAAATAATTTAGCAAAATCAAAGATGTTCATATATGTTGGTTCTATGACATAGCTGAGAGTACCAAGGTAAATCATAAACTAGAGGGGAAGAAAAAAGCCCAACACAATTCTTTTAAAACTTATGATGAAAACCAGATAGGATCAAGCAGAAATAAATAAAGCAATCAAGAAACATACACACCCCCACTCCCATAGTATTTATGAACACTGTTGCTTGCAGTATAAGATTGCTTTTTCTTTCTTAACTTTATTTATAAATACTACACTACAGGATTTTATTGTCCTCATATGAGATATGGACTGCAGAAGAAATAAGTTCCTGTTTTGGTTCCTGTTTGGTTTCCTTATTATTAATTTAAAAATAAGCTTATTACAAGCCCTTTGTAAGACATCCATCAGTAGGAAAAGAATAATCCCCCAACTAAAATTAATCAATCCAAAGACCTAGTAATGAAATAACAACAAAAAGCCTAGTAACAGATATGTCTCACTCACTGGAGCAGAAACCTGAATAAAGAGGTGGTGGTCTCTATGCTATCATCTGAAGATCAACACCAGGAATTTGATTTCATGCTGGAGAGACCTTTATAAAAAATACTTAGCCTTCAGTCTTCTCACTGCTCAATTTACAAGTTGAAGTGAATTCAGCTTGATGGGAAAAAGCAATGATGGAAACTGTTTAATTAACTGAAATTAAATGGAAACCTAATTATGGGGTTAGCTACAAACACAGAATTGAAAATTACCTAATTCCTTACAAGTCACACTTAATTGCTTCAGTGGAAATACTCAGCATGTAGCTTTATTTCAGAATTTGATACTCTTTTAATCTAAAATGGTAATTTTAAGTTATTTAACTGTGAGGGGTTTTTGTTGTACTGGTGAATTACATCAGAAAATGCTATATTAATCCGCAATAGAAGTACCTAGCCACAAGACATTTGCACTGAAATTACTAAACTAATAATCAAAAAACCCTTAATGTATATTTTATAAGTGCTAACATCTCCATTTCCATATAGAAACAAATTTTAAAATAATAGCCTTTTATTTGTTGGAGTTAATAACATTAGCAAGCTAGCTGCTGCATTTGTCATTAGTTTTAGCTTACTAAGGTTCTCAATAATGTTTCCATGCAGAATTTGTGCTAATCGAATTTGGAACATGGTAATCATAGCTAATTTCACATGATAGGAAAAAAACATTAAAAACAGTGTCAGATGAAGATGTCTCTTCTAACTTCTGGAGATCAAAAATGAAATTTTTTTTTTTCCCTTTTATGTTATCTAAAGGAAGTTATAGACCATTAAACATTTATTATTTAATCTTACTACAGCAGATGAAGCCTAAAAAGGTATTTTTCATATGTCTCCTTTCTTTTAGGACTACAAGTTTCTGCCCCAGGAACAGCAGGCCTAACTTCCACTAATAAGAGCAAGGGTGTGCTGAAGCCTACTGCCAGAACCCTGCTGTATCATGAAGAATAGTTTTCCCAACAGAAATTCCCTGAAGGAGGAAGAATATGAAAGTATCAAACAAAACCCCATTTTCTGTGAAAAAGAGCACTAAACAAAGAATGGCATTTTCTTCCTCAGTACTCATCAGAAAAAAAAAAAAAAAAAAAAGGAAAACAGGAAACATGAGTAAAAAATTCCACACACAAAATAATATGCCAAAAGAAGAGTATCACATCATTTATGAGATTAATTTAAAACTTATTTTGATAGTGGTCTTATACATATTAACACAGTACAAAAGGGAAGTATTACAGTGCTGATCCAGGTGAGTTTGAATTACAATATCAGACTGAAAGCACAAGCTGTGTCAAGCACAAGTCTGTTCTTACACTGATGCTGGGAAGAAAACTCGCAGTAAAAGTCATAAACAGTTGGGATGGAAACGTGTTAAACTAACAGTGCTCTCTGGTTAGTGACTATGAACCAGTCCCAAATTCTTAGTCTAGCATTTCCCTCTTTATAGTTTTCTTCACAAGTACTGTAAACACATTGTACTGCAGCTCACAGACAGCTTTTACATTATCAACGTTATTTCTCTTCTGTTACTTTCCACCCTTCAGGAATTCTTTTTTTAATGAAGCCTGCTTACCATGGAGACCACACATCAATCACAAAAGCTTTCTATCCACATTACTTTAGATTCCATGCAATTTTTCTGATATTCCAACTCCAGATTGATTAGATGAGCACTGTGCTACTTCAGTTTTGCCCGTTCAATAAATAACAGACTTCTAAAAAATATTTAAAAAAAAAATCCACTTCTGAATCAGTCCTATGTTTGCATGAACCAGGATGCAAATTACACAGCTGAAATGCATCAGAAAAGCACCCCTAGCCAACTGAGAGTATGTTTTTAAAGTTTAGAGCTCTCAATAGCATGCAGGATGCATGCTCTCAAAACACAGATTTGGAAGGACTCATTTTGACCTTGCTTTATGTGCCATGATTCATTTCTGGGAGAGCTTGCCTTTTAACCCCTGATCACTGTCACTGTACATTATGTATCAAAATTAAGTTCACTTAAAGAACAATTAATTTTGTGTGTCAGCTTTGAACTCTGTAACAAGCAAAATGGAAATTCGAGTTTATGAAAAATAGACTGCAAACAAAGAAGCTACTGAAGCACTTGAGGTAATTGGAGAGGTTGCTTCAATTAAAGTAGTTTGCCAACCTACTTTTGCAATAGCTTTCCTATTGGTAACATACTCCACAGCAATTTTTTTCTTTATATATTAATTTTGAAAATTATCTTTAAGTTTAATAATGATCTCTACATTATTAAAAAAAACTAACCCCACATCTCCATATATTTTATGAATCTATTTAGCTACAAGTGCATGAAAGTTGAAGTGGAATTGCCATTATATTTACCAAGAGAGAACCACATAAATCAGCCTCAAGTGTGCACCAGTATGGTAATACCATGGAGATTCTAAGCAGCAAATTTTACCAATAATGCTATGGACGACAGGAGAAAAAAGGGACGGTATTTCCAGGCATTGTTGGTAATGGCATGACAAAGAAGATAGAGTACATAGAATATATTTGAGCTTCCCTGAGAAGAACTGTAATTCATGACTGATGGGTAGTGGATATGCAATTGCCTAACAAATAATCAACATATATAGAGGATAATGCTGGGTTCTGTATCCCAAAATAACTGCTTTACTTCTAACTTAACAGAAGTGAGTTAACTCCTGGTGAAATAATAGTAATTAAGGTAACTAAATAGTGGAACTGGTTACCTAAGCTTTTGTACAATTCCTTCAGCAGATATTTGTAAGAATAGTTTTATTAACATAGCCCTGGAAGAGGCTGCATTGATTAGGTGCAGTCTTAGAGCAGGGAAGTAAGAACCATAAGCCCTTCAGTGTCTTCTGTTTCTACAGTTGGGAAGACTTTTACACTTTTTCATTTTAAGTTTCTATACATTGATCTAACAACTGAAAAAAATCTATTACAGAACAATAAAGACAAAGATCCCCTTTCTGCTACCAGTTGCAGCATAATTAAAAAGTCTAAACATAACACAGTTCATACTGAAATGTTTACATGTGTACATATGTGGAAGTCGAGCAATAGTAAAGTTGCATACTCAAATTTGCTGTGAGGTTCAGTTTAATCCTCTAAACTGAAAATGCATTCTAAGCCAGTCTGCAAATAATCGTAATGAATTATGCTAGCAACTGTGTTTAAAGAAACAAGATTAAGGGTGAAACTAAAGTAACTGCTGCAAGTTGTGAAACTTCTAAAGGCTAAATTCTGTGGCACCACTTGCTTTTCAGGAGTCATTCTCAATGGCAAAGTCAGTCAGACAGCTGGAAACTGAACTGACACTTCTGTCAGACATTCCTCCAGCTAGCCCCTACAAAATAATTGTGAGGAAAAAAAAAAAAAGAAAAAAAATCCATGCACAATATTCTTGATGAAGTAAAGTAAAACAGAAGTAGGTCTGCATGAACTCTGATAAAATATGAAGATTTTATTTTATTGCAGCCTTCCTCCCAAATTATGTATTAAAAAACAAACAAACAAAACCAAACAACTTTGGGAGCAATTTTCTAGTATTTTCAATTTCTTGTTTTCATAGTAGTGTATTCAAATACAAAAAAGTCCAGAAATGATCAGACTGTTTCATATAGCCAGGCAATAGAAAATTGAATGAGAATAAGGAAATGTAAACCCTAATACTGATCTTTTAAATCCATGGACATTTCACTTCCTTTGTTTGTATCTCGATTTGTGCACCCATGAAATAGGCAATTATACCAAGTTATCTAGGAGATTGACACAATATTAGATAATGTGAACTATGTATATACTCTAGAAATCATGCACAAATCTAGAATTTTTAATCCAATGACATCATATATATTGGGACTGATCCTGCAAGATGTTAATTTAAACTCCTTAAAAGCCCCAGATAATGAGCTGGAAAGCCTCAGAAACACCATTGGAAATCATCTGAAAGCAAAGTACTACAAACCTAAATTATTCCTGAAAACAAATGCTTCAGATTTTCAGAATTTTACTACTGCTATAATTTGAAGTTCTTAAGGACGATTTTGGAGATTTCTATTATATATTAAAGTTTGGAAAACTTCTGGTCTTCGAGTCAGTATGATGAAGTGAACCCTATGATACTTCCACGAGCAAATATTATGACCTTTAAACTTTCAAGTTACTCTCAAGCCTGCATAAACTGCAATACTCTTAAATGGTGAAAATAAAGCTTGTAAGATTTTAATATATATTTGAATAAAAGGAAGTCATGATATCTCACAAACAAAACAACCCAAAACCAAAAAGCCATAGACATAGTAAAAACTTCTCATATTTAGAATTGGAAAAAGAACATATGAAAATACAGAGCAGAGCAATATGGCCAATGATTTACATGTATAGAGATAAACCAATTTTCATAAATATTGAATGCTGGCTGGTATTTATCGGCTTATTATGAACATGTTTGTTAGACCAAATGGTCTTTCCCAACTTTTAATTCCTAATTGTCTAGTATTGTCAGCAGGGGCCAAGTGCTTACAAAATAACTGATTAACAGAGCTAAAGCACACTCTTCCCTATTGATAGTGAGTAGAAACAAATAGATGTTTGAATATTATGTGTATTTTGTTAACACTATAAGCAACAACTAGAATTTATATGCTGCCTCTTTACATAGCCAGTAGGCTGGCATCCAGACATCACCTACAATCAAGCTGGCATGGAACAGTTGGATTTTTGTTTCAGTTGTATCGAGTTCAGTTACTTGAGGGTAAAAATTCTGAAAATAGGCCTTTTATTTTGTACAGCAATCAAACAGTATCATACACACAGATGAATGATTGCCATTAAACACCTGCACTGCACAGCATAATCCTTTTTTTTTTTTTTTATTAGACATACAGGCAAAGGCATTTTTGCTACCTCCTTATGTTAGGAGATGCTGTTGAATTAGGTGGCTACAACATGGCAAACAGATGTAAACAGATTCTACACAGTTGAAAATCATTTATTGCAATGATGAAATGCACACAGATCTAAATCTTTGTATCTGTAAGACAAGGGGAGATTTGGCATGGACTATGAAAAGACCAAGACTATACAGGGAAAAAAATATCTACATTAATACTATATATACAGATTTTTTCTGAAGAAGAAACATGTCAAGTAGCTTGCTGAATAGATTTCCTTCTTTAACAGAACTTTATAATAACGAACCAAAAGCACATACATAAAGAAATGCTACTCACTGCCAGTTAATATTTGTGGCCATAACAGTCATATTACAATTTTTAGAGCATATCTAAAGTAGCAAGAGAAATCTAAACTTCAGTTTATCAAAATCTGAAAAATATAAATATCTCTGAGGAAAAGGTAGCAAGAACTTGAAATAAAAAGAAAGAACATAGGATAAGCATGAAAACTACTCAAGAAAGTCAAAGAGATTCATACGGATGAACACCAAGGCATTCTTACAGTACAGAGGAGGGGTAGTTTTGAAAAAATTGTGCAAAGTGTCACTTACAGGTTGTTAATTAGATGTAAAAGCTCAGAAGAAAGAGATTTTCAAACAGTATTTGAAGTTCCAAAAAATGCAAACAGGTATTTAGCGGTACTTTCAGAAACTACTAAGCTGACCAAGCATAAAACAAACTTCAGTGAAATTCAAAAAGCTCCTATGATCAGACGCTTTTGAACATATATATTTTGAACTTGACTCTAAGATTTTTTCAAACATCCAAACAATCAAATTCAGCTATGCTCTCTTTTCTCCATACACCTCACTGATATGAGTTATACTATATTTCATTACCTTTCTTGAAACCATGTTACAATAGATGACTGGTGTATTTTTGAACATTAGGAAACAGCACGTAGTATGTAGACTCTTTTTTTTTTTTTTTTTTTTTCCCCACAGTAAAATAAACTTGCTAATCTTTGAAAACGATTTTAAATTACCTTGTAATGGTTTCACTGTAAAAGGTGATCAGTTTAAATAATATAAGATTTTTTTCTACTTTCAGTGACCTTGGAACAAAATAGAAAGATCAAAGAAAAGTATTTACACTTTAAGCATCCAGCTTTGGTACCTGCATCAGGAATCTGAACTTCCTGTGCTGTCACTAAAGATTTTATAACCTGTAAGAAAAAATGTCCTCTAGAGATTCATTTAATAGCATTCTAAACCAGGCATCTAAACTGGAAGCTAATGTGAAACATTTTAAGACTACTTTATAGTTAAAGTAGCTTATTTTCTCTTGAATATTGCCTACAGAGCTTATGTCAGTCTGCTAACTTCTACACAAATCCACTGTCTGCAAAGCTGTGTTGACATAAGGCAAGGTAATATGCTTCTATTTCTTCCACCTTGCAACTGAAATCGAACACTGACATCAGCAAGAACATTTGCTCTGCTTTGTAAATGAAACCATTTGTTCAACAGCTTAAGGATGAGTAACTATTAAAGCTCTATATTGTACAACAGTGCAATATTGTTAATACCATGATAGCATACAGATGTCACAATGTTGAAACAGAAAAATGAAAGACAGAAGTAATGAGAAATCCAGGACTGGAGTAAGATGAACAATATATGACTGTTAAAGTAAAAAATAGAACTGTCTGTAATAACATATGTATCTGAAAAAAATAAGGTAAAGTTATTAATAAATTAAAGTGCTAAGCCAGTACTTCCGGTCCTGTTCCTAGAGAATTTCAGCTGGCAAAGGCTCTGGAAGCGTGGGTGCTCTGGAACACAGGACCTTGATTTGAAATCCTGACTTACTGGGCACACATTGTAAATTGCTAGTGAGCTCACTTATAACAACAACAACAATAAAATCCCAAATGATTCAAACAAAAAGGACTCTCCCTTTTACTTCTGGCATGATTCTCAAAAAACGAGAAGAAAAAAAAAAAGAAAAAAAAATAATTTAAAGGCCATTTAATTCTATTCTAAATCATAATGCAGAAGCCTGTGAGAGTACAATTTCCTTATATTTTGGGTGTATGATGTTATTTTCTATATTTTTAAAAAATAGTCCAAAGAGTTCTCTTTTTTTTTTTTTTTTTTTTTTTCCTTCCCCTAAAGAAGAAACTAATTCTCCAGCTCAGAGAGATCAGCTCTTTACAGCTGAGGAAGTATATGGCAAGATCCAAAACAAGCAATTCAGATTTTGGAAGCATTTTATGAACTATGTTCTGAACCACTTATGTAGTCTAGCTGAATTTTTTATGCTGTGCTTTTTAAATAAACAAATTGAGAGCAGCAGAATTCATGTATGTTTAACATTTACGAGAATAAAATAATAAAATAAAAAAAATGACATATTAATATAAATGCTCACTATTTAACACAGAGTCCTGAAGTAAGAATTCCAGACAGATGAAGCTTTATTCACAGGACTAATAAATTGTGTTGTATTATAATTTAGCATTCACAAGAAAAGTAAAGTCCATTTGTTTTCCATTTTGTTTTTAACTTAGTGAATGACAATGTGACATTATACTGGTTATGAGGAAAGCCTATTTGACAGATGGTTTCTTCCTTCCACTAAATGAATAATAATAAAATAAAATAATCCCTGAAAACACTTCTTTGATTTAAGTGAGAACACAAAAAAGAAGAATGAACTACAGCTTATTCACATACTAACTTCAAGCATCTAGTAATTTTAACTGCATTGAGTAGCTCACTGATTACATTTGGAATGCCCTGAAAGGAAATAAGTGGAATGATCTCATTATTGTAAGAAATATTTGGCATTTCTTGACTTAGTAAGTCAGGAAGCATACAAAATATAATTTAAAAATAGTATTAATACTTATTTCCAGGGCAATCACTAACACATTTTCTGCAATATATTATTACCATAATCATTTTATTAGACTAAAAAAATATTATTGGATCTATGCATGTAGCACTGGACCCAGTTTCATTTTAGCATCCATCTTCTAATGAAAAGTCCCTGAGATAAAGACTTGTGAAGAGACAACAGAATAAATATATACTTAGTACACTGAGTTTTTTATTGACATGTTTTGTACCTTTGATCATCTGTGTTTAGAATCTGTTTAGAATCAAAGAATAAATTAAAACATTGGCACAGAATGCTTCCAGCAGACTAATTTTTCTCTGACCTCCTATGAAATATGTATGATGAATCAGAATAAGAATTAAAACACATCCATTGTTGATGAGATCATATTTAATAATACTTCTCCTTACTAGTTAAGTACCTTATTTGTAATAAAATGAATAACAGTAAGACTTCTGTTAAAGTTTGAGAACTTTGAAAAGAAATTATGCAAACTTGGATTATTTTTACATATATATATATACACACATACATATGCATGTCGAGATACAGTTTATTTAAGTTTAAACAGAAGATATCCTAACTAAGCAGAGATGTCTAAATACTATTTGAAATCCATAATGACCTTAATTACAATTTCCTCTCTGGTATATTAAAAAAAGCATCAATAAAAAAAAAAAAAATTATTCTGTCTGGAAACCCCTATAGTACCAGCCCCTAAGAATCATTCTTGGGTGTTGACTCCAAATAAACCGCAACACAGTATGCAGTATGTTGCATTATCACCTATACCATGTTTCTTTTTCTCTTCTGTCTGTCATAACAATCTGATCCATATGTCTCCTGATAAGTAATATTATTTAGGTTTCATTACAGATGCAAAACTAGACGCAAATCACAACACAGACATTTTCCAGTAATAGTAAATCATTATTTTATCAGCCCCCACCCAGGTCAATACTTCTGTTTGGACTACACACATGTATATTTATTCTTTAATGTGAACAAACTCCAGATAACAAGTAACTCCAAACTCAGATGGCCCGTCTCAATAAACAGAATTGTCGTAAAGATTTGCTGAGTTAGGCATTGACAGACTCTAACTGGAGACAGACCACTTAGATGCTATCTGTTGGTTTTCATAAATGCTCAGGACATTTATGGACAGGAAGCTCAGACAGATGTAAACCAGCATGGTCACAAATATTATCACCATATGAAAGCGAGCTCAAAATGTATATGTGTTCAAAACCACAGAAAGATATTTTAATTGAAGTAGTGGCTCTTTATGCTATCATTTCATTATAGTCACATTTGGGTTGGCGACATCAGTTGTTTACCTGTGAACACTCTGCTTGAAAGGACATACAAATGCAAAACTCATAAAAACTGACATGTGATGTTTTCCCCCACTTGCACTGCTTAAAAGAAGATTGACTTATCTTTCAACATTCCATTCAACTACAGCATATAGCATTAATAAGCCAGTCTGACTCATGTATATGACAGTTATCCTCCAGCAGTATCTTCTGCTCTCTGCTTGAAACTATACAACTGGTAAAAAATTCTGTATATCCAATTCTTTTTTAAATTTTAAGCCTATATTAAAAATAATGATCTCTGAAGAATGCCATTATATGTCATTTATGACTGACAAGGTTAATAGTTTGAGGTCCTTCTTGTTTAATATTGATCCTCAGGAAAAGTATTGTATCTTTGTATTGAATGGTACAGTCAGCAGTACTTAAGTTTTGTTCTATATTTTAATTGCAGAGCATTTGTTCCAAGAACAAACTTATTTCTGAAACAATGAACACATGTGCTACATGACCCTGAGTAAACACAAATAAATGATAAATTTAAAAAAAAATAAAATTTTGTGTTGTCCTAATATAGCTGAGGTCCTTGAAAGTTATTTCTCCTTCTGTGTCTTAGTACAGGTAAAAATTCATTAAAGTCTCCTCCCTGTTTCTCTCTGGTGGAATGAGATGCAAAATTCCTTGACATGATCTCAGAGGAAACCTTTTCTGACAATGTAATACACTATATATCGTGCTACATAGGTAAAACCAAAAACCATACAACCGATACACTTTTTAGTCACACATTTCTGAAACAAGGCCTCTCAGATGTATGGTATAGTGCAACTGTATGCAGATGGTACATTCCTAGTTTTCCTTTGCATATTCATATCAAAATCTTTCACCAACTGTGAACCCATTTACATTTATAAGACTGTCATTCTCATGGCAAAGTCAGCTAGAAAATCTTAGGAAGGAAGATACATGAGTGTGGCCTAAACCCCACAAATTATTTCCAAAAACGCATTTTCCCTGGACAAACTAAAGAGCAAACAAGACCACAATGGAAAATTAATGTTACAGATTTTTACAATAATGGTAGGAAAGTACACCTTTAAATGAATATATAGATAATTTAAATATATCTGAATAAAGTCACTGAGTCATCTTCTGACAGACTAATTCTGTCAGGGTAAAAAGAAACTAACTAATAAGGGCATTTAATTTTGCATGTAAAGAAAAAGAAAGATACTTCTCTGTTCTTGTTGTTTCTTTAACATTCTCTCTATGGCTTGATTTTGTGGCATCCAGTGCTACCTTGTAATGTTCTTGGTGCATTTGACTGCCATACTTTTGGGCAGAATGATAAATAAATATTAACCCAGTAGGAACTGAGGAGACATTTCTGGTTAGAAGATTATACTGGTAACTGATTATGTTGAAAATGACTCATATTAACAGTGTAAAAGAAATATATACATAATGCTATCTAGCTCCTCATCCTTGATACAGATGTATTTTACTTTCTGAAATAAATAAAACCAAAATAATCGAAACCAAGAATTAATAATTATAACAATCTATATAAGAAACTCAAGGTTCAAGGCAGCAACTTGTCCTCATGTCTCCAGAATATCCTGGATATCGGGAGAAATTGTTAGCACTGGTAGTTTGCTTCTGGACCAGTTTGAAGAGAAATTAAAATAAGACTAAAAATTCTCAGTGCTTCAACTCAGTTACCATTAATATACAAATCAAACAAAATCTCTAGGCAGTTACTACTTTCCTTATACAGATGAAGCAGAGATTAAATAGGTCCATCTTACAGAATCAATTCATTTTTTGAAACTGGGAATCAAATTTAGTTATTGTGAACATTTAGGCCTAAGTAAATATTTCTATATTATACATAGAAAGTTCTTACATGCTCTAGTGATCTATTACAAAAAGCTGTAAGATGTTACAACACTTACGTGAATTAATCATGTATTTTCAATAGCATGCTCAGTAAAAAAATTGACTATTTGGCTTTTAAGACACTGTGTATCAGAAATGCAAGATTTCTCTTGGCCTATGTCAAACTAACACTGCAGCAGGATACTTCTCAGCACAAAGAATATTTCTTGAATTTTACTCAGATCATATATCCAGTTTTGAGAGAGACTGTTTTTTTATTCTGCAGTATTATACAACACTTCTTTTTGCCTGGCATCTGACAGGCATTCCCATCCTTTGCATTTACTTTACTTCACTTCCTCAAAGCTGAGTCTGCAAAAACACAGCCAGCAGCCTCACAGAGGTTTTCATGGAAAACTGCCATTCTAACCTGGCACCTAACTTCACTTTATTATTCATGCAGAGAAGTTTAAAACTCTGAGATAAATTTAAATATTTATGCCAACAAAAAAACTGATGAAAAGTATCACCACAAAAAAAGAAAATGAAAACAATGTAAGCCATTACTGAAGTAGCTCTTCTTGTGAAAGCTCTGATGTTCTTTGTTTGCCAGTCACCAGTGCCAGCTCATCCTTCAACTCCTGGATCTCCTTTTTCAGCTGCATAATCATCTACAAACAGCAAGGCATAAACCAAGCATCACCTACAAATTAATAGCTAGTTTATGATTTTTGCATTAGAAAGCTGAGTTTAGGGAAATATTATACTTTGGTTTTCTCTTTTTTTTTCAACAGCATCTCTTTTTTAAAACAGTCCAAATGCCTTAAATACACCAAGCATTTTTTTTTTCCTTTTCCATTTATAAAAACGAGAAAAGTCTTCCAAACTCAGTAAATTCTATGTGTTAGAAGACATTGCTGTACAGAAAGATTTCAAAAGATTATTTGTAAAAGATAAAAATAATTTGCCATAGGAATAGAAAGAGTTTTTTAAATAATTAGTTTTGCCTGTTAGTAATGAAAACGCATTTAAAATGGAACTGATAACTTTGTTGGCAGAAGGACAACTACACTCCAAGGTGAATTTTTTTTTTAACCTTCCCTTTAGAAACAGAAATTCCAGAACAGTATCTTAGTATTTTAATCTTAACTTTTCTTCTTCTTCATGTAACATTCCACTCTTATTAGAATTATAGCATAGTATAATTGTAGGTTGTATCAGTTGCTAACAACAAATGAATAGTATAAATCAACATAATGAAATTAAATTGCATTAATGAATAATAATGATTGAGAAAGTGACATGGAGAACTGTACTAGATTTAAAAATTCTAACAGCTCATTATTGGAGCCCATACTTTTGGAAAAGATGTCTGTATAAACGCCATATTTTAGAAATCAGTAGCCTCCCAAGGCCAAATTCTACAAAACAGGAACAATATGCAAATCTGTAAGTCTAAAACATGAATGAGCAAGTTCTTGGATACTTTACGATTGATCATTTTAATGATGTATCAGCTCATAATGGCTCAAATGTATCAGGAGTCCAATGATATTTTTAGATGGATGAGTACACTGATTCCATGAGCAAAATATGTTTCCAAGAGAAGAATGTTTTCAAGGAAAAAATAATCATTCTTGATTACATGTACTTTCTAGAAATAAGATTGTTGAAACTAATGACACATTTTCACTGGATGTCAAAATTCCTTCAAACATTTATATTTCTTTTAATTTTTAAATTTAACTATGACTTCCTAAACTTTGAATAAGTATTTTTACTTTTTATTTTTTAATCAAAATATTTGAAACATACATATGGTTATTTCTGTTAAGTCTGGACTTACTGGCAACACATTTGTTACTACAAAGTATGAAAGGATAACTTACAATATTTTATTTAAGAATCTATTAAGGTGGTGAACTGTTAAGTACAGATGTTGCAAGAGTGCTTCAAGGATATTGTAGGCCAAATGTTTAAACCTGATTCTAGGTTGCCTCACTCTGGTGTCATACTCTGACGTAGTCTGTGCCAATTACTGAGTCAATAAAATAAAATTTGGGGCTGGAGTATGAAAGGCAGAAAGCTGAACTGATAGTATCATCCCTGTTCAATGTTCAAATCTTGGCATGATTTACCTCAGTCTGACAACAACAGAAATACCATTTTCAGGATATATGGGTAAATGATTGATTTTCAAGTATTATTAAGCCAAACAAAAATCTCCAGAAGCATAATATTTTCATTTCTATTTTTAAATGAATACCAGAGGAGATTAGATTTATTTCAGGCTCAACAGTTCGGTTTTCAGTTTAAACCAAATCCTTTGGTCATGAGTGAGAGAGGTTCAAAGTGGAGGTGCTTAAAAAGTACAATGGGTACAAGTTCACCTTAGTAAGATAGAGCCTGAAAGTCTCCATTATGAAGAACAGAGGTTACACAACAGTCAGATTCAACTCAGATCTATCAAGAGGTATTATGCACTGCCATTATAAAGCATGTATTCGACTTACAGATGATAAATACTGAAAATAAATGGCAATTGATTTTATGAAAAAAATAGTTCAGCACTTTACTGAATAATCAGGTTGCACCTTGGGGATATACTTTAGGTAGTTAAAATGGGCAACAAATTCCACAATGAGCACAGAGCCAGATAGTCTAGGTACCTGTGTTCACCTGCCTCTTCCACAAGAGGGGATGGTTTTCTAACTCTCATGAGTCCACTTTTGCTTTACTTGCTAAATGATCCTGCAGAGCGAGACCATACCAAACTCAGAGAGTATAGCTCCACAGGATGTAGTAAATGTTCAGGAGCCTGCATCTGTTCCACCTCAATCAAAGGCTCCTGTGGCCATGGAAGAAATGTTTTGCATTATTTTCTACTATAAAGCCTACATAGGAAAGAAAAAAAAAAAAAGGACAGACAGAAATGAAGAAGTTGTTCGGTGCCTACTGGGTTTATTTTTTGGCCACTTTTTTTTTTTTTTTTTTTTTTCCTTTTTTTTATTCTGTGATGCTGTTAATGTTAGAAATTGGAAAGAAAAATAAATAAATAAATAAATAAACACAGCAGAAAATCTGACAAGAATTTCTTATTCTCTTTGAACTTTAAGGACAAGAGAAAATAAAAGCATAATGACTAATAGTAACCAAAATATGCTAATTAGCATCAAGTAACAATGAATGAGATAATCAGCCATCTAATCCCCCAATTTTTAGACAACAAATGCTTGTTATGTTATATAATCTAGCTTTCTGCAGTCTAGTATTCAAGGGGAAAGCCTTTCCTAGCCAGTTCAGAAGTTCATATGAGAACAAAATACATCAAAGTTGTAGTTACAACTCAGTCATGAGAAATTTAGAAATACAGTAATAATTTTTCCCATTAAAAAGAATGATGATGTGATTAGTATATCATAAAACATACAAGACCACTGAAATGAGCATATTTGATTCAGATTTTATGTTTTCTATAAGTGAAAAGATAAGTTTAAATTTATAATTATGTTGTAAAAAAATATGCTTTAAATATTTGCTGTTTATATGTAAATATAATATAATAGCATAGCCTTAACTTATTTTTTATCTGATATCTTTGTCACAGAGACAGAGGGTGTGCTGAAATGCATTCACAGTTCTTTCTTCATTATATCGATATATTCAACTATGGTATGATCAGTGTAACCTCAGTCAAACATTTCTTGTACCAGAAAACATCTTTGATATATAGCATGCAGCCCAGCTGATCCAGTAGCTATCATTATCTGCAATACTATGTTGAATTAATCAAATCTCAATACGTGTTCTTAATATTTACAAAGGAAAAGCATTTTCCATGTAACACAGAAAATTACATTAAGTAAACTAAGAAAGGCCTCTTAATATAGCAGAATTTATTGTTATAGAGGACATCCTCAATCAAATTTGGTTTGTAACAAGCTAGAGGCATATAAAATCTTTCAAAGTGAAGACTAATTAATTACTAGAAAGAATAAATAAAGTACATTTTTGTTATGCACATTAAAAGGAGAAACTTGTTTTCTTTATGCGGCAATGCTTTGTGCTCACCAATGTGGATTATTACCTCTATCCTTCTCTGCACTTCCTAAATCCCCAATCCATTCTGCAGAGCTCTCTGCTGCTCTTTGAGATATGAACATCAGTTTAATGCTTTAGTGTGGAAATTCAATTTATACATCTCATTTACTTGTCTTCCTTTTTTTCCTAATGATAACTTTACAGAGTTCTTTTTTCCTAGCTAAAATGCTCCTCTGACCAGTCTCAAGGAAGGACTGTATCTGTGTGTTTCTTCACTTTTTAATACACAAATTGTTTCAGTGTTGCAGTGTGCCTTCATCAAGTGATTAGTAACCTTAGTAGATTTTTAAAGAGACATCCAAGTATCTGTGACTATGATTTAGAAACTAACACCCTAAAGGCAGAAACACAAAGACAATTCTGAAAGTGACCATTGCTCCTCAGATGCCGTAAGAGCTGAGAGAACCTTTAGAGGTTTCATAAGGGTTCATTTAAGTAGAATTATGTCCAAAACAGTAGTCTAAAATAGTACTTATTTTCTAAAAAAAAAAAATGGAACTTGCATCTAAAAACAATTTAATGGGATGATTCAGTATAAAATCTTCAACATCCATTTGACTGCTACTGGTTATTAAAATTTAACACAAGCAATCTCCTTCCCTCTGCCCCCACACAACTCTCACCAATCTGGGGTCAATTTCTTCATTAAGAACTGCTTCATTCTTAATAAGAGCAACTCGCTGTGCAAATCTGCACGTTGATATAGATTCCTGGAAGAAAAAATATAAACAAAAAGAGAAAAATTAAAAATTTCAGTTAGCTTTGCACCAGGTTAGAACAGAATGCTAATTAAGTCATGAAACTAAGATTCTATATTTTACAGAAATAATCTATCATTTCATATTCCAAAACAACAATATTCCAAGGAAATTAGGTTAGCATATTAATGACAGTGACACATAAAACTGTCAAATCATAGTACATATTTTATTGACCCAGTCAATCTCCTGATCAACTGTGTTTCAAATGAGTCCCCAGCTGGCACTAAAGGATAAGAAAGCCATACTACCCAGAAGGTAAAAACTTTTGAATTATGAGAAAATTAACTAAATCAATTTTTTTTTTTTTTTTTTTGTGAAAATGGGACTAGAGAAGTGTATAAAGGGCTGGGAAAAGAGAGGAAGGGAAGAAGAGTGTAAGTCCAGGACAAACGAGAAACAAGCTGGGAGACTTTGAACTAGGAGGCATACAGAAGAACTATGATGCCAGATAAAAAACCTGTCAGATGAGCTAAGATGGGGTGCAGGAGGAAAAGAAGGCAGAAAAAAGAAACGATGATATAAGACTGAGTTTGTGGAGGAAACTATGTGGCAACTAGTGCATGCTCCCATCTAGAGCATAGAATGAAATCGAGGATCCCAAAGTATTGTTCCCTTCTTTGAGACCAGCTGATACCTGCCAGACCCTGCTAGACAACCTAGCTATCTAATGCATAAAACCTGGGAATTGTTCTCTGTTAGATCGAAGAGTAAAACATCACGCAGTAGTCTTAGAAGTTCCAATGTGTTTGATAATCTGTATCAGAAAATTTTCTGAAATGTGCCAATCTGCAATTAAAAATGTAAGAATTTACACATAACCCCTACATTAAGAGAACTTTACTACTGTACAGACTTATATTTCAGAATCAAAGTAATTCTGCAGTTTTCAGTTCTTCAACATATGAAAATACCAATTTAAATATGTAATCGTATACTCCTTTTTCACAGGACTTCTGTCTCTTTCAGTGCTTGGAGGGGTGGTATCTGAACTAAGGTTACATGATAAAAGATCCTACTGTTGCTAAAGACATAATAAATACACACAGAATCAAAGAAGGGTTTTAAAGGAAAGGAAAGATCTGCACCCGGTCTTAGCTGCCTCCTAGGTTTGCCTCTGCTGTACAGTTCCTGTGTTACGATGATCAGCTAATGTGACTTTAATTAAATTCCATACATATATTAAGTATAAATTTATGTATGGTACACATAAATACATTTCCACCAAACCTCTTCAGTGTGAAGCATATGTCAAATTAATGAGTAGTTAATCAATTCCATCTTCTGTGTTCAATACGTAAGCTTACAATCTATCTATTTATTCTATGCCATCAAAATATTAGTAGCTGTCAGCTTTGATCAACTTCATAATCATTTTTTTCACCATGCTTATCACTACAGTACCTGAGGGATTCACAAAAATGAATCAACTAACCCTCTAGGTATTGCTTTACTGCAAGTGTATGAATGACTACACTTAATAGAAGGGAAACTGAAGTTAAAACTACAAAAAAAAAATATTTTATTATTATTATATGGTCTTCTGTTCAGAACAGATTCTATTCAACTTCAGTTCCAGCTATAATAATATACCTATAATTCTGAATCAACATCTTCTTTCAAACACTCCACAAAACTAGCACAAAAAGTGTGATGTAGGTGATGTGAGAAATTGTACACAAACTCTTTGGTAGAAGTAGAAATATAATCTAGTTCTCTAAAATAATTCATTTGTCCTCTTTGTGAGAATGCCCTTTCTTACTCTGAATTCTCTGCTTCATTGCTTTCATTACAAGAGACAAAGCTATGTCCTTAAGAAAGTTTCTTTTATTATACAACCCCAATTCATACTGGGGGTGTAATTCTGTCTTGGGCTTCCTTTGTGAATGAAATGAATATCTAAGGGAAAAAAATAAATAAACAAGAAAATCAAACGTGACTATTCATAACGACTCACAGAACTCCAAATTAAAACTATGTAGCTATTCTAATTCTGACATTTTTTAATGTTTAGTAATTCACTTAATGTCTTTTATGTTACTCACACATATCAGATTTTGGGTAGCAGAGTAAGGATTTTTTAATTTATTGTTGGGAGAACTGAAGAAGAAAGTCTGTTGTGTAGATGGTATATACTAAAGTAAGAACATGAAAATTGTCAGTAGCTTACTCTGGATAGCTGCTTAGGTTAAATATCCCCAAAATAGAAACCTAGATTGCAATATGGGATACATACACCTGATGAACTGATGTACAAAAGGGTGCCTCTCCCACACAGCCTTAAAAAAAGTTAATTAAAAAACTTGCCCAGTTGCATTTGTAACCAAACATCATGCTTGCATAATTACGTTTGCAAGTCTGAACAATCTGTTTTCATTTAACAGCAAAGTCCATTTTCTAAAGCTTTCCACTTCATTTCAAAAAACAATCTTAGGCTTAATAGTTTTTTGTTTTCTTGCTTATTTGCATTAGAAAGCATTGTCATTATGGAAAATCAGAAAATAAAAAGATTATAAATGGCTTTGAGCAGGGTTCTATGTATTCACATTGCAACATATTTTAGAATAGAATAGAACAGAATAATCTATTTCAGTTGGAAGGTACCTATAATGATCATCTTGTCCAGCTGCCTGATCAATTCAGGGCTTACCCAGTTAAAGCATGTTATTAATGGCATTGCCCAAATGCCTCTTAAACACTGACAGGCTTGTAGCATCAACCACCTCTCTAGGAAGCCTGTCTCAGTGTTTGACAACCTTCTTGGTAAAGAAATGCTTCCTGATGTCCAGTTCAAGCCTCCATTGGTGCAGCTTTAAACCACTCCCACACATCCAAACACTGATATCCCAGGAAGAAGCGCTCAGAACCTCCCCCTTCCCTTCCCCTCCTCAGGAAGTTGTAGAGAGCAATGAGGTTGCTCCTCAGCCTCCTTTTCTCCAAACTGGACAAGCCCCAAGTCCTTAGCCACTCCTCATAGGACTTTCCTTCCAGCTCTTTCACCAGCTTTGTTGCCCTCTTCTGGACACATTCAAGGACCTTCACATCCTTAAATTATGGGGCCCAGAACTGCACACAGTGCTCCAGGTGAGGCCACACTAATGCTGAATACAGCAGGATATTCACCTTTTTTGGCCGGCTGGTTATGCTGTGTTTGCAGCCCAGGATGGGGTTTGCCCTCTTGGCTGCAGGGGCTCACTGCTGGCTCGGACTGAGCCTGCTGTCACCAGCACCCCCAGATCCCTTTCTGCAGGGCTGCTCTCCAGCCACACCTCTCCCAGTTTATATTATGCCCAGTATTACTCCATCCTAGGTGCAGAATCCAGCATTTTGACTTGTTAAATTTCATCCCACTAATCATAGCCCAATGCACCAATCTACCTAGATCCCTCTACAAGGCCTCTTGTCTCTCAAGAGAGTCAACAACACCTCCTAGTTTGGTATCATCAGCAAACTTGCTAATGGTGCATTCAACTCCTGCAGCCAGATCACTGATAAATATATTGAACCGAACTGGCCCTAGAATTGAACCCCGAGGAACACTGCTGGTGACTGGTCACCAGCCAGATGTAGCCCCATTCACTACAGCCCTCCTGGTAAACAAAAAGAAGAAAGCATAACTATATATAAATTCAGTGCAAGAAATTGGTGAAGGAAGATAAAAGTATTTGAAAAATTTCCTCAAATCCGGTATCAACTCACTCAATTCCCTCTCCCCGACAAAGAACTCTCCACATATCTACTATATAAATGCGTTTTCATAAGTCAAAGATTTTTTAATGAGGAAAACCATAAATTCAAGAAAAAACATAAAAATAGTTCATTATTAGGTGCAATTAATTTCCCAACTGCTCCTTGACCTGAGATTACTTAGAGAAAAGCACGTTTCCTAAAGGGTTTGTCTACATCTTACTGCAATTTCCACTGACAAAATTATCTTCTGGAAACAAAGTTAAAATATTTTTTTGTAGGAATACGAATGAAAACATACACACTTGAATTGCAAACTGTAACAAAAGTCAAAAGAACAGGATCTTTAGAGCAGTGAAAACATCTTTGTTGAAAATAGATAGAAATAACATACATCTATGTTTCTTTTGTCTATAGAGAGTGTTGCTATCATGGTAGTCATGCAGTTTCCTCCCAGACTGTCTCTTAGCACTGAGGTCATCATAGAGTTTCGGTAAGGAATATGGGACCGGTTTTTCTCTGCAAGGGCAATTATTACCTGAAACAACAGTAAAAATTGAAAATACTTTTAAATTTACATGTCTATTAATGATTGACACACAAAAAGAACAAAACCAATCTGCTCAGGAACCTAAACTTCTGATACAACAAAACTACGCTTATGCAAACCCACTGGTTTTATTGAAATAATTTCAACTTAAATTTCAGCATGTTTATATGTCTGCAGGAGCTGGACCTGAAAGACCAAGTACATTTAATTTTATCATACCCTAGCTTTACAGCCTCACAGCAACATGGAAACTGAACACAATAAACTCAAACCTACACACTTTCCTAAGACAGAGGAACTTACTGAAAACCTTTCTTATATCTTTTCTCTCATAATAATAAAGTATGGATAGCAGTCAAGTAAAAACTTCCTTAATATTTGCTAAAGCATGCTTTTAAAATTACATATTCCTAAAGCATGTGGTTCATAGAGGGGTCAATACATTTATTTCCGAGAAAATGTCTTGAAAAGTAAAACACAAATAAAATGGTGCATGATTACAGTGAATGGCTGGAAAGAAATAATTCGGTTCAGAATATATATGTCTTGGCCAAAAAGGAAATGGTACACCTACTATTCTCAGTTTCCCTTCTTAGCTGTTTACATTATGGGACTCAATTATTATAAAATAAAAAGCTAGATTACCCCATGATTTGTTGTGATATAAAAGATTTGAATTGTTATCTGGCCAAGCAGTATACTGAAAAACTGTAGCTATATGAGTTGCACAAGCCATCCTAAATTATTAGGAGTTGGTTTTCCTTTAATAAATGTTATACACAAGCATATATTTTGTTTATTCTGCACTTAAGAAAATTGTTATTTCAGAAAATCTAGTAGGAACTTTTTTGTTGGCACTAGTTTCTCTTAACAGTCTTCAGAAAGTTAAAATGCCGTATTACTATAAATCTTACACTGGCAGTGCAGAGAAGGACAAATGCATAATATGAAAATTACTATCTTGTAAAGGAATCTGGAAACCCATTCCTGGATCAAGGTTTTCAAATCTCATATATCACAACTTGTTAGATGGAAATATATCTGATAGTTTATAATATTGCATAGAAACCTCATAGTAGTCTAGCGTATACATCAATAAACACCATCTCAGTCTCTGCCACACAGAGACTACAATCTGAATAGACAAGATTTGAAAAGAACCAGAGGGAAGGTATGTTATTTCCATTAAAAATGGTAACTCTGTTACAGAGAAATTCATTTTTTCTGA
The DNA here is from genome assembly GCF_018691265.1 of Tyto alba. Taxonomy (NCBI): domain Eukaryota; kingdom Metazoa; phylum Chordata; class Aves; order Strigiformes; family Tytonidae; genus Tyto; species Tyto alba. The sequence goes on along the minus strand of NW_024881278.1, from coordinate 27,645,925 downwards.
ACTTCATGCAGGAAGTCTGTAGCCCAGGTAGAATTTGTACCTTCCTGTACTGGCCCTGAAAAGTTATGAGACCAGTTCTCACGTTGCAGAAGCCACTGTACTGTCACATGACAGCCATGTAACACAGAAAATAATGGTTTTAAGTCCCTTCAGTAAAACATCATTTAAATCACTAAATCAATCTTTTCAATCCAATCAAGGAATCTAGAATTGAAAGAGGAGAAATCTGAAGGAAAGTGAAATTTTGTTCTTTCACAAAGCAACAGAGACCACCAGTACAGGATCTGAACCCGCATCTTCTAACAGCCGACCAGATGTGATAAGAAGAAAATTGACTCATTTTTACATGGTCAAGAAGATGTTGTTATCTTTTTGATATAAAAAAAGGTTGGGGATTTGCCTTTTTTTTAATAAAAAATACTGGAAGGTCCAAGCTTGAAAAGCTTTAATAATATTACTGACACAGGACTGTAATATGCTGTAATGTAATGAAACACATTTGATTTTGAGTCAAACAAATCACTTTAAGACCTGACTAATTTTTTAAATATGGAAGCTGTCAGAAATATTGTGACTTTTTGTAATATTGTGTCCTATGTGAAACATAATAGCATAGAGCAGGTACAATCACTCACATATAACTTCACTGAAGCATGTGGAAATAGTTACGCATACAAGAAGGCCTGAGACACAGAAGTGGTTCTGATATGATCTGAAGTGTGCCCAAGAGTCCTTGTTACTGCCCACATCCTTTGTGCAAGCAGTAATTTCAAATAGGGAATAGATTTGCACCGGTAGCTCAAGCCAACTGGCAGGCCGCACATGTTCTCTGAGCACCCACAGGAGATGAGGATTTTGGGGGACATCACTTGTGGATACAGAGCTATCAGCTACATCTGTATCCTGCAGTGTGGTGTATCACATGCTCTGAGGCCATATGCCTGCTCCAGGGGTCTCTTTTTCTGACCTGTCCGTCTGCAGCCACAAGGTCTCTGACGTTGCCTTTGATCCATATCCAGAATCCTTCCAGATTCCTGTCCACACCTCCTCACTCCTAGGATTTCTGTCAACTAAGTCTCCCATCCCACCTCACATTTCTAGTAGAGTTCATCAGCCTAAGCTCTGCTCTTTACAGCAAAAAATCTAAACTCTACTGCTGGTGTCTTGTAAGTAATTACAAGAATCCTTACTTTTTGGACAACATATGTTTGTCTCCAGTATATACTACAGGTCTTGCTGGAAACAATTCACCCAAAAAATCACGATTTGCTAATCAGAAACAAATGCATGTATTTCACTTTAAATTATTCAAAAATTCCTGTTTTTTTCTGTTACTCTAATGTCTGTATATGTTAACTAGGAAACAGAAAAAAGAGAAATTTACCTTTTCTATTGGATGTGAATAAATCTAGCATTTGATGGCTGGCAGTGATTTCCAATTTTATTAGCAAAAACTTCAGCAGGTGTGAGAAGCAATCACTCACTAACCAACAAAATCTTTTGGCATTCCTGCATTCTTAACTATTCCTAACTGGAACACATTCTAAGTGACAGTTAACAGACATATTAATTAAATCGGTGGGAACATTGTATTCTATTATTTTTGGGAAATACATATAGTTTTAATTCCACTATAGTGTCAAATCATATGGCTGTATCACGGTTAATTTGTAACTCTAAATTTGGTCCAGAATACCCTATGCTGTGTACCAGAAGGGATTATCAAAACATACACACAAAGAAGAGGCAGTTGTAATTCCAGAACATGCTACTACACCTTACAGACAAGAAATGCTACCCAGATATGGTGGTAGGAACTTTTAAGAGCACCTATGCATCAAATTGCTGTGGACACTAAAATTGAACTGTCCCTACTGCCATTGTAGGTCAGCTGCATGACATTATCTCATCTTCATTTTGCTCTAGACATATAGGTCACTTGGAGAAAAAGTGCAGTTGATTTATTTTAAGATTTTTTAATATACTGTGGATATTTAACAAGTAGGCCAAGAGTGATAATACAGAACTGTGTTCCCATTGTCATCTTCACACAAATTGTTTTATATGACTATTTTATTACACAAGGTGTTTAGAAATGGAACAACTCAACACTAAAACACAAGTAGATAACTAAATAGTTGAGCATGTAAATAAGCTGATTTTGAGGAATCCTTGTACTTTAATATCAGTCACTACAAGGTCAGGATTGAATGGTCCAATTCCCACTGAACAAAAGGATATTTTTTACTGTTTTCAGTGGCGTTCTGTTCAGTATTAGGAAACATTTTTATTAATGATACGCAATCCCAGACAGAACCCAACGTGCCTATCTCCAGCTGTATTCATTCTAAAACAGGAGTTAAAAGTTTAATGACAAAACATTAATATTTTACTCTTCTACAGTACTTAAAACCTGTGTATCTCAAAACGCACTGCACAGATTATTAAATTTAACCTCACATAAGATCATGCAGTGTTGCATTATAAGTACATAGAAATCATACAGTAAATAAGAAGGATCCTGAGTACAGTTTATATGATTCTGAAGAGATACATTTTAGAATCACTTACGCTTATCACCTCCCGTGAGTAAAATTGAAATACTGGCATTTTTCTTCAAGGCAAAATTTAAACAAATGGGGGGTATGAAAAAAATTCAGTGTAATAGTAAATGACTGACTGCCACCTGCTGTGCCTTAAGCTTCTTCTTTTGACAGATGAAATATCTTTGATCATAGATTAAATGAAATCTAAGAGATTTCTTCTCGTTAACAGAAAAACACACAACACAAAAATGAAGAATATTCTTCCCAGAAAGTGGAACAAGCAGTTATATTTCCTAATCATAATTTTAAAGAATTTTCACATATAGACACCTAAAAAAAAAAAATTCTGTTTTAATGGATTTCCTCAACTGTAAATTTTCCTAAATAACACATATACTGGAGTATAAATTAAAAGGGACAAATCTGAATTTTAGAGGTACGCATTTTTTCTTCTTCCTCCCCCGCTTACTTCTCCCACTGGATGACATCCTCACAGACCTGCTATTGCATATAAAAATTTGTAAAGAAGCCTTAGGAAAAAAATACTGTATTCTCCAGCAGAATTCAAAAAAATAACAAATTTCTGGCAACAGGAACAGTGTTTACTGTACTGCTGAAATAATATCATGTATTCAAGCTTAGAAAGAACTTAATTTCTTTTCCAGGTGTGAGGTCTAAAATCCACACTTGAAAATCTTCAATGATTGCAACTTAATAGCACAGCATGCACAAAATAGATTTCATTGGTTGCCAAGTGTTTCTTACTCTTGTTCGGTGTATTACGGCATTAGAATACAAAACATCACAGCAGATCAGGGAGACATAAATGTAATGTGCACTAAGTTTTTATAAATAAGCATAAATGTCTTTTAGCAATGCCACAAATACTAAGCGGAAAAGAAATACCTGAAAGGAGGGAACGGTATGGAATACAGACAATGCCTATAAACCTGGTGGAAAGAAAAGAAGAGATACTAGAAAAGAAGATATTAGTAAGTGTGAACAGCCTTCACCATCACACTCACCACATTCACAAAAATTAAGAGAATCCTTAGATGTAACATCTTATTTTTCTGGTCATGAAAGGAAAATGATTATACCAAATCAGTGGAGGAAAAATAATTAAAAAACCCCCCAATAATAACAATTATTATTATTGTTAACACGTTAAAATAATATAATAATAAAAACACTTGTTAATAATAATTATAATGATCTGTTAACTAAACCTTTCTACTGGAATGCATCATCTTCAGAGTTCCTATTCATCACTGCTATCTTAACTCATTCTTTGTTTAAGAAAAAAATTAGTAACATTAAGCAGGATTAACCTAATCCCTCAATATTTGCCTTTTCCAAAGAGTAAAAATAAAAAGTAGCAGTGAAGCTAGGGTAGGGATTTTAGTATACTTTAAAACAAGAGTCTAAACCTTTTTCAGTAACAACAGCTGAATGATAAAGATCTGTGGAGATTTATTATTACTACTGCAGTTGCATCTATGACTCGTATTGGTATAAAACAAATTATGGTAGTTAGTCCATAAATACATTAACAAAGGTAACTCCTGTCTCAAAGAGATCAAAGATTCACACTGGTAGAGGAATAAAACAACATATGAGAGAAGAGCCTAATATTCTACTATATTACAATGCTTGAATCAAACAAAAACAATCACTTTAGTTCAGTTATTCTTAGTGATACATCCTGATCCCAGCTGTGGAAGGGGGAAACGATCACAAAGAACATTTTTAGCAGAAATATAGCTGCAGTCTTGTAAATATCATCAGTATTCCAAACAAAATAATAAAACTATTTTTGAAATACTACCCTGTATACCTACTATAATCTTCCTGTTTAATTGTTAAGCTTTTCCTGAATTAAAATATGTTATCTCAAATGAAGAGTTATCAACTCAAACCCTTAAAAAACTTGAATAAATATCCTAAAATTAACTGAATATAGGAATCAAGATTTCCAAAACACTGCACATTGCTAAACAGGAATGTAGTAAAGGGAGAAATGTTTCACTCTGTTCCAATTTTACCTGTTCCAAATAATGTAATGACAGGTTGATATATTTGGCTTCTGTCAATAAGTGACCTCCAACTCCAGTCTTTGCAACACGCTCTGATCCAGCAAGGTCTACTAAGTGTAACTTGGAGCGTCGGATGGTTGCAGATCCAGGTTCCTTGCTGGAGATGTGAATGGTGAAAATGCAGTGAGATCGAGTTGAGGCTTCATTCATTGGTGTCTGCAATGAAAAGAAAGGAAGAGTTCTCAATGTTCATTTAATAAATACATTTAGCTTTATATAGCTCAATAATCTGGCAATTGAAATCACCTACCCATTTTTTTTGCTATTAAATCTGTAATAAATATGCAAGAAGAACCCAAAAGGATTTACCTGGCACTCATGTTCTGGCCAAATACTTGGATAACTTTGATCTGGACAAACTGTACTGCAAGCAACCTAGCAGCTATCCTTGTTCCAAGATAATCTAACTGTGAGGAATACTGGAAAAGGGCACCTTGATTGGAAGGAAGGTTACTCATTCCTGATCTCCAAGAACTTAGCAGTTTCCCCACTGGTAAGCCCTTTTTTATTCTTTTTTTTTTTTTTTTTTTTTTTTTTTTTTTTTTGGCTAGAGAGCTACCAGTATAACCAAGACTAGGACTTTCTACAAGGATTTAGACTTTCATATTTTCCTTACTTTGGCAAAACCAGTATCAGAATTTTATGTGGCATGGCAGTTTTCATAAAAGGTTTGGCTTTAAATATATTTATTTGGAATAGCTACTGCCATACTTAACAAGACACATAGAAATTCTTGGTCAATTTTTAGAGACGCCCAGCTTCAATATGACTTTAGTGGTGTTCCCAATATATTTGAAATGCAGAACAGAAAATTTTAAACGGTTCTCAGGTATTTAATTTTAGATTTCAAATGACCACATGCCACCACACATGCCCCTTTTCTTTCTTAAACAACATATAAAAAAACCTTTAAGCATCTAAAGCCTCTTTTGTTTAATTATATCAAGCTGTTGTTGGAAACTTCAAACTAAAATAATTCCTTATTATCCTTATTTTATAAATAGCTGAAGCTTTAGAATATATATGGAAATTATAGGTTTATTGTACAAAGAGTATTTTTATTTATAAACTATAACAAGTATGACCACATTGTTATCAAGACATAAATACTTGCAGAAAAATGGGGTAGTAATATAAATTAATAAATAAATATTATTGAGTTAGCAACTAAATCTATACTTACTTATAGTTGTTTAAAAAGATGATAAAAAAAATACTGGTTAAACTGTATACATTAATCTCTTGTCTATACTTTATTCCTCTGTTATGCTAGAGTAATTATTTATCTAGGCATACCTTGTGACTCACATCAGTTATACCAACATATTGGGTTTTTTTCCTGAGTCTGCTTTGGTATGAAACATTTTAGATATTAAAATAGCCTGTCCACTGCAGGTGTTGAAGGTGTTGTCTTGTAAATAAAGAAAGCACAGCTCTTAAAAGAAAGACTGCAAGTTGTATGTTCCTTTACCAGGAACACTATGAGCAGCTATACCTCTTGGGTGAATTGTCTCCCCTTCAATTTCCCAATATTTTTTCCAGTCTTAATAGTGCCAGAACAACTGAACTATTTTTGGGAACTGATCCAGCTCAAAGGAAAAAAAAAAAAAAAAGTCTGCAAACCATAGATATTTAACCTGGATCTGTTTCCCAATTCAGTCACAGCACAGCTGTAGAAAGCAGTTCTGCTAGAATAATTGAAAATGGCAGCATGTGAGCACATAGGTGGCATGCAGAAATATCACACACTTGTAGGTTGTGAAAATTCTGTAATGAAATTACAGCTTTAGCACTATTTTATTTTGGGCTGCTTTACTTAATAAAGCCAAGCTCAGTGAGAGGGACAAGAGTTTTGATCATAAGTTTATATAGATGAGGAACTTTAGAATAATATAGGCAAGCCACTGGCTCTGCTCAGCAGCCTGGTTTCTAAGGATCATTCCACAATCCTGTGAAATGAGCATCAGAGCATGAGTGCAGTCACATGCTATGCTGTCTTCAGATGCGAAGCTGAAGAAGTGAAGGGTCAGAGAGTTGTAGCACGGGAATGAAAATAAACAGGATCAGGGAAAGGTGTCAAGCTAAAAAATACTCCCAGACATATTTAAAATGCAGTTATACTAAGAAAAAGTTATATGCTGTTAAAATGTACTTTATTCAGCAATTCTGATTCCATGAATAATCAGAGCCAGCTTCACTTATTTTATTAGGAGAACCATAATTTTACTACTTGCAGCTCTAGGAAGCAGGTCTGAATATTTTATTTTTTCCAGCTCAGAAGCTACAACAGAATTAATATTTAAGGACATTCTCCTCAACAGAATTGATATTTGAGGACATTTTGAACTACAGTCATGTCATCGGTCACACTATACTGCAGACAAGTTTAAGCCAGATCGAATATCAGTACAGGTCTAGCAACGGAAGCACAAAGTAAAGGTTGCTATGAAAGAAGCAGAATAAATCTTCATACTTTAGAATAAGCATCCTTAAGCAAACTTAAGTTTCACTATGCAGCAAAACCTTATGTATTTCAAAATGTACTTTTAGTCACACCTGTTTAACCCCAACAGAGCCAGAAAAAACCCAAAAAATAAAGCACAAAAGAAAATAATTTCAGGACTCTGAGTTCCAAAAGCTCAGGCCAATATTTGGCCTATTAGGTCTTTACTATCCATAGCAATATGCTAGCCACAATTGGTTTTGCATGTTCCAAGCAGATTCTGCTGGACCGGTCTTTAGAAATTCTATTGCTTTTCTGTCCACAACATCTTTTTTCATGTAAAATGAGTGAAGCTGATTTGGAAGTAACTGGCTACAATCCCAAACTGCTATTTTTATAAAGTCCTTCTTCAGAGTAGAGCCATGCATTAATCAATACACCAATATGCCTTTTTACAATATGATTCTATCTCCACTTCGCAGTTCCCATATATAGGAAGCTCTATTAGAACTCTTTCAGGAAGCATAAAGCAATAAAAATTTAAACTCTTAAATGGGATGTGATCGTGAAATGTTAATTGCAGTCATAATCCCACACACTTTGCTACTTTTACCACACAAGTAGATGCAAAGCACACAGCAACAGAAATGACAACTTGTCAGCATCTTCAGTCCAAACGTGAGCCTTTTTGTGTTTGTTTGTTTGTTTGTTTGTTTTTTACCTTACATATGCAACTTCTGAGTATCAACATTCAGCTGTTCAGAAAGTTTGAAAACTGAAAACAAACAAAATTTTCTGGACAGTGTCTCAGAGCCTACTAAAAGGCTCCTTTAGTGGCTTTCAGAGTTCATTTTGGCTTTGTTAGCAGTATTCAAACCATATGTATATGAAATCATCCTCACGCTAATTTGATGAGAGGAAGGAAAAAAAAAAAAGAGGGGAGTGGCCTGGCTCTCTGCAGATGGTTGCTATTGTGAAAGTTATATATAGAACAACTGATGAGCTGCAGTTACTTACAAAGAAATAATTTTTTCCAGGAATTCTGTGACATCATAAACCACATAAGCAGACTTCAGATGCTTTGTGATATCACATGAACACTACAAAGGAATTAATGCCAGGTCATCTTTTGCTGCCCATTTGTGACATGGTAAAAGAGGAATTCAATAACATTTCTTTCAAGATCATGATTCAGTAAAGCACCAGTGTTTTGTTTGATCTTGGAAAATATGTACAAGAAATTTCAAGCCAAACAACCTAGTCTCCTTCTTCCCCAGGACCAGGATATATCTGCGTTTGCTGAAAACAAATAAACTGTATAGAAACTTTGTGACTTAAACCATTACATCTATTCAGACAAGAAGGTGGTTTCTACTTAAATGACAACCAGCAGCACAACCATATTGAAAGAAGCATCCGAGTCAGATACTTCTGTCAAGAAATACAAGGTCATGAAAGGTCCAAAAACTTGCTGGAGACTAAGTGATCTATCTTAATGTAATTGTTACCTATCTTAAATCAACAAAACACTGCAGGACTTCCTCCCTGTGCAAGAATTTATGTATATCTCAAATCCTAAATTTGAAGCTGCTATTATAAATGTTGTCTTCACTAAGAAGAATAGCCAGAAATAGGATGCTACTGGTCTAAATAGAGTTCTTAATAATTGAGGGCCTAAGAAGGAGAAAGTTTCTAAAATAGGAGAAAAACATATGAAAAGCTGTTTTAAAATCACCATTAGACTAATAGAAGCTGCTACTATCTGGAAAAATAACATGTTGATTATGGATGCCAAATACACTCAGACAAAGACAACACAGAAAAGAGTTCAGGACAGCTGGGACAAAAAGATTTCACAGGTAATAAATGCAGTCATTCAGCCTACATTGCAAACCATCTCCACTTGGCAGTTTACACAGTTCCAGTGGAATCTTTTCATTGAATCAAAATATTTAGACATCAGAAGAACATGATTTTCCTCTATGAGTGAATTAGTGACTAGCCAAGACATAAATGAAGAACGGCTGATTCTGAATGCTCCCATTTTTTTTGAGAGAATGTGTCAGTGAAAAGTTACAAAATTTTTTTTAAAGGAGGTTTTCTTTTTCTTCTTAAGCTTTTTTCACTTTTGAACTTCTTGAAGAAGGGCAAGGGAAAAGAGAAAAGCACTGATAGCATCCAAGGCTGATATCAAATTGATTTTCTCCAATCTCAAGCTACAATCAGATCGATACCTGTAGGAAGAAGTTATGAGAACTTCAGTCATTTCACATTTCAGATGGTAAGAAAAGAGCCATTGTGTCCTACAAGAATGATAATACAGCAATATAACTCTGTTTCTCTGGTTGAAACTCATCCTTAGAATATTCTGGTGTTTTCATATTGCTGGTTTATAGCACAGAACATCGTAAGCCTCTGTAAGGCTGAAGGAACAGAGATTCTTTGTTGAGAAACAGTGGATATATCTGTCTAATTAATATAAACTCCATCAGTTCCAACAGAACCATGCTATATGGAACGTATGCAAGTTGAAGAACAGGCGGTTCTTGCTTTTATATCTGGTGGATGAGGGAGACCTTGATATATCTTTAGTTTTCTTTCTGATTAATATGGTACAAGTAAGGGGGATCTTCAGGTGTACTTCGGTACACTCAATACAGTTGAAATTGCAAATTTATTTCAGTAAAAATATAAGGATCAGAGCAGTTGCAATCTGACACTTCCCTGACTTCTAAAAGCAATATTTTACCTTTCCATATTTATTACAAGTACAGTTTCACAGTTACACCATGGTAACTGAAGTAATTTTTAAAGTAATTAATATTCCCTGGTGAGGATATTATTAAACTGCACATTATAGAGTGTCTTTTATCCATATAAATCCCAAAGCACTTTAAGGACTATTCAAAGTAATACATAAGACCAGTGATTGTTTTACCACACACAGAAATGAAAGCACCTGTGCTGAAATGATGATGCCATTTGGTGCTAATGATACTATAGAACAGGTTTGTTAGAGTGGAAATAAATTAATAATTGACACCAATGAGCAACCTAGGAATGTAAAAGGTTGTAAGTCATTCTGGAATGCAACTCTAACATGGATAACATGCCTTCTTGGCAGAAGTGTCATTTAATCTCATATATTCACATATTCAAATCTTATTTTTCATATTTCATCCAAGAAAAAACACATTCAAACATTACCAATGGCTTTCTAAATATATTCAAGAGAATACTAATGGAAAATAAAACCAAATTCAAAGGGAATGAGTCCAATTCAGAGGTCACAAGTCAGTCCTCACAACTATCTTTAAATGTTTTAAAGTTTAATTCTTTCTTGAAATAGGCATATCTAAACGTTGCCAAAAGCTTACTACTTGCCCCATGTGTACTTCAAACATTTTAAATGATGGAACAAATACTGTGCAGTATGCACTGTCTTCCAAATTTAAACAATGGAGTATTATAGGCATAAAACCATGTAGTAAAACATTTCTTTCCTCATTAAAATTGAGTAATTTTTAATTAGAGGAAAAAAACCAGACATAGCAATTTCACATAAAGATTTTACAGTTCTGAAATTGATGCATGCCCTTAGGAGGCTACCGGGTCTACCTTATCCTGATATTTTAAGAGAAATTCTAAAAAAGTTCTAAGAATTCTCTAAATCACAGAGTTTCAGGCATATTATTTCAAAGGACAGTGATCACAATAGATTTCCATCACAAGAATTTAGAAAAGAACACTTCAGTTAAAGATACATTAATAGCATACCTATTAAAATAAACCGGTTTGTGAACACTACCTAAATGGCCAAACACTTATTTCTGTACATCAGCTTTTTTAGATGCTGCTGATACTACCTGTGTCATATGTGCAAATCAGACTTTGGAATCCTTCATTTGCATGTATTTGAGATACCTAAATAATAAAGTTGGCTTAAAAAAATAAAATATAAAAAATAAATTCAGATTTTGTTTTATAATCTGTAGCTGGGATTCCTCTGCATTCAAATGTAACAAGAAACTGTGTTTTATGGAAAAAAACCCCAACCAACCAACCAACCAAAAATATAGCCCATGAAGTTCGAAGAGCTGCCAACAAAAGAATTAGTTTTTTGGGTTTCTTCCCTGCCTATTTCTCCCTGGCAAAATATAAGAGACATAAACTTCTTATCTGGATTTTTACATCACAGAGTGTTTGTGCACAGATGTCTCCCGTCTTACAATTTCCACAACTTGTAGCACGTGTCAAAACTAGAGCAAAGGATTGGACCTACACTGACCTATAAACCAATCCTACACAAATTAGAATAGCTTCCTCTTTTTTTCCTTTCTCACGAGCTATATAGTTATGTGTGGGAAAGAAGTATTTGGTTATAAACATTCCTTTAGGTTCTGATATTTGATGAATGAATTAATGTAGCTGTCATGGCTTGAGCCTGGTCAGCAGCCAACCACCCTGCAGCCGCTCACTTGCCCTCCCTCCCAACCTGGGAATGGTGAAGGGAACTGGAGGGGTAAAGGGCAATTCGCAAGCTGAGGTAGAAATATTTTAATAAGGGTATTCAAAATAAAACAATGACAGCAATAGAAAATATAAACGGGCAATGCACAATGCAATTGCTCATCACCCACTGACCAATACTGATCCCATTCCTGGCTAGCGATCCCGAAATACCAAGATACCGCAATCGCAATCCTGGAAGCAAGAGAGAGCCCCCCTTCCCGACCACCTCTCCTCTTATATAGAGCATGACGTTACATGATATGGAATATTTCATTGGCCAATTTGGGTCTGGTGCTTTGGCCTTGCTCCCTCCCTGCTTCTTGCGCACGGGCAGAACATGGGGAGTCAGAGTCCTTGAAATCTCAGCAGCAGCTGAAAACATCAGAGTGCTATCAGCATTCTTCTCATACCAAACCCAATGCTGATTCTAAAACATAGCACTATTCTAGTTACTAAAAAGGAATATTAACTCTATTCCAGCCCAAACCAGGACAGTAGTCTATAGAATACTATTAATATTATGATCACTTTCTTTTTAGCACAGTCAGTGGTGAGGGCAAAATGTAGCCCTCAAATCACAAATTAGACTCCACTTAGTAGAGGCATTGCAGAAATCAAATTGTCATTCTTATTTTCAAACTGGTCCTGGAACTCTTCAAAGAAGGCTTATCTCAGGGGTAAAGCATTAGATTGCAATTTTATAAGCCACGGATTTCACATGTGATCCATGACAGTCATCCTAGTTTTTCTATAGACAAACTCCTCATCATTAAAAAAGATGAATCAAGCATTTATGTTCCTTTAGGTTTATTCATCTTGTGTCTTTTCCTTTAAAGTTTACTTAAATAGGGTCCAAATATTTTCTGAGGTCAGGAAGTGTTATTGTAATTCAATTAAGTTTTAAAAATATGCGTCTCTGGAGAAGAAGTTATGGTTCATGTCATCAAACCTCTTCCCTAGCCCTCTACATTAATCCCTCCTTTCTGCAAACACTATTCTCTCATTCTCATAAGTCATCATATAAAGTACCATAGTCACCTAAAGCCAAAAATGCCAAATGATAATGGGTGATGAATTCTGTAATGCCTAAGAGGAAGAAGCACTCAGTAAACTCACTGAACTCTACTGCAACATACCTGCTGCAATTGCAAAGGAACAGTGTAGGAGATAACTACATAAATAAAACTTCTACAATGAAATCCACCTCATTTGAAGTTTTTGGAATCATATTAGCAAGGAAAGTAAATATTGCTGCAATGGGTGGTAGTTATTCCAAGCAAGTATTATCTGCATTTTTTTAAGTCTTCTTCATTAAAGACCAACAAAACAATAACCTTATAGGTTTTACGTAACAAAAAACTCTTACTGTTGCAAAAGCAGCAAAAGTGGCAGTGGCATAGCATTTGCTAATGCAAGCCACTCAGATTAGTGAATTCTCCGTTACTGGGGTCCCACACTTTCTCATGTCTATTCTTATGTTTTCTAGCAAGTATTAGCATGTCCCAAATAAAAGTACCAAGTTGTAAATTAAAAAAAAGGTTAAGGATATTTTTCTTCACACAATGTAGTTAAGTCATGGAACTCCATGTCACATAAGATTTCATGATAAAAATATGCCAAGGTTCCAAAAGCATTTGGGAAAATTAATGTAAAGAAAAAATATGACAAAAGTTATTAGCTATAAATAGCTAAACACAAACTAATGAAGATCAGATTTTTTTTTTTTTTTAAAGTATCATTATTTACTTGGTTTATCTTTTACTCTTTATATATTTGCTATTGGCCATTGTTCAAAACAGGAAACTGGAGCAGACATATCTTTGGTCTGACCCATTAAGAATATTCTTATAGTTTTACCAAGCATTACTTCATCTTGACCTTTAATGACTTACCATCCTCGTTAGTCCTGCTATTTGTTCATGACTTTCAGTGTTTGGGATACATTTTCTCTTCAGGCAACATTTTCCAAATATGTAACACAATTGCCCTTTACAATTGCTGATTTATGATCCTGTCAGCCAGCACCACACCATTCTTTAAATATTCTTTCTCATTTTCATACCCAGTTCCTCTAAACTGATCAGAGATTTCCTGAAGATCTTTTTCCATGTAATGGACTTTCTTTTCCTGTTTTCCTTACCATCTATCATGATAGGTTTTCAGGCTTCTGAACTCAATGTCATCTTCATGTCTCCTCTATTACGCCTTCTAAAGTTCTTCTCTAAATTGTATCATTTTTTCCATTTCGATATCAAACAGTTCCTTGCTTCAATATTCATATTTACTAACAGCCCTTAAGTACAGCTCAATTATCTCTTGCCTTAACGTCTTTCTGTCTCTCAGTATGTCACTGCTGAAATAGTCTCCCTTGAGAAAGGCAGAACAAATAATTTTTTTGCCTATTTGCATTTTGTAATCAAAGGCTTCTTCCCCTGTGCCCAGGTATACATGATCAGCCAGTAGGAACAGAGAGGTACTTGACTATTTTATATACTTTAAATGTCTTTCTTGTCATTGATTTATTATATAACTTTGTGGTCTGAGGAAGAAAATCCACAAATTTCTAAAATAGAATTAGCTGTGTTATAGCAAAGACACATTGACCATACTTACACTACACAATACACTTTTAATACTTACATTCCATTTCCAAATATGAAGATAAGGAAAAAAAACCCCTACAGATTTTGGATATGGAAACATTTAATTTGAATTTTCCAGAATCAGTAAAAATGCCCTTGTCTTTGCATATTGGTAAATATTTATTTTGAATGTGTTTTGCACTACCATTTGGTTTTTTACACATAACACTACATGTTTATGCAATAAGAAGAAAATTGAAGGGACTGCAAACTCTTACAGTAACTACTTCAAAGGCAATTTAGTACTTCTGCAGGAATATTTGACAATGTTTTGTAAGGTCATGTTTTCTGATCTTTAACTGTGTATGTATGATGATACATGTGACATTCAAAAGTCAGTCTATGGTTTATGAGAAAATATTTTTTTTCTTACTTATTTTAATTGCAGTAAGTTATGACATCAACAATGACCAATCAGATTCACTAAGGAAAAACAGAAAGCACTTCGCAAAGTGAAAGCTATCACCAGAGAAATGCCTATTTAATTCCACTGTGGAAATACACTCAGAAAGAAGATACTTACTCATTTATCTCCAAGGACTTCTAAAATATGCATCTTATATGGAGAAGTTTATTGCCATTTTAACTCTGGTGGTGGTATGTAAGGTTTGTAGCAGCAGTTCTCACCTCAGCAATCATTCTGTTGGTGTCTCCCAAGAAGAGTAGGTTTAAGGCTTCCTCTTCATTGGTTGCTTGCTGAAGAGACAAGTTTTTCAGATGAATGTTCTGATCAGGGTCTTCCATTATTGTCACTTTTCTACATGGAAAAAACACAAAACAAAATTAATATTGGAATTGTTGTAAGGTGATTTTTTCCTCCATATTTGCATTTTTATTGCATCTAAAAGGTGATATCTAAAACCTAAACCCGATCATAATAAAAGAACTGAAACCATGAAGAGTAAACAATGCACATTAAAGGAAGTGCTGATTTGTTTTATACTCTCTGTCACCTCCTTTTTATTCCTTTATTACAAACTTCCACAAATAAAAAGAATATATAAAATCTTTAACTATTAGAGAAATCCTGGGGAATTTTTTTTTTATGAGATATGGTAAGAACTCATGAGCAAGAGGTTAGATGAGTCATCACAAACAATTAATAAGTAGGGGTTTGTTTGCCATTACCACAGCTATTGAAGAACAAATGATACATAAATCATACTATAATCTTGATGAACAAGTAGGCATGGAGTATTTCAGAATCCACACATCTGTAGCCAACATGTTTCTAACAACTTTTCATTTGTCAAGATTATTTCTCTACTAATTCTTCTCAAATGGTAATAACTACAAATGTAAGTAATGCCCTTCTTAAATTAAATTCAAGCAAACACAAAGATTTTATTTATTTCCACTGAGGTTAGAAATTTTCTTAGTTGTACTTCTTCAAGCCCTGAAGTTCACAAAAAGAAAGTTAGATGGAAGTAGCAAGGATACAGCAAAAGCTCCAGGATAGCTACTAAATATTACTAAAACTCCTTTTCACTTCTTTTAATAAAATTTTTTTCTTTTGATCAGTTTACTGACAGTTAAATTTAGTTGGCTTTACTGAGTAGCCACTAGGGTCTCCTCAGTTAGGACATTCTATAGTATCCATTATGGTAGTCAAATAGTTGCATTACTGGATTTGGAAAACTCCCAGAGTGAAGACTGTTAAAATTGAAGTATACTAATTCTGAGCATGAATGACATGTCCTTCAGAGTGAATTACATGTTCTGAGACAACTTAAAACAAGAAAATTACAACTTTTTTAAAAGTTAGAAGTTTTTTTTTCTCCTGTAAATAGACATAATAATTTATATATATATTATACATATATGTATATGTATGTGTGCATACAGATTTTTTTTTTTTTTTTCATATTCTTGAAGGTTAACCACAAGAGGGAGTATGGGGCTTGAGTTTTTATCTCTAGATAGTTCTTGCATGCTAATTACTCCAAGCTGCTTCAAAACCACACAGGTTAGGTTTTGTTCTGTTTTGCTTGTCTTTTTTACCCCGACTGAATCAAATCGAGCAGCTAAGAAGCATTCCATAGTATTACTCTTAAGTATTAGGGAAATAGTTCACCCTCTGATGGTCAAAATATTGGAATGGATATACAGAAATAATATGAACACATTGCAATACACTCAGTATTTTCAAGAAGCAAATACTTGTAAAAGTACACATAATTTTTCTTTAGTAGTCATAACAATTGTTTTTCCAAGTATAATTTCCTCTCACTTATAGCCTTATTTTTGTGCAGTAGGGTAACACAGCATTAGGACAGTCATGAAACTCTGCTTCCCCCATTCAGAGCATAAAATCAAAAGCATAATTCTGCTCTCACATAATAGTATTTTGGTAATGTCAAGTTGTATTATGTCCACAATTCTATCTCTGTGCATCACACGCTAAAGCCCAGAGTGGTTCTGATTACAGTATGATGCTTTGACTAATTTTAATATTTTGAAATTACATAGTAAGCATCATCTGCCTCTTTATAATTTAGGAAAACAATTTTATTCTGCTCTGCACATTTGGCACAGTATTTAAACTTTTAAGGATCTTTTCAGACTATATTTTGATCAATGGTTATAATTTCCAGACAATGAAGATATTAGTTTGGATGAAAAGTTCTGGAGGATTATTATATCGGAAAGGAGACAGTGGGGACATCACAAACCAGTGACAGCCTCTTATACAGTGGCCTTGCAGCTATTAGGAAGATTTCCAGATGGAAATCTAAATTTGCATATCTCAAGAGGCATCTGTCAAAACCTCCTCAGAAAGACATGTTCCAAAATGACAACAAAATGATGTATTTTATGGTGCTATAAAACTACTGTATAATATGATTATAGATTTCTATAGAACATTATATTAGTGAAATCTTTAAATTTCATATCCCTAACTTGGATATTGGAGTGGAAAAGCATTGTTGGGTTATCCATAATGACTGAAAGAAGGCAGAGACAAGGTTTTGTTTTCTTTCTAAACAAAGAATCTTTTCCATTTAGCTTAATGGATGGAATTTGTAGCTGACTAGGAAACCTGTAGGATGGGATCAGCCTTTTTTATACTGTTATTAACTTGGGCCCTTTCCTGCATCCGTTGAGCTGACATTAATGCATGAGTGCCTTACACACTGAATGATTTCATTTATGAAATTCCTGTTACTGTCAAACAATTAAGTTAAAGCTTCCTTTGATTAATTAACACCATCTCATTTATTTGTGGAATGTAAAATAAAAAAAAAAAAAGGTAAAATATTTTAGAAAACAAATTACAATTTTAAAATTCAAGTTTCCTATGATTATACCTGTCTCTAGGGCTTAGAACTGAAGAAATCTACAATAATCTAAAAAACTTTATTAACATTTAATAATTAATCATAATGATGTAAACAAATAATATATGAGGATACATATCTTCTATGATAATACATTAGCAGAATATAGTGATACTACTTCAGCACAAGGAGGAGACAATAGAGCCAATAATAAATTTAGGAGAAGGGTAAAAGAGAAAAGCAACAAGCATGCACCTTGGAGTCTGTCCAGAAGAACAGAATAAACTAATGAATAACTATAGCTAATCTTTGTGTAAAGTTGCAAGGAGCTTTAGGTTTCAAGACAGAATGACCAAGATCATAATTCTATATATCATCTCAAAAAATGTATCTTTCAGAAGTCTAGCTCCCTGAATACCACATAGGAGGACAAAGTGAACGCTGATTCAAGAGGCAAGGTTACAAAGTTATACAGTCACCAGCACAGCTTTCAGTAGCAGAGATCTGATTTTCCATTCAAGTATAGACCTAGGGCATAATCTCCTTAGCTTGTGAGACATGACAGGACTATAAGATGAGTAAGTATTGGTGCAGGCTGTTCACCTGATACGTCACAATGTGACAGGAAATCCTTCCCACTGTCTCCAACGTATTCTACATGAGACAAGAAAAACGCAGCTTGCGTGCTCTACACTTTATGGTCATAGGAGTGGACTGATACTGAGAGACTGTTGCACACGTAGGAGTATAGTGATCTACCTAACAGTTAGGCTGAGCAGGAGCAGCCTGTGCTGTGCTGCTCGCAGAGCTTGCCGTTCAGGCCTGGGCTGTGCTGTGCTGCACAGACCCTTGGCTGCAGGATACATTCAGCCAGGTCATTATAACAGAAGTGCCAGCAGGCAGCTCCCACCTGGCCATCACACCACCTGCGTGGCCTTGCCTTTATCAAAAACTGCCACAAGAAGTTCTCCTGAAGGCACCTGTTAGAAATTGAGGTGTTTTCTTGTAAGGAAATTATATAATAGCTCTAATGACCAAAAGGGAGAGCTCCTCTCCATGGGCAGGAGCTGCGCTGCTCTGTGCAGCGAGCCCTGGGAAAATCCCTTCAGGCTCCATCTGATGCTGCACGAACACAGGGTGCCCAGCAGCTGATGGGATGTAAGGTTTACCTGCCACCTACAGTCCTCTTTCTAGTCTTTATGATTAAAGCAGTTACTTTACTAAGCCATGTGTTGACAGTCTTAGTGAGACCTGTAAAGAGCCCTGCAACAGCTCTCTCTCCTACCTCACTCCACTGTGAAGAACAAGGAGTCAGAACTGAAACAATGACATTGGTGGTTCATGTACAAACAAAACATGTAAGATCTGTTAGAATTTGCAGACAACTGCAATAATCTCAAAAAAAAAAAAGTTTATTAAATACTGCTTTGATATTCAAAAGTAAAGTTGAACAGGACAGCAATAATCTGAACTGAATTAATTTACTCATTCAATGCCTTTAGAAAAATCACCTCAGAAAAGTTTCACTGACTTCTTCCTCCTGGTTTTCAGGAAACATATCAATATAAAATCTAGATGGGAGTAAACAATATACAGTGTATGCTGAAGTTATTGTGCACATTTAAAGTGTAATTTGTTTGAACTGTAATGAACAAAACATAATCTTTGAGGAAACTACTAGAAATGTTTTCATCTGTCTCATCATCAACTAACAGGAAAGCTTTATTTTATAAACCTTTGTATTCTCCTAATCTTTAGTATTCAATAGTCACTCACTGAACACGCTTCATTTTCACAGTCGTAGAATGATTTGGGTTGGAAGGGACATTAAAAAACATTCAGTTCCAACCCCCCTGCCATGGGCAGGGTCACCTTCCCCCAGCCCAGGGTGCTCCCAGCCCCGTCCAACCTGGCCTTGAACCCTCCCAGGGAGGGGGCAGCCACAGCTGCTCTGGGCAACCTGTTCCAGTGTCTCACCACTCGCACAGTAAAGAATCTTCTCCTTAATCTTATCTAAATCTACCCTCTTTCAGTTTAAAGCCATTACCCCTTGTCCTATCACTACACCCCCTGATAATGAGTCTGGCCCCATCTTTCTTGTAGGCCCCCTTAGAGTACTGGAAGGCTGCTAGAAGGTGTCCCCAGAGCCTTCTATTCTCGAGGCTGAACAACCCCAACTCTCTCAGCCTGTCTCCATAGAAGATGTGCTCCAGCCCACTGATCACCTTTGTGGCCTCCTCTGGACCCACTCAAGCAGGCCTATGACCTTCTTATGTTGAGGGCCCCAGAGCTGGACCCAGCACTGCAGGTGGGCTCTCACGAGAGCGGAGCAGAGGGGGAGAATTCCCCCCCCTCGACCTGCTGGCCACACTTCTCTTGATGCAGCCCAGGGCACGGTTGGCTTTCTGGGCTGCGAGCGCACATTGCTGGCTTATAGTCAGTTTTCCATCCACTAATACCCCCAAGTCCTTCTCCGCAGGGCTGCTCTCAATGCACTCATTTGCCCTTAGTGAAGCCATGTTGGGTGTCACCAATCACCTCCTTATTTTCAATGTGCCCTAGCACAGTTTCCAGGAAGACCTGCTCCATGATTTGAAAGAATGCATTTTATATGAATGCATTTTAAAGAAAGTATTTCACTTTAAAAGAATGGGTTAATATTATCTGCAATAGAGATTTAAAAATACTGGCAATTCTCAGAACACTGAAAATATACTTCTATATATGGGGATGAAGAGGGGAAGAGAGAGAGTATCTGTACAGATATATGAACTACATTCACACATTTGTCAGGAATTTCTTTCCAGAAAAGTAGTGAATTTTAGTGAGAGCCTCTTCCCTTCTCTTCTGACAGATATTAATGAAATGATTAGGAAGTATGAATACGAAAATGTAATAGTCTACAGAATATATGGACTGGCTACACACAAAACCTTGGCATCAGCAGCTGAGATGCCAATTCTAATCATGCAATGATTAGATATAATGGGCAATTCTAAAAATTTTGATTATTCCTTTTTCTTTAAACATCTGATACAATTTTAATGTCTCATTTTTCAAGTAGTATCAACAAGTCTGTTGTGTGCTTTTCATAACTTCTATTACCTGAATGCCATCACTCTGTTTATACCTTCCATTAAACTCATAACGTAAAGTCATTAACATAGTTTGCTAGGCAGAAGTACATATATTTGATTCAAATTGCAACGCCTTCTTTTGAAGGAATACGGATAAAAATGCTGTTCCAAAACAATCTGAATATTTTACAAGGCTAACTGATCTTTTGCTTACTTTTCTAAAATGACACATTTCTTCAATGCTTTTCTTGTCCATCTTACATACTTCTGAGAATATCAGCGCAGACTGCTATTATTTACCCAAGCATAGAAAACCCACATTTGGCTTTGTATGATGCTTAAAACCTTGATGATTCACTGTGGAGTCCAAGAGGAAATTGTGCATAATATGATGCTTTTGAAGTATAAAAAAAAATGTAAGTTCTTTAATATTCTCATTAAATACATACTTTCAAACAAACTTGAGACAGTTAGATTACTCTGTATTTTGTTTATTACCACTAAAATGTTAAAAGGTCTTAAGTATATAAAATTCTTAGAAAAATGAAACATATATTAGGTAATAGACACCTGATATATTTTAAAATATGTGAGTCCTATTTATTTATTTGTAACTACTAATTATTTTGTCATCTATAAAATTTAACTAAGTAGTTAAAATACAATTAATCATGCAACTAACCTTTCCTGCAATTTGTACACCCTTTTTAGCTCAGAATGACACTACATTTTTATATTTTGAATCTCCAAATTCCTATCTTAAAAAAATAAACAAAAAATATTTTTGTAATTAAATACTTTTATACAATGCTAAATATAAGTAATGGAGGTATAGTTTTAGTGTATAGTCCATATTTTTTTGAGAAATAATGTACTGGAAACAATAATGAACATGTACAGTAAAACCATTAAGATAGTTACTTTGAAGAGAAAAAATTATTTTTCTCTAAAACCTATCCTGCAATACTATACACTACATAAGTTGACAGGTAATCATGATTATCCCAGTGTGCTTTATCCCTAATTCACAACCAAATTATCTGTCAACTTTTACTTTTTAAAAATAGACTAATACATAACAAGGAGTTTTTCTTTAGCTTATTTGAACCACCATATATAAACCAATTTGGAGATTCTAAAATTCATGATTGTTAGTAAACATTTAGAACTTAGTTTTAAAAAGTGACATATTTTCCAGAGCATATGACCCCCAAAAAACTATATCAAATAAAATTGCAATTAAATTAATCAAATTCAATTTAGTTCAATTGAATAAATCCATTTAATAAAATGAATAAATGGAATGAGTTCAAATAAAATATTGCAAATAAATTAAGAAATGACATTAATAATTTAATAAATCTAAATAACAATAGCGTTAACTTTAGTAAGATGAATAAAAGTGTAACAGAGTATTTTTTCCATATAACTGCAAAAAAAATCTGCACCTCCAAAAATGGGCACAAAAATTATTCTCCAAATTAGTCTCTAATTTAAGATTTTTCTCTGCATAGCACAGGAAGCTATGATAATAAACCAAATTAAATTCCTAAACTTCACTATGAAAAACATCAGTAAATAAATATAGTCCTTATAGCACCTATGTGTCATAAAGTGATAAAATTTAGTTCCATGTTACAGATGAAAAAAGGGAAACAATGAGATCAACTTCCAGCCCAGTCTCATACTTTGAGTTTGTCCACTGCCTTCCTTATCTCTAAACTAGCTTATTTCATAAAGATCAATCTTGCAAGTTTTTTGTAGATATGTCCTAGAAACCACGCATTGTGTAGAAAACTAAAGCTACATTTTAAAACAACTTGAAAGATTTTATTTTTATATAAATAAAAAAGGTTTGATATGTTAATAACATAATTATCTATTTTGAGATAAAATTCTATTGATTTTCCGTTATTGCTCCATTGGAAGCTTCCAGTACATTTCCTGCTCTTTTATCAACAGTGACTTACTTGTTATTTACATCTTTCAGTCACCATCATGTTTAGTGAGAAAGTTTATGGTTTCCATCATTATTTTAAGGCATTTTCAATTCCAAGCATTCAACAACTCACGTATACATATCTACTGTTTGCTGAGCTATTTAAAGACTAACACAGTCTATAAACTATTTTTTTCAGAAGCAGCTTAGAAATTAGGATTTGGATTTCCTATAAATTATAAGATCTTTAACTTCACCAGGCTTTTAAATTCATGACCTACAAATCTTTATTTACTACCCTTCTCCAAGTACTAGTAGGCGCTAGTGTCTCATCAATAAGAACTATTATAACAATCACAGATTCTGAAGTAAATATATTGTCCTTTGGAGTTCCTCGAGGCCCCTTCTATCTGCTACTTACCGTATTTCATAATTGCTTATTCTAGAAAAATAATTATCCTTGAAGGAAAAGGTCCAAGAAGAAGCAGGGAGTTTTTCTCCCTACTGTTGCAATGTAATACTGCCTGTTACATATGTCTCTGCCATACACACACACACACACGTATATATACACCATATAAAGAGACAGGCTGTCACAAGAAAAACAAGTATACTTTCTCTTTTGTTTTCAGTGGCTGCAATAGATCTCTTCTGCATAATATCAGTACAAATTTTTAATACTTTCACCTTCGGTTACTCCCATCTAGTTTTCCTAGCCTCTATACATACAAAATAAGAGGAAATGTAGACAGTGTTGATAAAATTAAGAAAACAAAGTATTTTAAGTTAATAAACACTGAGATTAGTAGCAGAGTTTCAAAATGTCCCCAAACAATGCACTGGACACGTGAAAATTATTTCTGTTGTTCTTTTTGATGATTTTCTGTAGTTTTATCACTTACGGCAAATCTTCCAATCTGGAGGCCTCATGTCTTGATTCCAGCAGATCATAACCACATTCATTGTAGATTTCTAAGTAGGAAATATGAGTTGTATACACTTTACTGCTGTCCTGGATAAGAAAAGAAAATAAAAAAATAGAAAAAAGAAGAGCTATAAAGAGAAGTCGGTGCTAGATCAGAAGACAAACTAATCACTACAGCTTTTATGTTGCTTCCTCACTATGTCTCTTTTTCTTTTCCTGGGTATGGTTTACATTTTTCAATCGTGATACTTTTATATTTTCTGTTACCCTATGTATAAAGGCTCAAGAAGAAAAAGGAAAAAACAACAAACCCCCCCCAACCAAAATACACACACACAAAAAGCCGCAAAAGAGAAATCCCCCAAAATCCCAACATGTCCATGAGCTTAGTCTGAGTTTTTTAATTGGTTCCTTATATCTAGAAAAGTCTGTATACACTTAGAACATGGCAGTCTGCTTACAGCACCATGCAACATTTTATTTTTCACTTCTATGACAAAAACATAATGTTTTTATAAAGAGATAAACCCTCATATTATGGGTAGAAAGACTATGCTTAAAAAAAAAAAAAAAGGAACAACAACAACAAAATAAATCAAATAATTACCTGATTTAGAAACATCAGTGACATACTGCTTTCCATTCTCTTTACCATAACATTTAAGCACTGTATATGATGTTGGCTGCTCTCTGTAATCCTCATTTTTTTGTATAACACATTGCCAAAATGTAACTTAATACAACTGGGTTTTGCAGACATAATTTTCTCCTGTCCCAAAACCAAATCCAAACAACATAAACCTCAAAATAATGGGCTATGATTTCCAAAATAAAGGGAAATTAGTCACTTCTTTTCAGCCGATGAAGCCACAGTAAAAGCAATCATATCACACTCACAGTAGCAGTTTAACAATCCAATCCACTAGAGTTGCTTTGCAAAATATTTTGAGATATGAACTTTTCATTATATTTGAAGAGTTATTTCCCATCATTTTTTTTACTGATAACGAGAGTTCACTAATTCAAGGGACACCATTTAAAAAGATACATTGTAGATGGATGGGAAAAACGTAGTAAGGAACTGTTCAAACAGGAAGCTGTGGAAATAGAATTTCTGATGAATAAATTAAAAGGAAATGTTATTAAAAACAAAAGGCTTGATTTGCTTCTCATTTGGGGTAAAAAGTTTTGTTTCCTTGGTTTCAAATTGCACTGTCTCAGCACAAGTAAGATCTTAAAAAGTCTTGTATTTTGCGTCCCTCAATTGACTTCCTCCTGCTCCATCCTACTCAGGGGTAGGAGACAGACAACTCTTCTCCATTATGTCAGCACTTTCCAAAGCACAGTTGTAGATAAAAAGAAATGAAACAAGGGAAAGGTATGAAAAGAAAGGCAGGTGGAAAGTTGAAACACCAAGAAGAGATGCTTTAAGATGCACCAAGAAAGAGAATGTATGAAACAAATGCAAATATTTGGAATCAGACAGACGGAAATATCCCTATAAGCATAGCTAAGTAGAGCTTTTGATCCAAAACCCAGTCTGAAAATGGAAACTCAAACATTTTTATTTTTGTAGAAACTATGTGCTGGGAAGATGGCAAATAAACTAGTCATTTTTCATCCTATGTTGTTTTTATTACATAATTAGAACTAGAAAAGAATGTTGGTGTGTTGACACTGTATGTTGCTGGCAATTGCAATATCAGCCTGTTCACTGTCCACAATAGAAGTCCTCCGTGGGGTCCTGTGAGGGCAGCAGAAGGTCTAAGGCAACATGATCACATTTTTTTTTTTTTTTTTTTTCATTTCCATTCCCACAAGAGTAAGCTTTTGTGCACCTGCAATGGGCTGTTTACATTTACCTGCCAAAGCTATACTTTGAAGGAGCCAAGGTAATTACTTAATATTGTTAACCCTTACTCAGACAGGGCATGTTCATGTGACTGAGACACATACCATTATGAGTAAGAACTGGTACCCTGTATCTGATGAATGTTAGAGCATAAAAGTAAAATGTAACAATTGATGTTAACGTCAAATAATATTTAGATTTGTTTATTTAAATAGCTTCATTGAAGTGTGAATATTAAGATTAAGTGAGTCATAGGCCTGGTGGAATAAATGAAGAGACAAAACATATTACACCAGCCTCTTCTTCCTCTCTTCATTTTTGTGTCCTATAGTTACAAAAGCACCAGAATGACTGCTCACTCATATCAGTATTACAGATACTAAAAGAAAATGAAATTTCTCATAAACATAATGAACAATCATCAGTGTGCTTACTCTGGTGCATTCTTTCACTTATTCACTTATTGCATATAAATGTCCAATTGAAATAATTCCACAATATTTTGGTTATAACAACACGTATACACACATCCCCCCCTACCTGGAATGCCAATCACTGTATCATCAGCTAGTTACTGTTGTTTCTCTCAGTCCCCTTATATGTGGCAAAAAATAGTATATGTTACTTAAGCTTTCTTTCCAACCTGTAGGCTGCAGGTTAGTCAGAAGACTTACAATTTGGAATGACTAACTTAACATCAGCTTCTCTATTCAATGAGAAGTTTTGCTGCTGACATCTTATTTGAGTTTCTAAGGCATTTCAGTTTACAATTATCATTCACTTATTAGAAAAAATTAATGTAAGAAGATAATAAGAAATATTTCAGGTGTGTTGTGTTTTGAGCCCAGAGGGCAATTGAGCACGATGCAGCCATTCAGTCATCACTTTCAAAACAGGAACAGGAAGGAGAAAATAATGTAAAAGGCTCAGGAATTAAGATAAGGACAGGGAGGGGTGACTCACCCATTATAATCATGGGCAAAAGACAGACTCATTAGGGGATGAAAGAAAATAACATCACTTTAATTCAAACACTAACAACAACAACACTTAACAGATAGAGTAGGACAATGAAAAGCATTACATCTTAAATCCAACCCCTCCCAACCCTCTCTTCCTCCTGGGCTCTGCTCTGCTGCTGCTATCTCTGCTTTCTCCCCCCACAGAGGTGCAGGGGATGGGGGTCTCTGTCAGTCCTGCCGCCCCTTCATCCTCGGAGGGATGACTCCTCACATTTTACCCACACTTCAGCGTGGTTGGTTCCCCTCTCACAGGAGGCAGTCCTCCCGACACTTTCTCCTCCCGTGGGATGCAGCCGTTCCCATGCTGCTCTGGTGCGGGTCACCCCCATGCGTTGCAGTCCTCCCAGCACCCAACTACAACAGTGGGGGCTCCTCCTTCACACAGGGTCCCAGCCTCCTTCGGGCACAGACGCCTGCTCTGGTGTGCAGTCCTCCACAGGCTGCAGGTTGGCACCTGCTCCACTGTGGGCTTCCATAGGTGGCAGGGAGGGGCAGCCCTGCAGTCTCACCATGGGATACAGGGGGTCTCTGATCCAGCTCACCTCCTCTCCTTCCTCCTCCTTCCTTTGACTGACCTCAGCATCCTTCTCCTAATTCCTCCTCACAAGTCACAACCCCCACTCAGGTTCCCCTTCTTAAATACATTATCACAGAGATGTGAAACCAATTAGCCACCGTTGCTAATTGGTTTGGCCCTGACCAGAGGCAGGTCTGACTTGGACCCAGGGGAGCTTCCAGAAGCTTCTCACAGGGGCCACCGCTGTAGCCCCCTCCCCTGCTACCAAAAACCCTGCCACACAAACCCAGCACAAGGTATGGCAAGATTTTGAAATTTGGGATTTTTTTCAATAATTTGTGTTTATTCTTTTTCTATCATTGCTCTTAGATGTTGAAACATTACAGGGTACTTGTAGTATTTTAAATGTCACTACTACCTTCTGTAAAACTGAACTGATGCCATGTTTTCGATATATAAAAGAAATAAGTAAACTGCCAAATTAAGTTTTAGGTGCCTTTTTTTGGGGGGCACAGTAGAACCAGAAGAACCATACAATTAAACTGAAGTCAGTTTTCTCCTTCTCCCAAATTCTGCCAATATTTTTCCGTCAGCAATGATGGCTTTTTTTTTTTTTTTGCACAGGAAGCAACATCAATTTTTTTTTTTATTTAAAGTAAAGAGTAAAAGAGTTCAAATTCAGTGGGATGCAACAATCTGTAAATCAGCTTGGTTAATTTGTAAGTGCAACAATTACATGTATGGTTTTGGCAAAGTATTTTTCTTTTTGTAATCACAAAACCATTTTAAGACTTCGTATTGTTTCCCTCCCTACTTCTGAAGCGTACAGCTAGAGCTGTAGAAATGTACCATTCATTTTTACATCACTAGATTCACCTAAATAGTAAAATTATTGCTCTTTGGTTTCGGTCAGTAACCACACTGGCGTGATGTGCTTTGCTCAATAAGCTATTTCAAATTCAGTATTCAAACAGTAGTTGCACTGAGCTGTGAGTGTCAGGAAAATCTGTGCAGTATTTAAAAAAATAATAGAAAAGCATTAAGAATTAACTGGGACAGCACTCTAAGACTCAGAAATACTATAAGATGAGGAAAAGGGGAAGAGACAGAGAGACCATATTGGGTAGTATTTACTACTGCTCAAATTTTTAGTGAAGCCAAATCAGTATTTGTATGGGTGCAGTGCCTATTTCTCCATTAGAAGTTTCATATGTAAAGCACATGCAAAACTGGTTTTCAGAACACAGTTTACTACCTTTGAAAGTGTTTTTCTAGTCATTGTTACCTAGTGTTTAGGTACTGATACTGTTTTAACAACAGACTAAAGGATTTTTTTTTTTTTTGGTAATTTTTCTTCATTTTGGAAGGAATGCATTTAGAACAATAACAGTAATAATAATAATAGTAATAATAAGAATAAACAACATTCGTGACATTTTACTATTTACATTTTTACTGTTCATATGTTATACATGTGTAATTATGTTAAGAAATGTGCTTAACAATGTTTCTATCCAACTATATTCAATGAATCAAGACTTTTATTACTAATATCATATATACATAAAAAAATTCCACACAAGTGCATAATTGGAGTTAAAAGGAAAACAGTAGAGAAAGAAAATTAATGTGGATATGTATTTTCTTTCAAAATCCTTTAAGTATTTGCATTACTGACTTTAAAAATTGCTTTTTATCATATTTAGATGCATTTAGCATTATCATACTATAATATATTCTAGCTAATAAGTAACATCAGGTAAAATAAAGGCATTAGATAAAATAAATAGCTGAATATTTTAAAATGTTTAATATTAATTTTACTGTTTTATGGGTTAGTTGTTTCTTTTTGGGGCATCAGTCAAGCACAAAAAAATTAGGTAATTTATGAAGAGTGAGAGTAATACTCCATCTTATATACAACATTGTTGGTTTACATAGGAATGAGTGCAATTTTTGTACAAGATGTGTACGATGCAAGGCATATAAGACAAAAACAGATTGGCATTAATATAAGTGTTAAGACAAGGAGAACCAATTATGTGATCTGAATGTATATTGCACGAAGTGAATTTAGCATGTTTTTTAAAACTACAAAAACCCAGGTAATCAAAACTATTACCAATATATTATTTTATAAGGTATCATGTCAAGCTAGATACAGCATTAATTTTAGGGCTTCTTCTAACACTATTATAAAAAAAGCCTTTTGCAATATAGTTAAGTATTTGTAAGCCAGACACTAAAAATAAAGAGAAAACAATGTCCCATACCTTCTGCAATTGATCAAAAATATAAGATAAAGTCCTGGGAATGATGCCTCGATCACTGTAACGTTCTGCTCCTCCTGTGATGGTAAAAGTTTTGCCACTGCCTGTCTGACCATATGCAAAGATAGTACCATTATATCCTGCCAAAGCACTATAGAATAAAAAATGGGGAGATAATTAATATATAAGGCATAACATATTTTCCATGATCAACTTTGTATAGAACCAAAATATAAATAACAATAATTCTTAATTACATAGCATCTGTCTTCAGTAATATAAGAATACACTTCAAGATATGTATTCTAGATTCAGTGGAATTTAAACTATGTAGAATTGAAGGACTTTTTGATGCCTTGACTTACCCCATTATTCATCATTAGTTGATCATATTTATTACTATTAGCTTTGTATACTTTTTTATTTGGCTGATGAATTTTTGCAAGGATGATATTTAGTCTCTTAAAAGACTGTAGATGTCAGGAATTGTGATCATTGGCACACTACAGCTAAACAATCTATAAATATTTCACATATGGCTTCATTAACTGCAAACACAGAAGACTATATCACGGTTAGAAACTCATGCAATCATAAAGTTATACCAGGAGTCTTGTTTTTATTCTAAGAATACTACTATACCAAACTATCAGACTACTCCCAGATTGGATAAGTGTATACAGAAGAACCTGTGCTTTTATCAGTGTAGTAAAATCTTAATTTACAGTGGAAACGCACAAAACCATATTTGTAAAAGCAAATGCTTCTGTTAGAACTGTGTCTGTACAAGAAGCTTCTGTGGGACAGCAACAGTAGCTATGTAACGGCAGAGCTTGAAATGATATTCAGCTTTTTTCACATCTCTTCTACTTGCAGAAGTGCATAACAAAAGTCTAGTTCAAATATCCTTCTCTATTTCACCACACTCTTGATGTTAACATCCACCTGATTTCTGCCAAACAGTAGATAAGCTTAATGACAGTGGTATAGCTGCACACTGTGGAGGAAAGATGGGTCTCGGCTGCAGCTGATATAAATCTCAGGAGCCATGGCTGACTAAATGGAATTTTCAAGTTGTGACTCAATTTATTTTGAGATTTTTGGTCTTGATTTTGTTCTGAATGAGAGGGCTTTTAATGCAATGAACAAAAAGCAGTCCCCTAAATTATGGTGCTCTAGATTCCACTACTTATAAGTACAATACAATTTCAATACAATTTGAAGGAACAAATTTGACATGCAAATATAGCATTTTTTTCTTATTAATACATTTTGTCTTGCAAAATTTCTTGCACTATTTATGAAGACAGAGTCATATTTTTCTCAAGTAAATTGCCTTTCATGTGCTGATGTCTGAAATATAAGTACATTTAATTTTTTCCTTGATATTAAAAGTAAAATTTCAGGTATCCAATGTTTGACATTTTTATTGATACTTGCAGTTGACAATCATGTATTTCCCTTGTATAGCTCTGTCTCAAAAGACAAAAATAGTATAAATCTATTTCCACATTTCTAAGTCCATTTCTTATTAATTATTGTGAACTGTCCTGAACTTGAAAAATATTTTAGGTGCTCTAAGATTTTATACTTCACACTGACCAGCTATAAACAATGAGAAAAAAATGATGGAGAACATAATTATTTTGAATTTTCACTTGTCTGCAAAAGCAAAAAAAAACCTGAATAAAATTATTAGAATCACAAATTAAGTAGTGATGAAACTGGTTACTGACTGTAATATTCAGATGGCAAATCAAAACAGAACACGTGAGATTCTATAGTTGACAGGATATAGGATAAATAAGTCAGATTAGACTGTCAAGATTTTTCCTTTCAGCAAATAAAATTATAAAATACTTCCTGGATTCATCCATCTCAAAACAGTTCTACCATAATTCCAGAATCTCCTGACAAAATATATGCAGGGAGTATTTGAAAGCAAATAAAGTAATCAAGAAAGAATTATTTTCTTGATAATCAGATATGGGAAGCAAAACCTACTTTAGATTTGATTTACAATGCTTAAGGATCTACTAATTTTGCTAAAGAAAAAGAAAAGATAAAATTATTCTTGTGCATTTTGTTTATTGAAAAAGTGATAAATAAGATAAGATTTTAAAAAATAAAAAGGGGGCAAACAACCCTTGCATAAGAGGAAAAGAACCATGTATAGATAGCTGCTGGTCTGGCGCCACAAGAGATGCAATGGTTTTCAAACTTATTAAAGTTTATTTAAAGGCCTGAGTGGTTGCCAAATGGCTTATTTTAATCCATTACAGTAGGATGTCAGAGTCAAAAACAGAAACATGTTGAAAGGAACTACACTGAACATCTGCTCCCAAAGACCAAAACACCCAAAGACAGAGTACATATAGATTTGATTCCAGATGTTAAAAATCAAAACAATTATTATTATAAAACACCTCATTCATTTATCTTAGGAATTTCCAGTGCCCACTGTCACAGTATCTTAATGCTGAAGACAGTAATGAGTTGTGAGAATGTAGGGGGTATCAAAAGAAGCTCAGAGATGGCAGATTCAAAACAAGCAAGGGGAAATGATTCTTCATGCAAAATGTAGTTAAGCTGTGAAACTCCTTGCAATGGGATGTTTTGGATGCTAAAAGTTCACACATGCTTCAGTAGAGACTCAACTAAGTAATAAAAAAAAAAAAAAAGAATTCTCTCAGGACTACAGAACACAGAGAAATCAGAAAGTCCCTAAACTACAAATGACCAGAGGCTAACAGAATACTTAGGGGAAGTATCTCTACATGCTTACACTGTTTTTCCCCCCCCGCCAGCCCCGAGCACTGACTGTTAGTCCCTGTGAGAGATACTATACTGGGCTAAATGGAACTTTGGTCTGATGCAATACAATTGCCCTTCTGTTTTTACATCTCTGCTCTTTGGCTCTTCTAGATCTAGCATTTCGGGTTCCTTCTCTTCTCTGAAGGTGTTAAAGGTATTATTGTGACGTGGCTCCTGCAGAAAGGTGTGTTTTGCAATGTGTTTAAAAAGCTGGTAAAGATGTGGCTGCAAACTATTAACTTGAGATCCCTGGACTTCAGAAAAAGCTGTTGATTAGGATCACCACACATGTAAGCATAGGATAAAACATCACATACCATATCCTGTCAAAACAGCTCCAGAAGTCAGTGAGTTTATTTTGTGTTATTTGATTCATATATTTCTTACATTTATTGCAGTGCACCAGCACAGCTTTGAACAGTTTTCCAGAAAACATTGAAACTTCAGAAAATGTGAACATATCAATGCCAATAATGTATTCTCACAGTCCAATGTAATTATAGGTAATATTAATATTGCATTACATAGATGCACTATGAAAGTGCTGGTTATGATTCCACAGTTGAGTTCTATTTTAAAATCCAAGATGAAAGTCAATCTTCTTTTTTATATATGTGTGTATGTGTGTATAAGTATATATATAATTGCATCCTGTCCATATTTACAGCATTCATTTATTTCATTCAGAGTGCATTAAAACTAACAACAAAGCCAATTTAAGAAAAGCCTGCTCGAGTTGCTTAGGAAGACTGTAAGGAAAAAGGACTATCAATAATACCAGTGAAATTGCTGGTAAGCCTTCTAAGAGTGATGTGCAACCCCATGACAACGGGATGGAGAAAAAAATCGTCTTATAAGTTTAAGAAAACCACCTTTATAAAAGACAAAGGTCTAGGTATTCAAGCAGAACTGACAGCTCTTTGGCTTAGAAGCAAGCTGAAGAATATGATCTCACCTCCTGAAAAGAGCAGATGGGAAGACACACTGCAAAGGAAAAGTCTCTACTGTTATCAGCTTGTTCACAAAGAATTAAATTTATGAACGAATCAGAACTAAAGCTTATGTGTACCCATATATGTTTATGAAAGAACAATTTTCAAAACTGAAGATGTGTGACCACCAATCTGGGTATAATATTCTGAATATTAGTCAGTGTTAGTTTTGAAGGTCTGTATGTGATAAAGTCTACATTGGTTAAGTCATATAAAATCCATGCCTGATGTTACTAATTCACACTTCTTTTAAGGAAATGCTCTTGGAATCGATGGGTATACAGGATGTCTTAGCAATGAGGCTTGTGGAGAAACTATTATCATAGCAAATACTTGCTAAAGATATACTTTGCTCTTTTTCCATTTCTAAGAACTTCAAGTCAAAAATAAATACCAAACTTTACAAATCTAATTTTAGTTTATTGTCCCAAGGAGTTTTACACTGAAATGGGAACAATATATGTAGGTGGACCAATACCTAATCAATCAATAGATCAATTAAACCAATATCTATTTACTAAGTACTCAGAAAGTTTAAGATATGTACTTTTCAACCTAAGATGCACAATCTCTTTAGGAAAATAAAAACATAGAAAGCTTCATAAACCTTTAGTCACCCATAAAATGTTATTTAAAAAACAGCAACAAACTACACTGCAGAATTACCCTTGACAAAGTGAAGGGTCTCTCAGATGCTAAGAGTTAGCATAGTGAGCAGAAAATATACACATTCTCCATTTCATCACAAAATACAATTGCAATAGGTACCTAAAGAAGTTGGCAACACCAATTATGAGATGACAAGAAGAGAGTGCGTTTTCTAAACAGCATCCACCAAGAGATCCTTGAAGATTCTCATCTGCAAATTAAAGCTGTCCCCAACAGTAGCACTGCCTTTGCCAGTAGAGAATCAGCAGCTCTTTTCTGTCTATTCTGCAAAATCTGCTTTGTAAGATGCCAGTTCATCCAGGCAAAGTCTGCATCTTGTCTCTTCAGATTCTCTGAACAAAAATTCCAAACCTTTGCTAAAATTAGTAATTGAAAGTACACAGGTTGACAAGGTCACTGATGGTAGTCTTGTGAAGACTTTAAATTATGCATACGTAAAAATCACTAAAAGTATATTTTCAGTCATGCCTCCTCGGTGTTATCAGAATATCCAGAACTTTGCATTTTTTTTTTTTTTTTCTCCGAGGAAGCTGAGTTTTGGCATGGTTAAGAAGACACTTTGTTGGATAAATTGTCTCTTTACTACTTCAAACAAAACACATCAAAGACACATAATCCAAGGAGAGGCTTTGCTGAAAAGATCTTTCATGAATTTATGCAATGTTGTATAGCTCCCTATTCAGAAGTTCATGGACTACTTCCAGACAGATTAGTTAAAATGTTGCTGGAAAAATCTGTCTCTGTTATATTTTAGCAAAGTTACTCCTGTTACGATTGTCAGAGTTCCTGGAGGGCCTTCTTTTTTTAGTAATACCAAGATCAGAACTATAAAGCCTACTACAGAGAAAAATAAATTTCTACAATATGGTGACTAAAACTTGTCCAAATTTGCACATTTGTTTCACCGTATTAGGAAATTCAGAGAGTTCATTTTCCTTACATACTAAAACATGCGGGCATATATTTGTAACAGTTTGTGATAGACCTAGTTTTATAAAAAGAAAATAAAGTGCTATTCATCACAAGGCACATAAAGTAATCTTTACATAGTAAAATGTGTATCAATTTTACCTACAAAAATATTTAGGGTTAGCTTTAAACCAAACAAATAGTGAAAAACAGATACAAAAAAGTCAGTTTCTAACATTTTTTTTTTTCAGCTTTGCTTCTACTGCTTTGCAACCACATACACCATGTTCCTATGTAGAAAATATGGACAAACTTAAATGTGTAAAGGGAAAACCTAAGTTGTTTTGTGAATGAGCAGTAAATCTGACATGTTGGATTTCGTACCTGTGAACAACAAGATCTATTGATTATGGACAAGTGTCACTGGCCTGAATTTCTGCATGCAAAGACGTCTCAAAAAATTGCCCAAGACCTCAAATTCCGTGAGGATAAGATTTCTAGAAAAAGATGACATTTCAGGGAAAACACAAACACACAGTAGTTCTGCAAGCAATCATATTTCAATCTCATTTAATATACTGACTTGTCTTCATATCTTGTTATTATCATGTAGGAGATCTCAGTTTCATGACGGCCAAGAAAAGCCCTAAAAAAGGCCAGACTCTGCAAATTCAGATGGATCAGAAGAACTAAACAAATTGGATCTTACCACTTTAAAATTTAACTCATGATGCAAGAATATTAGAGTTTCTCAGATTTTGTAGCATAATTAATAAGTGTGTCAATATTTGTCAAGTATATAGTTTAAAATTGTATATCTATTTTTGTGTTTCAGTGAAAATACACCTGGTCGAACCATATGAAGACTCGCATATGACAAAATTGTATATAATGAAAAAATTATAATGTTTGCTGGATAAATTAATGTGTAATTGAAACAGGTATGTCTGTGACTATATTTACATATGTTTGCTGTATGTGAAGGTATGTTGGATGATAAATTTTAGTCTTGTTTTTAATCACTGTAAGAAAAGATAATTTAAAGCAAAATACTGGTGAGGAAACATCATGATTACTTGCTAAGTATTCTGAATTAATAAACAAGTATTTATGTAATGAGAAGCTCTGTTTAGTAAAGTTGGTATCATTAACTTAAAATTATACAACCTATAGAAAGAGGTTAGATCTGTTCTTACATTTTATTCAAGGAACTGAATGCTTATTTTCTTGTTAAGCACTGAAAAATTACTGATGGCTTTAAGAAATACGAGCTTGTGCTTTACCTTAGAATACTAATCAGCAACATTTTTGAAGCACAAAGAAAGTACTAAATATGTCCTCTGTATTGCATAGAACTGAAAGCACACCTTTTCCAAGTGAGAGGTAGTTTGTGCACACAACTAAGGGGATTAATTTGATTGCACTGCTATATAAACCTACCCTTATATTATGACAGCAACATAATTTAGCATGATGTGATGGGATAAAGCAAAAATTTTCAAGTTTTACCTCCAAGCTATGACACAGACTACCATGAAATCTCTCACAATGACAAATTTTGAGACAGAAATTGCAATAATTTTGGTATTTTTCTAACCAGAATATTAAAATAACCATCAGAGGTTTAGAAAACATGCTGAGAAAGAGTTCTCCACCTGCAAAGTATCATTAAGTAAGACCATGATCCAAAGCTTATTGTTCTGGGTTTGAGTGAGTGGTGGGTTGTTTGGTGGCAGGGGAGGGGGCTATCGGGGCAGCCCCCTATAAGAAGCTTCTCAAAGCTCCCCCAGCTCCAAGTCAGCCCCACCTCTGCACCAAAACTGAGCCCATCAGCTGTGCCTCTGTGATAACGTATTTAAGAAGGGACGTGGTGACGGGCAGTGGGACTTGTGAGGAGGAGTTGCTGCAGCTGCATGAACACCAAGGTCAGTGGAGGAACAGAGGAAGAAAGGAGGGGGGAGGTGTGCCGGAGCAGAGACCCCCCTGTATCCTGTGGGGAGACGGCAGGGCGGCCCCCCCTGCCACCCATGAAGATCTATAGTGGAGCAGACATTGATTTATGGCCTGTGTTTTTCACCTGAGAAAGTTGGTGACCCACGACGGAGCAGTGTGGGGAATGCCGTGGCCTGTGGGAGAGACTCATGTCAGAGAAAGTTTGTGGAGGACTGTCTCCTGTGAGAGGGGGACCACGATGGAGCAGGTGGAAGAAGTTCCAGAAGCTCTCCCTACCAAGGATGGAAAAAGCAGCAGCACTGACTGCACCACCCCCTCCCCCCCACCCCATTCCCTGCCCCTGCGCCCCTGGGGGAGGAGGCAGAGATATCGGGAGCAGAGCTGAGCCCGGGAAGAAGGGAGGGGTGGGGGGAAGGTGTTCTCAAGATGTGGCAATGCTTCTCGCTGTCCTACTCTGTTACGTGTTGTTAGTGTCTGTAATAAATGTATGTTCTTTTTTTCTTCCCCTAACGAGTCTGCCTTTTGCTCGTGACCATAAAGGGAGATTTTCCCATCCCAGTCCTATCTCCAACCCCAAGCCTGGCTCATCTGTCCCTTCTTATTGTCAGAAGAGAAGGGGGAGAGAGTGGCTGCGTGGTGGTTGGCTGCCGACCCGGCTCAAACCATGACACTTATTCAAGTCAATGACCACCTTTCCAATAATCTCACTGAGTTTTAGGTCAGAACTGAAGTGTGAGACAATTTGATGCAGATTTTTTGCTGATGTAAATGATTAAACACACTACAGTGTTTAAATATATATTCATGTATCAAGAGTACTTCTAATATTTTATGAGCTCCCAACATACATTATATAAATTAATTTTTCCAATTAATTTGGAATACTTTTAATTTTAATATTTCTCTTGTTTTGGAGAAGAGACATAACAAAAATAAGCAGCAAACTGAACTTAATATTCCTTAATTATTCCATTTTCAGTACAACCTTAAAACTACTTAATAACCCAAGTACTTTTATACAAAACCTTATGTAATGATGTTTGCTCAAGAAAATAAGTTTTGGCTTTATGAAAAATTAATTAAATCATGCTTTCTCTTCTTCCCTTTGGACTTTGAGAAACTGATGAAAAAAAAAAATCCAAAACAATCATCAATTCAAATAGCAAGCGTTCAATATTTTAAAAGTTCCCTCATAAATAGTAAGACAGTAACCTTGACAGACAGTTATTAAAAAAATCCTCAGAGTCCAGAAAAAAAAAAAATGTTAATAAGAAATGGTCATCACATGTAAGGACTTAGACAGCAACACTGAGGAAGAATAAACAAACGCTGTAACACTGTAGCTGCAACTATGATGGTCTAAAAATATTAGAAAAAACAGGTATTTAGAGAGAGGTAGCATCTTTTATTAGACTCACTAATATAATAGGGGGAAAATAAGACTGGTCTCAGGGCTTCAGTGGATTATTGTTTTTTAGGTTACATTAGAAGGACCATGCCTCTTCCCTTACAATCTTGCTAAGCAAAAGCTGTCAGTACAATTTCATATCAATTATCAGGCATAGTACAATTTTTTCTAGTATGGACTCATATATCATTGTAGTTAAAGAAGAGCAACACTGTGGGTTTTTTCACTCAAATTTTCTTACTCAGTTTTCAGTTAACTTGCACTTCCTAACTTACTCATAATTAGTGGCAATTTAAAAACATGCACGGTGAGAAAGTAACTTTTCAATTAAAAATTCATTTTAGATCCCTATTTAAATAAATGTCTGTCACAGAGTTATGTACTGGCATTTTCAGTCACTCAACTGACTTGCCTCATTCCTGAAAGATGCCTAATACCTAAATAAAGGGTATGATACAGAAGTATAACTCACGCAAGCAATTTCACTTAAATTGATAGATACGTTATGTTTATAACTGCTTAACATTCCTCAAGTGAGAAATTCCTCAAGTGAAAGCTAGACAATTTATGGGTAGTTACTACAATTTAAAATATCACTCAATACTTTGTCCTTGAATATCTGAGACAATATAAATAGTAGTATAAAGCCCAGTGACAATAGACAGAGGTTGAAAGCAGACTGTGGTTGTTTTATTGTGGTTGGTTTTTCTGACTACATTTTGTTTTAGTTTCCAGTAAAGATCATTTGTTCTATTTAAAGTTTATGGACAAAGAACTTTTCATTTGTTTCTGTGCTCACTGTTAATGAGACTTCAGGGAGGCTTGTGCCTCAGTATAATGAAGAACTCTGCTTCCTCTGCTACTACACCAGTTTTGCTGAATCAAACAGAACAATTACCATCAAAATTTGCAAAGAAAAATAAAACAAACTCTCCTCCTTCAGTTCAGTGTCCAGTTTTGGACTCCTCAGTAGAAGAAGGATGCTATAAAGAAACTGGAGTGAGCCTGACAGAACCAGGTTAGCTCAGGCTGTAGCACATCACACAGAGCAGTAAGTCAAGGGAACTGTTTTGTATCAACCTGGAGAACAGAAAGCTATGCATCTACCTAATTGCCACCTTCCACTATGCAATGGATTGTTACAGAGGTGGACTTAAACTCTTCTCAGACGTTTACAGTGGTAGGACAAGTGGGTATAAGGAAAATGTTTTTCACAGTGAGAATAGTAAAGCCTTTGAACAGGTGCCCAGATGGGTTGTGGGATCCTCATCTTTGGACATCTTCAAAGCTCTGCTGGATGAGGGCCTGAGCAACCTGATCTAATCTGGAAGCTAGACCCGCTTTGCTCAGGAGGTTGGACCAGATGACCTACAGAGATCCCTTCTGACATAATTATTCTAATTTGTTGGCAGTATGCATAATTCACATAGAATCATCAGCAGAAGAAAAAGTAAACAGTCCTTATCAGTCCCTGAAAACATGCTACAAACTGCTACAAATTCTGCTCTACTTCAGACCAGTCTCAATGCATCAGTTTTATAACCACCAATATGACAGTATTCCTCAGGGAAGTCAGAGTGCTCTGATTCCTTTTGTGTTACTCCAAACTTCATTATGAAAAAGACAAAGAAACAACCTTATTCTCAAGTTTTTTACATTGACAGGTATTACAGACAATGTGGAAATCTTGTCTCAGCAATTGCTGAAGCCTATCCAGAACATCAAAAGCCATCACAGCAACAATGAATATGAAGTCTAAGAAAAATTATTTGTTTGCTCTGACACTTAATTCCCACTTAATTCCTATTGCAGGACATATTTCTCAGTCTTCAAAAGGATTAAAAAGATCATTTAAGTAGATGCCATCTGCAATTTTTATTATTGTTTTCTTTTAAAATGGAAAAGCTCAAAGTGAAAGGTTTTTACTAAGTTTATAATATGAATAAATAGAACATGTCTAAATGTTTAAATGAAAAAAAAAAAAGCCTTACTAAATAAGGACTAAATTCTATGAGTGTTTATATGTAGATAAGAGAAAATTCTGTGAACAAAAACCAAATTTTATCTTTAAAAATTCATTATTTTGATTTTCTAAGTTTCTTTTGGCTTCATATTACTATTTTAACTTGAGTTCTGACATCTTCATTTTAAATGACTAGTAATATAAAGGCATGTGGCTGGAACAAATATACAATAACTATTAAAATACTAGACTATTGAAAAAAGCAGAAAACACCAGTAGCTTTGATCTTGGGATACTGTTAGCCCTCTCCTCATCTGTTTTTGCTGACCTGAAATATTTTACCAATGTCCTTCACTTTCCTTCTTTCTATCTCAGAAAACTTCAATTCATAGTTATTTTATTAAAAAAAAATTCAACAAAATCCTGGCAAAATGGCCCCCCCCAGATACGGTATTTAAGATAAAAAGAAGGAAGAACTTCATTTGCAGGATCTGAAAAACATGTTTTCAGGGAGGATTTGTCTTTACAGAGACTCAGTATTTAGGAATCTTCTATCACTTGGAGCTCAGATTAAAGTTTCTTTTAATTAAAATAAACAAAGTATCTCATTTTTTCTTTATGCCTTTGCCAGATTTATGGAACAAATCTAGTTTGGTAACGCCTCATCTTTCCTTAGAAATTTCAAAAGGGCTTTCCTAAGAAAACTTAGGTATAATAAAATTTCTTATTTTAATTAAAATCTCTAATTATATTTAGAATCCCACCATAAGCACTACGGAAGTGTCACAAAGATACTCTTGAATCAAAGCTATCAAACCGTAAACTATAAGAAGCCTTCTTGAATAATTCTAAACTGTGCAATTTAAGTCAAAATAAACATAAGCAACTAATAGTCATCTGAGATGAAACATTAATGAAGCTTTTAATTTTTTATTGCTTCATAATTGTACTCACTTTCAGGGAGAACTGCTAGCATTACTGCTCCAATTTCTCAATTCAGGGGAAATTTTAAGCTACATTTGTTTCAAGCTGACATCCAAAAAAGTAAGTGTCCTTTTACAAATATATAGTCCAGATCTTTTGTACCTAAATCACCCACATTAGCAATAATACAGCTGTGATGCAAGGCTGCTTGCAGGTGAGCCAGGCTACTACTTCCCACACTGTGTCACAAATATATCTAGGTCAGAATGGAGGATTGTTCATACAAATAATGTTGACTTACGAAATGATTATGTCATGAGGTTAAGCTCGTATTTGTATGTGGCATTGCTGTCGTGCTTGTACCTTGGGCATTTTCTCATGGAATTTCTTAGTAATTGCACCTAATCTATGGGGAAGACAGGCGGGGATACTTTCTTCCACTCTTACCTCCCCTTTCTCCTTCAGGCTAATTACAACAGCTTTTGAGAATTTTTAATATCCTTGGGATGTTCAAGTCCGCATGCTCTCATTCCTGTCTCCTGCATGTGTCTTGTTTAGGATTACACAATTTTTTTTTAAGAATACTGCCCAGAGATATGCTCCAAGGCTGGATGTTCAAAGGAAGGGTTTCCTCTGCATGTCATGCAACTGATGCCATGTGAATTAAGTGGGTTGCACTGATCACACAATGGGATCACATGGGAAACTCCAGCTGGCCAGGAATTCTGAAAGTGATCATGGACTGGCCAGAAGGCAAAGATTTCAGAATATCACCAGAGGAGGAGGTGATGTGTGCTAAAGAGGCCCCACTGTATAACGAACTGCCACAAAATGAGAAGCAATGTGTCCTATTGACTGATGGGTCCTGTCACATTGTGGGAAAACATGGAAGGTGGAAGGCTGCTGTACGGAGTGCTATATAACAAGTCACAGAAACTGCTGAAGAAGGTAAATTGAGGCAGTCTGCAGCAGTGAAAGCCATCTAGCTGGCTGTAGACTTTGCTGAACCAGAAAAATGTCCAGGGTTCTATCTCTGTGTTGACTCATGGGTGGTGGCAAATGCCCTGTCAGGGTGGTTGAAGCAGTGGAAGCAGAGCAACTAGAAGTGCAGAGATAAACCCATCTGGACTCCCTCACTGTGGCAAGATATTGCTGCCCAACTAGAGAACCTGGTTGTAAAAGTATGTCATGTAGATGCCCATGTATCTAAGAGTAGGGCCACTGAAGAACATCAAGACAACAATTAGGTGTATCAGGCTGCCAAGACTGAAGTGGCTTAGGTAGATTTGAACTGGCAACACAAGGTTGAACTATTTATAGCTCGGTGGGCCTATGAAACTTCAGGTCATTAAGGAGGAGATGCAACATACAGATGGGCTTGTGATCGAGGGGTGAACTTGACCATGGATGGTATTGCAGAGGTTATCAGTGGATGTGAAACATGCTGCAATCAAGCAAGCCAAGCAGTTAAAGCCTTGGTAGTATGTAGGATGATGGCTGAAATATAAATATGGGGAAGCCTGACAGATTGACTATATCATACTCCCATAAACCTGCTGTGGCAAGCACGGTGTGCTTACAATGACGAAAGCAACCATCAGATGGCTGGAAACATATCCTGTGCCCCATGCCACCACCCAGAACACTACCCTGGACCTTGAAAAACAAGTCTTATGGTGACATGGCACTCCAGAAAGAACTAGGTCAGACAAAGGAACTCATTTCCAAAACCACCTCACAGACATCTGGGCCAAAGAGCATGGCATTGAGTGGGTATATCATGTACCCTATCATGCGTCAGTCTCCAGGAAAATCTAACAGTACAATGGACTGTTAAAGACTACACTGAGAGCAATGGGAGGTGGGACCTTCAAACATGGATACACATTTAGCAAAATCCACCTGGTTAGTTACTATTAGACGATCTAACAATTGAGCTAGCCCTGCCCATTCAAAACTTCCACATACTGTAAAAGGGGATAAACTCTCCACAGTGCACATGAAGATCATGTTAGGGAAAACTGTCTGGGTTAGTCCTACCTCAGGCAAAGGCAAAACCATCCACAGGATTGCTTTTGCTTAAGGATTTGGGTGCACTTTGTGGGTGACGTGGAAGGATGGAGGAAGTTCGATACGTATGTTAAGGGCATTTGATTTTGGGTCAGAATAGCTATCAAATTAAATTGTATGATGGTAATTGCTCAATAACACTGTCACTGTATGTCATCACCACTACAGTTGCTATATGCCATATCAATGGTACTACACTAAGAATCACCCAAAACACTGAAGGATGGACTTTGATGAAACTAAGCGAAGTGCAGTGGTGGTGGAATGTGAACAGGATTCAGCAACTGGTGCCCAGCAGCTTCATCAAGATTGACATTTTCAACCTGCAGACTGTGGACGTGGCCCATGCCAAATACACCAGCTGTGAGTTCTGGATGTAGCACACAACAATCTAACATCACACACCATTTCTCTTACCCTAAAAG
This sequence comes from Tyto alba, assembly GCF_018691265.1. NCBI lineage: Eukaryota > Metazoa > Chordata > Aves > Strigiformes > Tytonidae > Tyto > Tyto alba. The sequence goes on along the minus strand of NW_024881278.1, from coordinate 27,602,679 downwards.
ACTTTTATGACAGCTAGAGCTCCAAAGACATGGGTTAAATGAACTCAATGGACATGTTAGAGGGATGGCCCATTGACTAAGGGAATGATATCTCTGTGTGTATATCTATCTCTCTATATATCTATATATATCTCAAAGATAAGGAAAGAGGTGGTGATTAATTGAAAAGTGTAGGATCTGGGCATGATGTAGATGGTGTAGAATAAGTGATGGATAATGTCCTGGGTTCAGCTGAGATGGAGTTAATTTTCATAAGAAGCTGGGAGGCAGCACAGCCAGGACATCTGACCCAAACTAACCAAGGAGATATTTGATACCAAATGAGGTTATGTTCAGTATATAACTGTGGGAGCTGGCCAGGGGGTGAAGGGATAGTGGCTCTGAAACTGGCTAAGCATCAGGTTCCAGGTGGTGAGCAATTCCATTGTGCCTCACTCACTTTATACATTCTTGTATTAGTACTGTATTATCACTACTTCTCCTCTACTTATGTGGTCCTATTAAACTGTCCTTATCTCAACTAACGATGTTTTAACTTTTTCTTCTGATTCTCCTCCCCACCCCACCAGGGCAGGGTACAGTGAGCAAGTGGCTGAGTGGTGCTTAGTTACTGGCTGGACTTAAACCATGACAGTATACTTCAGATGCTAATTTTTAGGATAAACACAGCACATGAGAAGAAATCAAAATCTGCGGCAATGGGAGTATTATCCTGGAGGCTATCAGATCTTTCAAAACAACACAGGTGACTGTCATTAGGTTTATAAACAGCTGAGCTGTCTCTTATTTGCATGATACATCTGAAGAGAAAATATTTTCAATGTTATTCTTTAAATCAACACAAAACATTGGCCATATTAGAACTGAAAACAAAACTAAAGCACTAAGATTTTCTACTTAATTTCTGATTGTATTCATCATCTTAACAATAATATTAGATGCATTATAAGAGTAGCCTTGTACTGTTGTTAGACTAAGGCAATGCCTAATTGTTAGCAAACTCTAAAAGAAGGATGTTATTTATTTTCCCTATTTTTGATAGAGTGATAGAATAATAGTGCTGCTTCTTAAAGATCAAGTTGGCTCTGCAGAAAAAAAATATCAAGTATATTTAAAATTAAAAGGAAAAGAGGAATGCACAAAGAAATAATAAAAAGAAACCAAGTAAGAGATGACTCAAGCATTAACAAAAAAGTAACATAAAAAATCAAGCAAATCACATGTTTATAATGGTTTGCAGAGGCTGGCACTTTTGACTGAAGAAGCAAATGTCTGGTGCCTCTGAAACCACAGGCAAGATGACAAAGTTACTGGACTTAGAGAAGAGTAGTGGCCCAACATCAAAGAAAGCAGACTTAAAAAGGAAAAAAAAAAAAAAAAAAAAAAGAGAAAGTTGCATCCAATTTCCATCCATCTAAGAACAAACTAGATAGATTTTAGAATCCTGAACATTGCATTGCTGGTTTTAGTTTAAACAATGCCCAAGATTTTTATTCTGAGCACTCAAGTCTGACACTGAAATTTCTCATGACTGTAAGTACGCATGGCAAAGAGCCTCAAAATGTTAGTAAGCTATTTCATTGATACTTTCCTGCTACTTTCTTTTCCCTGGCAATATACAGACAAAAACGGTTCCCTTAATAAAGTGACTCCAACAACAGAAATGAGTGCATTTTCAATGGTTTTTCCCAAAAGAGAATGTTGACTTAGAAAGAAACAAATAATGAAGAACATTTTGCTATGAAAGACTGTGGTCTTTCAGTCTAACAGGGCAATTCTTATTGTCCCACAACGGAAAGGAAAATTGAGTCATTAACTGCAGAGTGAAATAAATTTCAGGCACAGTTCAGGATTCCATTAGACAAGGAACCTCATAGACATTTTGAAATATGTATTTTTGCCTAAGAAAAGGTAAAAAATAAGGAAGAGTATGAGAAACAGGAATATAGTTTAGGTACTGCCTACTCTGCTATAAAAGCACAAGCAAAATTATCATTCAGTTCTATTAGTAACAATACAAACATCAATTAGAATAGAAGCTTTAACATGTTATGACACTCAGAGTCAAAATAGTCTTGATTCAGTTAAGAATTATTTTATAAATTGATTTTAGCATGACAGACTCAGCTATTTGGCGGTAATTATATGCCTAAACACCATTGATTTTAATAGCATTTAAGTACTTTAAAGTACTTAAAAATATCTAAAAATCAAAACTAAAGTCTACATAATGGAGCAAATAAATGTAGAAAAATCTTGTATTAGCTAACACTGAAATAAAGGAAAACAATTCCACTTCCTGCTTATTAGAGCACTGTAGAGGTGAATTATTCAACTGGAAAACCTTTCCATATTCTAGCAAAACACTCCAAAGGAGGGGAAAAAAAAAAATCAGTCAGTCTGTTGCTAGTTAGCTTTGATACTCTGAGTTTTTGTTCAGTATAATTCAATCCATAGCATATAACGACAAGACTTTTAACTCTTCTCTTTCCAAGCACAGTCCAATAAGATAAAGAATTTTTTTCTGCAATCACCATTAAACCCAGAAATATTTAAAATTAAGTAAGTGAATTAACCTGAGGCTATATGTTATAAAGTTAGATAAGCAAGGAGATGTCTTTTGGGTCAAAGAAGAATATAACAAAAATTTTTAAAGCACCTTATTCTAGCGAAGCTTCAAATTCACTGTAAGTTACATTCCTGGTTTTTTTTTTTTTTTTTTGTGGGACTTTTATGAAGAAAATAGAGGGGGGGGAAAAAGTCAAGAAAATTAAATGATAAAGAGCTAGGCATATTTGTACTTCCAAGTAATAATTTGAGAAAGACTAAGTGTCCAACTGAGGATGTCGGTTTTCCTACAGTGCAAAACACATAACAGTTCAATAGGCTGAAGAGGAACTTGCAGTATCATAGCTTAAACCAACGGGTGGGCCAGACAATGAATGAGAAAGAAGTTGGTATCTAAAGTAATACTTCACAACGCCCTACGAGTTTGGATTCTGAGCAGTAACTTTGACAACCAAAGAAACATTATGCAGAAATTCTTCTTCCTTCAGCGTGGGATTTTCTCCCCCACTAAAATCAGTGCTAACTTCAGCAAGGTGGGCATAAGCTGAGCAAAGAGAATGGCATTTTGGAAACCCAGCTGGTTCACAGTGTCATTCAATCCACACAGTGAATGAAGAGGGCTTCTACATCAGTCTTTAATGCTTGGCTTTGTATACTCTAAAATATGAGCATTATTTGAATGTGCTATGGAGAAGAAAAACAAGAACAGTGACAAAATGACTGCCTGGCACATTAAGACAAAAATAGGAAGGGCAAAATTTGAGAATATCTCCACTGGTATTAGTTCATCAGTGTCCTTACCTTCATAAAAACTAAACAGGGGGATAAGATTTTCATTAGGTTTACCCCTTCATGGAACTATAAAGGGAATGCTTTTCTAAGGCAATGAAGTGAGCTTATATTAGAGACAAAAAACTAATTAGACATAGATTTCTATGCCTATGCAACAAAAGAGGCAACAGCAGAAGTGTTATTTTAAGAGTTAAAAATGGAACCTTACCACACATAAAATTCTCAGGGCATTGTTGCACATCTCCTAGATTCGGACATATCAGTATTCAGAAAACTAAAACATCAATCCACTTTTACAACAGCAAGAGAAACACTTGCCAGCTCTCCTCCAAGTAATACAATGAAAGCTATTTTTGACCCTGTGTTACTCTGATTACTTACAAGAAAAACAACGTACCATTCTGCTACTGGTTTGGCAATGTTGTCAAAAACCACATCTTGTTTTGCCTCTTGATCAAAAATTTTCTGAAATCTGTAGATATTAAACAAATAATAATTGCTTAGAATCTTGAAACACTACTTGATTCATACATTTTTGTTTGTGTTTGTAATAGTCAATGTTTACATCATTAGGCTTACATAACTTAGTACAATGTTTTCCCTGTAGTCTTAGCCACAGCGTGCTGTTGTACTATCGTACATAAATAGGCTGTACACAGTGCTGCTTTGACAAGATCTGTACAATAAAATCCTCTGATAAAATGATGTGGCTTAGAAAAAAATAAACCGTATTTTAAATCTATCAAGAGAATCAGTGTTTGTAACTGGCACCACACTGAAACCTGGATAAATAGATTACACTACAACCAAATACAGCATCCCACCAGTACATCCAGGCTCACACTTATTTGTAACTACTTCCTTCATTCTGCTGCACAGTTACTGTAAGTCACAAGGAGATATTTAGTTCAATCTAAGTTTTGTCCCTTCCAATATAAAATATCTGCAGCTGTCTTACAGAATTATAATACCTGAGGTTGGAAGAGACCATCTGCTCCAATCCCGCTGCTCAAAGAAAAGTCAGCTAGAGCAGGGGTCTGTCCAGTTGGGTTTTGAGTATCTTTATGCATGGTGGCTCCATAACCTCTCCGGGCAACCCGTTCCAGTATTTGATCACCCCACAGTAAAAAAGTCCTTTTGATATTTCCTATATTTCAATTTTTGCCCATTAACTCTTGTCCTGTCACTGGACACCACTGGGAAGCCTTTGGCTCCATCTTCTTTATTCCCCCCTTCTCCCCATCAGGTGTTTATATACCTTGATATAATCCCCTTGAGCCTTCTATTCTCCAGGATAAACAGTCCCAGGTGTCTCAGCCTCTCCTCACATGTCAGATGCTCCAGTTCCTTATTCATCTTTGTGTCCCTTTGCTGGAGCCCATAACTGGACACAGAACTCCAGATGTGATCTCACTGGTGGTGACTAGAGGGGAAGGATCAATTCCCTTGGCTGTCAATTCTCTTCCTAATACAGCCCAGAGGCTTTTGGCCTTCTTTGCTGCAAATGGTGTATTGCTGACTCACGGTCAACTTTTTGTCTACCAGGACTCCAGGTCTTTCTCTGCAAACCTGCTTTCAGTCAGCCATGAGCCTGTCCTGATTGTTTCCTCACCAGGAACAGGACTTGGCATTTCACTTTGTTGAATTTCATGAAACTCTTATTGGCTCATTTCTCCAGCCTCTTGAGGTCCCTCTGAATGGCAGCACAACTGTCTGGTGCATCAACCATCCCTCCCAGTTTCGTATCGTCTGTAAACTCGCTGAAGCTTCACTCAGTCCCATCACTCAGGTCATTAATGCTAAACAGTACTGGATCCCAGTATTGACTACACTAGCGACTGGCCTCCAGCTGGACTTTGTACCCCTGATGACAACCCTCTGAGCCCAGCAGCTCAGCTTTATTTCAACACCCCTACTGTACACTTATCTAGGCTTTTCCGATCCCATTCCTCAGACAGTCTTCCTGGGTCACTTGACACTGCTCCCACCTCCTGTACACCTCCTTTTTATGTTTGCATGTACTCAGGAGCCGTTTTCTCATCCGTGCAGGCCTCCTGTTGCCTTTGTGTCATTTCCCATTCAACTGGATGGATTGTCCTCGAGCTTGGAGGAGGTGACCCTTGAAAATCAGTCAGATCTCCTGGACTTCTCTCTAGGGCTGTGCCTCATGGAATTCTTTCAAGCAGGTCCCTGAACAGACCAAAGTCCACTCTCCTGAAGTCTAGGGTTGTGATCCTACTTTTTGCCTTGCTCCCTTCTCTCAGTATCCTGAATTTCACTATCTCATGGCCACTGCAGCCAAGGCTACCCCCAGGTTTAATAACCATGATCAGTTCTTCCATGTCTGCAAATATGAGGTGCAGTAGAGTTTCTCCCTTCATTGGCTTTTTAATTGTATGTTAGGAAGCTGTCACTCATACACTTCAGAAACCTCCTGGACTGTTTGTGCCCTGTTGTGTCGTCCCTCCTATCGGGAACTGTATACTCACATAGAACTTCACAAGGCACTACCGACAGCAGGTATACAGAAAGGCACTGTGCACTGCAAGGGATTATGCACAGTGTACAATATCACGGACAAATGTGATACACAAAACACAGATGCGTATATTCTATCCTGCTAACACTTAATCAGTCAAGTAATTCAAACAACTGTGTTTGATTCCAATATAAGAGAGTAAGAACAAAGGAGAATAACATTTGAGGTGATCAGGCAACAGACTGCATGAAAGTGTGAGTTTTATAGAGGAAAAATAAATGCTTACTCCATAGCATTATTTTTGCATTGTCTTAAGGATAACAAGGCATAGTGTTTCTCAATATCCATCTCTACAGACTTTTTAATAAATCATAAAGACAGAAATAAATATCAGCATTCATTATAGCTAGCTTGGGCATCTGTGACCTAAGCTAGTTTCACATATTAATCTAGCTGAAAAGGTCAGCTCTTCTGTTCCCAAGCAGAACAGATTTCCTTAGCTGACGTAAAATTACATCAGTCTGAGCTGCAGATGTTTATCTGGGGCTCTCTTTTTTTAATAGCATAAAGCAACAAATTTACTTGATTTGGTATTACAAAAAATAAAGAATATTCAACTAAGAAAGAGATCACCTCAACCTTGTCATTAGAGGTGATTCTATATCTAGTTTTCTTCATCATAAAAATTTTGAAGTGTTACATCCAAGTTTTCTGTTGAAAAGATAAAAACATTTGATTGATATTGCTGGTACTTTTTTGTTGTTGTTGTTGTTTCTAAATAATATTTACATTCTACAACCATGGTTTTGTTCTTTCAGTAATCTCTGGTTTTCTTTACCATGTTTTGGTTATGTCTGAAACAGTTTCTGAACGGAGTGTTTTACATCAAGACATCTTGAGCCAGGCTATGCCAACTCATTAGATCACAAGAAAGCACACAGTCCTGCATTCAATTTTTGTACATAAATTCAAAACAAGCTGTAAAAATAGAAGAACTGATAAATGAAGATGCTATCTTTGAGATGAGACTTAGAAACGTATAATGATGCGCAGTGGTTTGACAAAAAACATAAAAATATAAAATATTATTGTATAAAAATAAACGTATTTATACCAAAACTTAATTTTAAGAATAGGCTTTTCCTGGTTCTATAGGTCTGAATCACTACACATAGTGATATCAATCACTAAAGGCAGAAATTATACACATAAGGCTTTTACTTACTTGAAGTGATAGCTCTCTCGTTTATTATTGACGAACCCATCTGCTAAATCACGTGGCACAATAATTTCCAGGTTGGACAGAGATTTCTCATCATTGTCAACTGAATAAATCTAATAAGCATGGATATGAATTAACAAAATAATTTTACAATAGAACAGCATAGCTCTTAGGTATAACACTTATGTAAGCTTAGCACCTGTAACTGCCTGAAGAAAAGCTTCATACAAATTTCGCTTAATAGGTGAGCACCTTCAGCTATTATACAACAAAAAAAAGCACATACTAACATCGTGTTTGTTACCACGTAAACAGTACAATAAGATTTGAAACAGAAACATATCCTCTTTAACATAATTTGTTTACAATACCACTTTAATATCTGAGATGTTGTAAAAAAAAAAAAAAAAAAAAAAAGCACAGCCATCAGTGCAACCCCCTCCAAAAACCTGGAAGAACACGCTATGAAAGACTATGACAGAATGAATAGAGCTGGTTTAAAAAGAGAAGACGATGGAGGAGACCGAAATGCGTGATTTCAGAGTAACACTTTCATTATTTTTCTTATCCCTTGCAAGGACAGCTAAAGTCTGGGAGCCACACGTTCCCCTCCTCTGTTCAGAACAGTGTTCAACTGCACAAACCCAGTGCCCAGCGCCAAATGTTTTTCCTGTGGAGCCTGTCGGTAACACCGAGGCAGGAAAGCAGTTCCTTGCCCCCTCCCCCAATAATTACAGCCAAAGCTCCTGCACTTCGTGATTTTTTATTAACTTCTTAAGGCTTCGGAGACCAGCGCAGGGCTGTGGCTCTCCGCTCCGCACCCGACCACGTACATCCCCCTCAGCTCTCACAAGCCGGCCGGGCCGGCGGGCGGGGCGGACGCGGACACGCGGACACACGGACACACGGACACACGGACACACGGACACACGGACACACTCCCCGCCAGCTCCCTCCCGCCTTCGGGCGGCCCTGCCACACGCAGGCCCACGGGACGCCCCTTGGCTGGCCCCAGCCGCCCCGCTCCACCCCACGGCAGCACAGCAGCTGGCTCCCCTTCCTACCCCCGCCTGCTGCCGCCTGCCCAGCGGCTTCACCCGCGCGTACACCCGGACGGTTTCCTTCACCATCGCCGCCCGCCGCCCGCCTGGCAACGGTAACCACGGCACGCTACCCAGCGTGCACCGCGGCGGGCGGGAAGCGGCGGCGGCCGCCGGGACACCTCAGGCCCGCCGGTGACTGAGGAGGAGGAGGAGGAGGAGGAGGAGGAAGCGGCAACCGGACTCCCTATGAAAGGGGTGGCAGCCGCAGGTGGGTGGCTGCCTGCTTGGGCGTTAACGGTCACTCCCAGCTGTTTTCCCCGAAGTCCGAGTGTCGTGGCGAGAAGCGAGAGAGGGGGACTCGTTAGCGCTGCCCAGCCGAGAGGTGCGGTTTTCGTATGGCGCGTGGATCGCTCCACTGGCACACCAGAAATTCCCTACAAGACCTGTGGGTTGTGCGCTACCTGTGTGTCCACGCTGAAACCACCCGTGTAAGGCCACTTGGTCCGAGAGAAGTGGCTGTTGTTAACCAGTTGAAACACCAGGAAGGGAAACACCTAGATTATGTACAGTGAAGGCTTTTTTATTATTATTATTTATTTATAATATTAAAAAAGGTTATGATAAAACTGCTAGTCGGGAATAGGGTGTTGCATTGTTATGAGAGCTAAACTGATATAGAAGCAATTGTAGGGTCCCTTTATTCTGTGAAGTGGTTACTGAAGAGTCACACAAACAACATGATAGTGTTTTGGCCATCGTTTTGGTGAAACATAGTGGTAAAGATCAGATTACAGTGATTACAAGTCCACAAATATAAATTTAGTGGAAAATCAGGGACTTGATTATGGAGGAGGATAGAAATTTCTTTATCTCAAATATAGTAAAAGTATGTTTTGCTTGTATTCCAAGTAAGAAAAACACTAGGGGAAAGGTTTTCTGTCCCAACTGAACAAATATCTGTCTCAGAAAGCATGTGAGGCATAAGTAGTGAGCCTTCAGGGAATGAAATGGAAAAGGACTAATCACCAACAAAAGACGAGTGCAAAAGTCAAAAGGGTAAAAATGAAAACAAATGGAAAATATTACTTGGTGATTAAATAGAGAGTGAAGGAAAAACAGGACATTGGAATGGGATAATGGAATAAATAGTGTCTTCTCAGCATTGCTCCAAAACTACAAAAAAATTTTGTCCCATGTCAGTAGGGATGGGGGATGCTGAAGGTGATGTATGCTAGAGGCAGAAGTGACAGGAAGGAAGTGTGAGAGGGAAATAACTACAGCCAAGAGAGAAGAAGAACCCACAGAGTTCTATTAATTTTGACTGGGAGACAGGGATTTGGGAGGTAAGAGTAGATAATTTTAGCCCCAGAATTCTGAAAGAATGGTGATGTTTAGTTGAAGGTTCGGGAACAGGTTTGTTGGTTTGTTTGTATTGAAATAGATGCAGAAGAGTACAGTATTAGTGGAAAACTGCGAATGTAATAGTCAATTGTGCTATTTAGCAGCTTAGCTGAATTGTGAATTAACTGGGCAAGGGACATTGAAACACTTTAGTTAGCTGTGTGGGAAGCCATTTTGTGTCTGCTGGTGTTCAGTGGCTGGAATATGGGGTTGGGTGAATGAGTCTATATTGCTTTTGGGACAAAGTCTGATCTGCAAAGGGTTTAGGTGTCCTTCAACACAAACTCTCAACTGTAAACTCTGAACCAATGGCACAATGAAGAGACACCCAACTGGGTTTGCATAGGGCTAGTCTGAATATGATATGGCCTGCACAGAGCAGCCAGTGAGCCATCTCAGATTCAAGCTGCTTCCAGTAAAAAAGCATGGTCTGACTTTCTGAAAGAGGAGAAGGAATCCTGGGCCACCTGCAGAATGGTCACTTGTGCAGCAAGAGAAGAACAAAGATAACAGAAAGGACACACAATTATCTTCTAAAATACCATTTTTCTTACATAGCTGTCCTTACAGAAATGTTAGAGTGCTTCTGTGCTGTATTTTGCAATATATTGCCTTCAAGAATGGTATGTTAGGCCAGTGGCATTCAGCTCAGATTTAGCGCTCTAGGCTAACTGGTCTTTCTGCAAAACAAAAGCTGCATCATTAATTTGAGCATCAAAATTGTCCAGGTTTTCCTCCTGAGTGAAGTATGTGGTATGTTGACTGCTGAAGATCAGTGAAAGAATTATAAGATGGGTGAGAACCTAGTTAAAGGTGATCTATTATAATTTGTTAAGAAAAAGGGTATTCTTGGGCTGTAATGAAATTATTAATAGACTTTTGTGAGGAGGCAGATCTTATGTAATACTTTAATTAATAACTTTGTGCCAAAAATGGCAGTGTATATTAATTACACTCTGATGATGTGGCTGAGAGTCATATGTACTGAAGAGGATCAAGATATCTATGAGATGAATGACCATGAGGATTAGAGGTATAGATATGGACAACCATTACATGTGGTCTAAGTTGCAAAATCAGGCAGGCGTGTAGGACTGAGGACTAATGACAACACATTCTGCTACAATCTGGAATCCATTCAGCTGAACTGTCAGAAGATTTTCTGATTGTGGAAATCCAGATGACAGCTGCCAATGAAAAAAGGCAGCTGTGGTTCTTCAATGAATTGGGAATGTCTCCTACAAAGGAAAGAAGGCATTGACACTGTTGTACAGGGTCCTGATGAGACCTCCAGCATACTTTGTGTGTTTATGGTCAGTTCTTTTTTTTTCTTTAAGTTTTTGAATAAAAGGGCTACTAGAATGATTAGGCTGATGGAGATTTTGCTGTAAGAGACCAGTAGGTCTTGATTTATTTAGCAAAAGCTAAATATGAAAAGCTATGTGCATATGTATAAATACACTATGCAGAACTGATGTGGAAATAAAAGTAACTTCTAAGAGAGATATAAGAAAAAACGGAAATAATTTAATGTGAATAAGTGCACACTGGAAAGCAGAAGAAAATTAAACACATTAGGTGCTTGATTGGTCCCTTTGGATGCTGGAAAAAACATTATAAAGTTCTTAAAGAGTTCTACATCATCACTTACATTAGCAGAGTTTTGATGCAGAAAGTGAAATCAAGAACCTCTATTCCAAAAAGTCTTTTTTAAGATCACTGAAACATGTTTCTAGAACCATACTGGGAATGAGAAGGCAAAGACAGTGTCAGTACTTTCTCTTCCCCCAAGCCACTTGATGGAACTCTACTTCACCTTATTTTGTTGTGTTACCCATGCTAATATCTTCCTGCCTGGGTGTAATGCCTATCTATCTTCGGTATAAGGTCATTGTCAATTAATAATCTGGAGTTTGTTAAAAAAAAACATGCTCTCAGTTGAAAGTTTTAGACTGTAGGGAACCTTCAGTCAATTAAATAATCTGAAAAGCTGCAAGGCATACACTGCTCCTATTACATGTCAACAGCTACACATTTCCCAGAAAATATAAAATAAAAGTCTCCAAGTCAAAGAACTTCCACAGCTTGATTATTTATCTTATTCTGCATCTTTAGGTCTTCATTTCATCTGTAAGAAATCAACTTTCTCATTTTACTAACTGTCATTTTCTTAGTCTCTAAGGACCTTGTCTACTTCAGCTTGTTCAGTACAGAAGATAGTAAGAAACTGAATATGGTTCTTCTAAATCTCATCACCGTAGTTTTCACTTTTGTGTAGTGCTCCTGAGGTATGTAAATCCAAAGTTCAAAATAATGTAGCAGTGCAGCAAAGAAAGTTGTTTGCTGCTTCAAAGAGAACAGTAGCACTACTGTTCACCAGAGGCTGAGATGCTGGGAGGATAAGACTTGGTAGAGCATTTTATGTCATCCTTTTAAGGCAAACCTATACACCTAAGTACGGTCCAGAAAGAAATGAAAGGACAAAAATTTTCCTCACTTGGTTCAACCATTCCAGCAACTAAAGAAGAATGTCAGGTGTTTTCTGCACTTATTTCAGTAGGTTAAATGCAGCTTTTCTTGTGCTTAGGAGTAACAAGTGCTGATGGGTACTGTATGAGGTTCAATGCAGTTCAAAAATTTTCAAAAAGAAATTACCAATTTGCTTTAGGAATTAATGGACAAAGTTTTATGTTGTGACAGAAGGTCAGATTTAATAGCTTTAAAGACACCATTTCAAAATAGATAACCTCTAGGGTTTTTGTGCCCTTGAGTTATAAGTAGCTTATATGTGAGTATTTGAAAAGTGTCAAGCAAAGGAAAATTTGTGCCATTGTGGAAGATAAAAGTGTAGCAGGCTCCCATTTTTGCAACTGTTGAGAGATACACATTTAAGAAGGAAGATGTACGGGGACCTAATCTCCTAGTATCTTGTAACAGTACTTACTGTCTCCATGTATCTTATTTGCTGAAGTAACGTGGGTATTAATATGACTGCTACATTTTCATAGGCATTAGTCCCAGGGAAATTTTCTCTAAAATGGCATTATTTCTTCATTGTTCCATGATGTAACTTAATTTTCATATGAACAGGGATTTGGTTAGAGTCCCCAGTGTGATGAGTCTACACACCTTGTCCAGAGCCTGCTAGAAGAAAGAATCTTCATATATGGAAATAAAAATTAAAAAAAAAAAAAAAAAAAAAAAGGAACAACAGATTTCCAACCTTTAAGAGAAAATAAGGTAGAAAGATGCAAGAGGAATATGATGACAAAAGCCATTGTTTTAAATCCACAATTACAGAGCTGCTGATTAACAGAAATCTCTTGAGACCTAGCTAAAGAACTAAATTGGCTTTTAAAATTTTCGTAAGATTTAGACAAGAGGCCTTTTATTAGAGGTAAAGAGCTGATTACAAAGATGCAGGGATTGTAGGACAACTTTCTCTTATTACTAAACAAAAAGAACTGTTTTCAGCATTTGTATTTCTTAGAGCTTTGAAGAAAGTCTTGGAAAATGGAGCCTGAAGGTGACAGCTAACTGTTCCAGATAATGTACTGGTCTAGACATTACATCTTATGATGGAGGCCTAAAAGCTTTTGTTTTGCTTTTTATTTACTGTGTTTAAGACCTTTCTCTCTTCCCTGGGAAATCACCTTGTACTGGAAGAATTTTGAGCATTTGCATTTATGCTGAATCTCAGAGATAAATCTCAAACTTTCTTCGGCTCCACTATTTGAGAAAGCACACCACGGAATGCAAGCAACTTATAGGCTTGAAACAATTATGTGAGTTACAGGATCTGGCAGTTACATGTTTTTAAAAAGTCAGCCATTGCATTCTGAATTAATAGTTACAACATCACAACTAATCGTCTGCCTTTACCGTTGTAGTTTTGTTCCAATTAAAAAAATAATACAGGACATATTATATACTGAAGCTGGCAGTTCAACGACTTGTGCTCCATTATGTCACCTAGCAACTTAATATGCTTCCAAATAAACAGCCTTGTAAGTTTTATAGTAGCCCAAACTTTCAAGTCCTTTTTTTTTTTTTTTTTCCCAAAGTTTTACTTTTCATAGACTTTACTTATTCTTGGCAACTATCATGCCATTTGGCTAAGATAATGATTAGAAGTTAGAACATTAAAATCTTTCCACAGATCAGCTGGACAGGATGAAGGGCCAAAACTCTTGCCAAAGTCTGAGTTTGTCTCATTGACCAACTCCTGGAAACATTAGTGCCAAATGTGTATCTCCTACATGCCCAGAAACTCTTCTTAAATGATCAGAACTTAAGATCTGAAACTTGGCCTAAATTTATGTATAATACTTATTGAGTTATATGAACTCCACCAGAGTATAACCTTTATTTGTGAAAGGTGTGATAATATAGAAGCTTATGTTTCTATATTTGAATGGAATGTGAAAAAGTTCTGGAAATATTGTTTGATATTTCAGGTATCTTCCCAAAGCCCTATAACATTTTTTTTTCCTCTCTGCTTATGTGTTCAGTATTAAAATGGTTAATGCTGTCATGTAAACTGCCTTGTTCAGCTTTTAATAGTCCAGCCCTGTGAGAAGAGCAGAGATGTTTCTGTCTTTTAGGTTACTGTTACAATCTGTTTCTTGGGAAACAGCGCAACATCTTCATGTATGTTAGAGTCACATTTGGAAAGTACCTTAAAATTTCACGGCTGTTCTGACAGTCTTACAAAACACTTTTATATGCTTCCTAAAAATGTATGTCTCATTTGACTCAGCCAAGACAGAAAATCTTAAAATAACCTCCTGAGGGCCTTGTACATGCATACATATATGTATTTATTCGTTTGTCTGTTTTAGAGTAAACCAAAATTCCATGGAGAAATGTAGGGATCATTAGGACTCTGACTGCAATGGGCAACACATCTTTTTCCTAAGTTTTTTTTTCTTGGTTTGTTTTTGTTTCGTTTTGTTTTATTTTTTCATCTTCTAAATGGTAGACTGCATCCTTTGTTGCAAACTGCAATGTAAGAAGTGTTAGCAGGAGACATGAACATACTTCTAATGCAATACTGGTGTTATCTGCACAATTTTCGCTACCTCTCTCCCACATTTATCTTTAGCATTATAGTTTTTCTCATTCATTATTTTGTCATGAAACCCTCCAAAGTCTATTATTGATTTGTCTCTGACCAAGGGACATATAAAATTCTAGGTGGCCATGAGTAGAAAAGGCTGTGGGGTTTTGGGTTCTTGATCTGAAAACTGTTGAGAAATTTAGATTCTTGTGTTCAGTTATGCTCGACAAATAATTCCTTTTATAATCATTGTATAACTAGCTTGTATATGCTCTTGATTGATGAGGATTACAATCCCATCAGTTTTAACAGAACATTATGAAACGTAATTATTAGTCATCATTAATTTATAATAAATCTTAGAAACTGAAGCTGTGGATTAGAAGTTTTGTTGTGCACTGTGTAAGTTTAGAGTAAAAAAAAAAAAAAAAAAAAAAGAAGAAATATCCCTGTACCAAACAGCCCTTGATATCCAAGATTAGGACAGGGGGCAATGCAGGATAACAGGAAAATAAAAGAAAATATTGTGGATAATATTAGCACAATAATCAGACTAGAATTCTCCTATCAAGCTGTTGTAGAGGCTTTACCATAAACAGGATTTAAAGACAGACAGTCCTTATGTAATTTTACAGATTTTTGTGAAGAGCTCTTTTTGGGAATGAAAACTAGCTTAGCAGAAAACAAGGAAAGGTTTGTTTGGAAGTGTAACATGATGCTGATACTATCAATTGATCACAGACAGAAACCTATCTGCAGCTTGATCATAAATAAGGTATTGCAGAATGGACAAGGACCTTAAAGACAAACAATGTGTAATAAAAAGGGAGAGTTACTGGAGGAGGCACAGTTACCTGCAGCATAATCAGAGTGATAACTGAAAGGATGATATTAGCAACAGCATTCTGAGAGTCTGTTTGTGGGGTTGGGGGGAAAAGAGGATTTAATTCATTTGGGTTAGGGAGGAGGAAAATGCAACAATGTGAGGGAATCTGTGGAGTAAAATTAAGTTTTGTAGTCCAAAAGGGTAAGGATAAAGGCCTGGATCTAT
Source organism: Tyto alba (assembly GCF_018691265.1). Classification (NCBI taxonomy): domain Eukaryota; kingdom Metazoa; phylum Chordata; class Aves; order Strigiformes; family Tytonidae; genus Tyto; species Tyto alba. The sequence goes on along the minus strand of NW_024881278.1, from coordinate 27,587,064 downwards.
CATTAAGTGAAAACAGAGGGTGTGGTGCAGGGAGGTATATTGAAGGAAGCTCTAGAATGTACGTATAAAGGAGAACTTCAGCCAGTAAAAATAAGATACATGTTTTAGGCAATGTAAAAATAAAAAAGAGAGAGGAAAATGAAGCATTACTTTGGAGGCAAAGGGAAACAAAGGTAGCAGACCACTTGAGGGCTTTTTGTTCTTCCTATTTATTTGCTGGAAAAGACTGAAGAAGGGTAACGTGCAGGGAGAGTGAAGAGACACAAGAGAGTGAGTAATTAAGAAAAATACAGAAGGATAGTAGTTTCTGTGATTAGAAGATGGATTAGGATGGGGTGGCTAGTACTTGAGTAGGTGAGCAGATGAGAAACTTTTGTATCTACAGTGAGTTGAGGGGAGTTGTACAAGAACAGAAGGCAGTCTATGAGGAAGCAAAAGTTTGCATCTTAATCTAAGTAGCATAGCATAGCTAAAACTAAGGGAAATTATACTTCTCAGGTACGCTGATCTCAAGAAGCTGCCATAATGAGCATGCATAAGTACTTACACAGGCTCACTGGTTCTTCAGTGTGGATATAATAACACACTCCAGCCAGGCGTGCCAGACATTAACACATTTAGCTGGAGAGTTGGTACATGCCTTTTTCTTAGAGGAGAAAATTAAGACATGGAGAAATTGAGCAACGTATCCAATTGTACAAGCACAGCCTGCAGTGAAGCCAGAGAAAATGGTGTCTTCAGTACCAAGCCACTAAATACCTTGAAAGACCAAGACCAACCTTCCCTCTATGCGTACCATGTATTTGCATACTGTTGCAAACAAGAGATAAACAGGACAATGCACAAATCAGTGCAGCTGTGTTCATGTGCTATCATTTGCAAAGTAGATGGTTTTCACAGAGTTTGGTTTTGAATACTGTTTTCCTCCCATATAATTCTGTGAATAGGTGGGATATATGCATGCTGCTACTGAAGCATACAGCACCCCAATAGCTACGGAAAGTAATATTTCCAAACTAATAAAAAAAAAATACTTGTAGAAGACTAACCTAAAGCAATGTAAAATTACAAAATACTCTTAAACCGTTTGAAATCAAGTAGAATAGCCTTTATTTAAACACATTGCAACAGTATTTACAATCTTTTATTCTTTTTCTTTTTACAAGTCCACATATTTTCAAGTAATGAAGGAAAAAAAATAAAGTTTAGTTTGTTATTTTTTCTTTTTTTTTAGTGTCCAGTTTTTGGTTTAAAATAAGCCAACTACTATTGCTCATTCAAGTCTCAAGTGCCAGATGCATTTAGGGCTGGGTGATTTTGTCACATGCTGATGTTGTGCGTCTGCAGTTGAGAAATCTTATAAATGGGTGAGGGTTGGTGTCCAGGGACTGCAGACATCAGTTATTTGCAATGTGAAGGGGCAGACTTCCTGTCTGAGTCATTATCTTAAAATACAAAATATTCGTTTACCCAATGTTGATCTTATATCTCTATCTTGGCCATGGATTATGGATTTAGTAATTGTTCAGACTCTCCTAGCATCTTTCACTTAAGAATCCCCAGGCATGTAACAAATTAGTGAGTTTCAATTCTCTTCCATTTGGAGTTAAATCCTCTTCAAATTAAGGCTAAGTCTAGGACTCATAAAATTAGAAGCACAAGTGACAATATCTGTTTTACCCATTCTTCATGTATGACTGAAGTACAGAGGTAAATTGTCCAGTTGAAAACAGAATAAGCCCTCTTTTCTAAGTTAATAACTGTACCACACTTTATCTCCATTATTTCTTCACTGAATCAAAGTCTTATTGTAAGCACTGTCAGGAATTTTGATCTTTCACATGTTGTTTATAACCAAGATTGTGAGTTAAATTTGACAACTCTCTATATACTATGAATACTTGTTTCAGAAAGTGAGGTTCCTAAACACCTTGGAGGTAATTTGACAGACAAATATATACCAGAAATGTTTTTTCATGCTAAGTTATTATTAATCTAATAGCATATCTTTTACTGGAGATACTGTTCACAAAATCAGGAACTCTATAGTTTTTGCTCATTTGCATTGTTCTGTGACCCCTCCAGGAGAGGGCAGTGGTTTGTACATACTCCAGTCAGGTTTTTCCAAAGCTAATAAACATCAAATTCTAGGTATGATATTTGAAAACATAGGTCAATATGTATATCAGATTGCCTCCATGAATAATGAGTTTCAGCAGTGCAGTAATTTTTGAGATTTTCTTCAGAACATATTTTTTCTTGCAAATGACTAACACATAGATACTCGCTTTTAACAGAACAGACAAGATTGTTAACAGTTACTGTCATTGAAGAAGCTATAGATTTGTGAACTAAGAAAAAAACACTTTTCCAAATGTATAAATCTAGTAAGATATTTAAAGACTCCCTATAAAAGTTTTTGTGTTTACAGAGGTCAAGTCTGATCCACTGAGACACATGAACAAGAAACGCTATTTGATAAAGAAACAAAACCAAATCCCTGTCTACTGCCTACTTTCAGGTAAATCATACCTTTTTCACTAATGAACAGAAATCCAGATATATGGAGTAGGATCGATCACTGTCAAATGAGATACTCCAATAGTCTCACTTGAGAGAATGATTTGAGTGATCTAAAGAGAAAGATACTCTCCTTCTAGGTGAGTTACATGGCTAGTTTAACATACTAAATTATTACTAGAAATGTAATGTTTACCTTTCAATGGATCTCATATTATTTGCAGTGTCCTTTGAAAGGTTTATCAGAAAAGTTGCATAAGTAAAATATAAAGTTAGGTGCAAATCATGAGCCACAAAAAGAATTTAACATCTTACCTTGTAAGAAGGTAGTGTTACTTTGGCTCAGTTTAAATAGTTTAAGAACAGACATTAAATTAATCCAGAAAGGCAGTAAGTACACTGTTTTTTAACATCTTTTATTAGATATTGAACATTTTAAATTCTTATTGTACAGTTATGATGTTTTAGCATGGCCTCATAGGCCTTACATAAGCCCTACTGTATATGCTAAAGCACCTCCAGAAGCTTAATTCCACATTGTTGTAGTGAATGTGATTTGGATATAGTCCAAATGATGGCTGCAAGAGGAAAAATGGTAGGAGGGATTGTATAACAACTCAGAAAACAGCTAGATTGATAAGCAATTTCTTAGATTACTTATTGGAGTTTCAGAATAATGTCAAGTAAAACAATCATGTTAGCATGAGGCACCTTAGAAATAATTGTTTTATATCACAGTTGTTAACCAATTTGTACAGTTACTGAAGTATTTTTCTTAACATTTTAAAGTCTTCAGGTGCCAAGTGTGTATCATAATTTTCTTCCACCTCACATAAAATTACTTAATGAATATTGGCTTGCAGGATTATTATCCTTCCAGCTAATTCCCAATCCAACTCAACTTGCCTTTTCCTGGGCTTCTTGCCACATTCCATTTTTCCCTATGCTGTTGATGTTATGTAGGACTGAAATGTGGAATTATCTACAGTTCATAAAAGAATCAAGTACCTTAGGCTGTTTTGTTCATTTATTATTAATGGACAGTAAATGCAAACATGAGCTAACAAAAGGCAAAGGATAAACACAATTCATCCAGACCAGTTCTTGGAGAAATAATTTTAAAACTTGTCAAACAATTCTTGAAACATGGAAGAATGATGATTTCCCATAGATTCATTGTATATATTCTGGCACTGTAACTTTTCCTTTATATAATATATTTTAAAACTTGAATAGTAATTTCCATTGGAAGATCTCAAAGAGATTTATAGATATTAACAAAATCAGATCTAACACCAGTGTGAAGAAAAGAAGCTGGTCAAGCTACTTGTTGCCAAAAACATATCCTTGCCCCAATTAGCTGCTTTGTGCTCTTCTGCCAGCACAAAGCTTCACAAAATACTTCATCCACCAATTCCTAATTATTCTCCTGCATTTGAATTGCTTTTGCATTCCCTAGTTTCTGAGGATGCTCATGACTAGTCTCTCAAATAAATTAAATTATCCCCAGAGGCCTTGATTCTACATGAAGGAAGCCACTCACTTGTGATCCCCTCTGCTTCTAAACATTACTGCACTCCAGTAGTCCTGCACTTCTGGAATGACTTCAGAGGGCTACTGTGGCTGGGTATAATATAGAGTGGTTTTCATCAGGTTTCAGAGATGGGGAGGAAGCAAAAATGTTTTCATCCAGTTTTTTTCAAGTAAGCCAAGCATCCATGCCATTACTGAGTTGGTAATTTGTTAGTTGTGATTCACTGTTCAGCAGCCCCACACAATGAATCCAGTCTCTTCCTGCAGGTTCACCAGTCCTGCTCTACCTTTTAGCCCTCAATGTATTTTTCAAATCATTTAAGCTGGTATTATTTTTATTTTATCATATGTTTAAGGCTTTAGAAAATGCCTTTTGCCTCCAACCATATATTATTATTACTATTATTATTATATAATAATAATAATGTAATTTTAAAAGTTAACATTATATTGCATGCATATATATGTCAACTATAGACCATTGAGTATTCAGATGTTTTGAGCATTTCTCTCATGAGCAGCTTGTGTTTTCAGAAAAAAATGAGCAAAATACAGAGCAAATACACCCCAAAAGAAGTGCTCTTGAGAATGTATCTGTTTACCATTTGATTACTGCTAAGCCCTGCTTATGCTTAAGGTGTAACCACTTCCACAGATGGCCATAATCAGTTTCCTTGAGAGTGAAGGCTTTATAATCCACACTTGCTGAAGACTCCCACATGAGCTCGATCTTTGGAGTACCCTACCAATTATATATATAAGGGAACCCAGACATTCCCTTTTTGCTTCATAACTGTGTCCCAGGACCTTCCTCCTGAATTGTTTTTCTGTCTGCTCAGCCAGGGCCCTTTTTACCCACCACCTGAAGTGTTTATAGCCCTACTCTTTCCTTTTTCTTAACTCCAGTTTATACTTTGGACTCCCTGACATTAGTCAGTGAAACCTCTAACCTTAATTCTCTTAACCCTGAATGTGGTACCCTTACAGCTCTATCTATATCTGTTATTTACTCAAGCCTGGCTCTGATCACTGATGGTACTGCTTATGTCTCAGTCTCTGACATCTTTCTATTTTAGCATCTTAGTTCTTCAATAAAATATTAATCAAATGAGATCAACCTATCTATCTATACAGTTTTCCAATTCTAATCTATTAATGTTTGATGATGAAACGTCTGCTTTTTTGTTGTTAATAATATCTGGTAGCATCAAATAACTTGCTTGCTATTAAAGACAGCCCTGAGCAAGGAGCATCTTCATGTAAGATTATTCTTCATCATCCATACTTGTGTATCAGAGACACAAGCACTGAATAAATTTGTTGTTCTTCAGTTTTTCCAGACTGAAGAGCTCACAGCTCTTTACAATGAGGAATAAGATTAACCTCACAACATCCATGTCAAGCACTCAGTTCTGTAATTCCCATTTTGCAGATGAAGAAACAGGCACGGAGAAATGAAGAATTCTATCAAAGAGAATAGAACTTACGTATGTGTTTTACACACACTGCCATTTTTCTGTCTTGACTAAGTTATCCAAATGTAGTTAAGTTGTTCTACCTTTTGGTTCTACTAAATTAATTTTGTGGAGGAAAAAAAGTGCAGGACAAAAATTTTAGTTTTTAGATAATTCTTGTGCCTAATCAGGACAAGAATCTTCTAGTAAAAATTTTTATGAGACGTAAATATTATGAAATAATAGAAAAAGTTATAAAATATTTGTTTAAGCCTGTTACCTTTCTGTCTATACTTGAAATAATCAAAGGAAATGACAAATCAAAGATACATAGCATTTTGGGGTGAAACTGATTAACAAAGTTTTATCTGTACTGGTTCATTATTGCTAATTTTCATTAGTGGTCTGTCTTCTTCTATAAATTGGAATATCAGAACAAAATGGACTACTTTAGAACACATTTGACAATACATTGTATTTTGGTCTCAGAATATGCTGAGCATCCCAACTTTGTTTATTTCAAACTGCTTTGGGATCCTAATGAACACATTCTGGGATTCAGGAGATCAGTGGGTTTATTTTTTAGAATTTCCAGTTCATCAGGTTTTAGTGAAGTTTTGGACAGGTTTTTACTGAGTGAAAAACAATAGCCATCCTATTACATAATATAACCCTGCAGTTACCCTAGAAAGGTATCTCTTTTCCTTCTTGTGCTCCAGGGGCAGTTTTAAGCCCTGCCCTGGTTTCTTCTGTACAGTTCAAGTTCTTTCAAGCTTCCTCTGTTCAGTTCTGGTCCCTGCATGTGCTGCAGTTTAAAGACAATGAGATGAAAAAGTCCAAACTCAGATCAATCCACTCAGCTGTGGGCCCATTCCTTTGACACACTCCCACTCGCAGTGTCTTCAGCAAAGTCAGAATTTGTAGCTGCCTGCAAGATACTTCTTCACAGCTGTCTCCTTTCTTCAGGAGTCTGCAAAAGTCATCTGCCACTCTTTGTATTCACGGGACTTGAGTCCCAATTCTGTGTAGTGTTTGTGAGAATAATTTGGAAGGAGCACTGGTCTCTTCTTCTAAGGCCAGTCATAGCTGTTCGGTGTCTCATTGTTTTATTTGCTCTGCTTCAAACACAAAAACCTGGTGCTGTGGGATATTGAGTATCTTGAACCATGGCTAAATCAACAGGGACTAAGACTCTGGAGAGTCAATATGCTCTTAGCATAGATTTGTAAAGCTGTTGTTCTTTCCTGTCTTCACCAGAAGTCTGATTATACTGCCGTCATATGTCACTGCTCCCCAAGGCCAGTCCAAAACTGGATTCTTCAAATGAATATTCTGTCTTCAAACTTTAATTAATTTATAAGACCAGGTTTTATTTGATCTGGAAATAAAAAAAAAATAAAAAAATCTGGAGTTTTGTGGCTTTCTGTTTAATTCTCTGAGTTGACTCATTTCTATAGACTATTGTGCAGGTGATAGAAACATTTGTTCGCAATAAATGTGTGTCACATGAGAATTATTTCTTCATTTTTGGTATTTAATAAGTACAAAGGAGACTACCTAAATACTATGGTTTCATCTTGTTCTGCTTGCTTGTTTAATTTCTTATGTTATAAAAGATTATTAAGTGCTTCTTGACATTATCAGTCAAGATCCTGTGCTCTTATCCTATAGGCAGGCTGTCTTAATTTCTGTTCTGCAGGTGAGATAACCAAAGGCACACAAGGTCACCTTTGGCTGGTCTGGTAATAAAACTTGGGGCTCAAGCATACCAGTCTCTACAGTTCATAAATTTTCCAAGAATAATTGTGCCAACTCTTTGTGCCTATGTCCATAATACTATGCCATGTTTCAGAAGCAGAACCCAATAACTTCCTTATGTTTTCCTGCCTGAGAAGAAACTTGTGTATGTCATGGTCAAACTGCATTACATCTTGAAATGGCAACTTCACAAGAGGAGAGCAGTATGGTGACATGACAGCAGTAGAGCAAAACTCTTGTATTCAGGAGACTTCAGGGATGATGCTGATATTTCATACATTCAGTAGGAATGTATGTACAAAAGTTCTGGAGCTGGTAGTTTTGGTTTTTTGCTTTTTTTTTTTTTTTTTTTTTTTTCTTTAATTAGCAAATAATACAGAAAGAACAACAGTAAAGACCATAAGCATTGGTAAACCAAAACACCTAAAAGTGTGGAAGTGCCAAAATTACAGCACCAGCTCTGACTGTCTGCTCACATTTTATAGCTACTTGCTTCATGCCATACATCAGGCTCATATCAGCAGTGGCAAGAGCTGCAAGGAGAGAGTTGTCTTGAGCTAAATGTCTTGAACTAAAATGCAGGCATCTGGGTCCCATCCCACATTCTGCCACAGATGTTTTACATGGGTATTAGATAAACATATCCATATCATAATGTGTTTGATACCTTTAATTTTCCAATTTTTGATTTTCCAACCTTGGTACTTTCAATGTTATTAAAAATGTAATGTAGTTGGCTGTAGGCCATTACTCCTTTCAGGTTTACTGGTTCAGATCTGTGGGCCACTGATGTACTTGCATCCACGCCCACAGAAGAGACTTTCTGAAAAGTTGTTTTAAACCATTGTAGGAAGTGACTCAGGATAATTGCTAGTCTAATAGGCTATCTTAGCTTCCTGGAGTCTTTTAAACATAAATCCTTTGCAAGAAGAGAGAATGTCTAGGAAAGAAAAGAAAAAAAATATACTAGTCAAGACACTTAAATATGATAAAGTCCACATAATTTAACTCTTCTTCCAACCTAGTCTCCCCTGATGTTCTGTAACACATGATGATTGCTGTTAATATGGTATATCATTGGTGGCATTTCTGTCTGCATGGTTGTCTGCTGTGTGCATATGTTTTTTTTCCCCAAGTCGTATCGCTGGCTTCTTTGAACCATCTGTGCTCTAACAGTTGTCAGTCCAGCATTTGTGTGAAAGAAGCCAAGAAACTGTTGTCCCACAAAGCTCTCAAAGGACAGTGGTTAACCTGAATTCACTGTATAGTTTTTGGTGGAAAACAAAATTAATCTGTTAGCTCTGGGAATAGCTAGTTGGGCTGTGATATATTACAAAAATGTTGTTTAATTCTGATATTATATATCTGCAGAAGAATTTTAGTTTACAACTGTCCAAATAGTCTGGCCTACTCAATTTTCTTTGGTCTAGTTGACTGCTGCAAGGAGTCAGAGCCTAGCCACAACCCCCTGTGTGGGACAGAGCTCACTCTTTCCTGCCTCCTCTTCTGCCCGCGATGGAGGCAGGGTGTTCTCAGTCCATGCTGCCTTATGTCTACCCTCATGTATGAGTACTCTCCATCGAGGCTAAGACTGCTGCTTAATTTGATTTGAGGAATTCAGTCTGTCCTCAGTCCCTGAGTTCAGTAGCAATGCACTACAGCGGGCCTTGTAAATCTTCTTCTAACGCTGCACTACTTTCAATTGGAAGCACTCCTTAAGTTGTGTGAGCCTCATTCTCCACTGATTCTCACTTCTTGCTGACTTTGATACTGGAGGAAATTGAGTCTAAAATGTTGTCACTTCATTGCCTAGCTGTTAATACAGGTTTATCCAGTGCGATGGATATGATGCTCAGACACTTACAATCCTCTGCATGATCCTGTGTGGTTAAAGAGACTTCTCAGGTACATTGTGGTACAGTGCCAGAAAGTGCTTCCTTCCCTTTCCTCTTTCATGGTATGCACAGTACAATCCCTTGTATGGCACAAAGATAGCTGTGGCAGTATCTTAGAATGTTCCTTCTTGCTGACACGTGTATCTGCAACACATCACCAGCTTCCCTTCCCATTGCTTAAACTGTTTACTAGCACCTGGTAAGCCATGGTGCTGCTTCAGGCCCTGGAAATGAGACATCTGCAAGATCTGTAAGTGGTTTCACTCTGGTCAGTGCAGTGGAGAATTAATTCTGGAGGCCAAAAGTACACAGAGAATAAATTCTGTCATGCAAAATGAAAAGAAAATCACCGGGTGGATTTAAAAACTATGGCCAAGGCTGTGTGCATCTGAGGACAAAGATAGAGTTCTCTGCATGCTTTGGTGTGTGCTATTCTTTTGAATATATGCCATAACTTTGCATTTCCTGACTTCAGTGGATTGGAAAAAAACCTGGCAGGTTCCCAAAACTGAAATATATGCAGAAATAACATTCATAACAATACCAGTGCAAGGGAAAAATCCGAGCATCTGAAACAACCTCATGCTTTGGGGTGTAAACTGTTCAACTGTGGGCTTCCCTCTTTACCCCATGGTTCTTATGTAATATTCCAGCCCAAACTGGATGGATGTACTGTGTTTTCCATTCTTTGTTCTCTGAATCATCAGGTATCTAACCTCTGCCTGAGGCAGTGTACTAGGCTAGAGAGCTGAATGGTCTGCTCCACTATGGGCAAGAGTAGAATTTTAATATGGTTTCATTTCCTTTGGTTTATTATTTTGTTATGTAGCACTAAGGGAGTGACAACTGGACTGCTATAGTTGCTCATGTGAACATGTATTGAGGCTGATTTGGATCTGAGGAAAACATGCTGTATTTTTTTTTGTCAGTCATGCACTAGTAATGCAGAGGGTCTCACTCTGTTCTGTTTGTTAGGGCTGACTAATGCTTATGTTGTGTTGGTGCACAAAGTTGATTTTCACCCCCCTGAAGTGCCTGCTTCTAGTATCTTTTGGGAGAAATACTGTTTTAAATAAATTATGTTTAAAAGGAAGCAAATTGTTCTCCCACGTGTACACTCCCAGTTCAATGGAGAGGGTTCTCCTGTACAAGAAATCGAAGTACAGATTGCCTACAGATGGGATCTTCATGCTCTTCATATCATGGTGGTGTGTTTTGAAAAAGACTCCTGTTGCATCTTGCGGGAGTCTTATGTGATTCAGTTCAGAGATTATGAATACACAAGAATGAAACTGGCTATTTTTCCTTTAATTTCCATACAGAAATGCAACAGGATCATAGAGATACTGTCTTATTCTGTGGTAACTGGAATGTTGTAGCACTCCTGACAGGATGGATGTTTCTACCTTAACAACTATATGTTAAGAGACATGTCCCTTCAGGACAGAAATGAAATGCACTACTGGACACAGGTTAATAGCAGCCTTCATTGTCATTGTCCATATCCATATGTATGGGTAAACAGCATTTCAGTCTCTTGGCATTTCAGTCTTGCTGCAAAGTCTTTTGAAATAAAGAAATCATGTTTGTGCTTGGGTCGCACTGTAATACAGGCTGTAGTTATTAATGCTTTACTTCTGTGTGATAGTCAGGATTTCCACGTTCCTCCTTTTCCGCTCTCTAGGGAGAAGATGTACATTAATCCTATAAATTAAACAGAAAGGAGGAGTCATGGATAACCATCTCATCTTCAGCAAACACCAGGAGCCTTTACTTTAGAGAGTCTATTAACCACAGGAATTGAGTCAATGAAAGCTGGTGGGAGGTGAAACTACCCATAAGGAACAGCTCTAGTATCCTACAGAGAAGCCCTGAGTCACTTTGCTGTTCAGAGTTCCCTGTGGGTATCTGTGGGACAAGCTACCGATAGGTAGCAACGTAACTCCAGGGTTGATCTTCAAAAAGAGTAGTATGCAGCACAGCAGGGTTTGGACTCATGCCCTGAATTATCTTCCCTGATTTTAAGTAGACAAGTGACAAATCTGATAGCCAGAGGGGACATCAATACCACTTGTTCAATGCTTGGATTGCATTGTCAAAAGTGGTTTCTTTTTATTATTTTTTCATTGTATATGAAAACATTTTCATTTCTTAGATTGACAGAATAGTGCTTTGGGGCTGGGAATATTTTCTTGTTCCTGCCTCTGCCAGATTCTTAGACCCGTCTTTTAAGTATAAAGGTGGAAATTTTTTCAGAGAGGCTCCATTTTCTTCTAGAATTTATCTCAAGGCTTTTGGTCATAATGATGATATGACAATGTATAGGGCTAGCTGCCATTAGAAAATTATCAGAACAAACTGGGTTTTAAGCCTTTTGAAGTTGATCAGATTATTTTTATTGATTTCAAAGAGCCATGGCTCATGCCCAAAGGTGGTGATGGTAGAGTAGAAAAGGGAAAGCATATGTATATAAAAAAAACTAATCCACACAGCCCCAGATGGTAAATTTGCTCTGCCAGTAAGTTGCACAGAAAAGAACCTTGGCTTTACATTTTGAAATAGCATGCACATCTCCAAAGGTGGTATCAAAACACATATTTCTTATAACTGTTTACAAATGGAAATGATGGAGTATAAAAAAAAAAATAACAGTTGCTTATAATAGCAGCACATTTGTAGACTCCTCCAGAAAATGTTGAATAAGTCTGAACTTCTTAAGTCTGTCTGTAATCAGGCGAGGCTCACTCAAGGACTTTCAAGATGTATCACTTCACCTTCAGGCCTCAATTTCCTCACGTCTTAGATGGGACTACTGATACTTACAGGCTTATAGCCAAGCTCAACTCATAAATGCAGAAAAAAAAGAGGCCTTATCAGTCCAAATTTATCATCACTTGCCTCAGCAGGATTATACCATGAGAGCATTTCACTCTTCCAAGTACTGCTTAACATTAATGCTAATACTTCTGCTTCAGTTTTTGCTTTAGCATTTCTTCTGCGTAACTCTGTAAGTGGCTTTCACAGCAGGTGAGACGTGTTGTACTGTACAGTACCAATGGAAAAATAGAAATAGAAATGCAAATAGGCAGAGCATAATAGAGATCAAAGATCAAATTAATTTTCTGAGCTGGTATTCATCTGAGATAAGACACTTCTAGAAGGTATTTTGAAATTAGGAGGGAAGCTGGCCCACATGCCTGGGAAAAGATTCCAGCTGGAAGGGGTTAGTGCAAAACTGAAGGAGGATGTTTCACTCCTGTTTTAGTTAAATCCAGTCAAAGCCTGGACACAGCAGAGGTCTGTGGGCTGGGGGAGGGGGGGAGCAGTAGGGATGAAATACCTCTTTGCCAGGCTTGATTTGAACACTGTTTAGGCACAGCTGAGAGACTGGAAAATACTGCTTTCCAAATGGGGACTTTCCTGACAGATAGTTACATCCTGGGTGTGGATATAATATGCCATGGGCAGAAAAGTACAGGGATTGTCTTTTGCCAGGGATTTAAACAACCACATCTGTAGTTCCCCACTGTTTCCTCCCTGACCCCCCTTGGAGCGGTTTTCTATCCAAAAGTGTAAAAATTACAAAACTCAAAAAACTTCAATCTGGGCTCTACCTAGAGAAACTTTTAGATCTCTCATTCCATAAATATCTCTTAGAGGCTGTCTGACGTCAGAGGATTTGGAGAGAAAGGCTGGTCTGAAAGTGAAAACAGCAGCAGTCCCAGTCTCATTACAGCAGCACTGCCAGCGAGAGGAGCGGCACAGGCATTTCTCTATGTGGATTATAGGACTGCAGAACAGGGAGGAACCACACAGAGACACGGGCACTACACTGTAAGTGCAGCTGCTGCAGCAAATCTTGTGTTTTTGCTTGTTTTCAAGAACAAATCCCTGCGAGTACTGCTTGCCTTTCTCTTCCTCTTTTTTTATTTTTTATTTTTTTTTCTTTTTTTCCCCTCTCCTCTGAAATATCCTGAAGCCAGCTTGGCAGCACACAGGATTCACATTTAGCTTGATTTCTTCTCCCAAAGGTATGTAGGGGGGGCTGATGGTGCAGGCTTTTGCACGCTTCTGTATGTGGATGGAGTGACAGGGGATGAGGGAGGTCGAAGGGGAGAGAGGAAAGAAAGAATGTATCTTTGGAAGACTGCAAAATTAACTGAAATTCAGCTCTTTCATGTTCTGGTAGCAGGATAGCAAAATCCCAAATAAGCCCTAGGCAAAACCCAACTTCCTTAGGCAACTCCACAATGCAGGATTTCTTTTTTACCTCTTTAATGCCTTGTCATATTGTGCATCAAGCAGTTCCTCTTTCCTTATGAGGACAACAGGCAATTTCCTGGCTCCCTGACAATGAAGTCCTCTCCCACTCCTTGCCAGGCTACTGACAATAACAGATCCTAACAGGAGTGTGGGATATTGCTTGCTAAATCTGACAAATTTAGTGCCTTGAGCCTATACTTACTTGATACTAAGGGATCTCCAAAGAACCCACTGCTTCTGCAGAGGAAGGAGGTGTCTCATCCAAAAACTAGCAGTAACAGGGTCATACATGAAGGAGGCAGCTATTACAAGGAGAATCTCCCTGTGAAAAAACTGCAAAGTTACTGCTACAGACACATGGTGCAAATCCCAAGGAAAGCTAGTGTTTCTTAATATTTTTTTTTTTTACCTCAACAATCCAGAGATTCCCAAGCCTACTCCATAAAAAGGTGGTATTTTCAGGGGGACACTCAGCTGTATTTATTTACAATTAAAATTCAGTGCTGCATCCATATAATTAACCTTACCTCTTACACCTGGATGTCCCTTCTTCATTCCCTGAGTAGAGATGGCAGTAGTTCTGGGAACAGCTGTGGAGGCAGCTGTCTTCATTGGCTTCTTCTCTAATGAGACCCATGACAGAAACAGCTCATTTCCCCAGGTGGGTGGAAGAGTTTGATGCCTCTTCTGTGGAAGCTGACATACTTAGCTAACATTTGTAACTTTAGAGAACTCTTTGCTAGTGAGAGGGCGGTTGGTCTGTGCAGTTGCTGGAATGAGAGATGACACCCTTGAACATAAACACAAAACTGGGCTGAGAAGCAGGAGCCATGTGAATTGCACAATCTAATGCACTGTGCTGTTAGTAATTGGCTTCAGCCAACAAGCAATCGCAAGAAAGGCTGTTGCGAGTCAGCGCTCCCTGGGCTGAGTGGTTTTGGTAACGGAGTAAGTCTGAAAATGCTTTTCTTCTTGAGGGTGGCACAGTGGGTTGCTGCAGCAGGGAGAAGGAAGTGAAGGTGGAAAGGTGTGGATTGGGAGAAGGGAGTTTTGCAGGGATCTCCCTTGCAAAATGAAATTGAGCAAGTCTAGTTAGCTGTGCTGAAAGCAACTGCAGGGTGTTGTAACCACTGTGCTGGCTAATGTGATGAGGGTAGCCTTTACTGGGCAGATGTACGAGGTCTAATCACCACTAAGGGATGCCATGCCATGCCATGCCACGTAAAACAAGCTAGGCTGAGCTGGAGAAAGAGCAACCATACTGACTGCATGTGCGAGGGAGCATGTGTATTCAGAGCCAGATCCTGCAGGGATGTACTTTAAAAGTGAAGTCTCCAGACTTGGAAGGAATTGGTTCGAGATCTAGGTTGCTTTACCATGGTATATCAGAATTATTTTCTTGCCCATTGTTTGTTTATTATTAGATTTTGTTTCCAGTAGCCTAGCAGCTCCCTTTCCAAGAAGTTGCTTTGTTTTCTTAGCAATAACCTAATCACATTGTCTGTCAACGCGAAAGAAAAAAAAATCCATAAGAAATGTAGTAACTTGTTAGAAACCTATATGCCCCAATAAAAGCTTGAGAGCTGTCATAGCCAAGACAAGTGTCTGGGAGCCACAGACACTTTTGCTTGGTTCAGCATCTAGTCTGTCTGAAGTTCATTGGACAGTACAGATCTAATATATACATAACTGCTGAAAGCTGAGAGGGTGAGAATTGGAACTAAGGAGGAGATAATTCCAGATTTGGGATATTTCAAGCTGACTGCTTCCTTTCCATCTCATGATTCCTCTTTCTGTCCTCCAGTTCAGCATTCCAACAGTGAGCAACACTACCTTTAAGGGTTTGCCAGACTGGAAGTTCCTTGTGGGCTGTTAGTCGTGGTTCAGGGGGAAAGTTACACACTGAGAGGAAGGAGATGCTGATCTGGCAGGAGATGAATTTAGTGTCTCATGAGAATTCATGGGTCATCACTCAGCATTCTTAAGTTTGGATGAGATTATACCAGCCAGGAAATTGCTAGTTCTTCTTCTGGTGGACACTGACCCTTGAAGTGACAGAATCAAACACAGTACGGACAGGGAAGACATGTTTTCAGTTTTGCTCTGTGAAACAGAAATCAATTCCCCGTTGGAGCTTATGACAGTCACAGTGCAACTCTGAGGTTTTAGAAGTCTATAGTATGTGTTACAAAGTGCAGTCTCATGGTTTCACAGAGCTGAGTAAGCAAATTCTCTGGATATCCTAGTGGCCTTACCACACTGTATCACTGGTCTGCTGCTATTGCTGCTGTTTATTTTAGTTGTGCTCTTTATGTGTCATGGAGATCATTCTGTTCGTCTTGAAATCAGTTGCAAATTTTTTTTTACCAAGTCTAGACATGGCAGGCACCGACTGTCTTTTCTTGGGAGGGAGATACAGCAAGAGTTGAACAGCATCTTGAAGGCATCTCCTAGATAGTTTGGTTTTGCTCCATCTGCTTTCGTTGACATGACATTCCCCCACGGTCCAGTGGAATCCCAGAAACCCATCTAGTCCCTCCAGGACAGCCATCTGACCTAGTGAATGAGCAATCAGGGGACACCATTTCCTGACACTTAGGGGAAGGATGTGTGGGAGATTTGGCTCTCAGCACTTTAATTGCTGTGAGTTTTCAAACCTGGGTCACTTCTATGGAGATCTGACCCTCTGTCTCTTCCCTGCTCCTGCAGCCCCCAGGCAAGCGCAGTGTGATCCTAAATTAAAAGAAAGCTGACTGCTCTGATTTTCATTGGGTGAAAGAGTTGAGGTATATTTTCCTGTGCTTTTTGTTGTGTTGATGATTGACAGTGGTGTCTATTATGGCTTTTCTGTTTTACCAGTTATGTTCCTTAATGTCACACTCCTTTGAACTGAGGCATTTGCAGAAAACTGATAGTAGTAGGACTCGGTATATATAATAACCTGCATTAGATCTGATTAATTTCCCATCTTTATGTAATTCCACTTAACAGTGAATTACTTCTGTTTGCCACTACTCTGAGTAGGCCAAAGACTCGTTATCTTTCAAGCTCTGTGTAGGTATTAAATTTCATAATGCTATGTAAATTAGTTAAATGGGATTTATTGGATTGGATTCTCAGCCACTGCCGATAGGTATAGGGTGCAACAGTGTAGTTATGACAAATGTATTCCAGCTGAGGATTTGGCCCGGTGTCTTCAGACTGGTAACGAATGACCTGAGGCACAGTCAGTAGATGTCTGCTCTCAGCTGTACTAGTGAAAGTTTTTTGTAGCTCTTTTGTTCAGAAAATTTATTCCAGGCTTCAATTACAAGTAAGTTCAAGTAGCATCAGAATTTGGTCCAGAGAAACTGAGGCCCAAGTTGTGCAAAGTAACCTGTAATTTTGGCTCTTTATTTTTAGTGTCTTGTTAAGGCACCAAAACACTCAAAAATTGAGACAGCCAAAATTATAAGTTGCTTTTGAAATGCTGGCCAACTGACTTGGGCAAATCTACACAGTGGATTTGATTCTTCTCACATACTTTTTACAGCAGTGTAACTCTCTGAAGGTCAGTGGAGCTTCTGCTGTTTTACAGCAGTAGAATTCACAGAGGAATGTGTCCCATGTTGCTGGAAGCTCCCATGAGCTTTGATATGTTAGTCCTGTACTCATGTTCTTTTCTTCTTTACATGTCCAGGATGTACCTGGTTTTGATTTGTTAAGAACCATGTAGCCACATGCCCTTGAACACATCACACACTGAGCAGTGCTATTGGTAGTGCAGCCGCAAGCTTTCTTACTGCTGTGTGTTAAATCTGTACCTGATGATGGTCAAACAGGCTTTTCCCTTCCTTCAGCTTTGTGTCCGGTTTGTATGTTGCCCAAAGTTCATGTTCCATGTTAGATTTGTATTTTCAGTTTCCCACATGGCATTTCAACATTTGAGATTTTGGCTTCTCTGGCAATCTCTATGGTGTCAGATAATGTCTTCTAGTAGTAGGAGTTTTCTAGACTTGGCACAACGTGGAGTAACAAACTGATCAGGAGAAGCTTATGGGGTTTGGATTTAGCAGAAAAGTTATTCTGAGAGTATGGCAGGCTTACACCAGTGATATGGTTTCCCTAAAGTTAGGAATTAGAGAGACTTAAGGTGGCAAAAAGAAAGTAGATAAGAACAGGAGGAGATCAGAGGGCTTGCTGGAATTCAGGGAGTGGGAGCTGGAGATCAGAAGGATGTGTTCAGACTGTGTGAAAATGGAAATAGAGGTAACTTTGAGGAGCTGAGAAAAACTTTGGCAGCAAGGTAGCAGTAGGCTCCCTCTCTGAATAACAAGTGCTTGCTCACTTCCCAGTTTTGCTGGCTTCAAAGTAATAATCACTGAAGCTGATATTTCTGCTCATGAGCTTTGAAGTTTGCATTTGTTTTTGTTGAAGAGTATTTTTCTATTCACTGTGTCCCAAGATGACTTAAATTCAGGCAATGCATGTGCCAGGACAACTCTTCTTTGAATTGGGGACAAAGCTGGTTTGTGAGACCCAACTACTCTATTCTGTCTCCTTGGTATTTTACTTTTTTTAAAAAGGCATAAACAGGGACTCATTTTTACTGTTACTTTTATTATTCAAGGCAGTGAACAAGCCTGATTTGGGGGGCTTTGTATTTTGTTTGCTATTTGGAGGAGCAATGTTTTTAGCTGCTTAAACAACTGAATTAATGAGCCATGAAGTCTTAAGAGACAGAAATTTACACAGTGCCCTGTTCATCCTTGAAGACAGTGGTCAGGTCCAATTTAACTTTTTAAGATCTGATCTGAAGATGCATTCTCATGACATTTTCATAAATTAAATCCACACAGAAACATGCATGCAAAAGGAGAAGGAACATTTCTGCCAAAGAGGACAATCCAGGTTGGATTTCAATGTGAAGAAGTCATGCAAGGATACATTTCAAGGGTTTAATATCACATGGCAAGATTCCCTTCTCCCAAGACAAAACTGTGGGAAGAGATGAAAAATCTTGGAGGCTAGGTCCACTGGTAGCTATTAAACATGATAATCTGGCTGTACTCCCATCTCCAAGTCCTAAACAACTAAAAGGATTGAGCAGGGGTAGGATCAGACTATATATGGTATTTTTATATGCTTTCCCTAACCATCTGCAGCTGACCATTACTTGGAGATAGGGTACTGGTTTAGATGAACTTCTGATCTGACTTTATGTAGTCATTTTTATATTCCTGTCGTCTTTGAGAGAGAAATGACTGTGAAGATCCTCTGATGTTTCAACTATTCTATGAGGGAGAATCATACCTGTAAGATGTAGGCTGAGGACCCTGACCAGGTACATCACAAACCTCCAGAAACTTATTCACATTTTAGAGTCCTTTAAGTGTCAGGAATGCACGTAAAGAAACTATACGTTCATTTTTAGCACTGTCTGTGTCTTCTTGTCAGTGAAAAAAGTGACCAGCATCTCTCCTTGCTCCCCAGTTCAAAAGTGCATTACAGTGACAGTTTTTTGTAGAAAGGATTTCATTTGCTAATGCTCCTCCAATTATTTTTAGAAATGTTTTGCATTTTCTTTTGCATTTAAATATTTCTCTAAAGCTGAATATTTTGAACAGGCTTGCTCATCAATACAGTGATTGTTGCTGATATTTTCATAAATAACAAGTATTTCAGGAAAGCTATTTTTAGATGTTTCAGGCTGGTCTTGAAAAATCATTAATCTCTCTGCACGCTTTTGGTCCTTCACTGTCATCTGTTTTCTTTCAAATCTCCAGAAGGCTATGACAGAAATACGTGGGAATTCCATGTTGCTCTGCATCAGCCTGCCAATTCTGCTCCTTTACTTGTCAGGTTGAAGGGAGCAACCTTTTCAAGAAGGAATTAAACTACTGTGGAGCTGTATAAGCATCCTTGCTTCTGCTGAGCTGTGCATAGAAGTTTCCTGGGCTCTTGTAGAGGTGTAACATGGTTTCCCTCTAACACAAAGCTATTTTTTTCCCCAAGAATGTTACAACAGTCCAGTCCCTCTGTAAACATATAGATAAATCATCAATCTACAATATGGTAAGTTCTGTACATTCAAATCCTGAACGCTGTGGGTATTATATGCTCATTAGTCAGATTGTTTCTGTTGGAGCTGGGGCAATCTCAATGGACTGTTCTTATTTAACCAGTAGGAGTTAAATGTTGAGAATTTTTTTTTGTTTGCAATCATATTCTATACAAATATTTGAGGTTAAGTCACGTATATATAGTAGCAATTTATTCTTTGTATTCATCACTTTCCTTTGGAAAATTTCCAAGCACTTTACAAATATTAGTGGAGTTAGCATTTTGGGAAACTGAGGCATAGCTTTCTCAGAAGCCTGCAGCCTGATGGCAGTCTGTACTATCGTATAAATACTCTCACTGCAAGTAGGTTAGAGACCCGTTTTTTTTAGCTATCTTTGTCTTCTGAAGTGTTAGTTTAACAAAACCATAGAAGTTAAACTAAAATATAACAACATCCCGCCTGGTAAACAAGCCATATATGCACCAAAGTTATACTTCTTCAAGAATGCAATTATATCACCTTACTGTAGAGTAGGTACTTCTCCCATTTCTTTCTCCCTCCCTCGTATCAGTGTTCTGGTTTACCAGAACCTCTAGTTATAATCCCCAGTTCTTCCCAGTCCCTACCCTTCATTTAAGTTTTTGCCTACACCGAGTATGAAACTTAAGGTATTGTTGATAATGATTATAAGAGATCTGCCCTAGCTAGGTGGAATGCATTGATTTGTTAGATTAAACAGCATACATCTGTAGGGAAGGTTTGCCAGGATATCATTCTTCCTGACAAATGTCAGGAATGGGGCCATCCACTAGTGCAGACAGTCTTGGTTTTCTCACTGAGTCACTGACCATTAAGCTGGGATGCCTGGACTGTGAGTACCCTGCTTAAATCCCTTTGGCAGAATCCTGACCCCCTCCAGGCAGGTGACCCCATCAGCATCTGCACAACAGATGAAAGAAAGCAAGATCTTGACCAAACACGAGGGGACTTCAGTCCTTTGCTACTTTTGCAGCCGTGTATACAGCGGGAACCAATTAAACTATGTTTCTAACAGCTGAATGCACAGAGAGACAGTTGGTTTTGTTATCGCCTGTGCTCTGATCTGTCAGCATCTTCCTGCACTGTTATGCAGGGATAGAGTAATAACCATGCTAGGGCCCTGCCAATATGAACCGTCTTCCAACTGTGCCCTACTGAGATATGAACTTGCCCTCATTGCTTGTTTCATACTTTTACTGCCCTGTGGGTCAGGCATCCCAATGAGCGAATCCCTCTGGCTTGGTTGTAGAGGCCCTGAAATGTGTTGCCAATGACAGAAGTACAAAGCTTGAACTTAGCCTTTCATCGTCAGCAGGATTCAGGCAGTCTGTGTGAATGTTACAAAGTCTTTGGCACTCACCATTACAAAGTTATAGGGAGAAAAACAGATTCATTTTCTGACTAGGTGAAATTTTCCTTGGGGGACTCATGAATTGTTTTCCAGCTGTGTCTGAGCTTATCTAGAATAGCTTCATGTACCTGCTGGGGTACATGTGTTAAGCTATAAAAGTCCTACTGTGCCCTTCATGACACATTTTATGTTTAAACAGAGGCAAAATTTAGCAGACAACTCCTCACTGCCTCATCTCCTGCTTGCTTACAGTGGTGACGTTTAGTGTGTTCACATCTATCAGGACATCCCCAGAGGCCCATACTCTTTGATTTACACATCTGTTAGTGTAGCTAAACTACTGTGAAATGGGAGCCTTATCTAAGAAAATACTGCAAATCCAAGCTACAGTTGACCTAACATAATATATTAACATTTTCATATAGTATCAATGTAATTTTAAGAAAAAACCTTTTAAGAATGCTGCTTCATCAGTCTTCAGAGTCAATATTTCAATTACCAGCCTCAATTTTTGCAAGATACATCAACATACAATTCAGATTACATACATATCAATACTTGAGTTTTTCTCACTTTGACATAAAAAATATTATCCACAAAGCATGCATGTTCAAATTAAAATGGACTAAATTATGATCTCTAGAATCAGATATCAGAGGTCAGGGAGATGATATTATACCCCTGTACAACGAAATACGAGATTTGTCATTGCCAGCTGCTTTAAACTAAAAGTGAAAATGGCTGCCTCACTTCAGACTGAAAAAATTATCTAATTCTGCTTCCCACTGGTCACTCGAAAAGTCTTATGTTAATGTGTGACAGCATTGGAATAAATGTGCTGTGGACTCTGTTGGACTACGTGTCTGTTATGCAGTTGTCTGTGATTGTAGGAAACAGGACGTGATGACCTTGTAGTCTTATACTCCCATGAATGCACATGACAGAACCCAAGTGACCACCCTACAGGCTCTGGTGACATGTGGGAGTGCAGCAAATTAAAATGGAAGCAGATGGTGAAAGAGTCCCATCTCTGTTTTGCCTTGTCTTTTCTTTTAGGGATGTTGCCTTAAGTCTTTGATCCAAATAGCCTGCTGAGGAACTATGTCTCTGAGCTATGATGAAACAACACTAGGAATGCTGTGTTCAATTTTGAGTACTCAATACTAAATGGTTACACAGTAATGGGAAGAGATAGGCAACCTTCATTTTTCCTTTGAGCACTCATTAGTCATGGTCTCTTGTGATTCTTTAGCTCTTTCAGGAATAAACTTAATTCACAAAGCAGCTAGAGGGAGTTGGGCAGTTTGGTGCCAGGCTGGAGGGCAAGCCTCCAGAAAAATGGGAAATACTCTGACTTCCATTAGAAATTCTCCCACTGTTAATCTTGGGCTTGCTTCTGCTGGCTGGCCACTGCCATTAACTGTTTATGTGCGTGACTTGGGGTATGTGTTTTCCAGTATACTGTCTGTCTGTCTATCTATCTATCTATCTATCCATCCATCTATATACTTGCCTACCTACCTACCTACTTGTTTGTTTGCTTGTTTGTTTGCTTGTAATGGAACAGCCCAGGCTGAATGGATTTGTAAGCTTTATTTTCTAGGTTTCCTATTTAGACTGTGTGACCCTAAGCCCATGGGTTCTCTAGGTTCCTATATTTGTTGTGTTTGGACTTTTAAAGCTGAAATTCTCACCAGAATTTTGGGGGATTGTTAGAAACAAGACGGATTTTGCCATTTGATGTGGATCATACACACTGCATCTTGTGATGCCAATAGGATGGGAAATAAAGGGCCCTGTAGCCATGGTGAAGCTCCCTGAGAACTTCACTCCTGGGTGTCACAAAAGCAATTTTCCCAATTCTGTGATACTTAGTCTAAAAAGTCTTTGTGTAGAGTAAGATGCCATGCTGGTTTTGTTTAGTACCTCTGGACTTCAGTTATATTCTGAGTGTCCCATGAACTCCAGGGTCACAGGAAATGTACTGCTCATGGGCAAATGCACCCAGACTTGAGTTTGTTCAGCGGTCATTGTGGATGGTTCTTAAAACGCCAAGCTCACTTCTGCATATTCACTGAGCAGACATAGTAATCACTGCATTATATTAGCGTCTGTATATCTGACACACCCAGTGATTTGTTTGCAGACTTTCCCACACCCTCAGAGTTGCCACTTCTTAGTTTGGGTCATTTTTACCATGGCTGTGTCAGATGTCATTTTCCCTCCAGATATTTTTGGGTGTAGCTGATTGCAGTAGGGAGAGAGGACAACACAAGTCTGCCTTTTGCAGCTCACCTGAGTTGCATCATTAGAGAGCATTAAAAAATTCAGGCAGCTGGACTGAGTGGTAATTGTAGGACGCTACTATTCTATTCTATTCTATTCTATTCTATTCTATTCTATTCTATTCTATTCTATTCTATTCTATTCTATTCTATTCTATTCTATTCTATTCTATTCTATTCTATTCTATTCTATTCTATTCTATTCTATTCTATTCTATTCTATTCTATTCTATTCTATTCTATTCTATATTCTATTCTATTCCTGTTTGTAGGTTCTTTTTGTTTGTTTTGGCTTGCTTTTTTTTTTTTTTTTTTTTTACTACTATGTACCTTCTATCCATACGGTTACAGTAGTTCTTTCTTTTCACCCTTCTTTCTTTACCCAACAGAGGAATGTGATAGTCTTGAGAATCTACTATGGGCCTTACCACGTTGAACCACGAGGCCAATACAAGCCATTCGTTTTATTTTTGACATTTGACATCAGTAGGTGGATTTTGTTATATCTCATCAGGCCTGTCTGATGTACTGAAAAGTCTTTGTAGTTATGTTTATTAGTATTTTATGTTGGTTTTTTTTTTTTTTTTTTTGCCTTGCTTAAACTATGTCAGCTATTGGAGGTCCTCTGCTCTAAAATGAGTCAGAGCTGACTAAGTGGCCTTATGTCCCGCCTGCTTTGCTAATTGTGCTGAGCCAAGTAGTATCTATTGGCTATGCAAGCATGGAACGTAAGGAAGGGTTTTGTTAACTCAGGGAAACAAATGAGTTGTAGATGGGAGCTATGCTTCTGGTTTGGCCAATAATTACAGGCTGCAGACTTCACAAGTTCCAAAAACTAAGCAACCTCCACCTTGCTTAATACTTGGATAAGATACCAAACTCTACATGAAGCAGTGCTGATTATTTAGAGGCATGTATCAATGTTGATTTGGGTTCAAGACTGAAATACAATGAAATTGATATTGTAGGATATCAGAGTTCCTTGTCTGTGTTCCACAGTGCTTTTCAGCACTAAACTAATTTCCTTTGAGGAAACGATTCAAGAGTTTAGACTATTAGGAAACATAAGTTACAGAAAAAAGTAAAGATTTTGCTCAGTACTTTACCTGGTTCAGCAAAATGTATACTTCTCAGATACTCATAATTAGGTGCACTAAGAATGGGACACAGTCTAATATAGCTGTCTTTGATTTCTGGTTTCTCTTTGTCTTTTGGCTACTTGTTTCTGATGCCACAAATACCCTTAATAAACTGTACTCTTGCAAAAAATGTTAAAATAGAGAGTTCCTTGAACTCCATCCCTCTGTGTCTGAGGGTTGTGCTACACTGGGCCAATTACAGGACCACATTTACAAAAATAGTTAGCTGTGTATTCTTCAGTTTTTGTGTTCAAGATTTATACAATTTATGTTGTCACCAAAACCACCTCTGCTCTAACAGACTTTGGCTTTGACCTGTAGGGCTTGTTTTTTCAGAATTGTTGAGCATCCGTATCCCCAACTCACTTCAGAAGGACTTGTGGGTGAAAAGATGTTCAGACACTTGTCCAAGGTCACAGTGACAGTTAGGATCAGAGCTCCACAGAATAGTTCCTGTCTCCAGGTAAATAAACACACATGACAAACTGGTAGAAACTTCTGAGCTGTTCAGAGATCCTGTGTAGCTGCACCTCCAGAATTAGTCTTGTCTTTCTTAATAATATTTAAACAGTTACACTTCCATAATAATAAGTTATCACCACCTGTGCAGTGACAGTAACTACCAGCTGAGTAGGAATTATTGTCCACTACTGAAGTAACGTCTTCCGTTGTAGTGATTGTTTTTAAAATATCATGACTTGGGAATTGCTTGGAATGTCCTTTCTATGTTGGCTGGGAACTGACCTACCTGGTTGCAGAGTGTGAGGCAGTGCTTCTTGGGTTTGGTTTTGTTTTGTTCTGTTTTGTTTTGTTTTCTGAGGACTTATCACAATTGGCTTTGCACCAGAGAGGTGGATGAACAACGCAGCAAGCCCTGCTTTTTCATATCCACTGCAGTAAGTTTAAGGTTGCCTGGAAAACTCAACAGCTATAGAAAGCAGCATGTTGGAGTGGTAGCACAGCCTCATCCTTCTTTATAGTGTCAGCTGAATTGGCTAGGAAGTTCTGGCTTCACCTTTTCACAAACCCAGTAATTTCCCTGAGCTCTCATTAGCACACTCCAGCGATCAGGATGCGCCATGCTGTTCAAAACCTCCACATACTTCAGGAATAATGTAGTCTAGGTTTTTGTCTAAAGTCTAAGCATGATTTGACTAATGGTGATTTAGAGCTGAAATAAAAGCAAGGCTGGAGAAGTGGGCTAAACATTTTTCTCATCTAGCTGAGTTGTCTAAACACTGGGGACTAAGATGAGCTTATGCAGAGCCTTCTAACATTGACTCTGAGTCAGGCATTATTATCCCTCTTTTAGAGAGTACAGTCAGAAACATGAATTGGCTTGCCCATGCCCACACAGAAATGCACAGCTAGTGTCAGCATTACAACTTGGTTACTCAGAAGCACACAGATGTGTAACATATATTGCACTTCTTCCCACCCCTACTTGCTGTAAAGATTTCTTGCAAGTGATCAGATGCACTCTCTTTGTTCTTTTGCTGTATTTGGTGAGTATGGCTGTTCTCTTTTGGTGTAATTTTCTTTTTAATATAAAAGTCTTAATGAGTCAAATAATGCTTTTCTATGTGTACAGTTTCCTGATCACTGTAAAAATACAGATCCTTGACTCTGAAAGAGTTTGTACTTGTAGAGCTTTCTGTTGGTTCTCCTGGATAAACCAGTACACACTGGTGGAAGGTGAGAGAGGACATATGAAGATTTCCAGAAGTGGCTGAAGGAAATTTTCCTGTCCATAGCATATCACAACATTGAAAATGAGAGGACCATCAATTTAAATGAAATCAGTAAGCTCTAAAAGGTTTAGAAAACTTCAGGTTGAAGCCGAGGTTGCAACTTAGGTTTCCTGTCTGTTGACAATTTATGAATGCCTTTGCCTCTCCCTAGAAGTTGGGCATAACTGTTTCGGTCAACTTCCCTGCGGCCCAGAGCAGAATCTGCAGCCCTTTCCTTTAAAGCCTTTGGAATTTACATAACCCTGCAATTGTAGCAATGCAAAATGTGGCTCTGGTTACAATAACAAGGGTTTAGGGAACGCAGGGAGAGATTGTAGCAGCAAAGGCATAAAAGCAAAACAAAACAAAACCCTACATGCTGTTTTAATTTTCAGCAGCCACGTGAGAACTGTCCTCCAGTTCCTGGCCATAAATAAATCTCTGTCGTCATAGGAAGACAAAAAACAAAACAGTTCACATTCTTCCCAAATTTTCTTAAGGTTACAAAAAATAAAGGAAAGGTAAATATTTCAAAAGCAGAGTCTTTGCTGAGGAATGTCAAATTATTACTCAGGGGGGTTGATATTTGCATCAAGTGAAGAAATTTGACATTAAACCTCTCTTTCCCTGTTCCATCTCCACCAGCTCTTTTGAGAAAACCACTTAGGACTGCATGTGGATAATGTGCCAGGCAAGTCTTCTTAAAGCCCCAGGGGTTCACTGCCCTAGTGTCAGCTGAGGCAGGAACTTTCTTTGAGATGAATGAGGACTACGCAGAATCATGCATGCCTGTTGCTTCTTGTCAGATTTTACATCTTAGTTCTGTTACATGTGTTGGGAAGACGAGGACTTGGTCCCAGGGTTTGTCCACTTTCCCAGTAACTTGCGGTAGGGACTGTAACTTGCTCCTTTGAAGAGAAGCAGAAGGAATGGAAATGTTCTTTATGCCTTTTCTCCAGCTTTGAGCTTTCATTTATCAGACACAGCTTGAAGGACTGGCTAGATAGAAGGCTGTGTAAGGTATTAAACATATGGTGTAGAACTGTGAAGAGTTTCATTGCACAGGCTCTCCTACCAGAGGAAAAAAACCCAAGAAGCCCATCATTTGCACATAAGTGATGAAATAGAGATTATCTAGGTCTACAGCACATCTGCTTTACAGAAACAATAGCAAAAGCTGAAAGAGGAAGCTTTCTGGAATATTACTTGTATTCCTGGAACTGCTTTTGGGAGTAGATTTGACATCTAAAGCTGAATTCTTTCCTCTAGCAAATGTGAAGGGAATAGTGACAAGGTTCTACTGGCATTGAAGCAGAAGACAATGGAGGACCAGCTTAATGATTCAGAGATTCACATGTGGCACCCCCCCCCCCCCTTCTTAATTTAAGGTTTTTATATTCTTATGAATGATCTTGTATGTGGAAAAATGTCAGAGGTAGTAAAGACTACTCAAAGAGGCAGCCCTTGAATGAAAAAACATGAGGTTTAATGAGGACAGAAGATCAAGTCCACAGCAATAGCTTTTCCTGAACTGTTTTCCTTTATTCTTATCTCAAAAGATAAGTGTGAAATAGGTTTATCTTGCAAACTTTTGGGAATTGTTAAGATTGGAAGCTTCAAAAGCTTATCATCCACTGTCACTGTTTCTTCTATCATGTGCTGCTTTTATGCAAGACTCAGACACCAGGTCTTCAGAATTCCTGGTATGTGTGAGATTTGGACATTTCAGGGAGTGACCTCTCCAATCAGATCTGAGGTGTTATTTCATCTCTTAAGAACAAACCTTGACGTACCTATTGCCCGATCTGAACTAAGCTGAACAGTATCAGTATCTTCTCCCCCTGCCATCAGGAAGATGGGGTGCTGTGGAGCTTACAGTGCTGGGAACAACAGAAGATTCCAACTTCAAGAACAGACAGAAGGTGGTGCAAATGTTTTCATAAGAAAGGAAAGCCAAGTCAGAGAAACACAGAAAATGTGGTACAAGAGTACTGCTATGTACAGAGCAGGTAGTGTGTATTCCTGTCTACACAGCAAGGCCTACCTGAAGGCGACAGTAGGCATTCATTATTGGCCCCATTTAACTCACTGGGAAATTAGGCAAGAGAAAGAACTAGGCTGGAATGTGAAAAGACCAGGTACTACGTTTCCTTACTTTTTAGGAGTACAGTCAAAACAAATGCATGTGCTGATAAAAGACATTGTGCAATGCAGTACCATTATTTTCACTACTCCATTTTACTGCAGTTTTGCCTTTCAATGTCACTTCTAGAATCTTAACTTCTCAAATGCACTACACACATCAGCTGGGGACAGACAAATAGCAACACACTTCCCAAGGCAAACTCTTCTTGCCCTTTCAAAAAATTATCCCCATGCAATTTTTTTTTCAGCAGCATCAAAGAGTTAAGGGGGGAAGTAGATAGAGAATCTTGACATTAGGCTCCCTCTCACGTGCACTAAATCTAGCCTCCTCCTACAGAGTTTGTCTCAAATGAAATGTCTCATTATGGATTGAGTGGCTCAAGAAAAAAGAAAATTGGTGTATTTTTCCAGCTATCCAGAGTAATTAGTAGATATACCAGTGGCTGTACCACTGAATGAAAATGTAAACAGAGTGTTCTGATTTTCTCTGTTAAAATGAGGAATGGGTTTTATTGACCTGTGAGACAAAGGGAGTGGATGAATGAATGAACACAGCTGTAAGGTGCTATAAAGTTTTTATTTCTGTGTATTTTGAATGACCACACTATTCATAAGTGGCTGAGCCATGAGTGACTCAGTTCATCCCAGTAAAAAAGCCATATGATTACTTGATTCCATCTTTTATTTCTGCCACTTTACTTTGTTGATTCATGTATTTATTCATTTTTGCCTTCATTTTCCCTGTTCTAGAGGACATCAGCTATTGTGGAAACACTGTTACTAGTCAGGACAGGATTTAGTTATGGGACCACATGTTGACATGGCTAAAATGTGTACAGAAAGCTTTTGAAAAATGTACGAGGATGACTTCATTGTGTAGTGAGATGCCGTGGCACTGACAGATGCAGATGTGAATGCAGAATCCAGTGCTCCATACCAAAAGTAGGGCTACAGAAATAAGCATGCCGGCTTATAGTTATTACATGTGGCTAAACAGAGATTTGGTCAGCTGTTCAAATTCAGATTCAGCTGATTAGAATGAAAAATTGTTACAATTGCAAGTGTTGCAGGGTAAGCTACCTTATGTTTGGACTCAGGGGTGAGGAAATATAATTCCGTGTGAATTGCGTGACTAAGGATAGCTCTTTAGGGAGTATAAGGACAGACTGAAACATGAAGTGGTAATGTAGGGAATGAATGGAGATAACCTTTAGCAGAGAGACCTAGAATAACCAGGCTTCATGTGTGAAGATACTCAAAACCTGACTGGATGGGGCCCCAGGAAACCTGCTCTAGTTGACCCTCCTTTGAGCAGGGGAATTGGAGCAGGTGATTGCTAGAGGGCTCTTCTAACATCAACTCTTCTGTGCTCTGTGACACTTTAATCTGTTTTTGGTTTTTTTTTTGTTTTTTTTTTTTTGTTTGTTTGTTTGTTTCTTGTTTGGTTTTTGTTTGTTGTTGTTTTTGTTGTTGTTGTTGTTTTGTTTTTGTTTTTGTTTTTTCTCATGACTGAGTCAAAACAGCTCAAGAACTCTGATCACAGCTAGCACTTATTATTTTGGGCCACATACTATTTGGGATGTGCTGTCCCACATCCTCTTAAAATAAATTATGCCAGGGCAAAAATCAGGAATTGTGGTGAAAGGTTTGGGGGCAAGCAGTAGAATTGCTTCCTGTGCTATATATAGCTTGAGGTTGAGTATACGACTTCACTCTCTAATGTTTCTAATGTGGTTTCTTTCACTAGCATCAAATTCTTACAGGAAAAAAAAAAAAAAAAAAAAAAAGAGAGAGAGAAGAAAGACGCCTAAATTAGCATAGTGTTGATAGACCTATGTTAAAGTTAATTTCGTTACTTCAGTGGAAAATTGCATTAATGAAGAGAAAACAAGGTCTTATGTTTCTTTTATCCTCCAAAGAGTACATTTTCTATGAATAATCTTAAGGCACCCAAGGAGGAATTGACAATTTTAATTATATTTTTCTTAAACCAGCTTAGTTATATGCCATGGGAAGCAAACAAGGAAAAGGTCGCTTTAATGGTATTTCCTTAAACAATAGTACAGCAGCATTTGTGGAATGTCCTGGAGCACAATCATTTGGCTTTAATAAAAAATAATGAAAAAAACCCAACAACACGAAAATTAGCTGAATGATAAAAGTAAATAATTCATAACAGATTTCCTCCTAAATCCTGGAAGTCATCTGTCTAGAGCAGCTGATACAAAGAAGAGAGAGCCATTACTTCTGTGTCATCTGAAAACCATCTTTGTATATGTTAATCACACTCTGTGCAGAAAAATTAGCTTCTTTTCTCTATCAGTGACCACTTATGATCTCCACACTCAATGATTAGAGTAACCAATCAACAGTGCATATGCAATCAGTGTTGAAGATATAATGGTATATGTAAGAAACTCATATTGTGTTTGATTCTACGGTGTATTAAGAGCACCATTGAGTGCTTCAGCAAAGAAGCCTTTAAGAATTTTCTTGTGTTTACATGTCCAAATAATACCTACTACCTGCATCTTCTCATGCTTAGCATTAAGCATGTGCTTCAAATCACTCTGGTTTAAGACAAAGTGATTTAATCAAAACACTGAAGACCAGCCCTGTCCTGAAGTTAATAGAGACCATACAGGATCTTCCGTACATATTTCTTCTGTAATTTCTTTTGAAAGCGACAAAACATTGGAGACACCTTTTATATTGATAGAAAGCTAAAAGGAACTATTTATTTGCAATTGTTTGTTGTTTTTATTTATTTATTTCTTTATTTATTTTTCCAGAAGACCATCTCTACAGTCAAAACAGCTGTACGAAGTCATCCGAAGGTGGGCTTTTCCTACCTGGTGAGGACCTAAACAGAGAGAGAGAAGAACGTATCAGAAACTCCACAGATCACCCAGGTTAGTTCTGATTTGCATGTGAGGAATGCAAGAGGAACAGAATACTAGGGAATTGCTTAAGTGAATACTAGGGAATACTTAGGTATCACTTTTGATGTCTTAAACTTGTGTAATGTTACCTACATTCACCTGGCAAGAGGAATCTTCCACCTATTGCAGGGTGGTTTTCAACTTTAGAGCAAGGTTACAGCAAACAAGACCTCAGTGTCCCCAATTACAATCAAACCAGGTGTGTTTAGAAGCAACATATATCCTAATGGCATAAACATTGTAACCTCCTACCCCATCTGTTCTCCTTACCCCATCACCATTCAACAGAATGTATCCAGGACGTGCTACAAATGTTAGTCACGCTGTTATTCAGTCTGAGGGCCAGCATATTAGCTTGGTTTTGATTATAATTATAATCTAAACTGGGGGCATTTCTTGTAAGTTAGTAAATACACTTATTGGAAATGATAGTTTAGTAATGTTCTTGATTTTCTGCTCTGTTTTTCCTCTTTCTTTCTTTCTTCTGTGCCTCATTCTTCTAAAGCAGCCACCAATTAGAAGAAAACTTGAGTGTCAGCATCTTCCTCCTTGGTGCAATTTAGAATCCTTCAGGACTTTAGTGTATTAAGAAGAGTTTGTGCATTCAGTTTCTGCATGAAGCATAATTGCACCCGGTGTCTCATAATTTTGAGTGTCCTTTCTCTTGTAGTGCTTGCAACAATCATTTACAGAGACAAAATAGGGTGAAACCTTTTCTTCTGATGGTATTTCCACTTTACAGGATCCAAAACGCTGTGAAGTCATGTGATGCGGCTCCCTCCAGCCGTGCACTCTGCAGTGGTATTTACATCAGTGCAGTGTGAGTGTAAAGGGCGGCTGAGTTAAGATGGTGCATGCTTCACACTGATGTAAATGAGAACACCAAGCATCGGGGCAGTGGTGAATCAGTAGTCGGGGCTCAAGCTCAGTCATACTTCTGCTGAACTGAGCAGTAAGTTTCCTGTAGTTGTCTCCATAGGCGTGATCCTGCCCCTCTGTCGGTGTCCTAAATAGTTCCCATAGAGGTTAGAACCTCACAGATGGCCAATACAAAAATTACAAATGCTAAACCTCAGATTCTGTTATGTGAAGCAAAGTATGATGTTTTGCTCACAGGTCCAGTTCTCTAGCTGTGTATGAATACGTATGCAAGAGGAACACATTTACTCCCCATAATTTTAAAATGTTACTATTTTACATCTTTGAAGTCTTCTGGAAACCTGATTAATACATTCTTGATCAGCTACATCCCTCAAGGTGACCAGTTTCTTTTCTAGCATGTGCAGTGGTTCAGGAGCAAACAATGATTCTAGGAGCCCAGTCTCTGTGCATGAATATCTTTCATAGAATCAGGGCCACTGCCTTATTAAATGTATGCTGCTCTCTTGGCATACACCAAGTCTCCTCCTGGCTCAGACTACCATGGTGGAATTAAACCTTGCAGAATCTGGGTGTGCCCCTCTTCATATCCCAGTCAACTGCTTCACAGAGCATGCAATGTATTTTTTTTTGTCTCCAGAGCAACTCAATCTTTCTGGTAATCACACAGGTGCTACTTAGCACCCCATTGTAGCATGGGCGCTCTGCATTCCCAGTGAACTGAACCATCTTGCCAAGCACAACAAAGATGGCTTATACCTTTCTTCTCCCCTGCCCCTAGCCTCACAGTCCAGCAGATTTCCAAGGGAGCAATTCAGCATCCTTTGCCCAGAAGTAAGGAGCCACCTTTCCGTAGGAACTTTGTCCCATTTCCAGGACTCCCATGCATACAGGAATTCCTGTAAAGAAGGCCAAGTATTCTCCAGGAAAGTGCGTGTCACAAAATAGGACAGATTCCATGTGATGGAAGTTATGTCTAAGAAAAATCAGGGTGGGTTAACAGTGGTGCAATAGCTAGATGTCATTTGTGATTAATTGCTCTAATAAGGTCAGCTGCCTTCCTAATTGATTTCAGCTTCTTACTCAGGGATCAGTGCTGCTAATTAGTTTGCATGTAAACTGCAGAGGACATGAATAATCAGAGCTAAGCAAGCCACACCAACTGTAACTAATCCTTCTAGCTCTTCTGCAAAGGATACACAGTAAGCAAAAGTTGTCCCCTGCCCAGCACCACAAATGGAGCCAGGACTTGTTGCTCCAGCTACTTTTTTTCCACTGAGATGCTATAGAGCACTCAATAGCATGCAGAACTGGCAACCTTGAAGTCACTTTTGAAGGAAGTGAGTTTCCTAGGTAGAATAGGAGCAGTGAGATAGCTCTGTCACCAGTACTGTAAGGACGAGGGTATTTACCTGGAGGTCCGTGCCTGCTAAGAAGCTGTTTCAGGATCCATGAGTAGCCAAGTATAATTTACAAAACCCCAAGGTTGTTCTAAGTTGATATCAGTCTTAAATACCTTGACCGGCTTATAGACCGTAGAATCACAGGGGCAGTTTAAAAACTGCTATTACATCTTTACTCTGGTTTTGTGCTAGCCAGAAGTCAACCAGAGTAAAAGTCCTCGCCTAGATCCTGTATCAGAATAAGAAGTGGAAATAGCCTTTGCCTTTCCTTATTCCTTTGTATAGACATTGCTTTGATTTTCCTGGAAGTCACTGAGTTCTGTGTGTTCATAGCTAGAGACTGACTTTATTTCTGACTGTATTAATGCCCTATTCTTGGTTGGAACAAGACACGTTGATCTATATAATTGCTAAATAAATGATGGTCAATACAACATCAGACATTCCTCAAACACTTCTTAAACTTAAAAAAGCCCATCCCATGTGCCCCTCCTCACCATGCAGCTAAACAAATCCATGCACATAAATCAAGAGAATAAAAGGAAAAAAATCCCAGACCATTAAGAGCCCAAACTAGTTTTAAAATTGTTATTAGTGAAAGCCTGTGTTACAGTGCAGCCTAAGGTGGTCTGGATATTTTTCAAAAAGGTGAAAAAAGTCTTTCAAATGAAAAATGTTGAGGAATGTTATTATACAGACTTTTGTTGGAACAGCTAGCTAGGGACAAGCTCACTCCAGACCTCCTTAGTTCAGATATTTAGTAGATCTAGCCAACAACGTGTGGTTACTGATGTTTGTGATACAGATCACCTGTCTGCATACTACACCTTTCAGTAATATGACCATTTGCTGGAACATTTTTTTTTTTATTATTATTATTATTATTTCTCTGGAAAATGAGAAGATACATACAAAATAGAAGGAAACATTCAAAAATAATGGGGAAAGCAGAGAAAGACTCCATTTTACAAATCAGTGCCCTTTGTTAACTGAAAAGCAGAAAGAGCAGAAGAGATCTGAAGTTCTGCTGAATTATTTTTTTTTTCTAAAATTCTAGTCTGTTATTGCTAAGAAAATATCATTAATAGGTTCAAAATGATCATAAGGTGACAGATGTGAACAGAACCAACATTTCTTCAAGGCGGGCAAATGAAGCCATGGTGAAGTTGCTGGCTACAAATGTTTATAGTAGTCAAGGACTGCTAACTACCTTTAATTGCTGGCAGATGATCAATGTTTGGTAGCAGGAAATTTAATTCTGGCTGATTCTCTCTCCCTTGCCTTCAGGGATCTGGGTTTGAGTTGGGCTGTTATCCGAAAGCAGAGTTGCACTTTCAAGATGTTTGAGAAATACCAAACAAAACTAAAGGGAGAAATGAGACAATTCTTGTAAATTTCCACTTTTTTTTTTTTTATTATTTTTTTTTTTTATTTTTCCCATCAGTTGGAGTAATCTCTTTCACTTTCTAGGAGCTTATAAACCTATTCTCCTTTCTGAAGAGCAAATGTCTTTTTCCTCTTTCCATAGCTGTTCTCTGAGTTGCAACAAGTACCAATGGCTTTTCTTTTGGGCTGACATGTTCTCTTGTCAGCAAACAACTTGTGCAGACCACTCACTAAATCTTAACCAATATAGGAGAGAAGGTTATAATGGACTTCAGAAGCTAATGAAGGAGAAGGAGCTGTGAACAGGAAAAACAGAGGGAAAAGGGTAATATTAAAATGTGCCATTTCCAGGGAGATCCAAACCAACATCTTATGATGATGGAAACAGATTTGAATGTAATTGTAGTTGACCTAAGCTCTGTGGTGTGGGCCATTTTATAATATGGAAAACAAATGTTTTTGTTAAAGAACAACTGGTAGAAGTAGTTTGATGGCTAGTACATTGATTTAAGACATTATCAAGGAACATTATCTTCATGTTGAAAGCCATAAATTTCATTAACTGCACAACTCTTACAGATCTGATTGGGTTTAGGTCTTAGGAAACATTTGATTTACTTTTATTTTTATTTTTTTTTTTTTTAAACAAGAAAATAAATGTTTGTGCTGCATTTGTTGTTGCAGCTAAATAAAACGTATCTTTCCATGGTGTCAGGAACGCTGCAGAAAAAGAAGTACATCAACAATACATCAGATGCAAGCTAACCTTAATAGCAATAAGTTCTGCCTCAGTTTCACTCAAACATCTGCATGCATTCACATGTGTAAATGCATACATGCACACACAGGTATGTAAGTGCACTATGATTCATCAAGTGGAAAACAATCTTGTGGCATTAATAGTTTTAATTTTTGACTAATAATGAACATTATTTCAGATAAGCATTGTCCAGTTACCTACTTTTTTAAAGTTCAAAGCAAGTTCTCAAACTGCTCTATAAACACATTATGGGTTAGGATTGAAAAGCTTTAATCTGAGATTTGTATATTCCTGAATTGGACCATAGTTCCATCCTTATTAATTTGGAAGTCAGTGGGAGTGGAAACCAGCGCTTAGATCTGATGGTGCAGTCTAACCCCAGAGATAAAAATAATTCTGGAGAAAATTATATTAACTAAAAGAACATGTATGCCTATCTGTATTGTATTGGCTATATATGCCTCATTTCAGCCTGTTCTGACAGGGGACAGAATTTCTGGTGTCTCTTTGATAAGTAAGGATAGTGATGGTTCCATTACCACGTTACCTCCAATGTCAGTGTATAGTAGTAGTACTGCTCTGCCCGTCACATTCAAGAGATACTCCAAAACATTGTGTGGTATTTTGGAGACTGGGAGACATGCAGAAACAATCTCTGTAGAGAGGGCGTGAAAGTCTTGCTAGTTCTGCAGCCTGTGGTGACTGAGCAGAAGTCTTTGACGCTGTAGCTGCACTGGGTGGTGGTGTCAAGCAAGGCAGGCAGCCAAGCTCACAGAGCCATCGTGTTTAATCTCATTGTCAGATGGAGCAGGCAGCCTGGCACTGGGTCTCCTCTCACAATGGGCACTTTTGTTGTTCGATTAATATACCCATGTCCTTTTGTTTTGACAAGAGATCTAACAAACAGTTTATATCTCCAGAGGTGGAGCAACATCTCACAGAGGCTTTTGCTTCTGCATTCTGTAAGGAATCTGCATTTGAGCAGCAAATAATCTATTTGGTTTTGTATGTCCCTTTCCCCTTGTCTTTTCACTTGTTACTATTTAGGGCCCTTATACATAAACAATGCCGTAGCTTTTTGACCCAAAATGCTTATAGAAATAAGCAGGTGATTTCTTTATTTGTCTTAAATTCAGAAGGAGCTGCTTTTGTAAGTCTATTTGTGCTGTCTTGGGATGTAGATCTTATGTGATACACTGTTCAGAAAGAGAAACATAACTTTTTTCTTTCTTGGTAACTTGGAGATGACTTCTGGTTTTGCTGTCCCCTGTAAGCCAAGACACCAGAATAGCTCCTATTAAGCGTCACCTCCTGTGCAAGGGAATTGCTTTGCAGAATCAAGCATTTTTGCAAACTGCAACACTTCTCAGTTTTCACTGAGGTATCTGCAGTTCAGTATTTAATAGTAAAAAGCTGGCTTCTCTGGCATCTTTCATCCCAGGCTGTTACTAATACAAGTATTGAATTATATAAAACCAGAGTTTAATGTACTTCTTTTGTTATTGGGGAAACAAAGTCACAGAAAGAGTCAGTGATTTTTACCTAGTTTCATTTACTGCTGACGAAATATTGAAGCATGCAGCAGAATTCAAATTCTATGTCCTTTATTTTATTTAATATATCACACATTTCTCCTACAGCCAGTAATAGAAACCAGGAGTTGTGCTGTAACCATTAGACAATGCTCTGTCAATGAAACATCCAGATGCTGCAGTGGGGGGTGGGAGGGGTGTGCAGTTTTCACATGGGATTATGAGGAGTATAAGGAGCAACATAGGCAAGGAACAGCAGATACTATTTTTCCATCTTAGCTTTGATGGTGGTTAGATCATTCCGGTCCAGTGGCACAAGCCTGTTTCCTGCTGGGCACTTTCTGGTGTTTTGCATGTTCTTGTTCTGTGTGTGCAGAGCAATGAAGCATCACTTTAACTCCTCCTAAGCCCCCCAAGCTCCCCCCTCCCCCCCCAGTAATGGTTTCTCTCCATCATTGGTGTCTTTGCCATTCAAATCCCCAGCCTCTGCAGCACCTTACCCTGTTGTCTGGTAGACAGACTCTGTGTTTTGAACATTTCAGAATAACCTTAGCTGAGGCATCAAATGGATGACCAGCCTTGACTTAAATATGAGTGTTTTGTTAACTTTTAACTAATGAACAAGACAAGGGCCATTTATCTTGGTTACATTGTATCATAATAAATGGTACAGTGTGCTAAGGTGAGAAGGGAGATAATGTTGGTAATGTAAGTCTATCTAACCCTTGTCCCTTGGCCGGCTGCTGCAGGTTGGTTTCTAGGTCTGGATACAGGTTTATGGCTCCAGATTCTTGGCTGAAGCAAGGAGAGGGCAGGGGGAAAGCCAGAAGAGGAATCAGTTAATCATTCCTACCTCTCCTTTCATCTCTTCTTTCCTTTTCCAATGTGAAACTGAGAGGATAGAGGGGAGAAGGAGGGACCAAGACAGCTAGGTGGAGCTGGCAAGGTGGAAATCAGCTGCAGAAGCACCTGGCATGCAGAAAGGGGAAGGAGGGAGTAAAAGGGCAGGGACTTGGAGAATGAGATGAAAAAAGTAGTAGACAGAGATGTGAGTGGAAAGTGAGGGTTGATAGACCAATGCAAACGTGTGAATAAAGGGGAGGACTGATGGAATTATACGATCTCTTCTACTGTGTGTCACATGCAGTTTGCATGTGTAAATCATATAAAACTTTCCCAGGCTTTATGCTGAGAAAATCAGGAGCACAGTACAGCTCATGCTTGAGGAACACTGATGGGTCCACATGGTTAAGTACAAGGCTCATAATGCTGAAGATCATAATTTAGTAATGTGGCTAAATGGCTACTTTGCTTAGAGGGTAGAAGGTATACATGCCAGTAGTTAGCAGATCCCTACTGAGCCTGTTTGTGAAGGACCATTAGCAGTAAAAGGGCTGGATTCACCTTTTGGGTTGTACCCCTGTGCTTTTATCATAGGACCAAAAAAACAGAAAGACATCATGGCTTGCTGGCAGTTTGTACCCGTTCTGTGCTTATTGCGCATTGGTGTATGTGCAGGCAGAGAGGACACGACAGTGGTGACTTGGACTCATCTTGTTTGGTTTGGCCTGCCAGTTTGAAGGTGATATTTTTCCCCTGCAACTTGCTTTCTCTGGCTGTGCCATTAAATATATGCATACTTGTATATATATGGCTTCGCCTTGTGATAGGTGTTGATTGGTGTTGTCATCATGAGAGTTCAGTTATTGTAATGAAAACAAATGGCTGACTTATACAGAGAGCAAACCATATATTTTTGTGGGCTAAAGAAAGAGAGAGAGAGATATTTTGCAGATGGTGTTACTGTCTCTGAATTTCAGCATCACCGTTGAACAGAGAATGCGGTTTCTTCCACTGCGGACAGCAACACACGAGGCAGACAACTCCCCCACGTTAATCTAGCTGTTAAGATCAGATATAGTTGAAAGTGAAGTCAGAAAACACGCTAGAAACAGTGGTTTAGATAGGATTAAAGCTATTGGGAGAATGACTGAAGAGGAAGAACTGGGAAACGAGGGCTTTTTATTTAGTTAAGTCATATTCTCTCCATTACAGGGAATTAAATCTCTTAAGGTCAAAATGATCTGGGTTACCAGGGGATATCCTTAATCCTAATGCCGCTGCAGAGCGTGGGCCGGGGCCGGCGTGCAGCACGAAGCGTGGGGCTGGCACGGACACGCTGCTGCTGCCCACTGGGGTCCCTGCACCCACGGTCCGGGGGAACCCGTGGCCTCCTCCTTCGCCGGGTCATAATTCCCGCCTGCGCCGCAGAGGGTGTGAAGGAAGCAAAAATCACAAAAAACAAAAAACAAAACAAAGCAAAAAACAAAACTCAAACCCAAACCCGCCGCACCTGAACGCCCTGACTGAAAAGCTGTGGAGCAGAGGGTCGCTCGCGTTCCCGAGCCGCGCGGGAAACCGGCCCGCGCAGCGGCGCCCATCGCCCGGGCCGGGGGCGGCTGAGCCCGCCCCGCCCCGCCCCGCCCCCGCCGCTCCGGCCCGGGCCGCCAGCCGGGGCGGCCCCGGTGGCTGCCGGTTCGCGTGCGCTGCCGCCAGGCCGGCGCTCGGTCCCTTTAAGAGAGCGCAGCGCGGTAGCAGGGGCCGGCCCTGCCTCCCGGAGCCCGCGGCGCTGGAGCGGGGCTGGGGAATGGGAAGCAGTTCCTCAGCTGGGGCCGGCAGAGAGAGCGCGGCGGCAGCAGCACCGGCAGCACCACCAGCAGCAGCAAAAGCAGCAGCAGCAGCAAAAGCAGCAGCAGCAGCAGCCGCCACCACCCGCCCCCCCTCAGGTGCCCCCCCCACCCCCCAGCAGCATCCAGCGTGGGGATCAGCGCTGTGCCTGGCTCCCTGACACGGCGGGGACGTTCCTGAGCACTGAGCTCAGCTGCTTTAAAAAGCAAGTAGGAAAATATACAGCTGGATAAAATTGGTAAGTCAAACTCAAGTCACATCCTCCTCCTTAGGCTGCAGTTTTCCAGTCTCTTAATTTGTAATGTTTTTTGCAGGCCGGTTCGGTTGTGGTGCGCTTTTTTTTTTTTTTTTTTTTTTTTTTTTTTTTTTTTTTTTTTTTTTAAATTGTCTTCTAAGCAGAGCAGCTGGGAAAACATGGAGGCAAAATAAAAGCGTAAAAAAACTTTGAGGATTTGTCAGTGTTTGTGCTCCTATTTTGAAATCCTCTTTCCACATTGACGCTTTGCTGCAGGAGTGGGGAAGGGGGAAACGAGCAAGTGCTTTTTTTTTTATGTGGTGGGGAAAGCAAGCTGGTAAGGGTTGTAATTGGCTTTTGTCATGGAGATGATTAAAGAGAGAGATTTGGAAAAAAAAAAAAAAAAAAACAAAACAAAAAACCAAAAAAACAACAACAACAAAAAAAGATCAACCAAACAACAAAAAAGCAACAAAAAGTTGCAAGAAGCTTGTAGTGACTTGTCATTTACTTTTCCAGAGTAAAACCAAATCTCGTGTTGCAGGGTTTTAAAACGCAGCGGGGGGTGTGCGGCAGGAGGAGCGACCTTCTCGAACCCGCGTTGCGGGTGGGAGCGGGGGTGCCGGGCGAGGGCTGGGGGTGCTCGCGCAGGGGGAGCGAGGCGCGGCGGGGCCGCCGAGTGGCGCCGGCAGAGGGCGCTGCTGCTGCGCCGCCGTGACGTAACACCCCCCCCACCCGCGCGGCGGGCGGGCGGGCAGGGGACCCTCTGAAACACCCGCCAGAGGTAACGATGTTTTGGACGGTTAAACCAGAAATCGTTCGCACGTGCAGAAAGCTCCAGAGCACCCGGTTAGAGGAGTCGATGTTTTTAATTTTTGTTCCCTTAACTTGCTGAGGTAGTTTTGCTTGTTTAAGTGATGATCTGCATCATAAAGAAAAATATAAATTCTGTGGATCAGATCTAGAAATTAGATCCTGTTAATAATCCTGTTATCTTTTCCGGAATGTGTTGTGGGGTCAACGTGGATAAAGAAGACGGGAGTGAAAGTGTAGAATCTCTTGACAGAAACTTTTCTTCAGTAATGGTGTGGGAGATGAAGAACTCATTCAGTGTTGATCAAGTTGCAGGCTGGAGTTAGATATCTGAGAGGGGAATGTACCCTTTATATCCAGCACAGATGTGTAGCAGAGGTTGGAGATCTATAAGTTGAATAATAAGACCAGTAAACTCTAATGACTGAGCTGTATATTGTCAATTAGATTGGGGAAAGGGGGGAGAGCCACGTTCAGGCAGGCGTACAGCTTGCTTTATAGAAATCCCAATACTACTACTGGTACAAGAGACTATTAATTGTGCCATATTCTACCCATA
The DNA here is from genome assembly GCF_018691265.1 of Tyto alba. Classification (NCBI taxonomy): domain Eukaryota; kingdom Metazoa; phylum Chordata; class Aves; order Strigiformes; family Tytonidae; genus Tyto; species Tyto alba. The sequence goes on along the minus strand of NW_024881278.1, from coordinate 27,545,712 downwards.
TATAACAAAGAGTTAGGGAATACAGTAGTAGACTGTCCTTACTTCTGTATGTGTATACTTGCTTATGTGTACCCTGGTGTGTATAACAATATCCTACTGCTTTGTGGAGCAGGAATTTGGGTTTCCTTGAATCAAAGGCTTTAAAAGGAATGAAGGTGTTATTTTAACTAGTGCAGTTCTGTTGCGAGAAGAGAATCGGAGCTGTCAAGTTCCTGGCCGGTACAAACTCTATTAGATCTTGATGTTTCTCTTGTAACCTGGGGATTTGGTTGTGCCTTGAACAGCAAGATGTTTCTGTCTGGCTTGATTCCTGTTACTTACAAATCACTTGTGGTGGACTGGAAACATTTGCAGATTTTGAGTCCTTAATGTGAGACATGCCGGGCAAAGTAGATTAAAAGAACTGAATGACCATATGGAACGCAGTCATTCAGGCTCCCAATTATTATACCTCATTGAAGAGTTTAGACTGCTCCTACTTCTGCTGAATCAGTAAATTATGCGAGCAGAAATCAACTTTCTTACCTGTACTAGACAGTTAAACAGTTATTGTGAGGCAGTGCATCCTTGGGATGTTAGTTCTTTTTCGTGAAAAAAAAATAACTATTCCTTTATATTCCTTATGGTTCATTAGACATCCAGGTATGAATGGCCGTTTGAAATGATTTACTGGATCAGAGGAAAGATTTCCCTCTTCAGTTCATCTCTGAACTACCAGGCATTAGTCAGATGTCTGACTGCTGCTTCAGAAATTTATAGAGGAATCTCTTTCATTTTCCTTCGAGCAGACTACCTGATGGGATTACTCAGCTGTCCCCTGTGTGTTGTGCGGCATGTGCTGGACCCCTGAGCAGTGGAGCAAGTTCATTGAGAATGATAGAGCTATCAGACATCATGAGACACAATTGACCCTAGCAGATACTTGTCTTGGTAGGAGACTGATTTATTCGCTGCAAGTGTGTCTCCTCCACTGTCACTGATGTTCAGATAAGCTCTTACCAGTTGCATCTCCCCATCTATTTCATTTGTCTTCATGACATGTTTAATATGGTAGTTGAAGTGATTTCAGTTCAGTTCTCCTGCTTGCCTATATTTCAAATTAAAATCTTTGCTTCACAAATGGAAGAGACAGTTTGATGTGCCTGACCCTACTTTTACTGTGCTGTTTGGAAATTCACTTTAGTATGTGCTTTACTTTGCTCCTGAGTGCTTGTCTTTGAATTACTTTGTACCTGAAAATCCACCCTGAAAGTCTGTCTGTGGCTGATGCTGAGGTTGTACAGTTAACTCCAGCAGTCTCCAAAACATTAGCTTAGTATGAAATACGTGTGTGATATTGAAAATGTGAAGAAATCCCGCACTTCTATTTATGGCAAATTAAAGAAACTGAGCTTCCTTTAATAGCTTTTTTCATTGGAGGCCTCTCTTTTTACCTGCCAGTAGATACAGTGTTGGTGATGCTATATATTCTGTGCCTGCCATTGCAGTGCTTGTCTACTACTTGCTTCCGCTGACAGTAACTCTGCTGAGTGAGTCTAACCAGAGCAAAGCTCATGGTTACTCAGCAAATTACCCACATTTTGGTTTCTAATATTATTAGTTTTGAACATTGTTTTGCAGAGCTTCAGGTTCTTGTTGTTAGTTCACCTTTGAGCATCTTATCATAGCTTACTTAATGAAGCCTAGTGCAAAATCCTTTCCGTAAGAATGTTTCTGTCTTCAAGAAGTGCAGGATGTTACCACAGGTTATGATGGCTTGTGATGCTCACATAACTGAGGTGAGTCTGGCCTTATTTTCTCTTGTAGGTAAAGCCTCTCTTTGCTTTATAGAACAGAAGCAGGATCCCAAATTAAAACCTCAGTTTCATATTGAAGACTCACTGTGCCTAGTGTAGTAACCTGCCGTGTTCTTTGATAATAGATTTCATAGACAGTTTTTTACACTGAACAGTAATAGCTATGGTTTTATGTCTGATTAATTTGCCTGTCTCTACTTCTGCAATCATTTGGAATGCCACATTTTCCATTACACAAGGGATATCTATATCAGTATAAGTAGAGACCTCTCAAGTTGTTGTCCTGTGCAACATCAAAAAATGTTGACTTGCAGAGAAGGTGAAGGAAAGTAAATAAGATTTAATAGTTCTGAAGGTGTAGATGGAAAGGAAATATTGCAGGAATGTGTTCCCCAAAGACTCATTTCAGTGGAGTAGATACCCGTACGCAGATAGTCCCAACTCTTCCAGACAGAATACGTCAGATCTGCCAATGCTCATGTGTATGAGCATCCTCCAAGGAATTAATTTATTTTCTTCTTCAAATATGTACAGCCGTTATCTCGTGTCTAAGACAGTTGAAGACTGAGCTGTTCCTTTTTCTTATCTGTAGTTCCAAAGTTCTTTTCTTCTTAACCAGATTCATCAGAATCCTTGGAAAACTTCAATCTCTCTTTAATCTCAATCAATTATTGAGAGTATTATTTCTTAAATGTAAAAAAAAGAAAGTGAGCAAGAAGTCTTTAAAAAACTTTTAGACACTCTACTGGTTTAATTATGCTTAAAAAACCATGGTAGTGACCTAATATATCATTAAATAACCACATTTAAATACTGCGTTCACCTTGCCAGCCAATAAATCAAAGCAGTGGTGAAATCCCTTTTGTTCTCTTTGCTACACCCTGAAACCTGTGAAATAATCTGAACACTTAGCAAAAGTATATATCAAGTTGATGTGTTTTGGAGCATGAAATGGGAAAAAGAGGTAGGAATTTTGAGATTCCTAGGGACCAAAAATGGCCCTGCTGCATTGTAAAGGTTCCATATGAGAAGAAAATACAAAGTGCCTGCTAGCAGTGCTGTTCTTCAGTATGGACTGCGCTTCTCAGTGCCTTCATTGGAAAGGATAACTTTTATACTCAGGACTGTTTCTTACCATCTTGTCTAACTGTCCTTTGGGGAGGGGGTTGGGGGCGAGGTGTAACTGATTCACAGTGCGAGTGGTGGCATTTAAAGTGGAGCACAGAACAAAAGCGGTTCTGAAGTCTTCATCTGCATCATTTTATTTTCCTGCTGTCATGCATTGTTCTGCTTGAGAAACTTGACAGGGTGAGAAATGTGGATGAGCAGAAGGAGCATCAAACAATGAACTGTCTTCTATGCCATATGGTGTAAAATGCAACATCCAGGCACAGCAGGTAGGCTAAGGGCACCCTTTGCAACTGCATTTCCCAGCTCTTTTCACCTGTGCTTCATGTTGTGGTGTTTTTTTTTTTTTGTTTGTTTGTTTGTTGTTTTTTTTTTTTGTTTTGTTTTTTTGTTTTTTTTTTTTTAAATCTGTGCGTTGTGTTGATTAGGCAATATGCTGTGTTAGCCAGATTGCATGTCTAGCTCTGCAGCCTCTTTCTAGATGTATCAAGACCTGTAACTTTACCTACATCTATTAACTAATCTATTAACTGGCATGATCATATAGCTATGGTTATTTTGAAATACATGGAAAGTACGTGGAGAAACACTATAAATTCATTTCTCCAAGAGAACATTTTCCAGTAACTGATGAAACCCAGCCTCATGCCAGATGAAAAGCTCTTGTGTTATCATTTTCAGATAATTAAAAAAATAAAACCCCAATCCCTTACAGCAGCAGTTTTATAAATACTATGTGTGTGCAGGCGCATGTATGTGCATGCCTACACTACTGCTTCACTCTCATGTTGACAGCTTGTGCTTTTGACAGCAGGCGCAGCATTATTATACACTTTTAGGTAGAGGATTTAATGATGCAGGGATACAGGGCATGGATAGAGGAGTTTGTGGCTTTTTGCATTTTTTTGTTTTGTTTTTGTTTTTTTTTTTTTTTTTTAATACATCTTACAGTAGCTGAAACAGACTCAAAGTTTCAGTGTTTGCATGAAAATGGTGATTATTTTTCTGGCAATTTGATACTTTAGTCAAATGAAGCTTAATATGTATAGCTTAAATGTGCCGAATTTGTGTGTGCTAAAAGTCAGGATTCTGGGTTTGCTTGAATAGAAAGGTGCACTGGCTGCTGGGACTGAACTACCTCTTGGTGCTCATGTCTATCTATGAAGAGCAGTAAACTGAAGGATTATTATCTTTCAAAAATCTTGGACAGCTTCACCGGTGAGTTGGATTTCTTTTGTTTTCATTTTAAGAAGGCAAAATTAATTTAATTTGAGTGAAAGCTGTTAAACTGACAGCCCTGGAAGACTGCAGTCCCGTTGTTCAGCCACAGAACAAATGACACCTTGGACCACGGCCGAGTCAGCTTCCCCAGTGCTGCTCTCTAGCTGTGTGTTTTGGTCCAGTCAGAGGAGCAGAACTGAAGTTCAGCATCTTTCTGTTCAACTTCATTTTTTTTGGCCAGCATTGTCGGATTGCCAGCAGGGGCCTGGCTATTTAGATTTGGGGTGCCTTCTTCTATAATGTGTTTAGGTTATGCCAACAGAAGTCCTTGTGATCTTTTTGTTTCAAGTGGCAAATAATACTTCTGGCAAGCTCACTCATTTATTAGGACAGCCTCGATCAATTCATTTCACATGAGCAGCCATCGAATGGCAATGCTTTTTTTGTTCGTTATCCAGAATGGATTCAGCCTAGTGACCTGGTGGAAGGACATGCTGTATTCCATTACCAGCCCTGTGAATCATTCGATCGCCTGATGCGGTTTTTCAGTACTCCACTTGCATTACACGAGTCCTGGGTTTTCAGGCTCTGCATTCTTTGTCTGATTCAGAGGCCCTTTGGAAATTTGCATGTGGGCTCTTGGATTAAGCTCATATAGAAGTCAAAGACTGTGAACTGCAGACACTTCCTTTCAGACTGGAAGGTGGGACAGAGACTACGTATGACGGTGGCACAGAGGTAGTGGTAGTACCTGCAAGGATGTGTAATAACTTTAGCACAGACTAAGATTTTTGGCAGGATGTTGTATTTAAAAAAAGAGATATTCTTTATAAACATTATGAAAACTTTGTATTTTCATGTTTGTATATATGTCTTCTTTCCTTTTTCTTGACATTTAAACAATAGCTGTCTTTTAATCATATTATCTAGAAAAGAAAAATTGTTTATTTCTGTCTATAGAGCACTTGGTTATAAAAGTATATATTTGTACTGGAACCTGTTTTTCACTCTTTGTGCTGGTTATTTTTTAATTACACATTACTCAGGTTATAGAGTGAAACTTGGCCAGGTAGTTCCAACTTCCTGTTTCTTGTTCACTTTGCTAACAGTTCTTTCATCATCTAATACTGTACAGCATTTGGGTTGGAAGCCCTTCAGGGATTTATTTATATTGAATAAACTTTTTTTTTTTTTCCTTAAGAAAATACCTGAGAACAAATAATGAGTTCTAGTGATGTTAGGTTTTAGTCGATGATGTTGTGCTTTTGCCAACTCTCCAGTGTCATGCTTAAGGTGGCTGATTTGTAGGTGAAATTAAAATGGAAAAATAAAAATGTACTCTAGCTAAGTTATTTTTCCCTGTCTCATTTATCTTTTCAAGACACCATAATTAGTTGAAAAGAAGGCAACTACTGCAGAGTTTTGTCTTTGAGCACATTAGAGAGAGAATAAAAAAGTGTGACTGGCAGGGTTTGGAGACTTATGCTCATGCCTGCTACTTTGACTTCCTTCATGTCCCAAGGCCCAGACAGTCAAAATAGCTCAGAGTTACATTTTCAGTTTCTCAGCCTGAGAACCAAATGACATTAATAGTCAGGCATCTAATGTGCAAAATTCTTTAGGAAAATATAGCATCTTGTACCTCAGCAATATTTGAACTCTCTTGAAATTCTCTCATCTTTACTTGGTGGTTAACAGAAGTATTTTCGTATTTCAGAAAGATTTGCAAATCTGCACAGGGTGCTGTAAGATGCTTTATTAAGAGAAATTGTTTTTTAATGCCCTTGCATGTTTTAACATTATTTCTTTGGGAACCAGAGCAAAGATCAGCAGGACTGGAGTTCCTGTACAGGATACTTGTAATATGGCTGGTTCTCCAATCCAACTTTTAAATTGTGGATTATTTTTTTTTACCTTCTAAAAATGTAATTAACTTGCAAACCACTTTGACTTTAAAAATGTGCTAGACCAACAGGGGTCTGGTGCATCACTTTCAGCACTCAGAATTTCTTGCAGGACAACACTCACAGGGAACTGGTGAGTTACCAAATAGGTTTAGTTACTCTGCTTCTGAGGACCGCCTTGTACAGAGTACAGCTGAAAAACCGCTGGAACAAACTGGTATTTTTTTCTAGTTGGAAAGTTTCAAAAGAACTTTCTGCGTTAAAAAAAAATTATGTTTTCTTCTGCTTCCTCAAATGCGAGAGATCAGATCTGGTAAACAGTCTTGGTGTGTTTGGACGGGGTTAGATAGCTACTGCTATACAATGGTATGTGGTAAATAATGTGTGTTTAAGAATATATATTTGAATGAGTAATGGCATGTGGATACATGTAGGCATGAGAATCATCATTGCTTTGTAGTTGTAGAGTTTGAAGGTCCTTAGGTGTATTCGATTCTGCACATGACTGCATGTGTGGAAGGAATATATGTGAAGTTATGATGCTACTTGGTTTATTGAGCCCCTTATCCCAGTGTCTGAAACTGTGATTTGTTATGCTGTGATATGATCCGAAATAGAACCACAGCTCACTGTAGCGGGTTCTTTCAATCCCCTGGGAATGTTTGTCAGGCTTAAATGCATGAAACTGAAATGTGTAATACAGAGCTGCAGCTTATAGATCAACACTGACTCCATTTGTGGGAATGAATGAATACCTCATGTTTGATGTGCTACAGGAGAGTTCACAGATGACTTCTTATGTTACAGTACTATATTTTTCATGCTTTTTCAGCTTCGTGTGTTTTGCTTTTTCTTCTGTGCGTAGAATAGGGTGGTATTATCCTGGGCATTTCAATACAGAAATATAATGTGGAAAGATTTCTCCCTGATGAGTCTTTTTAATGGTTTCAGAGACTTCTTTTCAGTAAATTTTCAGTCAAGTCTGAAAAAGACAAGTGATTGTTTTTATACTCATCCACACATTTCACAGCTATAAAACTTCTGTGTTTAACTCAGATTCTTCCTGAATGATTTGCTGGTTTAATTTTCTCATTTATCTACCCCTTTTTACAGTTCCTTTGACTGCTTTAAGCCCTGGATGAAGATGTGTGAAGATAACATCTCACAGTCTAGTCTAATGATTGCATGATAAATGGTTCTTTGCAGGTGATCATAGATAGATAGAACTTTATTTTCCGATTCGGTCTTCCCTTATGATCCAGATTTTCACATGAAGATACTGAGTCCCTAAAGGTGGATGAATTCCACTCCAAACCCCCCCATAAATTTACATAATAAAGAAAGCAGATTCACCCTTACACTAGCTGCTCTGCTAATATTCTAGTTCTATTGCACCTTGTCTCTGGATTTTATTTATTTATTTATTTGTTCTGTCTTGGCTCAGCAGAGGATCAGGTGTGCAAGACTGAAAGAGACCTCCTGAGCCACAGAATACAGCGTTTCTGTAAATACAGGAAATTATATTGCAGCATTCCCTTCGTAAATTTATCAATCTGTCTCTAAATTAAATGGCTTTTGCTTCTGTTGCTTCCTATTGGGAAGCCATTCAAGAACCTTGCTTCTCTGATGTTTAGAAATCTGCTTCTAATTTCCAAACTAAATTTCTTCATAGCCAGTTCATGCCCATTTGGTTTTGTGCCAACATTGGTCTTTAACTTTAATAGTTCTTCCCCTTTCTTACAATTCTCCTGTGTTCTGAGAGGATTCTTGACTTTCTCTCTTTCTGTTTTTCCCTAAGAAAATAAGATAATTAAAATTGTGCTTCTTTTCACAATGTTCTTCATTATCAGTGTCATCGTGCCTTGGTTTGGTGAATTCTTTAGTCTTGAGAGCTTTTTAGTCTTTCCAGTCAGTTCTCAGACAGACAGAATCAGGAAAATGTGGCTGTTTGCATTTTCATAGATAAGCAGAGAATACGTGTAACTTTCTGGTAAGTCTGGGGCCAGAAAGGTGAGATGGGGAGAATGAGAAAGTGACCTGAATGTTTTTGCATCTGTAAAAAGATTTCACTGGGGACTTTGTGAAGAATGACTTGGGTCTGAGGATCTGGTGCCTGGGATAGGCAAAGGTGTTGATCCAGTTCTTTCATCCAGTCCAGCTCTCCCATCCCACTGTAAAAACCTGCTTGAAATGAGCTAGCTGATAAAACTTTTGGAGGGAATGCAGCTCACAAATGAGTTTTTGAAGGCAACTTTCCAGCTGTTTCCTCAGAAGGAATGAGGCAAGCAGCTCCCAGAGCCCCAGACAAATGCCTGGGATCTTTCTTCTTTGGAGTGTGTGGAGAGTCTCAGAGAAGAGCTGGGAGTCCAGCGGCTGACGGAGAGATGAAGCCAAAGGCCTGTAGTGGGAACCTCCTGCTGTCAGGATCCCACGCTAAGCTGCAGTTGAGGGCAGGCATGGAGGGGAGAGAGGGCTGAGTGAGGATTGCTGTGACCTTGATATGTTCCCATGCAGCTTCCCTCTTTGGGCAGTGCTCAATGGCATCATTTACAAGATTCCTCAAATGTCCTTAAACTCGGTAGAAAAAAATGTATAGTGCCTTCAGCATAACACTGTACTTCATGCTAATCAGATTGCTACTGATCTTAAAATGATATGACTAAGGCTGGATGTCTCTTATAAACCAAATTTTTATTTAACAGAGTGTGTCAAAACCAGGACTTTTTGCAGGGAAGTACCAGTCTCCGTCAAACTGTCTGAGGTTTAGGGTGGAATTGTGGGGCAGGAGGACAAAGGGTGGTGAGAAGGGAGATCTGAAACAGAAGATCTGGCTTCTGTATTAGAGCAGATGGTAGGTAGGAGGTAAGTAGAGAAGGTGATGTGACAGTAGTAGGACTTCTGTTCAGATCTATCACCTTAAGGTTCATATGGTGGTTCTGAGCTCTTCTGAAGTTAGTGTCTGTATTTGTCTGTGTATGTTGAGTTATTTTTCATTAACAAAGAAATTAAAATGCTTTTTATTTTCTATTTTTTTTTTAAGAAACTTTTTTCCCCATGATGCAAAGGCAGGGAAAAAAAGTATTTCTCACCTAGTTCTAAGTAGACCAGATAAATTCCAGGAAAAAAGTGTTGTGTTCTATTTTTAAAATTCAGCAGGAGTGCAGCTAAGATAGGTCTACCCAAGCAGTGTTTCCTCTATACCCTGTTGTATAGTCTCCACTGCTCCTGCAGATAGAGGTGCACGCACAGATACAGCAGCTTGCTACATCGTGCACTGCTTGTATTCCCTCTCTGCTGGGAGTTTACCAAGTAAGATAGCTCTGGAATCCTCCTGGAATGAAGGTGCATGGGCCTGGTGCAAAAGAATATTTGGGTCTTGTTCACTGATCAGTAATTCAAACTAATTGTAATTTCTCTCCTCCAACAGATCTTTTTAAAGTCTTAATCGTTCATTGCATGAGGTGCTGATGCTCTAATGACCATAAATAAATCTGTTTTAAATTGCCTTTTTTTGACTGTATGCAAAGAAGCAGATCCAGTCTTTTCCTTTGCTCTTCTGTCCTAATGATCTTCAGCAGGAAGAGTCTAAGCTTACAGGTAAAGTGTGTCTCTAGTCAGTGCCAGCATAGATCGAGTAGAGCTAGCTGGAGGTGCCCTGCACCTAGTAGATTTTCTCAGAACCTAGCATACTCTTCTGTTTTATGACAAGCCCTTGTAGTCACTTGTTGGTTCTCTGTTCGTTTAAAGCATGAATGGTAATGGTCATCCCTACTTATGTGAGAAAGTAGGCTGGTTGAAAATCTTTTGATTTTTTGGCTTGGAGTATATCCTTATGCTTTGTGTTTTGTGATGGTCTCCCAAGATGAAGAAGTGACCTTAATTGTACTCTACCTATACCTCTGCTTTGTCATTGGAAATGTGTGACAACTGGGAGAGGATGCCTGATTGGGCTCCCTGATACCCAGCACTCTTTCTCCCCTAGAGGTAATGAAAGTTTCATGAAGCCCCCATGGTTCAGCCCAGAAGGCTGAGGACTCTCTGATACCTGTGTGCAGGCCATAGGTGAGGAAGGAGTTCTCAGGACACTAAAAAAAGAGGAGGTTCCCTATCCTGTTGGTGCTTGGTCAGTACTTGTGAGGACTTAGGAGGCTGAAGTTCAGCTGTCCACCCAAACGTGGCTTCCTGGGGACTCTAATCAAACATCAATAAATGGTCCCTCACTGTTCTCTCTTTTTGGATCCTCACTTACTGCATAGAAACTGAAGAAGAGGTTCATGACAAGAAAAGGTGATTCTTGTTAGAGTTCCTTGGTTGGGATCAGTTATACTTTCTCCACCCAGAATTCTGGGGAGAGGGTTCATACAGAACAGGCAGAGCCAGAAATAAATGTGCTTTTAAAAGGCAATATAACATCCATAGAATGAAACAAATGGCTGGATTCAGCTTGCAGAAATTACGAAATTCTTTGCTATTACCTTCTGCCCCACTGTACCACCCCCCACAGACAAATGTGATATTGAGTATATTTAACAGGTTCAAACTTCGAGGGCCAGCTGCTGAGCATTCCTCCTGAGTTTTCTTTAATTTCTTAGTAAATGTGTACGTCAGTGATACACTGAGTGTACTACGCATGCTATTGTAAGACTTGCTTGCAAATGCAGCTCAGCTGTTTGTCCACGGCTCACAGCTGCCATTCATTCAGAAGGCAAGGTAAATGACCAAAATGATCCTTTTCTGATGGGACAACACTTCCAGGAATAAAAGACATACCTGAAAGCTCCTAGGCACACAGCGGCACTAATGCTGGGGAAAAGGGAGTCTCTCTTCAAAAGTAATACAATAAATTGTATAAGCAATGATATGAGGAAGAAGGGTAGTCTGGTCTGAGCAGAAGACAAATACTTTTTAATTAAAGAAGTCCACATATATTAAAAGTTTTTTGTTGTGTAGTTTTTGTTTTTTTTTTTTTTTGGGGGGTTGAGGTTTAGGTTTTTTTTTTTTTTTTGTTGTTGTTTTGTTTTTTGTTTTTTTTTTTTGTTTGTTTGTTTGTTTGTTTGTTTTTTTTTTTTTTTGACAATCTAGATCTTGATACATAGCTTTGACATAGCCTGAACAAGAACCTGATGGTTTGTTTTAAGAGAACAGCATCTCCATTTGCCAAATCAAGACATAGTGCTTTAAATTGAAAAGCTAGTTAAATAGTCAAAAGAGAGTATTATGAAAACTTAATTCTTAAAGAGGTTTTCAGTTACAATGATGTTCTTAGTAGCACTGTTTCTAGACTGTGTTGATTTGGGGTTTTTGGTTTTGGGTCTCTGATACTAGCAACCTGAGATTTCGTCTCCAGGTGATTTTTGTACTTCTGTTCAATGGGATGTCTTTCCATTTTGAATAAGGACTTTTTGCTAATATGTTTTTTCCATGCCCTTCTTGTTATCTTTCCCCATTGTGTGTTTGAGATATATTCATGGGAGCTTTGTGCTCAGCTGACTGCTTGGTCACTTCTGACATGCTTCCTGGAAACAACACCAAAGGCATTTAATGTTTGTAATGTAAAACACAGGATTGCCCTTGACTTATTGGCAGCAGTCGATGCCAGTCTCGAGTCAGAATGGCCATAGCTGTTATCAGGTGTGGAGATAGGAAAAATCTCTTGGTGGATCTTATCCAGATCTTTATTTAATGTGTCCTATATAAACATTATTCCTCTGAAACATAATTGAACTTCACATTTAGGTGGAAAAAGGACTGGATCTATTAATGGTGACTAGGGAAAGACCTGGCAATCAAAGCAAGCTGGCCAAAATCTGGTTCTACTGGTATGCTTTAGAGCTTTGTTACTGACTTTGCTCTGACTATTTGTTATGCAAAATTGAAGGTTACCTGTTTGAAGATGATAATCTTCTTGATCAATTATGTGAGTCTGACATTCAGACCTTGCTTTTTCTTGAAAATATTTCTACGAGGAACCTTGAGCTTGCTGTATGTACTTAAGATGTAAGACAAAGATCCGGAATATATGTAACCAGCATTGTTAGGTTATGAAACTGGCTTTAGTCTGGGCACTATTCTGATTTTTCTTGTGAGGTAGGAATATTGGTAAATCTGGAAATGAACGTGTGCAGATGCGTACAATTTCCTTAATTAAGCGCTCTCATAGTCAGCATGTAGTTCTGCCTCTGATCTTTTTTTACTCATTACCAAGTCTTAATTTGTAGAGAGTTTACTTTTTAAGTGGTTTTAAATGGAGTTCAGCTTTCCTGAGGCAGGCTGCAGTGCCACTTTCTGGGCAATGTTTACTGGGTCTTTTCTTTATCAACATGAACTGTAGCCTGCCCAACCTGTCTGAACATAGTCCGGTTCTGGGTGTGTTCTGTAACCAGAGAAGTGAAAATTGGTGGTACTTTACCCTTTCTTGCAAATGAGTAAATATCTCTCAGTGGCATCTCTGGGCCCAACCTGAAAAAAAAAAAAAAAAAAAAAAATCTGTTTTATCCCAGTTCCTTTGAACAGCCCCAAAACATCTCTTTTTCCTTCTCTCTTGTTTTAACTTCAAAAATAATTATAATTTCATTATGAACACATTCTCTTATGCAGACAGAGATAATGATGAGTAACAGATGGTGCTACAGTCTTACCTCTCCAATGCAACTTGCAGAAGATACGCATTACTGCATTCTCTAGACATTCTTCAAGAGAAATTCTCTAGTCATTCTTCAATAGAATAGCAGAGGGACTTGGGGATCCTGATTTGCTGACTGTATTCTTGGCTTTGGGATAAGGTAGGAGGGTATACAGTTTACCTGTTAGAGCAGAGGACGGGTGACTTGGATATCTGGTTCATCCTATGTGCTTGTCTGTGTGGTATGGAAGAGCAGTGCGTGATTCTGAAGACTGACTCACTGCCTAACTTTGGTGAATCACCTAACTATTCTGGGTGGGATCCAGACCTCATCAGAGTTGATGCCAGCACCCTTATTTTGGCTTCTCTGAAAGTCTATTCTTTCTCAGTCAGTGAGATTAATTTCTATGTAATCATCTTTTCTGGGGCTAGATTTTTATCAGTCAGTCATCTTGGCCCTATGTGTCACAGATGCATGTGGTATTTTCCAAAATTTGACAGTCTGTTAACATTTGTTTTTCTGTCTCCTCTTTCCTCTCCCTGCACGTGTGACTAGGCTTAAACTGGTGGACTCAATGGATTGAATTAGGCAGAGTCCCTAGGATGAAAGAAATATAGTACAACAATAGAAATGGTGAATGAATTTGAAAGGTCCCTTCCTAATTAAAAGGGATGAAATCCATCTCTCACATTCTTTTATGAGACAGTAAGATTGTGTGTTTAGGTTAGGAGATTCAAATCGTTCCATGGAAAACTATCACTCATCCTCACTTTTCTCTTAGGTGGATACATATGTGCACGTGCACATATGCACAAACACCCCAGAGATACACAGGCTCTCCCTCCTTACAATTCATGTACAATTACCTAACCTCTTAAAATCATGTTGTACAGGAATGTGTTTCTCTTATCTTTCCCTGCCCCCACCTTAGCTAGAATTTAAGGAGCTGAGTTGTCCAAAATGAAACTTTTAGGGTACTTAAAATATACTCCTTGGATTTTGATATCTTTTGCAAAAAACAATCAGAAAAGCTTCCATAAACCCCAGTGTCTCAGTGTTACTTTTTTTTTTTTTTTCCGTTTTCCCCCCTCCTTCATTTTTTCTTTTTCATCTGTCGGGTTCGTGGAATTGAATGCATGCAGTATGTAGAAGTGACCCGGGCAGATCTTTCACTTCTCTCTTGATTACATATATTCCCATTTCTGTGAACTTAAGTTTCATTTAAAGTGTCCTTACCTAATCTGTTGCTTCCAAAAATCTTGAACTAGATTTTTTCCCGTGTCATGTCACAGACATCGTCTTGCCTCTCCGGCATTTTTGTCTTGAGATACCCTCTGCTGAAGTTTCACAAGCATCGGATTTCCTGTCAAGTAGTGGAGGAAGGTTCTTTGAGAGCTCTACCTCTGAGCAGTACCACAGCCTTCTCAGATAACTGTGTGTGTCTGATTTTTACAGCCTTAAAATTGATATTTGTCTCATGCATTTTTTCCCCGTGCACTGTTATCTCTTGAGTTCCTTGTTTATCTGGTCCTGATTGATTCTGCCTATTATTACCTTATGGTTTGTCTTTGGTCTCATTCTCTACTTTCAGATGCCTGTTCTTTTGCAGGGGTTGTCTTTTATCTGAATTTGAATAGCTACTGATTTTTGCTTTTTTACATTTAACCTTCTGATTAAGCTCTCTTGAAATATTTGTCCTCCCAGAATTTTTTGCTCCAATTAGTCTTCCATTATCACATTTCTTCCTTTTCTTCCCCATTTGACGTTTTCCCCAGCTTTTGTTTATCTGTTCATGCATTCAGGCCTCCTATCTTAACCTTCCATGTAGAGAATAGTACAGATTTTCCAAAAATCCATTCTTCCACAGGAAGAAAATGCTCAATGCTCTTTCACGTCACCTTTTGAGGCAGTCTGTGACACAATAGCTGAGAAATATCACTGCTTTGATGTCCCAGAGAATGAGTTTGAATAACAAAGAGCTTCTGAGAGCATCACTCGAATGGATGAATTTACAAAGCTTGATGATGTAAACAGGCACTTGCTCTGGTGAACATTGCTATAAATTAAACAGTGATCTTACTCTTGGTCATTAACTTTGCATCCGGAAGTACTTTACAGACAGCCAATTAATTTGGTGACATGGCACTTCTCTGTGACATGATATTACTGCCACTGTACAGAGGCAACACAAGTTGATTCTGTGCCATGATGGGTACAGTACTGAATATATTAGTCTCCTTTTCTTTCACCTCTAACCATTAGTATGCATGTTAGCTGATGGTGAAATGAAGTTATGGAAAGCAACAGCAACTTACCAGTGTAGTATTTTTGCACCATTGTTTAGGGTGGGAAATGTATGATGCACACAGACAGACCTGAGCTAACTTTAGTCTGGGAAACTTAGAAATCAGTGTCAATAAAACTGTGGTGTCTTGAACCTGAGGACGTTAGCTACCTCTGTAAGTAACCTGACTTTTAAGCAGGTTTAGATAGCTTCTACAAAAGTCTCTGCTGTGATCTCCCAGTGCTGTTTTACCCCCAAAACCTAAATTAAAGTTAGAAGGCCATGGCTTCTTGTGCCACAATCAGACCTTTCATTAAAGCCAGAAATAACCATAATTTCTCATATAGCAAGTGGGCTTAAAAATACCTTACTGTCCTTTTTAGGGGACATATTTCATATGTCTGTCTTCATATTTCCTTGTTTTTACTCTGCATGAAGACTTTCTTTTTCTTCCTGTACCTCGGTTCTTCCGTGTACCTGTATCTATGCACCTCCTTGTACCTTGAAACTTCACAAACACGAAGGGCTGTGGTCAACTGTAGCGTAACTCCTTTGCATTAGCCTAGTTAGCATTCATCAACACTGATCCCTTTAACTAACGATGCCAGCTGTCTCAGCTTCACTGTTGACATATCAGGAAATGCATGGAGGAGGGTTAGAAGTCACTAGAGGTCAGGAGAACAAAGGGGTGTTCTGCATAAACATCAGTGGTCTAGACTTAAAGATTGACAATTGGAAAGCAAAAGATGAAATATCCACTCTGCTTGTCTGGCTCCAGCTGTACAATTAAAAATCACAGTAATACAGATACTACTGTCCCAGAAGTAGAGAATCCAAATCCAGTAGTGGTAAAGCTGAAAGAGCACGGACATGAGCACAGATGTAAATGCCCAACCAGTCCTATGGTCACTGTGAAGTAACTTTGGTGTTACTACTGGACAGATATCACATTGAAATCCTAACAATGGTAAAAAAATGAACTGCCTATTTTTTTGACAATCTCGGTCCATATAGGTGGTTTGGGAAGTAGAATCTAGGATGCACTCAGGTGGATGTTAAACCTCATTTGGTTTAACCAAATCCTCAGATGAGTGGTCATAGACTCATGAAACAGCCCAGGTTGGAAAGGACCTTGAAAAATCATCTGACCCAACATTTTATGGGAAGGGGTACCTAAATAAGATTATGTAGCACCCTATAAAATTGCATCTTGAAAACCTCCAACGATAGGGACTACCGCATCCCTGGGGAGGTTGTTCCAGTGATTGACTGTTTTCACTTAAAATTTGATTTCTTACAGCACAGATTATTTTTTTTTCCTTTTTTTTTTTTTTTTTTTTCTTTTCATCACACAGTGCTAAGAAATCCTCAAAAGACAAAAAATTCCTTAAACCTTTACCAAGCTTCTGGATGGTCAGAAGCTGCATTATTTTTTCCCCTTTTCTCTCTCTTCTTCTTCCTTCTCTCTCTCCCTGATGATAGCAAAGATCATGAACAGTATATAACTGAACTGAGGGAAAGTGGAATAGTTTCAGCAGTGCACATCTGTCTTACCTAAACAGTGAAGGGCACTTTTGTAACTGGCTGGTCTATAAACATTCCCTTGATCCTGAAATCTGGTGCCTTTATATAGGACTTGAAGTTCTTGGATGTTTTGTCATTTGTCTATGATTCTGGCAGTACCCACCAGTAATATCACCTTTGACCATCACCTTTACATTGTTCCTCTGAATGCAAAGGTCTGAAGAAAAGGCTGCAACTTTATGCTTTTCACAGGAAGAACACACTAATTACATTTTTTTTTTTTTTTTTTTTTTTTTTTTAATATGGCTTTCATGTCTTCTCCACTGAAGCTGTTCCAAAGCTGCAATCCTCTGTAGAAGTGGAATGGAAGTGATGACATGGCAGGAAGGCATTAAAAATAGCATGACCCAGGGATCATTCCCCTTCTCCTGTGGCATCTGAGTTTGAAAAATTGTCTGGATTACTTGCAGTCCACAGGCTTCAGAATAAAAGGGAGTTGTGCTCTTTAACTGAGCTTTGCTTAGAGGACAAAGCAAATGAAAGTGCCGCTTGTGTGATTCAGACCAATGCAGCAAGTTGGAAAATCTGGTAAAACTGTTCTTGTATTTGTAATTGCTCTCAATCCCTTCATAATGTGTTCTATTTCTCTCTGTGCATGTGGCTAAATGTAGTTAGGAAAGAATATTTTGTGCATCATTCTGCACTTTTATCTGAACATTTTGGTGGCATTTTAACCCTGATAATGAAGCAGGAGTTTCCAATAGCAGACCTGCAAGATTGGCATAGGTATTCTTTAGTGCATTTTGTTTCTCACTGTTTGAAGCAATGCATAGTGTTTCTTTTTTGCTTTCAGTCTAAGCCCCAAAACCCCCAAAACTGTGTGGCTGGAAACAGTATCAATTGATGAATAACTATCGTCCTCTAGCTGGTTTGACAATGAGGAGTCATAGATTCAGAGAAACCTTTCTTCTCAGCTTCCTCAGGGAAGTCAAGTGTTAGAGTTGCCGGCCCAGGGCTTAAGATGAATCAATATTTGTCAGTGGTAAGGTTCTGTAACATTTAATTTCTGCTGGGAGTTTCTTGACTGTTCAGAGTTGGAGATGACAAAATCATTGTCTTTTCCCACTGTAGAACGTTTGTTAGCTGGAATAATTTCTTGTCACTACAAAGCAAAACCAGATTTTAATTTTTTGCCTGGAATTCCGGTGGCGCCTGCTGAACACTGCTTTAATGCCTGAGGCTCCTGTCGTTCTGTTGGTGGGTTAGAAGTTGGAAGGGCAGGCTATAGATCCTGTGGCACAGCTTTAGGAGACTGGAAAAGAAAGGTTCTGTGGTTTTAGTGTCATTGAAAATCTGAGATTGGTAGCAGCACTGAGCAGGCAAAGCAGCTGTTCATGTTTCCGATCCTGTTTCATTAGATGGTCTAGAATGCTCTAGAAAATAATTAATGTCTGTGAAGGAAGATAGATCACTGAAAAGCACTCTTTGGGTTCCAGTTGAAGCCGCCAGTGGCTTAAAAGCATAGAAAAGCCATCCAAGACCCACAGCGTCGCTTCAAGGCCTCAGTTAATGCTGTCATATACAGTGAAATGTACATAATCCTCCTCTGCTTTTATCAGAAATGACTGGATTGCGTTACGAATGTCAGAAGTCCCAGGTTATTAATACTGTGCAGGCAAATTGGATAAGAGCCTGCAGAAGCCTCTGTCTTCTTCCACAGTCATCAAATGACCTCACTGTGGTTTTGACTCTGCTGGTGTTCACAGGAACACAGATTCCCAAGATTTCTCTTGGAAGATGGTTGTCCCGCGATTAAACCATCTACATATCTTTCAGGGTCTAAGTCTTCATGGTTTAAGCCAATTTTGGTAAATTTGCCACTTCTCCTTCTTTAAAAAAAAAAAAATAAAAATCTAGAGCTGTTCCTGGAATATACTATGACTTCATGTCGGCATGAAGTGCCAGCATGCACATGGAATGGAAGAGCGGCAAGAAAAATGGGATTTTGCCTCTTGGGTGGTATTTCCTACATGAGAAAAATCACTCTTTTCTGACTGCCAAGTTACTGTACTCAGGCTCTAAATCTGTGTTTTGTATACAGAGAAGAGGTAAGAATTGTATGTGTGTGAACTTGCGTTTCTGCCTTCATCCTGCCTGATCAACATGTGTATGCCTGAGTGTGTGAATAGGCAGTCACATGCCTTTGACCTGGGACACATGAACACATGCTCATGCTCTTCATCACGGATCTGCAAGCTTCCTAGCATGATGCTGTTTATGCACGTCATTGCAAACCCACAACCACATCCAGCTCTCTCTTCTTCTAAACAGTGGGAACAGACACTTTATTTTGAGCAGAAATCATGTATCTGGGACCTTAAACATACTTTGATGTTTTTGCTGCTTTTAAAAATCCTTACTCAGCTGCTGTGTTGTGAAGTGTGGCTCTGTGAGAATCTCCTGACTGTGAAATATGAGCATTTTTTTTTTCTTTTTTGCTGGTCAGCAGTGGGATTTTGTGACCTCCAGTTGATATCTGTACAGTACATCTTGTATCTGTGCATTAGTGAGACAGCAGAGTGCCTCCAGGAAATGCATTCTTTTGCAGTGGGCCATATGGGTAGCTTTGCATTTTTATGATGAAGATGGGAAGATAAGGTTTGCTGCTTGCTCTTTTTCCATTCTTAAAACTCTTTTATTGCATTTTGTCCCTGCACGTAGTAGTTGAGGCATCCTAAAAGCATGCCCGAGATAAAGTGTTTAGCCCCTTAACCAGAATTTGCAACAGACTACTAGATTTTTTTGAGGTGGCTCCTCTATTTAGAGATTAGTTTTTCAGTCTTGGCTATTGTTAGAAAAATTAATAGCAAACATACCAGTCTAACCTCAACAGGTAGGGAGTTGGAGCCTGAAGTAATTTTCAACTGTATCAAGACGGGGCTAAAGCAAATATGAAAAACCCCCAAGTAGTCTTCTATCCGAGTGCATGTAGGCACTCGTCCTGTGTTTCTGGCATGCAGAGATCTTAGGATATCAACATGAAAATTATAGGCTTCTATTGCTTTAGATAAAGTAGTAACTTGGCTAGTTACTTCCTACTCAAACAAATCCAGGTGCTGGAGGGAGAGAAACGTTCACATGCTAAGTCATTATTCTTCAATAGGAAATGGGAAGCTTATGTGGAAACTTGGACAGTCTTCCTCAAGCACAGGGGAAGTAATTAGTACTGTAATAGTATGGAAGGCTGTTTCTGGCCTGTATCTTACAGATATTGCTGACTGCTGCTTAAAGATAGGCAAAAGGACTACTTCATAACCAATGATATAGAGGATCATGCTATATCAACTTTGAGAGGAAAAAATCTGAGATCTTACTGCTGCCTCTAAAGTCTTCTTGCCTGACAACCAGCTGCCCACCTTAAGCATACTCCTGTGCAATTTGGAGACCATTTTGTTCTTTGATCATTATTTCAGCCCTACTTCATTCTCCTTTCTTCAAATACATTCTACATGGAGAAACTGCTGCCCCCAAACTAGCAGTCAGTCTCCTACTTTAAGTTGATTGTGAATAAGAATTAAATAAAAGCCTTATTTATTTCTGTGTCCTTGCTCTCCCATCGATGTCCCAAATGATATTTTTCTGTCTTTTTCCTTACAGGACCAGTGCTTAAATCTACCTCTAGCTATCTGGAAAAATTAGCTTTCTGTGATGTGTTTTTGTTTCTTTGTTTTTTTCTATTTTATAAAGGGAATCTTTTCAAACCATGTATGAAGTGAACACAGAAAACCAGAACCCATAGTTCTCTAGGACATCCCTGTTTTCCTCATTGAGAGATTTTATTACAGTTGATAATCCAGGACATTTCTTGAGACATATTCACAAGTTACTTGTACAGCCAAGTACAATGTTCTTCTCTGTGTTTTCTTTAACCCCTCCCTGGTTCCACTGTACCACCTTCTCCTGACTGCAGTGTGGCCCTGTGTTTCAGGACTCTGCATTGGCAGCAACTTCAACAGAAATCAATATTAAATTGGTACAGAAACAGCAAGGTTGGAAAGTCCTGTTACAGTAGCAAAATGTAGCAGTTTAACAATTGTTGTGCCAAGAGGGACCAAATAATCATTTCAGCTGGAATCTTGTCTCTAATGGAAGCCAATGCATACTCCCCTGCATTCCTTGCACAAGTAACTTGCCAGTTACAAGGGTAACTGTCCCTGCTCTCAACTTCTGATCAACTTACATCTTGAAGAATAATGACTTTGGCAAGGAAAATGGAAAAGCATTATGCTGAGGAAAGGATGAGCTAAATTTCAGCGTTACATCCTCTTCATCCTATACAAATCACACAGTTTAAGATTCCCATATTTCATGCTTATTGATAGAGATAATTTTTCTTATCCTGTGTCCTGGAGCCATTCAACATAGTTCCAGCCTAAGGAAAATATCTCCCTTTTCTACCTTCCCCCCCCCCCAAGTTAAGAGAGGCGGTGGAGAGCACATATTCTTCCTGACTCCTGTGAGATGTTGGCTTACATCCTGAAGGTTACAAATACAGTTTTTCATAGGCTTTTATGCTAGTTACAATGTCTGTCTCACATCTCTGGATATTATTCTTTTCCACTGTATACCCATAGTGCATACAGGATTTATTTGGCTCTATAAATAGTTGTCTCTGGTGGAGATCACAAAAAGTTTGTACCAGGCACAGGATCCCACTTGCTGTTTCTGAAAGAAGAAACTGCATCGTTACTAAGTAAAACTTAATGGAATTAAGAAGACTAGTACCAGAGTGCTTAGATTCATTCAAAAGCAAAGTAGAGGAAGAGACTTTATCTTTCTCAGAACATTGAATAAGTATTATGATCAGCCTGGAAAATGAGAAAAATCGCCTGAACAGGTCAAAAGGAAAGCCATTGAGTTCAGGTATTGTTGATGAGAACTAAATAATGGCATCATAAAAATTAGTGGGAGTTGTACCTAGCAGTTGGGTCTAATGACTGTAGGCAATTTTGAGTCAAGTTCTTGGCTTGTTTACATCGTGCATCCAATTGGAGGCCAAGGGCACCTTTGAAATACTAAGAAAATTCTGCTGAACACAGACATGTTTGTTCTTCTATGACTGAGCAAAGAATTTGCCTGAAGGCATCAAACTTGTAACTATTTCTTAGCTTTGCGGTAGCATAAATATTTCCTGGTTGCCTCAGTCACAACTACTTCCTAGATTAAGAGGAAAATTATATTTGAGCAGGATTCCTAAATGTTTTCCCTGCAACATTTGTGTCACAGCTATCTAGACCTGATCAACTGCAATTTGGTAAACTACTAGTGAACTGGATCTACCAGTGGATGTTTGCTAAGCTGTAGAAAGAAGTCTTGTGGTGAGGTCTGTATCCTGCAAGTTCAAGGTTGTGTTACGTTTACACAAAGGCAGGAGACATTTTTAAAGCACTCAAGTACAATGAAATTTGGTGTAGTCTGGTGGGCTCGTTTGTTTGTTTGTTGTTGGTTTTTTGTTTGGGTTTTTTTTTTTTTTTGTTTTTTTTTTTTTTTTTTTTTCAGCTCACTGCTTCACCCAAATCTCCTGCTTCTGAAAGACAAAAAGAAACAAAACAACCAACCAGCAAACCAGACAAATCTGACTTGACTTCCTGGATCTTGTTTCTCCTTTCACATTCAGAAGCTGTAGTGCCCCCTGTGAAAAGACTTCCTACTATCTCTGTAACTGAGCAGTCCTACCACACCATTATACATACTGCTGGGTGAAATTCTATTCCAATGATGGACAAATTCTGGGTTTTGGGGAAGGACATCATGTGAAACTTGGGGCGGCAAATTTTCTTTGTAGCTGTTCAGTATAGTGGAGGTCACAGGTTGTGATTATTATTGTCCCTTCCAAACTCTCCTGTGAAAAACAGTAAAACAATGGGGAAAAAAGAAAAGACGACTAGCATTACCTGGACAATTTGAAGAAAACTACTCTTCTAAAAATGGAGCTGATCTTGAAAGTAGGTCACTTAGGTTGTGTTTGTAGCTCCATAAATCCTGTTCTGTATAGCTGTAGTTTTCTAATTCTGTTTCTTTACCTGTGAAATAGGGGAAAGATAGATTCTTTAAGCCATCACCTGAGACTAAATTCACTGATGCTAGTAAGGCATTTACTGATCCTTGGGTAAGGAGGGTCAATTGGAAACCTTTATTCAGAATTTGACTGGTTATCAAACATGATTTCATGAAGTGTCTTTGGCTGTTAGGAGAGATCTCCTGGCCTTTTGTAGATGGGAGTCAGGAAAAAAAAAAAAAAAAAAAAAAATTGTACCATGCAGTGACAGCTCTGTTTCCATTTCTATGAGAGATAGTGAATGAGAAGTTATTAGGTGACATTTGGCAGTTTGTGCTCTGCAGGAGGTCAGGTTTGATGATCATAATGGTCCTTTCTGACCTTTGTCTTGCCGGAATATCCACTGGATGCTAGGGAATGTGGGCTGTGCATTTATCCATAAAGCAAAAAGCTTGGAGCTGAGTTAGTGTATGAAACAAGTCATCTCCTGAACATTAATGAGAACAACACTTGCAGTGGGCCTTTAGACTAGACTTGAGGAGGGAGAATTGGCTTTTGCAAGGGGCTCTAATCCAGAAGGAGGAAGCACAGCCACTTTCCTGTGCCTGACTTTTCTCTGCCACCTGTATTACAGTGTATAGATTCTTGGAATGGAGGATCTCGTGGCATAAACTCTTGTGTGTGTAGATATTTTAACCAGTAAGTAACAGTGCTAGTCTTGTTTGGTGAACTTGGTGCTAGTACTTTGTATGAATTGAATTTATTCATCCCATTATCCGCTTGTTTACTGTGATACCATTTGGGTGGTCCAGTATTAGCAGTGTTTCAGGAAGGTATTGCTATGACTATGTGATCATAATCAATGAGTTCAAAGGTAAACTCATCCCTCTGAGATGAACGATGGCTGTAAGTGAGAATGCAGAGCAAGCATAGAAGACTATATTTAAGGTCAGAGACTTTCTGATGCTTTCTCTGGGCTTCATGCCTGGCCATAGAATATGTTGCCAATGCAGATTTGACTATTATTCTTTGTAGCTAAGCTCCAATGAGGAGCAAGAGAAGCCACCACTGCTCCAATGAACCTTTAGCATAAACAAGCTGAGGATCTGAAGCCGGAGAATTTGTGGGAACAGTACTAGTTTAAGAAGCAAAAGCAGGACTGGGGTTGTCTTTTATGCAAGAGATGTTAACACTCTTTAACCACTTGGAGGGAAAAAGGTCTAGTGTTTCATGAGCCTTGTCCAAGTGGGATTTCAGGCTGGACAAGGCATTACTGTGAGTTCCCCACTTTCTATCTAAGAAGACTGTCCTCGTGCATAACTGTTCCAACACACTGCGTTGGTGGAACGGAGAGTTTAGCTCCAAGGTAAACACTTGCTGACTTCCAGTGTCCTGGGGAAAATGTTTTTCATTCAGTACTGAATTGAATTTTACCCCTAAGTTCAGTAGGAAGGTGGAAGTGAATATTGTGCCTGTCTCGTTTCCCTGGGCTGAAGGCAGACATGCCACAAATGAATTCCTCCCCTATCTTCTCAAACATACAACACTGATTGTAGAAGCCAGGGACAAATAAAGCCTGAATAATCTCACTCTGGAATATGCAACAGGGCGATGGCATGCAAATATAAGCATATCTTCACCCAGGTATAGACTCAAGATATAATGTTGCCTCTGCTCTCTCTGCATGTTCTTTTAAAAGACTAAAATCCTCTCATCAGGCAAAGACAGTGGTCAGGGATGACAGGATACAGGAAAGCTGTGAGACTTTCTGCTTCTCTCTGAAGCCGTACTTATTCTTGCCTGACCTGCCTAGTAGTTTTAGGATGTCTGCAGCAATGAGCTTTTGAATTGTCTCAGTACTTGTCAGTGGTGGTCAATCCAGAATTTCAGTGGTTAACATGAAAGCATATGATACCAAAAGGCAATGAACTTCGGTAATACTTCAACCTGCACTCCTATAGAATCTACCAGAGGAGTGTGTGTGGGATGCTTTGTACAGGGTTGCTAGAAAGTAATTAAATAAGGAATATTTCCATTTGAAAACTTAGAGAAGTACAAGGGAGCCAGATGTTGTTTCTGCTAACACTCGCTGAACAAAAGTGAATCCAACTGCAGTTTTCTTAACACCATCTGCTGTTGCATTTTCAGAAATGGAAGGGTCCTGGGCTACTATAGTTGTTCCAGCACATATAATCTAATGAAGAGGAAAAAATGTTCTGGTTTACTCAGTCATTGGATGGAACTCTGGTACACCTATCTTTGACTGTTTCTCTCCTCATGTACCATCATATAGTGCTGGTTTTGGACAGCTTATTCTGTTTGCTTTTCTCCTCTGCAATCGCAGTTCATAAAACAAGCTGAAGAATGTTAACAAGGGATGCTTCTCTGACAGTTGTGTGATATGCTGCTATCTTGCATGTGAGGAATATGCGTGGAGTCCTCCGGAGTTTGTGTAGACACAATCCATGTGCCTTGTGAAGACACAGGGGAATTATGTTATAAGCCTCACTTTCCAGGAAAAGTAGGATCTAAGTCCAGGCTTAACTTCTGCCTTGCTAGTTTTATGTTCCTCTTGTGCCTTTCATCCTTACAACAGCTAAAGGAGATCTTAACTGGAAGTTTTGGTCTGTCATTATTAAGCAGTTCCAGCGTAGAGCTAAAGGAGCTCTAGCCTGAGAAAAGAGGGAGGAAAATAGTATTCAGCAAGTATGGCAAAACACATTTTGGTTATAACACAATGTATTTATTTTGTAATTTGACCAGAATACCAAGAGATGTGTTCTTGAATGTCCCCTGCTCAGACCCAGACAAACATGGCACTGAACAGAAGGCACTGATAGGTGTTCTGTATGCTATATAAAAATGCTTTTGAGTCACTCCTCTATTTACTTTGCATGAATCTAGGAGTTTCAAAATCTTCCCCTGCAATCTTACAGAAATTTGGGGTTGGATAGTCCAGGATTAGTTGTTTAGGGAGCTGGAGAGAAGTGCACGTGGCTTTGGCACATGCACGTAAGATGTATCTTACAAAGCTGCTGGCCACGGGAATTTCTGTGGGTAAATAAGATTTCTGTCTCAAGGGCTGTCCATATGGCCCCTTTCACCACCACTAATTCCACTTAGATTAACTGCACAGCACGAATATGGGTCAAAGCCTGGATTGTTGGGAGAATGAGTTCCCACTTGCAAACGGCTTCCCACAGAAGTACTTGTTGGCAGCTGAGATCATAGTGCTCACACTCCTCACAATAACCCACTTTGAAATGTATTTAGAGAGGGGTCTTGGCAGTCTGCTTGCTGCTTTTTCATACAAAGTGCAGGCCTTGGTTTGTAATCCCACTCAGCACGTCAAGGCATTTGCTTCTGGGCCATGATCTTCTCTGACTTTATGCAGCACAAGGCAAGGCATCTGTGTTTGGACCAGCAATACTAACCACTTTGGGTATCATTTTTCCCCTCACTCTTTAGCAAGAGGAGAGGAACTACTCTTTGAAGTGCTGCATTATTTATTGTAGAAAAAACTGCTGGGTTGTTTCTGTGAATACTATGCCTTGACTGAAAGTAGTGAAAGGAGATGGAAAGGCCGAAGGGGAAGAAGGGAAGGAACAGATCTCATGGTATCCCTGGCTTGCATGTGTCTGAGGATCCAGTAAGAATTGCTTCTAGCTATTCTTTCTCCTTTACCTACCCTACTGGTGGCAAAGGCCCTGTGTTGCAGTCATTCCTGAGTCTGCAGCTAGTTTGGTTGTTTCCTGTTATGCCAGGATGCCTTATAGGGAAAATATAAAACTTAGCCATAAATGGCCAGCTTCATAAAGTGGATCAAGGCTACCAGATGAATATATTTTTTTTTAACGTTTGTTGTTGTTGTTGTTTTTTGTTTAAGTCTGAAGCGGTCTTCAGAGCCCAGTTCATTCTGATACGTTCCTAAGTTTTTCCCAAATTCACTCACACCCTTCACAAACATAAATGCCTTTGACCCAAACCTGGAGGTGTTTTATGCGCTGGCTACCCTAACCAGTTAGAAATATAGGTTAGAGGCTCGAACCTGTCCACACTGCAGTGAGGACAGAGGTAAGATTATGTCAGTGCCTCTAGCCCTCCAGTGTTTTTACCAGTCTCCTTTCTTCCCCTCTGGATAGAAAAATTTTTGATGATTGGAAATATAAGTCATCACAGCACAGAAGACTGTGTCCCTTTAGATGCTGATGGTGGACTATGAGGACTCAGTAACATGGGCATAGTTTTGATATGACAATGCTTATGCCTTGGTTAGCATAGGAGGTTTACGTGCCTATTTCTGGGGCTAATACTGCAGTACAGCAATAGTGGAGGCAGTGAAACTTTATTGACTGGAGCTAAGGCCTCACGGACAAAGAACACAAGGCAGGTGTTCGCTTCTTGCCTCTGCTACTGACTTGAGTTTGGACAACTGTCACATTCTGCTTGCATGTACACTGCCGCTCTCCTTCACCCTTGTAGATTAAAAACACTGAGTATTTATTGAGCAGTTTAATTTCAAAGTGGACAGAGCAAAAGTGGATGCAGTTTTGAGTAGATGGTGAATCCCTCACCTTTTTTCTGTCCTCGTGGTCTTGTGACAGTCTGAAGCTTCCTCCCATCCTCTGCCCCCTTCCATTTGGTGACACACGGCAGGGTGACTGCCATGGAAGTGCACAGGCTCAGATGTGCTTCAGCATCCTACCTTCTAAGCACTGCAGACACAGAAGTCAACATACCCGAGGAAGTTTTGTTTATTTATTTTAGTACGTGAAGAAATTATGATAGCTGCTTGTGCTGCACAGTCACACTTGCAAAGGGATTCCTGGCAGTTGTGAGAAAATGGCTATAGAGAGTTGTTCTCTGAATGGTCTGTATGGCCTAGAAGATAAGTGGTCTTATAAAATAATATATTTCCTGTGCATGTTTGTAAACCACTTTGGGATCATTAAAGAACAAATATTTTGGGTCTCGTTTTGTTTTGCATTTTTTATGAGAGTGCACTTTTATTTGAAGCCTTCTACTGCTGTTTTGAGACCACCATACTAGGAACTTTCTTCAATATTTTCCCATCTCTTTCTCCTTATGAATGCAGGAAGCACAAAATATTCTTCTGGCATTTGAGCTGCAGTTATTTTGAGTGGCTCCAAACAGAGGGAAATGTGTTTCTGCGGTAGTTGCTGCAGCGAAAGAATTTTGCTGAAATGTCTCTCCCCCACCGCCCTTTGGTGGCTGCAGAAAAGAAGCCAGTGTTTGAGGCCCCAGCTCTGTGCATCTGCTGGATCAGTTTAGGCCAATTTTCCCCCCCTCCCCCTTCTCCTCTTTCCATTAGCAAACTAGATATAAAACAGAAGCCATTGGATAAATAGGAAAAATGTGTAGCAGAGGAAGCCCTTGTGATTAGGGAGCTGTTAACCAGTTATTTCATGTCCGGCTTTCAGTGTATTTATAAAAATGATGCTATTCAGTGACATGTTGAATTACTATAAATGGCATTGGCTCAGTTGCTTTCTCATGGAAGCCAACTTGCACTTTATTTTTAACTTGGGCCCACTGATTATTTTTAAAGTTACTGTAGTATTTGTTAAAGATGCTAAAGTGGCAGGCAAAGTGTGGGCAATATACATCAAATTTGCTCACACCCTGCCTTGCCAGTGCACCCCAGAGTCCTGTGGAAGCACATTGGAAGAGAGCAGCTCGGTCAGTGTCTGTCCGTTTGCTGCTTGGCTGTTCTGGGGAGAAGGCTGATTGATGTGATTAGTGGCAGCTGCAGTGTTTGGTTTTGTGATGTGGAAGCTTGTCCATTAGGAGCTGGCCCAAGACCCAGTAAACTCCTCCTCCCCCTTTTTTTTTTTTCCACTGATTGCCAGCAGCCGTCACATCGTTACATGCACAATGTCCTTGTTGAGACTTCACTGTGTGCACATGGTTTAAATCAACGGCTTCCCAAATAGGGGGAGCAAAAGCACCAGTTCTCCCTACCTGCCTCCAACAATGTGCTTGTAAACTTCAGGAACGGGGAGAAAGAAAAATACAGCTCATGGAAGAGCACCAGGGGGTTCTGAGTCTACAGTTTACACTATGCTTTGGACAAAGAGGTGAGTCTTGCATCATGGTCTAAATGTGGTGAGGTTTAAGCTTCCGTATGTTTCTTTTGGAACAAATTTCACAGAACAGAAGATGTTCTGCGTGGCATTGTGGCACCTGAGGCAGATTCTCAAAGCTGTCCTTGTCATATCGAGGCATCTGGCAGATCTAGCCCACTTGATGAATGGTGGCTAATACCTGATACCTAGAACTGGGGAAGGAGACCTTTGCAAGCCTGAGGCACAGGTCTTATTTCTCTTGCTTTATTTAGGGGGTAAATTGCAGCATTTATCACACTTGCTGGAGTTTTCAGATAGTCTTCACTCTTGTTTAAATGAGATACCTGTGGAACGAAAACATTGTACAAAACTTTCTTAGAGACAGCTCTAGACTAGGTTACAATGTGGACATGAGGATCTTACACAAGTACTAGGGAGCCATTTCCATGCCAATTCAATCCCCAAAAGCAAACTTTCATTCCAGTGGCACAGTATTCTGGTTTCCAATGATACTCCCTCAAGGATCAATATCTGTACAGTAGCTCTACTGTGCATAAAATGGCAACACTTGAAACCTAAATTGAACTGACTGCTCAACAAAACATTTTCCAGCAGGAGTTTTTTTGCACTGGGACAAATAGTGTGTACAAGCTTGGTGTATCTTTCCCTTCTTCGTTTTCCCCGATTCTGAGATCTAGTAGAAAATGTTGCTTTCAGAGCGAGCATTGTCTGCCATTGGTAGCTATACAGTTTGTGTGTGTCAAGAGATCCTTCTTCATAATATTTACATTTAATATTCTGATTGGAATGAAGAAGACAGCATTTGTTTGTACATTGCTGGAGTGAGAAATAGAGAGTTTTTAATCATACCATAGGACAGCCTATTTGCTAACAGGCTGTTTTCTCGCCTGGAAATTTTATAACCCACTTAAAAAGGAGTCTCTCTTGGCTGAACTTTAATAGTAGATGCATATGTGATATCTCCTCTGATTACCCAAGTACTGATATTTAGGTGAAATATAATTAACATTAATTGAAATTAATTAATGTTGAGTTATCTTTAGTTTTACTGCTACTGTAGCTGACAGCAGAATTTAGTCCTTACAACCATCTAACCAGGAAATAGCTTTGTCTTATCCATGTCTCGATTTCATCATCTGCCAGATGGAAGGATGATTATATTGCTTTGAAATTCTGTTTATTAAAGAAATAAAATATTTTTTTTTTGTGATCCAGTACCCCTTCCTTGCTTGTTGTGTTTATTTCCTTACTTGCTAATTTCTTTGGTTTAGTAACTTCGAGATTGTAAATACCTTTCTAGTGTCTTCATTACTTGCGTGGACTGACTCACTAGGAAGTGTCCTCTTGTATTTTGGTTAGGTAATAGAAGTATAAGGAAGAGGAAAGAAGATAAAGTACAAAAGTCAGACCATACTTGGTTCAGCATCCTGCATGCAGCCCAGCGTGGTTGTGCTAGAATCCTGCTGATGGAATGTCCTGACATTATGGTGTTTATTTCCACCACAGCCCTGAAATGTAAACAGGACATCACTGGATGCTAATCCAAGGGACGGGAAATGACTGAGAATCCTGGACTCTTGGGCTATTGGTAGGACACAAGGAAGTGAATTTTGCAGGAGGATTGGCATATGGTACCAGCAGTGCCCTGGACCACGCGTCAGAGGGGCATGTTTTCAGGAAGAGTATCTGATGTATGTTTATGGGGAGGAACAAAGCATAACACTAGTGCCAAAAGAAGTGCATCAATATACGCAGCAACTTGCAGGACATTTGGCATGCTAGGATGTTCTGTGCATCCCAGATGAAAGACAGAGAGTTTGCCTTGAGCTTGAAATGTATACAGAATAAATGGCAGTTTATCACTGTGGTATGTATTTCCCCCTGTGCCTTATAACTCAAGAGTGAATTCAGCTGAGGAACATGATAGTAGCAGAGAGGGGGCTTTGGAGCATCTCTTGCTCTAGCCCTCAAGCCCAGAGGGCATGGATGGGAGGTAGCACAGTCAGGGAAGTGTTGGTTTAAGTGGTTTGATGCATTAGAAAGCCAGCTGTTCTTCCCTTAGGCAGTCCTAAATAAATTAATGGTGTGAGGATAGTATTGAACTTTCAGTCATGGCTCCCTCCCCCGTGAAACGGAAAGGAGCCTGGACAACTTGCGTGGGATAGTGCTTGCTGTGCTGCGTTCTGGGAAGAGGGAGATGAGCCACAACAAACTATTGCCATGTGCTGTTGGGCACTTGAGACTTACATGGCTGGAAAGAGGGTTGTACCCCACTTTTATCCTACTAGAAGACCTTGACTCTTCCAAGGAACAGCTGCTAATGCCTCCTCTGTAGTATGCCTTGTAGTAGGAAAGACAGAACTGTGCTGTAATGAATATAAAGGAGGTCCTTTATTGCAGTTGCTAAACGCATACAGACCCTGTAATTCACAGTGGCTCTCTAGCTTCCAGACTGGCTGACTGCTGCCTGATGTTGCCACATAAGGTCTCCCTCAGTCTTGCTCTGGCGTCTGTAGCAAGAAAAGGACTAGCTAAAGAGAAAATTAATCAAGTTTTCTGTGCTGTGAGTGTTGTGCACCATTTTTTTTTTTAGTAACTCTCCACACACTCTGCTGGATGCATTTTACAGCAAAGCATGATTTTATGGTAGGAATCTTCTGCCTGTTTTCACGAGCATCTTGCTGGCATGGTTGCCAGTGTTGATACCTTTTGAACAAAGTGCTCTGAATTGTGCTTCTGCTGCTTGGGCTGGGTTTTCATCCGGATCTGAAATTGGAAATTTATTACTTGGAACTGGTTTTTAAAGGTGAAACTGACACCAGTTTCTTATTACTTACCAAGTCCTGAGGGCTGAGTTACATTCCTGACGCTGCTGTAGGTGTTAATGATTTCATCAACTCAAGAAGCACAGAGCTCTGAACTCTGCTCTTGGCAGCTAGTAAAGAAGGGAAACTAACTTTCAAGTATTTTGTTTTTAAAGTTTTGTTGTTGTTGTTGTTGTTGTTTTGTTTGTTTGTTTGTTTTTTAAATGGTGTTTACATTAGCAAACGGGAATTTGTGGGACAGACTTACAACCGGAACTAAGAGAATTTGTTGACTACTTAGTTCTGAGAAATCAAATTGATAGTAAAGCCTCAGTAGGCTGCTGAAACTGGTCTTGCCAAGCACCTCTGAAGTTGCAAAAGAACAAGAATCTGTGAGTGGGCCTGCTGTGGGTGCAGGCCTAAGAGTTTCATTTGCTTGGTATGTTTTCCATGCCTCAAAATAATCAGGAAGGATACTATTATGCAGATCCCAAGATTTTTTTCTATATTATTTTCAGTTGCATGCAAATAGCTCAAAAACCTTGCTCTAAATCTGGAGAGATTCCAGGATGTGGTTTTTTGTTTTGTTTTTAGAATAGCTTCTGTCTTGTGTCATGCAGGAATATGGCATTGTGAACAAGGACCAGGATTTAAAATCAGCGTTAACTGGCAATACTCTGGGCTCTGCATCTTACTTGCTACATGATCTTAAGCAGACCATCATTCTCTTCATACCTGTACTGTGATATCCTTGTGTCTTGCCAGGTTGCCATGAGATATAACTTCTTCTGTTTTAAACTTGAATAACTTTTGATTCAAGAGCTAGCTTTTTTTCAAGTGACCATCATACATGCGACAGACTGCTGCAGAGGTAGTAAATGGAAGGTTATGGAATTTAACATTGTTTAATCCCAGGTATTGATGGATGAGACTCAAAGGCTTATCCTGTAATTATTTATAGAGGTGTTTAAAAGGTGACTTGTTGATTACCATTTATAATTAGCTATGCAGAGAACATTTGGTGATAACATTCTTTAATCTAGGAAAAGTAAATCAGGGCCCAGCCTCTGGGAATTAGAAATTTGTAATTCCTCTGCCAAGTTTCAAAGTAAGAGACAGTTTACCGAGGGTTGTGGTAGATTTTCTACTGCTGGAAATCTTTAAATCAAATGCGATGCCTATTGAAAAGTTATATTCTACTTCAGGCAGGAATTAATTTATGGCAATCCTGTGGCTTGTGCTATGCAGGAGGTTAGACTAGCTGATTGGTACAACCCTTTCAGCTTTATAATTCATGAGATTGTCTATCAGATTTGTGAGTGTCTCACTGAGGCCAGTGGAAGCCAAATAAACCTGAGGTCAGAGTTTTACACTGCTTTCTTTCACATCCTTTATGCTTCCAGCCTGTATTCACTTGTTGCCCATCTAACACGTGGAAATACCCTCCTGCACTGCTTTTATCTTCTTATCACTACACACTGCCACTTAGCTTGTGGTGTTCCAATCTGCAGTACCTTCCACATGTGCCTTTAAACTGTGGGATGTTTCCTTTTTGTTTTGCTTGATTTTTTGAAAGGAGAATTGAAAAGTGAGAAGTTTTGAGCAGATCTAAAAGGCAGCATATCATGTTGTGGACACAGCTGGACATTCCTGCTCTGCTGTCCTTTTGGCAGTGATCGATGTAGGGCATTTTTATTTATTTGTATTCATGATTTTTAATTTTTATTCCCCCACCCAAGCATTGTGCCATTCAAAATTGCTCGGCAAAAAAAGGGATCCTTGACTGCTGAGTTGCTATCCATGCTTCACACACTTGTCCAGCAAGTCAGATGGAGATCCGCTGTTACTTTTCCCTCTGTGTATTATGGCACAAGACTACCCCAGTGGGTCTTGTTTATTCTGTCACCTACTGTTGTGCTATGCTACCTGCTCAGAGTGGATGAGGCAAGCTCGGGGTGAAGTAGAACTTCGTATTTCTGACCAAACTAGCAGTAAACTGATTGCTGCTGCTGAAGGATCGCAGCTGGTAATAGCCCACAGGTGTTGAAGTTGGAGAGGATAATCACTTGGCTGTTTGACTGATTATTCTGAGAATACAGACTAGATCCTGTTAAGTGTTCATCTCCCTTACTGACACTGGTGGTTAGACTTTTGAAAGAGCTCTGTGTGTCTCTTGCAAATTTTTCCATAAAGATTTTCCCATTAAAAAGTCTGTTTTCAGAATTGCCAAATTTTGAAGAAAACATACTTTCCCAAATGTTTCCACATTCTTATGAGAGCTGGATATTTCAAAATTTGTGATAAATCACATGAGAAATATATTTATTTGTAGGTATTTCCTTTTTTTTTTTTTTTTTTAACGCTGCTTAATGCTTTGCGTTGGTGATAGATTTTTCTAAGTTCTTTTCTTTTTTCTATTTATTTCTTTTGGGTTCAGCAGAAGTGGAAAAGATATTGGTGAAAGGGGAAATGTCTTTGTTTTTTCTTTTCCTTTTTCTTAAAAAAAAATATAATTTCAGAAGGTATCTTATAGAATTCCCAACACTAAAATAGCTTGCTGCTTTAACATTTTTTTTCAAGACAGTTCTCTCTCCTTTTGATCAGCTCTGTTCAACTGCACTCTTTTTGGAAATTCACCTCCTGTTTTGCACTGAAGTGGAAGCTGGATAGTTTTGTGAGAAAGTCCTCTTGATGGCAAGGGCCAAACTCTCTTTAAAATTAAATTAAAATTCTTGAAATTCAAGAGTATCTTGTACACACGTGGCAAGTGAAGTTTGCAGGTTATATATATAATCCTCTTTGTGCAAGTGGCAATGGTGAAGAAGGCTAGGCTGGCCTGCAGACTGATGAAATCAGTGCATTTAGAGAAAGGATTTCCTGCATTTCCTCTATATAGTAAAATGCTGCTTTTATTGAAATGCAGTCAAATAGAAAAAGCATCAACTAATTGAGATGTCCTTTTCAATTAATACCTGTTTTGAATGAATGCCCTGAAGAGCTACATACAACTTGGAGAGGCCAGGCTAGCTGTCTTTGCAGGTATCATTTCAGGTAAGCCTTTAGAACTGCATTGAACCAAATCCTTCTTACTCTTCAGGGACCAATTCCATGAGGGTGCAACTTGGGCATGGCTGGGGCCCAAGGGGAGGTTGGACGACTTTACTGGAAGGGATTTTACTCGCAGCATCTCCTGGGTGTAGTCTAGCAGGAAAGTGTCCTGAAGAGACCACGCAGCTGCACGGTAAAGGATTATCTGAAGAGAAAGAACACCCGGCTTGTAGTCTTTGGAAGATATGTTGTTTTTCTGGCATAGGAGTGTATGCAGCCCTATTTTAGGATAACCTGAAATGTAAGGGTTGCTTTTGGTTTTTTGCTGTCTTTTACATCTTTAGAGATAAAAATCAAGCTGTCTTGAGGGGAAGCCCTTCTGATTTTGAAATCATTTTGAAAAATACATCACCCAAGGGCTCTGTCAGAGACTCATCTGATAGATAATGTATGCAGTGCGGGAGGGTGGCAAGTCAGGGCCAAGTTTACACTCACTTGGCTCATGATGTTTTGATGAATGGGAGAGTGTGTTTGATTTCAGGATCCCATTGGGAGTGGCTTTATCTGCAGCACTGATGCATTGGTGTGGGAGTTAGCACCCTTTCCTTCAGACCTGGCTGGAAAGGGGTGTGCAGCACCTAGTGTGCTTTGGGAGAGCCAGAGGCAAGAGAGTAAAGTTAGAAAGTAGTACAGGATGGAGAGTGTGAGGGAGTGAAGATGAGCTGCTTGCTGATGGAAAGCTAGCATTTTCAGCATTATGATCTCTCTAGCCAGGTTTCTGTGGAGACAGTCCCTAGTACATAAACTGTCAGATGTTTGGGGAGCTACATGCTGCTGAGCAGGAAATCATTCAGATTCCTTATCTTCCACATAACAGGCTCAGGCGAAGCCCTGCCAGAAAACTTGTACCCAAGCCTCAGGGAACAGGACTTGACCTCTGGAAAGGGCTTTTCAGGGGTTTTGCTTACAAAAACTGAATTCAACTACTTTCTAAGCATTTGCCCTGAAAAGCTTCTGAAGGGCAAATACGAGATGGTAGTGGTTAGCAGTCCTGCTGTGGCTAAAATCCCATCCTGTTCCCACAGAAATCAGTGGTCAAACATCCACTGACTTCAGCGCAAGCAGCTGAGCCATACAAAGGGAAAAATTCTGCAAAGCCTTAAACTTCTGGAGAATTCAAATCCAAACCCAAGGGGTTTTTAAGTTTGGATCATCTCCAGTTATGAAGACTTATTCCCAAGCAGTGAAGTAATGAGACTGTAGACTAGCATGTCTAGGGAATGAATGTCTTGGAGCAAGCCAGTGCAATAGCAATGGTAATACCTTACCTGGTATGGGAACCAGTAGACATACAAGTCCACTGTTTGTCACTGTCACTAACTGTGTTAATGCAGGGACAGTGTCTATGCTGTGGATGGTACTAGAACTGGAAAACAGTAGTTTGATAAGTGTTGCCAGTTAATAGTTATTCTTTAAGCCTGCTTCTATTTGTTAAATCCTCTGAGGAACTGCAGCGTTTAATGACAGTTTTGCCATTAATGAAGTTTGATAAGCATTACCAGTCAAGAGTTTTTCTTTAAGGCTGCTTCTGTTATGATTCCCCAGACAATTTAATACCAACTTCTAATGTTAATGAAAAATTGTGTTGTCATTAACATTTGATTTTGAGAAAGGGTGCCTAATGCAGTAGAGTAACAATCTGTGACTATTAAGCTTCTACAAATACAGTCTTTTTTTTGGCTGATTAACACCCTGTCTGTGAATTTTTGTGTTGTGAGAACCTATAATGAGTTTGATTTTTGGGAAAATATAATGGTGTTTTTATTTCTAACATACCTCTTCAATGCATGGATCTTTGTTTTGCAGCTTGTTCTTGTCTGTCACTCGCAGATGTTGACTCAAGAGAATTTCTGCAATGTTCTCTTGTTATGCAACCAATCTAGATCTGTACACAGAAGTCCCTTAAATGCTTACACAGAGCAGGGGCTTTGCCTTAAAAAGTAAGAAGACTTTTTAGAAATTTGACTCCCTTTCCTTAAGAAAGGTGCACTCTTTTCAGTGGTGCCGAGTGACAGGATGATAGCCAATTAGCATAAATTGAAGCACAGGGAATTCCATCTGAGCACAAGAAACTCTTTCACAGTGAGGGTGGATGAACACTGGTACAGGTTGCCCAGAGAAGTTATGACTCCATACTTGGAAATACTCAGAAGCCGAATTGACACGATCCTGGGCAGCTTGCCCTAGCTGAACCTGCTTGAGCAGGGGGGCTGGACTAGAAAGTCTTAAGAGGCCCTTTCCAACCTCAACTGCTGAGATCAATATTGCAGCAATTTCTTAAGTGCTGGCTACCTGCCTGGCCCAGCCTTATCTCAAGAGCAACACCAGGAGTCATGAGGATTTATTGTTACATCCAGCTTATGAACCACTTCCTAGAGCTTTCCCTTTCCTCAGCTCCACAAGGTGTGTGGTGTGTTTCTTTTGGCTTTTGACCATGTGAAAATTTTCAGCGTGTGGCTTCTGGGGCCAGGATGTTGGGCCTTCTCTGGAAAAGTTTCTTGGTAGTACCAGTTGCTTATAAATGTCCACTTTAAACACCCCTTGTAGACCAAAACTATACCTCTTTCTTAAAGGGGAAATTTTGACTCATCATGTCACACTTTCCTTTTCTTTCTCTCTTTTCCTCTCCCTCTACCAGTTGCTCAGAACTTGTTTATCAACTTCTGAATGAAAGGTGCATCATGGCTCACCCCACTGTTACCTGCTCCAAGAGTTGGTCAGTCTGCCTCTTAAAGAAAACCTGTCAGATCTTTCTTGTTAATCTGGGGATTGTTTGTTTTCCGTTTTACACTGCAGTGTTTGCAAAGACTGAAAACTCTGTAAGTGCATAAGAGAAGCATTATTCATTGAGAAAGATGTATAAATTTTCTTCAGTGAGGCTGAAGGCAACATTTTCATTCTTGTCTTCCCTTCAACCATTATGATCATCACCCCACCCTCCTTTTCTTCCATATATTTCATATAGATTAACCTCTACTGCCTGCTGAAATAATGTGGACTTGTAACTTTTTCTACCTTTTAGAGATGGACAGAATAAAACATGTGATTTTGGAGTCTAATGTCCTCTTAATGGAAAAATACAGATTGAAGAATAAAATGGGTCATTGGAGCCTCGTGAGATGGGGCTCTGTGTGTAAAGTCATTGTGGGATGTAATACTTGAGGGAACCCTGACCTTTGTCTCATCTCACTCAGGCTTTGAGGGGGCCAAGATGTTCCAGCTATTCTGCTGAGCTTGTTTCAAAACTCGTTTCATCCCCACCAACTTTTGGATCTGATGAGCCAAAGCAGTTAGTCACTTTTGCAGCTTTGTACAGATCCCCTCCCCACATAGTGCTTGGGGAACTGCCTTGGTGAAGGAAGGTGTGGCATAGCACAGCCAAGCTAGGAGAGGGCTAAGTACAGAGGGATGTACATACATATCATTATTCTTTTCTGCACTGCATAAATTCCATTTTCTTTCCAAAATGTTGGGATGCAGGTGGTAAGGTGAGAGAAAAAGAGGCCTGGACCTTCGAGTGGGACTTGTTTAAGGAAAATTTTAGCACTGTGACCCTAGTGGGGCAGTGCCTCCAAAATGCTGGAGGAGAGCCATAAAACAACCCAGCATAAAATAAACTTGCCATACATGTTTTCATACTTATGTCCCCAGCTACTTTTGGTGTGTTTATCAAAACATTGTGGGTTTTTGGGTCTGTCTGGTGTTGAGAATGAGAACAAGGGAATGAGATAGATGTATATATGTGGACCATAGTAAAGTTTTGTCTTAGGCCTTCTAAAAAGAGGTGTTGAAAAGAACTTGTGCTCTCAATGTTCTAATAAAGACAGTGGAAGAGAATTCATTCTAGCAGATTTCTGAGATGGGTTACAAATCCTTTTAGTTTTGTTTTATCTAGAGGGAACAGAAAGCTTGAGCTAAGGTAGAGTATTTGCTACAGTGGCAGTCAGTGGAGTTTGAAAGAGGGGGTCGAAGTTTGGGCTGAGGCTATTTCATTATTTTCAGATACGGAAAGAAGGAAAACTTGCATGAAAGTCATCTAGTTTTCTCTTTTAGAACTGCATTAGTGTGGGTGTGTTTGGTTTTGTGAGCCTGGAAACATGTACTGTGTATAAACACCTTGCACTGAAAACCAGGGATATATGACCAAAGCAGTGAAAGAAGCCTAGAATTTTGACTCATATTTCAATAGTTGAGCTTAAAGTATACGTTCGGCCATCCGAACCTATTATCCATTTTTAACATGTTTATTCATGAGTTACTTGTGGGAGCTTAACTGACCAACG
Source organism: Tyto alba (assembly GCF_018691265.1). Taxonomy (NCBI): domain Eukaryota; kingdom Metazoa; phylum Chordata; class Aves; order Strigiformes; family Tytonidae; genus Tyto; species Tyto alba. The sequence goes on along the minus strand of NW_024881278.1, from coordinate 27,506,872 downwards.
GAACAGGAAGACATTGCTTTACTATTGACCAGCTGTCTGACAGTGCCTTGGGTTGTGAATGCATGTATGTTATTTGAGAATGGCTGATGCTGAACAGCTTGTGTGGTTGTTGAACAGCTCCTGAATGTCATTGTGCTGATATTAGCTTATTTCCATGGTGTTGTCTCAGAAATGGTAGAAGCGTTTTGTTTGGGATCCAAAGCTGTAGCCGGTGAAGATAATTTGTAAATAGAAGTAAGAAAAGAATATAAAAATCAAAGAATCATGGAATTGTTTGCGTTGGAAGGGACCTTGAAGATCATCTACTTCTAACCCCCCTGCCATGGGCAGGGACACCTTCCACTAGACCAGGTTGTTCAAAGTCCCGTCCAACCTGGCCATGAACACTTCCAAGGAGGGGGCAGCCACAGCTGCTCTGGGCAACCTGTGCCAGTGTCTCACCACCCGCACAGTAAATAATTTCTTCCTTATATCTAATCTGAATCTGCCGTCTTTCAGTTTAAAGCCATTACCCCTTGTCCTATCACTACACTCCCTCATAAAGTGTCTATCTCCATCTTTCCTGTAGGGCCCCTTTAAGTACTGGAAGGCTGCTGTGAGGTCTCCTCAGAGCTTTCTCTTCTCTAGTCTGAACAGCCCCAACTCTCTCAGCCTGTCCTCATAAGGGAGGTGCTCCAGCCCCCCAGTCATCTTCATGGCCCTCCTCTGGACCTGCTTGAGCAGTTCCATGTCCTCCTTATGTTGGGGGCCTAAGAGCTGCACACAGCACTCCAGGTAGGATCTCACAAGAGCAGAGGGAAAGAATCCCTCCCTCAACCTGCTAGACATACTTAATGCAGCCCAGGACACTGTTGGCTTTCTGGGCTGTGAGCGCACATTGCTGGCTTGGAGTCAGTTTTCCATCCACCACTACCCCCAAGTCCTTTTCCACAGGGCTGCTCTCAATCCACTCATGGCCCAGCCTGTATTTGTGCTTGGGATTTCCCTGACCCACGTGCAGGATGAACATCCAACAAAGATGTTAAGCAGCACTGGTCCCAATACCAGTTCCTTTGAAAACAGCTAAGAGATTTGCAGAACACTGGCATATCCTAACAAGTTCTTCAATCATTGGGGGAAAAAGTGCATCTAAAGTCAATTTTCCCATATGTCTCATGTTAGTTATCCTCTCCAGAGTGAGAGCTGCTTATCTACTGCTGCTCTGTGATGCAATGAAACTCTATGGGTAAGGAGGAACAGTGAGCAAATTACATCTAGATCTTTGCTGGAGGTGGTGATGAGGATGCAGGATGGAGAGAGCTGAAGGTTGTTACAGTGCGGTCCATGATGCACAACTCCACTCCGACGGTGGCTGGTAAATGTGCAGAGGCTCTGCTCAGGGCCCAGAGAGAAAGGGAAGCTTTGACTTTCTGCACACCTTGAGAGCAGCTTCTGCTTAGTTGTGTCAGAAGCAGTGATGACTCTGCCCTCCTTTAATTTCTGGCAAGCTGGTTAAGCTGTTATAAGAAACACTGAAGAGTGTTCTTGTGCAAGGAAAGTTTAAGGGGCAGCATGGAAGTGTAGCTGAAGCATAAATCTACTACTGACATACAGCATATGTTGCTTTTCTGAATCTGTAGTCAGACTTCTATGGAGTTAGGATTAAGGTTGAAAACTAAACCTTTTTTGAGTACATCCAGTCTGGCAAGAGATTTATGCAACACTAACCAAGTACATATACACTTTTTTGTTCCAGTGTGAGGTATTACCTCCAATTTAGATTTAGCTTTCTGCCTCACTGTGTTGCCTGCTTCTTGGAGTAAACAAAACAGTTTTACAGCCCAAATGAAAAGGCATTTTATCTTCAACGTAACCATTCATTTTAAATCTCAGTTATGAAAAGAAGAGTCAACTCTGCTCCTAGCACTATTGGATTTTTTTTTTTTTCCCTTTTTTAATGATAGGAATTGCATGAGTGAATGCAGTTGAAAAGTCATTCGTACTGGTCCCTACTGAAGTGTGTATATGACTTGGAATATATTCCCCAGGAGTCAGGAAATGATGATTTGGATGCTCTACTTTTGACTTTGCTAAAATCAGCTCAAAACGTCTATGGAGAAAATTAAATATTTGGGGGACTAAAAAAAAAATAAATCCTAGGTGCCCATTTGGCACAAATCCAGTGAGGGACATTTCATCAGAAGTGAACTGAGTCTGAGTTCTGCTTGGAAGAGTTGGTCTGTTGTTCCATGAGGTTACGTGCTTTCATAGGAATTAATAGGAGTCTGTTATACCCATGGAGAGAAAACTATACAGGCAATGTATGTTGTTCACTTCTCTGAGGATTGAAAGGCTCCTGTAAAATCTCTATAACCTGATTTCAATACTATGTTTGCCCTGAAACTACTGCCTTAATAAAATGAACAGAATTTTGAGTATACCTTCCAATATCTTTCTGAAGAGAAGGACAAAATGCTTCTCTTTCTATATTTTTTTTTTTTTTTTTTTTTTTTACCTGCTGACTATGCCTACTTAAATACAATTTTGGGGGGATTCCCTGGAAAAGGTCTGAAATAATTTGGTTTACAGAATATAAGACCCTAAATATCTGATAAGAAAGATATTTCCTCTGGAGTGACCTCAGCCTAAATATTTGAAGAACTGAATACAAGGGCATGGATTTATCTTCTTGAATGAACTATTGGCTGGTTGACCCACTGAAATTACTTCCACACCAAGGTCCTTCCACAGCACGAGACTTGCTACAGCATTCCCACAGAGCACAACATCCTTCCAGCAAGAAAACTGATTTTTCCTCTTGCCCTTTGCTCTATTTCTATGATAAGTCGTTTCCGTCTATTCAGTTATTTAGTAACTCAAGCTCGAATTTTGATCCTTAGAGATATGCCTTCAACTTAGAGAAATGCTTTCTTTGGTCCAGAGTGATCAGTTAGAAGGGGCAGAGAGAACTAGTTTCCAAGATATGGTCAGTGTTGGTTTCTCTCTATTAAATGAACAAGACAAAACTGCTTCCCAAGGTGGATCCAGTCCCAGTACTGAAGTTTTGTTTTGTTTTCATTTGGGCAATGTTATGTTTCATCCTGAGGTTTCTGAGGTGCTGTGAAAATCACCTTCTTGAAGGGCATTTGTTCTATGAGCAGCAGTTTTCTGGGGAACAGGTGATTTGGTGGTCATTGTGCTGTGATTTGATGATTGAGAACTCTTTCCCATGTAGTCATACTATTGCAATTTAAATGGAGAGAAACTTACTGTAGTAGTATTTCAGTAGATGCTGGAAGTGTGTCTTGCTATATTGATATGGATATGAAATGTGCTCTGGGAATTAAGGAGAGTTAATGCTGATAATAGTAGGCCCTGTAGGAGGTGAATTGTTTCCTTATCATGCATGACCTCTTAAAAATGTAGAAAATTTTTGCATGTTTGAAATCTCAGCATGAACAGGATATTCTAAGACCTTGTAGACTCGCCCCTGTCTAAACCATTTTTTTCTTGGAAACAGAATAATGTTCCTTAAAACTACTTCCTACACCAACTCCCCTCTCTAGACTTGAATTGCTTAATTTGTTTAATTCTGGTGTTATCCCAGTGGAGCTTTTTGTGATTAATAGCTGATAACACTGTAAACCCAGCACTAAGAACATTTCTTGGGCAGTAGCCATGTTTCTTACAGGCTGTGTTTGACTGATGTTCGGGTAGACAGAACAAGCATGAGTGAAGAGGTCATCCTGAAGAGTCTCTCAGTGGTGTGGGCTCAGTGTTTGCATTATACATCTGCTAGTTTATCTTCTTTTCAGAGATTCGGAGATGTATCCACTTCTCTGTACAATTTTCTCTGTTTTAAGCATTGCCAGGCACCACTGTCGTGTGGCGGACCATTTGCTCATAATATGAATGACTGTGGGGGGAAAAAAAAACAAAAACAAAAACATGGGGATTCAGTAGTGTTAGTGCTATTTTCATCTCATATTTACTGGTCTAACAGCCAATAGTTAAAAATTAGTGATAGGCTGGCAGCTTGCATGCAAATTGTTGGGTTATATATAATGTATTTCTGCTTGGATTTGCGACCCAGTCCAAATACATAGTTGGTCTTCATATTTCAGAGTTTCTGACATTTTGCAGTTCCCACTTATTTTGCCGAGTGGTAGATGTAATGTGTTGTGAAAAAACTGAGAGCACTGCTTTCTTCAAATGGGTTTCTGGGCATGGGGAGGGTCAAATACTGCTGCTACTTCTTGTTACTGGAAAGATTTTGGTACTTGTTGGCTGTCTTCTTTACAACAAATAGACAGTGTGGATAATGGCAATTTCAGTCTTTATTGAAATGGGAGATATTCTTGCATAGTATGTATTTATCTTCTAAATGTCCCTTCCTGACCAGGGCAGCAGAGCCAAGACCTGAACTTGGAGGAGGCAATGTATGACTGATTACTGCCTTTATCTGTGTATTCCATCCATAAATTTAAGATTTAAGATGCAAGAAAAATTAATGATTTAAGTAGGTTTTAAATATGCTTCCAAAGAGTGTGACAAAACAAACTGCAGCAGGTGATGATTTGGATAAAACCTTGTACAATCTACCAAATAAATCTGTGCTGTACAGAACTAGACACAATAAGGAGTGATATTGGTACATGTTCTGCAAAGACATACATCACTGGATATTTGCAGCCCTAAGGGGATAAAAAGGAAGTTCATTCTCTAATAGAGGGTAGACTTCTGTTGTATTTGTATACAATGAGCCTTCTTCTGAATCACATCTAAGGACTATGTACCCAGATCAAGTGGCTGTTTAGAAGCAGGGTTGATTTTCTTGTCTTTTTTTTTTTTTTTTCCCCACCAGTGGTGGGGAGCTGAGGGAATTTTATACTGCAGTCTGGTTTTCTGTGGAGTGTGTTCAAATCTTTGTCAACAAGATGCAAGTAGTTTGGGCTCAGAAGCTGAAAGAACTTGCTGTATCTTCAGACAGGCTATTGACTTGCTGTAGATTCTTAGAAGTCTGGAGTTGACTACCCAAGCGTCCTCTGTATGCAGCTTCTCTGCAGTTTTCTTTGGGTATCTGAGCATACATTTAAGCACGTGTCTTATCCTTGGGGAAGAGCAGTGTGTTGGTCAGTTCCAGTTCTAGGAACACTTCAGTACTTAAAATTTTCTTAATCATGAACAGTAAAAGGCCTTAACATGGGCATGACCTCTTGCCATGAGAATCCAGGAGACTAGAAATAGCTATCAGCAGCCTGGAGAAGGCAGTAGAATAGAGTTGCTACTGATTTGGCACAGGCACAACACCCTCGTTTACCATGTGCTCTAGATCACATGGATATGCATCTCTGTGTAGAGAAGATCCTCCCATGTGGGTGATTTAGCCAGGTTCTCCCTGTCCCTTCTTTTACTGCACTCTTTGTGACATACTTCTATTGGCCAAAAGCAAAGCACTCATTGACCATGCAAGGAAGGTGGCTGATTTTAGGTAGCGCTTTCTTTTCAGATCTTAATTGATTGCTACCTGTGTCACTCAGAGCATCAGCTCTGTGGACTTTAACTTAAAGATAGATGAGGTCTTGTTCACCTTAATGTCATGAAACACTTCGCAGCCCCAAAACCTAAAGCAGTAAGTCATGGCTCTGAAATCAGCTTTTGGTGTTGGTGTAAAGTCTCCTCCTGTAAATATTACAGCAGCCAGAGAATATATTTTATCTGGATGCCACTTAAAAATACACAGAGAAAACAACCCAAAATCATTGAGCAGAACTCTTGCCAAATATCCATTCTTCATGAAGACACGTTAGGTTAAAAGTTCAACAGTTTCACCAAGCTGCTGGCTTGGAGTTCAAACCTACTTGCGTAATGTTGAGGTTTCAGGGCATTGAACCCGGAGTATTCCTTGTCAGAATGTTGAACAAAAATAAAAATGCTGGAATAAGATGCTGCATATGACCTTTTCTTAACTTCATTTTCTAGAGTGAATTTATTTTTGGTGCCAAATTGACAACTCTGGAATCTGAACAGCTTAAAAAATAAGTATATAAAATCAATGACACTTTGACCCTGTCTGTGCCTTGACCTACGGAAACCATCCCTAAGATGGAGAGAGCATCAAAATCACAAGACCTGTTCCCTTTGTGATGCATCTACTGACTGTTTCTTCCAGTCAGTGACTCACTAAAGAAGCCTTTTAACTATCATCCCCATCAGTGACTTTTCAGTATATGGAACAGAACTGAGGACTACCATGTTTATTATTTACACGTTTAGAGTGACATGTAAAAATATACTGTACTTTGGCTGGGGCACTAAGTAGGAAGGTGGCAGATCTGCAGTCTGGAACCTGGCTTTCCCAGGTGGCATTGATGAACACTGATTTTGAAGAGATTCAGTGCCATCTGCAAAAACCAGGTGAAAGTTCAAGTGTCGTCTGTGTTGGATTTTTCCCCAGTTGTATCCATTTGCTATAAAGACTGAGTTGCTTCTTTGGATGAGAAAACTTCAGGAAAATTTTACTAGTGCAGGTAATTGATTTGCTGGTCAATAGCGAAGACAGCACTTGTGCACTTACACCTGTGGCTGGATTCCAATGGTTATAACCAAGGTATATTTCCAGTCAAGTTGAGCTTTAATGTCCTGTAGTAGCCCTGAATGCTGTGTTAGAATGGAAATCAATTTTGGTATGCTGTGGTGACATCGGACAACAGATGAAACATTATTCTACTAATTGTCTGAATAAGAAAACAGCATTTCACATGGAAATGAACTGGAGTTTGGGAAGATGTAATTGGGCCTTTACCATTTGTTTGTTTTTCTTGGAGCCCACTGGCCATTCTTACAGATTATTTCTCTCTCAGCAGAGGCACTCTAATGCCCTCAGCTGCTTATTTTGTCTGGAAAATTCAGGCACCCAGGATAACGATGACAACAGCAGCAACATTTTGACTCTCAAATCCCCTGGCAAAATAGTTACATCATGTCTGGAAATAATTGGGCAATGACAGAATGGAAAAATTACAATGACTGAAACAAGACAAGGACGCTCTTAGTAATGGGGTTTTTATGTGTTCATTCTTCTGAACACGGCAGTTCTTGGTGCTGCTGGGAAACTCTAAATTGACATCCCTTGTACCTAAACCACACTCTTCCCAGTAGAAATATTGGGGAGATTTCAACTTCCTAGACCAAGCTTTAGTACTAATCTGCCCTACCAGTATTCCTTGTCTTTTGGTGTAGAGGGTTGAGTTGGGGCAGCTTGTTCTTCAAATCACTCTATCCTTGGCTTCTTTCTTGAGGTGATCAAAGATTTGTCTCTGGAGTGTGGATGTTTCATCATTGGAAGCTAGTCTTATGAATAGAACTGACAGACATTACTGATTAGGGCCCATTTGAAACCAGTGACATTAAAGGCATTTCATACCATAAGACCTTTAAAAGGCACAGGACTTCATCTTCCGTAAATAATCTTCTGCATTAGAACTGAAACATCAGTGTGCTGGTACTGGCTGTCAATGTGTATGCCTGTTTGACTGATGTGATCATTTTCTATTTAATCTTCAGTCTATGGTTTCTTATATTGAATAAAGGCTTCATCTCACACTACAGCTTCCAAGGCGCTCTCCTGTGAAACTGCATCACAGTGTTGGACCCGCCACCAAAAGAAAGTAAAGAAAGTTAAGAGTCTAGCCTGGGCTCTGCTGCCTAGATCCACAGCTTGCAGTAAGGGCAGTTCAGACCTGCTCTGAAGGACACAACTTGGATTGTAGTTGTCCTGAATTCATGACCTTGAGATTACAGTATATATTTGGCAAGTCCTAAAAATAGCAGTTTTAACACCTGAATTCTTTCAAGTGAAATCTGGGGATTGTAGAGAGTGTTTGAAAAGGCTTTCTGCTGGATGGTCTTCCCCTCAGTTATGACTGGGTCCTGGGGTGGTATCTGTCGGGATTGTGGGATTTCTTTTCCCCCATGTTTGCTTTTATGTAGCGTATTTCCCACAGGCTCTTACAATCACAGTGATTTGAAGAAGAAGAATGACATAACAAACCAACCCATCTAGTGAAGATAATGCTGTGGTGTAGGGTAAATCATTGCATAAATTCCATTATTTCATAAAGCATAAATTTATCCACGCTGGATTTGTGGACACTGCTAAATGCTACCTCTACAGCAGGATCATTACTGGGGTGTGAACTGTCGTGTCCTGGCCAGATTCCAGCTGGGTGACTACTTTTTACTGACCTGCTGTTTTTATTACTATTTGTATAGTACCATAAGTCTATTTGGCACTGTACAGTAACTGATTTAAGCAGGCAGCTAAGACCCTACACAGGAGAACCTACAACTTCAATGCCACAGCTAGTACAATGGAGTACAATACAACAAAAATAAAACATACTGGTGGAATATAATACAACAAAAATAAAACATACACAAAGTGTGGAGCAACCTTTACATCTTGTCATGCAGTAATGCAGTAGGTGTCTTTTTCAGAATTTGTTTTCTTCTTTAACATCTACTTTAAAAAAAAGAGTAGTTTTGCAGTTTGAGGTATAGGAAGTTGGCTACTAGAAGCCATTCCAAGTCTCAAGAGTTGTCATGAAAGAAAGTGAGGATATTGCAATGGAACAGTGGAAAAAAAAGTAAAGAATAAAAAAGAATAAAATCAAAGCTGATAGAAAAGAAGGAAAGAGAAAACTAAGGCTAAAACTGGAAAGTGTTGCTCTTCCCTGCCTGAAGGAGAAGCTTGCTTTTTTTTTGCTTTTTTTTTTTAATAGAAGGGAATAGGGGTAATCTTTAGTGAGACATATGAATGGAACAAATGTGGTTCATAGTGAGGAAGACAGGAAAATTGATCTTGGTAGCAGTCCAGACTTTCTGATTGAGAAGGAAATGAAGGGTATCTGTAGATGTTACTGAAACTGCAGTGCTGCAACAGCAGAAAACTCAGAGGTAATAAGAGGAAGGGGGCAAGGAAAGAAAGACAGGACTCCAGACTACCGAACTCAAACCAGAAAACTTGCTTATTTTTAGGGAATGTTCAATCCCGTTAGATCCACCACTGTGGTGGTTTCGATTGTTAGCAAGCTTGCTTAAGTGTGGAATTAATAAATTAGGATGGGAACCTGGGGTACAATAAGCACTAAGCAAAATGTATTCCTGCCTCCAAAGTTGCTTCCTAGTAGGACATCTCTGCCTTCCCTCTTAGCCAAATATCTTGTGTGCTTAGACACTGAGGAGATGCAGGGTATACGTATTCTAGATAAATATTTAAGTTGTGAATTTTAATTGTTTTGTTTGCAGTTTAAGCTGCTGTGATCATATAGCCATTCAGAAATGTTAACAATGTGTAGATTTACTTGCATCTGAATGAGATGCAAGACTATAATTAAGACTCAGTTTTTGGTGTCTAGAAGGACAGATTAGTTTAGACTCTGCAAATTTTTGCATGGAGTCAGAGTTATAGTAAAATAATACATTTGTGAAAATAAAATAACTTCTTAGCAGGTAAAAGAATGAATGGGTTGCTTGGTCAGCTCAGTCAGGTATAGAAAATTATTGATGTGTACTTGATTAAAAGGTGGAAAAAGAGGTGTAAAGAAATAATGAAAGGTTACTAGCCAGATTTATGATATGGACCCTAACTGCTTTGTTGCTCTCTCCACGTTGTATTTTGAATCTTGATTTGACTGTTCCTTTAAATTGTCTTTCTATGGATACAGTTTGGATAGACAAATGGATTGGGAGAAACATGAGGAACCTGCTGTTATCTTTTTTCTGTTTTGTTTTGTTGTTTGATTTTTGGTTTTGTCTTTTTTTTTTTTTTTTTTTTGTAGAGTTTTTTCCCCCTCATTCTCTGGTAAAGACAGAGAAAGTGTTGCAAATTAATCTTTCAGAAAGGAAGGATCTTTTACAGTTCTTTAGCTTTATTTTTTGTTGATAAACAGGTATCAGGTGAGAGGTATTGGATTTGTGGCCATTAATAGAATGACATTAGTGATCATTAGCCATCCAGCACGTCCTGAGCATCCTTAAAGTATTAAACATATTTTTGACAGATATGTTGCACTAAGTAGGATCATGGATATAGTTACACCTGACAGTCTTCAAACAGCCCTTGCCTTTTCTCTTAGGATATAATTCCTAGGCAAATTATTTAATTTTTATTCATTTAAGTATTAATAAGGTATAATACTATGTATATAGCAGGAGACAATCTTTAAGTCTGTGGAATGCTTTGAAGTTCTCAACCGTCTCAGCTTTGATGGGATGGTGTGTAAAACAGACCAGAGCTGAGTGCCTGGGCTGGCTTGCGAAGCCCTTATGCCAACTTGAGATCTGCATCCTTGTTTTGATGTGTTGTGGGAGGGGAAAAATCCATGAGCTGACTTCAGAACGCACCGTGCGTTTCAAGCTGAGCTCTCTCCTCTGGTGGAACCGTTAAGTGTGGGACGTGGCTCGCTGGGACTGAGTGGCCATCAGTGCATAAGGCCCCCACTCATTTTCCACAGTTTTCTTTCCCATGATCTGTTGATCCATTTTGGGTCTGATGCCTTCCTGTCCAACATAGTAGGCAGATGTGCTCTTCAGGAAGGATAACCCTCCTTCCTGAAAGAGAGGTTTTAACTCTGTGGATTTTAAATAGTTGGTTATTTTGTTGCTGTTTTGTGCCCTGGAGACCAGGAAACTTCTTAATATGGTGACAAATCCGAACCAAGGAGCTGAGTTATTACTGCAGATGCAACAGATGTATTGCTTGCCTACTCCCTTTCCCCATCCCCCATTCTGCAATTGCCTTATTGCATCTGACATCCGTGACATTACATGTGATATACATGGAAAATTCCCATGGTAATTGGAACATGCCATGAAGCTCATAGTTTCTCCATCTGTTTACTGGAAAAGCAATGTGGTCCAGGGAACTGAGCATAGGATCAGTATGGAGCTCTTCAGCTTTACTCAATGGATATAATTTGACAGTTTTGAGCATATTTTCTCCATTTCATCATCAGTAAGTGACGATGAAGGTACCTATTATAATACCGTGAAGTTTTGGTGTTTTATTATTTAATAGTTGAATAGCATAGAGATCAACTTGGATTTGGGGGTGAGGGGTGAGTTGTTTTATGTTCCAAACCACTCCAAATTCAGGTTTCTTTCTACTTCTGTGATAACACAATTATACATTTTATCCTGTCATAGAGAAAGATAGAGATTTATGGGGAAATTAAAGTAATTTATTTTGTTTACTCTCCTGTTAGCATAAACCAGTGTGGTCAGTGTTTCATATCATACATTTAATAATCCTATGCCCCCCACTCAGGTGAGAGCTGCAGCTACGTTCACTGACATTCTGTGTCTGTTGATGATCAGTGGAGATTCAGCTCTTAATTTATTTTGTTTACTCTCCTGTTAGCATAAACCAGTGTGGTCAGTGTTTCATATCATACATTTAATAATCCTATGCCCCCCACTCAGGTGAGAGCTGCAGCTACGTTCACTGACATTCTGTGTCTGTTGATGATCAGTGGAGATTCAGCTCTAGAAGTGAGCGCATCAGTGTTTTACATTAATGCTTCCTTATGTTTTAAACTGGTTTTGCAGGACTGTGTGTGTTTAGTTAACCCACAGAGTTCTCTCTCTTCTGTTTTTTTCAAAGGTGATGATACAAAAGTAATTTTCTCTATTTAGTTACAGTTGTGCTCTGGCTGTTCACTGTGGTGAAGGACAGCATAGTGATGTGGAAACTGTAATAATCAGCTCTCTTGTACAGGAGAGCTGCTGGCATAGCAGTTGTTTCAGGTGTCTTATTGTTTGTGGAATGTTGTTTATTTAGGATATGTTTGCATGAAAATTATAATTTCTGAGATGAGAATGAAGAAAAGAGTGAGACTGAATAAGCAATTTAGAACCTGCAACTGAAGGAGAGTCCTCGTGCGCAGTTAGCATGGATCCCATCCCATATGGCTAAAGCTTCTGATAAGACTTGGAAAAATTGCATTAGCTTAATTATGTTTGGTCGCTGGGCCAAATGGTTTAAAAATGAACACGTACACCCTGCCAGAGGAAGAGGACGTTGTTATAATTAGACCTTGGGCAAAGTTCCAGACTGTGACTCCTGACCTGAGCCGAACCACAGATGGAGCTGGGAAGTGGGAGGGGGATTGCTCTGAGGAGCGGGTGTGTGGTTAGCTGTTAAAATGACGGCAACTTGCTTGTGTTGTGCAAAAGGGTAAAACAGTACAACTAAGAAAAGCTGTGGCAGGGAGTTGTGTGTAATAGTGGGATTCTCTCCAGAGACAGATTTCCCATTGATTCTCACTGGAGTTATATATAGAAATAGATAATGTTTCATTTTTACAATCACTTTACTTGCAAGAAGTTGAAAAGCAATAGAGTTTTTATTAGAATAAAAAACCCTATTTTTTGTTATTTTCATCTTTTTTTTTTTTTTTTTGGTAGCCATTTTGTTATCAATTACCACTCAGAAAAATTAGAGATGTTCTGTTCTTAACTTTCTTTGTTGTTGCCCCCTCCCGCCCCCACCCCATCCTTTGGAAGCACATTTTCCCCAGATTTGGTTCTTGACAAAGAAAAAGCAAAAGTCAGAGAAAGAAAAGGAAAAGATTATGAATTTGGAAGCTATTAAAAATGTTTATTTTCTTTAAAGCTGTGTCCACCAACAAAAATCAAGGAGTTTTAATTAGTTTTTAAATAGCATAAACAGTGGAACTTAAGTAAATGCCCCTCAGCATCCTCTGACTGGCAGGCTTAATCCTTAGAAAGACAGTGCTCTCACTTAGACATATCATTCGTTCATTCATCCAGTGATTCAATTCTAAAATACCTGTGCTGGATTCCTCTTTAGCAGTCCTCAATTGTTCTTATTTTAAAAGAACCTAGATACCTTACCTATCTACTGTTACAGTGTTGTAGTAGTACAAAAGTGCCATTTTACCCCTCTGTATCAGTATAATTTTCCTACATGCTGCCTATAGCTGGACCTGGAAAATGCCAGTGTTGAGTATGAGGTGTGCAGTAGAATGATGCTTTGTGAAAGTGAGGCAATACAAGGATACTGTTCATGTGAGCTCTGTGTGCGTATGCAGAGTAGTAAAAGCTGAGTAGCATTGCTGAGTTTCTCCAGTATGGATGCCAAGGAATGGATGCCTGTTTTTGTAAAAACACCACAGGAACAAGTATTAGCTTGTGTATTTTTCAGCATTATGTATGAAGAAGGCCTGGAGACTGATTGTTCACCTCTTGGGTGAACCTGCTTAAGGTGAAAGCTGAGTGATGAAATATCAGTACAGAGCGATCTGTGGTGCTCTGGCCGGGGCAGTACTTACCCTGTAGAAAATGTTGGCCTTCATATCCATTCACATAGTACTCATTTCCTGCTAAGGTACCTCTTTTGGAAGAGTGCTTATGAAAGTTTTGACCTGAGCTCATAAAGGAAAATTTTATAGCTCTATCACGTCACTATCTCAGCCAATTTGTCCAAGGAGGACTCATTGTCCATACCTCTGAGAATGCTGGTCCTTTGATGGTTGGTGAGGAAGCCTCTGGACAGCAGGACAGAACTTGGTTACGAGTGAACTGATGCAAATGTAGTTATATTGTATATAAATCAGGTTTGTCTCATTGATTTGAGTTCCCTCCGAGGTTTTGTCAAACCAGTGGGTTCTGGACTCATCCATGACTGGATTACCATAAAGGACACCGCACACAGAGTAGTGCAAGATGATGGTCTGTGGTGGACAAGTTCAGCTTTTTCTGAGGCTCTCTTGTGAAATCTTTTAAGAACTGACTCTCTCAAATCACCATAACTGAGAGAAGACAGAGGTTGCTGTGCACATCATTGTCCTAGATTTGAGGCCAGTTTTGTTTTGCTGACTAAACTAGCGTCAGAGACCAGTTCCAGGGTTAAGCTGGCCTTTGGCATCTACTTGTGAGAATCCAGTGTTCTTATGAATGTGCTTTTGAAGCCAGCATCACCCTGCCCTAGTAAGTCCTACTGAGACATACCACCCTTTGTGGATATGGCATGGAAAGCAAAGGGAAGTGGGAATGCCAGAAGACAGTTTACTACCTCACTTTCAACTGCATGAGAGTTGCAGCTGATGCCCTTCCAGCGTGTAAGAGAAGGTGACAGATAAATTAATCCCAGCACAAAGTAGGGCAGGTGATTCCTGCCAAGCACATAGTGCCACAAGGTTTAGATGGTTTGGGGGCTGTTTTTGTTGGTTTTTGCTTGGTTTTTCGCTTAAGTGAACATGCTGATTTCTACACAAGAAGTCCCTGGAGAGCTTCTGGCTGTGTGCAGTCTGTTAAGTCCCACTATGCAACTGCTGTCCTAAAGGTGTTTTTCCTAGCACAGCTACTTAGTCTCTACAAGAGCTCAAAGCAGCCTTGTTCTGGCAAGCAAACAGACCAAAGCTTTGTGGGGCAGGTTGGGGCAGCAGCTGCTCTGGTGACAAAGCTCAGCTGTGTTGCTGCTGATACAGCATCCAGCATCCTGTGGTTCGGTTCACCTGCCACCTCCCTCCCTGCCCTCTGCCCAGGCAGCCAGGCTTCACAACAGGCTTTAATTATTTACTCTCTAAGGATATGGCTTATTCTGCAGATTAAGTGAAAAAGTAAAGTCCTTAAAAAAATATAACACAATTAAGCCCCTGAGCTGTCAAACAACAAGTCCCTTAAAAGGGCAAAATATGTGGCTCTCTGTGGACTGCACAGATCCCTCCTTTCAAACTGCTGGCAGGAAACTTCCTGTTTGGATGGGCTGCTCAAACGGTGTGTGCTGAAATCAGTCACTTCCCAGCTCCTCCTTTGGGCCTCCTTTTGCCTCCCTTTACACTCCTGATACTGAAGCCCCTCAAGCCTGGGTCCTGTCAAGATGGCATCTGGCAGTTCAAATGTAAATCAGAAAGCATGCATTAGCACTGTGCAGTTTCTCCCCTGGATACATAAAGCAGCCCAAACTAGTTATGTGTGTTTGAAAATGGGATAGACAAAATGGTCCTACTGCGATAGTCCTGGCCATAAAGGGATACATGAGTGTTTGGAGGTCTGGCTCCAGAGTGGTGGAAAATTGATTTCTGCTTCATTTTTCATTGATTATTTTATTTTGACCAAATGGGATACCTTTGGAGAAGTCTTCCATTTATTCTGGGTAAATTCTCCAGTATATGCTTTTTGCTTCTGATACTTTGGTTCCTTTACTGTAGTAGCGAGAGAAAGGCCAATGCTGTCATATGATGGTAGCATTCAACCTTGACTACTGAGCATTACTGATAACTCTGCTTGCTGGGAAGTCCCACACTGAGTTCGTAAAACCTTTTCAGAAGCTCTGGGAGAAGTGATTCTACAGTGCCGTACAAGAACATGTTAATACCATATTAAAGCTTAGCTTCCTTCTCTAGTTTGAGTGTTTATTTTGCTCTTTTGTGTCTCAGATTCTTCTGTCCTCCTCAAGCTCTTACACCGGTGATAACAATTGTAACTGCAGAGAGCTGTACAGATATGACAGTCTTGTTTTCTAACTTAATGATTTTTTTTTTGTTTTGTTTTTTTTTTGTTTGTTTTTTTTTGTTATTCCTGCAGAACATGATCAGAAGATAGCATCATACACCATGATCATGGCCCCCCGGAAGAGGAATCGTCATGCGTTGGGGTTTCTTTGTTGTTTTGGAGGTAGCGACCTCCCTGAAATCAACCTCAAGGACAATAACCCCCTCCAATTCCTTGAGTTTTCTGTCCCAATCCCACCAGCAGAAGAGCTCAATGCCAGATTCTCCGAACTTGTGGTAAGTTTCTGCTGGCATATTGATATCTTTTAGGGGGTGGATGAATTCTTCCCTTCAAAGGAGGAGTTAAGGGAATTATTAGGGATAGGGAAAAAACTTCTGTGGTGTTTTTTTGTTTTGTTTTGGTTTGGTTTGTTTTTTTTTTTGTGGGTTTTTTTCATTCTTTTACGACCAATTCCTTGGTGGTAGAGAAGTGACAAATGACAGGATGGATGACAGTGGCACTGAATATAAGTACAACAAAATGCTTAAATATGCTTATTTATTCTCACAGCAGTATGCAATTCCACAGGTATAGGATTGAGCATATTAGAAAGAACCTCTTAAATTCTCTAGAGAATGAATCCCTGACAGTCATTTTCTTGTTAACAACTTTGGGATAAAATCTGCTATATAATACTGTACAGTGGAAAATCTTAGGGTTTGCAGATCTATAAAATAAGGGCTCTACTGTGCTGTTGATCAGTAACATACTGCTGATGAGGCATAAGAGTTGGGTGACCGTGCTAATTATGTTTCATCAGCCAGCTGCCTTTGAACCATGGAATGGTGCTGTTGCAGCAACAAACATAAACAGGAAGGGAAACGGTTAGTTCAGATGAACTTTGTTGTTTGCTTTTGTGGTAAATGTTGTGGATTCCAGTAGCAGACACTTGCTGTTCATGGCTGGCATCAAATGACTTTGCTGTCTTTGCCCTCTTGTTCAGCCCACATGCAAAACACAGGCAGAGGTCCTAAGGCTGTGCTGATTTGCAGTCTGCATCAAAAAGGTAATGCCCATTTGATGCAGCTGATTAGCCATCTCATTACCACTCTGAGATTGGAGGTTATAAAAAGTGGGGTACCTGTAAGTGTATATATGCCTGAGTGGTGCTACAGAAATGAGGAACAGAACAGAAAATATTAGATCTCAGAATTAGAGGAATTTACCAATAATCTTTCTACATTACACTTATAGCATTAGCCCAGTAAGCTCTTGTCCTTTACCATGGCTTCAGAGTGCTATAGCAATGAAAATAACCTTATAATTTGGGTATGCAAGTGGAGGTTAACATATGGGCAACTATAGTATGTCATACCAGACATAGGGACAATTATAGTTTGTCAGATCAGTGGTCTGACAACCTAGCCAAGGCTCCTATTTCAGCATGGGGCACAAAGCAGATGCCTAGGGAAGAATATAAGATGTGGCCATCGGATGGTCTTTTCTGGCATACTCTCCAACCCTCTAACAATTTTCAGCTCAAGGACTTCCTCAGCCAAGGGTGCTTTCTGTGTACATAGTAAATTGCTATGGATTTCTTTCAATTAACTGTTTACACCTTCCCTAGCACCCATGACAATATTTTAGCACTTGCGGTATTCTATGCCAGGGGTGTGGGAAGGAGTCAGTAGGAATAGCAGCTGTTTCAGGAAGAATACAGTGTGCAACAGCAGGGTCTACTTGCTTCTGACTAAGTAGCAGATGAGGAATCCCTCCTTACAGAGATAACTTACAAAATCCGGGTCTATATTGAAGTCAGTTTGCCTTTTGTGTGAGACTACTAGAATTTCTCTCAGAAAGTGCAACTGACTGCCTGTGGAGAATTCTGCTTGGTGACATTTATCTCTCATAAGAGTATAATCTGTAATCTGCTCTGCTGTCAATTTATTTCTGGATGCTGCTTAAGTATTGGTTTTCACATGCAAAGCTTTAATTGCTGTATCAAAGTTCACCTCTCTCCAATACCAAGATCCGTCAAAGCATTCAATCCAGCCTTCCTGAAGACATCAACAACAGATGTGCATTGCTCCTGAACTTGACTTCCTTACCTTTCGGTCATAGTGAAAGACCTGTTTTAGTTGCTGCTGGTCTTTTGCTTACTGAGAAGGGTATCAGTTTCTATGAGAAGTTTGAGAGTTTGTGGTGCTGTTAAGAGTGCTTTTAGCATTTTGGTTTGTGCCTGGCAAATACCGGTGTTCCATGTGCTCGTGACAAAACAGTTCACAGCTGCCTTATGGAAGTCTATTAAACCGTATGATTTATAATGTTTTTGGTGCAAAATTTAATGACAGTATACATGATGATCTGTAAAAATTTTTGGCCCCAGAAGTCTGTGAGTTGTTGGTTTATGCTCTAACATATTAAATGTGCTGACAGCCTGTAGCTAGCATATAAGTTTCAAACAAATGAAGCCACTGAAATGAAAATAGGTCATAATGATGTTCTTATATTTAATGATAGTATCCTAGCCATCATTACATGAGAAGTGAGCTGGGAGAGAAAAGTGCTATTTTTCAGAAGGTTAGTGGTGTGTAACGCCCATTCTTATAAAGCACTTGGATAGGATGGTGATGCATGTCTGTAGGAGTTCCTGAGTAAGCAGGTAACATGAGAGCAGTAAGGGCTTTATGAGTGAGAGAACCTGGGCTAGAAATTGGTCTGGCAGAATGCAGAATTTGCCTAGAAGGGCTAGTTTGTCCACAGGTCTGGATTAATGCATGTTCTACAAGACACTAAAATAAAACAGTCTACATCTGTATTGACAGCTCAGATGAGATTTTAATTGGATTTGAAAGATTCAGTCTGTAAATGCGCCAGTGTAAATCAGTGACCTGGAAGTGCCTGAGAGGTCTCTGTGCTGTGTACTAGCCTCCCCGCTGCTTATCTCTTAGGGTGTAGTCTGGGTGCACTTGGACTATATAAGAAAACGATTTGAGTGTAAAGCCTTTTGACCCAAATCCCCAAGTGAAATGATGACACCAACATCATCTGAGATCTGTAGTGAGAAGAGCATTTGTGTTAGCTCCCTGAAGCTGGCCCAGGGGGGATAGCCTCATCTTGCCATCTGCTCTACAAAGGGTATAATGAAACATTGGTGTGCTTGAATGAATTTTTAAAAGCCTTATTTTTCCCCTTGTTGCAGTTAAAATCTGGGGCATTTTCCCACAGAAGAGTTAATGACAAGAAGAGCTAAGCCTAGCTGTGCTGGAAAAGCCTCCCTTGTGATGAATTTTCCAGTCCAGTAAATATTCAGTGTGTTTCTACCTGCCTTTCTGGGGAAAATTGACATTTTGAGGGCCAGAAGCATGCCTTCTCTTGTTCTTGAGGTCCTTAAATTAATATAATGAAAAGTGAATTTGGAAATGCCCATTTTGCAAGAGGAAGGATTAGGAACGTCTTGGGATCCTTTATTTGTGATGGAGTCATAAGACCCCTCCAGAGCTTGCAAACTTGCTTGTGTAGACACCAGGCTGAGGCAAGTATAAATGTATGGGTTGCTCTGTTTGGGGGATGTACCTAGACCAACCAGCTGAGTAACGACAGCTGACTAACTGGACTCTGACCAAGGCAGTGGTTCTCAAATGACAAGTTGATGTGATTTCAGCTGAAATATCTTTTCTCAATGCTGTTTGACCAGAAAAACAGTTCTAGGATGGATCCCAGGCATTTGTGCTACTTGAAGCTGGATGCTGTGTTAAGGCCTCGTCTCCACGATTAGAAAATGAAAAGAGAAAGGGATACTCCTGATATGCGCCAAATTCAATCTTGATTTATTTCATTGGGAACATGTGCAGGGAGTAGATCTGAATGAAGACTATGGCTCAGGATGATTGGGTCTGATTTTGTCTGGGCTAAGACAGCAGAAGATGTACTAGCTCTGGGGCTGTCTGCTGGCAGGGATGGGACTAATGCAGTGGTGACAACAGTACAGGTAAATTCTTATCAGAAGTCTAGATGCGCAAGACACAAACTTCTGACCACAAGTTTTGCCCCTCAAAGGGCCACTTTCGTGCACCCAGCTGAAAGAGGACAGAACAGCTGGCTTCAGCGTCTCTCCTTCAATGAACAGGCAATGAAGAGAAGCCTTAGAGAGTGAGGTTTGTAAAGTGGTCCTGTACCTCATAAATCATAAAACTGGCCCTACCTGACTATCAAGGCTGTTCTAGCCAGCATCACTTCTGCTTTATTCCTCAGTCTCTCTTCTCAGCTGGCACTGTGTATGCTACCATGCGGTAAAGTGCTACTGCACTTGGTGGTCTATTCAGCAGGTGCCAAGCTGGTTTTGTGCCTGCTGGCAAAAAATGGCTGTGCTAAGCACATGTGTTTTCCCTTGTACAAATTTATTGACTGAACAGGAACTGCAGAAGAATCTGAAAAAACTATTGCAAGGCAAGGGGAAATAATTTTTTTCATGAAGCAACTTCTCCATGTCCTTGTTCATATTTGTTAGCAATAGTGTGTTCTCATCACAGTGAATTCTGATTCCTTTTGCTCAATATTAGAGTCCTGGACTCTTCACGTTGGTTAAAGATGGTGTGCTGCTTGGCTCTAAAGATTTTGCCATCTCTTACACCAGCAACCTGATCCCAGATGTGAACTCAGACTGTGCCAAGAAGGGTAACTTAAATGCTGGAAATTCAGGTAAAGGAGGAAAATGTAAAGAATGCTAGCACAGATAAAAAAGTAGTGTAAAGAGCTTGTGCTTTTGTTGTTTCTTCTTTTTGTTTCTTTTGTCAGTGGCTCGGTTAAGATGGTGATGGTGTTTGAGAAGGTAAAGTTCAAGATTGTCTATTTTAAGATGGAAGGTTCATGAGGAAGAAGTAGAGCTGTCTTTTGAGCTGCTGTTTTCAAAATTGATCATATTATTACAGCCTCCAAGCTTGAATGATAATATTCTTGTCTGAGTTACCTGCACCACATTAGATTCTTACACTGGGAAAGATTTGAGAAACGTTTACTGTTTCCTTCTCTCAGTCTTGGCTGCCTTTGAAGCATTCTGGTATTTAGCTCATGTGGGACTGGATTGTCCTGTCAGGGTTTATTTCTATTAAGTTGCATTTGAACCTGTTTCTTTTTTAGTTTTGGTTTGGTTTTTTTTTTAATTTTTCTTCCTTTTTCTCAGGGTTTCTAAATAAGAGGCTGCTTTGACTTTATAGATTCACAAAAGCTTTTTATCTGTATTACTATTTACCATCCTCCCAGGCTTTTCTAGAATAAAACTTTAGAGCTTATGCCACCAAAAGAACCTATTAAGCTGCATTATTTACAGTTGAGGAGCAGCATAAATACTTGTGAACTCTCTGTATTTAAAAACTTGAGATTTCTCCAGCATCTCTTTTGGCCCGCCTTCATGCTTCCTCTTGTCCTTTGAAATGACAGCTCCATATGATGCTTCATCATTCTTCAGTTGCCAAAAGAGGTAGGTTGCTGCTTGGGTGAGGCAACATACACTCTTTTCTCTCCCTCACTATCTCTGAAGAGATCTAGTTTTCTGACCCTACTGCAGAGCCCCAGTTTTTGTTGTAGAGAAGATGCACACAGAACTCCTATGTTTTCCTGTACGATGAGGCCACAGGAAATAAAAAATGTATTTTCCCTTGTAGTATTGCCTGAATGCAATGAAATGAAGAATGAACCATGTGCTGAATCTAGGGCTCTGTACTTCCCTCAGGATCAAGCACCTTCAGTGTGTTCAGCCCATGCTGGGAACCATGATTGAAACCTTAACCTTGGTTTCTGTCTGCAGTGCTCTGTAACACCAACCACAAGAACATGGAACTATGTCTCTCCCTGTTGTAACCCTAAATTCAACTCAGTCTCTCAGTTTGTCACCTCTGATCCCATAATATTTAGTAATGTCTTCCATGCCATCACAGTTGGCTTGATTTCTGAATTAAAGATGAGATAGCCCAAGAATCTAGCTGGAAGGTATGACAGTGACTATGACAATCAAGAGAAGAGAGAAAATGAGGGTCATGTTAATTCCTCCTCCTTCAGTCTCCTTGGAATAAGAGCTGTACAGAGGAACTCCCATGAAGGTAAAAAATATGAGGAGATGTGGCAGGAGAGTCCAAGCAGCAGAGGCAGCAACCTGGTAACCTCTGTATACTCCGATAATTTCTGTAATGGTGACTAGAACTTTAAGTGCCTTGTGCTACCTGAGGAAGAAGGATATCTAGAGCAAGATGCCTGTTGCTTTGCTATACCTTTTGCTCTTCCCTTTTTCCTTTGCCCTCTCCCACCACATGGGTCTTACTTGTTTTTTCTGCCCATTTAGCTAATCCCTTCCTAAGTAAATCAGTGTCTTCATCTTGTCCTGGAACAGAACTATGGAATTAGTGTGATATTTGCTGCTGTCACATACTTTGCTGCGTGCTCTTGATTTTTCAACTGTCCAGGCTAGTAACTGACAGCACTTTAGTGCCAGAATGATGAAGAATCTGAAAAGTGTTGGTTGGTCTGCTCTGAGCACGAGCCATCCACGTGACTGGTATCTTTGCTAATCCTCTCAGGACAGATTAAAAGGAACAGTAGGGCCACTGGGACACATTTCTAGTAGCACTGGATGAAGTGATCAATAACAGAAGGTTTGTGAAAACTGCCTATTTTCTTACTCTGTGACATCTTTCCACGTCTATTCCTTCTCTACCTTCACAAAGAATAAAATTCAGTGATTATAGTCTCTCTTACCAGAGGAGAGAACGTTGAGGAGAAAAGAAGGAAATGTTAATGTTAAATGATATTAAGGTGCATCATGGAAGTATCTGAAAATTCATTTATTTATTTTGTCAGAGGAAGCAAAACAATTTCTGAGCAAGGCATCAGATTGGAACACTCTGGATAACACACCTTCATCAAGAGCCACAGGGACATGCGATCCAAACCTTAAATAACTGTAGTAGCAGTTCCCACTGCAAACAGCTGACTTGGAAGTAGCAAGTTTCCTTCATGCTTAGTTCTCCCTTGCAGGCTGTTTAATGTAATGGATACAACATAAACCTCAGATGAAAACTAGGCTTCACCATATTGTATAAGTACTCCCATATATCACCAGTCCCACTCAAGCTTGCCAAGTCCTAGCTGTGTCAGTGTTCATGAGGCCCCTCTTTGGCTCTGCAACCTGCAAGAGTATTTATGGGGTAAAAAGTACAAGGAATGCCTTCATTGTGGGATTTCATGTGAATTTAGACTGCCTTTAAACATTAGTATGCAGACATAAGAGGGCATCAGCCGTGTTTGTGTTTGTTGATGGGCCTGGAGAACAAAGTTCTCTATTTCTCCCCCAGTTCCCTTGTAGTACTTCTGGGGAACAGATATGCAGAGTTACCTGTTCCAAATCTTGGCTCCCAGTATGGAGCACCACCTTCCCAGAAGAGTATCCTCCATGTCTGAAGCTTATTTAGTCCTTAGTTTTTCACTGAAAGTTTGTGGCTTAAAGACATGCGTTTTTTAACTTCAGATCCCAAATGTGTGTTGTGTATTGATAACACTATTTAATCACATTTAAATTTAGACATGTTGCCAAGATTTGAGTATTTCAGTTTCAAATTATCCGTCTCTTGAGTAATTCTATCCTCTTCCTGGATTCTTTTTAATACAGGGATTTAATTTCTATGTCACTTGCCCTGCATATAAACTATAGTTTGCCTGTCTTTGAGTTGTTGAACAATGCAAATTTCTCTGCAACCATAATTTAAAAGTGCCTCTATGCTGTTTTGCCCATAAGAGGAAGTTCTTTTATTCCCTGTGCCCATCCCCTCTGTGCTTTTCTGTAATGAACGATTGTACCTAATCAGTCAGGAAGGTTGTGTAGTGCCAAATGCAATCAAGATCTGGAGACGTCTTTCATTTTTATTTGCATATGATGAGCTCTGACTCCAGCAAACTGGGAGGCTTTGCTGGCCATGGCTCAGTGGAGACTCCCCACCCCAATTATTGCTTCCTTTCTTGCACTTAATGGGAATGCAGCAGTGGAGGCTGTAAGAAAATACTGATGATGAGACTAAGATGGACTTTTCATAACCAGAGGATCATATCCAGGAAGGCTTATCACCACCATATGAAAAGACGCTGTCTCTGAAGGCAGAAAAAAACAAGGCTTTGAGGCAGCAGATTGCTTTCCTCGCTGATGGAGGCCAGGCCACAGGAAGTTTCCTTTCTCTTGGGTTAGTTTATAGTTGTCAGATTAACATTTTTCATGCACTCAGGTGCACTTGTCTTCTATTATAATAATGGCAAAAGTACTGGGTGGTTTAGGATTTCTGAACCAATTAAGGGACTGAGGATTGGGAAGCTAAAGCTCTTCATGGTGTCATAGTCTATCTAGTTATGCACAGATGTTCCTCTATGTCCAGCACAGTTTGTCAGTCCAAGTTTATACATATCCAGAATACCTTATTTCTATTTCTTCCTGCCCTTCAAAGAGACATTTTTCATAAAGTCAGATCTGCTTTACACATGCCCCATGTGCAATTCATGTGTATAAATCCCTGATTTTAATGCACACGTCACTACAAGCAGCTTTCTATAGTTACTCAAGTCCCAGTACATAAGATATATTACATTTTAGGCTTTGCGGCAGAGACACCCCCCCTCCTGCAGACACTCACCTACATATGGAGCCCTGTGACAAGGACAGGCTGGTGGCACCGAGTGCAGCACCAGCACTTTCCAGGCTCCTTTCCAGTAGGTGCAGCTGGCTGGCAGCTCTCAGCTCCCTGGCCAGCTGTGTGAGAAGCAGCAGTCACTTCACTGCAAACGTGTGAGATCCAGATGCTGTGAGAGGAGCACGAGATGGGAGCCAGGTTTCACACCCTGTGTCTGAGAATCAATGGGGTTGTGTAAACAAATGCAAAACCAGACCTGGGCTTAACATGCCAGATTTTGGGTGTGAAGAGGCTGGGGGTGTTAGCAAAGTACCTGTGTAGTTATAAGGCTTTTGTGCAGGGATACACTGTTTTGTAGATCTTGTTGCTTTACTATAAAACTTATGGACAGGTCATTATCTGATGTAGGGCAGTTCAATTCCACTGAAGACAGTAGTGGATTTATATCATCCTACTTTGCCTGAAATTTGGCCTGTGTGGTATTTTCTGTGTCTGTGGTAATTTCTATCTTCTGAATATCCCAAGCAGAGTATACTGGCTGCCTTTCTGAAAGGTGGGGAAGGTTGTGGTCATGGTGGAAATACCTGAAGGGAATGTTTGCGTGTTTTCTGCATATGACTGACTTAGAGTAGACATGAAAGTCCTACCTGATGGACTACATGTTTTTAACAGGATAACCCTGATATTCCCTGACTGAGGAAATGCATGTAGTCCATCTAGGGCATAAGAGGAAAAGTACTGGATTTTGGAAGCATAGCAGATATGTAGCTTGAGATGCAACAAGAAGGGAAAGAACAGATCTTGCCACTGGAGAATGGATGTGCTAAGATGTCAGTCTGGTATCTTCCCTCTACTGAATGCTTGGAAGCTGTCATGATATCCTATCCCCTAAACCACAGATAGGCTGTGTGTGTTTACTGTTCAGAACTCTTGTGTCCACATGTTTCTAATACCTTATCAGTTGATTTGATAACACTACCTTGTTTTGGCATAGCTGCAAGTGTTAGGCAGCCTTACATAAAAAGAAAAAAATAACATAAAGCTATACTGTGACCTTTTTCCTTAACAAGATATCATTAATATTTGAATGGTTTTTGTGTTTCACTGTGGTTATACTTTCTGAATTGAGTCTGAAGGGTGCTGAAGTAATAAAACACTGAGATGTTATTGATAGCAAGAATCATACTTGCTAGCTGGATCAAATTAATTTATCTTTATTTCAGCTTTCAAGGAATTTTCCAGCTCCACTTGGATGGATACAGAGTAGACAATTTTCTACCTTCCTTCTAGAATTGAACTAGTATTCTCATATAGTTCCTGCCACTTTGATGCCTGATGACTTAAAGGCTCTGCCCTCTCCAGTAGAAAAAGAGCCAGCAGCAGCAGTGCAGGGATGTCCTATTGCTCCACTGCTTTGAAATGGCTTCTCTGAGTATGATTCCTTCCCTTCTGCAGTTTCTATCATTTCTTGACTTCTATTTATTAGCGTCTTACGTTGTTCAGAGCTGTATTACATGATTTATAAATCTATTAAGACCTTATTGCTCACCTAGAGAGGATATTTGAGTCTAAACTTGCTCTGCTGAGGAGAGATGGGAGACTGTTATGAATTGGGTCAGAAAGTCATTTGGGATGAGAAAATACCACCTGGAGATACATATGGGAGAAATGGCAGGGGAAAGTACTACATCATGCAAAGAGCAAGATGGCCAGATTGTAACTGGAGAGGAGATTGCAATAAGGAAGAACAAAGTTTTCCAAAGTGTTGAAGAAAAAGACACAACAAATTAAGTAGTTGTGGTGCTGAAGGGAGAGCAAAGACAGTGTTCAAAGTTGGAAGTGATATGGGATGAATACTAGGCCAAGATGGTCTTCTGGTTATGCTATTGGAGAGAGAGCTTGCACGCTGATGAAGGGAGGTTGAATGACAGATGTTTGTTTCTTCTGCAGCTCATCTAAGAAAGGCCAGATCTGAGACGTTGTAGGAGGTATGATTTGTAATTTAACTTGATTTGAGCAAGAAAGGGGGAACCAGGTTACTGTGATGATGAAGACCTTATAAAATTTATAACAAAATAACAAAGTAAAGTAACCACTTGAAGCTGGGGAAGGAGTGAAATTTTCCAGTGAGAAGGAAAGGTAGTGATAAAGGATGGGGTGCAAGTGTTTTGATGGATAGGAGTTACCCCTTCTGAGGTAGACTGTAGCTGGATATCCTGGTTTCAGCTGGGATAGAGTTAATTTTCTTCCTAGTAGCTGGTACAGTGCTGTGTTTTGGATTTAGTGTGAGAATAATGATGGTAACACACTGATGTTTTAGTTGTTGATGAGTAGTACTTTTCTTAAATTAAGGATTTTTCAGTTTCCCATGCTCTGACTGCAAGCAGGTGCACAAGAAGCTAGGAGGGAGCATGGCCAGGACCCGAACTAGCCAAGGGGATATTCCGTACCATAGAACGTCATGCTCAGTGTATAAACCAGGGGTAGTTGGCCAGGAGGGGCCGATTGCTACTCAAGCATTAGTCAGTGGGTGGTGAGCAATTGCATTGTACATCACTTGTCTTTTCTTGGGTTTTATTTCTCTCTCTCTTTTTTATTATATTATTTTTTTATTGTTATTATTATTATAATAATTCAATTATTAAATGGTTCTTATCTCAACCCACAAGTTTTACTTTTTTTTTGATTCTTCTCATCTCACCGAGAGGTGGGGATGGGGTAGGCAGGAGTGAGCAAGCAGCTGCGTGGTGTTCAGTTGCCAACTGGGGTTAAACCACAACACTGGGGTTTAGAAGGAGCTGTTAACAAAATCGGATAATTGAATGGAGAAGTAGATAACCATCATGAAGGATCTAATGTGTTGACTCAAATTGACTGGATTTGCTCATCCAGTAGCAATTCATATCAGATATAATCATTGCTTGGATAGTCTATCATATAGCCTGAAGGAGAGTGGGGGAAAAGGGTTTATACTTATGTCATGCCCCTGTGTCCTTCTGTAGGTGGATTGTGTCTTCAAACAGTGCTCAAAGTTGTTTGTCAGTCAGGAAAACTGTTAAGGTAATCTGGGATGGCTCTTCCAGTGTTGGAGGGAAATGGCCTTTACTTGTCACGTGCCTGGTCTGCAAGACTCCAGAGTGGGGAGCACAAGGTGCCACAGGTGAGGCTGGGTGGGTGGAGTAGCACCTTTTTAGGGTACAAGTTTTGCAGGCCAGCAGTTTCCTGGCACCTTCCTCCACACTGGGTAAAGGGGAGGTTTTGGTGTCACTGAATACAGGAGATGACTGGCCCTTCTGCTCATCCCTTCAGCACAGGATGGGAGCAGCACATGGAAAGCTAACGTCAGAAGGTGCTTTTTCTGTCACTCATCGCACAGGGCTGCCTCCACAGCTGCTCTGTCTTTGACACATTTTGTCCGGAGGAAGTACAGACAGATGCCTTCCACCTGGCACTGGAACACCGCTGACCCAGGGCTTTTAATGCTAGGTACCACATTTTCTGGAAATGAACAAGTTTGTAAGCTTGCTGGGAGGAAACATTTCAGGAGCATTGCATCTTTTTCCTAAGATCCTCTGCAAGCTTATACAACTCATTTCATGCATTTGTGGGTTTGTTTCCCTGGTATGAAACAGGGAATAGTTATGCTTCTTAAACCAGTTTTAGTGCAGAATTGTAGGCAGATTGAAAAGGTGCTGAAAGATGCAGCACATGTAGCTCATAAGTAGTATAGGAGTCTTCCAGTGGCAAAATGTATTGTATTTTAAGATCTCAGGAGCAAATCTCTATGACTGCCTCCTATCACAGACATTGCCCTGCTCTTATCTGCTTGTTCTTTTTTTTAGGGACAATCTGATATGAGACTCTACAGCCTTTCTGTGCAGACTCTACTTGCTTTCATCTGTGGGCCCACTGCTCTATGCAAAAGGGCCCTAGTCAACATCTGTATAATCTATGCACTTCTAGATTAAAAACACTTAAGAGCATCTTTTAATTTTGCAGTTTCCCATGATTTGTTGACCACATAAAGGGAAAGGCTGCCCAGACAAATAACACAAACACCTTCTGAAAAGAATTTAGCAGTGTGCACAGTCTTATGCAATGGTTTACTAGGTGGAGGTTTGATGAATAACTTCTCCAAAGGAAATTACAAGGGGAAAGCAGATTGCAGTTTCCCAGTTTGGAAGGTGTCCAGGGAGATCCCTGAGTCATGGAAAATCCATTGGGATTGCTTTAGTGGCTGTGTTTCAGCATTACATCTTGTACAGAAAGCAACAGCTGGATGAGTTTGTCAGTCAGTGCAAAGCTGTTGCCTTCTACTTTAATGATGTGAGAGAGCTTTTGGATTACAAATGCTTAACCAGATAGTAAATGCAATTATGATTTGTTGTTAGGAGATGAGTTTGTTCTGCAAGGCAAATGCTCGTCCTTCTGTTATTCCTTTTGCTGTATTTTGTGAAAGTTTGATAATTTCTTCCTTAAAAATGTTTAGAGAAAAATATCTTGGCTGGTGCTTTCTTAAGCCCAGTGATGTCAGTGCAGTAGTTGCTGTTCTGATTATCAGAA
The DNA here is from genome assembly GCF_018691265.1 of Tyto alba. NCBI lineage: Eukaryota > Metazoa > Chordata > Aves > Strigiformes > Tytonidae > Tyto > Tyto alba. Next base: position 27,478,145 of record NW_024881278.1, on the reverse strand, counting down.
TACTTGATCAATGAGACGAGACAGGGTGTGAGTGAATAACCCAATATACTGTCATGCCTTCAATTCATTGTTTGACTCTGGAAATACTCTGTTCATGTGAGTGAAGAGCATTGTGGAATTACCCTCCACCTCACCCAGAGGAGATAATGGAAGCCTCATATGTGGGTATTCTTCTAGCTGGTCTGGACTGATTAGTAGTTAATACAGCTCATCTCTATTTATTGGAGTAGAAGTTAACAGTTAGTGAAAAGGGGACTGACAGACTGCTCAGTCTATTCTATGTCTGAAATCTATGTTGTAAACTGTAGAACAAGCCTGTGTTATAGGCTATCTTACCAAGAGGTTTAGTCTCTTACAATTTGAATCAGGTAATTTGATTAATATTTTGCACTGGTATAAATCCAGAGTAAGTCTACTAAGTTAGGGACATTCCGATCTCTGGTTTGCACTACTAAATCTGGAGTAATAATTCAGAGAGCAAGAGAAGAACTGAAGCCAGCTTCTGGTTTCTCCTCTATCAATATAAACCCGAACTTGTGCCAGAAATTATGTTGATTTATTGAAGTTCCTTTGAGTTTACCCTGCATATAGCTTTGAGCATGTGTGTCTGAGCTGCACAACCAAAGCTCGATAAGAAGTTAATTTTGCTCATTAAATTCTTAACCGACCTCTCAGTTCCTCCTGCCCTTTTACGTAATATTTTATCAGAGATTTAAAGGTCAGCCAAGCTCTGACTTACCCTTGTTTTCCTCCACAGGGGCATATGGCAAATAGGATGCACACAAGAGGATAAAGCTGGGAGGAGAGGAGTAGGTGGCACTGACACCCTTGGAAATTCAGCCTGCCTTTGGCACAGGGCCGCAGCAGCAACTCCCAGCCCGCATTTTGAGGGTTGAGCCAGCAGGACTGTGTTTGGGCAGGAAGCGATCAGAGAGGTGTGTGCCTGTGTGCTTTGGCACAGTCCAAGCTGTGAATTGCTCCAGCCTAGGAACCTCCCCTGAACTCATTAGTATTAAAACAGAACAGAGGAGACTTTGTAGGGAGGGAGAGGGTGGGGAAGCCGGAAAGGTAGCAGTTTAGATGGCAATTTCCTAATAACCTTTCCCACACCTACCTTCCCATACAGGGGCTCATCTGAAGGACCTTGGCATGAAAAACAAACCCTGGCACAGGGAGGGGGAAATGAGGGGAGGAGAGGGAAAGGAAATGAGAGGTGGGGAATGGGCACTGCTGAAACAGCAGATTTTATTGTTATTTAGTGTTATATATGGTGATTCTAGAAGCTCTGTTTGAGGGGGGTATTTGATATACTGTCTATAATCACAGTGTGGAGGTAAATGCGGTACTTGCCCTAGAGGACTTGCAAACTGTTACACTGTAGAAATGTATCAGGCAGAGGTTTAATGGCCTTACTGCTGTTCGGTCTTTTCATTTAATTGATTGGATAGTGGAATACAGAGCATACTTATTAACTTTCCAGATGTCACTAGGCTGTAAACACTGTGGATATGTTAAAGATTAAGCTTAAAAGAAGATGGTGAAATTGTGTGAAAAAGGATGGGATTCAGTCAGGACAGTTAAAGCATGCTCCATTTAGGAGCGAGTCTGGTAATTCAGGATGAGAAGCAGCCAGGTGGATATACTTCTTCAGAGAAGAAATTAGGGTTTACAGTGGATCATGAGTGAACATATGTCATGCAGATTTTGAAGTGTTTTATTAAAAAACTAAAAAAATAAAAAAAGTCATTATCTTCATGGAATATGTAACCAGGATTGCAGTCTGGAAAATGTATGAAATAATCTTTGCATTCAGCATTGGTAAGGTCTCAGCTGGAACACTGTCTCCACTTTTGAACAGTCCACTTCAAGAATGATGTACTTTGACCGGGGAGAGCCCAGAAGTCAATTAGAAGAGGAATGAGAGGTCCAGAGGACATGACCTCTAAGAAAGACTGAAAGAGCTGGGCTTGTTTAGCCTCAAGAAAGACAACTGAGGAGGGACATTACAACAGCCTTTGTCAGTCTTGAAAACTGTTATCAAGAGGAAGGAAGAAGGAAGAACTCTGCTCACCAAGTCTGTAGTTGAAAGGGCCGGAAGTTATAGAATTAAGTGGCACCAGCAGGGATTTAGATTAGACATGAGCCTGACTGTTCAGTTTTCATCCCCATCCCTCTCATTGGGCTCATTCCAATTCACTGACACACAGCCCACCTTAGCAGAAAAAGCAGTGATGATAGTCAACTGTTTGCATTATTATCCTTATATGCCCACCTATATCCATACAGCGTCTGTTTTTGCTCTACCTGTATTGTAGCCCTGCATCTGAGAATGCGTATCTAAGTCATGATCTCTCTCTAAACATCTGTGTGTATTGTTGCATAAACAGGTACTGGTTTTCCTCATTCTTTCTCTTTCTATTTGGCCCAGCCAACTGTTGTCTTATGCATGTGGTTTGCCTGTGAGGGGCAGAAAAATGAATGACAGATGCTGTTTCTAGTGTCCTGTGAAAGGGGACTGCCACAGGAGGCCTTGCTGGTTATATGTGCTTGTGTGCTGACAAGTCACAGATTGCTTTGAGGAGTAGGAGAGAGACAGGATTTAGCTCTTCTCCAGGAAGCAAAGAAGCAATTACTCAATGATTAAGGAGGAAAAAAGGAAGCCATGTAGTGGGGGTGGTGTTTGGGTGTGAGGTGGGGGGGACATTAATTGACTTTCTGTGAGAGAAATTTCTCTGCCTAAAAACAGTGCCATTGATTGATGAAAGTTTTACTCTGCTGCTGAGCCTTAAGAATTAAGAAATTTGATGTTGGTAGGCTAGAAGAGAAACACATCTTCTAGTATGTAAACATCAGGTGCTTTTTTTTTGTATTATTATGACTGAGAATCGAGAGATTTGGGCTCCTCGTACTGAAGTTTTAAAGCTGCAACATTTTGAATAAGCAAGAAGGAAAAGAGTATACGGGGAATCACAGCCTTTTGTTTGTCTGCTTTTCTGCTTTGCAGTCAGATCTGTGGCAGTAGCTGAAATGTAAATATTATTTCCTATGCCAGCAGGTTGTGTGAGCAACTCATGTGTGCACAGTGGTTTAGTCAGACACAACTGTAATGATAAAACATTGTAGGTATGGACAGATGTTATGTGATATGTCTTATGTGTATAATTCTTGAGTATGTAAGGTGCAAGTGGCATACGTATCTGCACACACACATAGTATGTGTATACAAATGCATGGAAATCCAATGATGTTTTGCAGTGGTCCACCTAATTCTTATCAATTGGGAAACAGATCAAAATGTTACTCCCCAGCCTCATGTGGTGTGTTGTTTCTGCGTGCTTTATAGAGACTGCTTTTAATTCCTAGGTTTAGAATGAGATGGAAGAGCTTGAGGGGAGGGAAAGATTTGTTTTGGGGGGTTGTTTTGATTTTTTTCCATAGGTTATCAGTGGGATCAGGTGCCCAAGTAGGAACTTTTAACTGATGTACTGCATCTGGAGATGTGCTAGCTGTGTGGGTGGTAGTACTGTTGCCTGTTGAAAGAGCATCTGCCATCAAGTTCTGCCATGAGTACAGCTATGTAGTTGTGCCAGGCACAGCCATGTAGTTGTGCCAGGCACGGCCATGAGAAGGTAGGGAAGTGAACTGGTTGCTTGCTAGAGAAGAAGGCTCTGTTTCACTCCTCTCAATGCCTGCCTCAATCACACTCCAGTGTTTGCAGTTGCATATTAGGTAAAGCCTCTGAACTGTTTATCTTTTTTTTAGGGAGCTTTGCTGAGTGGTACTTTTTTTGCACGGCTCATTGCTCCAGTTTGTACATGAGTGTAGGCAGTTTGTGCAGTCGAATGAACCTCATTCACTGACAGTTCAGACAGGCAGTCTTTCAGAATGTCATATCGACCTCCTCAGTATTGGAAATGCGTACACTTCCAGCAGGCTGCATCTTGCATGTCAGCCTGGTGAGCTGGATTGAACAAAGCAATGGAAGGAAAACTGTAGGGGAACAATCTTATACTGTCCCCTGGAGGTGGACACAGTGATTAAATAGGGAAGGTTTATCTCTTCTACATGAAGGGTACATAAGTGCTTTGCAAAGAGATGGAGATCTGAAAAAGATTGATCTTTTTTTATTCGCTCACTGTAGTCACCTCTAAGGCAGCTTTTGGACATCACCTTCTGCACCTGTGGTAAGAGTGTCTCTGCTCCTCCCCAACCTCCCTCCCTGGTGGGCAGAGGCACAACTCAAATGTGAGCCACCAGACTAACCTGGTTTTTATTTGCCAACAGAACCTGGCATAGGCAGCATGAACTGAAAAATAAAGGTTCTCAGGTCTGTTGTTAATAAAAAAGTGTTGTAACTTTCAGGCAATATGTTACGTGTTAGCAATGTGGTCCTACTCAGTTCACTTGTTAAAGCTATAATGATTATACTGGATTGGATTCTCTATTGCAAAGGCTTGTAGTGTGCTACTGACAACCTCCTCCCTGTTCTCTTTCCACTGCTTCCCCTTCCTCTACAGTCCCAGACATGCCAATGCCATTTATCTCATGTCAGCTTGAGTTGTACTTCAGCATTGATTAACCCACCATCAACTATTCCCTCAAAGTGATTAGACATGAACATGAACCTTCTCTGGGGCCTGCCAGTGGATGCTGGATGGGATCCCATGGTGTGTCATAATCACTGTTTATTTTGTACAAGATTTAAATAAATTCATTCAGGGCATAAGGCTGTCAGCTGTGCTATGCCACTTGGGAACATCAGTGGAACTGGAATATGGCCCTTTAGGGGGCTTTGTGACATATAAATGACCCTGGGGAACCTGAAGCAACAGATATCATACTGTACAGGGAATTTATTATACTGGCAGCAGTGTATTATACTTCATTTTGTAACTAGGGTGGGTTTGATGCTGTTAAGAGACTGCAAAAGAATGATTGATGATGTGGATAACGGAGAGTGCATTTTGCATGACAGGAAAAAAGGGTCAAAGGGAATGAGAAAAAGATTATGGAGAGGGGAAGAAAAGGTAGGCATGTGCAAGAGAAAGGAAAAAAGAAGGAATGGGGATGTGAACAGGAGGGCAAGATAAGAACAGTGCATTTCACTAAAATTCATACAGGTCAAGGTCATAATGTAAGAAAGAATGTACCCTTGTAGCCTGAATTTTTGAGGTGAGTATGCAAGAAAGTTACTCAAATAAAAAGTCTTCGAATCATGGAGGTTTTCTAGAGTGTGTAAAAGCATCCTCATAGAACTCCTGCTTTCTCAGTTTTGTTCCCTATTGGATGACTCACAAGGAACCATTAAGGATAATGCTGGTGGGACTGAGCAAAAGGAAAACTCTAAGGCTGTGCAAAAAAAATATTTGCAATTTGCAATGCTATCCCCACCTTGAAAGAGACATTAAGTAACTCACCTGCCTCACAGAACCACTCAGGTTTTTTTTAGGCAGGGAGTTGGGAAGTGTTTGACCATCTACAGAGTTTGTTCTCTGGCTTTCTTCTTGCAGGGATTTTGCACAGCCCTCTGAAGCTTTTGGTGCCAGTCACAGATCAGATAACTGACAGTCTCATCTGTTCTGGAAGTTCTTAAATTTCCATTCTGAGTTTAACAAGGGAGAATAAAATTTAACCTTTCTGAGGAGATTTGCCAGCTTGTGCCATCTGAAGATTTGGTTCCTGTGATGCCTGTTGATGCTGAAACCCAGCTGTCCTTTTGCTTGAGTACCCATCCACTGCTAAAGAACCAAACGGTGCAACAGAGCTGTAACCAGACAGTCAAAATAGGCATCTTTGAACAGCAGAAGGGATGAAGCCTATTTGCCAATGTATTAAGTCTTGCTGTTGGATTCTGTGCTGTAAAAGAAAGATTGATTTCATGCCAAAGCTATTCCCTCTGGGGATGATAAAAGGATTTTATTCTTTAATAATTATTTAATAATTGCCTGAATATGTTTATAGACAGAAATAAACATTTGAAAAATGAGAATATGCTGTTAGATGTCATTAAATTCTCTGTCATATATAAAAAAAAAAGATGTTAAATATGAAACACAGGCCTGGGATGCATGTTCATAGAAAGGATATGCTTTCAAAATTACTGAAAGTAAGAGAGGCTGTGATCTACAGGCAGAAGTGTAACTCAGCTCTGTAGCTGAAATAAGAAATTGATGAAACAAGACAGGTATCCAACTAAATACAAGAAAATAAGCAAAATGACCTCTTCCTCTTGGCAAAATATGTGTTATGCTCATATTAATCAAGTTATTGCCTGCAGTAAACAAAACATGTCAGAATTGTGTGCTTCATCATGCTGGAAATGCTATGCATGATCCATTCAATTTTTATGAAGACAAAACAAAACCAACAGCCAAAAAAACCCCAAGACAAGGAAACAACCACCCCACCAGCCTCTGAAGATAGGTTGGTTGGTTGTTTTGGGTTGTTTTTTTTTTTTGGTCTTTTCTGAAATGAAACAGGTGTCTGACCTGAAGTCAGTGGGAAGCTCCCTGGTGACCAGGAATTCCAGCAGCCAGTGGAACTGGGACAAGTAGAGTGAGAAACTGGAGCTAAGGAAATCTCCTATGAGTGTCCAAATGTCTTTGGAGAACCACATTTTTGGGGCTCTTGGTCTCCAGAATTCTGACTTGAAGCCAAGAAGTGCTGGAGCCCTGAAGCCATGATACTAAGTGTACTTACAGTCTTGAGTTTTTCATCTTATCCCTGCTGTGGTCTCAGCATCAATATGTAGTAAATGGGAAGTCTCATTATGTCTTTAAGCATCTTGCTAAGTTTGGCTTTCAAACTATTTCAAGTTTTCCCCATTTAAATTCCAAAATTCGTATGGACTCTGTAAGTCTCTTGCAAAGGCAGGTGAAGTATACTGGTGAAGGAGCAGTTATCCTGTGACTCTGTCCCACCTTTCCACAGATGACTGAATAGTGGATAGGCAATACACATTTCAGTACGGAGATACTGGAAGGCATTAAATGCTCTCCTTTAGAGAGGCAGGCATGTTGGTATGTGTTAAAGGTTCTTCCTTTAGTGGTTCTCTCTCCAAGTGAACCACTCTTCTACATTCCCCAAATATTTCTTTTTTCTCTATATTAATTTAATTTCACGTCACTAAGAAAAATGCTGCCCAGTCTATGTGAGAAATGCTTTTCTGTTTGCTCTTCTGGGGCTTGGAGTGATATTGTTGAGCTGATGGCTACCCAACATCAAATCCAGCTTTCACGCTTTGATGAGTGTTTCCCAAAACAAGGGACATAATGTGGTTTTAAATCCCACAAAATACTGATTTTGTGTTTCCTACCCATTCTTCCTTCTTGTTCCCTTTCTTTCTCTCTGTCTCTTATTTCCTTGGGTTGTAGCCATTTTGAATGGAGGCCATCTTCTCTTTGGCCTGAGAACTGGACTGGAAATATGTGAACCTCAAATCCAGCTCCAATACACTTTAAATGTTTTATCATTGAAATTTAATCTGTGTAAGTAAAAAAAAAAAAACGCCCACATGAAAGTGACATTACCTGAATGTATCCCTCTCTCAGTAAATAAAATAAAATAGGAAATAGATAAAGGATTAAAATGTAAGGAATATTAACTGCAGGTACTTTACATCTCCCTCAGGCCAGCCTGGCAAATATCCTTTTGATTTGTGTTTCATGAGAACACTTGCAGTTTCAAGTATTTTTAATAGCCAGGAGGCTGTACCTCCATTGTGCAGGGTCATGCTGGCATGAATTGCTGGAACCAAGCCACCCATTCAAGGCATAGAAGAGGAGTTACTACATTTCTATTGGCAAACTGGCACAGGTGATGGAAGAGGGCATTTTTCCTACTTTGTTCTGACGGACCTTTTTTTTTTTTTGGCCTTTACATTTGCTCCTGGGTGTTTGGTCACATCAGCTTCCTTAGCCTGGCTCCAACCCCAGTGTTGATGACTGCACTCAGAGTTTGCAATTCTTCCCCTTTCCTGCCAACCTGTGCAATTCCTTTCTTCTTCAATAGCTGCTTGCTGTCACTGAGCTGACTGTAGGGTCTGAAGTTCTACATACTGATAGATCTGCCTCTGCTGTTAGGTCAGAATGACCTATTCATGGACCAAATTACCCTTCTGAAATTTATTTTTTCTCTTGTTCCTCCTGCTTCCTTCCAAGGCAGCAAGTTTCTTTATGTGCCACTAGAATCCTAAGTCAGAGTAGGAAAATGGTCTACCTGATCCAGGATCTTCTTTTTTAGCTAGACCCAGGGGTTTCTTCTGCAATCACTGCAGTCTTCTGATCTTCTTCTATAGAAAGGGGATGGGGATGGGAGAGGTAAGGTGATTTGGAGGGTTCCAGTAGAAGTGTTCATGACTCTTGTATTTTGCAGAGATTTCTTGGGTTTTTTATACGGTTGGATTTGGTTAATGGTATAGGTAGAGGAGGGTGTGTAGGCCTCTTCAGTTCCTCTCATTTCTTTCTTCACAGTAAAGGACACTTGCTGAAGCCTAACTTCAGGAAAGGGTGTTGAAGAACTTGATTGCTGCTTTGCATTCTGGAGGTGTCTCTTTCCCAGCTGAGCATGCTTGCTACCTGCTTATCTACCCTCGAGGTTAGAACCCAGTGTTTTGCCTCCTAAAGAAGACAAACACTAGCTTTTTCAAAAAGAAAGGCAATTTGTCTTCCATGTGCTATTTTCCAGTCAGGTATGTTTGGGTCTGCCTCTGGTGATCACCTTATGCCTGGAATCCTGAGCAGTTTCCTTGTTACCATGTTACCTGAGCTAACATGATGACTTCTACTGTTCTTCTGGGTTAAGCTACCCTTCTGAGTCACAGTAAACTAGAGTGTGGATGCACTTCGTTTTGACTGGTTCATCCATCTTTTCAAACTACCTTTCTAAGCTTCTGTCCTGAAAAGAACGTCATGACTGGAAGTTGCATATTCTTATTGCCCCACTGAAGGCAGAGTGCTCTTTATGTCTCTGATACTGTCAGTGTCCAGGGCAGTGTCTAGAAGCTTCTAAGTGTCAGCATTCTGCCCTCTGGGTGGTTTTAGGAATAGAACATAGGAATGTTCTTTTGATGAAATTGTTTTCTTTAACTGTATTGGTAGAGATCATTATTCAGTTTTGTGCACAGCTTCTGAGAAGAGATTCTGCTGTTTCTCTGATCTGCCACCAGATTCCAGAAAGAGCAGTATGGATTAGAAATCCAAGTCAGTTACTCTTTATTTAAAAAAAAAACAAAAACAAAAACCAACCAACCAAACAAACAAAAAAAACCCAACAAAACCAAAAATACCCCAACAAACCCAAAACCAACATAAACAAACAAACAAACAAAAAAAAAAAAAAAAAGAAAAAAAATAGACTAAGATCATTAAACAGTGCAATAAAACAATAATAATTTTTTTCTAAGAATTTAGGTGAGCCCAGTCAGCTCATTCCAGATGTGTATTCTGGCCTCTTTGGTGATTCTTCCAAACCTGGCATTTCTGATTCCCTGTCTGCCCCTCCTTTCCCTCCCACATGCTTGACCTCCAGCAGCATTCCTTTGCTTGTCTTAAGACCTTACATGTCTCTTCAATCTCCCTCTCCCCCCAAGAATGTGATCCTGGCCTGAGCTTTCTAATTGTGTGTAGCAAGGATAAAACTCCTTGCCTCGCTTGGCTGCCCCCTTGTTTGGAAACTCACCCTAAACATTTCCACATGGTTTTTGCACTTTTTTTGCACAGCTAAAATTTTTCAGGGTTTTTTGTGCCTTTAAACTTTTTCTTGTTTAAAAATACCCTCCAGCTTCTACCTTGGGCTGCTGGCACTGACCTTGCCTTGTTACTGTTCGCGTTTCTTTTGTACCTTTTTGCAGCTGAAATCTCCATGGGCTTTTAAATCTGTCAGCAGCCGCTACCAGGCTCAGTGTGCAATTTAGCTCACTGTTTTCACAAGTTTCCCAGCCCTGAATGCTTTCCAAATGAGCCATTGTTGGGCTGAGTTAAAGAGGTATTGTCTCTGCTTGGGCTAGGTTAGTGTGGGTGCCAGAATCTGCCTGTGCAGCATTCTTAGTGCTGCAATGTCATCTTGATATTGGACCCCTGGACATTTCCTTCTCCAAACACGTTCGAATATATAGGAAAAAGAAAACCCTGCCAAAACTGATTCATTGAAACATTATTGGAAGCTTGTCTTTATATTGCTGAAACTCTCATTTAGATATCTTCGTCCGTCCCTGCTCACGCAGGCTGCTTGCTATGAAGACTATTCTTATTTGTTTAATTCCCTTTAGAATCTGAAACTAGCAGCTGTGATTGGAGCCCTGTTCTGGTCAGTGCTGAATAAACACAGAGCAAGTAGCAGTCTCTGCTTTGGTGATTTTGGAGACATGTTGTATATGAAGACAGTCTATTGTTATCCACCTTTTACAGAAGAGAAACCAAAGCTGGGGAATTCTGTAGTGTATCCAGAAGGAGCTTGTGACAGTTGGGAGTTGGTTCCAGTTTACAGCATTATCCATCATTTTACAAATGTAAGGTTGGCTATGCTCTAAAATGGTGTGTTCCACTGAACTCACTTTTCTGTCTGTTCAACCTGATATCACTCTGTGTGGAAATACGTCCTTTATGTCTGAAGCACTGGTTGCCTTCTGCTGGGGACTGTGTGCTTCAGAGGACAAACATCTGGACAAACATGTCAACCTGTAGGTTGCTGTTGACATTACTGCTGCTAGACAACTGTCTTGTGACCTTGCTTTAAAAGTTAGAGTGATTTCACTGTTCCCCTTCTATGGAAGACCAAGATGGTACTGCAGGCCAGGAAAAAGGTGTGTTGAATTTTTAGTCTTTCTCTAGGAGTTGTAAGGAGTGTCTCTGTCACATAAGCCAGTGTCTTGAATTTTTCACTTCATGCAATTCATGTGATCTTTCTTATCCATGACTAATTGTTGCTAATGGAAGTTTCACATAAGTTTTTCAGGCTGCCTTCCTTCACAGGTTCTGCTCTGACAGGGAGAACTCATAGTAGCAGGGTACAAATTATGAAACCAATAATTTTTGGAGTCTTTGGGAGCCAGTAAGTCCTCTCCCTTTTGATTGAATGCTAGTCAACAGTCCTCTCAACCTATTAGAAGTTACCAATGCAGTTACTGACTGGGGTTTTTTCCTGTTTTTCTTTTACGCAATCTCCAGGATGAATTGGATCTCACAGACAAGAACAGAGAGGCTATGTTTGCACTCCCTCCAGAGAAGAAATGGCAAATTTACTGCAGCAAAAAGAAGGTACTACTGTTGTCCATATAATTACTGATATACGTTTAGATTTGAATTACATGTTTATCTACAGTTTATTCAAGAACATGATTAAGTGATGTATGGATTTTTATCATCATGAATATGGCACAACTTTCTTATAAGTAGTGTATGCATGTGTGATTACTGAAGAGAATGTTAACAAGTTAAAATCATGCGTTGTCCCATTTGAATCTTTTACATGTTTGTATTTGGTTTTGTGGGTGTTTTTTGTTTGTTTGGGGTTTTTTGTTTGCTTTTTTTTTTTTTTTTAGCTATAAGAAAATGAAATGTTTTAAGGAATTCTTAAAAACTTTTGTAGGTGGCTTAGAATAAAAAATGTATTACTGAAATCTTTCAGGATGTCTTTAAATATCTGTAAAGTACATAATAAGAGTGATGTTGTAAAGCTTTGTAGTTCAAGGTCTTCTAGAGCTTGCAGGAAATGTACTGTCTTGTACTGGAAAGTGAAAAATACCTGCTTCTATCAATTTCTATGTAACATTTCTCCATTTAAGGTCTTTGAAGTTCTGACAAACTGGTGAGAGGGGCAGAAAATCAGAGGCTGATGTACCATACTGGGTCTTTTGTCACTGCCAAAGTGATGGCCAAGTGAATTGACAAGTTTTATCACCATTGTGAAACTTGTAAAAGAGGAATTTTTGCAGGAGCGGTATGGTGGAAAAGTTTTGTTGCTCTAGGAAGGAAACAGTCAGAAACAAAGCTAGCCCCAATAGTATGTATTCATTAACAACAAATGTTAGGGAAATAAGGTATGGTGAGTTTGTTGGTTAGTTTTATTCCCCAAATGTGCAAGTCATGCTATGAGAGCATCAGTATTTATATGTAAGTCTGCATAACAGAAGCTGAAAGAGGAGGTTTAGATTTCGATACTGAAGATGGCAAATTGAAACCCTGATGATGGTTCTTCTGAGTTTGTGCTTGCTGTCTGCCTTTCTTCGGGGGGGAAATTAGCTTTCTTACCATGCAATTAAAGAAAACCTCAATCAGACTAATCAGATGGGTGCTTTGCATGTGTGTTGCTTTTGGTTGAAAGTTAATAGCAGCAAATTAGTTACAGTGCCTCTGAGCTAGCAATAATTCAGGAAGTGCGTAAGAGCAGTCTAAGCTCAGTTGTCTTTGGTGCTCCCTCCATTCTTCTTCCTGCTGGTACACAGAGCTTGCAAGTGGAGGGAAGGTGCAGGCTGCTGTGATTAATGTCTGCTTTACATTTTTGCTGGCCAGCTCAGCTGGCTTTTTCAGCTTTGGTGGGAAAGGATCTATTTGTAGCTGTCTTAGAGAACCACACATTCCACCTCCTGGACCAGTCAGCCTTGGCAGGAAGATTGAGGCTTTAATGTACTTAATATGCTGATTGGATTCACTACATTTTTTTTTTTTTTTTTTTTTTTTTGTTAAAGCAATGGATTTTATATAAGAATCTTGAAGACCTCCAGAGTTAAAGAAGCTGCATACTGGAAAATCTTTATCATGCATTTATAGTGCAACCTCAGTTAGCTGAATTCCAGCTATCCAAAATTACGTGCTAACTGAAATAGGATACTGTTGCCACATGTCTATTCATTACATTGTAGATACTTTCAATTACTTGAAACCTTAACTGTCCAATGTTATTCATTGTTTCCCTCACAGGCAGTCAGATGATAGGTGATGACATATCTCTCTCTCTCTAGCTTACTACCTAATCCACCTATCATCATTGTTTCACAGTGACAGAGAATCTTGTTGCAGGCTTCCCTTTAGAGGAAAGCTGTTTTTTCCCTGAAGAATTTGTAATTTAATTTTAGCCACAAAGGGCCTGATTCCTCATTTGGCAGAATGTTGTCAGCCATCCAGGACAAGACCCCAGAGAGCTCTGCCTTGCTGATGTTGGGTTCTTTGAGTTTCCCGGGAAGCAAGGACTCTATGTTTTGTAATGTGGCAAGTGGGAACACTGTGAACTTGAAGGTCAAAAAATACAGGTTGAGGCAACTGTTCACAATCATTAATCTCAGATGCTTTTTCTAGTCTAAAAGTTGTAGAAGGTCAGAACTTACTGATTTGCTGCAAAGGCAGTGAGATTAGTGGACTGTCTCAAGAAAACAAATATCATGTGCAGAAATGAGGATCAGTCATTGTTGTAGGCACACCGTCCATTTATCTTGGCAATTAGACTTTGGATATAATCTTCTGTGGTACTTGTTCCCAGTGTTGTAGCAAAAAGTCACTATTGTATCAAAAAACTCATTCTACCTGTTTCTGCTACCAAGTCTCTCTGAAGAAATGGAGGATACATGTATGTTTGTGAATTTAAAGTTATATTCCAGGGTCACAACTTGCCAGTCAACATTCCATGATACTCAAAGGAGATTCAGTTCTGAATTAAAATTTCATGATTGTGGGTGATATCTACAGAGGAGTCTTCACACAATGAAGCTTGCTTTGAGCACTTTTGGCCATTCTAGGTTCATATCTGAAACCATTAGTACTAAAACCAAATCACCAATTATTTGATCTAAAGGAATATCTTCAGCTAGCAGCTATAATGAATGCCTCACTCTCATTTGTGGAGTAGTTATTTGCAAGGAATAAAGGCTGCTCTGTTGGAAGAAGCTAATGTGTTCTCAGCCTCAGCTGTCTTCTACCTTGCCATTAATCTGCACTGGATGGCCAGTGAGAGACAGAATTGTCTTAATTTGCATCAGAAGAATCATTAATCATTCACCACTGATGTCGCCCTAACCCTCTACCCAAAACACCAGTACTACATGTTTTGGATTGTCTCTTTCTCTGTAGTATGAACTTCCCCTGTTACTATATCGAGTTATAAGTAAAACAATACGTAGACAGAATGTAAATGATGACATCCTTCCCTAGTTCAGGTATTTTATTCTGGTTTTGTTTAGGATAACCTTCGTGTCTCACCATCAGCTGAAATTTAGACTTACAGAAAATTTATAAACCACTTCTGTAATTCTTCCTGTAAAATTATCTCTAGATTTCCTACCAGTTATATGTTTTGCAGGAATTAGATCAAGCACTAGACCATGCTTTCAGATGTATTTATTTGTAACTTTCTGATGTCAAGGTTTAGAAAACTGCTATTATTCAGGGCTGTTTTACCAGGAGGTAGTCCTAAAGCATATAATCTCATTGAATACTGATCAAATAATGATATGGAAAGAAAAAGTTGTCAGCTCAATTATTTCACCTATAAATAAGCTCATATTAGGAGCCCAAAAAAGGTAGAAAATGCGGGTATTGCACCATTTCAGCGCACATTGCTTTGGATGCAGCCTGTATTTCTAAGAATGAAGCCTCATTGTGCAGGCAATAGCTTATTGCCTTTTGTACAATCCTACAAGCTCTTAGACTTCCTACTATTGGAAAGCAAGTAGTTTTCCTTTTATGGCCTTTCTTTCCTCCCGAGACTAATTTGTAACCCTTCAGTTGAGCAGATTTTAGTAGGAAGCACACACATTTTGCAGAGTTAAAGAAGTTAGTTTTGTTTTTTGTGGTTTTGTTTGTTTGTTTGTTTTTTAGGGGGAGTGTTTTTTGTTTGGGTTTTTTGTTTGTTGTTGTTGTTGTTTGATTGGTTGGGTTTTTTTGTTGTTGTTTTTTTGTTTGTTTGTTTGTTTGTTTTTTTTTTCACTTCTGTTTTTCTTTGAGGAAAATATTTGTAGCAAATCTCTTCCCAAACTGGACAGCTGTATCATACATCTTCTCCCACACAGACAAACAAAACCAACAAAAATCTCAATCCTAATAACTACATTGAGATTTCCTAGATATTTTGGGATTATTCTGTACTTTTCTGATTTTAGTTGTACCCTAGAATAGCTGTTTTAAGTTGATTGTGCTTTACCTACTCAAGTGAGATTATTCAAACTCAAGTAGTGAAGCAATAATCGGCATGCTGAAACTTTCTGGAGAGAGGAATTTATGGCATATGAAAAAAGAGTACATGTTTATAGTCCTTAAATTGATTGTACTGTTTCTACTATGGGAAACAGATCTAGAGAAGGGCTTCTCCACAGTAGCGAAATAGGCTTTAAAAATTCTGAGGAAAATGT
Organism: Tyto alba; assembly: GCF_018691265.1. NCBI lineage: Eukaryota > Metazoa > Chordata > Aves > Strigiformes > Tytonidae > Tyto > Tyto alba. The sequence goes on along the minus strand of NW_024881278.1, from coordinate 27,462,808 downwards.
ATCTGAATCATACATTGTAATGGCCAATTTGCAGAAAAGAGAATTTCCTTAAGATTCCACCCCCTGAAATTATTTTTTTTAATATGTCAATTACATTTTTCATCTACTTGATGAATAAAAAAACAATTTAACTAAATATGAGGAGTTAGAAAACTCCTTAGTTCTAAAAATCTTTTCTCTAAATTGTCATATAATTTCAAAGAACTTGTCATTATTATGCTTATATATAAATGTACTACTTGAAAGAAAGGAGAGTTAGGTAGCTTTGTGGCAATGTTCTGGCCATGCATCCTCTCACACCTTTTCCCTGCATTATATGCACATGCCTTGGCTGCATACAACATTCTTTTTCCTCCTTCCTTCCTCTTCCAAGATACAATCTTAAAAATCTGAATGTATTTTCAGTTTAAGCACTGTTCATTCTTTTCCTTGCTGCAGCTATCTGTTTTCTAAGGTATTCTTGTAGGAATGGATTTTGTGGTGAAGTCTTTAGACTTGGGAGAGCTCCTTGCAAGGAGCGGGAAGGATGGAGTGGAAGGCACTTTCCTGTATTACACAATCACTGAGGAGTCCGAGTCCTTTGGACTGAGGTCACAGGTCAATGCTGAAACCAGTAAACCTGCAGTCTGGGTGCATCACCTCGTGTTCAGTTCACTTTTCCTAACACGAGGGCTGCATCCTGCCCTACATTAAGCTTCAGAATGCCCTGGGGAATCCTAGCCTTAGTCAGACTTTAACTTTTAGTAGTTTTACTGCAGTCTTTTTATACCATTTGCAGCTCAATTTCACAAACTCCCACTTTGGTCCCAAGCTGGCTGTCTAATGTTAATGAAGATAATGTCTACATGTCAGGTTTTGTTTTGTTTTGTTTTTTCTTTCTTTGAGAGTTTCTCTTTGAGCTTTGCCCTTGAGGTTTGCACTGTCAGCCAAATGTCACCATAAAAAGTATAGCTTGATATTGTGCAGCTGGATATAGAGTAAGTTACTTCTCTCTTCCACCCCCATGCCCATGCCTGCCTTCACATTCTTGCAGAGCTCTAGGCAAAATTTCCAATCCAAAACCAGGCTGTATCACTGCTATACACCCCAATTAAAACCCAGATAAAGTTCCAGCTTCCAGAGGGTGCAATTCACCTTATACCTTGGATTCATCCTTCTGTTAAAACTATAAATATAAAAGTTAATTCATATGGATAATACAAATTCATATATATGTGTGTATATACATCTCTATATATAAAATCTGCTGCGGGAACCTAGGCTGCTTTTGTAGCTTTTGATATAATTACCTTAGCCTACCAGGGATGAAGCAGAAGATGGATGCAAATATAAAACCTGGAGTCCTCAAAGCTCCTGCAACTACTGATTGTTCTTGGGTTGCTCTGTCTCTGTTCTGTGTTTTTGCACTGTGAAGTGTAGTTTCAGCTTGGTTAAGATGGAGAAGCATATCTATCTCAGCTAAAGTGAACTGGCAGGGATTTTATTTCAAAACCCTGATGCCCTTTTTTTTTTTTTTTTTTTACATTTAAGGCTTTGTATGGAGGCTTTAAGAGCAGAAGGCTGCATTACATCTGTTGTATTTAAATAGGATTTCTGCAATTTTTGCTATAGGAAAGTGTTCTTTTATTTGGGTTCTTACTTTAAAGTAGGACATATACAGGGAGATATTCAGAAGGTACATATTCCCTAAAGAAGAGAGAAAATGGATCTTCATATGGTGTCATTTAGTGATACAATATACCAGATGAAGATCACACCATTGTGTTGTCTGAGTGTGGGTTTTTGGTTTTGTATTGTCTGATCCGAGCTATGAAAGCCCTTTGGGGTTCATCCTTTCTGTATGAAGAGTGCCAAGCACATGGTTGTCTCATAATAACTGAAGTGGGTGGTTTGAAGTTGTATTGTTTTCAATTCTATCTACTTGCAGTATTTTTTCCTCTTTGAAATACTCTTAAGAGTCTGTTAATGATTTGGAATATTAAACTGTTTTGGTTATGGATTTATAGCTATAAGGAGCATTTAATGTGTCCCTTATAAATTCCCTTCTTTAGCATTGTTGTTCCACCGGCTGTATCTGGGAGCAGCAGACATGAACACACAAGATGATGTGCTGCAGTGTTTGAGAAGCCCTTTGTACGGAGTCCCAGTTTGATGAGGCTTGGATGTGACTTCAGGAGAATTTTTCTCCCAGCTTTGCATGAAGTGTTTAGGGGAAGTGTGGGTGGGTGTTTCTACTCTCTTTCCTGGGAAGTCTGAAAAACACTCAGTAACTCTCACAGCATGTGTGATAGCCTAAAAGCAAAAGCAGTTGGTAGACAGCAGGAAGCTGAAGAAGCTGTGTGGGACTTGGAACGCCTAGTGCAAGTGTATTGCTGGCTAAATGATGAGGATATCTGATGACAACAGGGCAAAGCCCATTCAAAGACACACTGGAGCTGGAGAATTAGACTTTATCTGAAGTCTTTGGTGCATCAGAAAATTGTTTCTCTTCCTACCAGTACTTTAGAAGTTTGTGGCAGGAGTTCAGCTCCTCAGTTAACATTTTAATACAACTCAGTGTTCATATCCTCACAATGACCTGGACAACCTGATCTGACTTTGAAATTAGCTCTGCTTTGTGTGGGTCCCTTCTGTCTGAGTCCCTTTCTATCCAAGGTTGTTTTGTGATTCTCTGAACTGACCATAAATCAAACTAAGAATGCAGCTGTACGGCCCTATAAAGAAAGGGGGGCAACAAAGTAGGCTCTGTGCAACCTATCTCCTGTATTATTGCTATGAACCGACTCCTTGAAATAGGCTGTAGCAGATGATATTTGGTTCCCTCCCGATACCTGGGATCCATGGTTGCTTTTGGTCTGAGTGACTGCATGACTTCCTTAGCTCAGGAAACTGCTGGTGAAACAATCTGAAATGTGGAATTTCTCAAAAGAATTCTCTGAAAATAGACTGGCTTTCAGTTAGCCTATGGCTCAGTGGAAATCTCATAACACTAGTAAGTCACAGTGGGAGGATGTTGCCCTTTGCAAACCGCGGCATTCCTTTAGCTGGATGTTTGGAAAATGCCAGCAATTGTGGAGTTAACTTGCTTTTTTCCCACCAGCATCTGTTCCTTTTTCTGTTAACAGAATGACTTCATGCTCAAATGTTTGGGATGATTTGTAAGCTTGATGCTGACATTGGGTCATTTCAGTGCCTTTAGTCTAGGTATGGAAGACAGGCTTCAAAAATTACTCTGTTATAAATGCAAGTAGGCTTTAGAGAAGTAAATTCAGAAACTCTGGCCTATGACAAGCACAAGACATAATGGGAAACAACAAAATGCATCAAGAGTGCCGCTAATGCAGCACATGCACACATTTCCTTGTTAGTGGTGTACTTGGGTCTTTTCAGTGTGAAAAAGCTGTTTGATTAATGACACCTGTTAGTACGTGTCAGAGGCTGAAGTAGTAGCTCCTGAATTTGGGCAACATGGTTAATATGGTATAAAATAAAGCCTAGAATGATATACATTTTCTTCTACTTCATTTAATGAGGAGAATGTGTTCTCTCTGGAAGAATAAACGTTGAGATTCATAGAAGACATCATCTCATTCTTTTATGGTTCCATACAATGAATTTAGCTTTCTTTTTTCATCTTGCATAAGTATAAATTCATTGATGTTGACCCCATTATTCCTTCTGTAGGTTGGCATACCTGAGTAGAAATATTGGCCATTTTGTATGGTTTATCATTAAGTTCCTGTAATTGTGTCTTCATGTTTTTTTCCTTGATATTTTCCCTTCTATAGCAAGTACTCTGAAGTGGTTACTTTGAGAAACACTATAGTAGGCTTAATGATGTGAGGGACTTCTATTAATTTTTTGTTTGTTTGTTTGTTTCTCCTTCGAATCACTCTTGTAGTGGTTTAAAGGATGAATTTGGTGTCAAGGAGGTAAAAATGCTTGCACAATGCAGCTGATATACCATTATTACATCTTGGAATTGTGATACCTAAAAGACTACATTAAAGCAGAAATAAGAAGAGATAAGGAATGTTCCCAAATAGTTCATTTTACTTGGCTTGTATTTTCCATGCTACAATGCTAACAGTTACAAACTTGTTTATTTATCCTAGTATAAGAGGTTATTTTGGGTCAGGGCCTTGAAATTATATATTTATTTATGTGTAATTGAAAAGTCTTCTCTTCCCTCATGGGAATAACATGGAATATTTTTAGTTTCTTCCTCTTTCTCTCTCTCTCTCCCCCTTTCCCTCTCTCCCCCTTTCTCCAGCTGTTGCTTAGAAAATGCCTTTCCAGCTCTTTTGTTCAGACTGTTGAAGACATAAATGACATAAACTTGCTGTGGTATTTGCTGTAGATATTCTGACTATGTAGAATTTAGGTATTCATCTTGCAGTTCTGAGTTTTTCAGGTGTGCTAGTAGTGTTCCAGTTGAAGTTAGCACTCAACGCTTCTCAAAAATCAGTCTCAAAATAGTCCTGAGTTTATACAATGATAGTTGGAAAATTGTCATCATCATGCCTAATGCCATGTTTTGCATTTGGCTTTCATTCTGTGGCAGTTTAGGAGAGCACAGTGGGAGCAGATTTGACCCTACAATGAAAAAAAAAAAAAAAAAAAATGAGAGGAAAAAAGAAAACATTTATCCAGCTGTCATGCTACTAAAATGGTGTAATTTTCTGTACTTAAGAACAAAAATAATGATGAGTAATTCAATTCTGCTGTATGGGAAGTACGTGTAAATGCCAATTATATGATTTAGTTGCTGCTACTGGATTATGTTCTTTCCTTGTCTGTCCTCTTGCAAAAGTTCTGCGTCTCCACAATACACGTATGAATCAGTCCTGCTGATGGTATGCATTAAGAATAATAATATATACTGTGTACAGTGCATTTCTCACTGTTCAGATTAATCTTAGGTGTGGATAAGCAAGAGCAAAGAATATGTCAATACATAGCATAGTTCTCTGTTATGTGAGAAGCAGATTTGGCACGTGCCGGGGCTCCCTCTTCTCTGTATTCGGAATTTCACTGGGTGCTCACCAGCCTTTCAAAGCGGTGAATACTGAGCAGGAAGACTTGATGAATTCCCTACATTTTCAGTGAAAAGTTTAGAAGCAGGCACAGTCAATAATTGTTGCTGGGATCTAGTCACAGCCATGAAGAGAAAGAAAGAAATTTCCTTTTATGGTTCTGGAGAATTGTTTAGTTTTCATTACAGCCAGATGTGACAGTTTCAGCTACACACCTGAACTGAGCTGAAAATCACAGTCTTCCATGATATTCAGTCATCTGTTGAATGTCACCTGGCATTCCAAACATTCTGCAGATGTAATAGTTGAGAGAAATGAAGGCTGGGAGAAAGGAAACAGTTTTACCTGAGTTTATGAAAAAGGGGGAGATAGACAAAGCAACTGAATGATATACTCAAATATTGGGTGTAGCAACTTAGAAGCCTTTCACTCTGTATTTATTTACTTTGTTCACCTCTCCAACAGTGCTTAACTTTACTGTTTTTCAGTAGTGACTGGGGTTAAATGAGGGACACAAATAGAAAATGCGTGTTTGCTCTGATCATCCAATTGTCATCACTCTTAGTAAAGGGACCAGAGCAGAAGTGAACTGGAGCAAGCAGCACTGTCACTGGAAAAACAGACAGTGGACATGTTGTAGACAGTGAAGAGAAGCCTTTTAGAGTTTGGCATTAACAAATTCTGTGTGTGCTCCCAGAAGGACTTGTCAAGGTAGCTGTTCTAGCTCTAGGTAGGTGTGTCCTAGGTAGATGCATTTGTCTTTGAGCACATTTCATTTGCATCATCAAACAACTTGCAGGATGACTGCTATGAATGGTAGGTGACCTAATTTTATTTTAAAAAGATTGTAAGTAGTTACATTCTGGAAACGGAATAGGACAAAAAGATAAACTTTCAGCACGGGCATGTGGCAGACTGGAGGCTCAGTTATGCAGGCTGGGCTCTTCTGTGGCTTTTCACATTGCTTAAACAATGCCAGGAGGAAGAAGAAGGGAACTGAGGAAAGAAATGGTCCAAATGACATAAGTACCTGTGGGGTAGGGATACAGTTGAAAATGGTGATGTTGGAAAGGGAACAAGGTAAGCTTGATGGGTGAGGAAAAAGTCCCTTTCTGTATCCACAGCATGTTGACTGTAAGGTGAACAGGGTTAACGTTAGAGTGGAAATGTACACACAATACTTTTACATAACACAGAATCAAAAGTAGTAGGGACAATACAGAGCCTGGGTGTTAATGAAATGATAGAATATGTCCCACTGCTGCTGCTATATGGGATCAGTACGGATGATGACAGATTGTTGTCTTCACCTGCTACAGGAATTACTGCAGACCCTCGACCCTGACCTCAAGCTTGCCACAGGCTTGTGAGGGCAGAGCTGTGGTTCAGGAGTACAGTCTAAGTCCGCAGCCACACTATTGGAGAACAGGCTGTGTCCATGAGAAATGTTTTGTCTTTTCCTGAGCGCCTCCTGAATAGAATGATCATGAACTGACCTCCTGACTGGTGGGATCCTCCATGGTGAATATTTCCCTTCACTTTGAAAAGAAGTATACAGAATGGGCTGAGGGAAGGTAGGCTCCCGAGATCTTCTTCATTGGAAGTGCAGGGGGTTCATGAATTGCCTTATTTGGCAACTCATTATTTAGACTATACAGTTATCAACTCCAAAATATCAGTTGATTGATTTGAGCCTTGTGAGGGGTATAGTGTATAAGAGCTTTTAAACATGAGAATGGACTTCAGCTAACTGGACAGAATGATCTTTAGGCAGCGACAAAGTCAGAAGGATGTATCCAACAAGAGACGAACTTCCATGACAAAGGTAAAACATTCAGTGGAGGAACAATGCATAATACGGGTAGACTTCAATTTGGCAAGAAAGCTTTGTCCTGGGGGCTGAAGATGCTGGGTAATTCAGTGTGGCCTCAGCTGAACATGTAAGTAGTTCTGTAAATATAGTAACAAGTTGTCCTCTTGGTCACTGCACTGTACCCATAAATGAATGGTGATAGTGGGATCCCCATCCTACAGCAGGGCTAAATATGTTTGAAGAGGAACAAGCACACTTTGTATGTTCTGTAAATGATAAGAGGAGGCTGATGCAGTCAGTACTGGCAGCAAGCTTGCATCTGTCTATCAAGGAGAATGATAAAAAGCCAACAAAAGAGGAAAGAGAAGAAAAGTTGTTAAAATGAAAAATGTACTATGCAACTCTTCTATAATTTAAAGTACCTTAAAATGGGGTCCTCTCCATCAGGAATCTATAGTAAGTCTTGTGCCAGACATGGTTATTGTAAAATTTAATCTTGGTTTAAACACTACAGTTATACAGTTCATTAAAATCAGTGGTTGAGAATTCTGGGGTTTCAGAAAAAAAAATAATGCTTATCTCCAGCTCATAACACTGCACCAACAATCCTTCCACTTGCCAGATATGGCATTCCAGCCCATTTTCAGTGGGAAACTATATATCTTTGTGTGTGTGTGCAATGGATCTGGCATGTTTTCCGGAACTTAAGAAGTAGAAGCATGGCCTTCGTCTCCACTGATACCAATTACAAGTAATTGATTTGAAGTGATTTTGAGTATTAGGTGAGGTTGGAAATGACACATTGTGTATCCAAAATGTAAAGTTGCTATATCTATGGGTGCTTGGGATGGAAAAGAAGTGATGGATGGAATAAGCAGTTCAAAACAAAGCATGTTTAACTTTATTGGAAAGTTTTTCAGCCTGTGATAGGGCAAACCATCTTTCAGAAATGGCTGATAGTCCATTTTAATTTCTAAAAGCTGGTAAATTTCAGCAGCATTAAAGCTTTTCTCAGGATAATGAAAATATTTTGAAGAAGGAATCCTTATCATTCATAAATATTCACTTTTATGCTTTTGGAGTCTATTATTTTTGTGAGTTCCACAGTTTGGCAGTATAGGGCATTTTGTGATATAAATAATAATATGAAGCCTTTGACTCTTTCTTCAAAAGGTTGGTTAGTAACCAGCATCAGAAGTCATTATTAGGTCTGTCAGGTTACTGGCAGCAGGACAGGGATCAGGCTAAATGAAGCAAAAAGATCAAAAAAAGAAAAAACCCTCCTGTGATCTGTTAGGTAAAATATTCCTGTGTCATAATCCAGTGAACTGGAAGCATGTAAGGCTATACCTGACCTTTATGAGAAGCAATTAAAACTCTTCAGCTGCATGCTCTAGATGGTAATTAATTAATATTCCCTTTTAATAAATTATACAGTAGACTGCTTTTGTGACAGAAGGATTATTATCTGCACATCAATAGCTTAATTCCAGAGAGAGAACTAATGTTTGTTTTTCTCACTCTGGATAAATTCTGCTTAAAAGGCTTGGATTTAGCACCCTCCCCCAAACCCTGAGAATATTTGTGTAAATGCTAGTCATGGAGTCTGAGAAATGGAGCAGTGACCACATCTGTCTAGTGAATGGCTCAGTCCTATGGTCTGTCCTGTTTCAAAATTAGCATCTCTTGGGACATGGTTGGCCTTTTGGAGGCGTAAACTGTCTGAAAAGCTTAGATGTATTTTAGCTCCACTTCTGAATTAGTATTTCATCCCACAGCAGATCAAACACATTTTGTGTCTTTTAATGAAAGTGCTTTTTATTTATGCAACTTTGGCTGCTCTCAACTGAGACATAGCCAATAAGGATGGACAGCACGTTAATAAACAGGTAAATGTTTCTTTGAAAGCAGGATTTCTTAAAGTGAAGAAAAGTCAGTAAGTCAGTTGTGGAAAAAAAGGGTGAATGGTGCTTTGGATGAGAGTGCAGTACAACTTCAGTGTGGATTGCTTCTTGGCTGTGCTACAGATTTCCTGTGTAACTGGGAGCTGTGTAATTGTCTGCATCCCATTTTCCCTGTTTCTGCTGATCACAGTGAATGAGAGACTGAAAAACCTAATGTATGAATTTCTTTAAGGACCTTTGACAGTGTAGAATGCAAGGTGTTACAAGATTATAATGTATTCAACATTAATAGCAGATATTGCAATAAATTGAATCTTTTTAAAAAGTACATGAAGGGAGAAGAGTAGCACTTGTGGAAAATGAAGTATCTTCCACTCTCCAAGCAAACACACACCCACTTTGTTTATAGTGGCCTGAATATTTATGTGGAGAGCGAGTGTCATGCATCTCACTTTAAAACAGAATGTGGACATGAGTCTGAATCCTGCACATCTCTGATAAACATTTTATCAGCTAAGCTGCTGTTCTGAACAGTGTGGAAGGGCTTCATACAGAAGCAGAGAATCTTTAACCAGCAAAACTTTCATCTCAGTTGGTATAAGCCATGTTAAAAGCTTTTAGTTTCAGTGAAATGGCATTTAAAAAAAAAAAAAAAAATCACTGAAAATTCCCCAGTCCAATTCCCATTGCATTTTACTGGGAAGTATGAAAAAAAAAAATAGCTACAGGGAACTTGCTCAGTAGGACAAATAACATATTTCACTTTTTCTTAAAAGGTATTAGTTTCTTGTAATGATTTGAACTCCATGATTTATATTTTCCGAACTGTGTGTGATGATGCTGGCCCTTCACACCATGTAAAATAACCAGCCTTTCAGTTCTGTGAGATACTGGAATGATGCGTGCAGGCTGTTGAGAGGAGGAATCATACTAACCTTATTGCGGCTTTTGCAAAAAAATAGAGTCCTTTGTGACCCAAGTATAAACTTGAGCATTACAGTGTTTAGACACGATACAGTGAACAAGATGAAACAGGAATTTATGTTACAGTAGCTGCGTTTCATATTCCTCGTCTGTTTGCACGCTGTTTTTATTGGTATAGGGAGGAACTCAATGAATGGTATTATGGTTCCTTGCCCAAGAAAGATTTTTAAACCCACATTTTGCAGCGTCAGGTATGCAGCCTGTTCCCATTCTGTTCTGAACAGTGCAAAGCAATAAGGCCGACTGCAGTTCTGAAGAGACGGGTTTGAGAAGGAAATCATGTTGCCAGTGAATGTCATCCCAGTAGTACCCATGCTTGTTGTATGACATCCATAACATATGGTGTATTTCTTGATGCATCTGTTCAAGGAGGAAGTGTTATTTTAGTTTGCATGTTAGAAGGCTTCGTGAGTCATCAGCCCTGGCAATTTATTACAGGGGTGCGCATGCAAGTAGTGTCCATGTAGTGATTGGACACCCAGGGATGCCAAGCACCTGCTGGTCCCAGGGAGATGGGATTTGTCTACATTGCATAAAAACAAGCTGGTATAAATGATGGTGGAAATAAGAGACCGCTGGATTCAGTGCCAGATCAGAGTCTGTTCCTAACTCTGCCAGTTGTTCCCTGGAGGAGTTTTAATTGTCATGTCACCATGTACGTCTCTCTGTCTCCATCTACAGGAAAGAAGCCTTGTAAAGTTGTTAATTTTGTGGATGTATTTATTAATACTTTGATATGCTCAGATTTTCAGGGCATGCCCTAGAGAACTTCTCAACATTGTTTGGGGTCCATTTGGTGCAGAGTAAAATACCAACGTATCATCAGCAGCAATTGAAACTCAGTGCTTGCTACGAAAGAACTTCAATGCAGGCAGCTACTGGTCAGGATCTCCCTCTGCTGTTTCTTTCAAGACTGAAACTGTCTTAAAAGAAGCATCTACCATATAAACAGTGTCTTCCATTTTCATGATCCTCTCAGCCATGAGTATCTGGCATTTCCACATGATTTCTCTATCAGTAGTATTTGGTTGTACTTTGCAGAAAGTTTCACAACAAAGGCAGTGGTCTGTAATTCTTAATTATGTCTGTTATGGCAGTCTTTGTATTGCAAATGCTTGTCCCACTGACATGACATCCACTAAAGGTCTCTGCTCTCTAGAGAACAGCTTGCCCAATGGATCAGGTCTCCCAGGATTCGCAAAAAGGCTTTCAGCTGAGCTGTGCACACAATACTTTGTTGTATTTTGTTTCATTTTGATTGGTTCAGATGGTCCAAATATTTGCAGAACTCCATTAAGTCCTATTTGGGATGAAGTCATAAGTTCCACTTTCCACCAAGGCATGGAGCCTGTCCAAATTAGTGTCAAAGCCTATATAATACCTTGGCCATATTGCAGGCTTGTATAGTATCAAGATCCTGTTTTCACAGCAGTTACATAGTTGTTACTTCAGTGAAGAATGATATGGCCCCTTATAAAGTCCACAAGCTGACGTCTGTTTTTTAATGTAATATTTACATTATTCAAGGAGCTAAAAGAAGGCTTTGCTTTAATAGATTCCTTCAGCTAATGTTTTCCCTTATACAGACGGGTTATTGTTTCCAGCTTTTGATACCTATGTGACTTCGTATATTATGCCCTCGTTTGACTTTTTTTTTTTTTTTTTCCCCCCCCCTTTTCTATGTCTCCTGGAGCAAGGGAAGGGTTTTGCCATTATCATCAAGTTCCCTTGCAGTTTTCTGATGTTTTATTTGAGGGTCAAAACTCTGAACACATTCAAAACAAAGCAAACAAAAAAAAAACCAGCACCCTGATGTTGCCCCCACATCCTCCACTCCCTGAATTGCTTTCTATTTTTGACTTATCTTCCCCTTTCTGAGAGGACACATGGTACAACAATTTCTTACAGTGGGCAATACTTACATAATTTAGCAATGAAATTTTTTTTTTTTTCCAATGACACTGCTGCTACAGGTGTGAACTTCTCTCTCCTTTGAAAATGTTGCCCAGGTGATTGATATAAATAACACCGTGCCACCTAATGGTTTCATGGGGCTAGATAAAAATCTGTGTGTTCATCCTGAGTATAAGTAGCTTTCTGGGGCTTCATAAGCGATAATTAAGTGCCAGATTTTAAGTACATAATCACATTTATTCTAGTGAAGTAAAACATGCATTGACAGCCATAAAATTCAGGTCTGTGTAGGGAGTATGGAGGACCACAGAAATTGGATGGACTTTTATGCTTAATATGCTTCTGGGCTGAAAGAACTTCAGAAAGTGGGGATTGCATAGTGAAATATCTGCTAAGACTATTTTAACCTCAGGAATACACAGCTTCAGTCTGGGCTTTAGTTCAGGAGAAAAGCTTAGTCTTGCTGTGTTCCACTGAAATCGATTTTCACACAATTCTAATTAATACCAAAGCCAAATCATAAGACTTATAGCGTCAGACTTCAGGCCAATTTGCAGTGGACAGAAAATGGTCAAAAGCAAGTTATACCAAGGACCTTATCTCATTTTCCAGGCTAACCACATATACAGATATACTTTAGGGGATCAGAGTTGTCCTATGCTTGGTTCTGATTATGAAATTTCTAGTGGTTTGGGTTCAGACAGGAAATTATTCAGAATTCTGACTGTTTTTTTATTGTATCTATTCTGATGCTTTTCAACCTGCATGTTTAAACTAAACATCTAGAAAGCCAGCCTAGGTGCAGCATTCTAGCATTTATACTATTTTTTTCTTTTTTTTTTTTTTTTTTTTTTTTTTCCACTCTGCTAAAAAATTTTAGGGAGAAAAGGTATTATAGCTTATTTTGGGATAAAAAAGATGGTTCCAGGCAGTCTTGAATTTACGTGTGTCTGTTTCTTTACTTGGAGTTCAGATTGGAGGTGGGAGAAGTATAGGGAACGTACATATTCCCTGTTCTGACAATGTCACCTGTACTCTGTAAACAATTATAGCTGCCACTTGGACTTTTATAATTCTATACAGAGAAAAATTTCACAAGGTCATATGAGCACACCTTGCACTTCAGAGTGGTGGCTCAACCTGGTTCCCTGCAGAATGACCTTATTCACTACCTCTGGATTAGCTCCCCATCTCTATTGTTCTCTTTGGGGATGATAAGGTTATCATATAAAAATAATGCTGTATTTATCTATTATATGTTTTAATTTATTTTTCCATCAGCAAGGTCATATATTGACTTTTGCACGGGAGGTTAAGGTCTGCTAGGTGTGAAACCATTGTCAGGGTTATGATTGCCACTAGATATTCTACACAGAAAAGGGGCAGCAAAAGGCAGCCTACCAGTAACATGTGGTGTAGCAATTCTAACTGGCTATTGATAGGGAGTTTCATATTTCTGTAATGTGCCATTTGACATGGATTTGGGTCCATCAGATTCCTATGGATTGTGACCAGAAAAGGGAAGTAAGGAAAAGCAGTGGAACTTCTCACTTAATTTGAGAAAGGTCGCCTTGTTCGTAATTGCAGCATTTATTGCTGTGAGGTGGTGAATGGATAGCAAGTGTGGATGTAATTAGTATCTGTTGCCACTTTGCCAGCCTCTCTTACTTTTCATACAGCAGTAGGCTACTATATGATGCTTTGTTTAAATCTTCTGCTCTTTTTAATTCTTCAGTTGGATGCAAGGGCTGAATAAAGAGTTGTGATCTGTCTAGGATGTGTCTGTACTGAAGTCCTTAGCTAGGCGGGGACAAAGCTGTTTTGTCAGTATCATGAATGGAGATACTCATTTAGTTTACATATTGGAAGACCAGCGGAATGAAGACAAGGGTAGGAAAGATCCAAGTCTCAGTCCTGACTTCGTTTTTAATTCTAAATATGAAGGTTTTGATTCGTGTAGAATTGTTGACATGTGTTGGTATGTAGCCTGACAGGAACTTGTCAGGGAGCAAGGTGTTTTCTGAATGTGGCTCAGCAGGGAGAAGGTAGAGCTATTTCTCATCTCTAAATCAAACAGTTCTGGAATAGCTGATAGACCTCTGCTGATAGACTCTTAGACCAACACTTTTAATATTGGTCTGTATATCTTCCAGAGAAACTTTCTAGTATGAGTAAGCATTCTTACACAGACAACACTGATGAGATCCACACAGTCTTCATACATCTTTGGACATCATTAGGATGGATAAGTCAAGTGGTTCAATCTCTTATATGCTAGGAGTCTTAATATGAGTTATTTGTAGTTTATAATGGTAGATTAAGATCCTAGAAAATCATCCTCATTTTGCCAGTGATGTTACATCTATCCAGAAATAAATAGACCTGTTGGAATTAAATCTCATTTCCATTGAGCATCCAAAGAACAAGAAAGAATTGGTTCCTGAGTAGGGAAATGTCTTCTTTTAGAAGCTGATCTTGATTGAGCTTAATCTGGTGAAGATGATTTCCAGTGGATTACTTGGGAGGCAGGGATAGAAGGATTAATACCACTCCTCTTGTAACTGAGGGGATGCTGTTCTGTTTCTTCAGATGTTCTGAGGTTGTGCACAGCTTTTTAGAAAAGAAAAAAGAAAAGAAAAGAAAATTTCAGTTGAAAGGGGGCCTACAATGATCATCTAGTCCAGCTGTCTGACCACTTCAGGGCTGACCAAAAGCTAAAGCATGTCATTGAGGGCATTGTCCAAATGCCTCTTAAACACTGACAGATTTAGGGCATTGGTCACCTCTCTGGAAAGCCTGTTCCAGTGTTTGACTGCCCTCTTAATAAAAAATCCACTTCCTAATGTCCAGTCTAAACTTCTTTTTGGTTTAACATGCGAAAATGAGGCAATCTTTTGGCTTCTTTTCAGATTCCTTGACTTTTTTGTTTTGTTTTGTTTTGTTTTTTGTTTTTTTTTTTTTTGTTTGTTTGTTTGTTTTTTTTTGTTTTGTTTTGTTTTGTTTTGTTTTTTGTTTGTTTTTTTGTGTTTTTTTTTCTTCTCCATAACAGATGTTAAACCCCTTTGTTGGTGAATCCCACCATCACTCTAGCAGTGGAGATGCAAAATAACTTATAAGATCTGTCAATATAAAGCTACAAAATGTAAACCTGTAAATGGGCTATCCTTCTACTTGGAAACAGTATATTTAAGGGACTGAGGTTTTCTGCTTAGGTGCCAAAGGTAACTGTGTCCTCCAACAAACTTTATTACTATGTGTTTAATTACCTTAGCTGACGAGGATTCTTTTTATCAGACACCCCATGGTGACAGTGCTAACATTACAGTTTCAGGAATGTTTGTAATAAATGCCACACATCTATGTGCATTTTACAAGAATATGGGGGGAGATACCACAATAAAGAGCAGTGCAACGAATAATTCCAGGTGGTTCTGCAGTGGCATTTCACCCTGCAAAAGGCCCCTTGTGTAACCTTGTTTTACTTTCTGTTTCAGGAACAAGAAGATCCTAATAAGCTTGCTACCAGCTGGCCAGATTACTACATTGACCGCATCAATTCCATGGCAGCAGTAAGTTACCTCTCCTGCAAAGCAGGGAAGATTTGCTACCATAGAGATGTGTTTCTTTAGGAAGAAGGCCCCAAAGGAGAATAATGTTAGCCCAAATGCATGACTGATTTAAAATAGAACTTCTGAAAGAAAACCCATGTGTGTATTAAGAATGAGCCCTGCTCTAGAAGAAGAATAGATTAGAAAACACTATAAGCATTTCCAGTTTTTGTTTCTACAATACTGAGCATTGAAGGCAATCAGATTAGATTCTGGAATGAAAATTCAAGAGAATATTTGGTGAATTGGAAAAACAACTTTGAAAACTAGGTAACGTTTTGGTTTGTTGTGTGGATTCAAATTGGTTTCAAACTGGTTTCAAACGAATCTACAAAATACACTGGGTTTATTAGTTTAGTAGAAGAATTAAATAAAAGGTAGCGGTTTTATGTAAGATAATGTCCACTTATATAAGAGCAGATAAATAGAGAAACATCAGGCCATAATACCTTAGACATCAGATACAAGCCAATGAGCTATTTGAGGAAAACTTTTTTTAATTGTCCTTGCTCAATAGCTGTATCTTTTTCTTCCTCCGAAGCATCCAGTAGAGCTTGTCACCAGCAGAAGCAGCACACCTGCTTCTAGTGTCCACTGATCTCCTTTGACATTGTAGATCTTCTATTTTGAAATTTGATCCTTTTACTGATTTTATAGTAAAATTTTGCCTCCAATTATTCATGTGCAATGTCCACTGAGCTTTTTTTGGCAGTTGTGCAGAAATTATGATAAAATTCTGTTCCTAGCATCTTAAGTAGCATACCTTGTTTGTTTACTTATGCTTTTATGTTTGATTTCTAAAGGCTTCTCTACCTTTTGTGTCATGGTTATGAGCTATAAAATAATTTCATAAACATAATGCCTTAATGGATGCTAAATGTGTCAATACCGATGCACTTCTCATGATGAAATGTCTTGCTCAGTAAAAAAAAAATCAAGATTTACAAGTTATTATAACTCACTGTAAGAGGATAAAAGAAAAAGCTGCTTTCTATTGTGAGTCATGAATAAACAAAATTATCACCTTCCTTCATGCCAGATTTTCTTGGGGCAGAGTAATGGAATAGAAAGAATATGGACTTGTTTTGAGAAAATAAACTGAGTTTTTCTGACTGGCATGGCACTGTGCTTTGATTTCCTGACTGAACAAATTTGTTCTACAAAGGCCATTAAGGAAAAAAATAAGTATGAAACCTTGCAATGTCACTGAGCCAAATACTTCTGGTAGGATTTGATCCAAGGCCTCTTGAACGTACTGAAAGTTTTTCCACTGATTTCAGTGACTTTTGGATTAGTCTTTAAATGATCTTGATGTAAACCTGGAGTGAATACATACATGCCACTATTGTAAATCTGGAGCAGTTCCATGGAATGAGACTATATTTTGGCCTATGTTTCTAATTTTAAACATGTTTTAAGAGCACCAATAAACACCAGCCCTGGTAATATTTGTATGCCTCAGCACTGCATGATTGATAACCTTTTATTTGGCTTCAAGTCTCATGATTTACTCTTATGCTTGAAGTGTTGAGAATACACACTGGGGTTAAACCCCTTCCTTCTGATTTACCACTTAGTTGCTTCACTTTTAGGCAGGTGAAATTTAGTTGACTTGATTTCACAGGACTTTTATCAGTGGAAAACTGGAGTAATACAGTTGAGACACAGTTCCTACACACTTTAAAAGACATGTTCTGTTCATTATTATTTAGACCTCTGAGATTCTTAACTTCCAAATGTTTGTTTTGGGTCCATTATAATTTCAGTCCTAAATTTAGTGTTGGGGTTTTTTGTAATTTTTTTTCTTTTTTTAAACTGTATCCAAGTGGAGTTGGCTCAGAAGTTGTGAAAGAAAAACATGTTTCATGTTGCTTCCTGACACTGTCTAGTCTATTTCAGTTTGTGCCTCTTGGACACTATCAGGTATTGCAGTATTTTAATCAGAAATACTGCAAGAATTATTAGAGTTGAAATGGTAGCAATAATCACAAAAGCGTTAGCTTAAAATCCCTTAAGTCCTGTTGTATTAATACAATTTAATCTTTACATCTCCTGTGAATTAACTGCATAAGAATCTTTTTACATGCAGCTTTCACATCTTTTTCTATATCCTTTTGTTTAATTATGATGTTCTTTTTCAGATATTAACATGGCAAAAAAATTATTTCTACCTGCTGATAAAATAGAAATGGTTCCTTCATCCTGCTGATATCATTAAGTATCTTTCTGTGGATTTCAGGAGGACAGGGCCCCTGTGCTCAAGCATCATTTTCTCAGAAGACCCACTGCAGTGTTACCCATCATATCTGCCCACATAGTGAGAGCAATGTGGTTATTCCTGACATGTTTGACATTCCCTACTTGTAACCTTACACTACTACGTTAGGAAGCACTTTAGGTCCCAGATTCCTGATCCAGTTCAAAAAGCTGTGCATTTTAGGCACAGTTCTGTTCCCACAATTGTTTCTGTTGCTGTGACTTTTAAAAATAGGTTTTACACCCTATTTTATTCTCATAAGAATGTACAACAGTAAAACTGGATCTCTTTACTAGTCTGTAACGTGCAATTCCTCTGGAGGGACTGTCCCATCCTTCAGGTAGCCTGACTGAATGGAAGGGACTGAATAGGTCATTGGTAGACTGTCTTCTAAAGCTGTCCTTAAGAGAAGGGACAGCTGCTAACAATGTCTAATTTAGAAAGAGGAGCCTCCAAAGTTGCCTAGTCCTCTGATGTCTACATGCTATAAATAATATTGGTGATTGTGGAGAGGTTGCACGCTCACAATTGTAGACCATTTCCATTACCAAGCTCATTGTCATCTGCTGATTCATCAACGTATAAAACTTCTTTTCTTAAAATGGAGCAGCTGCCCTGTTAATATCACATGTCAAGAAACATCCATGTGCTCCTCCTGCCTTCCTTACCTCATGATACTGTCTGCTTGGCAGCACAAATAAACACAGCCCTCACTTTACCGGGGAGGAAAACTTCTGACAGCGCTGAGTTGCTTTTATGAGCTTGGCTGTGTATGCATTTCTACAGAGAGACTTTCAGGTGAACAGTACTTGCAGATCCAGCTCTTCTGGAGAGATGGCTCGGTCGAGAGTATGAGACAGGGGTCAAGATTTATAAATACAGCTGTAACCAGGCTTTTTTCCTTGACTCAGAAAGCATTTGTTCAGGGCAGAGCAGCTTCACAGGACTTTAAAAATATGTATCTTTCAGCACAATTTAGCAGATGGATGATAACTCTCTCTTCCACTTGGGTTAGGTGATATCTATGTTACTTTAAACTTATTTTCTTAAAAGTTCAGCTTGTAAAATTTACATCTATTCCTAGTTTATGATTCATAGTTTTTTCTCTTAGTTCAGCCTTAATGTAGCTAGAGATGTGGTGCATTTTGAATTTCAGCTGGTTTGTTTTCTTTGAAGAAATATTTTGAAGTAGCATTGCCCAGGTATGTCATAGGAGGCATACAATACATTATTTTTTAATCAAATTTTGGTTTTACTTTTACTTGTATCTGTTTATGAACTGGAAGTGATTTCAATAATGATAACACTTTGTTAGTTATGATTTTAGACAAGATCTAAAAAAAGAGCTTGAACTATAATGATAAATCAGAACATCCAGGTTGCTTTTTCACTGTCTATTCTAATTGCTTCTTTCTTTTTTCATTTCATTTGTGTGATGGTATTAAGTAAAACTAGGTCCATCATACAGTGTATTGTTGATGTTAGTTCATGCTTTTTTTTTTTTGCTTTTTTTTTTTTCCTCTCTTTTTCTCACATGTACTGTCATTATGGTCCTGTATTTTCCTTCCCAACAGTCTAGGGGGATGATTAGCCACTAGGATAAAGCGAGGGAATGAATCTGTGCTTTTAATAAAAGTAAAATATTTCATTTTAAATGGAGCCACATTTTCAAAAGTAATTCCTTGGACTATCTGATATTTTACATATAAAATTCCATGTGCATGATTGTTTTCACAAATTTGTGAACTTTTTTGAATTGGCAAATCAAGTAACTAGATGCTGTACTTTCCTGGATGATGCACTTAATCTCTAAAACTTTAAATATGCAAAATGTGCTTGTAAAAAAGAGCCTTACATATACCACTCTTTAGGGACCAGATAAGGACCTGACACTATTTTGCTTCCTCTTCCTAGTAAGTTTGGTTAACTGATAGTAACTAGCTGCATCCTCAGCACAGCAGACATTAGTCCTCGAGTGCAGTTTGTAGTTCAGGAAAGCAATTAATCAGCCAGCCACATTAATGAAATCCAGCTTCAAATGATGACAGTTCCATCCCCTCTGTCTCCTAGGGACAGTTATGTTTTCTATAACTCTTGCCGAGAAAGCTATTTCATAATGCAAACGCGTGACCAGTTTGTCTTTAGAGAGGGCATGAGGATTTGAGTTCCTGGACATGAACAGGAGTGAGAAATGAAGGGCTCTTGGCTGCCTGCAGCTTTAGAAAGGGGCTTTTCTATAATCACCCTCTGTTGTAAAGGCAGGATTATTTGTATTTGTTTCATTTGGAAATGGGCCTTTTTCACTTTGAACGAAATGCTGTTGAGTACCTTCCTACCATCCATTTGCCTTCCCCCCACAATGGCTCAGAGGAGAAATTAAGCTGTTGGAGGAATGGGAACCTTTCAAAGGAGCATTTGTGGGCCAAAGGAAAGATGACCAGATGGGCTGTCACCCAAGAAAATACAAATCAAGCCCCAAATCACACCCCAGGACTCTGCCATTGAGATTCCATAATGCCTGTTCATGATTTCTGTTTATTTTTCGAGGAGGGGGATCATATATGGCTTGGCTTAAGCATTTCAATTTATGTTTCTGGCTGTCGGGGGATGCTGGCAAAAGATAAAACATCATCAGCTCATTTTCCATCAGTAGCGCTCTGTCATTCCATTAGGGCAGGAAATAGCTTGCTCTGTTACTGAGTGAATTTGACTTTAGCGTGGATCAGAGGGAGGACCCCTAGAGTTAAACACATCTCCCTATGCCAGCTGTTCAGCATAAGACAGCAACGGCATGTAGCCAAATGACCACCCTCACGATCCGACATGTGTTGGCACCACATGGTTTGCAAAAGCAAGCACTATGCGAGCACTTCCAAGGGAAGTGAGGTGGTGGGGTGGTGGGGTGGCAGGGAGAGTTAAAGGAAGTTCCAGTGAGAGGAAGGTTTTCTTTGCTGCTTTCTAAACAGTAAAATAAAGACTTAAATATTTTGCTGTAATGGGCCATAATTGTAGCTGCTCAGATTCCAGCACAGAGAGGAATTGTATCATATCCCTGATAGACGATACTAGTTTAATCAGGTTAATCATGTGAGATGGGGTTCAGAGCTGCTTTCCAGATACCACTGAGTGATATCCTTGAGAACTCCTGCCAATAACAGAGCCATTTATCCTCTCTGTTTTACAATTAAAGCGGCTAAGAAGACATAGCTATAGGATAAGAATTTCCAGCACTGAGTCTTGACTGTTTAAAAAGTCACACATTGAAGTTGTAGGCCTGAATGGTATATGCGATGGGTACTGAAGAGTCTTGCTTCATATTGCAAGGTTGCAGTGGTGCTGAGCATGGATCTGGAACCCTGATTTCCTGATGTACCACTTTTTTTAATGACATTGTCTGACTTTGAGAATCTTCCTTTTTTTGCATGTATTTCAGTCATCATCTCTCACCATAATTTAAGGTGACCCACAGCATCTTTGTTTCCAGTTGACTGCAAGCTCAGTTATCTCAAGCTGTATACTGGGGAAAGTCGAGTCTCTATGTGCTTCAGTTTACTTGTTAAAATAAGAGGGACAGGGATTTTATGATGCTCTAGCTTTTTGCAGTAAATGGTCCCAATTAGCAAGGGCAAAGTGTATAGAGAAAATCAATATCTTAAAACAGGTGATGTACTTCGTGTGGAGAAGAAAAGTCAAACTTATATGTACACAAACTGTAATTCAGGGTACTTGCAGACTGTTTAGCCTCTTGGAGAAAAAGCTTTTATGCTTTGAAACCTGACACACAAGTCTGGGGGCATTTTTTTTATTCTTTCCCAACCCCCCCAATACCTCCAGCCATGTCAGTCTAATAAAAAATATTACCTCTCCTCACAAACTTTGCCTCACATATCCGTAGATCACCACAGAAGATCACTGTTCCAAATTAGATACAGTTTTCTGAGGGCATACTGGCAAGCATGATTTTGGGGGAGTAATCCGAGAACCCTAGTTTAGCCAGTGTGGCAAAGCAGTATGCTGCTGCCAGTCCACATAAGCAGCCTCATCTGGATTCAGTTTTGTAGCTGAGGCACTGCTTTCCTGGTGAGAGGTCGGCAGGCACCTCTGCATGGGTTGATGTGATAGTTGTTTTTCATAATTCCCGGCCTGCCTCTCAGCTTCCAGGCAGCCTGAACTTTCCTGATTGTCATCTTCTTTTCTGAACAGATGCAGACTCTGTATGCTTTCGACGAAGAAGAAACAGAGATGAAAAATAAAATAGTTGAAGACTTGAAGACAGCTCTGCGGACTCAGCCCATGAGGTAATGTTGTTCGTCTTTCATCACAATTCACAGCCTCTCTATGGTCAGATGTGACATGGGAAAGAGTGGCAAGGACAGAAACCTCATTGTCTCACCTCACACAAGCCTCTCTGATATTTCAGACATTCCACAGAGAGCCCTACAGTCCTCGGTCTGAACCTGCCTAGTTGGGAGGACACAATAATGCTGAAGCATGTAGCTTCAGGAAAATAAAAGATAAAGTCTGCTGTGAAAAACCTGTGACAAATATGTGCAAACACAGGTAATGACTGTGAAGATCAGATTGTAGACTTCATAGCCTCCTGAATGTCCCATGTAATTTGATTCACGTTGGGCAAAATCTCAGCCTGTACTCTGAACTTTGAGTTCAAGCTTCCCCTTATCTTTAGTAATGTGAACTGTTCGGTACAAAGCAGCTAATCCATCTGACATCACCTGGTTTGGCATTCTTCCTGTTCTATGTGCAACTGTGGTGGAGAAAAATGTTAAGAGACTTTATTGTGTACTGTGTCTTTGAAGGCAAGGTCATCTTTGTTTTTCTGGGAACAGAACTCTGAACAATAGCAAACTAACTAGTATAGAAACCTTTTTCATTTAACACTTAGAAGACCATTGTGCAGAAGCAATAACTATAGTTGATATGATCTCGAGATACACTTGGTCAAAAATTTTCCAAATGCCTTCGTATTTGGCCCAAAATAGGCCAAATGCATTTGCATCCACACTATGTTGAAGTCACGGAGAGCTTCAGTAATGTCTAAGCAAACAGGTTTGGGGTTTTTTTGTTGTTTGTTTTTGGTTTGTTTTTTTTTTTGGGGGGGTGGGGAAGGGAACATAACCAAACAAAATAAATAAATAAATAAATGGAAACAACCCAAAAAATTATCTCAAAGAATTTGCATTGCAGTTATGTTGACCTGGAGTGAAGATATTTCTGGTACTTCTGGGATAGCAAAGTTCTGATTGTGCTTCTTCCCTTCACGGTGTTTAAACAGTTGACTGCATGCAGCTTCTCACCTCACAGCAAGTGTGAGACAGAACACATCAGCTTAAACCTCAGGTTTAACCTGCTGTTGTGATGGGCCATAAGAGAGCACAAAGCCAGATTCTGATGCTCCTCTGATGCATAAAGGTTCATCAGGCTTTTGTAACTTTAGCGTCTGGATAGGATGAGTGCTTTTAATATGGAGACGTAGCGACCTATATTGAGTCTTAGCCCAAGGGGATAAGTGACTGATCCTGTCTGTTACTGTCCTAAACCAGAGAACACAGTAAAATGCAGCTGGACTTTATGTTAAAAAGGAAGCTAAGATAACTGCTAAACTCCCAACTCTCACAAGGGCTTTAAACCAAAGTCCTGTGCTGTTGAGGAATAGAGTAATAGCAACTCTACTATGCTAATGTGGAGCTGGTTTGACTCTCACTCTGTAAAAGCGATAGCTTTCACTGAGCATAGCCACAGCAGCAAGGCCTCTCTGCTGTGTTCAGCTGAAACACTTTGATGGCCACCTTTGGTTGTTCTGCTCTATCATTTTGAATAGGACAGCTCAGCCTCCTTGTTGAGAGCAAGGCAATAGAGAATAAGAGAAATGTCCTTTCCTCAAAGCCTCCTAAGGTTTTCCTTCTCAGACCTGTATTGCTTCTGCTGGATCCCCTTGACAACAGCCTGTTGCTTCATCTGTTTATAATAACCCTAACAAGCTTCAGTACAAGCATCTATGAGCTGCCCTATAAAGTGTTCTCTTCTAAATCACTGGCGACGGTTATGGGGCCTTTTTTAAAAAAAAAAAAAATAGTTAAGCCAAGCCAAATTTTGAGTTAAGTCCTATGTCTCAACTAATTTCCAGCGACTCAATTCGTTAGCTGCCAAATGGGCTGCGTGCCAATGCCTGATCAACAAGCCAATTTCTTCTTGATGGAAAGGTTGCAGTAGAGAGGCCCTCAGCTCCATCAAATCCCTTTCATAAGCACCACGATACCCAAGCCTTCAAAATACTAGTCTTTCTAGTTGAATTTGGACATCAAATCCTATTTTCCTTGCCACTTCTGTTCATCAGGCCTCTGAAGAAAACAGAGACCTAAATTCACACAGGATGAGCTGTCTGGAATCCATTTGTGATGGTAGGGTACACAGGGGGTCTGACAGCTTACCAATAGGCCCCTTTGCTTGAATTTTCTGATCTAGAGGAATCAAAAGAAGAAAAATCCATATGTTTGTGTTTTATTTCGCTGTAGAACTGTGTTTCTGCTAGTAGAAAATGCAGAGTAATGGTACTAATCTGTGCCTCTATTCCAACCCATCAGTTCTAACAGCAACAAAGTGTGAAGCAGAAGCAGACATACCCAAACTCAAGTTCCTCTCCTCTTTGGAGAAAATGTGATAGAAGCATCCCTGGGCAGCTAGGTAGCCCCCTTTGAGCAAGTGCATTTTGTTCTTGTATTTAGAAGCTGCCCTGAAATAATAAAGCCAGGTTATGTCCCAGCAGGCAGGAACAACCCCAGCCTTAGAGAACAAAACCCCCACATCTGCATCTTGTAAGGAAACACATTTTCTTTTAGGTTTGTAAGAACTTATGACTATAAACAAGTGTGATGACAAACTGTTGGACAGAAGCAGTGAGAGAAGAGCTTTTCTTTTGGTATTTTAGTGCCCAATAGTGGAGGTTCAGAAGTGCAGCAAAAGTAAAAACTTAAAAGGGACTGGAAAAGAAATCACTTTTTAGAACCCCAGAAAAATACCTGCTTTAGTCTGAATCATCACTAGCTCCCTTTGCTGTCTGCTTTTCTCCTTTTGTTTAATTCAGATTTACCTCATTTTTGCTTGATTAACTATGTTGTGTACAAGTGCATACTGCAGATGATCATTTATTCATCCAGCAAGCAAAATCCATTAAGCTGAATTTTTCAGCAGTTCAGTAGTTGTCAGGATTATGTGTGCCCACAGATTCAAAAACTGATGCTGCAGGCAAGCGTGGCCTTGGTTGTTAACAGGGTGGGAACATCCTGCTCTCTGCACACCCACAGCATATGATCTTTCTGTCTTTCCTGAGCTGGATCAAGTCTCACAGGGAGGCTGTCCCACCCCTACACTTCGATTCCATCAGAGGGTCATTACCTCTTAGGCTGCCACATCTATATTTGGATGAAAGGTTTGTTATTAGAGCTAGCTAACTCATTCTGATCAGCACTCTCTCAAACTTGAAAGGCTAAGAGGCGCCCTGCCTTTTAAAGTGTGCTAAACTGGTCAAGTGAGAGTCTGAGGTGAGGTTAGGCTTTAATTTGCTTGTTTAGCACCTATTAAAACACACCCTGCTTTATTTGTACTTGAGTTTTTGAATGTGTTAGCCAGAATGCATTGGCAAATATACTTAACTTTACACCTTCCAGTCTAGAACAAGACCTTACTTTGCAGTATTCACGGTGTAAAGGATGGCAGTTAGTTACACATGTATGTATTGTGAGGAAGAAGGTACTTTATTTGTGTGAGTTGGGTTTGCTTTTGCACATACATACTCACACACACTCACATCCCTACTTACAGACGTACAGATGCACAAACAGCAAACAGTGTGAGGATTATGGCACTCAGCCTGTCAACTAAACTCCCACTTCTTTTTCCTTCCTGTACAGACATTTACACACATACCTCCCCACACTAAGAAAATCCTCATACTGAAAGTGTCTTTTGGCCCAGAAACTGCTCTTGCCATTTCTTTATCTCCTTCTTGCATGGTTTATGGCTTTTCTGGAGAATAGGGAACTAAGTGTTTTGGAAAAGGAAGGCGAAAATCATAATTTGATTCCTGCTTCTGATGTTAGCTGAAATGGGGAGGTACTTGGTTTTAATTCCTAGTGAGTAATGCAGTTCACTGTTTGCTCTCTGGACTAGGAAGACTACAGGAAAATCCCGACGTTATTTTAAATTATGTCATTAATCAAGGTCTGTGACACACACCACTTTCCTGTGCATGCCTTCTTTTTGGAATGTCCTTATTCAAACAGTTCTAGAAAAATTGCTCTGCCAGTGAATTTAGTAAAGGATTGCACTTAATTGGGACAATGTGATTTTTACACATTTACCATTTTTTTTTTTTTCAACATGGTCATCACAGCAGGCTAAATTACATGGAGGTTATAGTGCCTTGTATGTCTTGTCATAAGACCAGGTGTTCCATCCTAAAGTATGTTTAAGGGACTTTTTGTTCAGCTGCTTCATCAGCATATTTGCCTGTTTGTTTTTGTCAGTAGAGCTCTGTATCTTCAGAAAGGTATCTATCTTAGGCCTTCCCTCAGCCCTAGAACTGAAAAGAACAGCAAAACATCCCCTTTTTTTTTTTTTTTTCCTCCCCCCAAAAATGGAGGGAATAGCTAAGGTATAGGATGGATTCATAGAACTGAACTTTGGAAGTGAGGAAGAGAAGGAGAATTTAAACTAATCCCTCAATAGTAGAGGCAAAGAGCGACTCTGCTCTTTAGGCCCAGGGTTAGAGAAATGCTCAGAGGTCATTGGCATTGCATTGTTTGGTAACACATTGAGTTTGTGCTTATTTTGGTGTCAAATACATCCTTAGCAGCAACACTTTTAGCCATGAATGTGTTTACTTCAGTCTTCTTTGGCATGCTAGCAGCTAAATGCATTACAGAAAGTGAACTAAGTTTTAATCTTTCTATAATCAGTTTAAATAACAAACTGCTTTGTGTGACTTACCAAATTCCTGGTGCACAATGTTGATCCCACTCTCTGGCCTGGAGGCAGAGGGGCTTTTGCTCCTATGATTTGTTAGGGTAGAAAAGATGATACATCCATAGAATTTGCAATCAGACCTGTGTGAAACTTGGCATATTGTCTTAGCAGGGTTCAAGCTAAACCTTGTTTTCATTTTTGGTGCACACGTGTTCCTGTGTGTGCTTGCCCTTACTCTGATAGTCACTTTGAAATTTAGTTTTGAACAAACCACAAACCTCAGACTGAAACTTCATTGAAAGCACCAAGCTTTGCCACATTTCTGGTCAAACTGCTGGCCCAAATAAGCTGAAATTTGGCAAATCTTATCAGCATAGTGAGCATAACTTTCAGGTAGGCCCTGAAAATTCCAGTATGGTGTGGAGTGTAACCACCATAAGACCATACATATGTCAAGTCCATATTAGCCAGGAGATATAAAAGTATGGCTCAGGTTTGTCTTGCTGGTACAGAGACATCAACAGAGTGAAATTCAGTCTTTCAGTATGGTGCTTCCATTACTGATGCATATTAGGAACAGTCTCTCACTTAAGGACAGAAAAGAGAAAGATAGTACATTAAGAAGTATCCAAAACGGAGGAAGAGGATCTGGATAAAAGCACAATAACACAGACTTTTGGTGTTTTTCATTTGTTACACAGATGCAAATTGTTAACAACCTTTTCATTTATTTGAGGTGTCTTTCTACATTATACTATTTAGAGCATAGTCATGGGCATATTATTGTTACTGTACATTTTGGTAGACTGAAAATTCAAATGTAATTCGCATGATTTTGCATTCAGACATTCTAAAAAAGTGCACCTACCTGAATGACCTGTTAGAGGAGGCAGGAAGTAAACAAAGCAATCTAGAGAAATTATTTGCAGCCCTTCTCATATCTTAGAATCCCCATTTTTAAGCCTGGGAACTCTAAATGAAACATTGCTAGAATGATTGTCTTGAAATTACTTATATAATTCCATCCATTTCTGTTGATTTGTGAAGGGGGGATATCTGTATGATTTAATTTGACCCATCTCGATTTTTTTAACCCTGGCTTTCAACAAAAGCTTAAACTTTTCCAGGCATTTTCTCCTATATTGTTTTCATCCTCAGTTTCCATAATCTTAACCTGAAGAAAGGCAAATTTTATGTTAGAATACAGTAAAAACAGAACTCTGGTGATGTCAATAGTCAAAATAAATGTGTCCTACTAGAGTTTCAGTCTTTGATGTGTCATTTGGTAACGGATTAATTCTGTATTTTCTCTGTTTATGATGTTTTTACTGTAGATTTTGCTACTGCATGTTGGTAATGGACCAGTTCCATCCTTAATATACTTTCTCAGACTAAAAATAATCAAACCCCAAAAAACTCATCCAAAGCCATTATTGGAGTTTGTCTTTTACTGAAGAACATGTCCCTTTTAAATATAATACATTCTTCTACATATATCATGGGATCAGAATATGCAGTCAGCATATCTGACAGACACAGTGGTAATGAGTTTGCCTCTGTCAGCGTACCCAACTCCTGGAGGTGTCAGCCTATGAGTAATATTGGCTCAAATTTTGACCTAAATCTAAGAATGGTTTTCAAGATAATCTGAACTCATAATTAAAAGTGTGGTGATGAGTCTGTATGAAGATGTGTCTTGTGTGTATTAGCATGTATGTAAGATGTAGCGATTTGGAAGAATCCATTCAACCTTGGAAATGAAGCAAGTATTGGGGTGGACCACAGCAGGTGTTTGGTGGTAACAGCAACAAAGAACACAGTGACCGAACAGCAGGGTCATAAGATGATAGAACATAATTACCCTGAAACTATGTGACACACTAGTATTAGCTAGTCTGTTTTCTCTCTTTTTTCTTTGGTTTGTTGTTTTGTTTTTCTTAAATACATGGGAATTATTCTGCTAAAAAACAACCAGCTTTTACAGATACAGGGTTGAATAATATGGTATCTTTCGAATAAATTGCTTTTGGTCTACTTTCCTTATTTTTCTACCTGTTTTTTTTTTTTTGTTTGTTTGGTTTGGGTTTTTTTTGTTTTTTTTTTTTTCTTCAGGTTTGTGACCAGGTTTATTGAGCTGGATGGCCTGAGCTGTTTGCTGAACTTCCTGAAGAGCATGGACTATGAGACCTCAGAGAGCCGCATACACACATCCGTTATAGGGTGTATCAAGGCATTGATGAACAACTCCCAGGGACGGGCTCATGTCCTGGCTCATCCAGAGAGTATCAACATCATATCCCAAAGCTTACGGACTGAGAATATTAAGACCAAGATTGCTGTACTGGAGATCCTAGGGGCTGTCTGCTTGGTACCAGATGGTCACAAGAAAGTCTTGCAAGCCATGCTTCACTACCAAGTCTATGCTGCAGAAAGGACAAGATTTCAGGTACAAGGAGGATACTTTGCCAGAAATACCCAGTATGATGGATCTCTGCGGGGAGTGATTTCTGTAGTGCATGTATTGTAAAATTGCTAGGTAGTAAAAGCAGTATTTCTCATTTTGTTTTAGGAAGGTCGCTTCCCCAAATGGATTAACAGCATATATATATTTTTTTTTTCAAGGCCTGATTGCTTGTTATTCATGCTAATTTAAAATCTCTTATATTTTGCCTTAAAATGGGAGTTTGCTATGTTAAATGAAAGCTGCTGATCTGTTCATACTCTAACCTGATGGCATTCCTGGAGTGGTAATCATATGTTCCACCCTAGAAGCTGAAGCCACAGAATTCCAGGAGCCTCTGTCCTGACTTTAAAGACCTTAGTAATAAAAAGCCTTTGGTAATAAAAGAGTTGTGGATTAAATAATGGAGACAGTGGATTAAATAATGGACAGTGGAGGCACTTCAATTGCCACTTAGCAATCAACTTGTACACTGTCACCACTTAGCAATTTTTGGCTCAGATAGCTCTCATTCAGAACACAGGAGGGAAACTCAATCTCGGAAACCTTGAGGTAGGTCAGTAGATCATTGACAGGATTTTATTCTGGATACTGTTGGATGCTATTATAACGTTCCTCTTCCTAGTGAATAGAGCACCTTTACAAAAAGTTGTAACAGAATCTGTTGCTCTGTATGAAGCTGTAGCTCCTAAACTTTGGGACAAGGTCACCCTTTCACTGTTTGTTCTTAGATGAAATAAGGATGGTGTTGGGCCAACAGGCCCTGGATCCTAGTTTCTGTCAGCCATTATTTCCTGCCTCCTCTCCAGCTAATGCATCAGTGGATTTTGGGCTACAGTAAGCTATGAGTGTAAAAGTGAATGGGGAAACAGAGTGTGCTCGTGAACTGTAACTGCCAATGGTGGTTGTTAGAACTGAATGCACTATGGGATTCACTGACTGTGACTCAGACTTGAAACTGGGATGCAGAAGATCTTGGTTTGTTATTAACCTATATATGGCATTGGCAGTTCCACCCCTCTGTGTGCACTGCCTCATCCAGCTTGCTCTCTAGTAATTAGCTGAAATGAAGAATATTTCCTGAATTAGACATTCTTGAATACCTTGTGACAGGCGGGGGTAACCTTAGATGGTTGGAAAAAAGCAGTGGAAACTCACAGCCCTGACAACACTTGTGGTCCTGTGTTAACTTATCCTTATTTGACCAAGTGACTCTGACTAATAAGCCCATATGGGAGATAGATGCTGAGTTTATTCAGTGCTTTTGGGTCTTGGTTCTCTTTTTTTTTTTTTCCTTTTTTTTTTTTTTTTTTTTTTTTATTGTTTTAATATTTCCTGAGTAACTGAGTTAAGTCATTGCTGGGCAAAGTGTGGTAGCACAGGTCTTGTGAGATTTTAAGGCATCTAATGTAACGATTTGCAGATGCTTTCCAACTTTCATATTAATGAAAGAGTACTTTGTATAAATATTTGCTTTTGTCAAAATGCTTTTCCAGTTGCGGGGGGGAGGGGGGGGAAGGTGTGTGAGGAAAAAAAAAAGATAAATGGATACTATCCCTTCTTTCTTTCTTAAACAAAAAAAAAAAAAAAAAAAAAAAAACCAACAAAAAAAAACAACAAACATCCAAACCCCCAAAATATTTAGCAGAAGGGGTGCATCTTTTTCAATTTCTAACACTTGTGTCTAGATGCTGGAATGGGTTTTTCCACTACACAAAGCAATAGCTTAGGTTTAATTTTGAGGAGGTAAGATTCATCCAAAGACATTCCTCACCCATCTTCAGTCATTTTCTTCTAACAGAGAGACTGTTTTTTTTTTTTAAATGCTGTTGAAACAAACGTGGTCATGGTCTTCCTTACATTTGAGTGAAGTTTCTTTGATACTCTAGGACTTTTCAGTTAAGAGGGTGTTATATTTCTTTCCCTCTTGCCTTCCCACACTTGTGTCTCAGGACAATCAAGAGAAGCATCCACTGTAACTTAACTATGGGAGGCCATTGGGAGGAAAAGGATGAGTTGTCAACATTTATCCTATACCTTTACTGTAAACTTCAAAGATTTGGGGTACAATGAAAGCCAGTGAAAGCCTTTTTTCTTTATTCTAGTCGTGAGTGTAATCTTTGTAACCCAGACTTATATCTGAATATATATCTGAACTTCTATCTGAAGAGATCCTTCAGGTTTCAGACTGATCTCTTCTGGGGATGTGTTTCCTGTAGTTTGAGCAACTAGCAGCATCACTCAGGGTATTGAAGTGTCTGAACAGTTTAGAGCTTGCAGCTTTAGGTTAACTTTGACTGGCCACACCTAATCACAGTTATGTTGAAAATGATCCCCCACAACTGGGGATCTGGCAGAACCAAGAAATGAGAATTCTTTCTGTAAAAAGCAATAAAAAATGAACTAAACTGTAGGAACAGGAGAAACATACTTTGAATGTGCAGAATAGGAATTTATTCCTTTGGCTCTATGGTTCGTTATTGCAGACTGATTCTAAAGGGGGGAAAAAAGGAAAGCAGGGAACTGTAAAGGCACTGCTCAGTCTTTCTCTAGATCTAGCTCTGTAATACAATTGCCAAATGAAAGACACAATACCTAAGAGGAGAAAAAGTTCAGATTCTCAGTTTTGGAAATCAGACTCAATTCTTGTGAAGTAAAAAGTGTAGAGCTTTCTGGAAACTGTACAGAAGTCCCTTTTATTGGAATGTCCACTAAATAATTTACAAGTAACACTGACCTCTGACAATATCAATACAATTGTTGCTCTTCCTTATGTTCCCTTCTTGACAACAGTGGTTGATAATATTCATCCCTTTCAGCCACCTCACTGTCAGTTTATCCCTCCTCATCTACGAAAGCTGGCACTTTGTTTGTATATTATGTGTTTGGATTTATTATCCACTCTTGCAGACTGCAGTAAATCTAAGTGTCCCACTCTGCCCGTATCATCAGTGGTGACCAGCACTGTGTACTTTGAGGAATCTGGAGGTAAATGTAAGAAACACTGGTTCAGATCTATTTTTCTACAACACAAATAGTTTTCTTTTTTTGCCTTCTTGCAGAGGAATATCACAGTGATGAATAAAAAATTTGGGGTGCCTGGTTCTGCTTCCACTGCTCTTTGTAAGAAGGAGGAAGAGAGGTTCAGAATTATTTGCTGGCAACCATTTAAAACATGAGCTTGTCCGTAACTTGCTGCTGGCAACTTTAGATTGGACACTGATTATTTCCAATTTGCACATGCTCAAGTGTGGTGGACTGATGTAGAGATCATGTATTTAACACAGTAGCATAAAACATAGCATCTTTCATTGAATGTCAGAAGTTATTGCTGGTCAGTATCCTGAGTACAACTCTTGCTAGCTGGCACAGCTAGTAGCAGTCAGAGGACCTAGCAACTGGTGAATTAGTAGAGAAGTAACGCTGTGACTTAAGGTATTATCCTTACTAAACGTGCACTGGCTCTGTCCTGCTATAACTCCTACTGTTTGAATAGGAAACTTTTCTCATTTTTCTTCTTTTTTTTCTTTATATTTTATGCTACTGTATCTAAAGTAAAAATCTAAATTACAGTGAGATTCCTCAGTGATATAAGCACTTGTAATCCCAATTAATTTAACTAAATTGCATCAGGTCATACCAATTGAAGACCACTAATCAAACTGTGCTTGTTTTTGGAAAGGATGTTCTTGCTTTTTGATGTGTTCTTTTTTTTTTTTCATTGAAGTCAATGGAAAAAATAGAACTTTTATGAATATGAAGGACCACCTCCTTAATTTAACAAAACTTCATATTTTGCTCTGAGTGGAAAATCTGATGTAAAATATTTGTTCTTTCTAAATTGCCAGCACTTCATCTACTGACTGCAGTTATCAATCTAATCCTTAACTTCAGAGAGGAGTTGCTTTAAAACTATGAGAGATTCTCCAGAATTTACTCTTCTTTGTTGAGACTTCAGTCTTCACTCGAATGCCTTTATGTACTATGACTTCACCCTGTATCTCCGCTGTTCAGTGTGTTTACAGGTCTGTCAAGATCATCTTTGTCTTGGTACTTGCAACAAGATTCTATACTTTATGTTTGTGTCAGAATTTATATTGTGGATGTTCCTATTTTCTCAGACTTGCTGCAGATTATTGCCCGAGCTGATTCCTTTGCCTGCTTTAATCTTTGACCCTTCTTTCACACTGCCCTTCTGCCTGGAAAAATTCTTTTAATGTCCAGTAGGCAGTCTGCAGTTCCTCTTTTAAGATATTCCTTGAAAACTGTCCTCTTCAGAGTAGTATTACATCTTTACTCAAACACCACAATAATATAAAGGCATGCCTTCAGTCTCCTTCCTGAGACAATCTGGAAAAGCTCTGTCTTTGCTTCATCCAATTTTTGTTTGAAATATGCTTCTTTGCCTACAAATTCTTCTCTGTCCCTTAAAGAAGAGCGATGAAAGAAAACATTGGAAAGCTAGACAGTAAGCCTCATAGCAGAAATGTAGAATTAGGAAGATGAGCCCTTGGTGTCCTTCCTGGGATTTTTTTCTATCTGATGTATTCAAAATTGGTAGTAGTGTAATTTTGTCACTGGCTCATTGTGTGACCATGAAAACATTGCTTTATCTTGAATTTCTTACATATTTTTCTTGTGAAGATAGAAGTTTCTAAAATGCTATGAAAACTGAGAAAGGGAAAAGAGAGAAGAGACTCTGATTTCAGTGTTGTTCATGTCTGCATTATCCTATTTATGAATGGTTTCCTTTGTGAAAGGGACATAATCTTACTCTTCCCTGTGTTGTTGATATGATCATTGTTATGCTTGCTGCTTCCCCTCATTTCTTCAGTGGAGTGAATGCACCGTGTTATGACATTGCAACATGTATTTTTTAACATGTCATATTTTAAGACAAACTAATATTGCAAAGTCATATGGCAGTACTGGCCCGGAAAAGTATATCGGGATGTTCCAGTGCCCTTCCAGCCTAGTTTCCCATCTGAAACACCCACTCAGCTGGGAATCCCTGTAGGGAGAAAGAATTTTCCTTTTTAGTCTTGAGAGAACCTGTTAGATACTGTCTGAAAGGAGCTGATTTCACTTGCTGATGAAAGTACTAACTGGGCTGCTTTGGGCAGAACACTTGTTTTCCTTTTTAATGCTGCTAGAAATTTTGAAGCTTGAGGTGATGGAGTAAAGGAAGTTTGATATTGTCAGTTGAAAAGGTGGAGATTAGGAGCATTCCTACCAGAACCTCCTTGCCTGGTGTGTGTTAAACACTGTCAGTACAGACCATAATCTGTAGGGAGAAATCTGATCAATTTGGAATTGTAGTAGAAGAGCTAACAAGGAAAAAATTAAAATCCTGTATTCCCACTTGATTTGCTTCTTCCTCTCAGGGCTCATCCAAAGCCTTCTAAGGTTTGCTGCAGATTGAATAAAACCCTACTGGATGTCAGTGATGAGGAATAATGGGATTAAATGAAGAAAGTTTTGCTTAAATAGTAGGAAAAACCTTTACAACCATAAGATCAATTGGGCCACAGAGCTGGCTGCCAAGAGGTGTGGTGAAATCTTTTTCACAGGAAATGTTCAAGTGAAGACTTGAACCTCAGCCATTTGCAAAGGGTTGGAGATGTTGGAGTTCGGCCACAGTGTGTGAGTATAGGCTCTGATCTTTAGGAGTTGCATGAATTCATAGTGCTTCCTTCTATAGCTGAACAATCACGTGAAGATGTGCTGCTCTTCAGTCAGCTTAAAGCAACCCAGAGCTTTTGTTTTACTTGTCCTGAATTTGCCTTGGCCATCACTGCATTCTGTTCTAGTCCAGCCTTCTGAAATGAGAGATAGAAAACTTCTGTTAACATCCTTTAACCTGTCCAGATGTTGTATCTGATATGTTGTTGCATAGATTCTAGCATGTTCCTAAAAGTCTGTGAGAATATATGGTAGGAATGAGGCCTCTGAAGAAAACCAGAAAGATCATCCTTGGTTTTGATGATTCTGTAGTGATGGCTACTAAAAGTATTACAAGGGGACACATGTGCTTTGGATTTCAGCATCAAATTTGACAGTAACAGAACTAAATCCTCTCATTTATTTCACTTCTGCTTATTTGGCAAGTTGAACAGTTGTTTTTTTGGTGAGTTTAAAGACTTCTTAAATAGTCTCCTATTGTCATTGTCAGAGATAGGATACTGGACTGAACTGTCCATTAATCTGGCTCAGTAGGGCATTTCATGTATTTTTATGTAAAATTAATTCCCATTTCTAACAAAATGAGGGAAGGGTTGGTATTTGGTCATAATATAGCTACTGAGAAATCATGGAAGTGATGGAAATTCAAATGCCAGGAATAGGGACATTTGCAAATGCTAGCTGGGCAATTTAGAAGATGTGAGAAAAAGTTTATGAAATCAAGCTTGCTTGATAGTGGACATACTATGCTCAGATATAAGAATAGCTGTCAGTAGCAGTGTAGAATAGATCAAAAGATTTTTACACGAAAACAAGCAAAAGGTTTGCATGAAGTCAGGAGGGTATTTTTTCCCCTGGGGAATTCACAGGAGGATATTCTCCCTGTTTCTTGAGACATATCTCCATGGTGATGTCCCCTTTCTGCAGGAAACAAGACAGACCTATGAAACAGATGACTAGCACAGGAAAGATTTTGCTATGAATGAACACTTTCAAGAGCCAGGGATAGAAGACTGACTAAACGAAAATCAACTTCCTTACTCAGCATCATAGCTTCAAAGTATTATTTAGATGGTCCGCTGAGCTGAAAACTAAAAAGTTATTTTCGTCTTCATTCTCCCTTTATGGCCAAAACTTCTTGGGAAAAGTAAAAAGGATTCTATATTTTGTAGTGCATCAGCAAAACAAATATATGAGTGTGTAGCATTTATTAACGCTGTGGTGAAACACATACAATTGAACTGTCAGATCTCAAGTGGAATTTGTTACTCTTCCAGTAGGGAAAATCATCCTTGGAATTGTGAACTGATCAGAGAGGATCCTGAAGAGAAGATTCATGGTCATCAGCACAGAGCTAAAAGTAGAGTTGCTTTCATGGCTATTTAGTTTCTATATATAACCTCTCTGGTAAATATTCAAGTAGAATTAATCCTAAATAGACCATATAAAGCACAGGCTACCAACATTATTTGGCTAGTCTTTTTTATCCTTTGTCTCCTGATGTTCACAAGGTTATGGTGAAATATCTATATGTATGTAGAGATTAGATCAAAAGTTAAATTATTCTGTGCTAAATGCATGCTGAATACCCCTGATATCTGGCTAATAGGGAGACTTTATAGCAGCCTTTCAATATATAAAGAGGGCTTAGAACAAAGACAGAGAAAGGTTCTTTACCAGGGCCTGTAGTGACAGTGCAGGGGCTAATGGGTTTAAAGTGAAAGAGGCTAGATTTAGATTGGTTATAAGGAAGAGAAGCTCTTATGATGAGAATGGTGAGACACTGGAACAGGTTGTCCAGAGTATCTGTAGATGCCCCATCATTGGAAGTGTTCAAGGCCAGGTTGGACGGGGCTTGAGCAACCTGGTCTAGTTGAAAGATGTCCCTGCCCATGGCAGGAGGGTTGGACTAGATGATCTTTAAAGGTCACTTCCAACCCAGACCATCTATGATTATGTAACAAGGAAACTGGAGCTTAACTGCACTTCCAGCAGAGCTGTGTAATTCATCTTTGAGCTTCGGAGCTGAATGCACAGGGTGTATTCCTGTTATTTGCAAATCCCTAAAACGTGCTTACCAAGAGGTAGATAATTTTCTGCTTCATGTGAAATGGTTGTAAGTGAAGGAAAAAGAGAAATCTTCCAAGGTTCAGGTATAGGTTTTATTCCTCAAAAGACAGCTTCTCTTTAGAATTCTCTCCCCCTGTGTACCTAAGTGCAATCTATCCTGATGAGATCCAAGAAAATAATGAAAATTACTTAAGTGTTGTGAGTAGAAAGGATATACGAATCTGACGCTATTTTCCTGCATCTATAAACTCCCTGTCATATTCACCTTACAGCGTTAACTGATTAGAAATAACATAATTCTGCTGCTTTCTTAGATCAAATTGGCAAGAACTATAAAGGACTTCTGCTTTTTCTTAAATAATAGCTTGCTTAAAAAAAAACAACCTCTTTTTTATTTTTCTTTTTTATTATTGGGATCAGGTCGCCATTTTATTCCTATTGCTTTTCTTTATTTGTTTATTGTGGTGTATCCAAAATTGCTAACAACCTTCTCTGAAATAAAAATATTTCTTTAAGCAAATATATCGTAAAGCAAAAAGACTGTGTGCTTATCCCATGAACAATATGCAAAATGATGCAAGAAACTAGATTATATCCTCTAACCCAGCCTGCTGTTCTGTTTCAGACGTTGTTGAATGAGTTAGACAGAAGCATGGGGCGATATCGAGATGAAGTAAATCTCAAAACAGCCATCATGTCCTTTATCAA
Source organism: Tyto alba (assembly GCF_018691265.1). Lineage (NCBI taxonomy): Eukaryota > Metazoa > Chordata > Aves > Strigiformes > Tytonidae > Tyto > Tyto alba. The sequence goes on along the minus strand of NW_024881278.1, from coordinate 27,425,389 downwards.
TGCTGTTCTTAATGCTGGTGCTGGTGAGGTGAGTCACTGCCCTGGAAATTCCTTCTAAAATGTTATGCTTGAATTAATTTACCTTGGAAATGATTAGTAGATTAAGTCACAAATCTTGTCTTATTGAGTGGATATAGTTTGTGGAAAATAATGCTTAATTGTTAATATCAGTCTTAGAACATCTCCCTATTATTTAATTCCCAGCCCCTTTTAATATAACATAGTCTACTTACACTGAAATGATTGCTTCGGGGTTGAGGAATTTTTTTGTTTAATTTTTTTTTTTGTTTGCTTGATTTTTTTAAAGAACTACAAAGCATTTACCTCTGATTTCAGCCTTTTAGAAAACATTTTGATTTACCTTAAGAAATGTTTTGAAATGTTAAGTTGCTTTGACTCAAAGCCAAACTCAAAACATTTAAATTTAAAAATGTCAAAGGAAGACATTTCAGGAAAGACAGTTTGTTAATTTTCTTTCATTAACAAGACTTTCTTTTGAGTCTGGATAGTTTAAACTGATTTTGTTTCATTAAAAGTGTTACTTTTGTCACATTGGCTTTTCTTTTTTTTTTTTGGTTGAACCACAACAGACAACAAGCTCACAAGAGCTCTCTCTGGCAATGTATTTGTCTCTATCTGCGGCAGTCATCTAACATCTCACTGAATAGGTGTCAAGTTTGCCAGAGTTTATGGTGATTTTATGACAAGTAAACATAAAAACTAGGAGGAAGGCTGCAGTACTATTCATCTGTGAGTAGGAGGCCAATCTCTAAAGGACTAGCAGGACAAACACTAATAAATTTTCTTCTTTATGGAACAACATGGAGCGTGCTGTCCTCCTGACTGAATATGCAGAAATCATTGTAGGTAAACGATGACTATTTTTAAGTGAAACAGGCAAAGGCATTAATTTTTATATATATTTTTTTACTTGAGTTAATCATCCTGTAAATTTGGTGTCAGGATAGAGGATATTAAAATGGGAAGAACTGAGATATTAAGTAATTTTATTTAAAAAAAAAAATGTGATTAAAAGCTTTTGAAACCAAATAACTTGTTTTTCCTCTGCTTTTTAAGGACAATTTGGAGTTCCGATTACACCTACGGTATGAGTTTCTAATGCTGGGAATTCAACCTGTCATTGACAAGCTAAGAGGACATGAGAATGCCACACTGGACAGGTAAGACATATTTTCTGAGAACAGTTATTGATCAGCAGAAAGAATTCTTAGAAACTCTTCTCCATTTGGGTTTCAGATTTAAGCACAAAGCTGTCTCTGTTTCTTCTTAAAATTGACTCCCTTTAAAGACAAAAAGGACATTTGTCCTTAAAATTAAAATCAGCAGATGAAGTAGGAAAACTACATACTAAATTGGCTGTGGCTGTGACAAGAAGTTCCTAAATTTCTTTCCTTCTAAGCTAGGGATGACAATCAGAATGAAAAAAAAAAATAAAAAAATATTCTAATTCTTCTCTCTTGAAGCAAAACTGGGACAAAACCCTGTCCTGGGAGGAAGGAGGGAAGCCAGTAGTTCATTGACTTCATTGAGACTGAGTATATGTGGTCAAGGTGCACATTCTGAGTTTCCAAGGTTCTTCTGTAAGCTCAGTGATTTTTGTGATTTAGCTTGTATCATAACCTCCCAAACAGCAGCACTGGCACAACTATGAGAGAAGAGGCACCTGTGGTGGGCGAAAGGGTAGAAATTCCGAGGGGACAAGAGAGAAGTATGAGGAGCATCTTCAAACAACCCTGCTGCTATACAAAATGCAACACTGAATGGCACATTCAGATTGCTGTGTTAAAAGTTATATGGATAATAAATGCTTTCTTCACTAGCAATCTATATTTTGCCACAGTAACTGAAGCTGCTAATGACCTTAAATTAAACCTTTCACAAAGCCACATGCTGAAATAAGCTTGGAGTAAAAAATCTAAAAAAATTGACTGAGACACTTCAAGAAGCTAAAAGACTGATGAACCAATGAGGAACCTGGTAAAATCCATTTGCTTAACAAAATGAAGCATTTTAACTTGTAAGAGCAGGCAGCTGTGGGAATCTACCTTCTCCTGTGACCACATTAAGCTGTGTGGAGAGACATTGACCTTCTGATGTGTTGCTGTCCCTTATTATCTGCTACTCCAAGCCTCTTCCTACAGAGCAGGGCTGATTTGTAGGTATCTGATATCTAGAAGTGTCAAGTTAGCCAAATTACATGGTGAAAAACCTATGGATCAGGCCTATGTCTGCAGCTTTCAAGTCACTATTTTCTCAAATGTCTACTGTCAGGAGTTGCAATAGGGTGATAGAGTTATCCCTGGGGGAAAACGTAACGTGACTGAGATTCTGCATAAGCACCAGTCTAGCACCAGCTGTCTGTCATAGACTGACCTCACATCTTTGAGCCAGTGGAGGCATATACCTGTGTATTGATGTCACAGGGAAGGATTGCATGCAATTGTATGTGTCTACAGTTTGCTGCAGATCTGGAACCAGTAAAGTTACTTTTGATCTACACCATTATAGCCAAGAAGAGAACCTCTCCTATGGGCAGTCTATGTTCTTTTGGTCAGGAATGAGAAATGTGTAGGAGGGGCTTAGGGGCACTTTTGAGTCTTATAAGTTGCAGCCATGAGAATAACAGAGGTTTGAGAGGATCCCAGATGCCTTGATTACATAGACTATATGCCAGGTCTACACAGGCAGGTGTGCCACGGCCACAGCCTTTCTCTACATCATCTGCTGTGCTCTGGTTTCTGTGCAAGAGAAGTCCAGATGCCATGGTCAAATGTGTTTCCCACCAGGTCCCCCAGATCCCAACAGAGGCATGCTGCTCTGCTCATCACTAGGCAAATATAAAGATAGTTGTGAGCTTTGCTGTTTAATTCACTGAGTGCGCCTCTGTTCCACCGTGTAAAAGAAACAGCTTGTCAGTGGTCTAATATCTGGTTAACAAGTATGGCATGGACTTGTTAGAACTGGATTATCACTGCAGGCATTGCATTCATCACAGGTAGAATATTCCTTTCTTATTTTATGTTTATTTTTAGCAGCCTTAGCTCAACACATTGACTTAGCACAAGGACTAAAGAGCACGTATACGTCAGCCAGCCATTCCTTCTGGCCTGTCACTGACCCCATGAGTTGCCGTGCATACCTATCCCAGCACTTCATGTAAGAAAGGCTTGCCAATTTCCAAGTGTTCTAGCTAGGAATGAGGTGTTGCTGCTTCTGTAGTGACACACTTAGCCTAAGTCTGAATTATGCCATGAACATTGGCAGGTTTTGTTTGTTTTGTATTTCTGTTTTCTCTTAGGCACTTAGATTTCTTTGAGATGGTCAGAAATGAAGATGACCTGGAACTTGCCAAGCGGTTTGACCTGGTAAGATTTTTTTCTAGACTACCTGAACTTGCCAAAACTGAGCATCCACTTTGGATGCTTGGTGCAACTTTCCTTTGTGTTTCCTGAAAACATGGAGGTGACTTTGGTGCTGAGAGTGGCTGTTGCTCTTGTTTTCCCTGTTTCTCATTTAGCAAGTAGGGGGTCTATGATGTGTGAACAATGAAAACGGTAATCACAGACAGGGCTTCTGCCACGTATCTTTGACAAAGACTTCTTTCTTTTGTTTGACTGAAGGTTCAGGAGTGGAGGAGGTTCTCAACCCTGCTCTCATGTTCTCAGTCCTGATAATCCGAATGCATTCTAGTTTCAGACATTCCCTTTGCAGGACTATGTGAGAAGTTTGGGCTCTTCTCTGATACTTTTCCCAAGATTACAGGAAACTTTTTGGAAGACTGTCACCTCAGAGCCTGTTAAGAGGATCAATATTTTAGATTAGGTGGATTTTAAAGATGAGCATAGAATGACGACAGTTTCCACATCCTCTAGCAACAGTAAGAGGCTGTAGGGTCCAGGACAGTTAGTTTCCTCTTTCTTCATGACCAGCTCTTGCCACACACCAATACAGAACAGCTAGCCCTTTCCTGCTTAGCTTCTACTATTTGTGCCACCACTTTCGAGGATCCAAATGTTTTGCTTGCTCCAGAACACCTCTTGGTGGCTTTGCATGCCTCCCACCTTTCTAGCCCTTTACTTTGGGGATTTTTTCCATACGGGTGTGGAGATGGCAGTGCTGGTCTCAAAGACCCATGTGCCTCCTTCTCACTGGAACTGCAGTTGGACATTGCAGGAGACTCTGCAGAGGTCCAGTTTCTGGAAATTTGCCTGTGTCTGTGTTGATCAGATCTTTCAGTTAGTCAGGCTTTCACTGTGCAAGTTTTCTCCTTTTTCTTACTTGTTCTTCCACTACCTTCTCTCACTTCAGATCCACATTGACACAAAAAGTGCCTCTCAGATGTTTGAGTTGATCAAGAAAAGGTTGAAGCACACAGACGCCTACCCCTATTTGTTATCCATCCTCCAGCACTGCTTGCAGATGCCATGTGAGTACATCAGTTTTTCAGAGCAAGGCGTATTGAAAAACTGGGTGAAGCTTTGGTGTAGGTACAGGGTCACAGATACCAGGACACATACTGCTCTTGTCTTCCATTCAGAACTTGGCAGTGGCTAAGGGACTTGGTATCTTACACTGCCTCCATCCAGCAGATTTTTGTCGCAATACTTAAAGAAGCAGCTTGACCTCCCTGCACTTGCAAATAAAATTAAGTAGCTGAAACATTCCAGTTAGTCACTGACAGAGCTTTTAATGATTTAAAATTAGAGGTTTTAAAAAAGAAAGAGCTCTTGTGCTCTAGATGAGGGAATTCCCAGAAATAGATACCATTTTGAATATTAACAAATAATGCAAATTGCATTGAGTCAAAAATGCACTGAGGAATTTTTCTGGTGAAACAATACAGTACTGAAAGCTGTTCTGTCACTGGGAAATTCCACAGTAAGTCCTTAGGCTGCTATCTCATGACAGTCCATCAGTGAGGAGCTACTGGTCTCAAAGTGAAAAATAATATTGGCATTTATTTTCAAAGGAAGTGATAAGAATCTTCTTGTTAACTGTAATAAAATAAATCAGTTATACTTTCAGAATGTGGCAACTGAGCAAAGGCACACAGCAAGATCACTAAAGAACTGCCTGCCACAATCCTCTTAAGTATCAGGTGCTGCTCTTCATTATTTTCAGCCATACTTGAACAGTAAAACTGAGAAGGGAACATGAGGGAGATGTATGGTGGTGCGCTTTTTCAGAAAGTAATGTGGTATGTTTGCAGTCACTCATTAGATTCAAGTACTGCCAGGAAGAAATTCAAGCAGTTGTTTGTCCCAGTGGTCTCCTTGATATTACTCTTTAAGACAGTACTTGAGCTTTAGGTATTGACCTGATTTTTTGGTGGCAGAAGGACTAAATGCTGCTAGGCCAGGACAGGATTGTATTGGAGCAATTTTAAAGAGTCTGAAATCTAAGTTATGTAACTCATCAGATCCTTTGATTCAATTTCTCATCTTTCTCTCCACACATTTTGGTCATGTTTGTGTGAATTTTTCATGCCAGTTGAGTTTCACTGGCCTGCAGATAACTTATCATGCAGATAGACCACCTGATTATTTTGACAGTGCCTGGTCACCATGTCCCTAGGTACCAAAAAAAACCCCAGCATCAAGCCCCAGAAAATACTGAGTAACAGTGATTGCAGAGAAATCATTTCTGTAGATGTTTAAAGTGCAAGTTAGAGCAAATCTGTCAGAAGGGCTGAACGTTATGAACATGCAGCAAATCAGGCAGAGAGTTGCCCATGCTTGTTACGTGCTGTTCCAATATGACAGGAATTTGCAAATAATCTGCTAGCAATAGTTTGACGTTAGACTTTGTGTTCTGTAGTTTACTACATACAGGATTGAGATGGAAGGTGGAAAGGAAAGAATGCCAGTCTGTTGGCAGGTCTGTGTACTTTGTCATGGAAATGGAAGTTCTTATGAGTTGTTTTTTTTTCCTAACAGATAAGAGGAATGGAGGAAACTTCCAGCAGTGGCAGCTGTTGGACAGAATACTCCAACAAATTGTTCTTCAGGATGAACGAGGAGATGATCCAGATATAGCTCCATTGGAAAACTTCAATGTTAAAAATATCATTAAAATGTAAGCTGCATTATTATTGTTTATTTCTGTTATGCAGGTATAAGTATTTGATAAGTATGAAGGTGCTTAGGAAATAAAATATCATATCTGAGGAGTTTCTTATTTTAATTTACAGCTTCTCATTGTCCTGCTAGTCTTCCAAACATTTTTCTTCTAATAACTTCTTAACTAGACAGTATTTTCTAGCAAGGTCATTGTCTTTGGCTTCTAATTTCTATTAAATATTAAGCTGGTTAGAAGAGCATAAAAAATACCCATGATTTTATAGCAAGGCTTCCTCATGTGCCTTTTTTTATTCAGGATGTTGATGAAAGCTTTCATTGATATCCCCCTCTCCAAAAAAAAAAAAAATGGTCATATATTTAGATCTCATTCCTTACTAATGAGCACATAGTTTAGAAAGATCTCGAATAGTGGAAAGCAGCCCCCACCTAGCACACAAACCCCTTTACCTCTTCAGAAAATGTCTGCATGCTCTCACCCACAGGCTTGGCTGAGGGCGTTACCAGTATTTTTTCCCATAGGATGCATCATGTGAGAAGTCTAGCTACATGAGCTGGCTCTCATGTCAACTCCCCTGTTCTCAGTCCTTTTTTAGCCAAAGTTTTGGACTCTTCATCCCATCCATCTGCATCTGCAGGTAATTCATGGCCCACTACCCTTCTGAAATCTCACAGTCCCTCCTGTTACAGGCATGGGCCAAAATCAAACCTGATTTCTCATCATGGAAAAATACGCTGGTGTTGATCTCTTTCTGTTTGTTTGGATATCAGACTTCATTGTAGACCTTGTGCCTGATCTTCCCTTTCTACTTTCATAGCTACTCCTCATTCTGCATATCTAATCAATCCCCAGCATGCCCTGCATATTTTCTATCAGTAATAGGAAATAGCTGTGCCAGTATGAGATATGAGCATTGCCTTCTTGCTGATATATTATCCAATAGATAAGCATCCTCTCTCCTTGTAAGAAATTAAAAATAGAACCTTAGAAAGTACAGAAAAAGATGGCAATCTGGTCTCATATTAAGGGTGGGGTAATTTATAACACACAGCAGCTATTACTATTTTAGTGATGACTTCTCTCTTTCAAAATAAGTAGACTTGGTACTTTGAGGACATTACCTAAAGACAGGAACGTGTCAGGGTTTTTTCTCCCAGGCATTCCTTTATCCCTTTTCAGGACTTTGAGCAACAAGCCATCACATTTATATTAGCTGTTGGCTACAGTAGGGATCAGGATCTGGAACCAGACTGACCACTGGTATGATGTTGTATAAAAATGTAAATTCACCAGGTTGCCTTTTGCTGATCAGTACACATAATGGCCAGTTGCCTTTCAGCCTGGGTAGCTTAGAAAAAGTTTAAATTATATGATTTTATCTTTCAGGCTTGTGAATGAAAATGAGGTCAAGCAGTGGAGGGATCAGGCAGAGAAGTTTCGGAAAGGTGAGTGTGTCCTCTGTGATTGGGGAGGCAAAAGAGGAGGCAAGACTGATCCCGATTCAGTCACAGAGCAGCGAGCAGCAGAGCTGGGCACAACTTTCCCTTTTGTGGACAACCCCTGCTTTGTTCCCTCTGGTACATTTTGTCTCATGGTGATTACTTTATGTGTGTTACAGGATGGTGCTTACCTCAGTTGTCACATGAAGTGATTTTACAGTCTAAGTGAAACTTGGGCATTGCTGGCTTGATCAATGATGGTCACTGTCAAGATAGCCACACCCTATTTTCTTTTGCCTACTCTCATTATACTTCCCTGGCTGAACTGTCAGCTTTATTTCAGCACAACCTGCATCTCTTCAGGGATTGTTTGTGAGCTTTATTTCATCAGCCCCACTTGCCTGTTTCCCCTAGATCATGCTGAGCTGATGAGCAGGCTAGAGAAGAAGGAGCGGGAATGTGAGACAAAGACCCAGGAGAAAGATGAAATGATGAAGACACTGAACAAAATGAAGGACAAGCTGCAGAAGGAATCCTTGGAGCTGCGCCAGACCCGGGACCAGATGAATGACCTGGTGGCTCAAATTAATGAGTTCTCGGTATGAGACTGGGACTCTTCCCATTCTTGCTTAAAGTCTGCTAACTAGTGAAGGACAAACAAAAGCACATTATGACTGAAACACTTTCTATGGTCAGTACAGAGAGAGTCTGTCTAGCCAGCTACAAAGATGAATACTTAAAAGCTGCTCAGATTTTAGTTGAGACGGAAATCCTGGAGCTGATGGTATAAAATGGATAATGCATGGGCTGCTCCATTCCTTCTCCTCAGCCACCTTCCTTGCAGGAGCTGCTGAGTCACGTGTCCTACTCCAGCCATAATTTTTACTGCTGAGTGGGATGGCCCTGGTTGTTATTTCAGTGGAATAGAGAGAAAAGTCCCAGATATGTAAGTAAATTTAGTGAAGAAACAGGATTCGTGTCATTCTTCAAGAGCATCTGTACTGACTTGCAGCTTTGTAGAAGTGACATTTGCAGCTGCTCCCTCTGTCCCAGCAGTGTTCTTGAGCCTCAACTCAACAGGACACAACACTCAGAAGTTAGGCGCTGCAGAAAGCAGATTCATTCTCTCCGTCCCTCTCCCACTTTGCATTAGTGGGGCCTAATGACAGGTATTCAATATTTCAAACACTAAGATTTAATTTTCATACATAAGGAGAAAATAATACATTTTTTCTTCTTTTACTAGCTTTCTGTTTTTCTGAGCCGTTTATGGTTCCTTTTTTCAAACTCTTCTCCACAAGGGCTTGAAACTTTTTCTTAAATGAAAGCTGAGATTCCTCCCTTTATTACATGACTTTGAGTGCAGGAGGCTTTAAAGAAAACATCAAATATTTTGAGACTCATAATAAAATCACATCAACAGGCAACATGGAGTTATTGTACCTTTTAAACTGTTTGCTTTATTTTTCTGTGTGTTTTTTTATTTTCCAGCAAGGGGGCAGCATTTCCTTCCCACCCCCGCCACTCCCCCCTCCAGGTGGCCCATTAACTTTGTCCTCTTCTCAGATGTCTGAGAATTTGCCACCCCTGCCACCTCCTCTGCCTTTCTCCACCTGTCCCCCTCCTCCTGCTCCACCACCTCCTCCAGGAGGACCTCCTCCCCCACCAGGAGCACCACCTTTCTTTGGCATGGGGATGCCACCCCCTTCAACAACCACCTTCAGCAGCAGTGGCACCAGCCTGAAGAAGAAATCTATCCCGCAGCCTTCACACCCACTGAAATCCTTCAACTGGGCTAAGCTGAGCGAGGTAAGAAATTGCAGTACTCTCAGCAATTAATTTACTTTCTAAGTATAACTTTGTATTGATTAATGCCATGAAGTGCAAGGTGACAGAATCAAGTGATATTGTGGCTTTCCGTGGACTGAGGTCAGTAGGAGTCAGTAACTATCTTGAGGGAGTCTCTCCAGTTTTCCAGCAGTGTGCGATGTATCTCCTGTGATGACCAAGGTGCTGCTTAAATTGAGCTGCAGTAGATCTGGGCATGTTATTGGTTAGACAAAGCTGTAGTGGGACTGAGTGCGGAAGCCAGAGCTGGACGTCTCCAGGATTGGTGTGCCAAAGCTCTGCACTCACTTGCGTATTAGGGAAAAGGATGGCCAGAGCAAATGTGGGCAAAACATGGTGAGAACCAGTTCCAAACCCAGCCTCCTCTGTTCTGGCAGTAGCCATCACCAAGGAAAGAAAGGTGGCCTGATCCTCCCCACCATTTGTTCATGGCCATGAGGGAAGCTGCCCTTCTCCTTGCATGGTTACAACTCTGTCTCATGGCAGTAAAACTCCAAATTGGCAATAAAACCAGAGACCAGAGGACTTTGATTCTTCCTGTTGCTCTCATTTTCTGCTACCTTGGTTGCCTCTCTATCCCCTCCACTTCTCCGTCTCTCCTTTTTTTTTCTTTTCTTCTTCTTTCTCCTTCCCCCCCCTTCATCTCCCTCCTCCTTAGGTCTTAATTTTTTTAACTGATTTAGAAAGAAAAAAGTGTCTGTGTTGAGTTTGGACTGCTGCCTAGAAACCCAGGTTCTCTTTTAGACTGAAACTCACCCAGGGCCCAACTCTGGTATTTGGAATGAGTGTCCAGGGACCTTTGGAATGCCACAAGAATTCTCTCTCCCCCTCTCCCCTTTTCTTTAAAATAAAGTGAAGTGAAATATTTGCTGCACCGTCTGTGCTTGTCTGTCAAGGCCACGTGGGGGGTGTGGGAGAGAATGTAAGGACAGGGATTTATTTTCCTTTGCAGAACATGGGACTTAGTGCTCTGAAGAAAAGAAGTAATAACTAATATATGTATATATATGAATGTATATGAAAAAGAGAGAGTCACAGGTGTTTCTGTTTAGTGTACGGTAACTGTAGGCTTATCCTGCCCTCTGGTTAGGAGTGAAGGCAGCTGTGTTAATAAAATTGAAGACCTGGGTGGTGAGGTGGGTAAAAGATGCTATTTTGAGGAAGACAGAATAGTTGGCAAAAAGGGTCATAAGAGGGTGGGGGGGCTTCATTTTCGGGTGTTTGCCAGTGTTAGTGTTATGACCTAGTAAAGCCTCTGCAAAACTGCAGAGGTTGTGGTGCAGAAACAAGTGGCTTACCTTGTTATTTGGGTTGCACTTTGTGAAATTACTGATTTCACTGACTGCTGGAGGAGGCGATACATTTTGGTCATCTTCATCAGTTATCCTCAATTCCCTGCTTCAGTACCAGGCACTTTCTATCTATTCACCTAGATAGGAATCTTCTGAATGCAAAGTCATGGGTAGGTCAGATGGCCTCATCTTGCCTTTTGTTACCATTGCAGCACTTCTATGGTGTTCTCTGGAACTGCCAAAATAGCCATACTTGAACGAATGAAGACTCACAACAGGCACACTGGCTGGGAGCAACATATCTTGAGTTTTTGAGCACAAGAAACTGAGGCCTGCAAGTGTGATCAGTATTATTGTGGTTCGTGGTAGTGTTAAACTTCCAGTTCGCATGAGTGCAAGTTTTCCCCACAAAAACATTTTGAGGAAAAATACATCTGACACCATGTATGTTTTTCTTTTTTTAAAAGACCGGTCTAGTTAGCAAGGAGCACAGGCATGTCTGCACCATTCAACACAGTGAGGTGAGGTGACGTGACACAGTGTTGGAAACAGAGTTGTGCACAAACTTAGGGCTGCAGCCAGGTCAAATATGTTATTCAGCTCTTGGGTATCTCTGCATACTGTTTAGACCATCCTTCTCAAAGCACTTAGTACAGAGTCTCTCTCCTAAGCTTTCTTAAGTAAGTGTGAGGATGATGCCAGGACTGAGGCAGCCCACATGAGAGCAAACCCCTCTCTGTCCATGCAGCCTGTCTCAAAGGAGTGAGAGAAAGCCAAGAGGCTGAGAGGAGTGTGGATGGGGCTGGCCAAGAGGGATTTGTCTGCGATGTACTTTCTCAGTAGTAGAATCAAGGCTGTTCTCTAGGGCAATTCATATGACACCTTTTTCCCCAATGATGATATTGTCTTTGGAAGGAAAGGACTGGGCTGTTGGGTGTTAGGAGAATGACCAAATAGATTCCAACTGTTAGAAATTGACAATAACAGATTGCCCACAGGTCCCATGGGCACCGCAAAAGAAGGTTTGACTGGAAAGTATTCGTGCTTCTAACAAGTAAACTCCAAAAACTCTAATTTCCTTTGAGAATTAAAGATTTTGTGCTAGCTTTGATGTGAGCTGACGATCAGTGGCAAAGCCATTTAGATGCACAGATGGGCTGAGTTCTGATGAAGCCCGTCCACACCACAGCTCCATTCATACAGCACTGTAGCATCATCTGTGAATTCCATTCATACAGCTCTACAGTAATGCTGGTGCCAAGGGTCTCTGTTTTTTAAGAAAAAGATATTGCAATGTAACCACTGTAATATCCTGGAAAGATTCCTTTCTTTGTTTCTGGACAGCAAGTGGAGTATGCTCTCTCAATCTGAATTTTACACAACACCCAAGGTCAAACAGGGACCAGAAATTTATGGTTAATCCAAATGATGGACTTGTTTCAAGCACACTGGAAGTACGGATTAATATAATTGCCTCTTTAATAAATATAACCATATTTATTTGAAGTTAGCAGAGTAAATCAAGTCAACCTTCAACTGTGCTGCTTATTATCTCATGGCTGGAGGAGCAACTTCCCATTAAGAGTCGGGCTGGTAATGACTCTAGTTAGTGATCTGAAAGGAGCTTTCTTTAGCCAGCCCTAAAAATACCTAGGTGAAATTGTCTAGAAGAAAGGCATTTGTTCTACATGCCGCATAGGATTAAAAATCCCCACATCACCAAAACCCCCAAAAAAATCATATAGACAGAAAATGTTAATTTTTACACTGATTTTTTAAAAATGTTTCTGTAATGGTATTGATAATTCTGATTTCTAGAACTTTCTTCCTAAAAACAACCTGAGGATCATGGCCAACAATGATGCAGGACTGCTGCCAGATAGTCAAAATTAATGGAGAAATTTCTACAAAATCTCAGTGTGAAGCTACTCATAATAGCCTTGGTGGTGCCTAGTCCTACAATGAGATAAAACAGCTGTCTTAATTAACAAACATGACAGAAATACAATTTTTGCTCAAAGCGGATTTTTCTTACACTGAGGAAAGGACCTGATATCAAGAGAGAAATTTGAAAGACACACTCTGTTCATATCCCCTTTTCAGATTAATAATGAATTATGAATTTAAAATTTAAATTGCTTCACTTTTTGATGGCTAATATTTTACAAATACTAACCTACTAATAAACAGGATTGCCTGTTCCAATATTCACAAGACAGTCATAGTTTCTATGGTTTCGCTGGATCTGCAGGACAAATGAAAGGCTTTCCCAAAATTTTCACTCATGCAGTGAGTTTATTGAGCCATAATGGAGTTTGGTGGCTTGCAGATCACTATTTATCTTTCAGAGTATATAAAATCATCTGTTAGATGTAACAGAGGACAGCTTGATATGATTTGTAGCTCCATGAAATACTGTCATTCTCTAATTTTGGTAGGTCTTTCTGCAAACTGGGCTTCATTACAAAGTTGGAACAACATAACTGCAGCAGCTGCAGCAAGCAAATTGTTAAACACAATGTATCAAAAACTCACCTTGATGGAGCAAATGCCTTGTCAATATTTGTTCGGTTAATAAGCTGTTTCCTTGCCTAGTATGTACTACTATTTTGCTAGAGGAGGTTGGGAAATGTAGTTCATATGATTTGCTTCTCAAAGGGGGCCAAGACTTTGCAAAGCAGAGGAACCAGAGATCTTGGAAGACTTATAGAATGAATAAATGAATGAATGAATAAATAAATAAATAAAGATGGGGAGAAAAGTCTGTTACAGATGAAGTGACCTCTCTGGTTTTTTTGGTGTGGGTTTTTATTTTTTGGGGGGGGGGGGGGGGGGGAAGAGAGAGAAAAAAGAAAGAAGAAATAAAGAATTTATTTTTAAATTGTTGTTTAGGGACCATAAATATTTTTTATGGTGCTGAGGGAATCATTTATCAGAGCAACCACATTATGCAAGTCTGTTTCTCTTAAAATGCTCAGTCTCTCTGGCTGATGACAAGGAACTATCAGCCAATTAATCCATAACTGAGTAGCAAGAGCTCAGTGTAGGAAATTATCTGGCAAGAACATGAAAGTTTTCAAGGGCAGAGCTTAGGGTAGAAAGAGAAGGAACAGCCCCATTGAAAGTGTATTGTGTAACAAAAGTTGTTTATACCTCTGCATGTCTCATTTTTTCTTTGAGTGGATTAGCCCATTTGTTTTTTAAGCACTAGTATTGGGTTGCTTGGGCCAAAATTCTGTTTGTATATACCATTGCAATGGGTGCTGCTTTGGAATTTGTCTTTCTGCCACAAGTAGCATACAAACCATCCTCTACAGGACCACATTCAACCTGGATCTTAAAATGAATCTGAATTTAAATGAGAATTATTTTCACTTCCTTGGGTTGTTTTTCTGGGCAAGTATGGGTGAGAACTACTCTCTGCAATCCCTTCATGAGACTCAGAATTGCCTGTTCTGGCACCTCTGCAATTAATTCGAACTAGCTTGTTCTGCAGCACGTTTTCACTGTTCTTGCCATTTGTGGGGAAACTTCACTCCCGTGAGAGGTCTGCAGCCGGACAGGTAGATGGGCAAGATTCTTATGAGTAGCTGTCAGTTGGGTCACATCCAGCCTTCTTTCAAACACAGTATAGGGCTTTTTTGGCATCCTCAGGGCTCCATCCCAATGATGAGTCAAAGGACTGCTCCTGAGACTCTAAGGACTGCTCCTGAAGTCATGTCCACTGGCTCCTGTCAAGAAATATTCTTCCATTTCAGTATTTGATGGGATAATCTGAAACAGTGAGGAACTCAGAGAATTGGTCTGCTGTTCAAATACATCCCTCAGGATTTATAATTCAAGGTTTATAAAGCCAGCCTGGAAACTGAACGAGAATGAATGCTCTGCTTGGATGCTTCTGGCCAAGATTGGCAGTAGAGTCCAGGGTTAGGATAAAATTAAAATTAACTTTGTCTCCTATTCCTTTGGCTGAGATGAGCTTCCCAAACTCGTTTGTCATGTTAGTCACAGGGTCATGATGTTTTTCCTACTATGGAAAGAAGAGCCGCATTGATTGCAAGGAATGATAGAGTGATATTGGTGAGCCTGTTCAGGGATGGGTGCTGCTCCCATGTAGTATATGCTCTCACTGTAAATCCCACTGCAGACACTCCTCCTTGCCCTCAGGCATTCACAGACTGCCTCTGGAGAGAGGGTGTTGGTTTTCCTCTGCAGTGTCTGCCCTGCCAGGAATTTCCTCCAGAACACTTCACGCTTTTATTTCCCCCTCATTTCATCCTCCCATCAGGTTTTTTCCTTACTCCTTGAGCTTTGTGGCTTAGCACATTTCCCTCATTCCTTTGATGACTGTGAATGGGAAGTAGAGCCTGTTCCTAATTAGTTCTGATAATGAAGTGTTAACTCACTTTGCTGTGTAGGTACAAGTCAGGTACTTCAGAGCTGGAGCCTGTGTGAGGGTTTCCTTGCCATTTCTTGCTGTTCCTGGATTTCTCTGCATCAGTGTTCTGCTAGCTCTTCATCTCTTGGGGTTTTCTTAGATCTTTTTACAACCCATTCTGTCCATTTCCTTTTTCTTTTATCAACACCTTACTTATTTTTTCAGTTAATGAAGTATAATAAATGTACACTTCATTAACTAAATCAACTGAAGGACAGCATTGTCAGGTGTGAAGAGCAAGTTTTCCTTTTCTGAATGGGTAATTGCCCAAAGCTTGTTCCACACAACATGCACCTTAACAGTCAGTAGGAAGGAGGAAGTAGTTTAATCTGTGTGTCCTCTTTGCCAGCAAGGACATCTGTCCTGAGAATGTCAGCGGGAGATCCCAAGGCCTTCTCCTAGTTTAGGATGACTGATGATTAGCTAATCCATGTACTACAAGAGCTTGTTTGGTCCAGGATTGGTGGGCAGCAAGTTGGAGAAGGAGTCTGTGCCTGTCGCCCTCCATGCCTAATCATCTGCCAGACATATAAGATCCCCTGGCATTCAGGATAATGCATCACATGGGTTGTGAACATTTCCAGTTAGTGTGGATGGTGCTCTTTTGGGGATCTGGGTATAGTTTGTGTCTATCTGAGTCAACAAAGAACTCATGTAGACAGGGGAGATCATGTAATAGGAAACAATTAGACTTCAAAGACTCAGAGCATTAAAAGTAAAAAAAAATACAATCTTAAACTACTTTCACGGGCAGGCAGAATGAAAACCACACACCCTTTGGGCTTTACAACAGAACCTGGAAAAATTTGCAGAAGGGAAGATGTGTCTGGGGTTTGTCATGCATCAGTGCCCTTCATAAGCTTTTTCCTCATGATGGTAACGCTTCTTTCAGCATGACCACAATCATTGTGTTAGACAGATGGCCACTCTTGAAAGGAAATGTAGTGTGGGATCATGGATATTGCTTGAGATGTGGTCTGCTAGTCTTGGAATGTGCTCTTTCATCAAAGGCTTGCTGTGATGAAAAAATACAAAATACTCAGTAAGTTTTGTTTTTTTTTTTTTTTTTAAAAAAAAAACAAACAAACAAAAACAAAAAACAAACAAACAAACCCTCCCCAAAAATATCCCACCACTATTTTTTTCTCCTTTTATTCTTGAAACAAAGCGTGCCCTCTAAAATGACAGCAGTAGTACACAGGAAAATGTTCAGTGAGCAGGAGAGAATGATCTGTCCAAATGGGATTGGATGTTCTTAGCTAAAAGCTTTTGCTATCTCATAAAAACATTACTTTTTCTTTCAGGAGAGGATCCATGGCACAATCTGGAATGAGATTGATGATTTAAAGGCATTCAAGGTGCTGGATCTAGAAGATTTTGAAAAGATGTTCTCCGCATATCAGAGACACCAGGTAGGGGTGAACTCTTCCACACATTGTCTTCCTTGAATTTCTGGGGGAGAAGAGAACACATGACAGTGATCTAGGCACTTGTCCACCTGCAGTCAGGCTGAATCATTTGCTGCTCTGCCACTGTTCAAAAAATTGCAAGACCAAAAGAAGTGGGGAGGACGTATAGGGCAGAGTATAACCTTTTGGTTTTGACATCCTTCATACTAATGGGCAGCTCTCAGAAACAACTCTCAACAGGTAATACTCTATTTGATCTCAGCGGCTGCTGGCTTCCAAAGCCTCCTGAGCTTTATATTCATGCTTGATATCCATCTTTCTATTTCTCCCATTCATCCAGAGAAAAAGTTTGTAGTTTCCCAAGTACTGAGCAAGGTGACTGAATTAGCTGTCTTGCACTTTTCCTATTTTTTCTTAAACAGCCAACTGACGCAGCTGGCTAGGTGACAGAAGCTGTCTAAATTACAGATTATAACACAAATGGCATATTTTAAAAGCAGCCATTTACTATAATGTCTTTTTTTCCCTCCTCTTTTTCTTGGAAAGCAAGTCACCTTCAATCTGTCTATCTCTGCTGAATGAGATTTAGCAGGAGAGGGACTGTATTTGTACTCCCTGAACTCCCACAGCTTTCCTTTGCTTTTAGAACATGTTTGGAGAAATTCAGTCTTTTCTAGTCTGCAGAATTGGATCATTGCTCTGAAGTTTTAGGAAAAGACCGAGACATGATTGCCATAAGCAGCCTTTATGACTAATCCTTACAGTAATGATGACTACTTCATTAACTTTGTACCTTAAAATTAACAAACCAACCCCTTGCCTTTGGACTTTCCATCTGTTCCTTTTTCTCTCTCATTTTTCTATCTAGTTCAGTAAACATAATGAATAACTCTTCTGATTTACTAGCTTACAGCCACCTCGATATGCATCCCAACTTGAACTATGAAACATGTGATGTTACCCACTGCATGATGAGATTTCGTTTCTCATTCTGCTCCTGCAAATAGTTGTTGCTGTTTCAGTAGGTCCCTCTCTCTTTCTGTGAATCCCATTCCCTGAAACAAGAACTTAGTTCATAGAGGGGAAGAAAGTCACATGAAACTTCAGTGCTGTTACAAGACTGGATTTAGTTCCTGTGCCAACAGCTTGGTGGTGAGCTTCCAGTTGTCTTGCAAGTAGCCAGACTGTCATCTGTGCACACGAGTAGCCACTGCAGCATCAAGGTGCCATTCCAAGGTTTTGAGTGCAAACATTGCAACGTCCTTACTAGAAATCACCATGCAAAGCCTTGCTTCGTTTGGGCCCCCAAAGCCAAAGCTGTCCTGGCCTGCTGACTCTAAGTTAGAATCATAATATTTATGGCTGTGTTACCAATCACTGAAAAGCAGCCTGGCCTATTCAACCATAAACTAACCTGACCCTTACCCTTGCCCACTGGAATGAAGCCATCATCTGAGAGTGACCTCTGTGGGTCTCAGAACATTTCTTTTCCTTCCTCATTAAACACACTTTATGACAGTGGCTCCAGACACTAGAATATCACTTATGCAGGCTACTTGTATTTTTGTGTAGTTAGGTATATCGCTGCCCTTCCAGCTTTTGCTGAGGGTTTTGGTTGTTTAGTTTTTTTCCCCTTAAATATTCCACTGTTATTAGTTTATATGATACTTTCTTTTTCAGCCATATTCACTCCAGTGTGAACTGGATTCCAATCAACAAGTCCTCATCAATTGTCTTTTTCTTATTTTTTTTTTTAAGACCATGCAACCAAAGTTGCTTTTGAATCAAAAGCTTATGAGAACTTTTCCAGTTGATTCACACTTAGTGTTTTCTCCTTTTTTATTTTTGGAAATACTCCACTCTGGCCAAGTATGTGTTTACCCTGGGTTTGTGACTTTTAAACTTCATCCAAATGTCTGTAAAGAAAAATGTCAATGCAAAGACCTGTTCTTTTGCATCTGAAATGGTGAATGAGTACAGATAAAGACATTTCTTTCTTTGCTGTTATTAACATGTTCTTCATATTTTTTCCAGTTTCATTTACATTAAACATATTTTCTTTCTTCTTCATTTTTTTTTAATGACAAAGGGTCTCTTCTCTCTCAAGCCTAGTGTATCATTTTCGGTGGCTATGAGGGAAAGCAGAATTGTCCAGTGTACAGAATGCTGGATCAAGAAATCTTACACTTGTATTTTGACTTTGCTCCAATCTTACTGTGTAATATTGACCTTTTGATACAGTATATCTAGTGTTTTCCTGGAGTATGGAATATGTTGTGAAATAGTTGATGACTGTCACCCAGTAGTGCTATAAGGTTGCTTTGGTAGTTACAGAGTGCTTTCAAAGTACTTGGCTCTAAGTTGTTAAAGGGTATAATATGTCATTGAAACAAGTTTTTACTAATAATGGCAAACAGTGTCTGTACATCAGGAGAAGAGAACTGGCCCTCAAGTTTTAACCTTGGCAGTTCTTTCAGTAAGGCTCCGGACTAGATTTGTAAAGGTATTTAAGTGTTATCCTAGTTAATGTTTGAAGACCTAATAGATTTATGCTTTGGAGACTGAATTTATTCTTTTCAGAAAAGACCTAGAACTCTTAGTTCCACAACATCTGTTGATTTAAAATATGCAAAGAAATGCCGAAATACCTTTGAACCACATGGGCCAGTATTACTTGCTAAGCATTTTATTCTCTTAGAAAACAGTGTGTGTCTAAATTCAGCTGCCTTGTTAAACTCGATATCTTTCTCTGTGACTAATTTTTGGCATGTTTCCTTCTTCGTTACTTGTGGCTGCTGCCTGCATAGGATCTGCTAACTAACCCCTCCTCCTGTAAACAGGTGAGTATAACTGTCTGCCTCCTTGATCCTCTTGCAGTGTGTGGGAAGGTGAAGTCCTGAACCATGCTGTTTTGGGGTCATGGCTTATCTTATGCTACTCTTTCATATGCCCTTGCACCTCTGCTTCCTGGGTGGGGAAGGTGGTACAAAAAATTCCTTTACTTGGATTAGTTCTGTGATAGGAAGTCATTCCTGTTCTTTTATTTAGCTATAACCTTGCTGTGGTTTCTGCTGGTGTCCTTAGGCCTCTTTTTGATGATCCTGAGGAAAAAGACCAGAGGCAAAAAAAAAGTAAAGTGAAAGTGAACACTTCCTTAACCAAAATAATAATCTCTCTAGTAGAGAATAAAAGGGGCTCTTAGGGAGCCTTCACTCCCACTGTTACTGTCTGTGGTCCATCTGTTTTGGACAGTACTGAAGTCTCCAGATATATTCACTAGCCACAGACTTTCTGATAAAGAAAATATCTCTGTAGAACTGGAAGGCACTTTGGTTGGGCAGAAGGATTTTTGCCAGCTGAGGAGCAGCAGGGAAAGACTGGAGGAAAGCCTACTTAATTTCAGACTGCTGAAACACTCAAAGTTCAGTGAAAGACTGAAATGGTGTTTAGATGAAGTAGATATATCAGACTGCCCACATGTCTTCAAACTGGCTACATCTCAATTTATTCATCATCCTAAGCAAAATTCTTGCCAACACTTTTGGGAAAAGCAATGCTCTCAGAAGATGGTTGTTCAGATATTATCACAAGTGTCTCTGGTGGCTTCAGAATAAAGTAATCCTCACCATGAGTCCTCAGGGAACTGTATTTGGAAAGTCTAATCAGGACCTCTGCCACTGGGTGTGGCTAATACATAGCTCTGGGTCACTTACTGGCTTTCATCATGGCATGGTGCACCGTGAAACAAGACAATATGGTAGAAATAGTTCTCTAAAGTATTGATAATTACTCAAACCTAGGGTGCCGCCGTGGTACCAGACCACAAGTTCTGCAGCTAACCAAAATCAAACTTTTTTTGAAACATGGCAGCAATATGATCAACACATTCCACATGTCTAGTCTTTCCATCACTGAAATTTTAGTTGATTTTTGAATTTTCAATTCAAATCTCAAATCTGAAATACTCTGAATCAGATAAAATAATGTTTTCCCAGATGGAAAGGTGGTAAAGAATGATGGGATAAAACTTAGAGATCTTGTGTGTCAGATTGACAACAGCTCCAACTATTCTTGCTTTGTGTGATTGGCCTAACTCACAAAAGCTAATCACTACTGCCCCCTTGCTCCTCTTTTTCTGTGTCTAAGAAAATGCAGATAGTCCATATGCAATCTGTTTTCCTTCAGTTTAACTTGCAATCTGGCTTTGGTAAAACCTGAGGCTTCATCTGCTTTTGCTTACACACAGCTCCAAGTATCTATAAATATCTCTTTCCTCAATATGAGTTGAAGAGAATATATTTTTAGATGAGACTAGCCCATTCCTTATGACCAAGGAGTGGGCTATGTCTGAATAGTTCAATTTATTCATCTGTGTTGAACCTTGTGGGCTGGAGAATTGGAAATAGCATGGACACTATTATACCATTTCCTGCTGCATGGCTTTGGGGAAGCTGTCTAAACCCCCACCCTACATACACAGACGAACCCTGAAACAATTTGATTTTTTCCTTGGCATGAGTGTTGGTTAATGCTAAGCAGGTGTCTTTGTCTGCAAGCATTAGCTAGTGAAGGGCAGCGAAGCTTTTAAACCAAGAGCACAGACCAACAAGTACCTTTCTTACCTTCAACAGCTGCCTATCTCCCCGTTCTTATGTCTTCCTCCCCACAAACTGGAAATTCAGGAAAACTTTGACATATCTACATGCCAGATTACACTAGGGGGGCCCTGATTTTTGGTATTGTTAATTATTCTCTCAGAAATCATAAACTTGCCCAATGTTCAATTTTTCCTTTTTGGAAAAACTGGTTGATGTATCGAGTAACATTGCAATTTTCTTCTGCCAAGCTAGACACTTTGGGCACATCCAGCAGAAGTATTGTGTGCATGTCTCCAGCTGGTGCATTTTACCTGCTTATAAATGCCACTTAGTATTGGTGGTGGCTCACTGCAGCATGTTTGGACAACGTTGTATGAATGATTTGTATATCCAAGAACTTAGTGGACAACTAGAATTATGAATCTGTGATTTACATTTAACCCTCAAACACTTGGGTGTCAAAATCTCTTGGCATGGATTGGTCCTGCTGATATAAGTACACCTTGAGCTGCAGAACCTTGAGTCCTGGGAGTGAATTCTGGGAAGCACTGCTGTATGCTTGCTGGTTTCTTACACCTTTCCCTGGGTATCTGCTGTTGATCACTCTCAGGGACAGGATACTGGGTAGATGGACCTTTTGATCTGACTCAGCATGCTTGCTGTTATGGCTGAAGAAAGAAGTCATATTGCTGATTTCATGGGTGCATTCAAAGCTAGATTATACTGGCAAATCTGTAAGTCTCAAGGCATGACAGTATGGATATCATGCAAAGGCATTTTTGAAGAGGTTCCAGCTGCAGTTAGCTGGGAAAATAAAAACTGTCCTGTTTCCAATTCCCTCTTCTCTACTGGTAACTAGAGAGCTATTATCCAGGATTAACACCTTTAATATTACCTCTACTTCCCTTTAAGCAATGGTGTTAAAAGATACTCAATGTAACTACAGAAAAGCAATCTCTGGAAGTGAAACAAATCCCATTACTCTGGTGTGTATGCAGGACAAGGAGACAGAGACTTCTGGATGGTCAGACTGGATTTGCAAATCATTTCTCTCTGTGTGCTGTGACAAACATTTTGGATGGGGATTTTCCAGTTTTTTTCCAGCTGATGAGTTTAGCAATGGTGATATACAGAGAAATTTGAAAATGGGTGGTTTCTGGATGTTTAAAGGTACTGATTAATTTTAAAAAGAGGCTAGTTCAGGTGTAGATGCTGACAATTCAGTAAGATAAATGCCATCTTGCTGTACTGCTTGCATCGCTCGTATAATATGGATTGGACTGGTCCAATGACAGCCTTAAGAGATGATGGACAGATTTTTCATGGCTGTGCTGCAGCCTTTCAAGAATGCTATGTAACCCCTGCAGAAGGCACCTGCTGAAGGATATGCTGTGACACCAGTGGGCTTTACCATACTGTACTCAATTTTCCTGTCATGCTAGTTTTGCAGATTAAAATAAAAACCTAAGTATTGGTAGAGGGAGTCCAATAGATCAGAATCAGGTCCAGTCTTCGGAATCAAAGATGATCTCATAGGTGGTAATGAATTATCTCTGTTTGTCTGGTAATACAGGATCTACCTACCTGTTTTCTGCCCTTCTTGTCTCCTTCTCTCACCACGTGGGTGGATTTTCCCAGGTTGGGTTGGGTTTTGTTCATTACTCTCAGCTAAGTGTGTCAGTCTTGGGTGAGAAACATAATGCTGATTGTTTTCCCTCCCTTTTGAATTATATACAGAAAGAGATGGGTTCAACAGAAGACCTTTACCTCTCCACACGAAAGGTGAAAGAGCTCTCTGTGATTGATGGCCGGAGGGCCCAGAATTGTGTCATTCTCCTTTCCAAGTAAGTGTGCTAAGCCTTAGCTCACAGGGTATGCTGTGGTCAATGCAGAGGCAAGAGGGGATGGAGTTAAAAAAATGGACATTTCTTTTCCCACCTAGACCTGCTGTCTAATACCTGCAGAGCTTCAGAAAAATCTCTCTTGCAGTGTCATAAAAGCAAGTGTCTCTGAAATGTTAGCTCACTTAATAAAGATATGCAAGCACACATTTTGTGCATTAAACAGAAAAACACCAGGATGTATCTGAAGACTCATCACCAGAAAACTATCAGTACTCATAGGCAGATGAAAGCAGCTCTTTGGCAGTGCTTGCACTTCACTCCAAGTCACATGTCCCCCATGCTCTGTGTATGTCATTTGTCTCTGTTCAGTGTTTCTTTCTAAACGTTGCTCTGAGCATTTCCCTGGAATACAGCAGGGCTGAGAGTGATGTTCATCTTTGTCATTTCTGACTCTTGGTGAGAAGAGTGGTAAGTGTAAGAAGATATATTCAAGAATTAGGTCTTGTACTTGTAAATTAAGTTTGGACGCCAGGAGTTGCTTTTCTATGCTCCTACAGTAGTGACTAATGCCTTCAAATGCTGTGACATGAGGGCCTTCTGTATGCTTCTCATGTCTTTCTACCAACTACTGGGTTGGATGTCTGTCACTAAAAACTAAATGTGTGCAGACACTGATCCACCTAAGAAAGTTGCCTTTCCTACCAGAGGAGGGGTGGCAGGGCTGGAGACAGAACCTGGGAAAGCTGTGGCTGTACTGAGCAATAAAACTGTTTCACTGATAAGTAGAAAATGCAGGTTCACACGGATGTGATCGCTTGTTGGCTCTAGCAAGCTAACAGTTAAAATCAAAGTTGCAGCCAGACCACCAGGACTGGAGTGAGTTCTTTCCACTGCTTAGTGAAACCCACGGAGGCTCTCATTATACTACTTAGATGGCATTAGCCTGCATGTCAGCAGGACCCCCACCATCCAAACCAGCAATGAGGGAAGGCTTACATTTCTCCCTCTGCAGCAGTTGCCAATGCATGTCTTTGCTGGTGTTGGCAGCTGACTGCAGGCTGGGGCAGAGGAATGGGGAGGCATAGGGGTAACAGGATTTTCCTGCTGTTTGACAGACCTGCTAAATTGTGTCTGGGGTTCAGATTAGCTCATGTAAGCAGGTGGAACATTTCCTAGAAGTGGTAACATAATCTGTGCAGGTGGCTGGGCTGAGGAGAATCCAGGAAGGTGGTCCATGACTTGGTATGACACTAGAAATTTATTTGTAAAAATCTTCTATCTCCAAAACACAAGCAGTGTGGACAGCAACAGTACGTGTTTTTCGGCAGTCACGTCTTCTGCTGTGCAAGTCTGGGTTCATTCTTACCTGAGAGAAATCCTCTCTAAATGGTGAGAGAGAGAAAGGACAATATCTGTGGTTTGTCTTCTCTTCTACTGCCTCCAGCAAAGTGGCACTGAAACATGAACCTTGCACTTCAGGGTACACAACATGTGTTCGCTCCAGGCATACCATGAAGCCAGTCCACCTTAAGTTGCTAGTCTGTACTCAAAGCAGAGCTGAAAAGCTGTGTTTTGTGACTGTCAACTTCTCCACTAGGAAATATCCTGATCATGTTGTTAGCAGGCCTAAGATGGATGATAGAGACTGAGCTCGCTGACCCTAAGGAGGCTGCCAGTTTGCTTCATGCCCTGTTAACTTCTCTGTGCTGTGCTATGGGAAACACCAGTCAACAGGGCTATGACTGGCTTAGATCATTTAATGTTTGTAACAGATAATGTTACACCCAGGATATCAGAAATACCTTACAGCTTGGCTCAGGATTGCTGTTTCTCCCCAAACTTCCCCTTTAAATGCAACCAGAAAAGCAAAAATCTTTAGTAACTAAAATGGTACCTCTGCATTCATGCCCTTTTCTGCTCTTTGGGCTTATATGATCCTATTACTAAAGACAGCAATTGGGAGGATTGGCTGCAGACAATAATCAAAAGACTTTTACGACCCCATTGCAGTTTTTTTCATTACCCCACTCTTTCCTCCTTTAGGTTAAACCCTGAAGGAGAGACACTCCCAGTCAAACCATCCCTGGCTGCTGCCATGCTCTTGCTGCTCCTGCAGCGCACCTTACAGATGGGTGCACGTGGGTGTGCACACACGTGCAATGAGAGGGGATTTAAAGCTGGCGACAAACAAAGAGAGTTTGTGCAACCCTGAGCTGCAGCCCCAGCTTTCAGGTTGCCACAGTATCTGCCAACAGCTGTTTCCAATTGACTCTTACTGTGCGTATATCCCTGTAGTTTATTCCCCCTTTGTTTACACTAAACTGTCCTGTCCTTTAAAGTAAAATAGCTGCATGGGTTGGGTTTTCTTTCCCTCCACTACTCAAATGTTTTTGTTTTACTAACACGGTGTTAGAAGGGGTCAGGCAGAGCTCATATTTCATATGGTCCAACAAGCCAAAATGTAGCTGGAGTGAGAAATAGATGTGTCTTACTTTCTTTTGCAGAGAGACTGGAGCATGGTAGACTGAAAAGAGCTGAAAATTGAATTGCTAGTTTATTTTTACTGACAGTTAACAGATTCATAAAGCTTTCTCCCCATTCTCATCTCTATTTTCGTAAAAAAAGCTCTATTTCAACTATTTATTAGCAGCATCTTTGAGTTTTTCTGCAGTGGAAGGATGTAATTGTCCTTGTTTAATGAAGTCTGATGGATACAAAATGAAGCTCTGTCCCATAGGCCAACTGTAAAGGTTTGAATAGGCACAAGATCAGTTTATCTCACAGTATTTCCAATAGGCCATAATTCAAGCAGGACATGGAACCATCTGTCTGTGGTGAGACTAGGCGCCCACTAGCTTCAAATCTGGCTTTCTTAATGGTGTTTCCAACACACAGTTATTTCTGTCACAGTGGAAATCTGCTATTCTTCATGAATTTCCTGATGTCTTTAGTTTCCACTAGGCTGGAGATTTACTGTCAGACTTGTGTGGTCTGGAAGAGTCATCCCAGATCCCTGTGTTTCCCTGCTTTTACCTAGCAGCTGGAAATTTCTCTGACCTCTCTCACCAGTATGGCTTCTGCCTGCCTCCATTACTTAAGTAACAGGTAGTTTTTTCACTGCTCTAGTGTTTTTGTTGTACTGTATCTTTAAATGTTCTTGCAGAACATGCCTTGCTCTGTGAAATCCTCTGGAGAGGTCCAGTTCTATGCGACACGTTGCTAAGAAGGCTGAACATATACTTATGGAACTTTTTTGTGCAAGTTATTTTTTCAAAAACTTCATCAAAATCATTATGTTGGTGTTCTTCTGAGATGTGTTTGTTACTGCTGTGGCCCAGCTAGATAGCAGTAACCCCCTCAAGAGGCTGGAAACAATAGAAGTGCTAGCAAAATTTCATAAAACCAGTAGTAGCAGAAGGCAGAATCTGACTAGACAAAAATAGTTTTTAATGCAAATGCAACAGTAGATAGATACTAGCAGGCAGCTTTACCAAATGTTTGTGGCTTTCATGACTGTCAATTCAAATATCTATCAATAAGGGAGAAGAAAAAGCACTTGTGCAGCATTTTGAGCCACAATACTAAAGAAACTCTGTATTTTTCTCATATAGCTGTGCCTCCTCAGTGCTTCTAAACCCTTTCAGTTCAGACATTAAGAGGACAAGCTATTCAGCCAATGTCAGTCTCCGTGTACTGCCTCTGCTGTGTCCCCAGTCCCCGTGTGACTCTCTGCCATGTGACAATACAGTGTTCATCCTTCTTTCAAGGTAGATTCCAAGCAGTATGATATTTTGGGTACAGATCATACCTTGATACAGAAATAGCTCGTTGGACTCAGCAGTTAAGTTCCTCAGTGTGCTGTCTTGGAAAACACTCGGCAATAAACAGTGCCTCCTAGGTTCCTGGAGAGATTTTCTGTTTTTAAGTTAAGGTCCACAATAAATGACTTTACCTTCTATTCTGAGTATGATAAAACCCAAGGTTAAACTGGACATGTCAGTCAGTGTTATCCTCTCTTAAATCACAACTAGGAACCAGTAGGTAGGGTTGTGATAAAAGATGAACCACTGCCTCATCGCTATCATTATCAATATCAATATTTGGGGATTCCCAAGTTTGGCCCTGCTTTGTTCTACTTGGCTCAGAAAGACGGCCATCTCCAGATCCTTCTTGGTAGGAAACTGAGAGTGTTTGGATGCAAAAGAGCTTGGTCAAACATCAGCTTTTGCTGAAGGGGGAAAAAAAAAAAAAAAAAAGCCTGTTTCTTTATGCACTTGGCACAATACTTTCACAGTGAAGTACTGAAAAGGCACTGGTGGATTTTTTCCCATCGTGTTGATACGATGGTGTAAGATGCACCTGGTAAAATGTCCCAACTGTTGTCCCCAAAATGTTAAGGCACTGTCTCCTGAATGCTGCTTCTAAGAGCAGGCAAACATCTCCTTTTCCTGCCTTTATGGGGTAGTGACAATGCATATTCCCAAAGCGTAGATATTTAGCAGCCTGCAGTTTGGCAGTTGTACAGAGCCTTAGGAATGCTCAGGAGTTACACAAGGCTTATGTCGCAGTCACAAAGTTTGGGATTAAATTGACTAGTAGCCTGTATGAAATGAGTGGTGGAGATGGATAATTCTGCAGTCAGTAAAAGCTAAGATTTGGCTGAACTATACAGACTGGCCTTAGGATGCAGCTAAGTATCAGTGTCACAGCTACTACTGTTCACACCTTTTGGCAGCACTGTGGCGGCTCAGTTCAGTCTGAAGTAGAAAATGGCCTTTCTCCAAGGTAAAAAAGAAGAGTGAGATGACGATCCCTGTGGTATGGGAGCTTAATATAGCTGCAGTGAAAGTCCAGGTTCTCTGGTGGTAGGCAAGCATGCTTCTTTCTCAAAAGCTAAGCAAGATCCAAGGAACAAGCCCATGAAGTAACTCACTTTTTCCTCTGAGGGGGAGATGGTTAATGAGCGACAAGTATTCTGCTTTGATCCATGGGAGGGAGGAATGAAGGGGGGAGGTTACACTGAGTTAAATCAATGGGTATATTTAAGGAGGAAAAATAAGTGAGCACTGGATGTCTGTAAGGGAAGTTGATGTAAAACTGCAACATGTCTCCCAGGCATGTTCAGAGTCAGGCTGCCGGCTTTCTCCGAGAGGACGAAACAATAAACCACTTGATGTCTGCAAGTGAAGCTGGTGTTAAATCAGCCGAGGTGTCCTGGGGAGATAAGTGATGAATTACTCTGCAGAGTCAATAGAGATTATTTATGAAGCCGGAGGGGATAGAGGGAGGCAGGCTAAGTACCATATCAGAAGTTATTTGGTACTTGTTGAGCTTTAACATTGCTTGAAGATGACTCAAGCAGTTGGGCTTCCAGATGCTGCCACCAGATGTATGGGTGAGGGAAGAAGGAGGGAGGAGTATTCTCAGTAAAGATCCTTCTCCTTCCTCATCTGACCAGTGTCAGGCTGCTGTTGAACAAAAACAATCAATATCTGTGTTATGAATGTGCTGGAGCTGAAGAAAGGGGCATTGTGGTTTCTTCTGGTCACATTTACTCCTGAGTTCTGAAGCCAGGATCCATGATTTGGTGAAGTGAAAGGCAGAGAGAATACAGCTTGAATCGTATGCTGTTCTAAATTGAGTTGTCTCCAGCCAGCTGGAGGAAGAGTGACTGGATCTGCAAAGCTTGTAAAAAAGTCATTGCAGACTTTCCAATGGATACAGAAATGTAATTTCTGTAGTGTAAATTTTTGGGCCATAATTCCACTTTAATTTGCTCTCTGTCCCATATGAGTTCTAGGCTCTGAGGGATGCCTCTATTCAGTTCTAAATGGAAAGATTTTATGCATCTGCTTTAGGTTCCTCTTTAATCAGTTCACCTGTTTCTGTTTAAAAGCAGCACATCTGTTTCACATTACTGCTGGCCATCTTTAACATCTACTGCATGGCTGGGTATGAGTTTTGAAAATACAAGAATCACTTGATTAACAATTCTTTGGCCAGTTATTCAGCCAGTTTTTAAGCGGGAAGATCCCTGTTTTGTGCTGTTGCTGCTTACAGCTCTTGAAATGCCTCCTACCCTGGAAGAGGAGCAGGCCCACTCTGGAAGAGTAAGGTTGTTTCACTGTAAATCCTTCTGTACTTGTAATTGGATTGGTAATAATCTAGAATGCACACCTGCAGGCACCATGAGTTCGTTACAGGCCTGTAAGTTAAACAGCTTCTCATCAGGGGGCTGGCAAGCTTTCTGCTTCTCTCTGCTGTGGGCTAAACCATTCGTGTCAGATGTTTTACTGCTGATGGCAGGGCACAGAATCATCCAAGAAATCAAAGTGTTTGTATAACTGTCTGTCCTTGGGGCTCTCAATTATTTTTGAGCAGAAGATGTTTTCAAGTATATTCAGTGTTGATAAATGGCAGCAAACAGAGGAGCTTGGAGTCTGAGGTCCTTGGGCTCCTGTATGGAACAGCAAGATCAGCAATAATATGCACTACACCTTCTGTTGTGTTGATGTACCTCAAACCTGTCTACTTGGTCCTATTTACTGCATCCCCAAACACACAAAGACGTACTTGCACTGTGTAATGAGGTGCTCGGTGTAGTAATTGTTTGAGTTATTTGCATGGAAAAAAAACATGAAACCCTTCCTCATTCTTTTTATCTTCAGTGAAAGTAGCAATAAAAAGTCTCCACCTTGGTGTTTGTGGATTGGGTTATTGCGTCCCCTCTGACAGACTGCATGCCTGTGTTGTAAGACACAGATAAGAATTTGTGGACCAGACTCTCGATGTGAAGGCGCTCTCTAAAACAAACATGACGGATGAGATGTAGCACTTTAAAACCTGCAGAAATCAAATTGTCTATGTGTGTGTGTATGTGTCTGCTAGGAGCCAGGCCCGTGCCCACCAATATGCTTCTCAGCTCTTACTTCGTCACAGGTCTTGATCAGTTCAGGGTCACACAACCATGGACTTTACAATTCATGATTATTAAAGCCAAAATAAACCCTTCAGTTCTCTGATTGAGACTGTAGAGCTTTCTGCCGAACCCCATGTACTCAAGTTAAACTGATGACCTAAAGTAAAAAGTTTCCAGCCTCTTCATTGTACAACTTGCAATTTTTATCTCATCCAAACATAGCCCAATTATGTAGCTTTTCTGGAAATTCGGTAGCTTTATTCTACTTAGCTGATATCAGTTTGCCCTCCTTGTCAAAAGCAGACACGACAACCAGCTGGGAACAGAGCGAGAGCAATTAGTTCAGAGGTGTAATATTTAAAAGCTTTTGAATGTCTGCTGATTCATATGTTAGTTTCCAGCTGTTGGTTATATTGGGCAATATTAAAATGTTTTGAGTTTCTTAGATTTAGTAATATTTCCTGTCTGTAAAAATAAAGCTCTTTCTTTTGCCTTTACCTAGTTCCAAAAATATGATTCTATCCAAATGGCAATAGCAATGTGAAATTTCAACATGGAATTTCTTTGCACTGAAACTAAACCCATTGTCTCATGCATCAGCCTGTCTCTCATTTATATTTGCATTTTCTCTTTCTGCTGTTAATTAATTATATTGATTGTAGAAGGTCCATGGAGACTGCAGACATCACTCCTCAAATACTTCTTTTCACACTTTCCTGTTTCAGTCCCAAAATTGAGATTTTCTTGTGGATAGCCTTTATGGTTCATTTGGTCCCCCCCTACTCTCCTGAAATGACTGATGAAGGTGTCATGGGTTGGGGGTGGTGGGGTAGAATTTGTCACTTGTGCATTTCTTCATTGACATCTGCACTGAGAACCACCAAGTTCTTTTCATGTAATCTATCAAAAAACTTCTGCATAATCACAAATTTTGACTCCTCCTCACCTGTCCTGGATTTCAGCTGGAGACCTTGAGAGTTATTTTATTGATTCTGTGTTTTGCTGTAACTGGTGACCTCCACTCATTGCACACAGATGGACATGAGTAGGTGGGATGGAGAGGGTAATTTTAATACGTCAGATAAGATTAATAAATTCTTGTTTTCAGAGCTTGTTTCATACTAAATATGAAACATGGATGCGTAGATGCTGTCGATTCCTTCTTCAGCTGTGACTTCTGACAGAGTGAACTTAGCTAGCACAACCAGTCTTCTTACAAGAAACCATGTTCTCCTATTTGTAAGGGAAAGATCAGTCCCGTTACTTGTTACTCTGAGAGATGCTTTAATATTCACAAGCCCAGGTGTTACAAGGGCTCACAGTCACAAGTCAAGTGGATTTGAGGGGTTTTACTATAGCAAAAGAACATGATGAGAGAGGTATCTTATATGAGAGCAGTAGGAAGCACTTTTGATCTATGAGGACCTGATCATTCTTAATCAACATCTAATTTTTGATGTGTGTTTGATTAGCCGAAGAGGATAAAAATATATGATCTATAAAATCTCTGCCTTTGGAACTGTTTTGTTCATCTTATTGAATACTTTAGAATAGCAGCTTCAGAGTAGAGCTTCCCATGTTTATTTAATGCCTTTTTAGTGCAGCTTTTCAGGCTTCCTATTTTCTGAATTGTCAAAGTCACTTAAGCTTTTCACTAATGGTACAATGTTGATTCTGTTGAAAGGCTGAAGCTGTCTAATGAAGAAATCAGACAAGCAATCTTGAAGATGGATGAACAAGAAGACCTAGCGAAAGATATGCTTGAGCAGGTGAGAAAGATTACAGTCAAATATATCTTATTCATAAGTCCTTCACTGGCTTTATTTCACCTAAAGTAAGTGGATATATGTACTGGCTCTGCTGGTATGTCTGCAGATCTGAACTTGGCCCTGTCATGTCAGTGGAGCTGTAGATGGGAGCATGAGAAAAGCATTTTTCCCAATGTTGTAAAATATACCTCCCTCACGTAACTGTTTGTATCAGGTTGATTTCATAACAGTTTTATCTTCTTGATGTAAAATATGTATTACAGTTGGTATGAGGTTTTCTTTCACGTGCTCTCTTCTGACCTGTGGCTTTCCCATAATTTTTCCCTTCTCTTCTTTATCCTGCTGCTTATTTTTTTTTTTGTTTTTCATCTTCTTTTCTTTTCTTTTTTCCTTTTTATTTTAATCTCCCTTCTCTGCCTGCAGCTTTTCCACTGGGAAATGCCTTGAACCAGGCCATGTAGGTCAATGGTTAGAGCCAGGACTAGAAGGGACCTCGCATTGTAACTAGATTGGTTAGCAAGGGAGTCAGGGACCTTCTTTCCCCTGCAGTTGGTTCAATGCATAGCTTATGGGGGGAAAAAAAAAAAAAAAAAAAACAAAACCAAAACAATTAAACCATCATTGTCTGATTCCCCCAATTTATAGAGAGTGAAAGATGGTGCTTTGACCGAAGATGCACATGATAAAATTCCGTAAGAGTGCGCAAAATGTTTTAATTCTGAACTGCCTAACAAATGTGATTCCTTCTTTGAGTGCAGTCACAGCATTTAATTGTGTACAAAAAGCTTTTCCAGTTTGGAAATTTATAGCCTACTTGTCATGATATCTGAATGCTCACAGCTGTTTTAGAAGTCACTCAAGCTTCTGATGCTCCACACCTTTGAATATCGCATTTTTGGGAAGTGGGATAAAATATTAAAAAGTGGTAAAAAGCAAAGCGCTTGATATGCCTTGTGAACAGTTTTTGCGGGTGTGTGCTGAGGCTATGTGCATGGCAATATTTATAACCATACTAAAGCACAACTACCACCAGATATGTCAAAAATCTGTCAGAGTATGAGCTTTTAAGGTCAGCATATGAATAGCAGCCAGTGTCAGGCACATATCCAGTCACTTGGTCATTGTTTATTGTTTCAGCAGAGTAGGGCAGACCCAAGAGAGAGATAGATGAAGCTTTGTGTGTACTCTAAGATGGGCACGATGGGTACTTTACACTGAGTGGGACACATCCTCTTCTTGTTTGCACCAATCTAAAGTCCAAGAAATGATGTGAGAATCAAAGTTCTCCTTGTACTTCTCCTTGGGTAAGTTGCAGTAGTGCTTGGCCTTTAGGATTTAGAAATGGGAAATTCCCCATAGAATTAAAAACTAATCTAATGGGGTCAGCGAGGGATAAAGATGGAACAGCAAGCAAAGGTTTAAAAAAGGTCAGTTTTGTAGCCACAGCTGCACT
The DNA here is from genome assembly GCF_018691265.1 of Tyto alba. Classification (NCBI taxonomy): domain Eukaryota; kingdom Metazoa; phylum Chordata; class Aves; order Strigiformes; family Tytonidae; genus Tyto; species Tyto alba. The sequence continues at coordinate 27,392,281 of NW_024881278.1, read as the reverse complement.
TTTTTGAAGTTAAGGTCACACGGCTGAATCAACGTAATGCTTCCCCATGGTAGCAGAGAAATTCAGGGGCTTGCTCACTCTCCATCAGGGTTTGTTTGTGCCTCTCTGTCCCTCTCTCCTTTTCCCAGGGTCTCTCATCTCGGTGTTTGGTTTGTGTCTGTCACTCTAGCTGCTGAAGTTCGTTCCTGAAAAGAGCGATACCGACCTGTTGGAGGAGCATAAACACGAAATTGAGCGTATGGCCCGGGCGGATCGTTTCCTCTTTGAAATGAGCAGGTCTGTTTGCTACATTATGGGAAAGTGCACGGAGGGCTTCTTGGAAGCAGCTGTAATTGTTATTGAAAATGGATCATCTGGCACTGAGGGGGAATGTGCAAGAGACTGTGGGCCAGCATTATACCCTACATTTTCCAGAAGCCCACAAATGTTACAAATGTTTCCGTTCATTACACAAACTTTTTATTGAAGATAAGCACTCTCCATGCTGTCATTTAAGGACCAGTCCCCTGATGACAAGCAGAAATCTGCCTCCTCTGCCTAGACTTGTTCACACAAAAAGGAATTCAGATCCAACTATAAGATGTAGTGTAGCCAGGGGTCAGGATTTCGTGTAGATCCCTTTTTCCGTTCAGCTATTCCATCTCCTCATGCTCTGACCTTCTCTCTTGTTCCAACTTTTTTCCATCCCTGATCAGGGTTAACAACTTGTTCTGCTAATTGAGATGCAGCTAGCATCTCCTATGACTCATATTTTGAGAATAACGGGAATTCTTCTAGCTCCTTTTCAGTTGTGATCAAAACATACCTTGAGGTCCTCCATTTTTATAACAAGGTTGATTATGTGGTGTTAGATGTTTGAGCTATGTCATTAATCCCAGGCATAGGCCTTGTGGGACTCAACATCCAACCATTAGATAATGTAGGTGGCATACGGGCCCTGAGCTTCAAAATACAGTTCCAGTTCAGTGTTGGCTTTCCTCTACCCTTCACGCAGGATTGACCACTACCAGCAGCGGCTGCAAGCATTATTCTTTAAGAAGAAATTTCCAGAGAGGCTGGCAGAAGCAAAACCAAAAGTGGAAGGTATGGTTAAAGTTCTTGCTAAAAGTTGTGTAGAGGGGCAGGGAAGGTCAAGAGAGGCTTCTCTTCAAAGGAGGTACTGGCACATGTGTACTGTGGTTGGAGAGCCAGTGAGTCCAAGGCATGTCATGTGCTAAGAAATTAATTCTGTCTGACGCTCTTCTTGCACCTAGTGACTTAATAAAGTCAATTTCACGATTTCTGCAACATAAATATGACCTGACAGGTGTGACAGTGTGCTACCAGGCTGTGCTGAGCTGCCAAAAGCTTTAATGGCCTTTCTGTGCAGGACAGGCTTCTGTTCTTACCCTCAAGTCCTTGCACCTTCCCTCTCCATGGGGCAGTTAGAATAGATGCCTCAGGACATGGTATTCTGGGAATGTGTTAATTTACAAGGAGGGGGAATGTATGGCTTTTGCGCCACATCCATGGTTATCGCAGAGAAGAGGTGAGTGTATTCTACTCTGCATTTTCATATGAGTTCAAGCCTTTCCCCTGTTCTCACAGGCTGTATTTGTAGAGAGCTCCTGGGTTCAGAGGAGCATCCCAGAGGCTAGATGTAGTGCATCTTCCTTCCAATTGTCCTGGTTCTGGGCATGTGGGTACAGCAAGGACAGTACATACACAGAGTGTGTTGTAGCATTTGCTGGGCAATAGGCAGATAGGCATTTTAGGGCACTTCAAATTATGGGCCCAAGCAAGTTAAAACCAGCCACTGTGCAATAATGTGTTTTGTTTTGTTTTGTTGTTTGTTTTGTTTTTGGTTTTGTTTTTGTTTTTTTTTCTCTTTTCAAGCCATTCTTCTGGCATCCAAAGAACTTATCCGAAGCAAGCGTTTGAGGCAACTCCTGGAGGTAGTTCTGGCCTTTGGGAATTATATGAACAAGGGCCAAAGGGGAAGTGCTTATGGCTTCAAAGTCTCCAGCCTGAACAAAATTGCAGACACCAAATCCAGCATAGACAGGTAGGCTAGAAGGCCTTAAATGAGTTAGTTACTGTGCTGCTGCATCTCTTACCATAGTAACGAAAGTGTTTTTGTTTGTTTTTAGCTCTATAGATCATTTAAAACAATTTCTTATTTGGCATTTAAGTAGTGCTTTTCACTCTAAAAGATCCTGCAGCAGTTAAGACCAGCTATTAACACAGCACTTAAATTCTGCTGTTTCTTTGGATAATGCACATCTGTTGTTGGATTGTGTTTCTGCAATACTATGCAAAGATGACAAAATGTAGTATTTCACAAAGAACTGAAATAAGTTTGGCGGGGAGGAGGATTTCTATGGAATTTGCCCTTTATACCAAAGTTTTATGGCCCTGGTTTTGCAAAAAAGAAAACACAGAAAACTCTGACCACAGTTTTATGTCTCCTGTGAAACATGGCATGTGTTTCTGATGCAGGACTGTCATAAACTAGCTCTCTACCTACACCAGTAATGGAACCACTAGGCATAGCTCAGAGAGCTTGAGCCTGGTTGTATCTAGAGCAGTTAAAGAAAATAACTGGTTTTGGGAAGGTGGATCTTGCTATTTATGGACATGGGCTGCAGATCTTTATAGGACTACGCCATGTTTTGCCCTACATCCCTATACTGCTTCTGGAAGTTTATCCAGCTGTGACTGAGGAGGGAATACCACTTTTGGGCTCCAGCAGCACTAAGGTTTTCCTGAGAGATCTCCTATACTGGTTCTTACTAGCTCGTACCTTCTCTGACTTCTGAGACCTGCTGAGACCATAGTTGTGGTGAAATGACTTCAGGCTGTGACAGAATGAATAATGGCAGTAAGAAGCCATAGGAAATTCATCCCTACCTAATAGAGTTTGAACTAACAGAGTTCTGTTTTGACTACCACGATGTCCTTTCCATATTCCAAGGCTAACACTTGTGTAGCTAGCACTGAACATTTTTTTGCCTCAATGTAGTTTGGCTTGATTTCCCATATATTAAATGTCCTGTGCAGATTCTGTTCTCTCACCAGTTCCCAGATCCCAGGCTCTAGTCTGTGTGAAGCAGTGGCCATTTGCTGTCTTGCTTGTCAGTTAACCACATAACACCCACCTCAAGTAGCTGTTATGGCTGGCTATTCTCTCTACATACAAAATGCACTGATGCAAAATTAATCATTTACTTTACAGATGTTCTTAAACCTTCTCCTGCATCTCTCATGCATCTCATTTCTATCCACTCTTACTTGAGCTGCCATTGCTTTTGTAGTAATAAGCCTGACCATTGTAAGTATAGCTGTTTCATTAATGTTTTCTTTGCAGTTTTCTTTGCAGCTTCTTCAATTTTCAAGAACCTTTTCCTCTTCTTAGTTAGGTTTTTTTCCACATTGCTTCTGAGAACAACTCACTTCTCCCTTACAAGTCGATGTCACTTTAATACTATTAGTTGTTTATTTTCTGAAGTATCTGGGGACAAATAATATACTGTGTTACACAATCTTCTTTTCTGTTACACCATCTACACAAATGGATGGAAGCATGCTAGTGCTTCCAGAATAAATCAAGGCATAATATATTGCTTGAGGTTTTACAAAGGATGGTTCATAAAGGGCTAATTCATTTCAGTCTCTGATACTTTTCTTTCAATAACAGAGCTGCTAACTGTTGATATATTGTTTGTTTTGTTCATTCAAGCACATTTCCTACCCAAATATTTTCCACTGATGTGTCACAATCCTCCCACCATCCTTTTCCTCTTCACCACCACCTTCCTTCTCATTTTCTCATTTCTTCCTTCTGTGGTTTTGTGGGGTTTTTTGGGTTTTTTGTTTTTTTTTTTTTTTTTTTTTTTTTTGTTTGTTTGTTTGTTTTGGTTTGGTTTGTTTTTTTTTGTTTTGTTTTGTTGTTGTTGTTGGTGGTGGTTTTTGGTTTATTTTTTTTTTTTTTTTAGGAACATTACACTGTTGCACTACTTAATTATGATCTTTGAGAAGAATTATCCAGATATCCTAGATATTCAGTCTGAGTTGCAGCATCTTCCAGAAGCAGCAAAAGTCAAGTAAGTCCAGTGCTATTCCTTGTTCCCAGAGCTAGAATTCCTAATGGTTTCTGTTAACTTAATGATCATCGTTTTTTTCACTGCTGTCTTCTAAACTCATGACTAAGCTTACAGCTGAAATGCCTTTGCTCACGCCCTCGATGTTATTCAGATATCCAGTAATAAAATTTTGGTCCAAAACCACTGGTAGATAACTAAATTGACAGCTTTACTCAGATATGCCTGTATCTACTTTATTTCTGAGTCAGACATTGTAACGAGACTGGTTGTTTTTTATAATTCATCATATTCTATAGTTGTTCATCTAAGTCACATACTATTTTTTCTGCATAATTGAAGGTTTGTTTCTAAGGCAGAGTCAATTAGGCAGAGAGACTATAGTAAGCCCTTTTCAGGAAGATTGTTCGAATTTTGCACAAATCAGTCTTGCATAGAAATGTGGAAAGCATCATACTTCCAGCACAAATTTCAATAATAATTCTTTTCCACTTCTGTAGGTGCTTAGGGAAAATGAATACACAAGCCATCCCCCAAAATATTAGCATTCTTTTCTTTCCAAAGCACTGCTCAAAAATACCTTTGCATATTTTTTGCCCAGACATGATTCTTTGTATAGGGAACTACTCCAGCTAATAAAAGACAAGTAAATAATAAGTGTAAGTTCACACTTAAAGGCATTTATTAAAGATTTAGTAATGTTTATGAGATATATACTCACCAAGTACTGGAGGAGATGCCTGCTGACTCACAAATAGGTACTAGCTAGTTACCTGGAAATGAAAAGTAAATTTTTTCATACAAGTCCTAGGAAAAAACCTCTTGTTTGTATATGATAAGCAGAAATTCAGTACAATACTTATGTTTAGAGAAGCATGTATTAACATTAACAGTAGGGTTATATGCTCAGTTACAATGTAAGCTTGCAAGGACTACCATATGGTAGAAACGCAGGTGGAAAAAAAAGTTTGAACTGCGAGGAAGACAAAAATCACATGTAAATGTACTGCTAATGGGATTAAGCAGTTCAGTGGTTCAAGAATCATATGTAGAGATCATCTGAGACCCCAGTAATGTGTGCTAAAGCTGGGGTCCTTGCTTATGTGTCAGCTAATTATTGCAAGCTGGCCATGTGGCATACGGTCCTTGCTGGAGGGTCAGGCTCAGCTCACAGGGCAGATGTTCTGAGGGCAACCCCCCTCTTCTTCCCAGGAAAATCCCAATCTTCATTGTGACCACAGGCAAGCAGGGTCTGCCTCATCTTACATCTCACACAAAAAGCAGCACACAGCATTAACAGATCCCCTTCCCCTCATTTCTAATCATCTGGCGTGGCTGGTGCCAGAGGCCAGATACCAGACTTGATGGGCCAATGGTCTGCTCTGCTGCACAGTTCCTGTATTCCTGTGTAACACTGCTCTTTTTGTTTTATCTGCTCTGTGTCTGTCTCCTGTGCAGCCTGGTGGAGCTGGAGAAGGAAGTCAACAATATAAAGACCGGACTGAAAGCTGTTGAAGCTGTAAGTATCTGAAGGTTTCCAACACACCGTACTTAAAATATCTCACTCAGAATCAGGGGCACTATATATTTTATGATAAGAGAAAGTGGGCTTTCTTTTTCCATCCCATTCCATTCCAGAATGCATTAACCAAGAAAAAACAAATAAAAGCTTCTCATGTGGAGCTCCTGCTGATGATCTTAGCAGACTTAAACCTAATGAAAAGCTTGTTTGATCTCCGCCTGGAAAGTAACAGGACAGTATGACAAATGGCATGGACTGAAAGAAGAAATAAAATTCTTGCTCTTTCTTACTGAGGGATGGCTGGCTGCTGAGCAAGTGTTTCACATGGCTCTTGATGTAGTAGTAAACAGATAGTGCACTGGTATATGCAACCCTAACCTATCCTAAGCACTTCTTGGGAAGGCAAAGGAAAAGATAGGCTCATTAAAGATGAGAGAGCTCAGCTGGCAAGCAAAGCAAAAATGGGCTTTTATCTTGCTATTAATGAAAGCCTTTTAAGCTGGACTTAGGTTGCCTGTGTTCAGTCTCACCTTAGATAGTGCAGAGCCTTCTGTCTCAACAGAGAACAGTACAAATGGTGCATTGATACAGTTGTGTGTACTGAATTGTAAGAGTTAAAGATGAAGGATGGGCTTAAATGCTCCCAGAAGTCACAAGTTTGTGTGTCAGCTGTGGTTCCCCTTCTGGGAAACTTCCTTTAGTTAACGTGTTGGGTTTGTTCCTGGGGAAAGATTCCAGCCTTCCTGAGGCAGGAGAGCACAAAGTGGGACACGATGTTCAGTGTCAGGAGGTAGGAATTCTCATATTTGCCTCTTGTTTATGCCGTTGATGTATGTGTGGCTTTGAACAACCCCATGTTTTTGCCTCCTCTCTGTGAAATGGCAGCTATGAATACCTCATAAGGGCTGGTGTGAGGAATAGCAAGTTAGTGTTTTTATAGGAGTTGAAAAAGTAAAGATTAAAGGCTAAAATCACTCTATTGTCTCTGTCCCTTAACGTCTCCCATGATCTGCACAGATAAACATATTCTAACCCTAAGAACATCATTATCTCTTTCTGCAAGTATAGGAACAAAATCCTACCTTCAGGTTGGTGCTGACATCTCTTGACTTTTGGATATACTAAGGCAAGGGTAGCGCTGAGAGACAAGGCAGAAGTCTTTGGAAGTCAAGAAGGTCCGTGCTGTGTTCAGCTGTTCTTTGCCCTTTCAAACAGGGTTTTATTAGCTGAGCTTTTCAGTGTCCCTCTGTCTTCAGGATATTTCACCTGTCTTTTTCAACTCATGTCAGTTTAATGCTAGTGGAGCATTCCAGATGAGGAGCATTCTGCACTGGGACTGCTGGAAAAGGGACCAGTTGATGAGAACTGCATTGGGTGGTTTCTGTGCAAATATTACCTATCTACGAGGAATTAACACAGGACCCTCCAGTCCTCCTCATCCACAGTGGGACAGCCAATGATTTCTTAATTTCCTTTTACCTGGCCTGAGTTTGATTTGGCTCTGGGGGTGGAGGGAAGGGATCTTTGTCCTGTCAGCAGCTCCCAGGCTGTTTGGCTGTCTCCAGCAGTTCATCATGTATTTATCCAGTGATCCTCCTTTGAAAAAAAAAAACAAAACAAAACAAAACAAAAACCAAAAATCCAAACAAATTTCCAAACCTTACTTCTGGGTTGTTGTTGTAAGGGAAAACACAGTAATGAGAAGAGATACTGCTGCATACATGGTGTGCAGTGTTTGAGAATGAAAAGCATCTGTAAAGGGAAGGCTGACATGGAGTTCATGACATGGAGAGGCCCAGTTTTCGCTGGGAAAGATAACTCCTCCCACTGAAATGTGAGTACCTACTTCTGTTTCACTTTCTGTGATTGGGTTATTAGTTCTTTTGTCTTTACAGGCAATTTTTCTTTTCTTTCCCATACATGGGCTCTATGAGCAACCTCTCCTTCCCATTCAATCACCATCTCAGTGTTCTCCCTGCCATGGTGTTTTTCATCCGGGGCTGCCAGCACCTCCCAGTCTGCTTGCTCAATTCGTGGTTTTCTGGTGTGTAAAAAGCAGCACTATAGCAACAATAGAAGATCACTGTCAGGTGGAAGAGGGAGGAGGGGAAGGTGTGATTCTTGATTCCATTCCAGTGTGTTCTCACCACAGCCTTGGCTCCAGTGACTGGAAGTTTCTTCAAGGCCCCTTAAGAATAGAAAGCTAAAAATAGTTTCACAGTCAGATGTTCTTAAAGGTACTACTAACCCTTTGCCTTCCTAGACTTGCAGCTTCTTTGTAAAAATAAGACATATTTGTTTTCAAGACATGCATGCAACTGTTGTCTTTGTATGGGATGCTCCCAGAAGGACAGCTAAGTAGTTAATGGTTTTCTCCAAATCAGGAAGGGAATTCTGTCATCAGGGCCCTTCTCTCACACAGCGAGGAGATAGATCATAACCACCACTTGAGAAATCACTGGCATGGCGGAATCATTTCATCTCTCTAGAGAACCAGCAGCTTAGCCCACCAGGGGCAGTGTTAGCTTCTGCTGCTGTGCTGTTATGGCTAGTATAGACCATCGCTAGAAGATACAGAGGAGTTTCTTATACTCTGGCATCATTCTTGGATAGATTACATAGTCTTGCTGGTTACTTTTTATTTTGGAAGAACTATTCTGCAGGGAAGGACTGAATTTGAAATTGAGGGGCAGACCACCTAATCTTAATTTTACCTTGAAAAACATCACTCTCCAGTAACAGTCCCAAATGCCAGAGCTTTCAGTAGTAAGATGACAGAACTGTTATAGTCACCTGATTGGGGAGGGGTTAGAGAAACTTTCAGCTAAAATTAACTTAAAAATTAGAATGGAAAAGAGCAGTTGAAAAAAAAATGCATAATTCTTAGAAGCATGTGAAGTGATATTTCCTGTACTTGTAAGGTTCATTTCTGTGTGATTGTAACATAGAGACAATTCATTGCAAAGTGATGTAACTGAGTAGTGCTCCTGGGACTGTCTCTCGTGATGTGTTAGGAAAACCAGCGGAGAAGAGGATGTAATATAAAGCAGGGGAAGTAGCACTTCTTTAATGTGGACTTTTCTCCAGCCACCTGCTCATTGCTTTTCTTGCTCATTTTCTGCCTTGTGGCCTTTCCTTGTAGTGGTTACATTCTCTTTCCAACTCACATCAGACCAGAAGATACATCACGTCTGATTTTAGATTGTTGATGACCAAAGTCATTCTTTACGTTCAGCAGCACTGTGGAGCAAATCCCAAATTGTTTCTCAGCATAGATGCTTATAAACCTACCCATTTGGCTCTGTGAACCAGTATTCTGATGACCAGTAACAGAAAGCACAAAACACGCATGTAGCTGGAGTTGCAGCCAGCAAAAAAATATTTTTTTCCAAAGGGAACACAGGGTCAGATTGTAACTTGACCTGCTGTTTCATGCTGCTTTCCCTGCAGAGAAAGTAAGGCTTTATCATTCCCACTGATTATTCAGCTGAGAATAAAAATGAGGCCCGGATTAAGATTTCATTGTCCCCATGAGACTGTCAACAATGCACAAACCAAGCACAGGCATGGGAGACTGCCAGTCTTACTAGAATGGAGTCATTTTGAAGAGCTCTGTAGCGCTTTCTGTGCCACAAGCATGGTGAATAGAGTAAGGAAAGAGATGGCATTGGCAATCTTGACTTAAAACTGAAAAACTTGAGCCAGAAAGAACAAACCTTACAATTGTTTGTTCGTTTTTTGTTTTTTTGGTTTTTTTTTTTTTTAATTCTTTCTGTAGGTAGTGGACAAATAGAGCTTAGTTTCCTCTGGTTTTATATTGTTTTGTTTGTTTGTTTGTTTTCACCTATAAATCTGATTGCAATAACCCCAGTTTACAACTCTGTGACTTTTATGACATCCAAGCTAATGCTTATTGGTTAATAAGGTGCTAGCAAGGGTTGCACCTGACATCTGTCTGGCTGTTCTTCAGTGGGAGAACCAATTTTGATGTCTTTTTGCTGCTTATATAGTGCTTTTCAGAGAACAGAGTTCCAGAGCTAGGAACTATATTGATTATTCACATGTCTACACATTTCACCAAGTATACAGCTTTTGAGTCACCATGGGAAGAGAAGATGGAGGGAAACTCACTATTAAAAATTCCAAATTCATTTGCTACACAACCCAAGTTCTCTAATATTTGCCATTTTGCATAGGAAAAAAATGCAGCATTTTATGTATTTGATGCTTAAAATTGTTTTATAAATTTAACATTTTGATGGCTTTCTTTGGGGTGGTTGTTGTTTGAGAATAAAGAGAATCATAACTAAGACCTTCCTTCATCACACCTTAACTTCCTCTCACATGTTGAAAAGGCAAAACCTTTGACTTTGTGAGAAAGTGGTTCCTGAGGCATTGCTCCGGATGAGCAGGAGCAGAGCATGTTCTGCACTGAGTGAAATAGATGGTCTTCCCTACTCCCTTCCTTGTCAGCGAGGAATCTTTGACGCTTGCCTGTCTATATCTCTTACTACTTCTCTTTCAGGAACTGGATTATCAGAAGAGACGGATGCGGGAATCAGGGGACAGGTTCGTTCCTGTCATGAGCGATTTCATCACTGTGGCCAGTTTCAGCTTCTCAGAGTTAGAAGACCTTCTCAACGAGGCTAGAGACAAGGTAAGAATACCTTTTAAAGTGTTTGGGGTTTCACTGGCTCAGTCAAATGCTTGAATCTTTTGCGGATTCTGGGACTGTAGTGAAAACTATAATAGACACTGAAAAGGGTTTTAGGCTGAAGTTTTTTACTTTTCCTAATCTGCTCTACAGCTATTTAGAACGTATTTTAGAATTAAAAGAAGGTTCAATGCTCTTGCCTACTTCTTGTTAATCTTCCTTAGCATTACCCATGTGTAGCACAGAATTGCGATGGCAGTGTCTGTACCAGCATACCACACCGTGCCATGGTGTTGAAGAGGCTGCTTTTTAAGCAATCCTTAGAAAGAGGTCCTTTGGTGATTCAGTGATAGTGACCCCACATATCTTGTACTTTCTGCTTCTGACTTCATCCCGCTCTGCTCATTCAGCCGGGGTCATTTCTACTTCATTTCTTTCCTTTAAAAATGCATCTCTGGGTAGTTTGGTAACCCTGAATACCTGATCTTTTCCACTTATGTTTCTCTGTTACAGCTTGTATTTCATTGCAAAGATAGAAATCCCAAACGTGTGCAGTTTGTCCGACATTCTTGGATCTTTCTTACACAGCTAGCACCCGTGTATGTGTTACTCTTCAGGTGGTGCTGTCATCATTTTGTCCTTTCACTGTCTTCATCTTCATTACTAGATTTGTACAACTAAGGAGGCGCTTGTTATTTGCTGATGATTGGAGTCTGGCACTAATCCCTCTGTCTCTTAGCTGAAGGAGGAAGAATTTGTATGAAAAGATCATAAGCATATGAAAATATTTAGAGAAGAGCAAGTTCTAAAGTAAACGATAAGTAATGGCAAATCTGCCCTTCTTGGCTGGCATGTTAAAAGTGCTTGGCTTTATGAAGCAAATGTGTTATTTCTTTTGGATTGAATTGTTTCCACCAGTGGTGTCATTCCTTGTAGCATTGAGGGACCTATTGCATTATCAAAGAAACCTGTGCTGTTGTATTGGTAGGCCTTAGATTTTGAAGGATAGGCAAAATACTGGCTGAGGATCTGAACAATAAGATTCCTCACTCATTCAGTCAAACTGAAGTAATGTCATTCTGTAATTCAGAAGTATTTCCTTGCTGTGGAGATAATGTTGGTAATACTGGCATGCAGCTGCAACCACCAGGAGCTACTGGCTGTCAGCTGGAACTAGCTGCCCTGGCAAGTGCCAGAGAGGCAGTAGTTATTACAGTCCTCGGAAGGCAAAGCTGGGCAGTCTAGCACTTGTCAATATTGTAAGGAAATTTTGTGGAGAATAACATGCCTAATTTTTTCATTGTTGTCATGTTGCTTGAGAAGATTCAAATCTCTTCCAACATAATAATGTTCACACTATACTGGCTTTATAATCACAAAAACAATATCTCACTTTCTGTGCCTCTGCTAAATTTACTGAGAAAAGCCTAATTTTCCATGGTTTGGGGGCTTCTGGTTTATGACTGGATATGTTTTTCAACTTCATTATAGTTAGGTGCACATTTCTGGAAGGAAGTATATTTTGTCTTTGGTTTAGACTGCCTGCTTTTGGTTTGGTTTTACATATGGTGGTGGTCCTTTCTTTTGGTACACTAGGACAAAAGCCAAATTCAGATTCTTTACGAGATCCGTCAGGGGTTAAAAACTAGCAAGTGGTACATGGCCACCACAGCAAATGCAACTTTTCTTGATCGGGCAATTGCAGGAAAAATGATATTCTTTCACTTTAAGAATAACCAGAGAATCTCCCTATAGACAGATCAATATGTCTGGAAGTTGTTGCACGCTTTTTTAGACATAGCCAACATAAAACACTTTACATAAAGAGATGTTTTATTTTAATGACTATAACATGCTTAGGAAATGTTTCTCTACCTTCCCCTCACACACCCTTACTACGTTTGAACACATGCCATTCCAAGTTCTGCTCAACCTATGGCTTTGGCTCTTCCACTGGCAACAAGCTGCTTTTGGACTCCTAAAAGGGAACTGTCTGTCCTTTACTAATGCTGAGCTATTCCTTGTGTTTGCTTCATATTATTTTTCCCTTCTCTTCTTCCTCTTTTTCCTCTTTTTTTTTTCTTAAAATACTAAAAAAAAAAAAAAAAGAAAAAAGAAGAAAGCAAGCTGGAAATTTTCAACAAACCAGATGTGCTTTGCAAAGCCTATAACATCTTCCAACCTCAATGGGCTCTCTGTGCTTGTTGTATCACAAGCTTTTTTCTTACCATGGAAACCTACTATAACTAGCCAACTGAAGGAAGAGAGGGACCAAGACATCTGATTATCCTGTTCTTTTCGGATTTCTTAAAGCAAATAAAATTGAAAAAAAAAAAAAAAAAAAAGGTAGTGGGAGAGGGAGGAATTTTAAAAATAGCCTAATGAGCCCAGGAAGAATTGGTCTGGTTCACAGATTTATTAATAATAATGAAGCCCTAGTTTTAACAGCTGTAGTTGGATATCCTTCTAAATATAGATGTGGCTAATTGATTGCCATGACTTAATCAGAGCCATGTTTCCTCAGCTGGGATTTAAAACAATACAAATTATCTTTTCAAACCTGGGAAGTTTTTTTTATTTTTTTTTAAATGTCTTTAGTATTAGCAAAAGTAATTTCTTTATTCCTTTTAGTTATGGAAACAATCCATTACCAAGGTGTGGTGCTGTCCTTCTCTGTGGAGGACATTTTTCAAAATCCCATGCAGTACTTTTTTTGGCCTTTTTGCTTAAACAGGACCATTTACAGTTAGTGGCCGTGGGGAGGAAGTGATTTTAAATCTGAAGGACCAAATTGTCAGATGCAGGCATCCATGTTTGCAGAGGAAGCCTTGTAACTGTACTTATCTTCCTACAGTAAACAGATGTCTTGGTTAAAAGCTGATTGAATACTTAGACCAACTCTTTTAACAGGCTCCTTAGCACAGCTGGTTCTTGTTCTTTTTGTGTTTTTCTCACTTTCAATAACACTTTATAGGGGTATATATAGATTAGATCAAGGGATAATGTTTTCTGCCATTTCCCATAAACTTGAAGGTGGGGGCCGGAGAAAGTGAAATTCTGCCGTGGAATCCTTCACCAGTTTTTACATGTTTAAAGAGATTAAAAATTGACTTTTTTACATCAGAAAGAACAGAATGGGGTTGAATTTTGTTTGTGAAAATATTTTCCTGTGGGGAAGCAATGAAAATGCCCAGGCAGAGGAACTGTGACCTCACATGGTATGAATTTTATTTTCCTACTTGAAAAAGGTGGCATTTGCCCTATATGAAGTTTTACAACATACTTAAATATTGAAAGGTATGAACTTAGATTGCTAGGCTGCTTCATAGCTTTTACTTTGTGTTTGGTTTATAACAAGCCTATTTTTAAAATGTGTTGGATCTTCCTAGAAGAACAAAGTCTGCTTAGTCAGGTATTGTCCTTCTTATGATGAATATCATACTCAGGCCTCTCTATAGAGGCGCAGTGGAGGCCACAGACTGGTCAAGGCTGATGAGGAGGGTAGGAAAAGCATCCATTCCCAGTCTTTCTCATGACAGCTCCTCTTATGCAGGGTCTTTATCATCGTGGAGAAAGGAGTTCAGACTCTGCACATACATTTAATAAGCTTAGCACATACAGTAATTGTTTTGAAGAACAGCAAGGCACTGAAAGCCAAAATTCATTTAAGAAAATAGTCATCAATGGCAGAATGCTATGAAGGACGCAGAAATACTGTAGTCCAAGTTCCAGTTATAGGCTGTGCCCTTCAGTCATTCATTTCTGGGGACTGGTATTTTCAGCCAGCCACTGGGGCTAATGAATAAGGAATGGAACAGGATGGAGACTGAAAAATTGTGTTACAAAGGGCATGAGCAGGCACCACAGCCTGCTGTCAGAAATGGGCATTTGGTAAATAAATTACATAGTTGTTCTACAGTAACTTAGAACTGCAGATGCTTCAGTGAAGGTTGGCATTGAACATATCAGAAATGTTTCTAGGACCTGTATCTTGATTTCGGGGCTGCTGGAGTCACTGTCAAACTCCTGGGAGAATCCTTTAAGAGCATCTAGGTGTAAGGAGAGCTGGGCCCAGTCCTGCTTGAAATTGGTCAGACTCTTTCCATTAACTGATCTGAATCTCTGCAATAAAGAGAACAGACATTTATTTGAACTGCCTCAGTGTAGGATTGGAGTCTTCACACCAGCAAACTCAAGATTACTTCTGTAGGGAAGACCGTTCATGTTGCATGGCTACATGGTATAATTTATTCATTCACTGGCTCCTCTCACAATAGCAGACAGCACAGACAGCAGGAAATTTTTATCATGGCTGGTTCTCCTTCTCCTTATAGAGCCCTGTTCCTGCTGTTTCCAGAGCTCTTCTGCCACTGTTTAACATTTCGTTGGCAAGCACAGCAGAGAGTGTGTGTGCTGCTGTCCCGCTTTCCTTCTCCTTGCTAAAACGGCTTTTTAAAATAAACAACTGTCTAAACGATTTGCTTTGGCAAGAGGATGAATTCAGTGGAAAGTTTGGCAGAGGAAGCAGAGCTGGCACTGAGCTAGTGGACCTGTTATATCATGGAGCTTGGGGGCCCTTATGGTGTGGAAATGAATTTTTTAATGAAAAAAAAGAGATACCATCCTGTATTACAGTGGAAAACCTGATGAAACCCAGTTTTCCATCTTGCTTTTGCCCATGTCATCTGTCCCCAAATGACTTCAGGAATAAGCAAATTTCAGCCCTTGTTCCACAATATTACCACACATCACAGAATTCTGAGAAGCGTTTTGCGTGCATGAGGACTTAGCTACAGATTCCACAGTTGCGTGTGAGAGCAGGTACTGTTTGGCAGGGAATCCGCCCGTGGAGCAGTCAAGTGATTTGTACAGGGTGACACAAATCCTGGGTCAGAGAGCAGGAGAGAGGGCTGGGGTCCACAGCCCCTTGGTCTGCGCTGTGCTGCCTCTTACACCCCGAGTGAGGCAGGCAGCACGGTTTTAGCCTCTGTGGGCAGGTAGGAGCCTGGGCTTCCTACCAGGGCTGGGGAGGCTGCCTCCAGCAGCTCGCTGCCCCTCATCCCAGCACCAGTGCTTTGAAAAAGCACACATGATCACAGAACCAGAGCTACGGGGAAATAGAAGAAGTAATAAAAACAGAGGGGTCTGTTGCAGTTTAAACAGTGAAAAGAGAACATGGGTCTCTTTACAATAGTGAATTGAATTGATGCGGTGCCCTACAGATGTGAAAAACTGATTTTTTGCCATTCCTTGTATCAGATTAGTGGGCAATGCTTTCTGTTTTATAATGAATGGAGAAAGGAAGGCAACATGAGTTCCCAAGCCACATCATGGGCAGAGTTGGCAGCAGAGGCTGGATCTCCTGCCTTGCCTTCCTCTACTTGGTCAGCTTTTTTTCCGAAGTGGGTAGAGAAAGAAGGAAAATGTTTACTTCAGTGAACTGCAGATTTCTCTTTTGCAGTTATTTTAGCACGTCTAACTCACATATTTTTGCTTTTTATCTTTCACTGCTTTACAGTAAGAGATTGTGACCTACTAAGCCATGTTGCAGAGCACCAAAGACAGGCTGTTCTCAGTCTCCTCCTTGCTGCTGCTTAGAGACCACAACACCTTATACTCATGAGTGTCTCTGGAAGGCTCCCAGGCTGCTGGCTTTTTCCAGCACAACACTGTTCCTTCTCCGAGTGGCAGTGGGGAGGCAGTGGCAAAACCCCCTCTGCCAGTGTGACAAGAACTAGTTGGTGCGAGTAGTTGGGTGACAGGCCATGTGCAGAACATTTGCAGACAACACTACCCTCTAATGGAGACTTCCATGTATGTAGGATCCAAGAGCCCCAGGCAAGGACCCCCTCCTTTTCAAGTCCCAGCCTCCCCAAGGCAAGGAAGCCTCTATGGGCATTCACGGGCTCAAACCAGCTCCGTTCCTGTGTGCCCCCTCACTCCTCTTTGCTGTGCATGGGAGGAACAAGAAGGCCAGGTGGTGCATCACTAGGTACAACAGCCATCTCCTGTGGGCTGCCCCCGCACTTCAGACTTCACAGGAGGCGGGCAAGCCTTCCTTCTAGCTGGCAGCTCTAGTCACTACTCTTAATTTGTGCCATATTTTCAATTTTCACAGGCGTTAACCACAAGTTAAGTGGGTAGAGATTCCAGGTAGCACATGTCCTGTGAGCAATGAGCTTAAGTTACTCTATGTGCTCAAGCAGCGGTGGCAATGGCTGTGCTGAAGTCTTTCTCTGGCAGCCCTGCTGATTGGCACACTGGAGCAGGCAAGCCAAGAAAACACAGCACATGGAGATGTTTTATCCCCCTCCATGCTACTGATAGCCTCTATTCTCTCTGCTGAAGAGCTGGTGCTGGTCAGAGTGGATTACTGTGAGACTGCTGCACTTTCCTAATATTCTCAGACTACATGTACATTATATATAGAGAAAAAACATATATACAGAAAGGGTTGGGTAGAGTGAGTAGGTGTACATAGTTGTGTGTATTTGTCTTCAGAGGTTTCAGAAAAAAAAAGTAGTTAAAGCAGAAAAGTAATCTATTGCTCTTTCCATACTATGAAATCCCTCCATGACTTGCTGCTGTAGCACTTCCTTCAACTCCTGCCATGTATGGTAGCTCAAAGCAACTTGCATTTCTTCCAACACTTTTTTTTTTTTTTCCCAGATACTTTGGGTTTCTTTGTTTGTTTCTGGCTGAGAACACAGCCTTTTTAAAGAAAAAAATAAGCTATTGCTTCAAAATGCTTTGTGGGCCTGGCAGGGAAAGCAGAGGAGGGGAGATGCTGAATCTCTCAGGCTGTGCCAGAAGGAAGCTGCTTTCCTTGGAGATTTCTTCCCCCTGCAGTTGACTGGGACACATTGTTTATGCTTTACCTGGTACTGGGCCAGAGGGGTTTATAAGACCTGCTTCCAAACTCATTTTGTACTTTAGATTTGAGGGTTTGGAGCCTGAACTTTTCTTACTCTCTTTTCCATTCTGCAAGAGCATTCACCTAAAGAAAGGGAAGCTGGGCTATGTTAGTATCAGCTGAATTACATGCACAAGAGAGTTTGAAGGCAGTTCATAGCCTGGGAGAGTCTGGGTTTGGTTTGGTTTAGTTTTTGAGGTCTGTAAGGATGCTCTGCTGCTCAGTGGTTGTGTGTTAAAGTGCAAGCAGGGAATGCCAGGGCTGTGCATCAGGGCACCAGTGCTGCCAGGAATGTGCTGTTGGTGCTGCCTGTTGCGATACAGAGGTGTGTGAGTGAAGGTGGTTGGACAATGATACAACTTTTGGATGTGTACACTTATATAGGACTTAGCGGGCATGTGCATACATGCTGTTGACAGACTATGTGCATGCATTTGAGTGTACTTTGGTGAGGACAGAGGCATGTTTGTGAGTGTGAGAGAGCAAAGAAGAGAGTACGACTACTGCAGGACTGATGTCCAAGAGCCAGGGGTTGCTGTGAATCTACCATATCCCAATCAGGACTGCCCTATGACTGAAGTCCTGCCAGTTGGCTGCCTCCACATGCGTCCTGCAGCCTCAGCGTTTGCCTTTAAAAATAAAAGCCACTTGTGATGTATTCACTCTCTTTCAAGTCTGCCCGGGAGCTCTGGCTGTTTTCCTTGCCCCTCTCTCATGCCATGTCTGTCCATAGTCTCCTCTCTCTCAGGCAACACCCTGACTCAGAGGACTCCAGAGTGATGGATGACAAAGCAAAAGGCTCCTGAGAGGGCAGGCTATAATGCTATTTCAAAAAACCCCTCTAACTCCAGCCATTTTAAAAGTGGATTTGAGGGGAAGGTGGAAGGGGAAAGGATGGGCTAAAACTACTTGTTTGATAGTTAGGATGGGCTGAAACTATTTGTTTCCCGAGCTAGCTCACTGTCTTCCACGCCCCTGCTGTCCCACAGCTGCAGCTGAGATATGGCCAGACAGTCATTCTCTGAAATTACTCCATCACCCTGAGGCACTGCACATGTTTTTTTTTTTTGTGTAAGTGGACAGCTAGTGCTCTCCAGCACTGCTGCCCCGTGTTGCCCAAAGGATATTCAGGAGAGCAGATTCTTCAGGGCTAGAGGCACCTGCCTTAGGAGAGGCAATTCTTTTGCCGGGGTGTAGTTTCTGCTCTTGCTGTATAAATGCTTAGAGGGTACTGAATTATATACGTGGTTACTCATTAGCTTTCCTTGCTGTCTTTAACAAACTGCCTGCCTAATTTTTGATCTTGTGTTTTCTGCACCCATGACAGTATGCCAAGGCACTGAAGCATTTTGGAGAAAGCGAGGGCAAGATGCAGCCAGATGAGTTTTTTGGCATCTTCGACACTTTCTTACAGTCATTTGCAGAGGCCAAGCAAGATCTGGAGAACATGAGGAAGAAAAAGGAAGAAGAGGAACGCAGGGCACGCATGGAGGCCATGGTGAGGACCTGGGCATAGGAAGGTGTTTCCTTCCATTGCCTTTTCATGTCTCAAGAGAGAAAGGTTGAGAGAGCCAATTCCAATGCTCATATTCTGTCACTGTTTTATGTCCTCCTCCCTGCCACCTCTCTTTGGCAACATCTTCACAAATGATGGCATTTTTTCTGCTGGATGTCCTGTCAGCTCTCAAGGACATACCGTTTGGCTCCTAAATTGCCCTCTTTTGGTTTTATATAACAAATCTAGCCCTCTCTGTTATGCCCCAGCACTTTGCAGCATGGTGCTGCCCCTGCCCAGTGCCAGAATATCTTGCTTTTGGGCTGCAAGCTCTATGCAAAAAGCTCTGGGAGCCAGATCTCCTTCGGTCGTGCCAGCTGGTCAGCTTCCACTCAGAGTCCATCATCATCTGCTTGCATGCCTGTCGCCTGACAGCGTATGGTGACACAGCGAATGCTCTGGCACCTCCTGAAGCCTACACTGGCAGTATTTCTTTCTGGCCAGCCTTAATGCCTTGATCACTGAGGCTGCATTTGGCCTTGACGTGGCGAGAAAGCTTTTGTGCGTCGTTGATTTTGCTGTCGGGAGACAGACGTGTGTGTCCCCAGGGGTTCGTGTGAACCAGCCTTCCCCTCTAACCTCAGCCTTTCCTGAGGCCTGAGAACGGCTCAGTAGTCCCCTGCCTCCTTCCCCCCTGCCAGCGCTCTAATCCCAGCCGCCGCCATGGCCCCAGGCCTCGCTGTGGGGAGTTGCTGTTTTAAATGTTTGCTGTGACAAAAGCACCAGTTTGTGCCTTTCAGAAGAGGAGAGAGGTAAAATGCTAGGATGCCAGCAGTCTTACTGTTGGACACGGGGATAAAATGCCAGGACTTAGGCTCAGGTTTCCTCTCAGCCAACCAGAAAACTGCCAAGGCCCACTGTTAAAGCACTAGGATGGTTCTGTAGGCCTAATACGCCATGAGAGAGGTTGCGGTTTACTTACGGAAAGAGTCTTCCTGCAAGATGGGACTGGCGTGCGCAGAGTGAGCGACCCTTTTCCTGAAAGCCACATCCATCCCTTGCCGTTTCCACTAATCTTGGAGCTGAGAAGTGGAGTGGGATAACTGAGCTCCCTGGAGCTACCCTAAGGAGACCAAGGGCATCACGCTGACAGGTGGACGTATCCAACGATTTGTAAAATCCACAGTTCTGTTTCATTGCTCTTTGTGTTTGCAACCAGTTTCTCTTTCCAGAGTTGAGGCAATGTGCCTTCCTCTTCCCATCACTGCAACGTGCTGCCTCTATCCAAACATGAGCTGTTTGATGGATAGGGTTTCTGTTGATGTTTTAATATCTCACACAATTTTAATTCTCCAGTAAGTTTAGCTTGTGGCTTTCTGGAGTTTTTCCTTTCTTCTTTTCCTCCTTCTGCAGGACTGCAGCCTTTCTGCCTGCCAATTAGCTAGCTATGCCCCAAGCGCAAAGCTGTTCATGACTATTGTAGTGACTCTGGTGTGTATAGAAACATCCAAGTTTACTTTAAACCCACTAGGTTAGGTACGGTCAGCATAATAGGTGCTGCCACACTAATGTCACTGCAAGCCTGGTCCCAGAAGCTGGGTGATTACCGATGCCAGCATCACTTGTAGACTGTCATTTGGCACAGCTACTTTGCTGACACTATCCTACTGTAACATCAGTGCAAGACAGCAGCAACATAGACAGATCCCATGTGTCCTATTTGATCCAGGGTGATTTGCCTTTGAGAGGCAAACATGATGCTATTCATTCCTCACCTCTGCTTGCCTGTGCAGAAGAAGGGAAGCCCAGCATGGTCACCTGTTGCTCTCGGCACAGGTGATGGTCTTGTGGATGAGCTCTTGATCTCCTTTTTTCCCTAAACTGCATTGATGCATCCTAGCTGCTTCTAGGCAGTGTACCTAGTGATCTGGCATCTCAGTTAGATAATCCTAAAGCTCTGTGTCTTTCTCCACAGCTAAAAGAGCAGAGGGAAAAAGAGAGACGACAAAAGAAAGCGAAAGCTGGAAGCATCTCCGAAGAGAGCGGGGAGTTTGATGACCTGGTGTCAGCATTAAGGTCGGGTGAAGTCTTTGACAAAGACTTATCCAAGCTCAAGCGTAACCGCAAGCGTTCAGGGAACCAAGGCTTAGAGACAAGCCGGGAGCGGGTGGTGACAAAGCTAAATTATTAATTACAAGAGGAAGAAAAATAATCAACCAAAAGAAGGTGATGAAAAGGTGCAAAACAAGGAAGATGATTGTGTGCGATGGCACCTGGCTGACAGCTGCCCCAAAGGATTTCTTTGGTCTGTGGCTAGAGACATTACTTTTCCATGATCAGCTTTCCTCTCATCCCTCTTCTGTGCTCCTAATTTGAACCATTATAAAAGTGCCTCTGTGGAGCCAGCAGGGCCTCTGACTGGGCCATGCAGAGATGACAGATTTGCTTCTGGGAGTTTATTGTGTCATCAAATGCCTCATGGTGATGACAGAAAGTACTTGGGCCTTGCAGACTGCCTCACAGCTAGAGAAAGATAATTTTCTGTGTGCCAAAGTAAAAACTAGTCATGATCTCCATCTTGCTGATAACAAGCAAGACTAATTTCAGAGCAGCTCTGTAAATACCTGTCGCTTCTTCAAGATCTAGACCAGCCATCAGGGGCTTGTCAAGATGTGGTTCTCAAGGTTTCTAATTCCCTTCCAGAATTGGATTTTATAAGCCATTGATTAGCACCTGAAAAATGCTTTTGATTTCATGTTCTATATATCATTTTTGTGTGGCCTACACTGTCCAAAGCGAGTGATACTCAGAAGGAAGTAATCAGGTTCTGGAACAAATTGAAATTCAAGAATCAGGATCAACATAAAACACTTTGCAAAAGCCTTTTGGACTCTGCTTTTCTAGAAGCAGTTTTCTGGAATTTGTTGATGGTTGAGCCTCGAAGCAATGAAATGCATCTTCTAGGAAAGGAGCTCTGGCTTTTCTTTAGAAAATCAAGCCACTGCCAGGTTGGGATTACAAGTAGATGACTGTGGAGCCTGATGTCATTGCTGGAGGGTGGGAGGGAAACAGAGAAACATTTCTTACCTGTTTGTGCAAGATTTCTAAGTGCAGCCAAATGGAAATCAGGAGCTCCCTAGTGTCATCCACAGGTCACAAGTAGCAAAAAGCGAACAAGGTCACTGGTTGCAAGAAATGAAATTTCTTTTCCACTTGACACTAGCTGTGATTGCTGTTGGCATGAACTGGTCTTTCTGTCTGATAGACTGACCTTAACTGCACACACCCTGCTCCTACCTAGGAGAATCACGTAACTCAATAAGATATGAATGGTGTCAAAGGAGAGCCTTGGAGCCCACAGCCTTTTCCATTTTGAAGGGATCACTTGGGATGAACCAACAGATGATCCCATAATGAAAACTGAGAATTTTTCCAGGAGGACATAGAATTGTGTAAGCCAAGCAGGCTTTGGAGATGGATTAATTAATAATTAAAAAAAAAAAAAATTGTATTTAAGCTACATGTATGAAGCACAGAGCAAAAAAGCAAAGAACCCCAAGAAGAGGCCTGAATTCTGTGTGTCTTCATGGCTCTAGGAAAGAGATTGGATTGTGTAGGCTGTCATGGGCTTTTTTTTATTATTATTTTTTGAATCTTCATTTTTTGTTATCTTCCCTGGAGAAGTAAAAGAGGAAAAGAAATAAAATTGTGGTGGATTCTTCCTCCTAGACAGGAAGAAAACAGGAAAAGAGAAAACATTTGAGAAGAGGGACCCACCATCTACAAACTATGGATCAATAGTGAACAACACAAAATGTCAAGGAATCCCAGGGAAGTGAAAAAAGCTCTATTTGTCACTTTAATAATTTGGTTTGATTTTTCTCTGAATGTCACTTAACCTCAGGCTCTGCACCAAGTCTGCAGAACAAAACTTCCTCTGGATGCACGCTGCCTGATCAGTATTACACACTACCAATATCGGAGAAGCAAACTGTGGTGGTTTTCTGAACACTTTGAGAGTAAAATAATTATGTAAACTATGGAAAGAAGCAAAAAACTCAGAATTGTTAAACTCTAATGTTTCGTTGTTTACTGAATTTTGAGTCTCCCACCCCAGAATTTCCCTATTTACGACATTCCAGACTGCCGCGCCTCTGTATAATACTCATCGTAAAGAGCTGGTATCTTACAAGAGCTGGGTGCATTCTCCTCCCTTACTACCCCACTCCCCTTCTGGGATTAGCTATTAACAGCAATGCCCATTGCAGTGGACACAAGCACCTTGTAGAATAAAGACTGTATTTCATAAAGGTTTTTGAAAATTTAAGAAAAACTCTCACTTTTTAAAGCATTTTTATTTTAAATTACAAAATGGATTTTTAGAAATGTCTCTTGTAAATTATATTAACAAGCTCCTTGCTGCTCTCTGAAGTAGACATGCTATATCCCAGCCCTTTTTTGTTTGTCTTGTGTTAAAGCATGCCATATAACCGATGCCATGTAAGCCATATGAGAGGTGGTAATACGTGCCAAATTGGTATTCAGTTGAGTTTAGATTTGAATAATCCCTTAATTCCAAAGATGATGCTTTTAGGGATTAGAACATTGTAGTTTTTTCCCCTCTTTGTTCTCCCTGGGTTTAGGACTCACCCAGAAATTCAGGTGTAGTGCCAAGGTCAGCCTTGGTGCAAGATGATGTGACTCATGGCTCTGTCCAACTTACGGCTGCTTGCTTGCTCCCCAGGTACTTGTTTGATAAGGCAGACTGTCAGCATGGCAGTGCTGTCAGAGAAGAAACACCTCAGGGCAAAACTCTTGAATATAAATACAGCATTTCCCCCCCTCCCTGGTGTTCGTCAAACCAGGTTTGTGCTGTGCTTTTTGAAACTGAAGTCACTTTGCCAGGCCACAAATGTAGCAAAAGCAGAGAGAGTGATAAGCCCTCTGTCCATTTGTGTACACAGTTCAACTCCGATTTAAAGAGATCCTGTGTGACGGTACATGGTGCTCCGGCCACACTGACAGTGTCAAAGAAAGCTGCTGTAGTTTTTCCAACTCCTTGACTCGTGCACAAATAATGAAAGATTGTGCAACTCCTGTAAATCAGCTGTGGGATACTTACTGGGATGTACAGAAAGCTCAGTCATACTGCTGGTTCGTTGTAGCTCAGCTCTCTCAGCACTTCAGTGCCCCAGACCCCTGTTTTAAATCTGTGATGGTGGCTGAAGTCTTTATTCAGCATGCTTGGACAGAGTTCCCTGGCTCTTGACTCCATGGTGAATGTTCATAAAGAGGGTTTTGGAAAAGTTCAGCTACACACTGAGGCAAGCAGTGATTTCATATAAGTGGTGACAAGCAGAGAGGCCCATGAACAGGTCTGCTGTATGAGATGAGGCTGGCCACACAGAAGATAAGGAAAAAAGTTGGATCTGCTCTAGGGCCTGGTGTTAGATTCTTGCTGAAGCCAAATTTGTCCTTGCTTCTCACCTCTTGGGTACTGTGAATGCATCTATGCTCTGTTCTTCATCAGAAGTTGTGGTAGAGTTGCTGAACACTGAAGGAGAAAGAAGAATTTATTGCTTGTCCTTTTGTGCTAGCAGTGCCTGAGCAGGTATAGCAAGCAGTCGTGGGGTAGGACATTGAGGCATAACCTCTTTATCGCACTGAGAGCTAGAAAAAAGCTCGGATCTGCTGTTGTCCTGGCACCTTTGCCTAGCACTAGCATTTTAAGTGAAATCACTCTGTCTTTGGAAATAAGTGGAGAAGGAGGAGATGTGAGAAAGAAGGGTATGATTGAGGGCTTGTTCTTCTTCCTGCAGAAATGCAGTCATTGCTAACTCTGTAAGTTTTTCACACCTAGAAGAGGAAGTACTTTCTAACTCTGCAGGCTTTGTCCCTAGAGGTCACTCACTCACCTCTGTGTCTCTGCATTGCTCTTAAGCAGGTTGCATTAGGATGATCCCAGAAAAGACTGAAGAACTCCCTCCCCATCCCACTTACTTTAGTCTGGGTCACTCTTCTCAGTAGGTCATAAGTCTCTGGAAATGCTACAAGGTAAAGTGACTTCAGGGCAGCAAGGCCCTTTCATTCCCTGCAGCACAGCTATTGTCCGGGCACCGGTTCCCTACAAGAGCAGAAGTAGGACTAGTGTTCAGGGGTGAGAGACTCCCTGTTAGGGAGATGACCTGGGTGTCCTTCAGAAGCATTTCTGTAACGTGTTCACAATGTCTGAGGAAGGGAAAGGAATCGTGAGGGGCCATGGTGGGAGACTGTGGGGCAGGCATTTCCGTAATGGTCAGCCCCACTGGCTGAATCTTTCCTCTTCTTAGGAAAGCTCACGCTTTGAGCTGGGTTGCACGGGAGAAGCTTGTGTCAGGAGTTTCCATGAGGGGAAAGGAGATCAGTTGTACAGTTGATGATGTACATGATATATGCAGTTTTGTTTCTGGGTTGGTTGTTTTGGGGTTTTTTTGTTTGTTTGTTTGTTTGGGGGTTAAATGATTTTTAAAAAAAAAGGTTTTAGGAATCTCTAAGGGGAACCTGTAAATCTGACACCTCTATTTATTTTGCCTTATTTTAGTTTGCTATGTTTATATGTATACACTGCATTACAGCAAAGACTATTGAGACCGTGCCAGGGCATTACACCAGCTAGACAGCTGGCTCAGCTGTTGTGCAGCAAGCTGAGCTGGCAAGGGGATGAGTGTGGGAAGGGAGGGGAGAAAACAAATTTCCTTTTTGCTTTTGTCCTAATTCCTCTGCCCCTGGTGCTCCTCGTTCTGGGAAAGCATGCATTTTAAAGCATGTGGTGAACTGATGCAGGTTGGTTATTTTAGAACACTTTCTATAAAACCTGTTTATTTCTCATCATGAATCACGGTGAGAAGATTGAGAAGAGTTAAACTGCACAACTGATCATTCTAACTTCACCCTTCCACACAAATTCTGTCTATAATGCCAGAGAAGCTTGGATAGATGGGCAAAAGTGGTTTGTGCCCTGTAACTTCTCACCAGAGTTAGCACACTGGTGAGACAATCTGGGACAGTTCTCCTTCCTCAGAGCTAATATTCTTTCCTATCTTCAAGACCAAGGAAGATGGGTTGCCTCTACTTCCCCTCTCTCCTCCTCTACCCTACCTCCCCTTATTATCCAGGGTAAATAAAATATTTCTACTTGTTGGTTTTCTGCCCATGGAGTCTCTAGTGATCAGCAGGTGTTTGGCCATGGCTCCTTGGCTTCTGTACTCAACATAGGAGATTTCTGGTTGCCCATCATCCAAACAGGTAGCCTTCATTGGCTACCTTCTGTTATCAAACTCTGAAGAGGCCAACCTGGGTAACATAATTTGGCCAACTGAAAATATAGAAATTATATATGTATGTGTGTGTATATATATATATATTAAAAAAAAAGAGCTATCTACTACTCTAAGTAGTAGTTTTGATGACCAGTATCCCCTGAAGTTGGTCACATTTTGCTCACTGTACCTGCTGAGAAGGATGCCATTAATCTAGCATGGTGTTTTGGCAACTAGTTTCATGAGAGACTCTGGATGCTTCCAGACCAGAGTCTTCTGTTACAGGTGGTAATGTAGAATAGATCCAGTGTAACCAGTACAAGTTGCTCTGGGTTTACACCAGCGTCCTTCAAAGCAGCATCTGGATCAAAACTCTCTTTTAGGCAGTTTTGTCTGTTTACAAGATGTTCCACAGACCTCATGAAGGGCTTGGTCCATTTAGCTGTCCACACTAGGAGCTCTCATCGAGGCTAGAAGAGCCTCTACGACAAACCATTCCCCTGCCTCCTCCCCTTCTTGCTTGCCCTTAAACAGGCTCTAAAAACCTTCACAGTTTTTAGGAGAATTTTAAGGGGATGTCAGGTACCTGAGCCACTCTGTGCTCAACAGCTCCTTGGCAAACTATCCCCATCTTCAGTCATTCTCCTCCCCTGCAAGCCCGCTCAGCTTGAAACCCACAGGTCACTTTGGGAGGTGCCCCTGCCTGCTAAGCGAGAAAGTACCGTGCTGCTTACTGAAGTGAGAGCTTGTGTGCTGCTGTAATGCCTTGGCATATCCTCATTCCTTAGTCAGTTTAAGACTATAAGTGAATTAAATGTACAAATCCTGTAGTGTCCTTTTTATCTGTATCTTTTTATAAGAATATACTGTAATACTAAAAAACAAAAGCAAAAAAAATTAAAGATATATTGCCCCCACTGCGTCTCAGTAAACTTATTTGTAGTCACATTTTTTGTGCATTTTGCTGGAAAGTCTTAAAGGTGACTTGGAATCTGGGAGCACTTTTTCACTAAGCTCTGGGTCTTTCTCTTTGGTCAAGAGTATGCAGCTCTTCAGGTGACACAGCCACTGCAGAGCTGGTGAAAAAATTCACAGGTTGTTCTGGGGGAGCAAGCAACACGGTTGGAACACAAGCACATTCTCCCCACTCCTTACAGTGGTAAACAGGTAATCATGGAGCCACCGGGTTACTATATCTAAGGGTCTTCTTAAAAAGATCCTGAGTAAAACCCTCATTCATTGTTCTTTCAGAACAACATAGGGAATGCAAGAGTTCACTTAAAGGGAAGAAAAAAAAAAAGAAGAGAGTCCTGCTATCTAAGAGTTCATAATCCATGTCTGGCCATAACCAGTCCAAGAGAGGAAGGGAGCACAGGGCTGCAGCGCTGGCCATAAACTCGCTTCCTTAACTGAGCAACAGCCTGACAGCAAGAGCATGACTCAGAGGAGGAGGGGGCAGGAGAGGATTGCTTCAAAGGAAGAAGTTAAATAAGGCCAGCTGGAAAGAAGCCAGGAAAGCCAAAGTCAGGAGTGAAACCTTAGGGGATGTGGAAGGGGAGACCGGGGAGAAGTTACAGTTGAGCAGGAGGCACACAAGGGCTGGGGCTAATTTGTGGCCAAATCAAGGGACGTGCTGAGGAATTCCTTGGAGCTCAGGGGCAGAACCTTGTTTTCATCTTAGACAAAATGTGTGCAGCTGTTTCATTTACACATGGATCTCCCTGTCTCTGTTAACAGAAATAGCCTGCTGACAAAATTCATCCTTGAGACACAACTTTTCATGTTTATCTTCAGCCCGTCAAAGGGCGATGTTTTAAACGTGAGTTCCTGAGGAGCTCATGCTTAGCTTCAAGTGGGAGCCTTGCTGGCTGTGCAGAACATTCCTGCAGTACATGGGTTCCCAGGGACCCTAGACAAAGCCCCAGCTCTTGGTTTTGGCTCTCAGGTGGGAAGGGCTGTGGAAACGAGCAAAAGTAATCAGGGTAATTGCTTGCACAGACTGAGGATCAACAGGCAGCAGGTGGGAGTCTGAGTGCTCTGTGAGAAGGTTCTTGGTTTATGTTTGTTAAAAGGGCTCATTTTCTATGTTTTGATCTTTTTGGTTCAGGCTTTGCTAAAAGTCTGGCTATGAGGTTCTTATTTTACAGATGCAAGGGCAGAGGCAAAGGGATGTTTCTAAAATCCATGTGTTGCATGAGTGCCAGAGGCAAGGTGAAAATGCAGGGACTTCCCTGCCTCCTCTTCTGTAGCAGCTGGGTTTTGGCAGAGGAGGCCAAACTGTTGCTTTTCCTCTTGTTAGAGGTGAAACCCCGGGGGGATTTGAATTCTGTCTGCTATGCACAACCAGGGAGGTGTCCTGCCTGAATTCTAACAAGAAGATTTTTCTTTCTTTAATATTTTGACCGGGGCTGGAGCACACAGCGAGAGGCTGGTGTTCTGCCCTGCAGGATGGGTTCAGCACAGAAGTCTCCTTCCATCTTCCCGTTCGGCATCTTCCTCGTGGTCGTGGGGCTCCCTGTCCTTGTCAGCACTGCACAGAATCAAGGTAAGGGCCTTGTGGCTTTTTTCTGAACAAAACTAGTGTTGGGGTTTAGCTACCCTGAATGACTGGGAGTGAGGAGGAGGATAAGGGGAGCTCTTTACTCTTGCTGGGAAGGGCTGAGGATCTATTACTCATTGGTTTTCCCTTTCTTTAACCTTTGGCTTCTATTTAAATAAAGATGACTTTTATCTCTGCCATAGCAGACATGGAGCTTTTCTGGGAGAAGTCTGCTTGGCCCTTTGGGAACATATTTCTACTGCTAGGAAACAAAATAATTAAAGACTCTTTTTTTTTTTTTTTTTTTTTTCCCAAAGTCCAAGACTTTGGTTTTTAACATTGTTGTGCTAGATTTTGTTTTGTTTGTTTGATGTTTCTGTAGCTAATGGGCTTCTTGCTGTTTTCTCTGAGACAGTTGCTGTTTATCTCTACTTTGGTCAGACTCTCATCAGGAGGTAGGGTCCTTTTTTTCCTTTTTTTTCTTCTTTTTTTTTTTTTTCTTTTTTTCCTTCAAACCTTCCCCCCTAGTCTTAGTACAGATTGCTTAGGGGAAATGAGGATGATGATGCTTGTGGAGCCATGTAACTCTGCTAAAATGTTGCTTTTTATCCATTTTTGGAGATCTGCTGGTCTGTACAAACACCAGCCTGGCAGACTGAGATGCATTAAGAAAGCAAAATGCCTTGCTCATATGTGCCTTGATACAGGAATGAAGCAGAGGAAGAATAAACCAGGGTAGGATGTCACTTTGGGGTACCTGGTTTTAATCTTTTTTATTTGTTTCCTAGCAAGGTATGTTCCTACTGTTTTTTTTTTGTTTTGTTTTGTTTTGGTTTTTGGTTGTTGTTGTTTTGTTTTGTTGTTGTTGTTTTTTTGTTTGCCTTTTTTTTTTTTTTTTTTTTTTTTTTTTTTTAAAAACTAAACTAAACTAAAGTGTCTTTGAAAGGAAATGCAACTAGGATTCTTCCAAAGGGTTAACCTTTGCTTTTTAAGGTCAAGTGCTTGTCCTCTTCTCCCAAAGCTGAGATCCCCTCTTCCTTCCTATGTTTAATTAATAAGGAGTTGTTGTCTAGCTAAAAAAACCTCTCCAGCCATGATCAAAGCATGAAAATGACATGAATGTAATGAGGAGTTCCAGCTCATTTACTGCTTCTGGGCTGGATGCTGCCTGGGGGTGAGACAGGGACCGCGGGGCTGCGGGTGGGAGTGGGAGCTGCAGGCAGGTCCCAGTGCATGGGCTAAGGAAACCAGCTGTGGGATGGGAAGAGTTCCTGGGGTTTCCCACTGTGTGTGGTTACTTGGGACAGAGAAAAGGGTGCCAGCCATTGCCTAGCAGCTGGCCTGCCCAGGGAAATCAGGCACCTCAGTGTCTGGTCTCATCCCCAGCCTCTGCAATCCCTCCTTCAGGTGAGCTGTTGCCAGCCCTGTTGAGCAGGGCTGCTGTGTGTCTCTGCAGGGCTGGAGTTTAGAAGCTGCTTAGCTAAATATAAATCACTGCGGGCATATGCTCCACATACCTGTCTCTTCCTAGAGATACCATGTCAGGTAGGTACTAATATCTGTAAGACTCCTTTTTTAATGGTGAAATTTAAAATGAGCAATGAGTTGTGCTGCCGCCTCTCTCCCTCCAAATCAACATTTATTGGGGGAACTTTTGTGTGAGCTGGGTTTGAAGTGAGCTGGAGGCTTGACTTGAGAGAACTGCATTTTCCCTACTATGACAGCATTGAGCCCTGGGAGTCCAGAGGAGTCTGAAATGCTGTGATTAGTTTAATGTGGGAACCCAGGAATTGCTCTTTGTCCACCTTGTTTTAGATGTAGGGCACAATGGTGCTGAGCCAATTCCTTTCAGTGCTGATGAAAACCAAAAGAAAAAAAAAAAAAAACAGGGAGGAGAGGAATGGGGAAAAAGACTTCATAGTTTTTTGCATAGTGAGAGATGTGGAAAAAGGCTTTTGTCTGGCTGAAATGTCTATGACCAATAGAGGTTGGTTTTGCCATGTTATAGCAAGACTTTTGCCATTTTCTCCCTTCGTGGATATACAATGGAAACAGCTATTCAGAGCAGTTCCACCAACAACTGAGCCAGCTGCTTACCAGGGAGAGCACAAGAAGTCATGCAGAGGCTGCAGGGTTCTGGGGAACAGGGTTCACATTAGCCCTGGCCACCTCTCCCCACAGGGCAGGCAGGGAGGCAAGTGCGTTGTGAACTATGTGATGTTGCTGCCTGTCCCTGCAGAGAGGAGGGCTCTCTTTCTGTGTTCCTTGAGGCTTTAAAAGATTGATGGTGGGGAAGCTGTGGTTGTAGATTTCTTGAGATAACAGGGTCTTATGCCTGGGAAATAGGGACACTCGCTACTTGTCTGTTTATATGTAAAGGATTTGCCCTGACGGTGGGTCTGCAGGGGCAAAACTTGTGTTTTATTATCCTCTAAAATATAAGGAATATTGTAAGAATTGGCTTGGACACCCCATGAGAGACTATGTGAGTACTTTCCTGTGGTGAACCTTTAGCTCATACTCTGACCATATTTAGGTGGTCTGTGGATAGTGGCTGAGGAAGGGAAAAAAGACCAAAAGCTTTTGTGCACTCCATCGCCCACACAAGAAATCAAACAAAATAGGAGGAAAATGAAGGTCCATCTACTTAAAGCTTAAGCTATTTTTCATTTGGTTATGGCATTATGGCAATTCTGTAAAAGAACAAAAATGGATTTCTTCCCCCCCTGAGAGTTAGGTGGTCAATGTATTCAAGAGATAAGAAACGGTGCTCTAAAGCATCTCTTTGCTACCGCATGTTCCTGTGACTGAGCAGGCCTGATGCAGGCCTTGCCTTGCTGGCTGCTGTTTGTGTGCAATGGCCTTTGAGTTTGATGGGAACACGTGGCTCCTGCGGAGTCATGAGACATTTACAGGGGGGGAAGTACTAGGAATCAGCCTAGTACTTGCCCACCCTTGGGCTCACAGTAAGGTATTAGAACTGGGCAGGAGTTTCCTTGGGTAAAACACGCTATATTCGTGTCCCCGAGCAAGCCTGGATCTGTGCTTACTTTGTAGAAGGAGCTGGTTAATCTCTAAAGGCAGATTTTCCCAGAATTGTCCAATCCTGGGTTTTCCTCCATTTTGGGCTCCCAAGCAGAAAATAACTCTTCAGAGCCATGCCCTATTCTGCTGTAAACTACCCCTTGCTTCTGCTTCTGGTTCCCTTCAACATCTGAGCCCTGTTTTCTCCCCTCTTGTGCCCTCGCACATCCCTCCTGTTGCCATGACCCTTTGCTTGCCCACCTTGGGAAGATCTGCTGCCCTTTCTCTGTGGTAGAAGCAGCTGCTGGAGCTTGGGCACCTCAGGCTCCAGGTGAAGCCCTTTGCAGAGGATTGTCCCTGGTACCAACACTCTTGCTCTGTGCTCAGCCTGGCTTCACATGCAGGCGCTGCTCTAACGGGGCAGGAGTTGGCAGGCGGATCAGACTGCACTGCCTACCTTCCCGTCATTCTCCTCATGTGATCTGCTGGTGGTGTAGTTGTTGTTCATCCAGGGGGCAAATGTTAAATATGTAGTGTTCCCCTTTTAGGATGGCAGTAACATCCTCCCTTGCTCTGGTCCCTGAAATGAAAACTTCTCCCTAAGCGGCGAGGAGACCCTGCAGCTGGAAAGCTGAAGCTGTTGCTGGAGTCAGGGGGACAGGCAGCCTTTCACTGCAGAAGCAGCTCCAGCACCGAGGCAATATGACATTGGGACCAGACCTAGATGTGGCCATGGGGATGCTGATCTTGTGCCAACTTCTGGGGTGTCAGTGCTGGGACACATCAGTAAGCATGTCTTGGACCTGTACCAGGGTCAAAGAAAGAGACTCCAAATCGCAGCTTGTCCCATAGTTGCGATCTTGTCCTTGTCAGGCAGCTGCCAGTTCTCTCTCTGTTCCTGATTAATCCTCTCCCAGGGGGGATACTGACCAGCACATCCCAAAGAGGGATGGGAGGAAGAAGGAGATAAATCAGATATGGAGGCAATCTTACTCATTTTAACCCACGCTGGCACCTTAATCCAAACAGGAAGGCAACAGGAGTTTGGACAGGGATCAGTAGACCTGACTTAGTGATGTGCAGAGCACAACCAGTATAATTATGGGCAAATGGACATAATCGCAGAAATAGATGGGCTCTGATGAGGGGCAGGCTCTTTTCTGAGAGCTTCTCGCAGGAGTAGTGGCCAGCTCTCTTCCCTTCTTACTCCTGCCCACCCTTTCCCTCAGGTCTGCAATGAGCTTTGCCACCCCTGAACATCTGCACCTCTTGCAGTTGCTAGAACAGGATCTGGGCTGTCACCAATGCATGTGGAGGTTTTCCCTTGTAAGGTAGGGAGATGAAATCTTCATCTAACATTTGGGAGAAACCAAGGGACAAAAGCCACATCTGCTAAAAGCAAACTTGTCAATCTGGTGGCAAACATTATCTTCTCCAGATGCACCTCAGATGTGAGGAGCACTCAGGCTTGCAAATCTGTCTTCAGGCATTCACTGCTGAGAGCACAGAACAACGGGAAGGCCAGGTTAGTGTACCCATCTGCAAACAATAATCGGAGTGACTTACCAAGCATGACACATTGGTCTGGCCCACATCCTTGTGGTCAGGTTCTCCTGGATCACAGTCCAGGCCTGTAGCAGTGGGACTGTCCTCTTCCTGCCTCAGTTGCAACAAGCTTCATGGGATGCCAGGACTGTCTCTTTGCTCATAGTTGGAGGAGCAGCAGCTCCTACCTGTGCTCAGGACAGGGCATGGTCCTCAGGCCACGGAGGAGGAGCTGGCACATGCTCCTGGGGGGCACCAGCTGCAACAGGGAACCCCAAACTTGCCATCATTTTCACTGTTTTCCCTGTTGCACAGCTTTCCCCATTTCTTCCGCTGCTGGTTCTGGATCAGATTTCTTTGCTGTCTTTCCTTGTCCCACATCTGCATGAGCCTTCTGGTGCAGACCAGCGAGGTTTGGGTCTGAACTCCACCATCCTCCCTATGGCTCTCGCGGAGCCTCCTCCCCCATTCCTGGGAGCTTTGCTTTCTAAGCGCCTCCAAGGTGCTCCCAGCCCCGACGAGCACGGTGGGCTCCACCAGTGTCTAACCAGTCCTTTGGGGAGCTTCAGCTGCACGTGTGTGGAGACATTTTGTCTGAGTGATGAGGCTAAATCTAGGCCCTGGTAAAACCCCTGAACAGCAGCTCTGGCACCAGCTGCTCCGATGAGCTGATGCACTTGTCTCTGAGCTGAGCTACTTGCTGGTGTGGAGGCGGCCCCTGTGCATGTGTGTCAGGCAGGGGACAGGTGCCAAAAGCATGTCCGGGGCCGGGAAAATTCTTGCTGGTGCCGTGTGAGGCTGGAGGAACACTTGGGGTTTCCCCTTCCCTTCTATAAATGGCTTTTGCGAGAACAAGTTTCTGAACTTAGGGTACAATAGCGATGGCTAAGTGAGCTTCACCGTAAGGAGAAAGCTACCAGTGACATGTGAGCTGGAAGAAAATCTTGGCTAGGTTAAATAGATGAGCCTCAGGAATGCAGCCTGTCCTCGCAAATTATGTTAAAGAACTTCACCTGGCCACACTCAAACCTGTGTCAGATACCTGCTGAGATGCCTGCTCTCCTGCAGCGGGGTAAGGGCTTTCCCAGGGCTGCCAGGGAAGGAAGTGCAATCACTATTAAACCCTTATCCCCCATCATAGGAAGCTGTGGCACTCCTCCTGCTTTTGGTTAAGGCGCTTGGTCTGAGCCTGGCTTCCCAGAGAGCTGCCTCCCTCATGGCTGAGGACATGGGAGGCATTTTGCCAGGCTCTCCTGCAGCTCGGTAAGGGTGGGGGAGTCCAAGACACAGGGACCCCTGTTCCCGCTGCTGGTGAGAGCACAGGAGTGATCACTCACTTGCTCCCCACTTCGGCCAGCTGGGTTTAATTTTAGAAACACAGTGCTATCTTGGGGCATCTTTTTCCACGGAATGCAAGTCTTTAAGTAAATAAATAACAGCTTTGTGGAGGTGGAATGACGGCCCATAACCACACTGCAAAACACGCACCGAGCAAGTCGAGCTCCATTTCGCTTGCATGTGGAACTACTTTGTACAGATACAGTGGCTGCACCGCCTCCCTCCCCTCCTTCAGCCCCCTCCGGAGCTGGCCATGTGCATTGATTAAAAAGAAATAAAACCACCTTGAAATACCAGCTTTGGAGAAGTGGAAATGAAAACCCCTCCAGCTGCTGGGGTTCAGCTAGAGTTCTCTGGCATAGGTTTCCAAAAGTTATGGTTTACTGGCGATGGGCTGTTACTGGCCATGCCTCTGCTGCATGTGGGACATCCCAGAGGGATGTGCTCTGAGGCATCCTCAGTGAGCCGGGAGGGAAACAGCAGACTATAAAGAAGAGTGCAAAAAAACTTGTGTATAAATACCCCTCCCAGCCTGTCTGGCCAAGAGCCTTCTGTATGCAGTTGTGTTGCTGATGGCTGAAGGTCCTGGGTGTGTCCCTCAAAGCGTGTTTGCTGGATGGAAAATCCTGTTAAAGCCATTTTACCAGAGCAAGAGCCCATTTTTACTGCTCAAGTCCAGCAGCTCTGAAATGCCTGCATGGCATCTGTTGCATAAGCTACTGGTAACCCTGTTCCCTTGAGTCGGCAAGGTGAGCTCCTCTGAAGCTCTCAGTCTGAGCAAGACCTTACCACAGCGATCTTCCTCTGATGTAGGGACTTCAGAGATGCACCTAATTCTCTAAGATGGAACAAATGGCATCAAAAACACCCAGGCTCATGGCTGCAAATTTCTGCTGCTGCTGGGACAAGGCGGTGGCTGAGATGACAGGATACTGGGCTTACAAGGAAATCGGGTCAGGAGCACCCATCCTGGGTGTGTTAGGGGTTGGCAGTAGCGCTTCTGGCTGCCTCCTCAAAGCCAAAGGGGTGGCTAGACTGTGCCTAATTGCAGAGGTATGAATGGGCTTTGGAAATGGTCTTCGTAGTGAGTGGGCTTGAAATCAGTGTCTGTTGCTTGGAAAAAGCATTGTGTAGCATCCTGATGCCACATGCAGACAGGATGTTTGAAGAGGTTTTGCTCTGGTCTTCCTCTCACAGGACGAGAAGTTTATCTTGTCCTTTTTCCTATAGCCTTTGTCAGGGCAAGACTGACAGTTTTGTGTGTTTGTTCAGGGCTGGTTGCAGTATTTGGATTCACTGCAGGGCCTGGGGGTTGCCAGCTGCCCCCTCAGCCTTGCCGGTGGCTTCCCTTCCCCACAGGCTCTGAGAGCGGGAGGATTTTCCATGTGGTTTTGCCTGCTGCTCCTCAGCAAACTACCTGGCTTAGCCATCTCCTCTCCTCCCTGGCTTCAGCCTGCTGCTTTCACTGATACCACAGGTCTGGAGGGAATTTTATTTAATTTTTTGTAAACTCCAGTGAAGTCCCTGTCCTGTGGGGCCGGGCAAGCTCTGCTCGTGTTCTCTATAAGCCTGGGATCAGGGCGGCCCTGGCAGCAGCTTGTCTTTTCCACTGATCCCAATTAAGATTCGGTCTTGGCAGGATGGAGCCTTTTGAGCTGCCAGCTGCAGTAGGAGAGATGAGGCTTCAGGGGCAGTAGAAATTATTCACTTCCCTCAGCTCAGCTCATTTCTTGGATCTGGGCTGAGGATGGCCCCAGGAGTTGATCTGCAGGAGCCAAATGAGCCACACAGAGCTCAAACATTTCCATTCGGTGTCAGGCCCAGGGTGGGGAAGCGCAGCTCCCCGAAGCGCAGAGACTGTGGGTGGCAGCTGGGGAGGGTGCAGCCCTTCCAGCCTCGCTGGAACTCGGCGCGCGGGGAGGCCGGAGTGCTGAAACAGCCCCGTTAATGACACGGGAGTTCGTTAGGGCCTTGGGAAGTGGCAGCACTGGCAGGTGAGAGCTGCCCAGCCCCTCTCCCAGCCCCGCAGGAGCAGCCGCCACCGGCCGGGTCTCTGCCCGGTGTGACGCTGCACAGCTCTGCTGGTGTTGGTGGAGCTTTGCCACAACGTGCGCCAGCTGGTAACTGGCCTAGGGCACTACTGATGGCGCGACTGTGTAGCTGATGGCACGTGTTATTTTCCAAGCATAATATTAACACAACTTTACCGTTGCCTGACCCTCCTGCAGCCTTCTCCTCTTCCTCCCCCACCTCCTGTCACTCCTGTCACACTGCAGCCAAGCTGCCCTTGACATTGCAACTAAGAAACTCTGCTTTTGCTGGCCTTGTGTCCTTTCAGCTGTGCACCCTGGAAGTATCACGGGTACAGAAGAGAGTGTTTCTGTTGCATTTATTTTTAAGACTAAATCCATGCGGGAACAGTTTAGTAGGTATTGAGAGTTTCTGGTTTTGAGTGGGCTCTACAGAATTTAAGGATAAGCTCTATGCCCTCTCTGTTGATGGAGCTATTGTTGAAGCAATTGTCTCTAACACCGTTGCTAATTTGGGCTTCTAGAAACAACCCTTAAGCCATAATGAAGTGTGAAGCTTTGCTCCGTGGAGCAAGTGATGTGTGGCTGGCGTCTTGGAGGGCCACAGACACTAGACAGCTTGCCTGATGGCCATGGCCATGCCATCACAGACGGGTTGTGCCCATGAAGCCAAGCAATACCTGGTTTGTCGTGCAGCTCTGCTCGGACCAAAGCTCAGCAGTGTCTCGGGACACCCATCCCTTCCGGTGAACTTGCATGCACCTGCCCTTCGCAGCTGTTACTTTGGGTACCCTTCGCTCCCCAAAGGAGCAAGCAGGGTAGCTACAAAAATAGTGATGCTAAACTGAAAACTTTCTAAACATGGCACTGGCAGCATGGAGAAAGGTGGAGATTGCTGGATTTGTGTCTCTGCTACTGCTGTTTAAGCTTGTTCTGATCAGAATGAGAATCCACTCTTACGACAGGGTGCACTGAGCTCACCCAAAGCCCTTCAGGCCCAGTCTGTGAAAAAGGATTTGGCCACTCTACCCTGTGCCTTTCTGGGGAGCGTGCCAGCCAAGTCAGGGGTTTGCCTGCCATCATCATGGCTTTGCAGTGCTCCTCAGATTCACTGTTTTTTGAGACATATGTTGAGGCTTTAACCTGCACTCTCTAAAAAAAATGAAAGCCTAGTCAGTCCACTGCAACCAGAAACTCCTCCAACTGTTTGCAGGTTCCCTGAAATGCTAAGCTTCTCTTGGAGCAAAGCTCTAGTAAGTGCAGGGAAGTGAACAGTGTTTCCATTTAACTAATTAGCAGTCCTGTGTCCTGGCCAAAGCACACACGGTGTTACAGCCATTTTTAAGCTGTTACATGCCTGCATAACTGCTGCTGTGGCAGCCAGGAGCTGTAAACTAGCGAAGGGCCAAGGAAGGGGTGGGACGGAGGGCCAGATTCTGTTCAGTCAAGTCCTGTGTAAAGCTGAGTAATGTCAGCAACTTACACAGAATTACCGCAGGTCACCAGTGGTTTAGAATAGCCAAAAAATTCTTTCCCCTTTTTAGTGCTCAGCTGTTGCTTTTAGACTCTGATTTTGAGTGGTTACCATCCAGAAGAGGTCCCTTCCTAAGGTATTTCAAGATGTGTCGTCCCTCTATGCCCCACTCTTCTTTCCCCAGCACTTTTTGAAAGCACTGCTTGCTTTGACATAGATTTAATCTCTTTCAGAATATTTAGTGACCAGCTTCCGCTGGCTTCTCCTTTATATGCCACATCTAATTTTTTCCAGGGCAGTCTGAGGGTGGGGTACCTAGCCTCAGGATGTGGCCATGAAGGGAAGACAGGCTGATCTGCCATGAAAGATGAAGGCTGGATTAGCAGTGAACAGACAGTAACACATAAATGGGACATTAGCTGGCACTAAAGTGAATTTCCAGCAGAAAAAAGCTATACTGCATATGCATTGTGAGGGCTACCATGATCTACAGTATTTGCATTCCTGTTGTGTTTGGCATGTGCTGTCAGGGCTGCCACTTGTGCTCTTACAGCGTCCTTTAGGAGGAGGAGGTGCTGGGCTCGGTGCTTTACACTGTTTCCTTTGCTTAAACCTTAAAAAACCTGGTTGCAAATTAGGAAGCAGCTCCTAGAGAAAGGATGTAGAGCTTTGTGCTATTGTCCCAGAATCAGCAGCATTTGGAGGCTGTACCTGGAGAGAGAGACCCTCCAGCAGTACAGCTGCCTCCTTACAGAGCACCTGCGCTGCAGCGCTGCTCGTTACAGGGAACTGTTCAACTGACTCAACTTCCTTCGGTAGCAACAGGCCTTCTCGATAGCTGAAGAGGTAAGAGCTTTCCTGAAAGCTCTGAGGGATCAGAAGGGGAATTTCCTGTAGACTTATTCATGATTCTGGAGGGGTGATCTTCTGTACTAAGTCTAAGACTAAGAGGGATTGCTCTGGAGGCACCAGTTCCTTATGTTACTCTGCCACACGAAGCTGTGCGGTCATACACAGCTACTGACTTGGAACAGTCACATAGGAGAAGCTGGGATAATGATGAGATGATAAATTATGATTTATCTACATGATTATTCAGTTTAAGAACAGCCAGCTAGATAGAAATTTCACTCAACAAAAAAAAAGAAATAATAGATTCCTTACAGTAATAAGCTGTTGTGACTGATCCCTTGCTGACTGCTGACTAATCATTGCAACTTATACAGTGTCTTGTTGCTTCTCCCGAGTTACCTATTCCTGGAAGCTTGTGGATTAAAACATAGATGTTCCATTGAATGAATAAAAAGGGTACTCAAAGTAATGCAAAACATATTCCATTACAACTAGTATTTATTAAAAATGCAGTGGACAAAAAAAAGCAAGCCTCCAAAAAGTAGTCACGTCATCAACATATATTACACCATTGCCCACCCAGCACCACTGAAACATACAGTGCTGTCAGCTCATTTCTCTCACAAAATGTTCTGTTGACTCGTGCTTGGTTCATTATCTATAAATGTGCATAGTTTCAAGATTTGATAATGTAATATGAGCATAAAATGGCACCAAAGTCTGTTTGCCCAAAGATTCCAGCCACTCTCAACCCAAGAAAGCAGTGAAATGTGCGTAAGGAGTAAAATGTGCGTGGCAGTAGTGTGTGCTCTGCTGTCCCTTGTACGGTCTCAAGTCCTCTGAGTGAGCTTTACAGCATGACAGCAAACTTCTCAGAAGCCGAAGAATCATATGCCTCAAAGCATCATTTTATTACTGCTGAGCAGCTCTAGTTTCCTTTTCATCCTCAAAACTAGCTAGAGACTGGGTGAAGGCAGGGAGGGCAGGATGTGTTGTGCATGTTAGGGGGGTTTAAGTGCTTCTGTAAATAAGTTAACCAAGCAGGTTACACGTGCCTTTCTTTTTCCTGGCACTTTGTTTCCAGATGGAGGTAGGGAAGCTTTTGCGCTTTGGGCACAGCAGTTCCACAGATGAACACAGTTGCAGGGTCAGGGGGGTGGCTGGTGCTCAGTACGGCAGTGCGAGGGTCACTCCCGGGAAGGAGCAGGAGTTGCCCCTATGATTAACTTACAGACAGATCAGTGATATCCGGGAAATCAGGACTGTAACACTGAATGTAGGTATACAAATGTTTATGGAGTTGAGGTACCAGGCTTTCCAGACTCCTTCCCCTTTCTGCTGTAGTTGCTCTGTGTGTCTCAGTGACAGTGAATAAAGAATCAAATTTATTCACTTGCAAGAGAAAAAGTGCCTTCTATGGTAGCTAGTATATGAGATTTACAAAGGATTTGTAGTAAAACCTATTGCCTCCTCATCTTGGACCTCTGCTTACTTTAGGTGAGCAGGATGTGCGTGACTGGTGTGTGCTTTACTGATGCTCACAGTAATTTAACCTTATTTCGTGAGAAGCAGATACTTGCAGAGTTTAAGATGCTTTTTAGGTAGCCTCTTTGACGTTATTAGAGCTGCCTTCAACTCTGTGCGTATGGAGAGGGAGCACCCTGAATCATATGCAACTTCACATTAGCCATAAGTATTAGAAAACAAGTAAACCAAAGTTGAAAACACCCTGTTCAGAGCTTTAAATTAACATTTGAAAAGGATCCATCAGTATTAACAACAATGTTGGGTAATTTCTTGTATAGGATAGTCAATTATCAAAGCTATTTAATGCTACATGACAGTGGCCACTGGTACATTTATGGTGACACTTAAGTGCTCTGAGGCCAGAAGACTTCATGAAAGACAATTAGAGAAACATGCAGGAAAACACTCTGGCTGAGGCAACAGCAACTACCTTACTCTTCCAAATGGCTACTCGTCTTAAAGTTTGTTTTATCTGTCAGGACTATGCAGGTTGCTGGTTACTAGGAGCTGCACTGTAGGATTAAAAAACTGGAGGTCTTCTGGGGCTTGGTGTGTGACATTGATTTCTAAAGTCAGGGAGAGCTGACACCTACTTCTGTGCATGGCATAATTAAGCCCTTAAGCATGCAGATGCAGGGCCTCAATGTCTTTGAGTGCTAAGGTCAAAATGCTGTAACATGCTTCTAACATAGTAAAAGATATATTTCAGATCAGAAAAGTAATTCTTCCAAAATCAGAAAAGTAATTCTTCCAAACCCAGAAATCCTCTGTTTATATTTTACTCAAGGCAGAGAACTGGGCAGCTGCCATCTTTCTGTTCTTTTGAAACTGGTAAATGGGCATTTCCCATTTGCAGGGGAAGTAGCAGTAGCAATGCAAAGGGACAGGAGCTGCCCCACAGTTTTTATCTCTGCTGTATGGGAAGGTTCCTGACTTCTGCTATTCACACTGTTACCTTCTAAGTTCAGCTAAGGAGGTCAGCAGGACAGACACACACAATTCTGAAATCTTAATCCTTGACTTAAAAGTAGTTGCCAAAAACCAGCACTTTCAGCACTTGTTTCATATCCAGAGCTCACGGTTGCATGGTGTGATGACAGCAGCTGTGAATATTTCACAGCAAAAAGGAAAAAAAAAAAAGCCCAAAACACCTCTGTGGTATAACTGAGAATCTTTCCTCAAGCTCATGGTGAGAACACTGAAATGAAAGTATTGGCACAGTGGTGAAGTCTGTCCTCTAAAAAACATGTATGGTTATCAACAGGGATAAGTGGCTTCACTGTTCACGCAGCAATAAGCTGACAGGGTAAGGCAAAACTGGAGTCGTAGGGTTGTTGGATGATATACCTGCTGAGGCCTCCAAGCCTACCAGTTGAGCAAAAGTAGTACTGTAAGAGCCTGAAGATGAGCAGTGGTCACCTGGAGGTGTCTGGATATGATCTAGGCCCTTGAGAAGTCTCCCCTCTGCCCACCTGTCTTACTAAGCAACTTGACCTCTTCAATCACAATGTCATGAGTAACTGCTTTGCACATGTCGTACACAGTCAGGGCAGCCAGGCTGGCAGCCATGAGGGCTTCCATCTCCACACCTGTCCTCCCCCAGGTCTGGCAGGAGCTGCGAATCACCACTGCGTATCTGGCCTCATCCAGGCTCAGAGACACCTCAACATGGTTGAGGGGGATGTTGTGACACAATGGGATCAACTGGCTGGTCAGCTTGGCTCCCTGAATTCCTGCAATCTGGGCGACTGCCAGCACATCCCCTTTCTTCACCTGGTTCTGCCTCACCATCCCAAATGCCTTCTCACCCAGGCGGACCACAGCACCAGCTACAGCACTTCTTCTTGAATCTGGCTTCCCTCCAACGTCAACCATTGTGGCCCGTCCTTCGTCATCAGTGTGAGTCAAGTTGTCAGAAGCACGAGGTACCTTGGTGCAAGATCCCAAATCTCTGGTGCGGAATTCAGATTCTGGACTTGCCTCTTTGGAATGACTGTCCACAGAAATCCGGCCAACAGGAGAAGCCTCAAGGCACTTTGTGTCAAATGTGGAGCTTGGGTCCTTCTGGAAGACACAGCAGCCTCGGAGCTGGGTTTGTAGAATTCCTGTTGTGTGCCACTGTTGCTCTGGGTGAGATCCTGGCAGGAAAAGTTGTCCTGTAAGCTTATTTTTCATTAATGCTTTTCCCATTTGTTTGGGTAAACTTGTTCTCAAAGTCAGCCAATGGCTAAGTGTGTGGCTGTACTGTTTTGAATTTGGGGGGTTCTGTAGGGCATCTTGACAGAGTGGGAGTGACATCAATGCAGGCTCTGGGGGAAAAAAAAAAAAAAAAGGTAACATGAGAATACATCTCACTAACTGGAAAGCTAAGCTAAGTCTCCAGTAGCTGAGAACCCTGTCACAGCACTGCTCGGGACTTTCTGTATTGTAAAAATCCTCAAAAGGCCTGCAAACATCCACTTTTCTCCTCAAGCTCTTTCTCTTCCCTCTTATCAGTTCCTTGCATTTGCTGGTTTGTTATTACAAACCCCAAGACTCAGAACACTTATTTCAAGGTTCCTGACAAGAAGAAACAATTTGCTTTCAAAATGTATCAACACATATTCAGAAACAGCAGGCAAGAAATCTTATAGGAACATCAGTTCTGCAGAAAAGTAAGTCACCGCACCTCGGCATCCGTTAGAGATTGTGACAGCACCAGTCTTCTTTTGAAAGAAATTCTTGCACTTAGATTCTCAACTCTGCCTTTCCAAACACCTTCCTCCCAGTACAGGCAGCTGCACTTCCTTGCTTTCATCTCCTTCTGCAGGGAAGGGTCATGCCAGCACTGGAGGACAGCAGGGACCAGAAGC
This sequence comes from Tyto alba, assembly GCF_018691265.1. Classification (NCBI taxonomy): domain Eukaryota; kingdom Metazoa; phylum Chordata; class Aves; order Strigiformes; family Tytonidae; genus Tyto; species Tyto alba. The sequence goes on along the minus strand of NW_024881278.1, from coordinate 27,349,139 downwards.
ACTGCAACTGCCCCGTCTGCGAGCTCAGAGGGTGGCTTTGGGATGAGTATTACTGCCAGCTCTTACCATGTTAATGACAGCTGAAGTTTAAGCATTGGAAAAACCATGCTCCCCTCATTGACAGGTAGATCTTAGATCTACTCAGAAGTATGTTCCAAGTTGAGCTGGCAGAGCTCCCAGCTGGCAGAGAGGTAGTAAGCCCTCCTGCCCCTTTTTACTATTTAATCCCCTGGTTTTGGCATTTGCACAGAAGTCTTTTTCACAAAAAAGTGATCTGGTTTTTAAGTAAAGAGAAAGCAGTATAGAGGTAAGTAGTTAAGCCTTAGTTTAACAGCTTCATTGATAACCATGTTTCTATTTTTTCTGGAGCTCCTGTTCTTTGCTTTGAGAAATGTGGAATTAGGGTTTTGCTCAACAACCTCCTTTGGTAGCTCTGCTATTCAGGGACTCCCTTACTCATGAGTTTTCAGACTGCCCACAGATGAATCAATGCAGCTTCCCGGCCCCTCTGCACCATGCTGAGCTATCTCTGCTGCCCTGACCCACAGGTATCACCTTGAACTGTCCACATGACAGTAACAGATGTGGTGTGGACACCCCACTGGTTATAAGCCTCACACCACCCCCCACTTTCTTTTTAAAAAACAAACAAACAAACAAACAAACCAACCAATCTCTTCCTCGTTAGTCCCAGCCTTTGCAATATAACAAGACTGATACACTTCACACCTTTTCATTCAGTGTACCCTCCAAACACTGATCTGAAAGTTCCCATTACTGAAACTTAAATCAACCATAGATTTCTTTTTTCTTTTCTTTTTTTTTTTTTTTTTTTTTTTTTAATTATTGCACTAATTACATTCAGGCAAAGGCTGATGGCTTACCCACTAAAATTAAGATTTCTGCAAGTTTAGTGGTAATGTGTTTACCCTCAGAAGAATAAGATTAAATGGACAGAAATGTTTTGAGTGCAACATTGCTCTGCTTTAAAAGAGCACAGAAAATTATGCTTATTCCTGCCTTCTTTCCCTCTCCCTTTATAGAACAGGGCCTAATCTGAATATTACTGTTAAAATCCAGGAACTCAAAGTACTCTGTTATGCTGGATCCCATTGTTAGCTTTAAAGCTAAAACTAAAACCATGGCAAGTTGTCTTGTCTTCAGGAGAAGCTATATTGCAGAGGCAGACTAGTACTTCTGCAGGTCAAACACACATGGGTGGGAGAAGGGAAGGGAAGTACAGTTTGCTCAAGTAGAACGGTAAGTAAAAAGACAGCAACAGACAATAAAGCATGCAAAGCTGCATCTTTGCTTTTCCTAACAACCTACTTTTTCTTCAAGTTGTACCTAGTCCTCTCTATCTTCACCCAAATTGCTCATATACCAACTTAAAAATTTATAGTGGTTTTCTACAGCATTATATATAACACAACTGAAACCGTCTGACAAACTGCATTTCCTTCTATTCTATTACTGCACCTGAAGTTTAATTGTGTTAGCTTCCAAGCAGCACACTCCCAGGGAGGAAAAAGAAGGCAGGAGATACTTAAGGAGGAAAGTCCCATAACTGAAGTGAACCTACGAGAACAACCTGCCAAAAGGAATATCTTGATTAAGGGAAATGGGATACAAACCATATAGCAAAGGATCAGACAACAGCTGTGCAGGAAAGAAGACCGGTTTGGCTTACTGGGACTAGCAAAACCAATTAGTGATTTCCACAGCATTCATTAAGTTTCATTAAATTAATTCCATACACACACACCCCCACTGACTGCTTGCACGCCAGCATTGTTTGAAGTTTGTAAGTAATTCAAAACACAATTAGGAAATCTCCTAATGATTCCTCATGTGTCACAGTGGGATACTCTCCACTCATCTCCAGTCTCTCCACTGATGCAGTGACGGCCAGCAGTTAGTCTCAAAGGGACATGGAACAGCTCGAGGAGGACCTGGACAGGCTGCCTCTTTTACAGTATGTCAGACAATGTTAAAGCACTTTTCAAAATGAACTTGGATGGATCTGATCTGTAGACATCCAAACATTACTATGAATGCTAACTCTGGAGTGGGGATTCTTTCAAAGGCATCTTGACAAATTATGTAGGTCCCAGTGAGCTGTCGAGAGTTTAATATAGTACTTTTCACCTTGAAAAAAAAAACACCAGAAAATTTTTTCTCATGCAGGGAGTCGTCAATACACATTTTAAACAAAGGGTCCTCTTTCCTCTTTTCCTGGAACACAGTGCAGGAGTGGCCAAATAGAAAAGAGTTGAGAGATAACCCTGTGCCAGTGAATCCATTCACTTTAAAACTCAATATGGAAAATGATAGCCCTTTAAAGAAGTGAAAAATATTCCCAATGAAAACCTATGTTAAAAGACCTCTGTAGATCCTGTTTCCTAATAAAAACAACAGAAGTACAAGCATTAGGGTCTTGGTTAAAAAAAAAGAGCAGTTACATTACCTTTAGCAAAGACTTGCAAATTAATTCATTACCTGCCCCCACCCCACGGGTACCTGTTTTAAAAGCTGCACAGCAGCTAACCTGCCCCAGAGCATCACTGTGAGGGTAAGAGTTTGGATTTGAACCATAATGTTAATCTCTTCCACTCTTGATGCATTTTTCCCCCTTGTTGGTAAGAAACAACAGAACAACTTCCACTTAATCTCACAATGCTAACTCTCTCTTGCAAGCATTTCTTAAGTCTAAGGAAGAAAAAAGGTATTTGTGAAGATAGCTATCTTACAAAACAGGGAAATGTAGGCATGGAGGAGGTAAAACCACACTGAAAGAGATGTGAAAAAATCAGTAAGAGAACCCGAGCAGTACCACATCGCTCATGAACAGAGCTTCAGGCAGAAGGGAGAGTTAGCAAACATCTTCAATAGACAGAACAAGGAGAAGAAAGGCTTTCGGTCCATAGGACTGCTCAGATACCAGATACTACAGTTTTCATGGTTATGTTCTGAGACTTTGCAGCAATAAGAGGACATTTCAAAAGAATGAAGCCCCAAGTTTCAGATTCTGAAGTAAAGGAGTAGTGAGGTGGGAAAACTTGCATTTCTGTCAAGTTACTGGCTCTATATATATTATAAATAAAGTTGAATTTCTTAATCCAGGGATAAAAGTCCATCCTACACCCTTTAAGTTTATATGGCAACTTGGTCAATTTCCTAAAACTCACCCCAAAGTGTCTCGTAGTTTACTACACCATTCTTTTTAAGTACAAAGGAAGTAGATAGGAAATAAGATAGGCAAGCTAGTGCTCCCTTTGGAAAATGTAATGAACTTTCAAAATTGGAGAAAACAAGACCAGTGCTGTCAATCAGAAGACTGGATAAGGTTTGGTAAGGACATTAAACCTTTCCTCCTCTTCCACTTCAGCATGTTAACCACAACTGTCTTTTAAGAAACCCATTTCTTTGCCTAAACCTAAGCCAGAACCAAACACAAGTTAGACTTAAAGGTCCAATCCACTCTGCTCCCCCAAAGACAAAAACCAAACAAAATTATTTTATGTTTATTACGTACTGATTTGTCACCCACCAATCAGGATCATTGGCCGGTTTTTCATCTGGGAAATGTTAAACATGCCTAGAAATAAAATAAGGAACATATAAAAATCCTAGCTTTTTAGGTTTTAAGTCATGCATCTGGTTTATATATTTAGTTTTCTTCTCTCCACAGTTCAACCTGCATGCTAGGAAAGCCAAAGCTCAATAAAGACCAAGGGAGCTGGAGGAAGCAGAATCTAGCATGGTATTTATATAAAACCATAGCTGCCACAGTCTTCCAGCTAATGTGGGTCTATCACACTGTAGAACCCTTTCCCAGAAAGCTTTCCATAATCTGAACTAGAGTCTACCTGCTACAGAATTCAAACAATCTGGGACTATCATGTTTCTTAACAATACCACTGAACTGTATTAGTTCTATGCATAAACTGTTAACAGTGTTTCCGTTCAAAGAAGTCCAATCACATGAAGGCCCCAGGGACAATACTGGGATTAACACAAACTGGAAGAAAAAAGACAATGTTGGGTAAATGCTGCTGATGGCAAAATGCCTTTACTAGTGGGGAAAACACTCTTCTCTCCCCCCCCACCACTTTCCCAAATCAAAAATCCAGAAATGAATGGTCTAAAAGAAAAGGAGCCCATCCCTCCACCCCTTCCCTTAGGTTTTATAAGGCACTATTTTATCTAGGTCAGACCAATGCACTTTGCAAGTTAGTCAACGCTCAGATCTAAAAGCTTCCTTTAAATTTGTTTTACACGTCATGAAAAATAGGGCAAGATCAACTGTTAGTAGTCTGGTAGAACGTGCAAGAGGACAAAAGGGCCAAAGCATATTTTTCATGTAAAGGGGGCTATTCCATGATCATAAAGCCAGTTCATGTACAAGAGGTCAGCATTCCTAGATGCGGCCAGATTACGAAGATATGGTTAGGTTCAGATGTGGCTGAAATATAGTTTATATCAATGTAAATTCAGAAAAGTCTTATACAGCCTGAGGATGTGACTGAATCATCATGAACCTTGTGTCATGACTTTATGCTGAGCACTAGATGAATAGCTTCAAATTTCTGTATGCTCAGAAAGACATTTGTCACTCCTAGAAAAATGTTAATGCAGTCGTTGGACTGACAGCTCAATTTTAGCTTTAGTACTTAATTTACAGCAAACGCATTTAAAAAAAAAAAAAATGGATCCAGTACAACTCCATCAATTTTTGCTTAGCTTCATGCTTTGCTGTTATTGTGAGCAGGCATATTTACATCTCTTAAGACAAAATCTGTCTAAAAGACTTTTAGATGGTCTGGATTCTAGCTCACATGGAAGAATCGAAGACTCAAAACTGACATCCAGATTTTGGAGGAACTGCAGGACTGGTATGCTACCAGCTTTCTACCAGACAATACTCTTATCACATGGGAAAATTCTTTCCTTAGATCAGCTTCATTCAAGAAGCTTTTCCTTCTTTTTTTTTCTCCTGGTAAGTCAGTGTGTATGACAGCAGTACCAGAACGTTGCTTTCCCTAGTAGCTGCTGTTATTTCTCAGGTACAACAAACATACCAGCATGCTGTTTCTTTTTTCTGCCCACAGCTGCTCCAATTATTTGAACCAACTCTTCCTCTGAGGCACCCGACCGTAGGTGATCTCTCAAGGACACTTCTGAATTCCCAAAAAGGCACACCTGCAGCCAACCCAAGGAAACAAAAGAGAAAGGAGAAAGAATAAAATAAATGGCTGTTACAGGTATTTCATACTAACCTCAGAGTAAAGAGTTTGGAAGAGGCCTATCCTACTGAAGAAAGAAAACCATTTATGGAGATTGTTTTCTTTATCTCTCTTCATGTACACACAGAGACAGCCTGAGACACTTATGTAGCCTAAGCTCATTGGGCCTTTAGGCTGCCTCAGCCATCTGACATTAGACAGCAGCACAGCTGCTGTCAATATCAGGTGACAATGCACAAGTGCCAATTTTTAATTGAAAACTTAAATTTTTCCCCCAGAAACTGCCAGTTTCAACGTGGCAGGAAATGGTTATCCTTCCCCTTTCTACAGTTGTTAAGCAAATGTACAGGCTGCTCTTGAAGGAGAAGAGTTGCAAGAAGATGTTTGGTGAAACAAGACAGGATCCTTGTGGAACACAAAAGCCAAGCCCTCACAGCTGCATGGATCCTTTTAAAATGGGAAATCATCTGCTTGTCACATGTTTAAGATGATTTTGAATCAAAGATTAAAATAAATGTTTATATTTACTGGGCTTGCAATCATGTTTTACAACTGAAGTTAACTATGTTAGCAAAACAGAGAAACCAAAAAGAGGTGATGTAACATCTCCCTAACAGCCCAACAAGCTTGAACAAGAATACATACAGGATAGATAAAAAGGAATTAGCTGGTAATAATTATGCATCTTTCCCTCCTACTTTACATCCCAGCTACTCTGAAGGGAAGAATTTCAACACAACTTTCCCTGCAAGAAAGCAGAGAATCACGTTTCACTACCAACCTTTAGGTTCCCATCTGCTGTTATCCTCAGCCGATTGCAGGATCCACAGAAGTGCTCCGACATAGAGGTGATAAAGCTGATTTGTCCCTGGAAATGTGGCACCTTATAACTCTGAAGAAATGCAGAGCACAAAAAAAAGAAGAGTCAAAAACAGATTCCTCGTTTTTAAAGCTCCACTTGCTCAAAGACCAGAAGACACTTTAACACAGATTTTCTTCAGTTCTAAGATCACACAAGAGAAAAAAAGCAAAATCAGCTTTGTCAGGGGTTACAGTCTACTCTGCCCCTGTTTCTGAAAATTCACAAACTTGTTAAATATTTGCTCTTGCAGTTACCAACTGACAGGTGATGCTAGTAGGCATGTTCTTACTCAGGTATCCATGAGCCATAGATTCATGTAGGCTAGAAATCCTCCATGTGACACTACACACTCTAAAGTAGTACTGTTATTTCACTGAGTAACTGTTTCATCAGGTTTGTTAAGGCGCATAGACAGACACAGACTGACAAAAGTTTCAAAAGCTGTAAATATATGAGACAAGCCTGACATTCTTTATATCTGACTGGGGCATCTAGTAAATACATAATAAGAGTCAAACCACATGCAGGCAGCTTGACCAAAATCCCAGAGTTATTACACTGAGTATTTTTTACTTTGCTTGTCAAATACAAATGCTGAATTTGGGAGGATTTTGAGATTTAGGGCAGGGAAAGAAAGAGGACACATTTCACATGTTCTTCGCCTAACCCCACCTTGGCTGTGCTGGAAGTTTCACAGGGCAATTTCTCCAATTCAGGCCATCGCTGTTTAATTGTATCAAGCATTTCTTTGTAGCTCACCATCTTCTTGAAGTTCCATTTATTGCCTAGAATTAATAAAAACATTATAACTTTAGAATATGGATTTTCTTTTTTTCATTAGCAGAGAAGCACCTTTACTTTCTCCACAAATCTCAGTTTTCCCTGTAGTGCCCCAGCCCCCACTAATCCTGATACTAGTCCTTTCTTCAGCTTATACAGGGAAGACAGACAGACAAGCTTCAAGAGAGACATTGTAAAACTCAAGGCAATTCCTAATTCCCCAAAAGAGCTCACCAAAACTTGCAGAGACAAGCCCATGGGGTGAATAACCACCAGCTAGATACACCTATGTCTGAGGTACGTTTCGTGCTGTGAAAATCTCAAAGCAGGACTGCTTACCATCAAAGGGCATGTATTCTATGAACCGCACATCAAGGGGCAGATCCTTTGTGAAATCCACAAAGCCCAGCAGTTCATCCTCATTGAAGCCTCTCATCACCACACAGTTTACCTGCAGGAAAAGCAGACTCCTGGCATTAGTCAGCAGAGTGTGACTTTCTTCCCTCTTACACAACGTTTCATAGTCCTTGCAGAAGGCAAGGTAGATATAAAGAACATTTTGGGGAGGTTTTTGAAAGAAAAGACGATGAGAGAAGTTGGCAGGATTGCAATGGTATAGATGATAACTTCTGCCAAACTTGGCTGTAAGTTTTTCCATTCAACCTAACTAAAGTTGTTAAACTTGCTTTCTTAAATGGAAAACTAATAAAAGCTAGGTAACAGATGCATCAGCTTACCCATCTAAGGTATAGTCCATGCTGTGTGGCTTCTGTAAAAAGTACTGCCAGGGTACTGTCTATAGAACTCTTTATGGCGTATCATAAGCAAATTCCCCAGACCAGGAAGTGTTCACAGTGCACTCCATAACCATAGGTTGCAGGATGACTAGCTCTGCTTTCCTCCATGAAGAGGTTAAAACTGAATTTTCCGCACGTTCCTCATAAACAATATTTACATTGGAGCCTTGGGTCACCTATACTTTATCTGAAGAACAACAGATAGCTGCGCAGTTGCTAAAACACTCCCTGTTAGCAAGGCAGATTTGTATGTCCAAGCATCCCAATTCTTGAGAGCTTTCAGGAAAGCCTAAAGCGTAGTTTAATTTCAAGTGGTTTTCATAGCTCTATAGCCTAAACCACTTGCACGTAGCAGATCTTCCAAAACACTAGTGAAACTAAAAGGAACCACAGCTGTAGCACAGCCAACAGCTGAGTTAGGGCGAAGTTTCATGTCACAGCTAAGTTGGTTTACCTCCACCTCCAAAGGAGGACTCCATTTCCCTCCCTCTCACACTGGCACTCATCAGTCTGCTGTAAGCAGCTGGAGGAGATAAAGCAAATGAAAATTAACATCCTTCAGCAGGGCAGTTTTCTGCCTGTTAATTTGCTTGCCCAAGTTCACATCTGGGTCAGACAAGTGCCAAATCAATAGAGGGGGTAGGAAGAGGCAAGTACTGAGCAGGACCACCCCATAGCCTGCAGCAAGGCAATCGATAGGCTGTGTGGCAGGATGAACCTGTACCCTCAGCTGTGCAAGGAGATTATATCAATTTCCCCTGTTACTTCTTGATGTGATCTTCAATCTAATATTTTTTTTTTTCAGTTTTAACAAAAATTATTCATGGGTGGGTGTGTGGGCGTGTGTACAATAATAAATTCCTCATCAGGTGAACTGTGTCTTTTATCAAAATTTCTGGTAAAACACAACAATTTCAGAGTAAACAAACACTGGCTTTACCTTAACAGGACGGTAGCCAAGCTCAGTGGCTTTGTGGATTCCTTCCATTACCTTGTGAAAGCCTAAGATATAAAAAGAATAAAAAATTATTTTTCTTGTTTAAAAACACAGTGCAAAAGGTTATATTAAGTACAAGACAAAAATATGACAAATAAAAAACAATCCGATTCAGCAGACAGAGTTGCAAATAAGAAGAGCTGCAAGTCAAGAGACTTCAATTCTACACGCATACACACCCCCACAGGCTGCCAGTGCTACTGTGGTTAAGTCACTGAGATCAATTTTTTAACTGGCATTTGGTAGTCAAAAGTACTGGTATGCTTTTCTACATCTTTGGACATCCATGTATCATTAACATATGATTCTCTGCTTCCCCATACATCAGCATTGCTTTCTGTTACATTCTTCTTAAAGGGAGTGGAAAACATTTGTGAACCGACTCCAGATGCAATGAAGAAAAAAATAAATTAATGTTTACTTGATAATAATGGCACATGTGTCTTCACTAAAATGGCAGAATCTCACTGTTCCAACTCAGACAGCAATACAGCTAAATGAATTTTTAAAATATCTTTCTAAAGTGTGTGTGGAGGGGAGTGGGGTTAGGAACAAATAAAAGCCCCTTGATTCCCTGGTCATTCCTGGCTGCAGTTATAATTGGCTTCCCAAAGCTAGTGACTACCCATTAGTTTGAAGATCACAGGCAGTATTTTACAGGATCATCATTTTTATGACTAAAAGTGTGAACTTAGTGAGCACAATGTGGGGAGGATCAGAACATTTAGGAAGACAATTCATGTGGCCTTTGACCCTTGAAAACAAATGAAAGGTGTCAAAAACTGCAGTGACCTCAAAGGAATGAAGTGCCCAGACTCACCCTACCATTTAGTGTAGCCTACACTTGTCAGCTGCTCTCAGAGACAAAGTTAATTTGGGGCAAGTATCTTCACCCCTACACGTGCCTCTTAAATTTAGAAGAAAAATAAAGCAACAATGCAATTTTAGAATTCCAAAGGCCTTAGAATAACCTCTTAATCATCTCATTCAAACCACAGCTTCTGTCAACTTTAAACAAAGTTACGACCTTTCATCAAGATATCAATTTTAGATCTGACATATTACTTCTTCCCTGCCACAGTCACCAGCTGGCAGAGAAGCAATGTGATAGTAGCAAGAACGAGACAGCGAGCTACCAAGCTCTTGGTACACGTTTCTGGTGAGTGGGTGTGCTCAGCTGCTGGCACTGTTTGTGAGTGTCTCTCCTACCCTGTCAGGTACTAGATTAAGTTCATTGCCTCTTCTGCACATTAAACTCAGGTATAAGAGACCAAACACTGTATGAGATTGAGGTCCTTTTCCCAAAACTGTAGTCTTCAATGGCAAATACTTCACACGTGCTATCAAAAGCACAGTACCTTTCAGAAATTTGTGCTGACAATCCCTGTGCTGTTCCTAGTCATGTTTTTTCTGCATAGGTCCACCACCCTCCTCTCCCTATCTCTTTATCTCCTGGAAACTCAGATTCTCTAGTGAAGAGACCATACCTTCATTAATCTGTAAGTGCTTTACCAGAAATAAGCAATATCTCAATAATATCCTATGCATACCTAATACTGGATGCATTCAACATCAGAAAAAAAAGGAGAGGCATGAAACTTCCACTTAACTTCTTTCTGGTTGGTAAAGGCATTATGAAGCATGGGCACAGGAAAGCAGAAGATGCTAACCATTTTATAAGTCTGTCCTAAAGCTAGTCCTGGCTGCAAAAAGAGAGGTAAAGGGCAAGAAGACAATGAAATAACTCCTGCAAGCAACTGTTTGAAGTTATGGTTTATCACCCTTCTCCTTCACCACCTACTTGTTTTGCATGTGCCCAGGAAGTTTGCAGCATCAGTGGTAGATTTCATTCCAATTAAGCAAGTTCTCAAGATGAATGTAGCAACAGAGATAACAGTACACTGCTGTAAGCACATCCCAGAGCCACAGATGGGATCAAAAAGCACTGCAACAGCTCAGAAAACCTTATGTGCAACTTCAGGACTGTAGAAAGGTGAAACTGAACTTAACTAAAAAGGTCAGGAAGCAAACACTAGCAAGCAGCAGATCAAAAACCCCACATATTTGAGTACTCGCATGCTTGGGCTCAGTTTGCTGTAGAGGAATGAAACAGGATTAGAGCTTGCAATGCATCTAACCCAATGGCCTTCCTAGTTCTGCCTCTTTACCTCCTGCCACACTACCACAAGAGTGTGCTTTAGAACAGCTATCAAAAATCTCTGCAAACAAAAAAATGTAAGCTATTGTGATTAACAACTATGAGCTTGTTTCCACTAAAAGGTTTTGGGGGCAGGGTGATTACTTAAAATAAAAATTTGTTACAGTAAAAAAAAAAAAAAAATCTGTAACTACATTTCATATTTTGATGTTAATGGTTGTCTGTTTTTTCTTCATGGAAAGCTGTTAGGAGTTCATTTGTATTGCCATACTTACTGAAACATCCCCTCTACAAAGTCTTTGTGTGGTAATGGAACAACAAAAAGCATAAAACCAAAATATTTCAAAATATTAGAGCATAAATTAATACTAAATATCATTGTGTAAGAAAATACTGTCAAGGCTCAGAAGTTCTCTAAGTTTTTGTTTGACATTTCTAAATGACAACACTTCTCCTCTTCCACCCAATAAAAATTTCAGTATTTTCATAATTTTAGATTTCTTCTGAAATCATAACTTCAGACAACTTTAAAGCACAGAGAACCTTAGACACATCCAGAACAATCCCATGTGGGACAACACTTCCCAGCATCCAATCCTTACAAGAAAGTCTTCAAGCCAGTGTTTAATGATTCAATTACAGTAAAATATTATCTCCTTTTTCATTCAGTATAAAGAAAATAAGGCACAGGCTGTGAAAAAGGTTAGACTGGCTACCTGCAAGAAAGTACTTTTCATTTGTTCATCCCTTAGAATATGATAGATGGGGAGAAGTAGAAATATTATTGTCTTCTAATGCGCTTTCATACGTCAGTGAAATCTCTGATGACCTCACAGTCATTCCCTCTATCCCAACCATTTGGAAATAAAAACAGGTGTAATGCGAGTCACCTGTACCAAAGATACAAAATTCCAGCCTTTTCTTAAAACCCTAAAATGAGTTTCCAGAGGAGCAGAAAAATTGATTCCAAGTTTCTTGAGTTCCTGGTTAGTTCCATAATCTGATGCCACCTTTACTTTCCATAGAAGTTACCAGCCTGTAGGAGTCTAAGACCAGGAATCCCTCTCACCTTAATAGAGCTATATCTTGTCGCCTCTGGAACTGCCACAGGAGACAGGGTAGCACAGTAGGGCAGGCACTTTATTCTCTGCTCATTCCATACTTGGAAATCTCCTATTAAACAAAAAACCCTCAAAAACAATTAAAAAAAAAAAAGGTATTTTTACATAATTTCAGCCCTTAACAAAAGAAAAAAAAGCAACTCAGCATTACTATTTTTACCTGATCTGCACTTAAAAAAAAAATTATCTATGATTTGGAAACTTTATTCTCCTCCTTAAAAATACTGAGTCCTAGAAACTTCCCTGTTCATTCTCTATGCTCAGCAGAGCAATTTCTCTCTGTGGTTAAAGACCATTTTTTTCTTTAAAGGGGGAAGAGGGGAAGAGAACATTTATATAAATAAAAATTACCCTCATCCCCCAATAACTTTTAGTTTACTTTGTATGCAGCATATTCCTAACAGTTTCCAATCAGATATGAAGAGCTGTGGCCATAATACTTCGGGAAGCTGGATGATCAGGTTTGCCCCTTCAGTAGCAAAGGAAGGTCTTGTTCCCAGTGAATGTCACAAACCAGGTGATAGTCAAAAGTAGAGAGCAGAAGGAAAGAGCACAGTCAACACCTGCTTGTGATTTGATACTCCCAGATACTTCTCTGGGAGCCAGCTGTGCCATGCCACAACCAGATTAATGCAATAGCCTTACGCTGGCAGGATAATGCTCCAGTCAGATTTACGATAGGAAGAGATTTCTGCACCATGATATAGAAATGTGAAGAAGTGCTCCCAGAGACACTGTAGACAAGGACACCTTTCTTCACCTGCCAGCAGAACTTCTATTTGATGTGTAGTGATTCAAATGTTGAAATTACTTCACACAACAGCCCAGATTTCTACATCCCCTGCCCTACCTTTATCTTATGTTGCTGCACCATCTAGTGGCTACTTGGAGGTTTTGTCTGAATTAGAAATTCACAGGTGGCCAAAGTTATATTACTGGACAGAAACAGAATGATACAAGATCAAATCAGATTTAGGTTGGAAGGAAGCCCAACAGTGAAGCTGAGCTTCATGGTGATCTTTAGGATCCATTTAAACAAGAATCTGTAACACTGGGTACAACCAAGCATTTTTGAAACTTTGGTTGAAATTACTATCTCAGTTGGAGGGTAGTTACAAAGCTAGCACCCCTCCTTACATGACCTCAGGCATAGTTTATGTTTATTCTTATTAAAAAATAGTGGAGGTTTGGAATGTCACTAATCACAAGTGAGACCACTGCTAGCATGCCCCAGGTACAACTTCCAGAAACTGCTGCTATTCGTGACGAGAAGTTCTGCTCTTGTGGCATCTTAGTCCCCAGCTGCTATAGCAGGAACATCTGGTTTTTGAGCAGTATTAAAGAGCAGCGGCACACGAGACCAACACAACATTTGGAGAGTCCTCTTGATATCCGTGACTAACCAGTAATCAGCCAGTTACTAGCAGCTCTCGTGACAGTCCCACTGACTGTGGTGAGTTCAGCATCTTGTACTCCACCAGCTCCAACTAATGGGGCTCTACCTGTCTTATTGTTGTAGAAAGAAGGAACAAGAATCTCTATCAAATAAGCTAGTATTAGACTACTTTTCCTAGCCTCAGAAGGGTAGCAATTCAATCCCTTCCCAAAGTAACCGAGTGTGAAAGACATACCAAACAACTCAGAACATGACTGCAAGTATTAACACAGTTGCTTTAGAAGACAAGCCTGTACCTTTCCTCCGGACAATGAACTCAAATTTAGCTGGGACCAAAGTATCCAGGCTAATGTTAATGGCATTCAGTCCTGCCTCCTTCAGTCGGGGCAGCAATCTGGTTAAGTTGATCCCGTTAGTTGTGACAGCAATGGTTTTCAGCCCTTCTAATTTGTACAGTTGACCTAGGAAAATAAAAAGCAAAAAGAACATTTTAAAACAAGTAATCCAACTGTAAGTTACACTGAAAATGCAAAAGAGGATTTGTGAAACAAAAATTATGACTGAGGGTGTGAGGAAAACATGGACACTTCAGTGCTTCAGCCTTCTTCCAGCTGTATTGGTTTGAGAGACCCATTTTAGCACAAATCTGTTTCGAAAGGTATGAAAGACAGTAGTTTACTGCACGCAAAATTGGTTATAAAGAACACTGAAAATGCACACTAATTTTTTTCTCCTTTTCTTAGAGTAAATAGCTACTTTATTTCTGGAAGAAAGCCTTTGATTTTGTTTACCTTCTTTTCCTCAATCCAGCTTTGCAAACTGAATTCTGTGTTCTGCAATAATAAGCAGCAAGCCACCCCTCCACACCTGGAATCTGAACTAGCTGCATTTATCTAGCAACATTTGTGCTACTATGCTTTACCAAAAACCAGTTCTAACCCAAAGGTAGCTGAGAGCAGTAGTGACTTTAAATTGCTGAAAGAAATGCCACATATACTCCTAACTAAACAGAAAAAAGTCAACGTATTAGTCCATTAAAGAGAATCCAAGGCAACAACATCCAAGGGACAAAATACTCACACTTGGCAACTGAAATATTTCCATTACCCACAGTGGTAGCCCAGCCAATTGAAGTGGGCTTACACAAGACACTAAAAAATGGCTAACAAAAGAAAACCACATAAGAAACAGTTAATATAATGAGATTAAGATTTAGAAAATAGCTGCCGCCTCCTAAACCAAATGCAGAAATCATTAGCATACCAGATCTCCAGAAGGCAGGCTTTCAAACTTCCAGTTATCAGTAAAATAACAAATAGGAAAAAATCCTCATAAACCACTTGCAGAAGCAGAGGCACGGCAAAGTAATTTTCTCATTTTCCCTTCTCCCTTCTCTCATAGCCTTCACCCTAATTAGTCAAGAAATATTTGAACAACCCTTAACGTTGAAGCAGCTTTAATTACAGCACAAATATTTCACAGTCCTTTCTTCTGTCCCTATTTTACCTCTATTTGTACATGTTGATAAGGGCTTTACTTCTGCTTTATCTCATTTCCCAGCTATTCTCAAAATATTTACCCCAAGCTGGGCCCAAAACTGGAATGGGAGAAGCTGGGTCACACCAAAGATGCTGAAGTTTACAGCAGCATCATTTTGCAACATGATTAAGAGCTCCAAAAAGACAGTTGGAACCTGAGGTCTTTACTAAGAACTAGATTTTTGTGGCATTCACCTCTCAAAATCCTCCCCACTGACCAGGAATAACCTCTTCCTAGAGGATGAGTGCTGTTGGCACAAGTTTGCCAAAGATTATTTAACACTAGCTACCACCAGCAGCCAAGTCTTTTTGAAAAAATAGGATAAACACTGCAGCCAAAGGATAGAGTAGGAATACCACTACCTTTATTTACAGCCTCAGAACTCACAAAATGCTCAACCTTCTAACAACGGAGTACAAAAACAGGCTAGCTGCTATACAGGCTTCATTGCTAGAAATGTAAATGCATAAAGGCACTGAATAAAACCAAAGCCATGCTACACCCCAAAATGGCTTAATTTTAAAAAGTACCACCAGCTGATTAGGTCAGTTAGTGCAGGCAGCAGCTGTTATCAATGCATATTCTTCCTCATCAGACAGGAAGAGATATAGGATGAGGCACTGGAAATATACGAATATGTGGAACCACCTGTAATAACAAATTGGATAGAAGCCAACTGTGAGAAATTAGAGATGGAGACTTAACACTAACACCAACAAGTTAAAAAGGACCAGTTAGTACACTCTGCCTTATTTGTGCAAGATAGGAAGTGGAACATTTGCAGTTGCTTGGTTTCTTGGCTTGTTGACCTCTACATTCAAAAGGAATTAAAGAGATTTCATAACTTTGTAACTCACCTTGTACCTGTATTAAGTCTGTTTGCTGACCTTTGGTCACTGCTTTAGCAACAATCAGCACAAACAAAGGCAACTGAGAAAACTATCAAGTGTTATCTAACAGAACAGATGCTATAATTCAATAACATGAAGCTAAAACCTTATATGTCAGGCTCCAGTCATCAAGTAAACCATTTTACATTTACTTTTTCCTTTAGGATCATGAGCATCTTGTTAAACAGGGAAGTTTATTACATATTCTCCTCCAATCGTTTTCTCAATTGCACTTCTCCTGATTGAGTCCAGAAAAGGTATGTGTATCTCCTAGTACATGAATTAACAAGTCTACCCTGCACCACTTCACTCTTGAAATGTGTATGTTGCTATAAAAAGTGATCCAACTGTCCATTCCTCACCCCATGGAAAATTGTCAGTGGAGTTGTGTACTTCTCAGACTATTAATAATAAACAGCTATCACACAGTTTATATCCAGTGCTAATTTAAACTTTGAATATCCCAAAGGATATGGATTCTACATTCCACTATCAGCTGCTTCAGAAAAGTCTCAAACATATGTTTTCAGCAGTCCCCAGGACATGACTTCACTTTCAGCAAGTGTTGATTGCTGAGTCATAGTTTATGTATGTGCATACATTCAAAAATAATAATAATCTAAAGAACTACAGCAAGTCTCTGAATAACATGGTGTCCTACAGTAGCTTCAAACCACATTTGTTCATTGAAACAACAAAAAAGTTTTAACTTGAGTATTAGAAAAATAACGGTAATAGTAATCCAGCATTAATGTTTTTCAGCTTTATTGGTATTTCACAGAACATTTATGTTTAAGAGAAAGGCTTGATGAAAACAAATTGAACAAATCTCAGCTCTATTCAGCTCCTGAAACAAAATGCAGCCAGCTTCTGTAAACCATCTAGAAATCCAGATGAACTCTATCCAAGCCCAAACCATTGTGCTAATATGGCTTCAATAAAGGTGCCTAACTGGAATTCTGGGCTTGTTTTCGCTTCAATTAGTTTTCTCATAGTTGTCTCAAAACTAAACATGTTATCTGTTTAGTTTTGAGACTTTTATCTTGATCCCAGTCTTGTGCACCACAGACTAACACCAAAGTCTGAGAAGACAAAAAGTGTTTATAGACTTAATTTGCCAGTATTCAATATGCCTTAGAAAAAATCAGCCAGGCTAATACGAATTCACAACAGCATGAACTAATGCAACAGGACAACCATTTTAACATCTATTACCTTTACCCCAAGATCACTACTCTGTTGTCACCCATTAAAATGTTCACTATGAATCTGTCAAAGTTCAGCTGTGAACAAAAACCCAAGTAGAATAATGAAAGCCCAGTGGTTCAGAAAGATCTCTTTCAGCCTCTCTTTTCAGCCACAGAACTAAACCCTTGAGAATTCTATCACTGCAGTAAAACAAACAACAAAAAGCTTTGTAGCCTTCAAATATCAATACTTCAGAATTGCAGCAATGCAATAATTATTTTGCAGTGACCTGGCTACTCAACTTACACCCTCAACATCAGGGTAGCTCTGTTGACTATAAAAACCCATCAGCTACTGATGATAAATCAAAAAGGTGCATACACAAGAAGAGAAAGTTCTGCACTGAACCGATGACATTGTTGATTTCAACTCATTTTCATGCCAATACTATATGCTGAACTGCAAACCTTAATTTAAAATTTATTTAAAATACAACCTGTTTTACAAATCTGCCTTCCTTTTGGCTGGCAAAAAACAGCTAAAAATAATTATACCTATTATTATTAGAAAGGGAGAATGCCTTCTTGAAAGGCACATAGTGTGCTCAATCCTAAATAAAAAGTAACCTGTCATGCATTGGCAAAATGCCCTAGAGCATGGTATTCCCGAGCTCCAAAAAAGTGAAGTTAGTGCAGTTTCAGGACTCCTCACAACTAAGGAGACCCAAAGCCAGCTCACTCTAGCCACTTTTCCAGATATAAACAGTTCAGTTCTAAATACTACACTCTGCTGCTTCCTTTGGAAAAGACCATAAAGGTCTTCCAAATCCCGAACAAAACAGAGCAGGAGCAGAGACCGGCTGCTTTCTGCACCAAAGCTCAGTGTATCGTTAGGCAGCTACTCTACTTTCAAGACCTTCATCTTCCATATTAACCCTTTTGAATCCTCAGTACTTATAAGAGTATACATGCAGAAACAGACAAGTTCAGCTGCCTACAATACACCAAAGTGCACTGACCTACATAGCCTTAATCTAATAAATTGCCACTACACAAAGCTATTGTAATGTCCTTAACATACAAGACTTTGGACAGGGGAAAAAAAGCACCTGGCTCAAGAGAAAAACAGGCACTGTCAGTCAACACAATATTAATCAAAGGAGATAGATGTCTAAAAATTACCCAGTAATTTATCTTCCACTGAAGTAATAGTCTTCATCAATAACTGTAAAAACATATAGTTCCTTATTAAACACAGACAAGCAAGTGACATCTGTTATCAAGGAAACAAAACAAAACCACAAAAACAAAACCTGTCAAAAATCCAAAAGAAAACCTGTTTTGTTTGTAAGCATGTATCAACTGTCCCAGTGAGGACCTGGTCACATCAATTCTTGATTTTTCACCCCAAGGCTGCATTATTGCAAGCTATTCTAGTAAATGTTGAATATGAAGAGACCACCAATTTCAGCAGAGACATAAATTCCATTCAAGTAGGAGACCAGAACCGGAAGTTTTCTGAAAGGAACTTTCTTGCATTCTATGATGTTGGGGAAAAGCACTGTCATTTAATGTATAATTATTCCTCAGATTGCTGGCCTGTATTAGTACATAGTTCTAAGTGTCGTTCTTGGATCAACATAAAGCAAGTCACTCTGAAACACACTGTATTTATTGGGAACTCACCCACAATATCAACCACATCGGGACGGATAAGTGGCTCTCCTCCTGTCAGTCGGATCTTCTCTACACCTTCTTTCACAAACAGTCTGGCTAGAGTGATTATCTCCTTAGTAGTAAGTAGCTCTGATTTAGGGGTCAGTGGAACACCTTCCTCCGGCATACAATACTGACCTGAAACAAAGAATACAGAAATAAACGGGGAACAAATAACAAGCCACAGTCAATCTAATATTGATGGGCAAAATGCACCGAGTGCAACTACCTTCAATGGATGTCAAACAACCCTGCTTTTCTGAAATACACACAGGTAAGATCATACACCAAATCTTACCAGCAATCTCCTAACAATTTCCTGTTTTCTTTCAATAGAAAACCCAAGACTTATTTGATGGCTCTCAAAATTACAATGGATCCACTCTGAAGGGAAAGCTGATCTTATTTCTATCTAACCTGCATTCAAAGAGAGACATGAAACTGAACTGGCAAGCACTGGGACGTTACCAGAAACTTTGCAGAGGTAACTGTTGCTTCACATGGGCACCAGTGATACAGCCAGGAGCAGTCTGAGGAGTATCAAGAGGGACTACAACTACAGAGCCCTGGGAGCTGGAGGGACTCTGGAGCACAGGTAGTTTTTTCATTAATCCTCCCAGTCCAAGTGAAGGGGTTTGAAAGGGCCAGTCAAATGTGGCAAATCAACACCGGGTTATGGGGCTGGTGCCACAGCCAGGAGTGTGACTATTTAGACCATGGGACTCACTTTGAGAAACTTGGCCTACTGATGGGTGATAGGGTCCATCTGTCAGAGAAGGGGAAGAGTATCTTCAGTCATAGGCTTGCCAAGCTGGTGATAAGGGATTTAAAGTTGCCAGGGGAAGGGAACCTCAATCTATCCAACTCCTACCAGTTTGATGCCAGTGCCAGCAATAGATGCTCAGAGCCTGGAGAGGGATCGCAGCTCAGCAGAAGAGCACCTGAAGAGCAGCACAAAGGAATTCCAGCCAGTAAGTCAGCTTCATCGGGAGCCCAACTTAAATGCTTCTGTGCAAACGCACATAGCATGGGGAATAAATGAGGAGTTAGAGACATGTGCATGCCTGCAGAGCTACAGTCTTATTGGCATCACAGAGACCTGGTGGGATGACTCCTACGCCTGGAGTGTTGGAATGGAAGGATACAGGCTCTTAAGGAATGACAAGCAGGGGAGACAAGGAGGGGATGTCTCCCTCTATGACAATGACCAGCTGGAGTACATGGAGATCTACACAGGGATGGATGAGGAGCTGAATGAGAGCTTATGGGTAAAGATTAAAGGGAGGGCAGACAGGTGACATTATAGTGGGGGTCTGCTACAGGCCACCTGACCAGGAAGACCGAGCAGATGAGGTCCTCAATAGACAGATAGGAGCAGCCTCACGTTCACAAGCCATGGTCCTCATGGGGGCCTTCAACCACGTTGCTATCTGTTGGAGGGACAACACAGCAGGGTATAAGCAATTTAGGAGGTTTCTGGAATGCATTGATAACTTCCTTCTCCGGGCGATAGAGAAGCCAATGAGGAGAGGGGCTATGCTGGACCTTGTTCTCACCAAGGAAAGGCTGACGTGGAATGTGAAGCTCAAGGGCAGTCTTGGTTGTAATGACCATAAAATGGTAGAGTTCATGATGTTTAGGGCAGCAAGGAGGGTGCAGAGCAAGCTTGCTACCCTGGACTTCAGGATTTTGGCCTCTTCAGGGATCTGCTTGGCAGAGTACTATGAGATAAAGCCCTGGAGTGAGGAGGGACCCAAGAAAGCTGGTTAATATTCAAGGATCACCTCCTCCAAGCTCAGCAGTGATGCATCCCGACAAAGAGGAAGTCAGGTAAAAACACCAGGAGGCCTGCACAGATGATCAAGTAGCTCCTGCGTAAGCTCAGACCTAAAAAGGAAGCCTACAGAGGGTGGAAGCAAGGACAGATAGCTTGGGAGAGATACAGAGAAACTGTCCAAGCAGCCACGGATCAGGTTACGAAGGCCAAAGCCCTGATAGAATTCAATCTGGCCAAGGACATCAAGGGCAACAAGAAAAGCTTCTATAGGTACATCAGCGATAAAGGAAAACTAGGGAAAACATGAACCCTCTCCAGAAGGAAACGGGAGAACTGGTTACATAGGATATGGAGAATACTGAGGTACTCAATGACTTTTGCCTTAGACTTCAGTGGCAAGTGCTCCAGCTACACCGCCCAAGACTCAGAAAGCAAAGGTGGGGACTGGGAGAATGAAGAACTGCCCACTGTAGAAGGTCAGGTTTGAGACCATCTAAGGAATGTGAAGGTGCAAAAGTCCATGAGACCTGGATGAGATGCATCCGTGGGTCCTGAAGGAACTGGCAAAGGAAGCAGCTAAGCCACTATCCATTATATTTGAGAAGTTGTGGCAGTCTGGTGAAGTTCCCACTGACAGGAAAAGGGGAAACATAATCCCCACTTTTAAAAAGGGAAAAAATTAAGACTTGGGGATCTACAGGCCAGTCTGTCTCACCTCTGTGCCCAGCAAGATCATGGAGCAGATCCTCCTGGAAACCATGCTAAGGCACATAGAAAATAGGGAGGTGATTGGTGACAGCCAACATGGCTTCACTTAGGGCAAATTATGCCTGACAAATTTGCTGGCCTTCTACGACGGGGTTACAGCATTAGTGGATAAGGGACAAGCAGTTGACATCATCTACCTGGATTTGTGCAAAGCTTTTGACACTCCCGCACAATATGCTTGTTTCTAAATTGGAGACATGTGGATTTAACAAATGATCACTCAGTGGAGTAAGGAATTGGCTGGATGGTTTCACTCTAAGGGTTGTGGTTGATGGCTCAATGTCTGAGTGGAGACCAGTGATGAGTGGCATCCCTCAGGTGTCGGTGTTCAGACTGGCACTGTTTAACATCTTTGTCAGTGACATGGACAGTGGGATTGAGTGGACCCTCAGCAAGTCTGCTGATAACACCAAGCTTTGTGGTGCGGTTCACACGCTGGAGGGAAGGGATGCCACCCAGAGGGACCTTGAGAGACTGGAGAGGTGGGCCTGTGCAAACCGTATGAAATTCAACAGGCCAAGCGTAAGGTAGTGCACATGGGTTGGGGCAGTCCTGAGCACACATACAGGCTGGGCAATGAGTGGATTGAGAGCAGGCCCTGCGGAGAAGGGCTTGGGGGTAGTGGTGGATGGAAAACTGACTATGAACTAGAAATGTGTGCTCACATTCCTAGAAAGCCAACTGTAGCCCAGGCTGCACCAAGTGTGGCTAGCAGGTTGAGGGAGCTGATTCTCCCCTTCTGCTTCACTCTTGTGAGTACTGTGTCCAGGCCCCAAATATAAGAAGGACATGGACCTGCTTTAGCAGGTCCAGAGGAGGGCCATGAAGATGATTGTGGGCCTGGAGCACCTCCCTTATGAGGACAGGCTGAGACAGTTGGGGTTGTTCAGACTAGAGAAGAGAAGACTCTGGGGAGACTTTCTAACAGCCTTCCAGTACCTAAAGGGGGCCTACAGGAAAGATGGAAAGGGACTCTATCAGGGGGTGTAGTGATAGGACGAGGGGTAACAGTTTTAAACTGAAAGAGGGTAGATTTAGATTAGATGTAAGGAAGAAATTCTTCACTGTGAGGGTGGTGAGACACTGGAACACGTTGCCCAGAGACGCTGTGGCTGCCCGCTCCCTGGGAGGGTTCAAGGCCAGGCTGGCTGTGGCTTTGGGTAACCTGGTCTAGTGGAAGGTGTCACTGTCCATGACAGGGTAGTTGGAGCTATATAATCTTTAGGGTCCCTTCCAACCCAAACCATTCTATGATTCTATAAATGCCTAGGTATGAGCCTTTATGCTTATCACACACTTTGAGTGTGGCATACAAACATCCACAAGAACCATCATCCAAACCACACCAAGTCTGATGAAAGACCTGTCATTTCCACCTGTCTCTGGCAGATCCCCAGGCTTGCTCCTGTTTCCCCATCCCACCAGCAGGTCAGCCCCAAATCAGTCTATATCTATTCTTTACCATTACTTTGTGAAGACAAGAAACAGCACAGGGCCAACACACCAATAAGTACCATAACTCAAGTCTTGGACTTTGCACAATATGGTGCATAAGAGCTTTGTGCGAGAAAGCAGGCACTTACACCTGAGGTTGCATTTCTCAGTCAAAGAAATTCGCAAATAGTTGTGCTGACGCCCAAAGCTGTCTGTCAAAAAAGCAGAGAAAGGAGCAGCATGTTCCAGTAGAAAGCGTCCTCTTCCTGAGCTTTGCAATTCCTGTAATGAAAACAAGCAAGTGCTAAATATTTGAATAGTTATCCTACCAACCTGCTGTATAAATATTAACTTTGAACTTGACTGATAATTATTATTCCATTTTTCCCCACAGGGACAGCTGCACAAGAAAAACCTATGACTTGTCTTTATGATGAAAACTGGCCATTTATTGATCAAGTTTCTCACCCTACTTAATTCCATGGAACTGTACTACAATTTTCCCTGTGCATTTTAAGATACAGGCTCTTTGCCACATGTGCTTCAGGCTATTTGTACAGAATAGGAGGCAGCTTTTTTCAGTTGCATGTCTTTTCACTTTCCAGAATCAACAATCCAGGACCACCCAATCACACTACTTCCCTCAGATAAATGAAATCATATAGAAGGGTCCCTCCCTGCACTTCAGTGCAAGAGAACTAAAAGTTGATGAAACACTGCATGCCTGCTTGTGTCCCTACCAACCTTCATGTGCAAGACATAACATCTTGTTAATAGCAAAACCAAATTACTTCTGTGTACAATTATGTTTCATGATGTCTGTTTCAAGAACATTTCCAACAAGCTCTCCTTGCCCAAATCCATACAACAGAATACTTCCAAAAATCTTGTCTCATTTAAACGATTTTAAATAACACAGGGCACAGTGGGACTGGAAAAAAAAATGTATGATCCTGAGCACTCCACCTGTTCAAGCCTGCATAAAAAAATTCAAAATATTAATACTGTTTTTATTAACTGTCACAAAGTGAATATTAAAAGTGATTTCCATTCACAATTTTTGGGCTGTTTTTTTTTGTTTTGTTGTTTGTTTTTTATTTTTTTTTAAAGCAGAGTGTAACGTATTCTAGAGCAACACAGTTTTCGGGAAGTACTGAGTCTTGCCCTCCAGAACAAGGGCTGATCACTTTAGGTATCGAAAGAAATATCCCAAGTTAGTAGCTGTTACTGAAAATTAATACAGTTCAATTTTATACCAAGAATCTTTAAAACGTCACTACCATCAACACCAGAACACTGTTGGTTATAGCAAGGTCTAAATGCAGGAAGTCTCACTGCCTTTAGCCCATGACTTTCAAATTACCATATCTCTATTTGTGTACACCTGTAAAGGACAGCTGAAACCACTCTGCTACTGTTTGGAAAATATTTCAATACCTTAAGTGAAATGTACAGTAACCGAATGTCCTGGGTTGAGTGAGTGGTGGAGTTTTTTGGTGGCAGGGGAGGGGGCTATCGGGGCGGCCCCCTGTGAGAAGCTTCTCGAAGCTCCCCCAGCTCCACGTCAGCTCCACTTCTGTTTGGGAAATTGAGCCAATCGGCTGCGCCTCTGCAATAACGTATTTAAGAAGGGACGTGGTGACGGGCAGTCGGACTGGTGAGGAGGAGTTGCTGCAGCTGCATGAACACCAAGGTCAGTGGAGGAATGGAGGAAGAAAGGAGGGGGGAGGTGTGCCGGAGCAGAGACCCCCCTGTATCCTGTGGGGAGATGGCAGGGCGGCACCCCCCTGCCACCCATGAAGATCTACGGTGGAGCAGACATTGATTTATGGCCTGTTGCTCCTGCTCAGCTGATCAAGGTTCTGTGCCCAAAGAAGGGCGGGGTCTCATGGGAAAAGGTAGCCCCGCTGCTGTAATTCAGCGCTGGGAGGATTGCAGCATGCGGGGGAGTCCCACGCCGGAGCAGCTCGGGAAGGGCTGCAGCCTTGGGAGGGAATCCAGTCGGAGGAAGTTAGTGACCCATGACAGAGCAGTGTAGGGAACGCTGCAGCCCGTGGGAGGAACTCATGTCGGAGAAAGTTTGTGGAGGACTGTCTCCTGTGAGAGGGGGACCACGATGGAGCAGGGGGGAACAAGTTTCGGACACTCCCCTCACCGAAGATGAAGAAAGTGGCAGCGCTGACTGCACCCCCCATTCCCTGCCCCTGCGCCCCTGGGGGAGGAGGTAGAGATATCGGGAGCAGAGCTGAGCCTGGGAAGAAGGGAGGGGTGGGGGAAGGTGTTCTCAAGATGTGGCAATGCTTCTCACTGTCCTACTCTGTTATGTGTTGTTAGTGTCTGTAATAAATGTACGTTCTTTTTTTCTTCCCCTAACGAGTCTGCCTTTTGCTCGTGATCATAAAGGGGAATTTTTCCCCATCCCAGTCCTATCTCGAACCCCAAGCCTGGCTCTCTGTCCCTTCTCATTGCCGGAGGGGAAGGGAGAGAGAGCTGCTGCATTGTGGTTGGCTGCCAACCAGGCCTAAACCACGACACCGAACCAACTCTTTTCACAGTACTACAGAAAATAAAAAGTTTACCAATGTACTTTAATCAGCTGGTAGATACTTGGTTCAGGCACTACAAACATCCACAAACAACATCATCCAAACCCTGCCAAGTCTGGTGTCTTTTCATCTACTGTATCACAGTTAAATTAACATTTTATAGGAGGCCAATCTAATAATTCTGACAGAGGCCAGCTGCATAGCATCACAAAACAAAACACAGAAAACAGGGTCAAAATAATTAAAGGAACTATCTTCACTGTGTCCTTGTTAGTTAACCACATACAGACACTTAATAGCCAGCTAAGAAAACTGGAATAAAGCTTAAGGATTCCTGGACTTTCAGTGAACGAGCACATACAATACCATTCCTGGTTACATGGTGTTCACAAAGTTAAAAAAGCGTGTGTGGGAAAATCAGCTGCAGAATTGTGCCCCAAGTCAAAATGCTGACTAGTCTTGATAGGCTGCAACAGGCAAAGGATTAAATAAAGTTCTGCCATAAATTTAAGATGTAGAATGCGGAACTGGTCAAAAAGATACATTAGCTAGTATTCAAACTGCTTAGCTGAGCAAAAGTCATGATTTCCATCTAGTGAAAAACAAACCTGTGAAATCTCCAGACGTACTAAAATTGGCATGTATGGGACGATGCCAAGGTACTGGGCAGAAACACACATAGCTGCGGCCATCATCTCCCTGGCTCTGGTCATAACTAGTAACCACAGGAGTTAATCCTGCACAGTATTTTGAAACAGTCCTTGAAAGAAGCCTGGAAACAGTCAGCTAAAATGTTGAACCACCCAGGTGTGCTTCCTCAAAACATTTTGTTCTGAAAGCATTTGTAAGAAAGATTTGGGGGTGAGTGGAAGACAGAGAGGACACCCTCCGTGACCAGATCAGCAAGGCAGCAAAGGCTATCTGGGGAGAGGCCCACGTTCAGCCATCAGCAGCTGCAGCGTTTTGTTTCCAGCTGCTTTAACACCAGGGCTGCTGCTAAACTTATAAGCAGGAGCGGTTTCTCTTGGCAGCACGATCTTTCCACTAGCCTTTAAATAATCCACTACACTTCTTGATCCAAACAGCATTGTGGTCAGGTAAGAAGATCTCTGGGAACATCCCTGGCAGTGGGGGGTTAGAGAAGAGAGACACAAAGTGGCGGTTTCAAAGTCCAGAAAGCATCTGTTTACCCCCGATAAAACAGCAGGACCAGTTTCCGCGTAACTGCTTTGCTGCTGGAAGCAAGCAATCTCTTTCAGTTTCTGTTTTGTAGCGGTGGCGAGGCCAGCCCTCCCCAGGCCTGGCCTTCCCTCCCCTCCGTGCAGCACCAGCGGTGTCAGTGGCAACCCCTCCGCAGCCACGCACGATGCTCACACACATTCTTCCATCTCCCTCGTCTCCAACGGGCACAGGCAGAACAAGTCATCTGGGTTTTAATCCCCCTGGGGAAACGCTCCAGCCTGGGCACCCGAGAGTTGTTTGTGAGCTTCGCACAGTTTTAGTTTGTCCAAGAAATCCCAGTTTGGGAGCTTGCTTTGAGTTTCTCTGAATACAAGCAGGGTTAAGTCAAAGAGCCCAGCTAAATGTCCAGACTCAATTTCTGCTTCTTTCCCAGTTAGAAAACTCACCCCTGTACAGACTAAATCTAAAGATATTTTAAATACCGCCAAACTCAGAAAAATCACAATCCTATTTGGATTTCTGATGGTTCTCCTTCCTATCATTTTGGAAAGGTGTTCACATTTCAGAGGGAAAGCACTCCCATGCTCATTGAAATTATTTAAGCCCTTCTTGTAGGAGCACTCTTCTGTTTCTTTCTCAATAACTCATTTTTGCAACTTTTTCAGAATCGGGCTTCCTTACCCACTCCACTTGAAGACAGAAGAGTACAAACCTCCTGCCTCCCTGTTTTAGAGTGTACATTACAAGGAGGGAAAGAAGTGAAGAGTTGTCCTCCCTGACAGAAAGGCAAGAGAGGGAGACTTTAATGACTGTATGTAAGAGATGCCAAAACTGTCTACTTTTGAGGACAATAATATGCTTAAAGTAATTTCTTATTTTCAGGAAGGAGCCACCACTGGAGTAGGAAGCAGGAGACAGTGGTTCTGTTCCTGGTCTGCCATCCACCTGCGTGGCTGTGCAGGCAAGGAAGGTAAAGTATGAGGACTTACCGAAGCAATAATACTGCCCTTCATTAATTACTCTGAAGGGAACTGTCAAGAATCAGTATTAAAAGAACAGGCACACAGCAAGCAGTTGGTGTCAATATACTTTAAAGTTCCTGATGGAAATAACTAACTTTTGCTCTCTTGCTGCAAAATAGTGGGTGTTGGAATGGGGAAAAAAAAAAAAATAAAAAGGTTTCCAGAGCTACTGGAGTTTCTTTCCATCAACTTCATGTCATCTACAGAGATGGGTTTGTCTGGGAGGGAAGAATGACTGGAGGTGGAACTTTTAAGCTGTTAGTTCAGTTTTTGTCCAGTTTGATGTCAGCAAGGAGGAATTATGAGACACCCAAGAGGAGTTCAGTAGCATGAGGTTGAGCTCCAGTGGGAGTGGATCCTGTATTACCAAAACTGCCACTGCACCCAGCACTGACTCATATTTTTATCAGTTCCACAGGCAAGGCCAAATATCAGAGATGGAAACTCAGCTGCCTTCCTGGTAACTCAGAGCAAGAATGAAGCACTCTCTCACGTAGTTGTGTAAGTAGGATTTTCCGAAGGAGAAGACAAGGGTGAGGTTGGACCTAGTCACTTGCAGCCTGTGTGAGAGCTATTAACACAGGGAGGAAGCAAAAGCTGCTTGCTACGGTTCCCAGGCTACAGGGAAAGGGTTATTCAGTTCCCTGCAGTTGGAAGAGATGGATGTTTGTTGGTATTTTAATATATCAATGCCCAAACACATAAATTTTTCACTTAAATGGGATAGTTGTAATGCCAAGTTCCCACTCCTCTATCTCCATAGTTGACAGGAGACACTTCTGCACATTGGAGGAATATGCTCTGTCACACAGTGTGCTCTGTCTGATTTGTGAAAAAAACAGTTTCACTCTTCCGGCTGTCAATCCTATGTTCTATACTACTACTGAAAGAATGATTGCTTAGATGACTGCACCATGCAGCTATATTTTGACAAGCTGTCAGCCCTTCAGACCTGCCAATTCACCTGTGATTTCTAGAAGGATTCTTCTAACAATGCAGCAAAATTGGAAGCTGCCACCAGAGGTATTAATAGTCACCAGGAACACCACAAACTGACAGATACTAGAAAGGCTCAGTTTAACACAAGTGGGAAGAGAACAGAGCCCTTATCTATTTACCAAGCTGAAGATCGAGTACTATACTTGCTCTACCCTTCCACCTTCCCCTTATCCCCGGTGATATTTGTGCACTATGAAACAGTAATGCTTGCAAACACTCCTTCTGCACAGGCCTCAGGGACCACCACAACCTGTGCACTTAGGACCCTGTTAGCGCTGTTCCTGCCACTGCTGTCTGTCAGCTTCTGCACTCCTGCTGGGTGTGTGCATCAGCGCTGCCGCCTCACTGTAGCGCCTAACGCTGCTGCGCTGGCATCATGGACACATCTCAGCGACAGATCTTCTGTTTCATACCTCACCTTTAATGTCTTGGTCTGTAGGGAAGTGGTGACATGGTGTCCTTGTTCAACCTGGAAATCAGACAACCACAGAGGCTAAAATGGGTCTAACTAGGCCAAGTGCCAGAATGAGGTCTGAGCTCAGAAGTCCAAGACAAATGTTTTCCTGAGAGCTCTGCAGCTGCTGCCCAACAGTTGAACCCAAACAGCATGCTACAGTTCTGGTTGCTGGCACAGAGAGCACTGCTCAGGGACTTTGACCAGCTACCCACAAAATGGAGCTCCTGGGCACAGAGTTTCAGACATGACTGGCCAAGAATAAGGGCCATATGAGGTCTTTCTAGACAAGCTGGGCTCTCCCCTTTATTCCAGTGGTGAAGACTTCACTGAGGCCACAGAAAATTTCAAGTGGTTGTGTTTGAATTACAGGAGCTACACGAACAGATGGAGGAAACTGAATTGAAACTTTGTATCAGGATGCCGAATACCTTTACTGGCAATGATACATATATAGCAGGATATAAAATAAATAAATACAATTCTGATTTCCTTAATGTTATTGCTCTCAAGCCTCACTACTTTAACAGACCTCTCATCTCCCTCCTTTGTTTCAAAAAGCCGGGGGTTTTGCATGTAAACCTCCAGCTTACGATAAATAATAATAATATTTTTAAAAAGTAAAAATTACTTTTTCTATTCTACTGGAAATATACAATTTTGTAGTAGAAGTATGTAAACCTATGTGATTTTATTTTTTAGTTCAGGAGTATAATTTGGACATGTATCATCACGCATACAAGATGACAGGATCGCATCAGACTTCTTTTTGTTAACTGTGAATTAGTCAAGAAATGCTTGTACACAACCAATCACAAAAACATCTGTTTCAGAGTGCCTGTTGCTACCTAGAATTAACTAGTCTTAAAAAAAAGGACTCCACTATGCACACATCTCTGAGACTGACAATGGTGCCTTAAATACTAAGATACAAGCAGGCCCAAACATATGAACTAACCAGTCCAATAATAAGATGATCAAGTTTGGGGTTTTATTTGTAAACAATTTAGGATCAGCTTCCAGGCATATCTGATTTCACCTTCAAAACTGACATAAATTTTCACAGCCTCAGATCTGCACAGTCAGCTTATTTGGTCAGTATAATTTCACTTATATAAATACATCAATTTTCACTACGTATTTCATATAGAGAATATTATAAGGACTTAATGGACATTCAAACCACGAATAAAAGCTATTAAGTGTTTCTGCTGGAGGGAGTCACTTACTAAGGATTCATAGAAAGTGTTATTACAGATAGTGAATGCAGGATACAGAATGGATAGCATGCACAAAGACATTCTCCCTGTGTCTCAAAACACAGCAAGAAGAAACAAGCTAAAAAAGCCATAAATTGAATATAGGTTTGCCACACAATACCAGTGCAGCAGCTGTACTGACCCCACTGTTTGTAACATAATCCAAAGACGTACAATGGATGGCCTTGGACACAGACTTTCAGTTGCCACCTGAAGCTCCTGAGTTCCAGGTTTTTCCTTCCACAGCTGGAAGGACCATTTTGAAAAGGGATGAAATACAGAGTCTAGTGCTCTCTTCTCCCCTTTGCACCCAACTGAAGTCTCATGGAACTAAACAGAACCCATGAACATTTTTCAGATCTAACCCAGAAGACAGTCAAGCAGTATTCACAATTGTTTTGAATATTTGAGCATCCTGACATCTGAAAGCACTTTTCACCGTCCCCTAGGGCTGTAATGCTAACGGCTCCTTCTCTACAGATGAATCCCTGAGAGTGACTGAGAACAGAAAGAGGCAATGAGTGCTTTTGCATTAGCTTCCTTCTCAGGCCCTGCAGGGTATCAGCCAGTGCCCCAGCACACTTGTCAGAGTTACTATGCCACACACACAAATGACCCATCCCATTCTTCCAACCACTGTGGCTTTCATCCCCTAAGGGCGTAGGGCTTTCAGAGATGGATGTTGTAATCAAGCTCTCTCAAAAATATTCCTGAACGTATGTTAGAACTACTTCATTTATAAAAAGTATTTAAAAGTAATTCTGATCAGAATTTATAAAAAAGTGCACGTTTTAGAAAAAAGACCAAAAGAAACTCAATGACCTTTCTAGATTACTGAACCAAGGAAGCACTCAATAAAGCAATGCACAAATCCATCTGACTTTTTTAAAATAAGTGGTACTGAATGCATTCAATTCTGGCAACACAAAGACCGTCACTAGTAGCTTTAGTTTATTTTCTGCTTGTTAAAACCAGCCATGCAATTGCAAGTAAATCAATAAACCATGTCCCAGCTGGGATTACTCTGCATGTCATCCCCTATTTCAGCTAGATGATTACAGAACCTTTGCCCTTCTGTGCAGCTTTTTCTCCTGGATTTGGACACAAGAGACCAAATCCATCCTGGGGACCGAAAGTTAAGCTAGGAGGAGGCAGATCTGGGCAACACCTGTGCTGATTTCACGTCAGCGATGGAACAAACAGCTTTATGGCAAAGCTCGCGTGACCTCTTGGACCGCAACCACCAAAAGCTGCCAAACCACTCGATTTTAACCTAGGCAGACTGAGTGCCACTGTGTAATCCGCTCTTTGACTGGGGAGGAACACAGAACTGGTTCAGTCCATGAGGCTCGATGTTCTACTTACTTTCAAAGTACAGGTGACATTTCAACAACATAAGAGCATCGAATTATGTATTACAACATGTTTTGTTGACTTTCCCCCCTCCCCCTAAATAAGCAAGTCACGTTCACCATACAAATTAGCCATCGGTCTGGGACAGGTTGCAAAATCAAGTATTTCTATCAGAAAGTGCAAGGCAGAGTTTCGGTGCCGTGCACCCCAGCAGATTCCAGCTGCAGACGGCTGTGGTGGGGGAACTCTCGAGCCCACGCCACCCCTCCACTCGCCCCACCCCGGGAACCCCGCCGGGTGAAGCCTGCATTATCACAAGCACCCTTCCACAAACTCCGTTTTCTCAAATGCAAGGCACCGGCCCGGGACTCAAACTCCCACGCCCGGCCTCCAGCGGCCGCACGCCTCTCAAGCAGCGCCCCCCCCCCCCCCCCCCCCCCCCCACTCAGGGCAGCGGTACCTGCCCGTTACCGGCCCCGGCCACCACCTCCAGCCCCAAACCCTCCCCTCACCCCCCGCCGGACCCCCCCAGCCTCGCCTCGCAGCCCTTCCGCGCCGAACCCCTCAGCGCCCCGCCTCACCTGAGCCGCGGCGGAGGGAGCCCCCACGGGCGCCCCGGAGCTGCAGGCGCGGCCCGCGGCCGCCCCGAGCGACCCACGCAGGATCGCGGGGCCGCCGCGCCGCCCCCACCCCGCCGCCGCCGCCGCCGCCGCCATGCGGCTCGCCGGCCCCCAGCACGCGGGGGGCTCCGGCGCCACCGCCAGCCCCGCACCGTCACGCGTGGGAGGGCGGCGGGGGGGGGGTGTGTGTGTGTGGCCGGGAGGAGGCAGCCAATCAGGGCGGCCGCAGGTGCCGCGCTGCCCGCCGGGAGTTGTAGTCCGCTCCCCTCAGCCGGGCGGGAGCAGGGCGGTGGCACCGGCGGCCCGCAGGTCCCGCGCTGCTGAGCTGCCCGCCTGGGACAGGGGCCCCGGGCAGCGCCTGCGAGCCCCGCGTTCCCCGGCAGCGAGGGCACAAACCTGCACCGAGAGCCCTTATTGTCCGCCTTCCCCTGCCCTTGCCTCGGCCCGTCCTCCACCCCCCTCAGAAGCCAGGTGTAGAGCCCGAGGCCTGCAGGCCCAGCCCGGCCTGCCGGCTGCCTTCGTGGAAACGCAGGAGGTGAAGGACTCGCACGTGGGGTACATGTTCCTGCGGGGACAGGCAGAGGGCTAGGAAACACTCAGCAGGGGAACATTTCTGCCGGAAACGACGACTTCAACCTCAGCCCTGCCCGAGTCTCCAGTAAAAGCTGTAAAACACTGTCCAGAGATGAGCACAGGAACTAAATGGGGCATAATGGGGATTACGGGGCATAAGAAAACATAATTCAGTTTTCAAGCCTGATAAACATTCCCCCACACTCCGCGTGTTTCACAGAGAAGCGGCCTATGGTGAAATGTTCAGTGGCCCACAGTCTGGTGCCTCAGGGCCATGGGTCTGCAGAGCGTGGTCACCCATTGCCGAGCTGAGCTGGAGGCACTTGTGCTAAACCTGCTTCACACATGAAAGGACGACTCAGGTGCCCAAAATTTGTCTTGATCCCCTTTTCCGAATCATGTCAGCTACTCTTCCAAGAGACACGTTTCCCTACATGACTTTTATTGCTCTTAGCCTTGAAACTGTGCAGCTGTTGTATTATAGCTGTTACAAGTAAAGCTCAGAGCTTTATATACCATACTGCCTTTATGATAACTCTTCCAGTTTAAGCAGTTTTGTTTTCTATTACCAAATTGCTGTGTCAGGGGCATTTGTACTTGCAACTAATGGTTGCAAAAGCATTAATGATTCTCTGCACATTCTTAATCCTTTAGCGTTTGACCTGTGCAGTACTTGTTGATGTGTGAGTAACTGGACCTTATAATTGCTTGTCAGATGTTATTTCTAGATGCTGGTAGAGATTCAAATATTTACTAAGGTTATACTTAAATCTTTGCTCTGTAGCAGAACACCTTCTTCTGTCCAATTCAGTCTTAGGCATTTAGACTCTAGACTTTATTCAGTCTTTAGGCTGGATGGAAACTAACAGGAAAAATTAATGCAACATTGATTTTTTTTTTTTTTTTCCCCAAAAAGCTGAAGCCATCTGAAAAGAAATATAGACCTGAATGACCTGTGATGTGGCCAAATATCTATTCTGAAACCATTCTCATCAGCATGATATCAAGGTAACATATACATAGATCAAAACAATAGAGAAGATAACAAGGCAAAATACTGGTTTTAATTAGTTTTTGAAGTGTGCAGAAGCAAGCTTAATGTTTACATTTACAGTAGCTTTATGAAGCACCACTTCTCCCTGTAGAACTGGAATAACTGTAATTAAAGGATTTCCTGAATTTAATTGAACAGCAAGTGATAATGAAGGCTAAAATACAGAAAACATTTTAGCTTTATACTAAATGTAGTAATTGTTCAATTGAATGAACCTTTCAATGACAAAAAAAAAAAAAGTTTAGTTAGATGTGAAGTGAATAAAGATCAAAATTTGTTACAACCTCAGAAAGAGAAAAAAATTATCGTTTGCTTAATCAGCATTAAAAAAAAAATCTGCAGGATCTCTAATATATTTCTCCAGTAAATGTTCTTACCTACAGTGAAGAGTAGGATTCTGTTGGTCTACAGTTCTTTTATTTTACTTAAAGACAGTGTTAAACTTGGCTTACATCTGTAATCCAGTTGAAAATGTCGGGCAGAGCATATCAGGAAAGTTAAGAAATGAAATGTCTTTTCATTCTTGAAGCCTTTTATTTTCCAGTTTTATCATATTGTGCAAATATAGGCATATCTCATTAAACCAGCATAAAATCAGCTTTTATACCTCCAAAGGCAACTTTTACTCTCCAAAGTAGCTATTGCTGGTTGACAGAAACACTTGCCTGGAATTAAACAAAACCACAAAAATAAATGTAATGGAATAAGAGCATCTGCATAAGAGATGATGCCATTTTAACTTTACTGGGATACAGTCATGTCATGGATTGTGAAGAGTAAGGGGTGTTGCACATCTGAGACTGCAGCTGAAGGTTTGATTTCTTTGCTTTTCTCAGTAGCTATCTGAAGAACTCGATAAAGAGTTAAAGGTTTGTGTTTTGTATATTTAGGCCAAGATGCTGTGCAGTGTTATGCCCTTGCATTGTAAGTTATGTGTGATATTCTACCATGGCAAAATAATACTTACCTACATGTAGCTGCAGAGACCACTGTCACTCTAGTGAAACTCATGACAGTAACTCAAGGCAATTTTAGGATCCACAGAAACTCTTGCCACTGGTCATTCAGTTGTCTTCTAGACATTATGCAGATATTCACTTGTGTTTGGCACAGAGTAATTCTGTAGTCTGAATTCCAAACAAATTTCCTGCCCTTATTGTCGCTACTTTCCTTTCTGACTTAGAGGGAGCCTAGATTATCCATGCCTTATTTAGCTGTTTATTTGTTTCAAGATCTTGCTGAATTCATGCTTAACGCCTTACAGGTCTCATTCATCACTCTTGCACATTCAGAGATTAACTAGCTTTCCTCAAGAGACTCTGCACCGTGCCATTTGTAAAAGTTCGTGTGCCTGCCAAGGAGCATTACACCCACACGGGCAACTGAAGGGCAGAATCCAGTCCATGTACCAGCATCCTCTGTGAGCCTATCCCAGAACAATAAAAAAATGCAAAGTTCTGGACTACTTCCAGTGCTATTTATGCTTCAGATAAGCACTGAACAATGTTTTAAAGTTATGTTAATAATTCAGTAACAATAATAATTAGAAAGTATCAGGAGAGAGCACAGCACGTGAGCTGGATGAATCTGCCACACTGAATCACAGTTGCCTCATTGTCCAAACCAGGCATCTGTTAAGAGTTTCTCAACATCTTTCTGAAACTTTGGGCTACATGCCTGAACAAAAACGAGGGCAAAGTGGAAGCCCTGATCCTGTCCTCACATGGGGCTGGAGCACAGCCAGGGCTTGTGTTGGGACTGCAGTCAGGAAAGACTATGGGAGTGCTAAGTCTAGTGCAAACCAAGGGAAAGCCTCCATGTCCAGCTTTCTGCAAATTGAATACGAAATAACTGTTAGACTTTGCAAAGACACAATACTTGTTTTGTCTATTTCTTGCAAGAGCAGAGCATCCTCCCTTTGCGCTTTTTACTAGTGAGCAACATAGGCACTCCTTTAAAGAAACTACTGAGGCTAGAGATTCACTGTTAAACTTCAGGGCACGTGTGCGGTACAAATGACTAGCTTCAGACATCTCAAAGTTGCTCGTGAGCGTCAAAGCATTTTTCGGTTCAGAGCACATCACTGCATAATTATTCTTATCTATACTTGAGAAATCATAGGTAGCTGTGACAGCAGAGGCTTCTGTTATAGTTTGCTTTTCTCATTAGAAAGAGGCATGAGAGCCTTCCTGGTGTTTCTTCCTGGTAGCTGGCACAAAATAACATCCACAGTTCTCTAGGACATAGCGCTCCCATGGAATTAAAAGCATGTGTCAAAAACACATATAGGAATTTTGTAAATACCCATGCCAAGGCTGCCACAAAAACAACAGCCTTTCATGGATGCAGAAGAAATCAGAACAAGACCAGCCATTCTAATCAAATTGGTCTGAAAATCATTGGCATGGAACCAGCTAGGTTAGAAAATGGGTGTCAGTTCTGTCTTCTGCCATCCCTCCTTACCTTCTGTGTACTGGATTAACTCTACCCTCTCTCATCTTATTACCCTCCTCCTTTGCTCTATTTTCTTTGATGTCATCCAGTTCTTCACAACAATAAGAAGAGAAAAAATGTTTGTTTAATGTTGTTAATGTTTAGTGATGAAACTTTTGGCATTCTCTGCTTGAGCAGCATCTAGCAGTATCTAGAATAATGGGCTATAGAATACCAAGGAGTCCAACTCATTCTACACTTTAAAGCTAAGTCTACATTTACTCTTCCACACTTTTGCGCAGACACACTACAGAAAGGGAATTAAGAAATGCATAAAACCCAGAAGTTAGTATAAGTAGGAATGGGGAAAAAAATAAGGAGGAAAAGAAGGGAAGGATGAGGAAGAAGAGAGAAAAGGAGGGAAGGAGGAAGGGAGGGAGGAAGGGAAAGAGTTTTGCTGTGAGCTTGACCTTATCATTTATGTACGAATATACCCTTCTCTCTTGGCTTCCTTCCTTTATGTGAAATATCATCAATGCCTTCAGCATTACACAATTGAGTAGCACTTTGTGCCCTCCTGCTTTTTATCTAGAAGTTCTGTGCAGGTCAGCTGCTGAGCTTTTGTTTATCTGGAGCAGGATTGCACAGTTCCACCCTTTTTTGCAACATTCCCAGTAAACAGGCTGTTTATGAACTGACCACAACTTTGCTGGTCTAACTGGGTGCTTATCGTGTTTAGTTCCTGAGACCTGTGAGAAGGATGAATATAATGACACTGAACAACCCCATCTAATAAGGTTGACACAGACATAACCAAAGGAAGGTTTAGACAAAGCCATACATTGTCTCAGTTTAACTTTCTATGGGCTTGTTCTGCCTGGAGTTGGCTGGGGCAGAACAAAGGCCAGGTTTGGGGTTAATCTGTTATTATGCCTAATTTTTTTTCGTATTTAACTCAATTCAATGACATGGTAGATGGAAGTACCTGAGGGTTAGAAAACACCTGGAGACTCCATTTTCCTTTCCTACAGATGACCTGGACTCCTGATGCCCTCCCCTCTCCTCCCATGAGTAACTCCCATTCCTCTTTTCCATGTTAAAGAAATTCTGCTACCCTTTGCAGAGTAAAGTTAACTACATTGGTGGTATGTGATGGTACCTTATGTATCAGCACCAGCAACAGTTCAGGCATAAGGCACTGGGTCAGTAGGATGATTCTCAGAGCTGAGAAGTCAGCCATTTTTTGGACAAAGAAAATCATGGTCTCCCTTCATCCTCAAAGTGAAGATCCAGTTCTTGGTCTTCCTCCACTCTAAGAGAAGGAATTAAGAGAAGGAATTATGCCTTCCCTGCTCCAAGAGAAATTTATTGGTCTTCAAATGGAGAGAAGAGAAATAAACTTCAAATGGCCTTATACTGGCTTTGTCTTTAAGCATTACCAAAAAAAAAAAAAAAAAAAAAAAAAAAAAAAAAAAAAAAAGCAGCAGCCTCTTTTGTTGCTCTCTTGAAATTAGTCCCTGTATTTGGAACAGCAGTTAATTTAGTTAAACATCTGGACATATGAATTTATGAAATATGATAAGTATTTCCCATTTAGTTTGATATGAAGAAAGAGTTTTCATCAATAACAACAAAAAAACCTATCCACATCCCAACAAAACAATAAAGAAGATCACAGACCTTCAAGACTAAGACTTGTTTTGTTCTGGAAGAGTTTGGTGTGACTTGGAAATCAATTAAGTTCTGTCAAGGATCTAAAGTATACCTCTCCTGTCCTTTCACAACTAGGTGGTAGTGTTTGTAGCCGGGTTCTTAGTCTACCCGGGATAGGATTTATTTTCTGGTTATTTCTTGGCTTATTTTGCTGAAACAAACCAACTTCCAGTCTGTTAAACATGCCATTGAGGTAAATGAAACTGTAACAAACATTACTCTGAGAAAGTTAATTTGTATCCAAACAGCTTTATCAAGTTAGAAAGTCACAAGGCAGAAAATGGCACAAAACAAAATAATATAAACATCAGGGCATCTTTGTGGACTGTTAACATTTTTTTATTTGTAGATGCTTATATAAAAGACTATATTTTTTCAGATACTGTTAAGTCACTTCCAAATTTAGCATCCCACAGATATTTCTCTGTCATTTTAGATCCCCTAAGCAGTTTGGTTCTGTTCAGTTCTTGCATATCACAATACAGAATTGGGATTAAGCAAACCGAATCTCACTGAATATTTCCCTGTTTCACATCTTTGGTAATCATCTTGTAAAAGAAAGATAGAGAGGAGCTGTTTGCACATTCTCTCTGTTCTTTTATCTCTTCTTCCCAATGTTTTCTGTATTGGCAATTTCCAAGCTGTGTTTCCAAAAAATCCTCAGAAGAACTTTGAGTTTTCAAACAGGGGATCATTCTTTGTTGTGTATTTAGTCAGTCTGTTGATGGAAAAGTGGGTCTGAGGTGTTAAATTTAGAGAAGAAGATAATTCTGCTCTTTTGGTTCCTGCCACTCACCTTCATGTCAATGATTACAAATAGCTTGTAATATAACAGAAAATCAAGCCCTTGAGAGGCAGCTGTCTGAACAATGGCACTCAATCTAACCTCAGAGAAGACATCAAGCCAGAGGTTTCAAAGGTTATGACAACCATGGCCAATACATTGAGAGGTCATAGGCTTTATTTTCTGTAGTAGCTGCTTTTCTAAAGCTTTTCACTCACTACAGTGGTAATTGCTCAGACATTGTGATTGGCTGACCATTAGGTCTCTGAAATACTCTGTTGTGGGGAAATGAGAATGAGTTATTTATTTCACAGGAAAAAGGCATGTAGGACACTCTATTGGCCTTGTATTTTCTCATGGATAGTGATGCATTCATTAGGATCCCAGTCTTGGAAATCTGATCTCCTGACTCTGTTGCTTCAACTTCAGATGCTGTGGGTATAAAGAAAATTAATTGTAAAATAAAACACAAAAGTAGAACAGACTGGTTTGATGCTGACCTGAATGGGTTCTTCTTTGCTGGAAAGTATTTCCATCTTAGGCAATGGAATGTCGTAACTTTTTTCCTTTTTTAAGCTTGGCAATTAGAGTCAAGAATTTTTGTGTTGCTGCTGTTTACAAGTTTTTTTTTCTTTCTCTGGCATTTTATTTTAATGAAATCTTCCTGTTCCAAAATGCATCCAACAACATTTGGAAGTACCAGCCTGTCAGTCTGAGTCTTGCTGTTGTGCAAGTCCTTCATCTCCACATGCAGCACTCACGTGATATCAGTGAGGAAGGCTGAGAACTTTGGTTAAACACAGGATGGCAGAAAATGGAGAGAAGAACAATAAAACAGGGACATAGAAGAGAAGTGGGACTGAGATATCTGATTTTAGTATTTACCTTAAATTTCTGATATAGCTGAAAATTACACCTACAGTCAGAAATCCTGGAGCCAGTTTCTAGAATTATTTTCAGCTTTTCAATTAAACAGTATAATTGTTCCATGAAACTTCCAGTGTGCTTTAACAAGAGATTGTTTTCTCCACATAACTGCAGCTGCCTCTGCAGCGCAACATAGCACCTTCTGAAAAACAGTGAGAATATTTAAGACAGGAAGGTGAAAGAAAGACCATCAGTCCCAAGGTAGAGAGGGACATTGATGAAATTAGTGCTGTGTTATTTTGGATGTCCACTGTTGGGAATCAACACCCTGTTGGATGACTGTATTGCCCTTTATTTTATTTTTGTTCCCCCCTTCCCTGCCAAAGTTTAGTAACAGAATTATAAGGTATTCCCCTCCACATTCAATTCTTTTGTTAAAGTTGCAAAATCAAGTACTTAGGGACAAAACAAATACTTCTAGTTTTGGCATCCATCTCTGCACACTCTTAATTCATTCCCTTACATACATATCTTTCTGAATGTTTATTTGCCTTCTTAGCTTTTCCATTCTCTTAAATTCCTCTCTGAACTTCTGCCCATCTGTCCTACTGTCTATCTCCCTTTTCTAGTCTCCTTATTTATAATCCCCTCTGCTTTAAACTTTTCCCTCCCATCTGCTTGCTTTGCATCTGAGATGGGTGAATGAGAGAAACGTGTTTCCACATATGAATTTATTAGTGAGCAGAAACAGATACTCAGAGCTACAGGAAAAAACAAAACAAAACAAAACAAAACAAAACAAAACAAAACAAAACAAAACAAAACAAAACAAAACAAAACAAAAAACACTGCAAATATCCCCAGCACAGCTTTGCTGTCTGAAAGGTCAAATGGTCATGTATTCCATTGGTTAGGACACTTGAGTTCAATCCTGAGATGTCCCACTACTGTTGCCTGAACAAGTGATGTCTCTTCCAACTGGATTTTTCCCCTTGTGTGCAACCTCGCCTCTGGCAGAAGGGATTGTTTAGAACCTCATTACCTGTAATTTCAGAAGGCTGCACTTGGAACATTAATTCCAGTCTGGAAATGGTTTGACTTTCTCTGTACCTTTCTTTGGCTAGAATATGTAGACCAGTCCCAATCACAGTTAATAACTCTGTGTAGCAACAAGGACTGGTAACTAAACAAAATATCTCCCTGGTTCCCTCCTCCCCCACTCAGTTTTCTAAGGAACGTTGATTTAATCAGTCTGACTGAATCCTTACATTTCATTACAGTAACTTAATTTATTTTACCTTCACTCACTTGTATGAGCTTTATTATAAATTCTTTCTTTGATCTTTGGCAAAGTTACAGACAATAGGAAACCTACATAATTTGGATTCCTTCTCCAGTACTGAACTTTGGGACAAATATAAAAGCATCTCTATGCCTCATTTCTCAGCAGTCCAGAGAAACTCATTTTTTCAGTTTATACACCTTAAGAAGGATAGGTGGCTTAAAAAGCAACTTGTGGTATCAACAAGGTTTCCAAAGAGTAACTCTACTCTTTTCAAGCTGGACAACTATCTATACTGCATAATGTAGCAGGGCCAGGACCCTGCTAAGCTGAAGATAATGGAGCAGATACAATCACACGGTATGCTGCCTGGATCTGCAGAGGTACCAGCTCAGATCTAGAGAAACACATAGTGCCACAGCACCAGCATCTTAACAAAGACAATTTGTGTGCATGCAGCAAAACACTGATTAAATTGTTCAGTTTCTGGAGCTACCACTTGACTGCTAGCCCAAGAATCTTTGCATTGTGCTTGTGTGCTGCTGGTGTAATTCCAGAAGGAGTGACAAGATAGCTGTAGCGTAGACCAAATAGTCCTCATTAAGGTCATGAAATAGGAATACTTGTTTAATTTTACCATTTGTGCATGCTTCTGCCTTCTCTCATCATTGTAATCTGGTAGATGAGATCCTCCAGCCCCTGGCCCACAGTGCAGCTGCACTGTCTGTCCTCGTTAACTATGCCAATGTTTCATTTATTTAGTTCCTAGGAGTGGTGAAGAAGTAATGTTGAAGAGAAACTGCCATAGAGCCAAGGTGTATCCTAACACTTCACTGCTCCAACAGCTAGATGTGTATGAATCCAGGGTAGGGAACAGAATGCAGATGTCTGAACCCTTAATTTCCTGCATTAGAAAAATGATGTAATCACCCTGCAGTCTAAGCCTGCCATGGCATATCAGCCTGCAGGTCCTTAGACTGTGGGTTTGTATTTGCCATGAAGTAGGTATTTAGACATATTCTGGGAAAACAGAAAGAGACTGGCCTCCTTGGTTGGTGGTAGCAGCACATAGAACTCTCACAAGAGCACAAGAAGTCCTAATAAAATCCTGTCGCAGGGAAAGTCATACTAAAATCCTTGTGCTAAGGCACTCTATGCCCATAGAGACCTGGGCTCTACATCTACGTCGGGGGAGACAGTGCCCATCCTGAAGAACTTCGTTCTGACTTCGCAAGATGTGTGCTGGGAGAAGGGCAAGGGAGGTGGAGAAGAGACATAAACAAAAAAAGGAATGACCCCCAGACCTG
Organism: Tyto alba; assembly: GCF_018691265.1. NCBI lineage: Eukaryota > Metazoa > Chordata > Aves > Strigiformes > Tytonidae > Tyto > Tyto alba. The sequence goes on along the minus strand of NW_024881278.1, from coordinate 27,307,023 downwards.
CAGGGCCTGGCAATAATCCCTGTATTTCCACCCAACTGGAGTGGCTCCACTTTCTGTAAATCACTAATAGTGAGTCATGACAAAGAAATGTTCTGGAAACTTCTGTGTACTTTGTTTGTGCTGTCAAAACATCTGTCTGGCATAGAAAGCTATAATCTATAACATAGTCATAATAAAGCACTCCCTTTAAGGTGATTAATATGCAAGGAAAATCAAAACCAAATTAAGCCTATTTTACTTTATCAGGACAAAACATAGCTGTAGGATTGAATGAAACATTCCGATCTCTTGCTCATTCTAATCTGTCATCTTTGGTCTGTAAACTTGAGTGCCTTGAGAGAATATTTGGTCTGTTCATTTCTGTACTGACACTTTAAATGTTGTGAGTGTTTGCATATTTTTCCTGCCATATATTTCCTCTCTTTTTTTTTGGCATGTTTGAAAAAATATGCAAACTTGTAACAAAATAACTTTAAGCTTTTTCTCAGAAATTTTCCATAAAAATTTAGACTTCAGAAAAATTTTCAAGGGAACATACTTTCCTTGGTAAAAATCAGTTCAGCAGCCATTTCGTCTACTATTTCAGACAAACAAAACCATATAACAACTCACACTATCTCTTAATGCAATTAATGTTTAAGGGGAAACAAAGAGTCCTTCTTCAAACAGAAAAGATAATCCAAGCAGTTTTTTCATCATTGACTTTTGCCTTGTTCAATAATTTGCACTCATCTTGCACAGGTAAATGACTGCATGAGTGAACAAGGCTAGGGAGCACTGAGCCCTTTGATCCAATTTTGCTGCAACTCAAATGAAGGAAAAAGATTGTCCTTAGATTAATAGGAAAGATATGTCCTTAGTCCTCCTAATTTATTTATGATTAGGATATTAACTCAGTCTTGAGGAAGTTTACAAAGGCTTTATTCAATTCATATGCAGACTGAGAGTCTGGAGAATGAGAATGTGCAAATGTTAATTCTAAGAACAGATATGTTGCAACAGAGGTAAAACCAAAACAAAAGCCACCAGCATTTCACTCTCTGCAATTACCTTCTCAAGCTCCAACTTACTGTGATTACTAGAGTTTTATAATTGTGTTTCACTGTCTGTTAGCACCTCTTTGTCTCCTTTTCAGATTGCTCTGACCTCCAACAGTCACAGTGGTACTTATCAGAGGGAAAAAACAAAGCAGAGAGGGGGAAGGCTGGCTGGAAATTTTCCCTAAGAAATTTAGTAGGACAGGAAAAGACTTGGAGGATCATTGAGATGAGTTCACTGCTGTTGCAGATGGACGTGTCACAAAATTACACCTTCACTGTTGCTGAGAAGCCAGTTTAGAGCCAAGGAGCAATGACGGCTATAAACCTTCTTCTGAATTTTGACCTAAAAACAATTGTCAGTAGTTTATGCACAAGTTGGTCTCTGTCTTACGTACCTCTTTTCCCAGTTTTCCATTCATGTGTACCCCTTGTCAGAGCAGATGAGGCAGACCTCTCTTAGATTTCTCTTATTAGATGTGTTGTTAGGGTGAGCAGGGAAATGGAAAACCTTTCTCTGCACATGTTCTGCTGTAATTAAGTTTGCTCTTGGGCAATTAAATCTGCTCTTACTGTCCTTTAGGTGCTGTGAGCCAGATAAGTGTTGATACTTTTTGGCAAATTCATTCCTGGAGGCCTTCAGCTACAGAACAGTGCTATAAATTCGGAATGCCATTAGACATGGCACATATGTTGATCATCATTCTACATAACCCAACATTATCCTCACATCTTTCCAGTATTAAGAAAGAAGAAAATCCTTTTATTCACCTGGGTGACTGGCTAGAGATGCATTCTAAGATACATCCTCCCAGCTGTTTAAGTATGAACTCTGACTTATATATTGAAATGAATCCTTTCTCAATACATTGACTACTGGAAATCTCTTTCCTAATAAAGATGTAAAGATGTATTTGTCTTTTTGAAGGCTACGTCATGTTGGTGGTAATAGACAAGCTATGAGTAACTAGTAAATATAGGAACTTCTGTCATTTCATCTCTAAGGAATGAGCGATAACGTGAGATGTAAATGCATGACCTGTTTTGTGTGATTTAATTTCACTTCATTTCTATTACTTAGGGCTCCATGGTAATCCAGTTTTTCTTGTCTGATATTCAATACCTCCTCTGATTTGCTAATCACTGCAAAGCATATACAACAAATTTAATCAGAGCACTAGATTTCTGAGACAAAATTATTATTAGTAAAATTATTTGACAAAAGAAGTCCAAAGATGCCGAAGAGCTCCACAAGCCACCCCTTCCTAGGCCTTGTCTTTCAGCAATATTTTGTCATTTTTAGATAGAGTTTGACCTCAGCTGGTTAAACAAATAGACCAGTTGTCTGAATCACACCACTACTCCTTTCTTAAATAGAAAATATAATATCTTATCCTCAGATCTCATGGAACCATTTAAGACCAGAACGGATAGCTTTTTTAATACACTTGCCACCAGCCTTGGGTCAGTTATTTCCCTGTCAAATATGTACTTTCCATATCTATGCACTCATTCATATTAATAGTCTTGCCCTTCTTACTGAGCTTTCAATAAGAATGTGTATATAGAACAGAGAACAAGATTTTATGTACTGTTTGCTCATCTTTCACTTATCTTTAGTCCATACCATCTCCATACATAACAGCACCATTTCTTTCATTTATTACTTTTTATTTCTACAAATAAACTGTATTTTACCAATTAATTTTGTAAACATGGCAAGCTCTGACACACATTGATTATTTTCCAACTAGTTTTGTACTTCCACTTTTGGATCTCTAAAGCATAACTTTTTTTTCTGGTCAAGGCTTTCCTCCTAACCCCATTCTCATTTCCAATACTGTTGTTGAAGTGATTCCTATTTTCAAAGCTCATCCTTATATATTTTTCCCCTTGACTGGGGTGTAAATAACAGATAGGATTTATCAGCCCAGATGCAACTGTGGTCCAGATAAGGGCTATCTGAGCTAATCTGAACACCTGAGGTTGCTTCTGAGGAGGAGGTACAAAAGGGAGATAATAGCTATCTTAATTCCTTGAGTTAATCTCTTCCTCCTTTTCTTTTAGAATAAGAATGAATTCTATTAATTTTCAATGCTTTAATGGCTGTGCTGCAGCAAATTTATTTTGTCTCTCAAAGTTTGTCCTATTAAACTAAGTAACTAAGGACTTTGATTTTAAATTAATCCAGTAATGATCAGTATATGTAGTTATTGGATTCTTCTGTAATACCCTCTGTCATACCAAAGCCAAGTCTAAACAGCAGCATTCATTATTTGTTTAGGGACTTGTGAAAAAAAATAAATAAATCTCTTGTTCATTAGATCAATGCATGACTAGAATAAACTAATATTTAGTCCTATTACTCTTTTCCTGAGGGAGTTTACTCTGGGTGTCTGGACAGTGTCTGCCTCTAACCAACATTCAAAATTACAGAACCTCATCTGGACTCTCATGGCCAGGTATATATTTTTTTGTTTGTTTGAGGTTTGTTTGTTTGTTTTTTGATGTTTTGTTTGTTTGTTTCTTTAAAATTAACGGAGATGCTGTTAAAACAGTGTGGTAGGAATGAAATGCCAAGTACTTTCTGACAATATATATTACAAGGAAATGGGGGGAGGGACACATTTCCTCTTACCCTTTTTTTCAGCAGTGTGCTGTTTTTTAGGGTGCTCTGACACATTGCTGTTCTTGTCTGAGGAGGCAGGTGTCCACTTGTCTGGCCATGCTCTAGCCAGAATACTCCTGAGTGGAACACCATCAGTCAGTCTGTTGAAGATGCTGTGCTTTTCATGAAAGAATTAGCTTTTGAGCCAGGGTGGGTAAAAAAGCCTCTAGTTTTACAGCTAAGTCATTTCCTTCTGTGAAAAGAGGAACATGATTGCCATTTGCCACTCTAATGAACGTTTAATAACTACAATTATTATGGCCAATAGGCAATGACATCCGAGTCCCAAGCAGATGCCTAATGCACAAAACTCACACAGAACAAAGTTTTATTTTATGTAGAATTATATTAAGACCTGTCCACTGGATGGGGCTTAGTGTGAGTTGTGTACATTTACCAGATTTTCCCCATACCACAGTTTTCATTTGAGAAAAGATAGGCATCATTGTATTAGGCTTACTGAATCAGACCCTGGAAGAAAAATTACTATTTTGTGAATTCAGTTTCTCTGGTGTGAGATGACAAAACATATCAGAATCATGCAACAACCTCCAGCTGTACAGCAGAATCAGCTGTGTATATTCTGGATAGTGGGGACAAGTGTATATGGAAAAGGAGGTCTGAATGCCAGAAACACCTAAATACCTTTTCAGGTACTCTCACTAAGTGTTTAAGTTTTTAAGTTCTCCACTGAGATGCTTTCCCCTTTCAGATTTGCTTGGATGTATTTCTTTGTTCATGCATCCAAAATTTTACTTAGACTTATGTGAGAAATATCACTAAGGTCCATTAAAGCCAGGGTTCCAAGGCCTTACTTTTATGGAGGTGTTCCCTGTTCATCTCACCATGATGACCACAAACAATCCTGCTGGCACAACCAAGAGACTCATTTCTGAATGAATGAATACAATGCTAACAAGAAAATGTTCTGGTGCTTTCTAAGTGTCTGTACCCTGCTTAATTCCAAGTAATAGGTAGCAAAGGGCAGCAAAAGCACTATATGCAGATTCTTTGATATGCATCTGAAAGAAGGGTAGGGCAAAAAAGCTATGAATGATGAATAACAACCCAGGGCATAACTTCCTATTTCTCTGTAATCGTGAGGGTTTTGCAATAACTCGTTTGCTTATTAGAAGTTACCTTCACTAGTTTAGTCTGGAAGCATGAGCCAGTAAGAACAGAGAATTCAGTCCTAAGCCTTTGCCCTGAAATTCATCCAAAACCTTCCTGAAGATCAGGAAGATTTCATGACTGACTTTAATATTTTCTCTTAATTTCTGGGAAAATTCAGCAGCAGGGCTTGGGGGAACAGAGATGTCAGGATACAAACTTGCATTGGGAAGGGTACAATAAGCTCACTAAGGTTTGGAAATGCCTTTGTATATAGTGCAGTTAAAGGAACTCAGAAATCAGCATCTAAGTTGCCAAGTCAGTAGCAGTGATGAAATCCAGAGTAGCATTACCTCTCTGGTTCAGACAGCTCACCTTGCCATACTGCAAAAACAGCCTTTCAGTGTGCTTAAAAAAAAAATCTTATAACTCTCTGGTTAATTGCTAATAGGAAGCTTGCTTGGGGGGAAAGTTTGCATCTTTCCTCATGTCTGTGGTGGCATTCTTTGAGGCCTGGATCATGAAATTTAAGGTGCTGCTACTATGATCTCTTTTTCACCTGCTTTTTCTTCCTTCAACTTCTAAATTAAATCTTTTGAAGCACCAACCAGAGGACACATGTGAAAGAGCTAGCTGCATGCTGAGAAAACACAGGTCTGACAGTGCTAAAGCTGTCATTTCGACTTTTCTGCAGGACCTTTGATAACAATACAGAAAGAAAAGTCTATACAGTTTATAAGTCTCTCCAAGTAATTTTGCACAATGACATAAGTGAATCTTGCATCCATATTGCAAAGAGATAAGGAAGCTGACGTGTCTGAAATTCCATCTCTAAGAAAAAGAAAACCTCCAAGCTGTTCTCTCTCCTCTAAAGCATGTACTACATCTTCCTCAAAGGCATTTTTTTGAACTTTGCCTGAGAAGAACATTGGCAAAGAAAAACATCAGCTTTTGTTTCTTTCACCAAATATAATAACTATTAATGGTATAATGATCAGTCATGAAGACTTTATAACTCAAGAATCTTTCCTGACTGTAAGTGTATCCAAGGCCACCAAGTTCATAAAAGACCCATTCTGTAAATGTCAAATTCTACTTCTTTTATGCCAAAGTTTCTGGGAAACATATCAAGAGCAATGAAGATATTAATACATCTTGATGTATCTCCAGCCTGCTCTGTGGAGTTAGCTAAATAACAGGGTATTTGATTTTGTGGAATGGCTGTAAAAAGTTTCCCAGAAAATAAAAAGAAGGCACATTAGTTTAGATTAACATAGAAATTAATATCTATTTAAAGAAAATAGACATTATACCATTTTGTATAGAGTAAGAATGTTTCTTTTGACCCCCCTGTTAAGAGAACTGTTCTGTTTCTGTGTTTACTTTTTCATTTAAACTTGAAAATCCAAGGGTATTTGTTTTTAAACAAAAATATATTTGTCAAGTTTTTGAGAAGATGCAGAAAAGAAGAGACCATTTGGGAAGCTTGATATTTCTTACCCCTTTCTGGGAAGCTGAAACTGCCAAATCTGATCCAAAGAAAGAAATACTTCTAGTTTCCACAAAACAGTACAGTTTGTTGATTTATTTGTCAACATTTTTTTAAAAGTGCAGCTGTAATTCCTCCTGTAAAATACATATATTTTTTTGTGGTTGGTTTTAGATTCCTAATTATTTCTTCTGTTTGAGGTGGTAACGCAATTTTGTGATTTAACAGACAAATAATTTCAGCACGTGTTCTGGTTCAGAGGGAAAAAATACAAGTTAGGACCTTGGCTCAAATGAACAGTCTTGTTCTTAGAAGTGAACCCTAGACAGCTGAGTTCCTTCCATCAAGTCAGTGCACATAACTAAGCACTAATGTGCCATCCTGGCCAGCACATGCAGAAGACTTGGAGCAGGTTTGGGGAACCAGAGATCAGACAATAAGTAGATTTGTAGTAAATACTTATCCCACTCCTTAATTCAGTGTTATCTGAATTAAAAAGGTGGTTTTTGAAGTGAAAAAAATAAAAAAAACAAGTGTTTGCAGCTAGGTGGTGCCATAAGTTTATGTAATACCAGTGAAATTAGTGATGCTTTATAAGAGGACTGCCATTCTACACGTGATATTGTACAAAGGCAGGCTGTGATCTAAGAGTCAAACTGCTTCAGAGAATCTGTTTTGCTGTCTTTAGTAACTCAGGAATAGTAGTCACTTCAGAATTATTTCCTGTCCAATGATACCCCCCAAATCAAGTAGAAATAAGCCCCCACCATGGAACAATAGAATCGAGGTAATAACAGGGAACTTCAGTGACAGAGAAAGAGATGTGTTTCCTGACAAATACTGAAACTCTGTATGAGCTCTTCATCAAATTCGTGCATACAAGTGCTAGACATGAAATAAAATCTGCCAAAAACACGTGACAAATCATTTTACTCGAACTGGAGTTGAACAATATGAAATCCTAAGAGGAAATTACAGACACTGATAATTTGCTTTAATGCTTAGGGTCTTTAGCTAGTTGTGCACATGGAAATTCAGGCTCTAGTAATCCCCTCCTGAATACTATATTAGAATTTTATTCTTTACGTTTAATAGCTATCTATTTTTTTCAGTTACTTTTCTTTGTCTCCCCTAAACTCCTCAAAAAATAACAAGTATTTTATTAAGAAACTTCCACTGAAATCTTATGTAGCTGGGGGAAACATCTAAGTACATCTATAAAGTTTATTTTCCAGGTGGTGTACTTTCATACCGCTCCTAAGGTTCACAGACTTATTTTGGTGGAATAGTTTCTGTGCTTCCTAACAATTTAGATTTTGAGGTCAACTTTTAATTTTTACATTACTATGTAGCACTGTATATATGACACTGAGTGTAAATGCACCATCGTTACATGAATGCATTTGACAGAGTATGTGAACAGTGAGTCTCACCAGCTTGAGCCCAATAGCAGAATCTGAAGAAAAGCAACTTAATTATTAGAAGGCAGATTTCAGCTGAACTAGGCAGTATGATTTTCTTGAATCTCTTTCCATAACACGTGCATCTCTTTAGAAGTCAGGTTCATTTTCTCTGTTGCTTTGGAGCTTACTGCAGTTTGTGTGGTCACACTCTGTTTGGAAGTTGTGCGTTAACAGACTAGGAATGGGACTCCATCTGAATTGAAATTTAGATGTCAAAAGTTTCACTGAGCTATTGAGACCATCTGTCTTCAAGTGCTACCTAAAAGTTATGCCCCATTTTGGGCCACAAGAAGGACCCTTAGGGTCTAACCTTGAAATCAGAGTGGATTAAAATCCAGGAATTCCCCCTGCACTAGAAGTGTCTCACAACTGAATTTCTTAACTAGGGTGCCTTTCCACTACTGTATGCGTTTCATTCTCCTCTTGTGATTGAGAGCTGTGTTCTTTCCTCCTCTTTCTACTTCTACCTTCCTCCTTCCCTCCTCTTAAGTCATAACACCATTTGGAACCGTATCATCAGAAGAAAAACAATTTATCTTACTGCAGGTGATCCATTCCTTAATGCTCAGTACACTCTTTACACTTCAATAAGTACAAGTTGTATATCTTGCAGTAAGAAGGCTGTTGTATTTATTCTGTGCTCTTTACTTATTTGTGCCTTGATTATATAGCTCGTTCTTATAGTGACATTTGCAGTGAAAATGTGTACAGAGGAATTGTATCGAAAATTGTTACCTACTGCTTATCTGTACTGTGTCTTGTTTATTTTTGTGCCTTTACCAGCCAAAACTCCCTGAATGTAAAGGAATGAGTAATGCCATTATTATTATCACAGGGAACCGGAGTCAGGCAGGCTAGAGATAGGAATGAGAAAGGTTTCCATTAATGCTTCTCTAATCACACTTGCAAGCTAACGTGTGACAACCAGGTACCTTGATGCCTTAGTGAAGGCCAAATATAGTGTTTTTTACCCAGTCTCTGGAGACATTGTGCATAAAATCCTGAGAATGCTGCCCTTTACGTGTTCACAGCAGGATGGGGTATCTATCTGTTGGCTGGTCAGATAGATACCCCTGCAGAACACAGACTTCAGCAGTGTGCTAGCAGCCTCTGGGCCCGCTTATGCAAGCATCCATCTTTGAGGTGGCAGGCTGATGAAGTGTTGAACAGAGCACATATTGAGACCTTATTGGAGAGTCTTTATCTCTGTGTAACCAGTTATTCATCATAGAATGATGCTCTGGTTTTCAGCAGAACTGTTTTTCAACTATTGTCATACAGACGGGTGTTGGTCAGATGGCTGGGTCACTGGTTGTGCCTGGGTCTTTCATAACACAGTGCTTTGCACAGGCTTTTGCTAGGTGGTTTGAAAGAATCAGTTGTCAATACAGAGTAAGTCAGTTCAAGGTGCTCAAGAACAAATGGACTAAGATGGTTATTCTGTTTATGTTTCTTTTTTTTTTTTTTTTGTTATTTGGTTTGGTTTTTTCTTTTTTTAAAAAAAAAAAGAAAAAGAAAAAAGATCAGGAAAGTCTGCTGCCAACGTGCCCTATTAATGACCTTCCTTGCTGCTCTTAGTATCATATTAAATTACTTTTAACTCATTTTTAGTGGAGTTGACCAAAGGCATTGTGCCATTTCAGCATAAGAGTAGGCAGTACCCATTTCCCTGCTGCAGTGCCAGTTGTTGGGATATCTCTAAATATTAAGCAGCCTTCAGAACTAACTTGCAGATGCCTAACATGGGATAAGCTGTTGCAATAGATAATAATCCAAACAATAATTGGAAAGTAGATCCCTTAAATAAAACAAGAGCAGTCCATGAAACTGAATGCCAGAGGCTTTTTTCCCCAGCGTAAGAGCTTTGAGGCATGACAGATGTAACTTGCCTTGCCCCATCCAGCATTTGGGAGTTTCACACATTGTTGCAGCACAAGCAGAATTCAGACTCAAAGAGTTTTTGTATCATATATTGTCTGCTGCAAGAGAGGCAGCTGTCAAGATGACCAAGGAACTGTTGCAAAAAAAGTAAAGTAACTGAAGGCAAAACCTCACAGACTGTATTTCTAGGCTGTAGATATACGGTAAGAACAGGCAGCATCCAAGTATAGCACATGATGTCATACCTGTTGTGTCCTCCTTTTCCTACAAGGACAAATATTTGAAATCATCAATAACAGTCATTGGAAGACTTCAGAGAATGACTGCTAAGTCAGTAGACACAGATGAATCAATTGTATGTCAATAGTCCTTCAAAAGATCAAGGAAACTCTGCAAAAGGCAGTTCCTGCTTGAAGGAGGGTGTGCAAACACACACAAAACTACTCTAAAGAAACAGATATGGAAAAAACTAAAACTTACTTGCATAATAGGATTCATAAAATGTGATAACTGCTTAATTTGTATGGACAGCCAGTTGTTCTGCTTTCTCTCAAATGTTTCTGGAGAAGCAGCAGATGTTCTGCCTTTCTGGCACATCTTTTGAGAGGCTATGCTCCTATTAGAACACTGGGTTTCCAACTAACTGTGCAAAACCTTCAGGGAGTTTTATACATACATTTTGTAAACTCATTCAGAAGTTCTCTCCATATATATTTTATTAATTTAAACTTTCCCTCTACTACCTCAGTGCAGGATCTTTCTCCACCATTATGAGAGTGCTGAAAGCTTGCCTATATCTTTCCATCTCATCAGCTGAAAAAAAATTTCCCTACCTTTTAATTTCTCCGTCCTTCTACCCAATTTAAATTCGTAAAACACTTTGAGATTACATTTACATCAAAGACACTCCACAGTATACCTATGTATTGCATTCGTGTTCTGTTCATTCATTACTCACCCACTCCATTTGGAACATACACTATTGAGTTTCTCCTTCCTTTCAAAACACCAGGAGTTTAAAAATCAGGTTCTCTTTCTTTAAGACCAACTGTTTGTATGTTTTCAACAAGACACTTCACATTATTTTGGTGGTTTCTCCTGTTTATCAGGAAGGTCTGCATCAACTGGACATGAAAACAACATCAAGCTCCAACACACTGAGATGGTGACAAAAATTGTGAGAGATAGAAACCTTTCAAAGACAGTAACAAATTAAATGACACTTTTATCTCCTATCATTTGAATGACTCTGCTAGAAGTCTAAGATATCTGTGCCCAAGTCCTGATTAGAATTTTGTTTTAAAGACGAAAACAATAGTGAGGTTTTGAATGCTCCTTGCTTCTATTTTTTTATTTCCTCCCCTCCTCTAGAGACTACATGAAAACCATTTCCAGCATCACATTTTTCTATATGACCTCCCCTTCTGCCCCCACATGTGCATCATGTTATGTTAAATTCCCTGGGATCTGTACACCCTGGAAGAGCAATAATAGGTCAATGTTTTATTTATAAGTGTGGCAAATGCATATACCGTTATATTATCTCAGCTGGGCTAGTTCATTTAATTTCACCTCATTTCCTATATAACTCTGAAGTTCTGTTTCCAGAACTTCAAAAACCCTCCAGTTTTGGCAGCTGCCTTCTAATGACATTCTCTTTTGCTCTAATTCTCCTGTGGTTACATAGGAGTCCATAATAAGCTTATGAGAAGCAGTTGTTTGTGTTTCTAGTATCATCCATCTACTGATGGCATTTTACTTTTAAAAGATGGGACTGGTCAGTGTGGCTTCAGCTTTGTACAGCATGGGGAAGTTTGCAAGTTATCCTATACTACATCTCATCTTTGTCTTGCAGCACTTTATATTACAATCCAGAAATTTCTGTTACAGTTGTCTACCATATCTCAGTTGTGATTTGTATTTTTCTGTTCCATATGTAGTACTTTTATAATTCCTGTCATCTGACTGAAACAATCCATAAGCTGTTTTAACCTTCCCCTCCTGTAGATCACAATTATCATCTCCATTTTAGAGGTGGAGAGCTGAGGCAGAGTAGAGAGCAGAGAAAAGTCCCTAGATAATCTGGGGGGGTGGAAATCAGACTCATGACCAAATATCTTGATCATGGTCCTGTTTTCTTCATAATGGAAACATCAGCCATCAAAAAGGCAGTACACAGAATTTACTGACATTTAAGACAAAATTTTTTTCAGTGAGCTGTTGTCAATAATGAGACTATCAGCAAAAGACACAGCAGAAATGAAAACTGCAAATAAGGGAAAGAGAAAGCCTGCTAATAGCCAGGCTTTTTGGTTTAATAGAATGGCTCAAGAAATTACTAGCTGACATAACAGAATGGGATGACAGTAATCCAGATTTAGACAGAAAACAAGAAGTGTAAGGCAGAGTACAATAGTTTGAATATATAAAGGCAATCTGTAAATTAATAATTAGAAGGAAGAGAAAATACTCAGCTTTGATGGCCAGAAATGGGATATATGATAGTTTCTTACATAAATTTGTAAGTTTGGAATATTTCCTTATTTCTATGTTAATACACTGGATGTTTTCCATATTGTTCATCTCCAGATAAATGACTGACACTTAGAAAGATACAGAGCAGAGAATATATTTCACTTCTGAGTATTCTAGGAGTTACCATCAGCTGACTTAAAGTTTCCCTGCCAAAGCATATGCTCACCTAGTAAAACTCTAAATTAATATCTGTAGAGTCACTTGTTGCATATTTAACTTATCTGGCACCACAATATTCAAGCTGGGACTGTATGATGAAATATATCAGTCTGGTGTCCCTAATCTGTGTGATTTAAAGGAAAAAATAAATTGAAAGAATGAAGCAGAGAAAATGTTTTTATCTGGGCACCATTTATTGTGTCCTATCCTAATCACTCCCTGCCTTATTTTATTGACTCATTTTTAATACTGTGCTGTTAAACTCATGCTGCTTAATGCTCTGCATGGCCAGGATCTAGCTTGTGTTAGTCATTGAATCCCACAGTTTAGAAGTTACTGGAATTCTACAATGTTCTCCCCCTAAAATAAACACTTATTAATGTATCCAAAGATGCAATAAGAGAGGGAACAAGCTTGATTCTGGTGCAAATTCAGTGAAGTCAATGGAATGACTCCTGTGCAAAACCAACACGCAACCAGAACAGGACCCCAGAGTACTAACAGAGATTATTTCCTCAACAGATTGAAGTCCCAGAGTACACTGTTCTGCTCTCTGCTGACCTTGGTCCAGATTCCTCTTCAGGGTAAGTCCAGTGTTGTCAGTAGGATTTAATACAAGTTGTAGTGGTAGGAATGCACACTGAATAATGCACAGCAATTTGCAAAACCAAGTTGGAGACCACTGTACAAAATTCAACAAATAGTTTGGAAAGGCTTCAATGGCACATACATTTGAATCGGGGGAATTCACAGAACACCTTTTCCAAAACAGAAAGAAAGCATCCCCTAGACTTCCCGTTATAGGCACTGATGCAGAAGGCATGAATTTAACATTTATAGGCACTGATGCAGAAGACATGAATTTAACGTTTAATGAATGTTAAAGATTTAAGTTTTACCTCACCGAAGACAATGGGCTTGCCATAATACTTAAAACTATAGACATGTTGATTAGGTATTCCCTAATCAGATCTATTTTACCTACAATATGTATTTTCTTTTTGCACTGTGCTCTTGAATCTGCTTGCATATAAGTTAACAAAAGCAGTATATTCAATAAAACATTTGAATGCATGTTCTTTTAACCCTCCTATAATGAAATCAAGATTGAAGCTAAATGTTTCATGACACATCATTCAAAAAAACAACCTAAACCCACTGTTGGAAGTATTAATTTATTCAAAAGTAAAACTGAAAACAATTGCAGACAGCCTTCCTTTATTTGTATGTTATTGAAATGGTTGAAATTTCAATAAGAATTTAAGTATATCTTGAAATATCTTGCATCATTGCTCGTATCTTGAGATTCATGTGCTTTATCAAATACCACACCTCCTACATCATGTTGTACTGCTTATTGTTGTTGAACAGAACCTATGGGATTCTTTTTAGTATATCACATGGAGGGGCGGAGGGAAACCAAACCAAAACCATTCCAACCTTCATCTCTCATACAAGACTAATGGCATCCGCAGATTCTTTAGCTTCTCCTGTAACCTGCTGCTGAAGTGGACTCCACATTTCTAGACTGCCTGGTCTAGCACTTCATTTGTCTGCCTCATAGTATGCAACTTCTTATATTCAATCTAAAACTCTGTTAAAAATAACCAACTTTTCTCAATTTCCCTTGATATATATAGAGAATCTTTTATTCATTAGAAAACTCATATCTCTTTTTTTGAAAAGGATGAAAAATTCAAATCTTTGAAGATTTTCTCATAGTTATTATCTCAGCCTGAGATTGTTCTGTTTCACCTCCTTTAGACTTTTCACCACAACTATCTTATTTGTTTTAAGATTATCAGTGGTTTTGTGATTTCTTGTAGCACTTTAGCTGGATAGCATGTTTGTTATAAACAACAAAAAAGGACTTGACTCACTTCATCTGCCTGTGTTAGATAGGATTAGAAACAGAATAAACTGATCTTTGCAAGGAGGTAAGAAGGCAGCAGAAGAATTAGAACAGAGATTTAAAAAAACACCTTCCTATACTTAAAAGCTGTATTCCTAAACTGTGCTGTTGTCAAGAGCCACAAGGCACATACACAGGATAACCTGGCTTTAATCTGGGTGGCTTTCACTTCCCTCACCAAAGTACAGAGAATGCATAAACTGGTCCATGGTCTGACCATGCAGTATCTACCTCTTTTTGCAGCTGTGTGATCTGTTGTGTGTTGAAGACCTTAGCTGTACTATTTAAATATTTGACCTGTTAGGAGGTCTCAGTTGCATACTTGAGAGATTGTGTGGAGGCTTCCCTATCCTCCATACAACAGACAAGCCTGCTACCTAATCTACATACAAACACAAAACTAGCATTAGACCTTTTATCTCTTATCTCTAAAGTGTACAAGCCCTTACTGTCAGAATTAAGGGACAACATTCATGGCCAGAGTTAGAAAGCTGACATCATTCCACAGCCATGGGTAGAAAGTCTGCTAAAGTTATTTTCTCTTAGCCTGTCCACTGCATGAAGGAAAAACAAATACTTGTTCTGGATTCTGACCAGAATATGCCTTTTCTTCAACACCTATCATAGAATTTTAAAAAACATGCATTTTGTTATTAGGTCCTAGGATACCCTTACATGCTCTGCAACTTCTGCTCTCAGGCTAAGATATAAGTAGGAGATGTTGAAGACAGGATGATATTATTAGAACCACAAGCAAGCCAGCAGGTTTTGCTTTATCTGAATTACTGTGATGTATCTATCCCCACATTTTATCATCTTTCACATATAGTGAATAAAGCAGGATCGGCCTTGAGAAATGCCTGTTTATCCCGCAAGATAACAATGCTTTGAATTTCTATACAGACCCACATCTAAGGCTTTCAAAGAGCTTTACAAATGTTAATCCATTAAGTATCAGTGTAAGGCATTCTCATGAGGCAGGTGTTTTTAATTACCTCCAATTTACAGAGCAGAAACAAGCAAAGTACAGGGAGATCTAACCAACCTTATTTGTAAGGTAACACAGCAACTCAGAGCACAGTCAAGGAGAGAACCAAAGAGGTCTGACACTCATCTCTGCTGCAGAGCTCTCTCCCATTCAGCACTCTCAATAATATTTGCCTTAAAGAAGAGGGCAAGGAGGGAATTTTTAGTAAGGGGATGAACTGGTTAGATTTTGGCATGAGGTTACACCATAGAAGAACTGAACAGAATCTTTGCCCCCTGGATCAATAGTCAGACTGCTGCACTGAATGTCATTAAGCCTGCAGGAGAAAAAAAACAAAAAACAAAACAAAACAAACAAACAAACAAACAAAAAAAAACAAAACAAAAAACAAAACGGAAAAATAGAAAAAGCAATAGCTATCTGATTTCCCTAAAGGACATTGTAGGAGTAGGCCTCACTTCTTCAGCTGAAGCAAGTAAGATGT
This sequence comes from Tyto alba, assembly GCF_018691265.1. Classification (NCBI taxonomy): domain Eukaryota; kingdom Metazoa; phylum Chordata; class Aves; order Strigiformes; family Tytonidae; genus Tyto; species Tyto alba. Next base: position 27,291,297 of record NW_024881278.1, on the reverse strand, counting down.
ATGCTTGGAGCCAGTCCATTCATGTGACATCAAGCCTGCCATCAAGAAACACTGGCATCTCTCTAGGTCCTGCTGTGGGGACCTTCTTAAGCAATCTTTTTTGCTGCAGCTGTAGAACAACACTATGATCCCACTCTTACAATCTTACTCTCTCCTTGCTATTATGAGGCGTTTCATATATTCCAGAGGAGGCAAAAGTATCAGAAGGCAACACAGTGCTATTTATACTTTTACAAGAAAGATGACAAGACAGCTTTGATGAAGAAATGGGTCTTGGTTATCCTCTTCTAATAGAGCCATTGTAGGGTTGCTTCTCTCAGATATTTGTTTTCATTATCTTATGGAAAAGTAGATGCTCACATATATACAACCAACCTTCTCTCCCAAGGAATAAGAAATTGCCCTCCAGAGCACCTATTTGAACATTCATAGACACTTTTTTTTTTCCTGAAATCCTCTCCCAGCTCTGTGTGATGGATAAAAAGATGCTGCTGCTTATTTGAAATTACTGGAAACTAACAGAATACTCAAGTTGGAGTTACAAGGAGAGGGCAAAATATATCAATAAAAGGATATGCACAAGTCTTCCTCAGATAATCCCAGAATAGGCATGTGTAGGATGGGTAGGAGTATTCCTAACCAGGTAGCAGAGTATTCCTGTCCAGTGATCGTACCAGGGTCTTTTTTTTTTTTTTTTTTTTTTGATAAATACCCTGGAACAGGGACACAAACCCTCTTCCCAGTTTTCATTCTATCAGGGACATTCAGCATGAAAACACAACTCTTAATGTTATTCTTTGTAAGAATTCTGAATGATCTTATCCTTTATTATATCTAACATTATTTTAATTCTCTATCTTCTTCAATTAGCTTTCCTGTGATTGAATCAGTAAACATTGCATAGCTACAATAATTTTTCCTTTTAGGTCAATGTCATGATATGTGTCTCAGTCCTTTTAAACATTCCTACTACCCAGAATACTTTCACTTTGAAATTAAGTCAAGCACTATGTTTTGCACAGCACCTCTGTCTGAGGTATTTGTCATCAACAGTATCATCATTTGCCATCAACGTGGACTCTGTAGTCTGAATTAGATATGTTCCATCCCTCATCTCATGCTGTTTTTTAACATGAAGGGCAACCTACTAATAGTGACATTTAAATGGAGTAACACTTGTTAAAATTACTTGCTGAAAAAGCAAATCCGTGATCACTTGGGAATTCAAGGATGCCACGTTGTGTATTACGCCAGAGAAGAAACATCTCTGGCCTATCTGCTCCGAGAACAAATAGCCCTTAAGAGAAGTTGTACTAGTTACTGTTAATAGCGCAGCTCTGGAAGAATTATTAATTATCACTATTGATCTTTACTCTGCATACCTTTTTCAGCCTATGCATCTTTGATCTGCCTTGCCACAGATTTGAATTAGTACCAGAACCACCATTTTGGTTATTTTTATTTTGGCAATACGAAGCACCAAGCAGCACAGCATTTGTATGTGCCTGGGCAAACAATGACCAAGAACATTTCATCCAGTAGCTAGAATCCAAAGTACACTAGCCACAACTTCCTTTATATGGAAACATATGTTTCGTCACTGCATGATGCATTTGCTAAGGGTCTCCAAACATGTTTACATGTTAGACTATCCACCGTCTGGTAAGCACATTGATCACATATTCGGCGTAGGTCTTCCTTGTTGACTTTAGAGGACTTCTGGCACACAAATGCAGTTTCAGAAAATTGTGCATATACACTGAACATAACCCTAGCCTTGGTCAGGTGAACTATAGGCATCTCATTTTTGCTGGTGTTACTGAATTCATTGTAGATATCTCCAGTAGCTGACAGCTTCCCTGCTAGTTGCCATGCATAATTCTGATGATCAGTTCAACCCAGGTCTGCAATATATGTCAGGGGGATGCTGAGAAAAATAGTATGCAATCAAGGAACTGAAGTGTGCCATAATAGAGACACAAGAGGACTGAAACAAAATTATGTGTACTCTCATCATTCTGCCACTATTCTAACTTTGCACTGCAAAGTTGCAACCTTAATAAAATGCTTTTCACTTTTTACAGTGTGTACATCTAATTTATAATCAAGAAAGAAGTGTACTTGTTGCTTTCCCAGCTATGGCATTTAAAACAGAGAGCCTGTGCTTTGTCTTGTACTACAAAAAACACAGGGCTACAGTTCAAGCATGGGAAGCCCTGGAGAGGCCTTTGGGAGAGGTGATGGACATTGAAGTAACAATTGGTTTCCATTTATATATTTGTCCTCCCTGCTCATCTCTGTCCTGTGTTATTTCCTTTTACTAAAATGTCTGTTTCTACACATTAATTGCCTTTCCTTTCACCTCAGTTTCTTTCAGAATTTTAATTCAGACTTGGAGCTCTCTTTTATATATTTACTCAATGGTTGGCACAGCAAAACTCTGATCTCAGCTAAGCCCTCTGGAAACTTAGATTTTAACTGTTGCCCGCCAGATGCAGATTTTAGAAAGAAGCCCCCTTTAGTCTAGGTTTAGGCCATTCAAAAAAAAATACCCTTAGAAAAGTGCTTAATAGTCTGCAAAATGATGACTGTTAGCCAAGCTATTTGCACTTACATGGACAAGAACAAGGATTTGAATGATACATATGTGGCTATGGCAGCTACACTCCTCCTGTGCTTCTGTACTCAGATACAGTTCTTGTGGGAGTAAGCAGCGTTTCCATAGTGTAAACAATTTTTAATACTTGCAAGGAAAACCAAGGCAGAAATCCACATTTAGCTTTGTATACCATTAATCACAAGGCCAGTCTTCCATTTTTACTTCCCTCTTAGGATGGGTCTGTTCTATCACTGTCTGTGAATGGGTGCAGAGGGCAAATTCTTGTGTTCTTCCAACCTACCTGGTACCCATCACTGTCATTTGATGGTGATGATGAAAGTTGGGCAGTGACACGTGCAGAGCTTTCAAGAGACTGAACTTTTGTGACTGAGGCCAAAGGCCCGCTGCTGACCGTGGTTGGAATAAGTGACATTTCCGCTCTAGCACTCCTTATTGCTTCCTCACTTACTAATGCTGTCAGTTCATCCCCAAACTGCTGGCATGAAGATGCAATTTTCCCTGTGAACCACTAGATGCCCTGAGATCTCTTTGGTTCAACATTTATTTCATCAACCAAAACTGTTACTAGGAAAAAGAAAGGAACAGCATCCCAGCTAAGCCATGAGAACAATAGCATGTTCACTGGTGGGGGATATTTTCCAGATGAAAGTAATAACTGCTTTATAAATGTATTCAGTTCAAGCACTGAAAAAGAAAGCAGAATATATATTAGGAAATTTTTCAATATCTCCGTTGAAAGAGGTTGAAAGATGGTTCCTCAGGGCCATGCTGATAGAAGCCAATAAATTAATATTACAGAGATGGAAATCTCTCAATTGCCCCAAATAATAGGCAGTTTTGCAGAAATTTACCATTTCTGACAAAGGTATCCTCGGAAGTGCAGAACACAATAACAGTTAATACAGTCAAGTTCTGGTATCGCACAGTGGTATAAACTAAAGTAATGCCAATAATATCAGTGGAGTTATTCTAGTTTACGTCAGTGTTAAATGAAAGCAGAATATGACTCCTTGAGTGCTAGACTTGTGCTGGATCAGAGCTCAAACCCCCAAGGCTTGGGGCACCTTTACCCAAATACAGAAAAGCTCTTAAGTACATGCTAGCCTTCAATTCCTTGCAGGAAGGCCATTGCTGACTACGGCAGGAGTACCCTTCTTAAGCATGCACAAGCTTTGCTCTGGCCTGGCAGAGCCCTTCAGCCCACAGCACCACAGACTGTAAAAGGGCTGTGATTCAGTGAGCAGGCCCTGCCTTGCCAAACTGCCAAATCTAGATGATCAGTAGCTACCATACAGCATACTTGTCCTGCAGCTGAGACATAACTGAGTTATGTATCCGGGTTTTTTTTAAGCGTGAATTCATCCTCAGTCTACTCAGTGGGCACTTTTAGTGAGGTAACAATGAGACATCAGCTATTTCTAAAGACATTTAAAGATATTAGATAAATAGTTGTTATATGCACCTTCATCTCAGGTTAGAAGGTTCTGTCTAAACTAGTGTAAGCTGACAAAGCTTCCTTGACTTCCATTGGCTTTCTCATGATCTGGGAACTTTGTTTAATGAGGGGGCACTCATCTTTCATAACATATGTGCTTCTATCCAAGCCTTTCAGAGATTTTCGCATAGTAAGAAAATATTGGGAGGTCTGTTTTTTAAAAAAGTGGGGCTTGCAGCAATCAATTCTTCTGCTCAAAGATACTTAGCAAATTAGTACTAGATGTGGAAAAATAGCAGAGATATCTGGACTCCTACCTTTTTGCTTTGACCCTACATGGCCCTGCTACATTAGTACACTTGCAAAAGATCATCCTGCTTTATTCTCTGGGTTCTCTGAAGGACTTTTTGAAACAACTTGGGAAATCCTCACTATGGAATAGAACTCTTCTGATAAAATAGGTAAAACTGCTCTCAACTCAACAGTTGTTTCTCATTTCTACAAAAACAATCATCATATTATAGGAAGCAGCTTTGTCTCCTATTGCAAAAAAGGATGTTGAAACAGGCTTACCTGTGCCATGCTTTAAGGCAACACCTCTCCTGCTCTGTTTTGTTTTTGTTTGTTTGTTTGTTTTCACCCCCCTCCCTGATACTAGAATGCATTTGCTCTAGGATGCAACTTCAGGGACTTGTAAGGTCTTTTGTAGGGAACTCAAACAATGAATCACTAGGCAAGCGGTTCTCAGAATTAACTAATACAGAGTCAAAACTCAACCAGGCACGATGTTGTATAATCACTGTAATCAGGTTTACACTTGTGAGTTTATACATTATAGATTCTTCTCAAAATCTGACTTTTCTGAGTGTGAGGGATGAAAGAAGCTTAGTGACCTCCAGACCATATTTTTTTTCAGCATGACTCAGAATTTTACTATCTCTTTGAGAAATATTATGTTGAAACTGGACTTCACAGAGAATGATTAGCTAATTTAGAAGTTGCTTGGGCTGCAATTGATGTTGTCTATTTCCTGAAGAGTTCTTCTGTGCTGAATATGAACACACTGAAAACTTGCTAGGTTGATGCCTTATACCTGTCACATACAGAGATTGGATAAACTCTATTTCATAGAATCATTTAGGTTGAAAAAAGCCCTTAAGACCATCAAGTCCAACCATAAACCTAGTGCTGCCAAGACCACCACTTAACCATGTGCCCACAGAGCATGTCTACCTGTCTTTTAAATACCTCCAGAGATGGTGACTCAACCTCTTCCCTAGGCAGCCTGTTCCAGCTCGTATCATCCCTTTCCATGAAGAAGTTTTTCCTTACATCTAATCTAACCTCCCCTGCTGCAACTTGAGGCCATTTCCTCTTGTACTATTGCTTATAACTTGGGAAAAGAGACCAACACCCACCTCTCTACAACTACCTGAAAGGAGGTTGTAGAGACCAATAAGGTCTCTCCTGAGCCTCCTTTCCTCCAAACTAAACTACCCCAGTTCTCTCAGCTTCTCCTCATAAGACTTGTTCTCTAGACCCTTCACTAGCTTCATTGCTCTTTGGACACACTAATTTCCTTATAGTCACTCAGGGATTTAGACCAAACTGTTCACAACCCTCCAACCAACATTTTCCTCCAGCTTTACTAGTGTACTCCCTCCCCATCCCCCCCCTTTTTTTTTTTTTTTTTAATTTACTCACCTCCCACAGAAGCTTAAGGGAGCTACAAGGCATAGCAACTATGTGCTCAAATAGCAGAACTATACTGAAAACACTGCTGTAAGTAGAACCTTCAACAAGAACCACAGATAGGGTCTTAAACCCCAGACACCTATTACCCTTTTAGCTAGAGGATTATCTCTGTTCATAGCCACTGCAGTAAAGTCTTAGCAGCTCTAACTAAGAAAAGCAAATAAAATCTCACCTTTTTCCAGATCACTTCACCCTCGTAGAAAAATCACACTGACACTCTTATACAAACCCCTTTGTAAAATCTGTTGCTGCTTGTAGAGGACAATGGAAGTTATCTAATGTCTCTGATGAGCAGAGACAGACCAACTCCCCCTTCCCCACTGCTGTTGATTCAGGTGTTCCCCTTTAGGGATTTAATTTGACTACGGACACCTGATTTCATAAGAGCAAAAGAAAATAGGGGGAGGAGGGTGTTGGGTTGGGCTCTTTCAGTGTTAGAATGTATTTTCTGCATTAAAAGGATGGAAATATTGCAAGCAAAAGTGAGGCAAATTTTGCTTGATACCCTTTGCCACTAGGAAGGAAAGTGTTTTTTTACTGTAGCTTTTTCCTTGTGAAATGAGTGGTCAATATTTATAGATTTTTCACTTTCAGATAAGGAGATGGAACCTTAGATTCTCACAGATTCTAATACCAGAATGGACCATAATAGTTACTCTGTGTGTTTTAAAGTGACACAGAGGGTTTGGGCTTCTGTTCCAATGTGAAGCAATGCCAGAATCAGAATAAACTCTGTCATTCTGTGATCTGAATTTCTTCTCAAAGGCTTCACTCAGGCTTCATAAAAAGCCTTTTTCTACTGTCATTTAGTTAGTCCTAGAGTGTGCTGTTTTGTGATTCCTGACAGAGGTCTTCTCAGCCAGAAGCTTTTCTCAGCTATAAATAGCTGCATTTTTTACATGTATCTATGCTTCCATTAGTCTGCATTGGTAAGTCCACTATCGACAAGAGGATAGAGCCCAAACTTCAATGTTAGTTGGGGATCAGAGAGTAGCACCCCTTACCTGGAAAAAGCCTGGAGTAGGCACTGTTCTAATGCAGTTGTAATGTCCACAGTAACACACACTGCATAAAGCATCCTGTCCATGCCTGTTCCTTAGCCAAGCACAGCACAGCCCTAATCCCTTCTGGATGTCAAAAGCACAGAGGAGAGAACAATGATGCCTCTCTTTCTGGTCACTACAAAGGGGAAGCAATTAATCTTTAAACAACTGTAGGAAAAGCAAACTTGGAGTATCAGGAAGTGAGGATCTCAAATAGTCTCACAGAGGAGTGATTTTAAAGTGAGTACAAGAGGCTAGGATGAGAATAAATACATTAAGAGAGAACACTTCAGCAGAACAGCAAGAAATGAGAGCTGTTAAGTTATGGGATAGTTACCAAGGGATGATTTTTTTAGTCATGCAATGTGCAAGAGATGCATGACTTTTCCTGGGTGCAGTAGACCTTGGCACTGCTTTTGAAGGGCTTTTGCTTATATCTGAGGTAAAATAAAGTGCACCAGCAAAAGCACCTGGTACCACCTGTCTCATCCATATGGCATTTGAGCCACCATCTGCAGCTGCCTGGGCCTACTAGAGCTGCCATGAGCAGAAGAGGTGGGTGCATTGCGGAGCCAAGCAGCTCCATGGAGCAGAGAGCGGCAAGGCTGCTTTAGTTCTGTGAGATTTGCTCTGCCTCTCCTGGGCATGGGATGGCACATGCTGCAGGCATTGTGATGCCAGTACTCCAGTTAAATATTTAATTCTCATTTACTAGAGCAACAGTAGAAACCACAATTATGTGTTTATAGGGAAAATTATTTTCCAGCATACAGGTTAATTTTTAATTTGTCAGCTTTTTTTCCTACCCTTTATCTTCCCTTAGCCATCGTCCCTCTCGAACCTCCATTTTTAATGCCCTTTTAATTTGCTTGAGTGACAGATCAAATGGAGGAGAGCTGGAGATAGAAAGCAACAGAACAAACACTTTTTGCTTCTCAGTGTAAGACAGGCTTGGTTTTACATAAGACCTCTGCACCAGACTCTACAGCTTTAAGGACCCCCACTGTTCAGATATACCCACTCTGCTATGCAACTCCTCTTAGCATACAATAGCTCAGGCTCAGGCTCCTTGTGGACTAAGAAATATTAGTTTCCAACTGCATGGTAACAAAAAAAAATAAATCTGCACTACAGTAAATAAATTAAAACCATTACAAATAGGCCAATTTCTGAACTATTTAAAATATGGGCTGTTGGTGCCGTGTATGGCAGTATATATACAGAGAGCAGGAGTTATGACAGTTTGCTATGCACTTTAAATATCATGAAAACCAGTCAATTTCATTTTGTTACAGCCTAAATCTATCCTGGCAGCTCCTGCTACATCCTAGTTCCTGTTGCAACACTGGGCACTGAAAATGGTACAGCCTATTTACTAAACAGATTTAATAAGAGCTTCTGGTAGGGACAGTGGTTCTTATTTTTTTTTTTTTTTTTAATGTCAGTAGGTGATACAGAGCTTTAGAATTCAGTCACTGTGAATTAAGGGACTGTCTGAGCTGATCTAAATGGATGTTCTTATCTCTCTGTCTACATATCCTAACGTACATGAACTGGCTTCTTGTGCTAGTCCTTCACAATGGTATCTGAGCAGTTCTGTGGAAGAATGAGCTTGCTATACAATATGCAATATGTGCTGCTCCTGCCTGATACTAAATTAATTTTACCATATCTTTCTTTGCTTGCTTTCTCTACCTTCCTTGAGATAATCCTGTAAAGCAGATCTGGAGGCTGCTGTATGCAGTAGGCAAGAGGGAAAGGCACTGTTTGGGTGGTACCTAGGAAACAACTAGATAAGTAAAATTTAGTCTGAGCACCAGAAATACCTTCTCTCTGGTGAACTGTGGATTCAGCAGAGTCTCCAGGCACATGTTGGGGCCTAAAATTGCAGATTACTGAATGTCTTAACTCTGTGCGACCCTCACATGATCACCCACAATGGAAGAACAGAAACATTGGCTACTCCTTTTCTTTCTGCCTTTTTGAGAAATTCACAAAAGTGAGTTCTGTGCCCATGTGATGAATACAAGGGAACTTCACTGTAGTGTTCAAAAGACTGCACACAAAACAGTTTTCCTGACAGTGGTAATTATGTATCTGTATTTCACAGCTGCAGGATTCCTTCCAGAGAGTCAGTGTCAGAGAGATGTAGGACTCTGCAGGGTAAAGCTCTACAGAGCAGCTGCCAGTGGGTTAGTTACACTGATCCTCCTCCAGGAAACTTTAAATCTCTTGTTGAGTAGACATGAGTAGACTTCTGCATTAACCAGAGGTGTCAGCCAGGAGAAAGCTTGTGAGTCTACTGCTCTGCAGCAGGGTGGATCTGTGCTGCACTGCAGCAAAGCATAGCGGGAGTCAGCATGCCTGGTTTGAAGCCATTTCTCTGGCTTCATCATATGGTTTGTAGATGTCTTCTCTTTAATGTCCCAGTCAGTGCCAGACAAGGAAGAGCGTAGCTGTGGATGTAAGGAATTACCAGGAAAGCATAGCAATTTTTATAGCCACTGTGTGCTATCTGACTCTACAAATGTCTGAGTCTAGTCTTCATTAAAAGACCTTTATAGTCATCAGTTAGGTACATCTACAGCAGGACCAAAGCTACCTGTTAAGAAAGTCCTCACATACCTATCCAGAGGCATGCCAGCCAGATGATCTCTCTGAACCGAGGAAGACCATTGCTTGATCATTTTGGCAATCCATTTAACACTGTTATCTGTGAAACAGGATTCTGCAGTGACTAGTGTGAGTGTCTGAATGCTGGACAGTTTTAAACAACTTGCCTTTCAAGACAGCATTATCCCATATTCAGAACTGGTAATAAGGCCATAAAGGTTTCTATGTCTCTTAATTTATGTAGGCTCTCAAATCAGCATATGGATGTCCTAATTATGTAAATATCCAGTTCTTTCTTCAGTGCTGATAAAATCTTAGGTATAATGTGTTTTCATGACGTAGCAGGTTTAACAGATTAGTTTGATTTAAAACCTTCTTCTGCAAGAAGTTGTTGCCTTTACTGTATCATGTGTTATTTTTTTTTATATGAATGTTTCCCTGTATTAATCAAAAGTCCAGAGCGTCTTCCAGGAACTACCAGTATGAGAGCAAATTAATGGGATCCTTCTCCATCATAGATTCTCAGTTTAGACTAGTGAAGCACTGGCAGACTGATCTAATGCTTGTGCAATTATTCTGTGAAATAAGTCCCTGGGAGGCTTTTAGTCGAGGCAAGAGAGCTCTGAGTAAAAATCAGGACTTTGGTTCTGTACTAAATACTGGTCTACCATGTATTCCTGGATTTATAAAAATGTGAAATACTGAACTTTTTCCACATGATCAAAACGTCACTGCATTTTTAATTCAGATGCAGTGTAGTGTTTCATTTTCAGTTCTCTCTAGGAACAAGATGCTTCAATATCTTAAAATCCAAACACTTTGTTGCAATGACTCAAAAGTGTCCTTCACTAAATTATATTTGATTTGGGTGCTGTAGTGATGAAGATATTTTCCAGAATGGGAAGAGAATTTGTGTCTTGTACATCTATTCTCATTGGCTAGACACATTTCAGTTTTTCAGATGCTGTTTTTTTGTCCCCAAATCACGTTGATTGAAAATTTCTTCTCATACTTTCTAGACACCTTTTTTTTTTTTCCCTCCAAGCAAGTGTCCACTGTAATTCATACTAATTGTCACCTCTGTTGTCAGCTTCAACAGTGAAGCTGATGATTAAAAGGTCATGAATGATTAAGTCTCAGCCTTTGTGATGATTGCAGTGGGTGTGGGCTCATACATGTTGTCAGGGCAGCAAAAGACAAAGTTATGTCTGAATGGTCAAGATGAATAACATATAGAGACCCAGAGATTTAGATGGCTTGTCAAGAAGAAAGAAGTGCAGAAAAAAAGTAAAAGATTGCTGTTGTAATAAGTGAACAATCAATAAGATAGAAAAAATTATGGAGAAAAGCACAAAATGATTCAAGGATTGAAGGATGAGACACAAGGAACTAAATTTATATAGCCTAAAAATGAAATAGTACAGCTAAAGAGACATCAGTCTATATATGCTTTCATCACATCCATGAATATTTGCACTATCAAACCATTAAGGAGAGGTTAATGGAAAGCATGTCAACTACTGGAAAATACTACAGAGGAGTGGTCATATCAGCTTGATCATGGAAAATACAATATCTAATATTTTCACGTGTCTTTATTTGTGGGGGGGGTTTGTTTTCCTAAAATTCAGTGAAAATGTCAGGTGCAGATACAACCACTTTATAATGCTGTTGTCCTCTTCTGAGCAACCTGGATTTATTTCTTAAATACACAAGCCTGGTCTATATTGTCTACATCAAATGCAAACAGATGATAACAGGAGAGGCAATTTTGTTCTTCAAACCCCTTTTCTGTTGCTTTCCATTAAAGACAGGGATGTATTGCAGAATCATTTGCCCTATGTAAACTAAATTTGAAGTTATCTTTTTCTCTCTAGCAATTTGTATTTATCATTAGAGTTATCTGTGATTTGAACTTCCCAGTGTTTCCAAATTCATAGAATCATAGGATGGTTTGGGTTGGAAGGGACCTTAAAGATCATCTACTTCCAACCTCCCTGCCATGGGCAGGGACACCTTCCACTAGACCAGGTTACTCAAAGCCGCGTCCAGCCTGACCTTGAACCCTTCCAGGGAGGGGGCAGGCACAACCTCTCTGGGCAACCTGTTCCAGTGCCTCAGCACCCTCATTGTGAAGAATTTCTTCCTTCTATCTAGTCTAAATCTACGTTATTTTAGTTTAAAGCCATTACACCTTGTCCTATCATTGTCAGGCCTGTCCCACCTCTCAGTTCTTACAACTTTTCTTCTAACTCATTATTTCTCTTTTTTTTATAGCCATTTTCCTATTATGACTGATGCACAAATGTGCTCTCCTTTGTTTCCCCTGTTTACACTATTTCTCCACTGGCTGTCATTGGTTTGGGATAACCCTATTGCTTAAAGTCTTGTGACAAAGATAATGATTTTGAAGTGCTGATGATAATGAAGGACTTCTCTAGCTTATTTTCTGACTTCTTCTTCATTCCATTCTCCACAAACTTCCTGTATTTTGTGTTTAAATAATTTGGTAATGACTCACAAATTACTAACTAGTATTTATTACAAAATGGATCAGACTATTAACTCCTCTATGGGTTAAACTTTAACCAGAACCCAGCATAAAACCTGCCAATTGCATGTCCATACAATAGTTTGTTGTTTTCTGCAGTGTGGGAGCTGGTAGATTGTAACTATAAGCTGGAAATGTGTATCTCTTGCTTTGTCTGACTTGGCTTATAAGGATAGAAACTTTTCAGACTTGGACTGTCTCCATGGCTTCACAGTGAAGCTTCTTCAGAAATAGTTACCTTTTATTTGGTGAGCAGTTGCATCTGTTTTTAACTCTTATTGCATACTTAAAAAATCACTTCTAAGTTTCCTCCAGTGTTGGTGCTGCACCTGGATACCCTCAATGCAGACGTTGTAGGTGTTAAAGGTACCATGCTTCAACAACTTCTCTGGTTCTACTGAAACATTATTTTCAGTGAGAAAATGCAAATTTTTAGATTTTAAGAATCTCTGAGGGAATGACATTTCCTTGGCTTTTAATTTTGTCTGAAGACTCAGCACCAAGGTTTAGCGCATTGGATGCCAATTGCAAAAGATTTTACATGAGTTGATAGGCATCAGGATAAGTGCCCAAGCTGCCTAGAACAGAGAAATATTCTGTACTAATTTTAAATTAAAAAGAAAGAAATCACACTTTTGTTGGTGTCAAGTTTTCCTCCTTCTCTTCCTACCTGATTGAGCTTTATCTGGCAATGCTCTTGAACCTAAAGTTTGCCTTTTCTCTGTTGGATTGATGCATTATGCTAAGTTTCCAAGTTTTGAAGTACTCATATTCTGTCTTCAATCTGTTAATTTAGCACAATCTGAATTGGGGAAAAAATACATTTTCAGCCCTCATGTCAAAGCCTCATATGACATAATTCCCAAACAGGATATAGTGCTTGTTGCACAGTAACCTGTTCTATCGTACTATTGACATTTTCATCATGGATTGATGTGTTGTTAGAATTTATCTTTTTCCTAAAATACTTAAATTAACTCTGCTGACCAAATATGGTACTTTATACTCCTTGTCTTACCTTATCAATGCACTACAGCTGAATAGAGAAAAGTCGTCGATTTCAATAGATGGAAACAATTTCCAGAAATACAGGAAAACAAAAATGTTTTTAAATATTTCTGTTTGATGTTTGGAGAGAATATCCATTTGCAAGAATTACATGATGTAATCATATAGGATGCTCCTGAACTAGTTTCGTCATCAGTACTAACACATAAGGTTATTAACTCCTTAAATCACCTAAGAGATGTATCAGGAAGAGCTAACTAGGTATGTACTTTCCATCTGCATTTGACTACATTTGAGTCACTCCTGGAATATGGTCCTGGATTTGACATCTGAAGCTGAACAAATATATTGGTAAATCAGAGAATTCAGCATTTCTGCTTCTTCATCAGATATCCCTGCACAAGAATGAGTATTGCAGCTCTTTCTCCTCTGGCCCAGAGCTGGAGAGGTATGACAATGCCTTATCTTGTAATTATTATCTTCCAAGTAACTTCAGTTTATTTACATCACAGGTATTTCAACTATGGATCTACCACATAGTAGAAGGGCACTGATTGCAAGGGAGTTTTTTCTTTTACTGCCTTTAGTTCATGCTATCATGGAATATATATCTGCAATTTTGAGAAATAATCCCATGCTAATTTTATCATGCCTTTGGACAAGGGATTTCTACATTAAAAAAAGAGCCTCACTACTTTATCTCAAGGAATAAAATCTGGAACCACTGGCAGAAGTTTCCTTCTTTTTCATGCAAACTGACTGCTGCAGGAGAACACGGCACACTTAGCCATGGTGTTATAAACATATTTGTGCTTTTCTTTTTTGAGGCTTTCTCAGCAAATTATGAGATGTAAGACATGTCAAGTTTCTTGAATTCTGGGAGAACTAAATTTGGCCTCCAACTTTGACAGTAGTGAGGTAAAGATGCTGTATCAAGTCCAGAGGTAGTCTAAGAAAAAGTCAGTTGAATTGTAGTAAAAAAGAAGCTGGAATAGAAGCTTCTGTGTGAAGAAAGGTTAAGCAATGTAAGTTTTTCAGCTTGCAGAAGAGATGGTCAAAGAGTAATTTGATAAAGATCTGTACATTCTCAAATAACGTAGAGGAGGTAGTGTACAAGTGAAAGAATCAGGTGGATGTTTTTAAATTAAGAAACGAGGAGAAGAGTATTTTTCATACAATGAAACTGAAAAATTTGCTACTTCAAATTGTTGCAGGGCCACAAAGTATAAGTGGGTTCAGAAAAAAATAAACATATTCATGAAAGACAAGTCAACTAAGGGCTATGAAGTAGACAATCTCTGGCTCAGGACTTCTGTAAACTAATGATTGTGAAAATCTTGGAATGTTATAATAAGGAAGTGTTACTGTAGACTTACCCTAATTTTATATTTTTCCCCACGTTTGTACTACTGACTAGCTATAGGTTCTGGTTCAGTATGGCTATTCTGGTATTTTTATTTTCTGAAACAATACAAGAAGTGTGATTTTTACAGGCTCATTCAGTCTAGTTGGGTAATGTTCTCCTGTAGTTTAGTAATGGGAATTACTGTATTCTTTCCTGAATAGTGAGCAGGATTGACAAGGTTGTCTACAAGACAAAACTAGTGAAAGCTTTTTTTTTTTTTTAACAAATATGTAAAAAAAAAAAAAAAAAAAAAAAGCACCAGAAGCAGCAGCAAGTCCAACATGTTGCAGGGGAGACTTCATGATGTGAATAATAAATACAGTATATAAGATGAGAGAGATACAGGGAAAGTTCTGTTTTGAGCAGCCTGACTCCTGATACTCTGAAAAACAGAGTCTACTCAGCAGTGGATTTAAAGATCTGTTGCCAAAATTCAGAATCAGATAGGACAAGGGAACACATGCATTTTGACGTGGGATTTGAACCTTACTCTGCTTGTCCCTAGAAGATTGATTTCTCTAATGGTTAAGAGAATCTTGCATGTGGTTCAGGCACATGGACATGTTGTTCTAAGGTAACACACAAAAGCACAGCAGTTGAGCCATGGCAGACACTTGTCTTTTAATTTTTAGCTGATAGCAGTTGAGAATCAGGTTATCTTGCTTCCTGTTAGAATTGTCTAATGGTTTAGATGTATGAACAAAGTAACATAGCTAACAGGTTATTGTGCATCAACTAGTCTGCAGTAATTGCCTGTATGCATCTTCTTAGCCTGAAGCAGACGCAAAATAATTCAATTTAGCCAAAGTCTCAGTGAAATATAGCTAAAATAACTCTCTATCCAACTCCAGAAGATAACATCATGCAGAAAGCCAGTTCCATATTCCACCCATAACACCCACATGTTCCACTCACAGCCTAGAGCTGCACAATAGGTCTCACAAGAACAGAGGCACATATATTGGGAGCTCTACCATTCCTGTCAGTTTGATGGCCAAGGAATGGGATTCAGTTATCTTGATTATGTGGCCTCTACTCATATAAAATTCTAAGCTCTGAAGGACCAGCATGAGGGTTCTGGGATCTAGAGGGAGGACATGCTGGAAAAGAGGCCTGTCTTTGCAAATAGCTTCCATTGGAAATACTTTGGAGCACATGGGGCTGTGCTCAATCATAGTTGTACCTCTATGTGTGAGCTGATCTGAAACAACAAAGCTTCTAATGTTTTATCTCACTGGCCAAAAACATCTCCTTTGCCTTTAAATTATAGGGTACTACAGAGCAGGATGGTGGATTTTTTTTCATTCTCTTTTTAGCTATTCGTGACCTAATACAAACTATAAAAAGCGCATCCAGATATCATGGTGATAAGTGCCTTAAAAGTGTCTGTAATGATAAATAATTCAGACGATATTCTTCATGAAGCTTTTAAAGTATATTAACCAGAAACTTACATAAGCAATCAAACCTACATTACACACACACACATACATATGCACAAAGTAATGAGTAGATGAAGAAACATATCTGCAAGAACAGAACAAAATTTTTTTAACTTCTGCATTCTTCTTGTTCAGTCACTTGTTCACCACTTTCCACTCCCCACCCCACCCCCCTTTCTCCCCCGCCAACCAAGGCAAGTCAAGATCAAAGCTCCAACTCAGTTTGGAAAATGGGTGTTCATAAATGGTAATAGTACATAACATCAGTGTTTGATGGGATACACTACCTGCGGCAGAGAACGACCTGTTTAGGAGTTTTTTTAGATAAACTGGACATATATAAGTGTTGCACAGATACTTATGAACAGAGTGCTTATTTTTAAAAAACAAACCAAAACTGAATCTGTTGGGTTCTTTGGATGTAATGTTCATGTGAGGGATGAGAGCTCTTGGATAGGACAGTCAGTTCCTATCCAGACAGTAGAAGGAGTTCTTGTTCCAAGGGACTTTGTAATCTTCAGCTGGATCAGATGAGGCATCCCTAATGGCTGTTCTGCTGAAGTCTTGTACCCACCTATGAAGTGTTTAAATTACAGAACTGCTTGATTAAAAATAGGACCTTGAACTCACATCCTGGTTATTGGTAATGGGTTACTGACTATTACTATGTGCTCATCTCTCTATATGTCCATTTAGACATATGAACATGTCTATATGTCTCTACATGTATGGAGAGGCTGCACTTTGCATAAATCATTAAATATTCACTGAGCCTGAAAGTAACAACACCTAATTTTACAGACCACCATCTGAGTGATTTATGAGGGTACAGAGGTTCAGGTCCTGGATCTAGTGATTTTCCTTGTACAGTGTATTATTGGGAAATTACAGTGTTTAGGGCTGAAGGTTTTCCAAGGGACACAAAACATCCTTTGAGATGGCTTTTCCTTTCTGTGTGCCTCTATTCAATATCTATAAATTCGGATCATTCCTATAAACCCTTTACATCTATTTCCTCTAAACAACATATGTTTCTGACTGGCAGCTAGTAAATGTTGCATATTTACAGCAGCTTGAAAAAATGTCCCCCTTCAGCATTAATAAAATTAATTCTGAATATAAAGATTATACATGCTACTCAGGGAAGAAAGATACCCCTACATATACACACACTCACACATATGCATACACACACCCCTTTTTGAGTTGCTGGAATTCCTCAGGGAACGAGTTTTGAATTTGTGAGTGGGAGTCTGTGACACACTTTCAGCCTATGATGAACCACAAGTGAGGCCATCTCCTGCCAGAGCCTGGGGAATAGCAGCAGCTGTCTAAAATTATGCTGTGTCTCTGCAGATTACAAGTAGAAATGAACAAAAACCACTTCAGGCATCTTTCACCATCAACTTGCAGGTTTCTGGACGTATCTTATTGT
The DNA here is from genome assembly GCF_018691265.1 of Tyto alba. Taxonomy (NCBI): domain Eukaryota; kingdom Metazoa; phylum Chordata; class Aves; order Strigiformes; family Tytonidae; genus Tyto; species Tyto alba. Next base: position 27,273,990 of record NW_024881278.1, on the reverse strand, counting down.
TTGAAATATGGCTGGTATGATTCTTACTTATGCTTTTTCTATTTTTATGCCACCTGGAAACTTCAGAGAGCCCTCAAAATCTTTTGGAAGGTACTCAACACAAAGTGTCTCAGGAAGTCTTTAAACTGTGATGCTGGGATGGAAAGATGCAACAGGGGAACAATTACCATAGGCATGCTCTGCTTTTGCGTGTGTGGCTTGCCACTCTTGGTGACAGGACAGTGGACTTGAGGAACACGTGGTAATCCTGATGTTCTAAAGAGGTTTAAATTGCACTTACACTCACTTGAAACCTCCATCAGACATGCAGAGCAGTGAAACAGATGACTCATTTAAACACAAAACAAATAAAAGTTACTTACTGTATTGTCTCAGTTTCCAGGAACTAACTGATAAAAATGGACAACAACAAAACATGCCGTAAACAGCTACTGCATATTCTGCCCCAGAGAACTGACATGTTCCAGGATCTCCCAGTAACACTGACAAAGCATTTGAGCAGCTGCATTTAAGTTATCTTTTCCCCTGCCTTTGCCTTTAGGCTCACAGGAAAAAAAACCACAACACATTAGGAAGCAAGTGTAAGATTGCTTTGGACAAACTCAGTAAGCTTCAGTGGAAGACTCCAGCAAGCTGTAATTTAAGGAACCAAATCTATGTTTTTACCTATTTGTAAGATTCATCTTTTTGCAGCAATGTGGTCAGAGACTGTCATGAGTCTGTTCCAAAAACATCAGAGCAAGGATGTGATTTGTGCTTTTCACACAGATGTATGACGGAGAAGAAACTAGCTCAGAGTTCTGAAACAAAATGGCACATACAGTGGATTGTGACTATTTCACTAACACTGTATGCATTGTAGGATTAGTCATGCCATTCAATTCCAATTGGATCCTCCCTGCAACTTTCTAATGATTAATTCTTTTTCTGGAAGAAAAAAAATAAAGATATTTAATAATTATTCAGTTCTCCTCCTACAGTTTATTCCTACTTTTTATTAAGAAATTGATTAGCCCCCAGGATTGATCTCCAGTATTCCAAGTGCATTTTCTCTCTCAGCTGAGAAAAAATTGTGAGGTCAATTCACATAAGAGCATTAACATGACAGCTGGGACCCTTCTACAAGCCACACTCTAAACCCTTAGTGTCTCAGTTTATCTGTTGGTAAATAAGGATAACCCTGCTGACTATAATCTGTGAAACATTTTGGGATCAGTGTGCAAGTATTGTTAAAGAGGGAAGTGTAATGCATTATATGTGTCAAGCACTGCTTTAGTGAAAATTTGTGGAAACCATATTTTAGGACATGTGAAGGTCTCCTGTAAGGTCATATCAAACCAACTAAAACCAACAAGACTGAGGACAGGGATTTGGAGATGAAGTGTCTTTAGATAAATATGTCTGTGGTTATCTGTTATTGCAGATGGTGCAGTCCTCCACCTATAAAGTACAAACAATAATAGACTCAAACCAATATTAAATTAACATTGCCTGTGTTAGAAGCATTTGGATACTACAGAAAACCACCTGATGAAGTAAAATAATACTGCTTCCTGGTCATGTAATGGAGAGGGGGAAAATGAGGAAAAAAGCAAATACAGACTAGCTGCTTGTTAGTAATGAAATTCGTCTCATTTAATTTAAATCTTCTAAAAGTTCTATGTCTAGGCTAGTCATCCAGGGCAGGACTCAGCTAACCAGATGTTAACTCCTACACAGTACTATAAAAGGATCATGGGCTGACTAGCTCAGAAGTGAACACCTACAATGTAGACTTCTAAAGGTAGACAAGATGAATCTCAATGCTTGTCTTCCTATGCAATCAGTGCAAAGAGAGAAGGACATTTTCAGGGAGATTTCTTGGCAACTTCTAACTTATTCCCACTTCTTTGTTGCTAAGAAGAAGTTTACCAAATTTTCTGGCTTGAATGGGTTTTAATGGAACAACAAAAGGAACATCCCCAACACAGAGGTAACTTCAAATGAAAATATGAAAGAAGCTTCCTTTCTAGTCCCTGGACAACTAGAGTTTCCAAAACAGTATTCTACAAGAAGTATCTTAATGTGTCAAAAAATGCCTTTTTGGAAATTGTTGAACTCTTCTGATCGAAACTTTAAATATGAGTTTATAATAATGGAATTCATGTTAGAAGGGACTTCAGGAGATCTCTAGTCCAATTTCCTGCTCAAAGGAGAGTCAGCCATTAGATCAGGCTGGTTTTCTCAGGGCTTTATTCAATATGGTCTTGAACATCTCCAAGGACAGAGACCACATAACCTCTTCTCTGGTTGGCTGTCCTCATGGTGGAAAAGTTTTTTCTTATACACAGTGTGCATCCCTCTCGTTTCAATTTGCACCCACTGTCTCTCATCCTCTCACCAGGCACCACTGTGAAAAACGTTGACTCTATTCTTGATAACCTCCTCATAGGTACTAGGAGGCTGCTATTACCTGCCCACAGAGTCATCTCCTCTCTGGGCTGAACAAGTCCCCTTCCCTCAGTCTCTCCTTGCAGGACAAGTGCTCCTGCTCCTGAACATCTTGGTGGCCCAAGTGATCTTGCTCCAGTTTGTTGACTTTTGTCTATTGCTGGAGGCCCAAAATTGGATGCAGTAGTCTAGATGCAATCTAGTGATTGACAAGTAAGGTGGAAAATCACTTCCTCCAACCTCCTGGCTGTTCTGTTAATACAGCCCAGGATGTTGTTGGCTGCCTTTGCTGCCGGGGCTCACTGCTGACTCATATCCAGCTTACTCTCTGACTGGATACCCAGATCCTTTTCCGCAGAGCTGGTCCCCTGCCCATCAGTCCCCAGCCTGAACCACTACAGGGGCCTTTCCTTACTCATTGCAAGACTTTGCATTTGTCCTTGTTGAATTGCCTGTCTGGCCATTCCTCCAGACTCTCTAGGTCCCTCTGAATGGTAGTCCTGCCCTCATACATATCGACTGTTCCCACCAACTTAATGTCAACTGCAAAATTAATGATGACATGCTCCTCACATCCTCCAGGTCACTGATAAAGCTTAGGAGAAATGTTCAGGATAACAAATCTCAGCCTGGACTGTCAAAGTTCAGAAAAATTGTAAGTAATTGAGAACTAGTCCTTAACATCAAGCAAATCCAGTTCTGTAAGGTATGGGCAGACATGCTTATTTTTGCTTCATACCACCTAGGAATTCCATTGCAATTATATGAGAACATAGCATCTTTCAAAACAATAGAGCTTCACAAAGAAGCAATGGGATTTTTCCATGCAAGTCAAAAAACTGATATGAATTATGGCAGTTAATAACACAGAGAGGCATAGGAGATTAAAAGGGTACAGAAATACATAGGAAAACGTGATGACTACAATGTCTAACAGAAAATACAAAAATAATATTATATATAGAAGAAATTTTATTTTTCTATACAGGATTATTTTTCCTGCTGGGGAAATGTGTTTGCTGTGGTCAACACTTTGGTGTTTTAATGGCCACAAATAATCAGTCACACAGCCTTCCTCTTGCTGGCTTAAAGCCCTGGGGTACTAAGCAGTGCTTTGCTAGCCTCTGTGTATTGGACATTTCTACCTGCAAAATGCTAGTGCTACTTCCTTCCTTAGGCTATCTTCAGAGATTTGTCAGTGAAATTGTGAACAAGCTTGATGCTATTTAGTTGGTAAGTTACTGTATGAAATCATAGTCCTGTGTGTCTTTCTACTGATACATCACATGAGCCTTTCAAAGTTACCCATGGGATCTCTCCAGACATACATGATTGGAAGGAAGCATTGCTTGTGGGTCAGAAAGGTCCCAGCTTGACTATGGATCTGTCCACTAAAATTGTGAAATTCCCATTAGTGTTTGATGGTGACACCCAGGTGGTATCTAAGAGGCTAAAAACTTCAGTGTAATAAACACAAAACCAAATTTTGTTGGAAAGATAAAAGATATCATGCATATATGGTACAAGACATAACCTGTTAAGATTTCTCCTTCTATCCTTATTTTGTCCAGGTTATCACTACTTAGTAAAGGCTAGTTGCCATGACACTTCTCCCTCCATCTTTATCTGTCTAATCAGTGCTAAGGCATCTGTGACCTAGTTACCTTTTTATCACAGCAAAAGATATGTGCCAATATCCTTACCCTCAAATCAAATCCTTAAGTAAGTCATGTAATTTTCTTGGTATCTCTCAGCAGAATATTGGCTTACTGGGAATCAAATCATCTCCCTTCTCATTAAAATTAATGCTCTAGTATTCAGTTTAATGTCTCTCTCTCTCTCTCCGAACAAAATATCAGAACAGAGCAGGTGATTTTATCCTACACAGGCTGCTTGTCATGTAGGTGACCTTCAGTCTGAATGACAGAAAATAAGATAGAGGCTACCTGGCCCAGATGGCACTTGGCTTTTGTATTATCAGAGCCTGCAGATCAGACAGGATTGACCAGAGGTTTTTTACAGCTGTTCTGCTGGAGAACCTGCCCTCTGTCATGAAGTCTCAAGACAGAGAAGCTAGATGGGCCGTATCAGTGCTGTGGCTGGGGCCACTCTGCGTTGATGACCTCTTCCTCCTGAAATGAGACTCTGCTGGGAAATGGCAAAGCTCTGGTCATGGATTAGCACACAGCTGCCTTCCTCAGTCCTTTGGCATGGCTTGGGCAAACAAGATGATCTGGGACAGCATCTGGGACAGGCCAGGCATGTTAGAGAGCATGTCGGGTTACTTTTAACTATGTGAAGACTCAGGTCTGGGAAGTCTCATGTTTTAGACCCTTGCTACTATAGTAGCTATCACTATTCACAGAAAAATAATTCAAGGGTTGAAAAATCATTGGATTTCTTGCCTTCTACACTTTATTATTATTGAGCAGACCAAAGGAGAGAGAGGAGCAGAAAGGCAGGGCTAGCCAATGCTTGGATATTATATCCTGCAATTTAGCTTAAATTGGCAATTTACCAATGTGAATACCCTCAAGTGGGCCTTAATGCTGGAGTGGGTGGTTTAATTAGCACTGCGCTCACATTTATAATTAGGTTTCTGTTAGTTCAGTTTGAAGCATGATTTCATAATACAAAATTATTTTTAAAAATCCTGTGGGGATATTCCTGCTAAATTAATACTGTGGACTTTGATGAACTGATGCTTTTAATAGACTGTGGTATTTGGAAAGACTCTAAATCAAAGCAATAACATTACCATCCCATAAAAGTCAATGCCACATGATAATAAATCCACATGCAAGAGGGAAGAAGAGTCATAGGATTATCTGAGGAGAATCTGGACTGTGTGCTTCTCTATTTCAATTTTGAAAGCTTGAAAAACTTAAGTTTGCTCAAAAATATTTTATACTTTTTCTCTCTTATTTTTTTACATCATATTAACTTCAAAACAAAATGTTATGTTCCTGTATATTTTTTATTCCAGATTAATATATGTCAGTGATTTGAAAACATAACAAGTAAGACTAAAAATGAGAATGTGATAAATTCTACACATTCCAGCATGCTGCTTACCTTCAATGAACCACATTGTTTCAGATGTGGTTAAATACTTCTTGATCAGTCCTATATGATTAAAACATTTAATTTTTTAAAAATTTTCATCTGATTTTCTGATAGTTGTAGGACAAGGGTTGTCTATAGAATGATAAATCATTGCAGAATGACCACAGCAAAACTAACCATGATTTCAATCAAATGCAACGTCAAATTTATTTTTGTGTGAGGGGCAGTGGTAGAGGGAAACTCCACTCAGTTAAAATGAGGTAAAGAAGAAGTGACAGCTCAGTGAGAAGCTTGTGATGATCAGGTATTTATGAAAGGGCACCCATACTAAAAACATAGTGTGTTTATTGTTCTTTGTTTCTCAAAATAACCCTACAATGGCAAGGAATTACGTTTGGAACACATCAGAGTCTATGATACTAGTGAAAACCAATTTAACTAAATTCTCATCTATCACTTCTGTGGGAAACCCCATATGCATGATCTTTTATAGACAGATATGAAGATGAGGTTCTTGCTCCCAGGCAAAGCCCTTAACCTGACCTCCATCAGCTGGGGACAAACTCTCCATAGACTTCAGAAGGAGGTGAATAAACATACTGAGGAAGATACAGGGGAAAAAAGTGTCATTTGAAACCATCTCTTTGGAAGTGGATAGCATGCTAGACAGGGGATTGGCACTCATCTCCAGCAGGCATAGCCTGGTCTGTTCACATCTAGAGTGGATCACCCTGCTTCAGTATTCCTTTATTATAATTTTATTAGTGCAGACACTGATAGTTAGTGAGTGTTAAAATCCCCTCTAATATAGGAATTGACTTGCATTGCAGTTTGTCTTGCATCTGGCCAGATCCCTTCAGAGGGCTTTTCTCCACCTGTGAAGTACCATGTGCCTTCACAGCAGCAGTATGTACAAGTGAATGTTTGATGTTAGGTCTGTGTTCAGTATGAGGCACTTCATCTGGAGGAGGTACTGCCTTACTTTATTACTGAACAGATGGATCTGAGCCAGGAATGATACAACCAGTTGCTCTGCTTCTAAAGGAAAAGCAAGTGGCTTGCATCTTGACTCTGCACCTTAAGGACAAACTGAAGTCTATAGGGATCTGTTGGAGAGGACTAGGGGCTCATCCTAGTCCTCCAGGTTGTATAAAGAACCAAGGGTGGAGGTGAGGCCTAATGGGAAAAGCTGAAGAGGAGCAAGTCTAAAGCCTCCTTTACTCCCCCTTTTCCAGAAATGGGAATATTGAAAGCCATCTTCCTTGTAGATTGGATTTCTGCTTCAATGGAAGAATCCTGACAAGCCCAACCAGGCTCCTGCCTTCCAGGCATCCTTGCTAACCTCACCACCATGGAACAGAAGGGATTACCTATAGGTTTGTGTCAATCTGGAAGAAAGACAAACATTTTTTGGTAAGAGAAGCAGACATTAGGATTTTATTTTTGGTTGCTTTCAGTCTTGTGCAGATTTAGCAGTCTGAATGGTTACATGGCATATCATCAGGTAAATTATTCTGTTTTTCATTTTTTGGCAAAGGACAAAAAAAGAAGGTCAGAGAGGAGATAAAGTATAGGGGAGCTGGTCTGTTGTGTATTTTCATTAGCCTTTAACAGTTTACCTGGCATTTTTTAAAAACATTTGGAGCAAGGCCATGAAGAAAACACACAGATGGCCAACATAATGGGAGACTGAGCATTTTCTTTCCCTTGCTTGTTTTACTAGAATAATCTTAGTTTAAAGGAGCAGTGGGAGCCATTGCTTGCTACGGTATGAAGAACAGAAGACTGAGTAGCCCTTGCAGATTAGATGGTAATGAATAGTAATATAAATGCTAACTAGTTATTTAAGAAATATTAAAACAAATGTTGAATTATTAAAATTAATACTTGCTCTCTGTGTTCTTCATCCTCCAGAAAAAAAAAAAAAACAACATTATCCACTGTCTTTCCTTTTTACTGAGTGATTAGACTAAATATGTATTCCCAGTGCCACCATTCGTATTTGAACCATATCTACTAAACTGATGATGTTATAATGAACATAACCATTTCAAAGAACATCACTACTTTCTGCAGCCACACAAGGTCTAGAATGGAGTCCAAAAGACTTGGACAAACACTAGAAAGCACTTTAAACTTGCAGAAGCCATTATTAATTATGTTACAACCTCTACTGTATTTATGAGAGCAGAAGGTATTGGCCCATGCAGGCTTGAAACTGAGTGCCAGATCCTCAGTTGATATAAATACTGGCTCATACCTGCAAAAATGTCTGTATCATAGCTGCCTTATTACTTCCCTGACCTTTGTCATTCTGACTGCTGGGTCACTAACACATATTTAAATCTCTAACTTTGATTTCGTGTACATCTGGTACAATAAATCCATGCAGTCCAGTTAAATTAAGCTTCCATGTCAGTGCGTTGGAGCAATCAAATCCGCACTTACACAGGTATAATTAATAGATAAATAAATTACAAGAACTAAAAGGACATTGTGATTATCTCACCTGATCTTCTGCCTGTAATAGACCGGAGGATTTCTGCAGTTAATTGTTTATTTCCCAAATGTTTTGAAAGTTTTACTCCCTTTTTGATCATCAATCTTCATGCAACCCCCTGTGGAAATAGGTAAAAAATTTTAAGCTTAAACACTTTGTAAGACTTTTCTAACATTTATTTCCAATTAGCCAATTCTTAATTCCTGTAATATATGCCTTCTTGATTTTATATATCAGTAATTTGAATTTAAAACTTCCATGTCATACCATGCACTTTGAAATCAAATTGAAATATATCTTATCTACTGTATTTATGAGCTTTTAATTTTTTTTCAAAGTTCTGATGTTAACTTGTCAGGATCTGCTTTTTTATAAGTCCACATTGCTTGGAGTTAATTATATTTCCTTCCATTAATTCTGTTTTAATGAAGACCTGTATCAGTCTTCTATCAGTCTGTCTTTGTGATCAGTGTCAGACTGACACTGACTCATGTCATTTTGTTTAAGTATCCTCCGAAAATCTGCTAGGTTTCCAAGATCATTGAAAATCAAAATTTATGTTGAAGAGAACTTCTTAGTTTTCAAAACCTGTGCATACTAAATATGTAGGTCTGCTGATTTAAATATATTTAGTAGTAACTATCTTTTAAAATCTCTTGCATCACTGGAAGAAAGGAAGGTATTGAAAGACCATCAGGTGCTGAAAATACACTACCTGTTTTTTCCAAGCAGAGAACATAAATATTTACTGAATACATATGTCTCTTGCACCTTTTCATCAAGGGTTTTATTTTTTCTAGGTAGGAATAAGCCAGGACTATGCAGGACCATGTTCATGTTCTTTTAATTGTTAAAAGCCCTTTCTTATCTGCCAGCTTTCTTAGGCTACAAATTATTCCCTTGATATCCTTTTCCTCACTCTATCAATTTTCTGTAAATACTAATATCTGAGTTTTTTTAATTGCTAACAACTTTTTTTTTTTTTTTTTTTTTTTTCCTTGTATTTGTTTCATATTTGTAGCCCATTTCTCTAAGTCAGACTGGTTTTAATGTCTTTATAGCTGTGGTCAGCAGAAACACCACCATGACAGTTACTTGGAGTTCAGGAAAACTGCTGGATAAGATTTTGAGGATAATTATCTGTACAAATGTGGATTCTGCTCAAATTGCACTGAAACAGTAACATCCTTTTCTCCCTGTCATACTTCCTTTTGTTTTAACTTTTTAACTACCGGGAGACATGTAGAACAGTATGCCCAGGAAACCATAATATTACTTTGTGGAGTTTTCCAAATACATGGGTTTCTAATTCAAAGCATATCACACTAAGTTTTTCAGCACCTTGGAATAAATTCACTCAGAATTCAATGGATACATCTTTTCTGAAAACTAATTAACATTTGGCCACCTGACTGAACAGGTCAATTCAATTAGGTCACCTTCACCTTTAGTGGCAAGGTAGAAGAAGAAATTATATGTCATTCTTCTGTGTAACCATACAAGAAATTAATAAATAATGCAACTGCTAACATTAAGACCGTATGTACAATATATATATCACCATCATCATGTTTACTGCTCTATGGCAATCTAAATGTTACTTAAAATTCCCTCAAAAATTTTGGTGAGATATTTTTATTGTGCTTGTGGGAAGGAGTCACTTGCTTCATTTCACAGATGTTTTTATGCAAGGAATTCACAACTGAAGTTTCTGGTTCAGTTTGTCTTTCTTATGTGGACTATAAACTTAGGCAGAGGTTGTGTTACCACACATTGCAATAATGAGCTTGGTTGTTCTTGAACATTTGAATCATAGAATCATGGAACGGTTTGCGTTGGAAGGGTCCTTAAAGGTCATCTACTTCCAACCCCCCTGCCATGGGCAGGGACACCTTCCACTAGACCAGGTTACTCAAAGCCGCGTCCAGCCTGACCTTGAACCCTTCCAGGGAGGGGGCAGGCACAACCTCTCTGGGCAACCTGTTCCAGTGCCTCAGCACCCTCATTGTGAAGAATTTCTTCCTTATATTTCGTCTAAATCTACACTCTTTTAGTTTAAAGCCATTACCCCTTGTCCTATCACCACATGCCTTTGTAAATAGTCCCTCCCCAGCTTTCTTATAGGCCCCCTTTAGGTACTGGAAGGCTGCTAGAAAGTCTCCCCAGAGTCTTCTCTTCTCTAGTCTGAACAACCCCAACTGTCTCAGCCTGTCCTCATAAGGGAGGTGCTCCAGTCCCTTGATCATCTTCATGGCCCTCCTCTGGACCTACTAAAGCAGGTCCACATCGTTCTTATGTTGGGGGTCCCAGAGCTGGACACAGTACTCCAGGTGGATTCTTATGAGAGTTGAGTAGATGGGGAGAATCCCCTCCCTTGACCTTCTGGCCACACTTCTCTTGATGCATCCCAGGATACGGTTGGGTTTCTGGGCTGCAAGCACACATTGCTGGCTCATAGTCAGTTTTCCATCTGTTGATACCCCCAAGCCCTTCTCTGCAGTGCTGCTCTCAACTCACTCATTTCCCAGAATGTATTTGTGCTTGGAATTGCCCCGACCCATGTGCAGCACTTTGCACTTGGTCTTCTGTAATTTCATGAGGTTTGCTTGGTCCCACCTCTCCAGCCTGTCCAGGTCCCTCTGGATGGCATCCCTTCCCTCCAGTGTGTCTGCACCACACAGCAGTGACTGCACCACACAGCTTGGTGTCATCGACAAACTTGCTAAGGGTGCACTCATTCCCACTGTCCATGTTGCCAACAAAGATGTAGTTATCAGTGAATAACTGTTGTAACATGCTTTGGCATCTTTCACAAGTGAAAATGTGGGAAGGCTCCAAGTTTCAATTAATAAATTTTTAAATTAAACAGAGCTATTGCCTATCAGTTACAAAATGGTGTATAATGATGGTGAGAATGATGTCAGTTTTTCAGGTGAATGGAGAGAGGTTCAAGCTGAGGCATTCAGACACACACTCTAGGTCCTAACACGTTCCAGGGATAGAAAGTACCTCTATTCAAATACTGTGTGAAGACTGTACTTAAATATAGCTACTCCGAATGTCAGAATTTCATCTGGTCAAAACCCTCATATCTTCTGGAAAGAAATAATCCTTTTCTGGAGACAGCAATTCACAATGTTGACAAAAATGTCATTGACATTTTAAGCATTTTTTTGACAGATTCTTTTCATCTGGGTTTTCTACTCACCTTTAGTCTAACGCAGTTCTTCCTGGCAGAGTTTCCTTCTGTATTTTTGCAAACTGAACCTGAAAATATCAAGGCTGTGCTGAAGTTGAGCACAATGAATGACTGTGCGGGAAGCAGCTAATGTAAAGTAATTTGGGGAGCAAAACTTTGCTAGCTAGGAAAACTATAAAAGGGAAAAGTGAAAAATCTTATTTCAGCCAAATCCATTTCTCTGTCCTTGATTTGAATCCAGCAGACTTTTGCAGAACCATAATAGATAATGAATACCTGCACTGCATTCCCTCAGTATTTATAAATGGCTCACACTCTATTCCATGTCCTGAAACCTAAATCTGAAATTCAGACATAGTGAATGATTCAGAGACTTTTGGGACAGATTATTGGTTAGGTGAAGAAAGGGGATTCAGCAGTGATATATATGCATTGTTGTAAAATCAGTATGCCTTTTCCTCAAATGTTAGCATTTATAAAATTAAAGTAAAATAATGCATTACAGTCAGAAGTGAAACCAGAAACTCTCTAGGTGTTTGGTCTAGTCCAGACACTTTCTGGACACAAAGCAACTTCCTGTGAACACTTGACTGCTCTTTGTCTTACTTTCCCACTGGAAACACAAACTTTGCAATATGTATGATACAGGGGCTACTGTGAAGCACACATGAGTTTTGAGCAGGGTTTCCTGTCCACTTTTGACTTTTACTGCACAAGGCTGGTTCAAGTGGAGAACAGATTTCACAAGTAAAAGCTACCACTTTTCTCTTCTAGAAATTCCTGACTGTTGCCACCACTGTATCTCTCTGGGAGTGGATGCAAGTCACATCTTAATCTTCTGTGGTCAATAGCTGAGGACTGGTCTAGGGAAGTCTCACTGATGTAAGGGGAAAAGAACCAGGTCCTCTGTTTGTAGTGAGTATTTATTTGCATTCATTCATTCTCTTTAAGGCTGATATGGGTTTTCATTCCCTTAGCAATTGCCAGTGGTCTGGGAGGTAGCAACAAAGCAGTAACATAACTCATTATTTCTACAACCTATTGAGCTATCCCTTTAGAAAGGACTAGAGTAGGTCAGAAAACTACATTCCTGTTCTTCATAAATTTTACATTATCCAAAATGTTTTCATCTTCAGAAAGAGAGACCAAAATTTAAAGATGTTTGTTAAAATCAAATTCCAAAGTTTTTCATTTCAGAAATGCTACAGATTGATATTCCTAAAATAAAATCTGCTTCTCATGATTCTTGAAACCTACTGACTCAAAGTGGGGCTATTTCTGGCCAATTTCATAGTGTTCCAACATAAAGTTACAGGGACAGATGACTGCTATACTTTCTGGGTAATTGGCTCCCCAAGTTACAGTGGTCACATAGCCAGGGCCACGTGAGGCAACTAGCCCTAGGCCAGTACCCAGGCTGAGCAATGGAAACACTGGGTTCCTCATGCTTTATTCTGGATAATGGCTTGCAGGGTCACCAGGAACCCATCCCAGACTCAGGATCTGAACACTGTAGCAGCAGGTCTGGCAAGCCTGTCCAATAAGTTCTTCTCAACACTGATGGAAACAAGTTTCCTGAGAATAAAAGGTGGGCAGCAGTTCTGAGAGGCAGATATCCCAGACTTTTAAAAACCCTGGGGATCTGAGCCATGTGGCAGTCGTTCAGGGAGCATCTGAAAAGCTGCGTGGATGAGTAAAGAAGAGCAGAGGCAGAGAACTGGTGAGTTTTGTTAGCGGACATGTTCAAACTGGCACATTTATGCAAAACATTTCATTTTCGGTGGACTGACATTTTTCTGACAGAAGTTGATTTTTTGAAAACATTTCTGACCATTACCAGCCAAATCAACATGAAACCTGTCGTGGTTTCAGCCTGATTGGCAGACAACCACCACGCAGCCACTCTCTCTCCCTTCTCTTCTGGCAATGAGAAGGGACAGAGAGCCAGGCTTGGGGTTTGAGATAGGACTGGGATGGGGAAAAATCCCGCTTTATGGTCACAAGCAAAAGGCAGACTCGTTAGGGGAAGAAAAAAAGAACATACATTTATTGCAGATACTAACAAGATGTAACAGAGTAGGACAGTGAGAAGCATTGCTACATCTTGAGAACACCTTCCCCCCACCCCTCCCTTCTTCCCGGGCTCAGTTCTGCTCCCGATATCTCTACCTCCTTCCCCCAGCGGTGCAGGGGCAGGGAATGGGGGGGTGCAGTCAGTGCTGCTGCTTCTTCCATCTTCAGTGACGGGAGCTTCCAGAACTTGTTCCCCCTGCTCCAGCATGGTCCTCCTCTCACAGGAGACAGTATTCCACAAACTTTCTCCTACATGAGTCCCTCCCAGGGGCTGCAGCGTTCCCCACACTGCTCCATTGTCGGTCACCAACTTTCTCCGACTGGATTCCCTCCCACGGCTGCAGCCCTTCCCAAGCTGTTCTGTTGTGGGACACCCCCCACATGCTGCAATCCTGACAGCGCTGATTTACAGCAGTGGGTATACTTTTTCCCACAAGACCCCGGCCTTCTTCGGGCACAGCACCTTGATCAGACAGGCGAAAAACACAGGACATAAATCAATGTCTGCTCCACCGTAGATCTTCATGGGTGGCAGGGGGGGCCGCCCTGCCGTCTCCCCACAGGATACAGGGGGGTCTCTGCTCCGGCACACCTCCCCCCTCCTTTCTTCCTCCATTCCTCCACTGACCTTGGTGTTCATGCAGCTGCAGCAACTCCTCCTCACAAGTCCCACTGCCCGTCACCACGTCCCTTCTTAAATACGTTATCGCAGAGGCACAGCCGATTGGCTCAGTTTTTGAGCAGAGGTGGAGCTGACGTGGAGCTGGGGGAGCTTTGAGAAGCTTCTCCCAGGGGGCCGCCCCGATAGCTCCTCCCCTGCCACCAAAAAAACCCACCACTCACTCAACCCAGGACAAAACCCCAGGAGACTCAAAAGACCAGCTTGCTACTTTGTAAGATAAGTTTACACATCTTTCTTGGATCAGCATGACCTTTTTTACTTGAACTTGTTACACTGCAAATCCTCTGGGTACTATTTGTGCCTCCCCGTGGCTGTTCTGCCACATGCTATTTTTTACAGGACTTTGTACTAAAGCAATAGCCTGTATGTGTCTGCTTTGGGGATTTATGGACCGTCTTGCAGCTCTGACCACACAGCTGTGCAAAGAAGTTCTTGCTTTTAACAGCTTTCCCCAGATAGAGAACAGCTCTTCCTAATGTCTGATGCACAGCGAATAAAAAGAGAAGATACTGCCGAAAGCTGAGCGAGGGTTAGCAGAGGGAGAAGTATTAAAGCAATCAGGGAGATATTGGAATTTTGCTTTCAAAATTAAGATCGACACATTCACACTGCTGTTCACTTAAGACAAAAAGAACCCCAATCATTAACTCAGCCTTAGGTAAATTGGATGATTCATGCCAGGACTCAAAACTGATCTCTGGAAGAAGACAGTGTTCTTTGCTAGCCCCAAAATACACATCACACTAGTGTCAAAAGGGTAAATATGTGCCTTTTTGAGCTTTCTGCTTTTGTTTTCACTAAAAGAAGAAAAAAATAATAAGAAAAAATAGAGTGGCCTACAGTCTAAATTCTCTTCCCTTTCTTAGCTATTTCCAAAGTTTCGTTTCCATTTTGAAGCCATACATCAAAGGTTTTTTCCCCTTCTTTAGGGGATAAAAAGAGCGTGAGCAAGAAAAAGAGAGATGTTCATATCTTCACACAAGACCTCTGAAAATAGTGAATTCTCATCCTGTCTGATCCAGATCCATCACTCTGAAAAGCACAAGTAGATTTTGGCTGTATTTTACAGAGCTCCCACATGTGTGACTTTTCCAGTATCTTGTAGAAGATGACATATATCTTTATTCAGAGAACAGAGGTCATGCAATACCATAGCTCCTGGATGCTCTGCTTGGGTGCAGTGTCTAGTTGGCCTCATATTTTGCTTTCTCCTGAATAAACTTCAGTAAAATTATTCTTATTAAAAACTGAATTGCGTGCTCTGCATCTGGCAGTTAAAATATTTATGAGATACAAGGGAACTAGTTTCAAATGTTAACTAGATTTAATGCTGCTTTGATTCAGGAAGAAGAAGGTCTGGATTTGATCTCACATCCTCAGCATGGTGTGTTAGCTACTAGGTGATCCATCTCTGGACATTTAGACAACTCTTCTTGAATCATACCTGAAGCTTTCTGTTTGGAACTAGAAACTTTAATACAATTTCCCTATATTTTAAAAACAAGCAAACAACAACCAATGACTTGTTAGTCAAAATGATTAATTTTCATTTCAGGTATGAACAAGGACACACTCAGAAATCTGAAAGATTTTCACAAATGATAATTCTCAGACACAGCTGTATCACCACATAGAGATGACACTTGATCTAAAGTACCACTCAGACCAGCTTTACGTGGTGAACAAATACCACTGACCATGCTGAAATAGCAAGAGATAGTTAGCAAGGAATACACTAAAAGGATTGAACTGAAAGATATAAGCCACTCTGTTCCAACTACATTTCTGTTCCTGGATTAAAGATAGCAGATAAGGAAACAATAGTTCACCCTGACTGCTTTTGTAACCCACATGTGATGATTTCAGATATCTTCACAAAACTGTATAGGTATTACTTGCAACAATCTTCAAGTACAGTGTGCTCTGCACTATACACTGAATGCTAGCTAACAAACATACAATATCACTGGATAACACCAGTTTCAGTGAAGTCATTTAACATCAAAGTTTCACCCATGAAATATTAAAAAATGCACTGCTTACTCCTTTTGGTGCAATAAATTAATTTTGAAAACCTTGAAAAAAATGTGAATTCCGAGGAAGTAGATTAATATTTTAAGTGAATTTGATCAGATAGTCCATTTGGATTTGCTTTCCTCTTAAAAAACGGGTGGCTAAGAATTGGAACATTTCTGAAGGCCCTATTAATGAAATAAACATTAATGAACTTTTGAGGGAGGTACAATATGATTCCAAGACAGGTATTTATTTACTGCAAGAACAAAAAAATAATATGGGATACATACAAGGAGTATAATGGAGGAGTAATTTTAAATGAACGGCATACTCATGAAAATAGTGATTTTCTCAAGGATAATATCCAAACAGAGAAAGAGGAAAAATGAGTTTAAAATACATTACTGAAATCACTCAGTTACTTCAGTCTTTGAATTATTAGGAAGTTCTACTAATTTTTTTTTTTTCAGTTACCTTTTGCAATCCTGAAAATTACATGTGAAGATATTTTTATCACTTTCTTTCTAGTCATGAGTACATTTTGTACTGCAAGTCTCTTTTGCATCATTGTTCTTTTTTATGTTTGTTTTTTTTGTTTCTTTTTGTTTGTTTGTCAGGTTGGTTGGTTGTTTTTTGGGTTGTTTTTATGTTTTTAGATAAAAAATGAAACCTATGTTGAAAAGCTAGTTTTTTATTTTAGTTTGAAGATGTTTATATATGGTAGTCATTTATGCCTCCTTTACACCCAAGCTCAATTTTCACCAATTAGCTGCTAAAATGACTATACCCTGTGCATACAGATTATTTGTATATCTTACTCTTGATGTTGCTAGTTCTGCTATAACATCATGAGAGCCAGGGCTAGAGTTAATGGTTCCTCTGGCAGGACTACAGGCAGTTTTCTTGCTTCCCATAGCACAATGGATGAGTAAGTCTATCAGACAAATTGTAAGGCAATTTCCATGACTTTAAATGGTCTCTGGGAGTCAGGATAAAAAAAGCTATAATTTCCAGGTACTTTTGGCCAGCCTTCAGGAAAGCTGTGAGGAGAACGAAAAGATTTTAAACACTTCGTAAAGAATGCAGACACGAATTAACCTAAGTACAATTAAAGTATCACAGTGTCCCTTATATAGTGGACATTGCTCTTTGGAAAAATGAAAGAGACAGATATTTACAGATGTGGAAGGAATATTAGCTGCAAACAGGAACTTTGTTACTGGCACCTTTAGATTCCTGAGGTCATATTACTGTGTGCCATTCATCACATATAATTCCAGGGCTACTTGTCCTGCCTAGAAAAAGTGAAAAGAAATCCCTTGCATCTTAATTAATATGTGAAAGTATATTGGAAAATATTATAAATACCAGTCAGATATCAGATATAATAAAAAATGATCTAAACATGGGCAGAAAATAGCATGCAAACAAATTATCTGAAGAATGACATTTCAAATCCATGTTATTCAAGTAAAGACAGATAAGTGAAAAAGAAACAAGACTGAAAGAATCCTAGAGGTGACCAAAGAAAACAAATTAATTTACCTTGTAATGAAACACAATGGCATTAAGAATCAATGTGTTTGGAGGAAAAGGGAGAAGGAAAGGGTAAGCTGAATTTTCAGATCAGTCCTTGCCTGCTGTTTGCTGTACAGCACTTGTGAAACAGTTAAGTCCCACCTTGTTTTCAATTCTAAACCTGGGGATATCAGAAAAAGATCAGCAAACTGGAAAAATAATAAGAAAGGATAAGCAGAGACATTTAATCACTTCAAGTCCTCTTCTGCTTTATCCACTCTTAAATCTGTGCTTTAGTTAAATCTTCCTAACCACAGATATCCAGGCAGCCTGATGTTAAGTGCCTAATGACACAAAAAAAGAGGGTCATTGCTAGGAGGCTGTATCACCCTTGGCAGTAAGGGTATTAAACATTAATTTCTTTGTTGTTCTCTGTTTTACCACTAATGGTGTGTGTAAGCCCTTGGCCACTGGGACTTTGCTCTGGAAGCTTTAAGATTGTGAGTCATTCACACTCCTTAGAAAGGGAGTCCTCTTGCCAGAGGAAGCAATGCTAAGCTTGCCCCCTGCTCTCACAACTCCCACCCTGCTGGTGGGAACTTCACTTTCCCTGTGGAGCATAGCTTCCTGTCGGTGGGGGGAATTGTACTGCTACAGCAGCACTGTGGACCTGTACAAAATAATTCCTTTATTATTAGAGTCTCCTCTGATGTTTAATTAATGAGTATTTGTGAAGCATCCTGAGGCCTTTGGGTGGGGATCTTCGCAAGAAGTAATGAAGAGAGTTCTGTGCTGTTTCTGTCTCATGATGTGCCAAATAATCTTCTGTTGTCTCCTGTGGTCTGTGACCAGTCTGTTCTGAAATAGCCATGCTACCCAGAGTGGGGTGAAGTAGAGGCAGAATGGCATTGTACCAGTGGAGCAGGGAAGTTCAAGAGAAAACCTTTGGCACTGTGGTTGTAAAGGTCATGTTGAGTATCCTTGGGAGACAGATGCATAGCACCATGTCAAGATAATTACAGTGGATGGTACCTGCTGGTGTTGCCTTTCTTATTTATAAGGGTGCTGTCTGTTTGTGTTCATGTTCTTGTCTCTCAAGTTTGTTCCAGCATATGAGTCCCTTTTTAAAATTAACATTAAAGAAGACCAGAAAGGAAAAGTCACACTCCCATACACGCACACATGCACACAGAAAATAAAACCTGACAGAACATGATACATGGCGTGTCAGCTCTTAGTTGTCAGTTTCCTGGCTTTTTGTCAGTTGTAATAAGACCTTCAGATAACTTAAAATGTGAACTTATAATCTTTCCTTATGTTTTTATCTGTTTTTCATGCTTGTATAAATAGGATTTGGATTGAAAAACAACACTTTACTTACAGTAGTGATAAATAAACACAGACAGACCTTTTCCAGAATAAGGATGTGAAATCAGTTGACTTCCTAAAATATCAGATATATGTGACTGTTAAGAAGCAAGCAGTGTGTTGCGTGTGGATGTCTTCTCTTCCCCTGTGCCATTAAGCTGATGGAATTATTCTTGTTAAAGAAGGGCCAGGTATGTACAACATGTGCCAATGTGTCATCAGTTAAAAGATACTAGAAAATAGAAGAACTGATTGTGTCAGTTTAAATCTGTCCTTGGTCATAGGTATAGAAGTTGGGAAGTAAATAGCTTTGACCGACATTCAATGAACTCAAAGCATCATCTCTCCAGTTATTCACAGTCTGTCTGCGTGGGCTTAGAGTGCAGTGTTGCTATCAGCTTTGTGACACAGAAGCTGACTTTTATGGGAGTAGTGATGAGAGTGGCTAAGGAACAAGCATAACTTGCATGAGGTAAACTAGTGGCAAAGTGGAGAATGGAATTCAAGTCTCCTAACTCTACCTTCTGGTCACTTCACAGACAAAAAATATGTGCAATGGGTATAAAAACAAGGGTTTGATTACTGAGCAGCAGTTTCTGCCAGCGGAGGACATAGAAGTTATAGCCCAGGGTGTTATAGCTCAGTCTGTAATAAGATTCTAAGACCCACTAAGAGATTAAAGTGTGTTTTTCCAAGAACATTGAGTTGAGCAGATGTGCATCTTGAGAAAGAAGGTAACAGCTGTTTAGCATTCCCTCACTTTTTCAAAGAGGACACTACATTAACTCTTTCAGGATAATTGATGGAATGGCCAACACTGAAGTTCTGTGGAGAGACATATTCAGAGCCCCACCTGTGTTGATCAAGAATTACCTATTTATGGCTGCATCAGCATTGCTGCAAATGGGCTCCACGTTCCATGGGAACTCTGCATTCTGGCAAAGGGGTTCAGTGGGCACAATCCATTACTTCTGTCAAAAAAGTGACTTCTGATTAAGAACATATTTAGTCCTAGAATAAGAAAAGTGCTGATGGATGATGCAGGAGCAGAGCGCCTACTGCTGTTCTTCATATAAATTCTGAAAACCTCATATTCAACCTTGTGAAAGATAGAATGTTCAGTTCTTGTGGGGTACTTGTCTGACCAAGGAGAGCAAATATGTTTTAACCTAAATGTTGAAGGAAGCACAAAGACCCAAGTTCTGTCCCTTATAGTGGGCATGGTTAATTCTGCATTATATCTGAACCTTCAGCACAAGACCTGTAAGTCTGCAGTGCCTAGTGCAGATGCCTCAGCAGAACGTACTTGTTTGTTTCTCTGATTCAGTGCATGCGATTTTGTTTGTTTCCAAAAGCTGGCCTAGTGAATTAGAAAAGACTGCTATTAGTGTATCCCATATTGTTGCTCCTTCAGGTCAAGCAGTGAGGATTTATGCCTTTTTCATGCTAGACTTTGAATCTCATTGATGACCTCTGTGTCCCTGTGTAGGTATCATATAGACTCTAATGTAAATGTGATGAACAACAGTAACAATGACCTTTGTTTCTTATTCTGAACCATATAATCTTGGTCAGAGTTCTGTTTCTAAACTGGCTGGTGACTCACTGATGGGGTTGTTATTACATATCAAACTTGCTTAGTTTACATCTAAACTGCTGTATGCAGGAATACTTCCTAGCTACTAAGTTCAGAGCCTCAGTCTTCACACCTTTCTTTTGGGAAAAAAAACAACTTTGTGTGGGCAGGAAGACAGCAAGGATAGTTCTGCAAGTCTCCCAGTCTGCATGGTGAGAGGACATCCCAGATGAAGGATTTTTTGATGAAATGTAATCAGCCTGATATTATAAACTTTGCCTTGAAGGATCTTGTAGGCTTTGCCTTAACATGGCAAACAGCATGGTAATTTTCAAAGTGATACAGGTTTTCAGTGACCCCAAACTCAGCCAGGCAGATATCAATCAAGAATTCATAATAAATAAAAATAATATATTAATTTCATACCCTTTTATTAACTCATTATATCAGCTGACAGTGTGATCTGAAATGCAAGTTGTAGTGTAACAGGAAAACCAGTCTGGGAATTTGCACGTTGTAATAACGTTGGGAAGGAACTTAAACATCCAAAGGATTAAAAGATTTGGTAATAGTTTAGTCAAGTACAAGAGATGGTACCTGGAAGTGTTGCAGCCAGTCAATACCCTGAGGGAAAGGGAGGTCAGAAGATGAAAAAGAGCTTACAATTCCTGTTATTTGCATTTGTCCAGAGTTAATATTTATTTGAAAGCAAATTGCCTTGAATCAGTGCATTCCACGCTGCTGGATCTTGAACTTTTTCTCTCTGGGGTTTGGGATCACTTGTACAAAGCTCCAAAACACTTAGTCAAAGTTTGACAAAAAACACAAACCAACATTCCTCTTAGTGCAGAGAAGTAAAGAGAAGGAATATCTGTCTTCCATCTGAGAGTATTAACCAGAAATACTCTTCATATGTGGCAAGACAGAGGTGAGTCTAACTGAACTCTAAAGATTTTGATGGATTTTATAATATTGTTGTAAATCGAGATTACAGGACAACACTCATAGAAAGCCTAGGTTCCAGTTAAAGTATTCTGTTATGTGGTTTTGTCCTGCCCTTGTCTTTGGCCACTAGTACAAACTTAAAACCTTCTAGTCCTTAACAAAGAAACCATAATTTGAAAAATGAAATCCCAACAATAATTATATCTCCAACTATTTCACTCCAGGAAGAAAGTCAATATTAGAGGTTAGAAGTGTTACATTGATTTTACTTTGAAAAGTCAAACTAAGTTCAGGAAGGGGTGGGAATATTAGTAAAACATTGATTAAATGCTTCAGTGACCAGCAGTGGATGGAATTTACACCTTTATCAGTTCTTAGCTGTTTCATTTCAGAAGCAGTATAAAATCAAAATAATTGGTGAACACCATCTGTTAAATTTATGGCTTGGGTTACAAGCCTCATCAGAGTAATCTGCATAATGTTCTGACCTTGTGTTTCTTCTGCTGGTTTCATGTTTGCTGTTTAGACTCTTCCTTCTTTCATCAATGTTGAAGTCTTACCCCCACTACATCTACATGGATCAATGACACTGCTCTCAATGGATGGTCAGTCATTTCACTTCAGTTTTGAACGAAATGCCTATTGCATTTTCTGAGGCTAAAAATAATTGCTAGGCTTCCATTTATATCCAAAGTCTCCATCTCGTTATTCACGCTGTCTTGAAACAATACATTATAAGTTATGAATTTAGTGCAAGGGAATTTGTCGTTGATGAAAGATACTCAAGTGACATCTATATTTCTTTCTCCAGGAAACATACATTGTCAGGGCAGGCTTTTCTTATATCTTTTGCTGATATAGTTCTGATTTGGATGCAGGATCTACAAGAAGACTTGAAGCTTCTTACTCCTTATATTGGTGTCTTGAATGCTTTCAGGCTGATAGCACTGCTCTCTCATCACACAGACTATTTGCCTCTTTTATTACCTTTGTGTACTGTTTACTGGAAGACCTTCAAAAGTGCTGGTGATACCATCAGTCTGGAAAAACTGTCATTAGCTGCTCCAGCTACATATAAGGAAGAAATCCACGGCACAAAATAGGGCTGTACCTGCTTCCTCATTGTATATATAGTCCTCTATAGCAATAAAACTGTCTTCCCTTCCTTTAAGTAAACTGAATATATCTTATGCATTATAGGTTTTTGCAACATTGCAAAAAATGAATGTCAGTTGTGGGATTGCAGCACCATTTGATCTTGTAGCCCTACACGTTTGGAGCAATGACAGAAAATCATCCAAATCTGAGGATACGGGAAAAAGGAGGCTTGCAATTTTTCTAATATAGCTGTCAAAATAAGAACAGGTGACAAAGAATGTCAAGCTATGCCACCAGGTGTTGCCTCTCTGCTTTTGGATTACCAGTTCTCAAATAGTATTATTAGCTATATAGCACATTAGATTGCTAGTGAAATTCTCTCAATTGTCATAATGTTTGGATTAAGGAAACATTAATAATTGTGACACAAAAAATAAACAAACCAATCCAGTTATTTATAATCCAGTTATTTATACTCTCATCTGATTTTCTCTGTCTTGATCTCCTTGACCAGTCTTCTGCCGTATAATGGAAATGAGTCTGTGTGTACTTTGAGGCAGGGATTACCAGCCAAATCTAACACTGGCATGACTCCACTGATCCTGTCGATCTTGTATGATCTGAGAATCTGATGGAGGGAGTTAATTATAACTGCCTGGAATACTTTGCAGTACTTCAAGGTAGATGATTAATTTATCACTGAAAAGGTTGAACATTGATGTAAAATCAGCCTTGGTAATACTGTAAATATTTTTGTGGAGGCCAATGAGTTCATGAAAATGGGTTTTCTTCTCAGATTATGCTCACAGCCTCAAACTGTCATTCACCATCCCAAAAAAAAGTATTCTAAGAAGCACCTAGAATCTCCCTGCTTTCCTTTTCCATAATGGGCCATGTTTTCAGCAATGTCCCGAATGAGAGAAAATTAACTTAAATTTTAGTTATTTTCAATTTGTAAAGTGGAGGCTTGGCTGAAAGTTGAGTCTGCTTTTGATGAGATACTGCATTTTTGCTGTTGTTGTCTTATTATCCAGATTCTTTTCAATAACTCTGAGAGATGAAGCCTTCCACAATCCATGTCATGCTGATCTCTCTATCTGTTACAGAAGTGGAAACAAAAGCACAGGGTAACTAGGATGTTTATCTAAAATTTCAGAGTGAAGATTGTGTGGAAAGAGCGCTGCCTTCCTTATTTATACCCTTCCAGCACAACTGTCACAACTTCTTGTTTAAGCATTCTTGGGATACTGCCCAGTTTGTTGTTGTAGTTATTTTTTTTTTTGTGTGTTTTTTGTTTGTTTGTTTCTTTGTTTGTTGATTTTTTGTTTGTTTGTTTTGGTTTGGTTTTGTTTTGTTTGTTTTTTTTTTTTGTTTGTTTAAGGGTTTTTTGTTTTTGTTTTTTTTTTTTTTTTGTCATTTTAATTTCATCACTGCAAAGTACTTCTGCTTTGAATGACTTTCTTTAGAGGTCCAAATATTTTGTGAACTTAGTGCTCAGACTTTTGCCATTCCACCCATGACGACTAGACATTCCTTTCCCAGAAACCTAATGAATACCAGTGCAGTTTATAAGGGTTAAAGGTATGTCCTAGTTTCCTATGCAGTATCACCATTAATTGCTTTCAAATGTTAGCAGCTCTGATATTTAAAGAGGCTTTGAGAAACCACTTGATTTTCTGTGTTGTACTGCAAATTAATCTGCTAGCTAAATTGTTTACAGCTGGGTGTACAAGAAGTTGCCTTTCTCTGTTGCCATCCTTTTGGAATCATCTTATTCCTCTAGATTCTTCCAGCTAGAAGTTTAGTCTGAGATTTATTCTCTACTTTGTTGACTTCTATTGGACATATCCAATAACAGGAAAGAGGAGAATTAACTTGGTGAATACTCCCAGTCAAGACTGAATTAGGTGCCTCACTGTGCAATCCTTAAAAATCCTGACATGTTGCCACTGTAAACAAATTATTTTTTTTGTTGTACAGCTGCTGGTTGAATGGTTTGTACTTAAAGGTATAGCCCAGTGGAAGTGTTTCTCCCAGCAGTTGTTGGAGGCTATAGGTTAGTATCTTAGCACTTGAAAGTCCTCAGATTTGAGTGTGTGAAAATTAGGTGAACCAGCAGGAAAGGCAAACATAGGAAAGTGAGGTGCTGATCATGAATTCCAACTAATGATGGAACTGTCTTGGTCAAACAAAGCATAGATGGAGAGGAACATTCATTAAAAGAGAAGAGGCAGCAGGACAGATCATAGACCTCATTTATCTTACATATTTTGAAGTGAAACAGCAGCAAATGCACCGATGTCAGGAATTTCTTTTAGCATCAAATCAGTTTATGGGGCCAAGTGCATGCAGGATGAGAGTAAATATACCAATTCTCCTTCTCTTAAATAAGTCTCAGCACATTCATCCTTTTTCAAGTAATTCTTAACAGTTTGGAGAACCAGATCTTAAATATAGAGTAATTTGAAACTTCCAATCAATGCCAGCCTGTCTGTGGTATGATTTAGTTAAAGGGACAGTGGGTGGTTACTTGGCCTGGCAGTTGGAGAGACACTTGTGTTCTCACTATCCACAGGAACAAGACCTAGTGTGAGCTAGCTCTCCAAAGGACTTATTTCAGAAACAAGCCAAGTTTGAGAACCAACAGACAGTCACTAAGGATGCCTGGGAGAGTTTGGGCCTAAGTGCAAATTCACTAGTCTGGCACGTCTAGGCTTGAGACAAGAGTTAAGCCCTGTGCTTTGAGGCTCCTGGTTTGAATCTTTGGAAAATGGGTGGCCTGGAAGATGTTAATAATAGATGGAATACTGAAAGATTTATTATTTTCCCATTGAAATTTCTATCTTAGCATTTTTAGAGGCCTGGCCAATTATTAGCTAATTTGCATGCACAAATGCCTATTTTCTAGGACACAAACATGTTTTTTTTTAATGCATAATCATCTTCTTAATGAAAGCACAGAACTCATAAAATGCTTAGAAAGGTTAAAGTTGGTACAGGTGAAGGAGCAACTGATGACTAACTCCAGATATGAGAGGTGCTCTGAGGAAGAGGGATTTCATTGTCTAATTTATGGGCAGGAAAGTAAAGAATCTAAAAAAGCAATGAGAGCTTCTTGGCTAAATTCCTGCTAAAAAACTTTAAAACTATACTCCCCATCTTCTTATGGCAAAACAAAACCAACCTAACCGTTTAACAGATGATCCCCTTGCTATAAAAAGCTGCCAGCTTGTATCATTTTGGCTCATGTATTTGGCTTCGAGATACAGGAACAGCTGGAGCAAAGCAAAAGGAAAAACCCCAAAGTGCTCTCTTCTTCTCTTTGCTCACGGGCACTGAGCTTTAATTAACTCCATCATCCTCTTATTAAAATCAGACTCTTCTAATGGGGCTCCCCCCTTCCCCAGACTTTTTATTCACATTGTGTTGATACCAAGGAATTTTTCTCTTGGACGCTGAAATTATCTGGATATCTCTCAAAGTATTCATACCATTCTTCAGATTAAGATTGCCTCTGAGAACATCAAGATCCCATAGAGAAAGAAGCAAAGTCTTGAAAAATTGTCTTGAATGGGAATGCTATTTTTCATCTTTAGGTAATCTTCCTCTGTTAATTATGTGGGAACAGTGTCGACAGACCAAGGAATAGTGTTTTGGGAGTATAGAAACGCTCCAGAGACAAAAACAAAACAGAAATTTATCTCCATCAATAGTATTATGTTCTGCAAAGGAAAGCACCGTTCATTCCAAGCTTTGTTAGTGAGAGGCTCACAAAGGCCTTAGGCATACCTGTGGGTAATGTGTGCTATCGTTCCAGGCTTTATTGCTCTCAAAGTGAGGGCACTCGAAAGAGACCCTCAGATATTCATATCACTATCCCAACATCTGAACAAAAACTGCCAGATATTAAAAGGCATTATGAGCAGCATTGACCATTTGCACAGGGATTTATACTGACAGTATAAGCTCTCAAATTCCAAATTGGCATACGAGATACCAATCATCCTGTAGGGTGAGGAGCTCAGTGGTTATGACTACTGCTATGTCACAGGATAAAACAAAAAGGAAATAGTCATGTTTGTTTTCTTACTTATTGTTTAGAATAACTTGTATTCCTTTTTACCGCCTGAATACAAATCCCCTGTTTGTAGTCTTCTACTTGCAAGTAAACATTGTTTATTCTCCTCCCATGCTTTCTCTCTTTTATTTTTTAGGCTTTGCTTTATTTAGAAAAAACAGTGTTTCAGCACTAAAATGAGTCTTGCATTGAGCCATAGGTTCTGTCAAATCTGTGCACTTTCATGGCTTCCACTTCTCCCTACCTGAGCATTAGTTGGTCTCTAGCTCGGATTATTATGACTTGTCAAGGTTGGGTTTAAAAAGGAAACCTTCACCTTTCCTGAGTGAAGCTTTGTCTATGAATACCTTATGTCTGACTGTGTCTATGTGATGCTAATCTGATAAACCATGACCTTTAAAAATGATCTTTGAGTTTTGCAATAATTCTACACTGGATTAGAATTTAAATGAGAAAAAGCTATTCTGATTTTAAAACTGTTGAGGTAAAAGAAAATAAACGATAAGAAAGGTGACTGTAGAAAAAGTGGTCTTGGGCAGAGAATCTCTGATATACTCTCATGTGCAAATCTTTTCAGGTTTCTGCATGAGAGCACCCCCTGTTTATTCTTCCAAATATGTCAGCAGAAGTATCAGAGAAATTTTTAGAGAACTAGCATCCACTACTCTGCCTGTAAAGCCAGGTGCCTTCATTATCTGATCCAAGTTTTTCAACATCATTGATGCTCAGGACATCTGTGAGTATTCAGCACTTTGGAAAAAAAATCACACCACTTAGGCTTACATTCAATCTTCCCACACATATCTGTACCTGCTGTATTTTGATGCACTGTGTATTATCCAACTGTTAAGAATCAGTGTGTCAGTTCCAGTCACACTGCGATCCCTGGTGAATATGGGAGGTACTGTGAAGCTCATCTCTTACTTGATTATAAATACCTCATGCTTAAGACTGATCCCATATGTTTTGGTGCTGTCTGACCCACTTGCTTCCAGAAATGTCTCAACTGGCTGACAATTCTGTTTATTTCCATATTTACTAGTCACGTTATCAAGCCATTTTCTTTTTTAAGTCACTGTGCCTTAGTGTTCATTTACTGATTTTTGAATGAGAAAATGTGCTATGTTCCTTTTGTACCAACCAACCCATTATATTCCCATATGAAATTGAAGTGATCTCACCTCTATTCTAATAACTGCTATTTTGACACAGTCTTTGACACAATACTCAAGATTTCGGCTTTCTAGGAATTGTAAGAGAATGGAACAACATAACTCCCACTTAAGTTAGGAAGATCAGTGGAGACTGAACACTTTTTCCAAATGAGACCCCTTTTCAATGTGGTTGTTTTTTTTTTTTTTTTAACACCTGTAAACTGGGGTTAAACCTGTACTATCTTGGTTCATTTCATATACTTTATTAAAATCATGTGCATTTGACAAGTCTATAAAACCAAACATTGTCAGGTAACAATTGTACAAATGTTTGTTAAATAGAATTAATATTAATAGAAGTTTATATCCATGTTTTGGAAGCAACTTTACTGAAAGTCTCAAAAATACATAGAAAGAAATTTTTTCTTCATAGCAACTTCCAGAGTTTTACTGTGTGTCTATGGAAACATGATGCTTGCATGAGCATTACATTCTGTAATGTTTCTCCATATAGGGTCACATATCATTCAGTACATACCACTGGGAAATCTTTACTTGGTCGGCAGAAGACAAGTCAGTTGTTTCATTAACTTGGAAGATAAAAAATGTACACTTTCCATTTTGTCTTCAACCCCTTCCTGTCCTGTCTCTATTCCTTTTGTGTTGGGGATGTCATAAAGCCTAATGAGGCTGTAGAGTAGAGACTGTCTGGAATGGAGACAGTGTGTGCATGATTGTAAGCGTGTTTAGAATCGTGACAAGCGAAGCACATACAAGCTTGTTATTGGACGTGACTACAAAACTCTCTTAAAATTAAATGAGCACGTGGTCTTCACAAAAATAGAATTTGTATTTCAAAGGAAATTCCAATTCTGCAATGATGTTTCCTTGATTTGCATATATTATGAATTTTGAATTGATAACATTTAGAAAAAAATCCAAAACAAATTAATTCTGAAATGTCAAAAGGTCTGTATTAAAACTGTTTTTTTGACTACTAAATCTTA
The DNA here is from genome assembly GCF_018691265.1 of Tyto alba. Taxonomy (NCBI): domain Eukaryota; kingdom Metazoa; phylum Chordata; class Aves; order Strigiformes; family Tytonidae; genus Tyto; species Tyto alba. The sequence goes on along the minus strand of NW_024881278.1, from coordinate 27,245,280 downwards.
ATAATTTATATTTCTGAGGTAACATTTGTTTTAAAGATATCCACTTTTGTCCATAAAAAAAAAAAAAAATAGTCACAAGAGAAGCAAATGAGAAAATCAAAATGGAATACCACATTTTGACATCAAATCACTTCAAAATTCTTCCTGTAGAAAGAATTAAATCAAAATCAAAACATTCTGGAACAAACAAGACAACATTTTACCAGTGAAATACTATTGAACTGTTTTTGATTATCACTGGTATGCAGTTTCACTTCAGTTACAGGAACAGCATGAAACGTGATTTAGCTCAGTTTTGTTCCTGTATAGCACAATAAATTGTCCACCCTTAAAAAAAAAAAAAAATTCAAAATCATACAGTTTCTTGTTTATGATATGAGTCCTGACAATACAGACAGCAGTTTTCTCTTCCAGGATCTGTCACTAACTTCCTTAATTCCTCAAATAGTACCTGACTTTTGGAAACAACATGGACTGAGTTTGTTAATGCTTGCAAAGCAAATTGAGCTGCCAAACAGAAATCACTTTCTAAATGCTAAGTATTATATTTGACCTGAGTCAAAGTTAGATCTGAGGTTAGAGCAGAGTGGAAAGAGAATAAGCAATGCCAAGAATACCATTTTCAGAGAAAATACAGAGTTTATTTTCAGGATAAGTAAGTGGAGGAAACTGAAATAAACTGCAGGATTATGTAGTTGGTATAAATAAATATCCTTGTGCTATGAACACTTTTCATATCCTTTTAGTACAGTAAAAAAAAAATGCAATGCTTTTTAGCCATCTATTGTAATAATCCTTTTCTTTCTGAACTAGCTGTTTGGAAAAGGCAGAACACATCAGAGGACTGAAGCTTTTGCAGAAACACTCAGTGAAACGGAGAGAGCTGTTGTTTCAGATGCAGCCTCTACTGAATGGGGTCTGAGACTTAACCTGAGAATGTCCTTCGGCACTTTGCTCCCTTTTATCTAAGTATCAGTGCCACACATACTGACTACTGAAAATTACCATACTCAGTGTGAACACAGCCTGAGCTAGGCTGACCCTAACTTACTCTGGCACGACTAGGTGAAGGGAGGCTGTGGTTCTTCTGTTACATTGTACATTTCACCTACTCCTGTACTAGTTAAGGAAGTGAAATCATCATTCAAGGAAAATAATTTCTGGTTTAGGCATCAGCTAGAGTGAGTGGAATATCATAGAATTTGCATTTTTGACCCCGTCCCAATTTTGCTCTCTGCCCCAACTCAGACTGCCACTCACGTTCTCTACCAAAACTTGCCAATATGAGGAATCTTTATCAGCTCTTTGTACCTAATGCCTTTGTGTTGTGTTTGGATTGTATACCCCAAGAATCTTGTCAGGTATGGATATGAAACTCAGTCTGTCTTTACTGCAAGTGAGGGTGTGATTTCAGAGTGGGTAGGAATTTCCAGTTCATTTTACCCTGACTCTCAAAATCTGTACAATAGCCATACCTCATCAGACATCTACCTTTGAAACATTTAACCATCAATCTATTTCATCATTTCACTTACAGCTGCATCATTTAACAACTAAGTGTGTTTTTTCTTTGACAATACAGTTTGAGTACCTTTATAGGACTCACTGCTTCTTAATGAACAAAATAAATGTTCTAGAGATTTAAAAGCTATGGGGCCAACAATTTACTTTTTTTAAAGTGTGTAAGTGTGGGTGTATTACTGAAAGCAATTCATTGTTTGGATTTGGCATGAAGTGAGCTGATTTGATTTGTTTCTATTGCCACATGCTACAGGCAAAGAATAAAATTGAAAAAAAAGGAACATATTGTGCCTGGGATGGGAGAATGAATTTAAATAAGAGGCAGACCCCTAATTTGATCAGGACTGGCATAATTCCAAGCTGTTACCTCAAAAATTGTAAGTTATCATTGTTTGCTGCTTGTTAGTCTCTTCAAAACAAAACAAAACAAAACAAGAAAAATAATTTCACCATCTAAATTCAAATTTCTATTTTTTTGTTCGTTTGTGGGTTTGGGTTTTTTGTTTGGACTAAAGGGCTGCCAAAGTACAGTTGCCTAGGAAATAAAATGTCAGTTCAATTAAAATTTTAATTCTAAAGCTATCAAAATCTGTTGGAGTAGAGGTATTTCTAGAAGACCCACATAACAACAAATTATGATTCTTGCATGATGTTGTGAGACTTAAACTGGACTCTGGTGGACAGTGTAGTACTTTCCCCATGCCCAACCAAAATCTGCAATTTCTTTGCAGCTCTAAAGCATCATGACATGGAATTGTGAAAAACACAAAGGAGCTTGAAAAATTAAAATAACTCTACTTTCTTGGCTGAATTTTTAGAACACTCTTAGACTTGTGTCTAAGACACGATCACTTGTCAGAGATCTGAAACTAGTGGGATAAATATGGTGACAGGCAGGATTATTATTCTGAGAACCACTGTGAGCAGCAACCCAAAATCTTTGAGGCATGAAGAGGAGTGAAAGCTGCATTTTCTTTGGGGCCTTATTGTTTTGACTGACACTCTTGAAAGGTCTAGATTAGCCCATTGGTCATCTATTATTGTTAAAAATATTATTATGAGAGCAATTTCTCAAGTGTGGACAAGGCACTCAGGAACAGATGGTGTATATCTCAAAATACTCACAAGCTAAGTGTGAATATGTTGTTGTGAATCATTTCAGTAATAAGCCACAATCTTTTTAGAGCTGTGACTAGCACCTGTTATTGAGTGTACTGCTGATTTCTGCCTGGGGTACTTGATATACTGCCACAATAACAGTAAGAAGATTAACATTAGAGCAAAACCAAAAGTTTTCCAGAGGCTTAGAAGCTGGAGTCAAGCCTTCCCCTATTACTAGTCCAGAATGAAAGCAAAATTTTGTCATTAGAATTTGATGAGTTGGGCTACTGGAAGAGGACTTCACAACTTTCAGAGAAACCCAACAGTTTCTCCGATCCACAGCCAAGTTTCACCAACATTAACTGAAGATGAATATAACTCATGCCAGAGTTTCAGAAGCTGTCTGAATGGGTCTTTTGGAATGTGATGAATTGCTCCATGAAGTACCCTTCTGCTTCCTTTTCCCCCTTCTCTATCCATTCCCTGACCTTTTTTCCTTTTTCCTTTTTTTTTTTTTTTTTAATCCAAAGCAACATAGAGACATTGAACATTTTCTGAAGACAGCCTACTTTAGATTCTTCTCTCCTCTGAATAAATTATTTGACTATCTTATAGAAAAGAAAGACACTCGCAATACCATTCTACATCCTTTCGAGACATGCAAGCAGTAAAACGGTATTTGATCTAGAGAATCTTCACTGAGTTTGATGGCATCCTCTCTCATCTGTTTCAACCTTTCCAGATGTTTTCCCTTTCCTTCCACTTAAAAAATAGGAAGTACTTGCAAGCTGATGTGCTTCCAAATCAGTTTCCAGTTATTGTTTGTAATTATCTCTTTTCATCCAATAAAACATCCCACAGGGACTTTCTAAGGTTTCTTATGTGGAAAATAAATAATCTCAAAATAATTTTGAAAATGCATTCTAATTGTATTTACCAAAATATGCACAAAATGCACAAAGGCTCTGCTCAAGCACACAAGCTGTATTCTGAAACTATGCTGACTCAGAAGAGAGCTCTAAAAGGCAGCACTATGGAGAATGTAGATGTGTAGGTAAAAACATTAAGTAAGTGCCTAAATAAAGCAGATTCAGTGTCTAGGAGGTTGCTTCATTTGTCAGCTGAAGGAGTGCAATCAATGAGCTTCAACAACAGAGTTAAGACTCAGTATTATAACTCCAGGACTGGCCAAAGCATGTGAAGAGATAAAGCTTTCTTCAAAGCTACTTTTTCCTTGATTTGTATCTAGACTGAGAGACCAGAATGAACAGTTGATGACACAGGAGGATTCTATCAACTACTGCAACTGCTCAACCACAGCATATGGCTTATCTAGCCATTTTTGTTTGGTTAGTTGAACTTACTGAATATTTAGTAAAGGCACTTCCACATATTATTTTACCCCATGGAGATTTTAATCCTATGTTATTAATAACAGGTCAGAACATAAATAAAATTGACAACCTAACATCCAGTATATCTTTATGGCAATTGAATAGGAAAAAAAATGACAGACTCTTTCATTCAAGCCTTTGATCTATTCCCCATTTCTATATTTCTTTTGCTCATTTCAGGAAGGATTTAATACATTTATCACTGAGAAAATATGAGACTCCAAGAGGAAGGAAACAGACAAATGACCTATTATACTAACTCATTTCCAAACACTCAGTCTGCATCTAATTTATACGGAAATGCAAACCAAACTCAGGGCAAGGTTATTACAAGTGATCAAACCTTTGTACCAGAAGAGTGCAGTTTGCATATTGAGTTAACTCACAGTTGCCAGTATGCCAGCTCATTTTCTTGCTGTCCAGCCTAATCCTTGGTCACTACGATGGCCATTCACTGTTTTCACTCTGCTAAAATATGAGGAATTACTTCTTAAAGCTCCTTGAAATAAATGTGTCTGAGATCCCTAATAACTTGGATGAGTTACTGTTATCTAACTCTCAGACCTTTGTAAGTTTGATGTTTCTGCAGGAAAACTGCTCTATAAAGAAATGAAGGACAAGTATAAGGGCTGGCTTTAATCTCCTTGAATTCACAGTGAACAAATTATGATCAAAATAAATCAGAGGTAGCACTCCCCCTCTAATTAATGTCCAAGACAATTGTGGTATCAAGGGTGAACGCAAATCTTAAATCCTGTCTATTTCGGCACAGAGTATCTAGGAATCAATCACATAGCAGAGTAGCTGTACACTGAGGAGAACTTCAGTCCTGACTCCCAGCCTCCTACTTAGACTAGGAGATCACAGGCATTTAACTTCATGAAGGCATCAGATACATGTGCTTTGGATAGATTTCTTTTTCCCCTATTCTTTTCTCCTTTCTTAGTGGAAGGAAAAGTTTCCTTGACTATTTGAGCAGAAGTTGGTTGCAAAACGTCTTCTTTTCCATTCACCATATTCTGGAGTACTATGTATGCAGAAACTCCATGCTAATTCCACCATCAAAGCAGTGGTCTTCTGAACTTTGGGAAGCTAAACCCTAGGGCTGTTGCTTAGATCACAACTTTTCTATGAAACGGCTCTACCAGATTTTTTTTTTTTTTTTTTTAAATAGAAAGAAGAACCCCCATCACTCAGCCTCAAACCCTCTCTTTTTTACCAGATTCAAATACTAGCTTTTCTGAGCTCTGGGTAAATTTGTTTAAAGAGCATTAGGATCTCATGTCTTCTCTTCCACAATGTATTTCCTTGGACCATGTGACAACTCAGTCAAGGCATATTCTTGGTGTGGTTTTTCATTGGTGCTGCCCCCTGATGCCTATGTGTGGTAGCTATGTTATGATGTGCTGTAATCTGACAATGTTAACAAACACATTAACTCCTTAATAATTTCCAGAATTACAGCAGCTGCTGCACAGCTGGATGACTGAATATACTTCATCGCCTATTGTGGCAGCTAGACATGTATTACAGACATGTAATGTTTCGGCTGTAACTTGGTTTATAGAATATTGCCCACATTCAAATGATGTTTTTATGTAATCTATTACTTTAATGATGGTTATATATGTATTTTTTATTGCACCTAATAGATGGAGTGAAATATCTCCAATCCATTATTGATTTCCAAGGCAAACCAGACAGCCAAATCAGAAGAGAGCAATTCTCCAGCTGTTGTTGAGCAATAAATATTAGTCCCAAAATGTCATGGTTTTTTTGGATGCTTGTCTGGAAGAAGCTGTCAATATTTTCATCAGGAATCTGGTTCTAAATCGTCTTCAGTGGTAAGGGTTTCCCTAGGGTATTTGGCACAACAATTAAGCAGCCCATCCAGAGAACATGCCCAGAGGTTTCCAGCTATTTCTTTCTAGCTTGTAGGTGAGAAATTTGCTTGGCTTGTTAGCCAGTGTTCAAACAGCTGAGAGAAAATACTCTGGGTAGAAACAAAGCAAAGGAGGTAAACTCAGTGCCATATGAGTATCGAGTCTTATTCATTTTTCCTGACACGAACCAGTGATTTAAAGAGTACTCTAGGCATACAACTTGAATTATGATGCTAGAGGTGTGACAGCAGCTTTATAATTGTTTATCAATCATTTTAAAAATGCTGCTCAGTGTCTGATGAAGGTCTTTGGAAAGTTTTTTTTTTTAATTTATTGCTGTTTTCAGTTTGATTTGAGACAATGCTATAATACACAGACACATTTTCTCTTACATACCACCTCTTTTCTATCTAAATTCTGTCTTACAAGGTTAAGTAATCTGAGCAAACTGCCTGCATATACATCATCTCTTGTATACATGCTCTATCACCACCTGTCTTGCTGTTCCTCACTTATGAATTAATACCCACAAAAATTATTAGTTGCAACCCAGATCTCCACCACATAAGAATACATTATCTTTGGAGGACTCTGAGGAAGCAAGGGGATGTGACCACAAGAAGGAGTACATGACTGAGGGAACATCAACAAATTTTAGCCCTCCTCTTAGCCCTGTCCTAGAAAACACAGGAATTTAAACATTATTTTAAAACTTTCTTTTCTCAAGTCTCTCCTTGCCTACAGTTGTCTCTCATCACATCCCCATAGTCAGTCATTTTCCTTCACATTGTTGAACTAGCAAGGTTGGTTTACTGTTCTTAGGTACTTCAGTATAATATGCACAACCTGTAAAATGCTTGCTGAAAATGTGAGAGGGGAAAAAAGAGGGATAAGGAAACCTAATATCAAGTGAGCTGATGAGCCAGGAGGTTGTTGTCTCCATACTCAAGACTGAGCTGTAGACTACCTAAAAGCAAGAGTTTTGTCAGTTTCTACTTGTACCCAAGAGGAAACCTGAATCACAATCTAACCCAGACTTTATACTTTTTTGGAAAACTCTTGGATCTTGAACACAAAAGCAGGCACCTCTCAAAATATCTCTTAAAAGACAGTTGGCCCAAATTAGCCTGACTAAGAGGAAAGAAACAATACAATAAACAGACCATCTGTTTCAGATATTGTATTGTTCCATGTCAACTACTGGCATTGCAGGTTGCTAATTGTGTATTGGAGGAAGCAGGGATAATGTTTGTTGCCCCAGAAAATCCAGGTTTCTCAAGGTATGTAGGTGCCTGTAAGATTTTCAGAAATAGATCTTTATTTTCCACTGGAACTAGAAGTGATTCATGGGGGTGCAAATATTGCAACTGTGGACACCAAAATATATTTTTGCAATATGACCATTTGCTCTGTAAGAGTGTCAGGAATCTGTGAAATGTATCACCAATTGAATCAGTATCCCATTTAAAGACAATTATTTTAAAGTTCGTCTACTTCCCATGCTCCACTTAGCATGTAAGGACATCTAAGAAATAGAATCATAGAATCACAGAACAGTTTGGGTTGGAAGTGACCTTTAAAGGTCAGGTCATCTAGTCCAACCCCCCTGCAGTGAGAATGGACATCTTCAACTAGATCAGGTTGTTCAGAACCCCGTCCAATCTGTTCTTGAATGTTTCCAGGGATGGGGCATCTACCACCTCTCTGGACAACCTTTTCTAGTGTTTTTACCACCATCACCATAAAGAATTTTCTTCCTTGTATCTAGTCTGAATCTACCCTCTTTTAGATTAAAATCATTACCCCTTGCTCTATCACAACAGGCTCTACTAAAAATTGTGTCCCCATCTTTCTTGTAAGCCCCCTTTAAGTATTGAAAGGCCACAAATAGAATGACATTGACTAAGGTATGTTTGATAGCATGAGGGAAATAGAATGTTAACATCTAATTTTGCAATCAGTTGGTCAGGGGGACAGGGTAGAGGATTACTTCGTCTATCTTCTACTGCTATTTGCTTTCCCATGGCCTCAGAGCTAGGCTCTTGGGTGCCAGGACTGAGCTGTTCATGAAGATCAGCAGATGCCATATATTTACAAGTTGCATAAACCTGTACCTTTACCTAGCTACATATGGATTGCAGTTTCTCCTTGTCTCCTTCAAAAAGCACGTGTAGTGCTGCTGTAAGAAAGGCATTTGGATAGCAATCTAGGTCTTATGTGATTGTGGTCAGAATCCAGTAAGTTTGAGGAATTAGAGACATGTTTCTGCTGCTCATTTCAAGGTCTGACCACCTGCGTCTGTTGGCTGTCTGCATGAAAACCCATTATGGCAGAGCCCAGCTCTCTGTTATCCATTTGTCTCACTGCCTGGCTAAAATCAGCAAGTGACTGTGAAGCAACTGACTAAGCCTAAATCCATCCAAAGGGATGCTAGAGAGAGGATGATGAGCAGTGTTTTAATGGTTTTGTCACATTTGTATGCTTTGTCAGTCTCTGTTCCCAAAAGTCAAATTGGTTCATAGCCTGAGAACATTTCTGGACTCCTTTGATTCTTGATACAGAAATGTATTCTTATGCCAGAAAGGCATTTTCACGTATGTGATTGGGATAGGGACAGTGTACCTCACTCTGGCCATTTTGCTGATCCATTTAACTCATTCTGTATTGGAAAGTATACACAAATCATAAAACTCCAACTGGCCCAGAACAGACTAGACCTCTCCTGGAGCTGTATCACAGGGTGGAAGTATATTTGCTGAGCATTACATTGGCTCCTCACACAAGTTAATCTCAATAAATTGATCCTCATCATAGCATGATAATGAAACTCCATAGAAGACCAACTTCCATTTAAGAATAAGAAAACTCTTATTGACTACATCCTACCAGAACTGAGGTGGTCTCAGGAACTGGAGGACCAGGCTCCTCCTATGTGTCAAGCATTCAAAACAGTATCAAACCTATAATTAGGCTGTCAGAAGTTAAGTAGCCCTGTATTTTCTCTTGACGTTCCTTTCTTTTGCAAATCCTGTCTCAGTTAGAGATTCCCTTTGTAGAACAATTTGCTTAATTTCTTTGAGCCTCAGTTTCTTCTCTGGTAAATGTGCCAGATTTACTTTTTATTTGGTCTAACTAGTCTTATTTGAAAATAATCTTTTCAAAAACTAAAGGAAAATTGTGGCAGTTGTTGACATACCGGGAGGAAGAAAGAGGGAGGGATCATTTAGTCTTCACTGTTTGCTGATGCAGGGTGAGCTACCACATGACATGGAGTGACTATGATCCAGAAGAGGTCTCAGTTGGCCCCACAGAACTGAAGAAAAACTTGTAAGTTTGATCCAGGAATTGCTGGGTCAAATTCTATGATGTATATTATGTAGGGAATTAAATGAAAAATCATGTTAGTCCTGTCTGGTCTGAAGATACGATTCAGTAGTTCTTGGCTTTCAATTTTGCATACTCTTTTATGCTCTGTAATATTATTTTATACTCTATAACATTATTAATTTTCCCACTGAAAAATATATGTATAAATATCTGATCATCTAAGTGGTCAAATACACAATGGGAATACAATATCACTTCTTCCTCCTGCCCAGCCACACATACTACTACTTTCAATAAGGCCTTCTAGAGGCTCTCTAGCAGAAGAGGGAAACTCACGTTTATGTTTGTGATTTACTTCTGATTTGCCTCTGTGTCTTCATTTGATCGAAAATATAGTGAGGATGAATGTATTGCAGAGAATTTCATGCTAAAAAGCTGTTGCAAGATTAGAAAATGTCTATCAGTTGCTAAAGCTAATATGTGCACCCAGTCTGAATTCTTTTCCTCATTAAGTGTAGCTTTTTAATGAATTAAATTTATAACGGGCACTGCCTTGGACCTTACTGGCAATAAATTGCTTAGAAGAGTCAGACCTTCGAGCTATAGGAACCACACATTATAGTTAATTAAGGCACATTAGTAGCACTTTTATTAATCAGAAATGATAGATTCACCCTTGAAGCCTCTTGCTTAATGTTTCTATATTAACATTTTAACTAATAATGAATCAACCTTCCAAATAAATACAGCTTAAGATAATACTGTTAAAATGATATGTGTTAATATTCAATGCATTGACTTCTTTCTTTTAACTGATCTTCATCTCCAGAAATATATTGTGAGGAAAAATGAAAAAAAAGTAATCTTGAGATATTTGACCCAAAGTAAAGAATGTAACCAAAATAACTCTTTACAACATCTTAGTCTCAGCTCCAGAAAGTTCCTCTGTAGCCAAGTGAGACCAATGACATCTCTACATGCTCACAACAAATGACATCTGTTAATATGATAGCTCTTGGTCATGCAACCTCGGGGAAATAAAAGGTAAGGAACTTTTCTAAAATGGAAAATCTATGTGTTAAGAAAATGGCTTCTCCAGTAGTCAAAAACTAGAATAACTGAAAGTAAATTTTTTGTTTCCAAAGTTTTCTTCCAAAGCCTACATACAGGCTTGGAAAAACCTGTGGAAACATCACAGACCTTTAACTTTAGAAAGATTAAACCTAGGATCCTGAGGCATCCTATTTTAGATACTTTAAGCATAGCAGTACTTAAGTATTCAACTGTGGAGAGGGGAGGGGAAGCATACCACAAACAAGTGAAGAATCTCAGACTTGGTGAATTTTGAAGTTAAAGTATTGAATGTTCTTGAGTGTTAAAATGGAATGTATTTCATCTTTATTGTGCTTTTTGCTTTTGAAACTACTCACTTATTTTTGTCCAGGAAATCTTTTACCTGCTATTTTTTCAACTTAAGCATTGAACAAACATGAACTGCAATTCTTAAGAAGGTATCTTCTTAAGCTTCTCTATCCTCAGTAAACATAGAAAACTGTCATTTTAAGGAGTCCTAAGCTTACACACTAACCTTATTCATTTTCCAGTCTATTAAAACCACATTTCTTTTTGCTACATATAAGATAACATCAGTTTTTAGTGGGTATTACAATGGTCTGTATTTTGAGTGGATTTCTTCAACCTATTTCTACTTCTACCTCCAGCTGTTTTGTTGAGATCACTAGTGTTGTGTGACAATTAGTGAAGGTTTTTTAAACACTTACAAATGGAAGGGGTATTATCCTCATGGCCAATACTATATCAAACATACTTGGACAGGAGAGCTGCTCCTGCAGATTACAAAGAGTGGTGAACTTCACAGTTTAAGAACAGGGTTGTCTCATGAAGCTCCATAAAATCTTGATAAGATTTTGTTGTACATACCTATCGATTTTGAAACAGTCTGCCTCTTCTTTTCTTCCTTTCCAATATCATCTTTAAGTGTCCTCTGCTTTTACATATTTTCTTCAATGTATCTGTTCATGTCCCCTCTACTTAATTTTTTTTTTTTTTTTCTTTATGTAGGATTCAGTTAATCCAGTTTCTACTCACCATTTCTGTCACTGCTTGAGTCCTTGATTTAAAAGACCACATATGATTGGAAAAAATTGAGTCTTTGTCTTGCCCTCCTTCTTCTCCCTTTTCCCAGCTTGCTTCTATCACTGGTGCTGGTATAGATATTTGAGTGCAGAAAGATAGTGTCGTGGTTTGAGCCCAGAGGACAACTGAGTACCATGCAGTCTCTCACTCACCCCTTCCCCCCCAGCAGGGGGAAGGAGAAAATAAAGCAGGAGGCTCATGTATCAAGTTAAGGACATGGATATATGACTCACACATTACGATCACAGGTAAAAGACAGACTCATTTAGGGAAATTAAAAAAAGAACATCACTTTAATTCAAACACTAAAAAAAAGCAACACTTAACAGGCAAGTTGGGACAGTGAGAAGCGCCACCACATCCACAAATCACCTCCCCCACCCCTCCCTTCTTCCCAGGCTCAGATCTGTTCCCAGTCTCTCTACCTACTCCAGTAGCAGTGCAGGGGGCAAGGGATGGGGGTTACAGTCAGCTCACCGCTCCTTCCTTCTTGGGAGGTGGGCTGAATGCCATACATTCCTCCCCTGTTCCACGTAGCTCCCCTCTCACTGGAGACAGTCCTCCACGAACTTTCTCCACAGTGAGACCTCCCCACGGGATGCAGCTGTTTCCATGCTGATCCTGTGTGGGTCACCCCTGCGTATTGCAGTCCTCTCAGCACCAAACTACAATATTGGGGGCTGCTTCTCCCTTCAGAGCCCTGGCTTCTTTTAAGTGCAGACCTCAGCTACAATGTGGGGTCCTCCACAGGCCACAGGCAGATCTCTGCTCCACTGTGGATCTCCATGGTTGGCAGGGGCGCTGGCTCTGCCATCTTACCGTGGGATACAGGGCGGGTCTCTGCTCTGGTGCACCTCCCTGCCTTCCTCCTCCTTCATTCCACTGACTTCAGTGTTCACATAGGTGTCCTTCTTCTAATTCTTCCTCACAAGTCCTAACACTCTTCTCAGGTTCCCTTTCTTATATATGTTATCGCAGAGATGCAGCCACCATCACTAATTGGCTTGGCATTGGCCAGAGGATGATCTGACTTGGAGCTGGGGGAGCTTTGAAGAAACTTCTCACAGGGTGTCACCGCTGTATCCCACTCCCCCACTACCAAAAACTCCACTACACAAACCCAGCACAGATAAAAAGGTGGGTAAAAAAAAGTGCTGAGCAGAAGAAAACAAGGGTATATTTGCAACTGGTTCATCATCTTTTCTGTATCTGCTTGATAAGAACCTACAAAACAAAGTGATTTTTTACTAGCAGTCTCCACTATTTTTGAAACAATGATGACCACCATTCTCTTATCTCATTGTTCTAGACTCTTCAAGTTCTGCAGGTAATAAAGTTCAAAAGTATCCATAGCCCATTTTGTACTTCTATCAGTTCCTGTCTGTCAATATTCTGAGCATCTTCAGCACACAAAAGTAAAGTATGTTAAAAATTTAGAGCATTCGTGTCTTATAAAATCTAAGACCATATAGAACTCCAGCTACACAAACCTGAATTTTCCTGTAAAGGCAACAGTAACTGTTTTGAGACATCAGGGACATAATTCAAGAGACAAGAAGGAGAAAACTAGAAAAACAGTTTTCGCTTTTGGATCACTGAAATGCTATCTCATATTCCAGGTCACTTTTAAGGAAAGCTTCAAATACATTCAGATTCTCTGGTATTGTTCTTTTGGGATCTTACAGCTTATTCCTGTGCTTTCAGCATAGGTATCCTCTTCATTAAAGACAAGAGAAGTTGAGGTACAAAGAAATATTTGACTTTTCAAAGAGCTTTTCTGTAAGACAGTTTCTGAAGTGGTCTGCCATATTTTCTTCTCAAGTTCCTTCGATGCATAGGTCTTGAGTCATTAAAGCTTTCTTCTTCCTTCTTCCTGACTTCAAAAGTGACTTACAAGTGTTTTAAGAACAAATGTAATCTCCTCCTGAGGTCCTGCTGTTGTTTCTCTGAAGAGTCACTCAACAGTGTGCTGTGTAGTTCAATACAAGGTACAGGAGATCAGTAACCTTCAGAGGACCAGGTTCAAATCACAGTGCAAACAATGGGGTATTCAAAGTTTGATGTCAATAGGATTGAGCTACAAGTGCATTACTGCCTGTTTATATGCTCTACTCAGGTACACCAGTCACGCCTAAGCCAAAATATAAAGATGTACCTCTTTATCAAATCTTGTTTCCAGTATCTCTAGAAGCTACATTAACAGAAATCACAGTAAATGTTGGGCCCAGATACCCATGTATCAGCTTTTTCTACTTTACATCTCCATTTTTTTCCAGAGCTGCCACCTCTGCTGCTGGTAGGACAGTTTGGTACATGGAAGCTACTTGCCACACAGACCAGACATTCTTATTTTCAAAGGCAAATAGAGAGGCTAACAAAATTCAAGCACAGATATGGGTGATAACTGTGTCCCCTCTAGCCATGCTTTCTTTATGACAAAGGGTTGGTATTTGGTTGATTGGAATTAAAGTCTCCCTTATCATCAGGTGTCAGTGGTGCTTATAGTCCATTTTTATACTTTGGAGGTCTTTCAATCTTACCTACTACAAGATTTTACTGTAAGACTTTTTACTTTTTTCTCCCGTCCCTATTCCTAGTATATTTGACCAACATATTATCAGCTATTGGGTCTCTGACATTTAGTTTTCTTCTTCTGCCTGCTCCTGGAAACGTAATAAAGCAAATAACTGACAAAACAATCTCTTCCTTGAGATTCTGGTGTAGAGTAGTTTTCTAGTTTAGAAAAGCTGAAGACTTGACTGTAAAGGCTCAGACTCAGAGTGTGAGCTGATGTATTTAAAATATAAACAAACTTCATGATTTTTAAAACTTTTTTATAATTATCCTGGATTCTGGTTCCCGATGCTGAACAGTGATACTTAACAGTATGTTATGGGAAAGGCTATATGGAAGTTTGTTTATTTCTTCTACTTCAAACTCCAATCTTGAAACCAGAAGAAAAAAACAGATATCTCCAAAAAGTGCAATGGCATGCTCTTCAGTTTTCTGAGTGCTACTTTCTTCAAACTCAGGCATCCATTATTCTAAGTCCTTATTTTTAACCTATCGACATCTTGTAAACTCCTAGGCTCCTGCTTTCAACTCTTCATGGCAACACACCTAAAAAAGAAGAAAGCATCCCTTTTCATAAAACACCAATTTCAGACAAAAATCTCATTACCCTATGGTATAAGCCCCACAGCATTTTAATATTTGGTACTTCTGCCCAGGAGGAACGCATAAGTATAGGTGGGGCCAGGCTCATGCCAAGGCTCAACTCATTTTGTCACAAGAATAATTTCACTCTTTAAAAATTATTATCGAAAGAATGAACATCATAATATATAAGAAATTAATACAGCTACATTAAATATGCTGTTCATTTGAGAACATTCTTAAATATCCTGTGTTTTTCTGCAGTTCAACAATTTGATTTACACCAGCTTACAATTCAGAAGGAACCATGTCACTTTCATGTGTCTGGTCATATGAGTCATGCTATAGGGCTTTCACTTTATGATTGGCTAACTGTAATCAATTACAGATGTAAATGCTTGCAGAAAGGACATTTTACATTGTTTTTTTTTCACACAAGCATTCAGGTATGCAGGCTAATACATATATTTTTCATGAATATTCATTTGAGAGAAACTCAATCATAGAAGTGCTTATGGGAAATGATCACAAAAGACAAGTGAATTGATATGAACATACAGGCACTACATTGAAAATTATGATTCTCCAAAGACCTTCTCAGTTACACCTAAAATCTTTAAGTACCTCAGCTTTTGCCAGAATAATTTTCTGACAGAAGGCTTTCTTTATTAGAATGGATAATAGATTTAGGTTTCCTCTTATCTTCAGTCTCTGACTAATCTCCTGAGATTTATATATTATTCCATCTTTCTTTGTCTGACCCAACTGTTTTATACAAAATGGTATAGCTTCAGATAGAGATATTGAGAGGTCATGCCTTTCCTTGACTCCTTTCCCTGTCCTCAGACCCCTTACCCAACTTCAAAAAAGAATGCATGGTCTAGTAACAGGACACTTCCTGAGCTGTGGGAGGACATAACTTCATAAACTTCAGCCAAGGAACAGCTAGGTATAGGCATCCAGTGGCACCTAAAATGGAAACAAAGTTGCCTAGTCTATAGTTTAATCTTACCCCCAGATACTCATTGAGATCTACTTTTTTGTACTTTCAAAGAAACCTAGAACACTTTTTCTTAACATAACTTGGTTTCTTGTTGAAAATAGTAAAACAAAATAAAAATAATAAGCTGTGTGATTAGTGTAGGTCCTTGTGACCATCTAATTACATCAATTATGTTGTCAGTTTGGTTCAAAAATTTCTTCATCCTGATTTGAAGGAGGGACTGCTACCATCCTGAGAAGTGTCTTAACCCTAAAGCACTCTAGTGTGATGGGTTATTAGGCACTCTGGTATCAGGAACTCTGAACCTCTCCCATTAAAACTCCCCTACTGGAAATACCTAACTACTCACTAAAACAGGACCTGAACTACTTATGATCCTAACTGCTGGTCTGCTCAATCATTTCTATGCTGCCATTAACACAACAATTTATATTGTTGATACAAAATGGGAAGGCTTCAGTGGGAGGGAAGGAGAAAACCGTATTTCAAATTGCACATGTTGGCACACAGGGCACTTTCCTGTGTGGTGAATGTTGTTAATTTCTTATTTAAAATTAACAATTGACTGGGGTTAGGCTCTGGACAGCTCTCAAACACAACCCAGGGAATGCACTGCCTTTCAGCCCAGATGTTAACATTTCTTTGAGATGCAGAGTCTAAATAACTTCTTCCTTAATTGTTTTCCTCAGCCAAGTTCTGCCATTCCTCAGCTGAGCTATCAACTTCCTTTTAGGTGTCTTTCTTTCCCTATATGTTATTTAAGACTTTTTGCTCTGATCTGCACCTGAATGGCAAGCCATCTACAAACTACTGTTGAAGTGGTAAATATTGCTTCATTGAGGTTCCTCTGTGGAAATCTGGACTCTTGAAGTGCTTTTATAAGTGACTATAATATGACCCCTCCCCTGTGACCAGATACCCCCTGATAAGTCTTCCACTGTTTTTAGCTTCAGCAGTCCTATGAGATACAGTAGTATGGAAAGGTTCATTGGAAAATATGGGAGGTAATGTTCCATCACCTCCATATTTCCCAATTGTTTTACAATAAAAGATAAAGCATTACAATGCGTCACGCTATTACATTGTCATGTTTTCGCTGGTGCTATCATTGCACAGTCCATAAATTCCTGCAATGAAAAAAGACTACTCAACTGTCTGTACAGACAATGTTAAATTCAATGTGTTGCCTTCCGTTTCATCTCAATTATCAGCAGCTAAATGGTTGGAACCAATTCTGCATCTTCATTTGCACTGCCTGTCTAATAGCCTGATTTACATCAGTATCTCCAGCACAGAATTTTAGTTAATTGGGATTTCAGTAGCTAAATGGCATTTCATTGTCCTAGCAAAACAAACATGTGTTTATGAGTTTTTAAGTAAAACTATAGAAGCTTCAAATGATGCTTAGTTTATCAAGAAGCAAAGCTGCTTTCTGTTACAATTCACTGTTCATAATGATACACAAAAAACTAATGTATTCTTTAGGGAGGGGATGCCTATAGCCACAATAGTGACAGTAGAGGTGTAAACACTGCATAGAAACTCACCTGATAGTGGCTTCTTAGTAAAAATGTTCATTAGATAATTCTGCTGTACTATGGAGGTGGAAACTTCTCCTTGTGAGCAGAATTAATTCCACAGAAGCTGTGCTGTTTTATCACAAAGGCTTAGATGCATTGTGGAATTCACTTCTTTTTATGTTCTGCTTAAGTCCTGCTGACACCCAGAGGGATCTAGAAATAACTTCCCAGCTATAAGATAGTGTTTGCTTTATTGCTACAGTATTGCCTAAGGGCTCATGGTATGATGGAGCCTTGTTTTTACTTTCACTCAGTATTGTTAATTCCAGGCATTCTGGAATGGTGAGTCATGCCCTTGAAAATCATGAGATAGTGTTAAAAATAACGAATTTCAAAACCGTAATAATAACATGCCTTAGGGCTTTATAATTTTACCTCCATTTTTTTAGATTTGAGTGGATAAGAATCCAATGTTAGTCTCCCATCAAACCTTACATTGTCAAAGTACAAGGGTGATATATTCCCCTGATTCTGGGAGATGGGGGTTTTGAAGAAAATATCAAATTATGTGAGGCCTTTTTGCTAGTACAGGATGTATAAGCATATACTTATCCATAACCTAGTGAATGTACAATTGAGAAGACAGTATCTAAGGTGTGGTTGAAATGTGCAAACAAGAAGGTGAGGAGGAAGGACAGGACCAAAGTGGATCAAACTCTCGGTTTTTATAAATGAGCAGGTTCCCACTGGAGCTAAGAGAGTCAGAGAAATCTGCATGGACTGAAGCCTGTCCTGCTCTTTGTACAACCCTTAGCATGTTAGATGCAACACACACCTTGTGTAACCTTTACCTGCTGTTCATCTCCAAAAACAAATCTTGAAATTGTATGGTAAAGCTCAGTCCTACCCTTGACCTAGGGCAATGTAGCAATTCAGTCAGTCTGCTCCCCTTCTTGATTCTGTGATTACAAAGAGAAGAGACCCAAACAGGAAACAGAGGATAGTCCATATAAAAGAGAAATGTGCAAATCTCAAAGCCTTCTAAGAAATAGTGAAGGTGCTTTATAAAGATTTGTAATAAGCTGAAAGAGTGAATGAGGAGAACAGGTATATATAAAGGTGGAGAGCGAGAAGAAATTAATCTGTAGCAATTAAAAAGAAAAAAATAAAAAAAATATATTAGAAACCCTGATTAGAATTCACCACAGACTCAGATGTCCTGCAAGAGACAATCACATATACTGTATGAAGCATCCTCAAGACATAGCTCAGAATAAAGTGACTGACGACTATAATAATGACCATTTTTTCAGTTCCTCATGTCAGCATTCAGAACTGAAAAACCACTCCTGCTTAGAGCTACAGAGCACATTAATGAAAATGCAAAAGACAAAGTCAAGAATCTCATTTTACCTTGGGGGAGAGGCAGTTTAATACCCTTAACTTTTCAGAAGTGATAGAATTTCTCTAAAGTGATGACAATGTTGCAAGTTGAATACACCTTCAGTGAAAGTCAAAGAAAGCAGATAAAATTTTGAATGTGAAAACAATTAAAACCCCAACACTTCTGGAAGATCTTGGTGCCAAAGCAAAATAACACAGTGAATTCTCTCTGAATCTCAAGGGAGCACTTAATCAGCCTTCCATAAGCACTAATGAAAGGTGCATAGTAAAGATCTGGTGCAGTTGTTTTAAATCTGCGCGTGCCAGTGGTAGGTCAAGCAATAATGATCATGAAAATTTGATCCACAGAGTCTTCAGTTCAAATAATTGGTTTTCTTCTGCATTTATGAATTTATTTTGCTTACAGTGGAATGTATGAAAGTTAAAATTGAAAGGAAATCCCTCAAATTTTCCATTTTAAAAAATAACATAATAGGGATGAGTGTTTAACTTGTAGATTGGAAGATCAACAACTCTGAGTGATTTATAATACATCCAGGGTTGAATCCATTTATCCACTACAGTAGACTTCAGTTTCGTCTCAGGAAGGGAGCAGCTCTACTAGGTCCATGTTGTTAGGCCATTCTTTCACTAGTGCACTGTGCCTCATCAGCACAAACATGCATGCCGTATCAGGTTCTTTGATTCTACCTGCATGGTGTGGGCTCATTAAAGCTGTTTTTAAAGAATTTAAAATGGTACACACTGCTGGTAGAGGAACTGATTACATTCCCAGTCTCACAAAAACTTTTCTGTATCAGCAAATGCAATTTTCCCAAAATTATTTTTTTTTTTTTGTCCGGAAGCAAAGATTATTGTGATCATGTTGGCTTTCCACCTGTTTGTTCATCTGTTTGCCTCCTAATCCTTACCTAAGTAACTGACAAATCTGTTGGCCAGTTTCAACTACGTTTTGCAAGAAAGCAAAGACATCAAAGGTAATTGTATTCATATATGCTTTGTGAAAAGTGGTGGGTGAGGAGAGGAGTGAGACTCAAATTAGAGCTCCCACAGAGGGAAAGGCTGCAATGTAAACTCAACGGTTTACTGTTCTGCTTGGCTTGCCTCTGGCAAATATTGCACACAAAGCCTGGAAGCTGTTTGAGTACCAGTCCTCAGTCTATTAGGGGGCAGCTAGTACAGGGATTAGACTGAGTGAAGAGAGGTTATTCATGTTTGTATTGGGATGAAGGAAATGAACATAGAGGTATTTCAGAGAAAGTTAAGATTCTCAAGGTCATAGGAGTAAAAGAAGGCACTGGGGTAATTACCAACAGAACCAGAATATGAGTTGAAATCTCCTTACTTCTTCCACTTGTGGAACAATGTAGTTTATTTCCCCCTGGTTAAAAACCCTTTATGGTTTCTGTTAAATTATGTTCAAATGCTGCTATGCTGTGATATCCTTTTCTGCCTGATAAACTTCCTATTGCGTACTAGCAGATTAATAACTACATTTAGAATTTCTCATCAGATGGATGGGAATCAAAATGTTCCTTTTTGTCATATAAAATAAGGAAAAGTTTACTTTCTGAGTACATTCACAATCAGTCCACATCTCCCTGAACCAATAAAATGCCCCATGTTGATATCTGATGCCACTATTCTCCACTGGCAAGGCTCCAGATCCTGTGATGAAGTGTTTTCTCTAGTTGAACTGCTGTAATGCTTCACTGTAGTCTCATGACTGCAGTGACAATGGGAAAAGTAGTCACCATCTTGCCAGCTAGCCTTAAAGAATAACTTTTTGTATTCAGAAACAAAGGAATAAAAATGTAAATGAAATCTGAAGGCAGCTTACAAATTATGATGATGCTTTCCCAAGAATAAATTATACTATAATTCAATAAAAACAATCATGGGAAAAAAACTCTAAACAAACTAAAAATAAAATGTAAAAGAGGATACTAAAACTTCTGAAAGAAATATGTAAAGTCACTGATATCTGCTTTATGACTTCTGTAAGTGTAAATCAGTAGTATCTTTATTGGTATCACTGGACTCTCAGTCTGTGGGCCTGGAGTGAGAATAGAAATTGGCTCTAACATTTTTAGTTGGTTATATTGAAGCACTTCTGCATATGACAAAATTCCTGGTTAAACTTCCTTCCTCCCAGTCACCAGTGGGTAGGAATCCACTGGAATCTCAAGGGATTGATTAAAATGCCAAATCATATTAGTTAAATTTCTCCACTAAATTTATGTCTCACACAAAATGTGTAGTTTCAGTCTCCCATAACTTGTCTGACAGTAGTTTAGCAGTTAAGCTGTAGGAAGTAGAGAATTAGAGAACTAGAGCTCTGTGTCTCTCCTTGTTCTTGCTTTTATTTAATTAACTAATTAATTAAGTAATCTTTTGGCTTTTGTTTGAATTTGAGATTTCCACGAACTCTTAAAGGGCAAACTGAGGGGGTTTTAATTAAGCTTTTTCCCAGACATAATTCCATTCTGCTTTAACAGCTCCACATCTCTGTTCTGTTCCTTCTAATATTTCTTTTAAGAAAACTATTGTCAGAGAAAGTAACACATCACAGAAATGTTGCCACCACCAGAAAATATCTGTCTGTCTGCACCGAAATCACTGAAATTAATGACAGATATGTGATGAATTCATTCATCTGGTCCATCCTGACTGTCATAGGAGGAATTCAGTGCTTATACTGCTAGAAATGTTCAGATGGATAGATATAATGTGCCTGGCACACTGTTTTGCCTGAAAGTTGGAGCTCAGAGCAAAGTGGGAAAATATTCCATAAATAGACTGTTCAAGAATAAACCAACTTTGAGTCAGCTAAGGACAAATCTTTTCTCTATCTTCTTTTCCATAAACATTTGCATGTGTAAGGTTTTTTTCATATATCTCCACAAAAGGAAACTCAGAGGCATACAAAGAGACGTGATGACATGACAAGACTTATCCACTTGAGAGAGGCTGCTTCTGCTGCCTTGGGTTTGCAGTGGGAAGTGAGAAAGGGGTCTATCCCTTGTTCTTCACGGATATGATCAAAATGGGGTAGAAATTTGTATAGTGACCTTTTTGCTCTTTCCCCAAGAATAAACAATTCTGAGGAACCTCTGCTGCTTCCAGTCAAACTTAGTCATAAAACAGACTGAGCTCAAAGTATATATATTTTTGGTAGAAGAAGTTTTGCAATAGGTATTAGCAATTTTTTTCCTTTTCTTTGAATCAAGACATGAAGCTACAATGCCTTCATGCCAGTAGCATGTCTGCTGGTTCCTCTTGTTATGTATCTTGTGTCCTGCACCATGGCATGCAGGATGTTAACCATGATTCTGTCATTTTTCATTCAGGTTGTGGATTAATCAGATTCTGAGCTGCTCTCTGCCCCAAGTACTTCCAGCTGCTATTCTGTGAGGCACAGAGTACACACCACTCATCCCAAACTCAGTTTTGCTGGCTGCTGTTGTAGCTCCTTTCTTTCTGTATAAATCTGCTTTCAAAGGTGAATGCAATTTAAAATGTTCTTGTGATCTAATATACATAGTTTCATGTTATTCATGTTCTTTTTGCCTGGGTTCTCCCATCTTCTTATGTTTAAGGGGATGGTGGGCTGAACACCAGGGATTGTGTTACATGTGCCATCAAGCTTCTCAATGGCACTATCCAAAGCAGGAGTAAGGAGCTGATGTCACTAAGGATCTCTGAGATTTAACACAACTCAATTAGACAACTAAATTGTCTAACTAAGTTAGAAAACTGAGTATATAAAACTGGATTTGGGGCGCAAGACCATAGTTTCATGATCACAGAAGGCTGGAACTGTTTACTCCTTCCCATGGTAGGAGAATGTGTTGGTGTCTGGTTGTTCCAATCTGTTTCTGTCCCTCTCCAAACCTGAAGAGATGGACAGTGTAAGAAACTGTGTTTACAATGGTGCAAAGCATGACCAGAAGCTTTACCACCTGTTATTGTTCATACATGAATGGATTTAGAATGAAAGATATTCTACTGATGATCTCTGCCCAGGATTATGGGAAGGGGAACCTGTTTTCTTTAGTTTGCATAATATATTTATCAGGAATAGTTTTGTGGCAGTCACGTGTCTGCTCTGGGCTCAGAACAGCCTCCTGATGAGAATGCAGTTTTCTGCCTCTAGCCTCTTTTGGATAACTTTAAATAAGGCTCCAAAGTGGGAAAAGTATTATTCCATCTAAAAAACCTATGAATAACCCCTTTCCATGTTGTTTGATATACTTCAGATTGGGCGTGGAAAGGTACTGGTGGTCAGCACTACCAGATTCAGCTAGAAACACTCCAGTCCTCTACCTGTGCGTTAACTATTTGTTGTGGCAGGTCCTCTACCTTGACTAAGATGCTTTGGAGCTCCCAAATTAAATCTACTATGACTGAGGTTTTCCCAGCAGGACAAAAGAAACAAGAATACTGGGAGATAATTAGTAGAAGCCAGATTCAGATCTGTAGTTATGAATGGAAAGAGTCTTAGTAAGCAAGTAAATTCATTCCCTATTTGAGCAAGTTATATTCACTGGCTGGAATATTTTTTCTGCCAATACTCATTCCTGTTATTTTCTATTGATAAAATGTACCTACAGCAGCAAATGATGATGTTCAGGTGCCCTAAACACCTTCTTTTTTAAGTAAGATAGACAAAGACATATGAAATTCACATCAGAAAAAGGTGATATGAAGTCTATGGGTTGAGCTAATATGCTAAAATATGCAAGAAATATTCTGAAAAAATGTGCACTTTTAGGATGCAGAGGTGTGAGCTCTACTTGCAACTGCCTCCTGTGATAGACCAGCTATGTCATCTCTGTTTTAGAGGCCTTATACCAGTGTTCCTACAAGTGAAAGACTGTCCCTGAGGAAGAGGAGTATTACAATCTCTATTGCAGTGCAATTTTAATTACACCTGCTCTTTTCCTCCAGCTTCCCATGTAACACGTTCAGCTGGGCAACAGATTGGTTGGTCCAAGAGCTGAGGTTTTCACATTTGTGTTCATGCATGTTCTGAAGAATCATGAGATCCTGCACACAAAATCCATGCTCATATCCTGATCATGCTGCAATCTGTGCTCTGGCTACATGGCCCTGAGGAGAGAGGAACACAGATCCCCTCAGCCTATACCTTAAAACTTTATTGTGTGCAGTCCCAAAGTGTAGAAGAGAAAGAGAACACAGCTTTATGCTGCAAAAATGTAAAGTATGAAGTGAGACCCTCTAAGCACAAGTCTGGTAGACAGTGTTTGAATCTAGATGTGATTGTCTTGGACTCTCCTTGTTTCGTTTCACAGAGTTGTTAAAGCTGGAGGACAGCTACTGTCATCACTCATTCTGGTAGCTGCTACAGATACTAAGGGTTAGATTTGAATAGAGACATCTCTAATGATGTAAGAGGAATACATACTAACAGGAGTTGTGACATTGTGGGAGGTTTCATGTTCTCATGTACAGAATGGAAAGCGAATGTTATTAATAAAAATAGGATCCATTTTTTTACCAGATGAAAGGTAATATAGATTGTAGATTTACATTAAAAAGCAGTGAAGACATTATAGATGAGCTTATTTTCAAAAATCACCTTGGGTTGAGTGCTCACATATAACTATAACAAACTGAGTAGAAGGGTAAATAAGAAAGAGCACTTAGCACATGTTAAGTGAAAGTGAGGTTTCCCTTTTCTGTCATTGTTTGCTTGTTGAGAAAACTGGGTTCTGAGTTTCTGAAACTTTGAAACTCTGTTTTCAGAAGAAACTTCTGTCATTTAGCAAGAAGCTCTTCAAACTCTGTTCCTTATTTCACCTTGTAACAAAATTTTAGATATTTTATGCAATTCACAGACTTTAATATGTGCTTAATTACACAAATTATAACTTCAAATACATACTTTTAACTGTCAGGTTACCATTTCTCTTCTGTTATTACACACACTCATACATTAATTTACAAAGCCAAATATAATTTTTTGTGACGGATTATCACCAGCCTAAAACCACCATTCTTTTTCTTTTTACTAATTTTTATCTGTCTTGCCTGATTGTGCATTTGGGATCTTCCAGGATTTGAAACAGTTCTCAGTTGTCATTCTCTATTTAAATTCTTCCATTCATCAGATTTAGCTTGATGACTTACAGGTTTTCACTGTATGAAACTGAACTTCAGAAAGTCAATACATTCCTGGATGGTATTTAAAGCTGTGTGCAAGTAATGAATAACATGCAGCATCTCCCTAAATAAAGGCACATTTTCTGGCCTTTATCTTGACCTCTTTTGATAACTTGTAGATTGTTTAGGAATGAAAGAGAGAGAGAGACAAAATATATGCCATCAGGAATTTCAAACATATTATGTTTGGAAGTATAGATGCACTGTGTTTTCCAGGGCAGGATTGACTTTTTGCTGATTTCCTTTTTTTTTTTTTTTTTTTTTTTTTCCTGAATGCATAATAAAGTGCTTTATGGTGAATGAAATAATCCACCAGTTACTATAAGAAATTCTACCTCTAACATAAAAATTTCTGCTTGCCATGTCTGTTTTATTCCTCCAAGTAGAAGAGAGAACACAGCCTCCTTCATGTAGTCTTCTGCTTTTCCAACCTATTATGCTTAAAGTTTTCTGAACAATAGTTTACAAAGAAAGATATCAAGGTTATTGCCCAGATATCACGGGAGAGAAGCTTCTTTCTAATGTCATAATAATTTGTATTAAGGTGTCTTTCAGAGATAAATGACCAAGATTTTCTAGATAATCCATCAACATTAGTGTTATCAAAGCTGTCATGGGAATTTAGGGTTTTAGAAGTAAGATCTTTATATTTAGGGAAAATAAAATCACCATTGATCAAAAATAGAATAGTTATATCAGTTTTGATTATAGACATTTTATTAATGACAGTTTTACTTTGTAAATGAAAGCCAACACACACAAAAAAATTTATGCAGCAATAGCCCTGAAAATTAATTTTGCCCAGTATTAATGCCAAGTCTGACACAATCCCTGTACCAACAGGGACAGTTTTATAAGGATCAGTTGCAATCCTGAATTTTGAAGACATGTCTTCTACTGCCAGTAGTCCATCAAAGGGAATGAGTATTGTAGTCAGACTGGGCAAATGGGAAATTCTTGGAAATAAGCAGGTCAATCTATTAACTTACTTGGAAAATATGGTGTATGCCAGTCCTATAGCAATATATTAGTAGTCAACAAAGGTCTTACTTTTGTCTTCAGTGGTGCTTCTGACAAATCCTTCATCTGGCTACAGCAGAACATAAGTTTGTGATACATAAGACTTGCACATAAATATTAATCATAGAAACTTGTTCCCTGCTCTGGAAAATCCTGGTTGAGCAGTCCACTTCTGGAATATGCCACTTCTTGTCTTTTTCTTTCTTTAACTTAATATAAATGTAAATATGTGGACATAAATAAGTGTGGAGTATGTTCAAGAAGAGTTTGGAGTTGGTAGATGAAGTTACAAAGTTTTTACCAGTAATGTGAACTTGGGTCTCCTCTCTGCCACAGCTTCTATGAGAGTCACTAACAAGAACTTTTCCTAAATTCCTTCTTATTTAACTCACATTCATTGTCTAAATTTTGCAATATATTAATAGTGCCTAAAGTTGAGTACCTGTCAGCTGGAGATCACGGAACATTTGACATAGATTGCAAACTTCCTGAACAGAAATCAGTTTAGCCTCCACTGAATCCCTTCTATAGCACAGAATATAAGTTTGTACCACATATTAATTCTTCATACTACCTTAGATAATGAAGAATGTAATGTATTAGATTCAAATGCTAGGTCGGTTTACCAAACTTGAAAATGAAATTTTGCAAGTAAATGAGAGTTAGAAAATAACATATATGGAAACACCATCATCTTCTAACATCTCACTGTAGCACAAACCTTAGCTTCCTATTACATCTGGAAAAGAACACCTCCAGCAAATATGACATCAACCAGAACTAAAAACATTGGATATTTCCTGGCTCAGAGCCCTGATTGGTATCATAATCTATGGCACCTGAACATTCCTGATGGCAGCAGTGTGATCAGAGAGCTAATTAGCTAGAAAAGTGAAATATTCAGCCATCAATTACTGATTATTATCCCATTATGTAGGAAAGCAATCATGCGATGGAAATGTACAAGCTTGGAGGATAGAAAAGACCCAAAGTAATTTTATGTGCATAAATTGGTTCAGATACAGGAGGAAAAGAACAAGTAGGAGGTCAACTACTAGCACAGAGGGGCATATTGCACTCAAGAATAATCAACCTGTTTGAAGACAGTGCCTGCTAGTGAAAGAGTTACCGCTGCTTTAGTAAACCAGTGACCCATCTGTAATGGGGAATGCTGCAAGAAAAGTGAGTGGGTAAATTGCAGGCTCTAAGGTCAGCAACACAATGTGTTTCTCTCCCTAGCGTTTGATAATAGCAGATGGAGGAAGTGGTACTGTGAAGTTCTCTGGCTGGTGTAAAGTGAAATGTCTCTTTTTTCAACTCTTTTTTTCTTTTCTTTCCTTTTATTTTCTTTTTTTTTTTTTTTTTTTTTTTCTTTTTTTTTTTCCAATCCTACAGGCCCATAGCTGGACCAAAGCCTTACAAATATGTTCTTCCTTATGGAGCTACTTCATGTTATGTCAGCTGCTAATGTGGCCTATTGATGCCAATGGAAATGTGACTTACATTGGAGTACTGCTCTGTGGTACTGATTCTACTATGGATTTATAGCTTTTGGGGGCTGTATCTAGAATTAGTTCTTTATTTCAGACTGACGTTCCCCTTCAGTTACATATTACTGATATATATTTTAGAAGTGAAAAAATAACATCTAAAGTAATTTGGCACATTTTTTTTTCCCTAATTCTTAGAAGAATATGTAATGATGTAATTTGCCATGAAGCAGTATGGGCCAATTACTCTTGGTCTTTAGCTCTTAATGAAATTAAAGTCAACTCTCTGAAAACATTCTGCAATATTTACTTAAGATTTATCTTTAATCCAGCAAATTTTCATACTGAAATCAACAGAGGTGACAAACTAAATATATAAACAGTTGAAACAGGTCTGTTTACCAGTCTAGATGTTTGCAAAACAATTTGTATTTACCTCCTCTAGATTGAAACACTACTCTGGATTTGTACTTAATGAAGTACTTAGTGATCTATATCCTTATTTTTTATAATTTTGTAAAGTGTCATTAAGATTTACTCTGAATTTGCTACTTTTGATGATGTGGAATAGTACTTCCTTACTTGAACAGAAAATAAGAATTTTCATGTGGAGAGTGTTATTTAGTGAGAGTGAGATATATTGATAAACTATGAAGAATACTTGCCATTTTACAAAACTCTATAAGGTATGTTTTACATGTTTAAACAGTGGTATTTTATATGAAGTTGCATTTAACACTACTCTTCAGAAAAGTGGGAGAAGACCATGTTCTTTCAAGGGCATATAACTGATTTCAGAGGAGCATCATGTGTTACCATGGAAACCAAGAAATTCAATTATTTTATAAAACTGCTAAACAAAACAGGTTGATTGAATCAAAAAGCCCAGAATATCAGAGCTGGTCAAAGTTCTATTCCAAAACAATTTGTTTGTCATGGGGAGATGCCACTTAATCTGTACCAAACCTTAATTCAAGAAAATAGTATATAACTTCACACCCATGGATTTACACAGGCTGAACCCCTGGCCCACCCTGCATGATGGACCACAAAAAGGCATTCTGCTTTAGTATGAGAGCCCTTGACTGATAAATTTCCTCTGCTAAGCATGAAATCATAACGGAGTGGATGAGATTTAAGGTGTTGAGACCTAAGAATATCTATACTGATAAATGAACTGTATCAAGTCATTTAAGGGTCCGTTTAGCTCAGTACACTGTTCTTCATGGTGTCTAGTAGACACTGAATAGGAAAAAAAATATGAACAAAACATTACAAAATTATATTTCCTCCTATTCTTATTCCCAGGTTCTGGAAATCTGTGGTGTAAGGATTTCCTGAGACAGGTACTATAACCTCATTTTTGTGTTTAAGAGCCCTTGAAGAATTTTCCTGCATGAGTAAATCTAGTTACTTTTTAAATCATTTATACTTTTGACCCCTGTACTGTCCTGAAGCAATGGTGTGCAATAGTTTAAGACTCTTGCTCAGTCATTGTATTGGGTTCCCCCTAGCTCTTCTGTTATGTGAAATGATAAAAAATTGTTTGCTATTCACCTTTTCCATGTCAGTAACAATTTTGTTGTTGCCTGTAATATAGCTTTCATCTGTCTCATCTCCAGTATTAAGATCCCTTCTAATTTTTCCTCATCTGAAGTCTGCTCCTTATTTTTCATTGGCCTCATTTAACTGCTCCAAGGCATTATAGCATGGCATAATGCACTTTCTTTTTCCTTTTACCAGTATTTCCCTCTCACCTCTTTCTAATATTCTGTTTCCCCCCTTTGGCTGATGCTGAGCACTGACCTGGTGCTGTCATTGAACTGCATGAACATTTTTTGAGAAGTAAGATTTAACTTACAGGCCAAAATTTTACTTGTCTAATTAAAGTTGTTCTCCATGTACCTCAGTGTGCATTTATTGGCACTGAATTTCATCTGATGC
Source organism: Tyto alba (assembly GCF_018691265.1). Lineage (NCBI taxonomy): Eukaryota > Metazoa > Chordata > Aves > Strigiformes > Tytonidae > Tyto > Tyto alba. The sequence continues at coordinate 27,216,174 of NW_024881278.1, read as the reverse complement.
TTTATTGCTCAGTTACTTATCATTAAGAACCCCCTGCAACTCTTAACTGCCAATTCTAGTTTTTTCTGCTCTGAATAACTTTGTGCCACATCATATAGGAATACCTTGAAAAACATTACAACTAATTTTGATAACTTTCCACTGTGAAAATTAACCAGTTATAGCTACTTCTTTCCCATCTTTTATCTGTTCTTGTGAGAAAGTATTTTCTTATGTCCTGCGATAATGTATTGTCCAACAAACAGCTGGTTAAACTGCTCTTGAAACCAGACCAGCTGGAACTAAAGAGTGCAGTGAGAGACTGTCATGTGCTCTTGGGTTTTTCAGGAAGCTGAGAATCTGCACCAGTAGCCTAGAATAAATCAGAAGCAAAAACCCCTTGCTTCTCAGAAATAACACCACGCACGGCAAATGGAAACTAGAGATATGAAAGTGAAGTTCATCAGCACTGCAAAGGGATTCAGCACAAGATGGTAAACCAACACAAATGAATTTCAGGCAGGGATTTAAAGGAAAAAGTATTGTCCTCATTAATAAAACAAGGAAAACTGCACCTTATTTTTATACTTGCATTGCATCTTGGAGAAAGCAAATTGAGAGAAGTGCCAGTTATACTGCTCATGTGCAGATTAACTACTGTATTTAGGCCTGTCTACATCTAGCAAGACTTGAGAATTGACCTAGAAAGATAGGATAGTTTCCATGTGTAGGATGCCATGAGTAAAGTAATTCATACCGTCCACTCACAGCTGCAACTTTCTTTGATTGCTCTTGGGACAAGGATAGGGAGTAGACAGTGAGATGTAAGAACATACTAAACCTGGGAACTCTTTTACCCCTTAGTCCCCTCAGTCCTTCTTGCATTATATGGTCACACAAACACTTAATGTGTTGTAGAAAAAGATGCTTGGGGGAAGGTAGACTCTTCAGAAAAATCCATCCTCCCTTGCTGTTGGCTTAGACTGAGACCTCTGAAAGGGAATCCAGAAGAAAGCTACAGCCTGAGTTAACTGTCACATAAGGCTACAGATGGCTTGTGTGCTGAAATCCCTTGTAACGAATGATAACATGGAGCATTGTTTCATTGTAAAGTGTTTAATTCTTTCACAGGGTAATTTTAGAATAATTTGAACCAGTCACTTGAAATGTTTTCTTTTTTCCTTTAGCAAAGCAATTTCTTTCAGCATTTGGATTTTTTTCTCTTCAAGGTCACTGGTGAGTGTTTGACCTGTGAGTGGAAAAAATGCATATCTTCAGGTCACTAGCTTTCAGATGAGGCCATCTGCTTCAAATTGGTGGGGAAAAAAATGTCAGAGTCTCTTGCTGGAAATTAATAAATTGATTCAGCAATGCTCAGGAAATTGTATTGTGCTACAGGGAAAAATTATTTATGACCTCATCTGGAGATCACCTTCTGCCTGAAGCCACAAAGACTCTAGAATTAGGCTGGATAAAGATATTGGGGAATAGTTTCCATGGGAAATCCTGCCATTGGATGGACTGGATGACCTATAAAATAGGCTTTTGTATCTCTAATTTTGAAGTATCTATGATTTACAGCCATTATAATCTCATTCTAGCTAGTGTCACTACGGATGCAAAACTTATTCCTATGTGTGTCTCATCTTCACTTTAGATTTATGAAAGCTATCTACATTAATCTTGTAAAACAGGTCAAAAGAAAGGATGGGTCAGTATGTTTTTCTTTAATTTACCATTCTATTAGGTACTTTTGTGGTCCCTATTGCACTTGTACTTGAGTGTCCCATTCCATCTCTGCGAGAGAAGTATGTTCTTGCTTTCTCCATTTCATCTGTGAAGATGAAAGGTTCCACAGAACACCTATGACACTGCAGAAATCTCAGCCTTGGACTTCTGAGCTCCAGATCATCACTTTGTCCACTTGCCCATCCCATTATTTGCACATTCAGGAAGAACAGCAGACAAGTGCAGGACTGAGAAATAAATCTTGCTTATAAATCTAAGTCTCTGGCAGAAAATTAGCTACAAATATTTTTCAATGTGTTTCAGTGCATATCTTTTTTAAATTATCATTTTTTGGGCCAGGGAAGTAAATATAACATAGCTAATTAAGTTATCCATTGCACTTGCAGAGATGGATATATAACTAATGAAAATTAGTTGTATATATTTGTAATAAATCCTCTTCTGGTGCATGTTTTTCGGAATAGCAATGATAAGAAAGCATGGTGCTTTGAGTCAGAGTTCTGACACACCATTAAACCTCATACTCTTTCAGGACCAGAAAAATTTTGCCAGCAGTTTCTGTAGCCAGATCTGTCTTCTGGAGTAAAAAGTTGTGAATGAATATGAGCAGAGATAGGATGATGAGAGTATCTGCAGACTAGAAAAATAAGCTGCGGAAAGGGCAAAGTATTTGTGTGCATAAGAGAGGTAGCAAAGGTGTGAGAGAGCTCTGCAGAACCTGAGGGTAAGCAGGGTAAATAAATAAATTGGAGGAAAGATGTGAAGGCCCTTGAAGAGCAGGGTAGCTTGCCAGTTACAGTGGTTAAAAGAAAATATAATTTTGGTAAATGCATTGTAGGAAGATGGAGCTAAGGAAATAATCTGGGGCTAGAAGGTTTAGACAGCAATAGCTCAGGTATCGGTGTATAGACAAAAATTCCCTAGTGGATGGAGACTCAGACATGGCAGACTACCCCCTGACACAATACCTGAGTATTCTGGCTGGAAGAGAGATAAACAAGCTCTTGGTTTATTTAACAGGAACTTTTGGAATGTTGCTCTTGCTGCCTCTCCTACACAGAACAGATCCTAATGTGAACCTTAGCTCTCAGATGAAAAAGAGCTGGAAATTCCTCTAGGTCTTGGGACCACATACTGCCAGGAGGTGAATTCCTGCTGCAGCTCTTCACTTTGCCCAGCCCTTTTCAACCAGCTGTCTTCCGAGTGCTGCCCAGGGATTTCTCTTTTTTAGAACCCTCACCATTACCTGAACCTGGAAAATAATCAGGGATTCAGGCCTGGTTGTCTTCCAGTGGCTGGACAATGTACAGTTGGGAGGGGTGTCTGGGTCCAAGACTGAAATATAGCCTTGATGGGCCCTTTTGAACTCTACTTTTACTCTGTCTCTTGTTTAGGTGTTTCTCAGCACCCTAATCCCTTTCCTGAGAGTGAGGTGTACAGATCTTAAAAGCCCCAGAGAGAATAATGCTTGGAAGAGAACTGAAAAAAGCAGTCATAGTTTCCTTTTACCACAGGTCCTGCCTGTCTTCTCAGAAGCATAATCCAAAACTAAACTGATATTTAAGAGAGGGAATTTTCCCCTAAATCCTTCAAAAGTACTTTACAGCAGAGAATTATGGCATCAGACCTCCACTAAACTGGGAAGCAGACCCGGTTGTGTCTTCCAGCTTTCGCTTCCGGATGCTGACCCTAGTCTGAACCCAACACTACATCTAGGAAACCATGACATTTCCCCTCCAAACATTAAATAGTAGAGGTGTTTGACAGTATTGCTGGGCTATGTCTCAGTTCATAGGTAGGGTTAAAGTAATGGAGGTTCTGACAAGGCAAAAGCCTGGAGCTATACTGAGAGTACAATCTACCACAATAGGCTAGAGGCTACTGGTAGGTTTCTTACCTAGGGCAAAAAAAATTAGTCCAGAGGCTTCAAAGGGTTTTTGCTTAAATCTTACCCCTCTTGGCTACCCAAACCCTGTTGCTATCATCTGTCCTGGATTTCCCATTCTCCAAACCCTAATACTTGTTGGAGACATAATCCCCAGCTACCACTGACGTTGTGTCCATTTCCAAATTATTGCTAGTAGGATAATTCTACTGATGTACCCTCATTTACCTCTGCAAACCCTTTTGAGCCCCTTTTTCCTTTCAGTCTTGTCTTCCCTTCACCTAACACCTTCCCCCGAAACAAACCCTAATCCTCGTTTCTAGCAGTATCCTGCCTGTGTATCCATACTCTGCATTGCTGAAAGAGGAATTCTAGCTACATTCTTCAGTTTATTCTAGAGGAGCTTTTGTGCTCAGTGTGAAAGTCTTTCCTGGCTTTCTCAAAACCAATTCTAACATCTATTGGAGACAGTGATATTGACTCTGCAAGGCAGAAATTCAACCCAGCTGCAGCAGTTTTTCAAAACATTCTAGAAGATCTTTAATGAGATAAAATTTTAGCGATTATTTGCATTTTAGCAGCAACACTATTCTTACCCTACTACATCTGGTAGAGTATATACAGGCAGATAAAATCAGTCCTAGCCCAAATATCTTAATTGACATAGACAGGAGTAACACAGATGATGTGATTGATCTTATCTGTCAAGGCAGGTTGATAAAAGCACAGTCTGGAGAAGAAATGACTTCAGATGTGCCCTGCTCACCACCAATCACAAGATGAAGAGCAGAGGCATGTACAGGGGCCAGCTGCACCACTTCCTTCCTCACACTGATCTTTCTCCTCATAAACATTTTTCCCAATTAGTTTGTATTGGGAAGCAGTCTCTCCAGCATCAAGCAGATTTTAGCAGTAATGGAAATAAACCCCAGAAATTGAAGTGCACCCAGAAAAAGACAGACGCTGTATGCAGAAATAAGTGACAGCAGAATCATCCGAGCATGAATTACAACCTTGCTTGGCAGCAGCACTAGAGGAGCGAAGCATCAATCAAAATGAGATGAGCCATGCCCCTTGGATCTGGGACTCCTGACATGACCAGCTAGTGCCAGACACAGCTAGGCAGACAGCCATTCTCCTAGTAATGCATTCCTGTTGAATGAAGCCTGTATCTGTAGGCTAATGGCTTGAAATTGCTCAGAGATTTAATAAAAGCTCTGAGGAGAAAGGGAAAATAATAGTCATTTAGATAAATGATAGGACTCTGCCCAGAACAAAGGCATTTTAATACAAATGTGTTGCCATCAATGGTGGCATGTGTACTCTGCTGTAATTAGACATTTTCTACTAAGTCAACACAAAGCCAGCTGTTTGGCCCATTGTGCGTGCCTCCATTCTCTAAGTCTCAGTTGCGTGTGCTAGTCATAAGGCACAAAAGACTGGTTTCATATTGAAAATATGAAAACATGCAAACACACACAGAAGAAAATGGCAGGGGGAACAGACTGGCAATCACACAATGAGCTGATTATAGAGTACTAATAATAAAAGCATAATTGCTAAATTACTGCCAGATGGACCAGGTACAGCTACTCATGAGACACCTGTTTCACTTGGGTCTGAACCATCTCTATCCAGACAGAATACAGCTGCAGTATGGATAGACCCAGACAGTTGTGTTGGGAGAACACACATATTATGTTGATTAAGCACCAGAAAAGTGTGGGGTGAAACATGTCTGCTTTACCAAGTTGAAAACTCATTGCAGTTTGGGTATTTCCTAATATGCTGGGTAAATTCCACTGGCTAATGCTGAGTTCATGTAAAAACAATACCTTTTCTTAGAGAGTGATAGTTTGAAATTACAATGACTCATACAGAGCCTTGGAGGTGTGCTGCATATAGGATATAATACATTTTGATCTATGTCCTTGTTGAGCTGCATTCTGGATGGATTTGTGTCAAGTGCAGCAGGACATACTGAAGGCTTACATGTCTCAGAGGGTGCAAGGGGTGTCCACCAGCATGCTGACATGCTGCTGCCCACGGTCCCACTGGCTGTCACTTGCTGAGGTCACACATGAGTTAAAACTCATCTGATTTCTACTATGTGAGGATTTATCTCTGCATAATTCTGAATTTTATAGAACAACATCGATATGAATAAGGTCTATCTAAATGCGAAAATGTTAAATAAACTCCTGAATACTTGCAGGTTATACACGTAGATTGCATCTACTGGTGACTGTGTACAGAGATCCTGTAAACATCTTTGCTGAGCAGTTGTATATAACAGAGCAACTTGCAGACAAAACCACCTACTGATTTCCTGAGTATAACACGCTTATCCCCTGAATCCACTGATCTAATATCAGTCTTTGTATAAAGGGAAATACAGAATATATGCTGGAGGAAAGTCATGCCAAGGTGAAAATACTCTCAGCAAATTCTTGTTGTAAGAGAACAATTTATTGTCTCAAAATACATGCAGAGCTTTAAAGTTATTTTCTCTCAGATGTTCTGAAACATCAGTGCTTAGTTCATCGATTCATACTGCTGCAACCTTCCCATCCTCAGAAGAGCAAATCCTAATTATCTCTTTTACAAGAAATAAGAGTCAAGTTTTACTGTTTTTTGGGTTTTGTTTTGTTTTATTTTGTTTTCTCTGAGTAATAAAGAAGGTATACAATTAATAATATAACATATCATGAAATGATGCTGTGAATGTCATCCTTTCAAATATTTGTGAGGAGAACAAGAGGGAACCAAAGCAGAAAATTATTTGTGTTCTTTGCCATACAGGTACCAGACAGGTGCTTTGAATAGAAGATATACTAGTACTCATGGACTTTGTTGTCAGTTTGCACAGTAGGATGGGTGAATATCATGTATTCAAATCAGGAAAATCATGGGACACTGTTCTCCATTTCTTTATTTTGCATTCTTTTCATGTTGTATCCAACCATTATTAAGAAAATAATACTGAGGGGATAAAGATTACTATTTTTAAGAAATTACAACAGGTTGGAGTGAATTTTGGACCTCATCTAATGAGTATCTGTAAAAGTCTTATGGGCTGATTTTAAGTAGAATCTGAAATGGAAATAGAATGGAAGAAGCTTTAGCTGGGAAGCTACTAAAAAAAATATATGTATATTACTCTGAATGTGGCCAAGGTTAAAATGACCCAGGAAATGGTGACCAAACAGCATTCAGGTGAATTGCGTTAGCTAAAATTGGGGTTTGCATTGAAGTTTTCAGGGACATTTACTGTTCTCATCTGGCCATCTGTAGCGAGGCCACCAATCTCTGAAGGAGATCAAAGATCATCTAGTTCTGGCTTATGTAAGCTGAAGACTGGCTGCTATGCTTTTTGAAAGCGAGAATGAAAAAAAAAAAAAAAAAAAAAAAAAAGAGCAAAAAAAACCAAACCAAACCACCAACTCTTCATATTTCATGTTCAGAAATGTTTTTATGTTGTACTGGGAGAAAGAAAGAAAAAGCAAGGTAAGTGAAATGAGGGATTTCTTAACAATGCAGAATGATATCTATTGTTGTAGGCAATGGTTTAGTTGGCATATTAGCTTATCTTCCTTTTGGTGGCATTTTATTTGTCTTTGTGTTGTAGCCACTCATAAGCCTGCAGGTAAATTCTTATGATGGATCTCTGATTCTATCATATTATTATATTTCTTCTTGAATGTAAAAAAACAAAAAAGCCCCATGTTATGCAGAACTGAGAAATAAGAGTAACAGTTAACCTATGCATAGCTCACATCTAATAGTTTTACTGGATATGTATTATAATTTTATAATGAATACTACAGCAGTAAACATCTTATTATAGTATAATTTTAAACCCTCTGAAAATATCAAAGTATTAAAACCCCTTCCTTGTGTAAGAAAAAGAAAGAAGATGGGGGAAATTATGTTCCTAATTGAACCATCTGCTAAAGTCTAACTATTTCTGGCAGTTACTTCTGACCTAACCCTAAAGCCTCTGGATGCCTGCATTTCATACCTTTACACTTAGGCTTATGATTTCAGTAAGTGCTTGGGCATCTGCTTACCTACTTTAACTTCTGGAACTGACCTTGTGGATGTGCTTTGAGCATGCTGAAGGAACAATCAGCAGAAAGAGATACCTTCCTGTCTCTTATACAAAAGCTTAGTTGGAGCACTTACCTGCAGTGTTTTTAAATCTGTTTTATGATAGAGATTTTAATGCAGAGCCCTCCAGAGCAGTTGCAGAATCCTGTTGTGTGGGGTATTCTGAGTCTTGATATTTTCTCACAGTTTTTTCTCTTTGCGTAAAGCAGAGTCTGAGGTTGGAAATTTTGCTTGAGACGGGACTCCACAAGTCACATAGTACTGTGCTAACTATTAACATCCCCCTTCCTTGTGACATTAGCTCCAGTGCTTGTCTGGTGGATTGAAATGGATGTGGCTGTAGGGAATTTTTTTTTCCAGTAAACAAGATTGACTTCAACAATGAAGTTGGTAAATGCTTAGAAGTAAGCTGTTCTCCCTGAGCATGGTGTAATAACTTTCAGTAATCAGCAAGGAGAATGGGAGAAAAGGGAGACACCTCTTCTTTTCCAGAACTTAAACAGTTAGTACAAACCAAAGACCAGGGAAGTCATGCATACAACAAAATTTGTCCACACTGGATTTTAGGAGGATATTTAATATGTAGACAACACTAGTCTGTGTATGAAAAGTTATGTGCTGATTGTTTAACAGTTTTTGCCTGGAGCTTTGGATTCTTTAGGTAAAAAAATAGATTTGTTTTTCAAAGATTTTGAAAGATAACTGCAGGCTGCCTCAAGTGAGAGTTAACCAACACAATACTCTCTTACCAAGGGTTCTGCAAAATCAAAGAAACATGTGAAACAGACGCTTTTACTTCATTCATAAACCAGGATCATCTGTAAGGAGATGTTCACTGGAGACAATGAAAAGCTCCAGGGGGAAGCCTACATGGAGATCTTATAGGATATAACTTCACCCATGTTTGTTCAGTGTGTTATTCCAAAAAGATATACCCTTACCTATATGTTTGTTCAGTGTGTTATCCCAAACAACCATGTCCCTGTCTTCAGGTCTCTTCTTCTTTGCCAATCTGTTTTATCCCTTTTTTCTTCCCAGAGCAGTTCTTGCAGATAGTGGTGGGGAAGAACTTGTTGATATCCCTCTTAACAACCTGACAGAAATATCATCAACACCATGATGATATGTAATTCTGTGGCAGGGAATATACAGTTCTCTTTTGCTTCCATAAAACTACAGAGCTTGTTTTAATTTCTAGAAAACATCGATAGCTTCATCCCTGGTAAATCCTACAGAGATTTTCCATACTAAGAACAACATTGTGATAAGCTTATAAAGCAAATGCATCAGAAGGGGCAAATGCAGCCAGCTTTTGTTCTTACTCTCAGCTGTTTAATTGTCTTGATAGAGGACTAAAAAGGAGACATTATGAGTTTATATCTTACCAGGGCTAAAATATGGCATTACGGAATGATGAATAGAAAATGATACTGCCATCTTTCAGAAAGTATTAATTCCTTACTATTATGGATGTAAAAAGACCAAAGACTGAGGAGTAAATTCTGGCGTCATGTCAAAATCACGAATTTGGCACAGTATATCCATTGTACCCACATATTTTTTTTTTTTTTTCCAGCAGTTTCAGCTGTGAAGTCCATGTTTGTACTTATCCTAAATGGACATGTAATGTTGCTTTGTACCATCCCAGAGCTGACTGCATTTTTGTGGTGAAACCCACGTGGTTTCATACCTTAGATGCACTTCTTCCATAGATAAACTGGCACTATTCCTCTAATAAAATCAGAACTGCTTCTGGGCTTTCCTTTTTTGGCACTTGAGTACTTTCAGGGATTTCTGTAAGTTGTATGTATGTGAGGGAAGATAAGGGACCCTCATCAGCAAAATAAACTGCCTCAACTAGTCCTTCACCTTTTGTGTAGCAGTTACATGGGTGAGAAGAAACAAGACTTTGGGATTCTGGTCAGTCTCAACATAGGATGTGGGAGAAGCACCTTGCTGCTTTTCTCACATCACATCTGCAGACAGGTGCTTCTCTGCTGGGTTTGATTCTAACTCCTGCTTTGTAAATCTGTTCAAGTCTGCAAAAATTTGTGGAACTAACAAAAAAGAAAAAAAAAAAAGCTGGTATCTCTACATGTTATTTGCTACTTATTAGTAGTATGGGAGAAAAGGCATCGACAAGTTGTGCTTTTCTGCTTGTTAAATCCTCCTCTGCCACTTTGTATCAAGGATCTCAAACGACTGAACCTTTCAGCAAAGAGCTCTGGGTTTCGTTCCCCGCTGACTGCTGGTCTAATTGCCTTCCAGCACTGATCACGGGAAAAGCAGCTTAGCACAAGGACCCAGGGGCTTAAAAAGCCAAAGATAATGATGACAGCCACATTGCTGCTGAAAACAGGAATTCCCAGATGTCATTAAGAGCACTAGAGTTCAGTTTGACTCTGCTTTCCAGACACAGCCTTCCTCAAAGATGATGCAGTTGTCTTTATCTGGACAAAGAATCCTTTCCCCTTATGACAAAAATGACATCTACCACAACATGTCTTATTAAAGACACGGTTTCCAGCCCAGAAAGACATGCCTTTGTGGGAAGAGGTTGTCATGGTGCTGTATGAAGTGACTAGAAATCAGAATTGCTGACGATTTATTGTAGCTAAAATGGACAAGAACTCACACAGTTCCTCATTACTTCTTGTCAGCAAGTCAGCCTGGGGTTGCACATTGAAGGAGTAGAAACTTCAGACTTGGAAGCCTAGAGCTGCTAATGATAAATTGCAATGTGTCATGTGATTCTTGTGCAAGACAAACACTTGTGGCATCAAAAAGCGGAGAAAAGCTAAAAAAGCTGCAGTGGATGCTTGTGCCTTGCAGTGCCGTGGGCTTAGAGGAAGTCGTAACACCACCGCTACCGGTACTGAAGCACGTCACTCCAGCGTCTTCTGTAGCCCTGGGGTTTGAGGCAGGTACAGCCAGCACAGGCAGCAAGAAGAGCTGTCAGTCAATGTCTCTCTCTCTCCAGCTGGGCTGGAGCCAGTGGCTGGGAAAAAGTTCAGCCTACCTTAGGAGAAGGCACACACTTGCAGATGTCCCATTGGGCTCCAGGATGCTCTGCTGCCCTAGCATCACTGTGGGACCATAGAAAAAATAAAGCAGAGGTCCTACATGTGTATCTGTTGCAGTGCTGTTACCAAATGCAGCAGGGGCACTGAACAGGGGCCCCTCTAACCTGAAAGAGTATCTCCAGGGAAAAGAAAATGTAGGTCTTGTCCTGAGTGTTTTTAAAAATTGTGTCTTTAGGTATCGGAAACTGTGGGATTACTTTCAAAACAACAACATTTTATCACAGTAGAGCAATTAGGTTAGCTTTATTAATTGTCTATATTTTTAATCTTCCATGTTTTCAAGGTTCGGGGAAGAGGGTACACTACACAGTGTTGGTCTAGTGAGGACTAAATGTCAATTATGTTTCACATACTTAAATGTTCTGATAATTAGAAAATTCCTGATGCTGGTCTGAGGAAAAGTATGAATTTTTAGTTTTATAAGGAAAATACTGATTTTTCAAAAGAAAATAGAGTGATTTTTTTTTTTTTTTTTTTAATATTTTTTTTTTTTTTAATTTGGAAGAATACAAAGTGGAAGAAGACAAACATGTTGGTTGGATATTGAAAAGATATCCAGATATATTGAATAGATAACCAGAACAGATAAGAGCTGAAGGACAGGAAGATGGTCTTTGAACAGTTGAAGGAAAACAGTGTGGAAGAAAACAGAAATGTAGTCCTGCATCTATCAAATCTTCAGGGAGAAATGGTTAAGCTGAGAAGCAACTCTGAAACACAGAAGATAAGAAAAATTACTGTCATGGAAACATTATGAAGAATTTCTGTCCTGGAGATCCAAGCTTACAAAACTTTTTTGATGAGGCCATGAAAACCTATTGTATTACTGTGCACAAGTTGGTTCCCAGAGATTATCTGTGTTGGCTGATCCTGCATTGCACTGGTGTGTCAGCACCAGTCCTAAAAAAACAAAGGAACTAGTGCTAGAAAGGCATTTGGTGTAGAGTGTTAGTCCTATCTTTTAGGCACTGGAGAGTTGTATCTTAGTCTCACTACTTGACTGTTTTTCTGGAATGATATTGAGATTATGTGTTGGCTGATCCAAGCAAGTAGCATTCTTAGCTGAAGTTCTGTCTACCAAGGGTTTGCAAGACTTTGAAAGAAGCAAGAGATAAAGGTGCCTCTACTCTTACTTTTTTCCACTGGTAGCAGATCATTCAGGATTTTACACTGACCCCAGATAAACAAATATTAGAGGTATGACTGTAACAAGTAAACATCCGACTTGTGTTGCAAAGGACTGCATCTACTGCAAATCAGTAGCTGGGAAAAATCTCTGATTATTGTCTCCATTCAACTAGTGATATAGGCGTTGGAAGAAGATAGAGGGCTAAGGAGCTAGACAAAAATTTTAAAATATTGATTTTGACAAAAATGCGACAGATTTTTTTGAGGGATTTAGTAATGCACAAGTTTTACTCAGAGGAAGACTGACACTGTTTTTTGTGTGCGCACATATATAACACGTTTTTCTTCTTTCCTTTTTAGCTAAGGTTTGGGTAAAGTTCTCTGCATGATTTAGATAAAATTCTTGAGGCATGTTTTGTAACAGACTGCACAACATCCACATAAAAGTCCATTGCTACTCACTTTTACCAGCTATGGTAATGTGATGTGTGTTGTCATAATGTATTCTTTTTTTGGTTTTGTCTTAAATAAAGAATAAACTGAATTGAAACTAATCAAATCTTCCCAATTTGTTCATACAAATGTTGGATGAGAATTCTTCACAATGTGATTCAAAATTTCTCATGAGAAATTCAGTTTGGCCACAAAACTTTTCTTTCTTGATAGAGAAAGCAGGGAATCAGCTCCCTGTCTGCTTGCCTGGTTTGCCTTAATTCTTTAGGGCTGGGGTGGGTCAATCTCCTTTTCCTACAAGTGAGTCATGAGGGAAGATACAGTAACAAAGAACAAGACAGTAGAAGAAATGGGGAATTAAGGCACTGGAAGGGAAGCCTGAAAAGTTCATTCTACTTTTACTCTCTGTGCAGAGAAAACAATGACAAAAAATTTCTTCTGTCTTATTTTGTGAAATCCCAACCTGTGAAAAATGTGTACTTAATTTTTTTTTTGTTTGTTTGTTTTCCATTCTAATTTCTAAGGCTTCCCACTCTCCCAAAGGCATTCTATGAGTCTTTTCAGCTTTAATTACAGATTACCTTTGCCAGATGATTGATATTGACAGGATGTGAGAAGTAAATGCTGTTGCTTTGAATGCCTTGTGTTTAAGAAGTCTGATGCCATTAAGTGCATAAATAAGTCCCAGCCACATTCAAAGTTTTCTGTAGGTGCTCTTTTTGCATCCATTTTGTATCCGACTGGAGTCTAAGAAAGCAGAAATAAGAACTCCAGAAATCATATTTGATAGGGCAGCCTAAATAAAAGTAATTTAATTTGCTTTTATCAAGGAAGTTTAAAACCTATGGAAAATGTAGGCCCATTTTCCACTTCATTAACCAAAAGAGAGATGAAAGTGGGAGTGGCAGCTGGAAGCTCCAAGACAATGTGCAAAACTTGAATTCTTGCTCCTCAGATCTCAAATAGCAGTAACTATTTAAAGTTCTATGGATGTGTTATTCATCTCACTCATCCTCAGGATTCATTCAGCTGTCAGTTTGTAATATGCTAGCATGCTATAGGCTAAGCTGATTAGAATGTGAGCGTATTTTCCTTTCTTGTCAAATTCTCTGAGGATAAATAAATAGCTCATATGTTTAAGAGAGCTGAAGTTTGTCATGATCCAAGGGGAACAGCCTTTAAAATGCTGTGATCCTCTAAGGGATACATGACTTTTGTTGTTATAGTAACTGTGGCTCCCATGTCTAATAGTTCTCAAACTCTGATACTGGAAAATCATCAAGGTCAGAGTCTTGGTTGTATATTCAGTTTAGAATTTATAATAATTCTGCATAAATTTTGATGCCTTCTGAATGGTAAGTTTTCTCCATAGAGAAAATTCTTTTAAAGGTGTTGCACTGACTTTATGTAAATGCCAATGATACAGATGCAAAACATAATTGGCCAGAGAAAAGGGACATTGTTGTTAAGTTAAACAGGTAACAGGAATATTTTATTTCAGACATGATGTCTTGGGTCTCTGTGAGTGTTCTAATGCAAGCTCAAAATTTGCATTGGTGGTAGAGTCCAGATATAAAAGAGAATGAAAAAAAAGTGAGGAAGGAGTGAGAAGGAAGATAAAGTAAAAGGAACAAACTGTGATTATATCACAGGATTAGTATTCAGCAGATTTGGCTTCTTTTTACAGGCTAGCAGCAAATGTGCAATTTAAATATAGGCAAATGATTTCCCCTAGTACTAATGTCAAGAATAAGACTTTAGAGAGTTGCTGAGGGCCTTAAGAAATTGCTTTTTATAAAGAATATCAGTGCCATGAATGGGAATCTCAGTCTATGATATGAAGATACGATAACTGGAATTCAAGTAGAGAGTTAGAACAGTATTTTTTTTTTTTTTGACTAATAATAAGATTTAGCCATTGTACGGATAAAATTAATATTAAGCATTAAGAAAAAGAAATGCTGAGCACTGGTCACACAACATTCTTCCGAATTCTCCCCAAATTCCAGTACTGAGAGTAACAATTGGTGAGAAGGAATTGAAGGTCATAACATATATATATATATATATTTATTAGTTTATTGGCAACAGGTCAACTAGTTCTACGTTCCCATGCTTTTTATCTCTTGTAAAAGGCCATAGGGTTCCTGCTGACCCAAGAGATCTCTTAAATACCTCTCAATGCAGTGAAATCATAGCAATGAAGCAGTGAGTAAGTCAGCATTGCCCCTGTTCCTAATGTAGAAGACAAAAAATCATGCAGATTTCTTCCCAGATAGATTATCCATCCTAATTAAACATTTCCTCTCCTGGGCCTTTGCTCTTTCTAATAGCTGAGAAGGGTAATTAATCTTGTAGGCACTGTTGCTGGAACCCAGAAGTTTATTATGTCCCTGGAGTTGTAAACATATCATACATGTAAGATTTGTCTGTCTTAAAATTCCAGATGTCTTTTAATCCTAAACAGACAATGCATACTCTGAGTGCTGTTCTTGTTGTGCCTTACCCTGGATTGGCAGTCACTAGTTAAAGTTATGCCTTTTATTCTGTGTTTTTCACCTTTTGAATTTAGGCTTGTGGTTTAATCTAAGCTTCTAGAGGTGTCTTAGACAAGTTTTGTAGCATCTCTTGGCTTTAATTTCTTGTCTGAGATTGAAGCTGAGTAAATGTTTTCTTGTGTGTTTGTTTTTTGTTTGCAGTTGTTTTCTATTTTTTTTTTTTTTTTGACTTTTTCCTTAGGAGAAAAAGGCAATAAGTGAAGGAGGAACAAAAGTTTCATCAAACATGTTTCTGTTGAAAATCTTGACCCTTTGGTAAATAATCAGAAATATCAGAAGGAATTTGGCTAAACCCTGCAATTTTTAATTATAAACTTTGGGATTAAAAGTGAAAGACTGTTTATATCCATATTACATATCAAGAAATGTACATTTTCAATTATTTTTGGAGGCAATCAAGTATTTGAAGTGCATATGCCATGGTGCTGTAATTCTCTTTCTTAATAAGACAGAGATCTTTGGATATTACTTAAACATGTTGCATGGGTGGGAACTCTGACACATAAAAATGTATGGAGCCTGAAGGGAAAAAAAAAGACTTTTCTCCATTTTCAGCCCTGATTTTCCCAGCTTTTGAAAATAGTTCTTTCATCATCTATCATTACCCAGAGCTGACTGAAAATATTTCTTCTTCTGCCCACTGTATGGCTTTTCTATTTAGATTCCAGAATGTACCAATCTCTTGTTCTCTGGCCTCTGTGTCCAGTTGCCAGGTAAAGAAGAACTACAAGCACAAAATAACTAATCTGCAGAAAGGAGCATCAGGAATGATGTATTTCACTGGGAAGCCCAGCCTGCACCAGAAAACAGCTGCCTCGACTTGTGCATTTGGTTCGTTTCCTGGTGCATCCCAAGGTCATGCTCTCCCATACAGCTCCATTTCATTCATGTCATTTTGTGTTGGGGAAAGAATCTGAGCCTGAGCTATGGGACAGTTGGGTTCCCTGCTATTTTTTGGTTCTCCCAGGTGTCTCTACTGAGAGACTGGTTGGAGCATGATACAATTATTTTCCAGCCTGAATATTTATATTTTCCTTATGGGAGGTGTGTACCCTGGTGTTCTGACCTAAAGTCAGCAGAGCATCAAGACTGGTACGTGACAATATTACTGGATTAAACTTTTACAAGATATATGTTATAAAATTCATTATTATTCCTCGTTTCTAGTCACAGAACTACAGATAGATTATGTGACTTGATCTGCATTAACAGGGAAATTAATTTGCTTATCTGTGATTATCTGAGTCCAAGGTCTAGTGGGCCCTATTTTATCACCCTTCTCACCAGAAAAGGAGTCTAACTTGTGGTGTCCTCACTATCAAGGTGGTCTTATCACTGTTAATGAAGAAAGCAGGGGTGATTAATTTAAATGGCTCTGATGTCAAATCTGGATGATTACTGATAAGTATGGGATGCCCACACTCCTGAATGTGATACTTCCTGACCTAGAACACTTTCCAGCTAGATTCATGGTCAAAAGTGTGTGGTGTTATATGCTGGGGAGCAGGTCTTCCATGACAGCCCCTGTGTATGGGATTTTGGTTTATGTAAATGAGAGGACTATAAGAAAAAAATTAGGCACTTCAAGAAATATCATTCTTGTATTTCAGAACTGACTTGTGAAATAGGCCCATTGGTCTGATCCTCTGCTTTCCTAGGCTTAGAATATCCGAAGTGATAAAGGACACTCCATTACTTTCAATCTCACTCTTTCTCAAATTTTATCTATTAGATCTTTTTTGCCATTAGTTTAAGATAGATGGCTAGCACTGAAAATCTTCATGGACCAATTTCACACATAATCTATTTTAAATCATGAAAATTGTTAATTTCTTCCCTATATGCCTACATAGAGGACATGAATAATTTTCCTAGGTATATGTATATGTATACTTAAAATAATCAAGAGTAAAAAGGCAAAGCATATTGTTAAATGAATGTTACACAGCATGCTTTTTATTTCTAAGCCAGCTGTGATCTTGCTGCTTATCCTTGTATTCCTCCATTTTTTTTCTAGGAATGCAAAGAGTGATCACACTAAATTAACATTTTTTTTCAATTCCAAACCTTCTCACAGGGGAGGCTGTAGGCTCAGGGGACTCTCTCTTGTGTTTGTTATTTATCTTCATGTTCATAACATGTTTACAATACACTGTAAATGGAGTGAATGCATATTGCATCTCTGTGTCCTACTGACTATGTTATATATGTTTATTTTCACCCCGCTCCTAAACACATTTCTGTGTTAACAAAATCCAACTTTATGCTAAAATTCATTCTTACCCTGTTTTTCCTCAGAAAATAGCTATTTTAATAACCTCTAGTGAGTCTGAAGATTTTGAAATATATTTCTCTGAACATTATATTTCTGATGAATTCTGAAATCTTGTCACAAGCTGGAGTCATTCAGAGTATCTAAGGATGGTAAAATAATTATCTCTTGCCCTTCTCTTGCTAACATAAAAAGATTAAATTAATCACATTCAGTTATAGCTGGCATTAAGCATACAGACGTTCATTTTTTAGGAGGAGAGAGAGTGACATCAGTGGCTTATATTAAATGTTTTTCTCTGTATGTCAAAATCTTCTTTTGAAAATTAAAAGTGCTAAATTAGCAATTTTACCTGCTTTCTATTCATTTTAATGTTTTTTTATAAGCCACTCCTAAATGAGTAATTCTATGTCCTCTGTCACTTTTTTTTCCCCCATTTTTGTAGTACAGCAGTCTTTGAGCTGTGCAGTGAAAGGACTTTGATATGGCAGCAGATATATCTTGAAAAGTAAAAACAAATCAAAGTTATCTATGAAAGTGCTAGTGTCTGCAATCACAAGGTAATCTCTCTGGAAACCTTTGAGCTAACTAACCCTAACTCAGAGGAAGTTGTGTAAGACCATTACATGGTCACAGATGGGGGAGCTCAGACATGGGAGGATCTGGGACAACTTTCTACCAGAAAGCTGAGCAGATTCCTATAATTATTAGAGGATTTTTTTTGTTTGTTTGTTTAGTTGCACTGGTTTTAGACAGAATTACTGTATGTGGCTCTGTGATTGCCAGTGAAAATATACTACTATTTCCAAAGAGTTTGACTCTTAAGACTTGATCTGCACTCATATACTAATATAGTATTTGCTTCTGTTGAGAAACCTTGTTGTCTTAGTCCACTGTTCAATATACTAAGTTTTGATAGTGGTTAGCAAACATCATCTGTGTTTTTTTGCAGTATGTATAATTTATTCACAGTGGGATGGGGCTGAACAGGATTTATCAGGGTTAAATGACATAGGATTGATCAAGAAACACCAGCTCTTCCATCTGGATCCATATGTTGTAATGTGCAACAACTCATGAAGGTAAAGACCTTAACCTTCAGCTTCCTGTAAAAATCAGTTCAGGGTCCTTTTTAATGAGACAAGACATGACTGAAATTCTGCAACAGCACTTACTGAATTGTAAGTGTCACTCAGACTTCTAATTCAGATTAGTATTGCCCATTTCTTACAGCATCTTCTATTCTTTCAGTGGTCTTGCAACCCTTCAAAACGAGATCTGAAGAGATCATTGCTGGGAGTGGGTCTCCAGAGTGATGGTGAAAAAACTATCATGTACCACATATTTAATTCAAATTGGCAAGTTCTTGATATCCATCCAGGGAAGTTTTCTCACAGCGAGTAAATATTTGTACCTGGGAAGCTTTTGGTGTTTTGCTGCCATTGACATACTGTGTGTACATTGCAGCAAATGACATCTGATTTACAGACAACTTGAGAAGGAGACCAGGTAATTCACCCTCAGGGACCACTTCTACATAATGAAACCAGTGTGTAATGGCAGGGGAGAAGAGCAACCTCCCTTCTGGAGACCCTGGTGCCTGCTGACAGCATGAATGATGTCTTCTCCAACCATCCTTTCTGACTCGGAAAAAAGAAACCCTGAAAGAGGCATAGCTAAACCATCCATCACAGTTCCAAAAGTATTACCTTGGTTTCTGAGTAGAAGATGTGCTCAGATATTGAGTTTGCAAGTGCTAATAAACTACCACTCCATTGGAGATTGCAGATTGTAGCTCTGTGATGGAGTCATTTGCAATATAGTTGTTTATTATCTGTTCAACATACAGTGTTTCCAATTCCTGAAATTTTATGATGACGGTACTGATATTTAAAGTTTACCTTAAAGCTACATGCATAGATGATTATAGGAAAATTTCTGTTAAAACGGAGGTGGAAGAACTCCCAGCTGTCATGGAAACTGAAAATATCCCAAGACTGTCGGGAAGGATTAGAACCCAGAAGCAAACAAACTTACTTGTAAGAATTCTCACAACCAGTTTTTCAATGGGGATTGCTAAATGATACGTAGATTGATTTTGGTGGAGTACTCAATGCTGTGTAAAGCAAATGATTTAGAAGAGTCCAGTTCCAAAGATTTTACAGTGGAGGTCAGACTTACAAAGCCTCAAGAGCAAAAATGGGAATTAAAAACCTGTTGTCTGATTGTCTCTGTGACAAGGCAGTTTGTGTTATGTATCTGTTCTGATTAACTTCTATTCCATGAGAAAGAAAAAAACACTAAAAGCCTGTTGAGTGACAGTATGAGTACAGTGACTAACTTTGAAAGACTGTCTCAGATGACACACAAAATGGCAGCTCCTACCCAGTGAAGAGGTATATTTTTCACCCTGTTTAAAGACACTGCAAAGACAATAGAAAAATAATGTTTTCTTTTGGTGTTCTTTCAATTCCACAGTTATGTCTTGGAAAGGCCAAGGATATGAAGTGAATAAGCAACTAAAGTTCAGAAGATTCTATATTTTTTTTTGATGTGGATATTCAACTGCAGATGTCTCCTGAGATATCTTCTTTCTCCAGCTGTTAGCACACCTGGAAATTCTCTAAGAGCAGCTTTCTTTGTAACAGTTTTACAGCTAGAGACACAGAATTTAGAGACAAAAGAAAAATTAAAAGGAAGGGCTTGGGGAACATAAAGCTTCGCTCCAGAGTTAGAGATCTAAAACTTACTTTGTTGGGACTGCCTCATGTACCTGCACACTCTGTTTTAAATCCTACTAATAATACCCTGAATTTCTTCTAGACAACTTCAAATGTATTATTAATGGAAGTTCTATTCTGTTAAGAATATCAATACCTTACACTAATAGAGTTCTTGAGTTGGCACTCTGTAATCATTGCCTTTATCCCCCTCAACAGAAAGACTGATGAAAATTTTTAATTCTGTAATCCTAAGGTCAAAGGACCTCAACACTGTCTCCTACTCCTACAGTGTGAAATACACAGACTTTTTTAGAAATTACTTCTTCCTTGATAGCTCTCAGTTCTCATGTAAAATCATGGCTGCAGGTGAACCTGCTGTTGAAAACAATTTCAAGTAGTCCTTCACAGGCTGCCTAGCTTAAGAAGGAGTGTCTGAGTCTAAGGGTTAGGGGCAAGTGTAGGGAACTTACTTAATGGGAATGCACACTTTTGGCAAGCAAAGCCGTATCAGTTTCCCCAGGATGGGGAGGCAGATAAAACACATAGCTCTATGCGGACCTTCATAAAGCATGGGACAGGGTCTTCATCACTCCCTGGGAATAACTGTAGGTCTCCATCACGTTCAGGGCAATGAAGTTGCATGTTGAAGAAGTGAAGGTGTGAATAACAGAATAAGCATGTAAATGGCCAGCAGCTCTTTGCGGGTCAGTTTACCCGTTCCACAGAACAAAACATGCTGGGTTTGGAAAGGCAGATTATGAGTGCAATAACGAAGAGCGTTTCAAAACAAGGAAAGACATCCCAACACCAGTACCCAAGCATGCAAAATAGTCATGGAATGGGTTGGGTTGGAAGGGACCTTCAAGATCATTTAGTTCCAGCCCCCGCTGCCATGAGCAAGGATACCTCCCACTCGATCAGGTTACTCAAAGCCACATCCAGCCTGGCCTTGAACACTTTCATGGAAGGGGGCAGCCACAGCTTCTCTGGGTAACCTGTGCCAGTGTCTCATCACCTTTACAGTAGAGAATTTCTTCCTTATATCTAATCTAAATCTACCCTCTTTCAGTTTAAAACTGTTACCCCTTGTCCTGTCACTACATTCCCTGATAGAGAGTCCCTCCCCTCCTTTCCTGTACACCTCATTTAAGGACTGCTAAGATGCTGTAAATTCTCCCCAGAGCCTTCTCTTCTCTAGGCTGAACAACCTCAACTCTCTCAGCCTGTACTCATAAGAACGGTGCTCCAGCCCTCTGGTCATCCTTGCAGCTCTCCCATGGACCAGCTCAAGCAGGTCCATGTCCTGGGGCCCCAGAGCTGGACACAGTACTCCAGGTGGGTTTTTACGAGAGTTGAGTAGAGGAGGACAATCAACTTCCTTGACCTGCTGGCCACACTTCTCTTGATGCAGCCAAGTATATGGTTGGCTTTTTGGGCTGTAAGCGCACATTGCTGGCGCAATTGCTTTTCCAAAGGGCTGATCTCAATCCACTTGTTTCCCAGACCTTATTTGTGCTTGGGATTGCCCTGACCCATGTGCAGGACCTTGCACTTGACCTTCTTGAACTTCATGAGGTTTGCATGGTCCCACCTCTACAGCCTGACCTGATCCCACTGGATGGCATGCCCTCCCTCCAGTGTGTTGACTGCATCACACAGCTTGGTGTCACCAGTGATCTTGTTGAGGAAGCACTCAATCCCACTGTCCGTGCTACTGACAAAGAAGTTAAACAGTACTGGTCTCAATATTGAACCCTGAGGAACACCACTCATCACTGCTCTCCACTTGGACATTGAGATGTTGACCACAACTCTTTGAGTGTCACCATCCAGCGAATTCCTTATCCACTGAGTGGTCCATCTGCCAAATCTTCCTCCCATTTAGAGGCAAGGATTTCATGTGGGACAGTGTCAAATGCTTTGCACAACTCCAGGTAGACAATGTCCACCAATGCTGTAACCCCGTCGTGGAAGGCTACCAAATTTTTCAGGCACGATTTGTCCTGAAAAATTTGGTTTATCTTGGCAGAAACATCCGTTTTTTCCCTCTGGCTTGGCTTCAGAACAATTCTCATGAAATTGCTGTTTGATTTGCCTCTCAAAAGCAGCAGTCTTGTTTCTCTCATGAAAGAAATGTAAGCTTTTGTAATGTGGATACCTCTGGAGGTGGAGGAGAGGATAGTGGTGCATGGTTGAGAAGCTCTTCTTGGCCTTTGGTAGCCTTATGGGCAGTATATCTCCACGTTTTATCACTAGTAATTCTCATGCCCCTATAACATCTAGATCTTGGATGTGTGTTGCTGTCACACTCTGAGGGCTTGCGAACTACTCTCTCATAGATTACTGTGAGGTATCATGTAATCCTAGAACCAGAAGTAATAGATGTACTTCTGATTATTTCACATCTATATGAATAAAGTTTAGAAACCTGATTAGTAATAATTTCTAAACATTTTGGCTAAGTTATGAGTTACCCTTATCGTGAAAAAATGGATTAAAAATCCTTCATCAAGGCAGTCACCCAACATAAATTTTAAACATGATCTTGCCTGTACAGTGAACAGCCTGTTGGATTAATACTGGAATAATGTTAGAAAGCCTGATTAATTTTTGTTTGTTGTAATTATTTATTTATATTTGCATTGTATCTTGTATGAACAATGAAAGAGTTTACTTTCAGTTTTGTTAATAGTAGGTTTTCCTTCCTGGTCATTATAAATCCTCCAAATGCAGTAATCTTTCCAGGGAAGAACAACTTTGCTCTTTAAAAAGTAAATGGCTTCCACATAAATTTTACAAGATATTTCACGGTAACATTTTCATTGTTGTTAGATGTTGTAATAGCTGTTTCAGCTTTTAGGAACTTGACATCATTGCATTAAAGTTACTTGACTATATTGCCAGATCAGAAAGGGAGCACAGAGTGATATGTTCATGAACTTGTGATGCCTGCATCTGTGAAACTGTAAGGTCTGTCTTTTTTTTCTAATTATTTTTCCTGTCCCCCTGCCTCTTTGTGATATGGAGCCACTTAGGGCCTTTACACTTTTTTTTTTTCCTATTTTTGTTTTGTTTTTGTTTTTTTTTTTAATTTTTTTTTTTTACTTAGACTAGAAGTCCCTTAAAATTCTGTGTAGTCTATATATGCATCTGTACCTATAGTTATATATCTATATTAGGAAAATTTATTTAAATTATTTCATGGGCTTGGCAATATTTGATAATACCTATGAGCTGTGAAACTTGAGAGTGAATAACTTGTCTTTACGGAGGTGAATGCATCACAAATAAATTGCTTTTACCAGTCCTGAAGGAGAAGAAGAATAACTGCGTTTTTTATGGTCCAGTTTTCCCATGCCTCACTTTGACTTCAGCATCATTTTGGGGATGTTTTCCCTTCTGTGACTTTTTGCAGTAGTCTCTGATGAAGAGTCTGACATAATTCCTGTATCAGTGAGAGTCATCTAATGCCACAGAGCTTGTGTCACATCAATTTCCAGGCATGTAGCATAGATCAGCCCTTCCTCTACTATGCTTTTAGCAGGAGAGCTATCAGATAGGATTTCTGACTAGTAGGAGGTTAGAAGGTCAATGAGTCAACCCAAGTGTTACTTCATATGCATGCTCCCTATAGTCTGTTTTTTCACTGGGGAACTTGACGTTCATTTTAATAGCAGTAAAGTTTTGTTAAGTTGAACTGTTCTTTCACATTGGTGAAGGAAATAAGCCTCTTTATCAAGGTAAAATGCTATTCTGAAAGCAATTTTCATCCACTCAGATATTTTACTCCTCTGTCTTCACCCACTTATTGTCAGAGGGGTGTTCAACGTGGTTGTTTCTGAAGACCCTTTTAGAAATCCCATACTTTTCAGCTTTTTGGCATCTGCCACTAGTTTTCTGAAATGCAATATAATAATCCCTAAGGACTAGAATTTGCCCCCAGCAAAAGAACATCACACCCTTTCAATTTTCAATATAACATTTGTCTGCAATTTTGGTAAATAACACTAAACATCTGATGTACTAAATGTTCACATCCTTTTCAACAGAAGGGCATTTTCCTGACCTTTAAGATCTACTGGTCTTTTCTATGATGAAAATTACTTTAAGTGATGCTCTTTATAGTAAAGGACTCGTTACTCTGTTGCTATGGTCTACAAATACATATTTCTCTTCTGATTTTTATAGTAGAAGAGGTTCTAAGGTTAATGTTAACATCTGTAACAAAGTTAAAATTGTGACAGAAAACCAAGAAATCAAGCACTGGAAAGGAGAGGAGCTTTTTGGAGAGAGCAAAAGCTCTGATTGTGTAGTACAAGAAGGATAGATCAACCACCATCTCCACTGTAATTCCATGAACATCTGCTGTTTGCTCTTTCATGTTTATTTATTGGTTCTGATTTGGCCTCATGTTGGTCTTCTGTTGTCTGGCCATATGAACCTTGTCTTTTCTGGCAAATTAAGATAAAGCTGAAGGAATATGTAGGAAGTCAAGTGTGAAGGAGATGCAGGAATTTTCTTGGATTTCTTTTTAAGCGGAAAGTTTACAGAGCAGCATATCTTCTTTTGCCACAGATGATGACTGAAAGGTGAAAAGATCAAATTCCCTCTAATGAAAGCCTGATATTTCAGTAGCCTATTTGTTCAAAATTAATCAGATATAATAATAAATATTCATTATATGCTGTCATAGTCATTATATTTAGGTGCTTAAATTAGCACTAACTTGCCTACAATAGGGCAAATAGGCTTTATTTAGCTGCTTTTATAATCTCTGTAAAGAGTCCCCTTGGCTTCATCCATGAGAGATGACCCTGAATTCACTTTGCAGGTTGGTACTTTGCATTACTATGAACATTTAAATATTCTTATACTGATATTATCAGTATTTAGGCACATTGAGTAGTATGTATCTCACCTAATTTTGAACATCTAAATCTGAACTTGTCTCTCTAGATTGCTTGTTGTATGATGGTGGCTCCTCTTTTGGTGTTGGACATTTCTGATCTGCAGGCTTAGATGTCCAACTTTCAGACACAGGAATTAGAAGTGAATCCCAAACCAGTCTGACCATAGGCAACTAACATAACATAGAAATTAGAACCAAACCAAAAGACTGACAAGATCCAGATCTTTGAAAAATGATTTAAACACTTCTAGTTTTAACTCTGCTTTCATTCTCTTCCCTCAAACACATGTATTTCAGTATTGTCTACTTAAATTTACCTTGGATTTAGGCTATAGCTACAAGTAAAATGGTTAAGTGGCTACAGAAATTATTTTGAAATTATTTGTAGTTATAAATAATTATATCTTTGGAGCATGACATAGAACTTGAAAAACATGCATGTCATTTACATTTCCCTATCTTTCCCAGTGCCTTTTTCCTCCTTGAATTCAGCTACTAGGAAGTAGCACCAATATTGTTACATGTAAAATACCCCTCCCCTCCCTGCACTCAAGAACAACAGAAGGTCTGGAAATAAAATACAAAACTTTTCAGTGAAAGATGTTAGTGAAAATCTTTGGCAAAAGATCTATTCCAGCTTGGGATGGGTTTTTCTATGTTGGTTTTTTTTTTTTTTTTTTTTTTTTGTTTTTTTGTTTTTTTTTTTTTGTTTTGTCCATGGTTTGTTTTGTTTTTGTTTTTCATTTTTTATTTTTAATTGTTTGAATTCTCACAGAGACCCCTAATTAGATAATAATTCATTTGGTGGCTGTTAAATCCAAGATATAAATCCTTCAAGAATCAAAATTATGGTAAGGCTTCAGGACCTGACAGTTCAGTACTTGAGCCATATGAATCTAATTTATTCTGAAAAATGTATTCTGCAAAAGAAGTGCAAGTGTCTCTGTCAGTCTTTCACTAAAACAACAGAACTGTCTTTATTGTTTTCTAAAAGGTGTGGTTGAAATTTCGGCATGTGAGAGACTAGTTCCCATTGCTGAGTCTTGATTTTTCTGTTCTTTGGTAAATCATCTGTTCTAGTGAAAGGCCTTAATTATCTTTATTGACAAAAACCAATTTTTATTCTATGTAAATGGAAACTACTGATATGATGATGCAGAATGGGATCAGGTTTGACCCAATCCTCATGCTATTTTTTGTGTATATTGATTGAGGAACAGCCTAAAAATCCCATCCCCGGGGCAATTATTGTCTCTAATTTTGGGTAAGAATGACAAATGTGTTCCCAGGATCATATCCCAGAGCATGAAGTGAGGATCAGGACTTTTCCATTGCTGTATCTGGAGCCTCAGCACTTGACCACCCTATATCTCAGTAATTATGTATTCACATTCTTTGAATGCCATCAGGGTGCTTTAGGAGGTACCATATTTGCTCTAACAAGCAACCCAACACATTAATATATCCTCAAAAAGCAGTATCTCTTTAACATTGTCCCTTCTTCTTCCTCACTAGCTGGGAAAAATGAAAGAAATAATGGATGAAATAAAGAACATTAAGAAGGGGCAACAATGTAGACTCTCAGCTTGACTCTATTTTCTCTATTGGACAATGTTAACAAGTGTTAAAGATGTAGCAGGTACAATTCCACCTAACACCCATTTTGATTGTATCATTTTATAGGTGGATGAGTTGTGCTGTTGCCCAGATAATCAAATACCTGTTTAAGTGAATGTATTGTCTTTACCGATTCCTACCTCTATTGTTAGTGTGAGAAATTGCTGGGATTCACACCCCATTTCTGCAAGTAATGACAGGAGGTTAAATAGGAATTATAAGTGATTGAAAATTTGCAGAAAGACACAAGAATTGTTTGCTGTGTTTTAAGTCTCTTGATTGAAAGAAATCTGAATACGGGAGGAAAGCTTTATTTATTTATTTCACTGTAGTCAGTATATAGATTTGACAATGCTTGCAAATGAAATAAACAGTGTTCTTCCTTCAGAGTCAGGTACACGGTCAGATTCCATAGGGATGGTAGGGGACAAACACTAAAGCTTTGGTTGCAGTGGGTGTTTTATATGATTTAAAATAAAATGCAGCTCATACCTAGTAATTAAAACATAGTTGGAATTTTCTTCCATAACCTTTAGTTGTGATCATCTTCTATAGATATATTTGCTATCCTACATTTTTCCATATACATTAGAAAGAATTCACCACCACTATGTTCCATGTCCTCAATTTTGCCCTGAATTTTCATCTTGACATATTATATTTGGATTCATGTTTTACAGTGTTTTAAAAGATTATTCTATTATTCATGTAAAAAAATACTGCTTTCAGTAACACAGAACATTATTTCTGATCTGCTGCTTTTGGGATGCATTGGAATTGTAATAAAAAAAAAAATGTTATGTGAATGTAAATTCTAAGTTGTTTTCTCGAGAATTCATGAAATTTGGGTTATTCATGTAATTTTTTAGATTATCTACTCTATCTCTCAGCAAGTTTGCCAACAACATCAAGCTGTGAGCATTGGCAAATATTCAGCTCTGTAACAGAAAACTGAAAAAAGTCTGTTCAGTTCCAGCAGAGATGATATTGAATTGTCAGGCCCCCAGGGGCACTGCTGGGAAGGTGCCCAATGTCCATGACTGGGGCTCCTCCCATGGGTGCCCCCCAGCTGCCCTGCTCCCTTCCTGCTGGCCTGGGGATCCCCTGCAGCTCCTCCAGCCCCAGGATGCCTCTGGCCCAGACAAGGACCCTTACCCACCCAAAGCAAAGTTATGCTGTATGACAGAGAAGGAATAATGATGAAAGGTAAGAAAGCCCCGTAGGAATGTCCTGCTCTATGAACAGAGTGTTTCCAAATCAGAATGGCTTTGAAAGGTTTTTGTGTGTCTGACCCTCTCAAGAAATTCACAAAATAGTGCCTTAGGCTTGCTGTCATTTTGAAATATGTTTCGTTCCCTGTATAACATTAATTTTCTTGCTTTCAAAATGTCCAACCTTTTGACAAGTGATCCTAACTGTAAGTGGTCAATTAGAATAAAATCTCATTCACAGACAATTCATTAATTTACCAGTTGGACTGTCCATTATTCACTTACAAAGTTACAGGATAATAGTCTACAAAGTTTTGTTTGCAATATATGAATATCAGTGGAAAATGCATTTTGTTCTTTGTCAGGGCACTGTAATCATGCTGATAGAAGGTGAGTTATTATTTTTAGCCAATAGCTTTGCAAAAGTGAGTGACACCTTCGTTGCAAAAGGTTAGAAAGTCTTTACAGATTGATCATGGAGGGCCTTACAGTAAGTACATAAGGATATATTCACAAAACCTGTATTCAACCTATGTTACAGCATCTAGTTTTGCATATTGGCTAGATACTTCTTCTGGTGAGGTGACAATTAATGCCAAAGAGTAAACCCAGGTCCATAAGATAAATATGTCAGCTGTGTGCTCTGACTGTAGTGTCCCAGATCCATCTCCGTGTTACATGATCCTGCTCAAGCTGGCCAGTCATGGAAAAGAAATAGTGTGGTTTCTTGACCAGCTGCAAGCCATGCCAGCTAATAACCATTGAGTGGTTTCGGTGGATGAAATTCCTCCTTGTGTAATAAGACAGTATGAAGCCTATGTGCCAGCTGGGACCTACCCACATAAGATAATTGCTGTTAATGTAAGTACTAGTTAGCTGACATGATAGTAAAGTTCAATACCTATATAATCTCCTAAAACTGTGATAAGCATGTCTATAAAATTGTTTGTCCAGCAGGTTCAGGCTGCCAAATCAATAAGGCAGCAAGAAAATGTTGAGCTAATTAACCTGATAAATAGCTTGGCAAGCTCTATTTCTAAAGACCACTCCTGATTTAATATGCTGTAATCACAGAAAGATAGTGTGATAAGCATGAAAGGAGAACTTTGTATATCTACTTCTCTGGTGATTTTAGCCAATATGAAAATCTGCAAATAGTCAGACTGCAGTGTTTCAATATGAATGGCAGGGTTTGTTATTCTGAAATATAACCATAGGCACTGTTTCAGTCCCTTGGGAGGTGAAACAAAGATCCTTGAATGCTTCCCAGTCTGAAGTAGTTGTGTACCATGTATGACACACCTGTAGGATTTGACAGCCTCACCTTGATTGTCTCTATAAAGTAAAGCTGGATATCCATAATCAATTCATGTACAGTTTTGAAGACTGCCCCAAGAAAAACATATTGAGGGATTTTTCTTGAAATGCCCTGGATTTAGGAACCTGACAATTTGAGTAATTTTCAGTTCAAATGGCAATAGAAGATTTGAAGGTTCACAAAGATTAAAAAATTGTATCCTCTCTGCATGACATGTTTAAAGTAAGGGACAGAGGACACAGGAATGTTCTCTTAGTCAGGTCAATAAGGTGTTGATCCTGGTAACACCTGGCTCCATATTCAGCTGAGACCCAGATCTTATCTGCTTCCGTGTGTTGGTTTCCACAAGAAGAAAAGTGGTGACGGGTTTTAAGGGAACGATGTTATGCTCAACTAGATCATTGACTGATGCACTGATGTCCTGATATGGTGCACACCAGCAGTTGAATATAAACATAACCACAGGTAACCTCAAAAATATCCTTTTCCAATGTACTTGTCCTGTCTGGACCCAAGTTCTGTAACTCTGAGCATGAAATTACCACAGAAGTGACATCTTCGGGAAAATTCCTTTTTATTTTTCTGTATCCACTTTAGTAGAACCACTTACATAGAACTGCAATGATATCAATGTCAGAATAAGACATCTTGACACTAACTGGTGCTATGAATGAAGTAGTAGTGAAAGTATATACTACCACTGAAACAAAATCGGTAGTAGTCTCATACAAGGCAATAAGGAAGGAGAGTTCATGATAAATCTAAGGAAAAAAAGTAAAAAATGTGCAACTGTCCATAAAACTTCAGGATAAGCAGCTGCCGGTCTCTGTAGGAGATTTTGTCCAATCAATTCAGCACATATTTCCCTTTAAAACCAACTTAATTACTGTACAAAAATTTTAGAAAATGTTTCCCTTTTGAAAGAGTCTTTTGTTGTCCCTATGTGATTGAAAAGGTCTGTGAGTAGTGCTGAGACTGAAATCTCTGGTGGAAATGAAGTGGCACACTGTTAAATATGACTATTAAACTATTTTCTTGGGAGTTGTTTTTGATTCATGTGGAATAGATTAAAAGTCTGTTTCAAATCCCCCAAGATTTCCCATGGAGTATAATTATACATGAAACAGAATAAGAAATGCAGTCCAACAATTACTTTAATTAGATGGTGGTTACTGAAGCTGTCAGTGTGCCTAGTCCTACAAAGAACTAAGAAGGAAGAGTTAGGTAATGGAATTGTTGATAAATGTTTGCACTTCAGAGGAATTAATTATCTGTGTAAATAAATAATGGGTTAGAAAAACTGCAATCAGCTGATATGATCTTGCCCTTCATCGTCACTGATGATATAATACCCATCTTAAAGACCAATTTGCTGCCTTAATAAAGCAGCCCTCAAGGGCCCGTCTTGATCCCTTTGAGCAATACAGCTTTCTGCTTTATGGGGTCTGAAACTTGAAGTAACAAGGCTTGGCTCTAGTAGCATTGTAAGCTTGGCCGCAGTAGCGTTAGAGATCTCCTTTTCTTCCACTAGCCATTTTGTCAGAGAAATGAGTTTGACTACTTCTGAATGCAATAGAAGGAGTGAGGATTGTAATTCTCCTTGACCAGTCAGCATTGGTTCTACTATAGATGCATTGTGAAGCATCTGCCAGAAGAGGAGGTCAGGTAGGAGATACTAGTATTTGTTTCTGGACCAGAAGTTTTTATGTTCCTACATGTGTGTCTATGCTTGTATTGTCACAGTGGTACATAGAGATGCTGATAAAATAGGAGATAAGAGTTTTGTAGCTGAGAGCTTTCAGAAATACTGTGGCTCTTCAGAACTGATCACCTTCAGTGATTCTTGTGTCCAGGTCCCATTCTAGATCAAAACCCATTCTAGATCAAAAAGGATTGAAATTCTCTTAGTTGATGATACAGATGACCTTGTTGTGTCTTGTGCTCCACTGGTGCCTTTGCAGCACTTTGATGGTGTGAGAGATGACTCGTGATTCTGCAAAACAGGGACTGAGAAAAATAGCCTCAGAAAGAGATAAGGGATGGGGGGGATCAGAGGCCCTCTGAGCCGAGGAATTCCTCAAACACTTGCAAGTAACAAAACTATAGTTATGGGGTAAATATTGTGGAGGCTGAAGTTGATAAGGCTCCCTGAATAGCATAGGATGCAGTGGGGGAGAGAGTCCTATGACGGCAGGATGGTTCTGCTCTGGTGCATGTTGTAAAGTTTCAAGGGCCATCTATCTGGTGAATGACATTTTCTTCATTATCCATGAAATGCATATTAAAGTTGACATCCCTAAATATACTAATGAAGATAAATAAGATCATGCTAATTACATCATCCCATAAATCACCTTACTCCTCCCCATCCATGTGATATGTAGGTTTGTGGGTCAGCCTAGGGGATAGGCCCAAGGAAAATGTGTATAAATTGAGGGGAGGCAAGAGTGCAAACAAGAAAGTAATAGATAGAAAATAAAAAGAAGACATGGAGAAGTGAAGAAGATAGATGCATCCCTGATGAACTTGGATGGGACCAATACAGTAACCTGGACTGATGATCTCTATTTCTCTATTATCTCTCTGTCTCTCTGTCTTCTTTTCTTTTTCCCCTTTTCCCTTATTACCATTAATACAAGGCATACTACATCGCTCGCCATAATTCATCATATATTTAGCCAATTATCATGTATCCAATTAGTACATTGTAGGAAATTATTAAATGCCTGTGCATGGACTTTGTCTCAGCGTTGTCCACTCCGTTGGTGATTTATGAATCTAAGTCACTTGTCTCCCTCATCTGAGCAGGACATGACAAATGGACAGAATGGCCAAAAACTTACTAAGCCATGAAGGTCTTCCTCAT
The DNA here is from genome assembly GCF_018691265.1 of Tyto alba. Lineage (NCBI taxonomy): Eukaryota > Metazoa > Chordata > Aves > Strigiformes > Tytonidae > Tyto > Tyto alba. The sequence continues at coordinate 27,184,313 of NW_024881278.1, read as the reverse complement.
TATTTCCATATTCCTCAAGAGATTGTCCTTTCGTCACCAGAAACGAAGCACACTGAAGGCAAAGGACAGGAACAGTACTACTACATCTGCACATAAATTGTGTTGTGGTTTTCTTTCTTCCTTCTGTGAGGTAAGGTGTAGCAACAGAGACAGAAATGCAAAATAACTGGTTTTGATGGGGAGAAGCCACTGATTTTCAGCTCTAGGAAAGGCACTTATAGCTATTTCAGTGTGTTCTCTTTCCAGGTTGTTAGACTGTATCAGCTTGCCACATTCCTAAAAATACCCCAATGCAATGACAAGCTTCAGTCTTGCATGCTGTTGATCCAGCTGTTTCCACTACTCTGTTCAGTCAAAGCACAACAAATAGTATGCTGTTATCTTCAGGACAGAGTTGTCAGGAGATGCTGCTTGGGCATGACAACATTTCAACGGCTTTTAGCTGTGAAATCCAAGTTATTAGTGTTGTGTTTGTAAAAAAAATGGAGGAGGGAAGAGTACCATAAAAGAAAGTGTTCCTTGGAGAATATATCTGATTCTCAGTTGTAAACCTTTTGTAGAGTTACATAGTTGAGGATTTGTTCTTGACACAGACAATAAAGAAATTCCCACTTCTGTGAACAAATGCACAAGTTAAGGAATCAATTCCATAGACTGAAGAATCTTGCTATTTGCCTCTCAACTTAACTGATTTAATTATGGTTCACAGTTTCAGTGAATGTAGAGAGAATACTGGAATAAAATAAAAATATCTCACCTCTTGCTTAATTGCATATTAAATCTTCATAGACAAGAAAATCTGAACCTCTTTAGGGAGGCATTAAGACACATAAAAGTGTATGGTTAAAGAGAAATAAATATACTGACCCCCTGCGCAAGTAAAGAACAAGTGAGTATCACTCACAAATTTATTTTCCACCTTTCTCTTCCTTCCTCCCACTCCATCTTGAGCAGGGGCTTGATACATATATATAATTTGCTTTTTTTCCCTAAGAGTTTCAGTTTTTAACACTAACAGTATTCTCTTCCCTGGTAACATAATGAGAATCTCAGAAGTGGGATTTAAAAATAGTATTTAGGCCTCTGATTTAGATTACAGATTTTTAAGGATACATTGATACCTAAGTGAAAACAAATACGATGTTGAAGCTTTGCAGACAGTCCTTTGCATCTGTTGGACAGAATGTATACACTGCACTGAGGAGATATTCTCAAAGTCTGTTCTCTTATAAAGCACACGACTGGAATGTGTCCTGCGGATTGCTGGGTTGCTCTGAAGTCCTGCTCTGAACACTTGGCTAGAATGTCACCAGCTAATGCCTATTCTTGCCTTAAACCCCACATTCACTTCCATGTAGTTGTTTCTCTATATATTATCTGTGTCTATAAACTTTCTCCAAGTTTTCTTGGTTGCAAAAGATTTGCCAGATTAAAATTTTATATTTTATATTTATATTAGTCTTCATATTCCAGTGCATTGTCAAAATTGGTCATTTGAGACCAAGACATGAAACAGTATCTCTTCCCAAATCCCCAGTGCAGCCATTTGAACACCTCTAGCTTCACTATGTCACCAGGTGTTTAGTCACCTGAGAAAATGTGACTGTTCACTGTGAAGCCTCCTCACTTTTCCCACACATAATATATGGAAGTCAAAATGAGGAACAGAAGGAAAAGAGACAAGGAAAGAAGGGCTCAAAAAAACCACCTTATTTTGTCAACAGTGATGCCAGCATCTCCCATGATGGGGAGCTGGAGACAGCAATTGCTTGGGCCTGATCACCATGCTTTTACATCTCGTTCATCCCATAAAAAAGTTGCTGTTACTCTCATATCAAGAGGTAATTTCTAATACCTTGGCACTTTGACAGGTAGGCTTGGTAGAAGAAGATGCTGCAATTTCTCAAAGTCTGGATGTACTGATGTCCTGAAGTGCCACAGGCATGGCTTTAAAGAAGCCATGAAACAACAATAGGTGTTAATCAAGTTGAAAATAAGCATTTGTAAATATTGGAGTAAGCAAAGAATGAAATAAGAAGACCTCTATTTCCCAAAAATTCTTTTGTGCTGTTGAAGATTTAGCAGGCAATCTTGAAAGTGTGTGGTGATATGGGCAGGAATTAGTGAGTGGTTAGGATGAATTGACCAAATTAGTGAAGGGATAAGATAGAACAGGCTCCATTTCCAGTCAGGTGTCCCAGTAAGTCCTTTGCTGTCTGTTCACTCCATTGCCTGGTATCAACCTATGACTTTTTAACTCCACTCCCTTCAGGGGATTTCCTGTTGTGGGGAGTGAATCTTAGTGAGTAGAAATGAGCCTTGATAGTTAATATTCTTGTTCTATGCAATACAGGTGGGATTTTTCTGACCACAGGATGGAGTCTGAGGGAAAGCAAAGGTCACTCTAATTACTTGGAAGCCACGTGTTGCCTGCAGATATTTTATTTCTTCTGAAGATCTCTACATTTTTAAGGGTTTGGGTTTTTGTTGTTGTTGTTATTTTTGTTTGTTTGTTTATGGGTTTTTTTCTTTGTTTTGTTTTGTTTTTTCTTTTTTACTTGCATTCCACTGGGCAATAACCAAATAAGCCTTCAGGATTACTGGAGATGTTCAAGCAGACGCAACATTGACTTTCATGAATTATTCAGCAGATAGGTTCAGCAAGAGTTCTAAATCCTGTTTTTTCATTTGTAGTTAGTGTCTTTTAAAGGTGGGAAGTTGAGGAATGATTCCTTTGCATTACTCAGCCTTTTGAGAATATGTTTTCATCTTTACTATGCAATTTATGCTTTTTGTTTTTACCTCTTATATGCCATTTCATAGCCATTCAATAGGTACAATATGTCTACATTTGCTTGTGCAACACCGTCCACTTTCATGGCAGGACAATTGGTTGAAGAAAAGAGCAAAAGCATACTACTTAGTGTAAGCTGCCAAGGGAAAAGTTGCTTCACTTAGCACAGCCAGCAGTCAGCAAGTTCATAAAGCAAGCTGAAGTCTGACCATTAACAAGCTGTGAAATGTGCTGGCATAGTCAGAAAGGTTCTCAGTCCCTTCACTGCTGAAAGATGGGTGGGGGATGAGGGGAAGCGTGGAGTTTGGAGGATGAACAGACTTGGTGTCAAAGGACTAAGGGACATAAGCATTACAAATATTTGTGAACTTTATCAGATGCTGAAGACTTAGAGCAGGTCTGTGTAGATGCTCCATCTTTTGGGAATTGCATAAGAGCTTTATAAGTCACACGCTTTCAGAGAGAAGCAGAGTGCAATGCATTCCTGTCTGTTTCTATGGTGGAAAGGAAACAACACTTTCTTTTTCTTCTCATCTAAGTGGAATATCTAGTATTATGGCCAGATACAGTGTAATAGCCAGAATGACATTCTTCTTCTGAGCATATGAGGTGAGATGTTGAATATGGGCATATGCATTGCTGAGCTGAACTGGAAACCATTTCTCAATGTGTATATGTTTGGGAGGGTTAGGTGGGTCTAAATGGGAATAGAAACTCTGTTAAGAAACTGCTTGCTCAAGAAAGCTCTTGAATTATTAGCTTGTAAGAATTCATCCCCCTCTTTAGTAAAATGCAATTTTTTTTTCGCCTAACAGGTATGCAGCATTATGAGTACCCTTGAAAACCTCTAATCAGTATGTTCTTAGGCTGCAGAAATCTTTTCAACAGTTCTTTCTACAATAAAGTGGCCTTTCTCTCTCCTTCCTTCTCAGCTTTTCTCAAAAAGACTTAATAGCACTATGTGCAAATCAAAGTTTTTCAGAGAGGTGCCTTAATTTAGGCTAAAGTTGTTCCCTCACTAGGACTTCTGAAAATGCAGTATCTTTTGAAAATCAGTTTTATATACTATAGTTCAGGTTCCCATGCCAACATCTGAAATGAGATATGCCTATCCTTTTCTTCTCAAGGATGTCCAAATAGCTGTGAGGACAAGTGCACTGTCTGTTATGCAGCAGCATCTGATGTTGGGCATTGGGGGGGGAGATGTTCTACCTTGCTGGGTATTTTTGGAAACAAAACCTTCAATAATATGTAGATCAGCTACTTGGCAAGGTGCCGTGGACTACATGATCCTCAAAATATCTTGATATGAGATCTTAAGCTTTATTACTCCCTCTGTCAGTAGACAGCCAATTCCAGTTTGAATTCCATGCAACCTCTGATTTGTAGAAAATAAGACATAAAAGGACCTTGCAAATCAATTGGTCCTCTTTCTGAGTCCAATGCTGGACCAGTTGTCCAACTGGAGACTCTATATATGCTAAGGCAATCTGTGTCAGTTACTTAGCTAATTTGGGTTTCATAGAGCAACTGGGGAATGGTATTGCTCCACCTCCTCCTCTGGAAACCCTTAGATGTGTGTCAGCCCTTTTCTTTCTCACCTAGTTGGAGACCATTAACTAGGAAGAAATAGGGTGACTGACAGCAGAAATGGAGAAGTGTAGAAACAAAACATATTGGGATGTGACATATTTTGTTTTCCTGGAGACCTAGCTGATAGTGTGAGTGAATAAAGATCACATGAATGGAATTATCTATTATTCTGCATTTTGGTTTGGGTTTGGTGTTTTGTTTTGTTTTGTTTTGTTTTTTTGCTTCTTTACATCTCTTCTGACTTGCCTGTGAAGTTTTGCCCATTCTACAGAGCCCAGTCTGCATGTTTCTTAGCAGAAATGAAAGTGAATGAAAGGAAGCCATGACATTATGCTTTTACAACATCACTGTTAAATGCTAGGCAAGTACACAACAGCGTGTGTGCCTTGTAGGAAGATTCGTTCCCTTGATCTGCATCTTCCTGTCACCATGACTATCAGAGCTTTATGATACGGAAATGTGAGAAAAACATCAGAAAAAGGATCTTTAAGGATGCAGTGGAGTGATTTAGATGTTGATAGAGATAGAACTGTTTTTGTGTTTATATGAGGTCCCCAGAGTAAATAAAGATGTGACTCAATTCTACCATCTTCCTTGCATGAATAACATTTTTTCTCTTCGTTAATAAGCCTGACATTAAATTGTGCTTGCTTTCTCTCTCTCTCCTCCCACCCCCCCCTATTTTTTCCTTGGAACTAATAATACAGCCCCTAGAAGTTCATTAATGCTGGCATGTCTCTTTGCTTCACTTTTGTAATGCATGAGAACACAGGCCTTAAATAAAATCTTTGTGAAGCACTTGCACTTCTCTGAAGATAAAAAGCATGTTCCTACATTTGCATTACAAAGAAGCCCATATCAGCATCTTCTTTCTCTGGTACCCTCCTTCCTCTGGGCTTGTATCTGATGGAAAAGGCAATTTCCAGCTAATCATTCTGAAAGCCTGTCATTTGTGTCTGTAATGAGAGGAAAGAGTTTTTTCTGTTGATTTTCAGGGGGCATTAGGCAGTGGGATTTGTCGCAGTCCTATGGGAAGTATGCAATACCCAGAAGCACTACTGGGATCTCTAAATTCTCTGTGCTCTGTGTAAACATTTTTGCTCCACTGGGTGACACTGAATAGCCTGAGATTCCTAGGAGGGGGGAAACACATATCAGAATGGGGAGGATCGTAGATAACCTCTTCCTAATGCCAAAGCTTGTATCCAGTCATGTTAGTGTAAATCTGGCATCATCGTACTGATGACAAGGGAATGACTTCAGATCACTCAGGGCTACCTGATCACCTGGACATGGTTCTGGGCAGCCAGCTGTAGGTGACCCTGCTTGAGCAGGAGGGACAGACAAGCTGACCTCCAGAGGTCTCTTCCAACCTCAGCTATTCTGTGAAACATGTCAGTGTTTTCTGGAGCAATTCATGTCCCTTGTAGCAGGAATTTAGAGACATTTCAAACTGTACGTGGTAACCACCCTGGGCTCCAGCTGCCCCTTTCTAGAAAGAGGCAGTTTTTTCCTTGATTCTATGTCAAACTTCTGTCTCTTTTGCTAACACGTGAGTACTCTAATGGTCTAAAATGGGACTGTAAATCCACCTAAATGTCAGGAAATCAGACAGCAGCCTTGTGCTAGCACATACACACACACAGAGTTATCACATCAATATTTGTGTATTTTGGCACCAAACTTCTGAGAACAATCTTTGTTAGAGGACAGTGTTAGAGCCTTGGAAATAATTAAGGTATGCACAGTAACTGCAGTCCTTCAGAAAACAGCTATTATGGTGAAGAGGATCTTGACTGGTAGCCTTTGGAAAGGGAGAGATAAGAAAGACTATATGTTTGGGTGAGAGGAGTGAGAAAAGTATACTGCACTTTACACTCTTGCTTACCTGTCCAGTACAGCATAACATACACTCTGGTATGCACGAAGAGCATCTACCTGGCATATACTAAATCTGAAGTACCCTTCACAACACTGAAGCTACACTCATGAGCTTGCACCTTTAAAGAGGCTGCCAAGAGGATCATCTGTACTTTGAGACAGATGATTTTCAGGATTAGGAGAGATTTTGATCTTCACAGAGCAGAGGAACACAGTTTATCTGGGAGCAGGGCTGCCAAGGTCATAGCATTTTCCATGATGACAGCACAATCCAGCTGTGTTTGGTTTAGATCATTCAATTTACCAAAACTGCAGTCCATTAGTTTAGCCCTCCTGACTGCGGAATTCCTGAAGTGCCCAGAGGCTGCAACCAGCAGTAATAAAACTTACTGAATGCATCTTTTGAGGTGTGCTTGATGCAGTGCCAGCTAGTCCTTGAAAGGTGCCCATGTGCAGTAATTCATGGCATTGTTCATGCTCTTCATATTTAATCATTTCATTACTAATTAATATGGTCATTAGTACAGTGCAAAGGGAAAAGATGATTATTAAAGGTTAATGTCATTGTTGTGCATACCGTGCCTTGAATTGTTACAATTTTTTCCTAGGTATTTAATTAAACCAATAAGTAACAGTGCAATTATATTTAATAATGTATGTGCAACCACATTTATTTGTCTCTCTGTGAGGCCAGTGACTGCCTGCAACAAGGAGAGAAAGAGATAGAGAGAAGTATATTAAATCCACAGCAGTTTTGTTTTCATTTTCATTTTTCATGCTCATCTGCTTTCTGCTTCTTTCATGCTGGGTCTGGCTAGAGGTGAAGCTCCAAAGACACATAGCCATGATGAAAAGCCTGTGATATAATTATGGGTCCAAAATATTGTTCAGGCGCATAGCAGCCTAACTTAGGGACTAGAAAAGTTCCTTTCTTATATTTTTCCCCAACTATATCAACTTTAGAGTGAATTTCAGTCAGGATTTCAAAACAGTTTAAACTCATGAAAACTTATTGAATCAATAGTAAACCAAGGGGCTGCTGTATTTTTTCTGCTTTGACAAGATTAACTGTTGCTGAACTGACACTGACTGACAACGCCACAAGTAAATCCACTTTTTTCTCTGTTCTCTCTGGTAACAGACTACACTTCATGTCTGGTGATGCCTGGACCAAAGCTTGCCTTGGACCAAACCCACTTGATTGTCTGCTAACACACTCTTAGGCATAGCTGAGGTTTAGATTGAAGACTTACTCATTAGCACAGATTCAAGTATTGCTACTAGTTATACAGCTAGGTCACAGATGGCTAAACATAAAAATATGTTGTTCATCACCATTTCACTCCTAAGGCCTTAAAGCAATATCATGGGATCAGTGCTAGAAACGCAAACCAGTCCCAGCCTTCTTTCAAGAAAGGAGAGATATCATGTGTAAATCCTATACCTGAACTAGAGGTATTTTGAGAATTCTGCAGGCAAACCATAGGGAAACACAAAACTTATGAAATCAAAAACATGGGCACAGAGAGAATGGCAGGCTCTAGTCTACACATGAGCCAATATTTCACATACAGACACAGATCTCCTGTCTACAGTGCAAGCACTTTAAAAGTACAGTAAAATTAGAACTAGGCAACATAAAAAGGCCATGCTGATATGTAGGTGCATGTTCAACGTGTATTTTTGAGTGTGGAGTCAAGACTACACAGGGGTGTCTCATAGATCTCATATTGCTACCACTGTGAACAGTGTTGGAGTTAAATGACTGGAAATATTGTTTTGTACACATGATGGCAAACATTACATCACAGCTGGCCAAAGAACAGTTAACAAGAACTTGATCGAATATTTATGCTAACAATTTTTATCTAGAAGACTTACATTTGTAATTCAACTGAGTTAACACTGCAGTAGAGATCATAGACTGTAAATTTCTCTGCTTTTGTGCATTAAAGTGTTCAGATTCACTGCTGTAATTACTATAATTTTCAAATTCTCTATAGTATGTAATGTAAGGAATTAAGACACTTATAAGACCTGAGCAGAACTCATCAGAGCTGATGCAAAGACCTAAATGACTTCCACAGAGCTGTGGACCAAATTCTATTGAATGAGGCCAATTTCCATGTAGAAAGCTCCACTTCTTAGGACACTTTAGTACTGGAAGAAGCTTTGGAGAGCAAGGGCAGTGTACATACAGCAGTCTCCAAGCACTTCTGAAATTTTGTGGAGAGTAATTGAATTATAGATGTTTGGAAAGGGACAAAGATAGAGCCTTCCTTAAAAGGAGTAGGAAAGAGAGTCTTGGAAAACTACTGGGATGTTTAAGTTTTAATGCCTGGAGAAATACTGGAACATCAGTTTATTGACAAGTAACCAACAAGTCTTTGTCATGAACAAGTCATATAAAACTACATCCTGTGACAGGTAACAGGCCTTTTAGATAGAGAAGAAGTAGATACTATATGTCTTCAGGTTATCGACACTGTCTTCACAACATTCATGTAACCAAGCTAGAGAATTTTAGCTAGAGAAAATAGATGCACAAGTGGGAGTAATAATTAGTGGGTCACAAATAAGCTGAAAAGATACTATCAAGCAGGATCGTCTGTGTTTTTTTTATGTCTGATATTACCCAGAATTTTCATGAACTTATTGGACAATGGAAAAGACAATCCCATTACTTCACTTGTATTTAATTCGAATCTAGAGAATGGACATGGTGGAAGCACACTGAAAGACAGATTTAGAATTAAAAAAAAAAAACTTGATCATTTTGATTAATGAGTTGAAATAAATGGAGTACAACTTAATAAGGACAATAATGAAATAAAGTACTTCAGTAAGAAATCCCAGCTACACAGAGGTGAACTGGGGAATAATCGACACTGGACTGAGGCAAGGAGAATAGCAAACTGAAAGGAATCCAACATAGTTTAACAATGTACAAATACTAAATTCAGTAAAAGGATATGTAATCATGAATGTTATGTACAAAATATACAAAGTAATTCTCCCAGTGTGCTCAGTTCTAGGCTGGACTACACTGTTTTCACTTTTATCCATAATGCTTTAGGAGAGGTGTGGACTGGCTGGAGAAGAACAAGAAGGGATTAGGAGTGACTTAAGAGTCATGATCATGGAGTAAAGGCTGTAAACATTTGATTAGGAACAGAGCAGGTCAGCGTCTGTCTGGGATGGCACTTGTATTTTGATCCTAATTTGGGGATTGGTTTCAAGTAGATGACTTCTTGATTGTCTTCTGCATTTACTATAATTTTAAATTTGTAACATCGAATTGTATATAAGATTTACAGAGTTGGAAACATTCATATGTATGTGTGTGTGTATCTTTTGTGACCCAGGAGAGTTGTCATACTACTACAAAAAATTCAGCAGTGACAATTCTATCCATTTTGCTATCTCACTTTTCTATCTTACATGTATCAGGGCAAACCCAACACCTTTAGAAACAAATAATAAAAGATAAGAGAAGGAAGGAAGAATATATTTTCCTTTTTGTTCTGAGAAAGCTTTTCATCACTAAGTTTATGCAAAAAAAAAAAAAAAAGGAAAGTTTCAATTTTGACTGTCATGTTGTGATGAAAAATAACGTTTCATCAAAAAATACCAAACATTTTACATTAGAAGGTAGAGAATGGAATGAACCTTAACAATAAATGTCTTCCATGACTGTAGACCATAATTAAAAAGAAAATTAACAAAAACCCTGCAAGCCAAACCGCAGGAGACAGATTGTTCACACTTTCCTTTCCAGGAGATTTTAATTTTTCAATTCCTGCTGAGAGAGCTGAGGAATCATGAAAGACTATGTTGAATGCCTCTTTTAGCTGACTGAGTTGCAAAAAAGGTTAAGAATACAGACCATGTGACAACTCTGAAATAATTTTGTTATTAGGTTGCCCTTCCTGGAGATATTCCAGGGATCCCTGTAGCTTTTCATGATCAGCAGAGAGAGGAAAGGAGGAACTCCAGGCTGAACTACAGTGAGCAGATGCTCTCCCTCTGGTGTTTAATTTAATTAATTGATGTTTGTTGAAATAAAGCCAATTAACCTGCCTTATCTCTTTATCAATCATGTTTCTTCTTCCATTATTCAGCTGGAAAAATGGCATCATGTGTTTTATGGCAGACAGCAGGAACAATTAAAACCAACCTGTGCTGCGTTGCCTGCAGCAGGCTTTGCAGGGGAAGATGAGAAACAGATTTTATGGTGTAGGACAAAGCAGTCAGGATTTTTGCTTTAACTGTTTTCTGCCTCTGAATCCCCTTTAATTCTTCTCCATACAGGGGTGAGGAGGAACTGAGGCATCATACAGTCCACACTCTTGCATAGGGTCACAGTGAGCTAAATCAGATTTCTGGACTCCTTTGTCTCAGACCCCTGTTGTAGACAGTAAGAAGCACATTGTACTCCAATGACAGGAGCCATGAAAGGATGACATACTCTGAGATCAGCTGCAGTACCCATCTGCAAACATCAAAGAAGTGATTGATCATGTATATCATAAACAAATGCAAGAGAAGTCCACATTACTGATCATAGAACCTCGTATAAGCCACCTTTCTTTTATCTTCCAGCAGTTATACCCTATGAAAGCTCTTTCTTTCTTGTGCCTCATTTAGTGCCTCATTTAGACCTGATGATTAATGCAGATTCAGGAAAAACCTTTCCACTATATAGAAGCACCATCAGGATTATTTAAATCTAGTTTTACTTTAATTTAACATTAGTATGGCTACATGTATGTATTATGCTACTCTCTAAGTGAGTTGGGACTGAATGGGGCCCTGCCCTTATGACTTTGTTTGTGTCTGGGGTTTTTGATATTTCAAGGAAGTGTTTTACAGTCCTCAAGCTTTCCAGAGTGCTAATGAGTTAAGAGGAAATTCAGAGTGTGCTACCTGGAAATGCTGATGGTATTGAGATGGTCCAGTGCATAGATCTGAAGGTGGAAAGAGGGACACACCACTTTCTTGCCTGCATTTGAAGCAACTGTAGCTGTCATGTGACAAAACTTTCTACATTTGTGGATTTACATCATATTTTGGTGATTTTTTACTTTGTGGTCCTGGTAGCAGCTACCTGCTCTGGAAACTTCAGTGCATGTTTTTTACTGTTGATTCCTGATAATCCTGAAATGCACTCAAAAATAGCACAACGATATTGCTATCTACAGAATAACCACTGAAAAAATTCCCTCTGTTCACAACCTATCAGCAAACATTCGCTTTCTGTTGGTGAATGATGTACATGGATATCTGTGCCTCTCTAGAATGCTCCTTTTAGCAAAGTTCTTCACAACAGGAAACATTTTTTTTTTTTTTTTTTTGCTTATAGATAATTCAACCCTTTCATTTTGGTTCAGTAATAGAGTTCTGGATTGCTCATCTGTTTTGCATGATATTGTTTCTCACTCTGACTGGACACAAACTTTTTGGGAAAGAATGCTAAGCAAGCAAAATAAAAAAGAGCAAATAATTCTGTCTGCTGCTGTAATTTTAGTTGATTTAAGATTGTTTATCATCATATCACCACCATTCAGTGGTTTCATTCTTATGTTAATTTTCAGATGAAAAGATGAAACAGAGGAGATTTTATGTGTATGATTTTTTTAAGTTTACCATTGATAGGGATGTGTTTAGGAGTAGCCAACAACTTGTTGGCTATTTCCATAAATCACTCATTGTATATAGATTAAAAACATAAATCAATTACTACCTTCTGCAAGAATTCACTGCTAGCATACCAAATATGTCAGTTAAATTAAAGCTGATCTTCTAGGCCTCCTCTGAAAAATTGTTGAAGGTCTTAAAATATTGCTATAATTTTCTGCAATTTCTCATAATAGTTATAGAAGCCTTGTGTTGAAATTACCACTTTGAAACTTCTGTATTTTGTGTTTTTTTTTTTTTTTTAAGAAGAATTTATAAAGGCAAAAATTATATACCTGAATAGCACAGGTTCCATGGACGATTAATATTCTGTTACTTAGAGAGCAAACTAAATATATTGACCTCCTCCCCAAGGGATAATTTCACTTTTTATTTCCTGCCTCCTTTGCATAAAAGGAAGATAAAAATGAAAAGTCAAGAGCAAATTCCACTGGAGAAAAGTGTAATACACATCTTTTTAATTTTTTGCTATCTGAGCAAAACCCAAGAAGATGTGCAACTGATTATTAGTGTCTTCTGCACAGAAACACAGAGCTTGAGGTGGAATATCAATAGGTAATGAGTAAACTGGGTTGCTGCAGGAAATTGCCATTTAGTTTGCAGGAAGGTGTAAGAGAATCTATTAGGAATAAACTGTTGATCTTTGACTGGTATTACATATGTAGAGCTGTCGGGACTCTGGCCATGAATGCAGTACAAAGGAAGGTATCTCAGCATCGTGGCCTCCACTCATAATCCCAGGCTATGGAGCCAGACATTGCTCAGGAACATGTTATATGGTGCCAGACGACCATACTTATTCATCTGGGCTGTTTTGACAGGGTTCTCCAGAGCTACCAGAGCAATATTTTTCCTTAACTGTTTTGTGTTGTTGTTCCTACATGGTTTTCCGCATAGTCTTGCACCCAGAAGCCCAGATACTGATCTTTTGTCAGGTTCTCATGGGATGCGATTGCCACCAGCACAGTGAATCACTCCTCCTGCCTTTTTCCCAAACCTTGTTTTATGGCTTTTAGTGTGTGTTAAAGAAACCCAAAATTTAGAGCATAGCAAAGTAGACAGTGGTCAGCTAAATACCTGCTGAGGATTATCCAGTGAAACACATGCACAAAAGCTTAGCAGACAATCTGTGTGCAATGCCTGTGCCCAAGTGTGCTTCTGGCAGCACAGAAAACATCATCAATGGGAACAGCCCATAGGATCTGGAGCAGGACCAGGTGGAAAATACAAGTTTCTGGGGGACAAGGTTGGTGATGGCTTGTCACTGTATTAACCTGCTAGTGCTGGAGAGACTGCCCAGAGGGAGACACTCACTCACTCACCTGTGACCCTGTCACTGCTTTTCCCAGCTGGACATAAGGAGAAGACTTCTGTTGGTCTTAGCTGTGGAATAAATTTTTGCTTGTCTCTCTCCCTACCTCTTTGTTTATCCCTAAAGTAATTTTGATGTTAATGTATGGCATCAGCTACTAACCCAATTTACAAATCTTTGTACATATAACCCTGTCTCTACCCTCATTAATAAAGACTCTTATGAGGATATGGTCCAGTATCAAGTATATTTAAGGAAAACAAAACAAAACAAAACAAAACAAAACAGTTTTGTCTTCTCTGCCAAAGAACTGATAGAGATAAAATGTTCACAATGACAATCACTGCTATGTCATAAAAGTTAGTTTAACCTGTTGAGTGAAAGGGATAAAAGATTCAGAATTTCCTTACTAATGGGTGGGTTAAATAAGTGCATTTTTCACTTGGAGCAAATAGTCAGGACTGGTGACATTTAAAAGCAGAACACTACAGACAATTCAAAATACCAGCTCAACTTTGAGATCATGCACTCTATACCTACTCAGTAGGGACCACAATGTAGATGTAGTACATTAGGCTTTTTAATCAGTTGAGGTCCAGAAATTGGAAGGTTGAAACTGTGATTGCTTTTGTTTTACTGATAATTTATTCTTTTCATGCTGTAGCCTAAACATCAAAGACAAACTCAAACTTTATGTAAAATAATTGTTAATACTGGTAATATCTGAATCCCAAAGAAGACTAGACTACCATACAGAAGGCATAAAAGAAAGAACAACCTAGAATGAGATATTTGGAAACTGATATATAATATAAAAAACCTAAAATACCACATAATGTAATATATAATAACCATATTGTTGGAAAGAAAAATCTGCTGAATGTTTACATTTGTCTTCTCTTCCGCATCCATTTCTTTAAATCTACAGAAATCATGAGTGGGGATAAATCCATTTTCTGTCCATCTGTATAATGGTATCTATGACACAACTACACTCAAATTAAAAGCTTTGTGGAGACTGAGGAGCAGGAGATTTTGGTACAGACAGGGTTGTATTTAGACTCTCTGGAGTCTACTCAGATGTGTAGTAAGTGTCCTCTTAGGAAAGCTGTGCAAGCCCAAACTCTCAAAACTCAGTTGCTTCTCATTAAAATCTGTGAGACCAAGATGCAAATGGGTTTTAGCCTCTCTGTTCCTCAGTAGGGTTGGGTTTTCTTCAAGGCATTGTGGGAAAGAGTCTAAAGGATTTGAGAAACATGCAGACACTACCTGAAAAGAAGTCTGTGACTGCATTAATGCCATCACCCATAAACATCTTCACAAAAGTTAACAACTCATGTTCAGAAGATGTATTGTCTCTTTTGCTTTGGGAACGTGTTTAAGAGGAAATGAAAACAGTGGGGTTTTTCAGGGCAGGGAGGTACAGGGCTTTTGTGTAAAATCAAGAAACTTGAGTAGTAATATGTTTATATTAAATCTTCCTTTTGGTAGGCTGAATCTTAGGGTACGGTCCCATCAATAGGATGAGCTGCTGCATGAATCCTTTAGCTCAAGATGCTGGGATTATTTATTCATGTCCTACTAATAGATCTTGCTGAGCATGAGGAATATTGTGTTTCATTTGATTGTTAAGACATAGCCATGTTTCAGTCATATGAATGTTATCACAACTTTCATAAAATGCACAGAAAGTACTTCAAGTATTTCACTACAAGTTCCTGGGAGGATGTGATGATATGTTTGTCTTCAGAAAGATAAAAATCAAATGAACATGTACAGTGATCCAGTAAAAGGAACATTTTGTGACTGCAACTTGTTTTTTGAAACCCTTCATACAGGGAAAAAAGAGGTATACAGAGCCACAAATCTACCCTGAAGAGATATGAAGTATAAACTGTATAAAAAGTGATTTCACAGATTTCAGAAATTGCAGCAAGAGATTAACAGTGCATGGTACAATGAAATGATTATATACCTCATAAAAGAGGGAAGTGAACATGGTTGATAGACAGAATGGCAGAATGGGGGAGCTGAAGTACTGAATAGATTATCTATCCCGTCCTCCATCCTGACACGTCTGTGAGATTATCCTCTGTGTGGAGGTGTTTTATCTTAACTTCACTTGGTGATGATGGGGTTTCAACATCCACCATTAGAAAATAACTGTATTTTTCCACTGGCAAAATATGGAAATTCTCTTCTCATTTCTCTCATTAATATCACCTTCATAAACCTACTTCTTTTTTCCTTTTGGCAATTATATCTCTGTCTCTCTTACACTTTTTCATGCTAACCCTGTTCTCCTTTCTTTGACACTCTGTTCTCCTTTAATTCAAGTATTACCCATTAAAAATGCTGCTTTGGGTACTTGCTTTTGAATATTGACCTGGTGATAGATTGTGGTCCAGTTGAAGTCAGTGTTAAAGTTCCAGCTGACTCTGAAAGTGGAACTGAGCCTTCTAAATGAGTTATGATCAGATTGATTTAAAGACCAATTTTCAGCAGTCTAGGGTGCCTAGCTGAACCATATATTCATGAACAGTACAGTGCTATACTTCTCTGAGTTCTTAAGTGTTATATTACAAATGACTGGATCCTGTGCATTTTGTAAAGGTATGGCCATACTTGAACCACATGAATGGGATCTGGTTTATTCCAAAAGAATATCTGCAAGTGTATTATAGGAAAGTCTGACTGCTGTTCATGTAGATATGTAAACTTGCCTTTGTGTTCCTGGTGAATCGAAAATGTGGCTGAGAGAAAATTTTGCAGGAAAATTATCCATTAAAATGTTAAGATGTCAGCATGAGGAAATTGTCAGAGTGTGAAAAGACACTCATTTATACAATTGACAGCATATAATATATGAGATAGAATATTATGAGAACTTTATTATTTGATAGTTCAATTAAGACCTAGGTTGTTTCTTAACTTCTGAATATCTTCCTAACTTGACTGTTCTTGTTCTGCCATATCTGTATTTTCAAGTCAAAATTAAATCAAAAGAAAGTGGCCTTCAAAGTACTACTTCTCTTTTTACTTTCAACAGGTCTCTTTAGTTATCATTAAAATAACAGCTCTTATCAAATGAGCAGCTTTTGAAGTCCTTAATGTTTGTGAAGGAACAGGTTTCTGCTAGCCACTAGACTATTTCTCACAGAGCTCTGTACAAACGTAGGCGCTTGTCTGGATACTTTTAGAATAAATGTCCACAGATATCAGATTTAGTACTGAAGCAATCAAAGCAGAATGGAATAGGGCAGTGAACTCACAGCAAGAATGGGAGGAGATTATCGCTGCCTTTGCCTCCACGTCTTCTCAATCAGAATTGCATAGCACGCTCATGCTGTCTTACTAAAAAATTTTGCTTTCTATTCCATGTGTGAATAACCTTGGGCGTTACCCCCTGAAGATAAGTCTGGTAGACTAACTAGCAGAAAATCCTTGGAATAGAGAAATTAATGGATCACCAAATCTGGCCTCCAATTATTAGTGGTAATTTCATCATCTACCATATTCATAATATGATTGAACTGCTTCTTAAAATTGTTATTTCTGTCTCTATTATTCCTATGGATATGTTGCTTTAGAATATAATTGGAAACTTCTAATTTTTGGCTTAACCAATTTACATCCATTTTTTATGCTTTAATTTAAAAAGTTGTTTTATTGTTTTAACAGAAATGGCTTCTCTCCTTCATTAATATTTACTTCATCTATTTATAACTTTTCTCAGACTCACAGAGGAAACCAAGGCTAGAAGATGCCATGGCAGGTCATTCAATTCACCCTTCAGTTTATTGAGGCTAAGGGAGATAATCTCATTTTATCATTCTCAAGTTGTCCTAGTAGCTCTTTTCACACTGGCCTTTGATTTCAGATTTCTTGAATATGTTTCAAAGACTGCACATGTGTCTCCCATGTCTGAACTGTAATGATGTCTTGTAGTCCCATTATAACTAACGCATCCACTTCTTGATCTTTCCAATTTTTGCACACTGATACCTTGCTTACAGCAGATACTCCTACTCTGACGGCATAGCATGCAGTGAGTGCTGTTTCATCTTCTACCTGAAAATGACAGTTAATCTAAATCCTCCATTTTACACCTCCTCTGTGATGACAGTGTCTTTCAAACACAGCCCAGTAAGAATCACTAGACCTAGTGGCTATGGAAAAAGACTTCCAAGATGTGTGCTCAGCTTTACTATTGCCTCATTGAATGTCCTCAGGAAAAAAGGATGCTGGTCTCCTGAAAATCACATTCATTTGCTACTCTTTCTAAAGTGTTTCTGACAGTTTGGCATGAATCTCTTAAATGTAAAGTATTATTGAAGGGTGATAAGCTAAGATCATGGAGGGTTTAATTTCTTCCTTCTTAAAGGATGAGATTCAACTAGGTATAATAATAGCTGAAATTACTGCAACAGTTCTGTCATAGGAAGCTGTAGAAGCAGATAGAATCAAGATGTTCAGTATGAAACTAGACAAATTCATGGACCCCAGAGCCATAAACAAGATACTGAAGGGGACTGAGAGGGTTATATTCTCTATTATCCTTAATATAACAAGTGTGGATACTGAGAAATACAAAAAGAATGCATTAAAGAAAAAGCCTAGTCTCCTTTGCTCTCTTAGATATTGTCCTCTATGTCCACTATTAGAGAGAGTATTTGGCTAGATGCACCAGTGGTCTGATCCAGTAAAGCTGTTCTTATGTTCTCAGAGTGACTTGCAAAACTACACATTAATAAGAGCTGTCAATATTCCTAAATCATCATTAATACTTATCTGTCATGCTCATTTTACAGTAAAGAAATAAGATTACACATATTTTCCATACTAAAAAGATGAAAAATAGAACCGAAGATGTGATGTATCATCTGTGGGGACACACATACGTACAGTTAACATATGGAAAATTACATGTGGAAAAAGAAGCATCCTCCAAAACTTATGTTGAGTACACTGACCTGGGTGATTTTGGGGGCTTTTAGTTTTTTTTTTTTTTTTAATTACTTCTCCTCCTACAGATTTTATGGTGGCAATTCATCACCATCTCTGTGACCAAGACATAGATTTTTCTATCTTGAACTGCAACTTCAGTTACAGATTGGAAATCTGATTTTAGGAGCTGCCAAAAACTTGATGCTTCTGAAGATAGTGAGTCAGTCATTCTCCTTAGAAGCAATATGCCTATGTAAAACTCTATCAGTGTTTTTACTATCCATAAAATTGCCCGTTCCTGCATAATTCAGCAATATTTGATCAGATGACCTCCAGCAGCCAAGGTAGCTCTGATGCACCTGTTATAACTGTGCTCCATCATATGAATCAAAAGAAGCTCTGATTTAACTCACATCTTCCTGTTCTATTATTTAATACTGTCTTCCCTTTAGCACTGTGACGTAATTAACCTTTCATCTCCAAAAGTTAAGGAGAGGGCTTCTGCTTCCAGCTAAGTGCACTAGCCTACTTTCCCATGTATTTTTTAATATAGATATATAAAAATATACTCTGAGCTAAGTCAAGAAATATTAGAATTAATTTCAATGAATATGAGGAGTAAGTTGAGATGTTATGACTCTATGGGATCACAGTGGGCATCTGCAGACATTTAATAACATCAGAAACATAAGTTCTAGTACCAAATAAAAAAGTCATGGTAATGGATTTAAGTAAAGGGCTTACAAATAAGTACGTAATTTAAAATAAAGCAAAACAATTGTGAGTAAATTAAACATTGTTCATGAAAAGACACTAATTAAGATGTACTAATGATATAAAACTTAATTCTCATGCAAATTATGCACAATTACTCCTGAACAAATATTTAATTAAATTCCCCATAATACCTTAAAACAATCTTCCTTTCTCTCTCATACTGTCTCTCTATTTCTAGTTGTTAGGTAGGAATATGTGAGCTCTTAATTGGCACAGAGTAAGAATGACAGGAATTAAGGGAATTCAATGCACTTATATTTTTAGTTCTTAAAAGTAGAAAGGAAATGCTTTACAAACGGATGACTTGAGGAGTGCGTACTGGTTTTACAGACTAATTGTTTTAATTAATTAAGTTAATTAGCAGATATTTTCAAAGAGCTTTTAAGACATAGATTGCAATGTAAGCACTGTGTTGATGTTATTATTAGTGAATGCTGTAGATGATTCACTCCAGAAGCTGTACTAGCAAAACCTTTAGTAGGAGCGGTAATGGTTCAGGAGGAACTCAGAGAGAAAATAAAGTTTCTTTCTTCAAGTCCCATTTCTAAATTAAAGCACATGCAAATTGTTGGCTGTGTGGGTGTATGTAAAATCTCGTGCCTGACAGAGGTGAGGCTGTTGCAGCTCTGTACCCCATAGCTGTGTGTGGATTCCCAGTAGGCACACACACAAAACCACACAAATACAACACATATATGGACAAGTAGACACACAGACAGACAAATTCAGCACTATCACAAATATAAACCTCAACAGCCTGATCCTGTTTCCCTGTCTGGCTGATCAGGCGGAAGGTCCATGAATGTGAAATATATATATATGAATACATCTGAATATATGTACAAGGTGTATCCCTCCAGCAGCTAGCCTTAGGCAGTACCTGCTCCTGGATCCCAGTCTCCCCAGTTCCTGGCACCTGGACATAGGACACACACACACACACACATGCACACAGAATAGAAAAATAGTTGGAAAGGGAATTTAATAAGACACACTGTGCTGATCAGACACCATACATAGTCATAAAAGTTCACTGACCAGTAACCTGTATATAGGAAACCAGCCCCTTTTATGCCCTTTTCCCTCTGTTTTCCCATGCTTGTTCTCAAATCACCTAGATCCATCCCTTCAACCACCTTTGGTTCTTCACCTAAGCATTCTGTAATGAGTCTTGTGCAAACCTGAAATGCTCTTCCCCTGCATCTTATAATGTGTCCCATACCCCTGAGCAGTGACCCCCTCAGTCTGAAAGGTGCTCCAGAGAAATGGGAGAGCACCCATCAACTCATCTTGATGGGTGTCACCCCTGGACCATAGAGCTGAGCATCTCCTGGGGCTGCCCTTACAAGGGTCTGTACAGGGTGCCACTTTCTCTGAATGTGTAATTTGGGTTCCTTGGCCAAACCTGTGAGGTACAAAAATTCCTGTGGTATATAAAAAGCATGTTTGATGAAGAGTGTTGGAGAAAGTCTTTAATCAAGAGGTTTGTGAAGTTTTCAGATGATCCTGAGAACTTTCAGCCGGAGCTGAAAGGAACTTTCAGAAGGGCATCCAAATTATTAATCCATATGCAATGTGCCTGAACTCATCTGGGCATTTCTCATTCTGCATCCAAGTGATTTTTCTTTCATGTTTTTTTATGCATCAGTATTAATGCATAAAGAATCTAAATGATGCCCTTGGATTAGAAAACTTTTTTACTTCCAAGGGTAGCAGATTGTTCAGGTTTCTCAGAAGTATCTACTGCATCCTTACTTTCAGCTCAGTGGTTGAAATCTCAGATCTCTTATTACTACAACCTGCTGTCCTCTAGACTATTTGTAATCTGTAACCTATAAACTGGAGAATCAGAGGCAGTTCTTACTTCAGAATGTGTACCTATTGGTCACTTAGCTGTCACAGATAATAAAGAATTCAGAGCTACAGAAATGACCTTCAGGAGAAGACTAAAAATTAGGTGTTATGGTAGAGACATTCAGGTTGACCTTTAGGAATGAAGGTATGCACAGCATGTGCTGGGGCTCACTGCACAAAGGTGAATTGTAGTCTTGGAGAATAACAATATGTAAGGAGTTGATACAGAGAGAATAACAATTTTATATTTCCCTCTTAATAGAATTTTTTTCTCTTTTAGTACTATTGTAAAAATAATTCCCAGATGAAGTAAATTATATTCTATGCATATATTTTTTTATAGAGAGAGAGAAACATATATATGCATATATGGAGAAACAGAGAGAGAGGGAGAGAGAGGTTATTGTTTCCAAGAGCAAGAGAACAAGCTTTGATCTGTAACTGTGACTTCAGAAAAAGAAGGAAAGAAAGGGAAAGGAGGAAGAATCTCTATCCCGTGTGGGATGAAGCCGTTTACATGCAGCAAAGCAAATCACACAGGGCAAAAGGATCAGCAGGCTTTGGGAATCTGTTCTTCTCAGTAAGGGAATTCAAACAGGTGGTGTATGATCTTGGAAATTAAGTTTAATTTTTTTCCTCCAAGTCAGTGTTTTGCATTGTTAATACATTTATTCCTATGCAGATCCAAGCTTTGCCTATTTACCCCTGGAGCAATAATTATATAGATGGTCCTATAATTTTAATATTCCACCTGTCCTGAAGAAGCTCAATGGAGGCCTTGGAGGGGACTTAATATTATTCAAAATAATTAATCCTGCAGTGCAGAAAATGCCCTACAGAAAGAATTTTTAATGGAATTTTTGAAGGTCTAAGTGTCCTGTAAATAGATTTGAAAATCACAATCCTAAAATCTCTAGTGCTGGGCAGACAGTCCTTGTAGCACACACTTTCCTGGGACAGTAGGAGGCTTGTACGAGGTGAGAATTAAATTGTGTTATTTTGATATTACATTACCTATTTTGCAAAACATTTGAGAAAGTAAAATATTGTACCAAATTTCAGTGAAATATTTCATCTGGATTTTTGCATCCCAGCTCTTGAATATGATGCCTGCAATGAGGGAAAAAGAATAGTTGGCTTTAACTTCAGCTCAGGACTTAGCTCATGTGCGTAAGTGGCAAACCCTTTGGTCATTTTGTACTTTAGTATCCTGTCAAGAAGATGTGGAGTCTTTTTGTCTGTGAAAACGTTGTGCATAAAAATGTATCATCGACCTCTGTTCCAGGAAATGCCCAGGCCCTACAGAATATAGTGGCTGTATGTGTCCACACAAGGTATGAAAGTAGAGGGCAGATAGATGGAGAAGATAGCCTCTGATGACAACCAGGGGAAATGAAATAGAGTTGGAAATTAAGTGGAACAGGAACAGAATCAAAGGATTTTTCAGTCAGACTCTTGGGACAGGATTAATCTGGACCAATGTTAACATTTGCAGTGTAAGCATCTGTGACTGAGCTGGGCATTGTGGTTAATCTCCACTGTCACTTGTGTCCAATGACTGTGAGGAGACTGTAGGGTGACTATCTTCAGTGCAGCCACCTGTATTGCAGATGGTGAGCATTACATGAGTTGAATACTGCTGTAATTTAAGTCCCTCTTTGTAAAACTCAGGAGGGGCAGAGTAAAACTGTGGAGGGGCAGAGATATGGTGTACAGAATCTCAAAATAACGAAGCACAAAATAAAGCACACAGTAGCAAGTAGGGGACATCTAGGCAGGCATAAGAGGGCCATGGACTGAGACTGATTAAATGTAAGCTTTTTAATGAACAAAAAGGAAACCTGCTTGTGTTCCATGTTGGGCTTCAGGTCTTTGCTTAGGTGTATTCACTTTTGTTTCTCCACTCTTTTTAAGTGCAGAGCTTTGTTAAACTTCTTGGCAGAGGCAAATAGATGGACTAAATAGACCCCAGAAGTAATTTCTATCTAGATTAAGTTAGTTTTGGAAAAACGTTACACCTAGCTGCTCACAGTAATGTTCCTCTCAGTCTGGAAGGTGACAAAGAGCGAGAAGGAAAAATGAAAAGCCATAAAACCCTAAAAAGATTACGGGCTCGCTATCAGCTGTTATAATACAATCAGTATCATCAACAAACTGACTTTCCAGGTTGTTTTGTTCCGTGTCTATTTTGGAAGGGGGAGAAGAGGATGAGGTGATGGTGCTAGAAAGGATTTTCAATAAAACAATTTCAGCTGCTTGATTTGATGCTGCAATTTGAAAATGGAACTTGTGGCAAAACATACCTCATAATCCTACAAAAAAATGTTTTGCAAAGCAGTGTTTTGGGCTTTGGAACAATTATTTTAGTTCTTTCCACATCTCAAATGTTCACATAATAATTTCTCTTTCCATACACAGCTCTCTTAAACTTTACCTCATGTCCTTTGAAGTACACTCTAAATATTTAACCACTAGCTTTGAGAAGAAAATGTTTTCTTGATAGAAAGACATCTGCTTTTCTTCATATTATAAGCAGCTGATGATAAATCATGCTGGGAAACTTGGTTTTAAAATATACAGAATTCCTACAGAAAGGTTTACTTGTCCTTATGAAAATACATCCTTTTGCTAAAATACAAGAGTCATCTAGATTATATAGTTTTTGTAGTTATGTTAACCTGAAATTGCTTGGTGTTCAATTCAGTGCTGTATGGTTCTGTTTACAAACTGCAAAACGTAGGACTGAGATTTACTGTTAAGTACAAGGGTAAAACAAGTAACACAAACGAGAAAGAGAATTTGAAAGGATGCTTTTCAGAAGCCAAAGAGAATCACTGAATATTCCTGACATATTCTTTATAGGCTTCTCCCCATCAACATGACAAATCCCAATTATAACTTGCTTCCTGAGCAAGAGCCTGTAACTATGTAGTCTTATTCTTTCCACAAGCAAGAAATGAGCTTTAGAGAGTGTGGAAACCTCTACAGAGTTGGAAACACACATATTCGGATATGTCGTACAGCTAAAGCTCAAGTCATCTAGCTACATCTAGCTATGGGGATTGATGGAAATATCAAAGTCCGGATAAAAATAAAGCAGAGTGAAATGAGAAAATTCTTCAAAGGTAGAGATAGGAATGATGTAGAGCCATGAATAAATTTAACTGTAGAAAACTAAGTCTGATCAGCTGTCAAGCCACAAGATACTATTGATACTAGAAATGTATATGGATAGTTAACGTGTTTATATGAGATGCTAACTTTCACAGTGAAGTGGCTTCAGAGGAAATTTGCATACATGGCATTAAAATGAAGCCAGCTCTGTCTGGAGCACTGCATCAGTGTGGAATGAATGGTGAGAGGCACTGGTTCAGTGCTGAAGCTGAAGAAATAACAGCAAATCACACTTACAGCTTTAAAAACCTTGACAATAATATTTTCAAAGGAGACATTTACTACTGTAACTACTTTTCACAAAACACATTTATAAGAAGGAGATCTCAGAAACAACCTGCTAAAATTAATTTCTGATTAAGCTCAAAATCAAAGAAGGAAGTTCCCAAATAGTAACGATGTTAATAATATCACATATTTTCTAAAACACACTGTGTTCGCTGGCATCAATGAGCTTTGCAGCAGGAATATGGTTCTTTATTGATAATGTCCATACAACCAAGGCAATTGTATTTAATTATGAGAAATCACTGGCCCTTTTCCAGTAAAACCCTAAAGGGAGATAGAGTTCATCTGCTTTATGTACGCAAGAAATGGCTTTTCAGACAGAAACTCATGCTGTGTTGTTTTTGTACTTGCTCCAAAAAGGAGAGACTGGATACTTTGCTCATTTCACTCCCTGCATATATGATGTCCACCTGTCTCTGATCACTCACAGGAGTGGTTTCTGACTAGATTTAAAATCTGTGTGAGATTCTCCTCATAGGAAAGGTGTTTGCTATGCCATGGAAGAAATATCTGGTGTTCTGTTAGCATGGTTTTCCTTGGTTTTCTTGCATAAACCAGAGTTCTCTGTATAGGCTGTCACTGAACACTGGCTTCTAGCAAAGTGCTTGGCATGGCCCTGTGCCCATTGTGAATTGGCAGCTTCACCCCTCAGCATCTAGACTTTCTTTGGGACCTGTCACGGGCATGAGGGAAGGAAAGTTCCCACTAGAATAGGAATGGGAGGGAAGTGATAGCAGGTGCAAAGGCAAAATGAGAAAGGCTTCTCTGCTTAACTCTTCCACTGCCCGTGGTAAATAAGCATAAATAACGTTATTTTTTTAGTTTCCATGTCTAAAGACAAGATCAATAATACTCTGTCATAGTGAAGGTGCACTGTGAGGCTCCATCCACTGCTTTTCTAAGGGCTCAGATGATGTTACTGAGAAGGCAGCCTGAATTCTCGGTTGCTGCTATGTCACCAGGCAGCAGTGCAGGCAGCTCTGATTCCAGAATTTCAGGAATTTCAGAGGGAATGACACAGTGTGTGCAGAGACACTGGGCAGATGTGCTGATACTCATGAGAGGGATCAGTGTGAGAGACTAACAATTTTTCCAATATAGACAATGCAATGTGCAAATGGTCTATAGAAGTAAAGGTTCCCTAGACTTACAGAATCCCAGTGTGTGGACAGATGCAGCAGTTTAAAAATGAAAAGTACAATCTGGACAATATCAAATCAGTAGCAGTAACTGCATCAGTCACCTTACCAGTTAAATGTGGGGATGATGGCTCTGGTGCATAATTCCTCAGTGGATGGGGGTGATCAGGGAAGCGATCAGAAAACATTTTCTGAAAAACAGTGTAGTTGATTTCCTGGAGGCCAAACAGTTTGTTTCAACACAGCTGCAGTGGGCCTATTTTCTGTCACTCTAGCCACTTAATTTGGATCCAAATGGAAAAGGGCTACAATTGTTGTATTTAGAAAGTATAGCTGTTTTGGAAGGTCAAGCTCACACACAGCATTTTCACAGAGAAACTACAAAAATCCAAGGATGCTCAATACAGGTCCCTGACTGACTCTTTCTTTGCTCTTAGATAAAAACATTTGGTTAAGAGAAACTGAACACAAATTGGGACAGTGCTAGAAACGTGACTCACAGCCTGAGTCACACAAAAGATATCCAGTATATCAAAGTTGGATTTCTTAGTTATAAGCAAGAATGGGTTTATTGCCTGGAGTAAAGAGTGATGAACCTCTTTGGCACAGAAACAGGATGGGAAGTGGTGTGGAAATTACCAAAATCATGACTGTGGACTGCCCTCTCCTCTGCCACAAATGCTCCAATGCTTCTTCCTTTTCAAAATCAGATGTACAGCACTGCTGAGATCTTTCACGTCACACATGTCTGAGGATGGCTTGATCTAGACCATCTGCCACAGCTATAGTTCATAGTGGTTATAGCCAGTGGTAAAAGACTCCTGTCTCCAGCTAAGGGTCTTGAATTTGGAGCCAGAGTAAGGTCTGATTGTGACCACAGTCATGTAGTCTGAGCTGATGCCTAGAAGAACTGCTTCATGGGAGAAGCTGGTGGTCCCATAGGTGCAATGGCACTGACAATTGCCATGCAGTGACATGGAACAACATGAGGTATTCTGAAGTGCCTTCTTCACTGTGAATATACTTTGTTCTTATAGAGTCCCATCTTCCTCTTTATTTGACAATCAGAAATTAATTTCACACTTTAATGCTCACTTAGTTCTGTGCTATAGTGTCTCTCTGTGCAAGGAAGAAGTAATCAAATAAGAAAAAGGTGCTTTTTAACTCCCCCTGAGATGGGCTTATTTGTCACCTCCCCACACTGTAATCTTCTGAGGCAATAAAGGAATAACTCCAGAGACCAATAGTGTGATGATATGAGTTTAAGGCAGTGCATACGTGCCAGGCCTACAAAATACTTCTGTAATCTAGAAATCAGTATTATCTAAATAGTAAAAGAGAATTAATTTAGTTTGGGGTTTTTGTGTCCACCATACCCCTTCCACACTTTTCAACACAAATGATGTACTTTCCTCTGCTCTTTAATGGACTGACTAGGGCTACTGAAGATTATAGGACCACATGTTTAATTGTTTGTTTTTTTTCCCTTGAGGACATGGATTCTTTTCGGTGATTTGCATTTGAAATGCCAGTGGCCAAAATATATCTTTTCCTAATGCAATGGAGGAAAAACAACAGAACACAGCTTGCAAATGCCGGGCTTTGGAGCACACAATGAATAATTCTGGTTACTCTTAGGGCTAGAAGCCCTTATAGCAGCCCAAAATATGGCATCAAACCATACTAAAATTCTTTCTGAAGAAAGAATGCAGCAGCTGTCTAGCAGCAGAAAGAGAAATCAGGAATATTACATCTGGCATTTTCAAAGATGGAAAGAGCAAGGATGTTTAGTACTGAATCTAGGAACTACAGTGCACAAGAGCAACTGTACTGGGTCAGACCTACATTTTTTGAAGTCTTTATTCCATCTCCAGCAGGTGATGTATGTCAGAAGAGTTTTTAATTTAAAGACTTACTAAGTTGAAGGCTGTATCTAGATCATGATGGTTAATAGACCCCAAATGAACTAGTTTAATAAATTTGTTTCATTGCTTTTTGAATCTTTCTTTGTCCCCTGCAATATCTTGCAACACGATGTTCTGCTGGTTTATTTTGATGTATGTGGAAAGTTTCTTCTTTTATTTGTATTCAATCTTGTGTTTGGGTATTTTATCGGGTGGGCCTATTTCTTTTACTACATAAATTACTGAATAATTATTCCTTAATTTATCACTTTCTTTATTGTTATGAACTTACTAGTGAAGACATTTGCAGATATCTACATTTTTAGGTCTCAAAGGTTACAAGGCCAAATTCTGGTATTAGTGGCTCCTGTGTGTCTCACTTGACAGCAGTGGATGTATGCATTACACAAGCACACAGACTGGACTTTGGCTTGGAAGTACCTCGTGTTATGCATTCAGAGATTAGCATGACTCATATCCTCAAGAACAAACAGCATAGCTTTAGTTTTGAATGCTAACTCTTTCTGCTTCCCTGAAGATGTTCTGAGCTGGAGGGGGGAGTTGCTGAGGCAGTCATTGAAAATCACCTTACAAAAGTGTTGAAAATCTGGTGATGTCTCATCATCTCAAGGGCAGAATTAGAACTGGGACACAGATGACAATTGACAATGGAAATCATTTACAAACAATGGTTTTACTAACAAGCTATAGGCAGTTATATCTATATTCCCTTTCCCCCTACCATTATAGACTCAGAACAGATTTGCTGCCATTTACCTCAATGACTGGTTTAAATTCACAAGATACTCATCAAAAACATATCAAACCTGGAAATTCATGGCTCAGAAAGGATCCTGGAGTTCTCCATCCTGTAGGTCCAGATGCCAAATACCATGAGAGTTGAACAGATCCCACTCAGCAGTAGAAGATATGAGAGGATATGAGGGATTAACTCAATCCTGAGACATTTACAAGGGTACTCTTTTACTCTGGGTCAGTGATTTCAGTGCTAACATTTCTGTCATCATTTGCTATGTGAACTCAAAGCCAGACTTCACTCAGTGTCCCTTGCAATTATGTTGAAATAAATTAGGAATGACTGTGTTATGGGGTAAAACTGGGGTCAAAGACTGTGCAACACCTCTTCAGATAGGGTTTTGAGACCTTTGGACAGTATGTATGGGAATCAGAGCTGTTTGAGATACCACACTCATCTCAGGAAGCTTCTCCCACTTCATAGCAAGAAATGTGCAGAAGATAGAAATGTAGGGCCCTGTTGTGATGTCAACTGGATATCTGCTCCACCGTTATCCTCCATGGGCTGCAGGGGCACAGCCTGCCTCACCATGGTCTTCATCACGAGGTGTAGAAGAATGTCTGCTCCAGTGCCTGGAGCACCTCCTCCCCCTCCTTCACTGACCTTGGTGTCTGCAGAATTGATTCTCACTACTCTCTCTGTCTGTAATCACAGTTGTGCAGTATCTTTTCCCCTTCTTACATATGTTATCCCAGAGGTGCTACCACCATCGTTGACGGGCTCAGCCTTGGCCAGTGATGGGTCTGTCTTGGAGATGCCTGGCATTGGCTCCATCAGATATAGGGGAAGCTTCTAGCAGCTGCTCACAGAAGCCTCCCCTGTAGCCCTCTACTACCAAAACCTTGCCATGCAAACCCAATACAATATTGTAAGTCCAGTTTTCTGACTAACTGCAAATAGGATGTTGGATTCCTGCCCCTTGCACACTTTCAACTATAGTGTCTAGAAACAGCCTGCTTTGGCTTTGCAAAAATTAAGAGGAAAATGTGTTACTACCATACATCCAAAGGAGGATCACTCCTTTGATCCAGGCAAACAGTCAGTGACTGGAAGGAACTTTTAACAGAAATGGATATTTTTTCCTCCTCAGCAGAAAAAATGCCCTCAACAAGCCCTGTAGGACAAGCTTTCCAGTAATCACTCTGTGTGTTCTGCCAATGCTCTTATTTCTGGAGACTTATCTGTCTTACCTGCTAGTTCCCACGGAGGACAAAACCTTTATCCTGCTGACTTTTAAATTTCTCCTTCCATTCATGTGCAATGAGAACTGGGTTCAAGCCTCTGTTTTTGCTGACCGTCCATTGTGTGCTTGGAGGCCATTATATCTGCTCTACAGACCATACGGAGCCATGAAGTTATAAAGAAATGTAAGAATAAGCAGGATAAATTCCTCATAGCTTCATATGCTTGCAGCAAATACCATTGTATGAACATTCATTTCCACAGTGGCAGCAGCACATCTCCCAGGGGAAACCTGCAAAGTGTGAAAGACTTCCTACTCATCCTGTTATCGATGCCCTTGTATTGATTCCTTCATCAGTGCTGCTGCTCTGAGCTACTTCGCATGCAGTACAAAGTCGAAGCATACTCTTCAGCTATATTTCTTTGACAAAGGAACCTGTTTCAGACTGGTGGATTTAGATACTAATGGAAGCTGAAAGTGAAAAGAAGGAGCTCTGCTGTTTGTTAAGGCTGGTGTTTATCTCTGTAAGGTAAAACTACCATGCAAATATTCCCTGTACACAGACTTAGGTCTTGATTTGTTAATGGAATTACTATGGTCTCAGAGTATCCTAGTAAGAGAACAAACCTCTTCAAAGAAAGGGATGTGATTGAAAATGTCTCTTCAAGAACCATAATAGATAATAAAGTTTGTAACCACTAGCTTGTAAGCTGTGAAAGTAGCTCTTCTCTCTGACTCAGGAAATGTAAACCAGGCATTATGGTCTTTTAAATTACAGTATATTCTGTGACCATATATAATAACAAGAATGGAGGAGAGAGAACTGTTTCACTGCTGTTGCAGTGATATTTCTTCATGCCTTAAAACATTAGACTGAATTCTGAATAGATCCCCATCTACCTGTGTTACTGTTTCTAAGGTATCTCAAGCATTTTAAGACTCACTATTGATGCGACACAGAGGATTAATTCTTCATTAATTTGATGAACAGTAAATACATATACCCACTTATTCTAGTTCAAAAACATTAAACTGTCAATTTTTCAGGTCACATTTTATTAAAATGGGACAACATAGAAAATGAGCTTGGGTAAGTTTTCAGTAGATCTCATGTCCCTTGTTAGTACTGCTCTTTAGCCAAATCTAGTTTTCCGTTTCTGGGTACCTCACTTGTCCTGCTCATGGAGTTTTAAACCTTAGTCTCAGCTTATGCCCCTCTGTACAGACGTCTTGTCTCAGACCTGGCAATTAAGCAGATCCCTTCTTAGGCTGCAGAAACCTGCTAATGTGATCTTCAGCCCTCAGCAGCAATTCCTGGACTGGGTGAAAGGAGGGCCAGGCAAACCTTTCATTTGTTGCAATAACAAACTCTGTGTGAAAATCCTGCAGAGGAGCCCTAACTGTGAGTGATTCATGGCGCATCACTAATTGTACTGCTACTCACTGATAAATTGCACTCTTGGTGAGAGATTAGGCCATAAATCACTTTGGGGACGTCACTTGTTTGACGTAATCAGTTAAGCCTGCCCATTTTGGCAACCTCCCACTTCCTTTACTTTTCCTTTTTTTAAATGAATCTCACCAAAGGGAACAACTATAGTTGCATGTCTTCTCTCATTCCATGTTCCAACCTATGCATCCCATTGTCTCTTATCCAGCTCCCGGATCTTTCCGCTTCACATCTCACAAAGTGCTAGCTTCCAGTAAGTGAGCTCTTCAGTTGTATCTTTTACCCAGGGTCTTCAAAACCTAAACCCTTCTGCCTGCTTCATTTTGTAGGTGGAGAAGTTAGGATATACATGGCTAGGGAAAAAATTTGCCCAAACTCAGGATGCTGGCAGTATTTTACACCACGGTCAGTGATGTGCTGGTAACTTGTACAGGCTGGATTACTGTACAGCTGCTTTGGATGCTGATTATCACGGGTCTGTAGCAGAATAAACCTTGCAGTTCTTTATAAGTCACCCTGTAGTTTTTTGCCTACTCATTATATTTGTTTATGTAGTTCCCAGAGGCTGGAGAGAAAAAGGTATTTCAGAGGTGAGATTTCACAGCGGCGCACAAAGGCAAACACAGTGCACCTGACACAGTTTGAGAGCCCCTCTGAGCCAGGACGTGCTCTTCCTGGGCTCTTCATACAGGCTGGGAGCAGAGACTGAGTGTACCCACAGACTTTGTAACCTCTTCTCCCAGTGACCTGATCGCCTGTGTTTGAATCCATCATGACCAGATCTATTCTGCTCTTCTCCTTCAGGTACTATGGCACTGTGTCCTGGCCAGTGAGGGCACTGCCTTGCCAGCTTTACACTCACCTTCACTGAGAAGCCCACTCTTGCTGCTTCATGATAGATCATGAGTCAGGTCCCACCATTTATTGAATGGATGAAATAGGGGCAACCTCCCTTAGACAGCTGGAGACAAAATAATACAGAATTTCTAATATGGAAGAAGCCTGCGGATGGGAGACATGTTGTGGACTATATGGCTTCTGATAAGCTATTTTCAGATTGTTTTATATCTTTCTAGTCTTCACTTGAAAACTTCAGAGAATATCACTTAAATCTTGCAAGATTGTAAGCAAAGACACAAAAGGCACAGTCACACATCATTATCATAGGAGCTCAGCAGAGATCCTAGGGATCTGGAAACCCTAGAACTGTGGCTACAGGAATTCACTACGCCATTGATAAATTATTTCTTCTTTATCAAAGCAGTCTGCCCACCTGATGACCCCTGGTTTTCTGTACTTTGGGTGGTACACTGTGTATCCACAATGACCTGATTCAAAACTGGCAAAACTTGTGTAATCCTGCAGATGCATCTTACATTTTCCTATTTGTGACTGTTTCAGATGGGAAAATGAGCAAAACCACAGCAAGAATCTGATGAGAATTTTTTGCATTATAAGGGCTAAGGGAAGATATTGTTTTGTTTTGTTAGTTGTTTTTAAATGAAAGCTTCAATTCTGTGAATAATATAGGACTCCCAAAGTCCTATATTGTGTGGTCTACCACTAACTTTCTGTTAAATCAACTTCACGTTTGCCAAGCAGTTCACTTTTTCTGTGGGAAAAATACAAACATGGCCTCCCAACAGAAACTACATGCATGACAATTTTGCACATAAAATCTTGTCTGTGCAAAAAGGGTATGTATGGATGTAATAACACTTTTTCACATAAAAATGTATGTGCAGCTAAATGTGTACAAAGCTTTAATTTAGTTGGCTATTTAATTAGGGCAGTTTTAATACCAGTTTACTACTGGTAACCCTTTATGTTATTCAGATATTACACATGAGGACAACAGAACCATCAGTCTATATTTCTACACAAACTGTTATCAATAATGAATAGAATTTCAATTCTGTTCTTAAAAAACACCAAGGAAATTAAGCTATTAATTATATTAATTAAAGCTAATAATTCACTTCATTAGTATGGCAAGAAGACTTAGTATGAGATAAAAATCTCTCATACAAATAAAATACATACACTCCTAGAAAAATCATTAACAATTAATAACAAAATGAGCAGCAAGGTACCAAACTGAAGGTTTAAATAGGCACTGAAAGATAGAAGGAATATAAGCAAATAGGACTCTGAATGACCTCAAAGTTGTATCCTAGTTCCTGAAGCACTCTTATGCCACCTCCCCCACAATATTGTGGGGTTAGAAACAGCTTCAGTGAGAACAAACTCTCTTCTGTTGACTGGCTTCTGTGAAAGGGCTTTTAAAAATTATCACGAAACATTAAAAAAAAAAAGAAAAACCTACACAAAAAAACACAAAACAAATGAACAAAAAAACCAAAGGAAAAATCCATCTTCTGCACAACCTAATAATGGACAAAGTGAAAAGGCAGCATAAAACCAGCTTGTCTTGATCACATCAGCTCCTGGTCCAAACAGATGCTGGCTGTAGTGGGAGGTAGAGCATAAGTGTCAGGACAGCATTGCTTTCCCTTGGACTTTTCCCCATCAATCTTGATTAGAAACTTCGCCAATTTACAGATGGATCCCTGGAGCTATTTTGAGCCACAGTCTTTGAAACTTATTACTCCACTACACTGGCAAAGGGCACTTGTAGGCCTCTATGTGTTGAAAACTTTGGGAGTACATCACTAACTTTGTTTCTAGCTAAAAGCTTTGATTTGCAATGGCCCACTACTTCCAATATATCACAGTAATCAAAAGCTACTACTGCTGACCGTAATGGATACTGAGAGACAATAAAAGCTCCAGAGAGAAAGTAGAGAATATCATGTTGACTCTGGGATTTTATATGAAGTAGTTCATGGCATCAGTATCACCCCTCAACAAATATTCTTACTGCACTGCCAAAAGTTAGTTTCATCATTGAGTCAAAGTGTAGAAAGCTCTACAGGGTGTGGTCTTCTTGTGATTAATAAATCTGGGAAATTCATACAGAGCAACAAGCAGGACATAACACAACCACATGTAATCCACAGCTCTTTATTTAGGGAACAGTCAAGAAAGCTTGTCTCCCACTGGATGTTTCTAAGATACTATTAGGAGTATTTGACCCTAAAATTCACATCTAAACTTTCAAAAAGTCAAGGAATTAAAAATTAAGGAGAATTCTCTTGGATCATAGAAATATGCTTCATCCTATAATACCTTCTTGTAATATATATCTTCTTCACTATTTAGCACAGAAAGAAAATAGAATATATTTGTTTAGAAAATATGACTACCAATAGAAGATCCTGTTCATGATAGATTTTTTACTTTTGGAAATGCATAAAGAAGTCATTCTTTACCCAGACATGCACTGGGAATTCTATTCATTATTGACATGCCTTTAATAGTTTGCAATGAGCAAAACTACCTTGTAAATTGTCTTCCAACCTTATTCAAATTGCCTGATACAAACTGCACCCTAATTGCTAAATTAGGACTGTGTTCTTTGCTGAGCTAATTTCCTTGCTAAATGGGCACGTGGTGTGGCAGTTAAGGGCTTTTTATCAGGTTATTACAATGAGGGATTATATGGTTTCAATGTAATTGAATTTTAACGAGGACAACTCTTAGGCAAATACACCTCCATAAATGATGCAGTACGGATGCTATGCTGAGAAACCAAAAATGACAATTCAGTGGAGCCAGCTGGACCTAGGGGAGTCTTTAGAGTTTTAATTAAAAGCAGGGAGGAATCTTTTTTTTTCTTTTTTTTTTTTTTTTATTAACATTTTTCTTATTCCTGTCTCCATTCTTGGCCCAGCCACAGAGTCCAACGGATCTGCAGAAGATTCCTGTTTTCATTTCCAGTTATCTCAGAACTGCTGAATGGGATTCTCTGGTCTGAAATGATTGCCATTCATTTTTTCTTAGATGCACTTAGTAACAAGTACAGCAATGTAAGCAATTCACACCCAGTAGTCTGAATGGCCTATGGCAGATAAAGAAAAACATGGAGAACATTGTATATGTCTTGTCCATGTGCAATGAGCATTAGCTTTCTTCCAGAAAGTGCAAACTGAAATCTAGTGGTGGGTTTCAGGTGATAAACCTTTCTGGAGGAGCACTAACTGTTATTTTTGTACATGGTAGTATAAGGGGCCTGAATTCCCCCAAAGACACAATTTCTCACTGAGGACTGAGGCACTGGGAAATTACCACATCTGTAAGACTATGGAAGAGAAAAATACCTGCCTGAAAGTATGCTCTGGTTAAGAATAAAATAAACCTCTCTCAGCTGTGCTGATTATTGAGGAGGAGGAGGAAGATACATGTAATGTTACACAACATCTGTGGCGGGATGTCAAAAAAACAAGCCAAACTTAGACATGTACCCTTCACTGCCAGCAAAATAAACCCTCGGAGACTGTGTCTCCAATAGCACTGCTTAGCGACCCTGTACTTGTAGTAGATAGAACTGGTGTGGGGCAAATAAGTGGCATATGACTCATTTCTGACAAGAAGAAACACTTCTGAAATATCGTGAAACAGTTAATTTGATAATGCAAATGCAAAGACAGTTTGAGAAACTCAAAAACCCCCCAAATGCAAAGTAACAAATGCATTAGATGAGATGTCAATGTTTGTCAACAGGGATTGCAGTTATTTCTGCATATGAATATGGAAATAAACCAAGAAATCCTCCAAAAATTAAATGCCTTGATAAGCTCTACAGCTATTGTGTTTTAATTGCTGGTAAATGCCAGCTCCAATAATGGCATCTGCTGTGTACCTGTGCAATCACAGTGCACTGGAATGAGCTAATGACTGCAGAGCAGAAGGCTGGCCTGAAGCCACTGCAGGTGTACATCTTAATGAGGGTCTTGTGGGGAGAGAGGTGCACTGAGCAAAAGACTTCTGAGATGGCTGAAGCTGTTGGAGCAGAGAGGGGATCAGTGGCCCGTTTCACGCAAAGGAAGATGCACACATGGTAAGGATATTTTCTTGGCAACTGCCACTTCACGTGCACACAGGCATAGCACTGGCTGTAATGCCGTGATATGCTCAGATGCAGAAATATGTCTGATAACAGCTACCATAACGAGCATATTAGGCACTGCTCCTTGAAAGCAACCCAGGCCCAGCTCTCACTGAACCACAGTGAATTCAGCATCACAGTGCTGATGTGGAAGAAAATGTGCTGATGACAGCTGCTTTTATCTTTACATTTTCCATTACTAGACTAAATGCTTGCTGAGAATAAAAGATTACCCCTGTCCTGCCTTATCCCTAAGCAGGTGGCTCTGGAGGCTCATCAAAGGATGGCTGTGGAGCACAATGGTAAGATAGCTCATTGGGAGGAAATAAGAATATACTCAGAATTGTTCCAGTGATCTGACTGTCTCAGGATGACTTCAAACATCAAGACATTTTGAAGCATTTCAAATACCTAATCATTAAATTTAAGATGATACCAAATCAGATGGCAGTACCACTTAGTGGTGAAGACACCAGGAAGCGATATTTTCTGTGCTACTGATGGGTTGTGCATGATGGAGAAAGTCCTTTCACCTCTCACTGTCCACCTTTTCTTCCTACTCTACTGTTCAGGCACATGCTGAGGTTCGAGCTGTCTGCCTCTGTGACCAAGGTGCAAATAACACTATGTTCAGGGTTTGAGAGGAATGAGGGCCTTCTGTTTTCCCAGTGTGCTATTTCACATGCCATATTCTATATAGGAAAAGTATTTCTAAATCTGTCCAGTCAACCTGTCATTTTATATTCAGATGGTAACACCTCCCTAGGTTCTTAGGAGCCTTCTTAGGCTTTTTCTCCACTTCTTCCTTTACTTCTTATAGTCCTTTGTGGTCCACCACCTTCCCTGTGTCCTCCTCCCAGCTGTGTTAATCCTTATCTGCTCCTAATACTTGATATAGAGAATATTGTATGTGTTAGTGAAGCTTTTTCTAGCTTTCTGGGATGATTAGTAACTTCGTTCTTAAACTTCCCTATAGAACTGGCATGTGGGAGCAAGGTAAATGTGGTATGTCTGATCTGCCTTGAAACTGGTTCTGTTTAAGTTCCCAGTCTCTGATGACTGCTGACTCCTAAAAATGAACATTGAGCAAATGCATAGGGAAGAGGCAAAAAATAACTCAGCATATGGTGCTGAGTGTTTCTCTGGAGCAGTGTTTAAGATCTAGACAATGTTTGCAAAAAGCATCATTATCACCATCTGAGGGCTTTTCGGTAGAGTGAATTGAAACTACTTTTTCCAGTGTCTAGAATGTATGATCTGTAACAAACCTACCATATGGCAGGATTTGAGACTGACTACCAAACATTGTTTTAGCACAATATCCTTTCTTTTTGCCAGCTGTAGAGTGTTAATTTCTAGTAATGCAATGTCTAAAGGAGGACACCACGCTGCCATTTAATCTAATTTGACACTGACAGTTTAATCAGAAAAGCAAATGATTGAATATACATGGAGACTGAAGTAACCTCTTAACCCTGAGAGGGCTTTTTCCAAAAGGAGGACTTACACATGTTGATTCAAGGCTCCGCGGGAAAAGTTTGTACTTCATTTAGTTTATTGGTATATCAAACTGACACTCTAAAAATAGAGATGCAACAAACAGTTAATAATAACAACACAGCAATGTCCTGCAGAGCCATTAAGCCTATAAACTCATTCCCCAAAGCATACTCATCTCTTGACTTCTTTCCTGTTCTGCGCAAGTGCCATTGCATCAAACGTGTTGTCTGTATCATGTAGCTGTGGAAATAATCTTCCTTCTGTTTTGACAATTCGATTACACACACATTTACTCTGGGTGTAATTCTGGAGTCTCGCTTCAGCTCAGTTGCTTGGTTAAACTGCCGTGCTGCAGAGATGGAGGAGGGGAGCAGCTAAACCATACAGCTCTGTGCAGCCTTGCTCTTCACAGTGAACTCAATCTGTGGGGCTCTACTGCACCTTCATCTGCAGACAGGAGTGCTAATCAGTAGCAGCATCTTTTGCACACGGCAGCATTTGCTGTACTTTGACCTTTTCTTGCCTGTCTAAATAAGGGTAGACATATCCACCAGCTGATAATCAATTTAGTGCCAGTTTTTAATCTGTTGTATGTGCCTGAGGATAGATGCTTACTACTGAAGAAATGAAGATGGCAAAAACCTTCACTCACTATTTCAACATCTTGGTATGTCTAACCCTACAGGTATCTGACATTCAACACCTTGCAGCTGACCTAGTCTAGTGTCAATACCATCTATCTTTATTTCCCGTCTACGTGGACAAGATTCAGTTGAGGGGCTTTGAGGTTTTTTTGTTTGTTTTTGTTTTTTAATTTTTACTTCAACTCGTACTTATAAGAATAAGAACCTAATCCTTCAGTACTGCCTCCAAGGCAGTCTACTTTCACTAGAGGTGTTAGCTTAACAAGGAAAGTATATATCACAAGATTTTTAAAGTATGCTTTGCACAAGGTTACACCATTCCTTGTATGAAAAACACCAATCGCGTGTGAAAGGCTCTGATTTCATATTAATTGAAAGAAGAAGGAACATGAAAGCCTGAAGTTTTAGAATGGAAGGATCTTTATTTCAAGCTTTTCTAAAAACCTTGGAATCAGGGCAGTATAAGGTCAGTTTAAGGTCAGATCTGAAAACTTTTGGTCAGTTCCAAATATTTAATGTAGATAACTTTAGATGGGGTCTAGTATGCTTAACACAAATCTGTCTGCATTTTAGCTAGCTAGCAAAGTAATGCTGAGACAAGTGCTGCAGATGTCTAGGTATTTGGGGAATGGGACTAATATCTGTGAAGATCATCAGAGAGTGTTCACTTAACTTAAATACTTTAGCTTCAGCACACTAAATGTCCCTGTCTCAATGAGGAAAAATTGGGAACTCTGTTAGATACAGTGTCTTCAAGCACCTGAAATGTAGCCTGAAGTCCCTTCACAAGGTGGCTGGATACTTCTTCCTTTTGGTACAGGAAATGAGCCTCAAAATTATTGAAAATTTAGCTTTGTGTTAAAGGAAATCTCAGACAGGCTGTTCAGCTTTTGACAAAATGCTGGTTGATGTGTTTTAAAAGACACCATTTTCCTGGTCAGGCTATAAACCTTGCTTCATATCAGGGAACTGAAAGCAAATATGGTCACTGTGGTCCATGGAGGTGAAGTTGCCTTGTTTTGTAGTGTAATGACGGATGTGTTCAGAAGTAGGTCTTCTTCTCAAGATGGCACTTTCTGTCCTTTCAGGAAAGTGGCTCAAACTGTGAATGTGTTTTGTTTAGTTATTGTCCTGGTTTGGGTGGCCAAGAAGGGGCTCTCGCTCTCTCTGTCTCTCGCTTCTGGGATTGCAATTGCGGCATCTTGATATTTCAGGATCGCTAGCCAGGAATGGGCTAAGTATTGGTCAGTGGGTGGTGAGCAATTACATTGTATATTTCCCATTTATATTTTCTATTACTGTCATTGTTCTCACTTTATTACCATTATTAAATTGTTTCTATCTCAACCTATGAGTCTCCCTTTACCCCTCCAATTCCCTCCCCCATTCCCGGGGCGGGGGAAAGGATGAGTGGGTGGTTGGCTGCCGATCAGGATCAAACCACAACAGTTATTTAAAATTAGATAGGGTGAAAATTGTTTCTTGTTCTTGAATAATTTGAAAAATTGGTGATGCATAAATGGCTAAGCCAGGTTCTCACACTGTTGGCCTTAGTGATTTGACAGAAAAAGCACAGACCATGTCTTTCTTGAGAGCTTTGCCTGCACAAAAGACAAAATTTGATAATTTGAGCCAGTCTTATTTATTATAAAGCATTAGCAAAGGCTTGTATACTATTGATGATAGGGAGAAAGAAAAACTATTTCAAACAAGACATAAAATGACCTCATTAAAAAAAAAGCCAAACCCCTTGCTATTTCTATACTCACTTTGTTTTGATGTTTTTCACTTGAATCTTCCAAGTATGCTTTATGAAGATAGAAAAAGATCTCAATAAGAGGAAGAAATAGCGTGGTGTCTTTTCAATATTTGGTTCAAGCGCCCCAGATGAGCAGCATTAGTCACAAGCCAGTAGAACAGCTAGAGCTAGCCTGAACTGCTCTGTGGCTGCAGCTGAGTAGGAGCTGAGCACTTGAGTCAGAATCATGCAGTGCAAAGCACAGCACTTCTAGCAAAAGCAAAATAAATCCCCAAGTCTTCAGTAAATATTGTTTGCATATATAGTTCACCGTGGCTGGCTACCAGGAGGAATAAAACATGTGGAAGACAGTGCTTTTAGCTGAGGGTACACAGCTTGACTTAGATAATAAAGGATGATGGTACAGGATAATAAACACCATATTTTAATGAATAATTTTTTGAAATAACGGAACACAAAGTCATTATAAGGGTTATCTGTTTCCATCAGCAATCTCTTGTGTTTCTGACAGTAAGTTCAGCCTGGATTTGTTTACATTATCTGTATGCTAGGAGCTTTTAAAGGGGTTGCTATGGCTTGTGATTCTAACACACCTGGAAAGTGGATGCTTGTTAGCACCTTTGCACCTGAAACATGAAAAAGGAGTAATTAGAAAGTCAATATATGGAAGGGGACAGGCAGATCTTACTTTTTTTAGCCTTCTATGAGGACTACTTCTTTTAGTGCTCATTAAAATGTATTAGCCTAGACACAGTGGACATGAGAGTTCTTTAGGGGCCTCCTGTGATCTATTACTTTATCCATAGTCTGAAGCTGCTGTCCAACTGAGAAAATCAGATATCTCAGTGGAAGCTTATTGCATCATGGTATGTAGTTTTTGCCTTTGTGCTAATTTAGAGAGTTTTAATATTATATTCAAGGT
Source organism: Tyto alba (assembly GCF_018691265.1). NCBI lineage: Eukaryota > Metazoa > Chordata > Aves > Strigiformes > Tytonidae > Tyto > Tyto alba. The sequence continues at coordinate 27,143,670 of NW_024881278.1, read as the reverse complement.
TACCTTGGTGTGATTTGTTTTGGGGTCTCTGCTTGTTGCTAAAAGGTTTACTGTTTTTTTCAGTTAGTATAGAAAGTCTGGTTGCTTTATTGAGGGGATATCCCAGTTCTTTGCAGCTACTAAGCTTCACAACATGTTGCAAAGTGGCCATATGTTGCCTTTCCCCAGCTCTGGACAGGAACTTTTGTTATTGACTCAGGAAGGAGAAAGTTTGAAATGCAGAAGTTCCCAGTTATTGATAGCTTCTTTCTCCTTAGTATACGATTCTGCTTTAACTGTAAGAATGCTAGTTTGGGGAGGGGAAAAAGAAAAGGTTCAGGCATAATATTTTGTCTAGGCTCAGAACAGATTCTGATTTCTTTCAAGGAGAAAGGATGACTTCTTCCTTCAATAAGGGTCTCCTTTTATTCCAGTTGTCTTCATGCAATTTGTCTTTGATATCAGACTGAGCTTTTGTGCATGGAAAGGAAAGAAAGGGAAAGTGCTTCTTGCACAAACTCATACCTGGGGGCAAGGTGAGTGGTAAAAGATGTCTTGTGAACTTAATATCTCCTGCACATAGATCTTTGCAAGTTGAAACTCAGAAGAGCAAGTGTGTGTGATGAAGAAACAGTATTTTGCTTAGCCCAGCTTGACTGGTGGGCAAAATACAAAGCCAGGTCTATTTGCAGAATGAGAACTTTGTTATTTTATGCTTTTCTTCTTGAGGTTTCCACAAACTGAAAACATCTGGGAGTGAGTGTTAAGAGGGCTGGTAAAGGAATAGTTTTCCCCTGTGGCCCTTGACACTTTGGAATGAGTTAGCATTTTCGAAGTTTCCCTTTTTCTTTTGAGGGTGGGGGAAAAGGACAAGTGAGGGGTGGAATTGGTTTGGTTTTGTTTTGTTTGCTGTGGTTTTTTTTTTTTTTTTTTTTTTTTTTTTTCTTCCCCATTATTGAAGAGTATTCCTTCTTATTCTTTTTCCAGACCTGCTAGTTCTCAATACAACCTGAGCCCAGAGATCATAATAGAGAGTTTTCACATGCAAATATGTCAATTTATTTCCACAATAGCAAACCACTGAGGGCTGAAAGGGAAGCCACTGTAACAGGCAGTTACATTGTTCCAAAACCACTGTGCTCCTCAAATTCAGGAAAGGAAGTCTAATCAAAGACTATTCAAGTCTCAAAACCACAGGACTTGCCTTCCTCATCTTCTTGATGCTTCTCATCTTTCCCAAATCTTCCTTCATATTGAAATCACTGACATGCTCACCTCTGTCTGACTATCTTACATCAAGCTGTCTGGTAGAGCTGAGGGTGTTTTGTTCATGGCCCAAGGATTGCCCTTAACCCTCTCAGTCTGTGGTGTCTTTAGAGCAATAAGAAACAGAGGGCAGGGACATGCATTTATCTATGTATTTTTTTTTCTGTCTCTGGCCATAGGGAAATACATTTTAAAGTATGCAGGCTCCAGAACTGAATGCTTTACTTTGAGGTGTGTTCTTTACAAACTAAATGTAACCCTTTTCCCCACTCACATGCAGATAGAAATGGATGAATGTACTAAAATGTTCTACACGGTCTGATAATGTTTGGATCCTTTCCTGAAAATAGTGCTCCTCTCTAATGGGCTTGAAAATATACACTGTGAAACTAAAGGACCTGTTTTATACCACTCAGTTTGACACCCTCAAGCAAACTGAGATGAAGTGATAATTTTTCATAATGCGGTGAAAACTCAACGCAGTACGAAGTCTCACTCAACTCTGGAAGCGGACTGGCAGCATGTATGTGTCACCCAAGCTAGATACTCCTGCCTGCTGGCATGGAAGTGTTTCTAGGTCTGAGATAGCTTGAGCCAAGTCAGTAGGAAGGGTCTGTGCTCAACACTTCTTTGTTGGTGATTATCATGGATGAAGCAGGCCTGTGCACATCCTACACCACCCCCTGCCCTCAAAGATGAGCTCCTCAGAAGGGGCAGAAATGGGGAAAACATGAAAAGGGGCTTCTGGGGACCCTCTTTTGTATGAGACTGCAATGCAAGTCCTAAATCAGCCTGTTCTTAGTGCTCTGATAGACTTTTATTTGTTTAAGAAGCTTTGCATATGTTGGGAAACCTCTTACCCCTTGTAAACTTTAGCATTAAGGAAGACACAAGGAAGGATGCCGTCTTTACTGTGATTCTGAAGCCAGTGCTCAAACTAACCCAGTCAGTAATAAGCAAAGTACAATGTCAGCTTTAGTTTCACAAAATGTAGGTAATCCCTGTTGCTCAAGGATTTTACAGCAATACCTGTGGGTATTCATTCTGCCTGTGCCTTGAATGTGTCTTTGTGGATGCACCTTGAAGCTGAGGTCAGCAGCCAGCCTTCCTCTGAGAGGTTTGGTTAACATGCCACAGCAAACACCTAAGAGGACTAACTTGGATTCCAGCTGTGGCCTTTTGTTAATGCATTGTGAATCAAAGACAAAGCTTTCAAAGCTTTGAGTTAAGCCCTATGGGACTTCTTTCTCAACAACTGCAATATGTAAGCATGAAAACCTCTTGGTCAAATCAGTGTCCCTCTGGGGTGTGTACACAGGAGAATTGTAAAAAGGGGGAAAAGTAGCTTTAGGCTACCTTTCCTTCCTCCTCGGCATTTTTTCCAGAGTCTAAGTAGCTATAGAAACCAAGAAGCTGTCTGGTTATGTCAGATCTTGGCAAGTGAGAGTATGACTCATGATTTTAAAAAAGGCAGCTGGTGAACAGGGATGGATTCCAACAGTGGGCAAAAATCTCACCTTTATTCATCCAGGAATAGCTGCCTTGTCATTAGTGAATGTCCTATTTCCTCCTACCTGTAGAGATATTTCTGTGAGAGATTAAAAATAATTGAAAATCAAAGTGGTTTAGAAGGTGATTTCCTAGTGGCCAGCCCTAACAGTTTCTGGTCATCCGTCATGTGGTTGTATTTTCCTTTATTACAAATATTTATTTGAAAGTTTCTTTGCACTAAAAGTTTTGAGTTGAACAGCTTTTTTTTTTTTTTTTTTTAATGCAGATCACAGTGTATCTATTATCTATATATGGGAAATCTCCAGTATGATAAGTAGTTAACAACTGTTCCTCATCAAAGCAAATTCTTTTTCTGAACAATCTAACATCCCTTTAAGTCAAACTTTTTCAAATCCAAACTTTCTGGCTATTTCCCTCTTGTCTTGGGATCCACAAAATATTTGTAGTCTTTGTTATATCTGTAAGGGAACTAGTAATTGTTTGTCTGAGTCAGAATGTAACATAAGCAAACTTACCTGAGTGCTTGACAGTGTGCTCTACTTCTGCAGGTTTTCTTCCATCTTAGTTGATATTAATTGTCAAATTTCTACAAACTACTTTTTTTAATTAAAAAAGTGGGTTGTTTTTTTAAAAAATAAATTGATTCACTGCCAGTTAATTACCAGGAAATGGAGAAGCATGTGCTTCCTGCCACAATTAATTAGTCTACTGGCTGTTACCTAGCTCATGTAAATCTGTATTCTAATTATATGGAGACAGTGTCTGCCATGAAGAATTAATATCCAACTACCAAGGTTTATATGCAGTTCCGCAGATTTCATCTGGTCGGTCAGCTGTCAGAAACAAAGATGGTGAAGATCCATTAAATCATCTTGTCCCATCCTTCTGGTTGTCATCACTTTTCTCACTTTTAAGGATTCCGTCCAGCATGCACTTAAGTGATTAAGGAAGGGAAAGAGAGCCTTTCACTGTTTGAGGGGAGAAGTGTATCTTAATTTGTGGGCCATGACCTTGCAGATATGCAATTCAAGTGCAGTTAATCAGTGCTGAAATATTGTAATAATCCTAGAGCAAAGGAAATAATATATCTTATATGTAATTTGGGAGAGGCAAAATTCTCCAAGTATGAGATGAAATGTGGTAGAATGTATTTCACCCAGGCATATTACTGTTATGTTTGAAATATTTTTATTCTTTTTGAACTAAATGTAAGACATCAGGAGAAATCTTTACTTTTGGTTTATACCTGAAAAGAATGACAAACATAGCGATTGGGAATATTCTAGAGACTTTGCTACTGTCTTTGGTTTTGTTTGGCTGGTGTCCTTTTCATCTGCACAACCTGTTTCCTACTGTATAAAGAGACTAGGAGCTGAGGCAGACTGGAGACTTGAGCCCCAAGACCTTGGCTGGTCAGATGTGCCCTGAGGGATGACCGGACAGAGAAGCTTCCTGGAGCTACCTTTGGAAACTTGAGGCTCACAGCTTTCAGCCTCACTTCATTCTGTGTTTTGCTGTCCATTTTTCTTTTTACCTCCCTTCTTGATCTGTAAGCAGTTCACATTGAATACCTCTGCAAGAGTATTCAACATCTAGGCAGCCAAATCAGTCCATTTGCCTATTAAAATTATATACATTATAGACCCTAGAGTGACATGTATCGATTTCTGAAGATAAAGTTACAAAAGTTGTACCAATGCCTTTCCTGGGGTGAAAAGTCTGTCACCTCCTTTCATTTCCTTGAGGAGGCAGGAGGCTGCAGGCAGTAGGATGTAACCCCGTGGGCGAGTGGATACTAGAGGCAGGTGAGCAGGCAGCCTGGCGGGATAGGCAGGGACCATCAGTGATAGCAGCAAGGGTTTGAAGTCTGGGAGATGTATGAAGAACTTCCCAATTCTGCTTTTCTGCTGTAGCTTCACCCTGGTGGGTGAGGCTGGGAGGAAGAAACGTGCATAGGCTGATTTATACAGGGTGTGACTAGTGTACTTGTTAGTTGCATTTCATTCTGCCCCTGTGGCACATTGGTAGCAGGTTCCCTAGAAAGATGTCAAAAGTCTGTTGTGTGCCCAGGTGTGACAGCAGGCCATGGATCCGTGGTGTGGGTGAGCTTCTTGAGGAATCTGGGTCCCTGAGCTTAGGCTACTGCAGGACTTGTCAATTTCTAAGTTTCACAAGCAAAAGAGACAGATGCTGTTTCTTTGAGGGGTGGGGGGACAAAACATTAAGGAAAACATCCTGTGGCAGTGTTTTACACTTCCAGAATGACCTGACTGAGCAACGTGGCTAAGTCACAAAAAGTCCTTTTAGCTTCCATTAAAGTAATCTAGATGTGTAAAATACCTGAGACCATCATGGGAAACTTAAGTGTTGATACTCAGCATGTAACTTATGTTCAGAAGTAATTATCAGGCATAAGCTGTGTATTTGCAGAAATGGGATACAAATTACCTAAGAGCATTAATTCTTATTTCTCAATGGAAGTGGCCTTCTCTTGAGAGCAGTCCGTAACTCCAGATCTCATGTCTTCCCTTGACATACATCTTGCCAGGACTGTAATTTTGATTACCTCAATAGATATTTCACCAGATCACTGTAGTGAGCATCTTTACTCTTGTAAGACATCTCATAAAATGTGTGTCAGATATTTTAATTGTCAAGTGTAGTTCCTGAGACGATGCCTAGTCAGGAGGTAAAGGCTTTGGCCAGAGATGTAAAAAAACAGATTTTTGAAGAGCCACAGATTCTTTCGTAGTGTTTTTCTGTTTGTTTTTGTTTTTGTTTTGGTTTTTTTTTTTTTTTTGTTTGTTTGTTTGTTTGTCTTGTTTTGGCATATCACTTCTGGCACCAGTCATCAAAGCATTTAATCATGTGCAGAATTCTCATCCAGTTTAGTAAAACGTTTTTTTGAATGTGGGAGTTAGTTTTGATCCTTCCCTCTCTTTCCCAGTTGTAAAATGAGGATAGTAGAAGTTCTTTTCTATGTCTCTCTGCTTGGTGAACTTAATGGTGTATGTCTTTGCTGCAGAGGATCACCAAACTAACAATAGTCGTAGTTAGCTATTTTTCATCAAGCTGCAGACTAGGAGAAAAACAACAGTAAAGGTTGGGCACCAGAAGGATACCATTTTTTCGTGTCTCACATTGTTTCCTCTATTTTGTAAAGAGCTGACATCTGGAGGCATGTCATTAAAGGTGATTTCCTACCTTACAAAAAAAAAATACACAAATAAAATGCAGTTGCTGTGCACAGCTATAGGAGAGGAAAATTTGAAGTTAGGGATTGTGTGTTGGCTCAAGGAGCAGAAAGCAGAAGTCAAATCAAATCCATTTTGATTTATTTTTAAGATCTCACAGACTTTAAGTTAGTGTTATGATTTCAAAGAAGGTAAGGACCAATCATGAGTCTTAGGGTCTGAGTGACTGATTATAATAAAAACAAAATGAAAGCCAGTTTAAGACCTTCAAAGTTAAATAAGTGAACTGAAAATTTAAAAATAATTAAGTTTTGCTTCTTGATAGAGATTGGATTATGCTAATTTTCTCCTCACTCTCATTTCACTATTCAATTAATCCTTACTGCTGGGTTCTGATTGCAGGGCTCAGTAAGCATCATTATGTTAACCAGATAAATAAGTCATGTAGTGTTTTGGGAGACAGAGGGGAATTATCTGTGTAAATTCAAGACCCAGTGGCTAACCTATTTTTGCCAAAACAAACACATTTTGTCCCACCTGGCAAACCAGGGGAAGAAAAAAACAACCAAACAAAATAACCCTCTCCTTGCTTCAAATGCCACTAGTCTGTAGAGCTACTGCTGTAATGTCAGTCTGTCCTGCCTGTACTTGAGAAGCTGATAGAGCATTTCAGGAAAGGAGGTGCCTTTCCTGAAATGCTCTACCAGCTTTTGCCTTTCATCTGGACTCAGTGGCTGTGCATGAAATGTTATTTTAAAGCGGATGTTTGGGAAGATTATTTTTTTTGTTGCAGTGTTGTTACTTTGTTTCCTACCAGTCCAGAGCAACCATACCAAGTACTCTTACTCTGGGCACATTAATTTCAAAGAAAAGCTGAAGTTGGTGCAATAAACAAAAGCAGCCCTTATGGGTCACCTGTTGTCAACCCTCTGTGTGTCACAGAGCTTTTTGTATTTGACATGTTCTTACTGATGTTGTATTTAACCACTTGGATGTCTGTAATGAGGAGACTATAACTGGCTGCTGTCTTAATTATGACTGTTAAAAGCTTCTACCTGATGCCTGGACTGTTCTTCACCTTGATTCATTTCTGGCTATTTCATTCTGTCCTCATATCTTCTAAGCCCATGAATTAATTTCCTTCCTTAATCTATTTTTTTTTTTTTTTTAAGGTATTGGACTCTAATCTTATTCCCTGTTGGTTTATTTTAAACTTTCACTTGCTCCTTGTGTGGTTTATGCTCTGTTTCTTATATTTATGGTTGCCTTTAGTCTTTCTTTCCAGTCTCCACATTTTTTTCTAAATTTAGAAGAGAATATAGAAGTGTTCAGTTCTGAAGCCTCAGTTGCATTGTGGCTGTATAGATTGGCATTTTCACCTCCCTGCTTTTCTGGGTGCTCTTTTTTTTTTGTGCATCTGAGAATAATGTAGGAGTATACAGCTGTTAGCTCAAATCTGCTGTCAGCTGTGTCAAGAAAACAAAGATGAGGAGTAAATGAAAATAAAACCACTTGAAGCCTCTGGGGTTGCCTTTACTTTTATTCTGGAGATTTTTAAGGGATAAGAAATAAAGTAGAAATATCAAAAAGACAGTTTGAAATTAGAGGAGGAAATGCAGACTTAGTGATGTGATGTTTTGTTAAAGGTCCCAGCAGTGGCCGATATTTTTCTTGGAGAAAGTTGGCTGGATGATAGTCAGATTTGACTAAAACACTGATAGATTTCATTTGTAATATTTTGGAAATACTTAAGAGAATTGTATCTAATATCTTTAGTCCTTCAGTGATAATTCAAGTAGAGAGGCACAAAAGCCCTAAAATCAGTCAAATCTACTTAATACCACTGTGAGTTATGAATCCACTGAATATTTGTGTGTAATTGCAGTATAATGTGTTTAAACAATGTGATTATCATTTAAGTTTTGATAGTGGGCCTGGGTCTGAACGGATAGTCAGGTATCCCCATATTAAGAAGGTTGAAATCAGGGATCTCTGACTATATAGGTCAGTATCAGTGAGTGTATTTCTGTTCCTAAAAGTGTTCTGCCAGTTACAAGTGAAATAAAAGGTAGCTTGCAGAGATCTGATTAGACAAGAGCAGGACCAGAGGTCATTACACTGGGAATCGTGTCAATGGGAAGGAAACAGAGGTCCTTTGACTTTAGACGAATTGGTCTGGATTTTCACTAACATATCATTCTACTTCATAGCAGAAAGCTGATATGCAAGTACCCTGTGGGATCCTAATTAGAGTGCTGGGTAGGGATAGTGCAACTCTAGTGTACAGTCAGCTTCAGCATGCTGACCCACCTGATTTTAAGCAGGCAAGCAATTTTGATAAATATATCACTTTTAGGAGGCTATCCTTCCCTGAATCTCCCAGATTTTCTGTTACTGCTTCCCTAGTTCAGCTAATGGGAGGTCTCTTCAACTTCTCCCATGCATGGTCAGACAGGTTAAGTTATTCCTCATTCACCTCAGGAGCAAACCCATGTGAATTCAACAGAACTGTTTAGCTGTGTGCACAGTAATAAATTCAGTGTGCTTGGGAAAGTTTGCAGGCACTGAGTTCAGCTGTCAGGGACCGACTTTCAGCCACGCTAACGTGTGCTTTTATACCCCTGCACAGGCAGTGTGCAGACACTGCATGTTGGGAGTGATCCCTCAGATGCTGTATGGGCTGAGCAAAACTTGGGCTCCATATGTGGAAGAGTTAGGTGGCGTGGGCCAGCAGCATGTCAGGGACTGATGAATTACTAATGAATGATATAACTACATTCCCCCATGTGGAAAGGTCAGCCAGATTGTGGAGTTTCTTGCTATAGATACACTATTATGTGTTGTAAACTCTGAGGCTATCATTCAGGGAAAAATTTCTATTTAGTATGGCATTTAAACAAATGCTTACCCATGTTCACATGCTAGACTCCCACTAAGTCCATGGACTTCGAGACTCGGTTATTAATAATTTCCTGACGGTAACATGCAGTTGACTTAGTAAGGATTCTCTCTATAGCATATGCACATCACAGTGGAAATGATTGAAGCAGGACCTCTTGGCACAGTTGTTCTCAGGATTTTGGCCACTTCGAATCACTTTCAAAACAAATTATTTGTCATTAACATCACCTTTTCTCTCACCCTTCTTTACCCTTTTTTACTTTTCCTTTCATCTTGTTCAGTGCATAAGCTTTGGAACAGGCTTACAGGACTAATTAGAAACATGTCAGCAAGTAATTTACCTGCCATCCCAAACTCTTTCATGCCCTCTTGGAAGAGTCTTACTGACCAGAAATAGCTGCTGCCATTGCAAGGGTGCAACACTAATCAGATGGTGCTATATGAAGGGGAAAACCATAACTACTGTAAATAGAACAGCATTAAAGAATATTGTTAGGTCAATTGTTCTGATTCCCAGACACTTTTTGCATGTTGTTTTGCTGAACTCTTCTATTTTTGTAGATCTTAGTGATGGAAATTTCTTTAAAACATCCAACCTGTCCCTAGGGGCCAAATTAAGATTATTCCCTATAATATTCTTAAATCCTGTCCACTCTTGTTTAGAGAGATTCAGGCTTCTAAAGAGAGCTGAATCATGACCATATATTTCAATAACAATTGTAGGAATTGCTATGCACAAAGTTTCGTTCACATATTTAGCTACTTACATTGATGGTGCTATTGGATGGAGAGCCTGTCATGATGATAAAATAAATAAATAAATCTGTCCTGTCTGTGATACGAATGATTAAGGACTCGTTTAATCTGCTGCTTCCCTGCTGAGTGGAAATTCATGAGTCAGCTGATGACCAATTCAGCAGTTTTCTACAGAAAGGTTGTTTGCTGCTGGAAACTGTCATGATATTAGTGGATTCATTTTAGTGATGTTTCCTGAACAAATGAATGCTTTACTGGAACTGTCACTAGGGAGACATGAAAGATGAAAAATCAAAGGGAAGTGGGGATGGGGGAGCAGGGGAAGAAAAAGAAGAAACAGCACAGCTGTGTGTAGAGCTTTTTTCAAATTCTGTACTTTCTCAAAGATTAGACCTATTTGTGCCTGATTCAGGCCCATATTTAAAATTCATTTTGAAACTGTTTTCAGAGAAATCTGACAGTCTTAGTTATGTGAAGTAACCTTGAAATAAAGACAAAATTATTCTAATTTTACCACCTGGAGTATACCAAACAGGTGTTTGTAGACACAGCCAAACAAACATACATCAGACTGGACCAAGGATCCAGAATTCCTCATTTGAACTCTTCAGAGGACAGTAGTTTTCAAAATGTCAATAGTGACTTCAATTGTGGAATATATTCTATTCTCGCTGATCAGTAAAAATAACTTCTTAAAAACTGTTAGTATCTCATTCACATGCACTTGAACTTAGACTAAAGACTATGGCATGTACTTCTTGGTCTGATCAGATACAACGATTTCTTTAGGATGAAAGATGAAATTAGCAGCATAACATGCAGTCTTATTAGTGAAAGAAAATAGCCTGTTGTTTCAAGGCTTCATACTTTATCACCTCAACATATGAGAGCTTGATTAGCCTCTTTTATAGCTACATTTTTGTGTCCATTCATCCAAGTGCAACTAGAAATGCACCTGTTTTGTCACTTCTTGTTGTCATTACAGCTCTGTAAGGGGAACATCCATCATGCTATTATATGTATAGATATTGTATATATCTGTATATCACAGGACTAAATGCAGCTCATGACATTTGAACTCCACCTACTGATGTTAATGTGTTTTTAATACTGTGCAACTCGCCTTATTATTCAGATTCACTCTTGGTAATTTAATGATACAGTAGTTGCTATGTTTCAGAAAAAAAAGAAACAAAGCAAGCCATTGGATGTCTGATTTCTCTCTACTAGTGTTGTGATTGTTAGGCTTTTTCTCCCTTAAAGAACTCCTATTAGTCACATTTTAAAAAACAATCTCCTGCGGCAGTAGCTGGCTCAAGAGAGTGGTAATACCACATGGTGGTTTATTGCACAGGGTCAGCAGTTCAAGTCCACCCCAGCTCATTGCCTAAACATATTAAAGAAAATGGAGTGTATCCTCTCTGCCAGCCATCTCATAAAATATGCATCCACCTCACCATAGTTGCTAATTGTCTCCCTTGGTTGTCAAACTCAGTAGATAGGCCAAGAGGTGAGGGAGACTATGAAAAATGAATTACTTTCCCTTGCTAGTAACAGTCCCATTAAAGCACATTAGCTAGGAATTAGATGTATGTAGGAAAGTGAAAGTCTGTGCCATCATTACCTTTACATCAACAGCCAATACTGGTCTTTTGAATTGTTGGACTAGTTTGCCTATAGGAGTAACATGTTAAATATAAATTTATTTTTCTATGGAAGAGAAACAGTTAATGGGAGTATTTGAATGGTGATTTATCAAGATCAAGCATAAATGGTGTGTGTCCATCCACGTGAATGAGAAATGGGGCAGACCCTGGAGTATTGTGGTCATTGCAGGTGAGGAGACTATAGAGAGATAAATAATCAGATTAACAGAGTATGATGTCTCAGCATTCTGCTCTGCGACTTGTGAAAACAATGTTTTCCTTATTACTCTCATTTCAGACCAGACTAAGAGGGTTCATCCTGTTATAGCAAAACTATTTGTGAAGAGTTTGTGGCAGGCCTGTGTAGGAAAATTTGGTTGTGATAAGAATGAAACAGAATGGCCATACTGGTCAAAAAAAAGGTTCATTTACTCAATACTCTGGTTTTAGCTGTAGCTGGTTGTAGCTGTACAAGGTGGTTGTGAATGAACAAGCACAGAGTGAACATATTTAACTCCTCTTATCCGTGTTGTTTTCTGAATACTTTTAGAACATGACTCCCGTTTTTCTGTGCATTTCCTAATCCCTAATGGTTTCTGTTTGCACAGTTCCCCTCCACCTGGCACACGTAAGTCTAGAATCTGTTTTGGCTTTCTTTGTCTAGGAATTCCACAGATCTGCTACCTGCAGTGAGCCATGTCTTTGTGTTTGTTTTGAATGTGGCTCCTATGATGCTTGTTTGATACCTGTTCTTGTTGTGGAAGAGAGAAGGAGCACTTATCCTTAATCCACCTTCTTTGTATCACTCTAGATTTATGTATTATATCCCTCTGTCATGGTTTAACCCCATCCATAAGCTAAGCACCACACAGCCACTTGCTCACTCCTCCCCCCCACCAAGTGCGATGGGGAGGAGAATAAGAAAAATTAAAAAAAAAAAAAAAAAGTAAAAATTGTGGGTTAAGAACAGTTTAATAACTAATAAAGTACAATAATTGTAATGAAAAGGAATATAATAAAACAAAATAAAACCCAAGAAAAGACAAGTGATGCACAATACAATTGATCACCACCCACTGACCAATGCCTGAACAGAGATCAGCCCCTCCTGGCCTATTCCCCCCAGTTTATGTACTGAGCATGGCATCCTATGGTATGGAATATCCCTTTGGCTAGCTTGGGTCAGCTGTCCTGGCCACGCTCCCTCCCAGTTTCTTGTGCACCTGCTCACTGGCAGAGCATGGGAAAATGAAAAATCCTTAACTTAGGATAAGTGCTACTTAGCAACAGCTAAGCCATCAGTGTGTTATCAACATTATTATCATACTAAATCCAAAGCACAGCATTGTACCAGCTACTGGGAAGAAAATTAACTCTATCACATCCAAAACCAGGACAGGAATAAAGACCAGGGAAGAAGAAGAGCCATTTTAAGCTAAAAGAAAACATTGGTATGGGAATAAATAGATATGAACTCTCAATGAATAAATTAAATTTACAAGTGAGAAAAGGATTCCTAAAGATTGAAGTAGAAGTGATAAGAACAGCAAAATGAGTTAAATTATTTGTGAAATTTACTTAAATTATTGAGGGACACAAAAATTACTGTTATTTGATTGTTCTGAGAGGCTACTACTTCTCATAGCATGGAGTCAGTGACCTAGGTGACCTAAATTAACATCTTAGATGAAGTGATTTTCAGTAAGTTCAGCCATGAAGGTGAATGAGAAGAGGCATTAATTTGACTTTCTTCTATATGTTGCGTTTTCTAGATCATCACTTGCCCTAAGTTCCTATTTTCATTACTATTCCATATACAGTCAGTAAAGAATCAGAAGAGTCTCCAGACTCATCTGGAGGACAGAAAATGGTTTTCTACCCAGGTCAGGTATGTAGGTCTTACATAAACTGCATAACTCCATCATATCTCCTAGAAACTATATTGAAAGTCCAAAGCAAATGTTTTTCCTTACTTTTCTGACTCCAGAGAAGGCAATAAATTTTAGGTCACTTTTTTTCATTCTCTGCATTATCTACTTTGTCTAAAAAGTGGTTAGAGCAGAGGCAGAAAGGATAAGTGCAGAATCCAGCTAGGAAGAAAATTAACTCGATCCCAGCTGAAACCAGAATATTCTCCCAGGTCACCTTTCCCAGACTGACAGTCCTTAGAGAAAAATTTTGGTCGCTTTAAGCAAATCTCAGATCCTTTTTGATTTCTCTATCTTTGTCTCACGCACTCTTTCTCTTTGCTGCATCTTGTCTGTGCTCATCTGCTTCTCTGCAACTGCACCCTGTAAGACAAGGTGAGATGGTTTGAAGCACATGCATCAAATACAAAGCCCTGGTTTTTGCACCACCGTTGGGGGGTTAAAACTTTTGAATATCTACTAATCAGTTTTTACTGAATTCTTTCTTCCCAAGATAGCTGGGTTATCCCATTAATATGCCAGACAGGCTAAGAGTTTTTCCTAACAGGATCTCTGTGTTCATTTCCATTATCAAATAGATACAGACATCAGTTTGGAAGGCAGTACCTTTAGATCCTGATGTGACTGCTAAGCTAAGCAGAAGTGAGCTGACACTGAGATTCCAGAGCTTTCAGTCACAAGCAGGTTTTTGTGTCTTGGCACCTGGGGAAGCAATAAGAAGAATGCAAAAAGTCTGGGGGCACTGGAGGCAGTCAAGGCTCCTGCCTACTTCAGTATGAAATGGCCCAGGTGCAGCCATCTCTTTGGCAGGAGCTTTACAGACAGGAGCAGCTCTTCTTTTGAATGCTGAAACAAAGTAGGGGAATGAGAGTCAAGGTTCCTCATTCCTTCTGTGACTTTTGAGATTCTTGAATAACCTGGGACAGATCACTTTTGTTCTCTCTGTACTTTATTTTCTGTGTCTGATTGATGCATATTTATAAATATTATACAGAACTTTATAAATCTGTTTAGTGATGGGCAAACAGAAAGCCAGAAGTGCCATATTGCTAAGCAAAATGAGAAAACTGACGTGTTAGTTGCAGAGCACCTATCTGTGCAGTGTCCTATCCTTGACATTTCATGGCTGTTATATAGGTTTTCTTTGATTTATATAGAAATAAAGACCAGATAGTGTCAGAGACTAAAAAAGCTTCTGTCTATTGCAAAGAAACAAAAATTACTGGTTATTCCCTCTTCAGACATCAGGACTTCATGAGCTAGGCCCAGATGCAGCAGGACAAGGGTGGTTGAACTCAGCATAGTTTGCATCCTGACTGTGATTTTACCTTTGTGAGAAAAAATAGGAGATGGAAACAGGGAACTGAGACCCATCAGAACTATATTTAATAAAAGCAAGAAAGGAGTTACAGGAATAAAAAAATCTCCTCATGAACTATCTGCAACCTATTTTGAATTAACATTTTAAAGGGTGACTTTTTGAATAAAACTATTACAGTGATTCTTTGGGAAACCAGAGGTTTGGAAAGTAGTCAGAATTCAGGCTTTAAGAATGGAGAGGAAAATGCCTAGAATGTGGGATACAGTCTTCAGCATGTCCCACTCCTGTCCTACCTCACAGTGAAGGTCTTCAGGGGATCTATATCTCACCAGATTAAAAACATTAGATCGAGAAGTATCTTGTCTTTGATGTTGTTATTGGGGGGGGTGGAGGGGAGATGATCTGGTAACTAAAAAAAAAAAAAAAAAATTAGTTTTAATTATCTACAGTTTATCCCAGAGGAAAGATCAGGTGCTGCATAGCTTTCCATCTTTCTTTAAAGAGTTGAGGCAAAATAATCAACCTTTTAATTTGACTATGAAACAACAAATCTGTGCTTGCTGAAGGAAGAAAGAAGCTCTGGCACTACTGTTTGAATTCATAATAATGTTTCACCTTATGTTATTTGGCTCTCAGCCACTTGAGAGGACCTGCTATGCTGCAGTCTGGTGCTGTTCCAGCCAGAAAAGGTGATTTCCTCCACAGACCCTTAGATGTAAATTGAAGAGGAGAATTTAAAAACTCTTTGAATAACATTAGGCTTAGAGAGGCATCTCTGCTTCTTGCCAGGCATCATCAGCAAGGTGGGTGGAAACACCTCTTTATGATTTTTTTTTTTTTTTTAATTCAAGTTGAGTGGAGGAAGAAGCTGCCCCCAGTCCCCCCTTCCCAACCTAGAAATGAGCAGCACAGCAAGTGAAACTTAATGAGGCTGCTACACTCTCTGCCAACTGGCAGCAGACCCAGGAGCAGACTTATGCAATTAGTGAAGCTTCTTCTGACTCATCTCAGCTGTCCTGTACCCAGTACCTGGTGTGTCTGTTTTTTCATGTTACTGCAGCCACAAGGCCAATCTGGGATCATCTGCTGAACGGGACACGCTGAGGAGGAGTCCTGGTGTGCTTACTCCCAGAGAAGTGACTTAATGTCTCATGTGAAAGTCAGTCAATGAAAAGTTTTTTTCCCCTCTTTGTTGGCAGTAGTGGTGGTACTTGGCATATTTTTTTCTGTGTGTGTTCAAATGGCTGGGCAGCTGTTGAATCCCACCAGAGTGTGAGTGCCCACAGGACAGCAGCAAAATCTTCATCATCTTTATTGTCTTGTGGCAACAGCAAACCCAAGCCCTTGTCATGGAGGGAATGAAGCTGTCAGAGGGAGGTTTAGGAGTTATCTGCCTGTCTCTGGGTCTACTGTTAAATAACGGCATCACTGAACAAGTCTACTGTCAGCATAACACTGCAAAGATCTGAGAAAACGATGATGTAAAATGACCTGATCTGTGTAATCCACAACACTGGATGAATCTCCAGTGTGTTGTCAAGGATTTAGGTTGTTTTATGAAGTAGGTACTACTTAATGGTGCTACTTTGAGGCAAAGTTTGAAACCAGTAAGAATTTGCTATACTTCCCTCTACACCTGTGTACCCAGAATTTGTGGTTGCATAGTCAGCTGGGTTACACTATGAATACAAAAACCTGGCAGCTACGTGCCCTGTTGTGACAACTGAGCTAGTAAATCCTTGGGCACTTGAAACACCAGAAAATGCACATAGCAGAAAAACCCCATCACTCAAAGCCAGGCTTAGTGTGCTGATGATGGTGGACTTATAGTTTCCAGGTATGATGACTATGCATGTTAATAGATTAGAAAGTAAAATAACCTACTGAAGACATTGCTGTGTGTTAGGAAACATGCCTGGAAAATTCTAGTTTATTGTCATCCAATTTCTCTTCATTAGAATAAACAGTTTTCCTGTGATTTGCACTAAATTATGCCTTTTTGGGATCCAACAGCAGTCATCAAAAGTTTTGTTAACTTTCTAGATCAAATACCTATGTTCTTGGTGTCATTTACACAAGTGTGTTGCCTAAGGCTGTTATCTTGCCTGGAAGGGATTTGTAAGAGATGGGAAATAAGGAAGAAAGAGTATAAAAGAACCTTGATTAAGGCAGGAAGAATAAAATGAAATGGTACTTCAGAAACTGCTTATATTTGGCAGCATGTCCATTATCCGGGTACTTCACAAACAACACCAAACAAGGAATGGACCAGAAGACAATACAGTCCATGTTCAGTCCAACAAGAACCTGTTTACAAGGCTGAGTTGTTTGCAAGGAGCTGCCAAATGGTTTGCTGATACAAAATGGATTAAATGATTCAGATTGCCAGGACTGAGACCCCACCTGGATTACTGTGTCCAGTTCTGGGGCCCCCAACATAAGAAGGACATAGATCTGCTCAAGTGGGTCCAGAGGAGGCCACAAAAATGAATGGGTAGATAGAACACCTACCCTATGATCACAGGCTGAGAGCTGCAGTTGTTCAACCTGGAGAAGGCTCCGGGGAGACCTTCTAGTGGCCTTCCAGTACTTTAAGGGGGCCTACAGGAAATATGGGGAGGGACTCTTCCAGGCAGTGTACTGATACGGTGAGGGGTAATGGTTTTAAACTGAAAGAGGGTAGATTTAGATTACATACAAAGAAGAAATTTTTTACTGTGCGGGTGGTGAGACACTGGCACAGGTTGCCCAGAGCAGCTGTGGCTGCCCCCTCCCTGGAAGGGTTCAAGGCCAGGTTGGACAGGGCTTTGAGCAACCTGGGCTGGTGGAAGGTGTCCCTGCCCGTGGCAGGGGGGGACGGAACTATATGATCTTTAAGGTCCCTTCCAACCCAAACTATTCTATGATTCTATGACATGATTTCTGAACCTCCCTTAAAAAACTGAAGGAGCCTTTTAGAATCCTCCCAAAGATAATCCCTCCTTTCTCTGGGTCTTTAAATTTTCTTTCAATCCATGTCCAGCCCTTTGGCAATATAGGACAAAAGAAACCAATGTGACTGATATAAACCATATGTATTCAAGGCTTCATGATTTCAAGAGGTGTCTTTCAAGGGATCTTCTTGATCCCTTGAAAAGAGGAGAATCTGCTCATGAGCCACATTTTGAGTTTAGGTGGCATTATCCAGACTCTTTGGGATGTAAGAGGAACCAGAACACCTTCAGCAGAATTTCTTCATGGATATGAAAAATCACTTTGTAAACTGATTATATCAGGAAGGGGCTACGGACAAGTGAAATAAAATCCACTGATTTTTTTAGGGGATTTTTGAGGTAGTATGAGACTGATCTTGACTTATCCAGAGCCAGTTCAGTCACATGGGTGGGGATTTCCTTTGCTGTTTTTGCTTTTCATTTTCTTTGAGAATTTTTTGGACTGAATGTTGAGGTTTAGTCTCTTCATATTTATTTGTACAACTACGTCTTCTTAAAATGTGTCATCATTATTTTAAAATATTTATATCTGCACCACTTATGTATGCAGGTTAAGTTCTCCTTTCATAACTTCCACTTTAAATAACCTCTGGGCACTGAGCAGTGCCTGTAAGCTATATCTATCAAACCAGAAGAAAAGTATTTGGCTTCACCTCTCATCTCTTATTAAAGCAGTAGGAATTTAAAGGCCATCCTATTACTGTTTTCAAGGTCCAGTAGACATGTAGCAAGAATAAAGATCAGGGTTTTTTTAAAACAATCTAATTCTCCACCTGATTGCTCTTCATGCTTGGTTTGTGCACACAGCATAATAACCTTATTAAGGGTAATCAGTACTGCCATCGTTACTCAGCCAAAGAAAGGCTACTACACTGTTGAACAGCTCTTCACACTTGAATCATGTGAAATAATGTAGCTCATAGGGTGTCCCTGTGGTATTAAATACACTGGGGAAAATCTCAGGCCAAAACAGTGTTAGGATCTGACAGAATACGATTACTATTTATAAGTGATGGTACACATAGCCATGGGCAACACCTTCTTGAGAAACCAGTGCCTTGTGTCAGGACCTAATTTTGAAATAATTGGTATTGTATATGCCTGGTATATATCAATACAGGTATTGATTGAACATGTGAAAGTGAGATATGATTGCAAAGTAAATCTCTTGGAAATGAAGGATGATGTAAGTAGTATCATTTACTTCTCATGGTGCTTTATATCTGCATTGAGAACACTAGAACACAAAACAGAGAAGACAAAGGAAAATAACACTAACAGAAAAGGTCAAAAATGCCCACTTTTTATTTGAAGATTTTGAAGTATTTTATTCTTCAAATTACCCCAGTATTATTATATTTAATTTCAGACACAAACCCAGGAAATTATAGAGGAAAAGAAATCTTGTTTTCCTGTTCCTCTAAAGATTTCAGTTTGTTCTGTATTTTGATCAAAATTGATGTTTTTTTTTTAGTTAAAAAATCCAATGGAATTGAAAAGCCATTTTCAATTTTAAATATGTTTTGGTAAAAAGGAATATAATTAATTATTATCTATATCACATATAAACTGGGGGACAGGAAATAGTAAACTAAATAGAAACATGATATTTGTCCAGATACAGGCTTATTATCTGTCCCATTTAGTTTGCGATAAGAGTTTAGCTGTATGATGCGAGCTGTGGTGGTCCAGTAAACCTTACATCTAGATAATGATCCAAAGCCTTTTTTATTTGCTGGTATTATCAAAGCAATGGAGACTAAGTGTGGTATTCAGGCTTCTTTACTACTGGTGTTTGATAGAGCAGACATTTTTGAACTGTTGAATTTGGTTCTAAAATTTGATTTAAGGCAAGAAATTTTCACACAGTCATAATTGTGAGAAGAGGTTTAACTTTGTACAAAACACAAGAGAGAACATACTGCGGAGAACAGGCTCACTCAGTAAGGTAACGTAGTCTTCTGTTTAAAGTAAACTTAAGTGTATTAGGCAGGTAGCCAAAAGAGCCTGCTTTTCTCATGATCACAACTGTCTGCTTCAAACAAACTTTTCTCATCTTGAGTTTTGCAGTCTTCTCTGGCTCTGAAGGGCTGCTACAGCCAAACTCACTCACTCAATCTCCCTTCTTGCTGAGATTTTCCAATGGCTGTCTTTGCTTTAGGTACTTCATTTTAATGCGCTGTTAATAAAGGTGGAGATTTCTCCTGTAACTTGCTTCATTCAGAGGTATTCAGGTTCTTAATAGGATTCATGCTATGACATACTGTAACAGGGAATTGCTCCTCTCTAAGTCTCACCCCCAAAGCCCACTGATCTCAGTGGGGATATTTCTATTGCCTTTGGTGTGCTTAGGATGAGCAGTAGTGACTGCTGAGTACCTTGAACATATAGTAATGAATCTGACTTCATGGCAGCCCTGAGAGATGGATATCACTACCTCTGTTACTGATAAGGAAATAGAAGTCTGGAGAGCTTACATGAATTGCCTACGATCATAAAACAGCCCTGTGGAAATGCTGAGAAGTAAATACCTATCTCCAGTCTTTTCTTATCTGGAAGGTTAGTCTGCCCCCCTTGGCATCATGCTGGCAACTATTAACTTGTTCCCAGATCTTCACAGAGTGAAATAATGGCCCCTATAACTGCTTCCTGCATATTCATACTTGGCTTTGCAATGATCCTGCCTCACCCAGACTGCATATTCGTCGGATCCCAAAGATCTGTTGGGTGGGGCTGAGGCAGGGTGAGAAGGGTGACTTACTGAGATGCTGGGTCAAAATGCCGCTGCTTGGCAGCTGACTTGGTGAACCCTGCTGTAGTTGCTCTGTAGTGTTAACTATACACAGCAGAGGGCATTAGTGTTGTTAGTACTGCAGAGTTTATCTGTGGTAACCTAATATAAACTCTAGGACAACAAATTCATGAACAATACAACTCTTGGATGATTGTTCATAAATACAGTATCTCTCTTGTAAATTGCGAGATCAGAGTGTCTCCCCAGGGTGGGACAGGCAAGCAGTTTGAGTCTGTGTGAAAGAAGGTTTATAAGGGTTATTAGACTGATGTAATGTTTATTTACTGCAGATAAACATGGTGAGACTATGCATCTACTTCTGGAACAATCTAGAAACAATCTGAAGTGACAGGGCACAACTGACAGACCACTACATGGCCAGTGTGTTTTCTGTGTGCCAGAAATTCTGCCTAAGTTTGGTTCTTTTTATATGGGCTCACTGTGTAAGTGTTAAAGTCAAGTAAGAACAGTTAATACAGTGGTCTCAGCAGCTGCTATGATAGGATGGATTTGAAAAAAAAAAAAAATGCATGAAGATTAAATGACTAAGAAAAAAAAAAAAGATAGATCATTCTTCCACTACGCTGTTCCTAACAAGCTGCAGTATCCCTGCATGAAACAAAAATCAATATGCCCATCAGAGACACAAGTTTAATAGTACTATTAAAAGAAGGAGGAAAAAGAATCCTGAATTTCTTATATTTTGCAATTACTCAGTAAGACACTTCATCAGGGAAGTGTCTCTGCAAGCAGAAAGGCTGCACAGTGTCATTTCAGTCTGTGCGGTGTTTGCTGCTCAGCTGTGACTGATAATTTAGGGCAACAATTTGGCAGATCTCTCTGGATCTTAGTTCAGCTGCTGTGTTCACAATCATTCCTCCTCTGAGCCCAGATGGTGGAACTGCCCTGAGGGCCCAACTTGGATGCTTCAGCTGGGCAGCCTCTTCTGGGTTTAGGGACCAGAGTGTCAAGGGCTTACTGCTATGAAGGGGTTTAAATTTCCTCTTCTCAGGGAATGAGCTGGGGCTGCATGTAATTTCCCTCTGGGCTCTTCAGGTTATGGGTTTCCCTCTAAATTGGGTACGTGACCTGAGACCTCTATCATCCAGGTCAAGCCCAGATTTCTGACAAGTTTGCAAGTTTGACTCCCTGTTAAGTGTTGTAAAGGGATTAACTGTTCTCTGCGCCTTGTTGTCAGGAAGGATCTACATTGTGCAGGTTCCTGGAGGAAACAGTTGTGTTTAATGTCTACCCTTTGGCTCTGCTCTCCCTGGGGAATTATGTGAGCGTTTTTGTGTGTATATCTAGAAACGGGATTACACTAACAACAAGCACCAATCAAAACAAGGTCTCCACAGTTCTATGTGTAGTGTAAAGCATGGCAAGAAACATCTTATCCCTGCGATGGTTACAGCCTGCATAGCAGGAGGACAACTGATGCAGGAGAAGGGACATGGGTATTAAAAATGACCTGACTTCACACAGGAGGTCTCTCTGTGTCAGCACAAATTTTCAAGGTCAGAGTCCAGTGGGTTAGTTTCAAGACTATGATTGTTCTCAATGAATTTGTTTGTACATCATTCTGTAGGGAGCCACTTGTTCCCTTGATGTGTTGGAAGGAAAAATAAGTATTCAGAGAGCAGCCTGAGCTCAAATCCTAATTGCTCTTTAGTATTTCTGTCCAACATAAAGGGGTTGTAGAAGGGTGGAGGTGGATGAATCCATCCAAGTTCAAAAAGAACAAGCTGAAATATGATGATAATAGTAATGATAACAGTATATAATGATAACAGTAGTTTCAGAGACAGTCACAAGGTAGTGTGCTAGGAGACTGATGTGCCCAGTGGGAACAGTCTGAACTTATTTGTTCAAGTTCAAACTGTTCTATTTGGACATCAGTTGTCTCCAATGGCGAGCGCACTGACTGATTATCTGGTATAAATCTGCATAATTTGTCATTATACATAATGTAGTTAATTTACTTCAGGCTAAAACTTTCAATCTATTCCCATTAACATATTTTACAAAGAACAGGGGAAGGGCACTTGGATGACATGTGCACGACTCTGGGTTCCTGCACCACTGGGTAGCAACTTGGAGCTGGCAGAGTGTCCTGGGGATGTGGGAAAATATTTAACATACACCCAAAGTATCTGCTGTTGCTTTGGGGTTCCCAGGTAGAATTTTGTTATGGCATGTAGTCTTTTAAATTCTCGGTTGTGTGTGAACGCAGACAGGATTCTAGCAAGAGAATTAGCAGAGATAGGGTGTCTCTGTCTGCAGTCCTGCTTTGTAGCTTTCATCTGTATGTGAGCTACTTCCAAAATTATTAGCAACTCTGCTTAAAGTACTACCAGTGTAATGCTTGAAAGGCAGTAGTAGCTGTAGCTTGTATTGTTTTTTAAGATGGCTTGGGTTCATTTTTTCTGGTGTCTGGGTCTTGTTTGTCTCACTGAAAAGACTTCTATTAATATTGCAAATTAAGATGCGTGATTGTGGATAGAGATATCTTCATGTTCCGTGTTCAAGTGAGTTAATATTTCACTCTTCCTGGGATGAAGAAAAGGTGTCGGAGCTCTCAGATTTAACATCAGATAGCTGACCAGAACATGTGTGTTCTGGTGTGCTAGCTAATGGTACCCTGGAGGAGGATGAAGATGAATATGGATGAAGTCTCCTTTAATCACACTGGTCACTTTTCATAGCATTCATCATAAGGTACTGATACCTTCTGAAGGTTGAGTCTGTCACAAAAGGCCACAGAAATAGTGAAAACAATGGAAAATATTTTTTCTGGGTACAGTATGAGACTAGTATATTTTGCCCAGCTCTGATTTCTGGACTGGTTTTGCTGATGAAATACTCTGTAAAATCTCCATTTTAAGATTATCCAGTGTTTCAATCAGTTTTATGGAAGCTGTGGCTTGGGTGCATTTTTGCTAATTTCTCTATTTCTGTGACATTTTTGTGTATACTGTTCTAATCATCTTGTGTATCTGACAAATATTTTAGATTTTAATTTCAAATTGAATCTCCACACATACTGACTCATGATTACTCAGTCTTATGAGATCATGAGTGAGAAAAATGTTCTCTTTGGATTAACAATAGTCATTATATCTGTTAACAAGA
This sequence comes from Tyto alba, assembly GCF_018691265.1. NCBI lineage: Eukaryota > Metazoa > Chordata > Aves > Strigiformes > Tytonidae > Tyto > Tyto alba. The sequence continues at coordinate 27,120,248 of NW_024881278.1, read as the reverse complement.
ATAGAGAATTCCTTATAATAGTTAGGGATTAAGACAACTAAAATAAGTCAGGTGTTCATGACAAGAGCAGAGACAAAAAAGAAAAATGTGTCTGCCTGCACACAGAAATTTTTCCCCTCTTCTGGTAGGGATAAAACTACTCTGCTCCAGTAGGATCTTTTGGAGGAGGGAAGATAAAAATGGAAATAAAATGTTAAAAAAAATAAAAGGCAAGAAAAGGACTATGGAAACAACCTGACTGACCGTACCTGTACACAGTCAGCACCAATCAAAGAGCCACTCATTTTTGTTTAAAGGTTTGTCTGAGAATAAGGAATTCTAAACTCAGCATTCTTGCTCTGCTTGATGCTAGTCCTTGGATATCTTCAATAAGTTGGCACAAGTCTGTTTTTCAATAAGTTTAATATTGGATCTGGAGGTGTGGGGAGGAAAAAAAAAATTCCTGAAGTTTACAGTTTGACTAAGTACTACTGGGGAGGGGAAAAACATTGCTGGAAAAAAATATTCATACCTACTGTAGTTTCAACAGCTCTTCTCAAATCTTCTCTCAAACACCGGTACATGGTGGTGGTTCTTCCACAATACAAACCCATTGGAATTTTTATTTGAAATACCTTTCACATATATATTTTTTTTTCTGACTGATTTCTCATGATCCTCAGTATTTTTCATAGATGACACATTAAAATTCAGGATATTTGTAAATTCTGATACAGCTGTGATGCTGACAATACATAGTGTCTAAGAACAGTAAGGTATTTTCAGATGCTGAGAATATGCTACATTTCATAATCCCTATTAATTGCGTATCTGTTCAAAGAAAGTAGGAGCTAAGCAAAATATCTAGATCCTTATTTTAAATTGGTCACTAAAGTTCTAGTATTAGGACCCGTCATCAACAAATCCATATTTAATCCACAGGACCATATAGAACGGAAGCCAAGTTCCAGCTTCAGTGTGAAGGAAATTATATTAATTTCAGTCAAGATATTGACAGCCACCATGACAGAAGTGTCATGTAGTCTAATTTTTGAAGTTCAAGAAAATTAACTTGTAAGCTGAATTAGATTTGCCTTCAACAATAGCCAGGTAGAGTAGAAAACTGTAGGGAGAAGGAAAGGCTTGAAAAGCAGCCTACAGCATAGGCCTGCAACTGATTTAACATACCAGAATAGAAATCGTTAAGATTGGAACTGTAAAGACTGCCATGATAAACACCTTCTGTCCTGTAGAGCATGTGTTTTCTTCCCTCTAGAACCATGGTCTGGTTTTCATTTTGGTGGCATTTGCTTTTTTGCTTGTTTGTTTTGCATTATTGCTTTGTGTAGACTGTTAGCCCATCAGAGATGTAATAGGACTCAGGAGATATTGGTTGCATTCCTGGCTTTCTTTGAGCTTTCAGTGTGACCTTTCGTGTGTGATTTCATATCTCCAGTTCCTGAATGCAATCAAAATGAAATTTCTCTACCTCATCAGGATGTTATGAGTCTAAAATACATATAATATCTTTGAGATGCTCAGGTATTTGGATGGTAATAGCTATATCAGTGGCTATCAGAGAGAACCAGACAAGCCTCAGCTATCTCAGTCCACACCTCCTGAAATTTAACTCAGCTGGCTGAATTTTGGAGTTTTACTACATCATGATGCAATAAGGGTGGATCACTTGCACCGTTTTTCTCATGGATATTCCTGCCTGATAAATTTACCTACCATTCATGACAGTCTTATCAATCAGTTTCAACAACTGCTAAAATAGTTACCTTGTTTCAATCAGTGCAGAATAAAACAGACCTCCCTACACTTTTTACTGTATCTTCTTGAAAAAGGAGGGGAAATTTGCATTTTTATATCCTTTCCTTGCAACCCTTTGATTTGGGATCAAGATTATTCATTGGATATAACCTGGCTTGTACTGTCAAATATCTCTGGTCTAGGATTAAATCCAAAAAAGTCACATAATAAGAGGGGAAAAAAAAAAAAAAAAAACAACAAAAAACCAAACCCTTAAATAATTTAAACTCATTATTCTACTAATCCTTCCATTCTCCTAGGCTCCCTGGAGGTGTATTAAGAGGTAATTGAAAACACTTTAATACACTGAAAAGACATTTGAGAATAATGTAGTCAGCCTTTGGTAACTCTACTTCATTGCTGACTGTTTAGTAGTAAGGAAGAAGAGCTCGCTTAGAAGGGGGGGGGAAAAAAGAAAAAAAAAATCCTCAACATATTAAAACAAAACAAAACCACTTAGAGATAATAATGTGCATCTACTGTAAATAAGTACTGAAAACACTTCACAGTGTTGTCTTTATTAAAATGAGAATTTACTGAGCATTCGGAAGAGCACATGTAGGGAGGGAGAGGGTGGTGTCTGATGCTTGATGCAGGGCACTGACACAGGATGTCACAGCAATCTAGTCTCCAGCTCTGTTGCCCTGTGTGCAACCCTATTTGATACCTCTGGGAGTCTACATGTAATTTAACCTGTGCTACCTCTTTACCTCATGAAGGTTAAAATAATTATTGCTTTTAAATCACTTCAAGATCCTTGGATAACAATTCTGTAGAAGCCAAAAGTGTTATTATTGCTTCAAAATCCTATAGCAGAAAAGGTGTTTAAATGTCAATTCTGATAGGTAGTGTTTTCATACAGGATTGAACTATGCCTGTAAAGCACTTGCTTGTATTAAGGACAGTATAAAGCTTCACTTCCCCAAGGAGAGTTTAGGGAGGGATTATTTTAGCTTTTGCCTTGAGTTAACATATTTGACACTTGGCAGTTGTGTTTGGGGATGGGTAGTCTTTAGAGCATTATTGGACACTGTAGTGTGTGAGAACTGTGATTTTCTGGTAGCAGTCAATTTATGTTTCAAAGACACATCTTCATGCTACCTATGAATTTATTCCCATGGTTGTGTTGCCTCTGCTAGTTCACAAATGAAGTCTGATCCAAGACATTTGAGCTGCTTCTTGTTTTGAAAGCAATACTTTCAGTCAATAAAGCTTTTATATTTTTTGTAAAATTCTGAGTCTGGGCACTGGGCAGAACAGAGTCAGTGGTGGATTAGGGAGGCTTTGGACTCTAGATAATATGGTTTTGAACCTTGCCTTGGAGACTAGCCCTCAAAAAATTGTTGTTTTGGAAAGACTGGCCAGTGACTTACACAAAGGAGTATGCTGGCTGTGCCTCAGTCCTGGGATATCACCACGCCTGGGACCTGTGGCGTCTCTTAGCAAACCTACAAGGACTAGAAGATTTCTCAGGTGCAGATCTTCTTTTTCATCCCAAAGTGGCTGGGTAGTCCAGTATGCCAGCAGAACAAGGAGCAATTTATCTCCTTATACATCCTTTTGTCATCATCACTAACTGATGGTTTTAAAACTCTGTGACTTAGTGTTGTATAAGGTAAATCAGCTGAGTTATACACAGTAACAGGCTTGGAGATTTATTTACATCAGGTCTTTCTTGTGTCTCTTGTTATTTACAGATGTAAATATATTAAAATATTACTACATAGTAAAGCAGGATTATTGTGAGCATTCACAATGGTTGAATATCTCCCAGAAACTAATTGAAGCTCCCAAAGCATGATTTATATTTTGGGGAAAATCTGTGTTCCTGAGGGTGCAGATATACAAGGGGAAGAAAAGTGGTGTTCCCTTGTTCAGCTACTCTGAGAGACTGGGATGGCTCCCAGTTCAAGCTAGAGTTGTGCCAATTTACTGCCCTGTATTCCATTACAGAATCTTAAAATATACAGAGCAGAAAACACATCCTGGCCATCACTGCTTTCTTGCCTCCATCCAGCTCCATGCCTGCTGATTCTCACTCAGTTTTACTTCTACTTTACTCATATTGTGCCTTTTAGCAAGGGAAGGAAAATGCAAAACTGGCAGACTTGGTTTGGCCCTGGCCCTTGAACTGCTGCTTCTCACTGCAAGGAGAGGATTAGTATTCATCTGTGTCAACTAGATAGGCACAAATGTCTGTAAGGGTAAGATAAATAAGGCTTCCACATAGCTAGTTCATGACCAGAAAACAGGACCCAATTGGTGATTTCTATTCCCTTTCCTTAAAGATGAATTTCCTTTTATAATCACAGTCATTAGGCTGCGTTCCTGAAAGTCTTCTGTGCATTTAGAACTTCATTCATGTAACTTTCCATTGTAAGGAAGAGTACACAACGCAGCATAGGCCCCCAGCATGTCACAGCTGCAGTCAGTTCTGTGCAACATCTCTGAGGCAATCACAGCAATTTCTTCTGCTGAAAAGTATTTAAATACTATTTATTTTGAAATGTAATTTAGTAGCTCTTAGATAGGAGAGATCTTAGTCTTTGCAATTCATTTGCTCTCTGTAAGCTCCCCATCTCTTAATAAAATTACCCACAATAACAATTAAGGAACTCTCATTTTGTAAGTGCAGACTGTCACATAATATAATACTTTCATTCCTGTTTTGATTTTAATGGCATTAACAAGTTTTATGCCACATGAGGACCTACCTGCCACATTGTAATGCTAGTGATGGCTGATCATATTTCTCTACTGCAATTTCAAGAACTGTGAAAAGGAAGGTAATAATAATAATAATAATATTGACTTGTGTACCTTAGAGATATTTTGAGGGGATCAGTAGTGTTTGTAATGTGCTCTGAAAATGATGCTCTAAGAGCTATTAAGAAACCGCCTTCCTGACAGCTTGACATATTTTCAGACAGTAGCAATGCAGCTGTGTTAAGTCATTGAGCAAGCAACCCCATACAAAACACCTAAATAATAGAATTTACCAAAAATAACTTCAAAAGCCCCTCTCCTTTTTGTGATGCACTGAAAAGTGGAGATCCATTTTATGTGTCTAAATACATCATTCATGGGTCTCGACTTCCAGCTGGAAAGTATTGGTAAAGAGGTGAGAGATACCAACCTCACTGCTTATCAGTGCTGAGTACTGCTGTTACTGACAGTAACAATGATAAGACCCTGGCAGGTACTTCTCTTCAGAAAACGGTGGGCCTAATTCAGCTTTCTTAAATCTGTGTAAATCTATAGTAGCATTATGAAAAGGAAGAAAGATAGTCTGCTTTGTATCAGTGTGACTGAGATATGACACAGATTCTTAAATAAGCTTTGCAGAGGTTAGATAATAATTTAAGTGTCCAGGTTCATGGCTAGTGAGGAACTGCCCTGTCACAACAGGGACAATGGCAGTGGTAAAAATTCAGTTTCCAAACACTGTACCAGATGACTGAGTCTGCAGTTACCAGGAAAGAGCTGCTCTATGCCACTGTCCAGCAGCCTCAAAATTCCTTTGTCTTTGTAGTCATGACACTTTAGTTTCAAAATTTACATGTAGTTCCCATCAAATTAAAAAAAAAAAAAAAAAAAAAAAAAAAAAGCTTAAACTCTACTTTTGTTTGGGACTGAGTTAAAAAAAAAGTTTCACTTTTACTGATCTTAAATTTGGTTTTATAACTTTAACATACAGTTAAAAATTGTAGAGGTAATATTGCTCTGAATTTAAAAATGCAGTAGAAAATAAAAAATAAAGATGAAAGACTTACAGTTTTTGTTCTAGGTACTCTGAGTTGAAGCATCATGTAAAATAGCACGAGTTTATGAAACAGTTCATTGTGGAAAAATACATTATTTAGGAGATGTTCCCTCCCCAAACACACATCAACTTTTGACTAAAACTCAATTAGCTCAGATCTACTCTAGGAATTTTATAACTTCAGCTGCTCTAATTTCTACTTAGGCTTGGTGGCCCAGGAACAGAGTGCTGTCGTTGGCTGATGCCAATTGCTCAGTGTCTCTTCTCTTCCTCACGCTAAGCTGGCATCTGATACTGGGGAAAGGAAAAGCCTATGTATATACATATATAAAAAACATTTTGCTGTGAATGTCTATGATTCCTTTTTCACCTCTTCATTGATTTTGTTAGATGTACTCCAGAGATGACTGTCAAACTCTTAAAGTGATATATTTCTATCGTGGAGAACTGTGCAGCTCGTATCATTTCTTTAGCAGAAAGAAGCTGGCTAGAAGCCACTGTTTCACAGGCCTTGTACTTTGAGAGATGTGAGCTGTTCTGTAGGGGATACAGCACAGTGTAGGTGGTCTCTGATAATGGACGTTTTGGCAAGATCTGTGAGGTGCTTTACTTATTCAGTTAGAGATTCTTGCTTTAATAATATACTCTTCTTTCGTAACACCCGTGCTGCAGGATGCTCACAAATCTACCATGCAAAAATATTAGCTAGTTCACGGAATAGCTGTAACCTTCTGCTCAGTTTCATGTCCCATGGGGAATATATAAGTCAAGTCCATATACTGCATTACCTCCCAACCAGTTTCTGAATGTGCTTCTGAGACCTGACTAGTATCTGTGAGAAGCTGAGACCTGACTGCCTTGGAAGTAACTTTTTTAAAATGCCCATTTCCATCAATATAGTCGTGCAGGATGTTCTTTCTGTCTTGCTCAGAAGCTGAAATTTGAAGTACCTTGGAACAACATCTTTTTTTTCTGTCATTACACCACGTTACTTTGTGTTTCTGCTCAAGGATAATCTTGTCTTTTGCTTCTAGGACTGCTCTCCTGGAGACAGTGGTGTTTGGCTGTCCAGGTATATTGCAAAACTCGGCAAGGATTTCTGTGAGATTGATGACAAGGTCAGAAAATGGTACTTTTTTTTTTTTTTTAAAAAAAGTATATATGTAAAAGACAGGTTCTAATTGGAAGAATGCATCAAAATACATGACTAGGTAGGCAAATGAAGATATAACTGGGTAAAAGGTATGTATGAACAAGTTTCAGTGAAATATGAGTGCATTCAATATTTCTTAAACTTTACAGATGTCAACAATGTTGTTTGTTTGTTTGTTTGTTTGTTTTTGTATTTTCTTTTTAATATATGAATTGAATATGATAGAGGTAGTCATTAGAAGTTGTAATGAAGACCTTCATCTGTGGGATTAAAAGGAACATTTAGGCTCTGAATATTGGTCTAATAAACACAGCTTTTCTGAAGAGGGATTTCTCTCTCAAATCTTAAAGAATATTGTTAGGTGTTCTTTGATTGTCAATTAAATACAAATAGAATTTTGTTTTGTTTTATGTTTTACAGAATCTACTATTGACATTGGTGTATATAATCTTTTCCTTTCAATAGAGGGATTGCATGTGCTCCTTAATTTCTTTGTTGTGTTTGCAATGCAAAAAAAAAAAAAAAATTTTACATTATTGTAGTAGTATTGTGTAGATTTCAAGTCTAAAGATAAAAGGCACTCACAAGTATGGTCATTGTATTTGGTGAGAATCAGATCATGCAACTTTTCTTATCCTAAGGGAGCTAAATTAGTAATAATTAAGAGTATGAATGATGAAAAGTGAAAATTAGATTAATGAACACTGCCTGTTTTAAAACCTGAGCTAAGGATGTTATTGATATTTTAAATGGAAGTATTATGGTGGTAAAATCCTATCATACTGAAATAGAGCATGTCGTTATGTACTTCAGGAAACAATTGTGCTTTGACAACAGGGATGAATCAGATGAGCTTTATTAATAGGTTTTATAGAGTAGTGGTTTTTAATACAGAGCATGTCAATTATTTCTTCTTGTATGGAGGCACAATTCCAGAAGAGGAATCCCTTCACTCATCCCAGAAGTTTTCTGTTTATTTTTCTTCTGGTTCCAAACTCAAAATTAGTAAATGACAACTTTTGATGTAAAGCACTGGTTAACAATGGTAAATAGTAGAAGTTTTCATTTAATATGTAGAAAATCTGGAATTATCATGTGTTACAGCTAAGGTTGGCTAAACAAATTTTTGCCTTCACAAGTGTCCATTCCTTTTTTGATTTCTCATAAAGATGAATATGATGGCAGTGTATTCTCCAATAATATATCTGCCTTTCTTGGGATGTTATGTCAGATGTCATTGGGTACTGTGAGCGAAATATCCCATTGAATTCACTGGCAGAGCTACTTTTGGCTTCAGTAGCATTCATCTGTCAACAAGGATCAATGGATCCTGTTTCTATCATCTTATTTTGATGTTGTGGGATAGAAACCTGGGCATTAATACTTAATACTAGTAGTACTTACAAGTGTGTACAGAGATTTTAGACATTGTAGAAGAGACTGATGATAGGCAATATACAAGCTTAGAGCTGTGAATGAAGTACCAATGCACAACAAATGCTGTCATAATAGTAATATCCCTTGTGTCCCCTAACTTTGTATTATATGTTGGTTCTAACTTTGCTTTGCAAAATAGTATGTGTATGGGGGCCTTGTTTAGGTAGTTGTTTATGTTTGTCTTCGAAGTGTCATGCACAGATAGATGAAAATGAGGACAACATTCTTGGTTTTGTTAACACTCCCTCCCTGTATTTTAATGTGCTGTAAAATTCCAGTGACACGTTGCCACTTGTGATGACTGTGTTTACATTGGGAAATTTGGTGCAACAAGACTGGTTCAGTGGATTGAAAGATCTGGTGCTGAAGACCTTGTGTTATGTAAACATGAAGTTTAGGGGGTGCAGGTCAGACTAAAATTAGTCTGCTACCCTGGATCAAACATTTTTACTATGTCAAGGGTTTGGAGTTGTTTGGATTTGTTGTCTGTGTCCCCATCAGATTTGGAGAGCATCTGGTATAGGTCTGGAACAGACCTTCTGGTTCAGTTTCTTCTGAAGGACTCTAGCTTATTTGTGCCAAACAATCTCTGTAAATGCAATCTGTGCGTGGTGAATGGGTACACTGAGAAGAGTCACCACGATGCCCTGAACCATAATGCTAATATTAATGTAGGTACAACCTATGATTGTTTTGTTTGCCTACATGGAATCCAAACTGACAGAAGGAAATGCTAACTGCACACCCATTTGAGCCTTTTAATTAATTCTCTGTAGATGCCAAAGAGCCAGGGGGATACCTGTGATAATAACTTTTCATAACAGCTAAGGTGGTTCTGATCTCTACTGATAATACTGAGGGAAATAGGTATATTAGCTTTTACTAGTTCAGTGAGCCATTCAGCCCTCTGTTCCGCTGTGTTCCCAATAAAATAATAATTAAGAAATAAAAGTTGTTACTACAGGTTTAATTAAAGTTCTGAGCTAATTTCACAGTGCAGTTTTGGGTCCTGATAACAACAGATCTAGAGTCTAATTACTGTCATACCAGGTGGCCTGCTTTACATCTAATTGCTTCCCTTGAGTCTGACAAGAGCCTGACTTGGAAAGGCAACCCTGTTTCCTGTAGAATATGATTTTATTATAGATAAGGAAAGAAGAACAGTAATAAAGACTCCTTCTCTACGGGTACATACTTACCCAGCTCTTGTGCCTGATCATGGTCTGAAGCTCCCTACTAAAATTTTGAATGAAGATGTTATACATATGACTTCATATATTGATATTGTTTTAAACTCATTCATTCCTAGTTTGTACACAAGGTTTATGGGAAGAGGACCTGAGCAGATAGTTCAAAAAGAGGTAGTAGTGAAGAGCAGTGTATAAATTAAGACAGCAGGAAGAGGGAGGATAAGTGCTGTTAACTTTAACATCGGTTCAAAAATTATCCGCTCATATTTGCTCATCAGGACAGAACTTGAATATTCTTGCCTGTAAGCATAAAACGAAGGCTTTCAGAAATACACAAATTAGGTTCAGCATCTTCTATACCACTTTCTTCTGGTAAACAAGCAGGATGGAAATATCTCCTGTTTGAACATGTGGAAAACTTTATTAGTTCATACGTCCATCTGGGGTTGAAGAGTTATTCTGAAAAAGGGTCTGGACCTGTGGGAAATGGAGTTAAAGCAGAGGAGGAAGATTTAGCACTGACCAATAGTGCTTGGAAGCACAGGAATTTTTAAGTGCTGAAGGCAATCACTCATTTTCCCCATCATCTAGTATGCTGGGCTTTTATAAGGAACATTTATTTAGTTGTTGAGAGTAAGAGTGTCCGGAATGATTCATACTAGGGCTGAACAAAACAGTTATACCAAAAGAAAAAATTCCATTGTTTTAAATGGCTTTGGTTCCAATCCAAGCTCACTGTGTCACTGGACTTGCATCACAAACTTTTACAATAATTGATTACTTATTAGACCTCATAAGTAGGTATATTCAGTGAAAAACAATAGAAAAAATAAATCTCTATTTCAGTGATATTTGTTAATATTTTTGCTATGGGTGAATTGGGGTAATAACCTTTTCCTCTCTCCTTTTTGGTAGTGATGTTAGCTGAACTTGATCTTCATAAACTACTCAATGTTCTGCTCAAAGCAAATACAATTGTGAGCAACTTTTGGCATGGGATGCAGTAAATTTAGGCAACAAACCTGTTATTCATTTTCAATGAAAATTTATAAGGGTAGATTTCTAGTGTTGTATTTTGAAAGAGGGATTGAAAAAAAGACTGAGAGGTCAGCTCTGATCTTATAGCTGTCACCAAAATGTGAATATTTAATCTGTTTTTACATTGTGGCCCGCTAGTAAACAATTATTCCTCAAGATGCACAGTCTGAGGGCAGACCATGTTTATACTGATTGAAAATCAATGACAATACATTGAGTTCCTGTTAAGCTATCTGAAAACAAATGTCTTTGTAATAAACTTCCCTCTCTTCTTTCCAGCCACATTCTTTCAGATCAAATACATGCTTTTTAAAACTTTCTTCTTTAGTTTGGAGGAAGAAAACAGCACGTGTGCTAAAGATGTAGGGGGAAAAATAGCTCAATAACTAGGCAAATACAAAAAAGTTTATTATTCAGTGAATTATCCATGGGAGAGGAAAAAAAAGGTAATATAGCATTGTGTGGGAACACATGTGTGCATAGAGTATACTCAACATAAAACCTGGATTCAATGGAAGAAGCCCAGTTTGCATCAAGCTGTCACAGAGGAACACTAAGTGAGCAAGGTGCTTCCTGGGGCTGGGAGCCAGGGCTGTCCCACCACCTCTTCTGGGGAGCAGGACAGCTTAGGGCAGCCCCAGCCCAGGACACCAAGCACCTCCCTGGGACATCAGCCCATGGGTGGGGGTCAGGCTCTGGATCAGTGGGGCCATAGCTGGGCAGGGCAGGGACAGCCCTGTCCCAGGGGAACAGGCAGCCCCCACCGGCAATGCTGTCTGGAGGAGCAGCATCGGCTCTGTGTTGGCCCTGAGCCCAGGCAGACAAACCCTCAGGATGGGGAAGGGGAGATGAGCTCAGAGCTCTGACACATCTCAGCAGTGATTCTTCATTCATGCTAACTGATTTTCTGAGCGGCCTATTTGGTGCCAGGGGATAAGTTATTTTTTTATCTTGCTATGGGTTTGTAGAAGAGAAAGCTCAGCAACCCGTAAAGCAAGTTAAAAAAAAAAAAAAAAAATAATAAAACGAAGACTAAGGAGAGGATCTTAAGGGCAAAAGAAGCGAGGAGGATGACAGAACATTTTTTTTCTAGCATTTGGTACAAAGCGGACACAGTGGCAATTTTAGGAAGCGTTCGCTGGTCTCTGTGCCATCACGGTGATCCTCCAGCTTTTAGGTTGTGTTACATGCTAACATAGTGCATCTCCAGCACTGAGGTCAGTTGCAGTGAAAAAAGCTCTTTTTGGTCCTAGAGCTGAAGCAACCTCTTTCTGTTAGCCTCTTGGAGTTAGTTTTGAAAAATACACTCTTCATAGTGCAGAAAAGGGGAAAAAAATCCCACCTAGATAGCTGAACTGGCCTCATCACAGATGGAGCTCCTGAAATGTGACTGTTGCTGATGGTGGCTAACAGTGCAGGGCGGCTGTCCAGGCAGGGAGCACAGCACAGGGTACTGGGTGCAGCACCAGAAATATGTGTTCCCATCGTAGCTCTGGATTTTCTGGGTGGTGTTTAGCAGGTCACTTGGCTTTCTTCTGAGTCATATTCTTCAGGTTGCTAGTATTGGCTGATTAACCAGTTAATGCTCATGCTGTTGTTTGAGAAAGTAATGTATTACTTTACTGTCATTGCCTATTATTATAGACAATTCACTGAGCCATTTGTGTGATAGCTTTTCCTTTGATTCATCACATTTTCATTCCTTTGATTATAAAGTAATTAGAATAAAGAGATGCCTTTTGTTTGTATCTGTGCAATAAGCCTGTATTCATAAATATTATTTCATCAGTAATGATCCTCCTTAGTAATACAGTAGCTGACTAGGCTGAAATGCTGAAAGAAATCACAATACCAACAGAAATGTGAGTTAATATGCTTTTTAGCAGGCAATGATTTAAAACACTACTTGCTTGAAATGAAGGCAGGTCCCTGCCTAGAAATTAAGCTGGACACCTCCTTTTAGATGGGAAATTTCAGTTTAGCACTGATATAAAAACTAGCTAAAACAGTCCTTGATTAATACAAAAGTCAGAATTAAAACTGAACTTTGTAACGTTTTATTTTTATGTGATTTCTCCCCACCCCCTCACATGTAAAATGCAGCCACTAGGGCATCTGCTGTAAGTAAAGAAGGTTAGAGAAGAGCCTATATCATGTTTTGGATTATCTACACAGATCTTGCAATGTTTTCCTTTAGCATTACATGACAATCCACTGTCTACATCAAGAGCCATATTCTGATGAGGGCTGAATACAAAAGGAGAATTAAGACTAGAAATAATCCCTTGTGGAATTTAAACAATAAAAGTAAATAAAAGAACAACACAAAACCAAACAGAGGCTTTGTCTCATACAGAAACAATTAGTCTTATCCTTTTTCTTTCAGGCCTATAATTCACCAACATGGAAATTTACCTTTACGCAGCTATAATAAAATTAAGATTGTGATTATTTTTCTTCTTGGAAGATTATTCTAAGAAATTTTCTTTAAATTCATTGGCTTTGTTGGCATTTGTGTCATTCTTCATTCTGACTTTTTTTCTGAGTGTGCCTTGCAAGAACTTTTCATGCTCTACATTTTTTTTTTTTTCTAAATATTCCTTGTAGGTCATATGCTTATTGTCATCAGCAATGTTAAACTGTTCTAGAATAGGGCTAAAAAAGTTCGTGGTGAGAGGACATCAGAGTCTTTGTCACAGACTTGCATGCATATGTAAACACCGCTGAGGTGTAGTGAAGTACTGATGGCTTCAGATGTAAATGCTACCTTCACTTACAGGAGCTGTTTTCTTAACTTAAACCCGTATTGAACCAAATGGATGCGTGATTTTGTTGTAGGCATTTAATACGTTTGTGGTACTTCATCTGGGGTATGACATGAAAACATTCTAAAATAAAAATGTTTTTACCAGGAAAATCAACTGAACAATGCAAACTTTTACCATAAGTCTAATTTTGTTAATGAAACATTAATCTGTGTGCACCACAGATAATACTTTCTATAACTTAGAACTTCAGCAGGTAACTTGTTGAAATTGATGTGCTTATTCTGATTTATACTAGTCTGGGGCTACACATCTCTTCTGATATCTGCAAGCAATTTCTGGAGACTGTTTAACATGTATTTTCAAGGGTATGATGATCTTAAGACACATGTTAATTTAATATACCTCACCTTTGAATATTTGAGCAAATAAACGAGCATAACGTGTAAGGAAACAGTTCACTATTTCTAAAGAAAAGTAGATAATGTAGATCGGAAGTTTCACAGGAGAAGTCTGTCACCAGAATATAGGCACTTCCCTGACCACGGCTGGTTCAGAAATAAACTCTTCCTGAAGTTTCTTCAGCTGATGTAATGAAGAAACTGCAGTGGAACTGAAAACGAATGACAGAAAGGATGTTCACAGCACTCTCACTGATGAGATAGATTTCTTTGAATGACACAGTTAACATCCATATCCCTTGGTTCTCAGGAGGCTCTTGGGGAATCCTGTCACTCAAGGTGGCTTGGCAATGCAACAAATTGGCTATCACTGCTGGATGGGATAAACTTATCATTGAAAGAAATTTTTCTACTGAAGATTACATGCAAATGCTTGATGATCATTTGATGGTGCCTGCTGGGTTAATAAATACAGCATGATGTATAATTGCAGTAGCTGTGAATTATCTTAAGCAAGGAGGGGGGAAAAAAAGGTTGTCCTCATCTCCCCATTATCAATTATAACTAGTATATTTAACTCTGGCATATTTTGCAATAATTAGAAAGCACTGGAGATTAAAATAAAGTTGTTATCACATTGTTCCCAGAGGTATGCTCTAGCCACAAATTGGGCAAAAGAACCCAAGTATATAGACTGCAGAAGTCTTGTCTTCTGAACAACAAGATCTACAGGTGGTTAGAGGACAGGAGTCAGAATGTGGAGCTCTGGCTTTTAATTCTGCCACTGATACTTTGTACAATTTTGTAAAAGTCATTTCACCACTCTTAACTTTTTGTCATAGGATGCTGACATGACCAAGAAAATGTGCTAGAATTTTTCTAAAGCCATATGCTTCATGATCTTTGCTTCAGTTTCCATCAGTGAAATGCAGAGAATAATAAATGCAAACCAAATAAAGCATAGTTCAGAGATTCTGTTAAATGACAAATTCAGCAGCTCTGTTAATAGACTGTGATGTTATCCGAGTTTTCATAATATGCCTCAAATTTTACGTTCATATGAAGAGGTGTAATTGGTGTTGTTGCTGAATTGAATCAGCATGGTGTCTGATAGACAGTTGTTGGCAAGAAAAATAAATTTACAATGGGAGGAACTGGGCAGGAGTTGTACTTTATGTTAGGGTCCTTCTTTTTCACTGTCTGCACTTCATGATGTAGATAGCTTTAATTACACATTTCCTTGTCCTTCAGAATCGTCGGGGAGTATTGGCATGAATCCATGTTTCAGTCAATACTGAAATTAAACTGATGGTTATTGTCACCTCTCATTAAAGCTGCAGACTTACTGCTGCCATCAGAACCACATGGGAAGCAAATATTTTTTCATAAATATATAGGCTTTTATAGTCCTGATCAGTCACTAAATGAATTGCTAATCTCTGAAGATGTTAGACTTGATTCATGCCTAAATAAATTATTTTTCACCGTTCTGGTTAATGTAGAGTGAGATAAAATTAAGTACAAGTCGCAATTGTGCCTTTTAAGATCCCTTCATGTGTTCAGAACAGAATTAATCCTAGCATAAACAAGACACAGTTTTTTTACCTTTACCTGCATGGGGAATCCAACTGACACCCACTAAATCAATGGACGTAGTCTCCTCATCTTCAGCAATAGCTGTATCAGCACCTATGTGTCCACTGAGAGAGCAGAAGGGGAAACAAATACAAGTTTTTAGGTTTTTAAAATATGTGTGTTTTAGATGCTTTGAACTAAGGCCTGGCTTCCTTTGGAGTGAAGGCTGGGGTTTGTGACTTTAAAAAATTTCACCATTTTTCATGTCATCAGAGTGTCTTAAATTTTTTCTTAGATTCTAAAAAATTTCACCATTTTTCATGTCATCAGAGTGTCTTAAATTTTTTCTTAGATTCCTACTCCTGGCACCCAACACCAATTCTATGAGGCAAGCTGTGACAAGCGGACACTGGGTCACTTTGGAGGTTGGGTCACAGTAGAAGATTGAAATATAAAATCAAACATCACAATTTTGATCATTAGAAAATCACCACTGGATTTTTCTTGTGAGAGTGGATGTTGTAATCTGGTCATTTTAATCCAGTTCAAACACTGACCATTACATTTGGGCTAACAAAAATCTTTGTGTGTGTGCCCTGCAGCCTTTGTCACTTCTGAGCCCCAAAATGACTGTTTGTGATGACTTTCACTGATCTCAGGGAAGAAATTCTTCAGTGCATTATCTAGTGTGGAATGTGATGGTAGCATATATAGACATAATCACTACATTTATAATTGGCAAGATAGAAATAAATTTATTTACTGGAAATTAGTGTGAATAGCTAGGTCATTCTTATAAGAGGTTGGAAACTCCCTTGTCCCTATAGAAAGGAGCAGAACAGCTAATGTGTTTTATAGCTGCTGGAGTCTCTCTGCTTTAGCTTTATTCTGTATCAATTAGGTACATGCTTTTTCTCTCCTGTAATTGCAAGTAGTAGCAATTATGACTATAACATATTCTGGAGTACACAGACTAGAATGGATCTGAGCAGACAAAAAACTCACCAGGTGATCTTTAATGTTTACAGAGGATATGAAGGGTAATTTTTAACTGAGATGAAAGTAAGCATCTGGAAAAAAATCTTTCTAATAAAACAGCACTTCTGTCTGCCATACCTGAGAACTGCTTTCACATGGGGAGGGCATAGAAGAGAATGTCAACTATTATATAATTAGACAAACAGTTGTGAAACAAAGATGATGATGACATTATCCTGAAGATCTATCCTCTCCTGTCTTAAATTACATGTAGTAAGTAAGTTTCAGTGCGACACAGTAAGTCCAAATAGGATAAAATGCAATCTGCCTTTTCCTAGATCTGGAACAGCAATTTTGATGTAGTGCAGGTGATAAAACCAAGCTTGGCTGGATGGGGAAAGACTGTGAAAGCAACAAACGACTGTCCCTATGAATCTATAAGCTTTTAATTCTTTAACCTAGGGCTTGCTAGTCTAGCTCTTTGGTAGTAGGGTGGCTATGAATGCCTGCATCTGTTATGTGTGATTCCCTTTAGGTGTCAGTGATTATCAACAGTCTGACAATCAACTTGGTGTTTCACTCTGAGTATGTCTTGGGAACATGTACAGGACATTAAAAGATGAAAATGAAGCAACAGGGAAGGAAACTATAGAGTTGCTTGTAGCATGTTCCTTATTTGCTATTGTTGACCTTGCACCAACAAGGTAAATGATATTCCTGTAGCCTCTCTGCTGATGGCCCTAAGAAATGTACTCAAAGAGGTGACCAGAAAACGTTTTGCTGGGAACACCATCGGAAACCACACCAGACTTTTGAATCTGCTTTCTAGACCAATTGAAAATGCTATTGCCTTTGATATCTACCAATCTGGCCTGAATGTGAGGGAAAGTCTCTGGCTGGACCTTCCTAAACCATCCATTGTTACTTTCTTGGGTGTTTATTCCAGCTTGATTGCTTAGTAGGATTTCTCTGAACAGTAATGCAAGGTTAGGTATTTTATTGTATTGCATTGGACTGGATTTTCTCTACCTTGCTCTCTTTTTCTCCACTCTCTTTTCACCTTCTTTCATTATTTATCTTCATTTTGGACACACGGAATTCTCCTGGAAGTGCAGAGGGGAGAAGAATGAGATTGGAGATGGGACAGATATGCTGCCTTAAGCTACTTAGGACACTCTTATATCATAGGATAGTTTGAGTTGGAAGGGACCTTAAGAGTCATATAGTTCCAACACCCCCTTGCCATGGGCAGGGACACCTTCCGCTAGATCAGGTTGCTCAAAGCCCCGTCCAACCTGACCTTGAACAATTCCAGGAAGAGGGCAGCCACAGCTACTCTGGGCAACCTGTTCCAGCGTCTCACCATCCGCACAGTAAAGAACTTCTTCCGTACATTTAACTTAAATCTACCCTCTTTCAATTGAAAATCATTGGCTCTCATCCTATCACTACATTTCCTGGTAAGGAGTCCCTCCCCATCTTTCCTGTAGGCCCCCTTTAAGTATGGGAAGGGTCATCCCGGAGACTTCTGTTCTCTAGTCTGAACAACCCCAACTCTCTCAGCTTGTCCTCATAGGGGAGGTGCTCCAGCCCCTTGATCATCTTCATGGCCCTCCACTGGACCTCGAGCAAGTCTATGTCCTTCTTATCCTGGGGGCCCCAGAGCTGAACACAGCACTCCAGGTGTGGTCTCACGAGAGTAGAGCAGAGGGGGAGAATCACCTCCTTCGACCTGCAGGCCACACTCCTCTGGATATAGCCCAGGATATGGTTGGCTTTCTGGGCTGTGAATGCACATTGTTGGGTCATGTTGGGCTTCTCATCAACCAACACACCCAAGTCCTCTGCAGGGCTGCTCTCAATCTACTCATGGCCTAGCCTGTACTTGTGCTTGGGATTGCCTCAGTTCATATGCAACCTTGCACTTGGCCTTGTTCAACTTCATGAGATTTTCATGGGCCTACCTCTCAAGTCCCTCTGGGTGACATCCCTTCCTTCCAGTGTGTAGACCGCACCACACAGCTTGGTGTCATTGGTGAACTTGCTAAGGGTGCACTCAATCCCACTGTCCGTGTTGCCAACAAAGATGTTAAACAATACTGGTCCTGACTACAAATATAACTGTACTATGGAGGGTCTTTGTTTGCAACAAGTATTCTTGCTGAATAACTGAAGATTTTCCAGATACATCGTTTTTGCATCAGTAGATCTGTTTTTACAGCACTGACCTATATTCATCTTCATTTCCTTCTTCCTTGTATTCTCTACTATTGCAAATAAAAGTGTCTGAAACATCCCCCAATGCAGCTGAAAATGGGTAAAGGCAGGGAGAATGGTTTCTGATAATTTCTCCAATTATTTAATTCTGGAAGAAGATGTTTATTCATTACAAAAGTTGAAAAAAAATTAAAATCCTCTGTCCAGGTGAAATTGAATGGGCATGAATGATTACTTTCTAAGATGCCCCACTCTAGACCTTCAGGAGTAGCTGTCAAATATGAGGGTATCATTCAGTCTCTGTCATTCATTGGTACCTTATCCCATCTGCTTATGTTTCATATTGGGGCAATTACAGAATAGTGCTTATGTGATACAGACAGATTCCATTTAGGACTTTTTATGGCTGATTTCACATAGGGTAGACCTTGGTTAGCACTAGATTTGGAGCTGCTGGTATTATCTGGTGCCATACTTATAGCTGGCTGTAGCAACAAGAAGTCCAAGATTTTCAGCAAAAATAAGGTAAAATAAATTTGGACAAAGTTCACTTTAACTGGAAGGAATTTTCATTATTTTTATGAAGAGTTATAATTGTCATGTGCAGGGTGCATATAAATGACATACGTTAATTTTGTGTGTGTGTGTGTGAAACACAGTATAAGTTGATGTTTGAGAGCATATGAAATATTCTTCTGTTGGGATGTTGCTATCACTTTGTCATGGGTTAGGCCCAGCTGGTACCAAAGCATCACAGGGCAGCTCTTTCAGTCATCCTACCCTCGATGGGATTGGGAGGAGAATTGGAAGAAAAAAAAAGTAAAACCTTGTGGGTTGAGATAAGGACAGTTTAATAGAACAACACAAGAGAAGAAAATTATAACAACAGATTAGAAATGTTATCTTTCTCATATATCTTTGCCAACTTGATGGTGACTTGGAGCAGGTTCCAGGTGGCAGAAAGAATTTTGCTAGCTGCATAGAGTCATTTCTATACAATACCAAGGCCTTGAGGGCAAGAAATGACTGCCTCAAGGATGATCCTATTTTCCTTCTTATGGTAACTTAGAGTCTCAAGTGATCATAGAGGATAAGGTATGACCATGGAGAAATAAAATGAGTAATGTTACAAGGTTGCAAAGAACAGTAAAAATCCTTTAAATCTATTTTATTCACCTAGTCTCTCTCTCCCATCCTCATAAGTGAATGGTTGTGTTGCATTTTCACTTAGTTCTATGGGGTTTCTGATTGTCCAGTATGGACCCAATATTGTAATGCAGCTGTGAGAGATGATGCAAACTCCATTGATTTAGTGAGGATAGGAACAGGATGTTTAGCTGTTTTGAGCCTGATCCCTAGACCATTCAAGCATGGGCGTGAATTCTTGTTAATGTCTAGGGATGCAGCACCTCATGACAAGATCACAGTAGTTATTTTCAAGACAAGAGGAAGTTAATGAATAAGACAAGGTAAAACATTAAACATCAGAAATGCTTTAATGGACTGTAGGTAATAGCCACATAAGGTATTGATTCAAGATGTCAGAAATAGTCTCTCTAAAGGGCTTTAATGATGCCAAATGAAAAAAAAAAATCCCCCTTATCTTAGCAGTAAGATTACACCTTGCACATGACACCAACCTGGAATCACTGAATCAGTGGGAGAACAGACTTCTGAATGATTGCTCCTAGATGTGTTTTCCTTGGAGGTTTCTTACCCAGAGACCAACTTCAGCTCTGTTTAGCTTTAAGAAGAATGTGGCTATTGTGTGAAGTGATAACACTTCAGTTTGAAGTACAGCTCATCTTCTGTCTGTTTTCTACAACCACATGTTTTAAATACCTTCTAAGAGAATTGTCATTCCTTTTCACTGGATTTTATCAGCAGTTTTTAACAAAACAAGTATGTGCTGGTATCTTCTAACAGGTCCCAGAGGAAGCTTTAAAGGAGGAACTTAAACCCAGAAAAAATATAAAATCCAGGGCAATGTTCTGGCATTGCATGCCATAGGATCGTTTGACTATCCTGCTTAGTCCAGAGGACATACGTAGGAGCCTTTTACTATGTCTCTATGATGTGTAGATATGAGCTTTATTTTTCAACAGATGTATATGAATTCTCTTTCTTTATCCCTGTAAATAATGTTGTGTCCTGCTAAGGGCACCAGCAAATCAGATTGATTTGTGGAAGGGAAAAAATAAGAGAGAAGAGGGAGCAAAAGCAATTTATTCACTGTGACATCCACATTTTCACTGGAGGGGTATTTAGGACATGTCGCTGTAAGCATGTGAGTTAGTATGATACCTGGGCCAGGTACCCTAGGTTCCAGCCAGTGTCTGTGCAAAGCTGCAAAAAGGTTGTGCCCAGATGATCTTTCTTAGACCAATACCATTGTAGGGAGCGGCAGCCTCAGAACTGTGTTGGATCACAGCCCTGGACATCAGAGCTCCCTGGGCCATCTGCAACCTGAAAGCAGCCACCTTTGCTGTTTTAAGGAAAAGGTCCCCCTTCTCCTCACTGCTTTTCTCTGTTTAATAGTCCTTCTCAGCCTGTTTCTTACCTTGGACTGTGTTCAGCTTTCCTCATCACATTTATTTCCCTTTTCTCAATTATGACTCCACCCTTCACTCTTCCTGTGTCTCCCTCCTTCCTGGTGCCATCCTCCTTTCTTTGCACAGATTTATTCCTGACAGGTCTGGTTGCATGTGAGCCTGGAAAAGGTTCTTCAGTTGCTCACAAGCTATTAGGGTCCACACATGGCACTACCTATGATATACCAGAGGCTTGGATGACTGATCTGATACAGTAATCTTTACAAGGAATAAGAATTCCATAATATTGCTTTAGTGAGAAATGGAAATTTTCATGCTTAATGATTGCATGAATATTGCTCTTCCAATACTGGTAGAGACTGAGGTAGAGAATGATGAACGTTTAAGAAGAAAAAAATTGACTCTCACCCACATTCTTCCTTTTTAGGACAAGCACCTTAGAAAAAAAAGGTGATTAATTTTCAGTTTACCTTTTTATTTTTCTTTTAGCGTAACAAACTTCCATTTGAGGTTTAATTGGATCTGTTCTAGGATGCAACAAAAAATTAGTGGAAGATAAAAGGGGCATAGCAGGAAAAAATATTCAAAGTGAATAATTTAAGATCACATCCATAATTAATGGCATTTGGAAAGCTTCCTCTAGTGCTCTAATCATATCTCAAAATGTGCTAATTAGAGCAGTTTGGTACAAAACAGAGTATGCAGGTGTTGAACAGCTTCTTCTGTTCTTTTTAAAGAAATGTCGTGGTAACTGGTTCTCCTGGCATTAGTGCTCACATTTAATAAATGTTTCCCCATTTAACATATATTTGACAGCTGAATAGAGTGCGTATAATTATTACCTTGTTAAAATAGGTTTGATCAAGAATGCAGAAGAAAATCAGATATTTTTAGTAAAGAAACTTAAGCTTGTAGTAAACAGCAGAGCATCATATAATGTCCATGGGGGATATAACCAGTAGAGAGTTGAAACAGAAGAGAAAAAAATGTGTTCCTCACCTTGAGGCAGCAAAGTATCTGGATTCATCTACCTGAAATTAACATTATCTAAAAGCAGTTCTGATTCTTCAGCAAAGCTACTCCCTTGCTTATTGCTTGGATTGTATTTAAGTGTTGCTGTCTTTTGGCTGGACAGGATTTTGCTGGTCAATTCTTCATTTATCTTGGAAATCAATGACAGCTGACATCACAGTTCCCTCTCTCTAACCCCTCCCCAAAGCTGATCAATATGATCCAGAGAGAAATGAGATGTGCATTCAAGTCTCTGTATGTATGAATTTGTGCATCTGTTACTGCTCTGCCACAATAAAACAGCAAATGCTGAGGAGGTGCTTAATGCACAAAGGCTTGGATCCCTCCCAACAGCTCTGCATTACTGGAACAGGAGCTGGATCTACAGGGCCACAGCGTCCAGCAAGTAGGTGTGAGGGTACTGTCAAATAGACAAATAAATAAAACTGAAGATCACAGGTTATATTTAAAATTAATGTATTGTGACTCTGCAGGATTTGTTTTATATGATTATTCTAATACAATGCTTTATTCTATTGAGATTCTACAAAATTCAGCAGAATGAAACATCATTCTATAACCATATATTATTAACTGCTATAATTTCCTTTATGGTTAGTTAACATGGCTGAGAGCAGAGCTTCTTTCTATTACATGCTGCATGTTCATTTTAAGATACTTTATCAGAGAGCCTAGAGTCTGAAATATTAATCTTGCAAAATCTAACACATGGGCTTAAATCTAAGGTACATCAAACTTTTCAAGAAACTCAGCACTATCTAGTTTCTTTTTTCCCAAGCAGTCAGTAGACTTACTGTCATCTATAAATTAGCTCTTTTTCTATACTATGTTCTCCTTATTCCTACCCATTAGCATTCAACTCTTTTCTCTGTTTTCTGCAGCTAGATGAATTATTCCCAGAGAACAATTCATTTGACAGTGAAATTTGCCCTTTTTGCATTTGTTATTTCTCCATGAACACATCACAATTTGCATTAATTAGTTTATTATTTGAAATTGTTTGATGAATAGTTTGTTCCAACCCATTTCACTCATGTAGCTAATATTAATTTGAGTGTTTCATCCCAGTGATTTACCATTCAAACTCTGTCCTATTGTATCATGTGGTGATAGTTTCTGTTCCTCTTCTGGATGACACTACTAGAGTCAATCAAAAGTGAGAAATGTGGTTCATGGAAAGTTTTCAAAGAAAAGTTTAGTTTTATTCTCTTACTATTTTCTACTTCTTTTCTTTTCTCCCTGCCCCCCCCCCCAGGAAACACTCTGCTTTTTCTTTTTTTCATTGTGCTCTTCCTTTTTCTCATTTTCAGAACTGCAAAAACATGCGGAAAAAAAAAAAAAAAAAAAAAACCAAAAAAAGAGATTTTAAAAGTCTCTTTTTGTACTCCCTGTTCAAGGAGATGGATTAAAAAAAAAAAAAAAAGTGGGATTTTTTTTTTTCCAGTAATAAAACATTTTTTCAGTTGGGGACAGTTTTTCATCAAAACATATACTTTACAATAAAAATATTTTTGACCAGTTCAAGTTATACATTCTACAAACAGCTTCTGTTTTCTCATGAATTATGATTTACCAAGAAAAATAATATTTTGCCAGAATTGAGTAAAATTCTGATGGAATTCAAATGTTCTTCCACCACCTCCATTTGTCTGAGGAAAGAAAATGATACAATCAAGAAAACTGGAAATATATGTACAAGAAAGAGTAGAATAAGGTTTCAGAATTCACAAGCATGAACACATACCCTTTCTTTCTGCTCTGTTTGAAGTTCTGGTCTCTTGCTCTAAACTTCTAGTGAACATTGGAGTATAATCACTGTGTTTATTTCTGATAAAATTGACATTATATCTCTGTACAAATCCAGTCTCAAAAACATCTTAGGATGCAAAAAAATCTATAGGGTTCCATATGTACTTGTAAATATGTACTACCCCAAAAGAAGCAGAATGCTGTAGTCATATTTTAGAGATGAGATTAATAGTGCAATCCTTCCTGTTCTAATGTTAATCATAAGGGGTGTTGAAAAACAGCAGTTGAATACTTTCTTAAAAAAAAAAAAAAAAAAAAAGAGTATAAGAGTATGGGTAAAGAACCCCCTAAGACACTGTGACATAGACTATTTATTAAAAAAAAAAAAGGAAAAAATCTAAATGTTCCAGTATATAATCCTATACATTATAATTTTAATTAGAGTTCAGCAAATTTACCTAGAAAACCATAAATCGGCTGCTCATTGCAAAATCATGGAAATGCAGTGATGGGGGACACAAATGGGAAAACAAAAAAGAATGGCAATGTAATTAATACCATCATCATGCTTGTATAGTAGATAGATCCTGTCAAGCAAAGAGTGTCATTTTTGAGATCTCAGATGTGTTCAGTGAAGGCATATCTGTGATACAATATTTCCAAGTCATTTTTGAGACAGGTGATATACTGGCATAATGCTCTGATGACAAAATTGCCACTAAACAAAATCAAGAGAGACAACAGAAGCAGGGTACTGACTAAGTGAGAGTAACTGTAAAAGTCCAAGTCACAGTGCCATGGAATGGTTTCTGGGCAGATGCTGTGCTGCTTGTTTATTCTTGATCCAGTCTAATCCAGGAGAACTACATGTGTAAATAACACATTTGTAAAATTTCTGATGACACAGAATTAGTGATATAATGAACAATAATGTTAAATTTCATAGGGAGTATAAAGACTGCTCTAGATCACTTACAGAAGTAAACAAGCACGTACTTCAACACAAATGTTTTTGTGTGGTCACCTTACAAGGTTATATTTCCAGGCACAGAAAAAATGTGTCAGTCTTAGGAAACTGGGACTTCATCCTTGAAATCCATAACCAAAGAGCATCAGAGCAGTGAAACAACTGAACATGAGCAGTCAACATGATGTACCTAAGGCTCAATACAACTTCTGAAGAATTAGTTAGGAAATACCATATATAAACAAGGGAGTACTATTTTTGCAGTTGTCATGACATGAAGAGAGACTTGACTGTTTCTTTCTAGCTATTTCAGTTGCTTAAGTGAGAGTTATAACTGTTATGAGTCATGAACCTCTGGAACTAATGATCCATTTTTGTTTTGAGTTCTAATAGTCACCCTTCAGAAAAACTGATGAAGGATTGAAAATGATTAATAAAAGAATAAGAGGAAAATATTTTTTTTTTCTAGGAAGAAAACAAGAAAATTTAATGTTTAGTGCATCAAAGTGAAAATTAAGAGATGATAGTGGGAAGAGATGGCTTATTGTAGGTGGTATTTCTGTCAGAAAAATGAATCCATGAGACTCAGGAGCTGCAAGCGAAGCTAAGGTAAATTCAAAGGGAGTAATTAATCAGTGGAACAACTTTCCTCCAGTTATGATGGATTCTTTGTCAATGGCAGCTTCTAAATCAAGTCTCAGTGTCTTCATAAAAGATATCTTAATGCTCAAAATAAGATAAAACTCTGAAGAAGAAATTATTTATGTGAGATTTTTGGTCCACAGTGTAAAGGAGGAGAGGAAAAAAGATCTTCACTCTTAAAATCTATCCATGAAACTTTCCTTTGTAGTTTACCCATGCTATCAATATTTAAGTCCTTCAAATAATTTTGAGATGTGTGTACAAAAGACACTCTACGTCTTACCATAGGGAATTCAAAGTGAATCTGAGAGCAAAATAAATACATAAAATTATAATCAAATTGGCAAATAAGAGCAAAACAAAGCTACTAACTTCTAGGTATGACAATTCTGTTGCTCACAGCTGGGATAAAAGCTGCTTCTGTTTCAAGCAGATACAGACAAAATATATTGAAGGTTTTCTCAGAAAACGATAGATGTGGTCATGCCTCTAAGTGCGTTACCACCAGAGCTCCACATTAAGCAATTAAAGAGCAAGTCTTTCAGAAGCATCAACAAGACAAAGAACCTGAGTAATGACAGTCACAATCTAAATAAATTTATTAGTACATGAAATATTTTCTGAGAGCTGTGGACCATGTGGAAGTCTCTTCTTATTGGCAGTGAGGCAGGCAGCATTGACTTGCTAAATGTTGTCTGTCTTTAAAGTGGATATTTCTGTGCTGAATGTCACAGCAGGGTATTTTTTGTATCTAGAAGAAACTACAGTTACTTCTGATAAATGTAATGGCTCAACACTCCATGCTGCTTTATCATAAAGCCCTTTGACTTATCTATGTTGCTCCTGATTTGGAGTTTAGCATTTAGCATCTTTCTGAAATTGCATGTTGCATTTGTTGGAAAAGTTGGTAGAAAGTAAGAAGTTCAGTGACCAAGCAATGGTGTACTTAGGGATGCCTGGAAACTACCCAGGATAATTCCTCTAGATCTCTATTTTGTAACTCAGAGGAGCAATCTGTCTATGTTCAGAAAAAGAGAATGGACAAGACTAGCTGTGCCAGCAGACAATGGGACTGCTTGCTTCATCTCCACTTCTCAGACCTGTCAGAGACTATGCTTTTTAAGAAGAAGGAAAAAAAATAATAAAATAAAAATATGTGTGTGTTACCAGTTAACAGGGCTTTCTGCAGCACTGTTGTGTGTGTCACTGGATAATCTCTAAGTAATGCACCTTAAGGGATGGTATGAAATCTAGTTAGGAAATCATCTCAGGTTTGGCCATTAATGTGTAGAATTGACTTACCTTTTGGGTACATAGAAATAGGCTGGAAAAAGCAGCTGAATAAGTGAGGTAAAGTAATAGAGTGCCACTACTTCCCATAGCAACAACAACAAAAAAAAAAAAAAAAAAAAAAAGACCTCTGCTTTTACCAAATTTCTGTCCTGGCTGTTATGTCTACAGCTGTGATACTCTTTTATCTTCGTTGGCCTTTAAATTAAAAGAAACCTCCCCACGTCTCTGGGGCATGTCCCTGAGGAGAAAGTGGTTTTGGATGAGAAGTATATTCTGCCCTTTTATCCTCTTCAAAACCCAGAGTTTGTTTTCCCACTGTTTGTCAATCAGCATGAAAAAGCTCTTTTTGCTCTTAGTGCACCGGAAACAAATACGAAGAAAAGATAGAAAGCTCCAGGCAGTTTTAATGTGGGGAAATGTAATGCTGATGTAAATCTGCAGCAGATGTACGCCTTAATTAGATGTTAATGAATAGACAGACGCATATAAGCGAGCGGCTCTGAGGGTGTGGAAGGAAGCAGAAAGATGGGGCAGTAAAAAGACTTTGATGTTACTTGGGTAAAGGTATGTTTAAACACTTTTCTGATGCTGTTTCTTGTATCCATCCTGGATTTTCCCATCACTGTGTGGCAGCAAATCATTTTGTTTCTTGATGACACAGTGAGGAGAACTGAACTGCATGCTCTTCTCTCAGCCGTACTTTGAATTGCTTCCATTCTCCAACCCCAGGAGTGAGTTTTCAGACCCGAAGTTGCAGAAATCCATGTGGTGAAATTTTTGGCAAATCTGAGGTGTCAGAATTATGAAGAAAGTTAAATGGGTAGCTGGAGAAAATATAAGGTGCTCTGGAACTGGAAGGAACAGATAAAGAGCACAAGCAACAGAGATGAGAGGGGCACAAAACAAGATGCAGACAAGAAAAACAAGAAATTATTTCAGGCACTGAGATCACGAATCACCTTTGACCATACAGATAAATTAGTGTGCAGAACGGCTAATCAAAAACAGCTTAAATTCTCAAGAATAAAAGTACCTGTGAAGTAGGGTTAGGGAGGCACATAGAAAAGAAAACCAAATACTGCCAACTAAAAAAACAGAGACACAAATAACATGGTAGTAAGAGTGATGATAGGTTTAAACACTTGCTATGCTGCTCATTGAGAGGGATACATATATTATTTAGTGCATATAAATCTCCTTGGGTGTATTTTTTGGGGGTAGTTTAATATCTAAAATGAGGGCGTTTTCATTGTCTGTCCACCTTATTTAGGGCTTAAAAGGAGCTCTACGATCCACAATATGCCCAACAAAAGGCCTTTTCTTTCCTGGAGTTTATGCAGCTGATGAAGATCACAGGTCTGGTGTATAGTGTATCTCCAAATCCTTGTAAAAACTATGTAACTACCAGTGAGAGCAGTCTTGGGGGAGAGGTTCAGCGCAGGATAGGAGATGGCGAGTGAGGACACAAAGCTTTTCTTCACAGAGAAATGAGGGTTAGAGGTTCTGTTTTGGGAAGTTTTGTTTTACTTTTTCTCAGATGTACCATAGGAAGCATTGTGTGCATCTTTCACAGTCCGCACCAGCAGACCTTAGTGGTGATGAAGGGACCCAGAGTCTGAAGTCCAGTCTCAGATAGGGTTTGAAGGCAGAGATTGCTGCTGATCCTGTTCTTCTAGGTATGCATACTGAATGAAGTAAGAGTTTGGGATTTTTTTATTAATATATTTGGAAATATGTTTGAATTAACTTCTGTAGAAATATATTCTAATGTGGGCTCTAAGTACTTGGAACGATAAACAGGCAGGCAGGCCATGCTGCCTTTCTATTTGTCTGCCTGCCTTGCCTGTTTATCTACCTTTTGATCTATCTACCTACATTTTTAAGGCTCCCAGTGGAACAGGCAGCCTGTCTCTTCTGTTAAATGGACTCCTCTTCTTAATAGCCTGTCTGTTTGAAGCCAGTATAACTTCAGTATGACAAAGGAGTTTTATTCCTGATAATAAATAACATTTCTGTAATTTACAATGAAGTAAGGTCTCGGAGCCCTTTGTGAAACCCATTACCTCCAACACACTTTCCCCTGCCCCTTCCACTGAATTAGTACCTACCTGTGACACTGGTGCCACCTTGTTAATTTTGGAGCAGAGAGTACCTCTGCATATTCTAAGGCCAACTTTTAGTCTTCCATGGAGCAGAGAGAGCTCCTGGGTGTTGTGCCTGGAAAGGGTAGGGTAGGCAAACATAGTGTGGGATATTTATAGCTGGTATTAGACTCAAAGAAGCCAGGAGGGCTATGGAGAATCAAGAACTGGCTGGTAAACCAGGGCTACACTCTCTGTTGCCTGACACTGTGGCATTGATACGCACCAGGCTTCCTTGTCTCTGCCTGGCGCGCAGTGCAGAGGCTCGTGTCCTGAACCCCACAAATACCGGCTTGCTGCAGGACTGGCTCGGCATGGAAGCTGAAGGGCTGTGGGAGGGCCAAGAACACGTGGAAGGTGCTGATCCACAGGTATAAACTGCAGTGACAGAGGATTTCAAGGCACATTGTTTTTTTTACTGAAGGAGAAATATCAGGATGCATGATCTTGGACATGATAAACATGTCACAGTAAATACATTGTATACAGGAAGAATTTAACTAGTATACTTAGCTAAAATATTTATATAACACTCATGCTGTATGTGTTATAATACCTAACCTTCTTCATATAGAACATCCTAAGAACTATTAATGAGTCACAAAAAGTTTACTACAGCCTACGTTGCTACATTACTTCACTCTTCTTTATAAACACTACTTCCTTTTGGAAAAAAAAAAAAAAAAAAAAATTGACTTTTATTTGTGCTTGCTACTCAGTATGTTTGCTACTAGTTTGCTACTTAGTATAAAACTCTGAAAGTTCATAGAAGCGATATAGCAACAGGGTAAGAATTCCAGTGTACTGGCTACTGCCAAGCAGGCTGAGTCACTCACATTTGTTAATCCTGTAGATTCCACTAGTATCATTAATTTTTCAGCAGAGTGGAAAAAATAAAAAAAAACCAATCTTCTGTACAGATGCATAGTAGGTAACATGTAACAAAAAGTCATTGTTTAAAATAAGATTTTCCCATCTCCTTTCATCCCCAGGTCCCTTATCAAACGTGTAGGCAAGAAACCAAGAGAAAAGTAGGAAACTAATTGATTGCCATATCATTTCTCTTCCTCCCTTCTCTCCAGAATTTGCATAGCTGATCCATGCCTAATGCTAAGGCGGCACCCATGGTGTTGGCTTGTGAGAGAAGCAGAGTGAGTATTGTGGAACTAATGCATTATTTCTGTAGGGGAAATAAAATCTATGACATTTTAAGAATCTACCAGGGAAAAAGAACAAGCTGGGATAACTCTAGGAGCCTCATCTTCAGCCAGCAGCATTTGTGTTCTATTTAAAAATGCAGATGGAGCATTGACATCTAGTGTTTGTTCCAGTATTTTACTAAAGAGATTTAATGGTCCACAATTCAATTTGAAGCAAAAGTATCCCCCAAATGACTCTTTATAAAGTCTTTTGGAGACCAAAGTCAATATCTATGGGCCTTTGGAGATGCAGCAATTGATTACCTGTCCAAGTCAATGAGCATTAAAACCCAAAGAGATTCAGAAGTACATTTCACTGTTACAAAACCTCACCCCTGATACCATGGATGCACATTGATTGGTCCACATTGAAGTTCAGTATACAAATAAAGCATCTTGTTCTGAGACCTAATTGAAGTTTTGTAATATCCATAAAACTGTAAGTTAACACTTTTTGCTGTAGTGCTGGTATGCTAGGATTTGTACCTTTAGTGCATGTCTCAGCGCACAATGGGCATAAAGTGTATCAGATTTTGAAGCCACTTGTTCCTTTGTCTGCTAACACTGTCTTCCTTTCTCCTTGCCTTGTAGAGTAATATCACCTTGTCTTCCAAAAGCTCATTTCAACCTAAAGAGCTCTGCCAGCAGTATACAAGAATCACTGCATGCCCTCCAAAATTAATTGAGAAATTACTTTGTGACTCTCTGAAAGGCAGGAGCTGTTTAAGAGACCCAACAGTTTATGACTGAAAGGAGAAAGAACAGTGTGTCCAACTGTAGCTGCATATGACAAACTGCGAGTGGCAGAAACTGGGACTCACTAGGGGAAGGAGTTGATTCAGTCTTTTGGAAAGTAAAAATACTTCTCTGAGGCAACTGCTAACTTTATGAATTTAGGATCTAGGTTTTTACATCTTACCTGAAACACATCATCTATCAACATTAAGTTAGGTGATTGTTGTGCTAACTGAAATGGAAACAGGTAATGGAAATCCAATGTCATGACTTTTCATTTAATTTCCTTTTCTGCTGAACCTCATGGCTGAGTCCTGATGATTAAGCAAGATTTCACTAGAGGAGAACTCAATAGGTCTTCTAATTCTGAACCTTAAATCAGGGTCTATTGTACCTAACCTGAATGTACCCACAGTCCCTGAGAACCATTTGACTAAATGTTGTCTATTAAAATATCTTAGGGGATGGAGATTTTACAGTCCTGGATGACAATACGTCAAAGTACCACTGGTGTCCAAGCAACATTTCCCCATCATGATCCATTCTGGAATTTCATATATGCAATATGTATAAACTCTGTGGCACATGCTAATGAATGTCATGCTTACAGAATGTCCTGGCCATAAAGCATGTGAGCTGCACTGTTTCTCAAAGCACACTTTAAAAGTCCCATGTTTCAGAGAACTATCAGGCTTATCTGCACAGTACTGACCCATGTTCAACTGCTATCTGTTTCTACTTAGCTCTTAGCAATAATAAGCATATAACCAGAAAGTGCACTTGTTTTTTTTTATAGATCTAGTTAAGTTTAATTTGTTTCTATAAGAAGAGTAATAATATGAGGAAATAAGTATTGTAATGGCTAACTTCAATACAAAGTCATCAAGTATTTTGCTGTAGTGGGGAAAAAAAAAAAGATGTAACTTCATAATGCACTGGTGTGTGAGTTTGGAAATCTTGTAAAGTGTGTAGCTGAGATCCTGCTCATCTTTTAAAAAAGGTAACAAGGACAGTCTGGGCTATGGGCTAGTCAGTCTCGAAAAGGTTGTAGACTGTGTCCTGATGGAAACTCTTTCCAGGCACACAAAGTATTAGAAGGCAGTCTGATGAAGACAGCATGGATTTACCAGGGGCAAATTGTGCCTTCTATGATGGAATAACTGGTGTTGTGGATGAAGGGGGGGGGGGGGGGAAGTTTATGCTGTTTGCAAGCACATGCCATTTAGCACAGCTTTCTACACACTGTTCCATAACATCCTGCAAGCTAAATTGAAGAGATATTGATTAGGGGGTGGTCTGCAGGTTGTTGGTGGGATACAATTTAGAAATGCACATGAAAAATGTGCATGAGATGCACATGAAAGTATTAAATAAATGTGACATACTGTTTTTCTCATAATTGGTTACTAACATCTGTCCTTTGCTTCCTGTCTACCATCACAGAGAAATGTTCTGAATTTAAAGACAACTAGGAGCTTTGCTTTATTAGAAGAATCACTTGATTATTAATATGAGAGAGAATTAAAAGAATATATGTTGATTTAATTCTTCAAATATACCATATTCCTGTTTTGTTTTTGTTTTGGGTTTTGGTGGTTTTTTTGGTTGGTTGTTTTTTTGTTTGAGGTTTTTTTTTGTTGTTTTGTTTTGTTTTTTACATTTCTATTGTTCATGGAGAGCTGTTTATTGCTTTTCATTTTAGTTACTTTTTGATGGGGTAAGCAACCAATGTGCCATGAGTGGACTTATATTGTGTCTTGAGATATTAAATAGCAGCTGCAATCCAGCTTCAGAAATCTCTTTTTTTAATGAAGATAAAATCATAGACAAAGAAGATTTTTTTTTTCTTATTTAGGTAAATACATTAAATTTTAAAATACTGGAAAATAAAAAGGTAATGAAAGAAAAATACAATGTTTCAGAAATATATTTGGAGTACTTTTATTTTTCTTCTAGGATAACTGTTCCTTATCTTTCCCAGAAGGTTAGTGCATGAAGTCTGTTGTATTCCAGAGTGAGTTCTACCTGAAAGCTTCAAGATCTGAGCCAGATTTTCCCTGCTGATTTCTCCTTTTATATTTTTGAACCAAGAAAACCTCAACAGTCCTGGTCCATTTTCACATAGATTCTGATTCAGTGAGTAGTTAACTGATTTGGTTAAATGTGCACTGAACCTTTAAACATAGTCATAATTTCACTGATTCATCTGAATTATTCATATGCCTGAATGAGATATAAATAGGATTAAATATATTACTAAATCAGGTGTATAGTCTGCCACAAAGTTTTAAGATGCTGCTTCGGTTATGAAAACTTTGGGAATTCTAGTGTCCCAGAAATACTTAAAATTACTGTAGACATAGAGATCTGTGTCAACCTGGTGGAATTTTACCAATTTGACAATGGTTGCAGACTTCCACTAGCCAAAGGAAGGAAGCCAGCCATCTCCAAACTCTTTGGTTTTTCACAACTTCTTCTTATAGCCCACTGAAAAGCATACT
This sequence comes from Tyto alba, assembly GCF_018691265.1. Classification (NCBI taxonomy): domain Eukaryota; kingdom Metazoa; phylum Chordata; class Aves; order Strigiformes; family Tytonidae; genus Tyto; species Tyto alba. The sequence goes on along the minus strand of NW_024881278.1, from coordinate 27,087,126 downwards.
TTTTACTTTTTACGTTAGTTTTGACAGTTAAGATAACAGAGAAAATTAGTGACTTTTTTTTTTTTTTTTTTTTTTTTTTTCAGATTAGAAATAATTGCAAAAACTTTTTTGGTTATTTAGTATTTTGATGTGGAAGAGCTCATTATCGAATCAGGCCTTCAGCCTCATAATCTGATGACATTTTATCTTCTCTAGACACAGTCAGAATCTTTAATATGTAACTGTTTGTGCACCATGGGGAAATAACAGGTGGCAGTGAAAATGAAATGAGATTTACTTTGGGAAATGTTTCAAGCTCATATTCTCCCATCTGAACTGAAGCTTCAAACAGTTTGTGGAACATCTATTGAGAAATAAAAACTTCAACTCATTATCTGATCACCAATGGAAAGATGTTTTGTTTGTTCAGGAAAGGGAATGTTAACTACATATCATTACATTTATGGCTTATCAGCCAAACTTTTGGATTTGGTAAGGACCCAGAGAAAGCAAGATTAACTGATTTCCAAGGACAAAAGAAAATGTATAGTTATGAGGTATGACATAGCATTAAAGCTTCCTGGGGATGAGTGTAGCTGACCAGAGAATTTCAAACAGTATTCGCTTTCCTGAAATTAAATCAAGAAAGTCAATGAAGCTAAAGTTTATTAGATAATTTTTGACCTCTGGAGATGGAAAAGACTCAAGAAATAGTCATTTTTTTCCAGACAGACATTATTGGTCCTCAATCCAGGGAATAAAAAGATTAACTCAAGAGGAATGATAGAGCCAAATGTGCTTGCTTTGTGACAGCTGTATAACTGAATGTTCCCAACCAAATCCTCTTTATTTGCTTTGGACAAAATGTGAAGATTTTGACTATTTGGGATTTCTGGAAGCTCAATGCTGAAGAGGCATAACTACTCTGACAGAAAGGTGGATTTCTGCAATGGTGAAAAGATGCACAGGTGGCCCTTAGATATCCTCTAATTTTATGGTCTTACAGACACTGTTGCTCCTACAGAGAAAGACTGAATATATAGATATTAGGTCTAGTGAGATGTTGAGTAGACAGCTCAATTTATGTTTTTCTATGCAAGTTTTTGGGTCTGTGAAATCCCGGACTAAAATATGATGTGCCAGGCTGAGGCAGGCACCAAACAGTCCTTGAAGGAAAATCAGAGAGGAGATGAAACGGAGGGAAAAGACTTGAGAGTGCAGGAGTGATAACCTTGAAGTGCAATATCTCTCTTAAACTACTGCATAAACAGCAGAAATGGCTCTTCCTCCTGCCATGCTTTAAAAGCTCTGAATCTTCATACATGTCAGTCATGAACTGAAAGGAAGAGCCCAAAGGATGAAGGAAGTGTTAGTGCACTTAGTCCCTTGTATCTTTGTTATTGCTGCCAGCAGAAGATGAAGAGCTGGAACTGATCATAAGTGGGTTTGTTTTTTTTTTTTTGTTTTTTTTTTTTTTTTTTTAATTTTTTTAATTTTTTTTATTTGTTTTGTTTTTGTAATTGCTTTATTTTAAAAAAACTGCTTTAGCATCTCTGAGAGAAGTATATCCTAGCTATTCCTGTGCATATCATGAAACTTCAGATTTTTTTTGTCTGCACTAGCTCTCCCAGAAATAAGGAACTCTTATTTGTCCTTGTTTTGATGATCTAGGACACACATAGTCTAAGTGATTTGACCAGTGATGTACAAGGAAATTTGTGATAGAGCAAAGAGTTAAATCTAGTATCCATATCCTAGACAATCCTGCTTCCTTGTAGACAGCCATTTCTTAGTGAATGGATTAGGAGGTAGAGCCCTGTTTAGCAACCATACAGCTGCATAAAACAACATTCATTACCAATTTAAATAAGTGAAATATGGAGGCAAAGCTCCACCTGATTTTTTAATCTCAAACATCCCAAATTCTAGGAAATTTAATGAAAATGTGTCTCCACAATTACATCCATTGACATGAGAGATATTTCTAAGATATCCAATTCTACCCTAGGTCTTGGGCAGAGAATTTACTCTTCACTGCACACTCTGTTTGCTACTGTCATAAAGGTGTGACACACAAGATCGAGGTGAGAATGAGCTAAATTCCCTCTCCCTGTTCTCCTAACATAGTCAATGTGATGAAGGTTAATTAAAATTGCTGTCACTTGACTGAGGTCAATATGTAATAGCTTCTCTAGTTAATGCTACAGCCACCTGATAAAAAAGCTACCATAGTTTGGAGGGTTAGTAATCCATACTTACTAGGGGTACACTTCACTTCTGGGAGAAGAAAGTGAAAAAAAAAAAGGGAGCAAGACAACACAATAAGAGATCTTCTGTAAAGTGTAAGTCTGTGACAATGATTGGAAAAGCTCTGTGTATCTCCCAGCTGAACTGCAGGGTGACTGGTGGGGTGCTGCGATAAGGTTCGTTTGTACAGCAGCACAGTCCTCTGAGCATTGGGATCTTGCATAAAGAAGCACAAGAACATCCCACTCCTTATTAAAAGCAAGCGTCCAGGAAGGGAAAGCAGCACTTTGTAGTAAAATGCCAAAGGTGGAAAAAAGATAGAGAAAGTCCAGCTAATGCAAGCCAAAACCCAGACTCTGGCTGTTTTTTGCCACAGGGAGAGAGCTTCCAATTCAAATCACTGTGGGTCATTTTACCTCAGCACTGACCTGTTCATGTTTCAGTAGAACAATCTTCCTTCAGTAGAAGATGAAATATCAGATTACATCTTGATATGAAGATTATTGCAGAGTTATCAGGATCAGTTTCTACATAGGCACATGCTGCTGTCCAGTATTTGCATAATAGCCAAAGGCTTCTTCCCCACCAGCTTAACAGCTTTAAACCTCTCTCATTTTTAGCCCTCCTCACAATTCCTACTAAAGTATATAATGTGTAATTCTGGGAAACATTTTGAAATACAAAATTAAACCTAAGTTATGCAAATCAATTAAAATTAAAGACCCCTATCATTTGCAAAGCTAGTTTTTAAGGATATATTTTTTGGGGGGGTTGGGGGGGTGGGTGCGTGTCCCCAATCTTTGAAGCTCTATGCAGAAGCTTCAATTAATTAGTGGGAATTCAAGGGCTTTCAGGCAAACGGAAGTTCTTAGGAGGGACCACTTAATAGAGTCTCCTTCTCTGCCTTACTGTCTCATCCCAGAAGAGACAGACCCTTTCAGAGCTGCAGCAGTGTGGGTCTCCACCTGCACATTCATCAGCTCTAGTGAAACAAGCGGCGGTGGTTAATGGTCCTGTTCCCACTGCCCTAGAGTGATGGGAGAGGAACAGTACTGTTCTTCTCTCTGCAGGATGAGACCTTTCACTGACTTGAGTGAGAGGGTGAGACCCTAGAAGTTTTATAAAACCCAAAAATATTCTGCTGTGATGACAACTTCTGAAAGAAGAAAAAGTTAAATGTCCCCACAAGTATGTCAGAAAGAGTTTGCATGACTCCAAGCAGTGTTAAGGAACGATTTTTATTGAATTTTCTCTCTTCTATGTAGGCTTGTTCTCTCATGCTCTTTCTCTCTCTAGGGAGATCAATGAAGACTTTTAACAAGGTGAACTTTGAAATAGAAATCACAAAATGATTTTCTACAGTACTTCAGAAAGAAAAAAAAGAAACTCTAACATGTACGGAGAAATGACAAGTTGCAGTTGTATAAAGCCTTAGGGGTTTGATGGTTCAGGCTAGTTTGTATATGAAAAATTTTCACATACATATGGTTAGAGAATCACATATTATTTAAGATGGCAAGAATGTCAGCACGCAGTTATCCACATGCCAAGTAAATACTTGGTTGCATATCCAGTTTGGGACAGAAGTAAAGCTGTAAATCTTTCTTAACAAAGTTACTAATTCAAAATGGAAACTGACTTACTGGTCTAGTAGCTTTATTCCACCTGTGTTCTCACAATTTGTTGCTTATTTGAAAATCTGGCTATATTCATGTGATGTCCTTTTCACTGTGAAGTCTGAGTGTTTCATAGTAGTGCATTGGGCTGGATCAGTCTCAGCTCACCCTTCTTAATCTCCACTCACATCTGCTGAATTTGCCCTCAGTTATCTTCTTTCTTCTATTCTTTTACAGTCCAACTAAGTACTTTTTTTTCTCTCTGCTTGTCAGCTCATCTGTTTGGGATTATTCTGATCTCATTGTGCCTCAATCGCTGATTCTTTACAGCCATGCATCAAGGTTTTCTTTCATAACATATGTTATTAGTCTTTCTGGCCCCTCCTTCTTCATGAGGCCAGATCTGGATGTTGACTCATTTACTGTAAATTGAATCTATTATAGCTGGGCATTGGTGCTCTGTCAGATCACCAACTGCTGCCCAGAAAGGAACTTCTGAACTCATGGTTTTGAAGGCTTTGGGAGGGCCATGGTTTACTGCGATACATTATATTATAATACACATTTTTTTCCAGTTCTCTTTTTCTGCCTCTGGTCACTAGGTATTTATTTACATGGAAATGAAATCATATTCTGGCTCCTCTCTGCTATCTGCCTTACAAAAGCATCTCTGTCAGATTCACTTGGCAATCCAATCTGTCCCCTATGTGGTCATCATCAGAATTACTCAAATTTGCTTTTAAGTCTGCAAAATGAAAATGTGGAATATATTCATTACTTTTTTTTTTTTTTTTTTAAGTCACCATCTTTAAGCTGGCATCTAGTTTTAAACCTCACCTGATTCACATATATAGAAAGCACGTTCTTCTGCTGAAAACTCATGTACTTCGTACATTGTGGAATTCCAGTTAGATAACTATACCAGATTGAATTGTAAAATATCAATTACTTGAATCAACCTGCAAAATAGCCTACTAATATCCAAGTGACATGGGTTCAACTTTTGTCTTGGCATAGATTTCCTTTTGTGGCCTTGGCTGACTCATTTACTTTAATTTGTCAACTTTTACCCCTCTGCAAGAGGCAGTTTTGTTGCCAAAGGTGTTTATTGTTCCTAGGACACTGTAAATAAAATGCACCATTGAAAATGAGTCTTTGAGATATTTCTGTGAGGAAAGACTATCTAATTAGGCAGATAGACGGCGTTCATAATTTGCAGACACAACAATGGCATACTGACACTTCTAGCAATCTTATTGCCTGTAACCTACTGTAGCTCATAAAAAAGATTAAAGTCCTGCAGTGAGCCATGGAAAGTCTGTGCTTCTTTAACCTGCTCATTTCTGAGAGTCATCCTCCTCACCACTGCTTGATTTAAAAGAAAAATTGACACATATGATGGTTGGTTTGGATAAAGGTATGCTAATCACTGACTGTTTTCAGTTTATAAAGGCTGCTGCGTTGTTAGAAATTTCATCCCTAGTATGTGGCTTTGGAAGCCAAGATAACTTAATTGCAGGTGAGACACAGAAACGCTAATGAAAGAAAAACACAGTCCTAGGCAGCAAGGAACAAATTACGGAGGGTTTTTTATTTTTTTCCAGTGGAAGATGAGGTCATTGTTAACAGCAAGATGGCTCTCAGAGATAGCTGCCTGCAGGAATAGATTGGGGGCTTATCAGGCTGCCAAGCTGCATCATTGGGGATTTTTGAAGTGAGAAGAATGTGTGAGATGCTTGTCCAAATGCTGAGTGCGAAAGCAAGCCCTTGATGAATAAAGCCACTGCAATTTTTAGTGAAAGAAATCTAGCTATGGTTAGAAGCTGGAACTTCAGTTTTTGCCTATAAAAACTGTACTGCTGTCCTGTTCTTTTGATGAGGCTTAGGACAATAGCATCTAAAAATAGTGGAGTAAGATAAGGGAAAAGGGAAAATAAACCCTTCCAGTATGGAACTTCTAATATGTCTTGTTTTTCTGTCTTTAAGACAGGGATGATTTCTTACACTGTATTAAGCACATTGTCAGTACAAATCAAACACTATTATTTTTATCATTAATGCTATAAAGATCCACTAAGAAACAGGTTAGAGTGGCAAATCTTTCTCAGTCTCACACAGAAAAATTATTGCATGCGGATGTTACTGTGTGTGTATGTGTACATATAAATATTGTTATCATTCTTAGGCTGATTTGCAGTGTTTACTGCATGGAAAAGATAATGCACAAGTATTATTTACATGAATTAAACTCTCTTCGCAGAGATAAGAAAGTTATTCTCATCTCGTCCTTGACTGTGAGAAGCTCATTACTCAGTCAGCATCACTGGTTTTATGCTGAAATTCCACAGGCCAGTTGGATTCTCAGTAGACAGCCACCTGACCTGCTCCATCACATCCCCAAAGTGCTGTCAGACTGATGGCTGCTACCAAGTTTCTTAACAATACAAAAAGATATACTACTGGAGAGAGTTGTGAGTTATGCAGGCTGCACTTTATAGTCCTTGATGCGTTGCTCTTTCCAAGGCACGTCCCTTACCTCACACTGTGTTCAAGAGCTGTTCTGCCATTAATGGTAGGGATGTCCAGCTGACACCTGTAAATCCTCACTTGAGTAAAGACAAAATTACCAGTGATTGCAACCCTGAGTTCTCTTCCCAGTTACTCATGTCTGCTGTGGCCTTCTCCATTTCACCTCCATAGGCCCTTCTGTTTAGCTGCTTTTAAATGGGCATAAAGATACCGTCTGTCTTTGTAAAACACATTCAGTGCTACAGATGACAAATGTCTTGTTGTGATCTAAGTAGTTATTTTACAATTTGTTGGGTTTTAGTTCATATTTTGGTCCCTATGAATATGATTTCTGATTTTATCTTTATATCTTCCTTTATATTACAGAGGAGCTGTCTCACTAAAATAATTTCCAGTCCTTTAAGAAATGGGGTGTTACTGCACCTGAGACTCTAAGTACACATTTGGGTGCACACATGTCTGAAAAAGGCTGTGAATGCTTAATGCACCAGCAGACCTGAAGCAGCAAGGTTTAAACCTGTTCCTTGAACTCAACTTACTTCAAGGAAGAGAGAGATATCTTATTTTAAGATGACAAAGCTTAACATTCCGCTTGTGTGCACCTGTAAATATATCTGCACATGGAACTGCTCAGAAGCCAACTTTATAACTGTGCAAGCTGTGCTTACATTGCACTCAGGAAGAGAGGAAATCTTTATTACTCTTTCAACACTTGAACTTTAATTTATGCTATGATCATCTGTTTGAGTTAGTATCAGTACCGAGGCCTTAATTTTAAAGTAATTTAGAACATTTTTCTAAAATGTGATGGCTTCTGGTTGCATTTGCATAGTGTTCACAATATCTACATTGCAGGAAAAAAAGACCAAAAATTTCCCAAAAGTAAGTCTGCTAAGTCAGTCACTTCAACAACTAGGAAATGATAACATTTCAGTTTCCTCTATAATTGTAATAAATATCCCTTGAACTGTCTCTGTCCAATGGACTTTAAGCTGTCACATCTTTCATACTATGCATCTTCTACTTCAAGATTCCAGGCTGAAATTCTTCTTCTGGGTGCTTTTCCCAGGCTCTTTCATCACATGAACTTGAGCTACAGCTCTCTGCTGTACCTTCCATTCCCAGCACCACGTCCTGCCCCTTTCTCATGGTCCCCAGATCTCTTCCTCTTCTTTTTTTACCAGGTAGTTCTGCCCTCTGCAACAAGATGAAGCTTGCAGGTGCCCCTGAGAGCATTGAACTGCACTTGGGGGGAAGTCTAGCTCTCTGTCACTTCATGGTATTTTGTCGCCATGCTCTAATGAATCTCCACTCACCTATCTCAGCTAGGCTTTCCAAAGGTGTATGACTTATCCAGTGCTAGAGGGGTTTTCTTGGGGGTGCCAAAAACCCCATTCTACAGTACTTCAAAATCTGTAAATTTGAAGTACTATTCCAAATCAAAGGGTAGGAAAGGAACTCATTTGAAAGCTCATGAGAAATTAGCAACATTTTAACCTGTGATTGGAATGATTCTTGTCTGAAATAATTAACCTGTAAACTGTGCTCAACATAGAAAAGTTCAGATCACAGTCAAAGTCAAAAATTAGTGTCCTAAACCTGGAATTTCTTTCTTGGAAAATTATTAGATTTTGACATTATGCCTTCTCTATCACTGCAATTAAATGCTTCCACTTTCAATTCATACTAAAACAAAATTCTAAAATATATTGTTTCAGAAATCTTCAGAGTACCTTATTGAAGGTTTCATTTTGATAACATTCAATTTGTTCATTTGCACCTTATTGAAACTTTTGTATATTTCTGTGTCTCTTGACAGTAGCTGATATCCCTTTAGAAACCCTTATTGTTGCCCTTCATGTCCCTTGTGAGATTAAATTCTAGATTGTTTTTGGCTTTCCTGATCTTATCTATCCCTGCATGCTTGGATAGAGTCTCTATATTCCTGTCAGGGCATCTGACTCTGCTTCTACCTCCTGTACCTTTCCCTGGTATATTTCAATTCACTCAGGAGTTGCTTGCTCGTCCATGAAGGCCTCCTGCCACCTTTGCGTCATTTCCTGCTCAACGTGATGGACCATTCTTGAGCTTGGATCCTTGAAGATCAACCAGCTCTCTTGGACCTCTTTTCTCTCCAGTACATGGTATTCCTCTAAGAAGGACCCTGAATAGACCAAACTGCATTCCTGAGAACTAGCATATAGTTGGATTTTTTCTATTAATATTGTTTTTCCTTGCAGAATCTTGTCCAGAATTATTTTTTTATAGTTAATTAGAAAATACATTTCCCTATTTTAAAATATCTTGATTTTTCATTATACTGGGGAAATATTTTGGTTTTGCATATCATTATAATTATACAGGTAAGTTTGGCAAGCTAAAACTGCGGCTGTTAGATTATATAGTTTAGGTGAAAAAAAAGCAGTAGTTTTCCATCAAATATGGATTCAGAAATATTTCTGTTTATCTAGAAGCCCTTTTCAATTTCTAAAATATTTCAGTTAGGTCTTATTGCTTGAATCTGTTAGCTATATCTTTTTCTTCACATAAATATATGTATTTGTCTTCACAGAATGGAAGTCCAATGTAACTGTCAGATTGGAAAATTATTCAACAAACACCTGAGCCAATTACTTTGGGGTTCTGTGTTTTTTTGTTGTCTTTTTTGGTTGGTTGGTTGGTTGGTTTTGGGTTTTTTTTGGTTTTATTTTTTTTGAGCCTTGCCAAACTTGGAAGCATGTGGAACAAGTTCAGTGGGGTTTTGGATTAAAAAATGTTATCATCATACTATAGATGTCATCTTTCCCAGTGGCACTTGTTCTCTGCAGATAATTTATGCTTGATACAGAATTTTCTGCAGAAGTCAAACAAAAAGTCAGGCTGAAATGTGAGAAAAGGTGAGAAAGTCCAAATAAAAGAAAGTAGAAACAAGCATGAACCCAGGCAAGAAACAGTATGGAAATACCACAAAACCTGTGCATTCAGGTGGTCAAAGATAACTAAATAAACTAATCGAAATATACTATCAATGACCTATATTTTTTTGTTGTTGTTGTTGGAAATGCTGCAGTTATTCTACTTTTTTTTTTTTTTTTTTTTTTCCCTCCCCTTTAGATTGCTGAAGTGAAAAATAAACTTTTGGTTCTGGTGATGGAGATTCTGAAGGGAAGAAATATGTTAGAAATGAGGACAGGAAGAAGGGAAACAAAGAGTGCTAAATACTCATTATGAAGGGAAAGCTTTGAAAAAAGCAGAGTCAGTAATTCTAGAGTCATTAAAATTACATATGTTTGAGGCATTTCTGCTAATACAGTTTTTGTTACATTGATGTTGTTTCCCTCCCTCTTCCCCCCGCCCCTCCTTTTTTTTCCCTTTTTTTTTTTTTTTTTGAAGTAACATATTTAACATGATAAATACAATTTGGACATGTTTATAAAAACTCTTCTGTCATAGGGTTTTATTTCTTCTTGAAAAATTGCAGGAGATCTTGAACCCACAAGAAGGTACAGTGTTCAGTAGTGGAATTATCTAAATTGTCCTTATTGGAGACTCAGAAAAAACACTGACATATTGTTACCGGGCCACCACACAGGTTGAATTACTTGGTTTATGGTGTATAATTGCAGTCTTAGCCAGGGATGCTAATGCCTATAGAGACCTCTGTGAACCAACCAGAACTTGGCAGCATCAAACCTTCCACAAAGGTGACAATAAGGAAGAAATTTGGTTTCAGGCTGGATACTATTCACTTGGATACAAAGAAATGCTGCATTTCAGTCTTCAGCTGCCATCCCATGCCCTAGCTCATTGCTGTTGCCCAGACGCTCCCTTTCCCCTCTTTCAAACTGTCCAAAATGATCAATCTATAAATTAAGCTGTGGAAATCTGAGAATTTACTCTAGTTTGAACAAACAATGTGTTTAGATGTATGGTATTCATCTACGGATCATGGAAATCTTCCTAGTGCCTAAATTTCCCCCTTTAGCACTTAGAATAATGTGCCTGCTTTATGTGAGACCTTATCATAACTCAGATGGGTCTATGGCTGTAGATCTAATGCTGACATCTCAAACCAGCACAACCTCTCACCATCATGTCTTTCCTGATAATCTCTGGATGATAATGTGATTGCTTTTGTTTCCAAGAGCTGTGTTGTTTTATTTGCTCCTTTCTGTTTTGTGATGTATACTTAGACAAAGTCAATACCTCTAATCGGGAGATGACTGGATATTTGCCATTTGTTTGCCTGCAGAATTGCCTCTCCCCTGCTTAATATATTCAGTGGCACATTTCTTATCTGGCATTATTTCCTCCACAGATACAGTGGTTTATGCATGTGTCTGTGAATTGAGTTTTCCTTTGATTTATTAACTAAGCATGAGGGTTTTGTCCTCTTATTGCTATCTTTATTCACACAAGTCTTGGCACGTTTCAGCAATTCCAGCTACAGCTCATTTAGGTCTGTTTTCTTTTGAGTCTTGTTTGTTTCACCTAATTACTTGAGCAATAACTATTTTTAGGTTTTCAACATTCATTTTTACTGTGGTAGTTTATTCATTATGTGTTTTTATATTCCAGTTGGTCTCCCAAGTGTAGTTTCTCAGCTGTGTACATTTAGTTTGTTCTTGAGTAATTACAGGAGACCTTCATAAAAGGAATGAAAATATAAACATATGGGTGGCATGTGAGTGGCATCTGAATGATATGAGTATAACACACTTGTAAGAGTGGTGGGCAACCCAGGTGAACATCTGTATGCGGATACCCACTTTCAGATCTTACTTGGTGCTATGATTTCTGGGTCCTGCATCATAACAAGAGGCTGGACTAGAGGCTTTCTTGACATTCACCCTAAACCTACTTTTTCCTATTGCTAATGACCTGCCAAAATGCAAAAGAAACACATTGTCCTATTCTTGTCTCAAAGAGATGGTTTCACAGCTTACTTTCCTAATGGGCATATAAAATGAATTCTTCTGTTGGCTCCTAGATCCATCACTGTTACTTTTCAGTTCCCCAAACTTCCCACTTTTGTCTCTTGCAAAGAGAATAAAACAACTAAAGAACTAATTAATGATATTCACAGCCAGCCAAAACCCACAATTGTTTTCCCACAGCTCCCTTGAAATGCCAGTAATGACACTACACTTAGAGATTGTGTAGGTTTTATTTGTTAATGTCAATAAAGCGCTTCAAGAATCCTGTGCAATGAATTACAGATACGATATCTGAAGGCAGATTTAAAACATTTTGTGTCTTAGCAACAGGATTGGGATCTGGATTCTGAGCCAAACTTACTCCAGTAAAGTTCAGGGTGTTCATGGCCAGGCATTGATTCAAGCTTGTATTTTTCACCAAAAGAATACCAGGGAAATATCATTTATATGCATGGGCCCTGTTTCTCCTGTGAGCCCACAGTCACTGCAAACTTTAGTGGCTGAGGAAAGTTAGTGAATCAAAACAGTAATGAACCCTTTGACAATGTTTTTGTGTATGTATATATGAGAATATATTTTGTATATGTTCATAGAGAGCAGCAACATACTGTCTTGAGAACATGTAATTTCAGATAGCCAAGCACACAACTCTTACCAGCTCAACTGTAGGTTTGAACCTGCATCCCACTAAACATTATTCATATGTTAATCTTACTTTTAGAGGAATATTACTTATGTATTTGTCTGTAACTTCCACTATCTGTTAGACATTTTTCAAGTATGAAACCTTTTTCCCCCAAAGAACACCGAGTAGAAAGGATGAAATTGTCTCTAAGTGGAGATTCGTGGCTGCCAATAGCCCTAAGTCTCTGAGAGGCAGAATGACCGGGGTGCTGCATTACAGCGATGCAGAGAGCACCAAACCTGCTGTATGCAAGCAGCGCCGTTTCAATATCTGCTTATCAGCTTCCTGGTAAATAGAAATAAAATGTGTTGCTTTTAACACCTGAATGTGCATGTGAAGTTGGTAACTTTTGCAATTAATAAAAAATATTTTCCATAATTTTCTAGTGGTAAGCTAGACTGCTAATTGTGCCTAAAGACTTCTTACACAATGTACTAGGAAGAGAGAAAGCTGGGATGATCATAGAAAGAAGCTGTTGGAAAAGGATTTCTATAGGTGATTAACCTAATGAGCACCAGGATTTTCAAACAGACTATCAGCTTCTTCTGGTGTTAGTACTTGAAACTCATGACTAATTCTTGCAGTTTTGGTCCTGGCTCTCATAAGTGTGGTGTTCTGTTTTTTGGGTTTTTTTTGTGTTTGTTTTTTTTTTTTTTATTATTATTTGTTTTGTTGATGATGTTGGGTTTTTTGTGTTTGTTTGTTTGGTTTTTTTTTTTTTTTTTTTTTTTTTTAATGTTAGACAGCACTTTTACTTTTTTTTTTTTTTTTTTTTTTTTGCTAGGCTTGGCTTGGCTTGCCTTACCTTCTTTTCAAACTGATAATAGCATTTGCTTACCTTACAGAGTTACTATGAAACTTAATTAAGCATCATCTGAGCAGCTTGAAGAGCACTGGACAAAAGCTACTGTCGAGGTAACAGTAATTTTTTGGGACTTAACAGTGTTGAGCAGCATGGGGTATGTCATATCCCACCTTTTACCTGCTGCTGTCAGACAAAGAGATGAGATATTAGCTTGGTAGATTAAGAGGTAGTTAGTAAAACTAGACATATATAAAGACTTTTTTTTTTTTTTTGATAAATAGGAACTTGACTAAATTAATTTGCAGAGGTTGAAACTGTGCATGCATTTGGCTCTAGCTGGAAGATTCAAGCACCGTTAAAAAAATTTAAAGAGTTCATTCAAAAAATGGCAAGAGCATTTCCCTTAGTCCTTTTCACAACTGAACTATTCTCCCTTGTAAATGCCAACCTGCTTTATTTTAACAATTTAAAGCAAGCTTTGACTTTACAGTTTGAAACATTTTTCATTTTAACAGTAACACTGTATGCCATGAACATGGGTCAAAACTAATAGTTGTATGTCTGTGTGGACTGTAAATGAATGTCATACCTTTGTGAATTCAGAGCATAAGAGAAGCTTTGCCCTAAGATTTATATATCCTTTCCAGCAGGTGGAAACTAAAGTAAACTCACAAGGGGCTAAGCATTTGTTAGAACCCCAGATGAACCTGAGATAATCAGCAGTTGGAAGGAAGCTAAAGCAGTGGTTACATGACCATGTTAATCTTATGCAGCTCCAAAAGCAGCAGGCTTAGTTCATCCCTGTCCTCATCCCCACCCCCATCGGCAGTGATGGATGTCATCGTCACCTTTTCTCTCGTGCCTCAGTCAGCATTGTGCAGCCCCACGGTGATCAGAGTGGGGAGCAGCTCCACTGACCTCTTATTTTCGCTTACAGGTTTGGCTTTTACCCAAATCCATTACTCGGTGTGGTTTTCCATCTGGATGGATGACGGGAGGAGGTTGGATCGGGTAGACATCAGTCCTTTTCAGCAAAAGCCTGGGCCAGTGATGATCTAAAGGGTTGGTATAACCATCATATAAAATACTTCTCAATTAAGTTTCCCATCAAAGACATTCAGGGACAAAGGAAGAAGTTTTATATGAGTGGAAACCCACAGTCGGTTTGGGATATAAAATTAAGCACGTAACTATAAATTTAATCTGTTTGTTCGTGTGTTTGTTTTTTTTTTTTTTTTTTTATTTTTTTATTTTTGCCTAAATGTGACTTCTATTAAGGGTATATTCAAGGTGACTTGTGAAGAGCAAGGTGTCCTCCCCTTTGTGTGTGGTAATTTATAAATAACATGCTATCCCCCTACAAGCTCTGCAAGATAACTCGAGATTTGGTAAAACAGGGTTTCTGCATAGAGGACGCTCTTCCTTAATGCTCAGTATTGACCACAGGTCCTGGTGATATATAACACAAGAGTGGAAAAAGTATATCAATACTGAGGATCTCCAAAAAATGTATAAAACCTATATTAAAAATAGGATCATTAAAATATTATTGATTAATGCATATTTATAATAATATACTTGTATTTAATAAGTCTATAACATTATGCATTTCAACAATCAATTTTCTTTTAAAGACAAATAAATAAATGGATTTTCAAGTGGGCTGGAGAATATAAAAATGGCATATTTTAGCTAAGTGTAGTGTTTCAGGTTTAAACCAAAATAAAATATTTCAGAAATAAGGAGTGCCATGTCAGCCTTTCCAGCTCAATTGCCAAAGCGTATGATCTTGAGGAAAACAAGTAAAATTATAAGGATCCTGAGTAATTAACCAAGGGTTTTTTTGCCTAAGTTATACTCTGCTCACAACAGACAAGCAGTCTTTTCACAATCTGACAAAGTCACATTGATACTGGAGAAAATAATAAAAAAACCCACTTTGTTTCTTGGAAAATTGTAACCGGGAGGATTTAGTGTTATTTAAGATCAGTAGCAAAGCAAAAGAACAAAGTGATTGAATGCTTTGCTTGAAAACAGAGATTTAAATTCCTATGTCCTTTATCTTGAGCCTTGCAAGGCCTATAGAGTCAGTGAGATTCAGATTCTTTCTTTTTTTTTTTTTTTTTTTTGTTAGCTGCAGGTCTTTTAAACCTTCTGTGACCGAAGATGTTGTCATAGAGTGAGAGTCAGGTATAGAAAGAGGAAAGACAAAATGGAAACAATATGTCATTAAGTGAATGATTCCATAAAGTTTAATCGAGATGTCAGGATTAATCAAAAGAAGACAGAAAATATGGAGAAAATTAGAGTCACTATCTAATAGTTAAATAATGAAAGATTACAAAGCATCTCTTACTAAAGTAAAACACATTCACTTTTCTGAAAAAGAGAAATTGGGTTCCAAATTCTGAAAGTGCCAAACACTAACTAATTTAGAGCCCAACAAGCAAGAAGAATAACTGTATTATGAAAAGTCAGCTGGAGCTGTGAAAACTGAATTATTTGAAATGTTTGTAGTTTAAAATCAGATTTTCAAAGGATCTCAAGCTTAACTAAGCCTTCAGTTCACACTGCTTTTGATAGGAGAATGGCATTTTGAAGGAGGCACACATCAGGTGTCTTCAGTGGCTATGGGCTGCCAAGTGCTCTTTGCATGTGATCTGTCCTCCATGGTAAGGGGCTGTACACAGAACCACTTTCCTGTAGGGCTGCTGGGAGTCATTGTATCTTAAAGATGTCATTGTGTCTTGTACAGCAAATTGTTCTTGTTGGGGTTATGGGTTGCACTGGGTGTGAAAAAAACAGCATTTAGATTTTCTTTTCTCCCTCCATAGGGGCAGGTGCCCTATGTGTGGAGTAAAAAAAAACTCTCCTATCTGCTTATCACACACAAACACACACACACACACCTGGCTCTGGAGATGGTGTTTGCCACACCATTCCACAACTTTCCCAAATATCAGGCAGCAATTCAGATCACCTTTAAGTAGCTGCTGTATGCTAAAAGTAAAAAAAAAAAAAAAAAAACAAAAACCAAACCAACCAACCAACCAACCAAACAAAAAAACAGAAAGGCATACAATATGATGTATGATGTCCGGATGCCTTCCTCATTCTTTCTTATTGCTTGAGCAACACTATAAGAATAAAGCACACTGTAGCACCAGTAACTTGGGTAATTCTTTTTATAAAGCTTGAGAACATGAATAAGATTACATTCCTCATGTAATAATACTCGTCAGTGAGGCTATCACAGAAAACAGGTTTATTGAAATGCGTCAGTTTTGCAAGACTAGCTCCAGAAAGCAAAATATGGATAGACGTGGATATTCTCAACTGGAAGGAACCGGAAACTGTGGCGTAATGTGAATTAGAATAACTTCTGCCCTAGCAATCAGATAGCCAAGTGTCACTACTAACACAGAATGGAGTACTCTCATAAAGAAATAATATCTAAGAGAGAAAGAAACTCCTAAACAAAGCTGCTGCACAGTCTTTGCAAAGAAAGAGTTTTGGGGCAGCTGCATACTCTCTGTCTTCATTATGGAGTGTATAATTGATGCAATAAGAATAATCTATTTATTTGCATTTTAGAGAGATTTAATGAGTGGCACTGTGTTAATAAAGGCAAGAAAAGCAAGCCATCAAACCACAAGCTGCTGCAGGCGATGTCTCCTGCACAGCTCCTGGCAGAGCTGCAGCCTGCCAGGAGCAGTGGGACACCCCGGGAAAAGGATTCTATTAGGGAACATGAAGTCAGTCTTCACATGACAATATTGCTCTCTTTTCATCCAATTATAGTCAGTAAAATCATCAGGGCTATGGATGTTTGAAGACAGAGCTGGTATTTTGACTTGTTCAGGGAGAAAATTATTCTTATACTTCAATGCCTGTCAGGTCATCTGAGTTATTCTGCACTGGCAGTGATGTAAGGGGAGATGGCTCTCAGAGTCTGTGAGCGACGCTTTTGGAATTTTCCTCCTGTATTAACTTCTGAACAGCCTCATGCTTGTGAGCAGCCTTACTCAAGCTTGCTCCAACAGTACAGGCAACAAGCATAAATTGTCACCTTTGTTAGTGCAGTACTTTTTATTTAAGGTTCTCAAAAATCTCTGCAAAATTTAGGAAGTTTCACAACTTTAAGTATTACCCTTCTTAATGTCTTAGAAACCTGAGAGGAAAAAAATGTAAGCTGACACACTCAGAGGTATCTACTGGTTTTGATTACAGCATTTTTTTTTTAATTTTTTGTATACCAGATAGACAGAGCTAAGGCTTAGTTACTCTTCTGTGTTGCGGGATCACTGGGAGGCATCAGTACATGCCCAGTTCTGCATGCTGCAGTCCTTGCGTGCCCAGCCCGTGATGCACACAAGCTGGTTGTTCTGACGTGCTGAGTCCTTAATCATCTCAATGGGATTCAAGAGCACTCAGGCTGCTACACAAACAGATGAACGAGTTGTTTGTAGCTACTTCAAGGTGGTACCCTGAAGTTCCTTGCTCTTACTTTTGTGGTTGAAATTTCATGAAGGGAATGGTTGAGGGCTTACTGAGTCAACAGAACAAGCTGGAAACACACAGGTTTAACCTGAGTACTGGTAACACATGAAGTAATACAGATCCCTGCAAGTTTTGTTCTAATCAAACTGCTGGAAAACTAACAGTGAGGCAGAATCTGATCTCAACCTAAGGCATGGAACCTGCTGAGGATTGTTTGGTGTGGTTCATTACAATGTTCTGTTAAATGGAGAATGTTTCCAGGGCTTCTGCAACATCTGTGCTTGGTTCAGCATAGCTATTAGTTCCCTTCAGTCTATTGGGCTCTGCTCTGGCTCCCCATTCCTAGTCCTGCCTGAAAAATTACTTATTGGACAGCTACTCTTGTGAACAAAAATTTTAGTGATATAATTTAATTTTCATGCACCTATGACTGAGTTTTGAATCAGTTTTATGGATAATTAGCATTATCCTCTACCTTCTATATACTGGAAGATCCTAATATTCTGTTAGTTTTTATTGATGCACCACCTTTGGCCACTGTAATCATCATTTTACAGTCCTGGTCACCATACCAGATTTTTTGAAAAAAAAAAAAAAAAATCCCTGTTGTAGTTCTTGGTCTGTTTCATTCAAGAACATGTTCTCATTGCAGAACTAATCTGAACAGACTAAGATAAGGATTACACTTTGTTTAAGGAGTCAGAGAGAAATTACCATCTACAGCTCATATTTTTCTGATATTTGCATCTAACTGTGCCTGTGGATGTCATGTGCTCTGTTACCAACAGATCCTGCTTAGATTTTAGAGTCTAAGTAGGTGTGCTTGAGTCACTGTATTGATGAGGTTTCATATCAGTCTGGACTTAGTTTGGCTGTTTTTTTTTTTTTTTTCTTGGGTTTTGTTTTTTTTTGTTTGTGGTTTTTTTTTTTTTTTTTTTACTTCATTTATTTATTTGCTCCTTTGCCTCATCGGTAAAAGGTCATCATCTTCTGTTATTATTGGTTAATATCAAATGTGAAAAAATTTTAATTTCTTGGAGAAATACAATCGTTATATGTGATTTTGCTTTAACTAAATGGTGCCAAACCACTAGTATTAAAAAGATGTTATAGCTGGAATAAATTACCATCTTCATATGGTCATGATGCCCAGTGAGACTGAGACCATTTGCAAGGAGCTAACTAAACATTTCTTGCTCTGCCTTCAGGCTGTAATGTTATTGTCATAAGTGTTTGCTTTTGCCTGCCATCCAACTGAATTTATCAAGTTTAGGGAAAAAGACATGCAGTCATTTTTGGTGTGTTATGGCTGTACAATATTTGTCTAAGACTCTGCTGTCTAAGGGCACTGAAAGTGAATCAAGTAAGTATTTTGTAGATACAGAAGATTCATAGGATTTGATGATTTGTTGCTAACTGGGTCCTTTTTTTTTTCCCATTTGATACATACCGGGTTACTTGTTGGGTTATGTGTCTTATCTCAGGTGGTAGCTACTAGCAATTAGCCTTCCCCTGGCTGAGATCACTGACCTTAGAAACGGAGCAGTTCAATTCACTGAGCAGGGATAAAATGAGTTTGCTCACATACATTTTTGGTTGTGATAACCAGAAACCAGACAGAGATGCCCCAGTCCAATTGCAAGGTAATATGCTTCAGGGCTTATAGCTTGCTGAGTTTTTCAAATGCCAAAGAAAAGTGAAGAATAAAGCTGTGTTAGTCTCTAAAAGCATGAAGTTATTAGGATTGTTAGCATTGTTGCTGCTGTGTGTTGTTAGTGAGGTAGATACAGATGAACATTTGTGACTTACGCCATGAATCTGCATCTCTTACAGCATTCAACTCTCAGGAATTTCTGCATGAATATGGAAGATTAAACCACCTCTTCCTTAATAAATGGCGCCCTGAAGACATGTGCCAGGGGATACTGCTGGTGCAATGACAAGAATAAGTTCTCCTTGATCAGAGCTTCTCCATGCAACAAACCTGTGAGACTCCCTTTTTTGCCCGTTGCTTTGGGAATTCTGTAAGAAATTGCTGTTGCTAGTTCACAAATTGAACACTTATTTTCACCATAGTTATGACTTCTGAATTTTGTCTTGAATCTGTTGATTACTCATGTCTTTTTTAAATGCTTTTGAGGAAAAAAAATAACTTATAGTAAATTATTCTGTAATCAAAATATATCTGATCAGTTTGGGCACTTGTAAATCATTGATCTTCATTCACATTACAAACACACTACTGGAGTTTCAATGGCTCAAAATTAATATCCTAGACAGACTTTGTACAGGAGTGTAGGATTACATATGCTACATGTTAAGATTGAGGCACACCAAGTTACAAGAACCTTAAGGTTGATATCATCAGTGGTCTTGAGAATTAGGTATTGGGTCAACCTACGGAAGTGACTGGGCTGGCTTGATGCTATAGGGATATAGAGTCTGACAGTTTTATTTATCACGACAAACATTTTTACTAAATGTGACTATTTGATATAAAATAAATTCTCAGCATGAATAAGAGCGCAGAATGATGTCTGTTTTGGCCTGGAATGTGCAGCCATAAGATTGGTGAATATTTGGATTAAACAAGTAATCACACTGATATCCTGTGGCTCTTCAAAATGGGTAAGGTTATACAGATCAATTCTCAGACTCATAGCAGCCTCTCAGTGTGCCGTTCACATCTTCTGTACCTAAAATATCACCTTGGCATGTGGCCTGCTGGGTCCATCAAAGTAGTGAGTTGAAGCAAATACAGCTGAAGCCAAAGGTCTAGAAGAAGGAAGACTGAGAAGAAAATCATTTGATGATATGGGAAGAGGTTAGTTCTACCTCCTTAAGAATTTATACTAACTTTATGAGTCCCACTTTTTCAAAGGGTTCAAGGTCTAAAGTCCCCTTTGCAGCACACAGTTGTGAATGTCTGAGAAATCAGTCCGTGGCTGTGCAGTGCCTCTCCTGTCATCTCCAGATCGGGTGTTCACACTCGTTTTATACGCATATTCATATCAGCCGTCTTTGATTTTCACAACAGTTTTGCAGCCTACACAGTCCTTTATTTATAAAGGCTTGTTGCTGAGCCATGTGTTTGGGTGCAGAGGCTCCTTAAAAATATCCTGGGTGAAGCTCATGTTCCAACACTTAGGGGCAGCACAGGGGAAAGGGAAGAGTGCAGCTGGGATGTTGGGGAAGAAGGATTTGTGATAGCTTGAGTTGTTAACTATAAATGTATATACACCATTTTTATTTCTTATATATATAATATATGCATAAAGTAGTACATTAAATTTTCCACTTAAACAGGAAAAAAAAATAAAGGAAAAAAACCTACACATGAGATGACACAAAAAAGAAGGGAAAAAAAACCATAATAAATTACAGATGTGATTGGGATTTCTAAAAGAGTTTGTATTTAGGTTGTTGTTGGAAAGCAAAAATCATTGCCCGGAACCAATAACTAGCAGGTAGCAAGGATCACATGTTCTTTACATTCTAATTAAAATTTCAAACAAGTAGCTGAGATGAATGTTCTCTGTAACCAACTGGCTGCGGTGTTTTGAGAGCTCTCTGATGAGATGAAAGCTGTAAGGATCTAAGGAAGTTTATCTGAGTTATACCACAACCAGCCTGTCCTATCAGTCAGTCACTGGTATTATCAATTATATGTGTGGAGGTACCACATTAAGGCCCTAATTTCAACAGGATTTCAGTAGGTATTGCTGATTACATGAGACAACCCTTGTTACAGTTTGAATGCTCAGTCAGGAAAAAGATGAGAGAGGAAATGAGCACAAGGAGTTAAAATGAGCTGAGGCAATGATATTTTCCACTCTTATCAGATAGATATGAATGGAATCCAGAATTTTAAATTCATAGTCCTATGTCTTAAAAGAACACAAGACATGTTGGTGCACAGTGCTTGCTCATGATACTGTTACTCTTGTGAAAGTGTTTTCAGAAGCAGTGATGACTTGAAAGACAGCAGAGAAAACCCAAAGAATGCTCCCTGGCTGTTCCTGAGATGTTTCAGAGTTACATCCATCAGGTACATGTATAAACTGTTTTTCTCAGGGCTGATTTTTGTTCTTGCTTTGGAAGGTTGAAATTGAAGCAGGCAGATTTACCTGGTTTATGCAGTAATAGAGGTAAATAATAAGGCTCATCCTTCACAAGAAAGACCAATATTAAACAGCATGTGTTGAAAACAAACATTTTAAAATCAACAGGTTAAGATAATTTCTGCAAGAGTAGTGAATAAGCTAAGGAGTTTTGTAAACAGCTTGTTACTATCTAATATCTCTTGAAAAGTAAAAGACCTAAATTACTGGAGGGCTGCCATTTATATAATTTACAAAAGAGAAAAATGAGACAGACCAGTGAACAGTAGACAACTTAGGGTGATTCAGTGATAGATAAGTTAATGAAATAATTATTTTGGGGGTCTATTAATGAAAGTAAAAATATAAATAATATCAGGAAAATTAGTTTTGTTGAAACTAGGCCTTGTCAAACAAACTTTTAATCTTTTTTGGCAAGATTACAAGTCAGGTTAATGAAAATAACTTTGTTGATATAATGAATTTGTTGGATTTCTCCAGGGAATTTCATTTAGTACCACATGACATCTCAACAGAAAAAAAAAATATATGGGATGAACAAGGCACATTAAATGACTTAAAACTCTCTCATTAGCAGAGCTGAAAATGTAATAGTTAATAGTGATTATCAGAATGATTATCAGAAAGCAAAATCTTTACTAGTAAGATAATTTGTAGGTAGAACTCTACTCCTTTTGGTTTGTTTTTTTGGTATATATTTCTAGTAAAATTCACCAGTGGTATAGAGCCTTCAGAATGACAAAATTCTGAAGATGCTCTTACATTTCATAATTTCTCTGAATTACTCTGACATGACACTGACACAGAAGATGAGATTCAATTAATTAAAAAAAAAAAAAAAAAAAAAAAAAAAGGTGTTATTTTAAGTATCCTAAGGAACTAACTGGATTCAGCTGCCTGGGACTGGTAGATATGACACAGAGCATACAAAAAACCCAAACCTTTTAGAAGAGCATCTGGGGCCATGCGGGATGTCTCCTAGCAATCTGAACAGGACTACACACCCATGTTTGGACACACCCATGTCCTACCACAACTAATGTCTGTCAGCTGGAGGTTTATCTCCCCAACCACAGCTCCTACTTCCAGCTTGTGATACAACACTTGTAATCTAACAGGAGGAGGTCACTAACACCTAGGTATGCCCCAGCTGGACTCTTGAAATTTTCAGTGTGCCCTGTGTTAACTTTACTACTTGGTAGGAAGAGAATACCCAGTGTTTGCCAGTCCCTTTGAAATCACCATTGGCTATACAACCTTTACATCTAAAGAAGAGCTAAAAGAAATAGGACAGGAAAAACTCTTCCCATGTGAAATTCAAGAAGTTTAATCTATCCAGTTTATCAAATAAAAGGTTGAAAGATTACCCGATTATTTTGTTGAGGTCCTTAGACATGGAAAGCTATGATAATGAGAAGATTTGCAGTCTTGCAGACAGAGATATAATGAAATCCAATTTGCTGGAAGTCAGACAAATTCAAGCTTGAAATAAAACACATTTTTGAACATTAAGGTTAATTTATCATTGGAAGAATTTCCATGGAGGAGGTGATAGATTTACCACTGCCTAGAGTCTTTCAGACAAAACTTTAGTTTTAGACACCCTTTAGACCAATCTCTAGGAAAAAATGCCATGGTCCTGTGTGAAAATTTTCAAATTAGATGATCATAGTGATCCTTTCTGACTACAGAGCACACAAATTTATAAACAGAAGGAAATGGGCCCTAACCTTCCAAGAGAGCCCATGCTATTGAAAAATCTGTCCCATCTGAGCAATGAGAGATATTGGAACCACTACAACAAAATCCTTCCTTGGAGGAATGTAGAACTATCCTCTCAGCACACATTTTTTGAGATTGCCTCAGTGGATATCAACATTGCATACTGCTCCTTCTCTTGATAAGCATAAACTTGGAGAGAAGTAGACATAAAGTCATTTGAATAATCATCTCAGGCAACGAAATAAACACCTTTGCCCCTGTATTTGATTTGCACGCTCAAGTATCAGCTTTTTCTGACTGTTCATTTATTTCCTTGTACATTCTCATCACTGTCAACACCACTGTTCAGCAAATGCATTTTCGTCTCTTGGACAATTAATCTTCCATAATTATGTTCATTCCTTGGAATTTCTGCTGTTTCCAGAAATACAAAACAGCTTAACATTTTGGTGGTCCTTCATTCTTGAACAGCAAAGTCAGAGGAAATGTTCTTTGCCCCAGCAGTCATGCTGATGTGAAGAATATCCATGCTGTAAGGGTATGGGTCTGGGGGAGAGACATCAGTTGTAAAGAAGTCTCAGGAGGAAATCCTGGATGGTTGCCTCTGAGAAACAGTAGGTATGACTTACTATGAAAAGTACAGTAGGAGATAATGATAGACAAACACATAGACATACAAAAAGAGGAAAGAAGAATTTCAGTATTGGACCACAATTCTTGTTTTTCCTTTTATCCTTATCAGTTGACTCATTCTTGATCCTTGGCCAGTTAGATGACAAGAAAGGTGCAAGCTACACACCTGTATCTAGATTTGGATTTCAGAGCTACGTTTGTATTTCAAGTTCTTCCCAATGGTACAGATATTCAGCTGTGAAGGTATAGTTCACCGTATTGTATCTCAGGGATGACTTATGACTGAAAGCTAGATTTAAATCTTGATCTCATATTGCTTCTGCAGAAAATATGAACCACTTCTGATTTTGCATTTTAAATATCTTTCCTTTCACCACATGCATTTGATTGAAAACTGGATTTTATGAATACATGTATATAATTTCTTTAAATGTGTTGAAGAAAATTGATAATGGGAGGCTGGAGAACCTGCTTGGTAGACAACAGACAGTACAACAGAGATTGATAAAGAGTAATTCTGGGAATTATATTGTTTAGTTTTGATCCAAGAACAGATTGATTCAATTTAAGGGAAATGATTCTTCATTATGCTCATAGAAGTGTGTTTCTGGAACAGCATCAAGATTTTAGCTGCTTTTAGGTTTAGATACTGCACCTGTGCGTGTTCACTGCACTGTTTTCCTTTTAAGTCCTTCATCAGGATTTGTTATCTCTATACGGACCTGGTGATCTTCATGCTGTAAAAGAAGTGCTTCACTACAAGAAGCTTCTTTTCCACAGCCTTTCTGTGTTCAGTGTTATCCAGCTGCTCCTCACCAGTACTCTTCCTTGGATCCTAGCTAGCCGTCTCTAAGCAGAGATTTGTACACTGCTTAGCTGTGTGTCCTGTGTCTTAGCTTCCATCTTTTTTCTCATCAACAGTTCTCTCTAGAGAGGGAACTAGCCCTGTGGCACCTCACTTAGAAAACTAATATTAGGAAAGCTTTTAACATCACTGAGGATGCCCAGTGGAAACAGAGAGGAAACATCTGCCTGAAACTGATTCTCATGCTGTGCAGTATCAGGTTTTGTATTACTTAGCTCATGAAATCTTAGCCCATAGACATCAGTTAAACTGCTCTGATATTCACAGCTTTCTGTGGTAGTGACTGTAAGAGAGACAATACTGTCAAAATTTTTATCATTGGAAGACACTTTGATTTCTTATCGTGAATGCCTCTGTACGTGAATAAATGGGTGAACATTGATAGTAGATGTATATGGTATGGATAGATGGATAGATAGCTAAAAGAATAATATGGATAGATGGATGTATAATGCTGCACATGCTGGAAAAAAAAAAGTGATGACTACAAAACTATCTCAGGATAAAAGAGGTAGTTTCTCATACAGTGATCTGAAGTTCTGCCTTTTGTGTCAGCTTAACAAAAATAAAATATAAAAAGGAGATATTTCAATTAAAGGCTACAGGAGCTTTAAAGGAAATGTGCTGATTTCAGTAAAATCATCTGAAATACCTCCCCGTGTGGAGAAGGAGGGTTTTGGCATGAATCCTGCAAGCTGTGGGTAGAGTAATTGCTAGCAAACTTTGCACCTCCATGGAAAGATAAGATAAAATGTAGTTTAAGCATTTAAAAATACATTACTTTTCTTATGCTTTACGCTTAAAGAGGGTGCTGACAGGTATGGAGCATCACAGAGAAAAGTCTTATAGCACAATCAGTGCTAAGTGGCTGTCCTTTTTATTTGCATTTCCTTCATTCTGTTCTTTCTTTTCCTTGCAAAAGACTAAATTGGTTACCAACTTTGTTTCGATGAGTTCCATCTTTCCCTACAAAATCAACAGTAGTTCATGCCATGATTTTAAAATATTTTTTTGCTGCAAGTGTGGAGTCATCGCTCTTCTTTTGTAAGGCTTTCATTTTTACTTTAATGACATATGTCTCATTATTTCAGAGGTGAAGAAAAATCAGTCCTAATTTTATCCAGGCATGCTGGGCCCACAGATGAAAAATATGAGCTTTGGCCAGACTTGTGAATTCCCCTGAAAACTTGCTAACTTACATGCTCTCTGTCACATTCAAATTGTAGAGTAAAATTACAGCATTTTGCACTGAGTTATGCACTTAAAAACATTTAAATTGGTACTTCTTTAATAAGTATCATTATTTCTACTGTATGTCTAGAAACCTGTTTGGTTTGGGTTTTTTGTTTGTTTGTTTGTTTGTTTGTTTTGTTTGTTTGGTTTTGGTTGTTTTTTTTGTTTTTTGTTTTTTGTTTTTTTTTTTTTTTTAACATAAAAAGGTAACTTTTAGTGTTTTCAGATAATTCAATCCTGGTAAAGGTTTCACAGAATCACAGAGTGGCTGAGGTTGCAAGGGACCTCTGGAGGTCATCTTGTCCAACCTCCCTGCTCAATCAGGGCCACCTAGAACAGGTTTCCTAGGACCACGTCCCAATGGCTTTTGAATATCTCCAAGTCTGGAGATTCCACCACCTCCCAGGGCAACCTGTGGCAGTGCTTGATGACCATTACGGTGAAAGTGCGTTTCCTGATGTTCAGAAGGAACCTCCTGAGTTTCAATTTGTGCCCATTTCTTGGGCACCACTGAGGCTCTATCCTCTTTTCACCCTCCCTTCACGTAGCTATATACACTGATAAGATCCTCCCCCATAAGTTTTCTCTTCTGCAGGTTGAGCAGTCTCAGCTCTTTCAGCCTCTCCTCATAAGAGAGATATTCCAGTCCCTTAATCATCTTTGTGGCCCTTCACTGGACAGCAGTTTGGACCCCTCCACACTAGACTTGGTTCTTTCTACTACACACAGTCTTTCAACATTACCTCAGCAGACCTTGTACCCCATATTTCCTGTGATCCCCCTTATGCCATGTCCCATGTCACGGATGCTTCACATCACTGTATAAAAAACTACATTTGGTGCTCCATGATATTTCAGGCATTTTGGATTGCTAAATCACACATGCAAGTACTACCCATCCCAAGAGTGTATATAGAGGACCCACGAATATATGGGGCTCATCGTAGGTGATAAAAATAAGTTTAGGTTTCTCCAGAGGCTGGCAGTCCTGTGCAGTCTGAATATGAGCCGTTCTACGGTACTATGCCTGGCTGCTCAGGAGAGCTCCCTGAGACAGATGCCTTTACTGAAGTGGGCATAGCTTGAATGGAAAAAGTAGTCCTTAGGGATGTTAAATCAGAGCATGACCTTTCAGCAGATGGCACATTTTTCATAGCCGAAATCTGGGTCACATAGGAGTAGAAAAAATCATCTATTCCTTGTGCTGAGAACTGCTAAAGCTGCATCATCAGGGAGCCCTCCATGGCAGCATAAGTGAAGGTCAGACTTCTGTATTGTGTCAGCTCTGGGACAAGGTCATAATTATCATAGTTACATACTTGTGCCACTGAATTTTCTGTGGCACAGCAGTAATATTTGGAGGTCCTACATAAACACAGAAAGCTGAAAGAAACTTGCAGAAGCTTTAAGTGTATATTAAAATGTAAACAGCAAGAGAGAAGAGTTCGTGTAAGATTAAGGGTGAAAAATATATATGATGATTATAAAACCTGATGTAATGAAACATGACGGGGTGGAGCCCTAGGGCTGAAACAAACTAGATTCCACTCTTTAAACTACATTATGCAAGAGTGAAGATATAGAAAATGGGAAAAGTAAAGCAGTAATAAAAATGTTTTGGAAAGTGAGACAGGGTGAATCAACACAATCTTTTACTCAACGTGAATCTCCTGCCAATACCTTTGAATAAGAGTTTTAACTTGGCCTTGTTTATTTCAAGCTTATTTAAATTTTGATTTTTTTTTTCTTTTAACTGAGTGGAAAATGTAGATAACCCTTCAAAAGAAGAAATGATCATTATCTAAAGCACATATGAAGAATTTGTATTACAATGTGATGTGAGTGCTTGCGTTCCCCTCAATCCGCTTTGCAATTCACCCATGGGTAAGTGTGTACTCTCACGCACAGTCATGCAGACATGTTTCTGCTTAGATGTTTCAGGGATAGACACAGAGCAGACTGATAGCAAGGAAAGAAATGCAGAGGTCTGCCCTCACATGGCACAAGGACATGTGCTCTACTGACCAGGGCTTACCACCACCAATGGCACGGGCCCAGTCCCTCCACCCTACTGCTCCTTCTGCTTTGCTCTATAAACTTACGCTTTTGTGATCACAGATGTGTTGTATTTATGACAGATCTGCTTATAAGTATGGCTGTGTTTATTATGCAGCCAAAATCTGCTGCCATGGAAAGGACTTAAAAGCTGGTCTGGCCTACAGCCCGGTAATGAGCTGCATCAATCAGTTTCAATAACACTCTGGAATCGAATACACGGATGTCAGTGTGCAGGGCCAGCAGTAATCTGTTTATACGCCCATGAAAGAGGTACAGGCCTTTCCATTTTATTGACTGGGAAACTGAGTCAAAAGACATCAGCAGCCTGGTTCCGTTGCCATGGGAGTCGATAGCAAAAATCCTGTTTACAGTCAGAAAATGAGAGGTTGAGTGAGAATTGATACATCTCAGTAGAAATGCCAAATCTGTTGGCTCCCAAGCTTTTACAATTAAGCCCATCTTTTGTTTCATTCCCTGTTAAGCACCAATGGTCTATCATGATCAGTACTTTCTGTTGCACATCTGTGATGCTTGAGAAGAAAGTGACTCTTATCTGCAGTGAACTGATATAGACTTGCAGTCCTGTGTACTGGAGGAAATCAGAAGTGGTCTTCTTTAGTGAACAGGGTTTACCCTGGAGGAAGAAGTTGGGTTACTTTAGTATATGCAGGCATTATTTGATATGTATTACTGATGGTAGAAGTATTAAACTTCTGAAATACCATATGGTGTATTGGATATGTGTTCAGTTACCAGTATTTAGCACGATGTCAGACAGCACTCCAGAAAAAAAAAAATTGCCTTCCTTGGATTAGCAGTACTGTTCTTTAATGTCTTGAAGTCACACCTTATTCATAAATTACAGGTAAAATTAAGGGAGTGAGAAGTCATCACTCTGCAGTACCTCTCTTCATCAACAAGTTGCCTTCTGAACATAAAAGGATGCCATTATGTCAGATCAGATTAAACGTTTTGCTCTTTTTTCTTCTTTGTTCTGAGTAAGGTATTGGTACTATGCATCCAGCTGTGTGAACAGAGAGGATTAACCTTCTCCTGGGGCCAATTACACAGCCCAGCTGTCTGCTGTAATTGCAGCGCTGCCAAGGAGCCCAGTCAGGGACACATGTGGCAGGGTCCTGCTCTAATGAGCATCCGTGTTTCAGATAAAGGCTTCTGGCAGTTCTTGGGATGTGGATTTGGGTAGCTCAGAGCACTGACTGTTCTGTTCTCGGGGTGATTTCTGGCTGCTAAGGCTCATTCTTGGTCACAGCAGCCCGTGTGAGTGAGCCACAGATCCAGATGTGATGAGGTCAGGTTGTCTTTCACTGGGCTGTGTGCATGAGTCAAGAGATATGTATGTGAACACTGTTAATTGGGGATCTATCAAAATTCTGGGCATTGCTGGGGCCCTGGACCTTCAATCTCTGCTCCTAAATTTGGGAACTCACAGACTGGTGCTCTAACAAGTCTCAGACACCAGTGGTCTGAGCCCCAGCTTGTATGTGATGATTACCTCTGCCACACTGCCTATGCTGGTGGTAGAAACATAGCAATGATAAAGAGCAATTACATTCACTTCTGTAATCTCTGTATGTCTGATCAAAATTTACTTCCTCTTCCTATTTGTAAAAGGCACTAAAATACAGTAATATAGAAAATCTGAAAGAGTGTTTGCCAGACTAGCTACTGGTAAAAGTGCAAGCAAGAAATTTTCAGCTCTTTGGGGACCCATCCCCACCTGACAAATACATGGACAGGAGGTGGACACTTCTGGAGGTTTGTTGCCTTGGGGGAACCTCCCAAATCCATAAAGAGTATGTGGTTGAAAAATCAAGGAGAGGCAGAGAACAATATTTTCCTTTCTCCCCATCCTTCCAGCTGAGCACACCAGGACCATGAGTCATAAGTTCTCACAAAAATCAAAGTAGTTTTCATTCTGTTGGCTGCAGATGGACATTTTTAAATCAAACACTTATTCTTTGATTTTTCTTTTGAGTGCTGAGGGAGGGCGGAGAGCGGGGAGAAGGGCAAGGGAAATGATGCACTGAAAAACATCTATTTAATTGTGGGAAGAAGTCCTTGAAAATTAAAACGCAGTTTTGAAGTGGTTGATTTTAGGAAAATGACCTTGTTACCTTGGAAATATTTCCCAGCTAAATTTCATATTGTAACAGAATATAGTGAAACATGACTACAGTATAAGTTTTCAAGTAATTCCTTGAACCCCAGCCTCAGCTAGCTGTAACAGTGAAAGCTAACACATTTTGAAAAAGACATTAAACTTTAAGCCTATTTGTAACCATTAGAGAGCAAGCTGAAACATAACCAAAGCCTGCTCTGAAATCTGCTTGCAGTGAGCTGCTTCTATAGCTTCCACAAACTCCTCTGTTAGGCAGAAGATTTGGGTCTGATTTAGTTCTTCTTATCTTCTGAATTATGGCAATGATTGGAAAAATCACTTTAAATAGGAAATTAGGCATGATCTGCATGCTTACATCTGAATCACAAAAGGGCTCTTTTTCCATGTGCACAAGCCTTGCTGACCAAGACCTCAATTTTTTCAGTGCTTTCTCCATGCATATTAATAACAGGACATTCATGTCTGTTTCTGGCATGTTTGAAAGGTGGAAGACTGGTTCATACTGATCTAAACATAACGGAAATGTCAACAGGATTTTTGCAGACGTTTCTCTTAACAATGTGAAAAAGAATATGAAATGCCCCACTGAGAATATGGAGGTTGTATATATCAGTGCCCATAAAATATGATTATTATTTTCCCACTGAAGAATGTAAATACTAGTAAAAAACCAGATTCTTTATATAGAAATTATGTCAGAGGATTTTAAAGGGTTTCTGTCTCAGTTTCCCTGCAATCTTAAATTAAGAGTATGGTTACGATGAAATGTTAAATCAATCTGTTGACCAAAGGTTGTTGATAAGTAAGGTGAGGTAACTGTTATTTCTTCAGAGCTGAAGGATGTTATATATCTAGTGATGACAGCAGAGTTATGCAAAAAGAAAAGGCAAAGAGAAGAAAAAAGTTATGAAGGCAAACCTAACCACATACAACCAATCTTTCAAAACTGATGGGAATATTGCCTTTCCAATACTTGAATTATGCATTATGAATACTTCATCTGATGCACTTAGCCCACACTCCCATTTTTAATTTGTGAATCATCAGCAAAACAGTCTCAGATTTTACATTATTCACAGATACCCTAAAAAGACCATATTAAAGTTGTGCTAGAAGCTCCTAAACTTCTGGATCTTTTCACTGCTAGTAACTCCACTACTATCCAGAATGAAGAGTACTTTTTCTTAGTGTGCCAGGCATCCAAACAATTAAATTCACTAAGGGCTATCTCACGTGCAACCACTGGCCTTTGGAACATCGTTGAGGAAGGACTTTCACAAAAAACACTTGCCCATGGTTCTGTTAGACAGCCTACGAACTGTGATAGTTAGACAACCACCCAACTTTCTATGGCCTATTTCCTCAACTGTTTCATTACCTATATAAACTTGTGATAACATTAAAATACTCCCAGCTGTGACAGAAGAGTTCTCTGTGGCTTGAAAATGAAATTTGTTGTATGAAAAACAGGTACATCCCTCTGCCAAGCTCTGGTCCAGAAGAATTAACGAATCATGCCAATGACACAGATGGAGCTGGATTAATTCAGAACGTGAATGGATGGTGCTTTGTAACTTAGTATAGTTTAACGCCAGTATCATATGAATAGGCACAGGGAGCAGAATAGAATTATCACATCCCACATTTGTGAGGTCTGACTCCACACTTTCATAAACGTAGCATAAAGTAATGCTGATTGAAATTTTTATGTGGAGTTCCCAATTACTTGCCTAGAATATGATTATCATGTTATTGTTTTGTTTTCCTGTTCTTAAGGTGTAGTGCTGTACACTGGATGAGTACCAGGTACATAATGCTTATCTAGAAATATAACATTGGAAGAAAAATTAACTAAATGTTCAACATGACCAGATTTTTTCTGTGGAGTTTCTGAGTGAACCAAATGTCATGGTAGGATTCTTCTTATAGCAGTTGTGCTTCTTCTGTGTTACAGTAGAAACCAGCAGCTCCCTTAGGTGTGTGGTGGGAACAGCATATATTGATATCTCATTGTCACTGACTGTGCTGATTTAGTCTATCAGGACATGAGGAGGCAAAGTACCTAGACATACACATGTCCCAAAGAAGGCAACAGAATATAAATGTATGCCTTGAGTTTTGTGTGGATTTATGTGCTCTGCTGAGCTGTACATTTGCTGTACAAATGGAGTTCCTACTCCTTTTGTGCTTGAGTTGTACTCGGTAGGATTCCAGACAAGTGTCTATTGATTATGTTTTAAAATCACCATGATATTATGAAGAGAAAATAATAAGACAGAGTAATAATCGTAATTAAAAACCTAATTTTTCCTTGAGGTAGCTCAATTTAAATTCAGTGGAGCTACACATAGCTCAATTGGGCTTATTATGTCCTATTAGATTTTCTGGCAGAGCTAGGATGTCATACAAACACTGAAAAACTGAAAAGAACACAATTACTGCATGCCAGTTCTGTGTTCTAGGGACAATTGGGCCAATCACTCTGATTCAAGTCTGTAACTAAGCACTGTAAAAGCAAAAGAACTGAATTGAAGACCTAGCAGTTAATTTACTATGTAGAAGTAAAAAGCAGCCAAGATCATGATTCCTCAAATTTACTACCAAACAAAAATGATATGTTCGATACTGGAATGAACTGAAAGTACAAAAACCTATCGGGTCAACACTGCAAAGACTTGCAGAGGACACGTCTGTTGAACAGGTATTTGAGGGTAGATGCCAGCAGAAATCCTCCCTGATACACACATTTTTGGTATATTATGCATGCGTTTGTTTACGATGCATGTATATACATGTACCTGTATTCATATATTCAAGTGTTTATATAAGTATATATTTTAAGTTCTGTATCTTTGAGCATTTTATACTTTGCTGACTTACTCCAATGAATTCATAATCTCTGAGAACAGAAGTGGGGCAGGAAGAAGAAAATTTATTACAATGCCCTCTGATATTTGTGCAGTTTCTCGTGCCTGTGAATACAGTCATCAGAACAAAAGGCTGCCTGAATTCATGACACATGTTGCTGCTGACTGCAGCAAAAAACAGCCCTTGAGTGACAGCCAGCAAGACTAAGCACAGGATGAGCTTCTTGCCTGTACCTACAGGTGATTGGGAGAGACATTAAAAGGTTTTCATATCAAATGTCTTCATTTAATTAAAACAAGGGGGAAGAGGAAAAGGTCTAACTAATAAAGTAGCTGCATCCCCTGTGCTTCCAGCAAGCGCAGCTGCTCACACAGACAAACATAAATTCCAAACCAATTTTTGTTAATGAAATTTTCCATTCCAGCTCTACTGATGTAGAGGTTTCCACTTTCAGGCCCCTTGTTGTGTTGCAGAGATTATTATTAGTTATTATTCATCTGTCCTCAATTCAGTGATCAGATCTGTCTGTTGCTGCTGTAGGAGGCAGAGATTTTAGCCAAGCTTACTGAGGGAAAAATATAAAGCAGGCAAACATAACCATTGCGTGAAGTGCTTTTCCTGTGGGCTGCCAACCTAACCCTGACATCACGCAGATCAGGAATAATTTTCAATCAACAAAGACAGGGCCATTTCAGATTAAGCCTGAGACAGACAGAACACAAAGTCACGCTGTCCTCATCCTGAGCTGAGCTGATCCTGAGCACTTCTCAAAGATACGGGTGACTGCAAAGTACCACCTCATCAGAATTCATACTAACATAATTCACAATTTTTCTTCTCACAGTGAAAGCAGCTAAGAAGGTGCAAACAGGAATATTAAGCTCTCAGGAAGATGGAGGGGAGCAGTCCCAGACACTTCTAGTCCCTGGCATAGAAAAGCTAGCTAGTTCTGGTTACACTGAGAAAGAACGAAAAAAAAAAATAGAAAAACATGGGTCAGTCTTGCATCTTCATATGTACTGCTTCCAGCCAAGTGTGGTTCACAGTAAGTAAGGAAGCGTATTCCTCATGCAGGTCGTCTTTGTACAGCCTTGTAGGGCTTCAGCATGCCCAGGTGCATGTGCCTGCTGCTTTGGCTACAAGGATTGCCCTTTGTGGTAATAAAAAGGACAAGGCTGAGGTGCAAATGGTGACAGAAGTGTAATGCACAACTGCTTTTGAGAGGGTTTCCTGGGGTTCTGTCCAGCCTTGGGAACAGGGTCACATGTGCTTCCCTTCATCTATCCTTCCTGGGGAGCTGTTCCAAACACCCCACATGAAACAGGGTAGCTTCCCAAGCAGATGACTGGAAAACTGGATGGCAATCTGAAATATGAGCCGGCTTCAGGTGACACATGCAGAGATAAGGTCCTCCTGTATAGTCTGGCTGATCTGGCAGTGCCCATGAAAAGTGAAGAAATGTGTCCCTGCTTGAACTGCCTCTACCTCTATATTTTGAGATCCAGAAGTGTGGAGATCTGGTATTAATAACAGCAGAATTGTACTCTCATCTGGGTAAAAACAGAGGAGATGATAGGTGAATGAAAGTATACTCATGTCACTAGACAAGATCATTAAATTAATGAAATGCAAACACAAGTTTTATGCTTTTGAATGACTAAAAAATGCCTAGTTAAATGTTTGTATAGTAAACACTATGCCCTTTCCAGGTACATGGAAAGAGCAGAGATTTGGACTACATATCAAAAGTAAAATTAATCGAGGTAACCTGCAGGCCTGAAAGAGCAGGTAATGGACATAATTAGTCTGCAGTTTTTTGGCTCACCAAGAGCCACTTGAACCAGACAAGGACACCCATTTGAGGACATTAATAAATTTGGGTGTGTCAGCCACAGATCGGTGACCACAGCCATGCTGCTCTGTGTTGGCTCACACACCACCATTAATCTACCTTACTTATTTATTTGCTGGATTATAAAATAACTTAGAATCTTAGATCCCCTGCATTCCCACATCTTGAAAAACTGTTCACTTCTGCTCCTCTCAGCTGGAAATGGTATTTAGCAAAGCCAGGAAATGTTCAAAGAAGGACAACAGGAATGACTGAAGGGATGGCATAGTTGCACTAATGGAAAACACCAATATTTGAGACTGGAATTAGCAAGTTCAAACCTCCAGAACAATCCCTCATCATATTTGACAAGATGTCCCCATGTCTCAGTTCTGAAAGCCTTAGCACTTGGCTTAGCATCCTTCATTTTAAAGACAGAAAGAAACTTCCAACAAAGTCCAAATGCATGGCCTGAAATGCCTTGTCATGAGGAACTGAGCAGAAAAACCCAGGCAAAAGTTCCTGTATGTGGGAGGTAGATATGAAAGTAATTCTCTGCTGTTTTCAGCCAAGGGAGAGCTGGGTACCTGCCACTTTGCAAACCCACAGATTTCTGAGATTATCTTCTGATGAGCAGAAGTTTTCTTTAAATAGCATGTTGCAAGATAACAGTTCTCAGAAAATTTCTTTGACAAAGTCCCTGATAAAGTTTCTTTCTTAACTCTTAAGCTGCTGACTCAGAGCAATTAATGTAGTGATAGAAAAGGGAGGGCCTGGTATAATGATTTCCCCTGTGGTTAATAACCTCATGTGGCAATGTAAGAGTGGGAGGTAGTGTGCTTGCGATGTGGGAGACAGTGGATAAATTTTGAGCTCAGAGGCATCTGGTTATAGCTATTTTCTCTGTTCCAAGGCAATGTTCATGACGTTTTACATTTTTTTGCTGTCTTGAGTTATGATAGATGCAACATGTGTCTGTGAAATAAAAATCAGGACACACTCTTGGTTTTTTATCCTTTTCACAATTAATTCATTTAAATGTTGAAACAAAAAGAAATATTTAGTTATGTAATTCACAAAATCTCACATTTGTCAAGTTTGGTTTCACTACCTGTTCCAAAATTTTAAATTCTTCAGAACAGACCTTTTCTGGCAAACAAGGATTAGTATTATCCCATGAAAAATGTTACTTTGAAAACTGTCTGACTGATATGTTACAATGGAGGAGAGGCTAAAACTGCATTTCTTGAATGGAAGCATTTCATATTCTTGCAAACCAAACTGCAGTAGTTACTTCCACAGTAAAAGGCAAGACCTCTGCAGGTAATTCCATGTCTTTCAATAAAGCAGTGTGAATAATTTTGGCAGCAAACCTCATCCTTGGTTTCTAAACCAGAATTTCCTGTCAAAAATAGGTTGGAGCCTGGCCCTGTTAACATATCTTCTGTGTCTCCTTGCACTTTTTCTGCATCAGGCATTGTTATACATCTTTGTCCTGAACTGTAATAATCATGGATTTCATCACAACATAGATGCCGATGATTCTTCTCAATGCATTGTATAATAGTATTTATCACTTTCTTTAATCAAAACACCATTTAGCCTTTAAAAAAAAGGCACTTAACCATTCTGAGGAAGATCTGTACACCATCTTTTGCTGAGCTGCCACAATGTTTTTCATTTACAAATAAATACAAACTAGGTTAAGCTTTGTTCTTTTATAATATGTCCTTCCAAATAAAATGTCCTTCTTCACATTTTATTTGTTTACTTGCTTGTATGACTGTGGAAGAGAGCACCTTTGGTTTTTAACTTTTCCTCTGTGATCATCTCATGGAGCACTTTGCAATGTCCATGTCTTGCAGACTGTCACGACTCCATAACGTACAGGACAAGAGTCACTGATGTGTAACACTGCACTGCTGTTATTCTTAACCCCCATGGACTGTATTTTCTGTATTATCTCTTTCATCAGGTTCTTCTTCATAAAAGTACATCACCTAAGTACAAAGTCTTTTGGTGGTGCTGTTCTACTAAGTTTTGGAGGTTTTTACTGGTATAAATGGGATCAGAGCTCTGTCTCTAATTGAAAGAGATACGCAAGTCTATCTGTTCCCATAGAAAGGCAAAGAGATGAAGGGCTGCCATCAAATATTATATACTGTCTGAAGTATGAGCTGTATCAATAAAATCTGTTCTTCAAAAGCTGTTTCCTTGATTATTTTGTCCCATGTTCAAACACATACATTATCAGTAGAAAAATAATGCAAGAACTGCATTTAGTATAAGAAGAAAATACTCTGACAAAGGAATACCCTCTTGTAGTGTGGTCATAGCATATTGGTAAGAACAGAAGGACCAGACTGACTTTCTAAACGGGCTCTGCAGTTGACTTTGGCAGCTCGATTGTCAGAAGCTCTGAGGGCCCTTTGGGTCTATAGGCTTCAGGATGTCCCTGGTGAATGTGCAGGTGGAGTAACTACCCCAGGTCTGTAGGATGTGGAGGTGGAAGAGAGCAGAGGTGAGAGCAGTCATTTGTCCAGCTACATTTCAATCCAGGTGGCAAAGGCTATACAAACTATGCTACGCTGCTCCTTGGAAAATCTGTTCCTCAACGTAAAATTAGAAACTAAGAACTTCTGAGGCTCTTGGGAATCTGTCTCTGGTTTTGATACTTACAAGGCCACTGGCTGAATCCAGAGCCTTGGTTTCTCTGTGTAAGTGATGTATCTGGATCTGGTTCCATTCCTCACAACACTGTTGCATCTCAGCTCAGCTCCTGGGCTATTCTGAGCTAGCTTTTGTGTTCTTTAATATATCCTGCTGTGACAATCACTATCTGTTGATATTTTATCACCACATTCCCCAGCGGGAAGCTTTCTCCGGGTTATTTTCTGTGCCTTTTAAATATAAGAGCTGGAATGGGGAAACTCAGTTTGCAATAGGTGTACACTGAGGAGGTCTGGGACAGCCATAGCTAGCATCTGAAATAAAAATAACCTCTGATGGAGAAAATCAGGCAAAAAAAGAGGAAAACAAAAATTCTATACTCACCGTGTTTAACATCAGTTGTACTGCAGCTGCAGTTATTCTCAAGAGTACATTAAAAAGCTTGGGACATTGAATTAAAAATACATAATTCAGGTAATTCTTTTAAGTGGGTCTCACTGTAATATTATGCATATTAATACTCCCAAGTCTCATCATTGCTCCAATTTATTGAAAATAGTTTGTTCTCTAGAAGCATAACTAGATGATATTTCTATGTAAATATTTATTCCAAGATGTATATGTTTTATATAGAGATTTACTGAATTTGATGATGATGAAATTAGTAAAGCAAAGGTTTTGTCTTTTCCACTGAAATCAGAGTCCCGAGAGCAGGACCATTACTTGGTCTACTTGCCCAGTGTCACGGTTGTTAACATCAAAGTGTACATTGCTACCTCTCTCTTCTTACTCTAAAAGAATCATTCATTCAACACAATATATGGAAAATATGCTGCAGGTAAATGGTGCTGAGGTACACCTTTGTCAAAAGATTTTAAAATATGCATCATCAGGACTTCGAAGACCCACTATGCTGAACTTTGTTACAGTACCTAAAGAAAATATGGGCCCTTGTTTCCATCTCCAGGAAAGAAAGAACATGGGAATGAAAGATTATGATGTCATTGAAGGCAATGACAAAGCGGTGGTCAATTTGGCCTTAATCCCAAGCTTCAGCTGCCCCTTTACACAGGTAAGGCCAGAGCAAATAATACTCAATCAGTTACAACAGTATCCTCCACCAGACCTTTTGTACATTATCTTTCAAAATGGCATAGGGAAAAATGATCAACTACTGTAACGTACCTTTGTTTGAATGAAGAGGACTGCAGAAAATGAATTTATGAGAGTACTGAAGATAGAACAAAGAAACTATAGGTAGGACTAAGTTTTATTTCAATTAATAACACAAACTCAATGCAGTAATATGACGTACTGTCTGAGCTCCTTTCTTTGACTGTTGAATTTCATCGAGTTCCCAAATGAGCCGGCTTTATAGGAACAGACACAATCTAAGTAGTTTTTGCTGTGAAGTCATTGCTTTGTTTATTGCTTTAATAAATCTGTTAAGCATTTCACACCGTAAAAATTTAGAAGACCTTAGAAGATTTTGTTGTGAAGATCTTATTCTCTGGGTGACAGACATGACAGACAAATGCAAAACTGGTTTACTTTTCCGTCATGTGTGTAATTTCCCATTTTTCTCTTAGGCTTTTACCTATCCAACACTATAGACCCTGCTTTTGAAGGCTGTATTTTTTATTACAAAGGACTATACAAACTGAACAATAAATTATCTAAAGCACTGTGCATGCAATTGCAAAGCACCATTGCCAAATATTCTGCAGTAAGCTAAGAAAGTCAAAGATGTTAAAGATTTATCTCAAGCTCACTTGAAATCTGTATCTTTTGTCTGCAGTAGTTTCAGCTCTTTAGCTCTCATTATGCAGCTTTTTACTTTTAAAATACTTCATTTTCTTTGTGTATACCGCTGTGTTGTATTAAACAGAAGAAAGCTGAGTTACACAGCAAAACTAAGTGATTAATTTTAGTCTTGAGATACTTACATATTCAGTGAGAATAAATTAATGATTTTCATCTTACTTGTAAAGGTCTAGTTATCTACCTGTCTATCAATGTATCTTCTTGTCCATATAAGTTTCATCTTGGACAAAATTTTTAATTCATTCCAAAATGGAATATACCATTTGTTTGGAAAATTACAAAGTAATAATTTGGGAAAGTTATCTGTGTCTGCATGATTCAATGAATTCAATATGAATTGGCAGATCATTCTGATACATGATAAGCTTCTGTATTTATAAATTAGCATATGTATAGCAATAACACAATCAAAAAACAAACAAATAAATTCATGCAGCTCTAATAACAGGAAAAAAACCCATGTATTTCTTTCTTTCACTTCCATGGGCAGCCTCCTAGTAACCTGAAATTCACACCCCATGTTGCCCCATTGCTCCAGTTTAATAAGATATTACAGTACTTTTGACATACTTTTTTTCAGGTTGGCCACAGAAAACCAATAAAGCAAATGTGTCCATTACATGCTAAGAGCATTCCAACTGAATCAAACACAGAGCAGTGTCTGTTCATAAGCTACATCTCTGTGCTTCATTAATTTTAAGTTAACAAATGTGCATCTCTGTGGGTGGAAAAAAGAGAGAGACGGAGGGAGAGAGTTAAACAAAGAGAAAGGGAGAAAAATGTTGCCATAGAATCTTAACACATCAAAGCTTGAAGGAAAAAGTCACCTTCCTTTAGACTCTTTAGGGTTTTTTTTCCTTTTCTTGCTCTAAAATTAGACACATCCATTTCAAAGGAGCCATCTGGGCAATCCTAATGAAAGCAAGAGAGACCAGACCTGACATTCTCTGAAGCTCAGTCAACGTAAGAAAAAAAAGAAGTGATTTATCTTCTTTTTCTTTCTCCTTCTGATTTGATGAATTAAATAAAGCAAAATGATACAAGAGAAACTCTTATTGTGAAGCATAATAGAGAATGTCATTGCAGGTTTTCTTTAGATGATTCAAGGAGCTTCTTCTACCAGCATGTTTCTGCATTTATTTTATAACAAAGTGGCAACCAAAAGGTTAAATGTTTAATATAAGACTGTGATTCAGCAGGCTACCTCCATTCAGAAAAATATACTGAAGCTTAAACTATGCTATGCTATTGGTTTCTCTGCTAGGTGTATATGCTTTCCTGAGCAGGAATCCTGGAGCCCAATACTGACTTAATTTTAGAGATGTCCTACACAACTACAGGAATAACTTAACCATAAGTATCCTAAGAACAAAGAAACAGTGAGAGAAATTCTCCTATGTATTTCTAATGTGGACAAATTTTAGCATATTTTTGTACCAGGGGAAATTTTTGTCTTCTTAGAGAAAAAAGAATCATGACAATTTTTTCATATTCACCTTTTCTTCTTCTGTTTATGTTAGAGAATAACTTTCTGTGATGAATGCTATTAATTTCAGTGAGCAACCTGTGGAATAA
The DNA here is from genome assembly GCF_018691265.1 of Tyto alba. NCBI lineage: Eukaryota > Metazoa > Chordata > Aves > Strigiformes > Tytonidae > Tyto > Tyto alba. The sequence goes on along the minus strand of NW_024881278.1, from coordinate 27,046,288 downwards.
AATAACACTCCAACTGAGTCAAAGAAGGAGAACCATGCTCTCTGGAAGGAGGTAACTAAAGAGTTGAATGGAAGATGACAGACAGCTACTGTGGAAAGCAATATGTAGGCTGGATATCAGAGATCATTCATAGCTGAGACACCTGTCAGACATCCATAGACACAGACAGGGCAAGCAGGGAAGTTTTTTGCTGGGATTTTTAATAGCCAATTGGTCAAACTTCTTGAGACCAAAGTTTACAATGCTTGAGGGATGGAATGAAATCAGGATGCACAGAAAGTACCACAAGTGCTTTTTGCCCACTGAATACTGACGGTCATTAAAAGGTAAATTGGTTGATTTAGTTGGCATTGTGCAATGTAGGGTACTATTAGCTTTACTACCTAACTACAAAGGTAACTATTAGTTAACAGCTTGTCTAGTCCTTATTTAAAAAAAAAAAACACATTAATTGCCTTAACTTCAGTGGCATTTCCACAGTTCTTCCCTGCACTGCAAGCTCTGTGCTTGCGTATGTTCATATTTTTCTCCATTTCTCTTTTGGCTTCTCAACTGTTCCTATTAAGAATAAATTATTTTTCACTGAATGCTTCAAAATTTTAATTATCCCCTGTAAGGTTCCCTACAAATATTTCAAGCAGCTCCCTTCCAGTGTAAATAATCTTCATCACCTATGAATCCTGGTAGGCCCTTAATCCCCCTCACTTTAAATATCATTCCTGTTCTATATTTCTTAAAGCTGAACAGTCAGTTTTGTTGAAATATTTGAGTGAGCTGTGTATTACACTGTACAAAACATAAAATAAAATGTTCTTGGTTATTCTCTCTTCATGGTTTAAGACACCAAACACCCTATTTGCACTCAAGCTTACAGGAGGTACTTGCCTCATGCAATGTCTGACCTACTTAATTTTAATTGTGCTCTTCATCTAGCTTCTGAACTGCTTGTGCTGGCTCCTCAATTTCTTTCTTCACTAGAGTAGCTGGCTGCTGAGCTTAGAGACCATCAATGACTTTGATTCTTGTATTGTGTCAATGTACAATATTTCCTGCTTATCCAAGATTAATTTAATCTGCCATCATGCTGCCCAGACATCCAATGACTTTAAGTACATCTGGGGAATTTCAAAATCCTCTGCAGGCTATTATTAGCTGAAATAACTTAACCTTCTACCAGTTTTCAATAACTTGCTGCCTACTTCTTTTGCTGGCTTAGTAATGTATTAAAAAACATTGGTCCCAATATTGACCTTTAGGACACTTCCATATTGATCATCTTTCAAGCTCAGAAACATTAATTTTATGGGCTCTTAGAATTTATTATAATACCTCATTTCCAACATAATTTAGCCTTCTTAGTCTATTGATATTATCTTTATTTTAAGTCTATACAATCATTTCTTTTATGTATGATCATCATAATGGTTTAAGAGGTCCTGAGCCAGTTCTATCTGTATTTAGTTTTCAACCAGTTAAAGAAAAAACACAACAATAAAACTCACGGTAGTGTAAAAATACTATCATTATTAGTAGGATTACCTTTTTTATTATGTTTAGCACTTTGGATTGTAAGAACACAAAATATTTTAAGAAGGAAATAAAATACCAGCAATTCCAATCCACTGATGTGAAAACTGATATGTGCTGCACCTAAACCTGCATAGTAAGTGGCACATCTCAGGGCTTCCAAATTCTAGTTGTCTCCTCACCAAGGTGTGCTGCCTCTCTTTCTGGCACATTACCAGCCTCCCTGTAATTATACCTCTCATCTTTGGATGATGTGAGATATAATTTCTTATGAATGTGTATGATCATTTTGAGGTAGTGAGTACCGAAAGGCAGTGAAAAGACATGGTGCAATGAACACAAAAAAAAAGATAACTGATGTGTTGGCTTAGAAGACACTCAGCTCTGTTTAAGGTGAGGCTGAGCAGAAGACACACCAGAAAGAACAGGAGCTGAAATAAGTGGATTTTTTTTTTTTTTAATTAAGAAAAAAAAAAATCACTGTGAAGCAATTTTATTTAACTTTGGGTTTGATTTGGTATGAGCATGAAAGGAAGTGAAATTAACTGGACGGTTAGAATGGATTTGTAAATGAAGGAATGACCTTTGGAAGTAAAACTGCAATTCACAAAAAATTAACATTTCCATTTTCTTTTGTTTCAGAATGTTTCTCATGATAGAATGTTTTGCAGTGAACAATTGCATTCAAGCAAATCTGTGTGTCTTCATGAAAAAAAGGTGCCTAGAAAATAGGTGAAAGAAGAGAGAAAAAAAGAAGAGTTTATATGAATGCAACACATATAGCTGTATAAAGAGCAACATACATAAGATCCTGTTCCAATTTCTAGACCCATCAGATAGCTCACCAGGGCCATTTAGTATCCCACACACACACTTTTATCACCATGGCTGGAGGAAAATGATTAGTACTAATTATAGTCAATGTGGCATACATTTGGACAGTTCTGATTCCAGGAGAGGGAAGTGGTTTCTGTTCAGAGGGATCAGTGCTGTATGAGCAGATCCTTCATTTGAGTCTCAGGTGTAAATTGTGTTCCAATTAAATCTGTTCTAATTAAATCTGTAGGATGTTTTTCTTTTGTTTATTAGTTCCTGCCCCCTCCCACCAGCTGAGATTGGAAGTTTGGAACCATGATAGTTTCCTGGGGAGGAGGGTGCAGCTTATAGTTTTGGGAAGTGGCCAGAATCCATGGTGGTTAATAGAGAGACAGGATCACTCTAATGGCTTTTAAAGCCTAATTGTGGAGACAGGAAACATAAGATTTCCTGTTTATCTTGCTTTTGCATTTTCATGCAAAAGGAGTCACTGCCAGCTATACCAGCTAAAAGAGTGCTAGATGACCTCTGAACTTGTTGAAGACAAAGGTATTGTTTTACTCTGAAAAAAACATGGGGGATATATCTGAGCAGCACAAATATATTAGTATAAACTTACTATCATATCTGTGCTGTTGTGGTCTAGCAAATATGGGTAATGGTATCTGTAAAGATATAGCAATATTGTCTTCAATGTGTGTCAACAAGCAGCATATGAATTCTTTGGGGGCTTCTGTTTAAAGTCTGTGTTATAACTTGTGCTGACTTATATTTGTGACTACTGTTACTAAGGACAATGAAGTAATTTTATACAAGTATGTTATTATGAGCTATTGTAAATCTACCCCCACTGAACTCTGCAGCAAACACTCTGTGCTGGATTTCTCTATATTTAGACATCTGAAATATGGATGTCCACTTGTGAGTTAGTTACTCTGAATATGTGGTTAATTTGACCCAATTTAGGCAAATAGGTCTGTGTGGGAAACATATGCATTTACTCAGATGACTCCCACCTGAGCTGTCTCTTTAAAGAGATTGCTTTGTATAACAATAAATAAACTCAAGGTAAGGGTGCGGGGCTGGGGTAAAGACCTGAACAAATTTTCCCCTGAATTTGAGCAGGTTTTGGCTCAAATCAGATTCCTATCTGTTTCTGGTTTGTTTTGTTTTTTTGTTTATCCTGATTTATTAGTTTATCTGAATTTCCAACAGAGCCAGCACAGACAGATCAAGACAAAGGTACCAGGGAAAACTTGGGCCAGAAAGAGTGCTCTCAGCACTTATCTTCTATAGCATTAATTGACAATGGTGTTGTCGCCCCCTTAAAGGTTAAACATAATCTAGATTGAATCTCTGTATTGTCTACTGAGGCTTTGGAAAAAGGTTGTAATGTAATTTTGAAAAGGATTTTCCCTCTTATTTCTTCCTGCAGTTACTAGAAGATTTTCCTTCTCTTCTACCCCTTTTCTTCTGTAAAAACACACAAAAATCTGTTAATTGGTTATTGTTCCTAGAATAGAATATTCTATTTAGGTGTGTCTGTGCTGAATGTTGTACTGTAAATTCTTACTGATGATCATATGCTTGCAAACACTACTCCAGACACCTTTCATCGCTGCAGATCTGTGCTTGGTGTTTATTGGGGTTCCTTGCAGCCACTTGCAATTAAAGGTCTGCCATAAAGAGCCCAGGTTTCACAGACAGGGGAACACTGTCTTGGCTCTGTAATGCACTTCATGAGAATAAACTTGCTACAGAGATGAAAGTGGCTAAGGTGGGCAGAGTGCTCTGTGTGGGCTGCTGCAATGGACAAATTAAGACCTCATGGTAGTAGTAGGACAACATCTGTAGCTGGGTTAAGCATGGTGTGTATTACCACAATCTGGTAGGAATGCAGTTCTGATGGTGTAAGATGAGAATTTGGGTACACAGAACATCATACCTTCCAAGTTGCTGAGAGAGTAAAATTTCTTGTGTGTAAGCTACCCCAATCACTCTCTTCTTGCTGCTCTTGTATTATTTTATGCTTAGTATTTAAATTGATCAGAGTCTTTGTAATATATTTATTTCCTGCTCAACAGATCTGTGTAGCGAATCATGTAAGTATGAGCCATCTTTCACACCACAGACATCTAAGTGGTTTTATAAGTTATATAAATTATAGGATTCTGTATTGGAATGCTAAATCCTTATTAATGGCTTATTGGGGGAAATTTGTAGACCTGAAAAATACTGTCTCTTGGCACTTAAGAGCAGAATGAAGTGATTAGCAAAATTTCTCATGTAATTATTTTATCTTTGCTTAGACCTCTGTGCTATTACCGTTCATCTCAAGCTATTTTTTTTAAACCCTTTTTTCAGTCAAAGAGAACAAATTGTACTTTACAAATAGTTTATAGAGGTTAACAGGAAAAGCCATTAATGTTCCAGGACTTTCCTGTTGTCACATTATCCATCACAGCTTTCAATTCAAGGTTCTGATCTGGTTTTATTTCACTGCTAGAGTAAAGCATGCATCTTTCCCAGGTGAACTTTCACATGTCCATTATTCCTTCTTTGCAGCATGAAGCTCTGTTCCCAAATGGACAGTAAAGAGCTGAAAAACTCTGGTATTGGATGACAGAAGTGAACAAAAAGGCAGTCAATGCCAGAGATCTTTCTGGTATCCTCTGCTTTCAGGAAAGGCAGTCATTGACAAATCATACAAGCTACAACATCAAAAATGCTGGCTGTTGTACTTAATACTAATATCACCCTCCTGTGAAGTTGGAAGACAAGTGCATTTGCAGGGCAAGGGAAGGAGTGAAAGAACTCAGAAACGACACAGTGGCTCATGACCAAAATATTGCATATCCAAATAGTTTCTTTGGAGCTCAGTGAAGAAAACATGGAGTTAGAAGGCTGTCTGGGATGTCTAGAGCCCACTTGTTTTGCCATTCACTGAACTGTTTGACTGTGTAAGAAAGGGAAGTTTAGCCCATTTCTAAAGCAATGAGATGTTAGGACTCTGGGCTGAGGCTGCCTTTTAGAGCAGAATTGCCTAAAAGTAATGTGATGGTAGCAATGACTGGGTTTGGGTGCAGGATCACAAGTGTGGTTAATTTGACATCACCTAGGAGACCTGTTCCACCCAAGCAGAGAGGATATGCATTAATGTGCAGCTGTAGGGTGAATCAGTGTTGAAGACATGTCTAAAACTCCTGCCTGTTCCTCGTCTGACTTCGAACAACTGCACAGTTTCCTATATCTTAGTTTTTCCTCCTAGTTGAAAGAAAAGGGTAAGGGGAGGAAGGCAATGGAAGATTGCTAAAAGGTGATTGCATGGCACCCCATTATCAGTCTGGGATTGCTTTCTAGGCAACGGCACAGCTCAATTTATTTTATTCCTAAACTTTCCAGCAGATACTTTCTCTTGTACCTGCAAGCCACCTGAGAGAGCTTCTTGTTCTCAGTCTAAATAATGTGCCTCCACCAGGAGAATGGTAGTCAGAGAAAGACATTCCAGTGCTGCCCACATTATTAAGAAAAACGTCACCACAAACCACCTAACACATTCCTTGAATTGCAAAAGCTAAGTGTACACACCATCTATAATGAATGAACCATTTCCTGTGTAAATGCTAAGAAATCCAAGAGAGATTAGTGTGAGTAATGGAGTTAAAATCAAACTAATTTGTTTGTGAGATTATTGGCAAGTTAAAAATCTCCTTCACGGCTTTGTTCGGCAGAGGGGTGGAGAAAGTCTGTGTGTTAGGCTCAGAAGCAATGAGTGTAAATTTGTTTTTATCAATATATCTGGCTCTGCTGAGAGAAATGAGCTATATTCCCAGCTGTATGGCTGAACCTGGACAAAGTCCAGTGCAACCAAAGGTCTGCAACAAAAAGGTTTGGATCTGTGGAAGTATAAGATGAGAGAGAGGAAGGAGGGCTGTGAACAGCTCTGGAGCTGAATGGGGATACACTAAATATAGAGGGAAGAGCAGGATCTGCAGTTCTTCTTTAATTTGATGTGTGCCTGGCAACGTAGGAAATAATGATCAGAACTGTGAGAAATTACTTATCTTTATTTTGGATTTTTTAATTTTATGCAAAATGTTAATGTCTCTACAGCTCCTTTTCTTTCTCTACCCATTCTATGCTCTTACTTACATCTGCCCTCCTTTCAGACATTCTCCCCTCTATTCCAAATGCCCCTTCTTTTTAGCCAAGCTTTACAACATCTATTTATTCATGCTCCCTCCACCCATTGCATGCTTCTCATGACCAGTCCCATTTGTCCTCATCTCAACCCTCTGCTATCCTGTCTTCTTCCCACCCAATTTCCTTCATGTCAGCTTTGAGTGGAAAGCAAAATGGCTGAATTCTCCATCCCACAGAACTGCCTTGTAGATTTTCTATTGACTTCAGTAGTTATAAGTGAAAGTATTTTGATGAAATGCTAGACACAAGATTTAGAGAACCTATGATTTTTCATCCTTCTTACTTAGTAAAAGGTCCTTTAGTATATCTTCAGCTTCATACACAAGTAATAGGGTTTTCCACTTAAAGTTTTGCATTAGCTTGGAAAAGAAGTTTATTCTTCAACTGAAAATTCTGAAACAAGATGCAGCTGTCCTTTTATTTCAGCTGAAAATATCTTATTAGTTAAGGTTTTCAGTGTTAAAAAGCTGAAAAGCAAGGTTTTGTAATAAAACATTAGACAACCCGAAGAGGACTCATCTGACCAGTAGTAGGTGTCTCTGCTAGATCTCCATTTGAGATAGTCTCTGTAGTCTCATACTATAGTCAGTGGAGAGAGACAGTCATTCTAAGATCATTATTCATCTTAACGTAGATATTTAAAATAGGTCAGATGAATCATACCTTAAATGTACCTATTTCTCTTCATTGACTATAAAGGAAACCTGGGGTGACTAGAGATGAGGTTGACACCTACACTATGAATGTCTAAAGTTAGGTAAAATGAATCTTACCCTAGCTGTCATCTTAAGCACACATTGTAACGTGTCATTTCTTTTCCTTTTTTTTAAAAATCTATAATTCCAAAGCAGAACAACATCTTAAGATAAAATGAAAAATTATTTCAGCTTAACATTTCTCATATAAAATTCTACACAAAAAAATTGATCTTTTTATTTCCCTTAAAAAAGTTTCTGTTTTAACAAAACTAATTTTTTTTTTTTTTTTTTTTTTTTATATATGAAGAAAACTTTTTAAATTAAAAATGTGACCTGACTCTCCTGGAACATAAAAAGCAGAGGGAGTGTTCCACCCAACTTGTCCTTGAATGCTGGTGCTAATACAGCTTCACTGGGGCCAGTTTGTGTCAGAAGTGATGGTAATGTTATGACCAAGTCATTAGGAGCTGTGATAAGAACTGCCAATCAATTTCACATGGATTCAGTTCTGTTGTCAGGTGGCAATAACTTCTGGTCACTATTGAACTGGACTGGATTTGCACCAGTGGCCTAGAAGAGAAAAAGAAATTTATTACCAGTTCTTTAATCCATCCAGTTCAGCAAAATAGCCTTGTATCAAAATGTATCATTTATTTCCTTATACTTGCCTGGCAGGAGTGTAACTATAACAAACCACCTCAAACAGCAGTAGGATGTAGTAATATAGAGTAATTTAAGCATAATGGAGCTCAAAGCTTTCTAGTACTGTGAGACAACAGATTTTGGAGGGCAAGATATAAGGTGAGGAACAATTGCTTGTCTTATCCCCAGCCAGCAGTCACTGTCTATAAACATCCTACCTATTCATGTTTGCTGGGTCAGGGGAGATTTTCAGAGCACTTTGAAACCTGCATTAAAACTGTCTTAGACTTTGAAAAGGCCTAAGGTAATTTTCTTCTTCCTGCTGCGACTTTCTTTTCCAAGTCCTAAAACTGCATGACTGATAGCTGAGTAATTTCTGAATTTCAACTTACATCCTTCATCTTGGCGAGTAATAAACCTGAAAAGTGTATCCTGGTGTGGGGAGCAATTGTAGCTCTATGCATTAGTCTACGTGATCCTTTTACATTTGTCCATTCAACACCTTTGCCATTTGTCTTTCCCAAGTCAGACTGAATGAGTTGAGAGAAATCAATATCTCTTTGTAACCTCTGAATATTTTTCTCCCAGTAGAGTACTTCCCTAAAAAGTGGTTAAGTTGAACAGCAGGGAAGTCAAGATCTGTTGTCACTAAGGTCAATAGCAAATTCTCCATTGGATCAGTCATTCACTTTCTGCCACTTAGTACCAGCCCAGGTGGTTTTGGAAGACTTTTTCTCATTCATCTCTTCCATTTTTTTTTTTCTCAACTTTTTGTGTCTGATTTAAATTTTGCTTGTAGTCCTTTATGATTAAATCATAATTCCAAACAAAGCTTAGTTTTGGTAAATTCTGCATTTTGGTTTAGAAGGGTTCAATCTCTCCAATGAGCAACTGGAGTAAGAAACTTTAACTCTCTTCCTGCCCAGAGACAACAAAAATGCACTCAGCTCCTGTGGAACGCCGAAATGTAAAATGTGGCAAAAAGTGTAACACTCTCACCAGGCTGTTTAGTCCCGAGGAAGCCAATTCAACCTTAAGTTTTGGAGAAGGTACTTACAGTTGCCTAACAAATGTAATTTAACTTCAGAGGCTTCTGAGTCATTTTATTTCTACGTAATTCACTTTCTCCAGAAAAGCTGACACCGACACAGTAGCATTTTTTTTGACGGCTACATTCTGTCTGGATAATAAAAGACTGAATATTTCTTCATGCCTTTTGGATGCCCTATCAGACTTAGGTTGTCTGGTGCCCTAAGTTCAGAAATGTTCTCCAAAATTGAAGGTACATACTTGAGGAGTGAAATGTTGAGTTTACATTTTCTTGTTTTGGACATTTGAGATACAGCTTAAAAGACCCAGACGAGTGCAGTGTGGAAGGCTTCAGGGGGTAACATTTTCTGTGAGGAGGCAGCTGGTGGTCCCAACTCACTGACACTCAGATTAGAAATGTATAGAAGTGTGAACTGCTTTCAGTTCCTTTGAAAAACAGGTTTGCTATCCCATGCCATTGCCTCACATCTGGAAGAGGGTTCACAAAGGACCAAACTGCATTTTGAGTCCATCTCACATGTGCACGGTACCCAGATCAGAGCAGCTATCTGTTAATCTTTATGAGAAATAACTTGTTCTTATATCCTAGCTGACTGGGGATGGCTATAGAAACTCAATTCAGGAGTCTCTGCATAGTATCAGTGTTTCCAATATCATCTTGTCCCCTAGCACTTAAAAAGTTTAGGAGCCCACCCTCCAAAATTAGCAGGAGTTGTTAGCCCATAACCAGAAGTCCTTTGCAGAAAGGCATCACATTTCAGTTACTCTTTCCACAGCTGCTGATGGTCACAGACATTTTAATTTCTCCCTCCCTTGCTTATTTCCTGTTGTTGACATTTTTCAGCCCTTGAGTTTTGTCAGGTGGGGTGATATTCAGAGATGAAGATGATGTTGCAGAAGTACAGCTGGTCTTGCTGACAGCCACATTGGATTTTCCCCTCTTCTCTCTATGAAAGTTTAGTTGTTCTACTTAGTTCCTTATTTTATTTATTTCCTTAGTTTATTTATTTACTTCTGGCTCTGAGCTGTTCTTGAAATTAGACTCATTGTAACAACATAAAGTGCAGACTGTCTGCTGACTGTGTCAGATCGAGCTTTATAATATTTTATGCGTATTGAAAGAGCATACCCACTGCCAGTAATAAGTATGCACTGCCCTTGGGCCCAGCTCCTGCTATGTATTACAAATCTCAGAAATGTGGTCATTACTTTGTCTTAGCTGCAAAATTACTTCTATTGAATTGCAGTTAAGGTATCCTGTTATTTGCAGTTGTTTTTTAAAGAGTTTTTCCACATTCCTTCCCCTCCCTTTTTTCCTCCATTTGTGGAAATATAATAATGTTATTTAATCCCTGCAATGCTCTGTAGCTGAATTTTCAACCCAGGTTCACAATTTGTTTGACACCATACAATCTGTGAAAATGAAGAGTAGTATTTGCCCAGCTGTGTTTTATGTTTTTTGCCAGTGTCTGGGTTAATACATCACTTGTGGACTAATGTACATTTTTTCTATCTTATTTGTAATTTGCAGTTTTTCATTATTTAATGTGAATGAAGCATTTGTAACCCATAGGTTGTTTGAATTGTATTTGTTACAAACACTTTTTGAATCACATACTACATGATTGACTACATAGCGTATTGTTGTAGCATTGGCTGTTCCTTTGGGTTTAAATCAAAACTTCCCAGTTCAAGCTGATTAGTCTCCCAATAAGAAACACTATTTCAAGTCTTCTACAAATTCTGTCTTGTATCCATGACAAAAATATCAAGAGCATGTGGAATCTGAATACTGCTATTTCATATGATCATGACCAGTATAAGCAAACGTGATATAAGGGGAAAACCAAAAGAAAACAAGAAAACATTTAGGCAAGATTTTATGGGAATGTTTTCAAAACTCTTCTTCACACCCAAGTTTTGTCCATGGAGCTGATAGTTGTTTACAGTATAGGAGAAATAGAATACTGAAAATAGATATGTAAAGATCCTCTTGTCTACATATGTCTGGTGAAACTCCCTTTTACACAGAAGAAACCTATTTCTAATACAATGAGATTTAAGTGATGGAAAAGACTGTACATATAGTTTAAGTATGAATTTCATCTATAAAAAGAGACATTGATGCAAACCTTCACTTGAAAAGAAATTCTTTCAGCATGGTAAATCCTATTTTGAGAACTTTCTGGCATTGTGTTTTGGATATGGCATCTTATTTGAACAATTATTCTAGCTTATTGCTCTGTCCACTATATGGCTTTTTTTAATGGTATCTTTAAAAAGATTGATTCCCATAATAAAACTGAGCTGGAATACTGAGATGATACTCGGTGATTTTTCCAAACCAGCAATTTGTTTCTAAATTTGACCCAAAGGAGATATAGCTTAATTATGATACAAATAATCCATCTTTCAATAGTCAAACTGGTTTTTATTTTCTTATTTGACAAACAAAATAAATAAAGGTAAAAAATCCTATTGCTAAAATAGAAAAGGAAATCTTGAGAGGATCTATCACCCATGCCCTTGCTCCAGTGATGTTAACTGTTTTTATCTGAGGGAAGTTTGTCCTTGAAAACATCTAATGATGGAGATTCCATACCCACTTTGGTAATTTATGAGCTCTACCACTAGAAGGCTTTTTTTAATGTCTTAACTGAATCTCCCTTACATCATTTTAAACCTGTTTACTTCTTATTTTCATTGACAAGGAAGAGAGATAATATGCTTTGCCTTTGGAGCATCCTCCTGTACATTTGCAGGCTGTTTCCATATTTCCTCTCATCATTCTCTTACCTAGATCATCTTTCCTCTTAATCTTTCCTTATAGGTTATTATTTCCAAACCTCTGACAATTCCTGTTGCTTTCTCTGTCTCTTTCCAATATGGCTACATCTCTCTTAAGGGGTATCCTATAATTGTAATCCAGTTTTGTTTTAACATCATCTTTTATGAACTTTTAAAACTGACATTAATGTGTGTGTTTCTTAATGACTGGAGCACAAGAGAGCTGATACTAATAATATAACAAAGATCATAATTTTTCAGATTACTGTAGTAGTAAATATATATTTTCCTTGTATATGGAACTATTGAATTCATGGATCTTCAGAGAGTTTTCTGGATTATAAACTTGTTGCCTGAAACAAAATCCAAATAAATCAAAAGAGAGATTTTCACTGAGTTAATGAAGAGAGCTTTGATTATGATGTAATTTATGTTAGGTTTAGACTAGCATGACTCTAGTAGCATCATGGAAATTTTTCAGTGGTGTGAAATGAACCTGAAGCTCTGTTAATTTTAGGAATGTCTCACCTGTTGTCCCACAGTACTCACCAGTGAAAGATACTTGTGTCAGTTAGCATAACAGGGAGACCCTACATGTAATTTAGCCACTGAATGAGCTGGTGTTGGATTAGTAGCAGATATTTGTCTTTTTTATGAAGGGGAAAAATGGATCAAGAAAATTATTTCTATAGGAAATCATACAAGTTCTTTCCATTCTCTGCTGCATTTGAAGTCTTCATATCTAGTTCTCTGATGGTGCATCGTGTGTTTTATTTTTTATTTTTTCCTCCTTATCACCTTGACAGTGACTTTTAAATGGTCCAGGGTCATAGCCTGGAAATTAAAAGAAGAATAGCTCTGTTTTAGGCCCTCTTGCCATTACAATCTGTACACAGTCCTTTTAATGAGGCATAAACAGTACCTGTAGTTTATAATGGAGGGCTGCTGTGCTGCTGTACTGTGACCTCTTTTTTAAATTTATACCCATGTGACTATGAATTTCAATTTGTTTGCAATTCTGTTCACCTTCCCCAGTGTTTATGAGCTCTTGCTAGCTATTAACAGCAAGAAGGGAGTATAATAGTCAGCCAGTTAAATGCCTAGTGTTTTAGTTAAATAGTATTTGTATTGTACTCAGTAGAATAGATTTCTTGGAGTAAGCCATACTACAGACACTTGGTGTAAGTTGTGCTTGCCCAGGTTACAATATAAACCTCATGGACTCTTCAACTCTAGGAGGAAAAGAGAGAGATTTCCTGGAGCATTGTTAATACTTGTGGGGATCTAGTGAATAAATGGTGTACTGAACACAGTTTATACAGTATGTCCCATTGTGTCCTACTGCTCACCCCGGCAGCAGACTGCTCTTGGACAGCTCTGTGCTTTGTTGCATTGTGTTTCTCACAGGCTGCTCCCATCCCAGGTTTCCCCTTGTAAATAAATCAAAATGGTATTAATAGAAGCTATTTTGTTCATGTTTTAGGTTGATGAAAAGGGCTTATTCCTAACGTACATGGTGAGACAAAATGAAATCATGCTTTAGCATGACCTCGTCAGATTAGGCACCATATCTTCATTAGAAATGCACAAGAGGTATTTCTCTGCTCTAATGTATGACTACTTCTGAGGGCAGGTTGCTTGGACTTGGGTGTGTTCTCCTGTGTTGTTCAATAAGCTAGTCAGGCCTGCCATCTGTGTCTTTTCTTCCTCTCTGGCTCCAATTCTATTATTAGAATTATGACAAATTCTAATTTGAAATTTAAGGCATTTCTCCAGGAAATAAGGAGGACTGTATGACTTCCCATGATTCCCTCCTCTCCAGTTGTGGAGTAAGTGGGGATTTAGTGATCCAAGTGGAGGTGATATAAGCCACTGCAACAATAGTTACTTAACAAATGTAGTTTTCCTTTCTGATCCACTAACTGCCTGTGGGCAGACCTGGTTAAAAAAAAAAAAAAAAAAAAAGGCCATTTTGACTATGTTAACATTTGCTGAATTTCAAAGAAGCTTTTAGCAGTTTTCCCCAGTGCCTCTCTGGGTAGAGTGGCTGTCATTATGTGGGACACTGGAGCACACTGAATGCGGAGCTGCGGACGAACGACACGCCAACGGGTTCAGTGTGGGAGATAGAGCATCAATCACCATGTGTTTATTGGTCCAGGGTACATATATTTATACAGACAATGATAATTATTATGCCTACTAGTCACTAGCTGATTGGCTTAAGCTCTAAAGGTCGTATTCGCACGGTCCCCCTACTTGCAGTTAGCTTACAGCACAAGCTTCTCATAACACTAAGTTTCTCATGCTACTATTTCTGATTCCTATTGACTTGTTTTCGATACACAACAGTACCGTAACACAATGTTTCTCAGACCACCGTTACCATAACACTGGGTTTCTCAGACCACTATTCCTAATCCCCCTTAACCTGCTTTCGACACACCACGGTACACAGGGCTGAAGCGTCCTTGACATTCCTCCTGTATCAGCAGCTGTGAGCAGCTGCAGGCAAACCCTAGTGGGGCTCAGCATCAGTGGCTAAAGCAGGCTCTGATCATACAATTGCTCGGTGGGCTCAGGACCCTTGTCTCTGAGCCATTCTCCAACAACTGAAGGTCAGGGACAGAGCCATGGGTTTGCTTCAAATGCCTTTACTTCTTGTCTAGCTGATAATCACTGCACTGGGGTGTGTCTGAGACATAAAACACTATGTGCACAATCTCTCGCATTCACACCCACACACTCTTCCTATTCTTCCTCATCCTGTTTTCATACATTTGCCTGGATAATTGATAATCCCCTTCCTGTCACCCCACATTGCCTGTCAGCTGGAGACAGTATTGCTTAATTGTGAAAAGAAAAAAAAAAATCCCCTTCTTCAACATTTGTTTGGAAAGAAAATTTTCTCGAGTCTCCATATCTTCTTTATCATACACAGTGAAGTTAAAATGTTCATACTTTTAAAAAGCTTTCTCATTAGTAATTATTTTACTCTTCTACCAGAGGAACTGTAAATGCCCTTCTCCTCTTAGGCTCATGTTTAATCTGCTGTTTGTTACTCACATTAGAGCTGACCCAAGGCTCCTGTCTTAAAATGACTTGGGCATGACTTGCACATATATCAGCTTCACATATCCAATACGGAGGAATTGTGTACCTTTCATGGGTTTTTTGAGGTTTTGCTTTTTTTGTGGTTTTGTTTGGTTGGTTGGTTTGTGTTTTTTTTTTTTGTTTGTTTGTTTGTTTGTTTGGTTTTTGTTTTTTTGTTTTTTTGTTTTTTTTTAATCATTAACCACCTTTATTTAGTGTGATCTATATATTTTGCATAGATATTATGGATAGGATTTTCTAGAATGCTAATGTGGCTTTGTATCCTTACCTGTGGCATAAGAATGGCAGGTAATGGAGTAGAAGAAAGATGAAGCAGTCAGGGCATGAGTGGGTGGGTGGGAATAAAAGGATTACAGAATGGAAAAATGATTTCTGCTTCCAAGAATTAGAGCTACATTTTTACACCTTAGAGTTGCTCCATCTCCAAGGCTCTGGGAGTCAAAAAGTGATTCCTCCATCTCCATTTGAAGTAAAAACAAGCAGCATGGTATCACATCTAGATGAAACAAGTATGAGTGCTTTGCTAATGCATCGGCACCTGGATAGTTTTATGATTATGATGAACTGCATAGTGAACTTCGTACACTTGATGGTTTCATTCAGATTTTCAAAAGCCCTAATTCAAGTGTCCCATTCTTCTTCCTAGTAGTAAATAGGAGAATTCATACAGAGCTGGACTGTTAATCACTGTACATCTCCTTTATATTTCTTTACTCAGTAAAAGGCTCTTGAAATGGGCATAAACATAATTTAAGACAATTTTATTGTCTACATACCCTTCCAAAAGGGTACTAAGGGGTGTAAATATTCATTAATCATTACATTCAGACCTACTGAAATGAATGTGAGTATGTCTGAGATTCCTTTCCAAGGAAATATATTTTTCCTATTTTTTCCTAATTTTCTGTAAAATTTGTGAAAATTATTTTCTGTCTAGGAGCATTAATACTGTTCGTTTCCAGCCAGACCCAGTTTCTTGTTATTTTTCAGTTCTTTTGCCTCTGTCTTGCTAAAAGACAAGGGTCAGAATACTGCAATAAATAATAGAAGAGGGACCACCCTTTGGGCAAGAAAGACCCACCTCAAATGAAAAAGCCACTGAGAAATATAATCCTGAAACAGCTAGGAAGCTGACTGCATTATCTAATATCTCTTTGTCCCCTTTCCTAAGTTACATGAAGAGAAAGAGAACAACCAATCTTTGATCTTTTTTTTATTTTTAACCTTAAGAGACAGTTTATCTGGAATTTTAAACCCAATTTCATTTGTAGTTCTTTTATCTTCTCCAGATGGATTCCTCTAATATATACTGGCAGCCTGTAGTTTTATGCAGCCAGTGATGGGTAATAAGTTTTAGGTATCTTTTGCATGAAATAGGATATTTGTTAGAACTAAATGATCCTGGCTGCAGACAACAACCATGTGAAGGACAGGACAGTCATCCCCGAAACAATGTGTTGGATAAAACAAAACGGAGCTTCAATAAGAGTGAAAACAACCACCATAATTTCTCTGATTTGTCACAAATTTAGTGTTCTATGCACATTCCAGGTAAGAACTACAGAATGTAGCTTTAAGAATGGGAAGCACAACTTTCTATCCATCCACACATCAGTGTTCACTGAACCTCTGATGACTTTGGACCACTCTTCCACCATCCACTGCCTGAAGTGTTTTCCCTGGTAACACTTTCTTGGATATGCAACAAATCAGCTGTCACCACGAAAGGGAAACGCTAGAAAGCTGAGCTAAAAGACAGCATTCATGATTGGCCAGAAGCTGGAAACAAATTGAAACTCTTGAACTCTGGATTTAACCCATGATCTACCATGATGACAGCCAGTTTGAGTTACCGGAAATATGATTTATTGCCTATAAGTTTTCTTGGCTTTCAGCTAAGGTGTCAAGGTGCCAGATCAATTTTTTATACTTTTTTTTTTTTGTTTTGTTCTTTTTGTAGTACTTCTCCTCAGGTAGCATGAGGGTGGTAGGAACGCTTCATTCAATACTTCCCTTTTCAGTATTGTACCAACGGGCTCTCTTCATTTGTTCTTTTTGTTTGCACTCATCCTTCATAAAAGCCATTCATTTCATCACATCCCATGCATTGAGATGTATCCCCTTGATAAATCTGGGGGAAATCTATAAATAATTTCGTTAACATCTTGTCACTCTTTTGGAGAATCACATCAGACCATCCACAGGCCAATCTAGGAACAGGAGAGCTGATCCCAAACTGCCAGGTGACTTTGGAGTCTTTACTGTAGGGCTAATCCTCCCTCCAGCAGAGTAGGGGATGGTATATCCCCACACAATGAGAGTAAGATAAACCCTTTGAAAAGATTCTTCCATTCCCCTAATGCTGAACAGTTTATAGTGTCAGTCTACATCAGCTTGAATCATATCAGCAACTCAGCGGGTAACAGTATTTTTATGAATTTCAGTGCTTTGGGGTAAAAAGTAGTATGGACAAATAAGATCATACTGGTTGACATGTAAGTTCTTCACACAGCTTTATCGCTGACAACTCGTCATTTGTCACTGACATCAGGGATGTATCATTAGGGAGTAGCATTATCTGACAGTGAAACTAATCCTAACATTGAATTAGTTGTAATAAACCACCATTTCATGCAGGAGCCTGTTCAGCAGATTTGCCCAAATGACATCTTTCCTTTAGACCTTGGAAAAATAAGGAGGTGTAGCAAGGTAGTCATTAAAGAAGAAAGTACAAAAGATCGTGTTAATGGTAAAAAGCACCAGTAGTGTTATGATTGTTGAAACCTGAAGGCGGTCAGGAAGAGAGAACAGAGGGAGAGAGGTAGTTTGGAGGAGGCTGAGTTAGTTTGTTCCCTGGCCCCAAAGTAGATTTTGGTTCCTGAGATGCAGTACCATTCGTTAGCTAACAAAGGAAATCTTGGCTAATAACACTTCCTATGCCATGTGACAGGTACATATGCTGCTTCTCACTTGGGCAGCATCAGGTACCTGCTCTTGTGATGCTTGCTCTATAGTAATTTTAGATGGGTTTAAGTATACATGTAGACAAACACACACTCATGTATGTATAGACTATGTATATATCTTTCTAAGAAATTGATAAAATATCTGAAGCCACAAGGTGTGGGGACTGTATTTGCCTACCAAAGATTTTTGTATGTGGTGGTGCTTCTGGGAGGTCCTTTGTTGAACTATGGCAAAACACACAGATGCCCTGCTAAATGGGAGCCCAGATGCTTAAAGAAGTTGTGGAGGACTGTAAAAATTACTGACTGTACTATTGTACAGTCCTGACCGTATTAATTCAAATTTCTTTTATGGCCTTCATCTGATCTCAAATCCCAATTCAGTGATTGATAAAAAGAAAAATGTTATCACATACTTCTTGCTATGGCTGAGCATACATGATCTTTTACAAAGCAAGCAAGATGGATGTTCCTTTGAGATAATCATCACCTACATGTCTGAATATTTTAAAAGGGATATGGGGTTTTGGATGCCTGAAGTTTTTGGAAGTCCAGCTTGAAAAGTAATAAAGGGAACTCATTTTCCATGATGTTCTGAACCTGCCGTTTGAAAACCAACCTTCTGAAAGTGCCTTACTTGGGTCTTGTAAAGGAAACAAACACAAGTCTCCAGATACTTTTAAAAACTCTAGGTACCCCAAGTCTGTAAT
Organism: Tyto alba; assembly: GCF_018691265.1. Lineage (NCBI taxonomy): Eukaryota > Metazoa > Chordata > Aves > Strigiformes > Tytonidae > Tyto > Tyto alba. Next base: position 27,027,775 of record NW_024881278.1, on the reverse strand, counting down.
TAGAGAAATGATGAGTTGTCTCAGAAGATAGTCACAGGTTCAAAATTAAAATGAAATATGATGGATATCACAGGTGTAGACACTCAGATCCACATCACAGTCTCTCTACAAGGGACTGCCACAGCTAGACTTCTATATATATGTTTGCAAGCCCGGTCACAATCTGCCTTTTGTTACATGGTTTCATGTGCTAGATAGATTTACTGCTTTAGTGGTAGAAGTGTCAGTGCTACCTAATGGGGGCCAAGGGTTTAAAAAATCGACCAGCTGACAAACTCCAGCAGCTATCTTGTACCAGGCCTATTCCCTTTCCCTGAAGATGGCCCCGTGGTAAAGCAGGTAAACCTTGCCTCACAAGCTGTAAATGAAAGTTTTTGGAAGGACTAGGAGAACAAAAAAGTAAAGAATTTCTTGAGTAGGGAAGCACTTGTGAAACACTGGCATCTAAGTATTGTGCTGTGACATGATGGGAGACTTTGCTTGCCATTTGTGGTAAAAGAGAAATGGACAGTGGAGTGTCAGAATGCCCTGCAGATACATTGTCTTTTTCTAAAATAAGGCCAAAGTTAGTAAGCAGATTTACTCAGGGTTACAGTGTCTTGGATTATATTGAGCTCCTTTGGCTACCTTCCTTCTTTCTGTGCTAGATGAGCTGTAGAGATAATGATTTACAAATTAAAATATGCTCTCATTAATAGATTTTCAACAAATGAGCATAGAGGACAAGTGGACACACACAGGATGTTATTTGGTCCATGAGGAGCAATACACTTTATAATTAGTTTCATTTACATGTGTTTGGTGGCAACTGCAGAAGTAATTTTTTAACCCTATCTCTAGAAATCATTCTCAAATAACTGTATATATACAACATTGATGGAAATGGAATAATATGCTGCCAATGCTAGAGAATCTAATAAATTATTCCATCCCCTGGAAGTCATCAACACAGATAAGGAAATTGCAAAGGCTGATAGGTCGTTGTGATTATTTTCTTCTTCTAATTAAATGTCCAGCCTACTCAGAGATTCAAGGAAAAAAAGGGTTTTATAAGACAGGGTTTTAATTCTTGACAACTAAAGCTATTTCCTAAACCATTCCCGTGCTGTCAGTGGAAAGGAATGTGTTGATGAAACTGGAGGCTTTTATGCCCCATGTGGTGCTTGGAACTCTGGAAAGCTCCCACTGGTTTGATCAGGTTATCATGAACAGATACAGGAAACTAAAATGAGATTTAAAAAGCCTGTAGAGAAATGAAACTCATTATTACATTACATTAAAACTATAGAAAGTTTATCTTTTTCTCTCACACACATGTATATACCTGACTTTCCTCTGTTCTACAGCCTTCTTCCCTCAGAAGGTCCCTGCATCGAGAAGTACTTGCCCAGAGCACAGGTCCTTGACTATGTCATCTGGGCCCCAGAAGGCATGAAGGAATTTTCAAATCCTGCTGAAGTCAGTGGAGGTACCTTACCATGGCACAGGATTAGTCTTTTGGGGACAGACATTGTAATTCATTGTATGCTTTACAGTCTCAAACACAAAATGACCCACTTCTCAACTGGCATTTAAGCATTACTGCAGTAAAAGAGAACAACAACAATAAAATGTTTTAATAAGCCAGAACCAGTTACTTTTATTGATTTATTTTCTTGTCATGGCAGTGAATCAAAACTTCCATTATTTGTATATCAGAAGAAGTCTTTTTTCTCAAGCTGGCAAAATCTCCCATTAACATTGATATCCTGGGATTATTTTTTGCTGGGGCATAAACCTTTTGAGTTACCACTCCAAGGATTGATCTTGAGTGACAAGAGACATGTTCTGTTCTTCTAAAGACAGAATCCAGGGAAACCCAGACTGAGAGGAACATTTCAAAAGGCAACCTTCCCTCAAGATACTTCAAGTAGGATTTGGTGCATGTTTAAAGATATTGGTGAGTTCAGTATCCTGTGTACTCTAAAGAAAAATATATTCTCAAAAATTGCCATCAGGGTATAAATGGAGAAAATTGACCAAATGGCAAAAAGGATGGCTGAAAGCTCAAGAGTCTCCCAATTTGAATAAGAAATGCCAGAGGGAAGAGGGCATTAGGTAAACAATTTTAAATAAGAACAATGATGTGCATGAAGACAAAGAGAAGATAGTTAATAGGAATGAGTTTGGAATCAGAAACTGAATTTGAAACTAAACTCAAAGAGTTGAATAGTCTCAAGTGAAAGGGAGTAGATAATCTCGCATCCAGAACCCTGCAAGTACTGGCAAATCAAAACTCATTCATGAAAGAAAGATTTTAAATCTGCACTTCAAGTTGTCAATGGCATAAAACTGGAAAGACGAATATGCAGTGCCCTTATGTAGAAAGAGAAGTGCACTGGGAAGCAAGAAATCCATGGGTCAGACCTTGGAAGTTTGTTAAGAATTCAGAAAGAAAGAATCATTTAAGAGACTGAGGCATAAGGTATTACAAGGGCCAGGATAATCTAATTTCTTTCTGTGATTTTTTTTTTTTTTTTTTTTTAGACAAGGGAAACACATCTGATCTCATCTAACCAGAATTACATAAGTGATTTCAGTTATGAAGCTGTGTGAGGAATTACTAGTTCTGTGCAGGAAGATGTAGATTGAAGATGTAGATTAGCAAAATACATTAAATAAAACTTTAAGAAGGTGGCTAAAGTCAGACCAAAAGGAGGGGTACTGTTAGAACAAGAATTGTTGGGGTGTAAAACAACCACTGGTGGATTTTCTCAAAAATTAGTCTTAGCACAAATCTGGTATGTTGTTTTTCTGAAAGATCCTGGAACAGAAAAAGAGGAACTGATGGCACAAACACAAAAGACAGCAGCTATAGAAATTAGCTGTAGACTATTACACATGAAGAATTAAGTGTCAGAAGATTCAGGGTAATGGGAAAGGGGCAAAATGAGCTACTGTTTAAATTTAACATCATGTACCTGGGGACAAATCACAAAAATTTCTGCAGTGCACTGGAGTCTCACTGGCCAGAGCACAAAGAGAAGGAAAACTATCTGAATATATCTGTCAGCCCCAAAAATACTGTGAGCCACTGGCATGATGCCATCATTAAAAAGTCAAATGTTCTCTTTGGATATATCAGGAGATGTATGGGAGTGTTAACAGCAAAGTTGTGGGGATGTGTTGTTTGGAATACTGTGAGTGAGTCTCACCACCTGCAAGAAAGATGAATTCAGATGAGAGCAAAGGAAAAGGAAGATGGGTAAAATGATTAAGAAAAATAGATATCCAGTTGTGAAAGAGTAAAGGAGCGTAGGCTGTTCATCCTAGCAAAACACAAGATGAGGAGTCAGATGATTGCTACCTAGGAATAAAACAGAAGGATAAACACCAGTGAAGGAAGAGAGCTATTTAAACACAGGACAGTGTTGACAAAAGTATAAAATAGATATTAATTTCCCACAATTAAATATATGCTGGATGTGGGAAACTTTCCAATCATGCCAGTAATAATGTTCTACAACACTGACAATTCTGGAAAGCCATAGTTAAGAAAGATTAAATCAACCAGAAACAGGTGCAAAAAGGAGCTACTAGATGAATAGCAGAATGATGAATTTATTACTCAAGAGAAACTAGAAAAAGACTTGCCTTACCCAGTCTGGCAATATAAAGACAGAGAGGGAATATTTTTATTCTCTATAAATATGCCAGGGGAATTGTTGTGGTTTAACCCCAGCCAGCAATTAAGCACCATGCAGCCACTTACTCACTCTGTCCACCTCCAAGTGGGATTGGGAGGAGAATTGGAAAAAAAAAAAAATAAAAAAAAACAACAAACAAAACCACTTGTGGGTTGAGATAAAAACAGTTTAATAGCTGAAATAAAATATAATAATAACATGAACAAAATATAATAATAATTGTAATGAAAAGCAATATAAGAAAGAGAAATAGAACTCAAGAAAAGTGATGCACAATACAATTTCTCACCACCCGCTGACCGATGCCTGAACAGAGATCAGCCCCTCCTGGCCAAGTCCCCCCAGTTTATGTACTGAGCATGGCATCCTATGGTACGGAATATCCCTTTGGCTAGCTCGGGTCAGCTGTCCTGGCCACGTTCCCTCCCAGTTTCTTGTGCACCTGCTCACTGGCAGAGCATGGGAAAATGAAAAATCCTTAACTTAGGATAAGTGCTACTTAGCAACAGCTAAACCATCAGTGTGTTATCAACATTATTCTCATTAAATCTAAAACACAGCACTGTACCAGCTACTGGGAAGAAAATTAACTCTATCACAGTCAAAACCAGGACAGGAATAAAGACCAGGGAAGAAGAAGATCCATTTTAAGCTAAAAGAAAACATTGGTATGAGAATAAATAGATATGAACTCTCAATGAATAAATTAAATTTACAAGTGAGAAAAGGATTCCTAAAGATTGAAGTAGAAGTGATAAGAACAGCAAAATGAGTTATATTATTTGTGAAATTTACTTAAATTATTGGGGGACACAAAAATTCCTGTTGTTTGATTGTTCTAAGAGGCTAGTACTTCTCATAGCATGGAGTCAGTGACCTAGGTGACCTAAATTAACAGCTTAGATGAAGTGATTTTCAGTAAGTTCAGCCATGAAGGTGAATGAGAAGAGGCATTAATTTGACTTTCTTCTATATGTTGCGTTTTCTAGATCATCACTTGCCCTAAGTTCCTATTTTCATTTCTATTCCATATACAGTCAGTAAAGAATCAGAAGAGTCTTCAGACTCATCTGGAGGACAGAAAATGGTTTTCTACCCAGGTCAGGTATGTAGGTCTTACATAAACTGCATAACTCCATCATATCTCCTAGAAACTACATTGAAAGTCCAAAACAAATGTTTTTCCTTACTTTTCTGACTCCGGAGAAGGCAATAGATTTTAGGTCACTTTTTTTCTTTCTCTGCATCTTCTACTTTGTCCTAAAAAGGGGTTAGAGCAGAGATGGAAAGGAGGACAAGTGCAGAATCCAGCTTATGATTTGCCACTGTCTGCTCTTCCAATGGTTTATGACACAAAATGGTGCAACAAAATTTTCAGATTCTTAGGTTTTGATGCCAGCATAATAATATCCACAGTCTAACTTTGAACCTTGTAATGTTAACAAATAACCGTGGATCTCTCTTTTTACATCATTGTCATATTTTCATGTCAAAATATTTTCATATATCAATTCTAATCCAGCAAACAGTTCAGTGTTGGGACTGGATAAACACACAGGAGCAGGATGTTTCCATTATTTTTTTTTTTTTTGGATCTTTCTGGTTATATTCCTAAAGTTGTCTTTCTCTGAGATTTCCAGACTTTTGTGAGTCATCTCAAGCCATAAATACACAGAGAATTTCTTCTGGTGGTTGGACACTTTATCTTTGTGGAAGCCAAAACAGCACATTAAAAAGAAATGTGAAGAGAAAGAAGCAAAAGGTTTCAATACTTTAAAATGTAATGTTTTGATGTCATGTTGAGTTTCCAGATAGAGGTTCATGCAGATCTCATTCTTGTTACTGATTATCTCTCTACAGACACAGTGGACATGATAATAAATTTCTCTTTCATTTTCTTTCATTTGCTATACTTTATTTATCTTAAGAATCAAGGGAAAAAGGCTGCTTCATGAAAACGCAAGGCCCACAGCTCTGTTATTGCTAGCTGCTAGATGTGCAGGAAGAGACTTGAGGCAATCAAATGATGTCAGTGACAGGATGATTCACTGAGAACCAGTGGTTTTTAAAGGTCAGGCAACAGCCTGACTTATTTCTCTTTCCTTGAGTGATAAGAAAGAGTGAATAAACTGAATAGAAAACTATTGCTCTAATTGCTATACAAGGACACAATTGTTCATTGGAGCCATACTTGGGGCATATTTTTTTCTTCTGACTGACCTTTTCCTGTGTATTTTTTTCCCCCTTCTGGTTCATTCTTCAGCAATAGTAGCAAATTATAATTATCCCATTCAAGTCACCTGCTTTTTTCCCCTGTGAATCCTCAGATTTCTATTGTTCGTTCTCTTTTCTTTGTTTCAACAGGAATTTTGATTGTTTTGCTAATACTTAGTTATATATGGGAGTGTCGTCCCAGATATATCATATATTTTTCATCTTAAAAAACCCAAGAACCCTAGGAATCATTTTACATATTCTCAAATTCAGTAATCTCTGGAATGTCATGTACTTTGCAATCATGGTTGGTGCAGTCTTCCTACACCTATGAACAGGATTGGGACGACAGTATCCATCCTACCTTCTACCTAGACCTGTCTAGTATTGGGTTTTTTTGTTTGTTGTTGGGTTTTTTTTGGTTATTTTGTTTTTTGTTTCTTTGTTTGTTTGGTTTTTGTTTTGTTATTTTTTATGTTGATGTTTGTTTGGATTTTTTTGTTTTTCAGCTCTTAAATCCCACAGGTGCTTTTTTTGATTGTATATTTTTGGGTGTGTTTTTTTTTGTTTTTTTTTTTTTTTCTTTTTTCCACAAACTTGAATCTTCTTTTCATGCTACTTTCAGTCCTTTTCAGATTATTTCAGGTTGTTTCTTTCTAAACATCAGCATGCTTCTTGTTGTCTTTTGCTCTGAGAAATCTAAACTGGTTGTCTTGTAATCAATAGAGCACTAGAAGTTGTCAAACTCAAGTTTTACATAACCTTTTAATCAGGGGTACACTGATCAAGAGCTGTTAGTACCCAGAGTAAGCTTGGTTTGGAGTGTGGGTATGTGGCTGGATCATGTCAGGGTTTCAAGTTTAACAGAAACTGTATGATGTTGATTCATCTCTTCAAATCTTTCTTCAGAAGAAGAGAATGGTAAATTTTTGTAAAGTGATTTCTATCATCTCCTTATGAAAATATTTTTTTCCCCATAGGATTTTTATTGCTTGGCTGAGGAATAAAAACTGCATCCTCTTCACTTGTTCAGTCTAGTTACCCTGAATAAAGAATGGAAATGTTGAAGCAACCGTTGTCAAAAATAATTTTGATATCAGGACATTGTGTAACTAGCAGCTTGGTAGCACTCTACACCATTTTAGGTCTTATGACTTTCTCTCATAGAGCCTAGAGAATCCTGTCAAGTACACTATAGTCCATAGCCTTGCAAGAGAAATAAAATACACAAATTAGGATTTACGATGCAATGTGCTACAAAATTGCTCCTAAGCTTTCCTTGCAGGAAATAAACAAGACTGGAGTGAAACAAAAATTGCATTCATCATTTGATTAAAACCTTTCACAGCCCATGTAATCCAAATGACTTTATGAATTACTGTCATTGGGACTGAAGTTTGGAGGAGACATTACCAGAAGTTTAAAAAAGTGAGAGTAAAGGAGGGAGAATCAATGGTAAATATAACATTTACACAAAAAATACTTCAAGTTATCATTGTATTTAGATACAGCTGCGTTTTGAAAAGAATTCTGCTCTGTGATTCAAATTCCCCCCCTTCTACCTCCTGAGTAACTTTGGTCTGGCACCTTCACCTGTTTTCCCTTTGTCTACATTGTTTTACTGAGATATCAAGTCTTCAGAGAAGGGACTGGCTGTTTTACCAACGTGTATTTCTTACCTATCACCAGGATACCTAGTTAGAAGTTGAAGAAAGGAAGAGACAGAAAAGTACACAAGGTCACATAAAAAATATTTAGTGGGATCAGGAACAGGACTGTGAGCCCACAGAGCTCAGTCCTGTCCTGTAAGTGTGATACTAATTCCTGCTATTCTCCGCAGTGCTAAAAACTATACTAAAGGAAAAAAAATTATAACAAACCCAGACATTTGTGAAAAAATACAGAAGCTTAAAGCTATAATCCTCAAGCCATATACATTGGCCTTGATTTATATGCATCGATGTCTTCTCTCTTCTAATGCAAAGAATTTATTTTGCAGATCAGGTACATTTCTGACCTTTTCATGCTCACAAACTTTATATATAATATCATTTACATTACAGAGATTTCTTCTTTTCTTCCCCAAATCTTTCACCTCTCTTGAAATGCTATTTTTCCTATACACCAAAGAGGCATTTTCATCTATTGGCACATTTATAACTCAAGCACCACAGTCATCAGATACTGAGAACCCCAGCTGATTGGTAGACAACCTTGAAAAGGTTTTGGCTATGAGCACGTGGTAAGTATCAAGACTTATTTTTTATGTGAAATCTAAACCATGTCTTGAACCTCACTGGTATCCAATGACTCATGTGTTTTCATCCAGTGCTAGAGTCTCTTGGCTACTAATTAAAAAGCAAGCAGGGATTAGGCTTCTTCTTTATATTTAGTTAGTGTCTTAAGTCTTCAGGCTTAAGTGAATTAACACTGTCATTGATAATGGGAATGGACTTACTTCAGGAGTCAGTTCAGAACTGTATCCTAATCAGAAAAAAAATAAGACTGTGAAGCAGATGGTCGAGGCTACACTGATGCTACTGCCACTAACTTGTTGGGAAAAAGTCACAAAATTTTCTCATGCTTCAGTTTTCTTTTTGCAACATACCAGGTTTTTCTCCAAGTGTACTTAGAGATTCGCCATTTATAAAAAAATGGCTATTAAGGATTGTTTTATTATTTACAATGTCTTTTAATTTTAATAATCATTCTCTGCTAGGAGAGTCCAGATGCCATGAAAATAATTAAAGAACACAATACAATAAAGATAAAAACTTATTTAATTATGTTTTAATAGGGTTTTTGTTGGATTACAGAATGTCACTGAAATAATAATATGAAATAAAAGATTTGTTTCTCTCTTTGATTTTCCAAAGCCAATGATATGTAACTGCCTGTTAACTGTAACACAATCATGTCTCTAGGTATGCATTTAAATACTTCAAATATGTCCTTGATTATATGAAAGCTTGATTATTTCAACATCTTTCAGGTTTTGCATGATAATCAAGGCTGTGCTAGAAGGATCTGATCTAATGCCAGCTGATGTCAAAGCAAAATTGAGCACTGAATACTGCAGACAATAATATAGGTCTTCAAAGTCAGTATTTCCTAAAGGGAAGCTTTGCAGCTCCAAATTGGACTGTAGTGGGCTTATCTCATGGTTTTTCTTTGATGTTTTCCATTATACTGTAAAGAAGAATTTCTTCAACTTTTATGGTTTCAGAGAGCTATTTGGAAAATTTAAATCCTGTGTAACTGGGCTCAGGACAGAAACAATCTCTTGAAACTTCTCTTTAGCTCATTCCCACTGCTTAACCTCTCAATAATAATCTTGTCACCTCACTGTTCACCTGTCATATGGTCTTCAGGACAGAATCATGGGAGTTAACACAGGTATTCAGACATCAAGGTGACCGATAACCTGAGAGGTTTCTTAAAAATCCTCTGCATAAGGAAGTATATAAATAGGCAAATGTTAGAGAACTAGATAAATAAGTAGACAGACAGTGGATGAAGAGGTAAATAGGCAAACAGTAGTAAATATCTGTCATCCTTGTTTCCCTGACAATGCAGAATAGGCTTTTTAAATATTATTGATAAAGTTTCTCCCATTCTTAATTTAAAGTGCCAAGCAGGAGGTCCTGGATGACAATTGTCATCAAGCACTAAGTGTCACCATCAATGGTTGCAAAACCTCCCTCTCACTTCCTTCCTACTCACTGGACAAAATCTGAATGTTCATGGTTTCTTTCCTCTTGTATTTCCCCAGCACTGGATTCAGTTGTATTATTATTGGATACAATTAAAAATGGCCTGAACAGATACACGGAGAACTTGAGAGGGCAGTAGTGTGGTGGTGACATAATCCAAATACATATCAGGGCATCTTGCCTAGGGTTTAATTTTCACTGCCCAGGGCTTGAGGCACTCCTCTCATCTCATCTCATCTCATCTCATCTCATCTCATCTCATCTCATCTCATCTCATCTCATCTCATCTCATCTCATCTCATCTCATCACACCTCACCTCACCTCACCTCACCTCATTCAACAGATGTGAACACTAAGATGCATTATTGCTGGAAGTATTTGTTTTCCAAATCTGATTTTATAGTCAAGATCCTATCACATGATCCTATATCCCTATTCTCCACAATAACTGCTCTCAGTCAGTCATTAGTGTTCTATGTGATTTTAGAAAAGTTATGTATTTCATTCTTTTCCTTTAAAGTAGAGATAATACTTTCCTGCACATTGTACTGTTGTGAGGGTGAAGTCCATCCATCAGTGTGAGTCACTGAAATGCAGGGCGAAAGAGATGTTATTAGCTCAGTTCCACATCTTGTGCTTCTACATGTTCTTAGAGACAATTTCTAATCATATCTGCAAAAAAAATTTATCTGAGCTGTAAGCATTTTTGAGTATTTTATACTGTAAATGAAAATCCTCCTATAGTTCCAATCAAAAATTCTATTTGAAGTGAGGATTTTTCCTCAAATAATGCCAATCTGACATTGCTTCTGATTATTCCTCATCAAAAGGCTCATCTTTATCTGAGGCCTCTGCTCCAGTTCCTTATTTTCTCCCCTTCTTCCTCTCTCTCTGCATACATTTTGAAGTCTAATTTAGGTTCCCAGTACCATACTAAATGTTATCTGTTCCTTTAGATCCTTATTTAACTGTTCTTGTCTTAATTTCATCTCTTGCAATTGTAACTCATTATTCAGGTTATTTCTCACAAGATTGATTTGAGTATTAGGGGATCATTTACTTTTCCATTATAACAGCCACTTCAGGTTATAAATTCTGACTGGAAGGAGAAAATGTGCTTATCAGTTTTGTCAGCATTTGTGTGAAACAGGACTGGGCTTGTGCTGCAGAGACTTCCATGACTGATACAATTTCTGTCTTTGTATTTTCTGTGGATAATCCTGCTGTTGCATCTCCTGCATGTTGAAGTGCAAAGGAAAACACTTGATTTTTATTGCCATTTTCTAATGTGAATTGAGTATATGCCTGAAGTGAGAGGATCTTTCAGTCTCATGCCTGTGTTAAGAGCTGATACTTTGGGGAGCAGATGGTTCAGGTGATTGCTAGATATGGCTTATGTTGCTACTGTTGGGAACAATTATGGCTTCATTTTCTGTGTATTGCATCTTTAAACTTCCAAGAGTTTGCTGGAGGCTGCTACCATTTTGTGTTAATTTCAGATAAGTGTATGTTGTAGAAGATCTCTGCTTTCCACCATGGGGGCTTTTGTTCTTCCCTTTTGCTTGGCTTTCCATTCACTCTAAATTAGTAACAGAATAAAGCATGAACTGATCTTTTTGCATGTAACAGGAGTGTCAATGGAGACTCCCAAACTGGGTTTCTGGATTGAAACTAGTTAGATTAATAGCAATCACTAGCAAACTGTAAAGCTCCTTCCCAATCTGGAGATGCGTACTCAGAAAATTATGATCTGAATTGCTTCCCTGCCTGCGACATGTATTACTGGTTATTTTAGTCAACTCTTCAAGTAATGTGTTGAATGCTGTTTGTCTGATGTTTAATCTTCCAGGCCAGACATTCTTCTAAGCACTAGCAGAAGGGGCTTGCAGGGGTTTAGTTTGGTATTAGCTTGGGGTTTCATGGAAGAGATCCCAAATAAAGGAATGGAGCCATCTTTGACTCAATGATTATTAGCATTGTAGCTGTTATCTGACTAGCCCTTGTCTGAACTCAGGACAGTTTCATTAATTTTCATCATCAAGGAAACACAGGCTTTTGCCTAGCCACTATCAGGTGTCACGGTCTTGCAAAAGTTTTGGAGCCCCACTGAAGTGTTTACCTATCTGAGCTGTGGCTAGAAAATTTGTTTTTAAACTCAGGGTCTCCCTTTTTGTAAAAGTCCTTCACAATTGCTGGAGCAATGCCCTCTATCTGCCAAGCCCCTGGGGGCACAGCCAGACCTGCCTGCCCTTGTCCAGTCCTCTGGGGCTCTCCCCACCCTGCCCACAGCCCAGGACCCCATGTCAGCCCCTGGGGGCAGTCAGCCTCTGCCCCAGCGACACCCAGCAGGGCTGGGATCCAGCTCCCCACATGGCACGGGCCAACCCTAGCCCGGCCCACGCACAAGCCCATGTCCCAGCCCGGCCATTGCCTGCCCCATGCCCGGGGAGGTGCCCAGTGTCCAGGACTGGGGCTCCCTCAGTGCCCCTCTGGCTGCCCTGCTCCCACCCGGCCAGTTTGGTGATTCTCCGCCGCTCTCAGCTCCTGGGGGGCTCCTAGCCCACATGGCACCATGGCACTCACCACTCTGCCCTTAATTGAAAAGTTGCCCACTGCTTGCGTGGTCCTCGCTCACATCCTACATCAGTTACCTTTTAGTGTTGGTTTTATATGAGTGATTGCTGGGGAACAGCTGGCACTCATAAAATGAAACACAAAAGATCTTGTTAATAACTTGTCACTGTTTTTCTCCCTTGCTTTATGGGATGGGGGAGAGCAAACAGCTACTCAGGTCTGTGCAGAAGGGCCCGGCAGCCTTCTCCAGCTTCCAGATGCCAGAGTGACATTGATTAATTGCAGTGCCTTAAATTAAAACCACACAGAGTGTGTTTACACTGCAGATGCATGTGGAAATCCACTAAGTAAGAAATGTGACATATCTGGAGGGGAACGGCAAAGTGGCAGAAAAGAGTTTTCCAACAAATGTCTCTCTTGTCAATTATTTACCAGGTCTAACCCTGCTCAGAGCAAGTCCTGTCTGTGTAGCCCTCAAAATGCCAACAGCAGTACAGTAGTTTGAGGGGCTCCTTGTACTGCAAAGGCTGCAAGACTTGGACTGGTGTTACTGCTGGGGGAAAATACTTCAAGGTGTCCCCAAAGCAGACAAGGCCTAAAAATGGATGTTTCTGAAGCTACAGGTTTTATTGCAAAGGCTCCAGATCAGCTTTTTTGCTAATAAACTGTTCTTTTCTCAGAGAAAGTTCCCATCTACACTAAACCCTCCTGATGTTGTACTGGAAATGTCAGCTGCTTTAAAACACAAACTGAACATGATTCTCAGATTAAAAGTCTTTTATGTCATGGAAAAGGAAGAGAAGGAAGTGCCCACAGGCAGCTGTGGATAAAAAGGATGAGTTGGGGTAGGAGTCTATCAGGCTTAACAGGCAAGATTTGGTGGTTTTTCATCAATTTGTGTCAAAATCTGAATATTTTTTCATTCCAATCTGTATATTAAGAGATTGTAAAATTGTTGGATTGGCAATTTAGGGAACAGAAATATTCTATCTTTCCAGCAAGTGGGAAAAAGGAGGCTGTAGAGATCTCTTACTTGGCTCACCAGCAACAGAATTCAGCACTGCAACACACACCACTGCCTTGAGTCAAATGATTTTAGCTAGTCCCTAAATTGGGAGGAATAAGAACATTCGGAGCACCTCTTCAAATCAGTTATTCAAGTCAGTAGAGGAAAAAAAGGAATGTGTGTTATGCTGTCTTCTCTCTCTACCATCAAAAGATTGTCTTTAGAGATGTATCTGTCTTTGATCATTGGAAAATATCCCCAAATTAGTGATGTAGGAGGAAAATCCTCTGGCCTGATCTCAGAAGTGCAGTTTATGTCCTAATACGCCCATTCAAAATCTAATGGGAGACAAATGCCTAGAGGCATTAGGTACTTGAATAAATTTGTGGATCTGAGCTCTTCTTCCTTTTACTAGTACACTGTCTCTTTATAGTTATCTAGTTTATTAAGAAAAACAGGCTTTACATGGCATTTTATAAAACTATTACATTGTTTAAATACTAGATTGGAACAGCACCTGAGGAGCCATGCTGTTCTCCTGGGTGTAGAGAGACATTCAGGCAGCTACTTAAAACCATATCATGTGCTCCATTCAGAGCTTTCCAAGCTATCATCAGCTGCATCTGCATTCATACATACAGCATATGGTGGTTAACTATTACATTTGAACTGTTGAAGTTACGTTATTGAGATGAGTTCCTGCGATTGTTTCCACCCTGTGGTAAATGAAGGATATGCAGGTTTCTGAGCATAAATCCATCCCAGATTCAGAGATGTCTTCTGTTAAGCCAGTATCTCTTACTCAGCAATTTACACTTCCATTTGTACTGAGCCATAAACTAATAAATACATGAGCCTTGTTTGGTGCAACTAATGCACTGATGATCCAGGAAATTAAGAATCTTTTAAACTAAGAATTTTCAAGTAAACTGACCCATCAAATCTGTGGATGCTAAGCCTTGTCACAGAGCCAGTGGACCCATTCAATGCCCTGACAACTGAGATGGAGATTTAAGACCAAAAACGAATCCCTATCACCATGAGTAGGATTTAGGGATGTCTATTACTGCTTTAGATATACAGCTGTATTCAAATCAACTGAACAATTGAAGGGAATGGGCAGCAAAATAGGCTTACGTTGCCTTCTAATTGCCAATCCAGAAAGGCATGGCATACCATAGGTAACGCATCCTGTCTGCCAGTCCCATACAAATACTTCATATGCAGCTGGGCATTCAAAACAGTTAGACATCTCTGTTGTCTGAACCCCAGATTTTGGGAAATGCTGTTGCTGCACAAGAAAGGAAAGAAAAAACATTTCTAAGATACCAATTTTAACAATGCTCCCTGAATTACTCATTTTCTTTCTGGCCTCATGAACAGTGAATAAATGTCAAATCTTTAACAGGGCCAAAGCAGGGAAGGAGAGGTCATGTGCATGATAGTTGCTATTTCAGAATAACAAATTGCCTGAAAGTGGAGAGATGCTTTCTAAAAACCTTGAGTCAGGTGCTGAAGGTCAGAAGAAGACTGGAAGGTAATTTTTTTCTCAGAGCCTCTCAGTTGTCAGATACAGAGAGATTCATAATCCCTACGACACTTGATTCTCTCCGTCTACCACATAGACAGCATCATTTCTATATTTTGCTAAAACCAAAATATCTGCTTCGGCAATAGCTCTACAACATCTGACTTTTATGTTTTTAATTATTTTATTCCAAGTTTCCTGTTTGTAGAAATATTATTGAGTTATACAGTGAATATACATATCCAGTATGTTTCTATAGTGTATATATTGTGGTTTTATATATACAGTGTGTCTTTATAAATAGCGTGCTTATATATTGTGTGTATAAAGAGAAAAAGAAACAGAGATATATAGTAATGATTGCGTATATACTAATGATGATGTATACAGGTTACAGCCCACTTTGATTTGTATTTCTTGACATATTCCTTTCTTAGCATGTGAGATAAAGCAACTTTAATTTCCTTAGATTCCACAAACATTCACAAGTCAGAAAACAAGGTTTGGAAGTCAAAACATCGTCTTAAGTGTATCTGTCTTTAAAACTCAGACCAGATTTCTATATTCTGTAGAGCATACCATCCCCAAGAGAAGGGATGGTTTTTTAGCATCAAACTCATTATATCTTCATGGGTTTCATATGCTCATAATAGTTCTTTTCACTTTGCATTTCTAGAGTCCTGAATGGAAACTATGTCAAAAGTTCAAGGACTTTGACAAGACAGGCTCTTCTCAGATGATCTTCAAGATCTTCATCTGATATTAGAGCTTCACATTAGGTTCTCTGAGGTGGCTGGAGTGCTTTCTCAAATGGTAGGTAATTTTCTGAAGTTTATATATTTTGGCCTGTCTGTGAAATTATTTTGCCTTTATTACTGCAATATTTTAATTTTGAGCCACCAATAGCTAATGGCCAGGGCAATAAATTACCATAGTATGTCTTCATTATTGATTTTAATGAAAACCTGTGATACTGGCCCACACAGAACTCAAAAGTATTATTCTGTTCCTGCATGTAAAGCATTAGTCAGTACTTTACTGAAATGCCCAATCTGTAGGATTATCCTTGAATTAAAGGTGATAAAATGGAAAACAAACAAACAATGCAAATGTCCGATAGGAAATTTGTGTTAGGAAATGTATGATGATTTACTAGTCTATAAAACTTCTGTCAATCTTGTTGTTTGGAGAAAATATTTCTATCACGTCTTTTCAATGCACAGAATATAACATTTCTACCAGCTTAGTCCAAAAGGCATTAGTGTGCTAAATCAGGTGGTGAGGCTGGGGTTCCATCTGGTTAGCCAGATTTGTTTCTCTAACAGCAAAGCTACATGTAGGAACCATTAAATCGGAACCTATGACAGGTTTGAGTGTTTGTGTATATGTATTTGTATGTCTTTTTGGGGTTTTTTTGGCTTTTTTTTTTTTTTTTTGGTGTAGTGGTTTTTTTTTGTTTTTTTTTTTTTTTTTTTTTAGCAGACCAGAGTAGATAAACTCTGATGTTTCCTTTCATCCTTAAAAACTCTATATTTCTTCCTTCCTGTCTTTAGGGAAGATATCTGTGATATTTGCCTTTCTTCCAGTAATTAGACACTTCCCTCAACTGCCACAACTCTTCAAAGATGATAGAGAGTGACCTTGTACTGCCATCTCCTTCAAGCACCCTAATGATGTTCATTAGTAACAAATCAATGAGAAGAATCCCTGTCAGAGTAACAGAGTATATGATTGGATGCTCCAATTTACAGGTATCTCTTGGATATTGCATATCTTTAATCCACAGTTTGAGGGGACCAGTGATTGACACTTCAATGCTTTCTCAGAATGTAAAATTCAGTAAATGGATGTTAAAATAAACCATTAATATTTGAATGAAACAAACTGAAGTGCTGTGTGACTGGCAAACCTCACAGGAGTGATGGCAATGCACTTGAAATAGTGCATTGCCCACAGCAAATCCTGGCTGGGTTTTAAGAGGTATCAAGACATGCATTGAGAAGAGCTACTAAGGGAAAATTATTTGAGTCCTCATCCCAGAACCTGTGACCAGGACTAGTTAAAATTAAGGAGATAGTTTTTACCTGTCTGGGAGAGGGCTATCCAGTGTGACTATATTAAAATACATTGATGTGACCACGTGTGTTCTCAATGTGCTAAAATTATTAGTCATATGAGAATGGTCAAAAGTAAGAAATTGGCTGATATCCAGAGCATCCCATTTTATACATATCATGAGTGAGATAAATCTGATTTTATAGGAGCTGGCCTCAGTTGTGTTCCAGATGTATCTCTCCCCTCTCCCCTCCCCAATCCCTCAACCACATTGAGAATTTTTACTTAGCATTCTTAGTTTAATCTGAAAATTAACTGGGACAAGCCCAGGCTTGTGTCTCTGTGGGAAGTTACCGGGGCTGTGTTCTCTTCCCATCTGTGTTGCTGTGTGTCTCTGGCTGCTCTGTTTTCCCACCTGTGAAATTAAAATAATACTTGCACAGCTTCTCAGGTGTTTGGTGCTATGCAGGTGAAAAATGTTGTTCTGCTAAATGTTGTGACTGTGCAGTAACATTTATGCTTGTGGAACAACGACTACATAAAAATTTAGATCCTTACTAGCACCATGCAAGATATTATGTATGAAGCATAATGAATATAAACCACTTGTTTGGCTGCCTGATAGAACCCTTGCTAATGTAATAGTTTAGATAATATAAATATTTCTTTTGGGCAGATACCAAGGATATTCTGTCTATTGCTTTTCTGCAGACATGAACACTGGACTACTAAAATAATTGATTTTTTAATTAAATCTCATTGAATTTATGTTTTGTTTTATTTTTTTAACAAAGAACGAAGGAGTAATACAATAGTATTGTATTCTTATGTCCATAGTTTAAACGATTCATCAGAAAGATTGACTGTTCAGGAGGCTGACAAAAACAAAGAATCAAAAGATTACTTTGTAAAAAAAATATGGACTGAAAAAGTTTTTTCTTGGCAGTACTCAGTGAATCAATTACACCTGTTTCCTCTACCACAAAAATAAGGCTAACCAGTATTTAACTATCTGACAAGTATATTGGGAAAATTAAGCATATATTAACCTTTCAAAAGCTGAAATTTCTCAATTAGAGCACTTCAAATTGCAAAGCTTTGTATTATCTTAATCATTATATATGATGAAGGAATTCTTTAATTTTAGATGTCCTGTTCCTGTATGTCTTTTCTAGTTTTGGTTGTCTCTAAACTTCTTGAACATAAAGGGGCAGGACTCTGCATGTTTTATGAATACAAGTAGCTCCCCAACTGTTGTGATATAAATAAATCCCAGGTATTGTGATGTCATACATGTGACCACTTTTTTGTGATCTACATTTTCTGTTCACTTTAGATGTCGAATGTTACAGAGCAGAGGTATGTGCCATGCCTTTACACGAGATTCATTTTCTTGTCTCCTTTGGTTTTTGGTTTTGGTTTTTTTTTTTTTTTTTTTTTTTTTTTTCCCTTACTCTGTAAGAGTCATTCAGGATATGAAAAGGAAAAGACAATTCTTTGCTTATGAAAACACAGCGTTAATGTGTATCTTTCTCTTCTGCATTTTCTTTCTGATTTTCCAGTGTGTAGATCAATTTGCCTGCTAATTCATTTAAGGCTGTTTTTCGTGAGTCTGTCTGAACAACCAGTAAAATAGGAAAATTTGCAAACATAAAAATGCAGAAGCATTTCTGATACTAGCCATTTGGAATGACAAAGTAGGCATCTCCAGCAGAAGGGTGACATGCATGTAAAGCACTGTGACAGTGGGTGAGCAAGGGGATCATGGGGTCCTCTTGCTGCTCAGGGGTGAAATTGAGGGCAAGATCACATGTGCCTTTTTGGCTGGACCAGATCACCTGGAGGCATCCTTTCCCTACAATAAAACCTTTCTTTCTTCCCTCCAACTCTTGAAGCTGTCTGATGAGTTACTGGGTGCTAATTTCTAAACTCTTCTAGTCAAAGTGACTAGTTCTATGGCCGCCTTTTGCTGATTTTCATGGTTTTGCCTTACTGGAGTAGGTGAGCCAGCGTATCTGGTGATAATCCCTGGGGTAAAGAATCTGTTATCTAGTATACCTGTTAGTGAGAAGAGTGACTGAGCAAGCTGCCACCATGGGGCCCAGCCTCATCATACAAACTGATACTGAGCCCTCAGTACAGGCATGACCCAAATCGTGGTACCTGGCCCTGCAACATGCAAAGCATCCACTAAGAGGCACTGGTTTACACTGCATTTTCTAGGATGTATACACCTATGTACTATCAGCAGGAGACAGTAACCTTACAGATGAATCAGGCTTCTCTGCTGCCATACTGTTGGTGTAGAGACAAATTCTGATTAGTTTGGTACCACTGTCCTCATATAGTTGCAGGCACTTCTCATTCACCTGCTCTCTTGGTGGTTTCTCTGCAGGTTTATTTTCCCTCTTGTTGCAGGCAGTAATGATTGATTCATAAAGCACAAAGCTATGCTTTGTAAGGTCAGCATCAGCAGTGTTATAACTATGTGCATAGTTTATAATCCCAACAAATTTATTTAAAATATTGAGCACAGAGAGACACAGCATCTGTTAATTGGAAATCTCCAGGTCTTTTTGTCTTTTTTTTTTTTTTTTTTTTTTTTTTTTTTTTTTTAATGTATTACTAAAAAGCAAGCATTCTTTCTTGTATAAATTGAGAGGCAGGTTTTATTTACATTGTGCCTTCACAATGCATTATGGCCAGTTAAGCTGAGTCATGACTGATAATGACAGTGTTTTTTGTAAGAATAGAAACACAGTTAAGGTCTCACATTCAGAGCCCAGCAAAAGAATTTGAGAAAACATGAAGAGCCATTATATTTGTGAAGTAACATGGAAGAAAAGCTGTTCTGGAAATGTGTGATCTTGGGTCTTAGTCACAGGTTGGTTTTCAACTCTCTGTGAGCGGGGTTTAACTGGCAAAGAGTACATGTCATTCAATCTACTCAAACATCAGGGGACTCACTTGTACTGTTGAATTTGGACTCCCCCACTGGACAAAGCAGAATTTCTCATTCTGTGAAGTGTCTGAAAATGTATTTATTCATTCAAGATTAGAATGATTTGATTCAGTTATGATTTCCTGACCTACTAACCAATGGCCACCTCTCTCTCCTCTGTCTAGGGATAATCTAGAGACAAAATCTGAAATGTTCAGGAGAGGAATAACACATCTTTGCCACCTAATTTCTAAAGGAAAACAGTAGGTCTGGTGACCTTACCTCCATACTGGGTGAGAAGGAAAAAGTTTATTCCTGTGAGACAAAAGATTGCATTAAGACGTGTATTCCTCAAGGGGAGGTGACAATCTGCTCAGATTTCTCAAGTCCTGATAGATCTCTATCTCTATGACACATTTAGATAAGCTCTTCTGAATTATCTACTCCAGATGGTTTGCCTCGGACTTGTTGAAAAAGGGAAGAAGAGGGTGAGAGTGCAACAAAGAATGGGAAGGGAACTTGACAAGAAGGTAGGGAATGAAGGAAAAAGGACATTATCAGAAAAAGAATAACAGTAAAAACCAGGATGTATATATATGAAGGTTCAAGTTCATACATGAAGGTCTAATACAGGTAATTAAAGGGAAACATGAAGTGAAAAATGTGCAAGTGGGAAAGACAACAAGTTATGCAGAATAAGCTTCAAAGAGATATTTCAATATTTTCACATTATAACCCTCTCTACAGAAAATGTTGTTTCATTAAAGCTGATTTCTGCTCAATGATTTGATTTTTAAGTGTGGAAATAAAAATGACAAATATTTTTTCCAGGTTTCATTTTACTTTAAACAAATAGACAGCATTGTAAAAATACACTTAAAATTTAATTTTGAGGGAAAGAAAATATTACACTTTTGCCAATTTAATTTAATTGAAAATATAAACATTTGTTGTTTGGAAACTTTGGAAGCCAGATTGCAGCATTTTTCAGAATTGTAGAACAGAGTGTGTTTGGTACAGCGGGGTTTTTTTGCTCCAACTTGAAGGAAAAGTAATTCTGGAATACAGAAATCTCCAGCCAAAAGACGTTCTCTTCTTGCACAGTGCCTTAAGGGCCGCAATCACTGTGAAACTGAGCACTTTCCATTTGCTGCTCTGCAACTTACATTTGCTCAAAGCTCATGGTAGCTGTTCACCTGAGATCTTGTGGCAGGGCTTTCCTGAGCTGTCAGGGAAGTATTTTCTCCCTTGTTTCATTCTGTTAGTCTCACATGATTTCCCTCGTGGTCTTTTATGCGCAAGCTCACATACTGATTTTATAGATGGTTCTTAAGGGATGCAATTGCCATTGGCATGGAGAATCTCCCTTCCTTCCCCTCTCCTACAGCTCATCTCATGGCTTTTAGTGTATATTAGGCAAACACAGAACTTAGAACATAACAAAGTAGACAGTGGTCATCTAGATACCTGGACAGGATTATCCAACCAAACACATGCACAAAAGCTTAGTGCTAATCTCTGTGCAATACCTGTGCCTAAGTGTGCTACAGTTGTCATGAAGTACATTATGAATCAGAACAGCTCATAGTTTTTCCTTTCCCTTTTCCCCTTTTCCCTTTTTCCCCTCTCTCTTTCTTATCTCATTGTTTTTAATACCTTTGGTAATACCTTCACCTTCAGACCCCATTAATAAAGCTTTGTGCATTAAGCCTGTCTCAATATCCTTCATGCAACACTTTTTTGAACTGTACTATTCAGTAAAGGCTGACTGTTGGTAAATGGGATTTATTGGAAGGCCCACTTACTTTGAGTAAGACACACATCTCTGTCAAACTCTTCCTGACTTGACCAGAAAGTTTTCTTCTCGCCAGTTATAATAGGCATCCAAAAATCTATCCGTGTCCTTATGTGGATTCTGTGTCATGCATTCCTGTTGTTTTAGCCCATACAGAGTGATTTTCAGCTTGAGAGGTGGATCGGGCAAACCTGCACAGTCACAGCGTCAAGTGCCAATAGGTAGATTGCCAGGAAAAATCAAAGCTGAAATTGAAAGCCAAAAAAGCAAACTGTTTGTTACTCTCCTCTCGTCATTGCTTGCTTGCCCCTATACATTTCCACAGTACCTTCAGGTTTAAACAACTTTTGCATGAAGTAGTCTGTCCAGGTCCTCTGACAGCACGAATGTATTCTTTGGCTAATACGGACTAATATATAACAAGTTAAAGGCAATGGAAAGAGTATAGAGGTTGTTGACTAGATTTTTGGGTCATTCCCAAAAGGATTGCACTATCTTTGTTGCTGGTGGCCACCCAGAGAGTTTATGTGGCCTATTCATGGGAGACTACATCATCCTAATTCTGTGAAAGACACCCCTATGTACTGCTGCTGGAGTGAAAAGGATTGATCAGCCTCTTGAAGTGCATCCCTCTCTCTGCACAAAGGCTGCACAGGGATCCTAAATGACTAATATACACTAAGCACTTAAGTTTTAGATGGCTAAAAGCAGGTAAGATGAATCCCAGCCTAAGTTCTCTGCTCCTCTTTATCATCTACTTTTCCTAACAATACTCCTGCTCTAGCCTTATCTAAAGAGCACGTAGCAGCACTATGTCCTGGCAAAGCACTTACTTCTGCTCTCCCTGAAGTCAGTGTGAGTTTCTGATTGCTTTTCGTAACCGTAGAATCAAACGTAATGCCCCTTTCTTGTTTGGTACAAATGCAAGTATTAAGTAGAAAAGACAGATGCTGCTATCCCAGCAGCAAAGCATGCTAAAGGACTCAGCCCATGGATCTCCCTGCGCTTCTCCTGGCTGCCCAATTCCCTCCCCACCCCAGCTGTGCAAGAGATCACATAGGGTAATTATGCACGTTTGTTTACTTCCACTTCTTAACCTAACCAAGAATTGATCATTCTTACAAAGTAGCTACCACCCAGGGGATGGAAATGGAGCTGTGTTTTTCTCCTGATTGGGTACACCTCATTAGGTCCATGATAGCCTTCAGCTGAACTCCCTGCCAGGGTAATTGGTAGTGACAATGGTATTGCTTTGCCACATAGCAGTCAGCATTGGCAGGAACAGCCAGATCAGAGAAACACGCAGGAGGAAGTAAATCAAAAATATTACAGAGATGCCATGAGATTAGTAATTAAGTAAGACCTCCAGAAAGGTGTGTCTTAATTTTATTAAGAGCTGTTGAGGACAATCATCTGTCTTAAGTACCAGATGACTGAGCATGTAATTATGAAGTGCCAATTAATAGAATTAACAGCAGACCACAGAAACTTCCAATATTGGCTGTAAAGAGAGTTCAATAGAAGAGGCAAACTGATCTTCCTTTAATTTTCCTCCTATAATACATCAGCCAGAAAGACTTGCATGTGGGGCTTATTTTTTCCACTGTAAATAAAGTTCAGTGAGCTGTTTACTAGTGTGCGGTGAGTTGACCTTGGTTGGACACCAGGAGCCCACCAAGGCCACTCTATCACTCCTCTCCTCAGCTGGACAGGGGAGAAAAAAATGTAATGAAAGGCTCATGGGTCGAGATAAGGAAGGGGGAGATCACTCAGCCATTATTGTCATAGGCAAAACAGACTCTACTTGGAGAAAGCTAATTTAATTTATTACCAATCGAATCAGAGTAAGGTAATGAGAAATAAAACCAAACCTTAAAAACACCTTCTGCCCGCCCTTTTCTTCCTCCTGGGCTTAAATTTACACCCACTTTCTCTACCTCCTCCCCTGCAGCAGCACAGGAGGATGGGGAATGGGGGTTGTGGTCAGTTCATTACACGTTGCCTCTGCTGCTTTTTCCTTCTCAGGGGGAAGACTCTTCGCACTCTTCCTCTGCTCTAGCATGGGGTCCCTCCCATGGGTGACAGTCCTCCACGAACTTCTCCAATGTAAGTCCTTCCCACAGGCTGCAGTTCTTCACAAACTGCTCCAACATTGGTGCTTCCACGGGGTGTTGTCCTTCAGGAACACATTTCTCCAGCGTGGGTCCCCTACAGGGTCACAAGTCCTGCCAGCAGACCTGCTCCAGCATGGGCTTCTCTCTCTCTCCACATGTCCACAGGTCCTGCCAGGAGCCTGCTCCAGCACCGTCTTCCCCCAGGGCCACAGCCGCCTTTGAGGCACCCACTTGCTCCAGTGTGAGGTCTTGCATGGGCTGCAGGTGGAATCTGCTCCACCACTAACCTCCCTGGGCTGCAGGGGCACAGCCTGCCTCACCATGGTCTTCACCATGGGCTGCTTGAGAATCTCTGCTCTAGCACTGGGATCTCCTCCTGCCCCTCCTTCTTCACTGACCCTGATGTCTGCAGATCTGTGTCTCTCACATGTTCTTACTCTCTCTGGCTGCAATTGCAGTTGTGCAGCAACATTTTCTCTTTCTTAAATACGTTATCCCAGAGGTGCTGCCACCATCGCCAATGGGCTTGGCCTTGGCCAGCGGTGGGTATGTCTTGGAGCCAGCTGCATTGGCTCTGTCAGACATGGGGGAAGTTTCCAGCAGCTTCTCACAGAAGCCACCACTGTAGTACCCCTGCTCCCAAAGCCTTGCCAGACAAACCTAATACATGATGACTTCAGTCAGGCTTGTAAGACCTGTTGGATAGAGTCTATTGTGGAACCAAAGAAGGGGACTATATTCAGCTTATAATGACAGAGCTACTGTGAAACTGCTGTTAAAATGGTCAGAGATGATATAACAAGGCTAGAGTGACATTGCTCTGATCCAATCTGATGTCTGCTGTACTCTGTAAGCAATCTCATTTGACCTTACTTGCACCACTTACATATGATGTTGGTGCCAAGTAAGCAATTAAAATATCACAACAGGAAAATTGTTCACTTCTTTCCATAAAACATGGGAAATTTTCTCAAAAAATTTTTGTTTGATTTATAAGTAGAGATGTCACGTGTGAACATAATCTAGGAATATTTTGATCATCATTTCCAGGATTATTCTAATTATTTGGCTGGAATATGACAACAGCATTTTCTCCAAATTTCATGACGTAATACAGTTAACTTAATTGTATTGCAGTAATGTGCAGGAAAAGCTTTGTAGTACCACTACTAGAGCCCATAAAGAAGCAAAACAGAAGACAATGCCTGTCACAAGGATCATAAAATCTGAATATCATACTTAAAGCATATGCCTGCACAACTTTTTACTAGTTTAATTATATTATATACAGAGCTGTTCAAACAATGTGTAGACCAGCCAAAATGTATGCTAACTATATAGTTTCTATTAAACTTTGCAGCATAAACAAGCCATGTAGCACAGCATACTGTCTGCCAAATGCTGTAATATGGCTGATACAGTCTTAAGGGACATATAAAATTAGAGCTTTTGGAAGTATGGCATTTTTTATGTCAAAGATGATAGGATTGAAACAAGTAAGATTGATTAACCATATAGGTGTCTTTATTATTACTTCATAGGAAGTGGATTTTTTGTTCTATGAAAATTTAATACTGAAAAAAAAAACAAACCCCATTCATTTCCAACTGAAATACAAATAAAAAACAGTCTTTAGTTTATTTTTCATTGTTTAATTGTATTTTGTTTCATTTCATAACAAAAAAACTTTTAAAATAGAAAACTAAGCCTTTAATTTCTGAAAAGGAACTGAAATACTCTGTTTTAACAGTTCTGCAATATTTTCCTGAAAGAATTGTATAAAAGATCTCAGGAGGTAATGGCCTACTGATATAAATTATTTTTATTTTATTAATTAGTAATTTCTGACAATAAATATCAAAAAAATCCCTTCAATATTAGTAAATATAATGCATATAATCTGGGATAGTTCCACTGTCTTTCATTGCTTGTAATTTTCTCTATTGTAAAAGAGCTCAGTATCATGTCTCAAAATTTCCTTGAAACTGTGAAAATTATTCCTGATGTATCATCTCCCATACTTACTTTTGCTCAGAATCTAGAAAGAAAAGCCATTTTTCCTTCTTTTTTATGACTTTTTCTAAATCTTTAGTTTCTACCTTTGTCTGTAGTGTTTATTTTCTCCCTTTTTATTTTAATTTGTTCCAACCTTGCTCCAATCTCTTGCATGGAATCATGTTTACTGTCCCCCTTCCTTTACCCACAAACATTAAAAGGCAAGGAGAGCTTTAATTTTAAAAAAATTGAACTATGGGTGCAAGTAACATGGAAAAGCACGCTCTCCTCTGTATATTATTTGAGGAGGCAGGTACAGGGCTTGGATTCACTTGAAACTATTGTTTTGGTTTCTCTAAACTAAACATGGGGACCAACATGTTTGTTAGATAAGCATTGTTTGATTCTTTGCTTGTTTTCTGGTGTGTTTCATTCACAAGGAAAAGTGGGCACCTTTAAGACGGAGCCATCAGCTGTTTAGAAATGGAACAAGCAAAGATTACCTCCACCAAAGTGGCATTATATAGGTGTAGAAGGCATAAATAAGCATACCTATTGCCTCACAAACCTGAGTGCTGAGCAGCCCCTGTGGGTAATGTGTGAACACACAACTGGGTTCAGGACAGCCTCTCAGAGAGCAATATGTATGCAGAAATAAATCAAATCAGTGATGAACTGGACAAAAAATACAGACTCCTGAAATCTCCTTAACAACAGGCTTGCTCTACAGTGATTTTTGTTGTTGTTGCTGCCGTGCCAAGGCAATCACCTAGGGAAGTCAAGAAGGAAATAGATATTTGTCTTTAGAGATGTGATGTGAATGGTGCTTAAGGACATATTGCCTCAGCTTTGCCCATTCCCCTTATATACCCTTCCTCTCTATAAAACAATTATGAATTCAGTACTATTTGTATTAACTGCTTTTCCTGCCTGTGTCTTTCACTGACTGCAGAGAATCTTGCATGGAGCTTTTGGTACCTCTCCTAATTTTTTTTTATTTTGTACTAGGGCTATCAAAACAAAGACTGCCTGCCAAAGTGTCATCTCTCATTCTGGGGCCGTGTGTTTCTTTTACCTAGCTTTAGAAGCTCTTTTTGTTAACTGCCTTTTCCTAGCACGTGAGAAAGACAGCCCTTTCCTCTAAGCCTTATTTCACATGGGATAAACCTATGTAACGCAAACAGCAGTAAGGGATTTGCCGATGCTGTCTTTAATCCAGTCTAATTCAGAGCAGATGGTTCTGAGAACTGTGCACGGGGGCTCCTGCAGTACAAGCCCATCCCTCCCCATGCCAGCGCCAGCTCACCATCAGCAGAGGGACTGGAGGTTCCCCTGCTCTGTCTCCAGAGAGGCACGTGCCTGACTCATCTTATTATTTGTAATCTTCTGGAAGAGGTTAATTAACCTTAAACCTCCTTCTCTCCCTTAAAATCCCATGACCTGTGGGATGTGGAGGAGGGATGCTATCCGGTTAGTGGATTAATGTGCGGAGAGGCTGGAGGCCTCAGCGAGGCAAAGAGCTGCAGGTGCAACATCTGATGCTCAGCTGAGAGGTGACATTGAATCAACAGTGAGAAGTGATGGGTTAGCACGCTGGTTTCTTCTTTCAGAATAGGATTAAACACACCCTTGGAAAATACCCAGTGATGGGTTTCCCTAGCAGGCCCTGAGAAGGACTGACTGCACTAGTTGGTCTCTTGAGATCTCTAGTTTCAGTGTTCTGTAGCTGGCTGTTAACTCTGCCAGATGCTATAAAAGACAAAGTCAAACAGGCTGCACCTAAGATGGGCTTTTTTCTGAAGGGGAAAGGATGTGGTTTTATTTTGACCCAGTCTGGTGCACAGGATAGATGGCCTCAAGTTTTCGAAAAATCACAAGCAAGACTCACTCCAAACCAATCAAAAAATATTACGGTGCTAAAATTATAACTTTCACATTTGAATTACCTTCTGATTTTCAAATTTAGTCAAGAGGTTTTTTGCCCCAGTC
This sequence comes from Tyto alba, assembly GCF_018691265.1. Lineage (NCBI taxonomy): Eukaryota > Metazoa > Chordata > Aves > Strigiformes > Tytonidae > Tyto > Tyto alba. The sequence continues at coordinate 27,000,164 of NW_024881278.1, read as the reverse complement.
AGGAGAGGTAAAACCTTTTTTTATAATGGAAGCTGACAATCTGTCAGAATAATGCAAGTATAGGACCTTTATGAAAGGTATCAAGTATATCAGCATCATGATAAAAATCACTGACACTGGATCCATTTTTTGCCCTGAAGCATGCAATGTGACAGCCCTTAGAATTTTTATGCCAGCAAGAGTAACTGCAGATCCTATCATTATTTACCTAAAGGAAATGTATAATCCTTTTACTGAAACATTTTCAGCTAGACATCAGCTCTAATAATTTAATGGATTCATCCCAGGTACTTATTCTGTTCCCATCAATCCAGTATTTGAACAGCTCGTAAAATTAAAACACATGAAGAATTTCAAGGTCAATGCCTGTTGACAGTAGTCTCTTGTTTCCATGAAGAACTGATTGCTCTTTTTTTTTTTTTTTTTTTTTTTTTTTTTTCTACATATGGTTCTACGCTTTGTTTTGCATGTGGTCTGTAAATGCTATAAGATTATGGGATGATCATGTTCAAAGAGATCAGATTTGAACCTGGAATCAGTCTAGTTTGTGATTTGGTAATTACTTCAGAGTAAGGTCTGCCATTCTGCAAAATTTAAGTGTGTTTATGGTCTCTCTCGGAGGAAAAAAAAATCCCTTTCTCCAACAGAACAGGACTGTTAACAGTGGCCAAAGACCATGGAGGCAAGACAGTTTTTTGAAGCCTCTTATTCCTACAACATTGGGGACGTGAAAACAGAGACCAGGAGACAGATACACATGAACAATGAGATAACTAAAGTGTTAAATAAATACTTCATGGATCACCTTCTGAATTTAGACATTTGAAAAGCAATCAAACTTAATAATATAGATGCTTTTGTAAATCTTATTCTTTATTTGTCTTCACAAATAAGTGGCCTAGATACATTTGTAAAGGCCCTCTCTGTCCTAACAAGAATGTGATCATAATCCAAAGTTGATAAAACATGGGTAACGTTTGCTTAGAGAATCCCTCCTGTTATGACATCTTGATTCATGCATTAAGACCAGCTTTTCAAATATGTCTAAATATTCTGGATTCACTACTATGGGACCACAAATATGACACAATAACATGGTCATTAATCCAAAGGACAGGGGGAACATTATTCCAGGTAATCAGTGTTTTGTGATATGTTGGAGAAAGAAATCAAGAAATCTTTATATTTCTTTATGAAAGGCTACTACTGCATTAAATACAAGCTGTAAATGTATATCTTCTGTCACTAGCATGCTGTAGGGCTGGGCATGGGCCATTAGACTGTGCTTATTTTCCTTTGTCAGCTATCTACACTCATGATGCTATGGACTAAAGCAGGGAAACTAACTGCATCTTCTGTCTCCTCTACCAGGTTCCCCTCCCTATGGGTTGCCCAAATATCACTGTGTTCAGCTGCTGTCCCAGCAATGGCAAAGAGACTTTCTGCCTAAGGGGTTAACACAAAATCACATTCAGATTCCCAGAGATTCAGCAAATCCACCTTTCTCTACTCTAGGAGTCAACCTCTATTGCTCGCCTATGAGGGAATTTGCAAATGATTGTGTTGGACAAACCTACTTTGTTTCCCTTGACTCAGAGGTCAAAATTTGGAGTACAGTTCTTTGGTATTTAATAAATAAATCCCTCCAGCTTCAGAGGCACTTAAAAGAACACATTGTCCATATATATGTGTGAGTATATATCAATTTAAGAGATTGCATTTCCCACACAGCAGACAGAATGAAGAGTAGAATACCATTTTTCTTGGATAACGTGTATCTGAGAAAGGGATAAACTCACTAATTAAATATTCAAATTCCAATGAACCAGGTGGGGATGGACTTAGAGACCCAACACTGATACAATTTACCTTTAATTTCACTGTTTTGCCCCACAGTGTGGAAAGGAAGAAAGTTATGGATAATCATGTAAACCAAGCCTGACACACAAGCAGACTTCGTACTTCTGTAAAACACTCTCTAAAGCTGAGAAGAATTAACCTGGTAGGTGCTTCATGGATGCTTAGCAGGAGAGCTATTAGGGAACAGTTGTCCTAAAAGGCACCCCTCATTCCCAAGTCACTCCATTTTAGTTGAACATAACAGAATTCCCCATTCTTTTCCTTCGGCATCTTGGATGTGCGGTGGAGGGAGCTGCAGTGAGGAGCCTGCAAGAAGCGCTGCCGACTGCAGGTGTGTGATGACATGTGGTAACAGGGATGTATGAGATGTGAGGGTGAGGAGACCTATGCAAAGTGCCACTGCTGCACCCACAGGTTGATAAGCTTGCCTATCCTGCCACCCCTTGCTGTATCCTCGTTTCCCTGTCTCATACTGACCCGACTCAAGCTGGTCTTGTTCAAAACCTGGATCTTGATCCCTGAAGCTCTTTAGGCACCCAGTCACCACCGAAAAGAAGAAAGAAAAGATACCTAAGATACCTACAGGGCTGCTAGGGGTAGTGTCTGAAGTTCTTGTCTCTTCTAAAAAGAGCAATGCATTTGTTGGGAACAAAGCAGTGTTGAATATGGTCTCTGATATTCAGTAAGGAAGGAACAACGCAATGAACACTGGAGGGTGACAGCTGTTAGTGCAGTGTGTCTGCATTCTATCTCTCACCTCTGACACTTCTGTGACCTTGGCCATTTTACTTTTCATTGGTGCAGAAAAATGAAAATGCCATGGAAACACTTTAACAGACTGGCAGTAGAGACTGACAGAATTATTACATATATGTGTGTGTGTATGCATGTACATACGTATATATGAATGCACAGAGTTTTATTTATCAAGGTTAGTTTTATTCCAGATATTTTCAGATCGCCTGTATATTTTCATAGGCATAGTGAAAGAAAGCGAACAAAAACCTGCACATATGCATTTTTTTTGTTTTGCACAAAACTTACATAGGGGGTATCCTAAAGGAAAGGAGTGGTTTGAAATCTTCCTTGGAACTAATAGAACAGTTGCACTGTCAGTATGTGGATCAATACAGACCTGTCTGGTGTCTGAGTTTTCATTCTCAGGCAAAGAATATATAGTCTTATAAACATATTTACCAGAGGTAAGAAGCATAATAAATCGAAACAGAAATTTTGTATGTGTGAGAAAAAGGGGACAGAGATCAATGGCGTGGCAACGCCATACTTAATTTCTGTCAGTTCTTACTGTAAGTTTAAGGAAATGCCCAAGAAAATCAACTGGAGTCTTTCTGTTGCTATCAGTGATCTGAGGACTATGTGTAAATCCAGCCTTTAGACAATGTCAGAGCTGTGTAATGGTCAGACAGGAACGGAGACAGTGTTGTTCTACTTCCACGTTAGTGCCTGAGATTTAGACACTGCAGGGCACTGTTTGATGTGTTGAATACCTATCATATATGAAGACTATTGAAGAAATATATTTTCACACAAGTTAAAACTTGTGCCGTGCAGCTGACCACAAAAAATCAAGCCCTCTTTTTGCCTGCCTCCTATCCCACGCACATGAAGAAATTTTCTTGTGCTCTCACTCCAGATTTTCCTGTCAAGACCAGCGCTGCCAGACCATTCATACCCTGCTATCATGGGGGCAGGGACCCCTAAGAAAACAGAACTGTAAAAACTGCGGATTATTTTCTACAAATCTGGGTAACAGCCTAGTTTTGGGGCCAGGGGAATGTTCTAACAAAATTTGTGCTGTTTGAATTCACTCAAAAGGCTCTCATTTGAGTCCTGCTTTTTCTAAGTGTTGTAGGCTGTCTGTAGAGATTTTTAAACACTGGGACTAGATGTCTCATGCAGTTTAAGAGAGGTTAAAATGTTGTGAATATGAGATCAGGTGATTTGATTTTGTCTGCTCATTCAAGCAAATGAGTTTTTTCCTAGGTCAGCAATTTTATTCATAGGCACCCTTGGCCAGATTCTTCAGTTGGGATAAACTGGCAGAAGTGTCCCTGAGATTATACCCATATATACAAACTAGGAAGTTGCCTTGATGCCTCTAGCATTTCTTTACTATGTTTTAAGAAAACTCTGACTCTGAGGGAGATGACAACACAGCCAGAAAAAAAAAAAATGAAAGTGAAGTAAAACTTGAATACAGACTAATTTGGATGTTTTTATAAAGTCTTGCAGACTTCTCTCCACAAACCATTAAGTCCTAATTGCCACACTAATGTTATTTTATATTGTAAGTGCAGCTCCCGACTCTTGATATTATGGCACCCAGTGGAATTAAAGCAGGCACTTAGCTTTACCACCTTCTCTGCTGTAACCTTTTCAATCCATGATTATTATTCTGTCAACGCACGCTTGTTCATTATTACTTAAAGATGTCATCCCTTCCACCAGGACGACATGCTGCTGGGTAAATTAGGGCCATAACTAACCTGGTTCGGTGCTGAAGCAAGCGCCTTTCTTCTGACAAGCCATGAATTAAGGTCTTCTTTCCTCCCAGTGGAAGGAGCCTCTCTCCTTTGTTCCTAATAAGGGCAGTGCTGAGGTGGATTTGAAAGATTCTTTCCTGTTAAAGGGGTTTGATCTGTGATAATCTCCTATAATCTAGAGACCAGGAACAAACTGAACATTAGACATGGATTGCAAATTCACTCTCAACCTTTTTTAAAAAAATTATTTATTTAAAAACTCATTTAAATACAGTACCTTCCTTTTCCCTTCCATAAGAGACATTAAGGAAATGTCTTTCCAATTAAGATTCAAATTTGATTAATTATTCTTAGTTAATCTCAGTTCTGGTAATTGCATTTTTCCTTCAGGAATTTCACAACCCTTTCAGAAATGAGAGAGTTGGATTGCAAACTTCATGCTGTAACTCTATGTTAGCCTCACAGTTGATTTTCTTGCTCTGACTGTAAATGGAGTAGATGCTGTGCAGTTCAAGAAACATCATCATTTTCATTTTAACTCACCATTAAAGCTTTTAGACCTATATTTTCCAAATAAATCATCTAATGAATTTGATTTGTTTTGTTCTTGTTATATTTTCATTCATGAATTGCTTCTGACATTTACTAATGTTAGCAAATCTTAGTCTCATTTGCACATAATTTTAGAGAAAGACATTTTATTCTAGGATCTATGATTATACTGCTAATTTCAGATGTTACATTCCCTATATAGCTATTTGTGGTAGATCAAATGTTATTACTTCTAGTCCCTCGCTGGACGAGAATAACTTCTTCTATGGGCACGTAATGAAGAAGACCTGATAAACAGCAAATAATGAATGGAGAATACTTGTACTCATGCGGGAGTACTGTATGCTAATACAGGCAGCAGTAGCAGGACCATTCCCCATGCAGTCACATGAATGAAAAATAACTGGCATAAATATTTATGAGTTGAAGATAGCATGAGATAGACAAACCACACTGGAACCAAACACATTTTGAGTCTGGCTGGATTGTCACCGAAAGAGGTGGTAAAGAGAGCCTCATTCCGTCATCAGCTGCTATGTACCAGGTAAAAAATAACAGGGACCAAACAATCCAAGGGAGACTCTTACCAGTGAAAAAAAAAAAGGCTGTTCCCCAGCTGTTTTGGAAAGGGCTGCTAAACAAATGCTGCTGGATGTATGTGTGTTGAGGATGACAGAAAAAGAGATGAAAATTTAGACCTGTAGAACTACTATAATTTATACAAGTCTCTAGCATTGGCCTGGGTTTTATGAGGTGGATTAAGACCAGAAGAATGTAGATCCACCCCTGTTCAGCACCTTTGGGGGCTGAAGTTTTGTGCAGAATGCATATATGAATATCTGTCAAGTGTTATTTCATATTTAGCTCTAGTTGTCCCACTCCAGTTTGTGCTTGGGTTATAAATCCAAAATAAATACATTCTTGAAAGACTGGAGAGCTACCCTAGTGTATTTTGGAGAATATTTGGAATAATGCATAGGATTTCATTCTGAACAGTAATATGGCCCATCTATATCCACCACAAGTAATATAGATAACAGTAACATACCACACTGCACTCTTTATATTTATAGGGATGAAATTATATAGATATATAAAATAAATATCTATAGTAATTAGCTCATTAAACAGGTAGAGCAGATTCTCAAAAATATCCAGGAGAGGATGAGGCATCTGAAGGGTATGAGATCCTCTCCTCACTAAAATGAGATCGAGGTCACCTGTTCTAGAGATTAATTCTGAAGCTGTTCACCAGGTGTCATCCATATTAATGCCAGATACAATTTAAGCACAGTGGCATTAACAGTAAATCTAACACACCTGACATAGTAATACCTTTCAGCTGTTTGAAAACTGGGTCACCAGTTTGATATTCCTAAGGACTATACTTTGTCTCCTGCTGGAACAGTGACAAACCAATGGGTCTGTTTAGTCAGTGTATTTATGGTCAACTAATTTGTTTGTGGTTGTTCTGAAGAAATCATCCTGAAACGTCCATGCCCAAACTACTAATCAGGAGTGAAAAGGTAGCAAAGTCCCCAGTATTGAACTACGTTCATGCCACCTATTGGGAGAACTCTGAAAGATGACAGATACCTCTCAGGAAATTCAGGTCCTCAGTTTGTGAGTGATGAAGGAGCTCCGTTCATCTGATTGTCTTGTTACACTGAATAATTCAAACAACTGTAATTGTAATCATCAGTCACTGTAGTCAACAGCAATGTTGCAGCAGGGTAAGTGAGAAAGGAGTATGGTCATAAAGCTGTGTTAGTGATGGGAAAAACTGTTTGTGTTAGTAAAAAAAAAAAAAAACCAAAAACAAAACCACAACTATTTTGTGATCTGTAGACTGTATCTGATGGAATAAGTCTTTATTTTTTGCGCCTCCATGTGCGTGACTGCTACACAGGACCCTATTCTTGTTTAGTTACATGTAATGTAACAACTGAAGGTTAAAGCATAAGAAAGTTAAAGATTAGAGGAAGCAAGCAGAAAAATGGACTACCCACGCTAACCCATGCTATGAATCTGGGCTGTATGCCACTAAAACTACAAAGGACATTGTTGGGTAGCTGATGAAGAGGAGGGAAGATGAAGTCAGGACCTCCGGGGGTCCAAGACAACCTCCTTTTCTGTTACAGCGCAAGCACAAGTGGTGCTTTTACATTACATCATTCAGGGTGTGCTTTGCTATTTTAGTATAATTAATAAATCATTTATATATATCTATAATAGTGTATATATGTATATTTTTTCTATCGCACCTTACCCTTTACAAACCTTTAACAGGAACAAAAGTGCATTAGCTGTATTCAGCTTGCCCATTCTCCTGTGGTGTGCAGCTACTTCATAGCACCAGCTGGGCTGAGGTGTGTGGTAGATAAAAAAAAAAAAAATCCTCTTGCTTGAAATCAAATGATAAATCAGTGAAGAAATGGAACAGAGGAGGAATGAAGCTTGGCAGGAGAGAGGAAGGGGATGGGTCCCAGAAATCCGGGGTAGAGATATACAGTCCTTCCCTCTCAGATAAACTCAAGCTGTCACAGGCTGATCTAGATGGCAGAAACAGCTTCTTTCTTCTGGACTGAGGTCTTGCAGGGATCTGTAACCTACGCTCCCCAAGGAGGAACAGGTTCCTCAACTCCATTCAAGATCATGCTTGGTGGTCTTTGTGGAAGAAGGCCAACCCAGGTGGCTCTGACCCTCAGACTGCGGGTGGCCAAGACAGCAGAACAGTGATTTGAACACCCAGAGGCATGCAGATAACAGTAGCCCAGAAGTTGCAGCCAAAAGTGTATTGCTTTCCTCTGTATTCATGACTTCTAACCAATGCTAACCATTAGCAACACTCAGCATATTACGGGCAGTTACATTTCAAGCATATGAATCTGTGCAGTCATTTTGGATGTGTCTGTGTAACAGTCCAACTGTATAGCAAGCTGAGGCACTCTGGCAGCTGTTAAAAGCATTTGTACTAATGGCCCCAGGACTGTTTGCTTTTTCATGCATCTACTGAGTTTTGCACTGGTCTTGCAACCTGACTGTAAAGGTTCACAATCACACCAGGGTTTCTTTTATAGAAAGCCATCATCTTAAGGCTTGTATTAAACAGGAAGACATATAAGATAGCATCTTCTACTGACCTTAAATCTAGGGGCATGAGTTTCTTTGGATCAAATCGGTGCTACACTGAGTGTTTCCTGCCTCATCTCCAAATGTTACTACACAACCTGGTACTGTGAAATGGCCTCTTGGAAGATGGGGTCTTTTTTCTATATAAATTTTGCATTATATGCATAGCCAGAGGGGTATTTGAATGGAAGAGAGAATATCTGGTCTTTTGTTTCTCAAAACCATGTGAAAAAGGCATTCTTTGAGGTGATGGTGGGTTGTTTTTACAGTATGGGAGAGAGTTTCATGTTTGATAAAGTTGCTACTCGTTTTAGTCTTGTTGCTATTGTTGTGCACTTTGTTCAGTGTTTAGCGACAGTGAGATACACAGGAGACACATTCTGGATGCCTTGCATCTATGTAAATATTCACCTGTCCATTTCTAAGCTCCTTGGGCAACCCAGTTTCAGATGACAAGAACTGTCTTTTTTTTAAAGTCAGGCTTGACACGCTCCACAGGCTCAGAGGCTGAAACTCCAAAACAGAATGAGTGATTCGGAGATCATTCTCCTCCCAGTTTTGGTTCTAAGTTACGTTTTAATTGTCAGGGTGTGAATTGTGGAAGAAATTCTTTGCTTCCTTATGGAGAAGAGGATAAGGACTCCCAGCCCACCAGGTTTTGGGACAGCCCTCTCTGAAGTTTTCCTGAAGGTACTTTTTCTGAAATAACTAGTGTTGAACACTATCACAGGATACTAGGATAAGAATGATTTGTTGGACTAGCAAGTTCTAACATGTTCCTTGTATCACCATGCCTGCTGTCTGTGCAGCGATCCCCTCTGGGGCATCCTATTTCACTAGGCTGAGCCTTTGTGCGTGACACCAGTTCCACCAGTGACCATCACACAACTCTTTGCTTCATGAACACTTGGATCACATCAGTCTAATGAGTGCCATTTTTCTGCCTATGGTATCAGATTTATGAGCCTAATTATTTGAAGTTTCACATCTCTCATTCATGTTCAAAGGAAGGAAGATTAACACATTCATTCTCTGGATTTCTGTTTAAGCCTCATTACTACAGGGTAAAAAGTAGACATTTCACTGCTTACAGCTCTACCTATGCATTCCCATGTCCTACATTTCATACCGGTGTATCAATAACCTCACTGAAACAACAGAGTCTCTTTTTTCCTGTGCAGACACTCATCTTGTGATTTGACTCATAAATAGTGCCGGTGGTGATTAACTGCTCAGTATCAAGATATCCCTACATTATTCATTGCAGTGAAGTGGATAGGGATATTAATACTTTTAAAATAAATTAATACAACAGAAGAAACTTGAAAAGTGCCATGAAAGAAGTCCATTCAATTTCTCATTGCATGAGAAATATTATGGGCAAACATGGCTGAGCAACTTTAAGCAGAAGTTGATGGCCACCTTGGTAACTGTACAGGTAACTAATGGAGCATTCTCCTCTCCTATTTCCAAACTAAGACTTATGGATTTTAAAGTCAAGTTTTACTTTCTCCTACTACAGGTCATTGATTTTCAATGTTTCTGTTTCCCACCAATTTCTCTAGCCTTGTGTCCAGGCTCCTCATATAACTAAGTATAACATATGATGCTGCCTTCTCCCCAAAACCAAGCCAACTAACAAACTAAAGCACTACTTTGTCAGCACATTTAAGAGCAGAAACTGGAGTAGTGAATGCATAACAGTAGCTCCCTATGACTGCTTTCATCCCTGTAAAGCATGAGTCCTCATTGACAGGAGACTTATCTGTGTCATGTGATGGGAGAATCAGGTGAATAAATACCCTAACACAGGACTTGAGCCTTCTCTGTGGTCATATAAAACAAATGAATCTTTTTACCTCCAGTTAAATTCATTTGAAGCACTGAACCCTCCCATCTGGGATGAGATGCAGATTATCAACTAATCTGCTTCCTAGAAAGAGGAGGTTTCTGTTCTGTCTTGCCTCCTCCCATTAGTATTTCATAAGAAATGTAAATGTTCCTTTATTACCAAACTAGGAAATCTGTACATCACAAACAATACAGTTAAAGAGTGCAACATGTACATGTGTGTAAGTGTTCACATGAACATGTATGCATGAGTACAAATACACTCACTGATATATCTATATCTGGATATATATATATATATATATATATGGCATTTGTCATCTGTTGGGAGTGTAATACCAGGAATAAGCATCTGGCACTGTTTCATATAGTACGGCCTTTTGAAAGCTGATGCTAGGGAATGCTGTACCTTTGAGGATTAAGTAGTAATTAATTAGGACAAGGAAAACATACTGCAGAACATAAATTTCCTATATTGAAAGCAAAAGTTTCAAGGTACTATTTGATTTAGGTTTTATCTGGCCTACAGCTTAAAACCAAAGCTGACAATATTTTCGGAGGAATCCCCTCATATTTAGGGGAATCTAAAGGTGAAACGTGTAAAATGGTAATAATGTCACTTGTTAATTCCACATCCAGAATATTATTATACATCCAGAATTGTCCATGTATTGAATTAGAAAATCTGCACACAGAAGGGAGAGAGTCACTGAGAAAAGGTTCCAGAGAAATAGGCTGCAAGGGGTAGAAGGGGGTGCTGCATGTGCCATATGGTGTGCTGTGGGTTACCCACGGGTTAATGGGTACAAAGGATTGTAAACAGATGTGAAATTCAAGCTATTCAAAGACTAAAATGTTTTCCTGGTTATCAGGTGAAATTATTCATTGGCCTCCAGGTTAGTGAGTGCTTAAATGGTAGATGCATTTATTGCAGTTGCTCAGAGACCTCCAAGGGCTCTCTTTGGTCATCTGTCTTTGTGATCCTTTGCTGGGTGGAGCAAGAATGAAATAACCAATCTTTTGGAATATTATTTTCTTCTGTTTCCATAGCAGATCAATCCCATAGTGTGGGATATAAACAGGTTTAGCAAAGGAAAAGCTATCACTTTTCCAGTCTTGCATCATGCAGGGCAGAAGTACCTTTCATTGCTTTGTTGTTATGCATTGCTTTACGAGTGAATGAATCCAAATTGTAACCAAGTATTGGGTGTAGTTTGGAGACATATAAAAGGTTATCTTCCTCTAAGGATAAGGGGAAAGCAAATTGATTGCTGTTCTCTAGAGCCAGAAAACTCAAAAAAGACATTTGAAACCAGATATATATCCCAATTCATGAAATCTGTAAGGAGGATATAAATTGTAAGCAAATAGTATGGTCTGATTTGCTGTGCATATGTACATATGCAGACATATACATGCACACACACTTTTAGTTTCATTTCATACAACCATTTGGTTCCTAGCAGACATGAAATGAAATTCACATCATCACTAATTTCGGAAATTTACATTTTGTCATCTTGTTTAATAGCATCCAGGATGATATTTTGGGAATTTGGGTTGTTTTTTTAGCAGGACTAATTGTGTGCAGAATTTCACAGTGGAATCATATCCTGTTCTTTCAAGTAAATGGCATATATTTTTAGAAAAAAACTTTTCCACCATTATAAAACACGTAAAAAAAAAAAAAAAAAATAACTTACAGGGGTTACATACGCATATGCAGTTGTCTTTAATTATTCCCACAGGCTTCACTTGAAATTCTGTAGCACCTTTAGTTTCCCAGGCTTCTCTTTTAGAAGGATCTTGTTGATTCTGTTGTCCTCCTTACTACCTGTTTCACCTGACACTTTCATCTAAATTACAGCTGGTGTGGTTGCACGTCACACTACCACATCTGAATTTGTGGGAGAGCACTGTTACTTGAGGCCTGTATGAATTTCTCAGTGTAGGGTTGTGAGACCAGGAGACTAGGCCATTGGAGCTAGCTCAGCTCCTCATTGATGTGTGAAAATATTTATTACACCCAGGTAGTTGTATATCTATATATCACTTCACCGGCTACTGATGTGCAGTTGTGCTCAGAGATGGAGCAAGGAAGAATCCCTACCATGCAGCAGCACTAGAGAAAAATAATTGATTCTATCGATGCTGTGTGAGGTGCACACATGAAAGTGGAGGCAAAACAAAGGCAAGATAGAGTTACGTTGGACTGTCTGTGGAGGACCCTCGGGTCACACTTGTGCATTAGCAATTAGGGCAGGGATTTGGGATGTAACCCAAAACACAGTGCTGTCTTCAACAGCTCTCAGAGTGGTAAAGGGGGAGCCACAGGATAATTTCAGAGGTCTGCTTGGCTGGCAGTGCGTGCAGGGCAGTGGCTGGTGGCACCTGAAAGATGGTCACACCCCAGCAGGTGCCCAGGCGCTGGCACCACCACGCCGGGCTGGCCACATCCCACTCAGAGCTGGCCACTTGCTGACTTGCCGCGGGGCTCCCTGCCTCACCTACAAGTCCCCAAGTCCTCTTCCTCCCAAATGCCGTGAGCACCAAAGGTAGTTGCTGGGTGCTTGTTTCATTTTGCTCAGCATTTGCAAATTTGCTGATGTGGATTGAGCCTCGTTCGTTAAAGCTAAATGAATTAAAATTATTATTAACAGTAATAAATGAAGCTGCTGGATTGTGGACTTTATTACCTGGGTTCTTTGGCAACTGTCCATTACTTTAAAACAGTATCTGTTGGCTTACTTCCTCTAATCTTGTATGAGAAAGTGAAAGCAATGTTTTCCTTTTTAATAAAGAAAATAGTATATGATATTGCTTTTGAAAATTCATGGCTGCATATGCTACTAATATTGATGATGAACTTAATGTCTAAATTAAAAACAACCCAAATGTCATGTTCAAAGTGAAGCAGCAGCATAATAAAAAAGTCCAACTGCACCACAGTGTAACAAGGAGAAGAAAATAATTACATGAATGTGTTTAAGAGTCTTCAGTACAACACAAATGTAAATGTCATTAATGGTTAATGTGAAGGTGCCATCTGGACTGTTGGATGATGTAGATTCTGGCACTAGAGGTGTCATCCCTCTTGGAAAACATGAGAAAACCAGAGACTTTGAAAGATGTTACAAACTAAGTTTGACTGGATCTCTTCTGAATATATTAATGTTGGTGGTGAGCAATAAACTGAGCAAAAAAACTACAAAGTCAGGTTCTAAGCCTAAAAAGGCTTCCTCTTATTCCTGCAGATTTTTGATCATTAAAATGCATCAGTGACATAGATCTGTATAAATGTAACCAGAGAAAAAGAGGTGAAATGCCTTTTTACAAAATCTTTTCTCAGGTATTCCAAAAAGGTATGTATTTCTTCATTCCTATCTTATACCTAAAATTATGAAGGCAAAGATAGTTTGAGGGAAAGAGAAAACAAACACCTACATTTTCAAGATAATTTAAAAAATAATTACTGCTCCTTATTTGGGTTTCAAAACAGATCACAGAACGACAAATAAATGAAAAACAGGTACTTTGCTTTTCCCCAAGAATGTTTTTTACTGTACATTTTGTAGCAAAAAAAAAAAGAAAATAAAAGAAAAATATTCTGATCACAGGGATGTCATTTTCTAAAACTCCAAGTAGGAAACGTGACGAATACAAGATCAAGTACACAGCCATGTCACAATATATCTCTGCACCTTTAAAAAAAATATACATAGAGTTTTTTCATGTGTTATTTTCTCTGTACCTCACACCTTTTCTCCACATGTCTTTCACAAAATCATAGTAACAATGTGCAATTTCAGAATGGTTCCCAGCAGCTGATCTTTGGGAGCCAACAAATAAATAAACAAATGAAAGGTCAGTTGCAGTAGCCACCAGAATGTTGGAAATCACAGTAAAGTTTTTAAGGACACTAAATTCAGCTGGCTGGGCCATGTGCATTTCCACAACCACAGCGATGCCCCCCAAAAATGAATTTAAGAATCAGTTCACAAGCCCTAAAGAGCTCCTGGTTTTAGTTAGCAAGTACCTTACTGAGGGTGAGAGACAGCAGGGCAGGAGTACACTGGTAGCTGGGGACGGGCTATCTGTAGTGCAGGGAACATGGGAGCCCCCCCTGCTCTGAGACACCTCAATTTAACTTTGTAATTGGGAACATACTCAATCCCCTGAAATACACAAAAACATACATTTCCAGTGATGCTACTGATATAGTCAAGCCATGTCATGGCAACTGCACAGATAAAGAGCATTTGTCACAATAGGGTGAAAATCTGCATTTTCTTTGCCAGTTGAATGGAATGACATATGACCTTTGCCAGAAGCAAATATTCATAATGTAGAGAGTTCATGGAAATTACTTTTATTTTCTCTTTCTTTATCCTTTAATAAGGAAATCTTGATTGCTATTTTTCCAATCTTTGATAGCAACACCCTTACAGATATCAATAACTGCTGCAATCTGCCTTGAGCACTGACAAGCAGAGACTATGAAGAAGATGGAAGGGGATGATTTTTAAAAATTTACTAGCCCCTAGATTTAATTTTTCCTGGGACATAAAGGAGTGGTCATAGAGGTGAGTTACACAGTACACCAGAAACTTGACCTTTGTACATATCCTCCTTTTCATCTGAGGGATTTGATGAAACTGAAAACAAAAACAAAAAACGCATGGGAACACTTTCTGTTGTGGGGAAAAAACAACTTAAAAGCAGTAACACGGCAAAACAGAACAGAAATCATTAAATCCCAAGCAAAAGCCCACTCAAAACCAAGTATTATATTCCCAGGTGTCACAGTTAACACAATGAGACTATGCTGAACAATTTGCTCTGATCTGTCCCTGTGGATGCCTTGCCTGTAATTCTGAGAAAGTCATTTGCAATGACAACCAGATATATCCTAACACCAATCTTACAGAGAAGTGTGTTTCAGTGGTTAAAAAAAAAGAAAGAGATGCCCTTTAAAAAAAAAAAAAAAAAAAAAAGAAACCCTGTAAAATGAAATTTGTGCTGTTAAACCCCTTTTCATCCTCCTTGTTTAATCTTGTATGATGGTTCATCAAGAGTCTGAGTAACTTTTGGAAAGCAGTGTTAAATACAACTAGCAAATTCCTTGAAATATTCACGCATGGTTTAGTTGGGGCCAGACGAAAATGGTGCCGTACGTACTTATTCATATTTCATGACCTTCTTTCTCTTTTAGTATCCCTGTTACTTATTTATTTACCTATCTTTTTGGCCAGTACAACTGAAAATATTTCCTCCCCTCTCTTTCCAGATGCACGGCCCTGCAGCAAACCATGCTTCATAACACATGAGGGGAGAAGAGGAGCGGGGAGGCAGTGATATTTACACTGTGCTTTCCATTACCCACTCTGAGCTACCAAAAGTCCCTTTCGCCCCTGTTAGGTCATTGTCATCATACTGCAAAAGCATGCCGTTTACCGAGAGGCTCCTCTTTGTCCAAATGTTTGTTATCTTTTTTGGGTAGGTGCAACACTGAGATGTGCTGAAGTCCCCCATGTCAAAAGAATGGCTGCGCTTAGTTTTGCCCTCCAGAGGCAACATGAGGAGGCTGCGAAATCTGGACTCTGGCTGGCCCAACAGTGGCTCTTTGTCCGAGTGGCGGGCCACTGTGGAAGTTCTGGAGTCTGTCATCTCCTCCTTTTTCTGACATTTCAGTTCCAGGGAAGCAAAAGCTCCCATTAACCGGTCAATATTGTGTTTTGACCTGGAAGGAGGCCTCCACTTACTGGACAATGTGCCCTGTTCACTTTGGAGGCTATAGTCATCACAGTCACGGCTATTTGCAGAACTGGAAGAAGAGATGCTGCTCCGTGCAGACTGACAGTTAAACTCCATAAGTTCATTTCTCACCACGACTTTGGGGTTGACTTGAGGCAAGACGCCATTCTGAACTGGTTGTGCTCCATTTGTCTGTGAGTAGACATTGCTGACATTAGACATCTTCCCCTGGGAATTGTTGCAGACTTTATAACGGACCATGAGTATTACAATGAATACCAACAGTGTTGCCACAATGATGCCTCCAATGATCAGAATCATGGTCCCACCCAGGAACTGACTGTGCATCGACTGGCACTGAGGGTAGTCTTCTTTGGTGAAGAACTGGGCGCATCCCACAATATTGGTGGCAGTAAGGGTCGTGGCTGTGTCATCCCACATTGCCAGGACACAGAGGTCATAGCCTGTTCCAGAAACAAGATTGTTTACAACAAAGGCTTTGTTTGTAGCTGGAATCATCCTTTAAAAAAAAAAAAAAAAGAAGAGAAAAAAGAGAAAAAAAAATTGGTTATGCTTGACACTAAGGAAAAAGAGAGGAAAACAGACATAAGAACAGTGTGATGTTTACAGTTTTGGGTACTGACAGGGAGGAGTCAGAGACATAAAATTCAAACAAGCATTCAAGCTTCCCAGCCTCTGCAGGTACAACATCCCAATATTCAATAACATACAGGTTTTGAGGGCCATTTCTCAAATGTGCAATAAATGGAATAAGAAAAACTGACCAAACTAGCCTGGGGTATTTTTCGCCTCACCTGCATCTGTCCTAATCTTAGATATATTCAAACCTGAACAACTAACTCAAAATAAAAATATGTGCCTACAAAGAGCAGATCTTTCTGAGTGTGCAAATGACCCCTACACTTGCTGAATCTGAGCCTGACAGTTGTCATGTCACTTCACGGGTGCCTGAACATTTACTGTCTAACATCAGCAGGTTGCTTACCTTGTGAAGACAAGGGGCTACATTTAGTTTTCTCATTCCCTGAGAATGCAAGACACTTTCTCCACTCTCCAACCTACTTTCCCCATCCTCCTACTCCCCACTGTGGAAAACATCTCCTAGAAATGCAGCTATCATCTTCTTTTCCAGAAATTTCTCCCTGCAACTACCTTCCTCTGTGTGAGTGAAAACAAAATACTGGCATTGTCAGTATGGGCTGTGGAAGTGTGGGGTGAGGTAGGAAGATGCAGGGATGGAAACAAGAAGATTTCTTTAAAATAAAAAATTCTACTCAAATACAAATCTATTTTCAAAAACCAAATAGCTAGGGCAAAGCTGTGCTCCAAGTTTGGTTATTTATGGATATTATTCTTTGCTGCCACAAAACTTAAGCAGTCACTTGAACTCATGCAATATGAGAGCATCACTAGCATTCAAAATTAGCAGATGAAAATGGACATGGTCTACCCCCACTTCAAACTGGTGAAAATTGCAGCATATTAGTGAAATACAGTGGAGAATCTCGGATTCAGTGCCTGGTGCATAGCCAAGAATAAAACCAAAGAGATACCCCGTGCATGTTTCTCTTTACTTCCACTTAACAGGCTTGAGTGAGAGAAAAAAAGCTAAAATTAAAAAGCCCCCATTCTGACTTAGGATTTTTAGCACCAGCAACAAGAGAGCCCTGCAGAGACTTATACCAGACAGCAAGCTGGTATGACTGTAATTGGGACAGTGGGGCCTAGCCAGAGGAAAAAGACATACTCCATGTGGGAGCGTCAGGCTTTCTTAGCCTCAAATAGTCATCACAACCAGCATAAATTGCAGCTCTGCAGAGGCCCTTCTGTGCAGTGGGAGGGAACAGGTCTGCACAGAGAAGCAGTAACGTCAAGGCACTGCAAAGATGAGCTTCTGATCATCTTTGCATTTATGCATTCACGCCACTTACACAACCCTTCAGTCTGGCCACAGGCGAGGATGTGGCTCCTTTTAAAAAACAAACAAACACACCAAAAAGTTCTGTAAGGAAAAGAAATATCAATGAGAGACACCTGGAATATAAACATTGCCTGGTAGGTTTACTCAATGTTATATTTGAGATTCTTAGCATATTTATCATCCTAATGGAGATGTTCTGCACAGACATAGATGGGCTAATCAGAATTTGCCGAGAGGTCATAAAGCAGACCTCCCAGAAGACTCCAGATACTGTTGCTAAGTAGTCAAAATGGTTGGTCTCAAGTTATTTCTAATTGTTCTCCTCACCTTGTGGATCTGACAAAAACACACCACTGGCTACAGCAGCTTGGGCAATGCCTCCACACAGCTGAATTGTTCAAGGAATCTCATATGCACACACCAAGGATGATATATGGAATAACAGTATACTGTTGATCTTCAAACTCTTGAAAAGTTTCACCAATTGCTTCATATCTCCTTCAATATCACCTAGTGCTATAGTCCACTTTTCACCATCATTTCTAGCCAGGAGCTTAAAAAGTTCTGCAGTATGTAAGTCATTCAGAAATTATTTCACTGTGAAACCTCTTTACAAACAAGTAGCACTGTTAGAAGCAAGAACAGTCAACCGTACACACTGGGTCTTGAATTTGGGTCATAACTCTCCAGAAACAGAGCTGTAGCACCATCTGTTACAGTGGTTCCTTTTGCTTTGCACTGATGAAACACGGGGACACCTCTATATTGTCTCCAAGCAAACAGCAAACTGGGTTTACACAGTATATAGCTTTGCACATATCTTACGCATATAGAAATGCAGTCTTTCAACCTAACACACTATGCCAATTTATATAGAGTGAACACTGATAACTTCAATAATTTACAACATGCTTTCTTCAAATACAATTACACAGAAGCTTCCAAGGAAATGTAACTGCCTGGAATATTTCAGAGACTGACAGGTAGTGATAGTGGTATGAAATGTAGAGTCAATCCATTTTTAAATGTACAGCAGTGAGGCCATAACCAGTCCCAAAGCTTGGACAGGTTAACAGTATTGAAACTTGCCATAAAAGCTCATCTTAGCCCTTAAAAGAAACTGAGTCATTTCTAAACTCAATCAGTCCTGGGAGCTACAGCTGTGATAATATTCGGACTAATAATAGCTTTATAAAAGATCACAGTTGCAATCCCAATTACGGAAAAAGCAATCAACTCTCCATATACATCTAAAATGAAGAATTATAGATGTTTCCGTAAATAAACTTCAAATGTTCTTGTAAAATATTCAAATTAATGTTATTGTTAAAGAACAGCTGAGCATAGGAATAAACACCAAATTCAAAAGTACTAGGAGTTAAGTAATTAATCTCAGACTCAGTTTTCCAGCTTGCAGGGAGAGACAATCTTGTTTTCATGAAGCTGCCAAATTGTAAGAGTATTTTGGCATTCCGCCATGCTTTATCCCACCCTCCCCAAACATACTGCCAGTCAGCTATGATGGATGACATCTCTTAACGTCCTCCACACCTAAAATCAATGCAGACACATTTTCACTCTGGGATATTGATGACTCTTTGATTGTCCCCAACACAGGTAGTTGCAAGATGCCACTTCAATCTTTGCTTTTCTGCCTAAAAGGGGGAGTCTTTTCTTGGCTGTTCTGTACATCTAGCACTATTAATCATGGACCACCGTGCCCTGCCATGGGGACTCAATAGCTAGGAGGTGCCACAAAACTAAAAGGCGTTATTAAAACTGTGTCTAGGTAGAGATTCTGCAAGGCTTTGTTCAGTCAACTCATCAGCTAAGCACAGAAAGTTGGTTTCGGGTAGCAAGAATTTATAGCCTGGTTCACAGGAGATCAAAAACAGCTTTTGAAAGTTGTCTTTTGAAACTCAGAAGATCCTAGTGCTCACTTGTTAGCCCTTAGGTAACAAACATACTTAATTGCAGTAGCATCTTGAGGCAAGGAGCCTGACATTATTCACCTGCTCTTCAGGACAGTGTGATCTTGTAGAGGTGCATCTTATCACAGAAGAGGAATAGAGATGTAAATTTGATATTAGGCTTTCTTTAGGGAAAAAAAAGAGTAATACTTGACTAATTACAAGAGAAGATCAACTAGAAAAACGCTTGTATATTTTTAAAATAATGATAGGTTATGATAGGTTTTAATATGTACAATTTAAGTAGCCCAGGAACAGTGATGACTGGAAAAGCAAATGAAAACTCAGATATGTTAACAGTGTAAGTGTAAATGTAGTCCTAGCTAAAACAACAAGAAATTTGAAAATCTCCTGTCCTGGGTTTGAGTGAGTGGTGGGGTTTTTTGGTAGCAGGGGAAGGGGCTATAGGGGCAGCCCCCTGTGAGAAGCTTCTCAAAGCTCCCCCAGCTCCAAGAAAGCTCCACCTCTGCTCAAAAACTGAGCCAATCAGCTGCGCCTCTGCGATAATGTATTTAAGAAGGGACGTGGTGATGAGCAGTCAGACTTGTGAGGATGAGTTGCTGCAGCTGCGTGAACACCAAGGTCAGTGGAGGAACAGAGGAAGAAAGGAGGGGGGAGGTGTGCCGGAGCAGAGACCCCCCCCCTGTATCCTGTAGTGAGATGGCAGGGCGCCCCCCCCGCCCCCGCCACCCATGAAGATCTACGGTGGAGCAGACATTGATTTATGGGCTGTGTTTTTCGCCTGTCTGATCAAGGTGCTGTGCCCGAAGAAGGCCGGGGTCTTGTGGGAAAAAGTATACCCACTGCTGTAATTCAGCGCTGTCAGGATTGCAGCATGCAGGGGTGTCCCACGCCGGAGCAGCTTGGGAAGGGCTGCAGCCGTGGGAGGGAATCCAGTTGGAGAAAATTGGTGACCCACGACGGAGCAGTGTGGGGAATGCTGTGGCCCGTGGGAGGGACTCATGTTGGAGAAAGTTTGTGGAGGACTGTCTCCTGTGAGAGGGGGATCACAATGGAGCAGGGGGAAGAAGTTCCAGGAGCTCCCCCCACCAAAGATGGAAGAAGCAGCAGCACTGACTGCACCCCCCCCATTCTCTGACTCTGCGCTGCTGGGGGAAGGAGGTAGAGATATTGGGAGCAGAGCTGAGCCCGGGAAGAAGGGAGGGGGTGGGGAAGGTGTTCTCAAGATGTGGCAATGCTTCTCACTGTCCTACTCTGTTACGTGTTGTTAGTGTCTGTAATAAATGTATGTTCTTTTTTTCTTCCCCTAACGAATCTGCCTTTTGCTCGTGACCATAAAGGTTGATTTTTCCCCATCCCAGTCCTATCTCAAACCCCAATCCTGGCTCATCTGTCCCTTCTTATTGTCGAAAGAGAAGGGGGAGAGAGTGGCTGCGTGGTGGTTGGCTGCCGACCAGGCTCAAACCACGACATCTCCTTACAGAAATTTCACTGTCCAGACACATTAGACACAGTAACTTCTGTATTTTTCCTCTGGTTTCTTGTCCTCAGTGTAGGAGGAGCAGGCAAATTTCCACCACATAGGTTCCAGGATTTTTTTACCCTATTCTTAAGCTAGTTTCTGAATCCTATCTGATGGTCAAAATACCCCAAGGAAAACTATTCATATAAGAACATGGTTCTGACCTCTCTGAAAGTCTTGTCTCTAAGGAATTAAATTAGCATAGGGGTCTTACAACTGACCTTCTTAATTTACAAAAAAGCCCTCTTCTCTCAACCTTTGGCACAATAGCATGACTTATTAGAAGATGAGGAGACCTATGGCCAGGACTGGGGCATGGCATAAGTGTCTGAAATAGAACAGCAATAGACAGATACTCCTATGAGAGTTTATGTGTGGTGAAGAACTATGAAGCTGAGATGAAAGTTTGCAGGACTTTTGCAAACAATATATTCCCTTCAGTCCATGGAGATCTATGTCTCATTTTGTAAAAGCATCAAAATGAGACCATGAGACCCTTTTTAAAAAAAGAAGGATAATGCTAGAGCCCTTCATTGAAGTCAACCTTATTTTCTACCACCATCACTAAAAAGTCCTTGTTACGTCCTTGTAGACACAACATACAGAAAGCAAGCAATTTTGTAATTACTCACTTCAGTGTCTGGTGACATTAAGAAAATTAGAAAATAAATTACTCAGAAATACATGAGAAAAAGGTTTTCTGCAGACTTCACTCGTAATCCCAGATGCAAGTGAGCACTGAAGCTTGCAGGGAGTGAACTGTGCTGAGAATTTAGGAGAACTGAATTTTATTCTCTACTTTATCAGTTACACTGATATCAGGCTCTACTTTATCAGCAACTCTCAGTTCCTGAGAAATCATTTTTACTGTACTGTAAGTCTCCTCATTTTAAAATGGGGATAATGCCAGCAATCTCCTTTCAAAAGAGGCCTGTAGTGTATGGAAGGAAATTAGTAGATATTATGATTACACTGTAATATACAAATGGGTTCTTTTCTTCTTTGTAGCACTGGGGATTAGCAGGAGTGAACTGCTGGTTAATACTGTGGTTATGCAAAACAGACAAATTAGAGAAAAGACAGATTAGGCTAATTGGTTAGGCATTTCTGTTCCTTTTCCCCATCTAAAGAGGGGTATGATATTATCTAGTTTTAGCCTGAAACTGCTTTAATCGCAGCGCAGAACTTGCAGGGAGCTGTCAAGGCAAATCCTTTGGGAAGGCACTTACAACTTCCAAGACTCAGTCTTATACTGACCTGCTAGACTATGCTGCTTTTCTCATGGTCCTTTTTTGTATTATCCAGGGCTATGTACTATCTATATTGCAATACAATTTCTTCTTTTGAAGTGGATGCTAGGAGTTTAACATGGAAAGTCAAGGTAATTTATTAAATGCTTGTATCCGAGAAAAAAAAGATTAAAAACAAGCCTAATTGATTGGGTGTGAATTTTCTGTGCCTAAGATGCTCAACCCAGACTCCTCCTGTAAGATTCTATTTCTACATGCTGTGTCCCAGGGCAGACACCTCACAAGAAACGGTCCGTGTCTCTGCTGGTGAATTACCTTCTCTTCCAGAGTGACTTCAGAAAGCTGTATATCAAAAATGGCCCTTGGAATGTTAACTCCTGAACCATGCTGGAAAAGCATGCAGGGAATTGTACCAAGACATTAGCAGTATAGATGATGGGGTTCTGGGGCATGTGAATGTTTCTGGGCCTTCATTAATTTGCCAGCACAGCTGTAGCCTATACACTTATTATTAAGCAACTGCTAAATAGTAGTGCTAAACACTGTCACTATGCACTAAAACATTGTCACTGTGTAGAATAGTTTGTAATGAAGAGGGGAAAAAAAAGAGGAAGAGGGGTGCAAGGGTGAAATAGCTAGTGTTCTATAAAATCATATTCAAGTTAGTTAGCACACTAAGTTTCCTGTGTAGTAAGGCATTATCATAAAGCCTTATCATGAAAATATCAATCTCACAAACCACATAAGTGCAAAATATCATCACGATTGCTCTCAGAACTAGAAATCAATCCAGAAAAGTTTAACACTGGAATCTGACCAATTTTCATTTTCAGTGAAATTCTGAAAATCTCAAGCAAAAAATATTCATTTATTTCATCAATGAGTTTGTCCTCTATTTTAAAATCTTTGTGTTTTTTTCCTTTCTTCCAGTTTGTCCTCGGTTTGAGTGAGTGGTGGGGTTTTTTGGTAGCAGGGGAAGGGGCTATAGGGGCAGCCCCCTGTGAGAAGCTTCTCAAAGCTCCCCCAGCTCCAAGAAAGCTCCACCTCTGCTCAAAAACTGAGCCAATCAGCTGCGCCTCTGCGATAATGTATTTAAGAAGGGACGTGGTGATGAGCAGTCAGACTTGTGAGGATGAGTTGCTGCAGCTGCGTGAACACCAAGGTCAGTGGAGGAACAGAGGAAGAAAGGAGGGGGGAGGTGTGCCGGAGCAGAGACCCCCCCCCTGTATCCTGTAGTGAGATGGCAGGGCGCCCCCCCCGCCCCCGCCACCCATGAAGATCTACGGTGGAGCAGACATTGATTTATGGGCTGTGTTTTTCGCCTGTCTGATCAAGGTGCTGTGCCCGAAGAAGGCCGGGGTCTTGTGGGAAAAAGTATACCCACTGCTGTAATTCAGCGCTGTCAGGATTGCAGCATGCAGGGGTGTCCCACGCCGGAGCAGCTTGGGAAGGGCTGCAGCCGTGGGAGGGAATCCAGTTGGAGAAAATTGGTGACCCACGACGGAGCAGTGTGGGGAATGCTGTGGCCCGTGGGAGGGACTCATGTTGGAGAAAGTTTGTGGAGGACTGTCTCCTGTGAGAGGGGGATCACAATGGAGCAGGGGGAAGAAGTTCCAGGAGCTCCCCCCACCAAAGATGGAAGAAGCAGCAGCACTGACTGCACCCCCCCCATTCTCTGACTCTGCGCTGCTGGGGGAAGGAGGTAGAGATATTGGGAGCAGAGCTAAGCCCGGGAAGAAGGGAGAGGTGGGGAAGGTGTTCTCAAGATGTGGCAATGCTTCTCACTGTCCTACTCTGTTACGTGTTGTTAGTGTCTGTAATAAATGTATGTTCTTTTTTTCTTCCCCTAACGAATCTGCCTTTTGCTCGTGACCATAAAGGTTGATTTTTCCCCATCCCAGTCCTATCTCAAACCCCAATCCTGGCTCATCTGTCCCTTCTTATTATCGGAAGAGAAGGGGGAGAGAGTGGCTGCGTGGTGGTTGGCTGCCGACCAGGTTCAAACTACGACACAGTTTCACAGTTAATTCAGCAAAAAATGTGATTCCAGCTAATATTCCTTTAAAGTATTGTAGAAGGGTTTGATACACTCCTGCTTTTCAGGTGCCATATCCACCTCCAGTCCCAGTGGGATTAAAGAAGGATGATAGAGAAAAGGGAGAGTCAAAGTATCAATGGTGACATTCTGGAGAAAGACTGGCTAAAGAGCATGTAAAAAGAGTAAGTAATTTGAGGTTAGAGTTCACTGCATGAAGAAGGGCTACGTAAAGTATCCTTTAAAGTCTGGTGGATGTAGCTCAATGGTGCACAGATCTTGCTTCTTACCCAACAGAGACAGTAATGAAGTGTTTTTTCATTGAGGACAGGTAAGGAAAGAAGAAGGAAGAGAAGGCTGAAGTGAGAGAGGATGCAAGAAGAAAAGATTGAATGAACATTGGTGGCTCTGGCAGTGTCAGAGCATCAAAAAATGTTAGAAAGATAAACAGGTTCAATGCAGCCATTGTCAGGGTACTGTCAGGCACATGGCTACCATCAAAATGGTGGAAGAAGTCCAGGTGACCGCTGAATGGTGACCAAGATGACAGAAATAGTTCAGTGTATGATTGAGTACAATCAAACATAAGTAAAGATGTTTCAGCAAAACCAAGACAATTAGAAAGTTAGTGAAGTGAATCAAGGCAGTAGAAAGAGTTCAGATGGTGAACAGATATTAAGAAGTCTGGAGAAAAGGTCAAAAAAAAAGATCAGAGGAAGACTAGAAGGATCTAAACTGAAGTGAAAATGTCATGCATGATGTATTGCCTGAGAACAAGTGCAAGTAATTGACAAATTTGGACTTCGTGCTTGGCATTCTTCTCTGCTGCCAACTTTTGTAATTTCCTTGAAAGTTTTACGGTGTATTTTTATCCTGTGTTTTTATCTTAGAAAGCCCAAGTTTTGGCTCTCATGGAATGAAAGTAGAATCTAAAATGTTATTAAAAACTAAGTAAGCTAACAATGGAGATTAATTTCTGACCCTTCAAATTTCCAAAAGAGTCCTTGAATATATATCCTCAGATCATCCCAAAGCCACAGGAATCAAAAAACAAATACAAAGTACCAAATATATTGCTGTGTGAAATCTCACAGTCTTTTGGTGCCTGATTCAAGATTTTTTTAATCTAAGAATATGAGAAGACAGAGACCTACTGTGACCTGCATCTTGAAAAAGTGACAGTTGTATTTCTGGTGTCCTGGGAAAAAAAGATAGTTGTTAGTATTAGCAACAGGGCATAATTCCTCTGTCAGTCATGTCAACATAAGCAAATGTCAAATAATACCAGGAGGTAGCCAGACTTGTTCAGTAAACAGTAACTCAACCCAGCATGAATAATTTCCTGCATTTTTTATTTTATTAGTTTTGGGGGATTTTATGACATACAATCATAATTTTGCCTTCAGATGGAACATTTATTATTAAACACAAATCCCTTCCTGCTTTTCTGAATCTTGTGTGCTCATCACTCATGCATCCAGCTGCCCTTCAGAGAATCTGTCTTGTCACATGAAACACATAGTACATATCACTTCATTATTACTTCCTAATTTGCTTATGCTCTTTTCTGCTCATTTGGAAAAGTGGGGTGGGAGATGGAGAAGAGAAGACAGAGCTAAAAGCAATTGATATATCTGCCACAAGATTGTGAGCCATGGAGATACTGATAATGAATATAACCCCTGTGCTACAGGGGAAAGATAAAAAAAAAACAAGCCACAAGAAAAAAACAAACAAACTTTAAACTACTAGCTCAGAGAATGTAAATTTCTGGTGATATCTGATAGGCTGCTGAATAGTATCCCCTGGGGCTGCACTGAAGTCACTCAGCAGGTAACAGAACAAAGTGTAGGCTTCTAGGGGACATTACTGCACCAGGCTGAGAAATGGGAACTTTGATACAAGATATTCTGCTCCCCTCCATTAGCCACTGCTCTAAGAAGAAATGTTCCTCTCTCTATTTCTCCCAACCAGATTCTTGCAAACAGTAGGGAGCTGAGGGCAGCCAGAACTGGTGAGGCACTTCTGGATGAATGAAGACCATCAGAACCGTTGCATGATGCTGTGAAACAATGAAGGTGCTCAGTTCAACTCTCCAGGTGCAAGCTACCGCACTGGGACAATCTCATTTTCATTAATGATGGTATGACAACACAAAATTAGACTTTCAAGCTCCCTGATCTATGCTATTATTTCTTTCACATGGACACGACAGCAGCAGGCATTTAGTGCCCTGCTCATTAAATTTTATCTTCAAAGGGAATGCAGACATACCCTAGAAACATTTGACAGCATAAAAGATAAATCTAGCCACACCCAAGCTATTCAGCTACACACAGAACACCTTTCACCTCAGTATGTCTGAGATACTAACTGCCTCAGAAAAAAAATCTTCACACTAATTCAAATCCAACTAAAACATGTTTAAGCTCATTAGTAGAGTAATTGAAAGCCCACACAATGTGAAGCTGAAATATTTATGGAAACAATGCATAGCCACACTAAGAAATTCACTCTGTATCATGTTAATGTAGAGTTAGAAAGCTATCATAATTCACAACAATGTTTCAAAAATCCAGATAGTAAATTTGAGATTAATCAAAAAATATCTGGAATCGGTAAATTATTCTACTGATAGTTGCAACAACATGTTACAACTACCTCATTTCTAAAAATGGGAAGAAATAAAAGTTACCCATGAAAGATGTGTTCAAGTCATCAAGCAGAGTATGGGACTTGAGACACGCTTTTACCAGGTTTTTATAGACAAATGGCCCATACACTTGTCTGAAGTATCATGCTTATTCTGACTCAAGTAATTTTGAACTCTTTATGCAGTGTTGGACAGTTACACCAGAAAAGGTCATCCTACCATACCAACAGAGGTTCCCAGAAGAGAGACAACATTAGAAATAATGAGCACATTTAGGAGCTCAGAGGAAATTAATTTGCAAAAGGGATTCTGCTATTTTCCTGGCAGAACACAGCTGTGAGATTCAGTTATATGCTATCCTTTCATGAGAGTTACAAGTGGGGCTTTCCACTTATTTCCAGGCAGTGAAATCTGTGCAAATTATAATTATAGGATCAAAGAGAACTGACTGGGATCCTATAGCAGTTAACAGCTGCCCATCCCCTTTTTCTGTAAGAGCTCATGTGAGCTGAGGTGAAGAAGAGAATCTTCAGTGACTTACTAGCAATTTCATTCATGCTCACTGCGCAGAGCACTTATGCTAGGTTGTAACTCATATGTCCTGTAGAAACTCTGTGTCCTATCACACAGGCTAATTTTATCTCCATAAGGTTGTGCTGGAATAACAATAACTCCAGGCACTGCTTGAAGTTATGTTTGCTGGTGGTTTGTAATTGGTCAGAGCAAACTCCAGCATTTTGTTTCAGGCTCTTCTCTCACAAAATCTTTGTGGACTGGTAGGAGAAGTGTGGTGCCAGCTAACAGCTGCAGGGCTATTCTAACTATTCCAACCAAAAGAAAGAGTCTTATTGAGTGAATCAGACATCTCACTACCAATAGAAACTGTATACACTGATACATCAGTCCATATAACAAAGTGTTTCAACATCAGTTTAAGATTTATGCATTATTAAAAAGTTTAATCACATATCATGTAAGTGTTCCCCCACCTCAGTGATTGAATTTGTGGATATTTTCACGAGATTGGGAACGGTTATCTACCAGAATCCTGAGCATCTCTCTCCATCATGAAATTGAAAAAATAAGTTTAATTGCCAGTGGAGAGGAAGGGAGAACTATCATTGCCAGTTCTCCAAAAATAAGCTAAAGAAATATCAACTCACCAAAGATATAGCTGGAGTAGACCTGCATTCAAAGAACATAGCCATGCTTTAGAAACACGAAAAGGTGTTTATTTTGAGAGATTTTTACCATCGCAGGTGGGTTGAAAAGCAAGCAGGAAAACTGTAAGAAACCGAACCCTCTAGCCTCTCAACAAACATTTTAATTACATTTTACTATCTTAAATGTATGCAACTGAATTGCTTGTTTCTTGTAATTTAAGAAAACTTATTGAAAAAGGGGAAAGTTTGAATAATAAACTTTTAGTATCAACCATCAAGCTTTTATTTTCTGAGTTAGAACGGGGAGAAAATCTTTTGCAACAAAAATCTCTGTGAACAATGCACAAAAATGAACGAGATAAAGAGCACCAGGATGATTCAGAGTGACTTCTGCAATAACATTGGGGGAAAAAAAAATGTTTTTTTCAGTTCCAGAATGAGAACATGAGCTACAAAAATTGTTAATGGTCAAAAGCCCTGTCTCTTAGGGTAAAAAAAAAAAAAAAAAAAAAAAGCCAGGGAAAAAAAAAAAAAAACAAACAAACAAACAAAAAAAAAAAGCAGCATAGATATCTAATAAAAGCATTTCCTAAAACAGAGGTTTGACATTTTGCCACTTTCTGGGTATTGCATATAAAACAATGGAAAAGGAAGGCTAGAAGGACTAGATAGGCTAGAAAGACACAGATATATTGAATTTCGGAATGCTCTACAAAAGGACAGAACACAGCTACATCTTTTCAGTTTGTAATACCAAAATTAGATAAAAGCATTTCTCAGGAACCAGAGACACCCTGCTTCTTTCAAAGCTGAGCCTGGACTGAAACCATACTGTGTAAAGAGTGACAAATACATTACTGAAAAAGCAAGTAAAATCCATCCAGTAGGAAACCAAGTTTTAATTTATAATGACCCCAGGAGGAAGAAAAGGAAAAGTCAGTGATAGATTCGAATAGTAGCATGATATTATCACCTAGAAATATGTTTCTCTGCTAAAGAATCTTAGGCAAGTGCCACAGATGTCTAGTACATGAACAAAGTGTGGTAAAAAGTAGCCTACTTGTTCCTTACGTGTTACAAAATAAGACCCAGAAAACTGAAGGAAGCTGACATGATTCATCTGATAAGCTAATGACATGACCCAAAAACTGAATGTAAGCAGTCTAGAATCCCTGGCTGTGCATCCCAATAGTGAACCCATTGCAAAGAGGAAAGCTTGAACAGTGTTTATTGGGTATTCTTCTTCCAGGTACTAGCTGTGTACTTTGCAAATACATATTTGGCCCTCCTCAAATTGATTCTCACTTATGGAAAATACACAGAAGGTTTGGAAGTACTTGGAAAGGAATTAAATCCTGCTTTTAGGCAACATTACCTATTAAATGAGTTTACAAATGTAAGAGTGCTCAAATTTGGTGTCTCTCTTTTATTTCAGAGAACTACAACTGATCTGATAAGGTTTGATGATGTAACATTAAGAAGAGACTAGAATTTCTTCTCATGTTTCAACTTCTCCAATTGATTAAATTTTACCTGGCTCCTGAGATTTAGCCACTTACAGCTTACATTACACAGTTTTGCTGAAAATGGTCTTAGGATCACATAGACTCAGACAATGAGCAGCTGCTCAGCAAGTTAATAAGCTTTCACATGAAAACCAACTACAACAAATGCTAGGTACGCCACCAGTTTGTTGATATAGCTACATCCAGATCTTCTAGTTTTACTATTTCTTTACCATGATTAATTATCAGTCATCATACTTGAAGGTTTTGGATATTTCATTGTCCATCAGTAGAACAAAATCTTCTACATGTTATAGGCATACATATGAGGTCATTACAGATAACAGAAAACAGCTTGTGAATAATTTAATTGAAAAATTCTATAAATACTGGGGAATCACATGCGTAAGAGCGCCCTGTACTGTTGAAAATGAAATGAAAGAATGGATTTTTCTTTATCTTTGCTTGAAAAACTTTCAAAGCAGTGAGTAATGAAGGAAGAGGCTGGCAGATCGCTCTGCTCTGCAGTTTCGAGTGTAAAGCCTACAAAACTTTCTCTTCTTCACTCTCTAAAATCCTCTTGAAGCTTTCTTGCTATAACTCCAGATAGCATAAGTAAGTAGAACATGTAAAAATGACCCTAAGAGCTAAAAAAGGAGAGCATGGAATAAAATGCAAATGAAATACATAATGATACTAAACCCACAATTCTTGCCCACTTGGAGAAGGCAGAATAATCTGTCACCTCTATTACCAGACAAGGGAATGCTGTCCTCATCTTGTCAAAGTGAGCAGTAGCAGAAATTTGCCAAATGTTCATTGATATTTAGGAGCAAAAAAGATGAGCTGAGCATTGATTCATAACATCAAGCAGCATCAAAACCTCAGTGCAACCCTTCCAAAAAGACTAAGGAGTAAAAAGCCAGACTCTATCATCCATAGAAAGGAGGGTAAAATAAATACTCTAAAAAAATCATTACATAGAAATATAAGATTCCAAGCTTCTTGGAGAGCAGAGCCAGCACTTTATTTACGGTATGTTAGTTCTATAACTATGTTTTCCCAATCATATATTTATCATGAGTATTATCAATAAGGGCATGTGACTCAAAATTTCTAATAACTAATGTAATCCTTCAGAGGAAACTTAAGCACGTCCCTCCTTAACCACTATATGGGCTGGATTTTTCCTTACATTTGTAGTCAAGAAATAACAAAACTTGTTGCTCTCAGTAAAGCATATTCCCTTCTTTTCTCAATAAATGATTAGCCTAGAAGTATTGGAGTGCAGCTCAGAGTGTATGAGCAAGGGAATAAAATGGATAAGATTTTCACTCCCTTATGAACTCCTGTAAAAGCTGTGCTCCGCGATCAGAACTGCTGATTTTGGCTTCTCTGCAGTGGGAAAGCATCCTAAATTTGCCTCTGCACCACTTGGTACACAGCTGCTGGGCTCTGAATTCCCTTCTCTAAATGATGATTGAGTCCCTTTCCTAGGTCAGGTCAAGACAATATTGTCCATGTGAGGTGCATCATTTAGGTAGGCACCACCATAAGTCTGTGGCAGGACTTCAGCAAGCACAGTGTCTGTCTTTTTGCTTGAGGATAGAATGAGGGCTGGGCTTGAGCATCTTGACTGATGAGATGACTTTTCCTACCTTCTTGCTGGGGAAGTCAGCCAGCTTTGGAGAGAAGGGATTTTTTTTTTTTTTTTTTTTAAGTTTAATTTCCTTCTTTATTTCTCTGCATCACCAAAATGACAGAAAGAGGGAGAGTCACCAGCAGAAGAAATGAAGCTGCAAACCTGATAAACAGCAACTCTGACTAAACAAGACGGGGGGATGTGGCTTGTACCTGGGTGTCTATAAGAGGATCCCCTAGTTTCGCCAAAAAGATGTAACAAAAGAATCAAAATGAGAATGGTCTAACAAGAGCTGCCTTTTGTGTTTGGGAGCTGCTTTTGTTATCCACACTGCCTGGAGATATCTCAAGCAGAACACACCCCTGTTTTTTTCCTTATGTCTTTCCCAGCAGATCGTAAAGGCAAGAAAAATTCTTTGTCCAGGCATCCTTTAAAAAAGTCCACTTTTAAAAATGGGCTTTTTATACACTTTAAGATTCAGGATTGCTTTCAGAAGAGACATTTAAGATGTCATCCTTTCCTGGCCGTGTGCACACTGTCTGTGCAAGATGTGTATTTTTTACTATCCCCCCATGTTCAGTGTGAATCTTTTTCCTAGACCTGACTTGGGAAATACTGGGCCTATTGTGATGGTGACACAAATCATTATTTGGTGGTTAGAAAAGTGTTACATTCAGGGCTGAAGTGGGGATAGCTGTGGTGCTGCAGAAAACTTCTATGAGCTGCTGCCTTTTACATAACTTGGAGAAGTTACTATCTAGTGTGCCTCGTAGGCAGATTAAAATTAACTTATCTCAGCCAACAGAAACTACAGACAGAGCCAAATGATTCCCCACAACGCATGTGCTTCTCTCTTCCACATTAGCCTGACTATAAGCCACAAGTCAAAGATTAGTCTCGTCCCAAATTCATGTGGCTATGCACCTAACGAAGCTATAACTATGACTCATGGTGATTAAACTTCAGTGAAATATTGAAGAATTCTTAATTGGTTTTAACACCTCAGCAGTAGAAAAGAATTTATTCTGTCATGACTGAACTTCGTAAATTTTCAGAAAATTAGTTGTTTTTTAATGACCATCCTGGCAACTTTTTGTAGTGTCATAGAAAACATGAATGGACAGAAATGTTTTTGTAATCACCGGTGTAATTTCTCACTCCATAGTGTAAATACATGATGGTCTGCCACAGATACCACCTAGGTCTTTTTTTCTCATGTGAACTCTGGGTTTGTCTGTAGATACTGGTCTCTTTACTCTCTGAAGTATCCCAGAACTTTCATAGACATTTATGAATCCACTGCTATGTGGATTTTAATTTTTTTTTACCTTGCTGTGGAATGAATCACTCCACCCTCCCTCCAGCACGAAGACAAATGTGATTGCTGCTCCTGAACATATGGTACAGCCTAAAAAAAGGGTTATCTTGTAGGAGTGTATCTGTATGGATCACATATCACACAGTCCCCAATGGAGGATTTAGGCGATAGCATCCCTTTTTCTTTCTCAAACTGATCGTGTTCAGCATTCTTCTGTCTTCTGTTTTCCAATATGCTCATGATTTCTTGAGAGAGAAAAACCCACTCCCATTACAACTGTCCTTTTACATATTGCTCAGCAAACTTGGATTCACTCTACTGCCAGGGACTATTTGTATAAGATGTAAAAGCAAACATACAAAAGTTATCCTTCTTTCTGTGTTCATCATTTCTGTGAGACATTATACCACAATTCTTTTTCTCTAAAGAGGGCAACCTGTAATCTCATGAAAAGACAGTTTTTCAAACTTACAAATTTCTATGCTGCTCTCAGTTTGAGAAAGAAGAAGTTAGCATAATATATTATCCCAAAGCAATCTTCTCAGATTATATTTGCCTCCCTCAAGAACCTATAAACATCTTCAGAGACCTATGTGATAAAAGGGTCATTCGTTCACGGGAATTCACTACAGTTTTAGGCAAATACTTTGAGGACTTCAAAATGATTCAACCAGTACACAAAAGTATCTAGCTAGAATAGTCTCTATTGGAAATCCTTCATAAGACTCAAGACACAGCTACCCTAAGTTGAAGGAATACCTGGCTCTATTCTTGGCTATAAAACAATTCTATACTGGTAGAGTTGGCTCCTCCAATGTTCCTCTGCATTGGCTAAAATAGGTTTAAGGTTTGGTAGAGCAATGGCTATTGCAGTTGCCAACACAAAAGGTTACTAAGGCATGACAAAAGCGAACCTAGCAAGGAAATCTGACTGAAACAGAAACCCCTTACCTAAGCAGAAGTTGCAAGTTTGATGATGGCTAGTGTCAGGAGTGCACGCTTTTAAGGATGAGAGGAAGAAAATTGATTCAGATAAAGATGAATTGTAAGTATAAGGGACAGAATGGCTGTAAAGGATAATACAGCAAAAATGCAAATGCATCAGCTGGTTTCATCTTGGTTCAAATCAGAGTAGAATCATGGGGATGAGCACAGTGTTCCTTGGGAGTCTTTTGGTACTGAGACTGTTCACTCAGCCACCAGAACACTATGCCTTAACATTTCCTTCAGTGAGTATCAGCAGAAGTGTTTTAAGGCTGTGCTTTTGCTCACTAAACCTGGCCAAACCTGTGCTAGTGCACTGAGTCTGTGATTATTTCTTAAGAGAAATCTGATACCACAATCTCTCAACTGCATATACCCTGCTGGCATTGTGGTATTTGATACCTTGACACAGGCATATCAATAACAGCAGCAAAAACAGAAAAGAGGAAGACACTGATGAATGACTCCAGTGACCACTAACCCTTCCAGACAACAAAACAACCAAAAAGACAAACCTATACCAACCCTCTTCCACAATGACTAACAGCACAGAAGTCAGGCTGAAAGGCAGAGAGATGTGTTTGCAGTGCTCAAAATATCCTCAGATGAAACTGTCCAAGGGACTACCTAGCAAAGAGCATCCCTCCTGTCAACCAAGAAAGAAGTATACATATTCATATTTGTCCCTCTCAGTTGCAGTCCAGCACAAAGTATCATAATACCCTCTTCTCAGTTTACTCCCATGTACAAATGTTTCTTACGAGCTGGATCTTACTGAGATAAAATCCATTGAAAAGATTCTAGAGGATCAGTATAGGAGAGACCTAATGGATTGTAGCTTAATAGCTTTCCCAGGGAATAAACAATGACAGAGACTTTGATCCTGCCATGTGCTTTCTGCACCTGTGGACATCTGAAACAATCAGTGCCTGTTTTCATCAACTTTACTTTCAGGACTATAATGGGAGGTTTGATACTTGGAGACAAACACTGCCTGAAATTTTGAAAGCCTTCTACCATGTCAGTTAAATAGGTTCTTCTTAGTTCTTAAGGAAGATGAGGCCATGCAATACCTATTTTTGATACAGCCTAAGCAGATCCATTCAGCATACAACTGCTGTGACATGACTGACAGTTAAAGTAATGAGTATTTAAACTCACAAAAGTTAAGGCAATTGAAACCTTAATGCATACAACTGTAACATTAGTGTATGCAAAGACATTCAGTTTTATTGAACCTGCTGACTTTATCAGAAGACTTTGACAGTTTGACTGCTTTTACATTCTTGCTTTTGTAAGGTTCTGGTTCCCAAATGTTAAGAGCAATATCGATAGTCATGATCATCTAGTCTGAACTCCTGGACAGGAGAGTCCAGCACAGGCTGAGGAGTTTATCTAGAGATTCTTCCACTGATCCCCAGCACAGTGGTTTACTGGGCTTACAGTCTTAAGGGTTTCTCAGGGGATAAGGAGTTGGTGACTCCACCTCTTCCGACTGTTTTGTACCACGCGGTTAAAATGTCACAGCTCATCTCCAGTTTGAATGTGTAGGTCTTCAGCCTGAGAAATATAAAGAGTGTTTTAATGTAAAGACAAACCAATAATCAAATAATGGACTTTGAGGCAAGATGGAGACAAAGTCAATTTACTTAAAGTTGTTGTGAGTTATTAAAGTTGTGAATTTTGCTTTTGGAAGAGTCAGAGGATGCTATGAACTATAGAGGATTCTATACTTAGGGGAGGAGGGCAGGGGTTGCAGATATTTGGAATATAAAGAATAATGTCATGGTGATGGATGGTCTGCTATTGACCAAGATGACTAGCTAAATAGTCAACAGCTCCCCATAAAATGGTTGAGAGATAGACTTCCACTTGAAACATGCCTCTGATTGTGATGTACTTCTTTGTGTTATTGTCACTATTTAAAGAGACAGAAAAAAACCCAAACATTTAAAAGCTTTTTCTGAAGGACACAGGAACACACGAACACAGAAGAATGTAAACCCAGTGTCTTTTCAGCTTAGCATGTTAGCTACAGTTTCTACAGTACTACTCAATTCGAAGGTGCCACTTCTATCACCTTGATCATCAGAAAGTCTGTGGGGGAAGCCAGTATCGTTCAGCCCAAGGGTTTTGTGCAGTAGATCTTTAATGCTTTCATGACAAGCCATTTTCAAAACTTTTGTTGTGTAGATGAAATAAAGATGACCTTTATCCTTTACTTTTCTGCATTCAAGGTCAACAGCAGTTCTGTGATCTACTGACAATGGCACAGGATGCCCATGAAGGATATCCCATTTCTGCCAATTATTAATAGTTGCATTTCAGTCTCCTCAGGGCCATAACTCACTCAAAGCTTCAGCATTTGAGAATGATGGAACATCCCTGAAACAGATAAATCCATAAATCCTTCCAAGCCAAGAAAAAATTGCCAGCTCTCTAAGAGTTTCTTCACAAGTCGGGCTATGGTTTTCAGATTAATATGTGCATGTAGCACAAAAGCAAGGAAACCAGATCAGATTTAGGAGAAATCAGAGAAGTAATTTAATGCTGGTTATTGTCAGTTTCTATACTCTGATCATTGCTGTTCGTTTTCCAGGAAGAAAATGTCAGGCAGGCAGATATCACTTGCTGTCCACAATATCTGCATCTGCATCAGTCATTTCATTTGCAGTTGTGCTGGGAAGCACGTTCTGAAGTACGTGACTTATCCCAAAAGCAGCTGTATAATAACATCACGAACCAGCCTTCAAAAGGACTGCCTGTGGGAGTAGTGTATCAGTCACGTCATTCAGAGGTGTATCTGCTGATTTTAGCCACTAGAATTTTTATTTCTAATAGCTCTGTAGAACAAATTCACGTATCAGAGAGAGCTGAACTATGTTTAGGCTGGTGCATCATCTACAAATGCCTCAGCCACTAAAAGCTCCACCTTCCTGTCTGGCCAGAGCTCAAAATCAACTGCTATGGAGAGACAGTCTTGTGCCCATCCTGGCAACGTGGGGGTCAGCCCTGCTGCCTGGGGCTGTGGTGAGCCCAGCTCACGGGTCCATCTGAGACATGAGCCCCAGGGAAAGGGAGAGGCAGCTGTCACTCCACTCTGACTGCAGGCTGGAGTTGGCAAGAGGAGGAAGAGCAAACCTCCTTAAGCTGCCTCTGCAATCGCTGTCTAAACTACATGCTGGAACTACATGATATGGAAACCTCTCCTGGGGAGCCAGGCAGTCTGTTTGTGTAGGTTGTCAACTACACTCAACTTTTTTTGTAAACAAACCAGAAGGCATGTGAGATTGCCAAAATGCTAACTGTAGGAACCCTCAGCTACAAACCATAAAGTTCTGCTTTGATGTTTAACAGAGATTTTCTGGACTCATAACAGAAAAGTCTCCTGTAGTTTTCAGAAGCTTTGGTTTATTTTTTTAAAAATAAAAATCTTAAAATGAACTCATTTTATTTGTATCTTTTATTTTTAATAAGAGTATTCACATGTTCAATAAAAATTGTAGCCTTTTCAGCTATTCATTTTCAAAAACAGAATTTAGGAAGCTCTTTTTTACTGCTAGTACTTTCAGTGAAAACTTTTTAAATTTTAATGAAATAGAATATTATTTCTTACACATTTTTCTTATGTGTATAATTTCACTTTTTGTTTGGGGGAAAAAAGATCTACAATTGTCTGAGTTGTTCTACCTATAGATATTTAGAATTAGGAATGGCTGATTAAGAAAAGCTTGGATATTTCTTTGAAATGACAGTCTCTGTAAAGTTTTGGTGCTTATCCAAATCTGACTGAACAGCAGTGAAATTTCCATAGCTTCTGAAGATGCAAAGCAGGACTGGAACCCACAGAAAAGGCTGTTCTGTTTCCATTCCTGGCCTGCTCTACAGCAAAGGAAAGCACCTCATGTTACCCCTATGCTAGAGTAGAGAAAATACTTAATTTTTAGAGAACTATATGTGTTCATCCATCCATGGAAGCAATATTGCATTTCTTATCTTGGAGTCCTTATGGCACGTTGCTTTCACCTGTGATTACCTCAAGTGTAGTTGCCATTATGTATATGATAGATACATGTATCAGGAACATCCTATGTTGACTGATGAAACTGTTTCCTAAGTATATATTCATCTAACTGTGTTTGGTAAAATAATGGTTAGCATAAAAGTTATCTCAAAATAGCAGGGAGAAAAGAGAGACCATACGGATCAACAGCCAGTCAAATCACAAAACACTGTCCCAAATGATTTATCTTACAGAAATATTTAAACAAAAAAAACCTCTGCACAGAAAAGTTCAAAGTCATAGTTCTTATAATTACACTAGTTAGCAAAATTCTCACAAAACCTCCAGCTTGGTAATTCTGAATAGAAAATAAAGCTGAATAAATCTCAGCCTGGTCCTTGATTAAATCACAAGTGTAAAAAGAGGATCCAGTCCTGAGACATGGTCTGTTGTGACTTAGCTCTACTCAGCTCTAGATTTGTAGAAAAATCCATAGAAGAACAAAATTTTTAAAAAATAAGGATTGTATCAAGCAAATTTACATGTAATTCATACTTGGGAATGGGGAGAAAAAATAAAGAATTTTTTTCCCCTGATTTGATCCCTCTGCCTTCATGTACCTTTTTATGTGTTCACATATGTCACCCTTTTTGTATTGTATCTTCCATCTTAATTCCTCTGCCTTTAGCTAAATGTTGTGCAGTTCTCTGCCATTTTTAACTGTCATTAAAACAACACATAAGAGACTGCACTGCAGGTAAACAACAATGTGTGTCACCTGGTAAGTTGTGCTGTCACTGTGAAAGAAAAAGACAGAATATGATGCACTCAAAATTGAGCAAAACCAGATGAAAATGTAAGAGGAGCTTATTGTTTCACCCAAGTGCAAACCTTAGTGGGGAGGGTGCAGCTGGGATGGGACACGTATGTTTTTTATTGCTAGTGTCGGACAATGACTGAAAAATGTGATGGCTCCCAGGACACGAAGTTCAGCTGGAGGTTTTCAGCTCCTGCAGCTGCGGCTGCGTAAAGCAGAGTTGTTCAGTCTTTGTCTGGCAGAGGGATTCATTACTCATGCCAAATCATCCCCTCCCTGAGGGAGCTTCTGTAAAGTGCACAAGTATTGTGCATTAGTTGGATGTCTCTTGGATCACGTGTTCAGAGCTCTTACAGGCACTAACACTAGATGCATCTAGCAAAACCTTGGTATTCTGATGGCAAATCTGGGTGGATACCTCAGATGAAACGCATATTTAGTGTTAAAATAGGGGTTTCTGCTAGATCCAGATTTTCTTGTCTCTTGTCAGGAAAATTAAAATGTAAGCTATAGCTGTGGGGAGCCACAGTTTTCTTACCCTCCGTATCATCTGGGAGGTCTGCTCTGCTTCCAGCCCTTGCTCTGCTCCTCCACCTCATCCTCTGCTCCTTTCCCACTCCCCCACAGACAGCCGCTGCTTCTCCTTGTACACCCCAACTGCCCCTTCACCACTGCAGGGGCTGAAAGCAGAGTCAATATGAGGGGAAGGAAGACCTCTGTGGTGAGGGGAGAGACAGTAAAGTGAATGTGATGAATTTAGGGAGCCTTGCTACCAGGAGGAGAATAACTCCCCAATGGTCATGATGAATGGTGGAGATGAGGAAGTTACTTCCAAAGCTGTAACATCCCCAAAGAGATTGATAGCAACATTTCCACATTTCCAAATGAAATACTTTTAAAGTTTTCCTTCCATAAGCAAACAAAGCAATGGGTATGAAGAATTTTAAGCCTGATTCTTGACAGAAACAGATGTTGCAATATTGGAATTTCCCATGGGAAAGATATTCCAGGGTTTGTTCCATTTTAAACAGGGCTAGAAAATAAAACTGAGTTGATATATGGTTTGCTGCTTCACAGCCATTGCAGAGGCAGGTGGTTGGAGGGTGTGCTAGACAGATGTTGCACGCTGCTACAATGACTGTGAGACCAAATAGTGTGGATTTTTTTTTTTCAATTCGTTTTTGAAGCTGTTCCTTGTTCAATGTAAGGAAGAATTAATTACTTTGTGGTTCCATCCCATTCTACAGCAGATTAAGATTTGCTTTGGGTAAACTGAGGCACTGGTTTCAAAATTTCCCTAAGATAACATCTCTTATTTGGGAACTAATAAATGTGACCTGATTTGAAAAGCCGACTGCAGCTCTTTTGAGTATATGCCTCCCTGTCATCAACAAGCTTAACCAGGATTAAGCAGAAGAGAAGAAAATGGCAGAAGCCAGGAAAACACATGCAGATCATGTCCTCATGAACTCTCTATAACTAGGGAGAAGGATTCTGCTTCTATGGATTTTCCTGGGCTCCCTTTGCTGCCCTAAAAACATGGAAAGTTTCTATACTGAAATCATGTAAAAAGGCATAGAAAACAGGTTTTAACCTAGTGCAGGACATATACAATTTCACTAACTGTTGGATATGATGCCTGGCAAGCATGTTAATCCAATCTTATCTGGGGAGGTATGGGGACCAACAAACTGTCAGGATGTGGGTCCCCATGACCAGCAAAGCTGGAAACTTCTCAGCACTATGAAGCTGTAAGGTCACAGCTTGGCCACTTTGAGCTAGAGCACGGTCCTGACTAATTTCATAGTAAATGCATGTTCCCAAAAGTTTCATCAAAGCCCTGGCCTTGTTACTGTAACTAGCCACATACAAGGGGTGCCAAGAAAGAAGAAATAAGAAAATTGTCTACAGTATAATCCCCCACACACAATGAAAGCACTGAGACTGCAAAAAGTCTTACTAAGACTTTGCTCAATACCGCCTTCTATAGTTGAACAACATCTAATGAGTCTAAATGAACATACAAAATAGCAAGGAATGGAGAAGTGTGATCCGTCATTGCCACCAAAAGGTTATATGGATTTGGACAGGAAGTTTCAAGACTTTTCTGGAATTAGGCACACTGGCAAAAACACACGTTACAATTCTACATTGCAGCAAGGTCAACCTTACCACTATGTGTGCTAGTGTGTCCAAAGAGCAGCTCTCCTTGCCTGCTTCTCTGCGCTACTCCTTGTATTCTTGGGTTTTTCAAGAAAGATCAGACAGCTTTGATTCCATTCACTTATAACCTCTGGTTCAGCACCTCAGTAAGCACCTAAATCTTTGGCTACAGCACAGCCAGCAACAGGAGCAAGATTTATATATTGACAAACTAAGCCTGCTAAGGAAAAAAAGAATATTTGTTTTTTTCATTTGGAGATCCAGAGGCTAAATTCAAAAAGCCTTATATTTGCTAGATAAAATGAGTCCTTTAAAGATGTTAATATGAAGATTAAAATCACTTTTTCTGGAGTAAATCTATATGATTATCATTTTCTACTTTAAATCCATAATACCAATTAAATTTTGCAGGAAGTTTTATGTCAGTGTGCTACTCCCAGAAGTATGCTAACTCTGCCCTCCAAAGTGCTATTGCTTTCACTCCACTTGGATAACCAGCATATTCATAAACCCCAATGAAACCAGTTATAAACACCTGAAATACAAAGAAAATTCTAGGAGAAAACCCAAATGGAAGCTGCATAAGAACAACTAAATAAAATGATTTACTCTGAAAAATACTCCAGCTCTGTCATAATTAGCTAATTAAACCACAGCCAATATAATTATCTACCATGAGAGAGCCCGGATGGGGAAAACAAAGAGAAAAGGTGAAAAAAACAACAATATTATGTTTTAGTGGGGAAAAAAATCCAAACAGCTAAAACCTCATATGCTTCCATTAGACAGAATTTGCATAGCACAAGGTCTTGACACCTCTTCATCCCACTCCAACCTGGTGTTGTACAAAGGTGCAGTACTGAGCCCCGAAAGGGGACTGTTGCATTCCCTCAGGCTTTTAACACTCTCCACAGACATGAATCCTGCTCCCAATATTTATTTCGTTCTTCCTCTTGTAAACAGTCCTTCACCTCAGAAAAGGCGCCAGTGCCCCCAAAGAAAGAAAACAGAACATACAGTACTAACCATACATACATACAGCCTTGTGTCCTCGATGTGGCTCATGTCTCTAGGCAAATCATGCAAGAGCCAGGCATCTCTTAGGGGTACTTCTGCACTGTTTTTCTGGCAGAGAGATTGCAGCATCACTAGCGCCACTGAGGGATGTCCTGGTTGGGGCAGGCCTAGAGCTCCCGTTGGTCTGGCAGCGGGAGGAGCTGCAGCCCCCTGAGACCCCAGGGGCTCCCCAGGGCCCAGTGCCCTCACCTGTGTGCGGGGGCGGGGGGAGCACAGCTGGAGGGCTGGGCCCCGATTGGCTGATATCCCATGTCATGTGACATTGTGCTCACTATATAAAGGCAGGAGTGGGCCAGGAGGGGCTCTCACTTCTGGGAGTGTGGCTGTGGGGCCTTTGTGTTCAGGAATTGCTAACTGGGAGCAGGTGGGTGGTGAGCAGCTGTATGGTACATTACCTGCTGAGACTGCTGTCAGCGTATTATTCTGTTACTGTTTTTAAACTGTTTTTATCTCAACCCGCGAGTCTCCCTTTGCCCCTCCGATTCCCTCCCCATTCCTAAGTGAGGGGAGGGTGGGTGAGCCGACTGCGGGGAGTTTAGCTGCCGGCCAGGCTCAAACAACGAAAAGGGTGCAGGAAGGAGGTTTGTCTGACACTACCCAGAGAAGACGGGGCTGTCGCTGCCCTCTGCTCAGCCAGTGGCAGCAGCCACCCTGGGTGCTATGAAGCCCTGGATGGGAGGAGCCAGGTTCTGAAGGTGACTCCTTCCACGGTGGCTGTTCCTCATTGTGTCTGCTCAGAAAGCAAGGCACTGTCACATCACTGACTGAAACAGCAACCAGAGGAGGCTGCGAGGACCAAGGGGTGGAGGAGAGAAGCAGTGATACCCTTGGCTCTATTGTCTTTTCATCTTACATGAACACCTGGCTCCCTTTTAGGGATGAAAGGGAAGAGGCACAGAAATATGGGAAGGTTTGAAGCCAATTACCATAATTTCCTCTCTGCTCTCCCATTGCCCAACCATGGCAGCACTGTCAGATTCCTCTCCATGGCACTCCCAGGTCATGAATCTCTTCATGCAGCAGAGAGAAGAGTGGGCACTGGGCTAGGGACCCATCCTTGCCTCAGAGTAACCAAGCTGAAGTTACTCAAACTAACAAGATTCAAGTTCACTTTGGATGCTGCCATCCCAAGTCTGCAGCGCAACATGCAGGGAGGCTCAGTGATCACTGCTGTGTGTCTTTCTCATTCTGTAGCAACCTTCTGGAGAAGAG
Organism: Tyto alba; assembly: GCF_018691265.1. Classification (NCBI taxonomy): domain Eukaryota; kingdom Metazoa; phylum Chordata; class Aves; order Strigiformes; family Tytonidae; genus Tyto; species Tyto alba. The sequence goes on along the minus strand of NW_024881278.1, from coordinate 26,957,294 downwards.
GCACAGGCATCCCCCATCCTCCCAGCACTGGCAGAAGGACTGATTCATCAAGCCTGACTCTCTGAGGCAATCTGCCAGACGACAGAGTTGCTGGTGGGGTGCCTTGATGCTGTCAGCTGTCCATATGTCTATCGGGCAGCTACTGCCTGTGCAGTCCCCACTCTGAGAAAAATTCAGTGCACGATTTGGGATATCTGCATAAGAACCAAATCCACTATCCAAGCCAATCAAATAAACAAATAGATAATAATAAAAAAAAATGTTTTGGGTTGAGCAAACAGCTCTTTTATTTGTTTTCTTGTCAAAATGAAGTAAATTATGAGGTAATAAATAGATTACAAAATTTAAACCTAGGCAAATTCAAAGCAATGCAAGGGGAAGGGGAGGGAGGACAGATGGGCAAATTCAGCACAAATTTACACCTAGTGCTGGCTGTCTCAAACTGTTCATCTCTGCAAATAAACTAATTTGTAAACCAGGAGCAGCTGAACAGAAGGGAGTTACAGTATAGCCTTACCTTGCTGTCTACAGGGATTTTTCAGCCGCCCTAAAGCACGGCTGTAGCCTCTAGTGGATGAGCTCTTTCCCACGTGAGGATGCCAGGCTAGTTATCTTTCTCTCCTGCCCAGCACCAGTGCATCCCTCTCTGTTGCTGTAGCATACGGGTGATTTTCCTTCCACTCTGCAGTGCCCTCCGCCAAAGGCTGAAGCCAATTCAGCCCTTTTTGGGTTGCACCACTATGGGATTCTTGTCAAATGCTCTGGGACCTAATATGATCACGCTCTGACTCTAAGACATCATCAGGGCTGTGGCATTAGGGCAGACCAGCCTTCTGGCTGAGCTGTTTTTTCTCTGCTACAAAAATCAATACATTTCATCTTAAACATAGAAATTTCTCAATGGCATTATATTTTCAAGGTTTCTTTAGGCTGTAGCACTAGTTTGTGATCCTCAGCTAGGTCTGGATTACCTTTGTGTTTGGCCCTGTTATAGATCATTATGGATTACAGGGTACATGTCTGTACTGCCCCCCAGACTGTAAAACAAGACATGTTTGGGGGAGAGGTAAAATATGACAATGAAATAACCCATATCATGTTTTCAGAGGCATCCATTACCTCACATTTTCTTTCTTTACCATTGAAAATTTGAACTATATTTCTCCTGTACCCTTTCAAGAACAAAGAAAGGATAAATTACTTCCTTGTACTACAAGACTTCATTGAAAACCTACAACACTCAAAAATTTACATGGAATATGAATCTGATTCCAAGTTACTCAGCTTGTCTGAAATCCTCCTCATCTTTCCCTGACCAGTAACACAAAGACTACTCATCATCAACATCTCAATTAGAGCCTCAAAATAGGTTTAAATGAGAAACAAATGTTGTATTCACCTTGTACTGGATCCCCTGAAAAGAATGGGGTTTTCTCATTCTGAGTGCATATATTTTGCTCAGAAAATCTGCCTATTACAGGCAAATCAGAAAATAACCAGGCTTGTAAAAACTAAAGCTGATGAAAACTTTATAGTATAATTTATTTAGTCCAGTGTATTATTCTTCTCTTATTTTTCCAGTGCTGTGTCTTTTTCAGTTCTATATTTTTCAAATTATGAGTCTTAAATCTTCTCTCTAAGGAAATAAGCTGTATCATTGCTATCATATGTTAGGGCTAATCAGTGCAATCACTGTACAAAAAAAAAATTAAAGTTTTTCTGAAAACAACCTGGGCATACAAGCAGAAAGCATGGTATAAGAGAGAGAGGGTATAACAGGAAATTCAGAACAAGCAATTAGATAGGTGAGTCTGAACCTAAGGCAGTGAATTAAGACTGTAGGTTTTGGCTGTGTTTGTAACTTTGAGCTTTTCTCCCCCTGCCATCCTCCTTGTCCTGTCTCATGTATTTAATAGATAAAATAGTCCTACATACAAAATTAAAGATAAGTTCTTGCATGAACCTCAAAATGGTGCATGCAGTCAGAAACAAACTCAGCTGGTCACTGCTTGAGAGACAAAGAATATCAGGAACCTGCTGCAGGAGGAGCAGGTGCCCTCCTCTAAGTCCCTCCTACCAAAAATCTAAAACAAAGACATCTTTGAAATGGGTAAAAAGGTTCTTGTGATTTCAGAGGGGAGCTGTACAGGGTAGGGCGTCAGATGGCTGGGGAGGCAGGAGCTGTCAAGGCACCCTGTTTCACCTACCCACAGCCTGGAGCCTGCGCGTGAGCAAGTGGGAGCTAAGTTAAGCAGAATGATCTCAAACTGGCAAGGCAAATTTTAGGAACTCGATATGTTTTAGAAATACAATATGCTTTTAAGCTTTTATTTTTATTTATAACTCTCTTGCAAAACACCCATAGATGAAAAGAAATCATCGCCTCCTTGAAGCAGGTAGTTTTCAGCCACTACTTATACTATGGGGTCACCATTCTTGAAGAAGATTTCTTAGTAGTCTGGAGATTACCTGGATTGCTGGTGTCCCAGTTAAAATGAAGAGTGAGTGAGGGGAGGGAGGAAGTTCTCAGGTACAGACTTAGAAAAGCAAGAAGTAGTTGTCATGCTCTGTGGTCACTGATACTTTTTTGATGTCTCCTAGAAGGACCCAGATGTCAGTAGTTGTGACCCAAAATGAGGAAAGGATTAGAGTGGACCTCTGCCACCACCTGGAACTCAATGGGTCAGCACTGGATAGACAAGGAGTATTGGGAACATGCTGCAGGCACCACCTGAAGAAGTGAAAACTCAGACGTCAAGTGCAACTTGTTGAGTGCTTGAATGCGCATTACACATACAAACTATGGAGGAAATCAAGCCTCATTGTTTTCACTATTCATTTAAAGAGACAAAAGACCTCTGTTGCATAGGTACATACTTACAGTGAAGCCCTGATCTGAGTTTGATGCTATTGAAGATGCCTTTTCCAAGTCAAACAGATTTATAACCTATATTTGACAACAGTAACACCACCAAGAATGCTATATTTTCTCCTAAAATAATGACATTGTAAGGGAAAATAATCAGATTTGAAGTGTGAGGAAAGACTTTATTAGGAACACATTGGAAACTAAATCAGAACTACTTCCAGCTGTGTTTCTGCAGGCATGGTTTTTGGTTTTGTTTGGGGTTTTTTTGTTGTTTTTTTTTTTTTTTTTTCCCCCCCACTGGTGTACCAAACTACCTTGAGCAATCTATTTAACATCGTTCTTCCTCCATCTGCCTCTCTAGAAAATAATGGTAATCCCTAAAATGCAATATTTTCAGGCTGAACCAAAGCCCATCAGAGTCAATGGTGGCTACTCATTTCTGAGGGTGTTGAGTCAAGCATTTGATCAGTTAACATTTGTAACTACCAGTGCTAACTATTATTACTTTGCATGACTACGAATGACATGGGAGGCTGCTACTGTTAAAGAGTCAGCAAGTGGCAACAGTTTTTCTGCACAGAGCAGCACATGAACTGCTATAAATCTGTCCTAGATTTGAAACAGGAAAGAGTGGTAACTGCAGCAGTGTGCTGGCTTCTTAATATTCAGGAATGGTATTAAACTGAGTATGTTAAAACTTTTCATTTAGATATCAGATTGTTGACTCACCTGAAGCTTAATCAAAATCTTATTTCAATAGTTCATTTTGGCATCAGATGTGTAGTTTGTTATTGCAGTGATGGGTGGGGACAGCGTTTGGGTTCAGAGCAGCTGGGAGAGGGGATGTAGCAGATGTTATGGGCAAGAATTTGCTCATCCTGAATTCCCCTCAAGTAAAAATGCTGAGCCTTTGATGAGCTAAATAAATAATTTGCAGCAGAGATAAAGCAGGAGTACTGCTGTCTTATGCTGAAAACCGATTCTGAATTCCTTTCCATCCTCTGCAACACCCTTGGCTGTGATGGAGTTACTTCCCAGCAGCATAACAGGGGCTGAGATGAGAGTCAGGCTCTTTGCCTTTGTATTCAGCTCCTGAGGCTGAGCTCGGGGGTAGAGCTGTGGCACACAGCCTCTCACATACCTCACTAAATGTTATTTGACAGTTATTAAACTCTGAAAAAAATGGGAATGCCTCCAAGCTGGCGAAAGGAGCTGCCCTGCCCTTCTCTGCTTGCCCTTCTGTGCTCCGCTGGGGCACTGCAGCGTGGGCAGCAGGTAACGCAAGAGCCCTGTGACATGCCCTCCCATAAGCCTCATGTACTCACGTAAAGGGACATATTTCCTGTAGGGATAAGTGGCCATTTAGTATTCTGCCTTTCTGTGGCAGTTATCAAGCAAGAAAACATTGATCTGGGCAGCATCTGCGTGGTCTGGCTCTGCTCCTCATGAATTGGACTGGCTGTGACCAATGGGTTTCTCATCAGGTGCTGTACAAACATCCGGTGGATGATTATTTACCAGAAAAATCTAGAATGACTTTAGTGACAACACTAAGATGTATATATACTTTTGTTTAATTCTTGCTTGTTTTCATATTTCTATATTTATTTCATATTTTATATTTCTATTTCCTACTTCATTATCTGGCAATAATTTTTCTCATTTTTGCCACATTTTCTTTCTTCTTCTTCAAAAATTTCTCATATTGTAAGGGGGGGGGGAGGGGGGAGAGAAAAAAAAAAACAAACACAAACAAACAAACAAAAAACAATCCTAAAAAAAATCCCTTGTCCTCCTAGCAAGAGAGACAAAATAAAAAGGCTAGATGAAAATTTTTTCAGCATACACAAATAAAACCCCACAGTCCTAGAATACAAGCTTCTGAGAAATAGCTTCTTCATTATGTCTGATGTCTTTCAGCAAGCCTGCACTTGCTGAGGGTCCTCTAGAAGTCAATGCACACTATTGCTGCAAACCACTCTTAAGTAACCCGAAGTACCAAATGTCCATGTCCAACTTTCCCTTGCTCTGCTTTTATAAATTATGCTTCTCTCTGGGACTGTGACTTCATGTTTTTATTTTTATACAGTTGCTGTCTCAACCTGTCAAATACAAATGATTAATATGTGATGATTAATATCTTCATATGATATCCTTCCTCACAATGGTTGTTTTAATCAGTGTTTAAATATATAAATGCTTTGACCAAATCAAGGTTTGTATCCTGGATACAATGCAACTGGAATAGCTCAGCTCACATGTTGAGGCTGAAGAGGGTTTTTTGTGCAAGCTGTGAGCCATGGAGGAAGGTCAGTGCCTAGCGAGGTTGGAGACAGAGGTGTAGCTGAAAAAGAGGTAGAGAAAATAATAGAATCACATTTTACCACAGCATCAGGCTGTTGAGATTATTTACCCTAACAGCAACAGGGCAGGACTTCCTCTGTTTTCAGTCTTTAGCTGGTAGACCTCCATACAACAGGCTTTAATTGCAAGAAGCATTGGCAGTCTAGACAGGGGCATCCTCCCTGATGCATGACCTGGTGTCCAGTGCGGCACTGCTGTGTGAGAGAACATCTTTACACAACTTAGATATTTCTGAAGTTTGCAAACACCTCAGTCATAAAGCATTTTCTTACTGACATGTAATTGACTGGAAGAGAGTATGGGTATATTTATCCCACTATACTGTGGGAAATTCAAACTCATTTAATTACTTCTTACCTATGTTAAAGTATCCATAAGTGCAAATGCTGAAGTTATTTTTTGCTCATAAAATGGAGTTTCACTATCACCTGACTGCCAAACTGCAGCTAATATTTAACTAAGAGGTGACAGGATAGCAGTGGTTGGTGGAGTGATCTCTGTTCAGCCAGTCTATAATAAAAGGCTGTGTAAACGTAAATCCTTATTATATTGTTTAAGTAATCAAATCCACAGCACCATTGTTTAAATAGACTGGAGATGTGGAGCCATTTATTCATATTTTAATGCTTAGGCTGTCTGATACATAAAATATATATGGAAAAAATAAGCTTTCAGAAATATATAAAATACTTTTTTCCAGTGCTGAATTTATAAGGTAGGGAGACTATAGTGTTACAGTAATTCTTAATTTGTACAGTTGTTTTTGTCACTCTTAGTATGAAATACCACAAAATAAAACAGACCTATATCTCTCATAAATCTAATAGCAGTGTCGCACCTTAGATGCACATTTTTAAGTGGCTGCAACATTGCTTTAATTCAAAACACAGCCAGCAGGCTCAGTATGACCTGGGAAGTTCTACAAAACACTTGCAGATTTATTCATCTTTTGAAATAGTGGTGAATTTATGTATTATATCAATGCCTGATGGCCAAAATTGAGATTTGGTCCCACATCATGTAGGGTGCTCTACTCATAAAAAAGGCACAATCTCTCTCCCCAGATGCCTTACTTGAATTCATGTGTTGCAGTTATGTAATACTTCATCTTAATCATTCATGACTATCCTTGTTGCTGCAGACCATACAGTTACTTCAAAGCAACAGTCTCCCTATTCATTTATGTGGACTACTGCTTCCACAATATTTTCTAATGGCTTTAGCCCTATGAGACAAGGCAGCGCTGTCACCCCAGGTTACAGATGGGAAACTGAGGCCAAAAGATAATATTTTCCAAATTTTTATATTTCAGTTCAATACCTTATTCAAAATTAATTAAGCATGCCAGTGCCTAAGTTGCACTGATCATAAGTCTGATGCTCTTAAACGTCTAACGCACTTTTGAAAGGAGATTCTAGACTGATAAAAATGTACTCAACTTTCCCAGGAGCAAGTAGGATTTCTGTGATAGAGCAGATCTCCTAATGTTTGCCCTTTTAACCTTGAGTCTAAGGACAGACATTGCTTTGCAGACGTCTGGTTTTCTTCCATCCTTTTCTCTATTGGACATTGGTTACTTTTCCTGCATGTTCTTCCCTCAAATAAGAAGTGATTTTCAATTGTGCATTCTGGTCTTGGATAAAAGTCATAGGTATGATACACTTTTACTATCATTGATATATGTTTAAAGGTGTATTATTTTACAGAAGAGGATGAAAGAATGGAAAAGATGCTGCATTAAAAGCCACATCACTGTCTAAGCATACCTAAATTCACTTGGCTCTGGATTTTGCAAATTTCATTGTACTTTTCTAGAGGGACAGTTACAAATATATTTTCCGCAGTGATTAGCTCACAGTGTCAAAGGAAATGCCCACCTGAATGGCACTCAGGATTACAGAATCACAGAATGGTTGAGGTTATAAGGAACTTCTGAAGGTCATGTTGTCCAACCCCCATGCTCAAGCATGCCCACCTAGACCCAGTTGTCCAGGACCATGTCCAGATGGGTTTTGAATATCTCCAAGAATGGAGACCACCACCTCTCTGGGCCACATGTGTCAGTGCTCAGTCATCATCACAGTAAAAAAGTGTTTCATGATGTTCAGATGGAACATCCTGTGTTCCTTCAGATGGTGCTTCTTGTCCTGGCACTGAGCACCACTGAAAAAAGCCTGATTCTGTCTTACACCCTCTCTTCAGCTATTTGTACACATTGATGAGCTCCCCCCTGAGCTTTGTCTTCTCTAGGCTGAACAGTCATGGGACTCTCAGCCTTTCCTCATATGTAAGATGCTCCAATTCCTCTATCATCTTAGTGGCTCTTTTCTGGACTCTCTTCAGCATGCTCATGTCTCTCTTGTACTGAGGAACCATAACTGGACACAGTACTCCAGATGTGGCCTCACCAGTGCTGAGTAGAGGGAAAACATCACCTTCCTCAACCTTTTGGCAACATTTCTCCTAATACAGCCCAGGACACCATGAGCCTTCTCTATGGCAAGGGCACAGTGTTGGCTCATGTTCAATCTTGTGTCTACCCTGAGGTCATTTTCTGCAAAGCTGCTTTCTAGCCAGGTGGTCCCAGCATATTTGTTGCATGGGGTTACTCCTCCTAAGGGGCAGGACTTGGGATTTCTTTTTGTTGAATATCATGGGATTTCTCTCAGCCCATTTCTCCAGACTGTTGAGGTCCCTCTGAATGACAACATGACACTAGTCTATTAGCCGCTCCTTACAGTTTTGTGTAATCAGCAAAATTACTGAGGGTACACTGCGCACCATCAAACAGGTCGTTGATGAAGATATTAAATAGGATCAATGTCAAATAGGTTGTGGACTAGTATTGACTCTTGAGGTATACTGTTAATTACTGGTCTCCATCAATACTTCACACCACTGATCACAACCCTCATGGCTCAGCTCTTTGGCTAGTTTTAAATCCACCTCACTGTTCATCCAGACCATACTTCATCAGCTTCTCTGCAAGGATCTTAGACAGCATTGAAAGCCTTAGCAAAGTCAAGGTGGTCATTTACTGCTCTCTCCTTGTCTATCGACCTAGTTATTTCATTATAAAAGGTTACCAGCTTTGTCAAGCATGACTGTGAATCCATGCTGATGACCTTCTTGTCCATCATGTTCCTGGAAATGGTTCCCAGGATTAGTTGTTCCATCACCTTCACAGGGATTGAGGTAAGGCCAACTGGCCTGTAGTTCCCTGGGTCCTCCTTCTTGCCTGTTTTGAAGGTAAGAGTGCTATTTGCTTTCCTCCAGTCCTCAGGTATCTTTCCAAAATGCCATGATTGTTCAAAGCTAATGGCCTCACATTGACATTGAACGAGATCTCTCAGCACTTGTGGGTGCATTTTCTTAGTGCCCATGTATATCCAGTTTTTTGGATTGGAGCAGCATGAACCACGGGTACATGTGTCAGACAAGGGACCTTACTACATACTTGCAGTTTTTAGAGAAATTTTAATTTACATTTTAAAAGAGCCTGCTCTCATAACCTGTGTATATGAACAGAAGACAGATAGCAATCTATTATTTTGTCTCTGTGGCACCTGCTGGCCATGATGTGGCTTCACGACATTACAAACAATTTCCATTTTCTCCATCCAGGGTAGCATGGATTTGAATGGCACAAAGATGAATAGCACAGTTAAGAAGAGTGAAGAGGAAATAGAAGTTAGAATGGGTAACCAACAGGTAAAAAATACAAAACAAGAAAAATAAATAAATAAATAAATAAATAAATAAAAACAAAAAAAAACCAAAACAAAACAAACAAATAAAAAATTTAAAAACAAACGAAAAATCAAAGCAGGCTTCCTTTCACTCTGTCTAGAAAGAGAGAAATCCTGGTTCTGTTCCAGGTGAAACGGTACCATTATCTTGACAGCAGGATTACTAAAAACAGTGCAAGGACAAGTCAGAGAGAGTGAAAGAGCTCATTGGGAGCACACACAGATCAGTAAAGCAATGGTGTGACACATAATGCTAGCACAGGCCTCTGTTGTAGGATCTTTTTCAATATGAACACAGATCAAGGCACAAAAAGAAAGCTCTGAGATACCACTAAGAGTTAAGTGCATGCTCCATTAAAAAGGGAATGTTCCCTTCTGCCAATGATGCGGAAAAGATAATACAGCATGTCACCTCTGAGCAGCCTCAGGTTATTGATTTTGTGCCAATGCTAGGGGCAGTCATTGCCTTTGCAAGCTGACATTGACCAAGCTGCCTCTTTGAGGCAGTTGCACAAGCTATCACTGCTTTCCCTCCAGCTTCTCCTTCTCACTCTGGGAAGCTGTGTGGAACAGAGTGCTGATCCAGGACTGTGCTCATTAGATCCATATCAGAAACATGCATCCTGAATCCACTGAAAGAGATCAAAACCTGTTGCTAGCTTCAGCACTGGCCCAGAGACAGCAAATACAAGGGAAGGTCAGATGGGAGAAGCAGGCAGTGTTCCTCCTGGTAATGTTAATGATGATGGCACTGGTGTATCCAGAGCCAAACTTCAGATTCTGGTACCATTTCAGCTCAGTGAAACCACAAGGCCCAACAGAGAACACTTGCCACTACGTCTCACACCTTTGAATTTTCATGGGGCCATTGTACTCTATTGTGGTCCCCTTTGCACCATCTGCAGCTCCTGTGAGTGGAAGACCACAGCTGGGATGGAAATGGGAATGGGACTGGTGTCCTAGGTAGCGATCAGGAGAGACGTTAATATCAACGGGAAGGGAAGAACTTCTGCTTACGTTCTTTCATTATGAGTACAATGTTAATGAAAATTTTTTAACAGAGAATACAGCAAACATTTGTCTTTTGTGCATACATTTCTCACTACTAAGGCAGGATTCCTTCAAGCTGAGTGCAGCCAGTGTGCCTCAGTTCTGGCATACTGACGTATATTAACATATATTAAGTGCCCATCGTTTTAGCAGCTAAGCAGTATCACATCCCATTTAGCACATGCACAGCATTTTATAGAGCAGAGCACTGTAGAAATCTTTTTCCCTTAGGTTTTTCTACACACTGATTGCAGTGATGTGCATCTGACCAATTAAAGCAAAACAGCTTTAGTTAATTAACTCTAAGGGACTGAGTGGTTCCCTGACTGAAAGTCATAAGAGCTGGTCTTGATATTATGAGTGCCACTGATTAACTCTCAGATGCTGGACAATTCATTTCATCTTTCTATTCTTCATTTTTCCCCAGTGCAAAATGTAGAGAAATAAAATTTGTTTTCTTTAGTGAAGTGATTTTGAGAGCTGTGAATGAAAAGAGCTATACATCATCAAAACCCAGGACAGTGAATCCTCAAAAAGGCCTGATGGGAGATTTATGGAAATAACACTGTCCTCACTGTGCTTCTGGAAAACTGAACCAAGTAAAGCAACAGAGGGCTGAAACCTTACTGACAGGCAGCAGTGGGAACAGAATAAGAATTTAGGCTTGCCTGACACCTTGACATCCACCTGTTCCTCCAGCCCAGGCTGGCAAGACAGCATCTTTCTCTCATTTCTGTCCACAGCACTTGATTCTCACCCCTCCAGCTACTAGATTGCATGCCTCTGCTTCTTCACTGTTTGTTTTATTTACCTTGGCCATCCTCCTCCTCAGAAAATCAACACATCCAACCACTTCCAACACCTGATAACCTCTGCAAACTTCTCTTTCTGGTTGCAGGGATATTCCCGTTCACTGGGCGAAATTCACTATATGGTGTCATATGACTATGCACATCCATCACAGTATTTTTTCAGACTTCCACTGGGCTCAAGATCTTAAATGCTGCCAAGTTTTTGCCAAAAGCTTTGCCTCGGGAAAAACTGATACTAGCGTATTTTCTTTCGTTCTATTCCTAATACTCTATCATTATTTTTTTTTTTTTTATCCTTTCATTCTACTTAACTCCACCCAGTTGCAAGTCCCAAAGCTAACGTACCAGTTCCACCATACATTAGCCAGAGCAAGGCAAATAATTTCCACCAGATAATTGATTTGATTATTTCAACATGTTTTTATAATTGTGGAATGGAAGTGAACAGAACTGAATTTCCTCAGATTATTTCAGTATTTGAATAAATTTCCTTTAAAAAAAAAATCTATGAACTTGCTGGTCAATATTCTTACTTTTGGTAAAAGAGTAAGTTTGGAGTAGCTCAATAAATCACTTCATTATTTCTGTTCTACAACTGATTGAGATAAAAGTGTCATTGGCACAAGACTTCATCCATGTCATCTAAATATTCAGTTTTGAAAAAACTTTAAAATTAGATTTCATTGTAGGAGAAGGGTGAGTGAAAAACATCACATGAACATTTGCTACCTCTTGTTTTGACTTTCTCACTGTAAGAAAAACTACACTATGGTAAAGAAGAATACAGCAATTTCTGTTCTGGAATCTGGAGGCTAAGTACCGTGACAACAAGTGTCTCAGCTCTCACTACAGGCAGTAGGAGAAGGACCTAGTAGTCCACAGTCCAGCAAATAACAACCCCAAGCCTACTAATAAAATCAATGGCTTTGACTATGTTTTGGCCAGAGTTTATTTACAAATTAGAGTCAGACCTCAAATCCCATTAATCCTCTACCAGATCCAATTTTTCTCCACTGCTTTCAGAATGTTTATTAAGCTATAGGAGATTATGTATTTGTTTCTATTTTGCCATGAGATACTGACTTCTGCTGGTAGCTCACATATAGTCAAAGAGAGACTTCAGCTCAATGCATCTGCTATTGCTGCCAATAAAAAGGCAGGAAAAGGTGGTTTCTAGGGATTCATCACTATCATGAACATACTATGTCAATCATTCTTCCAAGACAGAAGGAAAAAGCAGTAGCACTTTTCCTGTACTGCTCCTACCAATTTTTGATCCCTAAAATTTATTGCTTCTTCACTGCAAGAGCAACTCTTGCTTTGCATCATTAAAAGATGGGGGAGTTGTAGAACTGGAGGAGCGTAATGCACATGCAGGGCTTGCTTTTGAAATTATCTCTATCTCTTCTTACATTTAATATGGTATAACAAATTAAATGCTCCAAAGCTGTCAGCCATTACAGTTGTGTAAAACAGATGTTAGTGAAGTAAGAAACAAGCTCTTAGATGTAGGTGAAAAATCTCTTGCTAACAAATCCGTATCTTGAATTGCAGAATAATTAGAGCCTGTGTTATGGGTAGACAGCACAAGCTTCCTCCCACATCGCTTCCTCTCTCAGTAATATGTTTCAATCCCACCTACAGAAGGTGGAAAGGGAAACTTCTGACTTTTAGCCTGTCAAGTGCTTCTTTCTTTGTTAAGCTGAGTGAGGAGGCTACCAACTGCTATACTATTTCTTTCCTAAACTGGAAATTTTACTGAAAACATCTGTTGTTAGAGAATGAATACTACAGAGATTTGTCATGTATGACTGAGACAGAAAAGTAATGAACAGACCAATAGATAAACTGACTGATGCAATGAAAATTTATCAGGCACTGCTAATGCTATTGGTGGCAGTGCTAATTCAGTTCAAAGTCAAATCAGTGACCTAAGAGTAAAAGACTATATCCTGCTTTCCACCCTCTGTCACCATTAGAGGACAAAACAGCAATTTTATTTACCTGTAGATCAGGACTTCATCATCCGAGCAATTATACTGCAGCTGATACATTTTTACCCGAGGGGCTGACTTGCTCACTGTCCACTTGACCAAAGCTGAGGTAGTGGTCACATCTGACACCAGGACAGCTCTTTCTGGTGGGCCTTTTGTTTCCCCGCGGTTAGACTTGCTGGAGCTGGTGATGTCCGAAAGTCTGGATTTTGGTGGGGCTGCTCGGCCTGTGCCATTGCTGAGATGGGGGAGTTGAACAATTGAGAGCTCAATTGTTGCAGTGGACTCTCCAGCGGCGTTGGCTGCTATGCACGTGAAAGTCCCGTAATCCTTGGAGGTGGTGATGAGGATATCTAAGGTACCATTGTCATAGACAGCTGTCCTCGAAGAGTTCCCAATGAGACGATCATCAGGGGCCACCCAATGAATGATAGGGATGGGATCCCCAATGGCTTTGCATTTCAGTGTGGCAGTTTGCCCTTCTAAAACCAGCAGCTTGTGAGTATGTTGTGTAATAAGAGGAGGTTCACAAACAAATTCTTCCTCCCGTACATACCAGAAATACCTTCCCTTTAGACCTGGAGGAGAAGCACAAGTTTCCATGTCATCATCTCTGTCAAGTCGCCTTAACCACAGTAGCTCACAGTTGCAATGCAGTGGGTTGCCCCCAAAGCTGAGAGACAAAGGTGGAGAAAATGGAGTAACAGCTAATGGAATTACTTGAGATCTGGCAAATATAGGGTCAGGGGGAAGCTTCTGAAGTCTGTTGGATGTTAGATCCAATCTGGCCAATTTCTGAAGATCTGCAAACGTCCCCTCTGTAATATAATCTATCAGGTTATGATCTAAACTGAGCTGGTGCAGGTTTATCATCTTCCTTATAGACTCCCAGGGAATGCTTCGGAGGTTATTGTAGGAAAGGTCTAAATCTTCCAATGTCAGTAAAAAATCCTCAAAAGCTTCATCAGAGATGCTGCTTAGCTGGTTGTTGTTTAAAATCAAATGCTGAAGGTTAATTAAGCCTCTCAGAATATCTTCTCCAATGTCAGGCAGCCTGTTGCTGTCCAGATGTAAAGACCGAAGGCTCTCCAAGTCAGTGAAAGAGTAGGGCTGTATGTAACTGATGGTGTTTCTGGACAAAGTGAGGTCAACAAGTCCAGACATATTAGCAAAATCCTGTCGGCTGATATTAATAATAAAGTTACCCCCAAGTCGGAGTTCAACAGTCCTTCGATCTATGTCTAGTGGTACAAATAGGAGACCCTTGGAGGGACACAAAGTCCCCAGTGACTCTGATAGGTTCTGACAGACACAATATTTGGGACAAGCATTGACCATGACAGCCATTCCAAACACCAGGATGCTGCAGAGCAATTTTTCCATGGTAAATCACGCAACAGTACCTGCAAGAAATGAAAAGAGTTATCAGCAGTTATGATATAACTACCTTTCCTCTTACGTTTTACCTAACATCTAACTCCAGAGAGACATTACAGTGCCTCCTTTCAGGAGTCACACCTAAAGCAATCACTACTCTGGGATGGGAAAGTTAAGTGTTATAGCAACATGTTTCTCCACATATATAATTTCTTTCTAAAAAAAAAAAAAAAAATTGTGTTTGCTTCCAATTCTGAATGGGATAGGAATTGTTAGTGCTTATGCCTGGTAATAAGGTCTTATGACTACCTATTTTCTAGTTACAGTTTTATAATTTTTATTGGGTAGCTGGTAGAGGAAAAATCCTGCTGTCAGATTTCATGGCTTGTTTAATACCCTGAAAAATTTCATTTGGAATAGTGCCTGCTTCTTTGAGGGTAGAAGCTGTCTTATAGTAATTACATACTGCTGCATAATAATGTGGAATTAGTCTTAGGGTTGAAAGATCTGATTTTATGGATAAAAATAACTGCATATTTACACCTCAATAATGTGGCTAGTAATAACCATGTAATTATCTGACCAGTCCTGGGGCGAGTCAGTTCACTGGCCCACCCATAATAAAATTCATGACAGACAGCATAGGAAGCAGAAATCAGTTGCATAATCATCACCTGGACTCACCCTGCACTCGGCCAACCTATGGGAGGGATGACATCACCTAGCTCCAAGGAGAGGAGGTGCAGGGGAAACCTGTGCTACCTTAGGCTCCTGGAAAGCTTTCTGATGACCTCATGCTCTCATGCTGCATTCCTTTCTGTTGCAGTGACAGCGAAGCTCTCACCTGTGTCCATGGCCCTCCCTTGCATCCTGTCCATTTCTCTTTGCACCATTATCTCCCTTTTTGTTTCAGCTCTCACGTGCTTTTTCCAGCTTAAACTGTAACGTATTTGTCTTTGGAAAATAAACAAAATATATTTAAAGACTGACTTGGAGACCCAGTTGTGGCTGGGGAAAGTCAAAGCCCTGCTTCAGGTTTGGGAATATCTTCTAACATAGCTTTGCTGCCATTCTTCCCACGTGTGCAGGACATAGGTAGACTTGTTTTTCTTTCAGTCTCTCACTTACCCAGACCCAGCTATTAAGAAAGGCTGAGGAATGAGCAGATCAATAAATTCTAACCCTCATTCTCCCTCTGAGGAAAGGGACAGGTTGACAAAGGGCTATATTTTTGTAAGGGTTCTCCCAGGCTTTTTTGCCAAGATGGTGTGTTCTAGTCTCCAAGCCCCTCACTTGTGGCGGTAGCTACAGGCACAATTCAAGTTGTCATTTCCAACGTGGCCATTTTGCCCGTATTTAACCTACATCACCCTACCATATAACTTTTCATCACTGTTCTCAGTCCTTGTTATACACCATATCTCATCTCAATCACGCAGGTGCTCATACGCTTAGAAGTTTTTTGGCTCTTGTGTTTCAAAAGCTGTCATGGCACAATAACAGATGAGATACTCATGCTTCATCCATTGCCCCTCCAGTGCTTAAGCAGTGGATGGCAGACAGGCACCTGTGCCTAAGTGGTTCTCTTACTGTTGTACACATGACGAGGTAATACACAGTGTTTCATAATGACTCCAATAATTAATATTATCAGACCAGTCAAATTTTAGCAAACATAAGATGCAAGGAACACATTTCACAAAAATAGTCATACTGCAATTATTTACACTTTATCACACATCTGAAATGACAGTTATGCTTGTGTTTTATATTAATTAAAAGAAATTATAAAATTTAGCTATTAATCCCCCAGTAACATACACCAGACACAAAACAAAATCAATCACTTCGGTATTATTTTTTTAAATTCTTTAAACAGGTCTTGCTCCACCTGCCTGTGAAAGGAACGAAGACTATGGCCCTATGTTTGGGGCTCTGCCCAAAGTTGGCTGATCCCTCTCCTGGGTAAGGTGGTTTGTTTTCTCCTCTGTACAATATGTGAGATGGCTCAGAAAGAGGGAGCTGTAGAAATGCAAGATGTTATGAGTGCTGAACTATGTATAGTATGTTCTTTATGGCATGGTTTTCTGCATGGTGTGATGCTAGTAATTATATACTGTTATTACTGTTTCATAGGAGAGGAAAGGACTGAAGCATCTGTGTTTGCTGAACTCTGCAAACAAGATGAAAGCGAGATACTTTTAGAAAGGATAGCTTGAGAAGAGTAATCTTACCTTCAATAGTAAATAAAAGGCTATTGAATAAAATGTTTGGAGATTAGCAAGTATGTTATTGATGCAAATCTGTGGCATACTTAGCAAAGCTATAAATATCCCTTACATTATTATCAATTGGTAGTTTACTAACAGGCAATTGGCTTTTTGAATCTTAATTATAATTGTGTTCTGCAGCTTTAATTTAGTGTATTACCCTACCAGCTGAAATGATAAACAAAAAGCAGTTTAAAAGGGGGAGAAATAGATACAGTTAATTAGTAATAAGCCCTTTCATAGCTTCTCCCTCATCTACATTCCCACCCTCTGAATATCTATTCAAAAATGTGAATGCACACTTACGAGAGCAGTGTCTCCTTTAAGTGTCCCAATTCTCTAACCACATTTTTTCCGGATGCTGTTAAATATCACAGTGCTTTGGGGAGATGGTTGACTCTAAGCATCAGAGTGAAAAGCATTTGTAAAAAAAAAAAAATAAAAATGGGGGGGAGGAACAGAAGTTAATTACAGAAAATAGGGATTGCAACACCGAGAGGAGGCTGTGAAGCAGGAGGTCTAGATGGCAAAGTAAACCCTGATGGGGAAACCATCTGTGGATGGCTTGAAAACACATCATCTGCCTGTGTGTACTTGCATGTGTGTGTGAAAAAGACACAGAGTGCAATATGTGCTTTTACCAGCAGGAGGACAGACCAGTAACAATCGTACTAGGATGGAAATATTATGGCTGCTGTCATTCCAGTCACAGAATGCATTTGAAAGTATTAGTGTAAATACTGTTTGTCTGCAGAGGAAATTTCTAGCCTTTGTGATCTTTTGCCAGCATCAGTATTTCAAGTTTCTGAGCTTTGGGTTTCTCTACAATGTAATCCTGAAGCGACGAGTTCATGACACAGTAAAAAAGGGTACAAACCCAAAGGGATACCTATGAGACATTGGAGAGAAGAGGTGGACAGGGCTCCTTAAGATGAACGTCTGGACTTTCCATAAAGCAGCTGGTTTTCCTTTTTCTCTCCAGATAGACAAAACACCTGGGCCACAGATGAGGTAAGAATTCTTAAGTCTGCACAGTTATAATGCTATCTTCTAAAATCTAGACTTTCCCACAAAGTCATGATAATTGCTAGTTGCCAAGGGGATGGATGTATAATAAAAATTGGTTTGATTTCAGTTCTGGTAACTGTCATATAAGATAGAAAATAAAGTGCCAAGTCTGGTTTTGCTGACCAATTTTCTCACCTTGTTTCTAAAATCTCTTGTGACCTGCAAAACCAAGCATTTTGTGGGCTGCTAATGGTAGCCTTGTGATGAGCTCACCATTCTGATTTAAATTTTAAAGGTATCTATCAGCCAGATAAAGCAGACTTCTCACAGCAAGTCAGTAAATCTGGCAGAGTTCCTGTCTCAGCCCAAAATGAAAAATAGCCCCTTTAATCCTCTTATAACATGGATTGGTATGAATTAATATGTGCAAGAGTCATAAACCTTGGTGTTTTGTATTCAAATTTTCCTCATAAAGATACAACTTCTGAGATTTGGCATCTCATTTCAAGAATGTCTCTGGGGCATTTTTAAATTCTATATTCATTGAGCTTTGCATATAAATTCCAATAACCTTTGCATACCACAGCACCAAATACAAGGTAACTGTGAGACAAATAAGCTATAGCTGCAGCACACAGGCTGGGAAAAAAAGGGGAGGTTGATGGATAACGACTCTGATTCTGCTATCTGCAAGTGCCCTGGGACACAGCTTCCAGGGACTGTATGGGTGAATTAATATACTTTTCTTCAGCTTTGTATGTGCTGTAGAGGAATTGGATTTTCCTTTCTGGGAGCTGCCATTTTCCTTTTTCTTAACCTTCTCTTATCTCTGTTTTCAGTGAACCTTTGTGACTAGGAAATCTAACCCCAGATGCAAAGCCTAAAGGACTGCAGTGATGGGTGAAGTTTCATGCATATTCTCTGAAGCAGTTTAATCTACAATGTTGTCGTGGTTTAACCCCAGCTAACAACTAAGCATCATGCAGATGCTTGCTCACTCCTCCTACTCCAAGTGGGACAGGGAGGAGAATCAATAAAAATTAAGACTTGTGGGTTAAGAACAGTCTAATAATTAAACTAAATTAAAATATAACAATAATAAAGTATAATAACAATAATTATAATGAAAAGGAATATAACAAAAAGAGAGAGAAACAAAACCCAAGAAAAGACAAGTGACCACTCGCTGACCGATGTCTGATCAGCGATCGGCCCCTCCTGGCCAACTCCCCCCAGTTAATATATGGAGCATGACGTTTTATGGTATGGAATATCCCTTTGGCTAGTTTGGGTCAGATGTCCTGGCCATGTTCCCTTGCAGCTTCTTGTGAACCTGCTAACTGGCAGAGCATGGGAAACTGAAAAGTCCTTAACTTAGGATAAGTGCTACTTAGCAACCGCTAAAACATCAGCATATTGTCAACATTATTTTCACACTAAATCAAAACCACAGCACTGTACCAGCTACTAGGAAGAAAATTAACTCAATCCCAGACAAAACCAGGACAAATGTGTAAAACAGAATGGGACTATGTCAGGACAAATACTACTCCTTAATCCCTTGCACTGTCAAAAACTGTGTGTGGAAGGTAGCTCTTGTGTTCTCCCTGATCCATGCAGGTAGTTTATGCCTAACTCACCAAACAATGAGAAAGGCCAAAAGGAAAATAAATGTCTCTGCATTTGAATCTGTCCTCAGTACTCCATACATTGAAACACAGGTTGGTTGTTAAGGCAACACCAGTTTAGTGGGCAACTGTGAGACTGCTGAAATCTTTAAAGCCAGTTATGTACCTATGTGCTTACAGGCTCAAACTCAGGATAACTAAAACTACTTTTGTTTAGCTTTTGTCTTTTGTGTTTGCCTAGGCTTCTGCACTCCTTGGGGGTAAAGCTGCTTGTCATCAGGCGTGAATATGTACAGTATAACTTAGATTTTGGCTAGGTCTTCTTAGGAACTAGTTTTATTGAAAAGAATTATTAGCTTTAACATGTGAAGTGCTTGCTTTCTCCAGACACCTTAGATTTTATAAATCATAGAGGGGAAACATTTAAAAGCACACATTTCCCCAGGTATTTGTGGGGTAGTCTTTACTAAGCTTCCCTCATATTCATTTGACTGATACTGCTTTCACAGTAACAGAGAAAAAGGAACTCGGGGTGAAGTGTAACACATTCATTGCACTTTGTATAACATTTTTTTTAATACTGTAGCCATAACAAGGTTACAACCAAAAATATTTTACTAGCCCTCTACCATCATGAGGTTCATTTATGCAGTTTGCTTCATGTGAGAGTTGCTCTCTTGTTTTCACCTTTCCAAGCTTTTGGCGATTCATCCTACCTGCTCAGTACTCCCCAGCCCTGGAAGCTCTTCTAGTTTGGTAGTGTTTAGGAAAAGCTAGGCTAAAGAGGTGTATGCCTCCAAGGGAAACCAACTCATAGGATGATCTTAAATTTAAGAATATTTCTGTTATGGTTGAAGTCTTTAAAGAACTGGTTGTAACTGGGTCCAGAACAGAGGTAAGGATAATCCATAAAAGACAATTTTCAAGAGCGCTCACTCTGTGAAGGTTGATTTAATCCATCCAACAGATCCCCAAGGAAATAGCTCAGTGTTTTCTTAGGCAGGGCTGTCTCACACAGGAAGATATTGTTCTCTTTCAGTCTTTCATTGGCAAAACATCTGTCTATTTGTGTGCATTTTTGGGATGCTTTCATTTACTTTTCATAATGCTTTCCTGATCTTTCCCTGACACTAGCTATGTTATTTCTTTTTTGTTATGTACTAACTTTACCCATTTCCTTTACCATTCCTAAGACTGAAGCAATGAATCTATCAAAAGTCCAAATTATCAGTGTAGCTAGTCAGGTACAGAGCTAGGTCAGATGTAATTTACTTACAATCTGAGTATCCTTGAATCACCAGCCTATGAGCATTTTACTTTTACTGGCACTTTGCTGAAATGAAGACATCATTATAAGCCATTCGGTTTTAAGAAATGTTCAAAATTAGTCAGGATTTTGAGATTCATCTTGTGAGAAAATAAAACTTAGTGAACACATTCTGTGTACTTCTGAGCATCTGCCTGTCTGGCACTTCCCCACAATACATTTGGGACATTTTCATCACTTCAGATAAAATCTGAAGTGCAGAAGTCTTAGAAATATTTACTACTTGCACATTTCAAGAATATAGAGTAAGTTTCATGAAAGCAGAGAAGAGAAACTTCATTAGCTTTTTTAGAATTCTGCAAAGGACATAATGCGTCTTGAGTCCACCTATTGTTGGGCATCAGAGAATCCACATGGAAGAGAGACGTTATTAATATCCTGTCTGCTGAAAAGACATTAACCTGAGTTCAGCCTTTTTAGACAGGAGTCAGTCCACTCTGCTGTTAAGGTGCTCTGAACTGTGTAGGTTCTCCAGTGTCTAATAAGCAGCAAACTCACTCTGCAGTCCTGATACAAACCAGGAGTAGGTCAGTCAGGGACACCAGTCTTTCCTGAACCCAGACTTTATCTACTAGTTTCCACAGAAAAGGGCATTCCAGACAGCTCAGGGATGTAAATGCTGATGAGTATGCAGACCTGAAAGACTCTTTAGGGAACCTGAATGCCCCGTTCCAGTTCATTTCAATGGGCCTTGAAGGTCCATGTTCCTGAGATGTTTAAGAACTGGCACTAGGTAGTAATACCATTCTGTGAAAATAGCTACACTGCTGTTACACTGGGGATGGCTGTTTCTGCAAACACATCACGTAAATCTGAGTATTTAGTGATCTAGTTAACAGAATAAGAGAGTTACCACCCAAAGGGTACAGGTGCCACTACTTCATTATAACTAATCTCTAGACCTTGTCTGATCTGGCATCATGCCACTTGAAGCTTGGACTGAAAAGCCTTCCTGCACACACAGAAAACAGAGCGAAAGAAACATGCCCTTAAAATTCCACTTAGCAATTAGCCTAAGTTTCTTGTGCTGCTGCTGGTGGATATTTTTACTCTAGAATGATGTTTACCTTCAATTCCAAGGTCAGTTTCATTTGTATCTGTCCTGAAGCTTATGGTTCAAATTTTAATTCCTGAATTCTTCCTGTAGTAACTAAAGTAATTCAGTCCTATAGTGTGAATCTAAGTTTGATTTACTCATTCATTAAAAATCATGCTACTTTAGACAAATACCTATACAACCTGAACAATCTCACAAATAGCTTTTGTCAACATGGACTAATACATACCAGTGGGTAAAACTTCTGGCCAATAGAAAAAATTATCTAGCTCTATCCAGAACTTTTGAATGGCACATTATAACCTTAATAATCATAGCCAGATTTTGTTGACTGTGAAAATAGCTGCACTTGCATTATACTACCTTCACTGACTGGAAAGCACAGGCTTTAAATACCTGATTTGTTGGGACAAAATACTGCTTAACTACCTGCATGGTTTTTGAATATGCACAAAATTTAAACATGCAGACAGTTACTTGTAAGCATAAAAAAATAAACTGAAGAGAAAGAGGATATTTAAATAATCCATGTGCAGACATTTATTAAGCAGACAAGCTTTGGTAACACCTCTTCATAGGTGCATATACATCTGTATTTACTTCAGCTGCATGCAATGTTGCTTTTCTTCAGGCTCAAGACACTGTCCCTGAATTTCCTGAGCCAACTGATGAGAAACTGCAGGTGGGGGGCAAGAGAAGCCCCAAAGCAGCTGATCATCTACCTGGTGGGTCCTGACCAAGGGAAGAAATAATCCGTTTCTCCAGACTTGGGGGACTGTTGCATCAACAACAGGTCTATTTGACCCATTTCCTAGAGCTCTCCAGTGCAGCCACGTCTGTGGAGGATGATGATTTCCCAATGAGAGGGACACAGGAAATGCAGAAGAGCATTTTCAACAGCTCTAATTAGAAATTGCTTTGTCTGGTTTGGTTTTTTTCCCCCAGACCATTGGCAGGTCCATTCATTCTTGTTTATTCATTTAATGCCCCCAACATTTAACTTTGCCTTCTATTTTAATGCTGTGTGCCAGTCTCCATCAGATTTCATCTATAAACTCACGAGTCAGCTAAGCTCAGCACCTTTGATACTTTTAGACATACAGTTCATTTATTTATCTGGTTCTTTACAGCAATCCTGCATTTTGCTTTAACAACACAATAGAGAAACTGCCAGTTATTCCATCTCTTATTCATTTTGAACACATAGGGAAGCTGCAAAAGTACTAAAGGAGCAGCTTGCTCAGAGATATTGCCTATGGTATGAAACATAAATGTCCATCAACAGGCCCTATTGCTTTCTGCAAATACAATTGAAGGCCTGTTCTCATCATCTGAATCCAAATTCCCCTTGGCTCTGAGCCATAACAGCAACTTCTCAGGTAGCTCTTTATCCCTAGCTTACTTTAATTCTTATAAAAGCCTTTATATATTCTTATTTCCTTCCACATCAAAGGAAAAGGGGGATAACTAAAATTGGGATTCTCTTCTTTATCTGGGCTTGTTACCTTTTTTTTTTTATTCACCCTTCATTTAGTGCTAGAGAGAAATTCTGTCTAATATTCCTTAGGAAGTATTCTTTATTTGCAATACAGTCTGCAGTTTTCCTTTCATGTACAACCTACATGCGAAGAGGCACTAGTAGGGAAAACAAGGCATACATACAAAAAGATCTTTTTCTGATGTTTCTCATAAATTTAATTTGTCACAGAAAGTCATATGCAAAGATTTGGAGATGCTTTGAAACATGGACAAGGTAAATTGAAGTCCACACTAAAAAAAAATCACTTTTGCATAATGCCCCAGATTAGGATTCCTAAGCATGTTACCATGGGCATTTGGTAGCAAAGGTCCTCTGTTACAGGAAATACAACCCCAATGGTTTGTCATTATGATTGGCTCATGGTTTAGTAAGAATTTAGCAGAGGTCTGAGAAGGAAACGTGAGACCACTGCTATGTTTTTGCATGACACAGCACATGGCCTCCACAACCTCAGGGCTCTTTTGTCAGCCTGGTAATGTTTTTACTGTATTTTGTTGTTTTTCACTTAGTTTGGATGGAACTAGATTTTTCAGTTAAATTTTTCTTTGTAGTCACTCTCAACTTTCCAATTCCCATGCAGGAGGATAATTCACTCTTTCTCTGGAGGACTTAACACTCCCATTATTTCTACCATGTGAAGAGCAGGTTCTCAGAGTTACAGACTATGTCGCATCTGGTTATACAGCTACACATTTCCAAACTCCTGTGTCACTGGATAGGAAAGAGAAAAGGGGCATGGATTTTTGGTGATAATACCTGTTCTTCCATATCAGTTTCTTAATGCACTTTACAGAAGAAACTACTATTATCTTGTTTTTTACGGGTGAGTAAGTAGAGGCGCAATCTGCCTCAAATATCTTGCCCAAGATTATTCACCAAGTCCCTCCTGGAAGAGCCATCTCTCTCAACTCTCACAATTTCTCTTTGAATAGTGATGTTTCCACATGTGAGGCATGTCGCTGTACAATTTGTTAATACAAATCTAGCAACATGGATAGTGTTTGAGCAATTATATTGAGAGACCACGGTGCCTGCATCTCCAGAGAAGAAAAATCCGTCCTTAATGCTAACTCCTGGATGACTTTACCACTGCCTTGGATGAGTTTCACTTAACTTTTCTTTCTTCTCCATAAGATAAATCTACCTATTGACTTCTCCTAATCAGTTCTTTGCAAGGTATCTGGAGACTGTGCGTGTGTGTAAAGACAGTTTATGGGGAAGTCTGTTGTTATGGCACAGGAAGGGAGATCGGAGATATCAGACAGATTTTACAGCATTTTCCCTAGCTTGGTCACTGGTTCATTATCATCCCAAGGCTGGCTGTCAACAGAAATCACAGGCAGGGGATGTCTGTGCACGACTAAAGTGACTCTAGTCCTCAGCACCCCATCTGTTGCCCGAAGTACCTGCAACGCAGAAGCCCCTGAAAGAAGCTTTGCCCACTTTCCCAACATCTTACATTCTTCTACTTCAGTAACTTAACTATAGCTTAGAATCTCAGCTTTCACCAGTAGTAAGTTCATATATTGAGGAGTACATTTTAACTTTCCTGGTTGTGGAGAAAACCTGATAAGCGCAAATGGGTACAGAGGGAAACAGCATCGTGAAAGCAAGTGGAAAGTAAACAAAAAGCACCCCTAGTCTATTATTTTAGAAATAAAAATAGTACAAGTATATCATGATGTTTCAGTCATGTTGATGAGCTTAAAGGTATTGAATGTGGAACTATACAAGGTACTGCTATTTTCCTGTCAAATTCTGTCTGGTCTGTAGAGACATTGCCCTAGGAAAGATGGGAAGTCTTCCAGGTGAGGCTAGAGGAAAGTGAGTGGAAGGCAAGATGAGGATATCTGCTTTTCTGCTACATTTGCTATGTTTATTTATGAGGAAAGAAAAAACTTCAATCCCCAGGGATCTCCATATAGCACCTTTCACTGGCACTAAGTCAGCAAAAAAAGAACAAGTCTCTTAAAATTAAAATGAAGGGAAAACATGTGATAAAATAAAACATATAGCTCCAAATATTTCAAATATATATTCTGCTTCACTTTGCAGTTTCTGCTCACCAACTACTCACAGAATGACAGTCTTATCAGATAAGAGTGGCCAGATGCTATACGCTGCATTTAAATTTATATTGCAAACAACAGGCTCCATTACCCAAGGATTTTCTCGTTGCATTCCTAATATTGTATTTCTTCATGCTTTATTGTTCCTCATTTCCTTACATGCTCTTTGCTTTCTCATATGTGCCAACACATCCTGGTATTTGTTTCAAACATTTCAGCTTTTTTACTTAACTTACCTTTGACTAAATTTCCTTTTTATGTGCCTAAACACTCCCTGCTTCTCAAACACCATCTCCAAAGCTCCTGTCTCATACATTCTTTGCTATTCTTTTCTCCTATTCTGCTGCCCCCCTTCCCCACACACATTTCTTCCTTCATCCCCTAATCATTTGATCACTGCAGTTCTTTGATGTGTGAGTCTTCCAGTTCAAGCCAAATTTAATTATGTTTTTCAGAAGACTGACCTCTGTGGTCCCAATTTGTTCAAGACATTTCCTTCATTGATCCAGGGCCAGATCCCTGTACTGCCTGTTCTAAACCAGATTCCTGATATTAGAAGTGGCCATGTATTAGTTCTGAAGGTCAGTTTGCATATATCAGCAGTTAATTGCACTGATTTATTTGCAGTGGATACAATACACTCTTCCCTGTCCTTAGGACTAGATGCATTAACACAAAATCAAGAGTAAACAATTAGAGATATTCTTACACTACAACAGATGCACTTGCTTCACTATTTATAAATATCCTCAAAGAATAGATTGCATTTTTCAGTAAACTGTAATACATCCCAAAGGTCTGTATATTTAATTTCTGTTGGGTTATTATGAGAACAACATCCAGAACTACCAGACTTTCCCTTCTTAAATTCTCCTCCTGTCATCTACCATTCAGGAAATAATCAGATAGATGCTTCAAGCTTCACAGTGGAAAGGCAAACGTATGGTTTCAAGAAAGAACAAGAGTCCTGTAGAACATTTACAAAGTAAAACATGCTGTCTTGGTGGCACCCAGAGTGTGCAGAAGCTATCTCTGTTTATAAAATACCCATCTGATATACATCAAAAACTTCCCTTTATAAGCAAACAACTGCTTTGTTCAGTACAGCAGTACAAGCTTTGTATCTGTATCAGAAAAAGTTATGGAAAACTGAAATAGAATTTTTTATCCCAGAGAGGGAAAACTGCAATCTTCCAGCCAAGAAGAGGGGAAAAAATGTCTGTGGTGATTGCTGCTATTCATTTCTTACATAAGATCTGCAGTTAGTGGAGATCCAGAAGGATGCAGAGCTCAATGACAACTGCACAGTAACGGCACTGGGCCACTGGGCTGTGTGTATTTCGTGAGCACAAGGTGTGGCAAAGGTCTCTCTGAATTAGACTGAGCTAATTAAATACAGACCTGTGCTTGACAGGAACTACAGATGCCTCAATCCACTTTGTCCAGTTCTACCCAAGGATGATATCAAATCTAAGTAGACCAGCATGAACACATTATCCTTGCCTGCTGCCAAAAGCTTACAGCCTGAATAAAGTCAGCCCAACTCTTACACCCAACCTTGACTGAAAAGTGTCAAGGAAACTGAGCCTCTGGGTAAAACCAGAACTGATTCAAGACCACAGCATCCATTCCCCGAAGGAGAAGGCTAGAACTTGGCATATCTGCTACCATGAGAGAAGAGGTGCTGGCCTCCTGGACTTTAACATGAAAAGTGCTGAAATCCGGAGAGATATTTACAGTCCTTCCTTCCTCACTACGACCATCACAAGATGTTTTCTTTCATGTTGGTGGAAAATTTTTGGCTTGGGTTGAGTTTTTCATTCTAGATATAGGAGAAAAATACTCTCACCTCCCTTATGTCATCTGTATATTTATAACCACATGGTATGAGAAATCACAAAACTTCTTCCCAGGAGATGGATGTTCATATAAAAGACAATATTAAAACAATCAAATAATCATAATTCAGAAAATAAATAAAAAATAACTCTAGGATTATCTGTCCTACTATCTCACAGTTCCTACTGATTTTCCCACATATCTTTAAATGACCCAAGAAGCACACCACTTACCTCAACCAAGCAACTCAGTGTAACACCTTTGAGTCTCAGAAATATTTTAGAACACCCCAGCCCAACCTGGTTTCCTCATGAAACTTATCTGCCCAACACACACCCAACTCATTCTCCAACTTCTGAGTTAACTGACAGCAAGGTCTGCAAACACACACACATCCTTGTAATGACTACTCAAAATAGGAAGGGGAGGGAAGTGTCCATCCTGTTGGGACCAGTTCCTGCTTGATATTTTCCAACTCATGATGCCTCTTGCCTGCTGGATAATGGAGGATGTTCGGTCTATGTGAATTCCAGAGATTGATCTGTCCCCTCCTTTTCCTGGACTAAGTTATGAAGTCTTCATTCTCAAAACCTGTGGGAAGTTTGCCGAAGTAAAGTATGAACAAGGGTTTCAAGACATGGACCCCTGAGTCACAGACTCCTTGAAAAAGGCATCAAAAAATGACTAAAAAGCCCCAATCCAAAGTACACCATCATGTTAACTGGGAGCTGTGTCACAAGGACATCTCAGTCCTCCCAGTACAGAGTGACTCAGTGGTGTCTGTTGACAACAATAAGGATGGTGAATACAGCATCTGTGGCAGGCCCTCTACAGGATGCCATTGCCAGGACATGATTGAGTGTTTGACATTTATTTGACCAAAGAATCATCATAAATCTCTGAGCTGGCTGGAGAGCACTAAATGATCACAACAGTGAAACCTCCTCTGAAGGTGTTTCTTGATTTTATTCAGATAATCTTGTTTACTTTCTCTCTTTCCAATAGTTTGATTCTTCTTGGATCTCTGTCATGTTCTGGAGTATACTCATGCTCCCTTTCTTATTCATCAATAGTAAGTATGCACTGTCGGTGTGCTAGATGCCAGAGAGTCTCTCATTTCCTTGGTAACAGCAAGCAGTTACTAAACTGGAGCAAATAAAACTGAAGCTTAATGCAGACACTGAGAGAAGGGTTAGGATGCTTGATGTCCTTTGCTGATAATTTAGTCTGTAACCTCTGTTTGGGTGCTATCTCCTCTATGCTTTATTTTCCCCAAAAAACGAGGAGGCAAATTATGTTGTCCAGTACACAGTACTGAGACTCAAAAAAATAATATTCAGTCTAAGGGATTAAGAAAACTTTTGTGATGACATATTGGGACCTAGAAAAAAGACATCACAGTAGAAGTGTTAAATACAGGTTAGCATTCACATGGTTAATTCAACTGCAAGCCACATTTTTGCTGGTGTGCACCACAAGCACAGTGGACAGAAGCAGGCAGTACACATGGCAGTTAGTGGATAGAGTGAGACCAGAAACTCCCTTGAGAACTCTGCAATGGTGGTGACACATGGCAAGATACAGTCCCCCGGATCCACTGGAGCAACTCTCCCTAGTGCATCAGAGATCTCACCTCTGGCCAAACTCCCAAGGCAGGATGCAGCTCTGCACAGCTGGGACTGCAGAGGTGCCCGAGACCTCGTGGTGGGACTGGGGCTAAATGGGCTCTTTGACCACAGGTATATGCTGGAGAAGGGTCTCTATCACCAAGTAATGGATCTGGAGGAGAAGGTCAGCAGACTGCACAGCATCAGAAATTATGAGAAAGAGAACAACTGGATCTTCTCCAAGACTCTGCAGGTATAACAGCCTGAGCCCCCAGCTGTGCTGAAGGAGGGGCAACTATCTGGAAAGCAGATTTGCAGAAAAGGACCTCGGAGTCCTGGTGGACACCAAGTTGAACATATGTCTGAAATGTGCCTTTGTGGCAAAAAACACCAACAGCCTCCTGGGCTGCATTAGGAGGAACACTGCCAGCAGGTTGAGGGAGTTGTTCCTCTCCCTCTGCTCAGCACTGGTGAGACACTTCTGGAGATCTGGGTCCAACCCTGAGTTCCTCAGGGCAAAAGACACATGGACATACTGGAGAAAGTTCAGAAAAGGGCCACAAAGATGATTAAGCATCTGCAGCATCTCTACTATGAGGAAAGGCTGAGATAGCTGACACTGTTCAGTCTGGAGAAGACTCGGTGGAGATCTTATTAATGCGTACAAATGCCTGATGAGGAGAATAAAGAAGATGGATCCAGAGTATTCTCAGTGGTATCCAGTGACAGGACAAGAGGAAATAGGCACAAATTGAAATACACTAAATTTAATTTAAACAAAAGAAAAAACTTTTTTACCATGATGGTAGTTGAACACCATAATGGGTTTCCCAGAGAAGTTGAAAAATCTCCATCCTAGGATATGTTCAAAATCTGACATGGTCAATCTGTCTGAGTTGACCCTGCTTTGAGCAGGGGTTGGACTAAATGATTTCCAGAGGTGTCTTCCAAACTCTGTGGTGTAAACTAGTCACATATTTTTATTCTACTTATCTAAAGGTCATTCCTGATCTCAGTGCAGAGTCAGACCAGCTTCTGCCCTTGTGCTGTCTGCAACATTACCTCTCCCACACACAACTTTGAACATAATGGAGATGAGTAACTAGACCAGTGAATTCTGCAATAATGAACTCTATTCATAAAGATATTAATTTATAGTGAAGATGATTCTGTCAAACTGGCTCTTATTATAGCAAATAACTCTCTCTAAAACACAAGTTAACCATTTCCCCCATCTGTCACACTGTAGTCCTGGCTCAGGTACCAGGCCAGGCAGAGCTGAGAAAAGTCAACTTTCATTCAAGACACAAAGGGGGCTTAAATTGTACTGGTTGATAAATTATGGTTAAGCCATGGTTAGAAATCAATCCTTTGTTAAAACAATTGAGAATGATTGCAACAATATGATGGTGAGGAAAGCAGGGGTCCCAGACTCCCTTTCAAGACTATTGCCCACTTTGGAAATCAACTTAAATTACACATTTTTTTTTTTTTTTTTTAGTTTAGTTTAGTTTAGGTAAATTATGGCAGCAACTGAAGTCACCAGCTCACTTTTTCATAACCCTGTCATAGGAGTGGGAGTGCAATCCAGGGGCTTGGGGAAAGGAGACATGCTCATCACTCTAAGAACGGTGATAAAATAGACTTTGTTATGGCACAGAGATGAATGATGGGTAGTCAGTTAAGTCTCTCTGGCTTGTCCCAACTTCCCATCTTTCCTGGCTTGATGGTTCAGTACCTGTGGTTCATTGCAGCTATGCGCCCTTCCTGAACATGCAAATTTTCTCTGGCAAGAGGTAAAGAGTAAAGATCATCTGGAATAATGCATATTAATGTCTTTCCAGAAAAAGTACTGAATATAAAATGCCTATGAATACAATTTAAGGAACTCCAACATTTAAAGAAAAGCTCAATCTCCAGAGATATAGATACATGTCTGGCACAATGTAAAGAGCCACAGAATACAGGGATGACACAAACATATTCAGAAAACAGACTGAACCTAACCAGATATATGGAAATATTTTCATTTATCACATCTTCCATTTGACCACAGCTCATGCTTAAGAACATGGTCAGATATTGCAATGAAAAATAATAGAGGAGATCCAGAGGGGAAGCCTGCAAACAGAAAGGCA
Organism: Tyto alba; assembly: GCF_018691265.1. Classification (NCBI taxonomy): domain Eukaryota; kingdom Metazoa; phylum Chordata; class Aves; order Strigiformes; family Tytonidae; genus Tyto; species Tyto alba. The sequence continues at coordinate 26,926,596 of NW_024881278.1, read as the reverse complement.
CACCCTAAATCAGTGATGGAGCTTGTAGGAATACCTGTGAATTGCTTGACTGTTCTCTAGTACATGAGGCCCTGAGAACAAAACAAGTTTTGTTGATACCTCTGGAACAGGGTACATAATCACAGCAGTGACATACAAGCCCGAAGTATTTACAACATGTTTCATCTCAAATACAAAAGCTTGCATCTCTGTGTCAAAGCCATCTTACAGCCAAAGTAATTCCTCTGTCAGACTGTTCATACCCTGACAACTACAGCTGTTTTGTTGAAGCATGAAAGAAATCTAACTTTTCTTAATAAAGTGTCTATTGCTTAGCATCCTTCGGTTTCTAGGAATTTACCATCCTTAAAATCCAGTAAAAGTGTGAGTTATTTCTTTACCAATATGAGTCAGGAAGCATCTGGAAACCGCTCCCCATATGATGCAATATACTGAAATAATACAAGCATCTCATGGTTCGGATAGATTCACACAGTGCAGCTGCTTATCAAAATGCAAGCAAATGATTAATCAAAGCACAGAGCTGGGAGAAAATGCAAAAGGTCCAGTCTCATTTCAGGTGCCTAATTCACTGTTGTCCAGCATTTCCAGGTGACTATGTATGTATTGGTTCCTTGTAAGAGGTCGCAATTTCTGCAAGTGATTGCTGGCATGGGGAGAATATTCTTTAATGACAGGGCTGATTTTACCAATCTGCCCTCCACTGTCGGTGTACAGAAATGAGCTGAATGAGAGATTTGACAGAGGAAACGTGGAGAAAAAAATGCAAAGAACTGGGGGCTCCTTGACTCTAGTTATACCTCTATTGCAGGTGTGCTATAACTGGAATCAGTTAAAGTCTTCAGCATTTAACCCTTTGTTTATCATTCTACATTTATAATAATCTGTGAAAAAATAACATGTACCAGATCCATCAGTTTAACAAAGTTTGGTCACTGTAATTACGGTCACATGAGACTGCCCATCTGAGTCTCCCAATCATGTATAAAGTTTTAAACAGTTTTTCCTTCCTGTAGTGCAAAAGGAAGGTGAAAGTTAACTATGAGGCTTTAAAAGGGTGGATTAAAGTGGTCAAAAATTAATAGAATATAGAAGAATTATACAAGACTTTTTTTTTCCTGTGATGTTTCTCACTCTCTCATAATAGTAATTGTTTAAAATCATACTACTTCAAGAATTGATGTAATTCAGGAGATTCTTGATACCTGATATTAGGAATTGTAAAGTGATGAGATATGTATTTGGTCTTTCATTGTCTTGCTCTTGTACCATTTTCATGGAAATTTCCATGGCTGGAAATTGGAAGAAAAGTGGGAGACTGAGGATTGCTGCCAGAGGCACGTCTGCATGCCTGGAGCTTCACCTTGCCATCACGTCCCACCCTGACTGCTGAAAACTGCAGTCAGAGCACATTTCAACTAAGGAGACATCACATCATTGATACGTAATCTTTAAATGCTTTACAGGGAATAATTTCACAGATGGATCCAGGGATGTTTTAACAGAACTATTTTTTTTTTTTTTTAGGAGGACAGATTGGAATAAAAAACAAAACAAAAATGAAATATATATATAGCAATGACTAACTGTCTACAAATAGTTGAAACATCTGACTGTTAAAGATGAAAAAGAATTGTTTAACACGTTGCAGAGGTATATAAATCATCAGAATTTAGTGTGTATAAAACAGTTGAAGATGAAAAGGAATGATCTTGTCATGCACAGGGACTTAAATTCACTTCTTTGTCACAGACAACTGGTATTTGTCCTTTAGAAAGTCTCTTAACATTCTTCTATATGAGTTCTCTGTCCTTACAATGAAAGCAAAGACTATCACCCCTAATTGTTTTCCTGTCCTGTCAACACATTTGACAGGAGTTTGAGCTGAAATTGTTTCTTTCTATGCATTCACATAGTATGTGCAAATTATAAACCCAATTGCTTTGGGGGCCTCCTAGCACTGCCCTAATTAAAAAATTATACCAGTACAAAAAGTACCTTATAAATGTTAAATGTCATATTCTACCTTTTCTAATTATACTATGTACCTAGTGTTATAATGTATAATAAATTACTGTTTTCAAAGGATAATTTAATCCAAATATCAGCAGCCTCATTAAAGACAAAAGGTACAATTTCAAAGGATCTTAGTGGTTTAAGAACTGCAGACATATTTCCAAAAGCAGCTAAGGCACCTACAGGTTCTGGGTATCATTGAGAACTTTTGGGAATCTCACTTTGTAGAATTATGAAATTTTTCTTTAGGTATGAAAAACAGTTAAGGACTTCTAAAATTTTGATCCAAGAAGTTTTGAATGTGAAATAGTCTCACAGATAAGCAATGGGAGTTGCATTGTTAAAAAAGCATATTTAAATGGTCTGGACAAAGCACTCAAAATCTGTTGCAGGGAAAATCCTCAAGTAATGAACAGAGACCCCATGCTAGAAGAAGCATAGTCCACTATAAGCTAGCAGGTCTTCTTTTGATCTCTCTCTTCAGTAAGACTTTTGTAAAGCATTATTTTTTTCCTAATGGCAAAATTAATAGAAGAAACCTTTCTTCAGTAGAGCCTTACACTCTGCTAATTCACGAGAGAATAAAGCTCCTTTATTAATATACTCTACACTCTCACACACATATCAAATAATATGTCAAAAGATAAGAAAGGAAAGCAAAGAACTTGGGTGACATTTGTTGACATTTCCAACACAGAGGAAACAAACAAGTTACACCATTGCTGAATGTTAAAAAGGCCATGGAGAGTGAGTTTCCCCTCATCAATATGGCCCTCGGGGCATTTTTAACGCAGTCTGATACTGTGTTCCCTAGCAGGAGATATTCCTGCAACACTTGGAAACAGGGATGGCTTCTCTCAGCTCTTTGGAGACCTCAATAAAAAGGTCACTAGATCTTTCATTTTAATTTACATTTTTAAAAGATCAAGGTCACTTTTAAAAGAGAATAATGAAGATGTTTAGGCTGCATCTTAACAAAACATCAGCTCCAAACAGAAATCAAAATAAAAAATACAAGCATTTTTATTTTTATTTAATATTAAAAAAAAAAAAAAAGAAGGTTCTTTAGTTTTCTTCTTTCCTTTTCTGAAATCATGCTAAGATCCCTTTAGAGGCTGCAACTGAGAAACATCAAAAACCTTAATGTGGCCTGAGGGTGGCTCACTACAAAGCCATGTGCTAATAATACCTTACATTTATAGCTCTTTTCATCCAGAAGAACTGGATCCCCAGGCAGTACAGATACTGTGTGTGCAAGAATAATAACTTTGAGCCCCCTTACTGACATGTGGTTGTTCCTGGGGGACTCAACACCCAGCCCCCCAAATGCCCCATATCTTTAGAGCTGGGGGAAGCACTTTGTGTTATGGAAACTGTAGGGAGAATTTCAGTAGAGCAGAAAGCAAACAGATGAGCTGGAATTCACTAGCAAATGGAAGCTGTGAGCCCTACCCTTGCAGAAGGTATCTTGGGCTCACCAAAAATGCTGCCACACTGCTGCAGGAGATGCCAGGAGCCTTTTGGAGGCTGTGGCTCAGCCCCGGTGCATACGGGTGCTCCCACCCACCATCCTGGCAGTGCCCCTCCTGACGCAGCATCCTTCTCCCTTCCCCTATGAGGAGGAACAACTCTGACCAGGTCTGATCAACGGTCTCAAAGCCACAGCACAAGCCACAAAATTCTTGTGGAAAACCGAGACTGCTTTTTTCTTGTAACAAAGATGAACCTCATGCTTCCATTATCTTAGTTTTACAGAGCACCGGTTCATCAGGCAAGAAAAGCTGATACGTTGAAATCTAATAATAAAACACCAGGATTACTCTGAATTTATTTTTACCACCTGGTAATTTTTCAATCTGTATTAACTCAGTGCTTGGTATTTTATAAGTAAATATCTGTTTCATTGTGCATATTTTTAAAATGGTGAGCAAAAAGGTGATATGCTTATATATCTCAGGTAAAAGATAAACATTTTCTCAATGTGTAGGAATCTGCCCTTATATCTATGTCCAAATACTGAACTACTCCTCGGTCATGCACACTGGCATGACCAAATTAAAAGTCAACAGAGCAGTGCTGATTTACATCTAATGTGTCTATTTCTAGAGCTTTACTACAACAGTAGTAAAATAATGATTAATAACAATCACAGCTCATATTATTTAGTGGCAGTAATCATGGAATATCTCAAAGCATTTGTAAGCTATTTGAACAGGGAATTGAACCCACAGTTATGAACACACAGAGAAGAATCACATCAGTTATTTAGACTTTCTATTGTTTATCTCATAGGTCCAGGATCAAATACTGATTTAATCCTGTCAGTTCTACCACCTCCACTTTCATGAGATGACTTTTCAGGTGTTTATCTATCATAACAATCCCTATGTTTAAGATCATAGAAGCAATGCCCTTTTTTCAGCCTTTCTGAAAATAATACTACCACCACTGGTACTTACTGCTTTTATTTCAATTCTTCCTTGTTTATCACTGTACTATGGCTCATGCAAATGTTTGAATTGCTCTTTTTTAGGTTTAATAAACACTTTCTACAGCCCATCGCTTTATATTTTGGATATTGAAAAAAGAAGCATTTAAACTGCAGAAAAAACTTGTCAATCATACTTTCCTGTCATCTTCCCAAGTAAGCTGGAATGCTGGCACTCATTCTATAGCTCTAGTGTCATTTACATTTTTAATAAAGTAGCTTATTTACTGAAGTATACCCTTCTGCTCGCAGTTGTTCTATGGATTATGTCTAGATGTATGAATCCTGTGCGTGCCAGATTTTACAGATGCTCATTCCTTTTCTTTCTGTTCTTTTCTGTGTTTGTGCATAACCTGAAATTTCCAGTCTGTTTGTCTCAACAGGTATAGATCCCTGTCCTCTGACTATGCATCACATAATTCAGTCCAAAATTCAGCCTTATGCAAAGTCCAGGGAAAATTTCACCTAATGAAGGCAACCAGCTCACAGTTGGGTGATGTGGAGAAAATAGTGCATGACTGTCACTCACCATTAATGCTATTTACCACCGTCTCTATCACTGCACAGCAGAATACCTTGCAAAGCCTCTCTCTTAGGTGGGGCCAGCTAAGTCTGTAACTCTCTGAACACTCAATGACAAAAAGCACCCAAGAGACAAGCCACTGCCAGGTTTGGTTTCTGCAGTTCCTTTGATCAATTCTAATTGATATGGGCTTTCAACGTCCATAAGCCACCTAGCATGGAAGTACATCATCTTGGATATGACTTTATAGCTTTTAAAAGAAAGGAGGACATGGTAAATACAGAGGTGTGAGCTGTAACTGAGTCCTCTTGAGCCTGCAGTCACTGTGAGAGCTTTGCTGGCTTATTTCAGGGTCTGGCATCAGTCTCCGACATAGTGGTCTATGGTGGGGGCAAGGGGACAGGAAAACGCCCTGTCCTCTCCCCAAATAAACTGGACATTGTCATGGCTTATTGGTATGCTAGAACCAATATTGCTCCATGTTATTGCTGAGTCTGACAGAAGGGCAGACACCAGTCCCATGGCAGTGTCTCACAGGAGCTTCCATCCCTCCGTAGCTCTAACCTCCAGCACATCAGATACCTATCTAAAACTGATCACCTCCTCAGTTTCCCACTTCCCACCTCTTCACTCCCCCTGTGATGGACCTGCAGCTACATTTTATTTTCTCCTCATATGTCACCAGTATTGATACTAACTGATGGATAGTGTCTTCTCAAAAATTACTGTTTGTGTTTTCGATTCAGATTACTGAACACCAGGCCTTTATTATTATTAGTTCTTTACTTTATGAGTTCTCACCTTTTTTAAAGATTGGTCAGTTCTGATCCTGCAGTTTTAAATAGCAAATAACTGTCTGAAGGGAAGAGCCATGATACTTTAATGATACTGTCTGAAGGGAAGAGCCATGATACATAAAAATAATGGTTTTCCATTACATTTTATTCCAAATTCAACTTCCGGTGTGTTTTTGTTTCATGTTTAGTTTCTCTTTTTCTCCCCACCCAACCTATTTTTCAAGTGCAGATAATGGGAAGCATTTCTCATGCAAATGGAAGACATGAATTCATGTTCAGAACTACAACACTCTCATCTTTCCCCCCAGCCCATTTACTCAAAGTAATTTCATATTTAGAAACAAAACAATTTCTTTTATTCTTATCACCAGGTGAAACTTCAGTTGGCTTTAATCTATATAACTCCATCTAACTCTTGAGACTTTTTTAAGGAAGTCAGGTTGAGCGTACAGTAAACCTAAGGTCAGTCTCAGTGGTCATTGGAATGAGATGGGCTCTTCATCATATCTCAAAACTGAATTATCATCTGGAGGTGTTTATCTCCATTCTTTGACAACAGACATAAGCGCAAGTGACTACTATGCTCTCAGCTGCCAGAAGGTAGATGGGATGAATCCAAACCTTACTGTTTTGTCCTAGTAAATGGAAGTAAAAGGTAAACAGGTATTTCCCCAGAATATACATTTTTTAAATTTCATTCTTACAGCAGCAACACTAATACGGACCCTCTAACTGTCTCACTTTTCATCTTAAAAAGTTGCAGGCCCATATGCCAGTTTTAATTGCAGAAGTTAAAATTTATTTTAATCTGATGGATTTATACTGTTGCCCACAACCTTACTAGGAGTGGTTTTCTGCTTCAGGGATCTTAGTGAAGAGAGAACAGCTGCAGGACAGTCTTCTAATATAAAAATGTGCTTTGTAGAACTTCCTTGCATAGCTCCCTGAATATAGCTGCCTGACTTAGAGAAAAGAAGCCTGAGGTGTATATATTTGACTTAAGTATTAACAGATAGGAACTGGCCAGTGAATCTTTCAAGAGTCCACTGAAAAGCAACATAAATTCAACATAAAAGGAAATCTCTGACCTTTACATTTAAGTCTCCTGAAGTTACTAGGGAAAAGAACAGTGGCTCCACTACAGTGTTAGTCAACAGTGCTGTCCACTTCAGATGCAAAAGAATCCTCTATCCCCTACTGGGAGATAAAACAAGTATAAAAAGGCCAAATCCTTCATAAATGACTCTACTCTTCCCAAGAGGATGAGCAAATGTCAGCCAGCTGCCCCGAAGTACAATCTTTATTCATTAAAATAAATGTTAGTACATTATCACTTAGGTCAGTATTGGATGAAGCACAGAATTTGCTCCAGCAGCAAGGTTTTAATCTTTGGGCTAGATTCATTCAAGTATCTCTGGTGGTCTCAAATTACCTATTCCACTGATCTGCAGGAAATAATATGCCAACGAAGGGACATTATTGGTAAGAAGTACATCAAGTTTTCTTTGGTGAATATTTTGCTAGTGAAAGCTTGACAATCTGAACAGTACTTCATAAAAACTTTGTAAATCGTTGACTAAATACATTTACTGGTCATTTTTGGCATTCATCACTTCTAGTCACACTGCACAGTTTTGTGGTTGTACATACAGGAGTAGAGACTCCTTTTATTGAAATCTAGGCATACAAAGGATTAACAATATTCATTCATAGTTACTCACACAATAAAAGAGTCCAGGAAGCTGTAATGATAACACTCAACAAAAGAGTGAAAGAGATTTAATTTTCATTTTTTTTCCCTCCTGACACTACTTTTCACAAGATGACTGTGCTCCTCTCCCAACAGCTTTGTAGAAACAGTTATATGTAGCATGCTGAAATAATTACATGTACAAGGTTGATATCCACTGTAACCTTAAGCCAAAGCTTTTTAAAACCCACACAGAAATTTATAGGCAACCAGAATCAGTGCTTTATGCTAGCCAAAAATCCCTCAGAAAACAGACAGCCCCCCTATCCTTTACTTTTCATTCAGATCTGTCACTGTGCCTGATAGCAAACGACAGCTTGCCTCCTGTACAAACATTGTCACCCAGAACTCAATTCGAGCATTAAGACCAAGTAGATAGGAGCTCAACGTGTTGCTCCCCAGTGAGTTTAAGGTCTCTAGGACCTTCTTAGGGACAGTCCTAAAAATTAAGTCAATCAGCTGAACAGAACCATCGTTTGCTACTTAAAGTCACTGTAGTGTTGGCATCAACTTTTTCAAGTGACAACTGAAGAGGTGGATTTATTTCATAGTGGCTGACAGCCAGTGCTCTTTCTATAAGGCCTTTATATTAGAACTTGGCATTAGATTCTGCTTTAAAGTACTTAAGGAAAAAAAACAAAGAGGAAAATATATATGCTCACTTTTCCACCTTTCTTCACTTTGTTTCCTGCCATGATAGCAGAGCTGCACCTGCAGCAATCAGGTGAAAAAAAAGAAGGCTATTCATCAACCTGTAAATTGATGTTATTTTCCTCTGAAATTAATTAAGTCCAACTGTTGTTTCTAAGCATGAGGGAAAAGAGCAAGTTCTACAATGTTTACATGATAAAATTTCCCCAATGAATTTGCTGTATTGGCACGTGATGAGATAGTTGCTTGTAAAAAAACAAAACAAGCAATCAAAAATCTGGTTAAAACAAGCCTGTTGTGTTACAGATCTTTCTAGTTGCCTCAGCTAATATGCCACTGCCTAAAGTTGTAGTATTTGAGACTGAAGTATCCTCCACCTTTCTTCAAGTATACTATACCTAATGTGCAGCATTACTGATACTATAACGCTGGTTCCCCTCCTTCACTCTCCCCTCTTGCTACTCCAGACAAAGCTGTGATACTGCTTGTAACCCACTGTATCCACCAGTATTTGGGGCCTCTGCATTTAAACAGAGCTCTGTGCATTGCATTTGGGACATGACTTCTTATCCTGGATTCCCTCCATATACTTTTAATTGTGCAGCATCAAAGTGTAATATAATTTGGAGGCTGGGGAAATGTATTGTAGGTATTAGGAATTGAAGGAATCTCATGCTACCCTCCCCATACACACATATTTCACATTATTTTCTCTAAGCCAAGAGAAGATTTAAAATCATAGAATCATAGAATGGATTGTGTTGGAATGGACCTTTAAAGGTTATCTAGTCCAACCCTCCTGCAGTAAGCAGGAACATCTTCAGCTAGACCGGGTTGCTCAGAGCCCTGTGCAACCTGATCTTGAATGTTTTCAGGGATGGGGCATCTACCACTTCTGTGGGTAATCTGTTTCAATTTGTGTTTTCTAGAGTCATCCCATAGGAACCTTACAAGTGATACTACTAGGCAAAACAAAAAAAAAAAAGGACTTAATGTCTTTTGTAAATCCATCAATGCTAAAAGGAATATGACAGCTGTCTACATGGACTTGAAGAGTAAGGGTAAGAGAACTTGTAATAATAGGTCCAACAAAGAAGTAAATAAAATGAATAAGAAATTTCATTAAAATTCTAAAATGAAATTATGAAAAATCTTCTCAGGAAAATGAAGGAGGTCTGCCATACATAACAAGGAAAAATAGGTTTTCACTGACAAGTCAGAAACGGTCCTGCTCTAACAATGAGTGAAGAAGATGACTTACTGGTAACACATTTTTCAGCTTCTACTTCTGTGGTTCCACTGCCCAGCTGCTGAATTAGATTTTGAACATGAGGGATCTCACAAAGTATGTGTTATGTTCATACTCATGTAAAGCCAATTGGATTAAGGAAACCTTTCTTAACTCTCTATAAATCAGTGCAGTAAGATTTCTGCTATGACTTTTTAAAAAGTTATTTCTGTTATTAAGACTAAGCTGATGGGAGAAACAGATGAATTTTAACCTTTAACACTAAAAGGCTTTTACAGAGGTGCATAAACTTTGATTCTTCATTTTTGCTCTTTCATTTTATCCTCAGGCTTCCTTTGCTTTTTAGCTCATAATTATGACCAGTGGTTTCAGGACTTCTTTATTTTAGGAAATGTCCATTCTTTAAACTCCTGGGAATCCTTTAAACTTTGATTCCTCTAATACCTAAACATTGACTCTCAGGAGGGTATAGAAGATCTAAGCTCCCTAACTCAAACAGGAAGGATGAATCTAAAACAAGGGAACATTAGCTGCATGGTTCTGATGCACCAAAACAACCTTTTAAATTTTAATACAAACTTTGAAGTGTGCACTTTGTATAAAGTTAAAATTTTTTTTAAAGTAAAAAGTCCACCAAACTGACCAAAGAAAAGAACAAAACTTTTTTCATAACAGATGAAAAGAAACATCTGAAAAAGGAATGTATTTCAATAAGTTAAGTGATCTCTATCAATCTACTCATTCAGTTTAGGTTTTCTAAGTAATTTTTTTTCTGTTTCCCAACTAAGTTGTGAAACTCACCCCCTGTGAAGCAGAAGTATCACTCTGCCACTTGAGCAGAAATAGGTCAGACAAAGCAAATCATTTGTACAACCTGTATCAACTTTGGCCAAGGAAGGTGAATGTTACTTATATATGTTATTATTACAAATGCTAATGATTATATTACTCACTGAGGGGTAGAAATGATGTCACAGAATCATAGAATGGTTTGGATCAGAAGAGACCTTCAAAAGTCACCTAGTCCAACCCCCCTGCAGTGATCAGGAACATTTTCAACTAGATCAGGTTGCTCAGAGCCCCATTCAACCTGACCTTGAAAGTTTCCAGAAATGAGGCATCTACCACCCCTCTGGACAACATGTTCCAGTGTTTCACCACCCTCATTGTAAAAAATTTCTTCCTTATATCTAGTCTAAATATGCCTTCTTTTAGTTTAAAACCATTACCTCTTGTCTTATTATAATAGACCCTGCTAAAATGTTTGTCCCTATCTGTCTTATTGACCCCCTTTAAGTATTGAAAGGCTGCAATAAGGTCTCTCCACCCCTTTCTCTTCTCCAGGCTCAACAATACCAACTCTCTTAGCATTTCTTCATTTTTGTGGCCCTCCTCTGGACCTACTCCAACAGGTTCATGTCTTCCTGTGCTGAGGGCTCCAGAATCTCACCTAATTTTAATTGCCTAAAAAGTAAAGTCTCTGATTTAGAACTGATTGTCTGAGATAATTTTATAGTCAAAAAGCAAACAGGCATCTCCAGTAGACAATTCAGCTCCTGTAAAAAAGGTAGAATGGGTGAGGGTTTGTGGTGCCTGTCTTGTAGTATGGAGGAAGCTGCAACAATCATATTACAGCAGATGTTGAACATGTTGATATCTAGGCACAATAAAGCTGTCTGAACTGAGTGTTTTTTTCTCCGAGACACTGACTTCATTCGGCTAAGTATTGCTTCCAAGTCAAAAGCAGCCAATAAAATAACAAATGTCAAAGATCTAGGTTAAGATAAATGTCAAAATGAATAGCAAATAATTATTTATTCTGGAAAGGCAGAATGTAAGTTATTTTAAATACATCTCTCACCCTTCTATGTGAACTACTTAGTTAAAGCAAAACAAAAGAAAACAAAACAAAACAGTGTCTAGTAAAGTCATGCATAACTATGGATGTTATTGCTTTGTTATTTCACTTGAAAAAGAGGATATTTCTGGACTTGAAGGCTACACTCCTATCCCCTGGGTGTCTCAGATATATACAGGGAAATAACTGAATGCAAAGAACATGCTCAGGGCACCTGGAAGCTGGCAGCTATTACCTGCCATTCCAGAAGGGTCAAGATTTTCAGGAATGAGTTTTTCATTTGTTGACATTACTGGTTTGGAAGAGTCTGTTCATGGTACTTAGTGGTGTGTAGATATGTTATGAGTTGCCATCATTTGAGGGAGATTAGAAGGCATATGATGTGATCATTTACAACTGAAAGAGGGAATCATTCTGTTGGACCTGATAGCAGCCCATCAGGATGCTTGGGCTATGGGCCCTCCAGAGGGCAGCCATCACAGCTGGGTGATGATGCTGTCAAATGGATGTTTGGCAGTTTACAGGCCATAAGTTGAAGGATTCTCATTGTCATTCACAGAGCTCCAGATAAATCTCTTTTATACAAATGATTTGTCCAACCACACCCATGGACTTTGGAGCACGTCTGAATTCAACATATGCACTCGGTGCACACACAGAAATCACCAGTAAAATTGACTACCCTGAAAACAGTCTCAATAACAAATAAAGAAACTGAAAAAGACTGTAAGCAATCTCATCTCCCTGGAAGTTTTCAGGGAGATCAAGAACATATTGTTATTCATACAGTACCTGCCCTTCGATAAAAAAAAAGGACTCCAGACTCAAGGGCTGCCAATATACCAATTTCCAGCAGCAGTAAAATTCTCTTCAAGAAGCAAAAGAGCTGATGATTTCTAGCTTCATAGCTCAATTATCTTTCTTTAATGTCATATCATAAATGGTGAAAATCTGACCTGCAGCGGTGTTACTCCTCCCCCGAGGCAGACCAGCATCACTTGGCTGCCCATTCATGCTGCTGTCTGTTTCCTGTCCAGAGCCATAAACTTCAATACGACATAAAATGCCAGTATCACCAGCTATAAAGCAGTTTGCTCAGCATGCCATCTGGGAAAAAAACTTCTTTACTGTTCTTCAAGATAGCCCACAGGAACCACCCACTTGCTGTTACTGACCTTGAGTTTGATCTATATGTATATTGCCAATCTTTGTTAACAAGTTTCTAATAGGAGGTGGAGAAGATGCTTTCTCAAACTCTTAAAGAGAGCTCTTGCATTCACTCTGAGCATGGGGACTGAGCCTCATGACTAACAGCACAGTGCAAATAGAGTGGCCCAGAGCCTTTAGGGGGTGTTTTGACAAAATGTCTCATCAACAGAACATGTTGGTTCATCACAGCTAAAATTCTTGGTGGAAACACTGGGAAAATTTTGGCAGGCAGATTTCTGAGGTTCCAGGGATCACTGGTCATTCATGAGGAAAGAAAAGGAGAAACCCAGACTGACATTCTGGAAGATCCCACTCCACAGTCCTCCTGTACTGTTTGGGCTTAGATATTCAGAAAACAAATTTCAAAACACTAGAAGCTGTGTCAGAATTAAATTCTAGTTGGGATTCTTCCATTCTCTCCTGCCTTTTCCCCTGATCTTAGGGAAATAATTTAATTCCCCCTGCATCAGTTTTCCCTAAAAATAAAAAAAAATAATGACTGTCTGTCATACCCACCTTTAAGTTACAACATAATTTTCAGCTGATTAGTGTTAGCCAAGAGAATTGAAAGCTGGGAAAAAAAATGCCAACCCCTGTTAGTGTGCCAAGAGAGATAGAAGAAAAATGCCAAAGTCATAGTAGCTTTCCTTCCATAGAAAGTTTCTGTCTTTACAGAAACAAATATTCTCCTGTCAGCATTTACCACTAACTATTTGAATCTTTTGCATGTGTTTTCACAGCTAAACTCTTTAAAAACAAAATCAACATCTCCTGTGACCATTATTTTCCTGGGATTTCAAAGCGCCTCTCACAGCAGTGACCAAGAGCATACCCTGGTACACTGGTTTCAGATACACACTGTTGCAGTGTGCAGAGATAACAAAAGATAGTAGAGAAATAGGGCAGTAATAACCATATTTTGTGCCAAATGGCAAAAATAGTTTTTCAAAATTAATTTGAGTGTTACAACTAAAAGGTGCTCCGGGGGAAGCTTATTTCTACTATGGTCACTTGGAACATAAGAATAGCTACACTGGTTCACACCTGATGTCCATATTGTTCATCTTCTCTGCAGTGCTATTCATGAGCAGATGTTTAAGATAGACATATATGATATTTCTCTCAAGTTTCTCCCATTGTGTTGTATCTTGTTTATTGCATATTCTACGCAGTAAAGATAAAAACCTATCCTTTTCCAAAATACACATAGCCAGGTGTGTTGCTGAGCCATCAAACCAGCAGTATTTACCAAAGCAATACAATCATTATGCTTTATTATGTTACATGAAAATGTCTATTATTAGTGAAAAATCTTGATAGTTTTTGGCAGCATGATTTCTTATTATGAGGAGCTTCATAGCTTTATAGCCCAAATGAGTCAGATTAGCAAGATCACATTCCATAACAAGTGGGACTTCAGGTGGGAGTGCTTTCTAAATCTGTTCCTATTCCCCAGGTTTCCTCTTCCTCTGGACTCTTCCTCCTGTCTTGTGCTTTGGGTATGGCATTCTCACAGCAGTGCTTGGGTCCCCAGGCTGCTAATCAAAACACAGAGTGGATCTTGATATCAGTAGCACCTGTGAGGGTGCTTTAGCAAACAAGGATCTTGCTGGTTTTACTTAGTTGTGCACTACAGCAGTGTGCTATATGCTGGCTGTTCCAGAGAAGTAACGAGAAGTGAATATCTCCCTGTTTTCAAGCACCCCGGGGCATGGGTTCTATAAGTAGATGACAGAGATGCACAGGACCCCTCTACCATGTTCTTTCCTTTTTTTTTTTTTTTCCCCAATATTAGTGTGAGGAAGCTGTCTGACATTATGCACACACCTTACCCAACAGTTGATAGCAGACATGTTAAACTTAATTTATCAGAGAAGAATTCTCTGGGGTCCACTGTCCCCCTCTAAAAGTTCAGCCTGTGGCTCCAGGGGAGACTAAATGACACATCAATCAGTGACAATCGCCGGCATCATTCTTCCAAAGGAATTTAGATCAGACCCAAATTCAGGATATGAAGATGCTAAAAGTTTGCAACACTGCTCAAAGGGAAAAGAAGACAGAGTTTCCCTATCCTTATTTAATCTGGATGTAGCATTTCTTAATAAGTCTAGAGTTCGATACATCTTTTGGGATACACTACAGGACATGTTGCCTTTCAGGGGAACTCTTTTCACTTCAGGTTTCCTCTCAAACAATGATGCTCCATCACCCAGGATCTGAGAGACAGTTTTGCAATATTGGTTACATGCATTTAAATGAGCAACAAGCAACCTGCCAACACACGCTTGGCAAGCTTTTCTTCTCTTTTCTCTTTAAGTATTCTAGGCTATTTAAAAAAAAAAAAAAAAATTACAAAAGAGGTTGGGGGAAAATTGAAAAAGGTAAATATCAAAGCAAAGTGTTTCACATCTGTGGGGAAGTAATAATTAATATAAATCCTAAGAAAAACAATTATGTTTAATTATCTCTCAAACCACAAGATATTATTTGCTGCTATCTAATATGCACAGTTTCTGCAACTAAATAAATATTTTAATCTCATTCATTCTTTATACATTGCCATGATTATTTAAAAAAAAAAAAAAAAAAAGAGCAATGACCATTGGAGACTATCCAAAACAGGCATGGATAGCATTTTGTTGTGATTCAATAAACTTTCTGTTTTCTCAAATTCAGATGCAGCAGTTCCAGACATGTGGAAATGGGCTGCATTTTATCCTAGAAAGACATAAGAGGAGAAGCTAATATTCTGCTCTTCCACAGGAGTTCTCCCAATGTACTTCATCTGTGCAAACTAACTCACACTCCTAAGGTCGTGATGGTTTGGAGTTTCATTATGGAAAATATAGCACAGCAGTGGATGCCACTAAGCCACAAAATATGACATGCTCTAACATGAGGTCGTTATAATACTTGTGAGATTTGGGTCTGTTCTTTTTGATATTCATCTGTCCGGTGTGTTCGTCGGTTGCTCTGGAGCATTGTCTCTCTTCTCAGCCCTATTTTGCCTTCGTTAACTAGACTGAAAACTCTGCAGCATTGGCTCCCTTTCTGCATGCAAACCAGAACACAGGCAACAGACCTTCAGTTGCAATTGGGAGCTCTCAGTACTGCTGATAAGTAGTACAGATTTGATTACACAGACCACACACTTATTCTAATCTCAGTTACCCACATGTGCAGATGCAAAATTACTCAAAAGAAAACCCCTAGTGTCAGTCTGATAAAGCACGACAAATACTCTATTCAACAATTACTTTGGAGAGGGTTAGCTGCCTGTGCAGATGCTTCTGGGCCTAACTGTTTTCCTTCTTACATTAGTGATTTTTCCATTGTGAAAGGAAATCCTTCTGACACTACTTTCTTGTTTATCTAACAAGCTTGTTTTGAAGCAACTCAGATCCTTGTAAGCAAACAGAATACATAGAATAATCCAAGGTTTATGCAAAGGCAGCCAATGACAATAGCAGCTAAACCTCACTCCATCAAAGGAAATATATCAAGGACATCCTTTTCTTGTGTTATTACAAAAAATTACAGGGCATAGCCAAGAAAACAAGTCATGCTACAGGAGACTGACTTGCAGCACTCTGAGGGTAGAACACTTTTCTGGCTTATCCTGTTTCTGGCTTTAAACATCTGGTACCAACACAAAGAAATCGTATCGCTTCTCCCTGCTAATTTTGAAGTATCTGACTGATTGCTTATGACTGACAAGTGTCTGATAACAGGAAATGGTGGCACGGCGGGAGTTTGATGGGTTAAGAAGAATAAGACAGGAAAACCAATGATGTGATTCTTCATTTAAACATGTGTGCATAGTGATTGAGGGATGTCAGCCTTACAGTTGTCAGAAGGGCTTGGATACAGGAATTGCTAAGCACCAGCTGTTATTACCGTCAGCGTTTGCACAACCTTAGCTGTTCTGAGCCCTAGTCACAAACTGGCTTCTCACTGGATGAATGAAGCACAGAGAAGCAGCCCAATGAGCCTGTTCCTCACCTGTCTGAAATCACCTTTTCACCATGGTAATGCAGCTGTGCAGCTATTATCAGGGAGCCCTGTGCACAGCAGAGATGTTCTTTGGAAAGCCTCATGTCCACCCTGCTGTCTCTGAGCCTCCACAACTAGGCACTGAGCAGGAGATACTCTGAAGCAAGCAGATGATGAGAATACACGTGGCTAGGGTGATCCCATGAGTTGCTGTTTCTTGGATCCCAGGGGTGATTTAACCCCTATGGGGACCAAATCAGCTCTCAGCAGCCGAAGAGCTGGAGATTCACAATGTGCTCCCCTCTCGTCCTTACAGTGCTGGTGATCGCATTGGAGAGATGAACCAGGGGCCATCAACAGGCTTTTTATAAAGGGCTCCCTAACAGAAAAGACCCCTAGCAAAAGGTTTGTTTGAAACAGATGTCCCATGGCTGAGGTTTATTGGGAATTGGTTTAGTTTCAAGATGAAGAACAAAGAAAGTCCTGAAGGGAAGCTGGTGAAAGTAACTGCTCTAACTTTGAAGCACCCATCACTGAACTGAAAACAGGGAAGTGAAATTGATTGAAAATCCAAAGTGAGGCAGAGTAGATCACTTTCAGACCCAGCAGACAGAAGGGAAAAGTAAACAAGTAGCCTGAAAGGTTGCCATTATTTTAGTAATGTGAATTAGATGTTAAAATGTCAATTCATTTTTCATAGTCCAAAATATTATTTATAGCCTAGATAAAAATTTCTAATTTCCAATAAACAGTCCTGAGATTAATATTTTGTGCTGAATCCTGCTCAAATTGCTCAAGCATATCATCGTTTCGAAGTCATTAGGACTGTACAAATGAGTAATGGGATCAGGAGCTGGCCTTTTATTGGCACAAGTTTGAAATGGCTGCCTCACTCAAGCATGCCTATAAAACACTCTTGCCACAATATCATGTATTCCATTTACTCCCCATTTAAGAGAGAGGGGGAAAGGTTATTTTAAAAATACTTTAGAGTAATAAAATCTTTATTGCTACAATTTTTTGTATCTCTTATGCCTGTGAAGCCAGTTGATTTAGTTATGCCCACAGTTCTGGAAGTGATAGAAAGTCAGTACTTATGCATTTTGTATACCTCTGAGTATTACTTAAGCTGGAGTGTCTACAAATTGGGGGGGGTGTAGTTTTAAAGTCATATAGCTCACAACTTGATGTGAATAAAAAAACCTACATGCTGGGTATATCACAGCCTCACAATCTCTCCTTCCAATGGGACACAGCAGGTGTTTCTGGTTCTGATGGTTTGCAAGGCAACAAATCTAAACAGCCTGTGATTGAATTGAAGTCTGCTACTATAAATGAAAAATTTGAAAGATTAAGAAGGAAAATCTGTGAGGCGTAGGGAAGAACACACACACACACGTACAGGTTTGGGATTTTTTGAAATCTACGTTAGGACCACAGATACTTTCTAAGAATTATTAACATATAAATATATTACTGCATATTTGGAAAAAAACACCTTCTTACATTAAATTCAAAACATGCAGTCCTGTCCAGTTTATCTATTTACTGTACAATATGCCAAATATATATCTCTGCCATACCAGCTGAAAACTTACTTTTTATTCATTAAGGCAATACTGTGCATCATTGGGAAAGAAGTACTATATTCCTTCTACTGGTCCAATCTTCTACTGCTGCTGGCACACAAATGACCAAAAAAAAAAAAAAAAAAAAAAAAAAAAAAAAATCACTCTGCTCAGCTACGTGAGCCACTGTTGTTACGAGAAGGGAGCAAAATCCTATTCTTCTTTTGCTCATCAACAAACCCGTCAGCTAAATGGTGATTGTGGTACCTCCTCTGGTAGTGGCACAAGAGAGACAGGAATTCTGGTGCAATTTTCTAAGTCTGAGGTTGAAATGCTGGCAGCTAGAAAAATCATTGTGTGACTTATAAACAGAACAAATTTGCTCAGGAAGTCACAGAGAGAAAAAATATGGAACCTCACACTGCTGTTTTGACAATTGCTTTCCTTCTGTAACTGCACTTCAAACGAGAAGCCAACATCATTTGGAATAAGATATCTGCTTTCTCAGCTGACACCAGTCTGCTGAATAGCAGAATGACAAATATCTCTGTGGTTATTTAATTATTTAGGGCATAATATGCTATTTTATTTGACAATCTGTTTGCTATGTGGATAAACTGTAATGCTGAGTAATTTTTCCTTGTGAAGGAACAAGATTATCTGCTCATTAAATAGCCTCATTGGCCCAATAGCAACATCACACTACAAACAGAAATGATGCTGTGAAAAGAATGGAGCAGAGATGCCTGGAAGTTACAGAAAAATACAATAGAGACAACTGAGTTGTTGCAGTGAGTGAGAGGAAGGAAAGCTTCGGGGACTTGCAGCAGCAGTGCTGCCTGTATGGGTGGAGGAAGTCAGGCTGCCAGGGAGTTACTGAGGTGGAGATCAGCTTTCCCCTTTTGGCTGGTTGGGTAAATTGGCTTAGAGACCCCTGGGTGACACTGGCAGAATTATGTTAGCATCCCGCAGGATCAAGATCAACAAGCCTTGCTATAATTTCCTGGGGTTGCTGTACCAGTTGGTAGTTTGATCCAGAACCCCACAGAGATACAGAAGGTCCATTTCCCATAACTTGTTTCCATCTGATGTGCATCTTCAGATGGAAATGCTCTGGAGTTCATGGATTAAGTTATATAAGTGAGCACAGTAGGCATTTCATGATGCTCTGATTTTTCAGGGCCTGCATTATGCATGGTGATAATAATAAGCCCTAAGCTATCAAACAGCACTTTCCATTTTAATATGGCCAAATGGTTTCACAGAGCTCTGTCATCATCATCATTTTACAGATGAAAAAGCACAGAGAAATATTTTGCTTGGGGCTGTATTAGAAACCAGTAACATATCTGAAACTAATACCTACCTTTCCAACCTCCTAGTCTAATGCTCTAACTCCTGTTTTACCCTAGAGATAAGAACATGGATAAAAAGCTTTCTCATAACACAAGCAGCATAGTTTACATCACCTATAGAAGAAAGCAATAATGATAGGAGATGATTTTAATAACTGACTGTTCTGGGCAGCCAAAGATTTTCTCTGAACAATGCTGTGTCAAATGGCAAACTGAATAACTTTGGAGTTAATTCACATATGAGTGTTAGACCTTGTATCCTGGCTCCGATGAAAGGTCCAGATGAAAGAGTCATCTCACCCCTTTTCTCTCTCTGACAGTGGCCAGAAAAAAGTGTTTAGGGAAGACCTCAGCAAGATCAACATTTCTCCAGAAGATCCTCAGAAGCCCCAAAAATTTGCAGATGAGGGACTCTGAGACAAAAGATATGTTTTGTATTTAATAGCCTGATGGCAAGGAGTGACACAGCTTACCTGAAAACTGAAGACGGACCTCTATTAGTTTATTCTGAACACAAAGAATACAAGTTAGCAGTTGATGCCTCGTAATACTTGTATAGGAAGAAACATGAATAATTTCCCATTCACCCTCTCCATGAAACTCCTCATTTTCTAGACTGCTGTCACCCAAGGTTAAATGCAAAGAATAGACACTGAAAGTAAGTTTGGTCCATTATGACTGCTGCTAGTGTTGGGAGAGGTCCACAGACAGCCCAGTGGAAGAAGGGACTCAGGCCCTCAGAGACTCAGTAAAATATCACAGTCCTTATCCCCATATACCGTGCTTGGGAATGTTACTACTTGGATTGGATGACATAGACACTGTTTTTAAAACAAATAACTTTGTTATCTAGAGTAGGATAAGTATAATTCAGTATCTCTACCCATTTAACTTTTTGTCTTCTCTGACTCTGCCAACATAGCATTTTTCTCGTGTCAATATCAGTGTGGATAACAATTCATTAGAAACATGTGACCCCACGAATTCTTTGGACACAGACTGTATTGGTACCACTGACTTTCATTGAAACAGAATTTGAAGTGGCAATCTACAGATGTAGTGTTCTGTGTCTTGTTGACAAGCCCCCAGATACAAACATTTCTGCAGAGAACTCTTAAAAAAATGTCCCAGTAAAAGCATACAGGATCCATTTGCCATTTTCATCAGATTTTTTTTAGATCTTTAAATTTTCCTAAGATGAAGGTGAGTGACTTAGTTTCAATAAATGGCTTTCAAAAAAAGGGTGTCTGTTGGTCCTACAGGGTCTTTTGAGCCCTTCATCTATGTTTATGTCACAACTGTGCACTGCAATGTCATTCAGAAATAACCAAGCTCAGGCTCAGGAACAAAAGTAATGTGTTTTACATAGGCTAATGTGCCTGAGTTTATAAGTGTGTTTGGCCAAATAAAACACTGTGCTAGCCCATCAGGACTGTTCCCAGCCTGTGGTCAGAGTTAGTCTGACCATCTCTGTGGGTCATTTCTTGGTACAGAGTGACAAGACTATTCAGAGGCGTTTCACATGTCAATTTATGTACTACTGCCTAACTACACTCTCCTCTAGAATAAAAGTAAAACTTATTTTTATGGAGCACATGACAGCTTTCAAGGCCTCAGTCTGCCTTTCTGCATTGAAGTGCCAAAATAATGCTATGTGGCATGCTTTAGTATGGAAAGGATTTCTAAGTATACAATCCCATTGGTTATAATTAGCAATATAATGCCTAATGATCATTAGTCAAAAGAGGTCTTGAACCACCTGATTTTCATCCAAAACCTGTTATTAGTAATCCCCTGTAGCTGGGCCATAACACTCTACTGAAGCACTGAAGAGAAACTTGGCTTGAATGTAATCATTTGATTAGCATTCATCCAAGCAAAACATCCTCTTTTGTAGCGAGCAAGCACATTTCTACCTTTTTCTAGCTTTTGACAAGAGGCAGGTGTATTAAGCATAGGAAAGGTATACAGTACAGAGTGTTATTTTGACCAAGCACATGGAAAAATACATTCTGCCTTGACAACAGTGACACTTCCTAGTACACCAGTAAGGTATCACTGAGCTGTCATCAGCTATGCTCTCAGATGGAAGAGAGATGATGCATACATAGAAACCCAGAAAAATAGAGGAAGAGATGAAAAACACTTAAAAAAAATAATTACAGATATGTTATCTAAAATTAATCACAGGATTATTGTTGCTGTGATGTTGCATTTTGTTGGTGATAAGCAAGCAGCCAGCAAGCTTAACTTGTGTCATTTCTTCAAGAAAACATAGATCAACATAACAGCTACCAAAATGTTGATTTTTCTCCTGTGCCTTCTCTACTGAAACCCTGGGAACTTCTTGGAATACATTGCACTACTTAGGACTGTCTAAATTAGTCAGTAGTGGCTAATATCAATAACTACTGATGCACGTAAACACCTGGAAGCTGATGCACATTTCAGAAGTTGGATCAACACACACATACACAGGGAATTGGACGGTGAAATCATGTATGCCAAGAGTAGAGAAATTCCTTTTCAGTCTAAATACACTGAAATGCTACTTTCTGCTCCAGATCACATTGACAGCTTCCCTTTGATAGGTCTTGCTGTGACTGCGTTGACCTCTGCACACTCTTCTGACTTTTATTGAACAAGATGTGTTCATTTTCTGCTTCCTTCAACAGCTCTCTTGCCCAACCTTAGAGTACTTTACCATGGTCTCTCCAGTACCTAGTTTTAGCCATTCGGTCATGTCATTCAGCATAATATTGCTATTCCCATCTCCCAGCTGATTACTGTTTTTCACTCATGACATATTCATGAACCTTCTCTTTCTGTTGGGAGTATTTGGAGAAAGTAAAAGGTCGGGTGAAAGTTCCCACCTTCTGTCACTTACTCCAGGCTCTCACAACTTTTAGATCTATCCTTGACATCCCTTGCGTACTTCAAACAAACCTCTGAATCCACAAGTCAAGGCCAAAAATGTACTCGTCAACTCAACATGAAAGGAACTACTTCCACTACAGAAAGTAGCTACTTCTATCTGTATAATTATTTTTGTTTCTTCTGCACCTTCCTATTTGATGAGTTAGGAGGTAATTTCTTAACTGTTAATCTTCTTCCTTGGTTGATGTTCATGAGGAAGCACAGCCCCTGAAGCTGCCCTGCTAGGAAAAGATATACTGTGCTGTCACCAGATCACAGCACAGGAGGTTTCTTGTTTGGCAGTGTTAAGTCCCTTCCAGCTACGAAAGGAGGTGACAGCAAGAACTAGGAAGAGAAGGAAGATTAATGGTCTGAGTAACACAGTAGAAATAAGAAATTATCATACTCTGCAGAAAGGAGCTTTCCAGAGGAAATGGCTTGAGAGAGGCAGATGTAGGATCCAGTTAAATCTGTAACTAGTCATTTAGCCAGTTTATGCAGCTACATGATAAACTTAATGCAGTCCTGTGATAATAGTTATCTTTTGACTTGAATGCCACACAAAGCAGGGGGATCACGATCAATGCCTGGCAGGCACAGGATCCTTGTTACCAAGCAACACGACTTCTTTTGCAGAGCCAGATTTCTACTTTGATTCATTTCCATTTGTTTTCTACAATTTATACATTAGCAATTGAAAGGAACGGGTACAATAAATATCAATGAAGCATCTGTTAACTCTCTAATGTTCATTAACATTCAGATCGGTGTTAACCAATACATACAGAGAAATTAATATAGAATTCATCCATAAGATTAACTCTTTCACAGATAAAACTTTTCAGAGAGAAACCTTGTTGCCAAAGCTAAGATTCACTTCACTAGCTCTTGGGGACTATGTGGATGCTTTCTAGAGTTTTAATGTCCAAAGTGCATTCTGCCCTTTGCTCACAGAGATATACACAACATGAAGACCGGGACATTAGAAAGGATCATGTGATGGCAAATGCAATGAAGAAGCTACTATATGTAAAAAAACAGTCACTACATTATATCCTTCACTAAAGGGAAAACAAGTTTAACAATTGGATTTGTCATGATGCAATCTCCTTACAGAAGGGCTACTAATTAAGTGGACAACTGTGCCATTAATTGCTTATCTTTCCTAGTAACCTTCTATGAAAGAGCACACGCTTCAGAAGGATTGTGGGTGGTTGCCTGATTTTGAAGAGTTAAATACTGTTCTGCACAACTGTGTCCAAGTTACATCTGTGCCAATGAGTTCTCAGGTGAAGTTCAGAACGTTTCCTAACAAAAATTTGCATGAGTGCTCACAGTGGTTTTAACATTTTCTGATCATTCAACATAATATTTGGTGATTCAGTTTCTAAAAGTGCTGACATCTTCCATCAACAACTGAAAACAATGGAACTGTTCCCTGAGGCAACAAATTTATATGACAGTATGTGACAAACTGAAAGCAGTGTCCCAAAATTTAAGAGTTGCCTGTAACAATTTTATTTATAATTTCCATAAATAAAGTCTTAAAGGATAACAAGAAAATAATGGAAGATGACAATGTGGGTTGGATTTAGGGCAAATAGTCATGCCACCTAGGGGTATCTGGAGGGTCCAATGTGGTCATTTTCTATATTATTCATCTTCTGCCCTTCCCTTTGGCAAAATCTAGTGATGTATCATGCATGATGGAAGACAGTAGAGCTCCAGAAGGGAGATAAACGTGTGGATAAATCCACCTTTACTGTGCTCTGTGAATATGTGGTGAAGATATAGCCATGACATTTGAGAGATCAGGAAACATACTTGGAACAACTTTTCAGCTCTAATCACAGACCTGTTGTCCAACATGTGAAGAGGCATTCCTTAATAGCCATGAACTGAAAAAAAGAAAGACAAGCAAAACATCTTGCTTTTCTCAACTACAGAGTGAAAATCATTTGCCAGGAAGAACAATACCCCAATGTGGTCTCGTGGTGTCAAGAGGTTATAAAATAGAAACAGCAGTTGTCACTGAAGTTCACTAGGGTTTACAGAAGTCTTTCTACAGCTAATTTTGAATCAGGTTTTAGCAGTCATGATCACTGCTGAAGGCTTGTTATCCAGTGAGCATTATATGCAGTTGCTGCAGTGTATCCTCCTTAACAATTGACAAACAAGTGCATTTTCATATGACTATCCCTTCTTCCAGATGGTTTGGATTAATGTATCTCCAACTGATAACTGTGTCTTTCTCCCAAATGAAAGGACTTTTTCCCCTCCCCAGACACCAAGAAACATCTGTAAATTTGATGAGATTAAGCTATTTTTGTAAATCAACAAACAAATTCTTGTTTTAAGTGGCCTTCTTGGATTATATATATTTTCTGATCTTCTGCATCTCCCAATGGCTATTCTTTGGTCCTTGTGAGCCATCTTGTGGTCCTCAGCACTCTGTGAAGTAAAAAAGTTACCCACCTATTCAGCTATCTATATATACAACACAGATTAATAATTTTGGGCCTTGCTTCCAGCAAACAGTGTTTGTGTTAATTTGCTGCACAGGGCTGAGTCCTGTCAAGTCCTGGAACCACTTAAAAGCAAGAATATCTCAAGAAGGGAAGAATCTCATGATCAAAAAGGGACAACCGCATGTCCTCAATTCCTTTGAAAACCTAGACACTCATGGAAGGTGTTGCCTCTATAGCCGTAGATAAGTTTTGGTTTTCAGCAGGAGACATTGTCTGAAGATTTCAGTGGGTGGATATGGATCAGTCTTTTTTCTATAGGTGTATAAGTCATCACTAAGGTTTGAAATACCCAGAGCCCATGAAAATTTTCCTATTGATTTCAAAGAGCCCAGTAGTTTTCCCCTCATTCCTGACTTTGGAAGATGTTTGAAAATGTGGAGAAAAGCACTTGAGAATGTGAAAATGTTTGCTAAAAATGGCCGAACACAGTATATAACTTTGCAGGTGTATTTAGGGGAAATATTGCACCCATGTCCTTTATATTTACTTTCAGCAAACCTTCTAGAAAATGAACTCTCAGCTCCAAAAAAATTTTCTTTGGCTTAAATACTTCTTATCATCTCAGCACCTCCCCTTCAGTTATTCTTGTTTCTGATATCTTTGATTAAACACCTAGGTTAATTTTTAGGAATGACACAGCAAACCTGGCAGCCATAATCCCTTTAATAGTTCAATATGCTTATGAGGTTTGAAGGATGTTAAATGTGGCAGTTTAAATGCTAAACTGAGTAATCAGTTCATTAAGAATTTGCTCAATATGTTTGCTGTCAGCAGCTGAAGCATGTAAAACCGGACTCACATAATTCACCAGACATTTTAATGTATGAACAAGATAAACTCCTCAAACACTGATTGACAAACCTTGGGATTTTGTTAGCAGAGATAATAGTATATTCACTCCCACACCCATCGATAATTTATCCACTTCCAGCATGGAGGCACTGTAATACACCTGCTTTTAGCAGCCAGGACAGGTATGTACAACACCACCTCTAAGATCCTGACCCCAGGACCAGCCTCAGCCAGCAAAATCAGCCTTCAGGGGGTTGAGAGGGAATCTGGGGAGCTCCATCACAGCCATGGAAATATTCCTGTTGATTGCTATGGAGACCACACCACACCTGTGTGGTGGACCTGCAAACACTGAAATACTCAACCCATGGCTGTATGGTAGCCTGTCTTTCTGTCTGGAGGAACTATACCCCCATTGCAGCAAAACCCTGTTGCCTTCTTGAAGCTATCTCAGTCTTTTTAATTCAAACTTCATTTTATGTTGTCCCATTCTTCCCTTCCATTCTAGCCCGATGAATATCCATCCTGCAGCTTGAATGCTGTTAGTTGGTTTGGGGCTTTTTTTTGCTCCCATACACATAGTTCCTCTCTTTGACCCTTATCTCACTCTCCACAGTAAACCTTATCTCTGCTAATGTTATAAAACAGCCACAACCATCAATAATTCAACAAAGCCCAGAAACAAATGACCCAAATTTCACCCAAGTCCCCATGCTAATATTTTTCTCTGGCTGAGTTTACACATTCAGACATTTCTAACCCCTAAAATGTATGGAATATAACAATTTAAGGGGAGTTCAAATCTCTGGTTACCTTTCTGTTCTGATAGTCTCCAGATGCACCATACAGACCCAATATGATAAATGTCCTTGTGCAGAGAGCAAGTGAAATTTGCTTAGATTAGTTATAGTGTGAAGAAAATGGCCAGAAAGGCCTGATCACCCCAGACTCCATAATTTCTTGAGCATCTACCCCCTTATTTCAGTGAAGGAAGATGTCTCTGTCACATTAGTGAATTAAAGACTCCTCCTGTCCATGCCTAAGACACCTGTGAGAATGAATCTGAAGCAGGAACTCCTCCTTCAGCACTCCATTAATATTCACTCGGTTCCTTATTATAACCCTATTAAATGCAGAGGGTTTTTAGACTTACAAGCAATTCGTGAAGCCCTGAGTATTTCACTGACCAAAAATCTCTTGAGGCTCTGCTTCTGCAACAAAAATTTATGTAAGGAGAGAAAGGGGAGCAGAGGAGAAACAGAAAAGCAAAACCCCACATCACAGATCATCATGATAAAAAAGCATGTGAAAGAAGGGTGTGCTATGGGGAGAGGAAGAAAAGAAGTGATTATGTGGCCTCAAAATGCCTCTGGGAAGGTAGAAACAAGAAAATATGAAAATGCTGCCAGTACACACAATGACCGTTCAAAGCACCATGGGGAATGCACTGATGAAGAGCTTCTTGCTAATGCCTTCTGCCAACTTGATATTTGCCAAATCCTGTTTGCCTCTAATCACTCACAGACAGTTGCTTGGCCTGAATCTGCTCCCTCTTTCTCTGGTGTAAAGATGGAGTTAGGCTGCAGAAACTTGCTTGGTGCTGGTGTATGCGAGAGTAGGCCTGTGCCTATCTTTATGGTCCACAGAGAAATTAAAATGAAAATGCTGACTGACCTGCTGTAGTGGCTGGCTTGGACAAGTCCTGGAGAAGCAGGTGGGTAGCAAGGTAGGCATGTGGACCTGCATGATATTATAAAGGTTAACATTATAGGAAGAGAGATCATACATCTAGAATATTCCCAGTAGGTGCGCTGGGAATAAATGGTTAATCAGAGACACAATTACTTTTCTGACAGCTCAAGAAAGAGAAACTGCTTTCTGAAGGCCATACTGACATTCATCTCACTCCAATTTCTTCTATTACTCTGCCCCAAAAACAGAGTTACCCCTTCTTACTCATCCAATGACTTTTGCAGTATACTACGTACAAGGTCTGGCTGCCTTTTGGAGGCAAGCCCAGTTTTCTGAAAGATCCTTCATGGCATAGCAAAAACAAAGAGAAAAGGGAGTCCTTATTAAGTGCTAGTCACCCAGACAAAGCAGCAAGGCAAATCTAACCTGGATCTTAGTATTATGTGCCATTTTCTATAAAACCAACTGTTCATCATGTCCATCTTCTTTCAACCCTTAAATTATAGCAATACATAAGGACAAGAAATTGTTTTCTGACCCTCCTCTGCATACCTTCAGCAACAGAAGCAATCAGCTGATATCCTGAAGCACAGCATCTGATTGCATTTTGCATGCATAATGGTGGCTGTTATTATTGGTAAGAACAACAGTTGTTACTGTTTAACAAATGTGTCTTAATCATTTTCTGCTTATATAACACACCATATACAAGTATTAATGCAATCGAGTGCACTCTAAATACTGACTGCAGAAATACTGCCTGAAGTCTCCTTTAACTCAATAATGACTGTTACTGAATCTAAAGGTCTGGATAGAAAAGCACTGTGCAGAGGCTGGGTAATTTGAGGGAACTGGTCCCATGTTTAGATGTTTCATATGTAAGGTAATCCTTAACTATTATGGGTTTAGAACCTACTTTAGGAAAAGTGAAACAAAATTCCTCCTATGTCTCTGATCTCTTTTGCCACTGGCCCATCAGGATTACTTGCACTGATTTCTGTCTTGTTATTCTGAATCTACATTCCTGTATGCAAGAAAAAGGGAAAAAAGAAAAAAAAAAAAAAAAAAAAAGAAAAAAAAAAAAAGGTCTGTGATAGATATAGAGATGCTGTGATTTTGCCTCTCATGCTCACTAATTAATTATGCTAGTACTCTCTTTAGCACTGAGGAGAACAGCTATAGACTGGAATACATGTGTACCGCTGAATTCCCTCATCCTTCCAACAGGGTAGTTTCATCCAGGCTGCCAACTGAGAGAAGCTTGTGGCCCCTGCTAACTCCTGAGTGATTGTCTGGGAGAGTGAATAAGCAAAATCCTCTCCAGGGACCATTCTAGCAATGTAACAGAATGAGCAATTAGATTCAGGTTCCCAGGAACCTTTTCTGGCACATTTTAAAATCCTGAACTATAGTAAATTCAGCACTGCTGTACCAAATTTTCTTAAGCTACAGTGTTTTGGATTAAGAGTTGCTAGCAACCTGAAAACAAAGGTCACTTTTTAAATATATATATATGTATAAAGTCATATACACACATCCAGTTCCCAGCTGGAATTAGATTACTTCCACGGGAATTGTTCTTCTACAGACTTAGAAGTACCACTACAAGATACACCTTCTTTCATCGGTGAACAAGTCTCTACCTCTTTCCTTAATGTGAAGGAGGGAGAAAAACAAACTTACTCAGGTGGGAAAACAAACAACTCCCAAAGTGTCCCTGAAAACTCATTTCTAACTTGGAACTATCGACGAGAGCTTAACAATCCTTGATACAGTGGTTTTCATATTTACAAATTACAGGATAAACCTTGAAATGAAGATATCATTCATGCCAAAAGAAAATTTCAAGTTGGCTTTTTGGTACAGTATGGGGCAATTCACACAGTTCAGATAAAATACACAGGAGCATTTCTATTGCCTAGTTCTTTACCTAACCAGGGTTTGGACTGGAAGAACTTTGTTTTTTTCCATTCCTGGTTCTCTCTCTTCTCTACATGAAACCAAGCCATTGAACTGAATAATGAGGGATTTTTCTGTGAATTCTTTAGTGACTTAGACTGAGAAAATGCCATCTCAGGGGGCACTTCAAGTGGTTTGTAACCAAGGTTTTAGACTGAAAAAAAAACCTGAGCATGTCTCAACTGTTAACTTGAGCACAAATACCACTTTCTAACCTATGAGACCATACAAGTTTAGTATGGATGGTTCCCTGACAGCAACAAGCGAGGCTTGCTCAGCACCTCTAGCTCAGTTTTGAGACAGTGACTGTCTTGCCACTGGTGAGCAAATTTTCTACAGTTGCAGTTTTGAAGGTAGAAGAGAATAAGCTGCCCTTTGCTAATCACTACAGTAAACCGATCAAAGGGGAACAAAGTCAGAACTGAGACCAGCAGATACGCCTGCTTGCCTGCTGCCTTCTTGCTCAGAGCAATACTTACAGGCATAGACCACCCCAGGGGTAGAAGATGTCAGAGATCAGTGTACTTACCGCACACATGGTCACCCTTTTTAAGATCCACTACTTTTGGATTCTGACTTCTCTAGAGTTTGATTTATTCCTGAAAGTCTTTCAAATCAACCTGGTTGAAGCAAGCCATGAGAAGATGTGTGGTTCAACTTCTCCAGCTCAGGTAGGTGCTGGGAGAAGAGTCCAGAGACAAACATCCACTGTTCTCACAAAATTATTTTATATAATGACTATAATGACAATCCCCAGGATTTTATATTATTTTTCCATGACAGAAAAATGAACTATTTAATCTCCTTGCTGCTGGGATCAAACAGCCAAACAGGCTGTGGCATTATGATATAAATATCTGAATAAATTAAAGGAGGATAAGGGAGACATTCAATGCAAAGAATGTCCTCTTCTCAGAGGTACTAGGCACCAAAGTAACCTTTTCATGTAAGAGTATGAAAATTAGAAGAATTACATTACAGTCATGCCCTCTCAGCTTCTAGGAATATTTTTACAATCTCTGATGGGTTCTCATGGCATTCTATAAAGGCAGGTTATTGACAGATACCAGATACTATAAAGTCAAAGGTATCTTGAGCTGGGGGATGTGAAGGCCTGAGAAACAGATTGTGCACAAATAGGTCTTTTTTCAGAATCCTGAGGGAGTCAGGATATGTGTAACTGGCTTTATTTCCCTAAGAGGAAATAAAGGCTTGGATTTCACAAGTTTGGGAATTATTAATCCAGAGGTTTCTATAGCAGAAAATAGCCATATCCACATGAATGCAGAGCAGTTCCTTAATGTTCAACCCTGCATAGCAACAACACATACCATTATGTCAGCTGATAAAGAATAGAGTGCCCAGATGAAAATGCAGACCATATTTTAGAACTTGCATGTTGAATTTATTAGCAGTACAGCCTGGAACATGGCCAGGACGTAAAGTCTTACAAAAGAGGAGTTACCATGCAGTTGATAACAGCAAGGATGAACGACTTCGTGTGTGGGTGGTTAGATCTGGTTAGCGTCCTGATTACAACTGTTCTGGATCAAAAAATACTAGCAGTTGCAAGAAGGAAAGTAGCATCTCCTGAGTTGCTAGTATCTAGATTTTCCTGATTAATAAATTCTCTTAGACCTATTTTGGTTACAAAATTTGAAATGGTACAACAAATGAGTAAAGAATAACTTAAGTGACAGCTTATCTGAATAAATATGTACCTCTTTACTGGAGAGATGTCTGGTTTGTGAAAGGGTCAATTTACCTTGTACCGTCTTCAGCTAGCAGAAGAAAAATAAAGCAGATGTAAGTACAGAAGAACTGTGTAAAGGGGGAATCAGTGGAAGTCACAGTAATTGTGTGTAAAGGCTTTAACAAAGTAATGGTCAAATGGGCTGGAAAAAAATCCTTTGTTCCAACACTGTAAGGAATACTGGTCCTGTATTCCCCTGCAGGAGTGGTCAGAGTGAAGGGCCAGAGCCATTTCCTCTGCAAAATCCATCATTAAGATATGTGCTCTATTCTGGGTGACGCTTCACTATTTATTTCAGGTTGCTGATGCCAACAGTGTGTTGGACTGTATGCAGTGCTGCAGGCTAAGAATCCCTCCGTGTGATGATCCCGATTTTTCTAGTGACTGAGTCTATAACAAACCATCTGCACATTGCAGGCCTCACTTTCCCCACCTGTGAAAAATTAACAAACTTTCATTTGTCAAATTGACAGTGTTAAAATTAGTCAGAAAGAGTCAGAGCACAGAGCACAAAATCTTACTCCCCAGATAAATAGTTTTCACCCAGCTAATCTGTCCAATTTCTCTGGAATTGGGCATTTAATTATTCTCTAAAACTGAAATATTTACAGAGTATTTTGGAAGAAGTTTTAATAACACCACCTATTAATACTCAACATTGATATTTTTTTTCCTAAGCATGACTTTTATGAGCCAGAAGAAACATAATAGTTAACAGTGGCACTAGAGGAGATTCAATATCCCTACCTTGTGGGCTGTATTCAAAAAAGGATGTGAAGAGGAAAAGAGTTCTGTCATCTGAGGTTTTGACTGACATAGTTTGAAAATAGAGTCCGAGATGACAATCTTGTATGCTGGAAGTTTCTTTACAACCCAAAAATGGCAAAGAAACCAAAATGTTGAAAGTATTTATAGAGTGAAAATTAAAAAGTCCATAATAATTAGAAATATCGAAACACAAAATTATGACCTTTTCTATTTAAGCAAACTTGATTATCTAGAAATGTTGATATTTTGATATCTTTAAAGGTTAATCTGAAATACCTTTCTCCAAATTACTTCAAAATTGATTTTCCCATCATTTAAAAGAAAGAGATAAAACACTATCTTTTGGAATAATTTCTTTTTTTTGCTTGACTGCAAATGGACACTATACATGACTGAGGTAGCAATTCAATTAGGGATTCCAAAACCACTGTTTTATTACTGTAACTGTTTTTATTATGGTTCGACATAAAAATCTCCAGGAAGATCAAGATGCCAGAGTATTAGGGTCCATCCAAACATCCAATACACTCCTCTAAGAAGCTTCTAATCTATATAGGCAAAATACTGGGAAGAAAAAAGTAATATTAGCCCCCCATTTTGAATGTGAAGAACATGTGACACCAAGAGGAAGCAACATGCCAATGGCTGCCCAAGAACTCAGTGGCAGAACCAGGGATTGTTCTGGCTCCCTGAGAGCATATTAGGTGCAAAAGCATCCTTGGCCTCTGGAAAGTTACGCTATAAATAAGTTATGCTGTGTGATGAAAAGGGAAAAACGGAGGCTGTGTATGTGTGCTACTCCAGATCCAGGATTAGTTTTTTACAGTAATGAGATGGCTAAGTAATTCCACAGGATTTCACCCAGGTAATCAAGTCCAGACACTCAGCATCTTACAGCCTTTAGATGCTGATGAACCCAAAGTCTTGGCTATAATCAATGCACATAGTTAAAGAGCAGGAAAGTAATTTGAAAAGTACCTTCTGTTTAGAGCTGCCACAATTCTTTCATAAAACAAGCCCTGGCCAGAAGTGCAGTTCAGATAGCAGGGGTATTAAAATCCTTTCTGGTAAGGAGCTGCCAATGATGCTGGTGTCTATATGCCCTTGGAGTGCCCAGGCTGTCAGCTGCAGCAGCTGCTGCTTCATTCATTATACATGAGGAGTCACAGGCAGCATGAAGCACTGAAATTAATCCTGACAGAGTCATGAATAAAATGTAAATATATCTTGAGAAGGAAACATTTGCAAGGGAATTGAAAAAAAAAAAAAAAAAAAAAGAGGCAAAGAAGGGAAAACTGATCAATTGTAGGAATATAGAAGAATGAAGCAGTACAGTCTGCAGAGTGAACACCTGTGTTTTCTTGCCTCATTTCATGCCACCAGGAAGTAGGCTCCAGGACTACTAGCACACACCACAGTGCTGCAGCTGCCTGGGAATATAGACACAGCAGCTCAAAAAAACCTCCAAAAACAGCAAAAAGCCCCATGTGTGCCTAGGGAGTTTTAAACCCAAATGAACTGTGGGACTAGCCTTGAGGACCACGGAATAAGCCTTGCTCTGTGCATGGGTTTGGTAGAAGGAGAAAGCTGTTATTCCACTTGCCTTTTAGCCATGTCTTCTCATTGACTTAGTGCCTGGTTAAAAAGTGCTGGCAGTTTGGGTTGAAGCTTTAAGACAAGCTATCCCCTGTCTGGTTCTGATTACCACCTCTTTTAACAGGCAGTGACCATATGACTGCTCCTAGTCTGTTTTCCCAGTAAAACAGACCAATTAAATCACCTTTTCTAGATCCATGTAAACCAGCTGGGAGGTTATTACCTTCCTGAGCATCTCAGACTAGATTGCAAGCACTCTTTCCGACTCCATTCACACTGCCTAGTAGCCAGGAAGTTGCTTCAATTCTTCCTGCCTCACATTACTTGGTCTCACAATCCATCAAATGATATTCATCTGCTTCACTAAGGGATGAGGAAGAATTATATGATTCTGGATCCTTGATAAAAGTTGTTCTCTAGATACAAAGACTGACTATAACACTGAATTTTCACAGCCTCTTTCATCCCCTGTGGATTGAAAACTGCAGGTCAAATATTGCTCTCAGCTACGCCCAGGCAATTCCAACCAATTTCAGTCACAGGCAGGACAAAAATCTGCATATACAGGGCTCAATCTAACATCACCACAATTTGAGTATGTATGTATGTGGAGGGCATGGGGGTGGCACAGAGCAGCCACTCACTGACAGCAACAGTACCTACCCAGCGGGGTGCAGGAGGGAGAAATGAAGAATCATTTTACCAGTGGAAACTACAGGAAGAATTTTAAGCAGGCAGAATGTAATTACCTGAAATGGAATCATACATTATACCCATCACACCATTCCACATAAAAATTTAAAGCATGATTTGCAACTGAGGAAACCGAGGTGAATTTCTGAGTTTCATTAATTTGGTTCCTCCTCTTTAGCACGGTGCTGCTGATGAAAGGCAGATTCACCTGCATGGGGAAGCAGTACCACCTTCTGCATACGTGGATCTGCAGGAAGAAGCTGGGAGGTGTGTTATGTCTATTTCTGAGAGGATCTCAGCTACAGATCTTCCATCATATTCTTTTTACTATTTTCACCCAACACAGCTACATTATCTATACCTTACTGGATGCATATATGTTACTAAACCACGGTCCCTACCTTCCTCTATTACATGGCATCTAGATGTCCTAAAATCCTTAAGGCTCTTATCCTTCCAATTAATCCCTCCTGAGACACAGCTGACAATTTTAAAGGCAAGAACTGAGGCTCAAAAAAAACGAGAGTAAGATTCATCTCCCCTGACTTTAGAGGTCTGAAATGTAGATGTCTGCACCTAAGCTAGGAAACTAGGCTTTTCCTTAAGAGTCATTAGACAAAAAGAGTTACTTATAGGGCTGAGCTATCCTAAGTGTCTGATTTAGGAGGGAATTGATCATTCTCTGGAAGTACTTGCTTTCCTTCTTTGGCTATAAAGGAAGATTAGATAATTGTCCTTTTATTTAGACCCAGGTAGTCTAAACAGAAAACCACAGTGGAATAGGGAATTGAAACCACATCTCAATTCATAGACAGATTTCTTAGTTAGTGAACTGTCCTGGTTGTGTGGTGTTCAGTTGCCCTCTGAGCTCAAACCATGTCACGAGCCATGACCTTATTCCTGAAACAATTATTTAAAAATCTTCAAAAATATAGTCCTGCTAGGAAAAGTGCCTTCAGCCCTTCACAGATGTTGTGCCCCACGAGTGAATGGGTAATACTGTGTCAGCTCCCACCACATTTTCAAAGAAACAACAGGCCCTGCAGTATGTCATTGAGGCAGAGGAGCATTCCCTCCAACACTTCAGTAGACAAAGTTTGCATATTAAAAAGACAAGCCTGAATCACAGAGAATTTCCATCTGACTAAACAGGGGAATGGGGCTAGACTGATGAGTGCCTCTAGACTTGTGGATCATTCTACTGGTGCTTATCATCATATAACAGATGAGAGAGGAATTTATTTTACTTATAATACATATGTAATTACTAAATAAACAGACACAACAACAATAACCAAAACCTTGGTATTAGTTGACCAGTGAATAAAGAAGGAAAATTGCCTATACACAACTTCAGGATGGAGAAGAAAAAACTTAGGGGGACCTAACCTTCCAATATCTACAAGAAAGTAATTGAGAAGACAATGTCAGGGTCTTTACTGAGGAGCAGGGTGGGACAACAAAAAAAGATAGGTCATAAATTGAATCAGGAGAAGTTCAGGCCTTATACAAGAGGAAACTTTTTCACAATGAGATCAGTCAAGCATTGGAGTGGTCTCCATCCTTGGAATTTTTCAAGACCTGACTGGATAAGCTCCGGTCAAACTGGTCTGACCTCACAGCTGACCTTATTTTGAGCAGCATGTCAATATAGAGCCCTTCTGAGTTCCCTTCTAAATTATATTATTCTGTGATTGTATGATAAAGACATTGATTATGTATCATTTCCCATCCCCTAACAAGGCATTCAGAGAGTAAATAAATGTGGTCCCTATTGAAGCTTCATGTGGAGTAAATAGAGATCTACCCGAGCAGCCAGCAACCAGCCCTTCTCAGTCTTCTGAGTGTTATGTGCAGCAAAGACAGAAGAGAGTAGAAATTTAACATTATGTTTTGCAGTCTCTAGCTCCTTAAGCCTCCTGAAAGTTTGAGCACCCAGAGTAATGAAAACTAGCTTGAGAAACCTTTGCATCACGTAAGACACCAAAAAGGTGACCGGTGTGATGATGAAGGTAGTGGCTGTGACTTTTGTCCCTGGTGCCTTAAGCTGTAGACAGAACAATTTGTATCAGAGGGATCCAGTTTTAACTTTCCAAAGAGAAAGCTAGCAGTGGGGATATCTGTGTTCTCTGAGACAGCTTAATCACCTTTACAAAGCGCTTTCAATAAAATAACTTTATTCCCTCTATGGAACAATGCTGTACCATGTAGTATAACCTAACAAAAAAAAAAAAAAAAAAAAAAAAAAAAAAAAAAAAACACCAACCCCCAAAAAACAAACACAAAAACAAACAACAGAACAACAAAACAAACCTCAGTAGTGAATTTTAATCCTTTTGGAACTATCTAGATATTTTGTGATCCAGAAATCATCCAAGGTTTCCTTTGGTTGTTTCTAACTCACAGTGGTTCCTGAATAGAAGGAAATAATCTATTTCTCTTCTGTGTATTGCTTTGTTTTCATGGGAAATTACAGGAACCGCTTGGCTGAAAAAGTGAAACAAGCTATGTCAGCATCTGATATGAAGCTGGATTACTCAACCGTGGTGTCACTGAGCCTGAGTCCCTGGGGTCTTTCATTCTTGCCAAGTCCAATTAGGCACAGACATACCTCTCTTGTACCTGCAAAACAGCTGCAAAAAGCATTGAATGCACTGTGCTCTAGAGATGGCTTTGCATTCCTACTCCTTCCTGTTTCATTAAGGCTTTTTAAATTGAGGCTTAAATCTCTTGGCTGGCCAGCAGGACATCTGCAGGAAATACAGAAGGCACGTTCACACCTCGTGGGGCTTTTTTTCCCTGGTTTAATTGAAAAAAAAGATCTATATTGCACTCTTTCTCAAGTTGTGCCTCTCAGTTTGTGGGAGGAGGGAAAACTCTAGCAAAGAATACTGCAAAGCTGAAGGACAAGTCATAAAGCCATTGAAGTGGAAAATTAGAAAGCAGTATAAATAGGATCTTTGGAGGAAAATAGGTCTTCCCTGCTATAGTGAACATGAATAAACAATAAAAGACCGTGTCAATAAGGAAAACACTTGCTAGAGAAGGTATTTCCTCTTCAATTGCAAAGCCTTCTTTGGGAGGCAGTGGTGCTCAGGCAGAGAATTAACCTTGCTAGGATCTTTGGATGTGTTAATTACCTACGGGTTTTATTGCCACATTTTTTTTTTTCTCTAAAATAATTGATATGGTATCTTGTCTAATGATGAATATTTGATCCTGACAGATTCGGGAGTAGGGAAAGGGATTTTACTTTTTCAAGACTGCATAAAGAGACTTGGAAGAGAAGTAGCTCTGTCTTGTCAACTTCTGTTAAAGATGCAGGGTTCTAACCAACTTTGAAAATGTCAGCTCTTCTAAACCATGTTTCTTAGGAGCACCTTAAATTCTTAAATTATTCAACTTCAGGTAAGTGATCTGTCCATCTTAGAAGATATTTGAGAGTTCATACTCAAGCAATGCACAGCTACACAGGATCAGCACAAAAAAGTTTAGCCTCTGACACATTGATTCAGATTCCCAAATGGTACAAACTAGCAGAATTACTGTGGAGTTATGTTGGTTACATATTAAATTAGTTTAGCCTTCAGCTTTTGGGAAGAAAAATTAAATCTAAATTAATCTTACCTTAATTTTCAGTTATCAATAATTTTTCAGAAAAAGAATGGGTGGAAAAGCAATCATTTAATTGTCAAAAAAAAAAGAATATATTTTGAATCTGCTTTTTCTGACAAAAAATAAATAAAAATGAAATATTTTAAAAGACAGTGAATATTTTCAATATAATTTCCACCCAATTACAAACTTGTTTTTTATTCAAATCATTAGAGCCACTTCATTTTAATCTGGAATAAAGAAATATTTTGAACACATATCTCCAAAATAAAAGAAAAAAATCTAGGACGAAGTAAAATTTCACATGAAACCAGGCTGAGTTGTCAAGAACCTGGAAACTGTGTCTTGTGAGGAGAGACTGAGAAGAAAAAAACGAAGAAAAAAGATTCAAGAAAGCCTATGAATGATAATGAGATGAGCCAGTAATATAATGCCATATAAAATCTTAATTTATTTTTTTCTTAGAAACTCTTTTAATGCAGCCAAATGCACAGCAGTATGTTCAGGAATGCAGGCCATACATACACAGGAAACCAAACCAAACCAAACCAAAAATTCAATATCCTGGAAAACAGTGTCTTATAAACAAGCCTCCAGGCTATGACTGATAAACAGCTTGGATTTGAGCTCCCAAAATGGTGCATGGTGATGAAGAATAATGGGTTGTGAGGTTTGATTCCCTGTTACTAAGGAAAAATAGTGAAATAAAGACATTTAAAAAATCAAATGTTTCATCCTGTTCAAGTTCATTTCATTGCATATTTTTGAACACTTACGTGTTCTAGGTCTCTTCAGCTGGATATGGCATTATGTCATTAATTTAAAATTTTAGCTACATCAATTAATTTCATTCTTCAAAATGTCCTTGTTTCCTGTGAAGTCTAATGCTATACTCAGGATTGACTCCATTTGACTTTCTAAAGGAGGTATAAATACTTTTGTCACTCTTTTTCGTCAGCTTCTACTTCCTCAGTAAAATACTGAGAGAATTAGATAAAATGCTCTTGCCAAGTTTTAAGTTTAACAAGAAACAATTGTTGCTGGTGATTAATAAAAGATTGACATTTTTTTTTTATGCCATCTGCAAACTATGTTAGAGTAGACTCCTACTTGCTTTATCTATTCATAAAGCTTATCCCCTTCCTTTCTTTTTTTTTTAATGAAAGAAATCTGGGGATCCTGTATCTGAGAGCTCCACTTTAGCAATGACAGATACAGTTTATTCAGCCTGAAATATCATCAGTTGAGGCTGAAAAGTGTTAATTGACTACAAATGCTGGGAGAGAAACTTTCAAATTCTTTAGAAGCCTTGAGTGGATGAACAGCAGCCACAGGTTAGCTACCATAAAACAGGGTTCCTCAGCACCATCATCCCTGTCATTGTCTGAATTTCTTCAGTAGAAAGAAAAAGCATGTGGAATAGGAGATATTTCTGACAGTAATAATGAAAAATACAGCTTGTGAGACAGAGCATGAGGTCAAGCTTAAGGCTGTAATGAAAAGAGGCAATTTTCTCTGCTCATTACAACTCTTTTCATGAAAGCAACTTTATTCTCCATTCCCATTTTTGTATTTATTTTTTCTCTCCACTTAGAATGATTTTTAGTGCTGAAAATGAAAATGCAAAACTTAATAATCCACAGCATTTTTTGTATCAATGCAATGGCCTCTGACACTGATTTTTTCAGGATTGAAATAGTTTGACTAGTCCCCCAGCTATTAGCTTCTCTCCCCGCCTGCAAATGTTTATTGAGATCTCGGATCTCCACACATCCCTTTCCACTCTGCCCTTAGAGAGAAAACTTTTGCTCTGGGAACTTACTGTGTTACTATCTTGCCTCATCTGTCTTCTAATCCTTCAAGAGGCTGGCTCAGTAGTCAGCAAAAATGAAGTACAATGCAATTAAATAAGGTTGTAACCACACTACAGCTGGAAGAGATATGGCTGTTCTCATGTAAACATATGAGCTGTGTTTAATTGAGCCAGACTGATTTATAGTTACAGAAAGAACAGTGAAAAGGTATCCAGTTTTCCCTTCCACCTCATGAGTACTGTCTGGAGTGGCTGGGATACTTGTCTGACTGTAAAAAGGACACGGGCTTTTATGTAGCTGTAGATATGACAGAGATGAGGTACACCTGGAAGTTCTGGACTAACAGTGACTGTAAATTCAGGTTGATCAACAAATTTAGCATAAAAGATGTGCAGCCCCTAAACTCTACCACAAGTCCCATACTTGGATGGGTTCAATGGTATGGTAGCCTTATCCTGATACACTTTGAAGAACTGAGTTACTAATGAGTTGGACATTTCCTTCCGCCACAAAGCATGGGCCTCTCCCCTACACTGGCAGCCCTAGGATGCAAGATCAGGTCACCATGGAGGTAAGAACACAACTTTTGGGTAAACTTTGGAATTTCAACCTTTTCTTCCACTCTAGCTGGGATCAGATGCGAGAGTTTGTTCATACTTAAGAGGTACTAACTTTGGTAACATACACCCATTCCTAAACACAGCAGCTTAGACAGTAGATGGCATGACAAAGAACTTGACAAGAAAACAGCAAATTAACGTAGTTTTTTTGCTTTGCAGAAGACAGTGAGAATTCAAAGGCAAAAGAACGACCTCAGTGTTTATGTTTCATTCCTTAGATTCTCTGTGTAAGGAGAGAGAACTGCTTGTTAAATCTGTATATTTATTTAATAGAGCAACTTATTCTAGCCTGAAATCGCTTCAGAGAAGTACAACTAAACAGATACATTATTTTCTTTGATGTGATCAGAATTTTGCTTTAGATATTTATCAGAGCCACTTTGCTGGTGCTAAAGTTCAGTATCCTTCTCTCCCTCCCACTGAAACCCAGTAGATAACATAACAGCCTCAGGTACCCCTGAGATACATGTAGGGCAGCATCTTTCCTACACTAAAACATACTTGCTTCTAAATATTAGAGGAGAAGGGACTGAGATGCTGGGTTGGGAGTGTTTTCTCTAATTAAGTGAGCTAGTTTCCCTCAGTCTCCACTCAATCTGTCCCTTAGAGAGGTCAAGCAGATGAATCTGCCATCCTCTTGCCTTTGGGAAGGCTTGGACATGGCTGCCAGGGGGAGAGCTGTGCAGTGATACAGGTGCTTCTCTCTCATGCTCCGAGCTTCAGAGTGGGAGTGCTAATTAAGGGAGGTTCAGACCTCACAGTCCTCCCCCTGTGTGTAGTTTGGTGGGAGTGGAGCAGTGAGGGAAGGGAGTGGGGGGATGCTAGTAAATCACAATCAGATCCTTGACTCAGCCTAGACTGTTCTTAGCAAGGCAGCGATCGGCAGCTCCAGCTACCTGGTACAAGGCAGGTGACTGGTCTGGGGAGGTGCTGAGGGTTATCTCTCCTTCCTGTTAGAGCATGCAACCCTGTTGGGTCACCCATCCCAGGGGGAAGTTGTGTGTTTTTGCCATTGAAACATGCACTGTGTCTAACCCTGCTGCTGGAGGGGCAGCGGGGAATCAGTCCCTCAAGGCAGGAAGACATTGGCCTCTACTGACCAGCTTCCTATTGTTCACATGGGAAGCATAAAAAGCAGAGCTCTCAAGTGCCTTAACAATTTGGCTTGTTACAAGGCCTGACATTTTCATTACTACAGATGCTTTGAAAATGTCCCCTCAGGGCTTGCGATTGCTCCTGCTTTAAGTCCAGCAGAGGCTGACATGAAGGCATCCATAGCACTGCTCTTGTGATATACCTAAATCATAGAATGGTTTGGGTTGGAAGGGACCTTAAAGATTATCTAGTTCCAACCCCCCTGCCATGGGCAGGGACACCTTCCACTAGACCAGGTTGCTCAAAGCCCCGTCCAACCTGGCCTTGAACACTTCCAGGGAGGGGGCAGCCACAGCTTCTCTGGGCATCCTGGGTCAGTGTCTCACCATCCGCACAGTAAAGAATTTCTTCCTTACATCTAATCTAAATATCCCCTCTTTCAGTTTAAATCCACTACCCCTAATCACTACAGTCACTGATAAGGAGTCCCTCCCCATCTTTCTTGTAGGCCCCTTTTCAGTACTGGAAGGCCACTAGAAGATCTCCTCAAAGCCATCCCAACTCTCTCAGCCTGTCCTTATAAAGGAGGTGCTCCAGCCCTCCAATCATCTTCATGGCTCTCCTATGGACTTGCTCCAACAGATCCATGTTCTTCTTACATTGGGGGCCCAGAGCTGGACACAGCACTGCAGGTGAGGTCTCACAAGAGCAGAGTAAAGGGGGAGAACCACCTCCCTTGAGCTGCTGGTCACTCTTCTTTTGATGTATACCAGGGTATGGCTAGCTTTCTGGGCTATGAGCACACATTGTTAACTCATAGTCAGTTTTCCATTCACTATTACTCCCAAGTCCTTCTTCACAGGTCTGCTCTCAATTCACCCATTTCCCAGCCTGTATTTGCGCATGTAATTACTTCAACCCATGGGAACACTAGGGAGAATGGAGATAAGGCAGAAAGAAATCCTGATCCATGTTGTTTGTACTTAACTGCAGGTCTTACAGAACATTTACATGTTGTTACCTTCCCAGTGGATTCATCCACGCACATTTATTCAGACAACACAGAGGTTTCTGTCTGTTTTGGGTATTAATCCTTAACTCATAGTTTATCACTAAGGAGCTCTCTATGCAGTATGAACACAGATCAGATGCTACCTCCAGTTACACTGCTGTCACTTTACAAATGTACATCTCTGTAACCTAGATCAAGATGAAGCCCATTGTCTGAATTCACAGACACATATAGATGTGCACATACAAATTAATAAGTGATCCAGGCATTCCTTGGGGAATTTATTCTAAGTCTTACACATTGTATGACTGAGATGGGAAGCAGATGCCTAATAATAGATCTGTATTCTAATACCATCTGCTCAAACCAAATCGCCATAACAAACTATGTCTGCCCCCATGTCATGCATTTCTGCAGTTTCAGCCTTTCCAAGACTCCTTCTCCAGGTTGAAAGAATAAATCCCTGTCATGTTCACCCAAAGCAAAGCATTAGGCCATCAACCATCTGTTCTTTATTTGTGACGTTATCTTATCTCTGCTGAGCCTCAGCATCCTGGCACACGGTATAACTCAACCACATACCACTTCTCTCCTCATAGCAAGACATTAAAGTTTCCCTGTTAAAACAAAGCAGCCCAGATATCTAAAAGAAGGTGGTGATTCTTAAATGTGCTTCTACAGTACAGAGTCAACAAGACATTTTATTTCACTCAGACTAGAACAATTGATTATTTTTAAAATATCCTTACTGAGTTTTAATGACAGTGAATGGAACTATCCCCTCAGTTTTTAAAACAGCAGACAGGCTCTT
The DNA here is from genome assembly GCF_018691265.1 of Tyto alba. NCBI lineage: Eukaryota > Metazoa > Chordata > Aves > Strigiformes > Tytonidae > Tyto > Tyto alba. The sequence continues at coordinate 26,883,475 of NW_024881278.1, read as the reverse complement.
TCATTTCCTGCACAAACACACAGTACTGCAAACTGTTTAGAAGTGTGTTTTCCTTTTTTCTTCTAATGAGTGTCTATTTCCTACAGAGGGCTTGATCACAGCACTTAGCCCTTACCTGTTTTGGAGAGAGTAAGCAGCTGTACAGATCAAGGAGTTATTGAGGTCTTTAGGTATTCATAATGTACATGGGAGAGTAAATGCTAACAATGTGTTGTTCAGAGCCAGCTCTTGAATCTTATACCCAGAACTGGCCAGCTAAGCTCAACCATTAATGCTATCCTTCCTCTAATGATGATGAAGTCAATGGACCCACATTTGTGGAAGATGGTGGACCCTAACTATTCAAGCTGATCGTTCTGTTATCTGGACAAGGTAGGATGCTTCTTGGTTTCTATGGAGTCATTTAATGACAAGAGTTTCAATAGTCCTAGGGTAGTTTGCTAATCAACAACTAGGAAGAAACTGGGATTAACAAGAGTCAGGTTTCTATAGATATCTTCTTCATGATGGCTGCAAGGATTCAAAATGTTTATACTAGAAGGGATTTTTCTTTTTTCCTGTTGATTTCCCACAGATCAAAACAAGCAAGTCCCTTGTTATTTCTTTCTACTTCACATGCACCTAAATAAGCAGTACCGCTCTAGCCATACTTTATATAAAGCAGTAGAAAATTTTCAGTGACAAGAACTCAAGGTGGATGTGAAGTCTTCCCCCTCACAACATTACTCCTGAGCATTTCTTTGCTGACGCTGCTGTTTGTGGAAGGGACTCCTCTGTGCTGTACACAGGCCAGTTGCTCCAGTCAGCCCTACAGAATTCAGTGTAATGAAGTTGTTTTATAGTACTGCCAGACTAATACCACCTCCATTCTCTCTGTCTTCACTCTTTTCCTGCTCCCCATGGTAGCAAGTTAGAAGCATGGGAACATGGAGGTTGAAGGTATGAGAGTGTCTGTACTGGACATCCACTGGTAGTCACCTCTTTCACAAAGCATGGATAGTGCTGCAGCCACAGGGTAAGGAACCACTGTGAGCAGCTCTTACTTTCAGTGCTTAAGCAAAATCATCAGTACCTAAAAGTTTTCCCATGCCAAATAACTTCTACTGCTATAAAGTGCTAACCATCCACCAGTAAAATACTCCACCTGCTCTCCACAACCAACAGTGCAAGGTCTAACTTCTCAGGCTTAGACCTGATCTCCACCAAGCTTGCATATCTGTATTTAGCCTTTCCATGCCAACTCTTTGAGGGATGGATCCCAGGTGTGCACTGCAAATCCCCTTGAGTCCTTTGAATAAGACGTACAAATCACCATTTTCAAATACTAAGCTCCATAGTCATTCAGGATGTGTCTGAGTTTGGCTAGGATTAAGCTGTTCTTGAGGATCATCAGATAATTCACAGACCTCTCCTTTGTGTCCCATGGCTGTCATTCCTACCTTAGATGAGCTTGTTTTGCAGTGCTGCCCTGGTAAACTTTCCTTACACATTCTACTGATATCAGCAGAAGAATGGGCCTGTCCTAGCGAGATTACAGACTGTATGATCAGCCATGGTTGCTATGAAAAGCTAAGGCGGAGCCTGAGGACAGGAGAGAAGCTCACATTTTTTCTTTACCTGAAAACACTTAATGAGTTTTGAAGCTAGCAGCTCCCTCGGCTTGTAGAAGTAGAGCAAGCAATGTATGGCTGAATGGAACTCCATGGTTAACCCATGAGTCACAACATGGCAGATTCCTCATAAACCCTGGGGCTCAGTGCCTGCTGCTCAGCAGCTCATAAGCTTGTCCTCTCTGCAGCCAGATATTACACACCCATCATGTCCAGTTGACTGAGCTGAGTTTGGATCATGAGATACTGAAAGTGGCTTTGACCCTAACATCAATCCTCCACAGCTACTATCCAAAAGGTAAACTGCATCATGAATGTTAAGCCCCAGGAAGACCACTGCTTTGGTGCTCTTAACTAAAAGTAAAAAACCCTCAGTGACAGCTAATTTTCCTCAAAAGCCTTAAGACAATCTCACCCATTCCCTGTTGTCTTTTGCCACCCTGTATTCTAATAGTGCTGGATAATGAGAACTGAAAGGTTTTATATCTTCTGCAACAGAGGATGAGAGAAGCTGGGAGCAGCCCTGACACCCTGCCAGGAGCAGCCGTGTGGCATGCTCCCTGCTTGGGAGCACAGCATTCTCATGTGGTATTGTGAAGCCAGTGTCATAATGTTGTGACACTGCAAATTGTTCTGCTTTCCTCACACACTTATTACAGAGAGGCTTTCACCTTTGCTGCCTGGTAAAAATGGATGGGAATCTCCCAAAGTGCTGAGAAAAGGAAGGAATAGAAAGAAAAAAGTGATTCCCTGAGTCTAGAGAAAGATGAGAAGGAGTAACTGCAACAAACCCTATATAAAGTCAGATGGCAGTTCTGTAGAGGGCTGCTGAGCACTGGTATAATGACTGTATGGGAAAGGTTGATTTCAGGAAGCAACTCACAGTAAACTGAAAAGAATGTACCGTGAATCAAGGTTATTTTAATTTTGTGTTCAAGTGACCAAAAATTTTTGGCTTATTTGTTGTTAGATTTTAACTGAGAAAGATTAATAATAAATCTATTAACAAAAGTGTCTAGGGAGATTTGGTAAGTCAAGCAGCAATAGATACAAGGATTTTTTAATCACATAATGTTGTTTCACATCCAAGAGAAAATACGGTTTGTGTTGCAACAACAGCAGAAGCAGAAACTGAAAAGAGAAAATCATCTCTAAAGTGAATGCTTCTCATTCTAGTTCTTTGGACTATGTGAAACACAAAGCTTTTCTAATTCTCTAATTCACAGATGCCACAGCAATTTTCTTTTGTAACTGCACTGGTTTTTTGTTTTGGGTTTGTTTTGTTTTTTTTTTTTTTTTTTTTTTTTTTTCCTTAAGAAAACTGCCTGACTTCTTAAGGATTTTGATACTGGATTCAAGTAACACAACAGAAGTGCACCTATTTTCTTTGCAAATTTAGCTAAGTACATTATTGTTGAAATTATGTCACTTTCTGATTTTTTTTAAAAGCAAACCATGTACAGTAATACATACAAAGAAGAAAATATTGCTGCATATTAATATACATGTCCTAATTCTGAGTGGTTTTTAGACCCCTCAACCATATTGCCTCCTTAATTATCTATATGCATACCAGATTTATAGAGTTCTGTTAGTTTTTCAGGAATATTAGGGTACATAGTAATAATTATAGCAGTACTTGCCTAAATTAGAGCCCAAAGCTTTGATGTTAAAATGCTAGTTAACATGCTTAAAATTTTCATCATAATTAAATCATACTGACGTGAAATGCTAGTTGGTTTTGTAGGCTTTAATTCTCTGCGAATTTCAGAAGCAGGTTAGCAATAATTTATATTAAAATATTAGTCTAGACCAACCTCCCAGCAGTAAGTGGAGCAATTTGAGATTTGCAACATGTTAACTGAAGTTCTAAATGGGTTACCATTTGAGTTAAGAATTAAGTCAGCTTTCCATTATTGCTCTGACTCCAGATGAAAAAAGATGAGCTAGACCACCATCTAAGAAAATAAGAAAATATTTTAGAATGCAAGTGTAAGAGTGAACTTGAAAAAAAAGAAAAAAAAAGAAAAAAAAAGAAAAAAAATGTGGCAAGCTTCAGTCAAGATATATGGTCATCTTGTGTAACAGACTCTCATTTACTTTTAAAACCTTCAAAGATCTGTCAATCACCCATACCACAGATATTTGTGGAAGCATTTGTGGATGCGGTTGAAACACCCTGCCCCTCATTGAGGAAAACACCACTGACCATAAACTGTCATTTGAGTTAATAATACTACTAATAAATCTGAACAATTTCTTTCATTCTCAAGCCCTTTGATCTTATCAAATGCATAAACCTTGTAAATTGTCTCAGCCTCCTGGGGCTAAATGAATGAAGGCTCATATTCTGCTATAAATTGTACCACAGATGCAGCCCTGGGGTGTTCAGCAACAAATGTAAAAGGCTGGAACTAAGCAAACCATTCTGCCATCATTCAGTTAAACACAATCTCTAGTAATTCTTATGACAGACAGTTACTAGGAAGAGAGTCTTGGCACAGATTACTGTTAAATGTGAGTTTTATCTAAACAGATGTCAAGTATATTTACAAGGCACCTGGTCCCTATGTGTGCACTTCATCCTTTGGAAGGAAATCTGAGTAAACGTGCAGAAAAGGAACTCCAGTTCATTTGGAGAGATTGCCTACCTTGGATAACTGTGAAGTAGGACCGGGAAAGACAGAAAATGTCCTCAGTGCAAGCACAGCCATATAAGTCACAAAAACAGCACTGTATGTTTTGGTGGGTTGATTTCCTTTCTTCTGATTGCAAAGATTTTTTTTTTTTTTTTTTTTTTTTTTTCAAAATTTAACACGTTGTCTGAAATTATATCTTCCTTGGGCTCCCTGTCATTTAGAGATGTATATAGACAAACAGAATGCATCTCCAAAATGTTTATGTTGTTGAAAATGCCAAGGGAAAATATTTTCTCTGGACCAAAAAAATCTAACCATTATGTTGCTATGTAATAAACTTGCCAATAGTCTAACCATCCACATAGCATAATTTTCATTGGGAATAAACCAGAAAGCAACAAACAAACAGAAAACCCAAATCTGGGATTCATTCACAAATACTGCAAGTCAGCTCTGTTATTTGCAGCAACTTGATAATTGTTCACAGAATTTCTTCACTCTTAATGAAAGTTTTCTCAATGTTAACAGGAACCAAGTATTTGTTAAGGTTTACCTTTCATTATCCCCTTGTTTCAAGTGATCAAAAGAGGAAATCAGGTGACCATTTGCACAAATAAAGAATTACAAGTACCTGAAGGGACCTTAGATAAAACAGAAACTGAAAGTTGTTCCTTGATACTTTTTTCACATCTGGGGAGCCAGCATCTAAAAAGACTATCTGAATTTCATGATGAACATAACAATGATGAAGTTTAGGTTGTGAATATGTACACAGGAAGAGGCACTGTCTCTGCCATGTTAAAACACAAAATTCTGCAGTCCTTATGCCACCCACTTCATAGGGCTTAATGTATTCTAAATTAACTTGAAAAAAGCTTAAATTTATAACAAATATGGCTCAGAATGTGTATATGAATAAAATGGTTGATGATAATATTATTTGGAGAAAACCTTCCATATCTTAATAACAGATTATGAATGACCTCTAATAATCTAGCTTCACACCTCTCTCTTCCACACAGTTCTGTGTTCAAGCATTAAAATTCCAGAGCTATACTGCTTTGTTGCAATCCTATACTTCAGAGTAGGATGCTGTGCTCTGTGTAAGCTGTTTATATTAAGAGCCAATAAAGGACCCTTTTGGTTTCACACTCTGAGCTCCTGACTGAGGTTCAGGCAAACCCCAGGAAAAGGAGTTTGTACTTAGCTTATCTCAGCCTACTGTAATGCAAAATGAGCAAATGACTCATACCCTCACAGCTAGTGACCAGTCTAGACCCCTGACTTTCCAAAGAAAGCTGTGAAAATAATGCATTAAAAACAAAGAGACCTTACTGTGCAGTGCTGTGTTCTGCAAATAACAGATAGCAATTCTGCCACAGTCTTAGTGGACATCCAGAACTTTTGTGAAGCCAAAGGTTGAAGAATATGAGAGATACCACCTCAAAGCTGGGGAATCCATTTTTTGAAAACATAATAATCTTTCTACTTTGTGAGAAAATAACATAAATTTAAGAGCAAGTGTATGCACCCATCCTAGATTCCATCCATAAAATACAGACAACCTGCTTCACAATTTTCCAAGTCAACAGAAAAACTCCCATTGGCTTCAGCAGGCTTTAGAAAAGACTAATCAAAATATCTGACTTAACGAAATACTGCTGGGACAGTTGCATTTTCTGATAAGGAAACTTATAATGTCAAAGTAGTGGTCAGAACAAAAATAACATGATCACTGACTTCCCGCTATTAGTTTGGTACCACATCTCTTAACAGTCACATAGATACCTTCACTGCTTTTTTAACATCACAAAGAAACCCCTTAAGTATAAACACAATATACATATCTATCCACAATCATGTTCAGAATTAGCTCTTTATGTGTGACAACATCACTACCGAGACAAAAATTATATGTGATTTGGTTTTAAAATCCATACCTGTCTGTTTGACAGCAAGGTATCACAGTCTGTCAGAACTCAGAATAGAAAGTGTTTACTCAATCAAGAGAACACAACATGAATTAGTGAGGAAGGACAGGAGAAGAAACTGAATTCATTAATAAGAAAAAAGTGATGCTTGTCCTAGTGAAAAGCATGGTAGACACAATCCCATCCAGTTGTTGTATATGTGTTTGTTGTGTTCTCCACTAAAAAATAAGAGCAATAAGGGTCAAGGAGGCTTTGGAAAGGGGCTTTTCTTCATGATGCAAAATATTAGGAATAAAAAAAGCCTCCTCTCAGATTCTTGCTCTACATATTCCTTCCCCCACCCCATCTTGCCACTCTCTTTGCCTTCCTCAGCCTTTCTTTTGAGCTCTGAGCACGTTTTCTAGCCTGTTTCTGTCAATCACCATTGTCAGAACAGCAGCTGCACGGAAGTGTCCACAGAATTATTTTATGCTGAAAAAACACCACTTAATGTATCTGAATTCTGCAGGAGCATTATTGGCAAGAAAACATTGCCCCATTGCTTGCCTGATTGCTGTTCTACCTCCCAAGGAAAGTGGTTTGGTGGGACACTGCAGAGCTTGCTGCCTGACTGCTGGTACAATGAGAACGGGCAGACCCAGAAATCTTCCCCTCAGATGAAATGAAAGTCAGTTTGGATTGGTTTTGATCTCTTTGGCTCTGGGAGCCATGACATTTCACCTGCAAGTATGTCCATTTTCTAGTTCCTTTTCTGGTTAAGGGGCTTTTTGCAGAATTAAGTCATAGTGTGACTAGGGATAAACTGAGGCAAAAAAACACTCGTGAGCTAATGGTATTGCTGGAGATGTTCTTTCTCCAAACAACACACTTGGTTAGGGAAGTTCATCTTCTGACTACACAGCTGTGATCCAACTTACTGGGATGCCCGCTGTGAAACTGCAGTGTCCCAGAGAAACATTAGTAGAGAAGGAGAAGGAAACAGGCTGGGGTATGCCTGGTTTTAGGAGCACACGGTCTGGAGAGTTTAACTGCTACCAGAGAGACAGGGACTCCACTGAGGAGCAGAGCTGGTGAAGAGGAAGAGCTAATGACTGCATGTGGCTTTAGTTTCAGGTAAAATGAAGCATATCCTTTCCTGAATTATTTCCAGCTGTAAACTCCCTCCAGCAATAACTTCCTTTCTGATGCCCCTAGAACAGTTCCTTATTTGTCTTTTATTTTTTAAAATATAAATCACAAGAAATTAATTGATAAGCATCTCAAACCTGGCATCTTTAGCCCTACTACCAAAACATTCAAAAATCATACAACAGAAAGGCTAAACTGTCCCCCTAAGATCTCCCTTCACCTCTTAGCAACTCAGTATTGGTTCTGCAGGTAAGGACAGAGGTTTCCTCCCTTAGTGTTGTGTCATTAGAAAAATGTAAGTGTCCCAGGCAATTTTGAGTATTCCAACCCAGACAGTTGCAGAGGAAACACCAAGTCTTTCGAAAAGTAATGATGAGGTTGAACGTGAGCCCAAAGGCCTAATTCTTGCTGACATACTGAAACAGATCAACTCAACTCAAAATTACAACATGTGATTTGAGAAACTATGCTTCAGGTTGGAATTTGGCATTTAAAGGTCTGAGCCCAGGAGAAAAAATACTTTATCTACTCTTTGAAAAACAATGATTGACATTTCCTGTTCTGAATAAGTAAGAAACAAGTTAATCTACATTTAATATGTCTTTACTGGTTTGTGGGGTTTTGTTGTTTTTGTTTTTGTTTTTTTTTTTTTTTTAAATTTGATATTCATAAAAATCATGAATGGATTTGGTTAAAAATCAACAGCTGTATGAAAAAGCACTATAAAGTGTAACTGATTTCTGAGGAAAAGTCCCTTCAAAAACTACATTTAATTTCATTGTCTACAGACTGGATGAGGCTCTCTAGTCAGCACCAAGTCACAGGAGCAAAACCAGAGAATTATTCTCATTATATTTGGTTTCAGAGATTAAGTGGGATTTATGGATTGCCTAGACCTTGTGCCCGGACACTCTGCAGAATTCCACTGTATGAAGGAAATAGGGGAAATAAGACAGGGAGCATAAAATATGCCTATGGGTAGATTAAAAGTTTTGAGCACATCAGCAAGAGTAATTTTGTGAGAAAAAGAGATGATGTTATGGGGCTGGTGTGAATTCAGAGTAGTTAAATCTATAATTAACAGAAGGAAAAGTATCATAACATTGAGAGATAACAGACAGCAGAGCAGTATCTCACAGGAAAGGATGATGGCAACCATTTTGACTTGATTCACTTGACACTGCACTGGGTACAGAGCTGGAGAAGACAATTAGGGCCATAAGAAATTATTATGACTATGTACCCATGCAGAAGAGGGGCTGGAGTAAATTCTACCCTGTGTTTCTGCTCTCAGTTCTGTAGGTTTCTGTCCAAGAGAGAACATTCTTCCCAGGAAAAAAACATGTCAGTTATCTTTCCTAAGATCAGAGGGTGGCAACGCATCAACAACAGTGGTTTTTCCAATATTCTGATTTCTCTAATGAGCTATGAAAAAAGACAAAATCATTCTGAACACTTGGTTGGGAAAGAAGAGATATGATTTAACCTCAGAAAATGACACCACACATGTAACTACTAACCACAAGAGGGCTGATCACTGGCATTAGAATTCATGTTGCTCTTTTTCTAAATAGGCATTTACAGGCATTGTGCTAGCAGCTGAGGGGTGATCATTAGCAGCTCCTGCGACATGATTCACAGTCTTTTAAGTTTCCCCTTATTGCACTTTTTTGTTTTGTTTTGATTTGTTTTTTTTTTTTTTTTTTTTTTGACAGCCTGCTGATAACCACATGAATGTTGGAGACAGCAGACTGAAATCTGTACAAAGAGAATATAGGTTTTGGTCCACCTTCCCTACAACCTAGTACAAATCCCTGCATGCAGTCCTGAGGCCCTAGCAGCATTTCAGCATTCTTACAGAAGTCACACTGTACAGCCCAAAGTAAGACAATATTCTCCACTTCGTGTCATTCACAAGTTCTTGGTACCTCTCCGTATAAACCCATGGGATTTTCAGCCATCAAGAGCAAATGCTTGAAAACCAACTTAACAACATGATTATCTGGATAAATTAAATTCAGTAACTTGGTGTAAATAGTGAACAAATTGAACAAGAGTAAGCCTTTCTACAGCTTCTCCTTCCTGTCTGAATTTTGGGAGAAGGCAGCCCAAATTCAGAAAAGGCGGGGGGAGAGGGAGAAGAATCAGCCCTGTTAGATTTATTCCCATTTCCTCTACCTCTCTCTTCCTACAACAAAGCTCACAGTTCAGCAGAAGTCTGTAGCATTAACAACGTCATTACAAAGCTGCCAATTAAACACATTTAGGCACTTTTGAAAATGAATGCATATTGCCAGTAAATTTGCATAAGAGTCTTGTTTGCCTACTGGCAAAATAGGTGTTCAGCTAGAAGAGATTATTATTAGATAATAAATTTATTTCAAAGAAATGAAGAATAAGAGGGACCTTTATTGACACAGACAGGATAGAGAATGAAGAGAAATCCTTTCACCCCTAGATGCCCTTGGAAAGTGCCTACGGAGAAGAAGGGTCATCTTCCTGGTAGAGAAGAGTCCACTCCTGTTTCCTCTCTGATCAATTCCCAGGGTTGTGGAACTTTTCTTGGTGCTGCCCGTTGCTTCAGAAATCCTGAATACAATAGCACTACAGGGCAATACTGAGAAATGCTTGAGATGGATGGACCTCTTGTCCTCTGCTGTTTTTTCTGATAAATCCTCCTCAAAATGCTTAAGTTCATCAATTTCCAGGTGCTTCTGGGTTTAACTGAAAGCCCAATAATCAAGTGTGAGAGACACACTGGAACCAATTATTGAAAATAAATAAATAAATTGACATTATTTGTACTTATTTTCTCCTGCACTGGATACTCCATCTGCTTCTCCTAACTGGTTGGTGCAGTTTCCCTTTCAGTGTCAAGACACCTTTGACAGTTGAAATAAACTTGGTTATCACAATTTTATATGAACTGCCTTCCCCTCTTGGACTTAAGTGTTTGGACAATTCACACTTACATAGCATTGGAATAGTCTTTGACATCCCTTTTTACCATCCTTGTTAAAAACTAAGAAAGGCAATGGTCAAGGATTTAAAAAAAAAAAAAAATCAAACTCTCACTGAAACATTCAAGTTACAGATTAATATCAGGGTCTGCTTTTTTTGACCCTTTAGGAAGGTCAAGCTGGAAACAGACTGCGGGGAACCAGAGAGCATAAAAACCTTTCATAAAAGGTTTCATAAAAGATAAAAACCTTTCATAGGCCTTTCAGAAGCCAGTATCATTGACAATGTTTTTTACGTGGTCAGCAAGATTCCTGTTACTAAAGTTTTAGGATCTGACAGGACTTTCCTCCAAGTCATTTATTGTTAAGAAGCTTTCATGACCTAAAAGTGAATAGGTATATAGGAAAGTTTAACAAGGGTCAGCTGTAATGGTACAACTGCTAAGGTACAATTAGTATCTCATTCAGAAGTTATTACTCTGAAACATTAATTACACAGTAACATCCAAAATAATTACTTAATGAGACAAAACAAAGACATATGTGAACTGAACTTATGGCTAGATAGAAGGATGTGGAGGAACAGGAGTCTTCTGGTATGGACCAGTGAGTAAAGCATCTTCTTCGTGTAAGACTTCTCTTTTAAGGTATCTGGGCATAGACTGAACAAAACTTGGAAAAATGTAGCATAAAAAGCTGTCTTGGCTCTTGACTAGTCCTAGATTACAAGGTAAGGATGGGTAAGATAAAATCATTCAGTTTCATGGTTTTCCATCAATTTTATCTTCATGTTATTGGACACAAATTATGAAGATCTAGGGTATCAGTTGTGAGTATCTATGAAAACAGATGTTATTGCAGTTTCTGTAGTGATTTGAAGAATTTAAAAAATTTCTGGAAAATAATAGAAATACTAAGTTTTCAAATGAGTTAAGGTATAAGTGTTAGGTATTTTTCCTCAAACCTTCACCTGCTCTCCCTCTCTCAAGAGAACGTGTCATATCTTCAAATAAACAGAGTAGATCTCTTACACAGAAATATGGCACACCTTTTGGCACTTCTGATATAGTTTACAGTATAGTTCTCTAGGTGACACATGTGTCAATTTGATTTCTCCAGCTAAAGGGTGGGAAGAGATTCTTAGAAACATCTGACCTTTCTGACACTTATCTAAATTGAAAACTCAAAATGCTCTGAGATTCACTAGCTCCTCATTCTAATCAATTAGTCCTCTGCCAAGCTATTAACCACATGAAACATCCTGTGACCCAGGAGAGCGCCCATAGAAACACCACAATGTTCTTATGATTTGAACAATTCCTCTTCTGTGGTTTGGCCATATATAGAAGTAGAAACTGGTTGAAGCTTTTTTAGGACACAGAGTCAGGATTCCTAGTTTCCTTCCCTGTATTGAGTTGAACCACATGACCTACAACAAATCAAAGACATCACTTTTTCCCTAGATTTTTGGCTAGGTTTAGATGCTGACCTTGACTGATACTGGAGAGTTTATGTTCTCAAAGATGTTGAAGTTTTTCAGCTCTTGTTGAAATCAGTGATAACCCAGGATACTTGTAACTTAAAACTATATATATCCTTTCTATCTCACATGGACTACACTAAAGTAAAGTTATTTTATTTATATTTTTATATATATATAAATCCTTTAATTTTTAAAATATATTTATATATACTTATGCCTTTATGGGATCACAGTTTCATTTGACTCATGGGCAAATATCAGTAAAGTCTTGCTTCCTCACCTCATAATGTAATGTGGCTGAGCTGATTCATATGCCAGAATCCGTGCACAGATGGAAGACACTAGAGGCCATGAAAAACTTTATCACTGATTTACTTGCTTTCCCGAGAGCCAAGGGCCAATGCACAGCCCTGCTTCTTCTGGCACCACACAGTCCCTGCTGTCTGGATCCAGTAAGAAGCTGTTGAAAGCCTCTCTGCAAAGTGAAAAAGCTGGTTTTATGCTGACACTGGATTAGTCTAAGATGAACCACTGAGCACAGTGCAGCAGAGGATAAAGCTCTTACATCTGCAACTGTAGATTAGGTCTGGTAGGATATTGCAAACCAGGGAAAGGAAGGGGACATGTAACAGAAAGCATATGCCCCCACGCCTCCTGCAGATCTCTGCCTCCCCTACAGCCAAACTCCAGGGTAGGTGACACTGCAGATGCTGCCCAGGTACAGGAACTGTCTGGTTGAAAGTATGTCTTGTGTGCAGGTACAGCAGTAAAACTAGCAACAATAAGGCTTTTTTTTAAAAAAAATCACAACTTATTACTCAGGGAAAAAGCATAGAGTGTGTGATCCCATCCAATCTTTATCAGTGGTGTAACTTTATACACTGCACATATGTAAAGGTGCCATTGCTGCCTTGGCTCCCTGACAGGACCCTCTTACCACTCCTGAACATGAATGCAACTATGGATTCTTAGGATGAATGACTGCTTAGAGACTGAATGACATCTGTTGCCGAGTCTCTTTTGCTATTCTTTTTGATTTTAGAGACTCCCACAACTCTGTTTATTTACCTGTGAGTAATGCAATCTTTTCAAGCCCATGCCAGCAAATCCTTACTATCCTATCTGTAGCTTAGAGAGGGCCCTGATCTACAAGGTCAACACATAGTTTTATAGGATTATGGCAATCTAGTCTGAGCTGCTTTATAAATTGAGTTCCTATAAGAAAAAGATATACTCTACTTAGAGGAAGAGTCTCCACTGACTTCATGACTCTCTAGGTCTGAATTTACATATTTCAGCTCAAGGATCCTTCATATACATCAGTGTCTATGTACGTGTGTCTGAGCACACAAGCATGTGAAAGCACATGCAGAGCCTTGCTGTAATGCTGTATGCTGCTGAGATGTGAAGGACACTTGAAAAAGAATGGAACCAGAGAGAAAATGAAACAGAAATGAAAAAACAACACTTCTATGTTTTGATAGCACATGGATAACTAACTTAAGGCGACCATTATTCTGATAAGAGTTAGGGCTCTGCAACCACATAGCATTCTACCTCCTGATGGCATTCCTCTTCTCTCACTGGCATAACATTAAGGTTGCAGTCATAAACCATCTCCCATATTTACTTTCCTGTTTCTTTGACTTGTTTCAAATCTTTAATTCTTTCCCTTCCTCCCCTTTTTCTTCAGCTCCTCCAATGTACCTTCAGAGATATACAGAAACAAACAAACAACTGTCTGTGGGCATTGTGTGAATGTTTTAATTTTTGGCTCCCATCTGTTGTGCACAGTGAGAACAGAAGCAGTTGCCGCATTTGCTCACAAGTGTGCGGCAAACTGATGCATGTATTCCAGCATATGCAGAGGTTGGAGTGAAAATCGTAACAGAAGGCCAGGGGATTTTAATAGTGACTGGTAGCTTAGGGCGTATTCGTGACTACTATCTGAACATGCATGATGAGAAATCAAAAGCTGATCTCTCAAAAGAAGGTTTCCAAAACAAAGGCATCCAGGCTCCTGATCAGGTCCAAGATTCTTGATCCACAGGTCAGTCTAAATCTTGTCAACACTTGGATGCCCCAGAAATTGGCATTTAGTATGGTGGTTTGGGTTTTTTGGAGGGAGTAAAGGGGTTTGTTGGCTTGTTTTGTTTTTTTTTTTTTTTTTTGTTTGTTTGTTTGTTTGTTTTGTTTTGGTTTTTTTTGTACTTTTTTTTTTTTTTTAAATACCCAACTATAGGTGCCCTGCAAGCACCATGTGGCTGGTTCTGTATGCATTGGTCTCTCATTCCCATACCCTCCGAAACCAAAAAGCAGGAAGAACTGGTCTCTACTTTTTCTTTTTCAAAGGGTGTCATTCTGACAGTACCCTTAAGACTGGTTTGCCTTCCTGCACATGTAGAAGTTTCTCTCTCATTCTCCCTTAAGGCATATATTAACATTAGATAATGCTTTTAAACTATTTCCCCTTCAAGGAGCTGATGTAAATACCAGCATCCCCTTGGTAGATCCTTCTATCATTACGGAGAGTTGTGAAAATTTAGAGCTGTAGTTTTTCCAGGGATAGTATCAACTCTTACATCCAATCCCATCAACAAAACTCAATGAACACAGGGAGGAACGCTACCTTTCAGTCCCTGTCCTCTGCTAACGGAGAGCCACCACTGCCTAAATACGTTCAAGGGTGGATTTCATTCTTGTTTCCAGCTGGAGATTTTAGCTGCTGCTAGAGGCATACTAGCTTTGATGGGAGTACATTTTGACCTGATCTAACATATTATATGGTTTTAAAATATACCTGAGTCATCTTATTAAGTTTCTTCGTTTTTCTTTCTTGTTTTTATCCTAATGGTAGTATTACAGAGAACTCCCTGCACAGAGTTTAATGCCATATCTGCAGCCAGTTGGCCTGTATCATTTAACTTAGTGATCTGTTTTGAAGGATAAGGCCCAATTCTGAAGTACTAATCTGGACACAAATCTTTATTTGCACCTTTTTTTTTTTTTTACTGAGTTTTTATTTTCTTTTTGTGTCACTTTATAATTACAGTAGTTTCATAATTAGTACTAACTGCTTAAAAATTCTGTGTTTCTCAATTTTTGATGAATTTGCAAAAAATCCACTATGCATACCAATTGTAAAAGCCATGTATTAGTATAGTCACAGAGCAAGAAAACCAGAGCCTCTCAGAGAAGAACCATGTCCAGAGCTTATGCACCAGTCTACCCAAAACACAGCTGCATTGTATAAACAGGAATCCATTCACACCCCTGGGAAAATAGGATCACAGACAAAACTGTCACAACAGACCAAAATCTACATCTGAATGACATACCAGTGAAACAAACAATAACAATCATCACCATTATTATTAACTGACATTGCCTGGCAAATTCTTTGCAAACTGAGTCAAACATTTCTCTGTTAGCCCACTCCTTCTGCAAATGGACCTGATGAAATCCCCTTGACAATCCTAATGTGCATAAGACATTGAGGGAAGATACTGAGTTATGAGCCTCTGCATGCTGAACCAGCTGTCTGGAAAATGCATCTTGGGGACAGTAACAATTTGAAATGCACTGTAAGATCCTTTATCGTAAATTGCCTGCCTGCAGGATCATTCACTGTGTCATATAAGGACATAAAAATGAAGTACAGGTATGGGCAACAGAATGGTCAGTAGCTGAAACAAAGAGGGAACAGCAAATCCTTTAGTCTGACCACGAGGTTCAGTGGTGAGAAAATGGCAAGCTAGGTCCTTGTGTCCCAAATGCCTTTCTAATCAAGAGTAATGGAGGTGAGCACTTTTAATTTGGTACAGTAGACTTTGTCTTCAAGAGGATGTGGAAAACAGTAATCTTCAGTCAGTGCCACTTGATACATGAATCTGCCTTGTTTTTACCCTAACGTTTAACCAAGTACAAACCAGCAACATAGAGAAGCCAAAACCCGTAACAAATTGTCGTGTTTGGCATAAAGCATGGTTAGTGGCCAAGGTCTGGCCTGGGTCAGGAAGCAGGAGAAATCAAAGAAATTACAGTTTGATGATTAAGATGAAAACAGGGTCATAAAGCACGAAACCTGGGAATCCCTGTAAAAGTGAGGGAAAGAAATTCACAGCATTGGAGCAAGGCCAGAGCATGATCTCAGAAGCACAACTCTGTGCAGGGATTTGGAGATAAGGACCAGAACTAAGGTTGAGCAGGACAGAGGGAACACAATGAACAGGCACTAGGCAAGTGTACCTATGACCATGTTATGAAAAGTGGGCAAGGGTAAAGCACTCAGGAGAGGAAATCAGGGTTAGAAAGGAGAAAATGAGATTAATCACAGGCTGCATAGCCAAAGACATCATGTGGAATTCCCCTCCCTACCGCTCAGATTCAGAGGTCAGTCCTGATACCTGGAGTAACTAGGGGCACAGCTTCCCAGAAGACTGACTGCAGTCAAACCACTCATGAGTGCTTGATTTCCAAGGCAGACCTGTATGAAAATGAAGGCGATAAAATCCTAGCTTTTCAAACTATTGAGCTTGGTAATACCATGGTGACACTCCATCACACAAATAAAAAAACAAAGTTTGGATAATCAGTGTTCAGCCCATCTGTAACTTGATGAGATTGTGACTAGAAATGTCTTCACTTCAAAAGGCGTGGGTGCTCTGTTCATGCAAGCATGAAAACCTCAGATTTTTCTCCCAATATCTAGGGAATACAAAATGCAAATAAGAATCCTACAAAAACATAAAAGGCTCCTTAATGTTTTTAAATCTTTTCTGCTTCTACCCAGGCTGTGAAAGTTGCAGATACTTTGTTTTCTCCGAATGCTGTATCAGAATCCACACACAAAACTAAAAGGACAGATTCTTTATTTTTATTTTTTTTTCCTTTTCTTAAACCACATCAAATAAACATGTCAATAAAATGCCTGAGTCTGAATTTAAAGTCTCTGAAAGTCAGTGGGTGTTTCAGTCTGGGTCCCTGGTTTAGATACATCTCTACATTTCAGAGGAATTCCTTGGCAGTAATCTGACTTTGGGAACTCTAATGGCAATGAATCTAGCGCACAACATGTTTTGGATGCTTTGAACATTGCCTTTTAACATTCAAAATACTACTGTAAACATATTTCAAGGCAGAAGAGAAGAGGCTCTGCATAGTGATTCCCAAACACTAACAGTAACATTGTAAAAGAGTCTAAAAACACTTTGGTACAGCATGAAATCTGAACTCCTACCTGTGGCCAGAGAAATACAGCCTTCTCTCTGCTATTTCTTCTGTCAGCACCTTGCAGCACAATTGTTTTTGTCATTGAACCATGTAAAACCTCAGAATCTAGGGAAATGGAAATATGATGGGTCAAATGGTCACCTGAATTTATACTTTTTAGCTGCGTGTTAATTTCAAGTAATGTTTAACATGCTTTGCTTTTAAAATAAATGCTTCAGCAGCCACTTGTAATGACCTCCTGAAACTTGATCCTTACATGTTCATCTTGGCTATCATGGTGAAAAGCACTGTAAAGAAAGTGCATAGATATTTGGCAGTAAGAGGGGAATGGTCTCAGTCACTGCTCATAACACACTACTAAGCTTCTAAATGGTTATCTTAATTTTTAAATTCCAGCCTTCTTGACAAAAGAAGGAAATCAGGTTACTGGGTGTCTTTTCTCCTATAATCTGTTTCTTTTTAAGAAGAAATGGAAATAGGGTCTTCAAACAAAGAAAGATTTTTTTTTTTTTTCTTTCCCCAAAGTGTCCTTTTCCTGTGAAAGTTTTTATTGAGAACAAGAACCCAATGGTTTTGTAAAGTTATGAATGGCAAATATCTTTCCTCTCCCATTTTTCACACGTAAGTACCTCCATAGCTTTTCAGGCAGTGAAAGTCCTCTCTTTCATTCACTGTCTGGCTTCTCTGCCCTTTGTCAAGGACGTCACTGATGAGTTATAACATGTCTACAAGACGAAGGATGGGTAGCTGGAAGGTGAGTCTCACAGAGGGTGTTAGGAGCACAGGACAGGTTGACAACATGAACATGAGCATCTCCAAAGAGACACAGAGGATGAATTCTGAATTTAAATATTTGGGTTTGATATGAAGCTTTTCAGCTGAGATTTTGCATGTTTACATTTTGACGTCAAAAGGATTGAGAGTTTGCATGTTTACATTTTGACGTCAAAAGGATTTCATGTTTACAAAGAAAAGAAGGCTCCAACTTTTTTTCTCACAAGATCTCATAATTACCTTTTGCTTGCTCAGGGAAAACTGAAACACAGGCAAGTATAATGCTGTGCTTCCTGGCACATGCTGATTCACTGTCAGGGTAGAAAGGGAGCTCAAGAGCCTGACTGCCAGTGAAGTGCTGCAATAAAAGCCCTAGTGCAGATATTGTCTGAATAACATAAAGTGATTTATGGGGGTGTAACTTATTTTTTTCTGCTGAAATAGAATAAGATTTACTGACATAAGCACTTTTACATCAGTAATAACTGTATTCACACTACAGTTGTTTGCCAGTTTAATGATATCAGCACAGTTAAAAAAGCAAAACTTCCTAGTGTTGACAAGACCTAATCCACATACGTAAGGCAGTGATATTTTCAACAGAAACTGGGGGTGGGGGGGAAGTAATTTGTTTTGCTGATAAAAATGAGTAATTTATACCGGTAGTCTATACTTTCTCCTCCATTTCACCCATAGGTCTCACCCCCAGACAGTAAGTTCAAATAAGATTGCACCAAATTTTTACTGACAATACAAAAGTTAAATCTAACATTATAAAATTCACCTAGAATTTGGGTGCACATTTAAAAATGCCTGCTATTGAAATGTGTTTGAAATCCCATTCTATTTGTTCTTTTTTTTTCTGAACATGACTGTCACTCTAAAATTGAGATAGTTTGGCCCTAACGTATACACACATGTAAAATTAATTCTGCAGGTAGTATCACAACAATGAAGTTGTACAGTGACATAAGATGCTGGTCACCTCCACAGAAGGAGAGACAAGCTGGAACATCTTCAAAGGAGAGACACTGTTTCTGTTAGCAACACTCCTTCACCAGGATACAATTCCCCATGTGCTAGGGGCGTCACATGAATCTTTGTGATAGCTAATACATCACAGCTTGTTACTGCATTTGAGAATGAGGGGTTTCCATTATTTTTTGAGGCCCATGAATACTATGGTTCCATCAGGGGCAGAAAGACATGTCACAAAACAGCTTGGACTTGTACAGCAGATGGGCCTGAAATCCTGTAGATTAGCAAGACTCAAGAAGACTGCAGTACACAATGACTGCTTTGAGTCATAACCCATCTTTGTACATTGTCCTGATTTATTCTTACCCTGATGTAAACAAATCACAAACCTTCTAGTAAATCTTTACTCTGACGTAGGCTGAAGACATTCTACAGCCTCTGGCCTGTAAGATGTCATGTTTCATAAAACCACACAGGGTTGGGTTTTAGGGGTTTAGTTTGTTCGAGGGATTTTTTATATCCATCAATAAATTTGATAAGATGTCCAAAAGTCTAAAGAGATTGAAACATTTCTTTTTTGGTATAACATGTACCATTACTTTTCCTTGCTTTATCTTTAATCTTGTAAGTACTGATGGGCACAAAGATAGAAAGTTGCAGGCAGGATAAATTATTTAATAGTTATTGAAAGCGGCCCAAACAGAGCAGACATATGTAGTCTCCTGAGCAGTGCAGGGCTCAGCAACATGGGATCATTCCTCACAATGTATATGTTCTCATGATTACCAAGCTTTTTCCAAGACAAAGTCTTTCTATTATTTGTATCAGGTTAACATTGAATCATTAGGATCTGATGTCATGAAATACAAAGGAGACACTGATTTGCAGTGGAACTTCAGAATAGCTGTCAAAGTCTGAGTGCTGAATGACAACTGCTGTGTGGAGGTACAGCACCATTGGCAGCATCATGTTTTAGAGGCAACAGTAATTCAAAATGCACAGTGTCTGCTCTTGTAGAACTTGATGGTCCCTGTATAACCATGGTGCCTTGGCCAACATCCCCCTTGCCAAGAAAACAGCTTTATACATCCCCAGCTGTGTATGAACCACTGTAGAGTACATCAGAGCAGTTGCTTTTGCCTACACAGTCCCTGCAGGATTCTGCTTTCTCCTACCTTGCTTCAAAGAAAAAACAGTCTCAGGGAATCAGATAGAGATACTTTAGAAAAAAAATCCTAGTGCAAGCTGTAGCAAGGTGAGCCCTCATCCTGTCCTCCCCTAGGATAGAACCTACTGATTTGAAAAGGGCTTTGGGGAATCCTTTCTGCAAGATGTATGTAGTAAAAATCTAATCTCTTTTTTTTTTTTTTTTTTTTTTTTCAGTAATTTAACTTATTGAATTATCTACTTTCAAATGCCAAGGACATTCTTCATGAACATATACTCTTTTATAGCAATTTAAACATGGTAAAAAAAATGATAAATCTTAATAAGTCCCTAACAATATAGGCTCAAACTGTTTAGGTTCAAAACCTCAGCTCCTGCATGAAGGAGAAAACAGCTTTTGTAGTGCTTGTTACCTCCTGTAGATGAAGAACTAGTGCTACCAGTTTCAAGATTTTCCTTTTACCAGCATTTATTACCTTCAAGTAAGATTTCTCAGCTAGATTTCCAATCCAGAATTCTACACAGTGCCATATTCATTTGGCATATTTACTGCAGCACTAGAAATACGACCAGGTTGGTTAAGAGCAGCACAAACCAATTGGTTGATTTACCTGGCTTAACTGCCTTTGGACATTTGGCAGGACAAGTGCAAACACGGTGGACAGCAAGGGGAAAAACAAAGCATCTGTTTAAATCAAGGAAGAGCCTTCCAGCTGAATGCTGCAGTAAAACCAAATAATTTATATTTCTAATGGCTCCCAGAGCCCTTCTCTCCTTTTGGTGGGTTGTATTTACTGGCCTCTGTTATGTAGTTTAGGTTCAAAAACATTCCACAAAGGCTTGTCTTAGCTGATAAATCTCTTTGAGAGAAGCCAAATATCTTTCACCAAGTAATTTAAAATACATTATCAGGGTTATTCACTGCTAACACAGGACTGTGAGCTTGGTTTAGGGTTATTTTCCTACATTCTCTTCAGCAATCAGTTTTTTTGTGTAGCTTGGACACAGAGATTTTCCTCCACATAATTTTCTTTAAGGAATACCAAGCATCTAGTTCATATCAGCACTCACTTTTTAAGAGAAGTCCATCACATTGCAGATGTGAGCCACCTGAACTGGAATAATACTTGGGTATTGTTGTCAAGAACAGTGTTATTTTTCAGTCTGGTTATCACATCAGAGAGACATAAACCTTGGATAAGGCCTGGAAAATCATTTACAAGGAGTTATGAACAAATCAGACTCCTAAATTTGAGGTTTACCAACAGCCAGTCTTCCCCCCACTCCTTGGAACACATTCATTCATTGTCACTGCAGGCAGTCTACCCATCAAGTGATCTGTAATAAATATCACCACTATCATTCCTGCTTCTATCACAGTAATCAACGTCCCACTCTGCTATACATTGTGTAAATGATGACACCAGAAGTGTCCCTATTGTCAGGCAAATGTTGATCTACTCTCACAGCTAAATCCCCCTAGGAGTCACACCTCAAGCTCAGCAACCCACTCATCAAGCCTGTGCACTGGAGTTTGCTGGAGGCAGAGAGCCTGGAGAAATCCAGCATCAAGCCTGTGTACATAGGCAACCCTAGGCAGGCAGGACACAAGCTGATATAAGTCAGATCTAACCCAATCCAACAGATTTTTTTTATTACTATTTTTAAGAAATCATAGGAATCACATAATAGGGATGGAAAACCCTAAGGCAGCAGACCCTCAGTATACTTAATGCTAACTCTCACACTTATTCTTTCTTTGCAATGTGGTGTATTCAAAGTGCTTGCCACCAGTTTCTGAGCAGAAGAGGCTAAAGGAGGATTTTACATACATGTAAGAAAGTGTTTGTTAAATATATGGCACTTGCCCTGTTACTGTCAAAGAAATTCTGAGAGAATTCTATTTGGACATTTGAAAGAATAAGGTGCCTTTTTTTTTTTTTTAAAAAAAAAAAAAAAAAAAAACAAAAAAAACCCAACTAGGTAGTTTTCTCAATAATATGAATGCACCTGTGTGGGACAATCCATGTGATAAAAGGTTTAATCACAGAGGCCAGGCATTCACAGTTGGATTTCAATTAAAATACATGTTATTTATACCTTTTAATTCCTTGCCTCCAGCCATATGCACTGTCTACTTGATCATTGAGGTAATACAAGAAGGTACACATGGAAAGAGATATGGATGAGAACAAGCCAGTTATTAACTATGGGATTATTCTTTGCATAGTGTGTCACAATAGCCTCCATTAACTCAAGGTCACTCCTCCTTCCTCATCCAGTCTTTTCTCCTTCATTTCTGTAAGTAACTGACAACTTATTAACACCTCATTTGTAAACACTGACAACCATATGGTGTTAAGAATCCACTCTGCCAAAAAAACATGTGTCTTGTGGTTGTTGTTATTATTTGTATGAAGTTGGCATTTAGGGCTTGTAGCCAGGGACGAAGCCCTGATTGGTGATGGTGGGAATGAATGGGTCTCCTCCATTCCTCCTCTCCAGACCTGGGTCAGCGACCCGTGATGGAGGTTTTTGGTTGCCAAGGCAGTAGGCAAGATGGAATAGTTTCTAGGAACACTGGAGAAGCCAAAAATAGTGTTCAGTTTTCACCTGATTTTAGGTTGTCACAGCTTGAATCCTTATGCTTGTTCTGCTTCTGATCACCACCAAAATATCAATGTTTCTTGACTTCAAACAGGACTTAAGTGCTTGCAGGATAAAATAACATTGATCCTTGGAGGCCAGAAGAGAATTATAATGAGAGCACATATTCCTTGCTCCGTTCAGATCCTGGTGTCCTCACTCAGTTTACATCACATTTAGTTTTAGAGAAATTAAGTTAATCTCTGCTCAAAGTGGTGATACACTGCTAGGGCTACAATTTTAATGAAGGGACCTCTGAATTTTTACTCGATTAGAAACATCCACAAGTTATTACAGAATTTCATTTGAGGAAGTCTAAAATAAGATCTTTTTAGTTCAGGGGTTTGAATATCAATTTAAAAAAAAAAAAAAAAAAAAAGAGAAAAAGAAATTTTAAATTGAATGAACAGAAAGACAGAAAATTCAAAACCGATATCATGTCAAGGTGCTTTACTATTTGCTTTCTGTTTTTTGAGTTGTGGGGAAAGGGACCAAATCCCTAAGCTTCCACTCACAACTGTAAAGGTTAAAAAGTACCTTTTTTTTTTTTTTGATGACAAATTAGATTGTATCATAGTCTATTGTCTTCTGGGACTGGGAGAAAAGTAAATACTTAGATATATATTTGTAACAGTGTAATACAATCCAGAAAGAGTTCAGTCTTTGGAAGGAAGTATGTCAGCAAACAGATAACACTAAAAATTTAAAGATGCAGATTGTGGTGGGGTTCAGTCCACTTGCTTTTAGATCTGGCTTTCAGCTGGAATAAGCATTTATAAAGAATACAATATGTATGTATAAAGCAGTGTGTGTTAAAAGGATAAGACATCAACTAGGTGACAATAATAAACCGATAATCACAGTTTTGGAAGCAGCAACTAAAACAGTGTTCTCAAGATCATTCTTTCCTGACATAACACAACATGAGATGTAGTGGGTATGCTCAGGTCAAGAGGCTGTCCAGAGAAACACGGCATCTTAAATAGATTACCTAATAAAGCCGATGATTTTTCAGCTAAACCCATGTCTACCTAACAGGGAAGATTTCCACTCACCACAGCTCAGAACCCCAAGGAAGATTTAGGCTTACATGTGTAAGACCAATTACAGGGTAGTAAAGTGTCTTTAAGGCTTTCTGCTATATGCGGGTAAGCACATACCTTGGTAAACCTTGGGGTTAAATTGATTTTGGAAAAAAGTGAAAAAGCAAACACTTTTCTTTGCCCCAAGCAGAAAAAGAATTGTATACCTTTATCCATCCTCAGAGTTGGGTATTTTTCCATAACAAAAACCCTTCAAAGCTACCATGGTTTGAAACTCAAAAGGAAAATCTCTGTGGAAACTGAATATTGTCCATATCTTTAATTTTACAAGGAAAAGCACCAATCTAGTTTAATGGGCTATTTGGCCTTCAAATGAGATCAACGTCTTATTTACACTAAGGCTCCTAGTGGAAGCCTGAATATTGTGAAAAATCTTTAGGGTTGGTCTCATAGTTACAATATTTGATATTCTGTTTGAAAACCCTTTCCCCAGGAGTTGTGATATATGTTGTATACCAGGAAAATAATATATTCTGAAACTCTTGGAGAAGGAGGCCACGGCACAACCCCAGAGGTTTATTATTGTCTTGTCTATCCTGCAAATCATGATTGAGTATTCTTGAGGAAACAGGGGTTTGAATTATCTCCGTCTCTGGTGGCCCCTGGCTAGCTGTTTTACTATTGGTGAAATTGCTTTTATTCACACCTCAGAAAGTGAAATGTTCCTTGATCTTGAACTGGGTTTGTGCATCCCAGGAAGTAAGATAGTGATCCACAGTGTAAAAACAACTTGGGATTTGTAATTCAAGTCCACCTCCACATGGTAGCAGAAAGACACATATTCCTGTCTGACAATTTTCTAAACTGACATGATCTGAAGTTTCAGGTTCTGATTCTTTGTTGTTTAATAACACCAGTGCAAATTAAGGCAAAAGGGCCATTACCAAATCAACATGATAGCATTTTAAATTCTGCTTTGCAGACTGATAAATGATAAGTAAAACTGTGAAGAATTAAAGCCTGATTCTGTGCAGAAAAATGAGCAAGTGTTTATTGACTTCTAACCTGAGCATGAATATATATACATATATGCAACTACATTTTTTTTGTGATTATGATATTCAAAGATATTTCATTGGCTCAGGCATGTTTTCCTTCCACAGCACATCATCAAAAACATGCAGTGGGAAAACCTCATGAACTTTTGGAAACTTCAGACAATGACAATTTAAAGAATTCATGTTTGCCTGCATTTTAATAAGATTAGTGATACCTCACAGATAATTGTCTATTTCTTAACAGCCATTGCAATATAAATCTATTTTTCATTAAAAGAAAAAAATAATGTCCATTTAAGCTTAGAAAACTCAGTTTTTGTTTGTCTAATCATCAAATACTCTGTTCTTGATGCCTATCTTCCAACTCATAAAATTAACAATTATGTTCTTTGCCTTTTAATACCATACATAGTTATTTTGGCATGAATACTCGTTGAGGCATCCTTATCTAAAACAATAGGAGGGGACCACAAGAAGGATAATGTCTTTTTCTCCGTTTTCTGTGCATACTTTGTTCCCAATTAATGAAAGTGAGAATCCAAGGTTCAGTATAAAGGGTATCCCTAAACTTCAGGGCATAATAGAACCATCTTCATTCAAAGAAGGAGTCTGGGGCTTCAAATCACCATACAGCAAGAATCATCATCAGGGAAGTCCCTTGCTCTATTCTCTTTCCAAGGCAACTCATTACAAGTCTTGTGGCACAAGCAGTTTTACAAAAAGTCCCTTCAGTTTCCAGTTCTTGGGAAGGTAGCACTGACAATATTCATGGTGTAGCTATAGTGGGACCCCAGGCTAATTTTGTTCACTACATTAACAAGTGGGTACTTCTGTTTCCCCTTATTTTTTATGCAGCTCACCCTATAAGTGTTTGCAGTTTCAGTCCCCAGTATGCCTCTGTTTTCCACAATCCACTCACCTTCTCAGATTAGTGTCATGGTCCTTAGTGGAAAATTCTACACAGGATTTGTAGCACTTCTGGCCTGTAGAAAAAGATCATATTTTGGCTCTCAACAAAGGAGGTTCCTTTTATTTAGGATCAGCATATTCCTTTTGGTCTCATGATTCATCCTGTTAGGACATCAAAATAGACTACTATGAAAACATAAGATCAAGAATCCTCTACCCAGATTCTAGACTTCTGCCCAAGACAACGTCAGATATTCACTCCTAGTATGCCTGACTGTGCTCTGATTGAGGTTGCTGTCGACCACAAGCCTTGAAAACCCAAGTCAACAGATGCTTCTACAAATTAAATCTACACGCCTTCAGAGATTCTCCAATCTGAGTCTCTACCAACACTATATTTTAGCAAACCAGCTACCAGCACATAAATCCCATATCTGTTTCCAGAACCAAAGTCTAAATAGACACTTCTAAAAGCTTCAGACTTCTTAGATTAACTTTTACAACAGACTTGGCAATAGCAAACAAGTGCCATTTTGAGAAGAACAAACAGCAGAGCAGTATTCTTGGCTGGCATATGCCTCAGTTTACGTACCTGACAACCAAAATGATAAATAGGAGGAAGAGGGTGACAAAGGTTTGGGCATAAGAATATGTTTGTTCCTTGCTTTCTTTTTGCTTGTCTTCAGGAATCTGATTGCAAAAGAACTGGAATAAATGCTTACCCATCAGAAAAATGAGAAAGGATAGTATAGCTCAAAGGGACTCACAGCTGTCTATGGAGCTACTATACTGTTGCAGGTATAGAATATAATGTTATTTCCATTATAAGAAGAAAATCTAGAGCAATATCAAACTGCTTACAATGCATTAGATTGGTTTGCCTTTTAACTTAGAGTGATAGCCAATGTCATTCATTATTACGAATACAGTGCACAAGATTCATGCTAATTTTTTCCAAACTCTTAAGTGGCAGCAGCATGTAATTTTTGATGGACTTTTTCTTTAATAAATGTAGAATGAAACATCTCAGCAAGAGACAGAGAAAAAAGCCATCTCAAGCGTTCGTAGTCTCAGGTGGTCTACTACTTGCTTATTTCAGAGAGCACATGCTTTATCAGGATACACACCATGACTACTACATTTAGTAAAAGGGAGTTTAGAACAATGTTTTGCATCAGCTTGGCCATACAGGTCAGCAATTTCCCTGAACTAGCTATTTCTATTTAGGACAGATCAGGCAAGCATGGTGACATGTTAAAACCAATTTGCTTAAGAGCAGTGATGGTCTAAATGTATTTCCCTCTCTGTCTCTGTTTTTCAGGAGCACACAGGTAGAGGAAATTTTAATTTTGACTTCTCTGTATCACACTCCTAGGTTTTTTTACTGAGTCAGCTTCCAAGAAGAAGAATACAACATGCAGAAGTGTTTCCCAAAGATACTAGGTTTCCCATTCTCTTTTCATCCAGTAAAATCCAACTGATCATTGCATTTCACCTGCTTATTGTGCCTATTTCCAACACAGTTATGAGCTATGTTTTTGTCAGAGGGAAGGAGGATCTAAAACTATTTTTACTTAAATTCTATTTTCCTATCATGATATCATGTTCAACTTAACTCTCTGCTCAATAGACCCTCTTTTTCTCCTACTGAAGTTCCTGATTGTTATATACTTAAAGCTGATGAGAAAAGTAGCTGAGGTGATGAAAAATAGCACTTCTTTGTCCAGTTCTTCTTACAGGTACAGACATATCACACCCCCACCCCCCCAAAAAATAAATAAATCACCAATATTTCTCCTTATTCAAAAATGACCTTATTACCAACCATGCCAGTCTGACTAAGGAAATACTTGAGGTAAAGGGACACCACATGCACCATATGTTACACGTCTTGTTGCGGCAGTTTCCAAGCGTACGGTACAGATTGTACAACCATCTTTATAGAGCTTAGCCAGAAAAGTGTATTTCTTTTTATTTAACAGCAAATGCAATTGCTGCCTAGAAGAAACTGTTTCCTTGGCTTTGGAAACTAAAAACATTCCTGAAATCATTATGAGGTGAGATGAAAACAGGATTAACGGAAAATAAGTGGCACATACTGCCAGGAACAATTTCCAATAAAATTTGTACCAAGTGCCCTGGGAGGGAGGAGATGGGGAGAGAAATCATGTTCTCCCTTTTTAAAGTCTGCCTTACATGTTGATTTAGAGGCTTCCCTGAGCAGAAGCTGAGTAAAGCTAGTCAGATCTATAAAGGCAGGACAGTCATCTAGATCTGAATGTCAGAAAGAAAAGTCCATGGATTAATGGATCTTTTGAAAAATAGCTACAAGAGAACAGCCCTGTGCAAATACAGACTTTGTGGCTCACTGGCCAATGTTCAATTAATCACCTGAAGAGGGGAGAGAAATACAATCGTCCCTAACTATTCTGTTACAAAGTTTGTGTATCTGCTGCATCGTAATTTAGAGCAGTGTGTTTGGCTCCTCTCTTAAACAAGTGGAGTCTTTTATTGTCAACAGAGGCCAAGAGAATATGCTTCTTTATGCAGAGTTAGTCGATCTACTATCATGTTCCTCTATAAAAAAAAATCAGACGGTTATGTTGAACTGAAACCTCAAAGATTTTTGCCAGGTACCAAATACCCCCAGCTACCACCACCACCTATTTCCACTGATAGCAGCTCTAATTACCCCCAAACAGGTGAAATTATGTCTTATGCTTTCTTTTCCTCAAAGTTAAAAAAGAAAAGAAGAAAAAAAAGAAAAAAAAGAGTTAATCTCTTGAAGATTGATCAAACCACCAGGTCTTTATCAAGTACTCTAACATTCATGCTAAGAGACTTCTGCTAGTAATGTACAAATCCATATCCTCATGAAATAGGTAGTGGTTCACAGCTGAATGCTCATACTGAGATGCAAAGAGGTGCCCTCGCCCTCCCCCTCCCCAAAGTAACCTGAGATTTGCTTTTATTCTGTTGTTACTGCTGACATATTTCACCACTTCAAAAAAATCGAAAGCATAATCAGTAGTTCAGGGCTAGATCTTAGATCACAGACATAAAAGACAGAAGAGATCATCTTTCCGACAAGTGAGAACAAAGTACCCTAATAAGAGATTAGTCAGATATTAAGCCTCTCTCACTTGATGTCAGCCAAAATACCCTGGGTTAACACTTAACAGTTATGAAATTCTTTCTTTCTTGTAAAGAAGTCAGTACATGCATTCTTCTCACATAAAATTGGGAATGAGAAGAATTGTCTGAATTCAAGACTTGGGTACGTTATTTTTCTCACTTATTTTGAGTATATTCTTGCTCTGACCTTCCTCCTTCCTCAGAAAGGTTAATTTTTGTTTATAAAGATATTTACATAATGTTTTTAACCAGATCACAGTCATCTGAGCACACAGCAAGTAGAAAGGTTGCTAAATGATAAAGCTCCAATTTCTGTAGCTTTTAATTACTGAAACAAGTTCATGTGAACGCCACAGGAAAAACACAATACAATGTTCTGGAAGTACCATGTAGAATATTTGAGCGTCTCTGGGAAACACACCAGGTTTCTCTGGATATTTCAGAGCCCTAACAAGCTAATTCTACCTTAGAAATTTTAGTTGATGCTCTGAGGCTACTTCAGAGGACCCTTTCTCAGGAAACAGAAGGCAGATCTCATGGGATACTTCAGGTTTAGACTAAGGGGTACTGACATAGTTTAAAATTATAAATATGGTGAAAAAGAGACATGAAGAATCAGTTAAGGAAGAAGATTTAGTTTCAAGAATTAATAACCTGATGGAAAGCATAAAAGCTGGCTACCAAATCAGGGAAGTTCAAAGTGTTACTGCAGTGTAGGTGAGATGTGCATTACAAATGTTAGGAGGATGGGGAGAAGACAGTTGGGATTGTGACTCAGGATTGGGGTACATTAGGCCCATATTTAGACATAACTATCATCGACAGACTCAAAGAGGCACTAGAAATATGACAGCGAGAGAGGACAGAGCTTACTGTCAGACTTCTCTGGGCACTCAAGCCACTCACCCATTCACACTGGGCAGCTTAGTGCTTTTTTTCCACCAGACATCCATATTCTGTGAAGCCCCTTGGTAGGGGAAACCAAATCAGAAAAAACCCTCTTCAATCTATACATTAAGCCTGTTAACATCCTCCACTGATGGCAATAATAGTTTATGATGTGAGAACTTCTGAAACATTCTCTCCCTGTAGGCAGTGCTGGAGGGAGTTTTTGAAGATGATCCGAAATGCTGCGTGAAGCTTGGCGAAAGCTGCTTCTCTCTTTTCCTATTGGCATGAGTCAACAGCTGTGCCTGCCAGAGGGGTTGCTCTCATATGACAAGACAAATCAACACATCTCTTCTGACAATCATTTCCCCAAAACCCTCCATACACTATTTAACTTTTGAAGCTTCCTCAGCTTCTAGTCCTCAGACTACTACCGTTATCATCCCACAGGAGCACTGCAGCTCCCACTCCAGAGGACTCTTTAGAGAATTTCAGTGGCTCAGAACCACATGTTGGTCATGAAGATGAGCCCACAAACACACGCAGGAACATCTCTCCAACAGCTCCTTCCCACAGTGGTGGCTGGGCTATGTCAGCCCCTAACATCAACTGCCTCACGCACATACTGGCAGACTCTCAATGAAGCTCTCTTACCTTGAGTGGTAAGAGTTCCTCTGATGAAGCTAATTTGCACCAAAAATATATTAATTAAGAACAGGTTTGTGGTTTTTTTGTTTGTTTGTTTGTTTTTTTAAAATTTATACTAAAGAGAAAATTAATTCTGTTCATGACAGTAGACACACTTGTAGTGTGTCTCAGGAACAATCGCCTGGACACTAAAAAGTTACTGCTCGTAAAGACAGATCAATAACACAATAAGTGTACTGATTGAACTACA
Source organism: Tyto alba (assembly GCF_018691265.1). NCBI lineage: Eukaryota > Metazoa > Chordata > Aves > Strigiformes > Tytonidae > Tyto > Tyto alba. The sequence continues at coordinate 26,852,996 of NW_024881278.1, read as the reverse complement.
AGTGGCTACAAGAAAATTGCTGGCTTATATTTTCATTGAATGGAGATTTAAAAGAAAAAAAAAAAAAAAGAGAGAGAATTAAGCAGTAATGTAGCTAGCTATCATTAATATAAAAGTCTGCTAAAAAGACTTTTGGGCTCACACTTCAGAGGGGTGGAACCTGCCACTTCTCACTGGGCATGATGACTGACAAACAGAACTCCCCAATTTAAAAAAATATTGAAAAGGCACAGCCTCAATCTGTTCTATGGTATGAAGGGATGACTCCCATAACAAGGGCATCAGTGACTTCCCCAGGTCCCCCAAAGCAAAGACATAAGGACATTAGTATGAGGGGGGCATGGAGAGTGGAAACAAAAAATGACAGGCTTCCTGGTTATGTCAAAGGAATTAACACAGAACACTTTATGTTCTTTTACAGCTTCTCTTGATATTTTGTAGGGTATAAAGAAATAGATGTCCTTTCTTCAGTTTGCATTCATTACATGTCTGGACTGACAACGTAGGAGGCTGATACTCTATGTGCAGCCCCCAGGATCATGACAGTATAGGTTCCAGGGAACAGCAAAACACCACACTGCCAGATGACCCATTCCTGGACCTAGAAAAAACCCACATCATTTCGATGTCAAGAATTGTCAGGGAGCTTAGGTACTTGATGATAAATGTTACAGCACTGCTCCATACAACAGCTGTGTGTCATAAAGAGGAACAGAATGCAACATCCAAGAAGTTCCTTCCAGACCTAGCTCCCTATGCAAGCAAATAATGTTCACATAGAGCACTGTATGTTTATTGGTTTCTCTGGACTGAACTTACTCCATCTGTAGCCAGTACTTTACATTCTGCTGTTCTGCATTTCCAGCTTTCTTTTGTGACAACGTCTTGCTCCCTAAAATTTCAGGGGCTCCATCATGTGTCCTTATCCCATGTCAACATTCCTAAATGCTTCCCTTAGCATTCTTTGTCATTCCTCTCTTTCCCTCCTATTATTTTCTCTGCCCTAGAAGAAATAACTTGACATGTAAAGGTGAAGAGGGATAAGAGCTGAGATCACAGAATTACAGAACAGTTGAGGTTGGAAGGGATCTCTGGATGTCATCTTGCCCAACCCCCCTGCTCAAGCAGGACCACCTAGAGCAGGTTGCTCAGGACCACGTCCAGATGTCTTTTGAACATCTCCAAGGATGGAGACTCCACAGCCTCTCTGGACAACCTGTTTCTGTGCTTGGTTACCCTCACAGTGAAAAAGTGTTTCCAGGCGTTCAGATGGAGCTTCTTCTGTTTCAGTTTGTGCCTGTTACCTCTTGTCCTGTCCCTGGGCACCACTGAAAAGAGCTTGGCATTGCTGTACAGGAAGCCAGAAGTGGATATCATCAGCTTGTTGTTTAATTAATAAACAATTAGAAGCATGATTAATGTTGAGATCATACTAAACAGAGGTATAAGATCTTTCTCTCTGCTCCTTCCTATTTTCACATGTTCTCAAAGTCAGGGGGGTTCTAGCAACAGATGCTTGGTACAATACTTAGCAGGATGGGAGTATTCACGAACTTTCAAGTTTAACACAAATTAAACTGTACAATTATAAATAGGACCGTTGTAACTAAAGCTATGGCATTGTTTGTGGGCTACTGACTTGAACTCAGGATTGAAATCTGAGCTAGTAAATTTATTGCTCCAGTCCACTTACACCCCCATAGGAAAACTAACTCTGATAATGTTCATGATCACCACTACATTGGATAAAGCAGCTGCATGTGCATCTACGTAAGTACACACACAACAGCAGTAACTGTGAAAACAATACATGCTATCATGCTCTTGGGACTTGATTTTCTGCAACTTACTCAGTTTTTCTTGCCAGCAGTGGAAAAAGAAATAATATTCCATCAACACCAATCACAAGACCATTAAAAAAATATGATAAAACAAATAAATAAAGGTTGGGCACTGGAATTCCCATCAAAGGAATACCCTAAAAAGACACAATTAGTATTGGATGCCATGGGTTATCTTCAGAGACTGACAAAGGTGAGCCATTTGATCCCTGACCCTCATGCTGAGCTGTCTGGAGAAATGCCAGCCTACCAGGTGTGCTGAATGACTGCACGATGTAAACACCTGCTTGTTTGGGACTTAGCACAGCCCACTCCTTTTAACAAGTGCTAGCAATCATGCACTGTACGGCTCATTTCAGATATGTTAACAGCATTTGAAAGTGAAATATTATTTGCCCAAAGACATCCACATGGAGGGGTTTTGAAGAGATTCCCCACAAAAACACCATGACAGGGCTACTAGTCAGAGCTATGGCAGGATGCAGTCGCAGCATTAACACAGCCCACACAACAAGAAAGAAATCCAGCCCCAGCACACAGGGGCCGAGAGTGGCCTGAGAGCTGGTTAGCTCAGCAGCCACAGCCACACATCGATGTGATGAAAGGGGCTGCTGAGGCCCCATGCCACTTTCTTTGGCGGCAGACGGGTGTCGCTCTGCTGAGCACCACAGCATTAAATGCTGAAAGCTGGCCAAACTTTTCCCAACTTTTCCATGAAACTGGCCCTTCCTGTGATTGGTCCAGTGCTGCTTGGGCACTGCGAAACACCTGCTCTGCTCCAGGCTGGAGGGGCTCCCACACTGCTCCAAAATCCATCTGTGCAGTGCTTTGGGTACTGCCTCTTCATGCTGCTCAGGCACAACTGACCTCCTGCAGAGGGGGAATTGTATTATGGAGTCACCCGTGCCTATTTCTGCACTCATATTTAACACAGTGATAAGTCCTTCCCTCACTCTCTTTAGATGGAAGAGCTCCAGTATGTGTGCAGCTGGCAGTGTTTGTGAAGTATACACAAAACTTATGACTTCCCCATATGTTGTAAAGCTTTTTCTGTGTTGCCCATTCAGAGAGGGCACTGAGAGAAGAAAGGTGAGGCAGAGCAGGGTAAAGGCAACATAAGTCCCTGGATGTTACAGGAAAATAGAAATATGGATGCTTTCACAGGGGCTCAGTGCTGCACGAGGGGAAAAAATAAAAAGCACTCAGTCTTCTGTGAATGAATGTGGGAAAGCAAATTATTTGCTCCAGTGCACCCATAACTCTCAGAAACTGCATAGCTATGTAAGTAGAGTAGAGGAATCCAGATGTACAGTGACAGATGAGGCCACCTCAAGGCTTTTGAGGAATGCAGGGAGAATTTCACTTCCTCAAGGATGAAAAGTTAATCCTCTAACAGGGATACATAACTCCAGCTATGGAAAGAGACAAGATAAAGATAAGGGACAGAAGTAGAGGAGAGATCTAGAGGGTCAAATTTGCTATTTGCCAGGGAGAAGGATGATGGCTGTGTTTCTGCAGCAGTAACTATTACCTCTTTTACATAAGCCCTCTCTTAGGCTCAGCTTTCCTAAACACAAGCAAAACAGCACAGAGAATCACAAGCTGCTTTGTTGCCCCCCAGTTGTCTGCTTTGTTGGCAAGTGCCCTCTTTGACTGTGCCTAAAGCCAGCCCTGAGAATTTTACTGGCTAACACAACAAAACCCACCGCACAGAATACAGCACACAGACACAAACAGGTGCCACATTTCTAAGCAAAGGAACTGTGTCCAGAAACCCGGGGATGTTCTTAGTACTTTGGGAAAAAAAAAAAAAAAAAAAAAAAAAAAAAAAAAAAAAAAACACACAAAACCAAATTGGCTTCTAGCTAAGCAGGTGGCAGTGACAAGTAAGAGGGACCCAACAGTGACAGGAGGCTGGCACTCAACCACACTGCTTGTCCCTGGGAGGACACTGGGAGCAAGGAGCTCCTGCCTTACTAGGATGCTGACTGTGGAAACTAGTAAGTTCACAGGGCCCAGAAAGCAATGCTACGCTTTAGTCAAGCCATTAAAAAAATATGCTAACTCCAGCTGTAAGGTTATTGTTTGTAAGCATATTCCTACCAACAGGTAGTCTGCATTGAAATGTATCAACATATTCACTGGCTTCATTGTGCTCAGCCAGAAAAGACACGACGCAGATAATCAAGGCAAAACCGGACCATTAAAAACAAGCACATACATATGTCAAATAACAATAAAATCCCTAGTCGTTACAAATTTGCACAGCATTTGTTTTAGTTAATAGCACAAACTGTTTTTGAAGACAAGAGCAGAACAAGACAAGTTTTTCTTAAGAGATTTTTTTTGTTTGGTTGGGTTTTTTTCTGCTGCTTTCTCCCACCCCAGATAGTCTCTAGGCAGATAAAATTAACTACCCCCAATATGACACCTTAATTTCCTCGAGCAATCATACATCTTCCCCCTAATTAGGGTAAGTTGTGTGCTTTGTAGCACTTGGAAAAAAAAATAATTCTAATCCACTTCTCCATCCATTTCGCTCTGCTCATCAGGCATGAGAGTGAGCCAAGGATTTCATAACGTCTATTAGTTGATAAAACAAACCCAGAGGAGCCTGGAAAATGTTTTCCATATTAAAGAGACAAGACCCAGGAAGAAGGCTTCAAAAATGAATCCTTACTGTTCACAGTGAACAGAAGTTTATGACACAAAAATTCTTGTTTGTTCCAAGTAGTATTGCACTGCAGCAGAAAGCCATATCGATATACTTATGACTACCAGATAAACATTTCTCTTATGTAAGGACATATCTTTGCAGATCTTATCTACAAAGCTCTTCCGTAAGAGAACTTTAGGCTCCAGATTTGTCAAATCCAGAAATTCTGATAGAATTACTTTCATTTTTAGTTATGGAAAGAAGAAAAGATTGCTGTAGGGGTGTGGAAATGACAATCAAACATCTACAGTGTGATTGCATAGCTACAGCTGAGTATATTATAGGCTCCTGGGTTTGATATTTTAATTTCCCTTCTGTTAGTTATTTTTTTCCCCAAAATATTTCTAGTCTGGAATGAGATTTTTAAAGTTGAAAGATTTTTTGGGGTAGAGTGATTCCAACAAAAATAATAATAATAATAATAATAAAAAATAAAAAAAGATGGAAGGTTGCCCTGAATATTTTATTAAACCTGGTATGAAGTTTTCCTTCATAATTTCTGGGTTCATTTAAACCTCTTTGTAAACATGTCAATTTTTTAAAAGTGGCAGGTGACACTTCAAACACAAGGTACTGAAACTTCCTCTAACATCTCACATTGGACAGCTTTTAGCTTCCTATGACATCCAGATGAACTAAATTTCCTCTCAATAGCTGGACCTGATGAGGGACTAACTAGAAAGACTGTTTTATGACTAGCCTCCCCCAGATGAAACGGAACAGCAGATCTCTGCACTTATTCTGCTCAAAATCACAGAGAGGGAAGAAAAACCGAGCCCTTTGGTAACTCACTAGTTCAAATTGTCATTTACCCAAGGCAGGAAACATGGTCTCTGCTCTTCCTGTCTCAGACACGGCACTAGAAAAACACCTCTTGCATCTCAGATGTCCCCACTGCTAATTGTGGTCACTTACTTGCTCTCACCAGCCTGGACATCTGCCTGATTCTAATGGTGCACATACAGCAGAAGCAACCAAGAGCAAACTTCAGGGCAGCCAGGACATTACAGCATCTAGCCAGAAGGTGGGAAACAGGATTCTGTGTTCCCAGGCTGCACTGAGCATAACAGGGATTTGAATGTGAGCTGTCACATCCCAACTGAAGCCCCAAGCCTGGTTACATCACCTTTCCTCCTGGAAGCAACAGGAAGATGTCTGAAACCACAAACTTGCTCTACAGGGTAAAACAGTTTCTAGCACTCGATAGGACTGCTGCTCTTTACCTTGGCCCTTAACTCTGAGGGTGTCCTTGAAAGTTAATACGGTTTCTTCTTTCAGACAGAAGGCAATCTTTGACCTCCAGTGAAATCACACTGTAGGGGTTTATCTAGCAGAAATGTCCTTTTCCCTGGACTCACTGCTGTAATCAATATTCACAGCCTCAGGGAAACTCATATATCAGAAACACCTTAGAAAACACTTATCACCTCCTCACCTGCTGAAGGGGAGATGAGGGGACAATGTATGCTTTAGCTCAAATTATCTGCTCTAGTGAGAATCAGGAATTGCTGTCAGCAAGGAGGACACCTGCTGGGACTCCAGGAAAGGAAATACTTATTCAACCATTGTAGAGCCATAACTGAAGGTTTAAGTTTGTTTGAATGAGGTTTAAGAGGAGAGTCAGGACATTTTATTTGTCCTCTGAGCCTGTATTCCTTTTATTCTTCCTCTGTGAAACAAAATTAATCTGTTGCATGACTTACTAAGATAAAAAAAACAAAAAAGCAAAAAACCCAAAAACCTCAAAACAGTGTATCATTAGCAAATTAAGAGAAAATTAATTACCTTCCTCAACACATAAACTGGTAAAACAATTTATATTCTAGATCTTCAGTGCTACATGCATTTTAAGCAAAGGTTTGCTGTACATACAGTAACACCTTTTCAATACTGCTGCTAATGGGAAAGTGCAATGCACTGAGAAAGACTGTTCTGTCCTAGAGAGTGTTTATTATTTTAAATGGTCATGGCAGTGAATTACGTCTCTCTTCACATTAAGCAGTTTATAAAAAAATGACCAATTATTTTCAATATAGACATAATTCTAACCTAAAAACACCTCCACTGCACTCCATTTCTCAAAAATGGAAATAAATCATAAGTGCACTTCATTGCAAATCTCTTTCTTGTCATTTTGCCGCCATTCCCCAATTCAAATGAATTACAGGGCCATAACAAATTCTATTACAAAACATGAATCCAGGTGACAAAAACAGATGCAGAATTTAACTGTCTTTGTAACAGTCATTTTTGGCTAAAAATATTGAAACTCCAAACACTATGAAATCTTTTGTGGTACATCATACAGAACTCAAATCCCATCTCAGTCACAAGAATAGAACAGGCAATGTCTCTTCTGTCTGTTTTGTGCTTGTCATGTAATCACTTACAATGGATTTACTCTTCATTTACCTTGGTATAGGCAGAACAGCATAAGACGATGTAAAAGAGGACATGTTACAGAAAACGGAAGCATCTGCTGAAATGTAATGCATCAAGGAAGGCTCAGCTACTAATAAACTGAAGACCAGAAAGGAGTAAGGGACCCATTGCAAGGCAGGTCAGAAGCAAAAGGCAGCAGCATATTACATTAGTGACCGCATCTCCCCAGGCCTCTCCTTCCCTGTGGGCCAGTGGTGGTGAGGTCCATCTGTGACCATGTTCCTGTTGCAGAGCAGAGCAAGGGAGCAAGCCTGGCTGTGCGCCTACCTCACCTCACTTCTGTGTCAGGGGAGAAGAGACCTCCTGCGGTGGTCTCTTAATTTGCTGACTCTGTGCTTTGGAAGAGCCTCTGCAGCGAGTAACTGAGATTGTGTATTTGACTGCAGCATTGAATCTGCATACTTTCCCTATATTCAACAGTCTCACAAGGAGTAAGCTTTTCTTTTCATAGTGAACTAACTTCTAACTGCAGGTTTCTTGTTGAACAGAAAGCCCAAAATATAAAAACTACCTATAGTCTCAGGAAAAACCTGACTCTTGGTTCCTTACACTGTAGTTTTCAACAATGCTACAGATGCTTACACAGATCTGCTATTCAATGTATGGGTGTCAGTTGAGTTTCAAAGTCTTAGTGACTTTTGGTGCCAAGACTTGGGAGACAAGCTGCAGTTGCCTATTCATCAGGCTTTACAATATCTTAACACAGCATTGAAAACACTAGAATCAAGTCACCTTGTCCCTTTTGGGGAAGAAAAAGCAGACACAGAGTCAAAAGATTAAGAAAGTTTCACATTTCTAACTTTAATTCCACACAGAAACAAAACAAACAAAAACCCCCAAGTGTTCTGATACCTTTTGTTTTCTGAGATTGCCTTGTATGGCTAGAGAAGAACTTCTCACTACCCACATCAGCATCTCCCTTTCTCATCCGTCTACAAACATTTCATGGAAGTGATGAGAAATTACTTTTTTGTATTTCCAGTGGGAACAGAAAGAGATCTTAAACTCTCAAAATATCTTGCTGGCCAAGAATTCAATGTTCCAACCAGACTGAGTAAAACTTCATCCATTTCACCTGGTTGGTTTACAAAGAACCTTTATCCCTTCCTCCAAATGGTATGGTCACAGGTGGATTTCCTGCTCTTATCTTGCTAACTTTGTTGAACTGAATGAGAGTCACTTCTAATAGCAGTAAATACTGAGAGATACAGAGAAATAAAACTAGGTACATCACAGTTATTGCCACAACAAAATAAGTTGGCTAAAATACCACCAAAGTACAGGGCTTCTTTCAGAAACAATAAATCAGGACTCATAAGTGAAAGCGATTACATTTTCAGTACAGCTTAGAAGATTGCCTTGCACCATAATTTGAGAATTTTTACTGCTAGTTTGGTTTATTGCTTAGCTATAAATCCTATTTAAACAATCCTAGAAGGATTGCTGTAAACTTCAGAAGCACAAGGAGTTCCAGAACAAGCCACCTTCAAACACAGGAAGGCAGCAAGCTTTATTTGCAGCACCCATGGAAGTCTAATCCACAAGGGACATTTCAGAAAGGTTCTTTATGTATTAATCTATTAGTTTCCAGGAGGTTTATTAAGAAGGTGCAAGGTTAACCAGTGACTAGATATCAATTAATTATCACGGTTGGATTTATTGTATTTCAGGAGTTACATAGCAGGTAAGTCCTGCCATGTATCATTACTGAAATTCATTTGAGGTCTAAGTTGAAACCCAAACCAAGAGACTTTAATACATAAAATAGAGGGGGGGGTGGGGGGCGGATTAGAGAAAAAAAAAAAAAAAAAAAAAAAAAATCAATCTCAGCTGGATAATTTGCAACAGATGCTTTACACTGATCCTCTTCTATGGGTGGCATCCTCAGCATATGCTCTAAGAAAACAGGAGATAGAAAAGATGGGGTCAAAAACACACAGATCTATATTCGCGTGTGGTAAGTCAAGGAAAAATGCATTCCACTTACAGTAACAGAACCAGAAAGCACTGATGTGCTAGGATCTGGTCTCTTTTATCCTAGGTTCATCTGTTACAAATAAAAATCTTTTCATAAACAAATAAAAAAAAAAAAACAACCAAAAAACAAACAAAACAAACAAACAAGCAAATGGTCCAAATATCTCCCTTCTGCTTGTTGTAAATATATAGTAAATAATAGTGATACCAACAACAGAAAAACTTACAAAAAAATCTAAGCAAAGCATTCCCTAAATTAGCATCTAGAGAGTTCAAGGAACATAATCAAATAAAGAAGGGTAATATCATACCACAGATGGATACAATATGAAATACATGATGTCTTAAAGAGTGAATCACTTAGTCACTTCTCCCTTTCTGTGTCTGCAGTACTAGAACAGTCCCAGGGACAAATTATCTCACAGTGAAAATAGCAAGCAATTTTAAAGGGAAATAGCCATAATATAGTGTACAGCTGCACAGCATCTGAGCTGTAAGTAAAGATTTCAGAAGCAATTAACACTGAATTGCTTTTTCCAGGTGAAGCCAGTGGGGCAGAAGTAAGGCAAGGATGGAAAGTTAAGATAGAGATAAATAACTTTTACACACTGAATTATCATTATGGTTGTCATTGTGAAAGAAAAACATGTCCAGCAGTGGCTTTGATCTCAGCTTCAAGGCTCGTAATATAAACATTCACATATTACCTAGTCATCTGATGACCTTTGTGGATGTATCAAAAGACCTAGGCAGTTTTAGGACATGATTCATCATGCTTAATGTAGATATATACCTTAGTAAGTGCTGCTTAGTTGAGCAGAACTGCACCATGAAAGTGTATTTCTCCTCACCAATCCTAAAGGATCACACGTAGAATACCTCTCTACAGACGTCTAAACCCCAAATGTCTGCTGTAGGTTAAAAAGCCACAGTTATTACACCTGTTGGCAGGCTAAGATGAAGGCCATTTGGTACCACATGTGCCTAGTCCACCTACAGTACAGGACCAAAAAGCTTGTACTTCTGCCAAGGCACAGGTTTGGTCCTCTGTGAGCTCAGATGAAGTTTATTCCTAAATATATACCTATGGACAAACAGTAAAGATGGCAATCAGGACCAAACGACCATATCAAATATCATTGATTTAAGCTAAAGTTATTTTCATTGATTTCAATGAGAGTAGAATTTGGCCAGTTTGGAGAATGTCTGAGAATCCCACAGCCAAGGTGATTTTTCCAAAAATAAGAGAAGTTTATTAGGAACCAGCTATTGCAGACCTGATGGATTTACACAGAAGCTGAATTTTCAAAGTTATTCTGTACCCAGAAGTCTTACTGTAGCATCATTAAAAAAAAAAAAAAATAAAACAAAACATAAAAACAACAACAAAAAAAAGGAAAAAAAAAAACAGAAACAAAACACAAACCACAACAAAACAAAACAACCACCCACAAAAAATTGAAACACTTATTACCCCATCTGCATTCAGTATGCTGAGCACATCTGAAAAATCTGACCTTAAATTATTATCTATGACAAGCTCAAAATGTGTTTTTTGAAGGAAATGTGCTTGCTGTCATGTTAGTGAGAAAAGGAAGGGGGGAAGAAAAGTGTAATGACAGTCATTTGAAACTAGGTGTGTAGTTTGCCAAAATATGCTTGAATATTCCCTATTATTCACTACTTTATCTCAGGTTGTTGGCTATGCTTATGCTAGATACAGGCAAAGTGTGATTTTTGTCTTGATAGAATTTCTGTATTAGAGAGAGAACAGAATTAAAAAAAAATAAAATTGTTAAAATACATATGACTCATCATCCCTCACTCAGGGCTATGAAAGACCTTAGAGCCTGATTAAAATTTGGGAGGAAAGAGGGAAGAAGAAAAAAAAATGAATGTTTTAATTTGGAAACCTGTCTTCTCTACAGCAAGAAAATTCTTCATGAGTCAGCAATAACTTAGAAGAAGACAAGTTCTGAGAGTTAAAACAACTCAGCATTTTAATAACAACTTTCAGGAGCTTTTACAGGTTTTGAATTTCTAGAAAATCCAAGGGCTGATACCGATATTAATTCTAAAAATAGAATGTACAGGTTAGAAAGAACATGCCTAAATTTCTATATATTTATTTTTCATCTAACTTATAGTTGAGAAACTCTGTTCAGGTAGGTCTTTTAAATTGAGAAGAACCCAAATTAAACAAGCCTCTCTTTAAAATTTGTTCCTTACACTAATCCTTTTGCATAGTGAAGAATGAAGGTATTTTAAATTCTTTTTCTACCTGTTATGCTGATAGATTTTATTTCATTTTTCTTATCTTGATCAGCAGAGTTAGACAAATTAGTTTCTCTACAAGAATCCATTTCATTTCCTGGTTTTCCTGAACCAAGAGCTACACTGATATTCAAGTTTCTGGCTCTCAGAATACTGAAGCAGTAAAAAAAAAAAAAAAAAAAAAAAAAGTGTGATTGAAACACTATGGAGAAAAACAAAAAAAAAAAAAAACAACTCCTGATGCTATTATATTATGTAATCTGTTTTTAACCTTTTGTTAAAAAACAAAACAAAACAAACAAGAAAACCCATGAAAACCTGCATAACATTCTTTTAAGAAACTGTCTTGTTTTAGTTTGACACACACAAAGAGAAAATGATATGAAATGGCCCTTAATACAGCTGCACAGGGAACATAGACAGTAAGGACTCAGAGTTGCTAACTTCTTCATTTGCTGCAAGATTCAAAAAACGGGGTTTTGGTTTTACTTTGCAGCTTCTGGAGTCATGTAGTATGAGAACTTATTTTTTAAAAATATGATCCACATTAACTCAGAAACTGGAGAAGAGCATCTGAAAATAGCTCTACAAAAGGTAGATTATGCCACATAAACTTATCTCACTTGATGTTCAGAGCCACTGCTTATGATTAGCAAGCCTTAATATTTCCTACCGTTTCTTCACATAATCTTACAGCGACCCTGCTCTACAAAACAGATGTGGATTTATTTGAAACCTTTCCCTATATGAGACTCTGCAAGGAGGAGCAGACAAGCTAGAGATTTGTCTGTCTTCCTACAAATAAAGGAGAAGCCATTTGGCCTCAGGTACATACACCACAAAGCTGTACTGACGTTCCCCCCCCCAGCCCGAGCACCAGCCAGAGGCTGCAGGCAGCACAGCCCTGCAGGGAAGCACCACAGAGCCCACAGCAATTTGTCACCGTGGCAGGATTTGTAATACCTGCTTCCAGGCAAAATGTTTTGGCCTACTAAGAAGCAAGCCTCTCTTCCACATACACCTATTTATAGATAAAAGGCATAAATATATACGTGTGTATACATATATATAAACACACATACACAAACTTTATTAGCACAAAGGTTGATGGCTCTTCTTTCAGTCTCCTGGTCATGCATAATGGACAGTGGCAAGCAACAGCCAAAAAAGTAGAAATGAAATTAATTAAACTATCTGCATTCAGATGCTACAAAACGAGGCTGTTATCATCCTGAAGGCAGATATCATTGCAAGGAGAGGTTCTTCTTGGCCAGGGAAGGCATTATCTTGATGAATGGGGTGGGATGATTTTGCTTAAAGAGAAAGGGAGGGCCGATGCTTTTACAATTACAGCAGTAATTCTAAAGCTGAATGGCAGTTTAAGTCTTCATCTTCCCTTGCAGCACATAATTGAGGCAATATCATTACCTCATTACTAGAGGATACTGCTGTAAGCTTTGAAAATGGCCTCTAAAGAGCCACGGACACCGCTTGAAGAGTTTTGAGAAAACATTGTATTCAGGGGCAAATTTAATTATTCATCATACATTTTCTGACTCAAGTGAAAGGGCCTTTGCATTGTAAGCCACAGGCAGCAGACAGCAAGAGCAAACTGAATGAGAACGCACAAAGTGAGAGCTATGACAGCACATGGAAAAGTGGGCCAAATTATTTGATACTGCAGTTGGGCAGCCCCCAGGACTGTGTCCCAGACAGACCCAAGACACGGTATCCATATAGCTACACTGCAGCACCACTACCTAATTCCTAATTTTGGGCCTCACTTGATAATATTGATTCACACGATCACTTCCTTGTCTCCACCATCTTTCACGCCATTTATTTGATTTTGGTCAGCTCTTACGGTCTCCAGACATCTTTGCCTCTCTCCAGTGACAGTGACAAAACTCATACAAAATTGGCGACAAAAACCTTAGGAGTCTGAATAAAATTGCACAGCTCTTGTATTGGCACTGGAAGCACATGTACGAGTTTTATATGCTTCTATCAGTACCACCCCAGAATAATTTTTTTGCTTTAATATGAATACATTTACAACAACTTGCAATTGCCTATTGAAGAGACAGCCTCCCCACTTCCTCTTCTAGGTGTCTCCTGCTTCCTATACTGTCCATCTGGAATACCTCTTCCTGGCCAGGTGCAGTCATAAAATGTTGCTTCTCAGCCCACTTAATTGTCCTCAAGTGACAGATGGGATTTGACTATAGCTGGTAAACCATAAGCACATGAAGCAGATGAGCAGTTAATTAGCAGTGCTCGTGTTTCCATGCAAATATCTATAGAAACTAGACATAAAAAGATAGCCTTATCAAGCCAGTTAGTCCATCCTCTTTCTAGTACCGCATGAGGGAAAAATGTGTTAGATTTTTAAATGTTTGGGTTTCGTTGTTTTTCCCTTTTTATTTTTTTTCCCTCAAAGCTACTTTTAAAATCCCAAGTGGCATAGTTTCTATCAGTTCCCTTGACAGACTATTCTACAGACTAATGAATCTTGCTGTCAGGAAATCTTTTCTTTACATTCAGCACCTAAAGCTAGGTCTTGAAAAATTGAGCAGGCAAAAAACAAGAGGAAAAAAAATAATCTGACAATTTTGTAGAACAATTTCTAAAAACAAAACTGAGCCTTCATGTTTCCTAGGACACATTAGCACTCCTGTAAATGGTCGTATTAGAAAAAGAAATACCACAATTTTCTCTTAGGGGCAGGTTTAGCTTTATCCTACTGCATTACACAAATCTAAAGATTCTGGTAATCTAAAACAGAGTGAGATCAATACAGTAGAAAGGAATGTGGTGACCCCAGGAAGAAAGGCAACATGATACAGTCAGTATCTCTTATATTCCAGTTCAAAACACAATGGTCAGTGTCTATTCAAGCAGACAGTCTCCCAAGTTAAATTAATTTATTTAACCAGTATTCAAAACACACAGAAGAGGATGAAGAACTGTCACTAAAACATCTCCTCTTGGGATCCAGCTATTTCATAAGATAACTCAGGATTTCTTTAGTTTTTCAGAATAACTCAACACCACCTGAAAAAAGGCACTAAAAACTCAGCCTAAGGAAAACTGCTCCATAAAATTACCAGAAATAAAGACATACTTTAGTATATTACTTCTACCACATTTAGTATGTTTCTTCTATATACATATGCCAGCTTTCTGATATTCTTATGTGCTGAGTCTTGGAAAGTCTGTTTATGGCTCATAACTAAAGAAATTTAACAAAATAAGACTATCAGCCTCAAGAAAGAAGTGAATGCCAGGTCCTGACAACAGTTGTCTCTGGTGGTCTTTTAATATCCTCTGTCATTTTTTCTCTTGGTTTAGAGCCTTCCCTCTATTTTTTTTTCTGCCTGAAAAGTCTCTCCCTAGAAGAATCCTCTATCAGCAACAGCAAAAACTTCCCTGGAGATGCAAGGCAGCTGTTAGTGAATTATTCAGCCTATAAAAAGACTCAGGTCATTCAGAAAATAGACGCACACCAAAAATCCCAAATTAAAGCAGCACAGGTTAAATAAACCACATCTGTTCATGAGTCAGGTGTCTACTCAAAAGAGTGTCCCCTAACTACTATACCTCCTAACTTGTTACAGAGATTGTGCCCTATACACAGGAGATCAGACTCCTGCACTACCAGGAGTCACAGCCTTCCATTAGGTACCTCTTCTACACACCCAGAAGTTATCATTATTAGACTTTCAGATCAGCAGTTTCTCAAGAGAGAAAACAGAATGCTCTTTCTCCCCTTTTCAGCTTAAGGAGACCTGTAGTATAACTTTATCTTTTCTTTCCAAGAAGTAAGTGAAGGCCTACCTGCTCCAGCTACCTTAACTCGGCAGCAAACCTCCTGGTGCTCCCACCAATACAGCCAACTACTGCAACCACCAAAAAACCCAAGGTGGGGATAGAACAATTTTCACCTAACAAAGAGTGAAACACTATAAAAGCTATTTGAATGACTCAAGACAGAGACCCTGATTATATCAGCATCCTTTCCAAATTAGGGGTGATAATAACTTAGTAAATTCAACAGTGAAGCTCTATCTCACTACCCTGGTAGAAGATCACTGCTTCTGCCCACACTTGTAAACACTGAGTAATTAGCACCTCTTCGAACCCTGCTGAAATACAGCTGTGGGCTCAGCCAAACACTGAGTCAGGTTGTGCCATGACTGTAGGAATCAGAGTATTTCGAGTCAAATTGGTCTGAAGAAATCTGAATTGTGTCATGCCTATGGTGCATAGAGTCCAATTCTTGTCTTTGCTCGTAGGCAGTAAGGGTAACAGAGGAAAAAAACTTATAAATGCAAACCAAAAGTGAGAGTCTCACAGAATACTCTCTCTTTGCCTGTTATCTGCTTGTGGTCTAGCTAATGTTAGCTGAAGATACTGTCTTTGTGCATAAAAAACTCAGTGTCTTTCTTTTATTTAATTCTCCAGTTGGTCTATAATTCAATACAAAGTTTTAGCAATCCCTGCGTCCTGCAGGAAAAGGTTCCACACCTTTTCACAACGTCAAGTGAAGAAATGCTTTCTTTTGTTTGTTCTCAACCTGTCACTTTCTGCGGAGCGCGGAAGAACGACACTCCAAGACGGGTTCAATGTGGGTGATAGAGCATCAATCTACGTGTCTTTATTGGTCCAGGGTACATATATTTATATAGACAACGCTAATTATTATGCCTACTAGTCACTAGCTGATTGGCTTAAGCTCTAAAGGTCGTATTCGCACGGTCCACCTACTTGCGGTTAGCTAACAGCACAAGCTTCTCATAACACTAAGTTTCTCCTGCCACTATTTCTAATTCCTCTTGACTTGTTTTCGATACACGACAGTACCATAACACAATGTTTCTCAGACCACCATTACCATAACACTGGGTTTCTCAGACCACTATTCCTAATTCCCCTTAACCTGTTTTCGACACACCACGGTACACAAGGCTGAAGCGTCCTTGACATTCCTCCTGTATCAGCAGCTGTGAGCAGCTGCAGGCAAACCCTAGTGGGGCTCAGCATCAGCAGCTAGAGCAGGCTCTGATCGTACAATTGCTCGGTGGGCTCAGGACCCTTGTCTCTGAGCCATTCTCAAACAACTTTCCAATTTAATCTGTTGTCCTCTAAAACTTGTATTAGAAGAGACAAGGAACAAAAATATCTTTCATAGTCTGAGATATCATTATCATATTAAACCAGAGGTAAATCTTTTCCAAGCTGAGGAGTAAAAAGGCTATTCAATCATTCTTTGTGCAAACACTGCTCCACACATACATCCAAGCTGCCCTTCTCTGCATTTTTTCCAGTTCCTTTTCAACGACCAGAACTGTGTAACATCACTGATAAGAGCACTGAAGTCACTTAACAGCTCAGGCTGGACCTAAATGGGCTGCTGTAAACAAACAAAAAAATGTACTGGTTTATCCCCTTTAGAGCATGTTTATCGCCAAAGTGGGTGTCCAATTCTCTGTCACCAGATAATCATCTGCTGTACCTACAAAGCAGTACTGCTTTGTACAAACCAGAAAAACTCACACAGCACTTTTCAGGGATGTCCAGTACTTTTACAGGGAACAGACCCTTAAATTTTTACATCCTGAATTAGGAAGTACAGGAAGACATCTCGGCAAATGAGATGTTTGTGGCTTTAGCCAAAATCTCTTCCTTCTGCCATTCTATTTAATTATACAGAAAAGTAAATAAAATAATGAATGAATCATCACCCAAAAAATCTCAGGAATTCACAGATCACAAGTTTATTGATGACACAGTGAGTAAGCCATCTATATTTAATAACTATTACTGTTCTTGCTTCTCTTGTGGATTATGTGTGCTAATCACAGTGGTTGTCTTTGAAGACTTATTGTTGCTTTTCATGTCTGCTGTAGTCACATATTAGAAGCCTTCACACCAAGAAAAACAAGTTAACTTGCTGCTGCTGTCTGCATGACGAGGGGAGTTAGAGTGAGCGGGACCTTAAAAATAAGTTTTTCATAGGCACCGTATCTTCCTTTAACGGAATATCACGTGAGATAAAGTGTGTCTGAGTAATTATGGGAATTATCAGTGCAACTAGCAGACATGGAGGACCATCGCCCTGTTTCAGGTAACTGAGGTTTGGACAGTTGAGACTGGACTGTAGTCTATAGAATGAGGGTCTAGTTGCAGTTCAACCAAATGTGAAATGGGTGGTTGACAGCTGCAGTGTAGAACCTTCTTGGGTTTGACGGCAGTTGTTTATTTGTTTGTTTGTCAGTGCAGGCTTAAAGGCAGTCCTGTAAAAAAGCTGTAAGGGAAAACTGTGATCAAGGGACTTAAGAATTTTTTTTGTTGGGTTTACACAAGTAATTACAAATCTTGTAGAGGATGAGTTCTACTTGTGTTTCCCATATGAACCATTTATGAGCAGTTTGCATTTTTCTCAATTAATAACTAAACCAGTGATTTTTGGATCAGCTGAGCTTTCTGATTTTGCTACATTGACCATTTTCACTACCAGAGGCTGAGCTTATGTTTACCTGCACGATGAGGACAAAGAGTTAAGAAGTCTTTGGGCTCTTCATCTAAAAACTAAGGGAATAGGTCAGCCATGAGCTGAGATAAATTACATTGTCCAGAACTTTAGCTGAAATAAGGAGCCCCAAAAATTAAGAGGCCAAATAAAACTTAGGTGTAGCAAATAAATGCATAAATATTGTATATATTATATGAATAAAAGGTTTTAGTCCATCACTAGAATAAAATAGTGATATCAGTAGAATTTTTCCTAGTGTGAATGTCATCAGTAATTCAGTATGACAATTCATAATAACAAGTAGAATATATGTGAACAAGATTGGATTTGCCTGGACATATACTTGGAAGATTTCTGGCATCCCAAGCAAGATAGGAAGCTACGTATAGCTATTTCTGCATTTCTTTGATAATTCCAGATGCTAGCATATCCATATCCCTCCCGAATGACTATTCAATAAACCCAGCAAAAATAAGCAGGAAGATAATGCATGTGTTGACTGTTTTCTTCAACTCTGTTAATTGTATAATTGTACAAAATGGTTCAGTGGCTTCTACTTTAGCTAATGCTTGATATTTCAATATTGTTTTCATAATAGTCTTGCTGAAATGAAAAGTCTAAATGAAGCTATCCAGTGGGCTTACTCATGTAGGCATAGCTGACTGTTGTTGCTGTTGCACAACTCTGGGATTTGATGTGGTTTCCATTCCACAAGTTTAGTACTACCTCACCATTGCCTAAGACTCATGACAATGACACCAAGTTTAATGGGCAACCTGATCAACAGTTCTCCTGTAGGCACTGCGTGTGATCACAGACTAGTTTAAGTCAAAATCCATGCCCCATTTTTCTTGCTTTTAGAATAGTAACAGTAACCCAATTTACATGGAAAGCTCAATTTTATTCATATTTGCTCAGAGTCCTGAGTGGAAGATGCACTAAAAGTATATGGAGTTTTTGCTGCAGTGTCAGCATACTAATACACATTCCCCAAAAGCTCTGCACTCTAGGAAGATTTTGACTTAAATTATCAGGAACTCCTCATTCCCCTTTACCATGACTGAGATGAATCACCTGTTAAGGATAATCCCTAACACATTTAAAAGTGGAGTAGTTGTGAATTTAATTTTTAAGCATAACACAAACCATGTATTAGCCAACAGCATTTCCAATACAAAGAGTACTGAATTGCTTCATGCGGCTACTCTACCATGGGAGATGTTCTCTCTCACACTTTTTTTCAGCTGTTTCTTTTCATTTTCAGCTCTCACAGAAGCATTGGAAGTGAAGTCCTTTTTAATTCTTTGATGATTAGTCATGTGTGTGTCCCCTCTCACCCCCCATTTCTTCTGTACAGATAAAATTTGGAGGTTAATTTTCTCCAGAGATTAGGAACTGTGATGTCCTGCTTTGCCACAGTCCAAGCCTCCCACTCTAATACCATGTGTTCATTGCCATTCTACCTTCATATTACCCATCCTGTGAACCTTAAAGCAAATTCAGCATTTTTACAGCCTATTTTATTTGGAGAAGACATTGAACTATCTGTTCACCTTATGCATAACCATCCACAAGGAACAGACCTATTAGGGCAAGAAAACAAAAAAATGAGAAAGGAGGAAAGAAAAAATCTACCATGAGAAGTGGTACCATCTCTGTATGGCTATCAGCAATCCTAAAAATGTTAAGAAAGCATGATTTTATCAGAAATTAAGAGACAAGTTTGCTTTATTTATATTAGACTGACTAATTATAACTTGGAGAGTGTCAGTTTTCTAGAAAATGCAAAAGCTTATATTCTGTAAAAATAGGACAAAATGCCACATTAAAGCTTTTCACATGATGAAAAGTTCAGTTTTGTTTTAAAACAAAACTCACAAACATTCCAGCTGAACATATAAAAAAAAAAAAAAAAAAAAAAAAAAAGACAAAGGAAGATGTCAAATAACCTCCCTACCATGTGCCCCAACATAACCAGTAAACTAGTTTGGACAAAACCTATTCTCTAATGAAAAAAGTTGATTAGAAATTCTTCACCAGCTCTCACTAAGTTGTGTCTTTCCTTTTGCCAACACAAAGTTACTCCTCTGAGTTTATCATTCATCTTTACTATTGTATAAACATTTCATAAACATCAGTACACTTACGCTCAAGACAGGACTTGACATATGTTAGTATTATCTCCTATTACAACAGCAGAAGTGAAAAGCAAAGTTTATGACTATGGCCAAGAATGGATCTAACCATATGCACACACATATGCAGCAAGTGTATATAAACATATATGTTTAATGATTTGAAAAAAGGAATTAAAAGGTATAGGAAGGAATTAAAAATGGGTTTTGAGCTGGCTTGCAATGTTTTATTCAAACAGGAGGAAGATACTTTAAGTTGGATTCTTAACCTTTCAAAAAATTTTTATTGATTCTGAAGTGGAAACATAATTGTGAAGTATCAGAGAATTTAATTTCAAATTACTATTTTCATTTCAGAAGAGATCTAATGTGCAATATATAAAAGGGGGAAACATTTCCAAAATTAAGTAAATTGTAATCATGAAAGTGGTCTTCCCTTTTTCTTTGCAATCAACTTTGTCCTTTTGGCAATTTTTACTAAGTCCTGCATAGAATATTTCTTGCAGGCCTACTTTGATTTTAAGACCAAAGCCTTAATTGCAAGGCTATGTTTCTTCCCTGAGTTCTTTTCTGGTTTTGCCTTACAATAAATGAACATAGAACATATATTTATACATATATATGTCACAGAGATTGGCACTGCCATTCCTTTCCACTGTGAGATGCCAGCATTTACTGGACATCAATATTAAAATGCATTTACTGCTATGCAGTCTACATTTTATTTTTATTAATTTTTAATGGTGGTTAAAATATTGATTTCAAAAATTATTTGTTATTATTTAATCCTTATTTTATTTTTTATTTCATCTTAATTTTTTCATATATATTTGGCAAACAAATGTCTCATATTCTCCCCGTGTGTGATTTGCCAGCTACTAATATTAATGATCTGCTTAATCACTGTTCCTGTTGTGTTCAGATTGTTGGTCATCCTAATCACGCGTGATACGGGTGCTGCTGCTTCTCTGAATGACTAAAACACTTGAAAGCATGGACATCTGAATATCACACTAGTCAAATAAATATCAGAAAAGACAATGGGAACCCAAGTGGCCAGTATCATTTAATGTCACCTAAAGTTAAACATCTATCAACAGAATTATAAGGAACTGTCTTCCTCCTGAGTATTAATTTCTGTATGCCTACTGGTAAGATCATATGTCATTTTCCTTAAAACAAGCATGATTGTACTAACATAATATAAGTAAAAAAAAAAAAATCTGTAATAGAAAGGCAGCACAGACTAACAAAGAACTGATTCTCAGGTCTTTCTCCAGTGTCTGGCAAGGTGGTGGTGTAAGGACCCATATATCTGATGTCCTGCGTGTGCAAAGTCTAACTCAACTAGTTCTCAGTTTCAGTTAGGTCACTACATGATCTGTCTGTGATTTAACACTAACTACAGCAACATGGGAGTAGTAGGATGTGTCAAATGAGAGGATGAGATCAATGAGCTGTGCTGGAAAGAACTGCAGCAGCTGTTCCTTGGCCTTAGGGCATTATTTATTTTTAAATGTAAATACTGTAGTTGAGATAGGATGTAGTGTAACTTTGATTTTTCCATTCTGTGGTAGGACACTGATATCAAGTAGAAGTCACCAATGCACAGAAATTCACCATGTCCTGTCTAAGTCTCTCAGGAGAATGGATTTCTTCCTGTTCTTGGCACAATCTCAAGTGTAGAGAAGTTTCCTGAGTCCACAGGCCTACAGGGTCATCAAAGACCTTTGTTACGCTGTTCACAGAATTAAGCAGGTGAAAAAATTTATCAAACAAAACACTAAAGTGGACGTGAAATGCAGTCATTTGATGTCCAGCACAGAAGAGACAGATCTCAGACCATCAATTGCACTCTCTGGAAAATATACCATATGAAGATGGACCTGTCACATTTTAGAGTGTCTCTCACATTAATTTGAAAGCTTGTTGCTAGGTTCTACTAAGAATTGAGGGGAGGGTTTATAATTATTACCGAGTGACTCATCTGCTCACTGATGATAAAAAACTCTTTGTGTTCAGTGCTAAGGAAAAATAAATAAATAGTATCCTCATTCCACTCACCGATTCAGGGAGGTGAAAGAAGGATGGAAAAACCAGAAACAAATACACAAAGGGCCTGAATAATTTTTCTATGTTCACCAAAAGCCTAAACCAGGTTAGATGTGACAAACAAAGCACCCCACAGTGGCTCAAGGAGGATCAGCTACATACAGTGTGGCTAAAGACTCATATCATAAGCCCTTCTTTAGCTTAGCCTGGCACTCTGACTCAGAGGCAAGAAGGGTCATACAAATATCTAAAGAGACAGAGACATCTTAGATGTAGCACTGCTGGTTCTTCTTTCTCTCTTCCATTTCATCCTACCAAAATTTCTCCAGTCTTTCTCCAAACATGACCCTCTTTGCCCTCAGTGCATTTGCTCCCATAAATATTCATTGGGCTGCTCCCCAGCTCCTCTGCTCTGACCCTCTGCCAGTAAGGCCAGTTCTCTCCAGTTCACATGAAACTGCTGTCACCCACCCCTGCATCTGAAAACAAATGTCATTTGCTGAGGCACCTGAAACTTCTCCCACCAGCTGGAAGACTATCATGTCCAGTCAGGGCAGGGTGCTGGGAGACCATGGACAGGGGAAAGCTCACCCTTTGTGAGAGTCCTGTCCACACTGTGTAATTGTGAAACCTCTCAATAACCTTCTCCCTCACCTCAAGAAGTTATCACTGTCAAAAAGCATCTGGGGAGCTGTGAACAGAAGATGTAGCTGTGGTGATAAGGAAAGGTCACTCTGTCCTTGCAAAGTGGATGTCAACAGAAGTGTTAATAGATTGGTGTGCTACTTGGTCATGTGAAAAAGGATTAGAAAATACTTACATACTGCACAGTGATATTTGTCAAGCAAATTGAGATTTTTCAGGAATAACTACAAGATATTTTGATTTTAAGCAGCCTGCAAAAAAACCCTTGATCCTCTCCTCCATGAGAGTTGCTGGGAACTAACACATTTTTCTACTGAACATTTCCAGAGGAGATAAGTTATCTGACCTGACTACAGGGGGAAAGTGCAGTCAATAATTTGGAGAGTGAGGAATCAATGTTGTACCCTTATTTAAAAACCAATATACAGTAACTATCTGCCAGCAGCAGAGATAACATTCACCTACACTGGAGAGAACTCATACAAAATGCCAACTAGCCATCAGTTTAAGAAACCAAAAAAATGTCCTTAGTCCAGACAAATGATGTTCTATCAATACAGTTTGGCCTTTTTTAGTTTAGTAGACTTGTTTCACATACAAACCATGCAGAGCTTTTTGAGTATCACATGTATTTACCTAGTCACAGGTATATTCACAAAGGAAAGGAGATCAAATGACTACTGAAATGATTGGGAAGGTTTTGATTTTTATCTCTGAGTAGACAGACAGTTGTTGTTGGCTGCTTTCAAACCAGACAGGGACTGCTGAGTGAGCCATGACAGGCATTTTTTTTCTTCTCGACTTTTCCTTTTGCATTTGACTGCTCATTGTTTTTATTCTGTACCAAAAGGGCAGATACGTTGTTTTAAGGCTGTTAACAGAGGGTTCTGATATAAATTCCTGTACAGTCAGTTCTTCCTTTTTAGCACACATATAGGTACTGCCCTTTCATTGATATCACAACCCACCCATCCTGCCACTGCAACAGAGGATGCAGTGTGTTTAAGACATCCTCTTTTCCTTTTCTGTTCTTAATTTTTATCTTTAGGCTGTAACAAAAGAAGGATTACTCATTCTGACTGACATGTATACTGAAGCTTTTCTGTGGAGCTTAGGCATGACGAGAGAATGGCTAAGGAGTCTTTGCACCTGGTGCCATTTTGAGCTCCCTCGCTTCTCAGCCTGCCAAAGAAAATTGCAACTCTAAAGGCAGGAGCAGAAAAATTCCTTAATTCCTCACGAGTGTGTGTATTTGCACCAATATCACACCTGTCTGATCCCCACAATCCATGTGGCTTGATCATACTGAGGTCTTCCAAAATCTGTCCTTCTCCCAGCTAAGTCAACTCAAACTCTTAACTGGACAGCTGCAACTCAGCCTTAACTGAACAGTTGCAGCAATTTATCTCAGTCCTGCACATAAAGACTTATGTTCAGCTCTGATCTACCTACTCTGGCTTCAGGGAAAGAGTCACACTGATAATTTTCTGCACCAGTGCCACACAAATGTTTTCCGAGGAATTTCAGTGCAACATTAGCCCTCTTAAAATAGACAAGGTGCTTTCAGTCATCATGTACATTTTGTTGATTTTATCCTTAATCCAGCTTTCTGCTGGATTTTCTGCTCAGAACCTATGTTGGTATGCACTGGGATGCACCAGCCCTACTTCTCACCTTCCAACCAACCAGAGACCAGAACCCTGGATTTTCTGCTATTCCAGAGCCATCTCCTTATCTCACCTCTTTCCCTAACACCACAGTGATAGCAGATCTGCTGGAGGATTAGAGACCAGTTCCTTCCTGAGAAGTGATTAGCAGAAGCCTCCTAAATGCTCTATCGTACCACTTGTACCACGGCTGCAGTGACCCTCTCGTGTCTACTCTTATATAGCTGGCATATCCTCTCAGCACATGAGCTTTCCATAGCTGGAAGAATGATTTCAAGAGCAGACACTCAGAGGCCTTGATATCTCACAGCACTTGTTGGCAAGATGCTCTTGGAATAATCCCACTTTGCTAAGTAAATTGACTTCCAGGTAGGGCTTGGCAGACAGAAGTTTTCTGGTCCCATGAATTAAAACAAAATTGGTTACCATTTCCTTGGCCCAAACTGAAATAGAAAGTATGAAAGCCTTCTAATGAGCTAGAAGTGTTTAGCTCCAGTTTGACTGACAGATGTGCTTGTCATTTAGCAAAATGGGATTTGAGCATGGCCCCTTTTACAATCAAGTTTCATATGAATTATTTTCAGTTTTCATACAAGGTGCACAACCTGGAAAGAAAAAATAAAATTGTCTTCCAGAAAAAAGTAAGATTGGGTGTTCTGTCAATTTTCTCCCTATGTTTTTTTTCAGTCAGGAAATTCATAAAACTGGCCATTTCTCAGTAATGTTTAATTCTGATAAGTCTATATTTTCCTGAGAAAAACAAGAACACATATCACTGAAAAAATTCCACTTAGCTCTGTCTTCTATGTAGGTCAATAGGGATTCTGCATAGGACCAGACCCTGACAACACCTATCTTCCTTTTCTCCCATGTTTTCAAATCAACATTTTTTTTTTTTTTTTTTTTTTACTGAAAAGATGTTTTCTGGCTTTTGCTGCCACTGCTCATTTCTTATGCCAAAGTTGGCATCTTGGATTTGTCACAAATGTGTTCCCTTGAAGGTGAGGATGTCACCAGAGATCCAGATAATGGGCAGGACAGAGCAAATGACAGAAAGAGAGAAAAATTGAAAACACTGTCATGCAAATATTCTGAAGTGTGGAGACAACTGCTGCTCCTAGGGAAGCAGAAACACTTCTAAATGACATGCCCTTTCCCCAGTTTTCTATGTGGCATCACTGTGGGCCTTTTAATGACATGTTTACATCTGTTAATTTCATGCCAAGTTTTGGCAGCCATCCATGCAGAAGGTAAGTTCCTAGCAGCAGAAGTACCACTTACGATCTTCCCTCCCTCCTGTGCACCCTTGGTGGAGGTGGGCTGGGCAGAGAGTGACAACTGGTCCTTCACTGAAGCACTGCATCATATGGGGTGTTTTGTGTGTTTTGTTATTATTTCATCATACACAGATGAAACCTCATCTTTTGTCACAAGCTTTAGATGATGACTGGAAGCTGTTTAGCACCCTGTGAGTATACACTGACTTTGGACACTGAGAGTAAATCCCAGCACCTGGGTGAGATCCTTAGTCACAATAATTGAAGCCTACATGTCTAAGGCAAAGAGAAGACATAAGGAATATATCAACGGTCTGTTTGCTGTTGGGCAGTGGATCCCAGAGTCATCAGGACTGGCTTGAAGGAGCTACAGATGTCTTTTCTCCTGCCTTTCATAAGTAGTATTACCGCTTTTCAGTCCAGCACCTAGTGAACAGTTACTCTCTTCACAAAAACAAATATATGACAACACACTACCACAGACCCAAAGAAAGTAAGGCTGAGTTCTCAGGCCAGAAAGAAGACTGAGTTACACACTTGGAACGAACTACCCTTTTTCTCCCATAGGTGATCTTTGCAGGTCAAGGCTCAAGTGCATTAATGATGCCAAAAGGGGGTTTGCTATCCACCCTGTCCGTGGGTGGATAGCAAATGCATTTTCAAGGGTTATCAGTCTGCAACCCCTCTCCAGCGAGTTAAATTCACTCTTAGTCATATGAAGTATATTCCCACCTACTACCTGTTAAACCTTGATAATATTGCATCAACTTCTCATTTTTTGCCCACAAGGACATAAAGAAAAAAATAAAAAGGGGGATCAGCTGGGTCTAACAACATTACCTTGCAAGGTTTGGTCAGTGGCCAGAGTTCTCTGCAAAGGGAAGGAGCAGGAGCACTTGGACAAGGACTGCCAGGGAGCTGTCGCTAGGGTCCACCTGAGCAGTAGGCAGAGCAGGGGCTGTGGGGCAAGGCTACCTTTGCCATTTGTGCTTCTCATTGGGAAAAATTATCAGTTATGTTCCAAATGCAAATTTAAGCAAAAAACACTAATGTTGCAAAGAGCGGCATGGGGTAGAGAGGGCAGCAGGAACGGTGGCTCTGAAGGTGGATCACATTTCTTGCCCTGCGTGGTACACCCAGGGCTGCCTGCTTGCTTGCGTGCCAGCACCTCGCACAGCCAGATACCAGGGGACACAGGGCCCAGCGTCAACCTAAAGAAAACAGAGCAGTGCTGGGGAGAGCAGGACAGACACTGTCTCTAATCCAAGAGGTGATATAGATCTCTGCTGGGATTCACAGGTTAAAAAGGCTTGGTTGAGCATAATGACATTTTCCTTCCTGTCTCCTTGCCTTGTTTATTTTTTATCGCATGCCCTCTCT
The DNA here is from genome assembly GCF_018691265.1 of Tyto alba. Classification (NCBI taxonomy): domain Eukaryota; kingdom Metazoa; phylum Chordata; class Aves; order Strigiformes; family Tytonidae; genus Tyto; species Tyto alba. Next base: position 26,826,055 of record NW_024881278.1, on the reverse strand, counting down.
CCCTGAGAATTAGGAGCATTTTCAGGGAAGATCTGAAGGTCTGCTTTGCGCTGCTGCAACAAGGCAGCTATGAGTGCACACAAAAAGGACCCTGTTGTGCTCAAGTGGTGATCTGTAGGCAATGCAAACTAACCACCAACCCAGGGCAAGCTGTAAACAATTAAATTGTAACCAGCCTGAAACACAGCAAGAGTAAAAGTAATTATCCATCTCTCTTCCTTCTTGCCACAAGCTCAAATTTGCCTTAGTACATCCTCTGTGCACAGCACAGTCCAACAGAAAATTGATACCCTTCATGGCAATATTCTTCTTCTCTGAGGAACAGAAAATATTAGTGACAATTCTGTGGTGTCTGCTGGACTTATCCCCAGAGAGCATTGTTTAATAAAGTTAAGAAGTGTCAATTTAATTAACTGTGACTTTATAAACTTAAGTGATGCTTACTGTTTGCCTTTCAAAGCCTGTCTCTTCTCATCAGAAGATTTAATCTCTTTTATTAATCCCAAAGATGGGGTACCTAAAATAAACTCTACTCTTCTTAATTTCTCCATGGCACTGCCCGAAAAATACTAGATCAGCCCTGGCAAAAAAATTATTCTTGTTTTAAATCAATGTTATTTTTCTCATTCGGGTAGGAAGGAGTTACCCAGTTTAAGGACATTTCCTTGCATACATTACCACAACTGACCACTTTACGTTTCCAGTTTACTAACCCATTGTACTGGGAGTTGTTGACTTAATCCTGAATTCTGTTCTCTCCTCTAGTTTCTATCTTGTTTTATTCAGTCATACGCTTATTTTGTGATGCGAAAGTGTGCATGTGTCCATGCAAGTCAGGGAGAGACTCAGTTTCCATTTTGCTACATCTTGTCCTGTGCTGCCATTTAAATGCTTCCCCCCACCTAAATTCTCAGTACGCTAAGTCTTGCAGAGAGCATATATGTCTGATGACGTCAGACAGACATGACATAGCATATATCTGCTTGGGTACCCCATCCCCCTGCATGCCCACCTTGCCAATTCTGGTTGTCCATCATTAATGGCATCACCTTACCAAGAACACCAACCTCTGTGACATAACACACTGAAGTGGGTGGCCACTGCCCCTCCACACCCCTCACTCCCTTCCTTTCTCTAGCTGTTCCTATGCCTTCCGTTTCTTCAGACGACATTTGCCAAGGTCCCCACACTTTTATTGTGTGATTTTATATGCAGCAGAGTTGATCTGTCCAGCAAAGTTCTTCCTTAGCTTTGCAGGATTTACCAATTCCTCCAAAAAGCTGAAATCACTTTCACATCTTTACTCTTGCTCAGTTTTTCCTGTATGAGAAACTAAACTATTGTCCTTTCTTTCAAACCTCTTTCCATCGCTATTTCAAAACTGCCATAGAAAAATCCTTATTGACACTTGAAATTATAAATATTCTTTTTGAACTGCCTTTCCATGCTGAGAGAAGCAGAAACCAAACAGATTTATTTCTGTATGTGAATAATCTTATCCAGGCTAGCATGAAAAGGAAGATAAAGTTATACATTTCTCCAATGTTTTTAAAATGCACAACAACAGATTTTTTTGTCATCAGAGGTAACAGTGTATAAATGCTTTCTTTATATATCTCTATATAGTTTATATTATAGTTATATTGTTTATATTTACATATGAAAAAACCCTTGCACTTACCTTTGAGAAGTAACATTTATCCCAGGTTTGGTAAAATAGTCTCAGATAACCACTTAGACCTTCTTTCTATGCCAAGCATCCTTTTTTCAAAAGAAGATATAATCAGAAAAATCCCGGTTGATCTCTAGCAAACCAAAATGAAGACTAGATTGTTTGTCAGATGCAGCCTGATTCAGTAAAGTCCAAGTGTGGGAATCCCTGAGACTCCTTGTTCAGTAATATCCAAAGCACAAAAAAGGGAAGGAAAGGAGGAAAAAAAAAAAAAAAAAAAAAAAAAAAGTGAATAACTTGTTCTTTTCTTGTTTGGTTTAAAAAACCCAGTCTTGGAGCGCTAAGCAGCCTGCAGGCTTTTCAAGCATTCAGATCCTAGAGCATCCCAAGGTAACATGCATTTTGGTACTGCAAGTCTTCAAGTTCATACTAGCAAGCCCAGCTTCTGTGTATGTGCGTGTGTGTTGGGGAGGGGGGTCAAGTTGTATCGTGGGGGGAAGAAGAGAGACAGGGAGATACACACACACACACTCACTCAGAGACGGGAAAAGGAAAAACAGCAAACTGGAGTGATCTCACAAAGTGCTCTAGATGGCAGAGCCTGCACAGCTTGTAAGACAAGCAATGTGCACATACCAAAAAAAAAAAAAAAAAAAAAAAAAAGAGGAAAAAAAAGAGAGAGAGAGAGAGAAAAACCCGAGAGAACTAGCAGGCAGCTTCAGGAATTTCTTCTTACCTCTTCTGACGATGCAACATACAGCAAGTGCTTTGTACTGCATAGGAATCCGTGCAGCCACAACTCAGTCAGGTCCTTCAGTTCTGAAATAAACAAATATGTAGCATAGGAAAGGGAAGAAAATCAGAAACCAGATGAAAGAAGTGTACAAAAAGAAGCTATTAAACAATTAAGAGTGTCAAGGAGGAGGCTTGAGTGGGTGGGAGGAGAATAGTTGGTACGGAAAGAGACATCCAAACTCCTGGTCCTAATACAGATTGGCTCTGTAATTATGTGCCAAAGCACTGCCTTCTAAGCCATTGCGTAATAATAGAAACCTAAGCTGTGTAGACACAGCCTGACATGCTAAATCCTCAGGAGCTACACTCAACATTTGTTAGTGGAAAGCGTGTCATTCTCTGGGGGCGGGGGAAGCTGAGGGAAAGGGGGAGAGAAATTCTACTGCAAAATGCACAAGCTGCAGCTGCAAAGAGCTCTCAGGTGGTGCCAATGCCTGAAATTTTATAGTGGGAGTCACATATCTGTATCTATGTAGGGACAGATAGATAAATACAATAACACTGTCAGCTCCATTCATGCTATTCAGTATTAGAAGAATTCTCCCTTGTTATATTTTAGTAACTTAAATGACAAAGAAAAGAGCATGTACAAAGGTTTTCTGGGTTAAATATGATTATTTCTAATGCTGGTGGTGAGAAACAGTTCTCCCTTTGTACTGAAAGGTATTGGAAAGTCTAAATAAAACCTTAATTAAGATAAAAGAACTCAGGAGGATTGATCAGCCTTTCCCTTTTACTGGTGGGTTCCTCTCTCCATCCTTCCAGACACAGACATAAACATTTTCTTTTTCCTCCCCTGGTTTAAGAGGCTTCTAGACAGAGCCAGGGAAAAGATGAGCATTGACTAAATAAGAGTAGACAAAACCCCAACTCATTCAAAATACCGCACACCAATATCAATACACCAACAAACAGAACAATTTATAATGCTCATGGAAGGAATCAAAAACAAAGAAAGAAGTATAATTTTGTAGTAGGAATTTACCTGGAAATTGTGAGCCTGGCTCACACCTATGGTCCATCTAGTCCAGTATCCTGCTGCTGGACAATGATCAGTTTGACACACCTCCAAGGAATCAGAATTAATTTGTGTAGCTAGGGCTAGACAGCCAGGGCTAACCTGTTCATAGGCAAAGCTTCTCCTTAATCCCTGTTCTTTAAAGATCAGTTAATGCACTGAAGCATGAGCAGAGGAACAGTCTGCCTCTGCAAATCTAGATTAAACATGTAAGGTCTGATTCTGAGGTTCTTTGTAGTAGGCACAAAGTACATCTCTTTTCAGACACCCTAGATCTAAAGAGTAAAATCGTCTGATGCTTTGTAAACATCCCAGTGTGAAAAAAGGGCATGAGTTCAGAAAGAGCTGTAGTATTTGAGTCTGGATAGTAAGAAGTATATTTTTATATAGCTTAATCTAGCCTAGTTACTTTCCTCATTCACTTCTTACTCCTGATGGAAGCAACAACTATATTTCAAGAAGCCACCCAGTGCAGGTAGGAGAACTAGGTCACTCAGCTAGTATGTAGGTATCAAATTTGGCCTCTGGAAAGTCAAACCAGACTGAATTGAAAACTTTGAAGATACTTTTGAGAATGACTGCGTAAAGCAACATATGATTTTTTTAGAAGGTCTCATGAAAAAGAATCTCCTGCAAACTTCAGATCCGTTACTCTTACCGGTCTCACTCCTTTGATCTATGCCTGCTGTGTTCCTGGGTTACTGCACCCCCAAGGTGAAAACTGCAGATGTCACACATAAGGGATTACACTCTGGTAAAACAGAGGAGGAAAGAATGTAGACCAGAGCAGTTGCCTATTTTGCAATGTATCCAGCTTTCCTCAGCTTTATATGGAACAGTGCTGAAGGGCTCTTCTTGGGAGCAAAGCTGAGTTAGAACAGTCAGTAACCTTACTGGGCACTGAAATAAATGACCTGGTCAAAGAAAGAGCTGAGAAGATGGTAACTGCCTAACTAAGTGTTAGGAATCTTAAAAAATTACTTCATTTACTAGATAAATAAAACATTAATTTAGGAAGCTAACTTTAAACATAGCTCCTGGGAATTCTGGGCCAAGCATGTTGGCTAGAAAATCAAATTGAAGCTCTAATCATGTCAGTACCTTGTAAAATAAATGTCAGCTCATAGCAGACAGAGAAGACATCTCTTAATGACATCAGGAATTAATAATAGACTCTGGGACTAGTGTTTCAGAGTCTGATTTGAAAGCAAAGTATTGCTGGCAATGGCAGAAATCAATGAACTCCATCAATGCACTCTAAAAATCTTCAAAAAACCTTTCACCAACTACAGTTGTGACAATGCCAATTCCCAAGGAAAAATCAACGATGATACAACCCTGACAAAATTTCACCCAAAAAGTATTTTCATGAGGTTGTCTCGTGGTTCCCACTGTGCCAGGCTAATGTGTTTTCTAGCTTTCCATGATGCTCTTTAGACTTAAATCAGAGCTCTCTGGGGTTTATCCCATAGCTTTTTGTCTCTGCTCACCACCTCTGATATATGTTGCTTCTCTCCTAAGTAAGGAGCTTCTTCAATGAATCAGCCTCTTTCTTTCTTGCTCATTCTAGAAGAGAGCTACCACTTCCATTCTTCTCTTTTGCTCAGGCCTCCCCTCTCTCCAATCCTGACTTAGTACACTGTCATCCAGCATGTTTGCTTTAGCTACACCTGCTCTCATTTCCACTTCCAGGGAAATCCCACTGCCACCCAAAGAGCCACAGGAGAAATCTTGCTCTGCCTAGAGAGTGATCATCTCATGGGCCCACAACACTTTCCCCTGGAAAGAACTGTCAAGGTTCAGTGCCCTGTTCCTGACTTAGATTTAGGAAGTACATGAGAGACCATGGCTACAGATGACTAACTCCACACGCAGTGAACCTTTAAGATGGCTGCATTGCTGAGCAGCTGAATCTTTCAGTGATGTAGCAATTTCAGTGCCCCAACAGAGTGCATAATTTCTATATGAAGAGATCTCATAAAACCTTACAACCAGATTCATATACATTCCATTATACAGTGGCAACCACCTGAAAGACAGCTTGACAGAAATTTTGTAACAGGGATACTCTCCTTTGATGTACAGTGCCAAGGACAATACCTATCCCAAGAAACATTTGAAGTAGGATGGCAGAGCAAGACAAAAAGAAATTGAGAAATTTGCAACCTCCAGAACAACTTTACCTGCCAGAGATCATTCTCCTTTCCAAGGCCAGCAGACAACATACTGAAGCCTTTGGCCATCTGACTGACAATACAATTTAGCAATTACAGGTAGACACTGGCAATTCCCATTTCCTGGCCACCCTCTTCCAAACTGAAGTAGTCAGAACTGGTCCACATGACTGTTTAATCAATGGCTGCCAATCAATTACACTGATTGAAGAACGGTTTAAAAAACATTTGGTCTATGGCCTTACTGATGAAAACAGTTACCAGGAACTGAACCCACCAGCTTTCAAATATTGGAGATTTGGGAAAAATTCTATATGTCTTGGGTGCTGTTCAGCTCAGCTCTTTACAAATCATTGAATGGCTGTTTACACACGTATATGCCAGTACAAAATATCCTTCTCAGATCCTCCACCCACACATCACTGCTTTTAAAAGCAGCTCCAGCCAACAGACGAACTGAATATTCTTTCTTTCCATTTCCTGCACCTTATTGTGGGGAAATTCCATTCTCAAATTTCTAGACCCAGAGATCCAACAGAGAGCAGGTGTTTCACAGTCTGATGGAAGAAAAAAGATTCTTGATGTTATTGGTGAGATAAAGGCAGCACAGAAGCTCCCATATGCAATGCACTGTTGTAAAAAGCATAGACCAATATTGCATAGGAAATATGAAGATGAACTTCTTTAAAACACTTCAACAACTCCACAACAATCTTTTATTGTTCATCTTGTAGCTGAATGCATAAAGGTTTCCAAACATCAGGAAACAGTTGCTTCAGCTCACAGAATCAATTACACATTCATAATCTACTCAATTCTAAGCATTCATCTCAGCTGGAATAACCAGGATACTTATATTAACCTTAAGATTATCCACTGTAACTTTGTACATGCTCTGAGAGAAGGTCAGCATAATATTTTTATCCCAGGGTTACTATCATTTCCAGGTTCTCCCTTTACAAGCAGGGAAATCCTTGTAGTCTTATGTTGCATAATCACATGTCCAGCTCAGTGAGTGAAATTTAATGCCCTTTGATTGAAAGGTTAAGACCAGAAGAGATCATTATGACCATCTCATTTGACCTTCTGCATAACCTCAGTAAGAGAATTCCTCTCTGTATTTCCTGGATCTATCTTCATACTATTGGCTGATGCAGAAAATATCTTTTATAAAGACAGTCTCTTGATTTAAAGATTTCAAGCGATGGAGCGCTCATTCCCCACTTTCTTTATAAGTCTGTCCAATCTCTAATTGCTGTCATTGTGAAAAAAAGTCCACACCTCATTTTGTTAGTCAGAAGATTCTGCTATGTTCTCAAAAGCCCGAAGTGATAATTATAAATTATAGATGGGTATCACCTGATCAGGAAACTCAACATGAGGAATAGCAGAAGTTTCTCACAGATAAGTGGATTTGTTCCACTGGGGGCTAAAGACTGTTCTCTGAGACCAGTGAAATCTATTCTCTCAGCAAACAAACAAACAAAAAAAATTGTTTACTGGCCATCCGTTTCAGCAAAGCATTCATCAGAATGAAGAGACTGCCTTGGTAATGTTTTCCCAATTCCTGTAATATGATAGAAAGTACAGCATTAGCTTCCACAGTACACCTGGAGGCAGCAGTACTCTGCCGCCTGCCCATCAGGAAGCAGGACCTTATCCTGGTGGGTTTGTAACCTTTGGCTTTGATTCTTTCTGTGTGCAGAACGCTCCCAGCCATTACCAAAATCCAAGAGGGCAGCAGATGCTTTGCATGAAGTCAGTGCAATAAAGACATGGCACAAGAAGAGTATGGATAAGAGTCCTCATTTTATATTTGACCTTTGTCGCATAGAATAAGGGATACTAAAGTTTTTCACTATTGAAGGAGGATATGTGGACTTGTCATGCAGTAGGGGGTCCCTGTTTGGAGAGGATGCTGTCAGTCTGCAATCCTCTGTTGCAATTCCACAGGCAACAAGAACAATCTAAGGGAGGTCAAGCTCTCCACTGCCCTGGCTGGGGCTTGCTGAAGCAACTCCTCTACCAATCCCACATTTACACCAGCTGAAACTTTTATCTGGATGCACTCTTACATGATACAGATCTTGTTTTGCATTCTAATTGTCACTTAAAACCCCCTGTTTGTAGAGAGGGAAGATTGTTTGAGTTTTTTAACCTCCAAGGAGAGAGGAACCATGAAAAATTAGAGACCGGTAACCATTAGATAGGATTTATCAACCATGGATAATGTTGTGAAACCAGTCTTACACTAATCATGTGAGAAGACAGGTACTCTAGCATACAATAGACAAGAGCCCATATCTAGGACAAGGTTGGCTGTTTAAGCTGTTTACAAACCACCCTGATGCTTTCAAGTTTGTATGTCTCAACCATGGAAAGGAATGGTTACAATTTTGTATCTAAACAAATAAAAGTATGTGGGGAAGCAAGGATCTTTTGGCTAGACCCTTGTTTTGTATCAAAACTACAACCATCACCATAAATAAAGTCAGTGTTTACTAATGGTTGCCACATTATAGTGTGAAGGTGGCAAACAAATGAATCCATCAATAATCTCAATAATCTGCACTGTAAATTGTGGGAAGAAAGGACCATTCCACCTAGTCACAAAGCACTTAGAAAGTTTCTGTGGTCACTATTATCTGCAAGCTATTAGGCTTGCCAAGGACAGGGCCAGGCACTTAATAGGAAGAATCCCAGACCTCTGAAAGGAGTTAAGACTGTATCACAGGATTTGCTGTTTGCAGAGCAAAATAAACAATACAAGGTGATATTTTTCTTAGTGAAGCTTAAGCATGATACAAAAAGTGTTTTTTGTCTTCCTAAAGCAAATTTTACGTGATTTCAACAAACTACTTTGGATGGAAAAGCAGCGATATTCCATGTAAGAAACCCACAATCTAGGCAGCACGAACTGGGGATCTGACTTGGAACCTGACGGTTAGGGAAAAGTTTGATGTAGAAAGGAACAGGAAACAGAAGGGTGTGAAAGACTCAGAGAAAATGCCAGCCCCTAGAAGGCAGTGTACAACCTCTGCCTATGCTGGCTTCCAATTTGGGATGAAGATGGGCTCCTTCCTGCTCCCTCTTCCTGAGCCTCATGCCAATAAAATGGGTGCATGTAGGAAGGAGAATGTCAACAGTTCCTTCCTGGATCTCACCTGACACCTTGGAAGACTCTGCACAGTGTGCAAGATTGAGGTTCCTGCTCCTATTCATAACCAACTTAGGCACACCCAAAGAAATGAGGAGGAGAAAATTTTAGGGTGTTGCACAGAGAAACAGTGTCAGCATAAGAAGGAATTTGGATTCCTCTCTCAGCCTCTGTTCCTATTTGGTTCTACCAGAGGAAAAGAAGGAAGGAGAAAATTAATCCATATCTTCTTTCTTACTTACTCCATATCATCTTACTTATTTACTCCATATAGTTTGTCTTACTGCTTAATATGAAGTGAAATGAAAGAGAAAATGGCAGCTGTTTTAAAAACATCAGTGAATGCAAGACCTAAGTTAAAGTACCTAAATTTAAGCTGTGATCAGAAAGAGGCACAGCAATAACTATGTGTCTGCGAGGACCAACAACAGACACAGAGTAATGTCAAAAGTTTGGGGTTATCTGAAGCATGGTATGAAGATAAGTTAGTGCTTTGAGAATGACTCCAATACAGAATATTTTGAGATGGATTTTATTGTCATCTGTGCTCTTAGCTTCCAAAGGGAAGTGGGACCTGTGGTTCTTCAGTGGGACATGGGGTGTCCAAGGCATCTCAGCATGTCTTAGTTCTGCTACTATTCTGCTCAGAGACACTGGAGAAGACAGAGCATGTAGGCAATAAGAATACATGGAGGAAAACTTTTCTTATGTATTAAAAACTTGAGCATCTATTGTAAGGCATGTATGATCCAGCTCAATATTTTAGCACCCAATATAAAAACTTTGAGAATTCAATTTTTACGTAAGTTTGCTCTACAGAGGTTGGCCAATCTTTGCATGAGCTGCTGCTTCTTTCCCCAGCCCCCTCAATCTCTCATGTTCACAGAGACAACACGTGAAAGACGGTCTGTACTTCCTGGATCATCAGAGTAAGGCTAATAGAATTTCTGTATTTCCTTATAAAATATTAAATATTCATAACTGCCAAATTAAATGAGTTTCTTGTGCTTCTATTTTCAGCTCATTGGGTCCTCCTCAGATGATACCTGTCCTGCTACTATCTGTTCTAGCTCCAGAGACTTCACCTTTATCTAACATTGTTCAATGCAAACTCAGTTTCAGATCAGAATAAAGGAAAAATATAGTCTTAAGAAGGACCTGATTACTGATCAACGGCTGTGTCTTTATCACAGTTGTATTTTAGAAGAGATGGAAAATGACTTTGTGGTTACAGGCACTACAAAGCAAATAAACACTCTCTAGAAGTTAAAAGGATATTATTCTGAAAGAGCTACAGAAATCTCTAAGAAACCAGGCACACAAATGTTCAAACTAGAATGAGCAATTCTTGCTTTCTTTTTGACAACTGCCCCTCTTTCTGTACATAGGATTGAATATGAGGCCACCAGAGCAGAAGCCTGAAATATTTACACATTTATTTTGTACCTGGAAAACATTGTCTCTAATTGGTCATAAGATCGGATATTTAGAACATATTGACAATTATTGTACAACTGCATGAAAAACTGCGAAGATGATAATTGTTTTCATGAGAATGAGGCAGCTGAAAATATTAAAGGTAGAGGACACTAGAAGATCAGGTATAGCTGGGCATTATAGGATGAAATTTATTAAAGTGAAAAAACCTTGATAAATGTGAGAAAAGGGGAAATTATACAACATGTACATACATACACAGAGGTGTATACTAAGTCTGTGATAGCTGGAGAAATGCCTTAGAGACTTTGGGGTCCTTCAAAGGCTACAGTATTCCACAGGTGACTGACTATCTCCAAAACAGAGACTTCTATATCTACAGGGCTTATAAACTAGATGGTATGTTGGACAGATGAATTAATGTGTGCTGTCGAATGGAACTGGGCCCTATGAACATTGTTTTGGTCTGAGTGGTCTCCCTGGCAGGCAGAGAGCCTGCAGAGCTGTAGGATGGCTGATGACCCAAGACCTCGCAGGGAGCTTACACCACCCATCCTTGGACTGCCCATTAAATTAACAGATGCTGGATGAGGCCTCTAGTTAAGAACACTTCACGTAGAGCATATCTTTAGACTACATCTCTATCACTACACTTTTCACTGCTTTAACTTCATTGGAATTTGCTTTTCCTGCCTAGGAGCTGGCTACCGAAGCACTTACACCTGCTGCAAAGACATGCCATCAAGCTGACCCCATCCTGCTTCACAAAGGGAGGAGGACAAGGGCTGAACGCATGCCAAAGCATCCCTGTCTCTAGATCTCACAACTGCTCCCACGCTACAGGAGTGTAGGAGGGCATGGTGTTGCAGGAAGGTGAGGGTACAAATGCCCTGATGTGTCTACTCCTTCAATGCTGCAGAACTGCTTTGCAACCCACCATAAGAGTTTAATTCCTGGTTTGCAGTAGAGGGAAAGAGGGAAATAGAGGTACTGTGAGGTCTGCCAGTGTTCCTGGGAAAAGAAAGAGAATCTGTCTGTCATGGAAAAATAAGCATTAAAAAAAAAATAAAAGGAAGAGTGGTGGAGCCAAACTAACCAGATGTGGAAAGAGAGCAGGGACCAAAGGTATACAGGTGAGAAAGGAAAGTGGAGCATGAACAGGAACATCACAATGGGTTTTGAGACTTAGGTGTAACAACAGCAACCTTGCATGCAGAAAGAAGAGTCTAGAGAATAGGAGAAAATAAAGGTAAGAAACGATGTGGGAAACCAAAGGGAATTTGTGAGGGAGCCAAAAGGGGCAGAAGGCATTTATGATCATCTTTCCTCTTTCTGTTCTGGGCAGCAATTTAAATATGGGCTGATGGATTTAGCATCACCAGGCAGTACAAACCATTTTGTGGGGCATCAGTGAAGTGTGCAAATATTTTTGAATGCTTTCCCACCATCCTGTACTAGTGTATTAACATGAGTGCCTTGAACCTGAGGTGAGTGCTTCTACACAAATAAACATAACAAGAACTCCCTGCTTCACAGCAGCTAACTAGAGATAATCTCTGCAATTATAAAAGCTGTGAAACTGAAATGTTAATTTCTTTTATGCCAAAGGTTTCAAAACAAACAGTCTCTTTAGTTAGAAGATTGTATTTTATAGAATCCAGAACAATTTCCCCTAAAAAAAATAATAAAATTGAAAGCCTTCCCTTGGTAATAAAACCATAATGTTTCCTGAATGTCTGCTGAGAATGCATTTTGGGAAGCCTGATGTGCAATCAAATACCAAATTATTTCTGCTTTCATGTGATATGTGTAAGTGCTTTTCTCTTATGTATGCAGGCAGAAAAGAGGGACACATATATATATATATGTTTCAATTTTGACAGTGCATTCCTTTCGATCAAACATGCCGTTGCTTAGAGAGAGGAGAGAAGAGCAAAAATAGAGGCAGACATTGAGGAGCAGAGAGACAGTGCTGGGTTCCAAGGCGCAGCATTCCCATCCCCGCACCAGCATTTGTGTGGGGGATCAGTGGTGGCTCCAGGGTCAGTCCCCATCACTGGCTGCCCAAGAGTACAACACACAGGCAGACATCGAAAAGCAGCTGTGTCACTCTCAAGTAACTTTTCTGGCTGGGAACAGGATCTATTCATTTACACAAGGACCATGTCTCAGCCACATGGGGCATCCAAAAAGGCATTGGCCAGACAACAGAGCTACACCATGACTCGGCACAAAATACAGTTACAGAACATGAACTCATTCTCAGTTTTACACGATTAAGACTCCCACTTGATTCTTGGACTATCCAGTTCCTCATAATTGGAAATTCAGTTGTTGGTGCAGGTATTTACACATATGCATCTACCTTGCATTTGGAGTCTTGCTAAGACAGACTGAGAGTGAAGTTATTTGACAGAAAACTGAACACCCTTGTTCCTGGATAAAGGGGACACCCATGCAAAGATAATGATCTAGGTACCTAACTGCCACAGTAACAGCTAGATGCCAAACCTAAAAAGGCCAGGCAAAAGACCCTACTGAGCACCCATCTGCGTTGTCAGGCATGCAAATGTCTGTGGAATTTTGATCTGAGTTGTCAAGCCTTTGACATTTCATGGGCCAAAACCCTTCAAATCACACAGAAATGTACTGCACTGTCCTCAGGGGATTTTGGATCAGACGTTACTGAACACATAAAGCTGACCATATACTTTGTTCTTTTATAAATTTCCTTCTCTTTGAGGTGTGTATTTTAATAATTTAGCCGAATAGGCACATGCACTGCTAAGTACATTCTTTTTATGCAGCAGGACAGCAGTCCTAGTGATGGGAACCAACAAGTTCAGGGAACCAACCCATTTGCTGCGAATCTCATTTATCTACCCTCATGAGGAGTATAGCTTTCCTCAGGTACAGTACAAGGGCTGAGACAGTTAACTGCAAAGCTAAACCAGCTAGAGTCGTAAGAAGCTTTCCAGAAAACAAAACAGCTGCACTCTCTACTACTCTCCAGGTTATTTATTTAAAAAGAGTTGGTATCTTTTTCCTTCTGGTTTCCAGACTGAAAGAGAGATAGTCCTAATCTAAAATTCAAGCCTAAGCCTTAATTCATTCACCTCTTTTCAAACCTGATGTGAAATCAGTGGTTTTGTCAGATTAGGTTTTCCAAACTATGCAAGTAAGACCAAGCTCTGAGGCAAACAGGAATGAACTTAGAGTGCAGAGCCCCTCAGAGAGTAGCTTTCCTTATGTCCACCCAGAGAGGAGAAACAGATCAGGGATAAAAATACTTCAGAAGCTTGGGCTCTTCTCAAGTGTACTTAGGCTGTCTGAACCTGAAATTTCACTGAAAACTCAAAATATCCTTATTTTTCTCCTAGATGGAGTTTCATATTAAAAATAGACCTTTTTTAAAATAATACTTCTACTGATTTTCATATAAAAGTTATCAGTTTGGTGTATGTTTCCAACCATATTACTGTTTTCTCAAGATGGATTAAGTTACAAGTTGTATAAAAGCAAAACTGTGAAAATTAAACTGACCAAATTAAATTTCATTGAACTGTGCAATTGCCAATTCTAGTTTAGTGTTATATCTAAAAGGCTAAATCAAGCCTCAAAGTAGCACTGAAAACAAAGTCAAGGTCCCAAGTGTACTGAAGATCACCTCAAATACATGGCATTTATGGCATGTTTCCTCTTGAGTATTTCCCTTTACAGACGCACAAACTGCTATCTCTGATGGCAACAAAGAAACCTAATTGTGAAAATTATTTAAGAAAACCAGAAGTGCATGTGTTTATTAACCAGGTTCAGGGCATGAATGAGGGAAGTTCCTTTGGTGGGAAGTAATTAAACTGAAATTGAAGTCAAAAACCACCTGTAGAAACAGCATTTTGTTAGGTATTGTCAAGCAAATGGGGTGAAAAAACTTCAAAAAGGCCAACAAACAGATAATGGTTAAGATTCAAGCTCATCCCTTCTGCTATTAACTCCAGCTACAGCCCGAGTTCTTGATCAGGAGTAGCAACACCAATGCAAGGCTATAAATGCATGTAAATCTTGATGCCTTTTTCATGCTCTCAGAATCTGTCTGAGGTTTCAGTGAAGATCTGTGATCGTAGATTTTGGAAGGCTTAATTTTTGTAGAAAAGGAGGTATAATACACATGCAACCTTTAAAACCCTTTAGTGATTCCTGCCCCATGTTATTCTTGACCAGTTCTATGCACGCCACACAACTTCGGCACTAATGGCACTATTTCATAAAACCATTGTCAGAGGTATCTTAAAGAAAAATGGGCAATTTGGAGGCGTATAAGATTAAGTCTGAATTTACTGTTTATATTAGAGAACATGATCCCGAAGGGGAGCTGAAGGTTGAATGTCCAGGTTGCAGAGTTTATCGAAGGCAGAAGAGGTGACATTGTTCAGCTTATGTTCCCCCTTTGAAAGCTGTTGCTGCTTACCACTTCACTTGTCTAGTGGCTGCACTTCGATGCAGCTGATGTGTAAAACCTGACAGGGTAAATGCATGCAAAGCGTGCATGCAGCCTATGTGCCATGCCCTCTATGCAGTCTCCTGAAGCGAAACAATTTCAACTCTATCAGTGCAGTCAATTGGACCACCCCTGAATGATACCTTAATAAATACATCATTGAGAAACCCTGCATTGATTATGATGAGCGGGCAGGCTCTCTCCACCTCCAGCTTTTAGGTACAGTCAAATAAAAAAGAGTAAGTTCAAAATGGCTAAAGTCTGGGCCCTTAAACTGTGGTAAAGCACCAGGCAGAGCAGAACTGATACAATTCTACTATTCAAGACTCATGCTTGAATACTAGTCTAGGGAGCATGAACCAACCTGAAAGCACTTACATAAGTATTTCAAACAGCCCTAAAAAAGATGCAAAATAGTGGTAGTAGAGGTTTCATGGTCTCCACCATGTGGTTTCTTGCCTTTATCAAGAAGTGAGCTACAGATCTCAGTAAAGCCACTGTCGTAATAAAGGTTCTGTGAAACAACTTTGTGGGTGTTCACTGTGTGGTGACTTCTCCTTGCTCCTGTTCATTTTGTGAAATAAACTACACACATACTTGGATGGGGAAAGATAGGGGAGGCCAGGACAAATGTACATCCTCTGCCTGTAGAGATGATTATAAGGAATCTAATAAATCTGGATTTTGTCCCCTGTTCTGCCCACTTATATCTGTAGAGAGATGCAGCTGTATCTCAGGTAAAGGTTATAAAAAGAATAGCCATCCATTTCCTAAAGATCTATTTCACCTCTGTGCAGAGAATCAGCACACTGATTCTGTCTCACTTATGCCTGTTCTTGATGGCTTAGTGGACCCCATGCTGGTTGTTTGCAAAGGGATGCAAGTCACACTTGAAAGGTACATCTCAGGGAATCTGCCAACATGTAATTGTCTCTTGAACAGCTCTGACCAATTTTATAAAGTGAATTACAATTATTTTTACATGTTCTATATATGAACGGTCTAGAATTTATTTGAAAAGTATTTTCTGTCACGAAAAAAAAACAACCAAACAATGTTACTCCTCCTCTTATTTTTTTAAGAAGCAAAGAAAGCCATAGTTAAAGCTTGTATTCATGACAGTTTTGGAACCTGTAGAGTTTAGTAGGCTCTAGGGAATATATTTTGTTAGACCCTGTATTCAATTTTTGTTGTCATTCCCAATATACCTCTATTACATTGATAGAAAAATATGTCCTCTCTTTCTCTATTGCCAAACGTTGTACAGTAGATGAAGCACCTGTTCTATATGTAGAAGCAACTGAGTGCCAAAAAGAAAGGTTGCTGTTATAATCAGCCTAACTTCAGGTCAGAGCAAGGATTCACGAGACTTCAGCCCACCTTTTCCCACTCTTGAAGAATATATGTGCTGTAATAAACCACAGCTTAACCCCTAATTAATGCTGCCTGCATCCCACAGAAAGGGCACAGGCCTACTGTGTAACTCATGCCAGGGTGTGCTCTGGGGTGTTGGCTGTGGCTTTTCTCACTTTGTATGCTTTTCCTTCATGGATGGAAAAGTGGGGTCCCTCCAGTGGGCAGCACCCTGCTACATGGTGCTACACACCCAGAAATGCTGCTGGGGCACAGAGTCCAGGCTTGGCTGCAGGGGGGTCAGGACTACCCACTACACATGGAAAAGTCACTAACAACACTTTTCTTCTACCACTGCAAATTTAATTGGAAAGAATATATCCAATCCTCTCTCCAGAGTTACCAAAGGGAGAGGGGCCGGTGGGGCGCAGCGACCCTTGTCGTGCTGTGCAGGCTGGCGTTAGCAGTGAGGGTCCTCGTAGCACCAGCCAGGTCAGAGCTGGGAGCCCTCTGCCAAGGGGCGTCCGTGCCCAGGTAAGAGGCACCAGCACGCCCCTGAGAGTATGATTCCATGAGTGGGCCTGTCCAAGCTGCACCTGGGCAAAGATCAGTGATGAGTACAGACGTGACACCCATACCTTCCTCTTCCTTCCCTGATCCTCGTTCAGCATGGGGCTGGGAAGATTTATGGTAGATTAAACCCCACTCTGTGAGAGATATGATTCAGGACTTGGTTTTCCATGGGAGGGCAAGAAGGGAGACAGCATCTTTCTCCAGAATGCACTGGTACCATGCAAGCAATGTAGTATATTATAACCCACCTAAAGTATCAGGCCAACTGCCTGACCATTTCAGTTTTAATTTGTTTTAACAGTGACAAGGTTGCCCAGGATGAGAGATCAAAAGCTTTGTAAAATTAGGTTGTGCGAGTATTTGGCTCAAGGCATCTGGGTAGCTTTAAATAGATGTTTAGGACTGTGACCACAACTGAAAAAGTCCTGAGCTGAATTAAGATCAAGTTCAAGCTTGCTTTCAAGAGCAGCCAAACCCCTGCCTCCAGAAACTGACTTTCTACTATAAAGTGACAAGCAGTGTCAGAAGTCCTCTGCCCTGCATTATATTCTTTCTAGACTGAAAAAACTGTGGTTTGCAGTATGCAGCTTGACGTTTCAAAAAGCAGGGGAAAATAAAAAACAATAACCCAATCCGTTACAAAGAAAACCGGTAATACAACACAATGACCTCGTGTACTTCTGCTGATATTTCCACGAATTGTAAGTCTTATATTGGTAGAACAGAAAATCAAAAGAGGAATGAAACATGCAATCTGAATTACAAAAATAAAAAAAAAAAAATCTTAAGGATAAAGGGAAATAATATCTTAGGGAAAGGGAGATTTACAGATAATACTCTCTTATCTTTCCATCCTACTTTTTCCCTTTCTCTATTTTCCCCCAGATAACTTAGTGTATTGGTCAATTAAATCCAACAGGCAGACAGAGGCCTTAGGAGTATAAAGGAACTACAAATCCTACAAAAAACCAACAGCTGGGAGGAACAGCCATTATTTTTATCTTTGATGAGAGCAAGTTCTACAGTACTACCTCACTAAGTGCAAACTTTATCAATGCCCCACCACAGAAAAGACGTCAGCTGGATATTGCTCCTCTCCAGGGACTCAAGTCGAGCAATGCCCACACATAGCATCGCCATATGCAGGGATCTGGTGTGCACACTACTCAGGGAGCAAGCTATTTTTTTCTCCTTTCTGGAATATGCCAGTGTATTACAGAAAGCTTCTCAGCAGGAAAAATAAATCTACGTATTGCAAAGATGAATGGATAAGCAGATGAATGCCATCTGTTCAAGATGCAGGATCCTAGCCAGAATTAGATATTTGACCTGCATCACCAAAACTCTGCTACAGGTTGTGTGTGATAGCAAATCAGGTGTGCTGAAAGATTCTTGTACATCAGCCATGGGACTGCTGAGAGATTAAAGTGAATAGTATATAAAATATGATTTGATAAGCCTAGCAAGGAAGTGCTGCAGAAATTAAACAATCATGCATTTGTAACGCATTTTTAACCAACAGATCCATGTTTTCTTTAAACATTTAACTAGAACAAGTGCTAGGTGGAAGTTCTGAGAAAAACAGCATATGCCATGAGGACTGATATTCTGAAAATAAGTCTTTCACTGTTTCTCCTCAAAAGTCACAATGTTTGCTCAAATAATGTTCTTTACTTTTATCTTCTGATCAGACACTTTCACCTCAAGAACATTTCACTACTCTGAGAGAGATAGATGAAGCAAGGTGTCTGTGCTCCATCTGAGGGAGGAGCAGGATTGTCCTTGGAGGAGCAGGACTGGTACCACTTCACAGAAGTCACTGCAGACACCAGTGTGATACCGAATCACAGGGTGGCCCTCTTCTTGCTTTCTTGTTATTTATGAAGTGTACATGAGAACTGTAGCCCTATTTAATTTAGATGTCAACATCAAGAGTAGACTTCATGTGCAAGTCTTTAAGAAGAACCATGGCCTTAGAAGTTGAACACAACATTAATGGGCCTTATTATTCAAAAGCTCATCATGGAAGTTGAGCTCTGTCGTCCCCCATCCCTATTTCCACAGGGCACTTAAATGAGTAGTTGCCCTTTAAAGCAGCCTACAGTCTACATACTACAGAAGAAACCAATTCATCAGCAATTGAACCTACACTTCAAAATCTGTTAAGGAAAAACAAATAAAAGAAGCTATTTCCTTCATCAAAGAAAATTATGACTATGGTCCAAGACATAAATTAAAATATGTCAACATAAATTTTCTTTGTGAATTGGCACAATATTGTAGGCTATTTGCTGTTCTTGGATGTGACAATGGTATTTTCCCCACAAGCCCAGGATTTACTAAAGCTCTTCAGCCACAAGGAGATCTAATGACTCTTCATGGAATGACATTCTAACAGAGAATCAGGTCCCACAGACACAGATCGAGACCATAGAGGCTGTGGTACTACTTTGCCCATGGGTCACTTCAGCACAGCACTGCTCAGTTCAGCAGCAAATTGTCATAAGCAAATTACATAAGTTGCAAGGCTTGAACAACAAGATAATTAAGAAAAATAATTGATGCAGACAGGATAAGAGCAACACTTTATTTTGATTATTTGTCTTCACACATACATGTATTGGAAGATCTATCTGTGGGTAGGGGAGGTATTTACAGAGGCTAATAAGGTCCCTATTTCCAGCCCCTTCTCACTGTGATGTGAAAAGGAACTTTATGTTGTACATTACTTCATTTTGTGTGCAGAGCCTGATACATAAATGTCATTCTTCTTTTTGGCAAGTAACCTGCACTCTATTAAGTAAATTTGCTTGTTTAGCCTACAGTTGAGAAGATTTCTGTGTAAAAGCTGTTTTTTCTTTAGCTTTTTATGCAGTGACTGTAGTTGCAATTTATGTCTCTGTCAACAAATAGTCATTAATTTCTTGCAGTTACAGTCAATATCTGATGTCATTCTGCCCCCTTTATGTTAGTGTCTGACCTTCCCTCATTCTATTCATAACAAAGTTGGCTTTTATGACGCCTGTGCAGCAGTCAATTTAGAGGAACATTAAATTAAGCAAAATATTAAAACATAAAATAACAAAACTTTAAACCATAAACATGAAAATAAAAGTGAGACAGAATTCTTTCATAAACTCCAAAGAAGAAAAAATGAGCAGGTACCTGAAAATTAGATGCCCATGACAGTCTTGCAGCTGCCCAGCTGGCAGGTGGTAGGTCAGGTGGTGACATGAATAAAACACTTCTCCTGAATTCATTGGAGTTACATTGACTTAGGATAATGGAAAACTAGGTCATTAACATCTGATTAACCACCTTATTTTTGTACATTTCTACCATCTTTACAAGTCCTTTCCTGTGTGAATCTTCATGTGGGAGCATTATCCATTCAAGATGTGTAGCTATTTCAGCTTTTCCGAGTCATTCGTTTAGAGTCAGGGCAGGTGATTTTCTCACACTGATGATGCAGAAACCACAAAGCACTGGAAGAAAGGTTTCCCCACTCTTCAGATCAATGGCCAGTCCAACAAGTTCACTAAATAATGAGAAATCTTTGAAAGGATTCATTTACAGAGAATGGTCAAGATAATTATGTCATTCAGCTTCAGCCATTTTAAGTAACTTCTCCAAACATAAAATCACATAATGGATATTCAAAACCTTTAGGGTGACCAGTAGTGAGAAAGCTGAATTTTTAAAAAGTTTTGAAATAATCTTCCTTACTAAGGAAATGTTCCTGGGTAAGGAAAAAGTTTGGTGTAATTAACCGGAGTGTATGAGATACATACTGCAGGGCTATTTCAGGGGAAGCTCAGATGAAAGTAAGGTGAACCCAGAGAAAACAGAATGTTGAAAATGCTGTGAGGTGGCAGAAACTTCAGCACCTGAGAAGTATATCAAATGGACTCAAGAAGCTTGGAATGAGGAAAAAAAAAAAAGAGTCCACTAAGAAGGAAAAAATATGTCAAGAGATGAAACTGGAAAGAAAATCAATCCACTGGCAGAATACTTTGGATTTCAAAATGTACTGACTATTGTGGGATTTATATAGGAAAAGAAGGTTTTGGCATTCAGGGTATACCATTAAATATGCAGTTACTGTTCAAAACTCAAACACTTTCAGCCTGCAACTTTTGCATATTAATCTTTGTTACAAAGCTGTACAGCCTTTACTTACATTCTGTGGCATAAATCATTGCTTGGCTAAGGCACCCATTAAATAAATATGGAATTGTCACAAGTAATAGGCTAGCATTGTCTGAGTTCTCACTTTTAACAAGCACATTTAACAACAGCTTATAAACATTAACTGAACAGAGAATATCTATAAAGTTTGCTAAATAACTTTGTTTGTTTGTTTATAGGAAAACCATTTCTAAGTAAAATGGATAATTATTTTCAATTCCTTTGATATTGTAGCGTTTCAGTTCTCTGGAAGTTCTTTCTAGAGTATAATTCATAACAGAATTACTTGGAAGGATAAGCAAAATAATAAAAACTGGTACGGTCACCCAGAATGATCTCTATAAAGTTCCTCTTCTTTCACTAGAATAATTTTTACATTTCACCATTACTACCAGACAGCCACCTGTGCACTGAGGAACGAAAGTGATCAACATTGCACAGGTTTGCTTCAATAAACAAAACGTACAACAAGGATACACATGGATTTAGTTGAGAAAGCATTAGGTATCCTCTATCAGCTCGAGCTAGAATTAAGACAATTGAAAGAATGTTTACCCCTTCCGGTTCTTTGTTACCCCTGCATCAATTACACTTAACCAGTCTTTCTTTATAATGAAGCTTTCTAAAAATAGTATCTGGAGTATCAATAAAATTTGTATTTCTCTGGTCTGTATGATATGACACTACACCGAGAAATGATCATTGAAAAGACAGAAATTATGTATTTATATCAGTACTGGTTTTAATGCAAACTTCTTCAGCACTGAGACTGTTTTATATTAATTTATTTATTCATTCATAGTTTAACTCTATCTTGATTTGAAAGTGACTGTACCATGCCTGAATAGGAAAGGACAAGTTGCAAGATAAACCGAGCCGGGGGACATATTTGAATATCAGCACATTTAATATTCTGCTGAAATTTCCATTTTCCACTCGCTCCTTCCTTCCCTGGTTTCTTTCAAGATTGTCTGCCATCCTTTTCTATTCCATCCACTGGAGGCTGACAGCCAAGAACAATGAACGTGCCCAGGGAACCAGGAAATCGCTCAACAGAGGGAAAGGATGATTGCAGGAGGGTGAACAGAGCTCTCCAAAGAGTAAGATTGTTAGCGGTCACAATTGTGAATTGAACTTATCTACACAAATCAGATAAGCAGGCACTTCTTTATTCCAGCGCTGGGGAACAAGGGGGATAAGCTCTACCAAAGATGTGTTCACCAACAGGTACAAAGCACAACATATTTATACACTTTTTCAGCAGAGTCATGGTTACATAAGATCAATTAAATGCATAGAATGCTTGCTTCTTAATTTGACCTCTATAATGATTGGCTTTCAGTTATCTCACCCTACCTATATTCCTATTCTACAGAAATCATTGGTCAACTTAACTAATTGATTTGAATACAAAGAGGGGAGGGTAATGATTATCATATTCATGTTATTTCCTGGAAGTCATTATCATATGCAAATGTCTCTAACACATGCATGGTTACGCTGGATGGGGGTTCTCTGGTGGTCACTGATAGTCCTCCTCACTGTGTCTGCTGACTGAACTCCATCCCTCTGCATGCTCATTTCATCTTTGGCTGATCTTCCAAACCAAAACCAGTATCTTCTGGTACCTATTGTTTTGACTCAAGGTCCATATCCAGTACCCATTGTTTTACTTCAGAGTCCATAACAATTTCTATAGTGATCAAGGCAAACACCATAATACTTACCTGTTCCTAAGGGCCTTAGCCTTATATTCTCATAGCTGCTATAATTCTATATGAAAGTCAAAATCATATTCTAAATTAAAATAAAAATAATAAGCTAGGATTCAAGCTATTTTATTAGGGTGACTGTAACAAGATGAGATGTCATGGAGATCTGGACAACAAGCCGGCAGGGACATAGGTATGCTGAGAAGTACAGGGAACAGATGGGTGGAGGAAAAGGTGTTCAAATACTGAAGGACATTTTAAATGCTGTGGGAGAACAAGCAAATCTTCCCTCTGCTCATGGGAAAGATACCTGATGATTAGACAGTGTGACATCATCTATCCAATGGCGTTTTATCAAACTTGAAGCGCTTTCCAAACAATGAAATTTTCATACTAAAGTACTGAAAAATATTGAAATAATCTCCTAACGAAGCGGAGATTTGAACCATTTTTTCCCTGGCTATTCCATTTAATAAATAACTAATATTTGTGAAGAATTGGGGGTCCAGAGTGGTTATACCATCTTGTTACAGGTCTTGCTACAGTAGGTTTAGACAGTCTCCAGACTTGTGCTGATGATTTCTGACACAGAGGAGAAACAGGATCTGGTCGTTCAGGCTGAAAGGAGAAAGGTGTGAATAGCTTTGCTTCAGACCATGAGTCATTTGATAGCATACAGACAAGATATGCCCTTGGCCATCAGATCATGTGAGCCATGTCGGAACAGGATGAAAACTGCATGTCACAATTACAGTTATAGATGAACTCAATAAGGCTTTCTACACTGGTCCATATTGTCCTTTACAGAATTAAAAAAAAAAAAAAAAATTACTTGAAAATTTGACTTTTTGCCCCCAATCAAGGGAAAACAATTGTTGATGCTACAATTTCTCCAGGGATGAGAAGTGCAGTCCTCCCAACATTTTTGCTCCACAGACATCTCTATGCACTATTTGTTCCCATCAAATATGGTCATGGCAATATCTTCTGCAAAAGAAGAGGTCCCTAGCTGCACTGTGTCAGAATTGTTTGTAAGTGACATTCAGGAAAGCAGGAAGGACAGTTAGTAGAGTCACTAGAGAGAGCACACAGGGAAAGAGCAGGGGCTGCTTCTCTCCAGTATGGCACTCACCTCCTTCATGATGGATTGAGCAGCACAAAACAGATGTTCAGAAGGATGGTAAATGACAATGAAATATTCACGTAGGATGAAAGGTAAGGAGATTAATAATCAGTGTAATTTTAGAGGTGTCACAAGGTCAGCTGGTGAGATTTAATGTGCACAATAATTAGCAGGAGGAAGTATAAATATTTTTCAGTCTTATATTCTCTCTTCTCAATCCTCTCTGTTACCTTGGGCCCTGCAACCATTTGGGGTTTCACCCAACATCCACAGTAACAGCCCAAATTTACTGCACATATAGCAAAAAGAAGTGATAAAGCAGGAATAAATTATATACACGATGAGACAAACCTATTTCTCTATGTCTACTAAGCCTCTAATACTAGGAGTGGCTAATACATCTATAACCCTGTGTTCACTGTGTGTAAACTTTTTCCAACTACACAGCAGTGGTACATCCACAGGAACAACTATGTGTCCTTATAATGACTAATTCTCACATGTCTTTTGTTCTTTGCATTCACCTGCCAAACCATAGTCAGAAATCCTAAATTAGGCTCCAAAGAAAAGGATTTACAAGAGTCAGTCCACCAACGGAAACCTCATTGTGAGCAAGGCCCTGGTGAAACACGGGAATTGTCTAATTGCTAAACAGGGGAAGGTGTTAAAATACAGTGAGAAACTGCAACTTTGAAACTTACTTAGTAAGATAGGTTCTCAGGTAATTTATTTCAGAAACATGGTATGAGACCCAACACTTCTGGTAAAGCACTACATTGTTTCAAAACATCTTCTGAAGAGAAGGGAGCAGTACTCACTCCTCTTTATTGAATACCTCTTTTAGAATATGTTGCATATATTAGAAATTTCTCCAGAGCAGTAGGGAGATGACAGTGTTCTAACCACTCAGTTATGGGCTAATCTGGTAGGGACATTAAGCCCCTCCTATTAAATGATTCTACTTTACATTAGAAAATAGGGTGTACTGAAATAAAGACTGATAGAATGGAACTACCAGTTAACCCATTTTCCAGGGGAGTCCTGGGATTCTGTCCATGATGTATGTGTATGTTATTTAATAAATGTATTGAAAAAACCCACAAAATAATACCTTAGAATTGGAGACAGTATTAAAATCATCTTTCTCAGTTCACCCTTACATATGGAAAGAAAGGCAGCTTTCTTTCATGTGAGGTCTAGTCCTGCAGATGTGTAGGAGGCCAGCTTGGCAAACTAAACATATGCAGGATCGGTTAGAGAATAAAAGCCACAGTAGGTTTTGTTTTGTGTGACATCTATAAAGTTATTCAGGGCAGGCAAGAATAAAGACATAAGCTGACACAAACACATTAGGGAAATACAGGAAAGATGCATCCTCTTACAAATACCTATGAAAATATATTTAGGCAAGCATCCAACTTAAAATCACTGTCATTTAAGGTTGAATTCTCAGGAATACCATACATTGAGGAGTCACTGTGATGCTGTAGCTGCAAATATGGTAATGTGAACCAGCACTGCTTTATCTCCCAGAACAAGGTGAATAGAGGTTCCAGGAGATGTTTGCAAGGTGAAAGAGACAGGGCAAATCCTAGTTCTCAGCTGGTGGCAGTTCACTGAAGACTTTGTCTCAAAGGCACCATCTAGATTATCCTAATAGTTGTTTCAGGTATATCAGGGCTAAACCATGTCAAGAGTTGAGGCCATGATTTGATCCCCATTCACACTATACTGCCTTCCCAGCCTAGCAGCAACCAGAACTATGCCATCAGGTACTAACTCTTACAGGAGCAGGACAAAAAAATTGGAGATGTTTATATACAGACATCAGCACCAATAAACAGCTCCCATGTGTATGCCTCTCCAGAATGAGCAATTTAAAACTTGGAAAGTGGTCTGTGGGGACATCCTCAAAAAAGAAAAACTAAGGGCACTACTTTTATAAAGCAACCACAACAGTTTCAGCACACAGCAGCACTGAAGGGATTGATGCCAGGTCTGTGGTGGACAGACAGCAGAAAACCAAAACCACAGTGGGAGAGAATGAGGGGTTAGATAAAGCCAGATCTCTGCGTAAAACCTGTAGGATTCCTCAGTGACAGGAGGAAAAGAGGAATTTGAAGGCAAAAGGAATTTGGTCCAGATCTACTTTGTTTGGAGGGTAATAAAAGGTATGAAAGTTACTGAATGTATGAAAGATCTTAAATTGTATTGAAAGAATAAATGGGATGATAAAATTTTCAGTATGTAGATGGGTAAAGACACGACCCATCATTTTCCCCATCTTGATTTCCACAGAAAAACTGCTCAACATTTATTTTGCCGCCTGTATATTATAGTGAAGGTAAAGACCAAGCATTTGTAAGGACTAAATGAGAGAAAAGAACCAGTTTAATTTTGTAAGCCTATTAGAGCTCTGAGAAGAAAAAAAAAGGTTGACGGACAACACACAGAAGGACACTAAGAGAGTTAAAAGACCATGCTGGCTCAAGAGAAAATGAATATAAGCCAGCCATAGGTTTATTTCAAAAGAAATTTAGAGGTTTTGTATCCAATGGAGACATGATGACCTAAGACAGTCTTCCAGTAAAAATAATAAGAATCTATCAAACTTTAAGATGGAGCGCAGTAGGCTTCTGAAAGGGTTGAAATGTGATTGCTGCAGCAAAATAGTTTTGATTGTCCAGGAAATTAGGTGGTTACCCTCCACCATTTTAGCTGCCAAACCTGCATTCAGCGTTAAACTAAGAGGTGTCAGGTGTTTCAAGAGCTGCAGCAAGAAGACAGGGGTGCATGTGCAGCATGAGGAACCACATCTCTCCTGCATTTCACTATTTCACACATCTGGTGCAACTGACACCCTAAGTCATCGTCTACCTGTTCCTTCAGGAGAGCATTGGTACAGAGTTGTTCAATGCCCTGAACCATCCCATTTTGAAACAGAGAGGGAGCGGGCACTTGGGATCTTTCCTTCAAACTCATAACATTTAGAATCTGAGGAAAGACGAAGAAACAAAAAGAGAAAAAAAAACAACAACAAAACCAAAAAACCATAGTCCCCAACTCCATTCCATTTTGTGATTTATTTTTCCTGTCTGACTGTAAAACATCAGAAAACAGGTCTATTTTCCCAGTGAAGGATTTAATTTCTAATTATGTTTTTCACGTTTAAAATTAGGAAACAGTGTTTAATATTCTGGGAATTAAAGAAAGCAGAACGGCTGGCATTTATGGGCCAGTCTTTCGCACTCTTATAGCTCAACAGTAATTGTAAAGAAGCCACACATACCATGACAAACGAAAATTATCTCTAGGGTGTTCATCTGTCAAACTAGTTGATTCACATCTCATCTACTTTCTGAATGAGATGAAAACGAGTCTGCTACATTACTTCTGCTGTCAAACTGGATTCAACTCCCTTTAAAGTGACAATGAACTTTTTACTATCTTTGTCTGAAGAGTGAGTACATAGGGTTTGACTGTATCTGCAGGGAATAAACCTTACCTCATGTGTAGAGAACAAGGAGATATGTCCAAAAGACTTTCAGATTTGCTCCTTTGGGCCTAAAGCAAAAATTCATTTAACTTTCAGCTCATGTCTGCCTTCTTTAAGTTTTCTGATTCAACTGATTGTAAAAGGTGTCTGAATGACAACATTGTTTGGGAAGAGATGAGGTCCCAGGACTCCCTGAGCGCTTGTTTTAACCAGGAAATTAGAATTCAACATCTTGCATGGAGAGGGAGGGCAGAAACACCAATGTGCTCAGGGAGGAGGAAGAGTTAGAAACTGGCTGTGAGAAAGACCTGACCATTTCACTTACAGAAGTGATGACAAAGTCATCACTATTCAGCCTGAGACTGAACTGGTGAACTGAAAATGAGGTAAACTCCATTTCCTTACGCCTTGCCAAATTTTCATTCATTTTTAATTTTTATTTATTCTCTTTAGTTATCTATAAAAGCTCCTGTAAGCTCATCATTCTCCACCCAAAAACCTCTAATGCCATCCAGAAGCAGTGAAGCATCGAGATCAGTTTAACACAAACATTTATCTACTGCAGTCTCCCATTTCCATTGCCTCACATGCCCCCTTTCCTGTCCCTTCAGTCTTTCCATCTCTTACATTTTGTATATTCAACCTCTCCTTCTTCAAACTGGGACTTGCTGAGGGTAGGAATCTACCTGTCTTCCTAAGATGCCACATTCATACATACTGCAGAACAAGTAGGACATATCTTCAAGTACGCTACAATAATCTAATATTAATGTGACATACGGTGATTGTAAGAACAAAATTGGGATCCATGGAAATGTTCACTTTAAAAAAACAAAACAAACCAAAAACAAATAAACAAAAACGGTATTAAGCAGGACTTTTCTAGGACTTTCTGCTGCATGATTTTCTGGTGAATAATAATGTACTGCAATATCCTATTGAAGGATACGTATTCTCAATTAGGATGGTTAAAAACCTCAGTACCCACTTGCTTCTTCAAAAAGAAAGCCAGTCGTAGCTCTCCCCTTGGTACCTGTGGGGTCAGGATCAAACCTGTTTCCATCATGGCAGCTCTTATTTTTTTCAGTTTTGCTCCAGACATAAAGCAAGATGGCTCAGGTCTCCCAAATCAATTCCACATTTCCAACATTTCCATGTTTACCAGGACATCTGATCTGCACAGTGGTCCATATATTTGAACATCTGCTGCAGTTCTGCATCCTGGATCCATCTGTCAGACTCAACAGTCCTAGCCTCAAAGATCACAGTCAAGTAAACACTAGCCAAGTAAAATTGTTCATGGGTAGTACCCACTATCATAGGAATCTGCCTCTCCTTATACCATGACATTGATATAAGCCTGGAAAATTTCCTGAAGTCAGTGAAATTACAGTAGTGGCACTCAGCAGGGTGAAGGAGATTAGAAACTGAAGTAGACATCCATCACCCTGTAATGGTTTCATCTACTTTACTGTTTCCAGGTTAACAGATTTAATTCACAGTAAAACCTGTCCTTAAGCCATATCTTTAGAAAAAACATGCATTAGACAACCTTACAGTTCCTTTTCCTAAAAACCCAAATGACAGCTTTAATTTCCTCACTTTGTTTTTAAAACTAAGAAAGTGTCTCTTACAAACTGGTCAAAAACTGGAAATAAAGCTCTCAGCCATTAAAGGGACAAATCCATAGTCCTCAGGCCAAAATTCCTACTATGGTCACAGTGACAGCTTTTCTTGAGAAAGAGGCTCTGGTTTGTCTTGCATGCACACACAAGGATCAGCCTCCTCACTCCTTAGGAGGAGATCTCAGTTGCATGATTTTACCATCTGAGACAGACAACAGACAATAAGGCACATGAAAATTCCAGGGAGAATGTGAGGTGAAATTTTCAAAAACACTAAGTAACGATAAGAGTTTGCTTTCATCAAAAGTAAGATTTTTTATAACTGAATTCAATGGGAGGGGAACTGTATCCAAGTCAAATCCTTTAAAAGATTATTTCCTAAGCAAATACTCAGATTTGAATATTTATTTACAGAAATGCTTCACTGTTTGTCAGCATCATAAGTTCTGCAGAGGTCAATTTAATATTTCCCCAGAAACAGCTTCTCCTAAGAATGAGACACAACAGGAGTTTTTCTGCAGCTCTGCTTTCCCATGGACAGGAACAGAGGCACAGGCTCATTCACCAAGGTACTCCAGCACACCCAAAAATAGTTGGGTTGAAGTCCTTACTTCAAATACAGACTCCAAGTAACATTTTATCCTGCATTTATGTAGTACCTTATGGACTGCTAACAAGCCTTTGCTCAGGGGAACCCATAGTTTCAAAGACACAGCCAAATGCTAATTAAACTGAAATGCACCACTAACTTGCCACTACAACTCTCCTCTGCAGTAGAACTTTGCATGTGCCCATTATGGCTATACAAAAGACATGGAAACACCCTGGTGTTCAGAGCACTCATTAATTAAAAAACAGAGATTAAAACATCAATGTTATTACAGAAAATGAAGGAACCACAGACATTTAGGTCCTTGGGCTCCAAAATGTTTAATTTAAAAAACCAAGAAGACTGTCTCTGCAATAATGTTATATTATTATGTTTATTACCTTCTCTGTCTCTCCAGTAACAACTGTTCCTATAACCATAGATCTCAAACTACTCACATTACTATGATGATATAATTTGTAATGTTTAGCCATAGGGTAAGCACAATTTCCTTCATGAATTGCATACTTATGTTCATACAGTAAATTCTTTCTTTGAAAGCTCTGTTTAGGTTTTACCAATTTACCAGCAGTTTATGGACATTCTGAAACGATAAGCCAAATTCTCTGTCTCAAATAATTAAACCTCTTATTTAAAATCTCTTCTGTAAGTGGAAATAATAATACCTAATTATTATGTAATAATCGCAATCCTGGCTTTAGGTTGAAAAAATATAGACTTGGAAGTGTGAGCATGCTTCCTAGAAGCATTGTATTCACTGAGGAATCATACATCTGCTTATCATGTTTTGATAATTTAAGATTTTATTAAAAAGCATTTGTTATTCAATTAGCTTTTGGTTTTTTATTTGTTTAAAGACAAGAATCCTACCATCATGAACTAACTGTAATTAATCATAGAAAGGTTTAGATTGGAAGGGACTTTAAAGACCATCTAGTCCCAACCCCCTGCCACGGGCAGGGACACCTTCCACCAGCCCAGGTTGCTCAAAGCCCCGTCCAACCTGGCCTTGAACCCTTCCAGGGAGGGGGCAGCCACAGCTGCTCTGGGCACCCTGGGCCAGCGCCTCACCCCCCGCACAGGGAAGAATTTCTTCCTTATATCTAATTGAAATCTACTCTCTTTCAGTTTAAAAAGTTTACCCCTCATATTATCACTACACTCCCTAGCAGAGTCCCTCCCCATCTTTCCTGTATACCCCTTTAGGTACCGGAAGGCCACTATAAGGTCTCCCCAGAGCCTTCCCTTCTCCAGTCTGAACAACCCCAACTCTCTCAGCCTATTTTCATAGAAGAGGTGCTCCAGCACCCTGAACATCTTTGTGGCCTCCTCTGGACTTGCTCAAGCAGGTCCCTGTCTTTCTTATGCTGAGGGCCTCAGAGCTGGACACAGCACTCCAGGCGGGGTCTCACAAAAGCAGAGTAGAAGGAGAGAATCACCTCCCTCAACCTACTGGCCACACTTCTTTTGATGCATCCCAGGACACGGTTGGCTTTCTGGGCTATGAGCGCACACTGCTGGTTCACAGTCAGTTTTCCATCTACTACTATGCCCAAGTCCTTCTCTTCAGGGCTGCTCTCAATCCATTCATCACCCAGCCTGTATTTATGCTTGGGATTGCCCTGACCCAGGTGCAGAACCTTGTATTTTGCCTTGCTGAACTTCTTGAGGTTTGTATGGGCCCACCTCTCCAGCCTGTCCAGGTCCCTCTGGATGGCATCCCTGCCCTCCAGTGTGTTGACTGCACCACACAGCTTGGTGTTGTCAGCAAACTTACTGAGGATGCACTCAATCCCACTATCCCGGTCACCAACAAATATGTTAAACAGCACCAGTAGCCAGCCTGATACCATTAACCTGACCAAACACATGAGTAAGAATAACAGAATAGCTCAGTCCCTTAGTAGGTATTTGTCAAAATGAATTTCTGACAGTGAAATCTATAGGAAACATTTAGCTGTCCCCACTGCTCCTGATCTGAAAAAAACACTTAAGTATCAAGAGAGATAATTTTACCCAATAATCTCAAAATGCCATGCTCCACCCTGGTGTCCCATCCTCTACATTCAACCCTAGATAGAAAAAGTCTGAATTTTCTTCATATAACTACAGTGTGTAAGATATAACTGATATTTATAGTGAGAACTCAGTATGGAAATTGTAGGCACAGTTTCAATCCAGCATGAAAATAAACACAAGATTTAAAGTATTGAACATATAACTCATTCATGTAATGATCATGTGTATAAAAATCTCCTCTGTGACACCAATAACCCACAAAAACTGTAGTCTGCCATAACAAGATGACAAAAAGTTTCAAGCACAGAATTAAAATGTAATGCGATGTGGAAAACAGGGATCTGTTCATACAGGTTCCCATAGGGGCTTCTCCGTGCTTTAGAAAGCTCCTTCTGATTCAGCGTCAAGAGACAATAGGAAGAGTAGGACTTGTTTCCTCTCCAGAGGATGAGCACAAGAACAGAGGCCAGAGCTGCACTTTGGGCAAAACCTGAACTCGCCCAGAGTGTTTCCCATCCAAGCACTGCTGCTATGCTCATACTGAGCCCCTAAATTGACAGGTGCAGACCCGAGGGATGATGGAGGGTACACACAGAGGAGGTGGTGACAGAAGAGCTTTTCTTGCATTTAGTCCCCAGCTGACAGCACTGCACTTGCCACAGATGCTTTCCTAAGGTAGAAAATTGCTATACAGGTCAATACCAAGCTAAACAAAACTAAAGAGCTGAGGTCTTCCTCTATTTAATGTGAAACCCAAGTTATTTGTTGACTGCTTTTTACGTCATGACATGGTAAGCACTGTAACATACAGTTCTGGATGAGCACATCTCTAATTCAGATCATTGACAGCAAAGTATTTTAAAAGTTCTACCAAAAATAACACTTGGCAAGGCATGCCAGATGACTTAAAAAACAAGTACTGTCACCAGGCCTATGACTTGACTTCTTCATGTGTGATACATATTAATGAGTAACAATGATCTGGAGTTTTTGTTAAAAGAACTGTTCAAATAATGGAAAATTTTTGTTTCAAAGTGATGACAGGTTCAGGTTCTTACACATGTCAACATAGAGAAGGCTTACCTCTTACAATTAAGGTCCAATGCATGTGCAGCTTTACACAAGCTACCTGATTTCTATAGATAAATACATGTGTTCAGAAGGGAAATCCAAACACTAAGCCATTAGCTGTATTTTGGTTGAAACCAGAACTTGCAAACTATGGCTCCTATCCTATGTATCTTTTAATTTCCACGTAACAAAATATATAGCAACATTTAAAATATATTTTATATATAACTAAGTACAAGAGTATTTAATTCCATGAATAATTAAAGGATGTAGTTATGCTGACCATACTATTATAGGCAATGAAAATCATATAATGACAGCATCGCTGTTTCAAGAGGGTGTAGTCTAAATAGCTACACCAAGAAGAACCAGGACATAAAACCACAAGATTAAGAACGAAGACAGAGGGAGAGTTCAGTAATACCCAAGGTCTGCAATATAAATCAGGAAGAAAACTGTTGCTTTTGAACTCTTACATGCAAAGGTTGAGGGGAACAAAATTGTAGTCTGTGTACCAGATAGAAAACCATAAAAACTTTGTATAGAAATATAGTCATAAAGTCATGCAAGCCTATGGTCATTTAACAGATATTAATTAATGGTCATAAGGAATGCATGTTGGATACTTTACCTTTTTTTTCCACCAAGAGTGACCTAGTTTTCATACTGATGTGTCTATTTTTAGATACTTAAAATTTTGGGTATGTAACACAAAATCTCTCTTTCTTCTCAGGCTTTGAATAAGAATTCTGAAGGCATTTGTTTGTGGAGGAAAAATCAGGTTCTGAAAAGATTAACATAATTTAGCAACTTTTGAACAGATAGCTTCCTCACCTCAACCAATGATTAACATTTTTTCTGCAAATGTAACTGAAAAATCCCTTGATGTGACTACTAGTATACTTCCATGGTGCCAATGGACACCTCTGAATCAAACTTCATCAACCATGGCACAGGAGTATGCGGTTTCCAGACAAATAGCACAGAGTAGATGATAAATAATAACTGACTGCTTGTTTCCATTATGTCACTGCCTGCAAATGTGAAACTCAGCAATGAAGTTTCTCAGTATTTTGAATATATCTACTTAAGATTATATACCACAAGGTAAATCTGATTTTGTTTGCTATGTACAGAACTACTGCTTCTGATTTTCAGTTTCATGAGAGGTTCTACCAATTTACTGGAACATATAATAAGTTTCAGAGGAGTTTAATCCAACCTATAACAATTCCTAAAAGTAATTTTACTCAGCTGTGGAAATACCACTTCAGAAACTGTTCTTCACTGTGATTCAGCTGTTCTTTCTTCCCCTCTTGATCCCCCAAAGCAGAAAAGGTTAATGATGGCAACTTTGGTAGATGATCGTTTTCTTTTTTTTTAAAGTAGTATCTGTGAAAATGATTCAGCTGCAATTACTGTCTCTATTCTGAGCCCTGTGTGCAGAATAGTTTCTAGATTTTATCTCACAAAAAGTCAGCATAAAATAGCTGAGCAGTTCTGAGAGCAGGGACGGGACCAGGACTCAAACTTCCCCTACTGCCCACTAGTCTTCAGTTACTAGACTTCATGCACTGTTGTAATCAATGAAACATAATGAGCAAGGAGGAGTGAAGTGAGTCTCTGAAAGATAAAGGGTGGTAGTCAGCAGAGACAAGGGAAGGTAGGAAGTGCATGTTAAAACTATCTCATGTCAAACAAAAATTTGAGCCAGACTCTCCTGCTTCCTAGGCAAAAGCCTTACCAATAAATAATACTACATAAAAAAGGTAGACACTGGTCCCTCATCTGGTGTTTGTGTTTTTAAGGAGGAGAGAGACAATTTAATGCTCTGAAATAACTTTTCCAGGCTTTTCCACACTGGGGACATTCAAATGGACAGAAGTACCTTACCTCCACAGCAGCAAGAGAGAGCAGGAGGATTGCTTTCCTCAACAAATCTGTCTAGCCCTTTCCCAGGGCCTTCTTCCATGCACTGGGATTTCAAGATCTCACTCAACCCCTCTCCTTCCACAACAACTGGGTCTTCTGCAGGACACATTTCTCCTTGCAGAGTTCAGCTTCTAGACAACAAAGTCTGTCACTGGATCCACTTCTCACAGCTCCCTGGAAAAACCCAGCTTGCAGGCTGCAGGACCTCATTGACAATGAGAATTTGAATGCCTTCATGGTACAAGGACCCTCAAAGAAAACCTTTTAATAATCACCTGGGAAAATGTGAACACTATTCACTCCAGTATTGCCACAGACTGGATGTTACAGAGGTAACAATAGTAGCCACATAAAAGGTGAAAGAGTTTATCATCATTGAAGTTCTCATGGCAAAAGAGTTGAGCTGAATCATTTTTTGACCTGTGATTTTCTACTAATGCTTTAAGATCTAAAAGATTTTTATGTTTATACTGTGGCCTTACAGTGTATTTTGTGCTCAGAGTGGTCAGGGTGGCTTTTTGCTCTGGGCCTTCTGTGCACTTGCAGCAAAGAAGCAAGAAACAGGACAGGGAACAAAGGAAAAAGAAACCCACAGGTCTTCACAGTTATGGGGTTTATAAATGTACTTATGACACAGGTGCCAAAAAAGACTGTATGTGAGCTATCTCGCACCTGTTCATCTGTTTTGTCTTGCTGGTTGAAATGTTTCTTCAGGTAAATTC
The DNA here is from genome assembly GCF_018691265.1 of Tyto alba. Lineage (NCBI taxonomy): Eukaryota > Metazoa > Chordata > Aves > Strigiformes > Tytonidae > Tyto > Tyto alba. Next base: position 26,790,880 of record NW_024881278.1, on the reverse strand, counting down.
AGTGTGGCTGAAAGGTACCAAATTAAAGGATTAGGGACTTTTAATTATCTGCAGAAGCTACCGTATGGCTAGCTGTAGTATACATGACTGAAATGCTGCCTATTCCTACCTGCCAACAAGTTAAGGATACAAAGGGGGGAATATATGGGGAGAGATAACACACACAGGAGCAGAATCTCAGTAGGTGTAAATCTGTACTGCTTTCAAACTGAAGAAAGTTTTAAGCTCATTTTGAGGAAAAGTACTAATGAAATACAAAATTACATTGAACTTTTCAGAGTTTGAATGTACTCTTAAAAATTCAGCCCTTGTTCTGTTGATGGCTGTTCTGCCTGAATAGATTTTCCCTTTGGCCTCAGACACAGCGACAAGGAAGTAAGAGACCAGATTGCCTTTCCATCTAAGAGCTCCTAAAGAGGTGTTGAAACAGGAAACTACATAAATAAGGAAATGAGCTGCAGCTTTTCTCTGCCTCTATTAAGCACAAGATTTGGATGATATTGCACCTCAGATAAAGAGTCTAGTCTCTTTGTCTAAAAACTGAAGAATCTCCAGATGAGGTCAGCTCCCTGACAGTATAGAAGTACTTACCACACTGGAAAGAAAAATAACAGAAGAGACAAAGAACACCATACAGAGGATTGCTATGAGATACCTTCCTCAAGGTATTGTTCTATAAGCATGCTAAAATTATAAAAAAAAAAAAAAAAACAAAACCCAAAAACCCAAAAACACCAACAAAGGGTGGACAGTGAAATAAATGCCATGAGACAGTTCTGGGACATGCCGAGTGGCTGCACATCAATTCCCATGGCATAACATCATCAGTTCTGTAGTAATTTCCCAGTATTTCTTTGTCCTGGGATATCTTCCAAAAGGCTCATATGAAAATCTTGTTATTATAGAGTGCCTAAACCAAAGGAAGAGTCTGTCCCAGTTAGCACCCAAATTTTGTACAAAAGAAATGCAGAACATTCTTAAGTACAACTGCTGTACTGAGAGATGTATGTTTCCATTTCTTAAAATTTAATGACCTTTCAGGTCAGCGCTTACAGAAGAGCACGTGGAACTCTTGTTTTAAATCTTCTACCTAGTCATTTTATCAGATTTCCCCTGATCCTTCAGATGTGAGTATGGAACATTTACTCATTATTTCTCATTTTTTTCCTGTCATTTATTTTTATGTAGGCCTATATCACAGTCATTTCTTTTGTGACATAAAGCATCCTTTTCCAACTTGAATGCAGTGTTCAAAAAGTGGGAAGAGAGCTATAGAATAATGGAATAATAGAACATATAATGGAATAATTATATATTCTCTTTTGTTCTCTATTCTCTTCCCAATCATTCCCATCTTTCTAGTTGCCTTTTCAACTGGTGTTGAGTATTAAGATATTTTGTATCAAACATTTTGGAAAAGCAACTATATTTCTTTCCTAATTTTGTATAGCTATATAGAGTTGTTTCCATCCTCAGTCTCCTCACTCATTTTCATCTGCAAATATCAACACTGAACTCTGATGATCTCTCACCCACTTATTCAATATCAGTCTGTTCTTCTGTAGCTATTCTAATCCATCTTTAATTTTTTATTTAAAAAAAAAGGCTGAAAACCTCTGTATCACCAGGAAATGTTATCATACCATTGTTCACTTCTTTGTGGAGACAGCTGCTGAATTTGTTGAGCAGCACTGCTCCCAGCACAGATTCCAAGTGGAAGGCATTGGAAACACTTCTCTCACCTGTAAAACCTGACAATTATTTAACCCACATAAGTCATGATGGACCAGATCATCCATATCTTTGACTCTTTCTGTGAACTCAAGTGTACGACTAAGACATGGCCTCCATATACAAAATATATGGCAATTCTTTCCCAATGTCATGTTCGTTCATATATGTGCTAGCAGTTATGTCCTGTACATAAGGCAAATAACTGTCAATTTAGAACAGATCTACAGCACTTATTAGAAAATTATTTTATCCGTTACATGTCCAGTCCTCCCATAATAGCACATATTTAAATTATAAACTATATATGACCACTAATAGTTCACATTCTTGAACTAGGCATTACTAAAAAGCAAGCACAGAACAGAAAAGAATCTTAAACAGACATATCTATGGCTCCTTTTTTTTATTATTTTTTTTTTTTCTCCTGATAGTCCCACATTGACCATATGTGCCATTTACTTCCATTAAACTACTCATGGAATAAAACACTCTTTATCCTGAATAAGAGAATTGCAACCTTGTCTTTGATAGGTTTCATGTATATCCATTACCAGGCATATTTCTCTTGACTCTCTAATAGCAGGAACTCCAAGCACTTTCCTGTGATTTTTCCAAGCTCTGTTTGTGACCCCATTTATTACATGGACTTTCTTTTTAGAAAAAGGTAACAAAGTGGAGGTTTCTATCGATGCTCAAAGTCAACAGTACTTGCTTGCTCATACTGACAAGAAGAGAGATTCAAAGAATCTGAAAAGACCCAAAATGAAAATTGGAAATTTAATGGGGAGTTGGACCTGTCAGTTTGTTTTTATCAGACCTCAACCTTATTACAGGTCTAATCAGCCATGGCAGATTGATTAGGGTAGTAAGTTACATCTTTGTTACACAAGACAGGCTTAGTATCTTCCTAGTTAACCTTTTGTGCCTTGTAAGTCTCTTCCTGTAGAAAATAAAGCCACTCACTTCAGGAACTGATGAGTAAGAGCAACAGTGAGGACAAGTTTGGGTGCTGTTACAGCAAGGGCAAGCATGGGGGTCTGACTGCATGAAGCGCCAGGAGGTGCATGAGCAAAATGAAGACCTCAAGATAGCTGCCTTGATTCCTTATTCCTGTCAGTATCTGTTTCGTGAAGGATGATGAACAGCAGGAGCGAGAACACCAGTGTCTATTACCACCCGATGAGGTGGAAGACTGTAATTTATTCAGTAATGTGAATTAGCTGTGTCTGTTAGGAACCAGAGATGCTGAAGAAGAGTGTCTTTAACTGAAGCTCATGCAGGACCTGGTACATTTACATATGGAAAGAAAATAATTTGATTGTATTGCTTATCACTGAAGCTGCCTGGATACAGAACAATATCACAGAGGGAAATTTACAGTACCCAGCAATTAAGAGAAGAATTTATGAAGATCTCTTAACCTTGCCTCCACAATTTCTCACAGAACTTGCTTTACTTCAGAGAAGTCACATCACAGGCACTGAGAACCACCAAATATTTACCATTTTCTACTGAATCACACAAACAGTCTGCAAAACAAAACAAGCACCTTTTCCAGCCTCTAGTTTGCAAAATAGGTAACAGACCCTGAAATTATGATTAGTTCTTTACTGTAGCATTAACTTATGTAGAAACTTGTCCTTTAAAAAAATAAAACAAAACACTGTTGTCTTTATAGCTTCCCAGTAACCATGGAGCTATGTGGGACAAAAAAAAAAAAAAAAACACCTGAACCCAGCACTGACAAGAAAATTTCTGCTATTTTGTGGTCTCTTGTATGACAAGAATTACTTCTATGACTTTACTAACACATCTTAATGATCAGTATTATCTTTCCATACAACAGCTCCTTTTCATTGACATTGTATGTCCATCCCCTTTTTCACTGTTACATTTTTTCTCACCCCTTACAGACTTGCCTTTCCACAATCAAGCCATTTATACCAGAAACTTCACAGAAACAATAATAAAAAAGTTCATCGTTTACCATCTCACAAAGTGATTTTAGCCAGAAGGATCTTCTAATAACATGTAGTACAGTCTAGATGCTGAACACTGCAATATCTTTACAATATTTACAATTATGATGTTTTAATTACCTGCTTGACAAGGACATTTCCTTCCATAATTTATGAGGTGAATAATTAATTTTTAAGTACGTATTATAGGTGTAATTGACTGTATCAGTCAATAGTCTACCATCAATACAAGTATAGACCAGATGATAAAAATCACTGAATGATTCCTTGGCGTAATAACCTGTGTTCCAAGATTTGAAATAACTCAACCATTCCCAGGGAAAGGAACAAAGCAACAAAACAAAACATTTTCCTCTGTTATGATTCTGTTCATCCAGTTGTGTTAACATCTCATTTGCTTACTCTTCTGAAGTTTTAAAGGACATTCAGAATCCCCTCAATGGTGTTTCCTAAACTATTTCAATCTTCACTGGAGCGAAATTTCATCCCATCAAAATTGATCAAAATTGCCATGCATTGCAATGCTAGCAATTCACTCAATGCAGAGAGGTCTTGGATGTCAGTCAATTACTTTTAAAATAATCCTTCTCCTGCTGCATCAAGCATTACTGTTTAGCTGCTATTGACCCTCGAGAGATGGTAACAGTTATAATTAGTGCTGATCTTCATCTGTGTGTGTTTAGCTGCAACTTATGAACCAAGCTAAGTAAGAGAGAGATGTGGAGGCAGGTGTGTGGGGAAGGGTAGGTAAGAGCAAAGTAAGAGAAACTAGTGAAAGTAAGTGATAGCTGTCATCCCAATATTAATGCCCTTCTACAGTCCCCCTCCAAAGACATTTGCTCACTGTGACACACATGTATGCAAAAAGCATGGAAACTGTCTAGTGCAGTAAGTCTTTAACAGCCCACCAAATGGCCATGCAGTAAGATAATTTTGTCATATACTCAGCCCCATCTCACACAACAGACATTGAGAGCTACATTCATAAAGCTACATTTGACAGAATCCACAGGAAAAATATGATTTTGCTAAAATGAGAGCAGATATATTTATCTTGTATTCTTTTATTTGTCAGCTTGATGGCATCCAACCCCTGACAGTAAAAACTACACTTTAAGAGTAGAAATTTGTGTGTAATCAAAGTATTTATTTGCAGAATAACCTCCTGAGCCTCTTGAATTTCTCTTTGCCATTGACAGCATTAACATGTCGAATAGAAATACCGCATAGTCCCATGACACAGCTGATTTTTGTCTGACTTCTAATGCCTCAAGTACAGATATTTAAAACCAGCATCTTGATTCTACTCTCAATTGCATTAATTTCGTGATACAGTAACCAGGTATGGCATTACAAAGTCAAGATGATGATTTTTTTTTTTTTTTTTTTCAAAAAAACACAATCCTCCTAAGAAGCGCAGACAATTTCCAAATGTGTCTGTGACATCTACAAGATCAAAAGTTCTTCAAAAACAACTAGGGTCCTCTTTGAATTTCTGAAATTCAAACTTGGCTGACTTGTTTGGGGCTTTTTTTTGTAGCATTCAAAATCAGTACTTTCCCCTATAAAATCAATATATAAGCAAACAGCTTAAGTATGAATCTGTCCCTGTATAAAGAGGATAAGGACTGATGGTGATCAGGCAGACAAATTTATTTTCTTTTGTGAGCTCCATGTTGGCCTGTAAAAATTTGTTTGAGCAGCATCTTCTCTATTGTAACCTCCAGGTTGGGATAATTTTTCAGCTTTTTTATTGAAATATAGCTGCTATCTGATAAAGAATGGAACAAAAGGAATTTTCCTTTTGCCAAGGAGATTAGAAAATGCATGTATTTGGTCAAACATGTCCATGCTAAGCATCATATATCTGTGAACTCATGATAAATAGCTCTTGGAAAAATAATATCCTTCCTGTAAGGCCATGATTTCTTGTTTTAATGCCATTCATACAAGGACATAGCCAAAGGAAAACAAAATTTGATCTCTACAGTCTTGTGGGCCACACAGGACAGTTGAGGAAGTAACACCCGGATTTGCTTGCCAGAAAAAAAGCTCCATTGTCCACAAAAGCTGCATGCCCCAGGATTTCAACATGGGATATTTTAGAAAACCAAGTTCTATGTATGGTAAAAATAAATGGCTACTCCAGACATCCCTCGGGAATTGTGATTTCAGAAGGTGAGGTTGAAAATCCAAAGGAGATTCAGTATAAAACCCAACTGAGAAGTTCACTGGTGGTAGTGAAATGAGCAGTAATTTTTTTTTTTTTTTTAAGTAGTTTGAGACACATCTGTTACATCTTTATGATGACAGAAGAACCATCAAGTCAGGGCTGATCTGCTAGACCTGTGTAACACCTGGGGGAGACCACAGGAGTAGAGGGGGTTTTGCAGGTTGCATCAGCAAATCAGCTGGGGACTAAGGATCAACATTGCAAAGGTTGCTGTGGTCTCACAGCACTGTTTTAACAATTCAGAGTGTATCTGTGACTGGGACTGCTTCTCAGATCTGAAGAGTTGTGGCAAAACAGCAGATGCTGATGGGTTACTGTTAGCTACATCTTAGCACTGAGGTTAATTAACAAAACCTTATGACACATGGTTCTGATGTTGCTATTAACTACTCAGAGACAGAAGTGATATATATTTCCTGAACAGAAGAGACAGAAATCCATTATGAAATGTGACTTCTGACTTTAGCAATTGTTGTGAGGTTGCAACTGTTTTCAGGCAAAGCCTAGCCTAGCACAGTGGATCCTTTCCATTTCAAGAGAAACATCACTGCACTAGAAACAAATTTTTCTGGCCTTGATGCAAGAGTCTCTCTAAATTAAGTCCCAAAGTTCTGTAGCACTCAAGCAAATATAAGTGGCAAGTCATTTTCTGTAGTGAAGCAGATACTAAAAGATAAAGTAGAAAGAAAAAATAGTGTGCTGATAATGGGAAGTATTCAAAATTATCCATGTGTATCTGTGCTATCTTAGAAGAAACACTATTCAAGCCTACACTGCTGGTGTTTATCAGTAAGCATGACAATGCTTTGTACTTAAATGTCATACTGAAAGTCACCTTAGTTTTATTCTCACCATGTCAATTTCCCCCTGTAGTTTCATCTAGAGAAGTTATTTTTACTTACTCATCTGAAAGAAGATACAGCTTTTACTTTTAAGCTACAGTACATATATTGGAGTGGAAGAAGGTCCAGCTGATATATGGCCATTGAGGGACTAATTATATATCATCCATAGGATCCCACTAGAATAATACAGATAGGAGAGAGGATAAAAGAAACGTACTAGGAATGAGCAGGTCATAACGGCAACTGATCACCTCAATCTCCATCACTTGTTATTGTGGCAATCACACATAACTTGCAAATGGTGACACATGTACTAAGGCAAAGTGCAAACAAATGTAAACAGTTGATGAGGTACATGTAAATAAAATGAAGCTTAAAGGAGTATAATGATACTTTAAATTATCTCCAGCATAGACATTACTTAATTTTAAAACATGGTTTGGAGGTGCTGAAGACAGAAAAAAGGAAAGAAATTTGCTTGAACAACCAGACCTTGAATACAGGATTTCTTGACTTGCTCCAAATTCAGGACCCCTGAACAATACAGCCTCTAGATTTCAAGAACAGCTGAGGATATCTTGTGGTTTCTGGGTTCAGGTTGCCTTGGGCAGAGGAAGAAATGGAATAGTTTGCAGGGAGTGGACCATACAGACGATCCCCAAGTTCTCAACATCAGTTTTTTTCATGTGTTGAGAGTAGTTACTAAACTCATTTCAAGCATGCTTATGAAGGCAAGTTATTAGCACTGGAGAAGCAAGAATAAGCATCCAGGTCCACGTTTCCCCAGTTGCTATGCAGGCTCCCAGTGAGGATTGTGAAGGGCTTAACAGTCACAGAACTACCAGGCAGACATAGCCATGCACCCAAACGTAAGATCTCAAGAAGACGGGTTTTTTATTCTGTTTTTGTTTCACTTAGTTCCTTCACGTGTTCTAGTCCTCTCCAGAACGGGAATTATCATGTTACTACAAGAAAAAGCAGTTTGACTGTTATTTCCAGCCTGGCAAGACCATAATCTGCCAACTCTTGAGCTGATCCACAGGCACCCTGTACAATTTATTATCATGGTGCTACATGAAGGATTACATAATGCCAACTGTCATGACTCATTATGCAGCATCTAACTCAGCACATAAAGGCTTTCCACAATGTTCCTGGAACCTAGGGAAATAACAGTAAGTTAATAAAGCACAGCTCTGTGAGATGTTGCTGTTTACTGAATACACTGCTGTCAGTCACATACATACCACTCCAGGCACCCAGTCCCTAAGGAACTAAAACTGTAGTAGCTTTTTCAGAAAGCATCGACAAGAACGTCCCATTTTACCTGTGGGTTGGCGACTCAAAGATACCTAGTGTCTCTGATTAGCACAAGTTTCCAGAAGGTCTTATTCAACCCAATGCTTAGGACTTTTAAAATAAAAATGGCCAGAACAGCATCTCAAAAGGACCTTCCAAATTTCCTGCTTTAGGACATAAAACAATTGGATAATTTTAATGTAAAACCTCTGGAAATCTGGTCTGATCCTCTTAAAAATCAGGTAATGCACCTACTGGCACACCCTGAGTCATACTTAAGCAGGAGATGAGTTACTGGATAAAGCATCAGGTCAGTCTGATGGCATAGCTTGAAATAAAGCAATTCAGACAAACAAATGCTTTAATAAGTGATTAGTGAGAGTCAAGTGCCCTTATTGAGTGCTGTGTAAGAACTTACCTGGAACACTCTATACATGAACTTTCCTCTTTTACAGAAAGCACCTCTCTGGACAGACATCCCTTGAAAATGTAGCTGTTATCCTTTTAAATTTCTCATTTCTGAAACTGTATCTAGGACAGGTACCTTCCTCAACTGGCATTAAAGTAAACCAGCAAAACTTTGCATTGAAGATCACGTCTACTTCTTATCTCTAGAGACTGAGATTTTGTTTGCTATGGTCTTGGATTCTGAGTATGGGTTTATTTTATTCCAGCAGTATTTTATGGCTCCTTGGGATATCTGTTTACTACAGATAGCGCCTAGCAGCTTGATTACTGACCAAAAGCATACTGAGATAGTCACTGCACCATCAGAGCAGAAACAGAACCTGGTTTTAGGTATATAGTACATCTATGGGTGAGGAACAGATCATGCTCATTCGCATTATCTTGAGCCTACATTTTCTGCACATCCTTGACTGAAATAATTCAAATAATTAATGACAGTATATCTGGAAACAGAACTGGTTTTGGAGCTACTGTAATGTACATTTATTTCCTCTTGAAGAGACAGTTGTCTGAAGCTACTGTGGCCTTTGTTTGACAGCATGAACTAGGATCATTCAAGCAGTTACTGCTGAAAGAAGTGTAAATATACAACAGATGTATCCGCCAACGGTCACTTCACTGCTCATGTAGCAGTGTTTTCCAGGGTTTGTCTGACGACAGAAAGAAATGGGCACTTAACGGTAGCATTTTTGTAGTTCTGGTGCTATAAAAGGCAAGATTAGTAGTCAGTTTTTTTGTTTTGATTTTTTTTTTCCCCCTAGCTAGACATTTTGGTTTAAAAAAAATAAGCAACCTTTCAGAGACAAAAGCCATTCTTTAAGTCAAATAACTTTTAACTAGCTCATCTACCTATGCCTATTTGTTCCCAGGCTCTTTTGGAAGGGCAGGTCAGATATTCACCATCACACTTCAGCTATTACCCTGGATCTGTTCTCTGTTTCTTACTTTTACTATTACTGTTTTCCTTTTAAGGCAGATCCTGATCTTGCTTGCCAGACTACTTCACATTGCTTCCTTCACGGCTATGCAATCTCTATGGGAAATTGTTCCGTTGACTTGACTGTGATTGGTGGCCCCGGCCAATCCCTTCTTGACCTGGTCTTTCCAGACACTCCAACCTCCCCAGTTTAACTTTTTTGGCATTAATTTTAACTGAATTTAGCCAAGCAGCAAGTGATATACACTGCGGGAGACCAAAACCATCTAGTTGACTGCCTGACAAGTGCAGCTGAGGCAATGGCAGAGTGCTGCAGTCCCTCCCGGCAGAGGGGACTTGTCTCCAGCCAGACCAGGTTCACGCATGGCTTATTCAGACCCTGTTTCTCTCCAGAGCTTGTCAGCACAGGGCCACAAGAAGTCCTGGACCAATCATGGTAAGCTCCATCTAGCCATCATTCAAAGAGAAGGTCACTCGCCTCTGACTGTCAGCGTTTCTTCATGCTCCGCTGCCCAGTGGTAATACACAGAAGCAAACATCATTTGGGTAATGGAGACAGTAAAAGATCCACTGGTATTTCTACTCCTTTAAGACTTAGATTTATTTCTGAGAAAGTGATTCTTCATCTTAAATCATTTATCTATATTTTTGATTGTTATTTTTGGCAAGAAGTAATTTTTTATATCATTTTTTTTTAACTGAAGAATTAATCATAAAATTATTGAATAGTTAAGATTTTTATAGGAACTATTATTGGAAACTTTAATAAACATTTTTGTGCAGTAACACTATCATATTCCGAATGTTTCTAACAGAAAGTCAAATATACTCATGAAGAAAATAAAAAAGATTATTTTCATAGCAATTTAAATTATTCTTTATTTTTGTTTTTCCAGTGGCAAAGCAGTCTTGAAAGATAGTTTAACTAAATCACTTTATAATCTATAACAAGGCCACCCTATTCTACTATTCTCACCATTTTATTCTACTATTCTCACCATTTTCAGCTCATTCCCTTTTCTTACCTTCGCACATACACATTATTTTTTAAGCTTGATCTACCTATACATCAAATACAGAAAAAAAAAAAATGCAGAATGTCAATATATATATATATCCATGCATTCCAAGAAGATACTGAGAACAGAAATTGCAGTTTCCTCCAGCTGAATTGAAAGTAACTGCATAAAGAAACAAAGATGGAGATATGTGGTTTTAACTTTTGTCATGGATATTTATCATACAGCATTACTCCCTGCTTATGCATCTCTAAAACATACCGTACTTCCTGGTGCAACACTGCTAGCCCTGATCACTTTATTCCTCACGTCTTTCAGGCAACATACTGTTTATTCCTTTTACTTGCTTTACCACAACAGCATGATAAATTCCAGTTCTGTTTGGCTCAATCTACAGCACAGCCCAAATCCCTCCTTCTCCATCAAGCTGCCTCCTGTCTAGTTCCCTCTTTCTACCTTGTTTTTTTTTTTTTTCGTTGTTTTTGTTTTGTTGTTGTTGCTGTTTGGTGTTTTTTTTTGTTGTTGTTGTTTTGTTTTGGTTTGTTGTTTTGTTTTGGTTTGGTTTGGTTTTTTTAAAAAAAAATTCTTTGGAAGTTTCATGATTTGGTTTGCCTTTTTTTTCCCCAAAGACCATTCACCCACACACACAACCCCATACTTCTCCTGTAAAATCTGTTTTCCCAAGGACTTCAGTCTTATCTTTCATTAATTCCTTCTCAGCAGAATTAGAGTTTTCTAATTCTAGCTGTTTTGACAGGAGGTCACAGGTCTCGGTCTGCCTCTAGCACTCCTCAGCCTCTCTTCCTTAAAGAGCTACTTGTCCTGTGCATTTGCCAGTAACATCAAACCCTTTAATTTCCCCCATCATCCAGCTCTCCCAAGCATAACCACATTCCCACGAGGACTAAGGGGAGGATGGAGGCTCACACTGTGCTGCCTCTCTCTGGGTGCTGGCAGTACTGAGAGGGTGCCGCAACGTTAATTGCAGCCAGCTGCACACACCTCTCCTTGCCCTCCTACCTGTGACAGCATGCTGTCACATCTCTTCTCACACACTGTCTGATCCAGTGACAGAGAAGCGACGCAGACCGCTTGACAGTCTCACCATCTCCCTGCCTGCACAGGGTTTAGCACTGGCTGGTGGGCACTCAGTTGCCAGGCACTGTCTTTAGTGGTATGAAACCCTGCAAGACACTCAGACGTTCCCGCTCCTTACCGGGCTGCCGGTAGCTTCACTTAATCTGCTTACCAAACATTGTCTGCAAAGTGCTTTTGGGAACTGAGAGCTGCCTGGGAGTAGCAGTATTTTAAGTGGTCATCAAGATAAAAAGCTATTGGTTTGCAGAGGATAAGTCTTGTGCTGTTGCTCGGCTCCATTTTACTATCTTCCTTGACTGCTCTGCAGGAAAGCTATTTAAACTCTGCTTAGCAGGTAACAGTCATGCTTATTTTTTTAGTGAACACATACCATGCTCAGTAGTATTAAGCTTAACACAAGCCATCATTTCCTAAAGTGAATACCCTATGAGAGATTTGGAGTTCTCCTCAGACCGTATTAATCATTTCTACCAAAAAGGACTATATTCTTCCAGCCAGTAAACTCTGTGCTTTCCTCTCTTGTTGGTTCCTAAATTCAGCACCTAAGCTTGAAGAAAAGATGTTCTTGTCAAGGCATGAATTGACCAGTATAACCTAAACAGTTTTTTTCCTACCTGCATTAGATGTGGTTCTGAAGTCTGTCCCATGGCAAATCAACTCTTTGATGAAGCACCACAGCACTGAAGGGAAATGCTTTGTGGTCTGATGGACATCTGATGTGTGAAATAAGGATATTCAATGAATAAAACTGGAAGGCCAGGCTGGAGGGGATGAAAACATGTGCCATGGTCTTTGATTGCTGCTAGCAGATAACTCTGTTGTCTAGGGACATGGGTGTTATTGTGTCCTCAGGATCAAATAGACTTATGCACTTTACCCAGAAGAACATGCATTAATGTCAGTGGGACATCAGTTTGAGAGGCATAAGAGCAGGCGAAACAGAATCCAGTGAGGTGGATGATTTTGTTCCAGCTGAGAAAATGAGAGACTTGGATAAGCTGCTGCAGGGAAAGTGAAAAAAGAAAGGTTACAGTAAGGCTTTATCTAGATCACTGGGAAACAAAATAGATCTGAACAGCTTCTTTTCTCCACGGGAGGTGTATAGACAGGGAATCTGAAATTCAAAACCAGAATTATATTGACAAAGTCCATATTAATCTGAAGAGAAATGTAAGATATCAGATAATGTGTCAAGTCACCATATCAGGAAATCTGGATGACACCTAGTTACAGTACAGGAGGAAAAGGACACTGAATCATACCAGAAAGTGGAATACTCTGACCAAAATTAATGCTTTTTGCCATACTATGTATTTAGAAGGTGACATCCTCTACCTCAAGATATCACAAAGGCCTTGCACTTGGCAGGTTTCTGGGAAAGAGTAAAGTTCCATGTACAAGTGACTCCCCATAGAGTTCCATTCAGGTATAGAGTTTGACATATCTATATAGAGTTATAATATTAGGATATATAGATCCATAACAATCACAAATGTTTTTTATATGTATGTGTTAACATGAATTCTGGAAGGATATAAGTCTTCAATCCCTCAGGAAACCAGCTAACCACTCATTTAGGGGAAAAAAATATTTTCTAACCACCTCAACTATTTTGTTTTCCTCCCATCAAAATGCATTAAGGAGTATTTTAATATGTCATTTTTTCACTCTATAACCAAGAGAACTCCAAATCTAAAAGGTATCTAAATTTTAGGTATGTGAGAACAAGGGAGTGGAAAAGTCTGAATTTCTCTTTTAAAGAAGTTCTACACAAGTTTTTCATCTAGTTACAGAGTTGTTTCCCACTCAGTAAAAAGGTATAGTTTTTATTTGAGCTATTTACAGTCATCAAAGTCTAAATCTTTGGTATAGGAATGTGAAATTATACCATTATCTTAGAAGAATAAAAACATGTAAAGAAAAGAACATTATAAACCAAGTCAACTGTAACAATGAAGAACAACCTGCACCTTTACCTGATGCCTCATTTATCATCATATTGGTAAGACAGGGGTGCACAGATAATGAAGATACAAGATCCCCAGCAGTCCAATTAGGGGAGGCTATTCCAAATTATTGAGAATCAGTTCTGAACAAGTCCTATGGAAAGCCCCTGTGGAATAAACCAAAAACCGGTAAGGTTTTTATAATCTTTCTGTTCCATTTTATAATATTTAGTAGAAACAAGCTTTTGTTTTAAACTGCTGCTAGGCAAAGAAAAATCAAGACAGAGAGTATAGAGTGGTAGACACCCATAAATTTTGTGTTTTCTCTAACTAGCCACAGATATTTTTAACTGAGTTCATTTCAGTCATCTTTGGTCCCATTTAAGTTACAAAACCACATAGCACAGTCACTAAACATGTACACAGAGCAATTTTCAAGTCCTAGGAACAAATATTTAGACAGTCAGAGGTGTTTACTCAGAACTAAATGCCAAGCATCAAGTAGTCTATCTGTGACTAACTAGTATGTATTCACAGAAGAAAGGTTAAAAATATGCTGTTGGATATTGCATGAGATAAAGTATCACATTCACTTGGTGCAACATCTCCTACATGGGCACACTAAAGCAGCATCAGCTGGTTTTGCTTGTACATTCCGAGTTCTGTATAGAAACAATGGACTACTTTTGCCCTATCACACCACCAGCACCCCTTACCACCAAAACTACACTACAGTGTTTGTCAGTAGCGAAAGTTTCAAGTTCCTTCCCCCTTCTTCATCCCAAACATAATATAAGTAGAATCCTTTCAAATCTCTATTTTCATTTGAAAAGGAGCAATCTTGTAATGGAATAATCAGAGGTTATATTTTGTGTAACAGTGGCCTCTCTCAATATGCAAAACATGCACAAAAGATTAGTTGCTGGAAGCACCAGTACCTGTTATACTGTGTACATACAACTACTTTTGCCCTCCAGCTGCCAAAGCAACACTCATCCCCATACACTTAGCCAAACCCTAAAACTGCAAATTACATAATATTCATAGTACCTGGAAGAGACTGATGTGTCAGTGGCACCTGACAAAATGCACGAAACACCAGTAATGTGTAATTTGTCATTAATGGACGCAGCTTGATAGCATTCATGGCCAGTTTAAGAAACTTAACTCAGAACAAATTCATTCATACAAACGTGACAATCAAGTAAATCAATCTCTCCTGCACTAAGTGAAGAATAAAAATCTGATTTAAATATGAATTTGTTGTGGTTTGAGCTTGGTTGGCAGCCAAACACCATGCAGCTGGTAACTCCTCCCTTCTCTTATAGCGAGGAGAAGGGACAAATGAGCCAGGCTTGGGATTCGAGATAGGACCGGGAGGGGCAGATCATCCATTATGGTCATGAGCAAACAGCAGACTCGTTAGGGGAAGAAAAAAAAGAACATATATTTATTACAGACATTAACAAGAACCCTTAACAGTGAGAAGCATTGCCACATCTTGAGAACACCTTCCCCCCACCCCTCCCTTCATCCCAGGCTCAGTTCTGCTCCCAATATCTCTACCTACTCCCCACAGTGACGCAGGGGCAGGGAATGGAGGGTGCAGTCAGTGCTGCTGCTGCTTCCATCATCGGGGGGGGGAGCTTCTGGAACTTCTTCCCCCTGCTCCATTGTGGTCCCCCTCTCACAGGAGACAGTCCTCCAAAAACTTTCTCCGACATGAGCCCTCCCACTGGCCACAGCATTTCTTTACACTGCTCTGGTGTGGGACACCAACTTTCTCCAACTGGAGTTCCTCCCACTGCTGCAGCCCTTCCTGAGCTGCTCCGGTGTGGGACACCCCCGCATGATGCAATCCTGCCAGCACTGAACTACAACAGCATCGTCTACCACCTTTTCCCACAAGACCCCAGCCTTCTTTGGGCACAGAACCTTTATCATCCACATGAAAAACACAGGCCATAAATCAGTGTCTGCTCCACTGTAGATCTGCATGAGTGGCGGGGGCGAGGTGGCCTGAAAAGTATCACATCAGGAGAAGCAGTTTCTCCAAAACTACATTTCTTTGACATGCCCCTACAATGAACTGGAAGAAATATTTTCCAAACAGAGAGAAGCTCACTGTTTTTACCCTGACAATGCTGTTTAAAGAAATGCAGTTACCAGCTCTTTTTATGATAGTTGGTGTCTTAAGGTCCCCCATCTTTAAGAAAAATAATATAGTACATACCATTCAGGATTATAAACAGAAATATCTCAAGATCTGAGATGTGCTTAGTTATCACCAAAATGAGTTATCTGAAACAGAAACGATTGTTTCTGCATTTCACACTTTGGGACACATTCATAACCCCAGTGAGACTGTGGTTCATCTGTGTTCCCACATAGAAAGAGAGTATTTTTCCAAGAGGTATTTCAGATTAAGACCATATGGTACCATCAAGCCACGAAGCAAGGCTAAATTCCTTCCTTTAAAAGTATTAATATGTTTTTACTGTTATACATATATTTCCCTCCAAACACCACTACTAATTTTTGGGATGATTCAGAGATGGAGAAGAGAATTAAATAATTTCTAATGTATTTTGTCACTTTCATACATCAATAAATTACAAAAGGGTTGTCTCTGATCAGTGAAAAGAACCAGCAAGTTACATAAACACCCTATTCCTAAGTCTTCTTGGTAGCAAACCATATCTTACAGGCTGCATGTAATAGACAGTGGTAGTATTGAAAGTGCTAACACATTTGCAGAGTCCAAGAGGTGCACAGCCATTCATTTTACACAGAGGTGCAGTAAGGTTCAAGAAGTTTGACCAGAGGTGAAGAAATACCCCCACATGTGAATTACTGTCAAAAAACATGCATCTATTCTGGTGGCACCGGTTTCCTGTCTGCTTTAGGTCAAAGACATGAGGCAGCAAAGTGACAATAGGTCATCTGCAAATAGCCATTCCTAAATACCAAGTTTCATGGTTGCAGGCTGATGCTGAATGTATTTAAGACAAACCTCCTAATTTACACTTCCATGCCTAGCAGATGCATATGTTGGCCCCATGGATGCGTAAATCTGGAAAGTGGTGTTGAATTTATTCACAAGAAACCCACTGGTGCAATGCTTCTTGAAGAAACCCCAGTAAAGAGCAGAAGGGATGAGATGGGAAACAGTCTTCAGTCTAAACAGTAAGCAATACGAGGCTTCAAATACAACATCTGAGTTTTTTTTTTTTTTAATAAATAGCTGACACAGTTAATGCTAAGCAAAATAAAGATGGGGATACAGTGAATACACAGTTAAGTATTTCATGAAACCTTATAAGGTACTAATTCATAAGTATTCCAATATCTATGAAAAAGTTTGTTCATTCCCTTGTCTCATGAATTCTCAGCTCATCTCTTGGTTTATCTACAAATTCCTACCTGCAATTCACAGTTTACTTTTCACTTAAATCTCTCGTTAGTCACTCAGGCAACACAGCTACCAAATATCCAACAAGTGAAGTGAAATATCTAACAGACAAAAAGAGTCCAAAAATATTCATCCAAAGATTTCTGTAGATAAACACTTACATGTAGGTTATCTGTCAATATATTGAAATGGAACCAGTGGCATATTGGGAACTTTGACCAAGTAAAAACAGGAATTCACCTGCAGCAAATACAATTTAAAACCAATAGTTCAGTGAATTGTGCCCCATAGGACAATGGTAGATGTACTAAATGACTAATCCTATCACCTCATTTAGCCCTCCTAAATCACTTCCCTCAATTTCCTATGGTCATTCATTCTAAAAATGATATTGAATATGATTTCCCATATTGAAAACTGAACAGTTTATCTATGTCTGTGACCTACTTGAAAAAGTTTATATTTAACATGTATGAAATGCTAATCTTTAAGTATTATGTTTTAATTCCATGTCTATTCATATAAAATGGAAATCACACAAAACTTCTCTTGACTACTAGTTACCCTCAAGATTACATTTCAAGGTCTTACTGCGAAGGCTGTAAGGGACTGGGAAGCAGGATTTCCTGGTTCTATTCCTGATGATTGGTGTTTTACTCTATAAACTTGTGCAATTTCCCTAACATTTGAAAACCCTACCATCTCCTCCTGAAAATCAGTACAATAAGAAAAAAAATAAAAGACACAGTAAAGTTAGTAATGCTCAAAAGCTACTTTGAGATCCTCCAGTGGAAAAGGTTCTACTGCAAATTTGTACAACAAAAAATGCATTGCAACTAGTCCAAAAGGTTCTGAATCACACAATGATTCAGTAGAAAGGAAGAGAAAAATCTCTTAGCCTGAAGAAATAAGGTATTGCCAGGTATTGAGTAGAGGGTGTTGAGGAAACTGGGCATGTTTAGACCATGCCCTTCACCACAGCTTCCTGTTCTGTAGTCCAGCTTCAGCCCAGAGCTACCAAAGCCAGCTCACATGTTTCTAAGACACAGACTTGCCAGGTGCTATGACTTCAAGTAATCTCTAGCCACAGCTTAAAAGGTCTCTTCAGCTGAATCAACACTGCAAGTTTTGTAATTACACAGGCAACCTCAGCTTCCACTGAGAACAAAACCATGAAAGAACTATTTCCCTTCTAATAAAAAGATTGGGTACTAAACACCTTGGAAGCAAGAACAACAGAAGAAAGAGAACTCAGTTAAACAGTTCACTTGGGAGGGGCATCTGGGATGGGATTCAATCTTCTGAGCTCAAATCTTTTTGATGTGGATTATGTAAACTTGTAGAAACTGCTCAGAAGATTGAGGTGAAGGACAGGAGTCCAGGAGACATCTCTAGGAAAAGAATGACTAGAGAGGGTGTTTCCATGGAATGGAAAATGGAACTGTACCAACCAATAAGTTAGAGGGGAGAGTTTGGCAATAGGAACAGGAAACATTCAGGAGGGCAATAAATTACGTCCTTTTACGTTGTCCTTGACTGAGTCTGAGGTTTAATACATAATAAAAAGAACCAGCAATTTATTTCCCTTTTAACCTCTTTATTCCTTGGTCCATCCATGTTCCATCTGCTAAAATACTCTACAAAAAATTAATATACTAGCTTCACTTGAAGAAATAATTTCAGTTTTCAGAAAAATTTATCAAAAACTTTGCCACTAGAAGCCTTGTAAGCTGTTTGCAGCAGCCATTGAGAACACAATAGAAAATGTGGCATGAGACTGCCTCTCCAAGGCTCATCTAACCCAGGAGGGGAAAAAACCCTCCACTGCTCTACTAAACCAGATGACAGAAATACCATTTAGCCAGTGGATCGGTGTTACTATATGAAACCTGTGTACAAGCATTTTATATGTAGTGCCTTTAACACATTTTGCCTTTTACTGTCTTCTTATGTCTTCCTTACATTATTCCATAACCAAGCTTTTAATCCTTAGGATTGATAGTTCCACATTTTCTCAGAACAAGAAGAATAGAAATAACCTTTATAAATATTCCTGTGCTTAAAATCACATACATTTTCTGGCAACACTGAAAATTCTAGTTTCAACTACCAACTGCCCTTTCCTGCTTACCATGCCCCTCCATGCATATTACAGCTTTCTGTTTGAAATTGTAGGGGGAAGACTACAGGATGAATCAGTCTCTAAGGCCAACACTTCGTTTCTACTTATATGAAAAGTGACAACAATAAGAATATGGACATCCTGTAAGTAACCACAACTCCTAAACAGGGGACATGTTTTTCAAAGAGGACAAAAAAGGGCGGAGGGGGGAGGGCGAGACAAAAGTAAATTCCTGTCAATACTTCAGAGCTGAAAAGTGGGTGTTCTCTTATTGCTAGATCCCAGCAGGGTCAGCTCACCCCTTCCATTCATCCCTGAGTTGTAGGGCTTTAGTAGAAAAATGTATTAAGGCATAAAAATATTTTTCAGTAATGTTGGAGCTTCCATCTCTGACACTTTACATTTCACACCAGTCCAAACTTACCATTTCCTTTACAACATCCTATTTCTGGAGGTTTAGTAGCTCCAGTTGGGAGGTTCTTCATGTTCCTTCTAGATAATTTTATTCATGAAGAAAACAAAGCATCTCCAGATCTGAACATTAGCTTCTCTTGATCATTTCATTTACATATGCATGGTGACACAAAGGTTCAGAAAGAGGATATTTCTTCACAGAAGACTGGGCACAGGTACTCAGGAGGTCTCTAACCCTCCAGCACCACTTAGAAATCAATGGACCTGTCATGACACAGTAACTGTAGGCAATGCAAGGAGTAAGCATGCAAAAGAAAAGCAAATGGATGGTTCTTCTAGTGCAGAAAGTTGTCTTCCCTGCAAGATCTAAGGAGACAGAGGTGTCTTTAGGTCACCTTTTCAATTCCTCAGACTTTGACTAGCACAGGAATGGACAGTTTTCCAAAGCAGATTAAAGGAGTAATACATAACCCTTTGCAAAATTTTTTGCTTGGGTTCAGCAGTCATGGAAATAATTGCTGACTACACTTCAAATATGAGCCAAAACCCCTCTGATTCCGATCCAAGTTTCCCTGAAGCTTAAAGGTGCTTAGATCTAGCTTTCTGGGTCACATCCAATTCTAAACTCCTTTGTTTATCTACAATATTCTATTAAGTCTCTGTTAGATGAGGAATTTGGAACATCAAGTAACAGCACAGTACTTCCCTGGAGTACTGAATATGATGGCCATGCCATCCAAATAAGACAACCCTTAACTAGAGGACACTCAGAATAATGATAAAAATGAGCAATTGCTTAGGAAAAAAAAAAGCTATCATCCAATAAAAAATAGAAAACACCTGGACTGGGAAACAAACTAGAGAAAAAAGGAAAGAATTTTCAGAACAGTGCACAGCCTGAAGAAGAAGAGCTGGGAGCATCCAGTCTCCTTGTCTCACAGGGTGAGAACAAAGGAAGCTGAAAGGTGGAAAAAGAGAAAGGTGCATCACTCATGCAGTGTGAAATCAGGCTGGGGAACTCATTGCCAACATGCCAAGATTCAGACTGAATTCAAAGTGGAAAATTATGCATAGCAAAAATATCCAGAATTATAACAGCTGCTTTTTAAAGGAGGCATGTGAAAGGAAGAGGGGAAAGACTATTGCAAAGGACAAAATCTGTTGCTTTCAGGCTTAAGTTGGTTTCTGAAAGTTCAGGAAACTATAGGAAGTGCAAGATTGTCTCACATCTCCACAGTTTCTGGAAACTCTTCCAAAGTTCCCAGTGTTGCCCAGCATCAGAGGGGATACCCTGGAACACCTGATTGACACACTCCACTAACTGAAATGCTGCAACTGAACAAAAAGACCAGGGAAAACAACAGACATCTTTCAACATGAGTTTAGAAGCTCATGGAGTGTTGCAGTATAAACAATATTTTACTGAACTACCGGGTTTGTCTTCACTTGCTTACACCTCAATGTTATTTTCTTTTACACTGATAACTGCCTGTGTGAAACAGTTTCCACAGCCATGGAAAATGTTTGGCAGCTTAATGTTCCCAGAAAGCCCTGCACACAGCTGCCCATGACTGAACAGTCACATCATAGGCAGTAATTAGAAACTGAGTGAAATGAAAGCAGAGCCTTTCCAGCCAGTACTCTGTAGTCAAAGGTACAGACCCTGCCAAATCCCCCTGAAAGGGGAAGCCCTCTACAACCAGAGACATCATCTGAGGAACATGTGGGGTCAGACCTCAACCAAGAGCTACAACCTATTATGAGCTGCTCTTTGAGACACATGCAGCTTGCAATAAATATGGACTTTAGTTTCAAAACAATCCTCAAAGCCATCAGTCTCCTGAGTTTTACAGGTAGAACCTACACTGGGTCTGGGACTGTGTGTGCTGAACACCAGCTCCTACTGTGTCTGTCCTGAAGGATAAATGGCAGGATTTTACTTTTCTTTATGCTGCACTTTCCAGTCGGATCTGCTCTGCTTCCTCTTTCCCATAGGTTACTCTGTGCCTGTCCCCCTCATCCTTCCTGGCTGTCTGTACAAAAGGAAAGGCTGTACAGGGAGAGAGATTGAGCAGCAATCAACACACAAAGGAGGAAAAAAGTAGCTGTCAGGTCTTACATACAGAAGAGTGGCTCAGTAAGGCTCAACTCTGGAGCTGTGGACAAAGGACTCAGTAGAAGACTGTCAGGCTCAGATGTTGGATAAGATCTTCTGAATTCACTAGTGCTCCCCATCACTCCACTTGCTCCAATATCTTCTACATAATTAGGAACAAGATTTAGCTAGTGGTGACAGATACTTATGAAAGCTCATGTCTTTACAGAAGCAGCTGCATGAGACTAAGCAAATGCAAATACCAGAGAAAGACCAGCCCTTTAGTGTGTCCTCTCTGCTAGTGTTCTTTACATGGGATATACATCATCTCTTGTCCCATGGCTCCTCACAGCATGTGAATGTTTCTCACTCCCAACACACAAAATACTCCCAGCCTCAGTCCCAAAGCTCAGCAGATGTATTCCAGAGGTAGGGGTCACTTCTAGCTCCAGCTCTAATACCCCACATTGTTCAGCCAATGAGATCCAGCATCATACAAACTGGCCCTCACTGTTACAAACCTACATATGATTAAACTCAAAGTTATGGCTGTACTATAACGCTCCTATGACCTGCCACATACTGGAGTTCAGAAGAGTGCCTCTAAACTTAGTATTTACCTGACCTGTTCAGACACAAATTTACAACCACTTGAAAGTCTTTGGCTCCAGACAGCTACCTCTGAGCTACTCAGGCAGAATTTGCCTTTACCCTGCTAATCTCAAGTCTCTCTAACTCACCTCTCTGTTCTACAAGTCCTCTGTCAGATATAGGATTACTCTTTTACTGCAATGTTATTGAGATCCTAAACTAGACAAGTTGGGCATTTAAGACCTAAGTTAGCAGGTTAAGACTACTTTGCAATTTGTTTCCCAGTAGAACATTTTATGGTTTAGGTGTTTCAATGTTTTTTTTATACACTTGCATCAATTTTTATATAAAGTAATCAGCATTTTTAAAATTATTTTTCACTTTAAAATGATTGTATGAAAAATCCTCATCTTAAAAAACACCCTCAATAACCATGTTTTTCTCACTGCGAAATGCTTCTCTCAATTTTCCTTTCAAGCTAATGTTTTTTATCTCTTCTAGATAAGAGACGGTAACACATGGCAGATACTAGCAAAAGATTTGCTTAGCAGCAACAACACAAATTTCTCCTACACAATGACCCTATATTTTTTTTTCCTAAAAATAACTTGAATAAATGAAATCAGATTCATTTCTGCAGTGGCCTCACCAGATTCACTATGACTCCCCTTATGCCAGATCTGCCTGAATTACCTCTAGAATCTTGTCCTCTGGGCATTTC
This sequence comes from Tyto alba, assembly GCF_018691265.1. NCBI lineage: Eukaryota > Metazoa > Chordata > Aves > Strigiformes > Tytonidae > Tyto > Tyto alba. The sequence goes on along the minus strand of NW_024881278.1, from coordinate 26,767,967 downwards.
ATCAAAACTGTGCTTGTGTCAAAACTTCCCAAGGAAGGACATGAGGTTTACAGATGCCCAAGACAACACTGACTGACATTTGAATCATATACCACTCAACACAAGATCTTTTTTGTCACACTAATACAGTTTAATTCTATTCTCATTTGAAAATTCCCTGGATTATTCTGATTCATTTCCTAAACCATTCAATCTTCAATTTCAATGAAGTGGCTTCATTCAATTATGAGCCACTATGTGGAAAATAAGATATTAACGTGCTTTTGGTCAAGAAGCCAGTGGCTTTAGTTCACCTTCATCAGAAACACTGATCTAAAAAATCCACCAACAACTCAGCAGCAAAGCACTGTAAAGACATATACCAAAGATAAAGTACACTGTAGATAGCCATTGGATTCCTCATCATAGTTCATTTGCTGCTGATCATTCTGAGATCATAGTTATGAGAATTCCCAGAAATAAAGGTTAGAATAACCACTATGCAGCTATACTCCAGGATACATGGAGGGCATTAGCCCAGACAGCCCCAAGAATATTTATTAGAAATAACGACAGATGAACTGCCAGGATATAGCATTATTTTTCAACCACATCTTCCAACTGTATTGGTTTCTAAACATCAGATGAACCCAGATATATAGCTAAGACTGTCACTCCCTCTTCTGTATTTTATTTCCAATAGCAAGGGGACCAACAAACCCTGCCAGCTAGCAGTACATACTGAAAGCTCATTGGCAAACTGGACATGTGCAAAGGAGAGCAAGGTAACACCAGTAATCAGTGGGTTCAGAGTAGCTGTTTCACATAACATCTGTGGCAGAGAGGGAAGATGGTCCATATTTATTCAGCCAGAGATGAAGGCAAAAGAGCCTCAAGGCTCTAAGACCTTAAATGAAGATACTGTCTCTTTTTTTATTTTTTAAGACAATTCACCTGCAGAAGGCAGAAAGGTTCCTAGTCTTCCTGAATCCTTTGCTAAGTGTGAAAAATTGTTTCTTTCCTCTTTTCTTCTGTGGTGACAGCTTTTGTTCCAGCCAAATATTTTCCCCTCTTACCCACAGCATCTGCTCCAACACTGTGCCTTCCAGATAAATGAGCTCTTTCTTCACATTAATCATCCCTAATGAGGCGAATATTTTTTTTTTCCATAAATTCAGTCCCTCCTTAGCTCTTTAGATCCTGATATGGAAGCTTTTCATTGCAACCCCTTAGATAGAGGGAGACAGTTAGGTCAGATCATGAATTTCATTTGATACTTAGCTTTATGTGATTCAGACAGCAAGAGAAAGCAAGAGAAAGATGTGCTAGTGGCCAGGGGGTGTAAAGGATTTCTTTATGCTTTCAGGAGTTACACCACCAAGATACATCTATCCTTACTTTAGGATAGATGCGATGAACCGAGTTGGGTGTTATTACCTACCTTCCTTTATAGGTAAAAATGACTTCTTCCCATCCTAATCACTGTTCATAGCTGGAAAGATCAACACCTTTCACACAAGGTTTGCCTTTTCTAAACGTAGATGTCCACCTTCTTCAGTTATTATTTGGTACTACACAATTAACCTCATACCAGTAAGTAAAGGAGTGTGGCAGCTCTGAAGCAGGTACTCTAACATGGCCACTCCTAGAAGCCCACACATGCTTCAGCAGAGCAGGAGAGAAGTAGGGAACGTAAGTTCTGTCTATGTGTACTGGGTTTGTGTATGTGGCAGGGTTTCGGTAATGGGGGAGGAGATTACAGAGTCGGCCCCATGAGAAGTTTTCTTGAAGGTTCCCTGGCTCCAAGTCAGACTCACCTCTGGCCAAGGCCAAACCAATTCGTGTCGGTGACTGACCTCTGAGAGAATGTATTTAAAGAAGGGGGAGCTGGGAGGAGTGGGAGTTGAGAGGAAGACATCTATGCAAATACCGAGGTCAGTGGAAGAAAGGAGGAGGGGGAGGGGGAAGGTGTGCTGGTGCAGAGACACCCCCCTCCCTGTGCAGCCTATGGACAGACAGTAAGGTCTCCTGTAACACCACCATGGAGGGCCACAGTGGAGCAGAGACCCACCTGCAGTCCATGGAAGACCCCACATCAGAGCAGGTGACCATGTCAAAGGCGGCCAGGACTCTGTGGGAAGAAGCAGCCCCTGTTGTTGTAGTTTGGTGCCAGAAGGACTATAACACATGGGGGTGGCCCGCACCAAAGCATCATGGAAAACACTGCAGCCTGTAGAAAGGACTCACATCACAAAGTTCATGGAGGATTGCCTCATGTGAGAGGGGAACCACATTGGAGCAGGGGAAGAATGTGAGGAGTTATATTCCTCCACCGCAATTGAGGAAGAAGCTTCAGGAGTGACTACACCCTACCATTCCAGGCCCCTTGTGCCACTTGGAGGGAGGAGGTAGAGATAACAGAGAAAACTGATCCCAGGAAGAAGTGAGGGGTGAGAAGAATGTGTTTAAGTTGTGATAAGGTTTCTCATCGCCCTACTCTGTCTGTGAAGTATTGTTGTTAACGTCTGAATTTATGTTTTTTCTTCCCCTAACAAGTCTATCTTTTGCCTGTGACCATAATGGGTGAGTCATCCCTCCCTGTCCTCATGTTGATTCCAAGCCTTTTGCTTTATTTTCTCCTTGTTTCTGAAGGGTAAAGGGTGAGAAAGTTGATGTGAGGTGCTGAATTGCTCTCTGAGCTCAAACCATGAAAACATCTGTACATGTATGTGAACGGCCACCTATCATGTTGTCATCTCTCAACCAAATTTAGGATGAGAGTTTTGTCCTTGACCATCCTGTGCCTCCCACTGTCCTTTGTCTCAGAGAATCCTACCCATCCAATATCCCACCCAGATACATTTAGCCTTTGTCTCTGTGACGTTGAAAGTTTCAAGATCCTTTATAGGAAAAAATAAACCATTTGAAATGGATGAGGAATTTTTGAATTTGAGTGTTTTTAAGAAAAAACAGTAACATATACGTAATCCCATCTTCATGTCATTAAAGACCACCTCTTCATACAGGTAATATGCTACTTTGAAATTCAGAAATCTGACTCTGTAAGGCTTTAGGGAACTGGAGCTTTATTAAAGACAAGTTCTCCAATACAAGCATTTTCTACAATAGAATCATCAATCTTGGATCCACCTGGCAACTACCCCACTGGCCTCAATTTTAAATCTGTCCCAGGTCTTCAGAAAATAGATTTCTGGGTTTATATTATAGCTATTTGGGGGTGGGGGGGTTGTTGGGCATGTGAGCTGAAGTTATGTATGCAAATCATTTATTTTCTGCCAGTCTCAAACCAACAGACACATCCACTTCAATAGTTTAACCATTTTGTTTCCACTTTCTCTAAGTAGAATCTCTGACCCAAGATAACAAAATACAGAAGGAGACTCCTAACATTTTTGGAAACTCTCAAAACATGAGAAAGTAGCCCTGTGAGACAGTAACTTTAAAGGGAATAAAAATTGAATGCTTTATCTAACTTTCCACAGATCCTGATGTATCAACATGTACATATTGCCTCTGTCTGTGGAAAAGGGAAATTAAATATCCATCTGGAGTACTGTGAAGATTTCATGCATTCTCATTCCCTGGGCTTTAGTAACCTCACTGACTTCAGTGGTAAAGAAGTCCATAGAGCAGAAGTGGTTTAATGCAAGAAGCAATCATGCTGAAGGAACTCAACAAAATCCACTTCACAAATGTCAGTCAGCAAACTGAGTTCATGCAACCAACTTTTCTAAATGCTGTTTACACAGACCTGTGGTACAAATACCTCAACTTGTGCAATCCACCTTTAACACAGAAGATCTATGTCCTCAACCTGTGTAAGTTGGCATTATTATCGGATACTTAGTAAGCCTTTAATGAAAGCTAGTGTTCAGGGTTTAGCTTTAATTTTCTGTGTGAAAACAGCCAGAGAACCTACATTATAAATTTCCAAATTATGCTATATATTGGAAATACGTGAAGTCATACATATAAAATGCTCTCTAGTAATTCCTTAGTCCATGAGCTATAATCTTACTTGTGATAAAATGGGACTTCTAATCAAGTTTAGGATTAAAATACTTTTCTAGTTTCAGGTGCAACAGCAGATAGGTTACAAGATAGAGTATCTCCTCCAGTGCTCTGAGCCTATATACAACAGAGGCCACATTTTTTATCCTTGCACAGTAGAAATAATTCCTAAGCAGCACAGACCTTGGGCTTGTTTTCCTTGCATAGTTTTTACCATAGCATGTAATTCTGATTTCAGCTGATTGAGGTGGGAGTATGTGAGAAGATAACTGGGCCTCTATTGTCTCTAAACATAATGTCACTGCTACATTAATTTAACTAGCAGTGCTTCCTGGCAAATGGCTTACACTTCTGCAGGGACATTTAGGAATGACTTTGCTCTAAAAGAAAATATTAGGTTAATTAGACATCTGCTCTTTCCCCTGCTTACACTGCTTTGTTGATCTGTTTTTTCATTCTTTCTCAAAGTATTGGAACGTATAAATAATTTAACTTTCTTCCCCTATATTCTGCAATAACTTCCCTCCAGGTTCAGTCTCATTTTGTTCATCACCCAGTGTCCTCTGCTACTCCTTAATCCTCTGCTTCATTTCTCTCCTTCCTTTTCATCAGTAATGACTCATCATCCATGTATTTCTCTTGTCTCCACTCACCCAGGTAAGAAGCATGTCAGTAATGTAGAGCACTGTGTAAATGTTACAGGGCTATGTAAATGTTTTGAAATAACTCCTCTGGGGAAAAAAGGGAAATTTTCCTCCAGCTGAATTTAATAAGTTGATCTTGAAAACAAGGAGATGAATTTGTCTGAAATTATATCCTAATATTACATCTTATATTTATTCTCATCACTCTCATTCTTACAGAGGAGTGCAATACCAGTGGATCACCATGATTTTACTCTTTTTTGGACAGAAGAATCATCCACCTCTGTTCTGTATCCATCCCAGCAGACCTGAGCACAACCATTGGTTCACTTAAGCTTTGTCATGGTAAGAGGCAGGTATCAGAACAGTGCTGCAAGATCATTTTGTTTCAAAAACAAAGATAAGTGGATGCCCTACCCTCATGGTAAGTTTACAACTGAGCCTCTGACTTAAAATAAAAAATAATCCCAGAATTACAAAATATTTTAATAATCTGTAATAATAATAAGATAATCTTACTATGATAGGTAGGTTTCAAAGGTTTAGGAAATCTTTTTAAACGTCACTAATGGAAGAAGAGAAAGCTTTGCACTAAGACATCCATATTTCATCTCATAAATTAATCTACCTTGCACACCTCCCTGAGCATATGCTGTTCTGTGGATCAGAACTTCATTGGGAACCACAGATCTAAAGTGAGGGAGAACAAGTCCAGTCACATATTCAGCATCCCCAGTATCTTACCAGTGACCAAAGCCTGAGGCAAGTGTTTGATACAATGAAGATGCCAGATCCTCTTTGGAAATGAATTATGGGATGGAGGCAGGCCACATGCTCGAAGTAGAAGATGCCATCACACATATAATCAATGCTAACATAGGGAAAATTTGAGAATTCTATGATAAAATGTGGTTTAAATTTCTGTGGAGGAAAGTGAAGAAGTTTTCTACTTGACAATTTACACAGCAGACTTTGTGGACTGAGGGGAAAACACTAGTTATTCTCTCTCACCTTTGGAGCTTGGATCAACAATGATGAAATGGATCAGTAATGCTGCCTTGAACAGATTCATTTAACATTCATCTCAACCTAACTGATGACAAATGTGCTAAAAACAAATCCCAAATCTCAATAAAGCGATAGTACTTGGGGACAAAGTACAAGCCTGGAAACAGTCAGACATTCTGGACTCATTTCACTTTTTCCAAGCTGGGAAGAAATGAAATTTAGGGGTGTTGCATACACTGCTAGTACAGAAAATGCCAAACTGTTTGAAAAAAGGAGAGTGCCAAAGGCTTCCTGGCACTTCCTCAGAGTTCACTGGCTGGGATGCTATTCCTTGTGGGAATACGTGACAACAGACATTAGTCACTGCTGTAGATATTAACACAGCAAGCCAACCCAGAACCACATGCACTGATTCTTCCTTTGCTTTCAGTGCAAACCCCTTACAATAAACAAGCCTAAACAGAGGCTAGAAGCACAGCATTTCTCTTGGGATGGGATTGCACTTTGTTCTCGTGTTCTCTTCTGGAAGAATGATGCTGCTTTCACCTCAAAGTGCAATTTTGCACAGTGCCTTTTCATTTATCAAAGGAGTTTAACAGAACATGTGTATGATCCTTTCACTTCTTAAAAACACTGACTACCTCTTAGCTATTAAAACACCCAAGTCGGTGTCTCCAGGTTTTTCTACTTTTCAAGTATCACTCAGCTATTCCATTTCTGACTTTGTTAATGGCAACCTGCAGGGCTCAGTGGGACTCTAGAGGTGAGAATACAGGGCTGTAGATCCCCATTAAACTGCTAGGAGGATCCCTCATGAGGTACAGCCATCTGACAGATTAAGATTTGTCCAAATTCTTCCTTTGTACAGACTAACCCAGCAATTCTTTAAGTCTCTTAGAAATTACCTCTGAAGAATGACACATCAGTAGTCTTACATGGTTAGAGAAGCAAAAGTGGATCACCACAGGGAACACTGGACAATCATTCAAGTATGCCTCATTATTTCCACTTAAACTAATAAAAATTAAAGGGTATCTGAAAAGTTTAGATTATTGATATCCATTGTTCGAATACAGGGCAAACTGAGGAAAGATTGTGATAGAAGTATATATTGTAGCTGAAATACTGGAGCAACTGCCCAAGTAGAAGGAACAGTGGATTTCCCTACACGGTAAGGGAATGTGGTTTAGCATAGCCTGCAACGGTTAACTATTATGGCATTACCTGTTTATATATACTTCTGGAACACACACAGTACCTCCATACATCACTAGAGAAATGTTTGGCTTGGGTCTTCATATATAGTGGTATCGTCTAGTAAGCTGCTAATATTTCAGTGTATTAAGCTATAACAATGATTTAGTATGTCTTTTGTTCCTAAAATCTGCACCCAAAATCAACCCACTGAATTCATCAACTTCACTTAAAAGTTGTTCTTATGAGCCAGATTTCATCTAGAGATTCCCATGAGACTGCAAGGAGATTCTGTACTTGTACAGCTCTTAATAGGCCTCAAAATAAGACATGGAATTGTGCTGCAAAGCACCTTCATATTAAAAAAAAAAAAAAAAAAAACAGAAGTGTTCAGCAAGGAGTCAAATAACATGTATGACATACTGCTGTTCTGGGTGCAACTCTTTGCTGTTCATAGGGAAGTTTGAAATTCTGTTTCAGAAAGCCACCTTCTCAGGTTTGAATTATAAAAATCAAACATTTCCTCCCAAGCACATTACTGGAGAAATAATTCTTGCTGCAACTGCACTGAGCATACTGGACATGCATTCTTAATATCACTGTCTTTGTCCTGACTTCAGTCATACACTTTGTTGTTTTGTAGTTAAAGATGCACATGAACAAACAACCCAGCCACTGAAATGTAGCTCAGATATCTAACTGGCCAAAGAGAATGACACTTTCCTGTTCTGTTCTTGTGTTTTTTATATTACACTGATAATTTGAGTGCTTTCAAGAGACAAAATAGGTGCCTCGTACAGGAAACTATGCAAGCAAAGCTAGAAAGTCTTCTGTTGCAATATCCGTCAATACCAGTTTGGTCCGACACAACTGACAGAATAACCCTGCATATTTGTTTCTATGATGAAGGGAACATGAGGTACTGTTAATCTTGTAGCCCACAATGTGAGTAGAGATACTGAAGCTCAGCAGAAGATACAAGGGAAAGGAACTGAGGATTCTCTTTAAAAAGTTTTTGCTATGCATAAATCCTAGCGTTAGAGACAGCATACAAAGGCTTGGAGAAGACTAGTCACTAGATAAATGAGAAGTGTTTCATTTATCTGAGATATTTTGTGGAGGATCTGGCCTCCCACCTATATTCTTGCAAAAGGTAGAAGAAGGAAGGATCATCTTATACTGCTTCATGAAAAATGTCATTTTCGTTTAAAGAAATTGGTGAGTTCCAGAAAGAGTATAGGAATAAGGTTAGTTTTCTTTTACTTGCTAAATAATCAGTGGCCTTGTAATTCATAAGAAAATAATAAAAAATTCCTTTTCATGTCATTCCCAATATTACATGATCTTCTAATTTGATGTCTCTGAGAAAAATTGAAGTTGTTTACTATGCCTGGAGTCATGCTCACTAGGGTCAAAAAGAAGGATATACAGACCAGACTGTCCTCTTGCAGAACTACCAGAATACATTTTATTTGTTGTGCATACATACAACAGTAAGCAAGTCTGGTCTATTGTCAGTCTGGCTGGGATGCTCACAGGGCTGCCAGAGAAAGAGATACATTAGAGGTTTCCTCCAGTCCCCAGTAGGCTGCCTTGTCTGGAGCTCAATTTAGTGAGTTGTGCGTCACTACTTAGTTAAATAAACTGACAGTGCTGTAGGAGTTGGCTACAAGAGCTGTGGCATCCAAGAAGATTATTTTGCATGAATTATGATTTTGGCCACTTTCAATTCCATGCCCTAGATGCTGCCTGCAGGATGGTTATTTTGCACTTGGCAGTCATCTGCCTCTCCAATTATGGCCAAGCCCAATTTATCAAGCACAAACTGAGAAGTAAAAGATTTATGAGCATTTTATAACCCCTTAATCAGTGCAATACTGTTTTCTCAAAAGAGGGATTACATGTTAGATTAAATATATGGAAAGAGGAGAGATTAGACCTTGCTATATCACCATGGCTGATGGTGCACAGTGAATTTGACAGAAAATACATCTCGCCAGAAACACCAAGCATAGGCTAGTGATGAGAGATGTCAGGTCCAAGCTACTCAGAATAAGGCATGGACAGAACTGAGGCTGGATATCACAGCAGAAGCAAAAGTCAAGCAGAACACAGTCTCTGGCCAGTTTCTGCAAAACAAGTGCTTCAGACCTCAAGGTGCATATTTAGAATGCAAAGCAATGTAATAAACTCACTGTGAGAACTGGCAAAAACCTTTTTAAAAAAGCTTTGACATGCAGTGTTTGGTGTGGACAAGCAGCACTGGGTAAGTTTAGATTGTTTACTGAGCTTTTTACTTTGAGTATGAGGACTTAAAAGCTCATTAGAAGACATCTTCAAGAACCCAGACAATAATATTGTTTCTTAATAGTGGTATTTTAAAGAGTTTATAACCACTATCCCTTAATGCTAGCACTAGTGAAGGGTGCTGAAGTAACACAGTGAGGCCTTCCCTCAGAATTCCTTGCTACGTGGAAGAAGCGTCTTGTCTTGGACAAGGGATTTTAAGACAACTCCCGCTGAGCTCCTTGATAGCCTTATGTCTCAGATAATTTATTTTCTGAGGCATCTTGATCTATTTTTGTTATTGAAGTCAGAGCAGACAAAGTAAAAAAGCCAGGCTCTTTTTAGTGGTACCCAGGTATACAAGAAGCAATGGGCACAAACTGAAACACAGGAGGCTCCTTCTGAACATCAGGAAACATTTTTTCACTGTGAGAGTGACTGAGAACTAGTACAGATTTCCCAGAAAGGCTGCGGACTCTCCATCTCTGGAGATGCTCAAAAGCCATCTGGACATGGTCCTGGGCAGCCTGCTGTAGGTGGCACTGCTTGAACAGGGAAAAGCTAGACCAGATGACCTCCAGAAGTCCCTTAAAGCTTCAACCACTCTGAAATAGCAACAAGCAGCAAAATGTCGGGTGAGAAAGTGCTGGTTTCACAACCACATTTGGAAGTAGAGTCATACTTTACCTTCTTAGCTTACAGCCTTTCCCTTTGCCCTGTGCCCATTGGCCTCAGTATCAGCTCTTACCTGGGACACTGCATATAGTTGCTTTCAGAGTAGAGTAACTCCAGACCCCATTCTCTTCCCTCCTGCTAGTTACACTTATCTGCAGTGCCAGACACTGGCATTCCTCCTGATTAATATCAGCCCAGAGAGTATAACCGCACCCATTACTCTGGCTTGCTGAAAGAATAACCCCTGCTCAAAATTGCTCTTAAGATATTTGTCTTTAAACACACAGTACATCCTGTTTCCTCTTGAAATCAGGTGATTTCTGGTTCCAGTCAAGTACACAGTATACTACTTCCACCTGTCTTCCTTTACTGTTGTTACTCTGCTTCAACATAGTGGGGAACAAAAACTCATGACCAAAACCATCATAACAGAATCAGTCAAGAGGAGAAAGCGAACAGATTATTTATTTCCTGGTAGCTGGAATAAGATGTGGCTGAAATTGCTTACAACTATATTCTGCAAGGTGTTTGAATGGTGAAGAGGGGAAAAGATTGAATAACACTAATGTAACATGACACTTTGAAAGACATTTCATATTGAAATAACTTTTTCCTGTAACAAATGGTCACAGATGCAAGTTATACTTTTAAGATTTGCTGAAAATCTTTAGCAACCTGGTGGGGAAGGCATAAAGGAACTGCACTTGGATGTAGGAAAGTGAGGGACAGAGTGATTGTGTAATTGATTACTCAGATAACCTCCTAGATGAACAGCATGTTTTTCTACCCCTCTACTTCTTCCTCAAAGGAATTCACTCTCTTACCCTCCTTTATAACTTGGAGAAAGGGTCAATCTTCAAAAGTGTAGCTATTTTAAGAATAATTTGGCCTCTGGATAGCCTACTTGGGAACATGGCTAGGGAAAACTGCTTGTTTGGTTGGTAAAGAAGAGGTAAGCAAGCTAACCACTGCCCTCCTTCCTGCATCCATCTTTGTTAGGCAAACCTAAAATGCTAAGAAAATGTCAAAATAGAAAGCTTCAGTATAAGCTGACCTGAAAAAAGTGTCTCCCTAACCTGCTCCCTCAGAAAACTTAAAGTTAATCCAGTTCAGTTTCCAACAATTGTTTGTTCACTGGACAGGCACGTAAGTCAACCCAGGAGCCCAAGGGCAAACAAGGGCTGGGCTATTTCAGGCTGCAGCCCCACACGGGATTCTGGTGTGTCTGGTACCAGCTCTGTTGGGAGCTTTGTCCACTTGGCATATGTGTTTGTGTGTGTGAGACACTATGGGAATCAGCAGAACCAACAACCTCCCTTCCACGGAGCCTGTGAACTAAGAAAGCTCAAAACAGTTTTTATTTTATTTTACAATTGTTTTAGGGCCTTGAGCCTACCCTCCACCACACTTTCCACTCCCTCAGGAGTTTAAGTCACATAAGGGAACTGAGGTCACATTCAGTGAAAGTGCATTGACTCTTATTTCCTTAAAAAGGCAAAACTTGAAGTTTACAAGTCAACATCATATGATCAACTGTGAAGGCTAGTGGTCTTTACCTCCTATTAGTAATCTGACTAATCTACCTGATAATTTCTCTACAAATTCCTAGAGAAGATAGTATTCCTCCCTTGATGTGTGCCTGTAGCACCTCTCTAGGTAAGCACAGTGCTTAGGTATAGGCGTACAATACCAGCTACTTCATGACCCACTGCCACATATCCTCAGCCATACCTATAACACAGGACAAACACAGAAACACCACCACACCCCTTTTGACCAGTTGACTTCCCAGAGAAATTGTTACTAATATAACTACTTACTGGTACACTGCTTTCCTGGGGCACCATCTAACTGCCACACACTCAAACCCAGCAGATAGAGACACACCTGAGCTGAAGGTTCATTATGTTCCCTGTCTTCATTCTCTATTGGCTGCTACTGATATAACTCAGCTGATTTCAATAAAGCTGCTCAACTCACTCGTGCATAGAATTTAGTCTAATAAATTCCTGGAAAAGTGTCATTGCCCCAGAACTTTATCCAAGACTGAACATAACTCTTATCCAATACTCCCAACAGCTACAATTGATCTTTCCTTGTTTATTATCTGGTTGACCCACTATATACTGCAATAAACCAGGCTGTAAGTGCATTGAGTTGTTTTATAGCTTCTCTGTTGAATGTCTTAATTAGTATGCCTGATACTCTTCTAACACAAGTAAAGTGATAAAAATATTGGCAGTATTATGTCTTTTGCAATATAATCACTCTGTTCCTGTGAGGTTCTAAGAAGCATTTTATGACTAAGAGGAGAAACAGAGGAAGCATCTATGGCAAAAAGTTCCCCGTTCCTGTATAATGAAGCTGATGAAAGGTTAGAAAATCTTCCTCCTCCTGTGAATTCCTTTAGGCATCTTTGCAATATTGTCTTCTGTGTCCAACAAAACCAACAACAATTATGTCTCAATGAGACAATGAATTATCACTCTTCTGTTTTAGACCAATACTGCTGCCATAGAGTCCCTGCCACATGAGTTCCTGCTACAGGCAAACTATCTTTTTTTTTCTGCTCAGGAGTAAAAGTTCCCAGCAGGTGATAATGGTGCTGACTCCATCACCTTTATCTCTGCAATTCCTCCTACGGTGGTTTGACAGTGCTGTTAATATTGACAGTTTTCTGGTTTGTCAGATGGTGGAAATTCAATGTAGACTTATTTCACTTCTCAAAAGAATATTCAAATGTTTCTGTGCATGCCCTGTCTTACTTCAATTAATGGCTCTAACATTACATGTCAAAAAAAAAAATTCTCTATCTAACACAGGATTGTCTAGGACTGTCTATCCTAGATTAGTTCAGACAGCAATAATTTCTAATGAACTGTGCATAATATCATGTCCATTTTTCCTCAGTAATACACTATGGCTTAAAAGGTAACACACAAAAACTATTGAGCAGCTTCTTAATCAATTTTGTCTTTGTCACAATAAACTCATCTCCCAAATGTGAACCTATTGTCTTCTATGATCAGTATGCACATCATTGTCAGCTACCGGGCAAAACAGAGCCTTCATGTCCTGGAACCATGTTCCATCACAGAGAAGTGAAGTCTGCAAGTATGTGTGGACAGCAAGGACACCTGGGCTATGAGGATACCTGGTTAGTGACTGTGCAGGTGTAACCTTGGAGAGAGTCAACCAGAACTTTGTAGCTGGTAAGAAGGGAAATAAAATATTCAGGGATCACAAGGGAAAGATAAAACTTATGGATATTTGAGGGGTTCGAGGATTGTGCAAAACTTAGCTTGGGATGGTTAGGGGATGGACAAAGGCTGCAAAGGGAAGCATCAAGTTAGGCGGAGGAAGAAAAGTGTGGGAAAAAGGAGAGGAGGGGGTACAAAAGTGACCAGGCATGTGTAACTGAGCTGCCTCACAGTGCATTTGCCTGATCACAGAAGTCTGTCCTGTTGTCTTTTTAAATCCTATTTCTATTTTCTTGATTTTGCTCCCTTTTCTGGATAGTCATAGGGCAGTATGTATGTGATTTGCTACCAAACTTCAAGCTGGATTAGCCAGTGATTTGAAGACCAGAAACTGAAAAAGCCAAGGCTGGATCTGGGATAAACAGGCAGGATTGTGGATGGACTTAATGTCTGGTTAAGAGTTCGTGTGTCTTTACATCAAGAGAGCAAGGGTGTTTGCATGCCCATTTAGAAAGTGCAGCCATGGTGAGCTGGTGAGGGGGAACAGGATCATGCACCTGTGTTGGGGTGATTGGTACAAGTGCTCTGTGTGCTTGTGTGAGTGCTGATGAAGGCATCTATTCTCTGTCTGCATTGGTGTGTATGCTTGGCAGTGGGTATATTATATGGTGGCTTTTTCCATTTTTGAATTTCACACTCAACCTTGCTACTGGCTGGATCTGCCAAGGGGAACAGCAGCAAACAAGACCAGGGAGGACAAATCCCCCAGATCTTAAGTCCACCATATTCAGTTTCACTTAACAAGGTCCTGCCGTACCTGCCTTTGTCATGCCAGATCAACAAATACTATGGGACCCACATCAGCATGATGTGAAAATACCTGTGTACAGCTACCTTCAATCCCACAGGACTCTCTAGTTCTGTCTTCGTGCTTTCCCTTCTAGATTTAAGCAGCTCTCCAGGAATTGACCCATTTTTGCATCTCAGCTCCCAGTGTTGTCCATTCTGGAGGGGCGTGTGTCAAGCACAGTGATGGACCCTGCACTTCTGAACATTTATGCAGCACTGCACCTGAGTGTTATGCTCTTCCAAGCAGAGGAGCCCTGAAGAGTGGAGGGTATAGACATTCATGCCACATCCATGCTGGAAAATAAAATATCCAGGAATTGTTCTTGGGAACTAAGGCCAAATGACTGTTATTCTGGCCTCCATAGAGCATACCTCATCTCAAACACAGGGAGATCAACTTCAAAATTCCAGTTAGAACTGTTTACTTGTCCAGAGCAATTCCTACATTGTAAGAAGTATTATGTGGGAAAGTCTTCATAGGACTGGATGCTTCAAGAAACATGCCAAGGATTGTACAGCAGAGGTGATCATGAGACCATACATATGTCTGTGACCTTCCCCATTTAGTGTACTAGCATAGATGAAGCCTTGGGGAGTTTGCGTGACATTATGCCAAAGCAAGAGATCGACTTACGTTAACAATCCTTGCTGTAGATGCTGGTTCTGCAAGGGACCAGATTGAGTCCAGCACAGGAACCTGCACAAACTGATGCAACGAAAGAGCATTTGGACATGAGCTGACCCAAACATAATACAGCTTTTCTCCTGTAGTGCTCTGCCTGAGCATAAAGCTTACTCAAGTTGAGCTGAGTCTGCATATAACCATCACAGGTAACTGTGTATCTGTGGTATAATTAATCAACAACCTAAAACTCTACCCATCAGAGGAAAGTTACCCAGGATCCTATTGCCAGTGGCTATAAATTATTCCCCCCTGAGCTCAAATGGAACCCATCAGTGCTTTGTCAGAAGAAGGGAGGACAGTCCAAGTCTTGCCTTTGACCTTGCAGTTAACTCCTGGAGGCTGTTTTTGGGTGGCAGCTTGCAACTACAAAACTTGTGGAGTTTACACTTTCCTCAGAGAATATATAAGCTTTGCAAAATCATTAGTTAATTACAGAACCAGTTTTAAAATTACATGTGTAAATCCTTTTATACATCCTCATTGTTTTTTTTTTAGGTGATATTATAAAAAAAAAAAAACAATAAAATATTTTTAATATCCAAATTAAAATTTAAAGTTTTCTTTAAACCTGTTGACCTCTCTCCATCTTTGACAGAGGTGAATGTAGAGGGCTGCAAAATTTGGCAATTTTTCCTATGTTTGATATTTCATGATACCTCCCAGCATAAGGCTTCTGTGGTGAACTGTTGCTTTTGTTGCGTTTTTTTAGGACAGTGTGTATTAATGAGATATCTATACTTGGTTTTCTTCACTGTGTCACTTTTCTGTGAAGATGTAGGAATATTTCATTGTTACACTTTAATGGGAAAACTGACTCTTGTCAATAAACACTGTAGACTTAAAGCATTTAATAAATTTAAGAGTGCTGAGAAAAATCTATATATTTAAGTCCTTGAAGTGATCTTGTGTTTCGCTCACCACCTGTGGTGTCATGCTGATATCAGTGGAACTGCTCATGAGTGTTAAGCACATGCCAGTCCTACAAATGATCCTTTTCATTACTAGTATTTCAGCAACGATATCTCTATTTTACAAATGGGAAATCTTGCATCCAACAGGAAGCTGGCAACAGAGCTACAAAAAAGCAGCAGGAGACCTGGGTTTCACTCCCAGACGCACTGTCCAATTACATGCACTTTTTTTGTTCCATCTCTTTCTCTTTCCCATTAGCTCTTCTAGTGTATTGCCTTGGTAAAGTACACGAGCATACATTTTTGGGAAACAAGTGCTGGCATGCTGATAATAAGCCTCCTTTTCCATTAAACTTCTAATTTGACAAAAGTGTTATTAAATTACTTCACTTCAACACTGAAAATGAGTAATTATTAGGACAAGACTCTGATTTGAGGTACTGCAAACTATAAACAGTTATAAATGCTTATACTATTAGGGACCTTAATTTATACCTACTGAAAAAATAAGTTGCACAGCTAGTTAATCATAGAAATATATGTAGTGTATCCATTAGTTTAATTCTTTACTTACAGCAAAGTGTTATATTTTTTTTTAATTTATTAAGTTAGGTCTGTTCTCTTATCTACAAAATTGCAGCATTGGACTGGACCACTACTAGGCTGTTTTTCCTATTTCTTCCATGCTTGAAATAATTTCCTGGCATATTATATTCATATAAATGAGGAATGTAATGATACAATGATACTTCCCTTTGATGTTTTTAATTACCTGCTCTGAAAGTGAAGGGGAGTAAAGGCCCTTGGAAATCTTCTTCCTATGTGGCAACAGACCAGGTAGAGTAGTTTCTATGTTGCTTGCCCGACCAAACTGCCTGTGTTCTGAATTATCATCAATGAGACCTGGATGTGATGCCCAGAGATGTAAAGCCATCTATTTGCACCCAATGAAATCTCAAATAGAGAAACAGGTCTGTACTGGCGGTGAACAAATGTGATTTCATGTGAGGATGAAACACTACTGTTCCTTCAACAGTAATTATCATACTGCATGTCGAGAAAGGTGCAAAGCCAAAGATCACCAAGGTCTCAGGGAATTGTCTCCATTTTGGGCAGCAAAGATCCCCACCAGCCACAGTGCTCAGGCTTCCGGCCCTGGCCACTGAGCCAAGGTGTCACCTTTCCCCTGTGGATCAGCTCAATGAAGGATGCCAGCGGCTCTATCTTCACACCATAGGGAGAGTGGTGCTCTGTTTGCAGCCAAGACAGCATGACTTGCAGTGGGCTCCTTTGGGTGCCCAGGGCCCTGGCAAGAAGCATACCCCATAGTGCTCGTCTGCCTTTGATCTGGGACTTGTCAGAAGTAAGAGAAGGGACTATAAGATAGGAGCAGTAGAAGGGGATTTGACCTGACTGATGGAAACATGTGACACTGCCCATCATAGGGCAGAGTATTAAGTGTTGGCACCCTCCTCACCCTGCGTTGGGGTGTTAGTGTTCCTTGGTGACTGACAGGAAGAAAATGAGAAAATAGCATGATGGAAAGAAAACACTCATTTTGTTTCCATTCCCTGTATTGAATGCCTGAAAAGCGGACTGCAGTTTACTCTTCAAAACTAAAACCTCCTATTTAATATTTAAATTCTAGAGACAAAGGGCCAAACCCCACCCACATTAACTCACGGGGTTAACAGACCAGGAATCCAAAAGCACTCTCTCATATGGGGAATGTGTCTCCTGTTTTTCACTCCTGTTTTGTTGGTAACTTCATCTACCATTATATTGCAAGCCATTCAGTCTTGCTGAGAAACCTTACAAGGGTGAGTGTCTGAGCGATAAAATGACAGGTGAAATCTGGTGCGGACAATTGTCATCATCCAAATCCAGGGAACAATACTCTGAACTACAGATGTGAAATAATGAGCACAATGCTGGTAGTTGTATCTCAGGACTTGAGGGTTACAACAGATATTTCTATGAAAACCCCAGCTCAGGGTATCATGGTGTTCAAAAAGCACATAAAATACTAGGAAAACATTAGGGAACAAAACAGAGAACCTTTTTTTGTCACAATATGAATCCAAGGTTTAGTCACATGTTGAGTATCATTTGCAATTCAAGTTCTTCTGTATTCTAAGTATCACTGGAGCAATATCATCAAAGGCATTGGACAGCTTCCTCATGAGGAATACCTGACTATGCTGGGGCTTTTTACTCTGGAAAGAGACATTGAAAGGGGAATACCTAACAATCTATCAGAAGTGTCAAGGAGAGTAAAAAAAAAGAAGACCGTTTGTTGCCTCCACCAAAGTAAAAAGCTAGAGGAATCCAATGGTGTTAATAGTAGTCAGATTCAAAATGAGCAAAAGGTTTTATGTGACATACAGTGGAGTTCTGGCACTACTTGCCAAAGGATGGTCATGTGGCCTCAAGAAGAACCTGTGAAGTATTTGGGAAAAAAAACCCAAACCAAACCAAACCAAAACAAACTACTGAGGCTTAATAAATATGCAGAAACCTCATTTGTCTTGGGTCAGGAAGTCCCTGACCTGAAAAAGTTTTAGAGTAAGAGAGTAGAGGAGGGGGGAAGTTCTAGATACTTTTTTATTCCTGTTCTTATTCTTCCCCAGGCTTCTAATTTTGGTCAATGTTGGAGCACAGATACTGTGCTAAGTTGATTTTTGCCCTGACTCAGTTATGTCTCCTCTTATATTCTTAACCTTTCTTACAGATGTTAAATTACTAAAATCCCCATATTGCTTCTAGCAGCACGTTCTGCAATTGTAAGTGAGGAGCTGCTGCCTCTCCAGCTTTGGGACTCTGCACAGTAAGCATGGTTGTTCCTGTTGCACCGAAGGCAAGGGGAAGGTAAAAGCCAGGATATGAGATGCCAGAAGACAGGGTATCCATGGCTGGGATGTCTACCTGATCTTTAGACCTGGATATGGACTGGATTTTGAGGATCTTAATGAAGGAGAAAGCACTTAACTTGAGAACCTGAGCTACCGATAGTTTTTCCTGGAAGCAGTCCATCTCCACGCCAGACACACGTGTAGCAAGTTTCAAGCAGTGACTCAGTCTAAGCAGACTGGGATCTTAGCTAGTACACTAAAATCAGAAACATATTTCTGAGCATGGAGAACTCTGAAAAGAGTCTATGCTCATGTAGTCTCTGGGATAAAAGGTGAGAAGCTGCCACAACAAAGGAGCCTCTCCTGTCTGTGTATGAGTGTGGCCTCCCTCAGGGTTATTTCCAGCTGATCCTTGGCAGCTCTCATAGATGTACACATGCACAAGCACTAGGTCAGTTACCTGTGCTGCTGCTTCTGTCCAGGTGCAAGGAAGGAGGGATGAATCCACCTCTCGAAATGGCTTGGTCCACTCCTTGGAGATTTTGGCATTCATCACAGCCAGCTAAAGTTCAGTGTGGGAAAGGGCTATGCTGATGGGACTTTTCACCATCTTAAATGACAAAGAGATTCATCATTAGGCATACCCTGTTATTTTCACATTGTGAATTTTGAGATAAAGCATTACTATGCAGGACTAAGGACTCTCAGACTTCATCTTCCCTTTGGCATTAATTCTCTACATGCTTTCTAAAGCCTCTTCCATCAGGCAGCGGGATCTGACCCTGACCATGACTAAATGAATCCTCATGAAGAGCAGAGATAGAAGCAAAGAAGAAAGAACCTTTTCCACAGGTCTGCTGCTTCCACATCCAATTCCTAGTCCTCTGTTATTATTATTTTTAAGTGGTCCAATTTTTTCTCTTGCTTTCCATAGCTCTCAACTGAAAATATATTTGAAAACTCTGTTATGATTATCTTAAATCGACCCTGCAATTTGACTTCTGGTATTTCATTTTAGTCCTCAAATGATGCTTTTAACTAATTTCTGTTTATTACTGTAGATCTCCACAACACTGCTCCTACAGGATTATTTACACTTATTTATTCATTTATGCATTTATTTAAGACATAACCAGAAGGATGATTTAGCTATGACTAAATGCAGCTGTTTTCTTGTAGTTCCCCCATACCTCAGACTGTGATTTTTTGTCAGCATTCTTAAATTGAACTGGATGGATGCTCGCTTGAGAGAAATCTGAAAGCATGGGAGGTGGTAGTTTTGGGGACACAATGAGTGGCAATCTTCCTTTTGAATTAGTACCAAACCACTGTTTCAGGACAATGTTGTAAATGCCATGCTACTAAAGGTACTTCCTTTTGGAAAAAAAAAGATGAAAGAAGCTGAAACCCCTTAAGATGTCGTGTAAAAAAAATCTGTTTGTTAGACTGGACACTAGTCTTGATTTGATGATGAGAAGTCCCCATATTAAAACAGTCAGATTCTTTTTTATTATTTTTTTAAAGTTGGGCCTTGACTATTTGCACAATGTAGACTAGGAAAAGACATGTTCACAGGTGCTGAACAAAAAAATTTTATTGGGATGTTGTCTATTAGTACTAGGACAGTAAACATCATAAAATGCTTATAAAATTTGATTGTGTTCTTAAGCAATATTAAGGCAGCACAGTGAATCACTTCAAAATCATTAATCTTGCACCCTTTGTCTTCATTCAGTCTATATGGAAGGTCAACATGTTGTCATCCTTCCTCAGCTTGGGCTGAAATTGCCACGGGAATCTCTAACCAGGCGGCCTGGAAAAAGTTCAGAGATGATCCAGTTATAGACATGTAGAAAGACGGTCGGGAAAGAAATTATGGATGTCAAGCCCATCTCTATTCCTGTTATTATTAGTGTGGTAAAGCATGTCCACCAACACTGCATGATCTCTCTGCAACCCAGGACTCAAGAGTACTCCTTGTGTCCTGATAAATTTGCTGTGTTTTGGAGCCACAGTACTACTAGCAAGACACATGAGCTAGGTGCTAGCTAGGGATGCAGCCAGGACCGCAGCATCCTCTGCCGGGTGCAAAGGTGGCTTTTGGCTGGGGGAGACAGATGCCGACTCTCTAGCCTTGTGCTCTGATTGATTTTCCCCTTGGTGTGACAAATATCCAACGTGTGAGCAGCAAGTGTTTGTCAGGAGTGACAAACAGAAACCCACTTGGCTGACAAAGTGTAAGCAGCCCACTGGTGCCTGATTTTGTCTCTGTGTAGAAGCTAAGCTGATTTAGGTCTCTCAGCGGTTTGGATGAGTGGCCGCTGTGAATAGCTGGTAGTCTCTGTTTTGTTGCTTCTTTTTGCTTGCTCTTAATGATTTCACCTAAAGAGCCGCTTCTTTTGCACAATAGGTAGCCCTGCTGCTCTGAGATGAGAAGGTCCCTGAGTCAATGTCTTGCTGGACTTGTAAGCCTCATTTAATGCTTTCTCACTTGGTTGCTTTCCTGTATTCTCTACCACTTGTATTTACCTTGTCGTCTTGATGTACCCTTGCCAGACAGCATGCTGCTTTGGGGAAACTGTCCTGTTTTGTGGTGAGAACAGGAACCGGGAATAAAAAGACACAGGTACTAATCTAGCTCTGACAAGATCTTGTTCTATGATCTTGGGTGAATCCTTGAATGCCCTTGTGCCATTGTTCTCCTTTCTAATATTAAGAGAAAACAGCAAATAACTAACATACCTATTAAATGTATTGTGAGATCTATCACTCCAAACTTTTTTTAAAGTGCTCTGAGGTTGGGAAGTGGGAAAAACATATTTAAGAGCTAATTAGTGGCACCCATTTTTCAGTTGATTGTTAGTTTCAGTTGATAATTAACACCCACATATATGAATTGAGATATGTCAACTTCATTTACTAACATTAAAGAACTTAAGACATGTAATGAAAGAAGTTATCTCCCATAATAAAAAACTCCCTTACCACCTAAGCAGTATATTATTAATGAAGGCAAGCTACTATCCACCCTAAAAAGAGGCTGGAGTGTTACTCTGTCTCTCTGTGTATAACAGCCTCCAAGGGAATTAGCAGATTCTGTATAAAGGTTAACACTAGGTTGGACCAAGAACCCTTCATGTAAGGGAATTATGTTATTCACATAGCTTTATCATCAATAAAGCACATTATTTGTGAGAATCTCTACTTACTACCGTCAGTCTGCATCTCTTTGTTTTGGTTTGGTTTGGTTTTTTTAATATATAAAATTTATGACAGGAAAACTGTCCAAACTTCTTCAATATAAATGCTTTTAGGGAACAACCTGAGGATATTAATATTAATCTTAGATGAAATCTGTTATACCAAATTCATAATTTATTGATTGGGGAGAGCAAGAAAATAATGAAATATGATTTATTATATGAAAAATATTATAAATCTGATATTTTTTGAAGAATTTAAATTTAGGTTTCCTCATTAAAAATAACTTTCTGGTTTATATTTTTCTTATTTTTTTATTTAAATGTGTCTATAAATGTTTGAGATTTGAACAGATGTTTCATCTGACACCAGAGAAACACTTTTAAATTCTCTTTTGGAACTGATTGTACATCTGGTTGCACAGCTTTATGACAAAAAAGATTATAGCTGAGATTACAAAGCCTTTTCCATTTTAACTGCAGAATGGTACATTTGTAACTTTCTGAAGAATTATACTGATGAGCTGCTTTGAGTTTCCAGCAAGATCCTTCCTGTCATTTCAAAAGCCTCCACAGGAGTCTCTGCAAAACAGGGGAGAGACAATTTAAAACCATACTCTACCCGTATTTTTTCACACAGGGTTGATATTAGACACTTGAAAAAAAAGTGCTAATGAACAGCACTTAGTGAGGATTAGTGCCTTCCTACCTTTTTGGACGAGAGCCGGTAAAAGAGCCTCCTACCACAGTGACAGCCACAACTGAACATCCATAGATAGGCACACTAGTCCTTGAAATGTAATTTTGCTGTGCACAGCACAAGCATAAGATTTACAAATCATTCAAGTAGTCAGTTAAGCCTTATCTCTGATACCATAAATAATCCAAAGACTTTGAGCTGATAGTCTAAAGAGGAGTGAATTTCACCCAGAGTGAATGAAGAGATCAGGATCAGCAGATGTCATGTATATCTGAATAGCAATACCAAAATGAGCTTATCCTTTCCTAATGCCTTCCTGAGTCCACCCATCCATTATCCCACTTCCAGTTTACATGATACTAGCTTTTTCAAAATAAGGAGTCAGAACAAGCTATTGGTTTCTCTTATTGCCTAGGTCAGCATCTTCAGGGTTTCGGATCAGCGAGATGAATATATTGATTATAATTTTAAATCTGTCTTGATTACAAATTACAAATCCTTTTGGTTCCCTTACTTGTAAAATGAGACATGCATATGCATCCCTTCGAAGCAGGATTTCCTTGAATTGATTTCTGTATTAAGCATTGGATAGTCTGGGGAATTTCCCCACTAAAATAAATATTCTTTAAGGAGGGTGTCAATGTGCACTTTGACATGCAGGAACAATCTTCCTCCGAAGACTGTTCAACTGGCAGGCTTTACTAACCTTAGCTTGTCATGGCCAGTCACATCCACTCTTGCCACCTAAGATCTGTGTGTGATTGGGAACCATTTGCACCAGAGGTGGTTCTGGACTGTCCCTGGACAGCTATGGGCTTTGAACACTAGTGCCTGATGAAAAGGGGGTGGACTTCCCACATAGCTGCCTGCAACATCCATCCAAGAATCAACAGTTTGCCATGATTTTTGTCGCTACTTTTAGTATCAAGGAAGGATAATCATTTGACAGGTTTTACAAAGTGCTGCCCAATTTACATAAACTATATCAATCCAGATAGTAGAAGCATCTGCTCATACATTGTCTCCACTCAACACTAAGCATTGACTGAGTAGATGCATACTTATTTTTTGCTGAAGTTATAAAGCACAATGGTGATTTTTTTCATACCAGGAGGTAGCAACAGGTTTGTACTTCTAGAGGAAAATGTGGCTGGATATGAAAACAGAAAGGCAGAGCCCTGTGTGGTGTAAACCAGACTCTCTGTCTTGTCTCCAGGGAAGCTGCACAAGGGATCTAATCCCTGGCTTCCTGCCCAGCATACAGAAGCTGGCATTTCATTAGTAAATGAAAGCAGGTTGGGTCCTAACTCCTCAGTTTAGTAGGTTTTTTCTTTCTGCCTTTATAGGTATCCATTAGTGATATTCTGTACTTGTAAGGCTGAATTCAGTTTCTAGAAAGCCTGCATCCCAGGCACTATCTGATCCAAAGTATCAATTTAACCAGTGGCTATTTCAAACTGTAGACCAAAAGTCATGTCTCAGTGGAGATTTTTGATGATTGCTGATTGCAATAGCAAACATCTGACTTGAACTTTTGGCTTTATTTAGATGCTCTTGGTAAAGTACGTGTCTCAGCAGATAGGGTAAGTACAGGGATAATATTAGACAAGGAAAAAAAACAAAAAACAAAAAACAAAAAACAAACAAACAAAAAAAAAAAACAACCATTTTTTTTCTTCTTTCATATTTCAAATTATAATTTGTTATCCTTTGATTTGCTGTCATGGGCATGTGCTCCATTCATTTCGTAGAGAATACCAGATCAATGAACATGACTTTGTCAGCACCCTCTGGTAGACTAGCACTCCGTCAAAGAAAAGAGATAAACAAGAGAAACTGCTGGGGAGCTAGAGACAGGTAGCTGGACCAGACATAGCTGTGAACTAAGTGAATGGATTGGGAAAAGCTGAGATGAACTACCCAGCTCTGTAGAAGTGCAAAAATACAGGAAACAATACAGCCTACAGCCTATACTATAAAACAGAACAGGAAGTAATCAGAGATTACTGGTTTCAATGTTGCCCTTAAACCTCTCCACACCATCCCTAGCTCTGCCATAGATTAAGATTTTTTTTTCCTTTGGGGACATTTTCTCTCTTTGCATCAGTAACAATAGAAATAGAGAAATAGCAAGAACAACAAGTGAATGTAAATTAAATTTCCAGGCAAAACCCAGTTATGGCAAGGGCAGAGCTATTTGAATCACATATCTGTATACACTTTCACAAAATACCAGCATTCTTCCAGCAGTAGAAACTCCAGCAGAAAATGTTTGGTGTTTGACTCTGATGTGTGTGTGTGTGGTGGAGAAAGAAGGGAGGAAAAATAATGTAATAAAATATTTATTTTTCAGGAATGTATGCTTTCCTCTTCTTTAAAGAAGAGCTCCCATCTCTGTGAGCTCTGCTAGAAAAAAAAAAAAAAAAATATCAGCAGAGCTGGCATGATGTGCAAGTTCCTCACTCCAGCAGCCATCACTGGCACCCCTCACAACCATTTGCGGGCTGCTCAGCACCCTTCACCCTGCAGCAGTACCACCTTTCTCATCCTCTTTCAAAGGTCACAGAGAGGCAGGTGCAGGCTAGCCTCCAGGCTCCATCATGCGATGAAGAAACACACACTATCTGCTGGATGGAAATCCACAAACTCTTTTTTTCTGTAATAAATTAGTTCATTTCTACTGTTGTCTCTTAAGAGGTTCAAAACCATTTTGGGGCAACTTAAGTCACTTCCTCAAACCCATTTGTTCTCTTGGCCTGACTGCCAAGCTTTCATGTTACCACCTCTTGATTTTATCCCCGGAATGTCTCTGATGTACTACCAGAAGTGAATGTTACCTAGTTCTCAGCTTCACCTAAGAAGCCTGGCATTTTCTTTTATGAAGTCTCACATCAGAGACAGGACTCAGCTCATAACAACCCCCACATCTTTTGTCGTTCTTGCTCCTTTTTATCTAAATGAATTCACTGGCAGTGTAATGAGGCAGACTGCCATCATGGAAAGCAAAGTATCCTTTGCAGCTGGATCACCACCAGCAAGACTTTCCTCCCAGACCCTCCCCTCTAGTCTACACTGACAGGTGAAATCTGGAAAGTCGGGTGCTGAATGATGGGTACCACTGACCGACCCTCTGCCCCTCTAAGCGTCCCTTTATCACTGCAAGCATACCTGTTGTGACTGCATAGGGAGCTTGGAGAGAAGCATCTAATAAGAAAAAAACTTTCACTCACAAAACTTCTGTGTTTTTTGTGGACCCATTTACCTTGATTTGCTGTTGTTCTCTGTTTTGTTTAAAACAAAAACCATAGTCATTTTGATACAAAATTTTGTCTGTATCCAGCCTTCAGTGGATTTCACAGTCATGCTTGTGGCTGTATTTCCTAACCAGCTTTTAAAACCTCATCCTATGGACCAGTAGGATGTCAAAGTTTGACATGGCTGTAAGAAACACGGAAATAATTTAAGAATTTCCCTCCCTTCCCCCAAAAATGGCAGTGAGTGGGAGTGAGGAGTGAATAAAAACAACAGGCTGGTTTTTAAATTAATAATATTTTATCATCGCAAATGACAGCTCTTCCACCCACAATATTTGGTGGCCTATGACTTTTTCTCCTAAACAAGACTGAGGTCCTTCAAGTGGAAAAAAAAAAATAGAAAAGACAGAAACATTGTTTTAGAGGTTGGCACAGAATATAGAAATCAGATCCCTTCCCTGGATATTACTTCAGCTACTGCTGGTGAAAATAGCTACAGTGTCAGATAAGCAAAGGGAATTATGTGTAGTTCACAGTCCATCTCTTACTACCCTATGTACCAACGGCCACCATCTGCATACTTTTCATTATGCAGACAGGAATAAATGGGGATCTTGTTAGAGAGAAGAAATCCCTTACCAATACACATCTTGTCCTCATTGAAGCTAACAATGAGTTATGACCATTGATTTTTAATATTTTGATCACTGCTGCAGTACAATGATGCCCATGTTTGCAGTTACCTCATCCATCTTCTCTTTTGGGCATGTTCTTGCTCACCAAAGCCTCTGTCCCTTCTGGGGACCAACACAAACAGTGACAGGATACACTGACATAGAGGAAAGGGGGAATGGCTCTGCGTTTGGCTGTCTGGGTCTAGTGTTCTGGTTCAAACAGTTTCCAGAAATGAAAGACATGATCAAAATGACAAAATGCCTAGGAAACATTGTGTTACGGCTGACATTCCACATTCTGCTTGTTGCCACACAAACGCATACTGTCATTAGAGACATGAAGTGAAGAGCAAGGGTAAGGAGAAGGCATTTGGAATCTCCTGGCTTTTGTCAGTTTGCATTAAATCTTTTGTTTCACTGGCAGTCTTTAAATTAAATGTACATTTATCTATTTTTACACTGAATTACTGGTTCCTAAAGCAAAATCAAACCATCCATGGAAGGTTATGAAACATGCAATGTTTTCCCAGGAGACAGCCCATTCTCTCTAGGAATATCTTGTTTTAGCTCCTGCAAATGCATATTTTAGATCCACTTATACATGTATTTATGCATTTTTTAAAAGCTTCCTTTTTGGTCTATTAAACACATTTTCTGGGTCAGGCTGTGTCTTCGTAGCCCACTCTGCACCAATCAGGTAGGATCTCGAGTAGCATTTTATTCCTATATCTGTGTCTCCTAGCAAACTGTGATATCAAACATTCAGCTTTGAGATGTCACAGCAGGATTGAGTCAACATTTGTTTAAAGCCACTGGAAGTAGTTCTGACAATTAGTAGAAACAGCAAAAGAAATTCACTCAGGCACACACAGAGCCAGCAAGCAGGAAGCATGCAGTACATTTGTCAGGCAAGCATGGTGAACTTTAAAGCATTTCCCACTGTGAAAGCTCTGTCTTCTTTAGTTAGATTAAAGAGAATCAGCTCGACACTTTGATTAATATGAACAAGAAGGGGTTTTAAAATAATTAGCAACTTTGCACTTCAGTCTACCTCTTGCATTTGAGGTTCTCAGAGAGCTTCAGGAACAGTCATTCATGTGTGGTGGTGATGCTGCTACCAGTTCATCCTCATTTCGGAGGTAGGAGAGTTAAGACACAATGGACATGATGTAGTCAAGATTTCAGGAGCCTAGGAGAGCTGCTAAGGGACCAAGGGATATGTTGCTAATTGGTTATTGCTCTTCAGACTCATTGCAAATGAATACTTTTTTTTTTTTTTAGTATAGTTTGTAACTAGGACTATTCACTTCTGGGACCAAAATAATCCTCCTTCTATCATTATTTGACCAGATGGTGTCAGGGAACTGCACCTCTTTGCCCATTTCCCTTCATCCATTGAATGAGAATGAAGTCAGTTGGCCTTCCTTGAAAATTGCTTGTTGCTATCTCTGAAAAATTAGAGTTCAACACACGAGCAGGATTCCATTTTTGCTTTCCCTGACTACAAAGACATGCTAGAATTTATTTAAATTGTATGTTATGGCATTCCTCTGTAATGGCAAAGGGATCACACAGTGTTGGGCTCACAAACAGAGCTGAGGAAGGGGAGTGGTATTGTACTGCCAAAATGTCTCTTTCTTTTCCGCACTTCACGAGGCCACAGAGCCTTTTGTACTTTCTTTCATGATACTTTCACAACATGGAGTGCAGCTGCTGTATTTACATAATACCCGAGCAACAGTTTTAATTGTCCTTCAGAAAGGAAGATACCAAGGAAGAGGTAAAAGAGAGGGAGACCTGAAGAACCACCACTCTTGCTATGAAGAAAGCAAACCTAGCGTCCTCCCTCCACACTGCCCTTGGGCCATAACTATCATATCCTCTTCTAGCTTCTAGCCCAGCACACAGCACAGACACTCTTTTTCTTAGTTTGCCAGCAGTACCACTTACAGCCAGGTGTGGGAAAAATGGAGGGATCTGCAGCAGAGATTGCAATAGCTCAGCACGGAGGACAACCACCAACCTTTATGAACAAGAGGGCTAGTGCAGTGCCCTCTGGACAGCCAGGCCTCAGGGGTACTCAGGGAGGATGTGAAGTCACAAATGATGGGCTTAACTGCTGCGATATTGGGCTCATAGGGTTGGGAATTTTTCTTTGTATTGTACCCTGAGATGACTGAAGTACCAGCTGGCAGCCATTTCCTCCTCTGTACCTCACTGAGAAGACACGCTGCTCTTTTGTGGTGACTTGGCTTTTGTTTGCCCTTGGCTTTTGTGCTCTCCAAATCAAAAGTAAAAGCCTGTCTTATACTTCAATAACTGCCTTATTCTTTCCTTATTGAGGATCTTATTACAGGCAGAGGAAATTCTTCAGGAATTGGTTAAAAGCATCCTGGCAGTAAAATACAGCTTTGTTTTGCTTAGCTTTCTTCAGACAAAGTGTTCGTAGTTTTGTGTGTTACACTTGCAGATATAAATAAAGATACAGACCATCCTGTAAAATTAAGACAGCGATTTGAAGTTTCATACTACTCATGGGTGTTGGAATCTATTATGATGATGTCTGAAGAAGAGAAAATAAGTAAACAGAGAAGGGAAATGCATGGTTACAATATAGATTAACATCCTACATTTGCAAGTAATCCCACTGAAACTGCAGCAAGGTACTACTCAATAGGAGTAAGAGTAGGGCAATATCGCTTAAGTATGTGGTGAAAGAGTTCAGAGAGACAAGACATAGAGTCATCTGTAGTTGGTCAATGGTAGCTGTGAAATGGACCCCCAGAAAGAAAAGGTATTGTTGGACTTCTTGTCACAATAAGTGATTTTAGTCTAAAGGCTGTCTTGCTAACCTTGAAAACTGAGTGGTCAGTATTGGTGGTCAAAGCTTTCATTTTCAGATGCAGCTCCTGTCTGCTGTGTCAAGAAAAATACTACTTGGTCATACAATGACTACCTTGCTATCATTTTCCCATGATGTTAACTTTAGCTTATGGCAGTGTTTTGGTAGCCTTGGGATCATGTCTGCTCTGCCTCAGGAAGAGACATGATGACAGATAACACAAGTGTGTAGTACAGAGCTCACCAATCTCTGTGTGACTTCTGGATCAAAAGGGAATAGGTACCTCAGGAGAATACCAATCAAACCTGAAGCCTGTGTCTCCTGAGACTCCCTGCCCACTGGTCTCTTTCAAAGATGAGCTGAAAGCTGCATCCCAGCATGCGGGTGCAAGGACAATGTTGTTTACAATCCTTACTCCACTTTACCACTTCAACAGGCTGAATCAGCAATAACCTACCCCACTGTGGTGCCGCCCAAAGTGACTACCTTCTCTCATACTCAACTACCTTAGTGGTAGACTCAGAAAAAAATATTTTATGAGGTCTTATCATCCTCACTGTCTGTAGGTTAATGCAGATAACCTGACATGCACATGGAACTCAGCAGGGCTTTTCATCAGGGTGTTCATGGACAAGTGGTGTGGGATACTCCTGTGAAGTGCTGTGTGGCAGTTTCCAACATGGACCCAATTCTGTTGCTTCCCTTTAAGATAAAGACATGTATGCTCTGTGATTTCCTGTCCTCTCTCTCCCCATCTATTCAACTCATCAGCATGTGCATTAGAAGGAAATACAGACATGCCCTGCTCTTGTGTCCATTCGAGTCATGCTGCTCATGCCTGTCCAGCCACACCCCAGGAGGTGGATTTGTAGTGTGTGAATGGTAGCTGCCATATTTGCCAATGCCACAGGGTTTACATGTTCAACAAGATCTCTGCCTCCTGGAGCCATATGAGGTGGCCTGCACCATAACCTGAGAGGTCCCAGAATCAGAGACAAGCTCCAGAGCCCTGTGACTTTTCACAGGACAACTCTTCTGAGGCTGGGGTGTTCTCTTTAGAATCTGTGTATTTTTCAGTACCTAGAATCATGATCAGAGGGTGGACAGAATGGCTCAGACTTCTGGCTCCATTTACTTTTTCCAGTAAAGCACCTCAAATGCTACTGTAACAGAGCTTTCCTGTATTTATTTAATTCCCTTTAATGCAAATAGCCTCAGTGCTCATTTCTCCCTGTTGCTGAATAGAATCCAGAGCTGTTATGAGTGCCCGAAAGGCATTTTCCCATGTAAATAATTCAACACAGATCTTGTGCATGTGGTGTCTAGATGGCTGCCAGAGAGGGAGTCTTATATTTGTCACCTATAGGACTTTTCATGTTGTCCTGGGTTTGAGTGAGTGGTGGGTTTTTTTGGTGGCAGGGGAGGGGGATATAAGGGTGGCCCCCTGTGAGAAGCTTCTCAAAGCTCCCCCAGCTCCAAGAAAGCTCCACTTCTGTTTGGAAAATTGAGCCAATCAGCTGTGCCTCTGCGATAACGTATTTAAGAAGGGACGTGGTGACGTGCAGTGGGACTGGTGAGGAGGAGTTGCTGCAGCTGCATGAACACCAAGGTCAGTGGAGGAATGGAGGAAGAAAGGAGGGGGGAGGTGTGCCGGAGCAGAGACCCCCTGTATCCTGTGGTGAGATGGCAGGGCAGCCCCCCCTGCCAACCATGGAGATCAATGGTTTCACCTGTCTGATCAAGGTGCTGTGCCCGAAGAAGGCTGGGGTCTTGTGGGAAAAGGTGGTAGACCCCTCTGTTGTAATTCAGTGCTGGGAGGATTGCAGCATGCGGGGGTGTCCCACGCCGGAGCAGCTCGGGAAGGGCTGCAGCCGTGGGAGGGACTCCAGTTGGAGAAGGTTGGTGACCCATGACAGAGCAGTGTGGGGAACGCTGCGGCCCATGGGAGGGACTCATGTCGGAGAAAGTTTGTGAAGGACTGTCTGCTGTGAGAGGGGGACCACGATGGAGCAGGGGGAAGAAGTTCCAGGAGCTCCCCCCACCGAAGATGAAGAAAGTGGCAGAACTGACTGCACCCCCCATTCCCTGCCCCTGCGCCACTGGGGGGAGGAGGTAGAGATATCGGGAGCAGAGCTGAGCCCGGGAAGAAGGGAGGGGTGGGGGGAAGGTGTTCTCAAGATGTGGCAATGCTTCTCACTGTCCTACTCTGTTACGTGTTGTTAGTGTCTGTAATAAATGTATGTTCTTTTTTTTCTTCCCCTAACGAGTCTGCCTTTTGCTTGTGACCATAAAAGGGGATTTTTCCTCATCCCAGTCCTGTCTCGAACCCCAATCCTGTCTCTCTATCCCTTCTTATTGTCGGAAGAGAAGGGGGAGAGAGTGGCTGCGTGGTGGTTGGCTGCCGACCAGGCTCAAACCATGACACGTTTTTCAAAATGTATGTTTATAGATTTGTTCTGAAATCACTGACATAGTTTCTAAAACTTTTCAGGTGAGAGGACCTAAATAAGAGGGTGCTATTGGTTTGCTCAGGGAACCAGAGAAGAAATGCTGATCTGTTGTTTATCCCACATGCTGCCTGGGTTTCAAGCAGCCTGTGTCCCATACCTTGCCTATCCAGAAACATATATGAAATGAAGCGGGGGTTTTTAAGACTGTTTCTAGCGGGGCCAAGTGCCATGCTGACACAAGCTGTCATCAGATTTGACCTTTCAAGTTGTCACCTTCAAGCACTGACTATGAACCGTGGAGACCATATGCTTTTCTCTCACTCAGATGTTTTTTTCTTAGACATGCTCAAGTTCACCGGAGAAAGTCAGTGCAGGGTTAGCTTATCTGCATCCACCTTTTCAGGTCTGGAAAGCAGGTGTCCATCTGCAAAGCCTTTCAGTTATCAGTTTATGTATCAATCTCAAATGCCAGTTCATGCATAAAGTTTGCTGACTTCTTTTCAGAGCAATACATTGCCCAGATTCTCTGCCTGGCAGTCATTACTAGATCTTTAATTTCTCTATGTCTTTCAGCTCTGTTCTTTTTTTGGTCCATGCTTTAATTTCTCCTGCTCAGATCCTGAGATTCTGAAATTCCTTAAGGATACTTTTCCCATGTTATTGGTTCAGCATTTTTCTGAGAAGCACCTGATTTTTTTTTTAAACATCCTTCTTGAATTCTCTTCTCTCACTAAAACATAAGCAACCTTCTAGTGGAAGGTCAAATACAATAACAATGTTCAGTGGCACAAAAAGAAATAAACTATTGAGAGGAAAAAAGAAAGCAAATTGGAACTTTTCTGTAAGAAATACACTCCTTAAAACACACTATAGCATTACTGTACACTGACTAGACAGCAAAGAATAGGGAATCTTAGTCCTTCCTTCAAAAGGAAATAATTTCTTTCTCATGACAAAATTACATTTTCTCCTAATCGTCTGGTTTTGTTTTAAGCAGAAATAGAAGCAACAGCAAACATCTATCAAAAACAGTTTAATTAAAATGTTAAATACCCTTCCATAGAGAAATCTTCTTTCCCAGCAATAAAACCTCACTACAGAGTTAATTATTTAAAGTAATGTATTTGCTTCTCTATGTCTATATATAAGAGATTAACATATTAATGGGAATGTAATTATGTTATAAAACTCCTTTTTATTTGCACTGGGTTTCAAGATGCAATGTTTCAATGACATCTGATATTTTTCCTCTTTTATAACCTCAAGCGTACAAGGCACATTTTTTAATGATGATGATTATTATCATAGTAAAATAGGAGTTTCAAGTGTCACAAAGAGAAAATTTTCCTATTCCTTCATTTTCTCTAAAGGTCTTGATTTCATATTTTTGAATACGCACAGTATGTTTTCTTGTGAGTCTTGCTCCATAAATATTTGTTTACTAGCAAACTGACTAAGAGATCATGCAGCTTTTTTCTTCCACATTATAGGTGTAAACCTTATTCTTCCCTTTACTCGTAAGAAGCTGCCAGAGGGTGTGCCATGAGTTTTGTGGTCTCAGTTCATACCACCCAAAACACGTGTCCTCACCACTGAAACCAACCCACACAGCACATACCTTAGCACTCATGTCACAGCCACGGAAAAATTGGTTCCTGTTGACTTAATGACCTGGTGCTCAATAATGACAATATCCCTGCACCCCAGTGAAAAGATTAGCATGCAGCTTTCACTGCTGCTGCCCTCCTTCCATGGTTAGACAAGAAAGTCAGTGAGCTTCCACCTCTGATCAGTATGGACCTGCAGGGGAGACGTTTGCATCACCAACACGTTCAGACTTGGGCTGGCAATACAATTCTGGACTTTGATCTCATGCAAAAAATAGACTGCTGATCATCAAACCAATGGTATATTGCCTCTATGGAGGAGCTGCTTCTGACTGCTTGATGACATGAGCCACTGGTTTGCCCAGAGGCAAGACATTGTTAATTAGAGGTATCTTTTTCTGTGTGCTGAAGTACTTGATCCCAGTTGCTGCCGAGTTCTGGACTCAGCTGGGTTGAGGAGCTTGGCTGTGTCTGGCAAAGGTAAATTATTTTATTTCCAAGAGAGAGGCAGCGGCTTCCATTACTGCATGTTGTGCAGGATCTCCAGGAATCCAGGGGAGGATCTTGACTGGTCACCATGCCAGGCCTCTGGAGATGACAGTGGGAGGTTTTCTCATTTGGTAGCCCACAGCTCCAGCTATACCAGCCTGTAAGTCCATAGTATTGATCACAACCACAATAAATTGCCTGTGTCTATGGATAGTCTTTGGTGGAAAGAGTTTTACATTCGTATTTCCCAGAGCATCTTACTCACATTTTATTGGATTTCTGGTGGCTAGGTGAAGAGAACAGAACACTATTACCAAGAACATTAGTTGATAGTTATAAAGATAGTAAATTTATCTACTAAAAATCATATTTTCAGCTGTCAACTGTTATTTTGCTGAGCTGTCTAACAGCATCTCCACTCACAAAAAAAACAGAAATGAAAGTTCAAATGGAATTATTAGGCTTCAGTGGTAATGTAAAAGCACAGGTAACTCTCTAACATATATCTGAATATTTTGCAGGACAGATTCCTCTTCACTCTTATTGAAACTTCAGATGAAGTGTCTTCTAACAAAGTCCTGATCTCTTTGCCCTTCCCTTCTTGTTCTTTTCCCTCTAAATCTTCCATTCTTTTCTCTAGATCTGCAGCAATATGTTTTCCTGTAAAGGTCTTGTCTCTACTTGTACATTCTTCTTTTCATTCCTGGCAAACCCCTTAGAGTGTGCTATTCGTGCAAAGACAGAAGAATTGAACAACAGTGCTATATTCTTCTTCAATGTAGGTATGAAAGGGGTTTTGTTTCTCTGCTCTGTGAAGTCGAAGGTGGATTTTCCTTTTTCTTACTCTAAGAAAATTTTCAGAGCCTAAGTGCTTCAGGTGGGGAGGGTCAAATCAATTGGAACAAAATGCAAGAAACCATCACTGCTGTGTGCAACATTTCTCTCTTCTACCCATCCCACTGGTATTTCCAGTCTAAGTTTGATCTGCTCATCCCATTCATTCTGAAATAATCTCTGTAATCATTCAACACTTTCCAGGAATTTCAGTAGTTATTTTCCTCTGTGATCTTTCATTACTTCTGTATGCCTTCTATTTACTATTTCAGAAGGAGCAATATCTCATCTGTTTAAAATCCTTTTTTATAAAAACTCATTTTTTTTTTTCTTCTTTTGGGAGTCCCAGGGCAGCCCATCCATCTCCATCCAGATGAATTGAACTCCAAGTGAAGAAAGAGCATGCTGGATGGATTTGGCTGCAGGAGGAGCCTGGGAGCCATTTGCACACCACAGGAGCAGGTCTGCATGCCTGGAGGAGGGTGTGTGTGTGTGTGTGTGTGTGTGCAATACTGAATCAGCAGGACCAAATGGCTAATGTAAGGCTAC
This sequence comes from Tyto alba, assembly GCF_018691265.1. NCBI lineage: Eukaryota > Metazoa > Chordata > Aves > Strigiformes > Tytonidae > Tyto > Tyto alba. The sequence goes on along the minus strand of NW_024881278.1, from coordinate 26,733,053 downwards.
AACCCTTGGCACAATAAACCTGAGCTTTCTTGGCAGACATGTTTTTTAAGCACAAATCCTTGTAAGTTGTGGGAAATCCTGTCAAAGTGTTTAAAATTGGTTTTACATAGAATAAGCGCAGCAGTTTAAATACCTAGAAAAAAGAGATCAGAGGCATGAGTAAGTAAGTGCATAACACATTGGTACATCACATGGAACAAGCCATGAATTTGGGCAAAAGGCAAGCAGGAGGAAAACATGAGAAGCGTATGCTTCTTTCAGTCAAAATTTTATCTCAGTCAATAGGAAAAACAGTTCCTCTGATTCAAGACATCTTTGGAGATGGTCCAAGACCCCTCAAATGTGAGTTTAGCAGGGCAAAGAAAGATGGAAAATGAAAGATTTTCCATCTTTCCTTTGTGTCTATCTTTCCCCTAGTGTGAAAGGACTGAAATGAAACAGGGCATGCAGCTCAAATGATTCCCTCTGGCCTGCCAAAGGCCCCCTCTCTACTCCACAGTGGGGAAGAAGCCTTAGAGGCAAACATTGAGTTTCTCTTGTCCCATAATTCAGATCTTTTCTCATAGTTTTATCTTCAAGGAAAATAGTTGCTCTAAGCACCCTGCGAGGTGCTGTAACATTTCATTTGTCCCCCTCAGAAGCAGGAGCACTGAAGCATCCCAGCAGAACACTGACGGATGAGGTCTACAGCACTCAGCCTTCCCCAGACAACCATCACTTTTCATATTTAGCCCCCCTTTTTTTTTTTTTTCAGAGCATGTGAATGGCTAAACACATCTCCCAGTCTGCAGGGTTGTTGGATCCAGCTCTCTGCTTCAGCTCTTTTAGGAATTCCTTGCCCTACCTGAAAAATTCCCCAGCATTGCTATCTTTGTTTCAGTGGAGGAGAAGCTGGTGCTGGGACAGAGACATTGGACAAGGGGCAGCCCTTATAATTTGCTTATTTTTCAGCACTGCATTGTCCATGCCCTTTAACAATTTTAGATGTGCCCAAAATAATCTTGGTCATTGGATCCCAGTTTTTTATTTTGGTTAACTTTGCCTGAGAGGGGAACTCATTAAGAGTGGAGTGCATGCAGATAGAAGATCCCAGGGAGGATGGAAACAGCTATGCAACTCTGAACTAAATTCAAATATCAGGCGGCTTTGTCATAATGCAAAAGCAGTCCATTAGACCTGTCAGTCAGTAACATACTTGAATTTTTAGGAGGTAGAGGGAGACATTGGAAGCTCAGGAGAAGTCTTGCATTTCAAAATGAACTCTCTTCAGGAAAAATGATTGCTCTAAGCTCCCTACTGGGTGCAATAACTTCTCATTTCTCTCTCCTAGAAACATTCATATTAATGTAACTTGTCATGGAATTGAGCATTCAACCTTCCCCACTGAATTATCACTTCTTTAGGCTGATTTATTAATTTAATGTTTTAGGTTTTTTATTAAAACTATTTTTTGACTATGTGTACCACAGCCTTCACATAGTTAAACAAATTTTTACTGTGTATTTTTAAAAATCTTCTAGGTTTTGGGGAAGGTGTTCTGTTTATTTGTATTTTCTGGATGTAATTTAATGTGGTACAAACACATTTTTTCTCTCATGGTGTCTCCTTTGAACTATCTGAGTATCTTTGCAGCTTTCCTCCAGGCACCAAAGACCAGTCAGTCCTTGAAGCCATGTCAAATGACAGCTGCTTGTTAGATCTTAAGGGTACTCTATCTGTGGGGAGACAACCAGGATCCTCCAAGTTGGAGGGCTTACTGGCCACTTGTGCACCCTCTGCTTTTCATGAGGAGTTTGGGAAACGTGTCAGATGGTGTCCTTGAGGGCCAATTGCAACCCTCACCAAGGTTTGCTTTCCTTCTACCTCCAACTTCAAAGGACAAGTCACTCATCCTTCAAAAGCCTTTCTACAAATTGTCCCAGGGAGCAGAGGGGGTGGCACATGCGAGGATCCCCCTTCTCCTCCCAGAGACTTTGTTCCCTTCCCTTCCCTTTGATGCTGTAGCCAAAACCAAACCATTCTACACATGCAAAAGTTCTTCTGGCAACAAACGAAGCAATGACAATAGTTGCAGGCCCTACAGTGAACAATTAGTATTCCAAACATGAAATTAATTTGTCCTGTGAATATAGGAACCTTGTAATTTGGTTCACTTTTATTTTATTGTCAGATACGATTCATTTTCTACATGATTTTATGGTTGGATAGGATTCATTAGAAATTTTCCCCAAACTACCTCTATTAAAAAAAAGAGTGGGGGCAAGATCTTTTCTATTCTTTTCACTTCAAATATTGTGCTGGCTTTTCTCCTGCAAATGAGCCTTAACTCTAATCTATCCACACACAATGCTCGGCTCTGTAGCCTTAGATTTTTTTCTTAAATTTCGTTTTAATTTTCACTGTCAAAGAAGATATCTCTCTAAAGATATTTAAATACAGACTTAAGAAAAAAAAAAAAAAAAAAGATTGAGGCTAACAAAGTCTGCTTAACTATAGGGTGAATAGACAGGCTCTCTTTTTTTATGTAATTCAAAACTTGCCTTGAAGTTAGTTTTATTCAATTCTCTGCCTTGTCCCTGTCTAAATATGTGGTAGTCCTTGAAGAGAAAGTGTTTACATCAAGACATCTGTTTTGGAGTAGCTACATAAGCAAGAAGGTACCAACAATCAGACACCCCCTCAAATGTTCAACCATGACTTAGTTGAGTCAACTTCCCTCCATATAGAGACAGACAGTAAGAGCATACCACTTCTTCTACAGGAAGGATGAGAAGTGCTGTGGAAGACATTTTCCAGAGCCCTGCACAGGCAAGGTATCTCAACAACTTTGCCACCTTTGTCATCACCCCCTCTTCAGGTATCATTTTATACCAGGACAAAAATCATCTCTTCAATTCATATATTTCCTAATTCACTTTTGTGCAATGTTTTCATTTTTTGTGGATTTTTGTTTGTTTTATTTAACTATCAAAAAGGTCTCCTATTAATAGTATTATATTACAATTTTACTCTGCAATCTCTTGCCAGAAAACGGAAAACATTCCATACACACAAGACACTATGCTCAACAAATAAATGAATAAATGAAAAATGACTGCATCTACCAGTGCTGAAAGTCAATGTGCCTTAAAATCATTTTAAATTCTTTATCACTCCTCTGCCTGAGCCAGGTAGCCTGAAGAGCAGCCCTAGCAGGGCTCGGTGCTCAGCCTGCATTCGCCAAACCAAGGTTCGAGGAACACGAGCAGGCAGGCACCAGTGAAGCGGTGGGGACCCGTACCCTCGTGTCAGGGACCGGGCCGGCTGTGGAGGGCCGGCTGCCGAAACGTCCCCTCCGGGGGTCTGCGCTGCTGGGCAGGGGAGGGGGCTGGGCAATCCTGGTTAACAAGGAAGAATGACCCCATGGTTAAAGCAAAATGAGCTTTTTCTGCTCCGTGATGCAAGTCCTCTGTGACTTTGAGAAAGGTATGTCAGCCTGCAACCATAAATATTTATAGATGTCTCAGATGTATCAGAAGACTTAATGAATTGCAGTCAGGAGTGGGAGTGGTGGTGAAGGCTACAGACCTCTGGGTTGTGTAGTAGGATCTCCTGATGACACTGTAGGGCAAGGATTATATGGCCATCTCTACTCCCATTGCAGCTGCTCAGCTCGCTTCAGAGTCAGTGTCGGGTAGATGTTAAAATACCTTGAGGGATCTGGGCTTAGTCTCCCTTCTTTTTAAGGCCCACGTGATGGCAACTGGATCTATGTAAGTGTCACAGCAGAGCTGACCTCTCTGGTACAGTCAGTCTGCAGCATGGCTGATGACACTGAAACAGCCAGCACCAACATCAGCTGAGACTTGTTGGTAAGGTCTGTGACCAGTATGAAATCCCTGGGTCTAATATTTAAGTTGGAGTAAATTTTTAGCATATAAGGAGAAAAAAAACTAATTTGCGGATGTCAATAGGTGTAAGTGTACACTTCTGGCCTTGAACCACTTAGTTCACATTTTCTGTAAGCGTGTCCCTGGCCAGAAACAAGAGCAGTGCATAATGCTTGCTAGACTACTCTCCTTCACTAGCTCATTGAACTTCAATGTCTTTCTCCAAAGTAAATGTTTGTTTGTTTAAAATCAAACAGATAAAACAAAGCTGTAGCTGGCAACTAAAATATTATTCTGCCTCTCTTAGAGACTTCCTATTCCAGAGAAAGTGAATGGCTTCAGTTATAGGTCGCATGAAAAGTAGCAAAACAAAAGAAGATGAGTCCTTATTTCTCATGAAGGCAAAAAGGACACCATTACTGTTGAGGATCCTAGTGAATCTTTATCTTATTCAAAACCAAATGCTGGCACACTCCATTCTTTTGCCTATTCTTGACATTTGTTACAGGTTTGGCACAATCTAAATCAGTGACTATCAACGCCATGGCTGAGCAACTGCTTTCTTGGCCAACATCCTAGGGGCTGAAATAGGACTCCTGGGAATTAAATGGCATAAACTTACCCTAGCAGGTGGTGAATTTTCTTGCTGAGTATTCTGAGCCACTAACCTCAAAACAGAGAAACTAAATGAAAAATAAAATAAACAATAAGTAAATAAAAATACATATTATTAGGGTTCCTTTTGTTCCATCATCTTTGATGCTTTTTGAAAATCTGGACAATTTGAGCAGAATTTTCTGATAGACAAAGAACCTTGTAGTCCTCACAGGTATATATGTCTGGACTGTTGCAATCATATATTGTCATGTCATGTCTTCAGTTCTGGAGTAATATTTGTATTTAAAGAGGAGGAAGAGGTTAAAAGCTCACAAATGTTCTCCTAGATTTATTTTTTTTTCCAGAGCATGTTCATTCAGTCAGCCTTGCTTTTGGAAAACTCAGCCAACTATCACTGATCAGTGCACCAAATCTGTGCTACATATCTGCTGTGATTAGAAATGACAGCAGAGTATTGAGATGTCCTCTGGTTCTTACCCAGATGTAAGGGAAGGCCTCATCTGGAGCTGCGTTGGCAAAAGTTTTACATAATAATCCTTTTCATTCCATAATGACACATCTATAGCTACTGCAGTCTGAAAGCTCATCTGCTCACTTCTATCAATAGCTAACTGGCTCTCTGGTGCTAATTCAATTGCTGGCAGCAGTTGCAAAAAAATTCCTGCTCTGCCTACAGAAATGTCCTGTATTATTGACCCAGAAGACCAGACGATATAAAAAAAATTATTTATGGGTAGGTACAGTTACAGATCCTGAGTATATTAGATGAGGCCATAAGTGTGACTTGAGTATTGGTAATTTGTGCACTACTCAAAACGCTGAAGTTTACCAAGCGAGCAGAATTTCAGACTGTTACGATGATGCCAGCCTTGCCTTCTTTTTCACCTATAGTAATCTAATTTCATGGTCTTTATAAATGAAAGCGGCATTGCTATTTCTTCAGTCCATCTGCAATACACAGCTTACCTGTTTCTTCCTCTCTTTTAACAGACTATTTTGACAGCACCCTGTAGGAAGAGAGTGTGATATTAGGATACTAAAGTGGTTGCATAGTGAGAATACAATGGCCCAGAAAATTACAGGGAGAAAAAACGGAAGAAGCTGATGAAGTTGGACGCTGATGGGAAATACCTGCCCCTGGTGCTGGTCACTAACTGTTTGACACAGCTTCAGTCTATGGGTGAGACGCGGGGAAAAAGGCATTTCCTGAACAGCTGGAGGAAATATTCAAAGAAATACATCAAATACAGCAAGGCACAAGCTCAGTGGTGCACCGAAGTATTATTTAAGGGGTTTGGGGCATTTTTTTTAAGTGTATTGGTGCTTTTAAGCAGGATTACTGAGTTTTCTGTGCTTGTGCTCAGGCATACACACAAGACAACTTTATTTTGGTTTATGTTTGGATTTTAGTATACCTGTATGTATTTTGACATTTGTATGTTTTTGTTTTATTACTATACAGGAGAAAATGGACTAAGAGAGGTCATTTCCATGAGCCACTTAATAAATCAGTGCAGTAAAGGTGGACATTTTGATGACCTATTCAAGATTCTGAACCATGAATGTAAACATATTATCTGTGTCTCATTATACATAAAACAAACATACCAAGATAAACATAATGAGTGGTAAATATATACATTCATATATTATTAACCAACACTGTGCAAATTCAAAGCTCTTTGCAAAGCTCAGGAAAAGGAATGAGGTGGACCACTGAGGCAAAAGCTTTGTGTTGGGAAGGTCACAGGCTTGCAGAGGACTGGATTGTGGGGAAGGAGACAGGGCTGCCTCCGGGAGAGGAGAGCTCGGTGCTCGAGGTGCAGGCAATGGCAGGGAGATGTACGAGGTCAGCGGAGGCTGCAGAGCAGCAGGCGCAAGGGGACAAAACAGAGCTTACAATGTGATCTGCAAGCCAGGAGTTGTCAATTGTTTTTCCCTGGGTTTTAATACTCTGTTACAGTGGTCAGGCCACCGCATTTGCGCCTCCTACCCTCCCACAGAGCAGGGAGCATTTGGAGTATGTGACAGAAATGTGTAATTATCCCCAGCTGTGCTACCTAAATAAAGACATCAAATTAGATTTTCCATTAGAGACAAAAGCTTGTATTGTCCCCCAGAATGCTTCTTCCATGTTGTGAAGGACACAACACTGCGTCAGATTAGAACTTAGGTCCAAAGCTCAGAAAACACCCTGCTAGATGAGTCATTTTTAAACAGATATTTTAACGGAGTCCAGTATGTTTGATAGTTTTCTTCACCATTTCAGTGAAATAAATACCCACAGGTATAACGAAATAAGCAAGCCTTTGTGTTTTCTCCTGCTTCATATTTATTCCAATTTTGTTTCAGCTGATGTTGTAGCTACTTTTTCTTTTACTGCTTATTCACATGGCAATTGTGTCAATCAGAGTAACCTGAATTTTATTCTAACATATATGAAGGATGGATCTTTCTTCTCTCAAGCTATGCTTATCTTTGCATGTCAGTAGATAGAGTAGAATTGGTTAGGAGCTAGATGTTCAACTTCATGTAAAATATTGCCATATATTTTTTTTTCTGTTATGGAAAAAATGTTTTGAAAGATATTTAATACAAGGTTTTCAGGAATGTTCTTTTCTGATAACTTTAGTAAAATGAAAAAAATAGGAACAGATTCCAGTTTAAGAATTTTATTTCAAATACTCTTTTTGAAGAAAAAAATCCCAGAAAATTCCATTATTTTCATTACCCACATTGCTGTCACCCATCTCTGAAACACTTCTTGTCACAGGTGAGATTTTCCAAAAGAAAATTTCAGAATATTTGTCACTTTTTCAAAATGTGCCTTTTTAGCACAAAAAGAGAAAGATGTTGTTACTGACTTCAGTAAGCTTTGAAATAAATTCTGCAAATTAACAATCAAATTTTGATGGGTCCACATATCTTGAATGTTTGGAGTTTTCTTTCTTTTTTCATGACAGTTATAAAAGAAAGATGTTGCAAGGTCGTCTCCTCAACCAGGAATAAATCAGCAGGAGCCTATAGAAAAGGTGTTGATGTTAACATCTGGACGATGCTAATCTTTATTCTGAGTGAAAAGCTACTGTGTTGTATGTACTTGTAGTGTGAAGGGGTCCAGGATGCTCCAGGTTTATCAGTTAGTCTTATCCTAGCATCTGTGCCTCAGGACTTGAGATGAAATCACATCTCAGATTAAAAATGAAAGTAAGGTAGCTATATCTACAAGCACTGGTTTGTTTTACAGGAGAGGTTGAAGTTTCATGGTTTAAAAATACTAATAACTCAGCTGAAGAATTTTGAAAAGGTTAATTTTGAAACTATTTGTTCTTGTTTACAGAAGACTTAGCTAAAAAAGTGACTTTTATACATTTGTTTGCCTGAGCATCCATGTTGTGTATCTACTGTAAAAGATGTCATTCTTGCTTAAGAGTTGAATATAATTGCAAGTAGTAAGGACTATGCTTTTCATAATTGGAATCAGGCTCTGAAAGATAAAAAATAGCAAGACATGGCAAAGTTAAGGTGCCTTGTGAGGGCTGGAAAACATTGTTGTTGAAAGCATGTCAGAGGTGAAGTACTTTAGTAGAAAAGAGAGTGAGGTGGGGTTTTTCATCACAGATTTTGTCTGTTGCCCAGAACAAGGCAGATGAGAGACAAATTAATGTGAACAATGACACCTTTTCACATGCTCAAACCAATGAACAAGCCATCTATCATCCCTCTCCCTGAGCTCTGAAGCCCTTACGTGTCTTTTGGGCATCTAACCCAGCAGAGATGTCTCCTCACCCCCAGGAGCAAGGCCAGCACCCTCACCTCTCCCTCTTCCCTCCTCAGCAGCAAGGCAGTGTCTATGGGACTCCGTCCCACCATGGCTCCTCTGATCCCTTATTGTTTTTCCATGGGTCAGCAGTAACGTCCCTGTGAAATATGAAAGCAGCAGAATGATTTTATAATAGCTGTTGATAAAAACTAATGAACCTTTGCAGGTACTCAACCACTATAGATATAGGATATCAATGAGCTATTCAGTGCAATTGAATTGCTAGACACTTAAAATGCATCTTTTTGCATTCCGGCCCACACCCAACCTGCCTAAAATAATTTCTCTACCTACAGTTAAGTTACGCAGCTAGACATCACGTGAATGTTTTTATATATTAGCACTGTGTTTGGTTTTGATCAGCTTACATGGCAAAGAAAACCAAAACAGGATGTTTTGAGTCTGTTTACCCAGTTTTCATCTATTGCCAGTGATACACTGAACTGACTGAAATTTGAGCAAAGAGATTATGCAAAGAAAGAAGGGTAGCATACATTCGTGCTATGATTTTCCTTTTCTGAGATGATCTCTTGCACCTCCTCCCACAAACAACACCATGAAGAGTGAAGATGAGCCCTGGACTTGGGGCGCAGCACCTGGGCCTTGGGGGGAAGACAAGCAGTTTTGTGGAAGACCAGGGCAAATCGTGGACATCAAGTATGAACCAGACAGGAGCATCTCAAAAGATCAACATGAGTACTGGGGTTGCTTATTATTCATTGTGAGTCCAGGGGCATTGGTTTTTGCATCCATCATTGTGGTATTGGAGTAGCCTCTATGGAAAATGAATTACAGTTGCAAAGCCACAAACAGACTGACTGGAGACTCTTGGCGTCCATTTTTAGGACCCAAGTGGAGTTTAAGGTTGGGTTTGCAAAGCTCATGTTGGATAAAAAGAGAGACAATTTGATTTTGAAACTGGAAATACTATTTCTAAATAGAAAAAAAAAAAAAGTAAAAAGAAATCTCATATAGGAATTCCTATTTAATTAAAAAAAAATATTTGTTTCAGACAAGAGAGATTTTTAAAGCAAAATTTTACTTTGTTTCAAAATATTTTTGAAAAATATAAAAAAGAGTTTAAAAAATGTTACTTGGTTTTCATCCTTCATGTTCTTTTCTTAGTGAAGACAGTAAAAGAAATGGTTGAAGTTATTTTCTCTCCTTCCTTAACTTAATTGAAACCTTTCATTATGATTTTTTTCCTGCAGACAAAATGAAAAATGAGATAATCTGAGGAGTAAGTTTGCAAATTAGATTTATTTCCAGAGACCAACGTGATCTTCAGAGTATAGCTTGAACAAAGTCACTGCACCCTGATCTGTGTCTGCTTCTGGACCTGTAAATTGGAGCTAACATTGTTTTCCTTGGATAGGTGGCTGGAAGATGAGAGGGAAGCTTGTGTCATGCCTCCAGGATGCAAAGTGCTAAACTGTCATTTTTAACATATGTCTTTCAAATGGTGTCCTTTTTTTTCCCCCTAACTTTGTTTGTTGGTGATAAGTCGAGGAAGAAATGCATGCATGAGACAGAGAGGGATCTCTGTGCTCTGCTGGCAGAAATTTGGTTTATTTTCAGTATGTGCCTCTATGGTTCACAAGCTCCAAGTGCTAGCAAGGGTTTTCTTCCCTTCAAGGGGCCTGGGCCAGGGCACAGGCATGTGGGGAGACCTGGACCTTCTTCACTGCCAGTCTAATGATAGGTCTCAAAGCCTTGCCTGGCAAGAGATCTGTTAGTAACTGCATAACTCCAGGACATATTTCTATTCTGGGCTCTCATTCCATGTTTGTCACCCTTTTGCAAACTGCTCCTATCCCTTTTAGGCATCTGTCATCATGGCATTAGATCTTTGGATGCCCATTCTACCAGGAGCAATTAATCTCCATCAGCTCCATCCTTGCCCATTCTTGCAATTCCTGAAAACCTTGTTCGGGCCTCCTCAAATCCAAGAAAAATCAGTCCCTGAATGGCAGAGAGCTTTCAGGGGGATATTTTTTGATGGATTTTGAAAAATATTGAGGCTTGCATGATCTTGGTGGCCTTTGAGCAGCCATCAATCTTCCACCCTCCACACAACATAATCATTTCCCTGTGTGAAATGCTTAACCTACCGTTTGTGAAGCTTTGATCAATTGAAGGTGAAGCATTCACACTGAATTTTTAAAAAAATTAATGAAGAGTGAAGGGAGACATGCAGCTGAGCAGCAGCTGATGGTAAGAGGGATCACTAACTTTCTCAGTGGTTACGATGTTCAAACACCTTTGCATTTATGCTTGCTAGTCCCTTAAAATTAGGGAATAGACACAAGCTGTTTAGGCAGCAGTCACATGTCTCTTCAGAGGTCTAGGTATGGGAATGAAGAATTGGTGGTTAGCAAAATTGTAAACTGACCTTCAGATTAGAAGGATAGTTGTGGGTAAATGAAGCAACAGTGCAGAACTCCCTGTTGCGAGGGTGAGAAGCTGCAGGTTGGAACACCACCTGTGGACTGTGTGATGAGTGAGTGGTCAGTCAGTAAACAGACTAGATCTGAAGGTCAGTAGGATGGGAAAAACAGAAATGAAAGATGTAAACGCTGGGTAATAAACTGGGGGCTTGCATACAGGATGGCAGCATTTGCTCTTGGCAATGCTCCCTTCTCAGGAGCTGAAGTGAGTTTATCATTCGGCGCGTCGTCCTGATCCCAGCTGGACCGAGACTGGTACTAGGTCCTGAAGGACTTACTGGGATTTTACTGAATGAAAAAACACCCTACATATTCAACACCACGTGACTACTCTGCACCCCACTTTGCACAGGAAAGGACAGAGTGGCCAAGCACCCCAAAGGGCTGCATTCCTCCATGGCAGTGCAGCTCTAGTGACCAGTGCACGGTGCTGGGTCAGTTCTGTTTTTCCTCCAGCTCATCTCTCTTCCTCACCTTTTTGAGAAGCAAAGGCAAACTCTTGCAAGTCTCACGGTAGAAGGACTTTCAGAGAGGTGACATAATCACTCAATATAATTAACACTGTGTGGAAAACAGATGTTCATCATGAACTTCTCAGTCATTTGGAGAAAATCATTAAAAGAGCTAGTGACTGTAAAGGATCAAATGTGGCTCTGAAACAGGATAAAGTTTCCTAGCAGCAAAGTTAGTTAAACACAGGGGGAGTATACAAGAGAAGGAACAGCTCATTGCCACTTGAGGTCTTTAGGAAAACAGTAGGTATCCTTCAGTAAAATGTGCTTGACTTCAGCATCCTGAGAAAAAAACAGTCAGATAGAATGATCTGTCTTGTGTAGACCTGGAAAAAAAAGATAATCACAGTAGTACCTCTGGCTTAAAGATACTTTAAGCTTTAATTCACAAGCGGGACTGGCTCAGTCTGGGCTGGCTGAGAAAGGCTGCCACCCTCTCTGCCTGTGTCCACAGCCGCTGTGAAGCTCCCTGTGCTGCCTAGAGAGTGAGCAGAAAACGTCATCAGTTTTAGCTTCTCTCAGTAAGATGGACTGTTGTCTACACTTTTCTTCCCCCCTCATTCCTGAGTCACAACGCTCAAAATTGTTTCTGGAGAACATATAACCCAGAACCTGGCAGCAAATGGATGCTGAGAGGGTATGTGTGCCCTTAGGGAAGGGTACTTGTACAGAACAAGGCATTTTTTTTTTTCCCCCAAAGAATAAAATAGTAAATTAAGCATAAATTCAATGAAAATAACAAAAATCATAAAAATAACAGTACGGATGTCACCAGTTTTGAAAAATATCAACATATGACTTTTTAGAATTTATGAAGAGAAATTTCTCAATTTTTCATTTCAGGGGGTTATTTTAAAAAATAGCAGAAGAATCTAAGAAAGATCAAAAGGTAAAATAAAAGGTCTAAATAGCTACAAAAAAGAAAAAAAATGTTCACAGTAATTAAAAAAAAAAATTATACTGAGCTAAAGAAAACCAGCCCAAACAATATTTTATTTTACCTAGACTACGTCTTCCTCCTTATTTTTTTCCATTTCAAACGTCAAAGAAAAATAACTCCACAAACACCATATTTTCTGTCTTGTTATGGGCAGGGCCTCTCTTCCTGTGTATTATTTGTCCTTGGATCTGTTCTTCCAACCATCATCAGGATTCTCTGCATCTTGTTTATCCAAACCTCTCAAAACACTTTCTTTATCTAATCTATTTTAAACGTGTTGAAGAACCCTTCATGGTAACATCTCAGCACTGAAAACTAATCTAATCCATCAGCCAAGAGTCTAGTTGCTTTATAAACACTAATGGCCAGATGCTGTTACTCTTTCCTCAGACTGAAATCGATTGCACTACTCAGTTCTGAATAAAGGTGTCAGGATCTGTCCCTCAACTCATAATATCTAATTCTTATCATCAATTTGCAGCTGGGGAAACTGAGATACTGTGAAGTAAAGCTGCCCAGGGTCACATAGCAATTCATCTGAAAATAAGAAACCTGAAGTCCAAGCTCCCAGCCCCCAGTTCTCACCAGTGACTACGAGCAGTCAAATCGCTGCTCAAGTAATCGGCTTGTGTTTAATGCATGCAATGTATTCAGACTGGTGCCTTCAGTAATAAAGGCTTAACTGTGAAATAAAAGTCCACAACCATCATGTTTACTTGTACTTGACTGTCAGCTGCTAGCTGAATAGAAATTGCTTTCTTGAGATTGCCAAAAATAATAATAAAAAAAATTACAGTTGATCAGGTTTGTCCTCGCCCTGAAGTTGCAAAGACAGCGAGGTTATAAACCAGATTTCAGACTGCACTGTCCTCTCTGGATACTCTGTGCTACATCTCCTGTCCTAGATAGCCACAGGACAATGCGCCACTCTAGGAAAATAACTGCAGTTTGTTTAAAAAAAAAAAAAAAAAGAGAAATAGTAATGATGAAAGTAATTGATGCTCTAAGGAGTCCTTGAATGACTTTGATTTGAAGGAATTTTGCTGGTATACATCATAGTTTCCAGGGTTTTCTCAATTCAAATATAACATGTATATATGAAACTTTAATATTCCTAGGGACATTTGCATGCAATCCAAATTCTTCTTCTGAAATTGCCTGCTTCTACCCTTATTCCCAACCTGCTGTTACAACCTTATGTCTGTGAGTTATAGAGGGAAACAGAGGAAATACATGGCAGTTTTGAACTTCATATATTGCAGTTAGATGACACCACATATTTAAGGAAGTAAAAAAAAAAAAAATTACAAAAGCAGATTAATTTTATTATCTTGGTTTTCAGAGCCTGGGAAAAATAGTATTCAGGTAGAAAGGAAGAACTTGAATTTGTCCACTGGTTACAAAATAGTCCCCTGATTCTGTATAGCTATGTATCTCTCTTCCTCACAAGATGACAAGCTTACAACTGATGGTTGGAGATGCTCTCTAAACAGAAAGCACACCCTGGAGAATAGGATGGGTGGATGGGACAACTGAACCACAACTCCCATGAGGCCTAATTGTGGTAGCATTTCAGAACAGAAATACACAAGAGTAAAAAACAAAACAACACACATTCAGTACAACAATTCTTGTGAAATCTAAGACCAAATAAAATGGAAGAGTCAACCTTAAACACAGAAGTAAAAAATCCTGATGAGCCAAAGATGAAAAGTATTGCCATGATCACATTAATGAGCACACAGCTGAATGCAAGTAGATAAAGTGTCCTTTTTCCACATTTTGAATATGCTGGGGGTCAGCCAGTTTCAGCCAAAGGCCAGCAGAGCTGTATTAGGGTATTTCCTGAATTTCACCTACTATGCCCTGTTGAACAGTTGGTCTTACAAACTCAAGGACAAGTGTCACGGCAGCATGACTCTTGTTTTTTTTTCACAGTACCTGCTTTCTTCCAGACCTGCTCAGAACACAAGCAGAGCTCATTCACCCTCCCCTTACACATCCCTCTAAAGTGTACTCTAAGGCAAGAATTGCCAAGGGCTCTTAGTCTAATACTTTGAGGTACAAGTTTGGAGAATATTGGAAAGCTGGTTCATTGGGATGAAATGGCAGGGCTATTTTCTTTTGCTCTGCATCATCAGGATGTTTAAAAATAGACCCTAGTAAAAATTTGCTGATGTCAGCATCTGCTATTTTTTCTGATATGAGGCTGTTTACCTGGAAAAACCCAGCTGTGTCAGGCCTGAGCATGGGATTACTAAATGTTATTTAGAAAAAGAAGAGAAAAATTGGGAGTGGTGGAGCACTGAAGAATACCTAGTACAAAGCCCACTGTAACACATAGATACCCTTCCACTGGCTTCGACATAATAATTTTTTTAAATTACAAATTGTTGCATTTAAAGGCAAGAAGATACAATTTTACCTTCTTGCCTGACTTCTGACAGCTAATTAATTTCACCTAGCAAACCTTACATTAAATCTCATTCAGAGATAGAGGTTTTCTGACTGATTCTTTGGAGAAAGTCTTTACTCACATGAGCGGATCTTGTGAAGTCTGTTCTTACCTGTATTCTTTGCCACTATGCAAATGAGTCTGGGGAAAATAGTCTGCTGTGAGCAGTTATCACCATCAATAACCTCATTTTGTTACAGGAGACAGAGCTATATAAAGGGGTACACTTAAAATGTATTTAATACAAGGAACACCATCTTCTAGTATAAAATGTGCCATTGTTCATACATTCATAGATTCAGTAATGCTGTAATTGTTATGCACTGCAAATGAGCTTCTTGAATTCAGTTCACAGCACAGCTGAACTGATACTGGAGACAATTTTTCTGCAAGTGCAGACAACACCACACCATTAGGAATCACAGCTAAAATCTGTTTGGAGTAATACAGTCAAACTAGAAGGAAAAAGAGAAGAGAGAAGTAAGATATGGATCTGTAATTACAACTGGCAGAAGAATGTGATTTAATTCATTGGACAGCAATAACAGCAGAGATCTACGAAGCGCCTTGTCTGTAAATATAGTCTGAATTAATCACAAGGAAAGACAGTGTAATAATTGTTTTTTATTAAAGCTGAACAAAAGACTAAGATATTGTTTGGAATAAATGAGTTAACTGTAATATGACCCACTTCCCTAAAACCTCAGCCGCAGCCAATGTGTCTGATAAATTGTGCTAGAGAAAGGCAGAGGAAAGGGGAAAATGTGCAGAACCATCACATAACCAACTTAGGGAAATGGCTCTTGAGTAAACAATCTCTAAACCAGCAGATCTGGTCCACCTTTTTCATTTTTAATTTCTTTTAGAGTAGTCATTGAACAAATAATGTTTATTTTCTTAGGGTGGCAGCATATTTTATTTTCAGACGGTAAGAAATAAAACCTCCTGTCATGTCAATATCTTGTTACAAGGAGAGGTAAGATACTGCAAGAATTTGAGGAAACATTTTAATAAATGATCAGAAGGGAGCAAGTGCTCCTATCCCTTGAATCAATGAGTTTAAAGCATGGGAAATGCTGTATGTATGAATAAATAAAGCAAAAGACTGACAGATTTCCAAGATATTTAATTCCTTTTTATAGACATTGTGAGAAAGTAGGGTATTAACCAGGAGGATGGTTATATGGTGGATATATGACAGTTAGCTATAGATATATATGGATATAGTCAGAGATATCAATATTCTGAGTGTGTGCATGTGTCTATGTGTGTGTGTAGTACACAGGAATTTACTGCGTTTTTGTCTGAAACCAGTTCAAAAGCTGGTGTGTCTTGCTGAGGCGAGTGTTTCTCTATCCTGTTGCTCTGTACCACCCATGTTATTCAAGCTCTGCATCTATACAAACTGTACCAAAGACAGACTTCAGGAACAGCAGCTTCTGACATTACGGTCTTAGTTTTCAGGCATATTGCTTCTCAAGGTCTCTAACCCTTTCCTTATACAACACCTTTTGAACCCTTTTAAGGACTGTAGAGCATTGTATTTAACATCTCATTTCTTCAGCAATACTTTACCTTGTGAAACTCCTATTGGGCCAAAGCTGTCAAAGTACAGCTCTCCCTACCTCTTATGAAAGATTGCACCAAGCAGAGACTGAAGCCCATTAGGGAGAAAGCATGTTTGCTGTCATGTATACAGGTAGTTTGGGTTGTAATCTGTGCTGTGGAGCTCTGATTCAAGAGATACTGCTTTTTTTTTCAATTAGATCTAAAAAAGAAGCAGAAATTTGCTCTCAAGCTGCAGAAAGGACACTGATACCTTTCGACCACAAGCATTTAGGGGACTGTTTCTGTCCAGCATGTTTTTTGCTGCAGCTGTGTAAGTTTGTTGGGCTGTCCACATTATACATTTGATAAGAAATAATTAACTGCTCTGATTTCATCCAATTGACTGACTGCATTTGTCTTTTTTCTCTTCTAAACAATTGCATAAAGTGGCTTGTATCAACGGACTATGCAGACTATATTCCTTAATTAACATGGTGTGTCAATCTACCATACAGTGTTCTATAGTGACACATAAGTTTTACAGGTGTCATGAGAACCACCTCAAGCAGCAGGCTATATGGTTGCCAAGTCTTTCTAATATTACGTCCTCCTGACTCAGCCTTCCTTGTATTATAACTCCAGCAGTAAGAAGGATCCTGTCTTTCTGTGAAAGTGAGACTGATAAGTGTAGTGGTCAGCATAAATAAATATAAGGAACAATATTAAGGGTCTGATTCACTTTCAGTGACATTGGACTAAATGCAAAATAAATGGGCTGATATTTATAGAATTGCCTGAGGGAAAAAAGGCTTATTCGGGGGGAATAGGTTGCATGTATTCACTGTCTCTTGTCTGAAGATTTGTCTGAAATATTGTGCCATTGTATTTAATTTGCATGTGTTGTTGTCTAGGCTGGTAAAGAGGGAGATAGAAAATACTGCAGGGTGATCATGATGACTTTAGAGATACTGTAAATTATTTAGGATATAAACACTATAAAGAACAAATCTTTGCAAATGTTCTCATAGCCATTTCAGTAGATTTGACCTGTGTAAGTAGCCAAAGCTCCATGCCACAGGTACCCACCACCTTTTCTTCAAATGTCTCTTTGACAATGATCCATTGATCTTTTTGCAGGGTGATGGTGCTCACATTGTTTTTCATGGAACATGTAGGCTGATGATGACTTCTGCCACCTCTAGCCATCAGTGTAGTAAATGAAAGATCCAAGCCTCCAAGCCATGCTGTTGGAATAGATTTGTTCTGCTGCTGACTGCAGAGAGATTGCACAAGAATATGTTGGGAGGAGAAAAATATGCTGTACATGCTAGAGCTCAGAAAATTTCCAGGAGTGCTTGCCAGTATCACTCTATATGCTAAATTTGTACAAACACAGCAGTTAAGAAGTTGTACTCCAGTTAAAGTGTCATTTGACAAGATGAACATATTCTGCTGTCTCCTCTTATCTTGTGAATACTTTATCTCTGAAGGAGAAGAGCAGATATTCTATGTCTTTCAGATCCAGCCTTTGTATTAGAGTTAGCATTCAGAGTACATCAGAACCGAGGACAAAATGTGAGTCCCCTACCTCTGAGGACTTCAGAATAGTGAGAAGACAAGGACCCTTCGATTTCCAGAGCTTAGGGTAGTTAATAATCCTGAATTTAATGTGTGACAAATACTTTTTCGGTCTTATATGTATTCCTAGTATCACCTAAGAGCAATGGAAATATGACCCAGGCCTTAACAACACTTTCCAGTTCACACATGTTTTTTTCCTCAATTTTTCTTTTATTCATTGCTTCAATATGCAGCAGAACAACATAGCAGCTCTGGGAATTCAGCCCTAGTCTTTTCCCAAAAACAGCAATGGGGCTTTTTAAAGTTCAGGAGCTAAATGAAGGAAATTAAAAGTGTTTAACATCATTTGTATCCTGGAAAATCAATGTCACTGGAAGTGTGGCATCTCAACAGGAATATCTGATGCTTACAGGGTTTCAGATGCTTTGTCTTCTGACAAATCAAGTTATTTTACTTGTCTAATATTTTGATTACATCCACCTTTCTATTTCTCTCTCTCCTTTCATACCTCTGAAAAAATACCCGTCATGGACCTTTGTGTTTTGGTTTTCTTAGGACTGATATGAAATCAAATGAGACATTAAAGAAATCAGTAGAGAACCCTGTCACTCTGTCAGTGACAGAAACTTCTTCATTAATAACTTTGTTGTAACAGCCCCAATGATAACTATGGTTATAATCCTCTTCATTTTCCTGCAGCAACTCTGCTTAACTTTAGGGTGTTTGAGAATAATGATCACTGCTGTGAAGTGCTTACTTACTAAAGCCTGAATTTTAAAAAAATGTACCTAATACAAATTGTTTTTAACAGAAGTTAGTTCTAAATCCTTCTGGGAATCTGGACCTAAATGCCTAGGAAGAGCCTGTGGTTGTTCACTGATCCCAAACAAATATTCCACTCCTTCCTTTGCTTTTCTTTCTCCCTGAATTGGTATATTGGAAACTAATCCGAGACTTTGGTAGTACTATCGCTAAGCAGCTCCTGAGCAACAGTTGTTAATAATTTGAGGTACTAGAAGGGAGCATGGCACCTAGGGGGAAGCAGTGCAGAAGCAGCAGTCACTGCATTTGGTATGCCTGCACAGGAAAGAAACAAAGATTTTGCTAACACACTGCCAGACAAGCACGCTCTGTACCAGAAAAAGCACTTATTACAAGATAATCTGAGGGCAACCTTTGCAATTCCCAAGACCTTTAACCTACATATTGCAAAGACAGCACAGGTCAAGGGTGGGATATGGAGCAGGGAGTTCCAGGTACTTCAAATTTTAACTTGACTAAGAAAAACTATTGTAATTTGCAGCTCCTTCCAGCTGCTAGCACTACTTGGCACCCTCCAGACATCATGCACTGCTTAACTAGCTACTGTTATAGAGAGTTTAGAGTAATGGTAAATTAGTGATGGTGGAAAGGTACCAGACTGGCAGCTTCCACCTGTGCATCTTTGTTTGTGTCATCTCCTTGCTCGTTCCTTTGAGTTGTTGTACAAATTCCTCTCCACAGGCCCTACTCAAGATGCCGATTCATACATTTCACTTGTCATTCATTCATCACTTTTGGCAGATTTTTGCAGATGGTTAGAAAACAGATCTCAGCCCAGAGACAAAGTATAAAATGGATTCAGTTGAGCAGTCCCTCCAATCTGATAAAGGCTGCTCTGTGGGCCCTGCAAATGCAGTGTTCTTTTTAAAATGACCTTTCCTTACACAACTGAAGCCATCAAGGATCATCGTGGTCCCAAGAAATGGCTGTTAAGCATGTATGGATTCAGGGAGCAACCTCTACATAGTTTTGTGTTTGTTACTCTGGGGCACCTGACTAAAAATCTTTTTGTTGACATATTCTGATTTGTGAACCTCATGTTTTTCTAGTTGGGTTTCTTCAAGTGGATATTTGGTTCTGCCATTGGTAATTTTATGTAGAGACTCTGATAATTTGAGGTAAAAAGTTCAATTTCTTTGTGCATGTGCTAGAGAAGGATGAAGACGAACCACGAAAGACCTGTGACTTCTCCTGAAGGGATCAGATATCCTCCCATGTGGATGCAAGGATATTTGCAAGGATGTTTAACACAGAGTCACTGGAAAGTAATTTGGGATACTGAGTTTCTAAATAATCACTCTCCCTCTTCAATGTCACAGGAGGTTTGGTTTGAGAAGTTGTGATACACTCACACATCCCATAAACTCGCATATCAACACTGGTATGTCATTTTGAGCGAGGGGCAGATCAGAGGTTAGTGTCAACTAGTTACTGTGGCAGAAGACTGAAATAGAGTTTCCTGCAAAGAATTGTGAAGCACAGCACAGAAGAAGCTGTCCACGTCTTGTCCCTGGAATGAACATTTGGGAAGCAATCCACTCGATACATCCCCTGTGCATAGGGAGATGGGAACTGAAATTGCTGTGGTCTGTGGAAATTGTGGTCACGCACAGCAGCACCAACAACATTCACTTGAAACTGAACTTGCCCAAGTTGTGCTGAGGTCATCTCAGTTGGTAGGATCTCTTTGAGTACCTTGCCTCTCTGCTGTGGGGAAGCAGAAAACACCAGTTCATCAACTGGTACTGTTGATTGGTTCAGGTTCATTTCTAGTCTCACTCTTTTAGTTTGAAACTCCAGCTGTGAGAGGATACACATCAACTGACTGCACACATCCTTCCCACAAGCGGCTATGTGCAAAAATGTTCCCTGAGCCACAAATTAATATTTTATTTCAAGTCTATATGGTCAGAAAAAGTATACCTGTATGTGTGGCCTTTCATTTCACTTCTCTGCTCGTTTGTTCCCTGTAACCCCAGTACCTGGGATTATTAAGAACAGGGATGAAGGGTACTACAGATCTTTGCTCACTTACAGAGTGTAGATCAAGAAAACACACACTGTACATCAAGAAAAAGATCAGTGATGTTACACTTACATTAAATCCAAGGCCCAAGAAAAACAGACCCACTATGTACATCCAGGCCTACATTTTCATGACAAATAACATTTTAATTCAGAAATGACCTATTGATTTCAGGGGAATTAATGGTAAAGTAAAGTATTGATTTTGGTTTAAATCAATGGAAGACCTTCTTCTTCCTTTGATGAAAAGGAAGGCAAATTCCATTAAAAAAAAGCAACTAGAAAACACCAGACATAATTCCCAAGTGAAATGGTACAGGTACACTCTCATGGCAGGAGAGAGGATTAAATCACTTTTTACTTTGAAAATTAATTCATTTTTCAGCTGCAAAGCAAAAGGGAAGTCAGTGTAAAATATCTCCACTGATTCCAGCAGTCCTTGCACTGGCCCTAAATTATTATTTTTATATATAAGTTTTTTCATAAGCAAGACTACAATTAAAACAGTAGCTTACATTAAATCATTCCTGAGTACCCATATGCCTCGATTTGGTATTGCAAAATGGTGTTTTATTTTCTCACATGCGATCTCCATACATGATATCACATGGCGTAAATGATTTCTGGTGGCTGTGCACAAGATGAGAAGAAACAAGATTAAATTGCAGGAAGGATGAGTTAAGTCTCAATATTAGGAAAAAATCTAAAGTGTAAAATCTAAGCAAGATTCTAACCAAACTGCATAAAGAGATAGCAGTATCTATACCGTCAAACATTTTAATAGCCTAGACAAACACCTGTCAGAAACAGTTTAAGTAGATATTAATCCACCCGCAGGAAAGCAGGACAGACTAGAGGACCTTTCGTTATCTCTTACAGCTTTACTTTTTATGGCTTTATAAATTACCTTCTAGCATGACAGAATTAGCAGTTTTAGTTGACAGTTCTGTGGCTTAATGCATCCCCAAATGCTCGGGAAAGTTGCATTCACTAGTAGAGTTGATGGATTGTGCCTCATTGAAGTAATTTATTATTTTTATCATCTACAGAGGCAACAGAAGAAGACAGCGCTTATGTGCTATGATGAGTTAAGTCAGTGTCATAGCCTAAAACAGAGCTTCGATCATGCAGCTCTGACCAGACCTTGCTTTCTGTTGCAAACATTCTGCCATGAGTTTGTATTTTGCTCCTTCTCTGTCACTGGGATTAAACAAACTCTTTCATTCAGATGTCAGAAAATTGCTCAAGTGGACCAAATCAATTGTAAGAGCTTTGGAATAAAAAAATCTGAATTAAAATAGGAATCTCAAGCCACCTCTCCCAAGTCCACATCAAACCACAGCCAGTAATTTCTTTCTTGCTACTAGCCATTAAGAAAAAAGCAGATAACTGACAAAAGATCACTGAAAAAAAAAGACGCTATTCCTTATTCTCACTTATCAAACTCTATTATCTTTTTCTTTAGCAATAATGTACTGGTTTTTTTTTCATCAGCTAACACCATTGTTCAATGTCAAATTAAAAACATAAAAAGAAACTAGTATGTGTATACAGTAGTAAGTTAATTCCAATGCCAGCAGCACCCCTGGTAGACAGTGTGTGCAAAATGTGCTGTTGAAAAACAATCTATAGCTCTTTCAGTAGGATGGATCTAGCTTATTTGATACCAGGCAGTTCAGGTAATTTCTGGGGAGGAGAAAGAATATGTTTTGAGGGCAACTGTATGAATTCTGCTTATAAATATCACAAATTTATTGAGCCATCTCAAGAATGGTCCAAGCCGTACAACTAAGGAGTCTGTATAAGTCAAAGGCAGCTCTGAATTTACCAGTCAGCAATCTGTTGCGTATAGTGGCAAGTAGATGGAACAACACTCCAGGTTATTGCTGAGATGTGAGACCATTCACATTTTCTCTTTTTGGTCTGAGGAGAGTTTCTGGACAGTTAGCTTCCATCAGACAGTATTAGGCTTAAAGTACTCAGCCCAAGCTGAGATATCCTTACAGCCTGAACATCTTCATTCTGAGTATGTTCATTCTCTCATCTTTCCTTGGCTAAGAAGAAAGATTATCTTGTGTTATCACAAGTCCTATTCCAACACACACACACACATTTTAGACCAAGAGGAACCCCTGTGTCTGTTTACTTAATACAAATTTGCCTCAGTAATTCCTGCAGTGAAGGGAACTAGCCTTTCTCACTGTAGAAATGAATAATGTTGAACCCATTTATTTGTATTGCAATAGTGTTTAGAGGCTCCTGAAAAAAATCCAGGCTTTATTGTCCTAGGCACTGTACACTTATTTAATAAAAGACAGCCCCTACAGCAAACAGCTCACAATCAATAGAGACAAAAGAGGTAAAAAATGTGAGAAAATACGCTTTTATCAAATTCCAGCTTTCAAATGAGGTATCAGTTTGGAGTCACCACATGAATGAAATTTAAAATCTTAAAGGCTACCTTTATTACTAGTATCTATAAATATGGCAATCTAACCTTGAAATTCCCATGTGCTCAGGGCCTTAAATATGCATTCAGCACAAAGGTAATTCAGCATGCATATCTGAGAGCAGAATCATAGAATCATTTAGGTTGGAAAGGACCTTTAAGATCGTCAAGTCCAACTGTTAACCTAGCACTGCCAAGTCCATCACTAAACCATGATCCTAAGCAACACATCTATACACCTTTTAAATACCTCCAGGGATGGAGACTCAACCACTTCCCTGGGCAGGCTGTTCCCATGTTTGACAACCCTTTTGGTGAAGAAATTTTTCCTAATATCCAATCTAAACCTCCCCTGGAGCAACTTGAGGTGATTTGCTCTTGTCCTATCTCTTGTTACTTTGGAGAACAGACCGATACCCACCTCCCTACAATCTCCTTTCAGGTAGTTATAGAGAGTGATAAGGTCTCCCCTGAGTGTCTTTTTCTCCAGCCTAAACAACCTCAGTTCCCCCAGCTACTCCTCATAAGACTTGCTCTCTAGAACCTTCACCAGACTCATTGCCCTTCTCTAGACATTCTCCAGCACCTCAATGTCTTTCATAGTGAGGGGCCCAAAACAGAACACAGTATTTGAGGTGTGGCTTCCCCAGTGCTGAGTAATAACGGTTTGAGTAATCAATTCAGTGTTCCCCTTGAAGAGCTAGAGCACTACTCACATTCAGTCCTCTGCTTTGTAGCAAAACACTAGTAATGTATACAGGGACATATAGCCAGCACATCTTGCTAGAGGCTGGTCATGCCTGTTTTAAACATGCTTGTTTTAGCCTGTGCTTTCTTCCAGGTTCTAAAATACCACCTGCCACTCCAGACTCAGCACAGCTGCGAGAGTCCTGATGGAATTTTAAAAATAATATTGCATATTATTTTGAAATGTATGAAATGCTATATATTAAGATGTAAATAAAATATGTTTGAGTCTTTCATTTGCCTTCTGCTGCTTGACTTATTACAGTTTATAGTCTCCAACTCCTCTATTGCCCAAACTCAAGGACTGAAAATTTTCTCTTTATCCATGACAGCTGTGAAGTTTGTGTAATTCAGTGACTCCAGGGACTGAGACTTTCAAGGGCAAATGTAAATTATCAAGAAACTTAACAGAAAACTGTCCTAACTGTATCATCCAGGAAGTTGCATCTGAAGGGCTTCTTTACAGCTAGCAGTACAGTTATCATTTCACAGTTTTGTTTTAATTTTTCAAGACAGTTATTAATAACTGATTTCTCTTCTGAGTTTGTTCTATAATTCAGATATTTTCAAAGAAAGACCAGCTTGGACTAGTGAACCCTTTTAAACCTTTAATGGAAATGTAAACTCCCACTCACCAAGCTATGTGTGCCAAAGCTGCTATATGTAATTGGCTGGGGCAGGATAGCTTATAAAACTGCTATTCCTTGTTAGTGTCTTGTTAACAAAACCTTGTTTAAATGTAGCCCTGAGTAATAAACTATGAGGGTTCTGGTAACTTGCAGGAACACAGCATGTTGCCATATACCTTGTATTCCCATTTCAGATAAAAAGGGAAACCAACATTTTTTTTTTATGTAGCAATAGGTTAATGCCAGTAGAATAAAGAAAATAAATTTCTCTAATCCTGGTGGATCACTCTTTTGCTTTAGATACATTTTTTTACACTTAGACACAAAGGTGGACAAAAATACAGTGAACTTATCATAGGTAACTATTAGATGTTAGTCAAAGAGGTTTAGCTGTGTTTTATCTTATAGTGTTAATGACTGCATATGACTGGTGAGATCCAGGAGCAGTATTTCTATGACTGAAGTCAGTCAGGTTCAGTGAGTGACAAAGGAAGTAACCAAAGGAAGATTTTTTTCAATACATTGATACCCTTGATATGTGAAACCAGTAGGAGTGTTGTTTAAATCCTGATTGTGTTACATGGTTCAGAAACATAGAGTTAAAACCATGTATGCAAGAAACACAAGAATGATAGCTGCTCTAAAATAGAATTCATAAGCAAGAAAATTCCTACACTTTGGAATTTTTTTTCTGGAGTAGACAATGAAGAGTTAAAATGCTACACTTTCACACAGACTAGAGTATTCCCTAAGTCTTCTATTTGCAGCACCTTCCTCTAAAATTTTCAACTGAAATTGGATTATTTAAAATTTTCAGATGGAAAAATCAATCTTTCCAATACAAATGTACTGTTTAGAAATCCACAATTTTCCTTAAAAAGGAGAAAACTCTTTAATAAAAATTCCTGATATGTTGTAACAAACAGATATGTGGTCTGAAATTCTATTTAACTGAAAAGTAAACAATTCATTATTCAGGAACACTGAGATTCAGGAGCACATGAGGATACAATAATTGCTTGCTGTGCCTGTAGTGAGCTGGGGGAACATTTTAAAAATAATCTAAATAAAATAGCCTAAGATGCTTGGAAGATGAGTCTTACTATCAAAAATCTCTTGATTGTCTTTGACAATGTGACCAGTGGGTTTTCTGTGAATGATCAAGTCTCCCAGATGTCCTCATCTCTCAGTGACTGGGACTTCACTTGAGCTGTGCCAGAGGTTATGTCTGAATGTCTACGGCAAAGATTAAATATCTAGTGAGTGCCAGAAGAAAGCACATACACCAAATCACCAACTCATCATTCAGTAAATCTGTTCTTGTTCAATACTAGTTCATTTTTACTGAGTTCTGTAGATTTTATTTCCAAAGAAATACGGCAGCAGCTGAAATGGTAAAACATAACTGTTCCTTCCACAGGGGAAAACAGAAGTAAAGGAGACAGGAAAGGTAGGAAGGATGAATAGATGGACAGACAGGTCTACCATCATCTTTTATTCACTTTCTCTTAGCCTCTGATCCAAAGACCTGAAGAGTATGTATGACTGATATCAATTGCCTTACTAGCTGCTGGGTATTTTTAAATAATAATAATATAATTACAGGAGGAATGTGAATTGTCTGCAAGGTACCAAGCACCTGGGGTGTGAAAATAAAATTGAGCTTCTGACTTCAGAACAAGGGGGAGCTCAGGGCAGAACAAACAAAAAAAAAGAGATAGTACTTTATCGGTGGCAGTTTGAAATACACAGCACAAAAGAAGAGGACAGATTCTCATACCAAATCTGCATTACTGATGTAAATTTTTGACCATCATAATTGTCTACTGATCAAAGACTTTATTCCTTTTTGGGAGGTAGAGGCATGGACATGGTCTGGGCAGTTTTGCAAAACACTAGTAAGATGTGTGAAAGTCATTTTACTTCTAACATCACCTCTTTTTCCCTCACCTACATTGTGTTTGCTTTGACTTTGCAGATTGGGAGCTGTTTGCAGAAGGAACAGCCTATTTCTGTTTGTACTTGCAGTTTACAAAACAGGGAATCCCTGATCTTGATCGGGACGCTTCAGGCTTTGAAGAGACATAAATACAAGAATTTAAAAGGCATTTTTTTTGCTTCTGTAAATGCATGTAACAGTGTTAGTTTATCCCCCCACACACACGCCCCCATGACCCCACATCCATTTGCTGCATCTTATTACAACTTGAAATGCTGACATAAACTCTTCAAAGCAGGGATAGCTTATTAGTTGTTTGCCTGCACAACACTGAAGGCATTACCAGCCCAGTCTTCAATTTGTGTGACTGCATGCAACTGGGCAGATATAAAATGAGGGCACATAGAGTACAGAAAAGCATTGCTCATTTGTTCCAGTGGAAGCCAAAGAGGAGGAACATGATGAGATGTCACATACCCAAATCCCTTCCCCTTTCAGCTCCATAGAGGCTCATCTCCCCCAGAAATCTCTGCAAGAGTAATGAGAGAGGCAGAGTGCAAGCACAGAGGACGATATAGTTTTCTCACAAAATGGGAACTTTAACAGCCCTGCTGGGCCACTGCAATCAGGCCTTTTTCAGGAAGGAATGTGATTTATAATAAATTATGTCCATAAACCAAATGAATTTGCTACTTCTGATGTTCCCACTGATCTACATTTGAAACCTCAGTGGTAGCTAGTGAGCCTGGCAGGTTAACAAAGTGGCATATTTCGTGAAGAGCAGCAGTCATACTCACGGTGCCTATGGGAAGCATAGCTGTCATGGCAATAAAATGATTAGTATACAGAGGAAGAGAAAGGCACCCACTAGCCTAGTTTTAATCTTTTAAGTAATTTCAGCTTGTAAAGGTTAAAGAGGTTGGCAGCATGATACACTAGAGATTTGTAGATATCCAGTTCCCTTTCTTTTTCTGATTTTTATTCTTTGCTCTCCTGATCGGGTCTTGGCAAAAGGCAGTAAGAAAGAGCTTCATTGTGATCTCAGTAGGTCTGGTCATTTAGTGAGGCTAATACTCATTATGAAGGGAAATGACAAAAAAAGACAGAGATTCAAAGACAGCCTTGACAATTCTGTCCAGGGTGAGCTAGTAGCAAACAAATAAATCCATTTGTACACCGTGTCCAACTTGTTGCTGATCCAAGACCTATGACTGATTTACTATATTTGTTAGTACAAACAAAGTCTTCTTCCTTAGGAAAAAGCAGGAGCTGGTCACAAAGTGGATTAACTTAAAGTCTTAAAGTCAGGTGGGGATGAGGAGGTTGACGTGTTTTAGTGAGGTATGAGCTTCATCTACATCTTTTACTGAGGTTTGTCCTTTTAAATGGATTTCCTTTCCAATAAAATACACTTTTATTGCAGATATAAACCTTTCCAGAAGTGTCCCAATGTACAGATAATTAATATATTTCATAAAATCCGGGCCAGTGTCCAAATGAGAACATTACTGAAATCCATTTAGTAAGGAAGAGCTCAGGTCCACAGTTCTGGTCAGCTTAGGTGTTTTTTCAGCAGTGGGTTTGAATTATTCTTGTAGCTAGGACTGAAAAGACATCCTGAGTTGGATTCATTTGGATATTTACATCTCAGGTGCTGACTCCAGGGTGCCATTATGGCCAAAGAAGAGAAGCAGGCAATTCTAGGACACAATTCATCTTCCTCTAAATAAAAATCTAAAAAGTGTCAAGTAAATCACTCCTGTTGCTTCTTCACATGTTCTCTAAAGGGATCTTGAGATGAATAGCAAAGAAAGACAATGCCATCATAAAAACATTAGTTTTGACATTCTCAAATCTAGAATGGGACCTGTGTTCGAAACAATGAGAGCAGTCGAGTGAAGGTACATGTACCTAGAAAACAGAAGACCCCAGTTCAAGTCTTTTTTTCAGATCCAGTGTCATTTTGGGTTTAAATTTCCCAGAGACAAAGGGCATAGACCTTTGACTAATTTGAGGTGGGCATGTTACTTCCTTTCACCTCTTCCACATTTTCAAAAATAAGTTAAAAGTTCCAACTTTCATCCTATAGTATCAATCAGAATGACAATGTTTGCAGAATTGAATTATTGTTGACACTAAAAGTATTTATTTATGAAATGCACAAAAGATTCATATAGATGGGTAGGTTTAATCCACCAGTGAAACTAAACTATCTCATAGGACGAACATGACAACTGTTTAACAAACCTCAGCAACACTGTGGAATAATGCAGGACAGGTCCTAATGACTTGAATGTTGCAGTGGCTTAAATTTAATTCCCTGTATGTGATTCATCAGGTTCTTGGGTTTCTACCTCAGTTCTTATGAAGAAACCTGGAGGTCTTTAGTTATTTTAAGTAATCTGTTGCCTTCAGTTCCACCACATCCCTTAATAGTCTTCAGATGCCTTGCCTTATTTCAGTACTAACTCAGAGAGAAGAAGCATATATAAAATATGTAGATGTGAAAGAAGTAAGGCCCTTTTGTCTCGGCAAACTTGGGTATGTATTTGGGAGCACAGCTTATGGTCTCAAATTCTGATACCTCTGGCTTATCAAGCAGTATCCTCAGCCAGCATTTCAAACAGCAATGTTCAAATAACTAATGTCAACAAATCACATTCATAAATAATTATCAGAGGATCAAGATCATAAGGTTTGATTATTTAACAAGGAAATTATCCAACTCAAACCATCCAGAAACAATATTTATAAGCATCTTTGCTCTTTCTCATTTCCAGCTTTCTTTCTTTTTTTTTTTTTTTTTACCAGCTGTGAATTGGTCGAGCAAGGACCTATACAGACATATAAACACAAAAGAAGGTTAATTTGGTATGGATCAGGCTTTACTTGAACTAAATATGGTAGTGATGTTCAAACACCCTGGTCATATAATGCCGCAACAGTACACATTTTAATGGCAAAATAAAAATGTAAATACAATTGGGACTGTCCTTTCTCTCTTAGGCATCGATAAGGTCCCTGCCAATATGTTACCTCATTTGAAAAAACCTATAAGTTGGAGAGAGTTCACAGGAGTGCAGTCAGTACAATCAGAGGCTTAGCGATCATGGTCTATGGGAAACAACGAATGAGCTAAGCCCTGTCAAACCAGAGAGGAACAGACTGAGAGGAGACATGCTAAAAGTCTGGCACAGAAAGGAAAGCAATAATCCTTTTTCAATCACAGATAGAAGGCGAGTAAAGATCTCAGACTGAAACAAGGGAGAGCCAAATTAAACATTTTAATAGCAAAGATAATGAACTGCTGAAATAAATAGATTGTCAGGGGAGGTTGTTGAGTGTCCATTGGTCCTTGAAGAATAGGCTAGATAAACATCTGGAACAAATCATTCAGGTAGAGCTTGTCCTGCCCATGAGGACATATTTCTGAATGGCAACTCTCTACTTGCAGTCATAAAAGAACACTTTCTAGTTTCTTAAGGCTATCTTAAAGTTTTCCTTACACCACATGTCTGAGAAGAGTGAGGCTTGGTGTGAGAATCAGCAGTTTCGGTGGCCAGAGTGTGGCTACTCAAAGAAACTCAGTTCTTCCAGAGACTTCATCAGTCAGCCCTGTTTTAATGACCCTTATATTCAGCCTGTCTTGATCATGGCAATAAGGAGCCCCTGGGAGCTGGACCATGGAGGCCTGGAACCTCAGGACCTGTTCACACACCCAACCGCGGGCACACAGTCAATCTACCAGAACAAATTTAATTGAAAAGAGGTTTTATTGCCATCTTCCTCTGATTAATTTGGAAATGTGAAACTAAACATGTGGATTTTCATTTACACTAATAGTTTTGATACCGTTTTCTTCCTAAAAGGAAGCCTTAAAAAGTGGCTAAAGAGAATTTGCTGTCTTTTTATATTGACGGAGTTGGGGAAATTGGCCATAATGCAAATAGGAACTGAGATTATTGAGTACTTTGACTGGGTTCTTATTTTCACAGTAATGTCTTTGTGCTGCTCGGGTGCTATAAGGGACTTTGAGGTGAGTATTAATGAAGTGTAATTGCACTTTACAACACTCTGCCCACACAAAGAGGTCTTAAAGGAATTTCAGTGTAAATGAGAATCTTGCCAATTATAGCTAAACTGTGTTGGCTTAATTGTAATGTGGTTATTCAGAAACATTTTAATCTTTTCAAAAATGCAGAGGAATTTATAGCTAAAATAGGATTTTAAACTGTTCTTAGCAGTAGGGTAGAAACAGTGTTGAATGAAGAGTCCCTTACACTGGAAGCCTCCATTTCCTGGGAGTTGCAGCCCACTGGTGAGCATCTATTTATGAATCTTTTCCCTCCTCCATGTTCAGCCTTTAGGAAGGAAAGACAGCTCTAGAATTAGCTACTAAGCTTTGACTGAAATTGCTGTAACCTGTTCCATCATGATGCAGTTTGATCCCAGACCATTCTGGTGGTTCTCATACCTGCTGTGCTTGAAATCCCTCACTCAGAGGCCAAGTTGGAAAACTATTAATATGATTCTTGTTTAAGGAAGACTCACTTCTTGTGCCCAGGCTGGGGAACTAGGTATGTGATGGGGAAGCAGCCTCCCTGTCAAGGCTGCAGAGGAGCAGTGAATCCTAAGGAATAAGAGAAATGATCATTTGTGTCATAGATAACCAGGAGTCAGTTGTCCTCTCGGAATCTGTAAGACAATGCACCACTACTGTCTTATTTGTCTATCCCTGTGATAGTGGTTTCTTATCCAGACTTTGAACTGAGCCCAAAATTTGAATTATACAGTGCTAGTAGAATTTCTGGGAATTCACTTCTGAAAGAGGAATAATTTTTTGTCCTATTTTCCTACAGAACTGAATATCTCTGGATTCAATTGAGAGCACAGTCTTCTCATTTTGAAATTCTTGCTTCTTTATCTGCTTGGTCTCTCTGCAAAGTAACCTCCCTCTAAGAGTTCTAGAGATATGACAGGATGACATGGGACACAAAGTGGCTTTGATATCTGCTGGAAGTGAATGCGGGGAATGAAATGAACTTATAAGAAAACAACTGAATTGTAAATAGGGTGAAGTCTGAGAGCTGGTATTTTCAGTAGTGTCTTCTCTATATAGGAGACTTTCACTAATACTTCCAGCATCATTGGTTAGTGGAGGATAATTTCTAGCATGGGTATGCAACAACAATTATAAATGGATACTGTTCTTTCTATCCTGAAATGGTGAATTATACAAAGTATACTGACTGATAATGGAAAAGCAGATAAATCACGCACCAGCCTCCACACAGATGAACAGCTCTTTGCTTCAGATCTGAAAATCCTAATTTAGTTTGACTATTTTTCTTATGTGGGTACATATCCACCAACTCAGCTGACTTCTGGATTTGGCCTTAAAGAATAAAGGTAACAAAAACAGAGCAGAGCATTTATTGGCTAGCCCTAGAGAATGTTCATCCTGGGAAGAGAAAAAAAACCCTCTAATTGTGCATCTGATTCTTAGGGATTATTGAAAGTGTTTTACGATCTAAAAAGCATGGGGAACACGTTCAAAGACATAAACACCAATCAGGCACCCAGCTGCCATTAAGAGTCATCAGAAGTCAGATATCTGGCTACCATTTGTGCATTTGAAAATCTCTTCCTGCATCAATTACACTTACTCCCACTTCGGAGCTGCAGCACACAGCCAGAGTGGCATAAAATATCCTAAAGAAAATAAGCACCAGCCTGAGTAGGGAAAAGGAGAGCAAGCAGTGATCTATGGAGCTCACACAGGCAGAAAGTGCCTAGCTAACTAGGGTGCAACCTGGGAATCAGCAGTAGATAAATGGGCAGGAGAAAGTAACGTGCTGAAATGGAATGAAAGTAATAAAAACTGAACCACAAAACCTTTTGATCTGGAAATGAGTGTGAGTACCTATTTAGCCACAGCAAGGAAGAGAAAAGAAGTGCTGGCAGTGGGAGGAATGTATGGGTCATTCCAAATGGCTGTGAACATGGCAAGGAGAATTGCAAAGCTCCTACTGGAGATGGGGCACAGCAGGAAGAACTTGCTTGTGGACCTGTGAGAACCAGGTGTTGGACCCAGTCCCTTGAAACATGACCAAAAGCAGTAACCCTTATCTCTCTGTCCTGCTACGCCTCCCAGCAAAAGAACAAGGAGAGCTGGCTGTCACTGCTGTGAGATCCATCTGCTGGAGACAGAGCACGGTGCTGAGTGAGGAAATGCTCCTCCATGTGAAGCATCCTGTCCAAGTTCAGTGGCCCACACTGTACTTGACACCCAAACACCCTTTCTTTTCTTTCCTTCTCATTTATTCTAATGTTTGTTGGGTTTTTTTTGTGTGTGTGTGTGTGTGTGTTGCAACGGCAGCTCTGAAGACACAGTAATTGGGTGTCCATCATTCCACAAAGAGTCTGACAAGTCTTCCCATAGTGCCAAAGCCACGCTGTTAAGAGTGAAGGCCCCATAGGTCTGATGTCTTATTCCACGGTTAGAATGTTTACCATAAAAATAAAATTATATGTAGGAAGACACAGAGGAAAAATGTGGGAGTTCAGTGGAAGAGAGAAAGGAAAATGAAAAAGAGGAAGACTGGCAAGAGAATAACAGAGAGAGAGGGAGGCTGATCTCATCACTCTGCATTCCCAGAGTCTGGTGTTTTACCTGCACCTCCATGCTCACAGAATTTTAATCACATGCTCTTATTCGGAAATTCCAAAACCATTTTAGGCTTACAGAATTCTGTGAGAAAAAAATGCATTTTACAGCAATGCCAGTCCCAGGGATTCTGTAGAAAGTCAAAAAGAGCATTTCCTAAAAATACTGAGGCTGCAAGAAACAAATCAAACAACAAAGGTTTATTGCAAAGGAGGAGCACATAAGGTAGATCTTTTATAACCAGACAATTTCTATCATTACAGGAGGATCTTTCCAAAGGAAAAGGCCAGTATATCAGTGCCCTTTTTACCTAGGAATCCATACGCAGAGTACAATCCCCAAAGCAATTTATTTTCCGTAATTCTAATGTAAAGCTGGAATGATTCAAATAATCAATCAAATTAAAACAACAAATCTCTCAGACCTGAAGGCTGGTAAAATAATTGTGCCATATTTCCCTTCTAGTGATGCTTTCTTTTTCAACATAATGATGCCTTAATTGTGTAGTAATACTTGCTTTATCACAATAATGCATACCTGTGGTAGCATTCCAGCTGTGATCAGAGTCCATAGAGAGAATAAGGCAGTCTCTGTATTTAAGCTAAGTCTGAGTACATGAAAGTAAAGGAAATATAATCTCCCATTCTGTGTGTATAATAACTTTCCCTATATGTATTATGCCTACACACAGAGAACTTTTATGATTTCTCTTTTCTTGTATTTCTCCCATGAGGACTGCATCCTCAACCATGTTATGGGATAATCACACATTACAGAGTAAGTGGATCTAAATCAAGGCAGAATGGCAATATATTTTAAGCTGAGAATTGGGGGAAAAAAAAGAATTCTGAGAGATGACATTCGACACATTTGTTGTGAGATTCAGAAATGTATTGTTGAGATAACAGGTAAGAGCTGATGAGTAACAGGAAGACTGTGTCAAAAAGCAGGCAGCACTCATGCTGTTTGTGCTCAGACTGTAAGAAGGGAGGAGTGAGATGAGCAGTGACTAACTCACAACTTGTTCTAGACATAGTAGAACTGGCCCTGTGAACAAAACCTCAGACTGAAGCCACTACTCCAAAGTACATCTACAGTTATCTTGTGAACAAGGCAAACAAATGTAGAAATTAAGATTTAACCAGATGAGTAATTCCTATATTGCAGTGGAACAAAGTCTTCAGTGAACAGTTTTTTCTGTGTCTTTTTGGAGAAAATGTTGAAATCAACTCAAAGTTATCTTCTTTCATAAGAGAAGGGATTTATGAAACACCAGAGAATGCAGTAATATAGGCTGCATAAAGAATGGGTGGGGGCAACATCCTGTCCAGTAAAATATCTGGAATGAATTGTTGAACTACCAGTCACAAAAGGGCATCTAAAAGGACTCTGCAAGTCATATGAATATTTAGAGGTGATAATGCATCTGGTTACTGGAATAGGACCTCGCATGTATCCCCTAACAATTAGAATATGTGATAAAAAAAAAAAAAAATCTTAAAAATATTGTAACACTACAGATTTTCTGGGGGTCTTATATCTGAAGTACTTGAAACCACCGATTTCACACCTTTTTTATTCAAAGACATATATAATCTCCTTTCTCATTTAAGATCTTGGCTCAGATCTAGTCAAAGCTTGCAACAACAGACGGCAAAGCCAAGTGAACTACTCAAACCATAGGCACTGTGCTAGACAGAATAAAATGTCCTTTCATTTTTGTAGGTACTTTTGAAATCTTTAAATAAATAATTAGCATGAATTCTCCTCTCTCTTCCTCACTGTATGCTGAAGATTTCAGGAAAGTACATGTATTTTTCTAATAGTTTCTAACCAGACACTTGCACAAAATCGTTACAGATTTGCAGCAACTGTTTATACAAGGCAGAGGTCCAGCAATATTTTAGAACTGGTAGTTGCAAATTAAACCCACTGCAATAGAATGGTGCAACCTTCTGAGGTTATGGTTCCAAGCATAAAAGCATTTTGGAAACTGGTATTACATTATAAATCATTTATATGGGTATTTTTAATAATATGAAGAGTGGAACACAAGAAAGAGGGACATATTTTAGAAAGACTCTAATCTGGTTTTACATTAAAGGTACAAGAATAGAAAGTGAATAACCATCTATCTCAAACCCAGAAATAGTAGCACATTGTTTACCCTGCTAAGAGACATAAGCCTGACAATAACTTTATTATTTAAAGGCTTGCTTTATTTATTTATTTATAATAATAAAGTTAATAGATGCTGTTAAGTAGAGTTACAGCTGAAAAGGTCTGGGAATCACTGTTTGAGACACGTCATATGATAAAGGCTCTTAATATACTTAACTAAGATCTCTTTTTTGCTCCCCCACCCAGACCAACATTTTTTTGGTACCAACTAATCTGTGTAATTTGCTGGAAATTAGCTGCATCCCTCAGGTTCCTCAGAAGTTGCTCATAGGCAGCATTTAAATACCCCAGAAATAAGAGTGACACAATGACCAGTGGGTTTTCAAATGTATACAAACAGCTATTTCCTCAGAGCAGCTATGCTAGCTGATATAGTTCCTCCATCATACAGAGTGAACTGGTCAGGGCTAGAAGGCATCCCACTTCTTTCATTTCAGCTGGCAGCTCTCACTGAAATTACCCTTGACATAAGCCCCTCACATCTCTTGGGAAGAGAGTGGCACCAGCTGAGAGTACGCACAGAAATGTTCCTCCATGCATGTAAATACCAGACCCAGAATTCACCTACATCTTCTTCTGGAGGGCTCCTATTCCTTTTGCCCACTCTTAAATTTCTCCCTCTCCTCCCAGACAAGCTTCAAAACAATGAGATGCTGTGACGAGCTTAATCTTCCAACAAAACTTTAAAAAGGCAAAATCAGGGGGAACCCATCTTCTATGTAAACTCCGTCTTGGCTAGTTGCCCAGTCAGCTTATTCTAATTATCTGATGGCATGAAAACAATAGATTGTCTCCACCACTAAATCAGTCTGATCAGCAAAGTCTTCTCTTGGCTGTGAGCGACTACAATTATCTCTGCTTTGAGGAATCATCGTATGAGAGAGATATTTCATTTGCCAATATGATAGCAACCCCACAGCTAAGATGATGAGACCTGTCAGCACCACAGTACTCAGTGGAAGGTGGAATTTGGTGCACTTCTGCAACAAACACAAATAATCTTGAGGCATGGACACTGCCATCCCAGGGAGAAAACAGCTGTCTCAGAATAGCTGTCTCATCTAAAATTTTTCATAATTAAATCTCAAATACCTACTCCGCTGACTCAGGCATAGACCTCTGTATCTCTTTCCTCATGTATCATGTAGGGATGAGAATAAAGGGTCAAGCCAAATTTAAGTCTGAGCTACTTTTAGAGCATCTTAAACTCCACTGCCCTTTTCAGTTATTCACATGAAACATTTCAGATCCCACCCAGAGCTCCTGGGATCCAGGTAAGTGAAGGAGACAGTTAATCAAATAATTATACTTAACAAAAACGGGTGTAAGAGATTGAAGGTGCCCAGTGGCTTTACGGGTATTTCTGGGTGCCAAGTCCCTGACATTATTGTTGTTCCTGACTTCACCTTTGCCTGGCTATTCAAGTGTGCTATTTGGGACAGGTTTTGGATATGATGCAGCTAACATATGGGACACTCCAATAAAATTTCTAGTTTCATCAGGGTTATTTCAGACATTTCCAAGCATTTGATTTGGGTTTACAATTCAGGCCCATTTCCGACATCTGTTGATGGACATCTGAATATCTGCTCCCCCTCCCTCCCATGTACACTTACTGAAGACAACCAGAGAACAGTACTTGAAGCAAACAAACAAGGAGGGTGATTGAGGGTACAGAATATCAGCTGCAAGATGAAGGACACTCTGAAATATCAGCACTGTCCAGTATTACATTTTTATACACTCTGGGTTGAGGCGCTGACCCTGTTTCAATCATGCTATTAGTCTTCTCTCAGAGGATGTCTTCCCATTTTCTGATCTCCCCTCTGCACCTCCTCCAGTTTCACTACAGACTCAAGAAACATGAATAAGCAGAACCATGCAAGGTACTGTATACAAGATTCTAGCAGAGCTGTGATGGACTAGCACTTGCTGATATTTACTGGAAATATTTTTTTCTGGTACACATTTACTGTTTCACAGTTATACTGCATTGGTACGATCATGATTGACATGATGTGATATGACTGTGGCTAACCGTGATGTATTTATCCTGTGATTCAATAAGACATGAAATAATTTTGGTTTCTTGCCCTTTTCATTAAATTAAATTTGACCTGCTTGTAGCAATCTTGTTGTTTCC
The DNA here is from genome assembly GCF_018691265.1 of Tyto alba. Taxonomy (NCBI): domain Eukaryota; kingdom Metazoa; phylum Chordata; class Aves; order Strigiformes; family Tytonidae; genus Tyto; species Tyto alba. Next base: position 26,695,658 of record NW_024881278.1, on the reverse strand, counting down.
TTTATCCCTGCTGTAAATGAGTCTGGACCCTGAAGTGAAGTTCCATTTCCATTACTCCAGCCCGCCAGCTCACCCACTTCCCTCTTCGTGCTGAAGTTTATTTGAACACTGGTTAATTAGCCAAATATAGTTAGCCAAAACCAACTTTTGGGGTGACAGTCTTTAAGATTGGTGCCAAGACAGATCTCTGATGAGCTTTCTGCTAACCTTCTGGCTTGATAATTCTCTTTTATGGATCACATACTGCTGTCCTCATTTTAACCAGTTCTTGCCAAGATCAAGTTTTGTACTGAATTCTTGTATTCTCTAGTTTACTTGTGACTCCTTAACAAGTTACTTTGACCCAGATTAATTAGTTCTACAATATTTTCTTTCTTTAGCAAACCAATTACTTTAAGTAAAATTAGACTAGGTTAATACGTCCCAATCTGCTTTTTTCAACCCTATATCATATTTTCTCCCATTTCCATGTTCGTACTTGTATTTAATTATCTTTCCACGTTAAAATTATTCTTAAGAGCTTTACATACCGGTGAGCTCAGCTAACAGTCCATCATTCCCGGATTACTTTTATCCTCTTTGCTAAATTCAGGCACCACATTTGATATTCTCCAAGAATATAGTACTACCTGATGATGGTGGTTAACCACAGTCTTACTTTTAAGTCTTTCAATACTCAGAAAGAAATTATCCTATACCACTGAATGTGAGCTCCTAACAGTACTTGAAGCATTCTGCTGTGTGGGCTGTGATTGTTCCTCACACTTATTTCTATGATTCCCATTACTGTTTTTATGGAAATCTTGACCACTACTTCATCTCACTGTGACTTTAAAGGAGTTAATGAACATAAAGACTAATTGTTCAATGGTTTCTTGATATATTTGCAGGGGGTTTATCAGATATCCCTACATCTCAACATTCTCCTAGGTTAGAGAAGTAAACAGACAGACACTGCATATTTAGATAATCTGATAAAAATTAACTCAATCTCATGCCTTTTAGAGATAATTTCTAATTATTTTTTTCACAGTCTTTTGTCATTTGATGCTTTTTGATTCCATACAGGTCCATCAGCTGCATATTTCTTTTTGATATTATGGATCCTTCTTGCCCAGCTGCCACCTCTCATCCTCTGTAAGGTATGCCAGCTGTGAAGTAAGGGGACCTCTGACCCCGACTATATGCTTCAATAAGCCTGAGTTACCTCTTTTCTATTCAGGTTACTGTGACCTAATTCCAAATGGATGGAAGAGAATTTTAGGCCGGATTTCCTCTACGAGATTGAGAAGTATCCTTCCCTCTGTTCCTTCTACCAAGTTTCTTGCCTTAACTTCTAAACCATTGTCATAATGTTCCCAATGGTGTCTTTATTGTAATAAACAGGCTGAGCAAAGAAAGAAGTAAGATCTCTATGGTCTGAAAAGCATCAGTAGACCTTTGGTGAGCTATATAACTGTGTCACTTATTATTATCCATGTATCTTTTTACTGCAAGGACTCTGACTATCTTAATTCTCCTGAATTTGTTTAACTTCAGACATCCCCAAAAGACTGGAAAAGGAATTTATAAACATGTGAAAGGAAAACAGTTGTCTTTAACTTTCTAGATAATTCTTTCTCCTGAAAACATAAAAGGCTGAAGTTCCTGTGCTTTCAAGGGCTTGTCAATGTAGGAAAGCTATAACAACAGAGGTCTATACTGATACCACCATAACTGTCTTTATAAACACTTGGACAGTATGATAATGTTTTCCTTCCTTTCTTCCTTCTGTCTTTGGAAGTGTTGTAATCTAAACCAAGAAAAGGAGACAGAAACTAAGCTTTAACTCTGAAGTAGAAATACCTGCAAGTATAACTGGGTTTTATATAAAATTTTCCCTGTTATCACTCACACTTGGACGATGATCTAAACGAGGCAGAAAATTCCTTTATTTACTTCCAAGGATCTGTATTGGCTGCTTCCTGTATCCTTTTGGCTTCTTCCCACATATGCTTGTTCTTTCTGTGCTTGGGACATAGCCCTACCCAATCAGTAGGAAAAACTAGAGGCACCTGACATAGCCCTCATCCTTAGGTAGGGCTGTTCTGAGGGAAAACAGGTTTTATTTATGAGGCATTATTTATAAAGTGGCTATGTGCAAAACAAAACCAGTTGGAGGAGATGGATGGAGAAAAACGAGTGACCTCTCTTAACCCCTCACTCAGCACTGTAAGTGAGGCCTGTTCCTTGAGGCAACAGCTCATGCACTTCAGTCAAGGTAGCTTGAGAGCTGCCTTAGAAATCAAAGGAGTAGCACTTCAGTTGAATTTGTGCTGGAGCTTCCTCTTGTCTCAGGGCAATCAAGGTTTCACTGACTGCTTCTCCTAGGAGTTTCTGGCAACATTCGGATTCTCTTAATTCAAGAAGAAAATGTGGCCATTAAGATTATGTGTTTGTCTCGCAGGATTTACCTTTGCCAACAAAAAAACAGGTGAGCTGCTCACTTGGCTGAATGAGTAAGCCCCCTTTGGATGGAAGTACAGGCAAGAAAAACCTGCAATAACATCCATACTCATGGTCAGTAATTAACCCTTGCTGCAAACCACAGCCAAAGTGATGCTAACCATGTCCCTGACTTTGGTTATTTCCTGGAATATATAGGACCTTAGATGCATCCATATGACTTGGTTAATTCCAATGGATTCAAAAGGATACTACAAGAGAAAAGTCTGATTTGATACCTAATATGTAAATAAACACTCTTATGTGCCACTTATGTCTAAAGCTCTTTACAAAATGATATTCAGAAGTCTTTTTTTTCAGTTATTGTAATAGAGGCATAGGAGTGGTTTGCCCAAATTCAAATAGGGAGCTTGTGGAAGAGCACAGAGCTATATCCACAGCTCCAGACTGGGAGCATAGCATGTCACTGTATGAATGCTTCAGCCTCTTTCCTTTTCTGCACATGCCTGTAGTTAATGGAATTATCTGCTCTTTGTTTACCAATGCTCTGAACACTAGGAAGGGAAACAGGAGGAATCAGGTTGTGTTTCAACCCTGAAATTTCAAAAGGTACAATTTGTATAATATAAACAAGAATTAAACACAGTGTCACAGTGTTAACTTTCATAAATTTTTATTCTAAAATTTTATACCACATACTGTCTTTCTGAATGTATCTGAAGCTGTTTGATCTGAAAATTTCCCTAGGCTGGGAGAATGATACGGCGTGTCAGAGACATAATGGTAAATAATCCTTTTGAAGATGTTTTCCTGATATATGTTCTTTTGATTTCAAAGACACTTGGAGCTTGATAAGTTTTAAGTTTGGCCTCAGCATGATGTTACATCACTCCTGTTTGTGATGTCAGCTTCTAACTGGTTGTCACATAATATTTTGCCACCAGTGGACTATAACATCACCTGTAATGTTCCGTTATTTTCTCATCTTTTTCCTTATTTGCTCCAAAACAATTAGAAAAATTCACTGATCCTGTAAGAACAGCTGTTTCATAATGAATGAATAAACCTGCTAGATCATACTGTATTAGACTACATCATACTGTATTACAAATCAAATACGTATGACAATCATTTAATCATAAAACTCTTCTTCAATGAAAATTTTCCTCTCTTATGATCAAGCTTTGTCCTTTATTTTCTCTCCTGACAAATACAAGCAGTTCATATTTCATGAAACTTTATATCTAGAAATCAGATAACCAGCTCTTCTAAGTGAAACACAAGGGGTTACATTTTCAGAAGACCTGTTTTTTCATAGGATAAATAACCAGCATATACTGAAAATGTATGCCACTTTAAGATGTTTTTTGGGAGAACAACACCAAAAGAAAAAGTTCTATTTCTTCACTTGGTTTTGAAAATCTGGATGTATGTTTGTGTTTCTTACTGTAACAGACAGTAAAGTAGAAGAGTTAATTTTTCTCAGGGTAGAAATCTCTGCCTGCTGATAGCCACTAAATGTAACTGCCACCACTCCCCCCCAGTTAAACAGCAACAACAACAACAACAACAACAAAAAACCAAACCAAACCAACAACAACAAAAAATTCAAAATCACATGATTGAAAGACTTTGTCTTATGTTATATGGACTATGAGAGAAAAGTGGCATGACCAGTTCTTGTTTACACTCTGTAGTCCTGTTTTAAATGTCCAGGGTATAAAATGCTATTAAAAGTTCAATAGCTTCTCTTGGAGCACAGATCTTCAAACAGCTCTCTGAGGACCTTATATGCTAGGTCCTCTGCCTCTTCTACATGGCTGCAATGACAGTGTTGTGTTCAACATCTCTTGTTTCTTTTCCTTGCAAGTTGTTCAAAGCTAATGCTTACCACTTCTTGCCTCTATTTAGATTCTTCTTCACAATCTGCAAGGTCTTAACTGTGCCTGTAGATGAAGCTAGCCATAACACCTTGCTAATAGCTATGCTGAAGTAAGCAGAAATGGACATAACCTCAGCCCTTTAGGGAACTGTATTCCCATCTCCTCCACCATTTCCATAGCTGTAGCAGTGACAGCACCTGGCTAACTCAAGAGCAGATATTAAACCACATGTTGCCTGAACATCTCTCTAGGAATAAGATCTGGCCTGTGAGCTGCCAGCTGGCTTATGCTATATGTCTTCCAAAACTTAAAAAAACCAGGTTCTTGTAGGTACCTTCTGCACAGTTTCCATCATTGGAGATTTTAAAAACAGATCTTCTATAGCAGCAATTTCTAACCAGTCACAAAGAACTATGTAAAGTGAGGTTCAAATTTTCCAGTAAAATTAATGCCTGAATGAACGTAAATGCCTATAGTAAGCATGGGAGAAGGGCTTCTTCAGAAAGATGAACATATCTCAAATTCAAACACAACTTATTTTGCAATTTATAAATTTTTTTTTTACCTGTTCTTTATTGCTTAGTATTTATATTTGACTTGCTCTACTTTCATCCCTAACTTGAGAGAAATATGTAACTGAAGGAGTTAAAAAACACCAAAAGAGGCAGTCTGAAGGGCACATGAAATTTGCCTGGGTACAGGTAGTAGAATCAGAAATGTCCTCCATAAGATCATCTCTACAGTTCCAGACAGGCTGGGTGAGTGTGTGAACATATAAATATATAACACTGTAGGGAGGAAAGCTGCATGAGAAACAGAGGAGTTTTCTCCAAAGAAAGTTCCATGCCCCAGTTATCCTATTGCCAGTGCTATGGGTTGCCAAAGCATGTCTGTGTGCTATATAGAGTCTGTACTGCTTGCACTTCACACGTTAGGAGAGATGCACTGAAACTCAGTTCTGTTTAAGTACCTATGGCTCTTGTGGGGCAGACCATAATCTGCTTCTCACTTTGGCAGCCTATGAGATTTCTCTGACAGCCCTGAAAACAGATCTCACTCCTGGCATATTATCAGAGCCAAAAGCAACAGTTAGGTCTCACCATTACCTACAGCTGACTTCATAGCAAAGGCATCTTGTGTTGTTCAATCTTTAAACATGATTCAACTTGGACTTTCAGTCTCCCAGGAAAATGACTTGTTCTTATGTCTAACACTAGCAAGTGCATTGCTTATAGGCTCAAAAGAAAAATCTAAGCTCTGAAAAAAGATCTATCTATCCTGTGCTAACAAGTCCCACTCCTTACTATCTAGTGTTCAATTACTCATGTGTTCATTGAGAGCAACCATGTTGTCTCCCAGCATTAATTTTTCCAAGCTAGAAAACACCCTCCTTACTAGTCTACTCTCACAAGTTCCATTCGCAATTACTCCAATCCTCCTTTCCCTGGGGCAGTTCTCACTTCCACATCTCCTCCCTTTACCTGAACAATTGTGCATGTACACACGCACCCAGCTATAGCCTGGTAGCTGTCTTGCAAAATGGTGTTAGCATACCCCCCTCCCCTTTGAGAACACCTTAACTCCTGTAGTAGAGGCTGACATTTACTTTTTTCCATGCTCATATCATGTTGATTAATGACAGAAATTCTGATAATGGCTATCTATATAAATTCCTCATTTCCACAGGATGGTCCTGAGTTTATAGGAGAATTTCCTGTTTGCTCCTTGAGCTTTGCGTTACTTGCCCATTTCAATTATTTCAGACCTGTTGCTAATCTTTTTTTTTTTCCTTTGTGTGAAATTGCAGCCCTTTCCTCTGCTGCTGCTGCTGTTCAACTATGTATTATCTTCACATATCATTAGCATACAAGATTATTACAAAACTACTAATTAATGAATGGTCACAAGATCAACTCCAAGGGAATCCCACCACTGACAGGCTCAAGATGAATGCTTCCTCATGCAGGGCAACCTATTTTCACAGAAGAACATTGGCTTAAATATGCATTTTAATGGCATGATATCTTCTGGCATTCAAATCTTTTGTGTGGTCACAGTAATTAGGAACTCTCAAATACCAAGTACCTCTCTATAGGCTACAGTGCACCACCCACCACTTTCAGAAGACAGTGAAAGTTACAGACTCTGCAATATCTCTCAGAAATACACCGTTACTCAATCTGTACCTGTAATCATGTTAATATTCTTAATAGTTTGCATTTGCACATGATAGGCCTCTGTCTGATGCAGCTTCCCCCTCACTGGGCCTGATCCTGACCCCTACACACAGGTTGACATCCCAGCCTGTCCTTGGCTGGCTCCCAGCCCCAGGGTGCCCAATGCCCAGGACTGGGGATGCCTCTGTTTCCCCCGGCTGCCCTGCTCCCTGACTGGGGTGGTGGGATGGGCCCTGGATGGTGAGGTCCTGCTCTGACACCCCAGGGGAGCCCCCAGATCTCCTGGGCTCCATTCCTCAGGGAACTGTCAGTCCACACGATGCCCTAGCAATAACTGCAATTAAGGTGCAGCTCTTTCGTGCCAACTGATTTGCCCATTTCTGTCACAGCACACTGTGTTTGTCCATACATGTTTTCCATGGGTCTGATATTGAATAATCATTTTTATTGCGCGCACTTCTGCATACCATTTCAGCCTGGGTTATGAACAGAACCATCTGCATTTCTACATGATACATTTCATGCCAGCTAAGTGGAAGTGAAAAGTATTTTGTGGGAATCATGTCTTTTACTCATTTTATCTGTTTTGCATTCACACACATATGAATATAGTATCAGATTTCCCCATTATATTTTGAGATATCTTGAGCTATTTTGTTCTAAGTTCTACAGTAAGACATCTGTAAAATCTAAGCAGGGAATAAATTAATGATAAAACAAACAAGCAAAAAAAACCAACAAACAGAATTGTTGCATGTAGGTTTGGGTACAAATCTAGTAAAATATCACCATCGTTTATGTGGTACAGCTAAAGACATTGGAATACTTTCAGTCTACAACCAAACAAAAGCATGGGGAATGGTATGGTTTCAAGGCTCTCATGCTAGTATATCATCCAGGCCTTTCCAGTACATAGTCATTGCACAGAAACATGAACAACATATGTTCACAACCAGACATATTTCCTGCTTCTGAGAAAAATAAATAAATAAATAAATAAAATTTGCTGGATCCAGGCTAAGTGGCCAAATTTAAAGGTAAAGGACTGAGACAGTCTGGGTGGAGGATATAGATTCATTTACATTGCGTGGAGCAGGTACTGACACCTCTTAAAAGTGCACATATGAATTGTGTAACATTATGTCCTGTCTCCTTTGCACTGTTCAAGTGGGAAAAAAAAAGTTAGATTATGTCTAGCTTTGGCTCCATCAGACATGGCTGCAAAATAGCCTTGCTAATCTCTGGGCAGGCAGCAAAGGAAAGGTTATTTCAGAAACTGTTCACCAGTAATATCAAGCTTTTGGTCTGCTTAGTATCCAGGTTGTCCACCCAAGTCTAGGACAGAGGGGTCCCAAATTCCACTTTCCCACTTTCCAAAAGTGAGATTATGCCAGGTCAGAAGTTAAAGCAACACCACTTCACTAGGCTGCTCCAGCCACAAAGGGAGGGACTTGGAGCCCAGTTCCACAGTAGCAAAAGTTATGAGGGGGAGAAGCTGCGATGACAGGAGTCAGGGATACCCATTCCATCTGTATGTCCACTTACCATGTATGCTGGCAAGGCAAGAAAGGAAAAAACACTCTTCCTGTATGTATGTTCTTGCTCTGTTTTAATTCTACAGGACTGGCCAGACAGCACCCTTTGCAAGTAGTGATCTCCTTTAGGTTTAGTACTAGTTTATTTCCTTTGAGGAGGGACTTCAAAAAATATATCCATTTGTAAATATAAGCTAAAAGCCAATTACTAGCATGCTCAACAACACTTTAGACATCCATTTCAAGTGCCATCCATTTGTTAACCAGCAAGAAGGACATAAAAAACCCAGAGAATGTTTTGTGATTATCTGACTGACTGAACAATTGGTGTAAAAGCCCTTTTTTTGCATATGATGCAGCAAAACCACAAAAAGTTTGTGTATTTCAAGCCAGAACACTCACCTGTTGCTCCAAAAATCTCTTTTTGTCTATACTACATATTTTATATGGTAACCTTGGCAAAAGCCTGTTTAGCAGATGTGCAAGTATATTTTTGTGGGCATGCAGTAGGACACAGTTAAATCTCATCTCTAACTTGTTAATTAAAATAAAATGAGCGATTCCTCCCAGGAGGTTGCTTTTCAGGGTGACAGGGAATCTATCCTATTCTGTATGGCAGTTGACTTTAGGGAAACTTAAAATCAAAACTCCAGTCTGCATCCTGTCCTTTCTCTGCCCTTCAGAGACTGGACTCCTTAGACCTTACAACGCCCTCCTGAAGAGGGAAAATAAGCTTAAAGTGCTACTGATGCTGTCCTGGCTGTCACAGAGATGGGCTCCATCACAGTTCACATTACTAATTTACCAGAGATCTAAAGGTGTGAGGGTGAAATCAAATCTGCTGCAGTGCTGAATGCAGCAGCAGACAATTTTACAAAAATGAGTGCTCATACAATTGCTCGATTCTTTTGCTTCTCAGTCACATGAATAAAAACCTAGACTACGGCAACCCTTTTTCTTTCCCCCTTCTTTTGATTTGCTTCCCTCCTGGTCCCCCCCCCCCCCCCCCCCCATATAGTAGAGATACAGGTGTTCTGGATATAGATTGTGGGCGGGTTACCCAATTATGAATGGGGATGCTAGCATTATGCTAATTTAGTAGAAGTCTATGACACTGTTAGTGTCACCATTAAACCACTACAGTAAATAAGATACTATGGTACTTTTTTATGGACCTCTTTATCTTAGGCATTTCTTTTCCTTCTCATATTATCTATACCCCCGTAGAGAGGAAGTTGCCTACTATGAAAGAACTCATAAGCCTGTAGCTTTTATTATAGTTTAAATTGCCAGAAACCTTAGGACGTCATTGATGACAACAGTAACAACTAGCCAAAGCAGTAGGGAAGTAGCATTTTTCCATTTTCTGTTTCCTTTCATTTAGAATTTCTACCTGTCTTGAAATGAGAAAAGAACATTTCAGAATATTCACTCTTCAGCCGTGATCCAAGATTTATTTAAGGATGAAATTATGAAAATACTTCATCCTATATATTTCTTCATATAAGTAGACCTTCGCTGAAATATGTGGAACAATATAATTGAATAAAATTAATCCATCTCTCTATCTATAGTTAGTATGGAATATTAACTGAATAATCTTATTACAGTTGACTAAGTCAGTCCTAGGAAAAAATGTTTCTGATTTATTTTGTTATTTTTTCCTGCCTGAGCACTGGGCAGCCCATTCCTCAAGTTTATTGTTGCTCGATGCAGAATACAACTAGTGAACAAGTCTTGAAAGCCAATTCTGCAGCTATTCACCTTTACACTTTTTGAGTGGGTTACTGAGAGCTTGTTAAGTTCAGCATCAGAATAAGAATTTAGAGTCCTAGTCTGGAGCTGCCATTAAGTGACTCATTAAGAATATTTAACAGTCAGAATTTAGACTGTTCTTTAACACTGACTAATATAAATCATATGTTTTTTTTTTTTTTTTTCGGCAAACACAAGTGTATTCCTAAGTCTACAACTCATAATTACAAGTATAATTTTTTTTTGCTGAATACATTGTATTTTGAACAAACCCAACAGAATTCACCTAAAAATCTTTATCTGTAAATTCCCTCATCTACAACTTGCTTGATATGGAAGTCCTTGTCCAGCTCTGGAACAGTGTTTGGGAGAAAGAAGAGAGGAATGAATGACCTTATGCTCTAGTTGCCAAGAAGCATCATGGTGACTCAAAGAAGTCAGTTTAATATCACCTCACTGAAGAGCTAATATTTAATTTTGAATGGAAATATTTTGACTCAGAAAAATCTAACTCTTCACTTTTTACTTATACAGATCACAATTTTTCTAAGTATTAGTTTTTATTAAATTATTTGTCTAGGCACTAGAATGGCAGAAGAAATGGAGATGTTGATGAAATGCAGAGTAATACACAAGGGAAACTTCCCATGTAAGCAGACATAAATGGTGATGGATTCTAAATTAGCTATCATCATTCAGAAAATATCTGAATGGTTCTTTGAAAACTCTAGCACAATATTCTGCAATGATCATAAAGGCAAATCTAATGTTTGAAGTTATTGGGAATTGTATGGGGAACAAAACAGAAAATATCTTTGCACCATTTTATAGATCCACTGCATGCTCACATCTTGAAGACAATTTAATTCAATCAATTTGGAAAAAGTACAGTGTAGTTTTAAAGTCATGGTAAGGGTGATTAGAAATACAGAATAGATTCCATGTGAGTGCAGCCTGCAGCTCTTTATTTTCAAAAATGTCATGACTGAAGGAAGACACCAAAGAGGTCTACACAATCTTAACTAGCAGACAAGCAGAAATTACAAGCTATTTTGAGTGAATATAAGAACTAGAGGTGCTCCGATCTTTTATCAGACAAAGCAAACAAATAAAACTGCTTTTACACAACTTACAAATAAATCGCAAAAATCATTATTGCAAGATGTAGAGGTGTGTAAAAGTTTAAACATATTCAACACTGGCTTAGACAGCTCCTGGGAATATGTCTGTTGGTGCAGTGTTAAATGTGATGGAAGTGATGCAACATCTAGCATTTGTCAACTCTAAAGAAGATGTCCTATGGCACCAAGGAAGAACAGCCCTCTCTATTCCCCGTTTCTTGCATTCTTTCTAAGTATTTGCAGCTGATTCCTGTAGGAAGTAACATTTAGGTCTGTATAGACTTTTGATGTGACCTAGAATGGCACTTCATAGAACCTTAAGAAATACAGTTATATTACCTGGATTTTTTTTTTTTTTTTTGAAAGCCGGGATGAATTAATCTTTTTACTATTAATATACTCATTATTCTAATTCAATTTTGTGAACTCTATTATGATGACAGCAAAATAAAAACAGATCAAAATACTTCCTATTACCAAGATTTCCAAACACTGCTGTCATATAAACAATAATCTAAAATTTAGTGTCCTGATTTCAGCTGCGATAGAGTTAATGTTTTTTTAGTAGATGGTACAGTGTGTTTTGGATTTGGTGTGGGAATAACGCTGATAAAACACTGATATTCTAGTTGTTGCTAAGTAGCACTTATGAGTTGAGGATTTTTCAGTTTCCTGGGCTCTACCAGCGAGCAGGTACACAAGAAACTGGGAGGGAGCATGGCCAGGACAGTTGACCCGAGCTAGCCAAAGGGATATTCCGTACCATAGGATGCCATGCCCAGTACATAAACTGGGGGGAGTAGGCCAGGAGGGGAAGATTGCAGCTCAGGGACTGTCTGTGTAAAAATCAGCGAGTGATGAGCAACTGTGTTCTCCATCACTTTTTTTCTCTGGTTTTGTTTCTCTTCTTGTTATATCCCTTTTCAGCATTAATATTATTAGTAGTAGTAGTAGTACTAGTAGTAATAATATATATTAATGATTATAAATATGATCTTAATTAGATTTATATTGCTATTAATATTACTGTATATTATTATTTATTATTATTAAATGTTATTATATAACTTTTAGTTTTGTTATTAAACCCACAAATTTTACTTCTTCCAATTCTCCTCCCTATCTGACAGGGTGGAGAGGAATGAGTGAGTGGCTGTGTGGTGCGTAGTTGCTGGCTGGGCCTGAACTGCGACACTGAACAACAACCTTGTTAAACACTGTATACTTAAAGCTGCTAATACTATAGGATTAATAATTAGCATACATGTTTTGTAAGAGTTACGTCCTGGAGCAAAGCTCAATGCAGATCATTGCACAGGACATTTTTAATAAATTCAACTATCTTTGTAGAGTGGGTTTGCATTTTTTAAACATGTTTGGAGTCTGAAAATGGGTAGAATTACCTAGTTTGTGTAATTGTAAGTTTAAGCAATGATTTGTGTTATTTGCTTTCTGTTAACTCTTTTTATAAGCCAGACTGCTGAAGTCATCAACTTCTGAATACTCTAGCATACCATGAGATGCATTTTGTCTCTTTTGCTTCTCTCAGTGCCTGTGAATCAACTCTTCAGATGGAGGAAACAATACTTCATTGGTATCAGTGATGCTATAACAGTCAACACCAGCTTAAAATCTGATCATTCATTTAATGCACTGGTATGAGTATTTCACCCCATGTGCACCCTGCAATCCCTGGTTTTATAACTAAAGGCAACAATTCGCTAAAGAAAACCTTAATGGTTATGAGCTATGGGCTAAATTTACAAAGGTCTCTAGTTGCCTTAAAATGTTGTTAGATGCATGGCCAGAAGCAAGTAGGTACTCAGCTCCTCAGGATGTGCAGGAAACTCCTCACAGGGTGCCTGTGTGTAAGTTAAAAGACTAAAGCTCAGAATCTATTTCCTACCATGGCAACACCCTAATTTAAGCTTCCCCATGACACAGGGATACTTTTCCCAGATGGTGAGTGAATGATTGAGGTACTCCTCCTGCAAGGTACTGGGTACCTTTGCTTCCCACTGAAGTCTCCTGTATGAGGGAGAGGAAAACTCCACAGACCAGGCTTTCTCATTAGCAAATGCCAAATTCTGAAAGTGACTGAAGTCAGTGGGAGTTTTCCTGGAAGAAAAGATTCAGCATTAACTGATTTATAAATTCAAAGCACTATTTATTACAAGCTCTATTCATGGTTGACAGTGAGAAATCGTTAGCGCATAGAAGTACAGAGTCAGTGGCTTTTATCCTTCCCAGGTCTTTTTGACCCAAATACTGACAAAATACCCAGTCCTTTTGCTTGACTGTTAGTGTTTGCAAAATGACAGTCAGGTGTTTCATTCCATCCACAGGTTTTCTGCCTTTCTATTTTCTAATATTATTGTGCTCTACTTTGTGAGAACTTGATCTAATCATTTTTTCTCAGATTTGTCCCTTTCTTTTTCCAGACATCAGCATTAGATCCTGACGTCCTTGTCCTCATGTAAAAAGATAAGTCTTTCTCTCCTGCAACATTTTGCTTATCCTTTGAGCTGGTATAAAAATTGTAAGGAAGAGCAGAGGAAAGGGAAACTCTGAAATGCCTGCTGCACCAACTGGTACCACAAATGATCTTTAAATATCCTTACTAAGCCTTACTCAAGAACAAGTGTGTGTGAAATGGTGAAGACTGCAAGACCTTAAGGGCTGTCCTTTGCAGAACTGCCTGACTGCCCTGCAACTTTACGAGTTTCAGGAGTTGGAGCTCATTTCCAGAATGTCACCATCTTTTCTGGGAGAGGGATCCCAGATATGGGGCAGCAAGGGCACTATGGTTTGCAAGCCTTATAGAGAGCTATGCTTGGGTCGGGAAACGCTCCCTCACACCGTGCCCCTGCTCAAGCACACGCAATCTGCCCCAGCAGGGAGTAGGGCCACACGTGAACATGCAGGGAGGAGATGGGCACAGTTAAACAGAACTTCTCTTTAAACTCTGCTGCTTTCTAAAGGGCTGAGACTCACACAAAACCACTGTGTCCTAAATGACCCTGGAATGAATCTCTTAAAAAAACAGAAAATTACTTGACACCTGTCCAGCTGGAATGAAAAAGAAACATAACAGCAATAGTTACAAAGAAAAATACATGTCCAATATATTTGTTCAGCATAATAATCATTGGCAGTGCTGAAAAAGAAAAGAAATCTGTTGCAACTGCCATTGTCAAGGATTTCCAAAGATGTAATTGTCAGGTAAGGACACAATTCTTATTGTTAGACCATAGGCTATATGTCTTTCACAATCCTTTCCATTGATTGTTATTTTTATCTGGACAATGTTTGTTTTAAATGAAAACAACATTTAAATTTTAGTATTTTCAGTTAATAGTCATCCTCTTGTTCACAAGCAAGGTGCTGAGAAGACTGAGGGAGTGATCCAAGAATGGTCCAGCCTGTGAAGCAACCACTGTATTGCAGACAGGAGTGGAACAGATCAGTTCTGACTGGATGATTTCAGTCTCAACAAATGATTATTTTTTCTTCTCCCTCTTGTTCCCTCTAAACAATGGAAAGAAAAGGTATTTCAGACACAATCCCTTGAAACCTGAGGCAATCAAAATAAAGCCAAGATATGCCAAACAAAAAGAGATTGTAAAAGAGTCCATTACAGAAACTAGGGAAAAGGAACAGGAACCAATGAAAAATCTCCTGTTTGCTGCATGTTTGTTTTTGTAAGAATAATATCTTAAAAAATGTGACTTTTCTAGGTGTTTCACATACAATTATTGCAATTCCATATTCTATTCAAAATCCTCTTTCCACATTATATTGGACTGGCACATAACATAATATACATGTGCTAAGTACACACACACAGAGATTGTGCAGTCAAAGCAACCAAAATGCCAGAAAATACTGCTTAGGGTTGCATGCACAATTTTAACATGGAGCGCTTGGGTATATGAATTATGGCATATTTGCAATTATATTTCCACACATTCTCCACAGCTTTACTCAGCCAGTTTCCATCTTCTCATTTATCCTTTTTGTCTTAACATGCATTTGATATTTACATCACCTGTACCTTTCTTTAGAAGCCTTATTAGAATCTGTCACCCTCTTTTTATTATGCCTTTAATATAATCTTCCAAAGAATGTGCATGTTTTCTTGTTTCTCACTTATGTGAACATGTTTGTAGCTAACCCAGCCACGTAGTGTGTAATAAAACCACAAAAACAGAGGAAAAAAAAACAAAGCAGAAAGAGATATTCCTTTGCATTTTCCCTCAAACTGAAAATTATTTTGCTCAATTAAAAAAAAAAAAAAAAAAAAAAAGAAAAGAAAATACGAAAGAAATAAAATAAAAAAAAAAAAAAAAGGATGCTATTGGTAGTCTAAAACAACTTTCAGGAAAGTTATGGTTTGAATGAAGAGAGATTTGAGGATGGAAACTACCCAGAGACATTAGTTTCAGTATTTTTGACCAGCATTTCCTTTATAAGACACTCAGCTCGCATCTCAAACTGATTTGAACATAAGAAGCTAGAGATCATCAATTGGATTAAGATGTTTTGGAAGTGAATTTAAAATAGGATATTTTGGGCATATCTATACTGCATTTAGACACATTAGTAATACAGTCTCTCTGTCTTGGGAAAATATCTTTCCATTCTGTTACATAAAGACTCCTAACCCTCATAATACCGTATTTTATTTCAAAGGTAAATCCTCCCACCCCTTTTGAATGAGTCTGATTTTGAGACCTAGACTGTGTTAGTCCCTATCCATGCAGTATATACAGGTAGCATAAAGGCTGTAGAGGTGCCAGTATTAAGAAATGTGCCTTAGATGACATGGTTTCAACCTACGGTGAATAATCTTCTTGAAACTGTTGTAAAAAGTCTGCGGGTAAGGCCCTCTAAATGGTCTTTTTAAATAATCACTCAATTTCTTTAAAGACCTAATTTTCCAAAAGTGCTTTTTTCTCCTTACAAGGAATACGCTATGTTTAAATAGAAGGCCACGCAAGTGAAAGGAGAGATACTGGCAGATCTCGGATATTGCCACCCTCTGTTATTCTCCAAACTTGGATAGTCACATTGGAAGGCTTCCTTGTACTGTGCATCCCTAGGCATCTCACTCCTTATCAGAGAAGGCCAGCGCCACGTGGCTCAGGCAGGAGGGTGCTCCACAGAGTGTTCTCCCCTTGCACTCTGTGAGGACTTTCTGCTGATTAAGAGAATACATTTACAATGGACTTTGTGATGTAATCTTTCTTTTTATTATTATTTGTTTGGCTTATGGTAGCAGCCAGAAGCCTGAAATACGTACTTGAAGTTGCACAAGTTCAAAAGAAATCCCTGCCTTGGAAAGGTTAAGTACATATGACAAGAGTATGAAAAAAAGAATGTTCCTATTTAATGGATGAGGAGCTGGGGCTCTAAACAAATACAAATTTCTAAGGGTTCTTTGGCATCTAAAGGCACAATAGAATTGTCAAAATTCAATGGTTCATCAAAATCACTTATATCCTCTTCAACTTTAGGTGTCTGCATAATTTTACAATTTCTATCCACAAGTTTGGGTTCATCTCCCTTAATTTTACCCATCTAGAATGAGTGTGCAGAACAAGCTCTCTGTCTGGATTCCTGTTATAAATGTAAGGGCAGACAGATATTTTCAGTGGCTGAATCAGACAGTGCTGTGTTGTTCAGCAGAAAGTTTCCATTACCTGTAGAGGTTTGTCAAACATAAAGTAACAGATCACACCTGTTTCCCACAAATTCAAAATCACTGGCTCATTTAATAAAAAAAAGTAGTCTTCCTATAGACACAGTAGCATGGTGACTCCATGCTGTAAACCATAGAGATAGCCAAAAAAAGGGGTTGTAACAACTCAGACTCCAAGCTTTATTACTAGGCTTTAGGGACAAGAAATTTATGGTGTCTAAGATCATGTGGAGACAAAAGCACTAACAACGCAGAGGTTGCAGCAACCCTTTAGTCACATGCAAGGAAAAAAGCCAGTGAAACATTTGGCTTTATTCCCAGTAGTGATGATGCCATGCATTGAGTTAGTAATTATGTCTCAGCTGTCACATAATCAAGGCATGAGGGTTGGGGTGGCTACCAAATAATCTTTTCTGAACTTCATCTGTGATCCCTCAGAAAAAAAATCTTTTTGCATGGACCACAATCAAAACTGAATCTTCATGTAGCTGCCCAATTGCTCCTGCTTGGGTTTGGGTGTAGCTACCAGCCCAGGCACTGGCCCTCCTGCTGAGGGCTGGTTGCTCAGTGACACAGCTTCCTTCCAGCAGCAACCTCCCCCAGCAGAAACAGCAGCTGATTCTTATTGTCACTGCTGCTGTATATTTATTTTCTGTAAAGAAGGAACCATATGTTTTAACCTAACTCAGTTGAAAAACAAGCACCACATAATTGCAGTTGAAAGTGCATCATACAAAGAGGCTGGAATTCTTTGCTTTCATCACAGAAAAAACATCTCTTCTTAAAGATAACTGAAGGTGTATCACCAATAACCAAATTAAAACCCTCTTAAAAGGAAGGTCATCACAATCCTTATTGGACAGAGCAAATTACTCCAGTGCCTTTTTCTTTTAGCTATGATTTTATGAACTGACCTTTGGAAAGTATGGTCAAATAGCCTTTAGCAGAAGTTGTAAAGCATAAGATCATTGCATGGACATTGATTTCATTAGGCAACCCTGTATAAATTAGCATTACTTACTGGGGGGTACGCAGCTAATGGCACTGGAAAGAGGTGAGGTCTGTTTATTCTGTGTGCTATGCCTGTAAGTGAAGACAAGCCTTCCTGTCTCTCTGCAGAGACAGAGCTGCCTTTCTGTGCTTTGGTGCAAATATGAGATGTTTCAAAGAGTGAGTCCCTGTGCAAGATTTTTTTTCTAGCAGAGACCATACAGACCATTCAAGGGAGAGAGTAGCAGCCATGGACCCTTATGATGCTACTCTGATTTAGCCCGGGTAAAGGTCTCATTCACTGTCATATTTTGCACCCTCAAGTAAAAAACCCAGGTCAGATTTGACTCTCCCTAGTGTCTGAGCATCTTCTAGGTAAAATGGAACAAGCACCAGTGAAGTCCCTTGTAAATTCCTAGAAGCCTCCAGCACCTCTTGTCATGGTTGGTTTTCCTTCTTTTAGCTCACTAGGTTTAGGCATGGGAAAGGTTTCTATTCTGGCAAGTGCCATTCTCATGATGACAACAATTTCTGAAGCAGAAGGCTTGTTGGGCACATCCTACAGATTCTTAGAATTTAGATTTACCTTATCTTTTCTGAGATTATTCCCTAGCTGGATCCTATCCACTAAGACTTCCAGTGCTACAAAGGTGATCTCCCACCATTTAAATATCTCTAACCTTTAAACATCCTGAAACCACGCAGAAATTTCAGAGTTGGCCTGTTTTAACAGATGGATTAGCATTTAGGGCCACTTATAGTTTTTATGGAACAGTTTGCTAATATCCCATGAGAAGAGTTAGCTCTCTCTGAACCTCAGGGAAAGGGGAAGAGAATGAAGAATTAACAATAAGAATAAAATTGATCAGAGAAAAGTTAAGGTCATGAATTATAAACAGCATGCTAGTTGTGGCAACTGTAGAATAGTTACTCAAATTACAGGAGAGAAAAAACACAGTTCTGACACAAACATTAAAAATTCCCATTTCAGTTGTAATCCAGACACTCAAACTTGTCTAACTCTTTTAAGTGATCCTCTTAGTCTGTCCCCTTCTATATTTCAACAAAACAATAGGAACTAGCAGATGGGAGAGGCATGCTATGCTACACAGTCCCTTCCCTTGATCACGTTCAAGAAGCTGATGGATGTCAGACACCACAAAGATAGTTTGAAAAGCTCAGGGGTGTGTTTTGTCTTCAGTAACATTGACTGAAAACATGCCTTATATACTTTCTCCAGCATCTTGAAGACCATCACTTGCAGCTTTGTTATCCATGCACGTAAAAAAGCTACCTTTTGAGCTTGACATATTTTCTGCTACTAAAGAAGGGGTGAATTTCACTCTCTGTTTTACTTCCCCAATATCAGTCCTGATCCATGATTTGGAGTAGTGTAATGGCAGCAGAATTATCTTCCTTACATATTTATGCTTGCTTTTAGGAAGAACTCAAAAACCCTGGGTGCTGTTCTTGCTTTTTCTCTTTCAATTCGATTTTGCCGTGTTGGTGACAGATGAAGCAGGATACTCTGACACAAAACCTGGGCACGTACAAACTTCAGACTGTGAGTTCACTTAAGCATTAAAACATGCCTGAGGAAAAAAGCACTCTTATTCTCCCTTTCTGTGAGTGGGGAAGCAGAAGCAGCTGGGTCTGAAATGGGGACAAAGGATGAAGTGAACTCAGTCCTGGTCTCTGCATTTAGGTGAGAAGGTGACTGTGGATCTCGGGCTCTTCCCAGTCTTTAGCTGCAGCACAAGCTACCATCTCCTTACCTCTATCTTCTGTAGCCTGCCTTGATCTAGGATGGGCTTTTGTCAGTGTGTCCTTGCATTCTCACGGGCAAGCTAAAAAACGCAGTCCGTATTATGCTATTGTAAGAAAGGAGTTAAATCAATGTCTTTTAAGTTTCAGTTTGTATCCATTTGCAACTGAGACCTTTCCATTTAATTCCAGTCTGAGATCCACAAAACTGCCCAGAACAGTTAAGTTTCACTTCCACTTCAGGAAAAAATCAGTAGTTTGAATCAGTTTAGTATGAGGCTAATCAGTGACTTTTTAACAATAGTTTTGGTGCAGGTTCAACTTGATAAATGTGTGATATTTCAGATTTTCCTTGAGAGGTAGAATCACCACATACTCTAACTATAAAACAATGTTCATGAGTTATTGCAGATCTGTCCTAGCAAATTCTGATTAGCAGTCCTCTGTCATACTAGAGGTTGTCTCAAGTGTGGTTTCAGAGAGTCTGGTGCTATTCTGCTGTCTGTACTTCCATTCATAGATCCACTGGTGGAATAGAGTGCACTTACTAAATTTGCAGGTGACATAAAGCTAAGGGGGGATGCAGCACTCTAGAAAACACTAACAGAATACAAAGCGATCTCTGCAAAAAGGAGAATCAGTCTGGAATTAAAAAGGTATTAATCAAAAAACTCAAGTGCAAGATAGTTCAGTCAGGCAGGAGTATTCTACTTCAGATGGGACAGAACAACTGGCCAAGAGTTCACTCTACAGGAAACATTCTTAAGACCACAGTGGGTCACAAAGTGAATTTTAATTAATCCTGGCATATTATGGAAATCAAAAAAATTCCCAAACTTTAACGTCACCTTTAGGTGTACAAACAAGGATATGATCTACAACACTGAAAATAACCCTTCTGTTCATAAGACCTCTGCTTGGATACTGAGTCTGGTTTAACGCATGGGATTTCAAGAAGAGTAAGGAACATTTGGTCTGAGAAGATTGATGAGAATCAGGAGGCCAGAGATCTAAAAAGTGTGGCCCAATCAGTGGAAAAAACATAAAGAAGGAAAAACAAAGGATAAAAGGAATTTTTCAGCTCAGAGAAAAGATATCAGAAAAATGTAATGTAGAATGTAAAAGCATCCTGCAAGGAACTGAGTATTAATCTGACTGTGCACCTGGTGGATAGGACAGTAGGTAATGCATTAGGAAGTAAGGGAGTATTTCTAAGAGTAAGGCTAGTGAAGGACTGGAGAAGTTTCCCATAGAAAGCAGTTCTATCTTTTCACTGAAGTTCTTGAAGAACAGATAAAACAAATGCCTGTCACGGATCATTTGGATATAGCCCTTTCTGCTTTGGAGTAAAAGGATGGGTTAAGATGATTTCTTGAGATGGCTTCCAGCTCCTTCTTAGCTCTAGTCTGTGTTCATTCCACCATTTCTATGTACCTACAGCAATATATCTGAAGGTAGTTAAAACATTAGAAAGCACGTTTCATATTTTTTCCTCATAAAGCTAGCAAATTAATGATACTAATAAAAATGGTTTGCTCACCAAGCTCCCTTAGTGTGCTCTAATTACAACACTCTGAAATATTTGTGCTTCATATGGGAGCTCTGCTTACTATTGAGATCCAAACTTGTGTCATCTGCTTTTTCATAGATAAATCTGCAGGCAGCAGTAGTCACAAAACATAGTCCAACCTTAGTGAGGCCAACAGCAAAGGAAATGAGAGCTCAGCCATTAGTTATCTTGGCATAAATAAGTATATACCTTTCCCAGACTAGCAAAAGCAATCATGGATACATGACACACCATCACAGCTATTAGTCTGCCTACCCTTAACTTGCATTGCCCTTTACCAAGTGTCACTGAGCACATTAGCCAAAACTCATCTTTCCTGACATTTCCCAGTGCAGCTCTAGCAGGTAATGCCCATGTTAAATTGGGCTCTTCCACTGGAAGTGTCTGCTGGATGCCTGAATTACAGCAGTCATGGAGTATCCCCGAGCCTGCTTGCTGGAACACCAGCCCCCAGCATAGGCTCAGTCAGCCCAAGCTGTTTGGCGGCTGAAAGCAGGTTTTGTCATTTCAGCTATGCAGCAACTGCTCCCACATTGGCAAGATCAAACTCTGGCACACATGCACGGGCTTTTCCTGGTTATACTTGCAAAAAGCTCCCAGGATGGTGCCTAGATAGAGTCAGGTTATTAATGCAGAGCATAGGCTTAAAACACCATGGATGTCAGAGCAGCCCTCAGGATGCTTATACAATGAGGGGCATCCCCAATCAGAGACAAAGCCTTGTTTGCTCTGCCCCGACCTGTGCTCTTTGCAAGGGGGTATTCCTGGATCCTTGTCTTCTGCTCACACAGCAGCTTCATGCTGCTGAGTATCCTTGTACATGAGTCTACCTTTGGTCTCTCTTAGATGGTGACCTTCCCAGAAGAGCAACAGTTATATCACCCTCACCATGTCACATCGAGGCAGGTATTAGTTGCCTCATTTTCAGGATGGAAGAGGGAGATGAGGGTCCCACACATGACCAGGCAATGAAAGTTCCCAGTTCTGTGGTCAGCTCACAGGCGCCTGCTCCTGGCACCCAGAGCCCTGCCCCTTTGATGTAAACATTTGTCTGGCCTATTTACTGGGGATAACAGCAATCATTTTCCAGCCCAAATGAAGCCAATGTCTATAGCATACTCACAGTACTGACTATTCCCAGCACCTACTGCGAGACCATATCACAGCAGTTTTCCCGAACCTCTTACAGTTAACTGCTCACATACTTTCAGGAAACAAGATACCTTTCTGGACTATTACCCTACATTTTTACCCTATATCCAATACACTGCCTGGCCAAGAATAACAAATAAAAAGAGAGGAGGTGCCAATCTTTTATATCTGGAGGGAGAAAGAGAAGAAATAAAAAGAAAATAAATGGAGCTGTTAACTATTCCAGCCTTTCTGGCAGCCAAAATACAGAGTAAATGTTGAGAGGGCATGCCTCAGAAGTCTTGTCTTTTATATGGAAATATGGAATGTGCTGTTAAGAATAGATTAACTGGTCTGAATTAATAGAATACAAAACCTGAATATTTATTCAAAATTCAGGCCAAACTTCAAGCTGCTTCAAGGTTCACAGACAAAAACAAAGACTTGTACTACCTCCCCTTTACGTTATTTTTTGTTTTTGCCCAGCACTGAAATACTACAGTGCCTGGGCTCTGTCTAAGCAAAACCTAGTCATGCTGGAATGCCACCAGAAAATCCTCATGCATCCATCCAAATTTTGCACTCTTGGGAGGTTCAGGTAAATGGGATAAGCTTGACAATTCTCGCACCTTTCAGAAGCTTTCTTGTCTTCAGTAATTTCTCATTTTTTGAATATTTCTCTACTTTGGCACAGAGAGCAAATGCTAAGGATGTGCCATACATACTAACCACTAGCAAAACTATGTTGGAAGAGAAAGCCTTTATTGTTTAAGTTGCAAGGGGCATTAAGAGAAGACAGCTCCTTTTAATCAGGGGAAGGAAGGAAGATTGTCCTTCCTTTTTGAACATCAGTATTTTAATACCAATAATAAACCTCCCAAGACCACAGAGAATTACTAGCCTATAGCACTCATCAGCCAATGGTATCTTTCCTTTTCTAAGAAGAGCGAAATAGGTCCATAATATTCTCTTTTTCCGAAGACTATTAATACAGTGTCTTATAGAGAACACACCAGGCTATCCACTACCATTTACAAAGACACTTTCTTGCAACGCCCTTTCCTTTTCTATATGCACTCTCCCATAGAAAAAGAAAGCAAACCCATCTTTAACAGAAAGTCTCCGCCAGAACCAGCAGCAGAAGAAATGCATATTTCTACATTTACACTGAGAGTGGAGGTGCTGGATGTAACAGTGTATCAGAAGGAAGAAATCAAAGAGAATTTTTTCTTTTATTTTATTTTCTTTAAATATAATACTACTATTCCATTAACATATACATTCCCCAACATGGATCACAAATAAAACATTGTTTTGGACCATAAACGACCATGTTTATTAATTTACTCCTTTTAAAAGTCTAATACATGGGAGTTTTAAGGTAAATTGAAAGCCAGAGTGAGAACTTAAAATAATGTCTTTGCTTTTCTAAATGAGACTGGCAGTGGCTCACAAAAGTGAGATTTTTTACAGTATCTGTGGAGAAAAGTTTCTGACTGCGGTATGAGAAAACTTAAATATTATCTGTTGAGAGACAATTTGCCCTCTATTCTTTAATTTTAAAAGGTATCAGGAGATATAGTAAACTAAAACATAAAATACTGGCTATCATATCTTTTGTTGCGTGGCACGGAAGACAAATGTTTTACCTTGTGAGTGTTAAGGATTTTTGTCAATGAACAGCTTCATCTCAGCTCTTGTCACCGCCTCCACCCTTTCCTTTCACCCCCCAGAATATCCTCGTACCTCTGGTAATGACACAGGTCCTCTTGCATGTTGTCACTGTGAGCACGTCCATGAAGGTTGTACGAATCAGCAATCATCTTATACTGGCTACAAATAAAATGCAGAAGTGGCAGGAAGTCTCAAAAACATTTCCAACAATAGATATTCTGAGTATCTGTCACAACCCCTCCTCAAAGATCTGAGAGTCTTTTGGGGATATAGAAGTTTAATATCTTATTGTACAGACAGGTACCATTGATTTGTCTATGGTAATACATAATATCTGTTGGAGCTGGACTAGGACTCCAGTGTCTCACTATCATTTCCATATTTAACTCTAAAATCACCTCATTTTTATAAAAGAAAAAGTGAGCATTTCAGATGTACCAAATTAACGGTGACGGAAAATTGCCAAATTGATGGCTCTATGTGCAGAGCTTCTATTATTGTGGTTCTCTAAAACATTACTATAATTTTGATGGACAGGACAGGGAAGTCAGAGTTGAAAGTTACAAAAACTGTGTGGCACCAGCAACACGGCTGAATCACTCTAGAAGGGATGATAAAAAGGTAGCTAGTCAGTGCTACAGATAAGGGATTATCTCTACCATAATTCCCAGTTTTGAGGGATGCTAATGCAAAACTTGTTGTCCTAATTTACAGAAAGTGGTGTAATGTCCATAGTAAGATGTGCTAAAAGATGCACATAGATAGCTAATCCTGAATCATGATGCTGCTAACAAGACGTCAAAATGAAGAGCTTCAGGATACTATGGTTAACAGAAGAGGAGTAACGTAGGTGTAGATGTCCCACCCTGACCTGGGGCAGCACTAAGGGGCAGCACCTGTAAAACTGTAGGATACTATATACAACAGCTGGGAGGTGCAGGCTTGGAAAAACTGACAACCAAGGTAGGAACTACTATGGTAGTCCTATCATAAATACTAATTAAATTTATATAGTCAACAAAACCAGTGCTAGATCTGAAAGAGTAACCAGGGTTGTGCTTTTTTAGGGAGGGGATAATGGGAAGGACTTGGTGGTGAGCAAATGAAGAAAAGGGGAATGTGAAGTTAAGCCACTTAAATGTTTGGGGCTGACTTGCTTCTTTGTTCAGGACACATGAGGTGCTCAACCTAGTGTTGACCAGGGAGTCTTCAGAGGGCATAGACAAAACACCCTGACTTGTCAATTAGCTCCTTTCCTTATTTCACAGTTCCCAGTGCACTGGTATGTGAATGTATACTGAAAGCAAAGGTAGATGCTGTGTGTTTGAAAGCCAAGGACATTGTACCAAATAAGCTGTGCTAAATCAATGAATGGTTTGCCTACCCTAAGAACACTGCATAAAGTCACAAGCCTCATAGAGCCTGAAAGATGCCAATAAATTGGAAAGGACTCAGAGAAATGCAGCAACTAATGATTAAGAGATAGATGGACTCCTGAAAAAAAAAAAAAAAAAAGTATTAGAAGAACTCAATAGTTTGGATAAAAGGAGGTCATGCAAGGCAAAGACTGTAAATAACAAGGATAAAATAAATTATTTAAGATTGTAAAAGGAAATATGATCCACTGTCACTGAATAATACTGATCAGAGGAAAATTCAGTCAGCAAACCTCGAAAAAAATGTTTCTTTTCTGGTCTAATAGGTTGAAGAATAGCTTCCCAAAGGACATGATGGATACTGTATGGCCTGAAGAAATTTAAACTTAAAATCACAAAAATGAAGAAGAATAGATGACAGCAGGGGTGGAAATTCAGTGTGGAAATATTGAGTGAATTATATGTGTTAACAGACTTCCCTATTTCTTATCTATTTTTTTTTAAGAACTTCCTTAACCTTCTAGATAAATATTCATCAAGAAGCTGTGTTTCTCTCCGAAACATTTGTATTGTAATGGTACTATTTCAAACATTTTGAAGTCAGGGATTGATCACAAATATTTTGCAGTTCAATCTGAATACCTTAAAAAGGCTAATGATTCATTTTCCTTGATTGGATGATCACTTGCAATGCAAATAGTAGTATGTGAGGAGTTATATTTCTGAATTTTGGAAAAAAAAGTTTTCTTGTAGCTTTGAAATTTGGCTTTCAAGTTTGTGCCTGTTGCACAAAAATCAGGTAGCAACACTAAGTGAATACACAAAACACCTGCACTTAATCTTAACAGAAATAAACTGATTAAATGTATTTAGTCACAGTAACTTTTTTGCAGTGTTTGCCTTGCTCTAATTTGATTATATGGCACTCTCATTCCTGATGAACAATAAAGATTGCTGCAATTTTTCAACAGATATACAATGAACCAGGATGTTCAGTGTTGATTTGAGAGAGGGGTCCTGGAGAAGGCCCTGTGACCACAGCTCAGTAAAATATTTAAATCCATGACTTTTCAAGGCAGCAAAGACCAAATGCTTTCTCAGAATGAGAGACACTTTTAATTGCCTCCTGAACAAAGGCCTTAGGACTGTAAATAGTTACGTGTGGGCAAATGGGACCTATGAAAGTTTGATCCCATCATCATAACCTAATATAATCATAAAATCATACAATGGTTTGGGCTGGAAGGGACCTTAAAGATCATCTAGTTCTCCAACTCCCCTGCTATGGACAGCGACAATTTCCGCTAGATCAGGTTGCTCAAAACCCCATCCAACCTGGCCTTGAACCCTTCCAAGGAGGGGGCAACCATGGCTTCTCTGGGAAACCTGTGCCAGTGCCTCACCACCATCACAGTAAAGAATTTCTTCCTTACATCTAATATAAATCTATCCTCTTTCAGGTAAAACCTGTTACTCCTTGTCCTCTCACTAAATCCCCTGATAAAGTCCCTCCCCATCTTTCCTGTAGGCCCCCTTTAAGTACTGGAAGGCTGCTAGAAGGTCTCCCCGGCGCTTTCCCTTCTCTAGGCTGAACAACCCCAAGTCCCTCAGCCTGTCTTCATAGGGGAGGTGCTCCAGCTCACTGATCACCTTCATGGCCCTCCACTGGACCCGCTCAAGCAAGTCCATCTCTTTCTTACATTGGAGGCCTCAGAGCTGGAAGGCAGCACTCCAGGTGAGGTTTCATGAGAGTGGAATAGAGGAGAAGACTCACCTCCCTTGACCTGCTGGCCACATGACTCTAAATGCAACCCAGGACATGGCTGGCTTTCTGGGCTGTGAGCATACATTGCTGTCTCACAGTCGGTTTTCCATGCACTACTACATCCAAATCCTTCTCTGAAGGACTACCCTCAATCCAGCCTGTATTTGTGCTTGGAATTTCCCCGACCCATGTGCAGGACCTTGCACTTGGCCTTGCTGAACTTCATGGGGTTTGCACAGGCCCACCTCTCAAGCCTGTCAAAGTCCCTCTGGATGGCATCCCTGCCCTCCAGCGTGTGAACCTCACCACACAGCTTGATGTCGTCAGCAAACTTACTGAGGGTGCACTCAATCCCACTGTCTGTGTTGCCAACAAAGATGTTAAAGAACATTGGTGCCAATATCAACCCCTAAGGAACACCACTTGTTACTGCTCTCCATTCAGACATTGAGCAGTTGACTGCAACTCTTTCAGTTCAACCATCCAGCCAATTCCTTATCCACCGAGTGGTCCATCCATCCATCAGTTGCTCTTCCGTTATCCACCAACACTGTAACCATGTCATAGAAGGCCACTAAATGTGTCAGGCACGATTTCCCCTTAATGAAGCCATGTTGGCTGCCACCAACCACCTCCCTATTTTCCATGTGCTTCAGCACTGTTTCCAGGAGGATCCACTCCATGCTCTTGACAGGTACAGAGGTGAGACTGACAGGCCTGTAGGCCTCTGGGTCTTCCCTTCTTCCCTTTTTAAAAATAGGGGTTATGTTTCTCCTTTTCTAGTCGGCAGGAACTTTACTGGACTGACACCACTTCTCAAATATGGTGGACAGTGGCTTAGCCACTTCATTTTCCTGTTTCCTCAGGACCCACAGGTGCATCTCATCAGGTCCCACAGACTTGTGCACTTTCCTGTTCCTTAGATGGTCTCAAACCTCATCTTCTCATACAGCGGGCGGTTCTTCATTCTCCCAGTCCCCATCTTTGCCTTCTTCAACTTGAGCATTGTGGCTGGAGTACTTGGCAGTGAAGGCTGAGGCAAAAAAATCATTGAGTACCTCAGCTTTCTCCATATCCCAGGTAACCAGGTCTCCTGTTTTCTTCCAGAGAGGGTCCATATTTTCCTTAGTCTTCCTTATATCAACAATGTATCTATTGAAACTTTTCTTGCAGCCCTTGATTGTCCTTGACAATCAAGAATATCAGATTTAGAATAAATAGAATTACATGGAATATCTATTCTAATTCTGTCTAGATTATCTATTCTATTATGTAATTAGATAATATAATAACAATGATATGCTTTTAAAATCTTCTTCATTGGAAAGGCACTTGAAGAAAGTGCATCTCCTGAGGAAACAGATCAAGAGTTTGTCACCGTAGGTTTTGTGCAAAATGCTTTGGAGGATGGTGGCAAGGGGCAATATCACACAGAAGTGCTTCTCACTCTCATGACCACAAAGATGCTCCCTGTAACTTTTCATCTATATCCAACAGTTCAAAATAACCCAGCCACTTTCCTGAACTGGGGTGTTTGCCTCTGCTAGACTGCAGAACGCTCAACAGTAAAAGAATAAAGGATACAGAACATTTTTCTGTAAGAACTCCAAAAGTATGTTTATGCTCTAACTACTGCATGAGCTAAAATGAGATGGACAGCCTGATGCTGGTCATTTTAACAAAAGAGAGTTTAAAGGGTAACTTTAAAATCTTATTTGAAAGGATTATTTTCTCAGCTCGGGCCTGAAGTCCATTGTTCACTTGTCACATCTAAGATGATTATAGACCACATGGCCAAGCAGTTTCACTGTTTTGGGATCATATGTTTCATTTTAAATGTAAAGCATATCACTTGGTGTAATATAGAAATGACTTGTCAGCATTAGCTTCCCTGTTCCCTTAAATTAACTTGTTTAAAGTATTCTTTAACTTTCCACTTAGGCAGCAAAAATCTGATTTCTATTTTCATTTGCCTTAGGATAAAGTCAGAATTAGCCCAGAAACTTTAACACATCTACTCCTGATTTCCACCAGTGAAACTGGAGACAAGATTTGGTCCTTGACATTCAGATGCTGTTTGCATACAAAGGAGTCTACTACATCTACAACACTGAGACAGAAGAGAAATAATTTAAATTATAAATATTAGCAATAACTCATAATCCCATGGTTAGATTTGGTATAGAGATCTTTCAATAAGAGTACCTCAAACACTCACAGACTTAGATAAAGTGCCTCTTCATCGTTTCTTGGACGGGTAAGCAGAAAGAAGTAAAATTGAAACTAAATGGCCTGGTTTCGTTTTCTCTTTTCAGGTGAATGTCCACAGTTAAGTCAATGATCAGCAGGATTGCACATCATCTCTACAAATCAGCCCAGATATTTAAATCCTTAAATTATATTGTTTCAGAATTTGGGATACGTGACTTGCCTAGGGACACAGGAAGGATGAAAACCCCAAGCAAGGAAGTTGCATTTTGAGCATACACTAATTAGCTCTGTGTAAACTAATGTGTCTACAGAGCCTTGAGCATCACAGCCATTGTTAGTCCAGACCTGGAAGTAGTACAATCATTTCAGCATGGTCCTCCATGCAGACTAAATCAGTCCAGTTTTTCTAATTGTTTCAAGTGCAGCTGACAACACAGGCAGGGATGCACTGTTCTCAAGACCCACATTGGCTCATTTAGAGACACATCAAAAACCTGTGCACAGCATCATTTTGCTCAGCATAACCCATGTAGAGTGCCTCATCTTGGGAACTGGGAAGCTGGGAACTGAACTCAGATGCCATCAATTGTAGACCAGTAGTTTAGGAGTGGACAACTTAGTTATTTCCCTCTTTTATTCAGTCAATTATTTTGAATGGCTGCTCTTTGCAAAGCTAGAAGTGGGGAGGTGTAATTTCAGCACTGCAAGGCTGAAATGCCTGTAGCTTGGTATGCAGCATACTCTGCGTGCATGTGTGACTGTATGCAAAGGCAGGGAAATGTGAAATGTATTCTGCAGGAGCTATTTAATGGCCAAAGCCACCATGTTCAAACAGCACAAAATGTCAATTTTTCTCACTGTGCCATGATATTAGGGTAAAGACTGTCTAATAAAGAAGAGAACATCCAATCGAGTCACAAGCAGCAGTCTATGCATAAGTGTCATGAAAGCTAGGCTTCCAAAGACTAAGCAGTACCCATGTCATTTTCTCAATCATGACTGTGACAGTTTTTCCCTCCATTGATTATGGTTAATGACGGTTGAACAAACCGGAAGAGAATAACTGCTTCACAACAGGCAGAAGACTGACCTTTTTTGGAAGGGTGATAGCAAAACCAGGGACCACAGAAAAAGGCACCTGAAAAACACAGTATCTCTTTTAATAAGGCAAATACTATGCACAGGAAGAGGTGACTCCAAAGGAAAATGGCACATACTTGTTTTGAGCTTCCCTCCCTGCCACCATCATCCTGAATTGTTCATCTTTTTCTACATCCAAACTAACATGCACGCACCTGATTTGCTGCAAATTTTTTATGGGTGGCAGAAAGGATTCTCCAAACATCCACCTTCCCAGAGCCTGTTAGATTATATGATGAACTGATAGTTTAGGGCTCAGAATTGCTTAACCTCCCCCTTTTTTGGGGACAGCAGCATAGTCATGTTAAACCCCTCAGGACTAAGAAGCCAAGGGGATAAACAGGTGAGATGAGATCATTTAAAAAAGCCATCCACTGCCTACCATTTGCTGCTCCTGGGTAGGATAAGATGTGTGAAACGATTAAGAGGGTTAGCTTTTCTTCCCAGGCAATAATGGATTAAGTTGCCTATCTGAAAGAGTTACTTCAGCATACCATGTAAACAAAAGACTTTGGGATTACTAGCTTGTTTTAATCACTGAAACAGGGATCTTTTTCATGGCCCATTGCCATCCTTTTTTCTCTGCATATCCAGACACATCTAGAACTGTCATGAACACTAAGGGAGAGATTAATTTTCAGGAAAATGTCCTGTGCCTTGTGATTCTAGTTGCCAACACACAGCCCTGTTATTTACCTGTCCAAAAAGTGCTAGATGTGTTACGTACCACAGTCAAGAACAGTACTGCAAGAGGAAGTCATCACCTACACAGCAAAGGAGATATTATAGTGGGATGGCAGGAAATATGACACAGAGCTATGAATGGCTGCATCTGGACTGCTGTCATAAGTGAAACTCCTCTTGCCTCCAGCTTGGCTGGGATTTCATCTTGCTGATAAGGATAGTTCCACACTTTACAAGCCTTATGTGTTCAGCCCCTCTTTGATGTATTTCCTGGTGGGAAGATGAGATTGGTTTGGCACTGAGCCACAGCAGTTAGAACCATCTCTGTGCTGGGTTTCTGTGTGTGGCAGGGTTTTCAGTAGTGCAGGAGGGGCTACAGCAGTGGGCCCCTATGAGAAGCTTCTCGAAGGTCCCCCGGCTCCAAGTCGGACCCACCTCTGCGCCAACGCCAAGCCAACTAGCGACAGTGGCTGCATCTCTGCAATAATGTATTTAAGAAAGGGAACCTGGGAGGAGCAGTGGGAGTTGTGAGGGGGAGTTGCAAAGAAGACATCTATAGGAACACCAAGGTCAGTGGAAGAAAGGAGGAGGAAGCGGAAGGAGATGCGCCAGTGCAGAGAACCCCCCTGCAGCCCGTGGAGAGACAGCAGGGCAGCACCCCACCACCCATGGAGGTCCACAGTGGAGCAGATGCTGACCTGCAGCCCATGGAGAACCCCATATCAGAGGAGGTGATTGCACCTAAAGAAGGCCAGGACTCTGGGCAGAAGAAAAGAAGAAGCCCCTGCTGTTGTAGTTTGGCACTGGGAGGACAGCAACACATGGACGTGTCCCACACTGAAGTGGCTTAAGGAGAGCTGCAGCCCACGGGAAAGACTCACATCAGAGAAAGTTC
Source organism: Tyto alba (assembly GCF_018691265.1). Lineage (NCBI taxonomy): Eukaryota > Metazoa > Chordata > Aves > Strigiformes > Tytonidae > Tyto > Tyto alba. The sequence continues at coordinate 26,663,841 of NW_024881278.1, read as the reverse complement.
GTGGAGGACTGTATTCTGTGAGAGGGGAACCACGCTGGAACAGGGGAAGAATATGAGGATTTCCTTACCAGTGCTGGGGGGCAGGGGGGAGTGAGAGGTTGCATTGCACGGTGCTCAGTTGCCCTCTGAGCTCAAACCACAACACTGATGCACAGAGATGGAGATGGACATTTTATGAAGGTGTCAACCAATCTGGAAAGTTCAGGCTCATAGGGAGATCTAGATAGCTTCAAAGTTTAGATGAAGTTAAGTAATGTCTTTACAATATAAGGATAAAGCCATAAACAAATACTCTGCTTTGGAGATAGAATGAAAAGCAGTGGGAAAATAATCTAGTTAACATGATTTTAGAAAAAATTTCAAAAATAGCACTCAGAAGGAAGGAGTAAAGGAGTAAAAGAAGACTGAGCTTTCTATATCTTTGAGAGCCAATGGACTAAAAGTGATAGGCACGGTATAGTTTAGAAAGCTGTATTTTGACTGATATTTTATTTAAAATATTTTTTGAGTGTGAAATATCTATAGAATGACCTTCTGTATAAAGACATGCCTGTCTGCCAGGTAAAGCAGCATGCAAGACAGAGAAAAATGCTTTGAAGCCTCCTAGGAGAAAACAGCTCTACATTCAATATGGGAAGGCACTTTCAAACCATGTCTAGCAATGAAAATGAGATCCTCTCATGAAGTGTAAAAGTTGTAACAAACCAGTTACAATGGAAATGACAAGGTTTTGCCTGCCACAGACAGCTCAGAAAACATCCCAGACTATACTGGAATCACAAGGAAATACTGGATTTCAATCAGGGCTCAGTGAAATCAAGTACAACTGAAAATGCATTAACTGCGTCATGCATGTAGTTACAACAGGGCAAGAAATACATGAGGATGCTGTTTTCTTGGCATTATCTCTTCAAGTGTAAGGGATGCAACTACCTGACTGAGGATGGAAGGTTATTTATGTAGTTAGGATGAAGGTATAAGACTCAGGAAACCAGGTTTGCTTTGCAGCCTTACGCTGTTCAATTCTTGCTTCACTTTTTGCACATTTGGGTGGGGTTTTTTTGTATGCTTCAGATGCATCTCTATAAAGTGAAGAAAATACTGTTTTACTTATTTATGTGCTTACACTTGTATAGCATGTGTTTTCTCCTTAGTACAATGGAAAATTGAGTTTATCTTGAAGTTTCCAGGTTAATAAAGTGGAAAGAATAAAATAAAAACTAATAATATTCTGAGTTAATTCGAGATGGTGCCTCCTGCTGACTTTACTAGCTCTGAAGTTGCTTGGAACCGAGTGAAATCACCCTGAGCTGAGAGAGTTTTACTTTTGACACTGAAGACACAATTGTTGAAACCTGTTATAAATAAAGGAAAGCCAAGGCAAACTAGCTTAAAAAAGACACCCATGAAAACAAATCTTTTGGCAATACAAGCTCTCACTAAATTTACAAAACTATCCATCACATCTGTTATCCCAAAACACTTCTAGGTCCTAGTGGTACCAGGAGACAAGGAACTGAAATCCCCCCATGGAAAAACTTTTGGTCAGATACACAGAGGGCTGGCACTCTCTCACTTGGAATGCCATACTGATGAGATTTCAAATTCATTGCTGTGTGCTTTATAGATTTAGAGTCAGTTCAACCAATCAGACCCAAACTTCAGACAGATTTTTTCCTCACGATAGAACAAGTGCTGTGAACCTGCCACGGAAGGGGAGGGTCCTCAGGTTCTTGCAGCTGTACAGTACGATTCTGTTCACATGATTTGTATTCTTTTTCCCATCTGTAAAAAGGTGATAAGAGCTTTCTACTGGGCTTCTGGGAAGCTTAAATGAGTGTTTTGAGATCTTTTCTACCATCAAAACCTAACAATGTCTTGCTTTCAGAAAAATGAAATGTGGTTTGTAAATCTGCTCTGAAGGTCATCCAACATTGACCTCAGATGCCAATGAACAAAGTGACTGTGACTTTTATCTATGGAGAAGATCCTAATGCAAGGGTTCTTCTGAGAGCCACTTCTGTATCCAAAAACCAAAGTAAAACAAACAAAAAAAATTCTTTCTGGCTGCTGCAGACTTGTCTCTTTGGTTTACCCATAAAATCTAGTCCTGACAGTGTGAAGACTGACTGATTTGGGACATTAGAATAGCAGTTCTATGCTTCTAGAAACACTTTACATGGTAATTCATCTTTGTTCATGCTGTCTTTGCAAGCAAAACTTAGCCTCATAATTTCTACGAATCCTCTCCTTCCCTCTCCCATATATTATCTTCATCTTCCAGACCTCTAAACCCAAGTCATTTTATTATTGATGAACAGCATTTGTATAATGTTTGTCAAGAGATTTGATCTGAAGGATCATAAACTTCATGTCATGATTTTTTGAGCCAATACTGATAACACAGCTCTCTCCAGTGTGGAACAGAGGAGTAGCCTGAAGATGCCTTGCAGATTAGGGGTGAAATAGAAGAAGTTTGCAACTGAAAAAGACCATGAGAATCAGTGCTACGCATAAATTTAATTATTTATTCAGACCCCAAGGTCAGCAGTTTAACTAAAATACCCTGAATTTTTCATAAAGTGCCAAGGGCTTTTATCCAATTATAAAAACTGTATAATGCTTATTCTGTGGATCACATGGCAGCACATTCCCACAGCACCCAAGCAGCACACAGCAGAGAGATACCCATCCGGGGGAGGGAGGGGAACTCCTCTCATCATGGCTCATGGCCAGCCTGCAAGGCTTCCCTCCACAGCACCATTCCCACAAATTCAGTGGGAGGTTTAAACTAAGACAAATGCCTGAATATATCTAAAATTTCTGTCACTCTCACCATTTGACACTGAAAAGATGATAGGTAATTTAATTGGGACAGGAAGAGGACACGTTTCCTACACAGTAATTTCTTCAAGCTCACAGCACTCGTTTCCTTCACCCAGACCTCCTTGCCTGTTAAAATAACCAGCTACTGCACTTATCAGTGAGCTCTGAGGCAGAGCATCCTATTGAGTAGAAGTCCCTAGATTTTTTTTGGAGGTAGCATGTGTACAAGCGCTGACAAGACATCCCCCTGCTGAGGCTCTCTAAATCCCTACATCTACATACAAGAGAGATAGGGAGAATATGCAGCCAGTAGATTGCCATGAAATCACCCTCTGTAAGTAGTAGCATGGTGCCCTGAGATGGGTTTTGCCCACTAACGTTCTTCTAAATGACAGCGAGGCATGGGTCTGGGGCTTGCACAAAGACCAAGGAGAGAGCATGCAGCTCAGATGACAGAGCATACCAGGGACTTTCTCCCATACTCAGTATAAACAGTTTTGGCTCCCATCTTGCTACAAAATCTTCCAACACTATCCCCAGCTGGTTTTGACCCTTCCAGGGCCAACAACCCACAACCAAGTGTTATGAAGTATGGATTCAGGCCGTTTGTGCCATTGTTCTTGAGGCCAAAAAATGGTCCCTGGCAATTTTCTTTAGCAGGAAAAATGCAGACTTTGAATTCCAGCAAGATCCCAGTCTGGCTGGCATGGTAGTAGGGGGCTGACAGCATCTTTACATTAGATTTTTTTGAATCAAGCAAGTAGAGACACAACTCATTTATCTCCATTGCTGTCATGTTTGATGGATGATTTCAGCTGATGGTGGATTTTCAGTTGGATTTAGGAGATTTACTTTAGTTGCGATAAAGGGATAATCTCACTTAAAGAATCCCTCTTCTCATTTGCTGCTCATTCTCTTTACAGAGCAAGCAGACTAAACTTGCAAGAACATGACAGTAGTAATAATAATAATAATAACAACAACAACCACCAAACAACCTGGAGTCAGGAAAGAAGTAAAATGACTTATGCTTACTTTTGATCTTCACATCGATACGTAACAAAACATACAAGAAACAGTGAAGTTATCTTAAACCATGACTCCATGTGCAACAAAAAAGGAAAGTCACTCTGAAATCTGGGTTAAACAGAAATTTATTGTGTCAGGAAATATTGGATCTAAGATCTAGTGCTCATGTCAGTCAATTTAATTTTTTCACATAGAGTGGAAAATATGTCTTTTCCAGTGTGCAATATTTAATTAGACCTTCATGAGATTTTAAAGCAGACTCCAAGGATTTTTATAACTCCATCATCTTGCAAGTTCACATGCCAAATTTACATAAGTGGAGACAAAGAGATTAAAAAAAGCAGGGAATGTAATGAAAAATGCTGTCATCTAAGACCTTAGGAGGAACAAAAGGGATAAGAGGAGAAGATCCTTAAGAAAAAAAATATGAAAAAAAGAGAATAAAAAAAATGTGCATGAAAAAGATATTTAAAGAAGAACCCATAACTTACGAATGGCTAACAAAACCCATAGATCTTTTAACCTGTAGATCTTGTACTTCAAAGTGTAAAGGAAAGTCCATTACCGTAATTTTACTAAAAGGAGGAAGCAAAGGTATCAATTTCGGTTGGCCCAATGAGGATTCTGATTTTCTCAGTGACAAAACCAGCACATTGACTGTGCATGAAGAATGATCTGTCTGATCTCCCAAGTGTCACAGCTATTTCCTGCTGCCTGCACATCCATGTTGCTTACAGAATTCTGTCTCACTGAGATGCTGTTCTTAGTGGTTGACTGCAAAAGACTCCAGGTAATGTACATTGCATAAATATATATATATATAGGTTATCCAGAAATGGTCTACCGTATATTCTTTTAATCCTAAACTTAGTTTCTCTTGGAACTATGAGATTCTTCAGAGTTAAACTCCTTCTCAGGACAAAGCTGGGGCTGTCAAGAAACATCTTATTTCTGATCTGGGCAGGTTGCTTATGAGTGACTTAGCATGCTCAGCCTTCAATGCTGAGCCCCACAGAATCTGGAAACCTCTCTTCTTGTACAGGATCTGTTGCCTTGTCAGTACTTAAACCATGAATAATTTAAATAGAAAAAAAAGCAGAAAGTAAGCAGAAAAACAGTAATCAAAAAAGTCTTGAAAAGATTTGTCCATGGCCAATCAACTAGTCAGTGGCAGAGTCTGAGGCACTTGAAGGCCAAAGGGACAGACGTGGATTTGGGCTGAAGATCACACTGTTGTAGATGCATGATCTTCCTCCAATATCCCTCAGAGCCATGTCTCAACACTCTACCTGCAAAAGGGTGACTGCTCCTCTACTTTCTCTCCAGCATTTAATTCCCTTTCATTATGAGTCAGTTTTCTCACTCATGCTTTCTCAAGAAGACCCAAGAAGACTTCATCTTCTTATGAGGTCAGTGAGAAGCATCAGTAAAAGGTGGAAAAAACACTGGTGTGTTAATATCAACAGAGATGCTGTCCTAACCTGGTGCCACAACAGCAGAAAACTTTTTGTGCCTCACTGCCTCACCCTTCCTCTTCCTGTTGTCATCTCGTTCCCTCAACCTCTTCTTTTTTTTTTTTTTTTTTTTTTTTTTTTTTTTTTTTTTAACAAAAGCAATTTCTAATCACCAGCTTCTTTCGACACTGTGTCCAGAGGAGAGATCACCATTAAAAACTAATGTCCAGCCAATGGCATTCCCCATTGTCTCTAACAAGGAACTTCCTTCATGTCTGCAGCTGAGCTCACTTCTGATATATAGCTTATGCAATAGCACGTTAGACAATCAAACTACCTCCACATTCCTCTATCAGTCCCCAGAGAAGATTTTAGACCATTTCCTCACTCCCCTCTAGACATATAAGGAGGCATGCACACTGACTATAAAGCATCACATGATACTCTCATGTTATCTCTGCCACATAAGGATTTTTCCTGCACTTAAGAAAGGAAGTTTTCTATGGTCTTCTTAGTTCAGGAACAGCAAAGAAACATGCTTCATTTGGCTCTCTGCTCTCACAGGATCATGCTGGGATCAAATATGTATAAAACCAAATCCAGCTCTTTACAGAATGCTCTCACTAGGCTGAGTTCTTGCAAGTTGTTTTATGTATCTCTTCAGGGTGTTCTCAGCAACTGAGTCATCACTGAGTAAAAAGATGTGGGAAGTAAAGGAGAGAAACCTGCAAAGACATGGCAGAATATATCATAAAATACGTTTTTTTAAAAGTAGATTTGAGAGATAATCATCATCATCATGTACACTGGGGGACAGAGGCTGAGTTCATGAAAGAAAGTGCAAAGCAATGAGTAAATAGTAGAGTTCAAGAAAGAAGAGGAGTGGATGAAAGAGAGAATTTGAGCAGGACCATATTCTGGAAACACAGAAGGGAGATTCTGAACGTGTTTCACTCTGCCACATTCCTGCTTCCCTGATCCCTCTCTCTTGGTATCTCATCTGTAACAGGGACTTATGTCACTGAACAACATGAAGTTCATGTAGGAGTGTCAAGAAACAATGAATATTATTCTCACAGCAGCATGTTGCTTTGCTTGATATGGACCAAAACAAAAGCAACAACAAATAACAAATAACACCAAACAAGGTGAGAGGCAATGAGTTAAGAAGGCTGTTAACATGTTAAAAAGAAGATTTGCAATGATGCAATTAGGAAAAACAAGGAGACTTTATGTCTAATGAGTGAAAAAAAAAAAAATTATGTTGATGAGGAGGAAAAAAGTGTCTACAGGCCTGTTCATCTAAATAAGGTGCGTATGGTACAGGAGTAAAAACCAGATTTTTTTCATCCTGAGAAGACCTTGATTAACAGCACAGACAATAGTGTGGAAAAAACATCCAGCTTTTATAATCCATTATAATAAAATCTCCCGTAGCATGTCCTCACTGGCCTTCCCAAGGTGGGGAGATGGCAACCAGGCCATCTTTCTCCCTTAGGGGAGATGGCAAGTTGTCACTGCATTTCTTCCTATTTTGTGAAGGTAACAAAGAACTACCGAGTTTCTCAATCACCCTGGCACTTGCCCTAACTACTGGTAAATGGAGAAAAAATAATAGGTAGGACAGAAGGAGGTTCCATCTGAACATAAGGAAAACCTTTTGTACTGTAAGGGTGACTGAGCAGTGGCACAGGTTGCCCAGACAGGTTGTGGAGTCTCCATCCCTGGGCATGCTGAAAAGCCCTCTGGACATGGTCCTGAGCAGCCTGAGGTGGTCCTGCTTGACCAGGAGGGGCTGGACCAGCTGACCTCCAGAGGTCTTTTGTAACCTCAACCACTCTGATTCTGTGAAAAAATTTCATGAGTGTATAGAGATTTTTGACTTATGTCCTGGCTTTTTTTATATCTCATTTTGAGTTTGGACAAGTCATTTCATCCCTTAATTCTTCCCTTTACTCATCTGCAAATGGGGTTTAATTATACCTACTTCCCAGGGGAGCACACTTCATTAGGAGTACACTCCACCAACACACAGAAAACCTATGCACTGTTTAAACCCCTGAGAGGAACATAAGTGATGTCCAGACCTTGTGGCTAGTCCAAGGAGCTGGAATAAATGTTACTCTCCATTTGCAAAGCCCCTGGGATCCTAAAATCAGAAGAAGTATGAACAGTGCAAAACATTCCCCTTGTTCTCTGTGTGGGCTGGGGAATGCCACAGCTACCAACACTTCATGATTCCAAGACATTAAAATTTGTCTGTTGTCATAATCCGTACGCTTGGGTTGTTATTTTGTGTAGTTAAAATCCGAACATGCATCTCCGCTGCAGCTAATTAGTGATATGCACATGGGAGATGTTACAGCTCGTAGGCTAGTCTTTGCTGTGACAGAGTTGACAGTGATGGTAATGCAGTCTGTTCAAAAGAGGGGAAGGGGAACAGCGTTATCTGGAATTGATTTTTGTCTTCATTAAAGTCTATGCTTATTCACTATTTTCCCCTAAGCACACCTACTGCCCAGATTTATTTGAAAGTATAAAATTAACTTTTTACTGGTTCAGGGTTTTTTATGTACTTTATTATACTCAGATACAAGCCTTTGTGAAAACTCTATATCCATCTTCTGATGCTGCCAGGGTAAACAGTATACAAGGAGTTTATTCTGGATGCCAAAGGTTTACAGATTCTAAAATGTGTGGGATATCAGTACTCAGAATATTTGGGTTACAGCAGATTATGAGGACAGTTAAATCAGAAAATTGTAGAAATAGTAGTCAGTATCTAGTGAGCTGTTTCAGTAATTCAGTGGAAAGGGAAAGTGAATGTGTGATAAAGGGTTTTTTGTGCTGATGATGCCATTATGCTACTAATAATCTTCTCCAGCCATCCAGTCCAGTCCCATCTCTTTTCTTTTTCTTTCTGAATCATCAAAACCACAGTTCAATTCAGATCTTTCTTTAAGAATAAGGTAGTCAAACTTCAAGATCTGTTCCTGAGACTCCAAAAGAAACTACAGGAAAGTCAAATGGTTTAATGGAGAACACCTTTTCTTACTCCACCTATTGGACTGAGCCTTCATTTTCTAGCTTCTGGGAGGACAAACCACAAATCAAAATCCATGTGGACATTTATGAAATGTTCCATGTGCCACACAGTGAATTGGATATATTCTGACTTTTGCAGGTTACAGAAGTTGAGATTTTTATTGTGTGTAGTTTGGTATCTGTTATACAAAAGTTACATGCATTTAGCTGGATAAGAATATTTTCATGAACCATTCAGGTGCACTTTTTGCCCAGCCAGCCAAATCCACTTTATCACTTTGCTCTGGTATGTCCCTTAATGATAACATTAGGAAATAAGATAATAAACCTGATATGCCTGTTATGTGATTAAGCCACATTGAGTGTTCCCATCCACAAAGCAAAAATGTGATTGCCCAACTTACCCATTCAAAACATGCATCACTCACATATTAAGGGAAGTCTAATAAATGCTGCCATACCCAGTGACCCTCTCTGTATGGTCACAGCTACACAGAGAAGCTCTACTCCTCCCAGACTACCAGATCCACCACAGTTCTCATACCTTGCAGTATGCCATGTACTGTACTCTGAAAATTAATGGATCCTTCTGTCCTCACTGCTTCCCCCTAGAAGTCATGACAGGTTTGCTCTACTGCCATCTTAATCCACTTTCCAGTTCCTAAAACTATTAACCCCTATACGTGCAGGTGAAAAATAGTGTTTCCCTTAAAACCTGAGGTTTATGTCTTGGAATATTTGTTCAATGATGTCCAGAGACTCCATATTACAAATTACACAGCAGTAATGGTGACTCAGATGTAGATCATAGCTGTAGTTTATAGGTGTGTGTCACCTATGCTTGATGACTTCACATAGAAGCATCCTCTTCTTCATCTCTTTCCTTGTTTTTTTTTTTGTCCAGTTTTATATGCACCTAATGTTTTCTAGCTAATTTTTGTTCCATTTATAACTCTACTGACAAAGGTTTTCTTGTCACCTGCATATTCAAAACTGACTCAAAATACACTATCTACTTGTAAGATTTTTTTTCCATGCACCATGAGGTCTTGGATAAATGATCAAAAACACATCACTCTTTCCTATTATTCCAATATAACTATCTGTGGAACATGACTGAGAAAATGAGAAACTGCTGCCCTCTTAAGCTTCACAGAGTACTAACTGAAACAATACCCTATCATACCTGAATATTACCAGTGACATCCAGCTACATGATATAATTAAAAAAGAAAAAGGAAAAAATAAATCCAAGACATGTAACTACTAGCAGAAGGAATGATATATTTTATGAACATGTATTAATCACAAATATGAACCTCCAAGACTTCAGAACTAGTTGATAGAAGCAGTAAGAAAAGTTGCTAGAGATATAATATCTGTGCAGACTTCTTTCCTTCTTAGCAGGATTAGCTGATCTGAGCATAGCATTGTACATGACACCACGGTACAGGATCAGTGCTAGCACCAGAAAATCACTTATGTGGAAAGACTAACAAAGCACATGGTAGTATGTATGGTACGAGTACAAATTCAGGAGGGCTCAGGGATTGAAAGCAAGCTTTGGAGTTTTCAGTCTAGGGACAGGCATGTAGGCATAGGCAGCATGGTTGATTAAAACTGACACAAAACTAATACATTCTTTTCCTTTCAAATCCAAGTTTCTGTCCACAACTCCTACCTCTGGATGTCAAGAGATTACATGTTTCTGTAACAATTCTTTACAAGAGTTTTGAGAATAGATTTTTTTCTTTTTCAGAGAAAAAAAAGCATACCGAGGAGCCTAAGACACATAGCTTGGGAAAGGACTACCACTAGGAGAGAGAAAGAGAAAAGAAAGAGGGAAGAAGGAGATCTCAGAGAATATGAGCAGAAAAACAGAAAGCAAATATGAAGATTTCTAAAGAAGCAGAGGGAGAGGGAATATTTTTGTTTAAAGCTCATGCTCACCCTTTCATTCAAAGAAGAATGTATGCTCACAAGTAGGGTTTTATTTTTGCATGGACTCTGTTTTTCAAGGGAGTGAAGCCAAGCAGGAATTCAAATCTTTTCATGGCAGTGTGGTTTCTTCTCTCCTGTTCTGGGTAGAAATGCCATTAGCTGTGTTGTGCAAAATGGCATGAGCAAAACACAGGAGCAAAAGCACAGTCCTGTGAATAGGCAGACATTCAGCGTGTGTCCACATGAAATTGTAACTCCCAGAGTCACCAAGGTTGTGAAATGGAGAAATAATATTTGTGGTTTGTGGAGGGCAGGGAGTGGGAAAAGGAGGGGAGAAGACAAAAGTGAGAGCAAATTCTGCCCTTTCTTAAAGTCACGCAGAATGTCTGAACATTTCACTGATTTCAAAAATCCCTGTCCTGAAATTACAGGGAAAGAGGATGCTTGCAGTTTCCCTTTGCCTTAAAATTTCCCTTTGAAATTGGTTCAACAAAACCTTGTCAAATGCAGAGCCAGGGGACAGATGTGAACCAAGTTTATAGTGAAGTGAGGTAGAAAACAGGTGAGGATGACTTTTTCCCTAGCTCTTCCCAGCTTTGTAATGAAAGGTTTTCAGAGCTCTAATTATAAATCAAAGCTCAAGTTCTTCTGTGAATCAGTGTTTGAAGGTGCTGCAATTTTGCCCTTTGAAGCATTTCCTCAACCAGATAGCTAGATGGGGGGAAGGGTAATTTTCCATGTTTTATAAGGTGGGCAGGAAAGGACAGTCAGCTGCAGAGAATAAGGCAGCATGGATGCCCTGCATTAAAGAGAGGCATGAACAAGCTTGTGAATATTTTTCTCTTCATCCAACAGCTGTGGTAAAACACCAAAGGCAAAAATAATTTTCACTGCTGAAAAAAATAAAAACCTGTTTCTGTCCAGTCCATGACAAAAAATATTGTGTGGGAAAAAGACAGATACCTATAAGGGATCTTTCACCTGACTCAGTGGAAGGAATATGCCTCAGTCAGCAAGCTGCTGGGTGATGTTAAGCACATTGCCCAGTCTTGCACCTCCCTTAAGAGGACAGTCTGAAAGAGCTGGAGTTGTTCAGCCTAGAGAAGAGAATACTCTGGGGAGATCTTACAGTGGGTTTCCAACACTTAAAGGGGGCTACAGGAAAGGTGGGAAGGGATATTTTATCAGGGGGTGTAGTGATGGGATGAGGGGTAACAGATTTAAAATGAAAGAGGGTAGAATCAGATTAGATGTAAGCAAGAAATTCTTTACTGTGAGGGTGGTGATGCACTGGAATAGGCTGCCCAGAGAAGCTGCAGCTGCCCCCTCCCTGGAAGGGTTCAAGGCCAGGTTGGACAGGGCTTTGAGCAACCTGGTCTAGTGGAAGGTGTCCCTACCCATGGCAGGGGGGTTGGGACTAGATGTTCTTTAAGATCCCTTCCAACCCAAACTTCTGATTCTATGAGGATTTTTAAATTATTCTTTTCTAGGGAGTAGGTACTGGAGACAACAACGAGTCTTAGCACTGGGGTGCAGTGAAGATCCCTGGAGGGTCATGAAACATTCATATATTGAAGTGAGAACAAAAACTTCTAGCTATATAGAAAAAAGGATAACCTACTCTCATCTACATCAGGATGCAAATAATTGCTTGAAAAAAATCTCCATGATACTATCCAGGTGACTCCATCTCCTGTTTGAAACTCAATAACAATAGGTAAAACCTGTCACAGTTACATGGGACCTTTGACAAGCTTTACCACTTATGAAAGTCCTCTGTGTCTATGGATCCCATTCATTGTGTTTCCATATTGCTCTTTTCCTCTATGATTACCTTTGCAAAAATCAGTTTTCAGATCAATTATGGAGCAATTATCACTTTAATGATATTGGGAGTAAAGCTCCCTTGTCATTCAGCTGTTTTCTTCTACCCTGCTTACCAAAAACTTCTCATCATCATCTCTCTGTAAAGGGAATAGACAACACATGAGACCAAATTTTCCCGTGCCCCAGTCGGGATGTCAGTCATGAACAACTGTAAAAATCAAGAAAGAAAAAAAAACAGTCTGTGAGACAGGTAGTCAAACACCATGCTATTATACTTTACAAAAACACAAATACTGTTGATAGTAATCCATGTGTGTAGCCCTGTATCAGCTATGATGGCTTGGATTCATATAAATATCAAGGGATGCTTCTCAGTTACCACATCTAAGTATTATGAGAAATAGAACAGAGATCGATGTCTCTGCTTTACCTGGCAATTTCACATACGTTAACCTTTTCCCTAATTGCTTTCTTAGACCTCACAAGCTCTCCTCATCTCGGGAACCTTGGGAAGAACTGCCTCACAGGGGCAGGTTTCTGTTCTCTGGATGTTGTGAATTCCTGTTCTCACAGATGTGCCCAACTACAGGCAACCTTTCTTTACAGCAGGAAGAAAAAAAAAAAAGAAAGAAAAATAACTTCCCTGTCTACATCATTCATAAGGAGCCCCCAGGAAAATATTTGGGAAAAAAGTCACATTGTCATTAGTACAATTTGAGGAACAGAATGACTGTACGAACATCACACTCGGTCCTAACATGGAGACAAACTTTGGCAAGCTTAGTAGCCTAGACTCTAATATGTCTCTCATCTGAAAATGATAATTTCATTCAAGGGGATAAGCCAATAAAAAAAATTGTTATAAAATTGATTAGAGGAAGGACAATTCATGTCTCTGCTTTGCAGGGTTTATTTTTCACTCAAAAAATTAAATTAATACTAGAGCCTTTATTTAGACTAAATTACAAAGAGAGGAAAATTAAAATGTGATGCAACAGTTAGAGAAGCTAAATAGGAAAATTACTTGATGTGCATTGCATATTAAGTGTTCATATTTCCACTGTGAAAAAAAGAATCAGTCCCACAAGCAACAGAGAACAGTGCAGTTCAGATGGCTTCAGGTGTTAGTTTCCAGCTGTGCAGAAATCTCTGATTTACTTAGTGGCATAAAACACATTTTTTCCAACATATTAGCGTCTAATCAGTACCACTGGAACACAATGAATGTTATTTCATTGTGCTGGAGAACACAAGTGAGTTGATTTCATAACAACTAGAGATGGTAAAATAAATCTTAATGAAAATATCTTCTGATACATAGAGGCTTATTTTTAAGATATGTTGTTCACACTATCTACTTGCAGTTATTCAGTATGTGATTTATGTGCACTTTCTCTATGCTATGGACAGCAGAGTTTGTTTGATATGAGGTCTACTGACACTTGCAGGTGTGTGTCTCTGTGTCCATGTGTATTCCTGTCACATGCCACCTTAGGAAGGGTTTTAAGAAGAGTGTAACACTTTTTCAAACTGAGTGTTTGAGTGGACCTCCTTCTGTCAGTATAAGCTGTGCTTAAAGCAATAGAGCAGAAAGGCAATTGCTGATTGTGCAACAAACTATTTACAGTTTCCTCATAAGGGTTGGCCCCTGACTTGCAGAGAAACAATAGCCAGAAGACACTTTTTTTTTTTTTTGGAGCAGGAGGACTAGGGATACCAATGTAATAATAGCTGTTAAGTTTGAGAACCCAATATTTCTGTAAAAATGTCTTCCTGAAGGAAGTCGATCTGAAATCTGCAGTTACCAGAATCTGCAAAGCCAGTGGTTTCCAAAAACATTTAGTAGCACAAAATCACGTTTATATCAATTTTAGCATAAAATCAGTTATAAATTTAGCATAAAAGCTTCTGCACGGGGTATTTGGAGTTTCAAAGTGTAAAGAGTAACTGAATAAGGAGGGACAGCCAGCTGGGAAGTTTTGTTCTAAAACACTCATGTCATGCTGAGAGGCCCCATTCATCCTCAGCTGCTTCTGTTACACACACATGTTCCTCAGACCAAGGTGTTCATAGCAAAACAAAATCCTCCTAATTGCACCAGTGATTAGGGCTTTGTTTGCCCTTTGATAAAGCACAGTGAATAGTCCTGTCATATATCCGGGACAGGACATGGGAACTACCACAAGAACAGGGGCTGGGCAACACCAGCTCTGGTGTCTCTTGCCTCTTTCTGCTTTCAGAGTCCACCCACTGCTGCACAGCCCCCCACAGCAGATCCAGCACTCATCACACAGAAACGGAGGCAGCCAGTTCTTTGCATTGCTTCATGTCAGACTGAGCTGGCAACTCTCTTTCCTGTGCTTCATTACAAGAGAGTACTGCATCCCCAATCATTGTGAAACTGGATCTAGTTTCCTCCCACTCACACTCAAATGAATGATTCTTTGCTTTCACTTGTTTAAAGTAATTTTTAAAATGCATTGTCCCAGCAAGCAGTTAATTCCCTCTTCAGTAATGACCTTATTATGTAACAATAGTTTAAAAAATTACTTGCAGTTGTTAAGAATTTTAATTTCTACTTTAGAAAAGGCCAAATTATTTATTAAAATTAAGTGCCTGTAACTTTTAACCAGAAAAATGGGTTTAAAGTCATTTATTGCCCCAGTATAATATAACAGACTAATTGTTGGAATTGTAATACATTTCTCACTCTTGAAAGTAATTCTTTCACCTGGAACAAATTGGGAGAAGAAACTTCTCCCCTACCCCCTTCAGTTCTGCAGACTTCAAGGTATATCTTTGAAGCGTGAACATCTATTTCATGTTGTTTACTTTGAAGAGGAGTTATAAAATCCTAGATTTACATGACAACTTTAATCTAAAATGGTATAAAATCTTTTTATAATGATACAGTGCAGATTATGACATTGTTGAGAGAGGCATGTAGATTTGGATGGATACATACACACAAGCATACATTTATAAATGCATCCACATATATACATCATGCAATGTGATGCTAATAGACATTTATATTTATAGTAGAGTAGGCAAATGCTTTTAAAATAAAACTTTTTGAAGAAATAAAACAACCAGGTAACTTCTTTTCCTTTTGCAACCCACATAGTCTCTGCACAGGTGTGAATGTCCCCCATACAGGTGAATTTTAGTGGAGTTTAAAGGAATTAATAAAAGCCTGCGGGAAAGGATTGTGAGAATGAATCTGCAGTATACACCTGCACTCTAAGCACCTTTCTTCTCTCTTCCTTGATTCCCCTCACCTCAACCTCTCTCCTTGTTCTGCTCCCCAGAGGCTCCTACAGCACTCTGTCTTTTGGCACATGCCCTTCTGGCAACCTGCCCTTGCTGTATGAGACCGTACAGGGCTACGTTGTTCTTCACATGAGCACCCAATAAACTTTACCTTAGAGCCAGACTCCCTGTAATTGCATTAGGACATTCCTACTGCCATCAGGACTGACATTTCCATACAGCACCTTCTTCATACAGAAGAGGCATGCCCACGCTTTCAGAGATTGCTCATGTATTGCTATAAGGGCACAGAAAGAAGTGCTTTAAAATAGTCTCACCAGAAGAGAAGGTGCTGGTCTCGTAGCTCCCCGTCTCCCCATGCCCTGCAGGGATCCCTGCTCTATTGCCCCTTTCAGATTCCGTATGTTCTCCCCCAGATCTCCAGCACACCAGAAGACTTCACTTTCACCTTCCTTCATTTCTTACTCCTCCCCAAGGAAGCCTTCAATCCTGCAAGTCTTTTAGACCACGCCTGGCAGAAATTTGAAGACTTGCTGAAAATCGGAGATAATGAGGAGAAGCAGAAAGACCGACTGTGGAGAAAGAAAGTAGGCCTGGAGGCAAGCTCATTTATGTAAATGCATTTCAAAATGTTCTCTCACAGCTGGACTGAAGTTGCCTGCATAAGATGTCCCAGCCCTAGATAAAACTAGATTTAGGGCCCAGCCTCAAAAAAATAAAATAATTTAAAAAAGAGGAAAATAGTGATTTTAAGTTCACGCTGATGAATTTATCCTTTTCAGTTGCCGGTTTGTTTTTCTGAGACAAAAAGAGGGCTCTTACTATACCAGTAATATGTGTTTTCAATACATGAAATTTTTTTTATGAGATAAAATGAAGCTCATCACATATGTCAGGCCCTTGTATAACATGTCAAAGCATCTAAGAGCAACAATGGATGTAAGATGTTCTAACAGTAAGCAAAAAATATATCCACTATGTTTCAAAGTTTTAACAGGTCTTCACTGCTTCATTCCCTCAAAATTTTTCTGGTTTGGGGTGTTTGTTTCACTAAGTACACACCTGTTCATGATTTTCTTTTTTTTTTTTTTCTTTTTAAAATGTTATTCCTAAGAATTGTAAAATCTATTTGATAAAAGCAAATCAGATCCATGGAGGCAAGTTGAGCCCATACTTAATCAAGGTAAAAAACCCCTGGGTTTACCAACAGCTTCAGACCTGCTATGTCCTGATGTTCTTGTTCTGTAAAATGGAACCACATGTATGGCAAAAGCAAATCTCCAAAGTCCAAACAAGCCACTGACTCTCAAGTCTGTGGTCCTGACCTTCCTCTCAGACTAAACTCTTAGACCACTTACAGTGCTTCAGTGCTAGAAACCAGACTCAATCAATTCAGGGAAATGTATTCTCAAATAAATGCAAAACTGCAGTTAGAATAGTTTACTCATGATCAGACTAGAGAGAATTTTTAAGCATTATACCACAGGATTTTGGCCTGACTTTGGCTCTAATATTGAATTTAATTGACCAGAACAAGGACGTTTACAAAAAAAAAAGTGTAAAAAGCAGGCTGGACAAGATTGCAAGCTCCTTGGAAGACAGGAGTGAAAATAAAATATATTGAAAAAGTGAAGAGCCACTCTGAAATCCATAAAATGAAATTCAGTGGGCACAAGCCCAAAGTAAACCAAGTGAATAAGTGACTAGGCTGACTGCATAGAGGAACACCAGTGAGTACAGCACACTGCAAACTGCATATGATAAGATTAATAGGATGCTGTTGCAGAAAAAGGTCTCATACCAGACTGCATTATGCAGGGCTGCTGGGCTGAAGAAACCACAGTCATGATTCCGGTTCAGCTCATGCTGGTACCAAAGCAAAAATTACTATTTCCAGTTTTGGATGACGCATTTTGAGAAATATAGACAGAAACTGGTATAAAGAAAAAAGCAACAAGATAAGATGATGAACAGACATAACCTATGAGGATAGGCTAAAGGAATCTGAACTGTTTAGGTGAAGAAAGAGAAGCCCAAGGAAAGACATGGTAACATTCTTCCATTTTACAATTAGTTGCTATGAAAATAAAAATCTCTGAAGAGCCAGTAAAGATAGAAAACAAATGAAAAAGGAGTTTGTAGGAATTTTATATGGTTTAAAAATACCCTGATTCTTCTAGTTAAGTACTAAGGAAAAATCTAAACCATAGTGAAGCATGGGAATAGACTCTGTAGAGATTGCTAGAAGTAGAGTTATTTCCCTGGAGCTTTATAAGAATACGCTATACTAATATCCAGTAGGTATGTTGACAGTATATTTAATGTGAGGTAAAACAGAGCTCTTCTGGTCTCTTGAGGTCTTCTTCCATTCTGTGTTTCTGTGATTCAGTGTTCACAGGTATTTGGGAGATTATTTTTAATGAACAAATTTCAGCTTGTGGATTTATTAAAAGTTATTCATTGTTTTAAACAATATATATTGGTCATCTCCTGTAGTACATAAGTCCCATGGCATTATTTCTGTTCCCTGATAATTCAGTGTTTTCAAGTATTGTACAGTAAGCTTCTACTAACAATATATTTCTGTTGTGTGTTTGAAATTATTTTTTTCTGAGAGCTGATCAAAGTGGTAAGTGCTCTTTTATGTAAATATTTCTATTAAGATTTAAAAAGTCTGACAAATTATAAAAATATATAATTATAAGCATATATATTATTTGACAATTATCATAGATGCTTATCAAACTCTTCTGTTTTTCATAAATATCTGGTGCATTTTTAATGAAAAAGCATCAACATGATCATAATATTCTTTTTAAATGGAAAAAATGTCAGCTCTACTTCATGTAAACGTAACACTTTTCATGCAAATGCTCATCAAGAGCAAATACAAATTGTTACAGGCATGGCAAAAGCACAATGTTACATGCTCCAGAAGCTTCTAATCTATTTCTCCCCATATTAATCCAGTTTCCTTCATAGCAGAAACAAAAGCAAAAAAAAAAGTAGAAAGAGAAACAAACATAAAAAATGCCATTGCCTGGAGGAATCAACATTTCCCCTACTTACAGCTTTGTAATGGCATCTTAGTAAGTTATATTGCTATTTCAAAGCCAACCCCAAGAGTGCATTACTTTTAGCACATGGAAAAGTGTTCCTACAAAAATATATATACCTTTGTAACAGCACAATTGCCTGTTATGATGGAAAAAAAGCACAGGTTTGCTAGGATAGCTAGATCAACAGTAGGACAAATGTTAGTATAGCTAAATCTGCCTGGGATTTCTCTTCTTCCCAGCCCAGATCTACACAGCTGTGCTAAGCCTGAGGTGTTGATTTGGCTTCAGACATTCTGCAGTAGGCACCTGACTCACAATCTGGAAGCATCCATTTTTCTCAAAAGCCTCTAAAGGAAGCTTAGTACAACTGGATTGGAGTCATATAGCAATCTTTTAGAAGTACAAATGGAATTGCACTCTTTTCCCCAGTCTAAAATAGAACAGGAATTGCTGTCACTTTCTTAATATCAAACCTCACAAAATGACTGTAAAATCAGAACAAAGCCTTGAGGACTCAGAAATGCTACCAGTGGAGTTGTGTTTCTTGGTGAAGACTCCATTCATTTATTCAATATAGTTAGAGTGAAATAAGAAATTACATAGGTCCATAAGGGTACCTGAATAGTCATTTGCATAGTTACCAACAATCCCCTAAAATAATATTAATAAATTGTTTTCAAGGAAGATTCTGACTCCCTTTCTTAATAAAAACAGCAGAAAATATCTTGAGGCTACCAAAAGTACCTACAACAGTATGCCTAATGGCCATAAAGTCTGTGACTGCTGATCTGTCCTCTCTAGTACTGCAAGAGAGGGCAGGATTGTTTCATTGAGTCTAAGCCCACCAAGACACATCTGTAGAGAGGCATTTCCACAGCAAAAATAGAATATTGCACACAGAAATGGCCTGCTCCATTAATTTTTACTTCACAGTGTCTTAAACTAAACTCAGATGAAACCACCTTAGGATTCTGACTGCTAATGCAGACAGCCTCAAGAAACCTGCCTGTCTTAATGAGGGTCCCTGATGTGAACATTGCACATGGCAGTTGGGTGCAATGAGTTATTTAACAAAAAAAAGCTTGAGTACGCTGAGAATTGATTTCTTCTAAAAGCAATACAAAAGAGCAAGTCAAATACAGCCTTGGAGAGCAGGGAAAAGCTGCCACTCTGCACCTTCACACCCTTCATTCCTCCACACTGTAAATGTCTGCTCTATCAAAAGCCTGACCTGCCTGGTGCGCCTGCCGGCTCATGTGCTTTGAGATCTTTGTCAGAAATGTTTGATCCTGGGGATTTAAATCAGAAAGCCTGCCACATTTTGTGACAGGTGAAATTGACTTATTTCGAAGCCCGGACGATTTATCAAGTTGTTGGAATGGCAAGATTGTCACTTGTTTTTATCAATGACATACAGTTCAGAGCAAAGTTGGCCATCCAGTTAACTGCAGGCAAATTCACTGGGACACCATCTGCAACACAGACAAAAACCACCACCCCATTATTTGAGGTATTGAAATGTAAGTGACTTCTGGCTGAAAGCACAAAAATATTCATAAAGTTCACGCAGTTGAGGAAGAGAAAGCAAAGGAAATTTTGACAAGCTAGTTTTAGCTAGTGTTTACTGTCTCTCTCTATCATGTCTTGCTCAGAAAACATGAGTTATGACAAAGGACATCAGCACTAGGTAAGGTTGTGCATTCCCCATGCATTACACCAGCTGCAATGACATAGATGTCAATGAAGTTGCACTAGCACAAGGCAGTAAAGAATCAAGCCAAGCGATTTCATCTGAGTTTTGTTTTGATGCATTTAAGACTCACACTTGTGAACCTTTCATAATAAAAGCAGCATCATTTTAATCAGCTTTCTGCACTTACAGAATAAATAATGACCTGTGAAACTAGATACCTTTGAACAAATAACAGGGTTACATTTTTGGGGGGTCTGTTTTATCTCTTTTATCTCTTTTATGTCTTTTATCTGAGGGAAATACTTCATCTGTAAAGGATGCGAGTAAATGGAAAATCAGCTCAAAATATCCCTGGTATTTGAAATGTAAGTTAACCTGATATTTCAGTTGCCAAAGAGCACAGTTGCCTTACTGTTAGTTAATACCAGTCCTAAGCATTCACTGGTTGTGAAGCGTAGGAAGTCTATTGCCCTCTGGGGAAAAAAACATGCTTTCAAAATGGCACGACTCTGCATCACTTTTCTCTGACAGAGATAATACATTATTCCATTAAAAAAGGCTAATGAAGTTTACCCATATATGTTTTAAGGTGTTTTTGATTCCTTGGGTAGAAAGATAAAGCTTTGTTACTGCTTCAATAAATGCAGATATGTGAGAGCAGAGAACCAGCTAGTTAAGCAGAGAACATTTCCCAGGTGAAGAGGCAAAAAGTACAACCCTCCCTCATGAAGGTCTCAAAATAATCTGCTCAACTGAGGCCTCATTATAGAGGCTTAATAATACTCCATTGTTAGGACTGGATAACTTATCCTTCCTTTTATGCTAGAGGTAGCACTGAAAATTATGAGGATGTTCCTGAATTATACACATAGTTTTCCAAGAAAATAGGCAAGCAGGACTACACCTGAGACAGGTGCTAGACACATTGCTTACTGCAGCTTTACTACGTCAGATCTTGATGAGCAGGGAAATAGAGTGTGACATATGAAAAGGACATATTTAAAATTCTTGTACACTGAACCTATCGTATCAGAAAATGTAACCATACCAAACAAGGATATATAGATGGTCATACTTTTTTAAATTAAAAAAAAAAAGAAAAAAAAGCACATTTCTATGCTGCATTCAAAATTAAGTCAGAAATGTTATTTTCTCCCCTTTTTCCGAGTGCAACCTCATAGGAAATAAAACAGTAAGTTGCTGCTATGTATTTCTGTATTTATCTGGGTTACACTGTGTGAATTATATTGGAGAAAATCAGTAGGATTTTCCACCTCTAGTTCTATGTAAGCCATCAGTTTAGAAACAAACTTATGCCCAGAGGCCAGCTCGTTAAGCTTTTTTTTTTCCTCCCAAACTCCTGTTGTTGCCTGTCATCCTCCCTCCTCTTGACATTCTCAACTTTTACTTTTGTTTAACATCTGAGTCAGCTTCTAAAGGCCATTACCATGCTGCTGGACTCTAATCAGAAGAGACATTGTCAAGGTGAGAAAAAAACCCATCATTTTCATCAAACGTGAGAAATCATAACCTGGTTTGCTGCAAAAACACCAGGGTTTTCCTCTATTAGTACTTCCTCTCTTTCCTTGTCCATCTAGCATAAGAGCAAGAAAACAGCTTGGCAAAGAAGAATCAGTCTGAACCCAAACAAAAAAATAAAAAAGATCCCTCATCAGCCCACCTTTGCTACAGCTGAAATACCTGATTGACATTTTCATTAGTTTCTTGTTTTCTTTCACACATTGCTGCATGCCATTAATTACAAATGCCACCCAAATTCATTGCAATGTGTGTTGTTCCCAGCCCCAGGTGCTTCTGTAGGTGTTCATCTTCAGAAGAAATCATGTGAAACATGAAGGGGAAGTGAGGAGAGGTTGGGATTCATCCTAGTGTGCCATCACTTGCTGCAAAGACCTGAGGCTCAGCTCTGATTTACTCCACCTAGTTATTTAAACTGCAAGTAGTTGTGGTTAGCCTGTCACTGAAATATTTCTGATAATCCTTAGATTACTTGTTGAGAAAACCTTCTCCCTCTCTCCCTGCACTGACTTTCTTTTCTTTTTGTGGGGAGAAATTATACCGAACTTTGAAGAGCTTGCTCACAGCATTGTTGTCCCAGGCTGCCAGGACACCTGCTTTTGGGAGTAGAGAGCAGAGATGCCTGAATGCAGCTCACCCCTAACAGAAGCCAAAGATTTAACTATCCGTTTCAGAGGCTTTCTTCCTGTCACCAGCCTTCAGATCCTATTGAGAACTCATCTGTTTCAGGCTGCTGAAGATGCAAACATTGTTCTGTGGCTACATATTGGCAAGGCGAGGAATTGTTTTTTCCTCCCTGCCTGATTGTGCAGAATTATTGTGGACTGTGTATTTTGCTCATACTTGTCAGTGCAGCTGTCTCATGCTTTTTAACAAAAGGAGAAAACTTATAGCTGTTTACAGTACTTGGGCTCTTATTCTCAAAGGTAGGCAAAAATCACTGACTTTTTCATATCCAAGAGTCCAGAAAGTATGCATCAGTGGAGTTACATGTAAATTTTCAAAGGAAAATGCTCCCATATTAGATGAGCATGGTAGCTAAAAGACTAGTAGAGAGATTCACAAAACCCATTTTCTTTTCATTAAGAAAAAACAGTGATCTCCACAGCTGGTCTGAGCATGGATCATGGGTTGAGAAAAGCTCATTCCTGTACAGAGGGTGGTTTTGATAGAATTGCTCAAACCCAGAAACAGCTGCACTTGCTAACACACTTGCTCTTACTATAAGTAGAGAAGACCTGCAGATTTTGGAGGAATTCTTGTTTCTTGCAAGCAGCTCCATCTTAAATTAGAGAGGACACAGGGACAATGTTAAGACAGTTGATTTTGTAGCACAAGGGAGTATTGATAGTTAAGATTTTTCCTGGGAAATGTAGCTGCAAATGCCTTCTGTCAATAGAGACCAGAGGAAAGGATAGGGACAGATTCATTCAAGCATACAGTTCAGCTTCCAGTTGCTGTTCTTCTGAAGCACCTAAGGTAGTGCTGAGAGCTAATTCAGATGTGGGTCAAGAATGACACCCAGTGGATGGACCATGTGTTAGTTCGAGGATTTCTATGGGTGTCTACCCTATTTATTTTTCCTAATTTAATGCACTTTCAGGTAATGAGCCATATTAGGGTATTAAACAGGATCTTAGTCTATAAGACTGGAGCATCTTTCCCCCACTCTAAAATATGAATCCTCAGTTAAGTATTTCAGAGGATTTTCTCTTTCCCCCCCCCCCCATTGATTTTTATACATACAATATGCACAACTTCCCATAAAACCCCAAAACTATATAGAGCTGGATTAATTTATCAGCCATATGAAGAAACTGACCTATTCAAAGAGGATTTTCTAACCATAGTAGAAGAGGTTCATAATAAATGTTTCTGTTGTTTTGGTGGAATGATCAAAGGGTTTTCTTTTGTCATGACACCATTAAAACCCCCCCCACAACATCAACAAGGAAACCAGCCATGCATTGAATCTGATCTGATTCAAATCAGTTTTTCTCACCCAACAAGGGTTCATTTGTAACTCATACAACAGTGAGCTATCATGCTCCACTATTCAGAGGAAAGAGACAGCAAATAGTCCTGCTCTGCAGTGCAGCAGGGCCAAGGAACCAGGATTAGGCCCAAATGCACAACGACAGGGAAGAGAATAAAGAATGAGATGTGAGGAATACAGAAGAACTAATTTCTGAGTGTGAGTCCAGATAAGTGGGAGTAAGGGTCAAACCATGAGCAAAGCTTAGGTGATACACAAAGGGAAACAGGGATTTGGGGATGCAGCTTGGTGTAGTCAATCATACTAAATTGCCTGAACTACTCTAGAACCCCCTGGCCTCCACCCTCACATCACCAAACTTATTACTGCTCCTTTAGGCAGGCTTTCCTTTTACCTATACCTTACTTGAAAGAAGAGAAAGTGCAAACCAGAATCCTTAGCCTTTCTTCTTTAAAATACCACAATATGTTTCAAAAGATCTCCTCAGAGAGGAGAACATGCTTACCTCTAGCCCTCAGGGTTTGGTATTATGCCCTTTATACTGACACTGCACTGCTAATCTGAACAAACATGTCATGCTCCTTGTTATGGCAAGACGTGAACTGCTTAGTGCCAAGAAAGGCCTAAAGGCATCGAAGTTTATGTTTTCCTATGCACATGGAGAAGGATTTTCAGTAGTGGCAGTGATTTCTTCCTGTCTCACCCCCACTCCTCCCCCAGGGTGGTACAGGAGCAAGCAAGGTGCAACTCAACACAAATGCATCTCACTCCCTTTTTGTTTATCCTTACTGGTTGGATAGTCCCTTCTCTGAGAAAATAATACATTTTCATACTAACGGCTACATCTGTTTGAGTATCTCTCCTACATTATTAATATCTGTAACCTGCAAAGGAAATTAACTTTAGAAGTTTTCTCTGAATTCAGTGCTAATCCCCAATGAGCTCACACATCCTGACCTTGTTAACCTCAGTTTTGAGCATCTAAAATAAAATCCTGCCTATAAGGCCACTTCAGCTGCATGGTTAATCCAGATCTCTCAGGTCAAAGGCTTAGGTTTATCTGAGGCCCTACCACAGCACATCTGAAACACTCTGACCAGGTAAAGAGCTTTGGAAATAGACAAAAAAGGGTTAGAGGCAGAGTTCATATCATCATATTTTATCAGATTCTTCTCCAGGTGCCTCTAAGCAAAGCTCTGTTGCACACAGCAGCACCCTGCACCTTCCATCCAGGACCAGCAGGACACGCTACTCATAACAAGTGCTGGTGTCAGTAAACCATAAGCACATCTGATGCGCTGGCTGGGGTAGTGCTCTTCTACCAGGTCATCGTTTGAGCCTACGCAGCAGTTAAATGCCACGCAGTCACTCACCCACCCGGCCCCCACTTGGGAATGGAGAGGGGGCAAAGGGAGACTCGCGGGTTGAGATAAAAACAGTTTAATAACGGTAATAGAATAATACGCTGACAGCAGTATCAACAGGTAATGTACAATACAGATGCTCACCACCCGCCGACCGATACCCACCTGCTCCCGGCTGGCGATCCCAAACACAAAGGCACAAAGGCTTCACGGCACCGCTCCCGGAAGTGAGAGCCCCTCCCGGCCCACTCCTGCCTTTATATAGTGAGCACAGTGTCACATGACATGGACTATCGGCCAATCGGGGCCCAGCCCTCCAGCTGTGCTCCCCCCGCCCCCGCACACAGGTGAGGGCACTGGGCCCTGGGGAGCCCCTGGGGTCTCAGGGGGCTGCAGCTCCCCCCACTGCCAGACCAACGGGAGCTCTAGGCCAGCCCCAACCAGGACATACCACCTACTCATCTTGGCCTCCCCACACTTTATTTTCCTAAAAGAAACACTTCTAGTGTCTAGCTTTGATGTCTGGTGTTTTTTTGTTTGGTTGGTTGTTTTTTTCTGTTCATGGTTTTGTGATTATTTTTTTTGGTTTTGTTTGTTTGCTTTTTAAATCCACTGACATTTATATTTAATCACCTTCCACAGCAAATTTCTGTGTCTGCCATATTTTCTACATGGCTACAGCTATACTAAAGACTTCTTCCATTAAAGATGAGAGACTCAGAAATATCCTCTCATATACACTGTTCCTCACTGGGACAGTAGAAACAACAAGCTAGTAAACTTTAAACTTTCTTATTTCAAGATTATTTTATCTTTTTAGAGTCTACTCTAAAAGCAATTAACCCCATTTATTATTCTTAACCTAAAATTCCTCACTATATTGGATTTTTCCACTGTTGTTAATAGGAACAAGGCAACCATTCTGCTATACATGCTTCTAAATAACCAAACTTTCTGCACTGTTACCCATCTTTTGTAGAAGGAGTAGGGATGCTAAATAATTCTCCACATCTGATAGAAATCAGTTTTCTATCAACAACAGTGGGGTTATAGTTGGGCTGGTGTTTTGTATTCTATCCTCTATCTTATTTTTTTTTCCTTTATTTTTTTTGAATTGATAAAACTCATGTATTGATAGAACCTCAAACTTAAACATTTGGGAGTCTGTCATTGTTAAACGTATATTGTCTCTTTTTCCCCATGTGTCTTAAGAGATCATTTGAAGTCAGAGATAGTGCTTCTTCAGTGGGAAGAGAGAGTGAAAGAGGAAAATAAATACAGTGCCAGAGAAATTTTTTCCTTTTGAAGGTTTGGCAAGTAACAACAGAAAGCTAAGGCAGATATCCTTGCAACCAGCAAAACCATTCCCTTTAGGGACATATTCTGTCAACAAAAATAGTGATGTTTGTTGGTAGTGAGTGGTCAAAGGTGTCGTGGTCATGAGATGAAGCCAAAAAGATAACATCAAGGTATATAAACATGCCTCAAATTAGGAAGACCAGCTTATTCATGCAGTGCAAGGGGAGTCCTCAATGACATATAAAGGCAGCAGATCTACATTGGACAAAAAGGTAATTATTTTCCAACACAGCAATCAGTAAAATTAATCTGCTTATTATGCACCTTTCAGTTCCACAGTGTTATTTCTCTCAATAAGGCAAAAAGCTCTGTAAATTTGAAAAAAGGATTTGGCAGGTATATGTACAAGATTAGCATCTGACTATTATCCAGGAAAATACCACAAGAGAAAATATCACCATTCTCATGCTTCAGGACACGAACCTGTCTATTTTTGGAGGTCAAGGAGATTTCCTTTTATACTATTACAGAGTTATAGAGTATTACTACGGTGTTTTTTTATGAGGACAGGTCATAAATTTTCAAAATGTGCAATCTTGATAAAATATCCAAGCAAAATGTTAACTTCAAAAAATAAGCATTGTTGTGAAGACTATATTCCATTCTTTGAACATTTGCAAAATTTGTTGAGAAAGGCCTATATATCATATTTTTAGAGGGTTTCATAACATTTCTGAACATTGACATAGAAATTGAAGATGTATTTGTTATTTTTCTTATTTTGCTTTGATTAGTGAATGACCACACAAGGCTTTGTAGATGGGGTGACAACACAGTGACTCTTTCAGATAGGCTTCCTTGTTCCGTGTTTTGCAGGAGTGTGCCTCTCTGCCTTTAAAACCTGTCTATGTACCTCAAAATCTACTTGTGTATCTACACACTCTGCAGTAAATGTAACAGTGAAAGAACTAGTCTAGAGTTTGGTTTTACATGTACAATTAAAGGCACTGGCCTTTAGACTTCGTATTCAGTTATCAATATTATTTATAGATCATTATTTTATACTAATAAAGTGTATCTTCTGCAAAACCTCAAAGAAAACTATGAAAGATAAACAGCCAGTGGGGGAAAACAAAACAAAATAAAACAAAGCAAAGAAAACAAAACAAAACAAAACCCCCACAAAATAACTGGTATATGAGCATTTTTCCCCTTTTTTTTCTGTATTCTTCAGTCATCAGTCTCCTGTAATTATTTCTGGGTTTGGCTATACCAATATTTGTGACTATTTCAGTTCCATATCTTTTTTGCACTGGTTTTTGTTACAGCTGGAAAGAGAACGTATCAAAAAGTAAAGATTGGCCAACACATTAAAGGAAATCCTATGCTCACTTGTAACAAAATGGTTTTACTTAGTAGACGTTTGCTTGGGTAAAGGACAGTAGAGATCATATTCTTATAACTGATGAACTGATATGCATACAGCAGCATGTATCCGAAGCTTTATTGCTAATTTCTGAACTTAGTATCTTCTGCATCACATACTCCCCACATACTTACCCAGGTACTAAATGGCAAGTGGGAACGTATCTCAAGGGATGAACTGCTTCTGGACTTGATACATCTGATTTCTAGAGGCAGGAGACACTGAAACTTTGTTGTAATGAAAAATTCAGCTTTTAAAAAATTTATTTTCTCTTGACCTCAACAAAACTGCCTTAATTAAGTCCAAATACTTTATCCTGTTAATGTGAAAACATTTTAACATAATCTTCAATCTTCAGTACAATATACCATTTAAAATCTCATATAAATTCAATATAAAAAATTAATCTGTATATAACAAAAATCAATTAATCAAAGTCATGCAGTCAAAATGATATGCTTTTACCTTAGCAAAACAAAATGTTTTGACATTGCCAATATAAACCAAGACAGTTGAAGTGATTTGTTTCAGCCCCTTTCCAATGAAAATTTCATCAAAATTGACATTCTCCAGGAACATTTTGATGTTGATGAAACAATATGTCACGATGAACCAATATGCCTCAATGAAACACGGTTCTATTTACAATCGTTTTGTTGCCCTTAATTTTAGGAAAAGGAAAAAGCACATCCAAAGGGCTGGCCACAATGACACAGCAGATTTTGCAGCCATGCATTTACAGGTGCTTGGAGGTACTAACAACTAAAATATTTCTGGCCACTTATGTCTTTAATTCTCCTTCCAAATATAACCCAGTAAGTTTCCTAGATTGTTCCTTGGGTGAAGATGACTCTAAAAAGGCTTGTCATTCCCCATTCTTTGCTACAGTGAGAGCACATGAATAGCTGTAAGCATTTAATGACATCTCTCTCTTCTTGTCTTCTTTATCTTATGACTGAGGGTGATTTTCCCTCCTGCACTCTTAGCCTTCATGTCCCTTCTTCTCCTCATTTCCATGGTACAAGAGCTTGGGCAAGCTCCCTTTTACCTTCTACATGAGTATTCATAGGTCTAATAGGTCTAATTAAGTTAAACTTAGCTTGTCTGATTTGAGAAGACTTATCAGGAAAACTTAACCTGTGCAAATAATATGCATAGGCTGAAGTATTCCTTCTGAATGCTAATTAACTATCATATAAGACTTCATACACAATCAAATGCCCAAATGTACTAGAAGCCTTACATGCAAAGAAAGGAAAGAAAGAAAGAAAAAAAAAAAAAAAAAAAAAAAAAAAAGAAGCAAAAAAATTAAAGACAAGAAAAGGAATGGTTTAGAAAAGGTAACAAACAAAATTCGTATCTAGCAATTTAGAGCAGTCCAATAACCCTAAGCACATTTCCTGTTTCATATTGTAGCACTATCTTCTAATTTTAACTGGTGAAGGATGAAGCTCATCTATTCCTCCACCTGGGCTGCAGAGACTGAAAGATGGTGAAGAAGGGATAAAAAAAGCTAGGAGGGTCATTCAGCCTTCTTCATTTTCCAGGACCATATTTTTAAACTGAATCTTGCAGTAAGTAAGTGATAATTAATTCTGTTTAGCTCTTTTTAGAGTGACTACATTCTCATCTATGTCTTCCCTTCAGCATTTTCTGGTTTTTTTCTTCTAGAACTTCTTACCTTAGATTACGACTGTCTCAGGCCATAGCTCTATCTTTTCACAGAGTAGTCCTCCTAATATTCAGAGAGGAGTCCAACCAGACAGACTTAGACCCAAGTCGGAGGCTGCCATGAACCCGAAGATCACCAAGAAGATGCCCAGGATTTGTTCACCTGGACAGTCCACAGGAGCGCTCTGACTCTGGCAGCGTGATTGATCTCTCTAGACCTAAACATACGTTATGTACATGTTAAATATAAGCCCATTGCCCAGGTATTGACTACAGTAAAAAAAAAAAAAAAAAAAAAAAAAAAAGAACAGAAAGAAACTTTGGGGCAGGAATCCATTCATCCTATTTCTGGCATCTGCATTTGGGTGAGATGAATTGTGATTTAGGAGAGCCTCTTTCTCTCCTGTGGTTGTATGGGAGCTTAGTGCAATGGCGACATAAATAGACATCCATGGTGCTAATGCCTGAAATCAGGCAAGGAAATTTCTTTGTCAGGTTTAGTAGCTGGACCATGCTGTGTCATAGGGCACCAAATTCATCTACATCAGGACCATGCCTGAATATGCCAGGACTCTTTGTGTCCCTGTGCCCGAGGTTTTCACTGAAACCAGGATGAGAGAGATGTGTGTATGAAAGGGCTGGTGCCCACCAGACGATGCCCAAATAGAAAGTCAGGAAGTTGGTGGTACAATAGAACAGCTCTTTCGGAATCCCACAGAATTGTATATCCTCATGCATGAAAACCTGGAGCACCAAGAGCTACAAAGCACTTAAATCAGTACACCGAAAGCACCCAAAGCCTTCTTCCTACATGTGTTCCTCATTATTGTCCAATTTCTTTCACTGTTAAGTAGGTCAACTCACTCTCTCTTAATATTCCATCTAATTCTAGTGGCTATGTACCGTAAGAATTCAATTTAAGAATCTTTTGCTGCTATCAACCTTAATTTTTCCCTTCCACAGTTTCCAACTATTTCTTCTTATCCCTTCATCTTCTGATACAGTGAATTAGTTTTTCCTTTCCATCTTTTATATTGTTATTATGAATGCATTAGGCTATGATCAATTCCTTTTCACCTTCCAATCCTGTCATAATTTTTTTTGTCTAAATTTGTATTTTCTCAATTTTATCAAATCACTTCTTTTTCAAGTTCAGCATGGAAAAAATTGGACAGTTTTGCAAGGCTACACATAAGGTCACTGTTCTCTCCACAGCTTTGAATGAGATCCTGTAAAATATATAATCCAAACTATATACTCCAGCTAGATACTTCTGTGTTCTGTTATGTCCTCCCCATACTCAGGCACACAGTATCCAGTTGCCTTTTTTGATCTTCTTCCATGAACAGAAATTTCTTTTATTGTAACCTTTCACTGCACAGGCATCGGTGTCCATTACATCATAAGACAAACGGATACGATGTTTTATACTCCTGTAAATTCTGCCTTTGTTTTGTTCTGCTGCAAAGTGATTTGTTCAGAGTCAATCTCCTAAAAATTATGGTAGGAACGTGGTATGGGAAGACCTACCATTGCATCTTGAGCAGTGACTGGATGCTTTTTTGTTTAGTTCACATTGCTGTAAGCATTTCTATTTTCACACTTAAAAAAATCCTTCTGTCTTCTTTTCTGCCCTTAGCTCAGAGAATATTCTAATATCTAATGCTGTTTGATATTATAATGGACAAATGTGCATAATTATGTGTAGTGTGTAAAGATAGAATAGTTTACTGTGCATGAAATCCATAACTTGGCTGTAGGTTTCATTTCACCTATGTTTTCCTAAAGCCCAGTCACACTTTTTAGAGGTCAGGATTTTACATTTTGGACCTTGATGACATTGAAGCTTAGCAAGAACTGGGCCTTCATGTACAAATGTGATGCAGTGATCTGTCTGTGGTAACACTAAGGGTGCAATATGATGATACGTGGTTACTCTCCCTGACTCTAGCATTTGCTGCTAATGGTTTCCATTAACAGAACTAGATAGCTCAAGAAGCTCAAATTTAAACAGCTTCTCCTCTAAGACTCTTTTAAATCTCCTCAGGGAGGTAGTACTCATAACAGTACATTTATTAATTCATCTCATTTTGTTTTTCAATATGCACTTGAACAGTGCTCTCTGCATGTACATTGTACAAATGTTTGTGGGACTTTAGCCTCCCAGGTAAGAAATACTAAGCATCTCCTGCTCAAGTCAGCCATGTGAAATAACCAGAAGCTACCACTCTTTAGGATGAGTAGCCTTACCTGCATGGGGCCCTGCTAGCAGCTCTTTAGCAATCCACTGTCTCATTTATGCTGGAGGTAAAGCACAGCTTCAGCATTTAGTAGCCAGCCACTCAGTCTGCACACAACTTTTCAGAAGAGATCAAAATAACTGATATAAACCCACAACAGATTTTTACATACTTTAATTAAAAAAAAATATTTATGCTGAAGCACATGTATTATTTGACCAGTATTCACTAGAAAACTGATGTGTTTGGAGTTGGCTAGGCAACTCATAACGACAGAAGTTAGAGGACAATATTCTTTCTACTTATATAAAGAAGACCTTTGAGGGAATAAATATGCGATGGTAGAAAGAGTATTTCTTAGCTGACTTTATTCTCAGTTACAGTCAGACATGATATTTGAGGTTATTAATTTCTACATAATTTTAAAATCTAGTTGGATGTGAGAAGCAACATTGCAGAAATGAACTATGGTGCTTCCTATTATGTACTCTCAGTATGTCTTCTGAGCCATTTCTGATTAGCTTGCTGGAAACATTATGTTGTCAACAATTCAGAGAAAGCCAACTGTGTTATCTTATTGTCTTCTGAGAAATGCAATATCAATAATGACCAACAGACTTCTGATTCCTCTCTATTTTTCACTGCATTAGTAAGGTGGTGTGCTTTTCATGCACTTGGCAGGGTTACCTTTCTAGAGGGCTGAAGAAATTAATTTTGAGCTGGAAACTAAAATATCAAGTTCACTGAAAAAGGATCCAAACAAAATACCATGATGGTTTTTGTATTTATTTATTTATTTCATACCCTTGTTTTTTAGCTTTAACCACACAGAATACAAAAAAAAAATCTTTATTTTCTAAATTTACTTCAGTCACATCTTAAATGTAATTTTTCTGATGATAAAGGATGTTGCAGTGATTGCTCTAACAAAAGATATCACTGTCTTCTTCTTCATAAAGCAGCTACAGCAAAGCTGTCATCTTTGGCATCAATTCCTTAATTGAAAATACCCTGTTCTTCTCTGATTCATAAAAAAGTCTTCCTCGTCCAAATCCCCAGCCTAGATTCTCTTCTTTGACATGAATGAACTGTCCATCCTGGAACAATATCTGTATTCTCATATTCGCACATCTTTGTCAGATAGAAATTTATTTCCAGTCATACTTGGTAATTCACATGAATACAACTGTTAACCAGGAAATAGCCCACATATAACAAGCTCATTTTTCAGTTACAAATGAAGAACCACTGGATATTAGTAATTCCCCCCACAGGAATGATCTTAAACAATGTGAACTAAAATATTACTGAATATGATCAAAATGCTTCTTTTATTTTGTGTAGAAACTTGAAAATTTCTACTGCAAAACTCAAAACCAAAATACTTCTGTCTCACATTGGTGTATTTGTTCCACAGAGGAATTGTGGTTGAGGAGTCTTGAATTCCCTCATGCCATCCAGTTGAACTCATTCTCCCTGCTGTTGTGGTCTTTCTTTAGGTAGAAGAAGGTGTCCATCATTTACTGCGTCATTTATTACACATTGATCTTAAATCTAAACAAAAATTTATAATAATTTCTGTCTCCCCTCTCAGTCTTTATTTTTTGCTTTTTGTAAAGAATCAGTATTCTCTTCAGGGATCAAACAACACACATACACACACACATATATAAACAATATAAAAAAAAATTACCTAAGCAAAAATCTAATTTCTCTAGTTGTTTCAAAGGCTATTTCTGAGAGGAAAATGCAGATAATTTCTAATTTTTCAGTCTTCATGAAAATGTCATTGCCTGCCCAGCCTGGATTAATCTGAATATTGCTGTGTTTTGAATGCCATTGAACTGATTGCTGAGGTTGGCAGAAGCAATGGTGGCACCTGGTCAATCTCCTCTTTTAAAAATGAATGACTACCAGAATAATTACGCTTTATTGTACCTGCTAATTTCTTCTGGAAAATACCTTAATAAATTGATTGCATGTTTCCAGAAAACCTGTAATGAGAGGATTATTTACAAAGGCTACACAGAAGCTGTTATTAAAAAGCAATCAGGAGAGAGGAACAATGGCAGGAAGGCTCAGTGGGGAAACCTTAATGGTGGAGAGTTTAGGATTTGGTTTGCATTATCTTGCTGACATTCTAATTAAAATGTATTTCTCCCATTTCATTACTGTCTCACACTTTATCTGAATTAACTTTCACACTTGGTTAAGGAGAAAGTAATTTTCATTACATGCCAGGATGAGGTAGTGCCAATTTCTTTGCTTTCCTTTCTCAGACCCAAACCTAAAAAATCCTAATGTTCAGATCTGGATTCTGCTGATGGATTTGAGAGTGTTGCATGAGAGGTTTTTTTGGGGCATCTGCAAGCACCAGAGAAGTGGCTCTATGGCTTTTTGAATGGATCCTGCAATCCTCCAGGAAATGAAGGCTTTAGCCAGACCTTGTAAACACAGATTTGAGCCTGTTAGTTGATTTAAGATGCTGACAGCATGGAGAAGCAAACTAAATTATTCATCCCAGTCCTGTTTTAAACATTTAAAATTTTAAATTGTACCTGAAATAAACTTCATATTACACAAAAATGGCATATTATGCCAGATTATCCTCTCTTTCCCCTCCTCCAATTAGTAAATAGATTTTAAAAACAAATGAAAAATTAGGAATCTGGAGAATCTGAGGTATGAAGAAAAGGATTAAAAAACCTAAAGATGTATAACTGATTAGTATATGTTTTCACAGCCCCCAGTAAATCCAAGCGCTAGGTAATTGCTGTGGTTAGAGGGAAGGAGGTCTAAATGATTAGGAAGGCTGGGTTTAGGATAGTGGTACTGGCATCTGAAGAGCATAAATGCCAAGGAGGGAGAAGAAGCGTGCAGGATATGAGTAATGTTCCTGGGAGAAAACAACAGAAGGGCTGGAGCCTGAACCCCACACGGATGCCAGGCAGGCTCAATGCTGCTTCCCTAGGCAGTGCTCTCACTTCTTTCCCCTGCAGTAATGCAACCAGATGGGCAATGGCTGGTAGTTTACCCTGGGTCTAAATGTAGAACTAACATAAAGGATTTTCTGAGTTCTCAATTAGTTTTTGTAGGACTCACTAAGTAAATTCTTACGAAATGATTTTGCCTTTATTTCAGAATAGTTCCAGGGAAGTAGAAGGGGTGGGGGATGTGAAGTACCTTCCACGGAAATTCTTAACAGTACACATTGCCAAACCCAGAATGTTTTAACTGGGAAGTGATCTTGTAGTGTCTCATGGGAGCTGCAGATTAGATATGTCCTGTTTATGCCTATGCACAAGGTTTACAGGTCAGACATCTGCTCTGGCAAGACACCAGAGTGAGCAACCGTCACCTTTTTTCTCTAAGGAAGGAGAATCCAAAGCATCATAGGAAAGATGCACAACCACCCATCCCCATTCACAAGGCTGGAAGGGACCATGAGGCTCACAGATAAACTCTGGGACATGATGATTTTCCTGTACATGGTTGGTTAGTTTGTGTTAGGCTGTCTCCCTAGACAAATGGTAAGGTGATGTTATCTGAATCACTTACAAAGAGGCGGCGTATAGCATTCTCTCTGTCACCACCAAAACCATTCTCAGTCCAACTCCTTTTTCCTTACCCACTTCAAAGTTGGCATCATGTTATCTGAGGTGCTAAAAAAAAAATAGACTATGAAGCCCATAAATTGAAGGGGAAGAAGTTGCTCTTACGGTGGGTAACAGGACTAAATAAAACTCATTTGGTGTAGTGTCTTTCAAAATAACTGTTGTCTAAAATGATTCAGGATTAAAAATTGAGAGACAGCAGTGAATATAACATATAGGTTATATTAAACCAGGCTATAAAGTGAAAAATTAACACAGATTTCACTTACGAGTCTAATAAGAGACTTTAAAGAAAATGACAGACAGCATAATTAGGCACACTCTTAGCAGAGATGCAAAACATGATAAAGACACAGTAATGTGAAGCGAGACAGGACCTTCTTCTAGGTAACAAGAATTACAGAGAAGGAGCTCACATCAGGAGCAGCAAGCCAGGAACAGACAGTGAAAGAAAACACAGTAAAAATAAGGAGAGAGAACCCCAGGAGGGTGGCTGCAGCAGATCTTTGGAGGACAATTTTGTACCAGGTTTATCAGCAGACAATGGTGCTGCTTCCCAAGCCCAGGTTTCTTCTGGGCTATAATCAGCCAACGTGCCAGGTACTCAGATCAAAAGTAGGATCAAAACTATCTGCAGTCTTTTAACAGCTGCTTGACAGAGTCCTGGTAAAAAAATTCTGGATATATGAGTGTCTTGACAACAAAATCAAACCAGAGGTTTTGATGAATGAAGACCATCAGCTCTGGGTCTTTTGATGCAGTTTTGCCTCCAGTACACCTGTGAGCATATATCTTTCTTACTTTCATACTTTTTTGTTACTGTTTTACTTTAAGGTAAAACCAAATTTTACTCCAAGGCAAATGTCACTCCCACTTCTATGAGTCCCCTTCTCACCAACAGCACTTTTTTTCCACCAACCTATAAATCCTCAAAAGAGCTGAATGTAACAAAACCTTATACCTGGCAGTTTTCTTATGAAATGCACAGGTTTCTGGCAACTAATATAGTAAAAAATGATCATCATCGTTACACTGCTTAGTTTTATGGTATGTTAAACTACTGATGTACTGATTCAAGAAAAAATGCCCTCAGCACATAGCTTCATTCTGAGGCATTCTTTGATTTATGGAAAAGCTGACTCTACCAAGGATCTGCAGTATCATACAATAAGCTCTAATCTTTATTCAGAATCTGTCTATCTACTTATTTACTGTGGTATCCAGGGATCTTTTATGATACTAAATGTGCAGCAGTTTTTCAAATAAGCATGACCTCTAACACTCTGCACATAACATTGTATGCAAGCCTATCAACCACCATGCAACACCCCTTCACCCAAAGCTGGGAGGAATGTATTGCAAGATATTAAGCCAAATTATTGTAAGTCCAAACTACTGGCTGTCACTTCAACTGAAAATCCATTTAGCGGTCAGTGCAGTTCGCTGAGCACTGATATAATCTGCTGGTCATGGAAAATGTTATTTTGATTTCTGCAGTTTCATTCCAGGCTAGAGTTCCCAGGTAGTTTCAGGAGCACAGGAAAAGTAATGAATTAGTCCACAGCTGAGATGACAAAGGCTTGGCTTCCTGTGACCAGATTTCCTACTGGATAAATGATGCCCTGGCTGGGAGAACTGAACAGAAACGTAGTTCTGACAGAACATTGATTCCTGCCTAATAAACAACAAATGAAATGAGAGGGTCATGAAATGGGTAAGAAAATGCAAGTATCCCTCTCTAGACACATTTTATTCATTAGAAGAGTTAGAAATACAAGTTTTCAGGTTTTCAAGTACTCAGGTAATAGTGATATTCCAAAATTTCACTTGAAACTGTTCTTCCCATCAAAATGATCACATGACAAGTCCCCACCATCCTCCTGAAATTCAGGAGTTAGCTGTAGTCAAAGATCTGCTTGTGACAGACATAAGTTGTGTCTTTTTTTAAAAAAAAAAAAAAAAAAGAAATACAACGCCCTTTATATTCTAGGAAATTACACTTTTTGGTGCAAATTTATTTTGTTTGTTATATTGTTTTCAGTGCTTTCCTCTGTCTATCTCTGCCATCCACCGTTGAAGTAGACTGCAAGCACCAGTGATAATGTCTTGTTTCTCTGAGGGAGAGAGCAGTCATCACATACAGTTCACTGAATCCTCTGTTCACATGCAGCAAGTGGTCTCTTTCATGAGCCCAAAGCCCTGGTAGTGCTGGACCACCATATAACTTCTCATTTTCTTCTTCCAGCATGCATGCCAGTGGTAACGTTGCACAGTCCCTAGGATTTACAGAGTGCTCCTTTTTAAAAGTTTAGCTGATAAAAAGGGACTGCTGAGTAGTGTGGAAACATTTTACTTCTTCCAGTGAGATAGTGCAAAGCTGTGTGCTGAAACCAGAACTCTTGAGCTAGACTTGATTCTCAACTCATACTTTTACCTTCTTGCAGCTGTACAAACACCAAAATAAGGACCAGGATGTGATTCCCCTCTCCCCAGGCCTCACCAAGCATGGGATTATCCATTCAGGTATGTTAGAAGGATTACAAAAAGTGCCAACATTGTTCAGGAGCCATAACAGAGGAATTGGGTCATGATCAATGGCACAAAGTCTAGCTGGAGGCCAGCAACTACTGGTGTACCCCAGGGATCATTACTGGGTCTGAACCTGTTTAACATCTTCATTAATGATCCAGATGATGGGACAGATTGTACCCTCAGCAAGTTTGCTGATGACACAAAATCACATGGCAAGACTCTCCAAGCAGATGAGTAATTGCCCAATATTCCCTCCAGTCTCCATTAGCCAGAGGCTTTATCAGATGTTTGAGACCCTCTTTCCAGCTGCAAAATAAAATGAAACTTCCCATTATGCTGAGTTTGTAGAGGTTATGTATCAGGAATCACATAAGGGCTGTGAATCAACAAGTCTGTATTGATCCAATCCACCCAGGTAAGTTCTTAGACAGAAAAGGAGAATAAGGCCTAAATTTCATAATCTTCCTTGGGACAGACATAGTTATTTTTGAGAAATCCCAGTCAGTACAAGGAACTATATTTTGTGTATACTTCTATGAATAGAAGTGACTCATCAGAAGTAGAAATATGCCATCCTCCAGCCCCCAAAATTAGATACTGTGGGCTTTTTGAAAAGTTAATCCTACCATTCCCCAAGCAAACACCATTTACTAGATCATACTCTTTAATCTTTTAGTATAAATCAGTCCAGCTCTCCAGTTCATTTTAATTTATTTCTTGGGCCCAGCCAGAATTATTCTACTGTCTTATTTGTCCCTTTGCTATAGTCTGGGAAGCTTTAAATATTTTCCTCCACGTTCATAACTAGCAAATATACTGAAACTCAAATATCCACCTTCTCTCTCTTCAGTATTTAAAGACCTTATCAGCCAATCTCAAATCCTGCTGGGTACATGCATATTATAGTTTGTGATATGTCTTCAATCCCAACGGTAACTGTGCATGTGTGAGTGCACTGCATATTTCTTTGTTAAATAAAGATGAGGACACACTTGCAAATATAGGTACAGATAATTGGATGTGTTCACATGATTTTTATACCTTACATATACACATACATGTCCAAGTGGGAGTGTATCTGTCTACAAAGCCTAGATTACAAAAGTGACAAAGAGTTTGAGGTTACCTTTGTTTTTAACCCTGTTTAAAGTACCTGGAATTTCTGGTCAATGATCCTTTGAATAGCTACCCATTTTCTGATTTTTCAAGGTTGGCATTCAAACAGATATAACTAGGAGAAATAGGTGTTTTGCCCAATGAATGTTTATTCAAATGCACACATGGAGAACACAGTGATGTTTATGTGTATATGTCCACATGCCTGCATATACATATATGGATACTATCATGTGTGTATAATAGTAATCATGTAACAGCTCAGTCTTTTAACTGGAATCTTGAAAGCTCTGGAGCAAGATGAATGCATTTCATTTCAACTTCATTTATTTTTCCCATTATAATGAGAAAACAGTCATGACTTAGAGGGCACATAGTAAGACAGAGAAAGACCTTGAAGTACTGCTCAGACCTCAAACATAAAAGCTGTATGTGACTCTACAGCACAGCTAGGTGCACTTATAAGTAAAAAGATCAATAATTACAGTTGCAGATTTACTTCAGCATAGAGGAAACACACAGAAAGCCCTGGAATTAAAATGCTCAGGCAACCAACTTTGTTTAAGTTGGTAACTTGTTGTAGTGTCACCACATCCCAACAGCCACGGCTACCCATATGGAGATGTCATTGCACCATTTAGGAGCTGTTTTGTTCTGGATTTTTATTCTCTTTCCATTTACTCATATTGAAAGTTGTTCCTTTAGGGACACCTGCAACTTCTCTTGTGATAATGCATGGGCATGTGCAGCTTTGAGAGCTAGTTATGTAATATTTCCATTAACAAGATGTAATTAAACCGTCTAATTAAAAAAAAAGCAGTAATCTATTTAACAGGAGGTTTATTTTTTTTTAAAGAAAGCCTAACAGAACTGTGATTAAGTTCCTCTGTTAGATGAGCATTATGGCTTTTCATAAGGCTTTAATTACTCAACCCAAAATGTTAAATAAATTAAATTAAAGACATAATTTTATTTTTCTGAAAAGAGAAAAAAAAAAAACCAACACACTAGAGTAAAAAGCTGTTCCAAACTATCCATTAATATAATAGGGACTATTTATAATGTGTTGTGCATTTCAGCATAGACAAAAGATTATTAGTAATGTAAAATATAGTGAATACAATCTTGCCCTTATTAGACAAACAGACAGGTAAATGTACTTTTAGATCCCAATATATGCCTACTATTAGAGCAGAGCAACAACATTTTTGAGCCACAGCAGTGGTCCCCCCCAACCCAGAACTTTACTTCCAGTGAGAGACTATCCAGGGAGAGCACACAGGCCTGGATACTTCCCTCTGTCCCCTTGTGTTTCCTCAGCATTCACCTTTGTTGGATCAGGATGTTAGGGAATGAATCCCTGCTTGTTCTCTTTAGTGTCCATTTACAGCTCTGTTGTCTGGGAATGTATCTAATCCCATTTTGAGCTCACTGATGCTGCCTGCCTCTGCAACCTATTGGGCTAGCAACTTCCAGAAGTTCCCTACCCACTGTGTGAAGAGTTGCTTTCTTTACCTGTTTTAAACTGTTGTCCTACTAGTTTTTGTCAAGTGCTCTTTAGTTCTTGCGGGGTTTAGTGAATAACAATTCCACATTCACCTTATCTGCTATCTGCATTTTATCTTAACCTTATCAGAAATATTAATTTTATTTTGCTCTATTTTCAGCTTCCAGTTACTTTTCCTAAATATGATCATTCTCATCAACATTTCCCAGGTTAATTGTCTGTCCTCGTGCATTCACTTTCACTAAGACAAATGTTTTGGAGGGCAAAAGTCGATCAGCAAAAATGGGGTGCAATTACCGAGAATGAAATTATGACTTCTTGTCTGTCTAAAAAATAAAATAGTACTCTACTAAGACACTTTGGAACCTCTGTTTTTTGCAGAGTTTGACAGGAATTCTCTGCCTTGTGGGAAAGGTACTTGACACCTAACTAAATCTCTCAGGCTGGTTACATTCAGTCCTGATATGGTGGAGCTCAGTGCTTAAATTTGCACAGAATCATAAACTCCCTGCATGTTTGAGGGGCTCCTTGGGTAGAATTCTCCCAAAAGGACCAGAAACGCATTGGCCTGGGGCTGTGGGTATTGCAGTTAGGATGGAGGGTTTTGGCTGCTGCAAGGCACAGCATCACAGCAGACACAAGGGCTGGGAGCAACCAGTCTCTCTTGCATTTCTCAGTCTTCCCCTGTTGTTTACACACAGGTAGCATGATGGAGGAGGAGGGATCAGACTAATCTGAATGCAAATGGGAGGGGAAATAGAGGAAATTAAGAAAGAGGAGCTAAGTTTGAGCATATATGTAGACCTGCTTGGTTTGGACGGGTACGGGTTTGCCTCACTGCGAAGCTCAACAAGAACAAACAAATTAGGCCAAAGGAGGGTGTTGTTGTTTAGTTTGAACACAGAGCAGCGATATGTGAAATGAATTTCTGTATACTTAATCTTAGCCAAATGAGGCTGTCAGATGTTTGTTTCTCCAACCTGCCTCAGCACTTTATACCAAGAGGAAAATGCTCCCTGAGAGTAAAGCACAAGCAAGTGAAACGAAAAACCATGAATGCAAATATTTATCATTTTCTTTCTCATTAGCATTCCTTGCTTAAAAGCCAGAACGTGCTGCTTGTGCCTCCTCCATCTCTATAAGCTGCGTGACTTCCTTCTTGCTCTTCCCACAGGCAGCAACTAATAACAGCCTGCTATTTGAGATTGTCATGTGGGAGTGCTCCAGTGAGTAGGAGAGTAGGAGGGGGTGAGAGGGTTACCCTGTGACATGCACCCAAACTTCCAGGAGCTGTTTCCCCTGCTTTACCCTAGGAACAGGAAGGTGGATTCAGGTGAAACCACCAGCTCCCCACAGGTTTTAGTGATTTTAGGCTGACCTACAGGGGTCTGGAAGTACCTCTGGCTCCTGAGCAGGTCCTAATTACCAGTCAAGGCAAACAGGACAAATGATATTTAGATACAGTTCAAACTGAGGAAGTCAGGTATCAGGTTTCAATGCTGGGCTTTGAATTGCAGGAATTTGGGATCAAGGATGCAAAAGCAATACTTTACAAATCCCTATTTTCAGTTACAATGCAACAGCACCCTTTAAACAGGACTGAACCACTTGCTTGGACATAAAACCCTAAGCATAAAGATACATTCATCCAATATGAGCTTACTGGCATTGAGTGAATGGCAGATTAATTTCTGGTTCAGCCTGGGTTTTTATCTATGTTGTTCCCTTCAGAAAGAGTCCTTCTGTAAATGTCACACACACAGGGATCACAGATCTCTCATATGAATCAATCAGAGAAGCCACATCGAAAAACATCAATAACTGTTTTCTCTGAGCATTTACTTGCCCTTCTAGGCAGCCAGGTTTGGGGTGAAATGTAGAAGGTATTTCTGACCCAGCACTGTCCTGCGTTCTGCTCCAAGACAACACTGAAGCAGTCACAGCATTGAGTGACAACCATCTGTTGCAGGTTTTGGTCTTCTCATTGTCTGCTAAGCAGAAGCTCTGATGGAGTCCATTCAGAAGTGACTGACATGTCAAGAACAAGAACATTTCTGCAGCCAGAGATGTCTTATTTGAAAAATGGGAAGAACGTTTGACTGGATTGCAAGGTCACAGTCTCCAAATTCTGGGATTTTTTTTTTTCTACCAGAACAAAAGAAGAAATGTTTTGATGGTGAAAGAAAAAAAAAAAAAAAAAAGATAATGTGATTCACACATACCTTATCTTAATTATTTTTTGTGAGAGAGGGCATTCCAGTTTTCTGGGATATCACGGGCTCCAAAAAGCCCGATCTAGGCTAGAAAATAATAATACAAGAACATCATCTAGTTTGAACATTGCTAGATATCTCAAAGCCAAGACTATGTGGTACCTGCTCATGTTGGAGATGGGCTCATGTAACTCATGTACTTAAGAAGCCACTCTCAGAAATTGCTTGTAGAAGTAGCTCCCTGTTGTGTCTTACTAGCCTTTTCCAAGTCCCAGCATGAGATGCTCCTGTTCAGTGAGGTATTATCTTCTTTAGCACTACTGGGAGGATCTTAAAAGTTAATGGCCTACTTCTCACCTTGTGATGATCTCCCACTGTTGACTTCAATTAAGTTATTGTGGTTTGAACTGATCTGATATGAGATCAGAACTACTTTTTTACAAGGACATTTAGACACAGTACAATAAAAGAAATGAAGGCTTAACACCAGTAAATAAATTTATAACAATAAAAACACTGTACAGGAACAGACTGCCTGATGAAGATGTGGAATATCCAATAGTGGAGACTTTCAAGCACAGATTAGGTAAGAATTTGCCATGCCCAGGATAAATATGTGAGATCTTAAACTGGGGCAGAGGAGGAACTGTATACCTTCCTGAGGTCCCTTCCAGCCTTGTTTTCTGTGATTATTCAGTTCATGCTAAACACATTTAACTAAGTTGGATAACAATTTTGGCAGTGAGTCAAATGTCATATTTGACATTTGAAATTTGATTTATTACATTCATAGGCTGCTTTGCTATCTCTAATTCATCCTGCAGTTTCCTGGGCCTAAATCTCCTGTGTTTAC
Source organism: Tyto alba (assembly GCF_018691265.1). Taxonomy (NCBI): domain Eukaryota; kingdom Metazoa; phylum Chordata; class Aves; order Strigiformes; family Tytonidae; genus Tyto; species Tyto alba. The sequence continues at coordinate 26,620,324 of NW_024881278.1, read as the reverse complement.
AAATCTGATTAATTAAATTCTTCCCAGGATCCCAAGGAGTTATCATTTTAAGACTCAGCAGTGCAACATTTGATTTATTCCATGAAACTTCATTTTTTTTTTATTGGTAGCAGGGAATGAAAATATGTCAACAGAATCTCACATCAGAGAGAATATGAAGGGGAAAAATGCCCACGCAGTCAGGTGGTTCTTTCCAAATCTCATTCACATACTCTGTATGTGTGTGCTTGGGAGAAAGAGAAAGAGCAAGGAAGGAAGTTTTATATGGGACGTAATGGTTACATAAATCTTGAGGAAAGGTGAGAAATTAACTTCTGTGGGTACATAGGTACATCTGTGACAAAAGGAAGATTAGGGAAAATGTGGGCTTGCTCTGGAAGGCAACAGGAGACCTGGTTACCTGGGATATGGAGAAAGCTGAGGTACTCAATGATTTTTTTGCCTCAGCCTTCACTGCCAAGTACTCCAGCCACAATGCTCAAGTTGCAGAAGGCAAAGATGGGGACTGGGAGAATGAAGAACTGCCCGCTGTATGAGAAGATGAGGTTCGAGACCATCTAAGGAACAGGAAAGTGCACAAGTCTGTGGGACCTGATGAGATGCACCTGTGGGTCCTGAGGAAACAGGCAAATGAAGTGGCTAAGCCACTGTCCACCATATTTGAGAAGTGGTGTCAGTCCAGTAAAGTTCCTGCCGACTAGAAAAGGAGAAACATAACCCCTTTTTTAAAAAGGGAAGAAGGGAAGACCCAGAGGCCTACAGGCCTGTCAGTCTCACCTCTGTACCTGTCAAGAGCATGGAGTGGATCCTCCTGGAAACAGTGCTGAAGCACATGGAAAATAGGGAGGTGGTTGGTGGCAGCCAACATGGCTTCATTAAGGGGAAATCGTGCCTGACACATTTAGTGGCCTTCTATGACATGGTTACAGTGTTGGTGGATAACGGAAGAGCAACTGATATCATCTACCTGGATTTGTGTAAAGCATTTGACGCTGTCCCACACGACATCCTTGCCTCTAAATTGGAGAAACATGGATTTAATGGATGGACCACTCAGTTGATAAGGAATTGGCTGGATGGTTGAACTCAAAGAGTTGTGCTCAATGGCTCAATGTCCGAGGTGAGATCAGTGACGATTGAGTGTGACACTGGAATTAAGTGCACCCTCAGCGAGTTTGCTGATGGCATCAAACTGTGTGGTGCAGTCGAAACACTGGAGGGAAGGGATGCCATCCAGAGGGACCTGGACAGGCTTGAGAGGTGGGACCATGCAAACCTCATGAAGTTCAACAAGGCCAAGTACAAAGTCCTGCACATGTGTCAGGGCAATTCAAAGCGCAAGTACAGGCTAGGCAGTGAGTGGATTGAGAGCAGCCCTGCAGAGGACTTGGGCATAGTGGTGGGTGGAAAAGTGACTATAAGCCAGCACTATGTGCTTGCAGCCCAGAAAGCCAACTATGTCCTGTGTCACATCTAAGAGACGTGTGTCCAACAGGTCGAGAGATGATTTTTTACTCTGCTTTTTGTGAGACCCCCACCGGGAGTGCTGTGCTCAGCTCTGAGGCACCCAACATAAAAAGGACATGGACCTGCTCGGGCAGGTCCAGAGGAGGCCACAAAGATGATCGGGAGGAGAGGAGAGGAGAGGAGAACCTACAACATGAAGAAAAACAGCTTTGTGATCTGAAGAGGATTTTTTTGTTTCTTTTTCTTCATTGATCCACTCTTTATTCTTCTGTTTCGTTAGGAAACTGTAGTTTCTTACATCAGTGGCTCACAATGTGTAGTAACCCTATTATGCATGGTTTCTGACCATTGCTTTACAACATAGCATTATTTTTAAAGACAGATTTTAAGCTATCTTATTAAATACATGTGTTGCAGTTGGCATTATCTCTTCAAAGGAAATTAAACCTTATATCTGAATTTCAGCTACTTCTTTACAAAAAGATAAAAATCAATCCCATTCTTCTAGAAACCTGGTCAAATCCAAATGCATGTTACTATTGCAGATTTAAGCTAACTGAAGTCTTTTGATATGAAATGGTAAGAACAAACATTTTGTTTCCATCAGGTATTGGGGAACAAGATATTTGTGCATTGCAAGTTGTTTTTAATCCCACCTAAAAGCTTGACAGAAAGGTGCACTGAACACTGAGAGTTCTGCTTGCCTGGCATAAGGGATGGGGGGAAGAAAAACAAGAGGAAAAGACAAAGGCTCTGTTGGGGAAGAAAGGAGGAGAAACTGTCAAGCCTGCATACTGATTCATTTTTTTCAAAAAGCACTGCTTTTACAAAGCACTAGATGTATAACACTGGGGAGACTATACAAAGATGCAGGAATCAGAGCAGCATCTTTCTCCTCTTATTTTCTGTGAGCTGCCACAATAGAGTTTTATATCTGAACTCTACTAAACAAAAAATCCATTTCCCCTCGGATTAATGACACAGAAAACATTTTGGGCTGGAACCTAAAACCTAAATAGGACTTTATTCCAGCTGAACTCAGGAAGTAAGAATAATCATAACAGCAGCAGCAAAGTTAGCAACAGCCTGACCATACTGATGCCTTTGTCTATGTGAGGTCTGCATTAGTGATTCTGCTCCCTTTGCTTTTCTGGGATGTGGGGTACTGCAGAGAATGACAAAAGTATCTTTATTTGGTTATGTTGGAGGTGCTACATGTTTCATAAGCAGATGATATCTGGAGCAAGGAAGCTTTCAGGGCAAGAATGATTCTTCTGCAATGTCTGCACAGGGTCTGGCACAGCAAGTCCAAAACCCAATTAGATTGCTTGGAGATATAGGAGTACTGCACAGAGTGGTACGTAGGATGTGTGAGTGACACCCATGATATTCTTCAAATGCAAATTGATCACTAAGTTTCATTAGTGTTAATCGTTGCTACTTACAGAGAACAGTTTATACCCCCAATCCAAATGTCTTTTATTTAGATCATTGAAAAATAATAATGAAGGAAAAAACTGAAGTAAAATACAATAGCAAGTATGTGACCCACGTGTGTTTTCTATCACAAACTGCCTGAGCTTTTCCACATAAAATGACAGTTGTCTCTGCAGATGACAAATTCTTGGTACACTGAAAACAGAAAATCAAAATACTTGCTTCATATCTAAAAATCACATCATGCTGCATTCCAATATTTCTCCTAGGTCCATAGCTGAACAATTTTTTCAATATTCAGCTATAACAGCTGTTGCAGAAAGAGGCCTGTGTTTGACCTTGGGTGTTGTCATAGATGAGAAATATGTAGCCAGTAATCCATTTGCTTAATAATATACATGGTTGATGGCAGAAGGGTCAGTATATTCTTTTATATTACTTGGCAAAAGGATTCCCACACATACTGTCACGAAACTAATTTTACTCATCTGAATATAGAAAAGTGGTAAAAAATGTCCATTGAAAACATTCCTTTTAATCTTAATGAAATAAAGGGAGATAATAAAGCCTGCACACATATCAGAATAACACAATTAAGCAAATTCAGCTTGCAGCAGTATGTTATTTTGCTTTTTGAATTGTTTTTAAACAAATTCCTCTCCTGACTAGGGTGAGCATGAGTTGATAAGTAAATGGTCATTTCACATGTATAGCATGAGAATAACAACAAAATGAGTCTTGGAAAGGTTTAGACTCTTTATTTTGTACCAGAAAATTCCTGCATATCTTTGACAACCTAGTGGCCTAGGAGAGATGTATTTTAGACAGCTAGCCAAAACACCTACTATTAATTGTCAGTTCTTTAGAAGGTCCTGTTGCCTTTGGTAAACATGAAGTATACTTCTGAAAGGACTTTATCTGACTTTTCACTGCATTGGAGCTGAAATTTCTCCTTGTTTGTAAACTGTTGAGCAGTCAGACTCACTTTTTAATGATAGACATAAATGCACCTCCCCTGCTCTTCTTTTATAAGAATTACGTAGGGAGACTCCGTAAAACTTAGTTAAATGAGACTAGTATAAATCTGGAGCTTAAGTGTCTCCCTGCATAAATTTACAAGCACCAATTCCAAAAGGTTAACAATATGGCAGATGGATATCACTATGTGTGAACTCAGAGAAGCCAAGAATTCAAAGTTTGGTTCCAAAAGCCGTTAAAAGTCTGAGCATTTCCCCAGTCCTCTTGAGCAGGCTTCCTTGACTGACGTAAACCACCTGCTGCTTCAGTTCAAGCCAAAAATAGTCCAAGAACAGCACTTATGTGTCTTTTGCATTGCTTATGCTCTTCATTTCATTAAGAATCTGAAAGCATAGAAGTAGAGGCAAAAATGCACAAGTATGAGCTACCCCATTTAAACAAACAAATGCGAGCCTCTGGAATAAGTTAGTCTACTGTTCAATTCTGGTTTAAGGTCAAATGTTTTTAGTGCTTATTTTATTCTGAGATTCTTCCACTTGGAGAAACATTTTTGCAATACCGGGAAAAATGTATTTTCTATCCTCTCTGTGCAAAAGCTATTTCTGCATCCTTGTGCATCTGATTTCACACTGTGCAACTTTTCTTCCTGTGGATGCCCTCCTCTCAAATGGACAGCCTGAAGCAAATGCAGAGAAGTGGAAAAACCTTAAACTAAAGAAAAATATATACATTTTTCCCAGCATTCTGTCCTTTTTGTGTATTATATTGCTGTGCCTTGATTTACTCATCGGGAAGAACAAGGATGATCTCTCATGATCTTGGGTAAGTAACTATTGAAAATATGTGAACACAGCATAAAGTAGAGCTATGTAGATGCCAAGCTATGTCTGAATAAATGGAAATGTATGGTGTAACTATATCCTGAGCCTCCATTTGTCTTGTTCTCTGGTGGTGCATGAAGCTGAACAAGATTAGCAACCCATGCAGAAGGGAAGTTCCCCTGGGAAAAAGATCTAACCCGTCTCATGCAGCTTCACCTCCTGTACAGAGTAGATATGCCAATACAAGTAAGGTTTTCTACTTTAAAAAAGCCAAACCTCTTACTCCTCCTCCTCAGTGTGGTGCTGTGTCTCCCTCTGATGGCATCTAGGCCACACTTCCAGGCTGATGAACATGCTAAAGTCTTGCATAACAGAGGATGGATATATTTATATCCAAGTTCTTAGGTTTAAAACCTATTATTGCATTAAAATGTGATTTGCTCTCTATCCCTCTAATGAATCAAGTCACAGGGACAAATTTTAAGAAGGGACCAGTTCTCAGCCACAACTGAACTACATTTGTATTTGCAACTCCACAAGGATAGAGGCTCAAGGGGAGATTCAGCAATCAGTACTTGCTAGAAAAGCAGTAAGGACTTTAGACATTTCCAAATGAACTCCATCAAGCTACTCTGAACATCCAGCTTGTCTCAAGGCTGTAAAACATCTACAAGAATCTATAATTTCCATAAGTCCCTCAGGACTTGCCAGTAGACTTGAAGTTTGAAAGAATTCTTAGTTACCTACAGCTTGTGATTGACACTCTGAGGACCCCAAGGAAGATTTGCATCTACCACTTGCTGATTTACTGTCTCTCACACACTGCATCCTACTGAGTGACTTGACTTTGAACCGCCATTTCATCACAAATGGTTGCAAAAATTTGTCCCACACTAGCAATGACAGGAACAGTCTAACAATAATCTCAAGACTATTAGTTTATATGAAATGCAAGTATTTACATTCTCTCCCTTTGCTCAGCCCAGCCTGGCAAAGGACTGTTAAACTAGGTAAGTTTATTAAGAAAAATAACCTGTGCATTTGCTGGTGACTGGAAGATTTCACCATGAAGTGTCAGACCTTAGAAGAAGGGTCAGATTAGGGTCCACTTGAATATTCTTACATTATTTATACTTCAAAACAAGACATAATAGGAAATTCGCACTAGCAACTCAGTACTCACTAGTAACTCATTTGGTTTGGCTATGCCGAAAACCAAAGATATGTTGAGGACCAGATTCCTTTCTTCCACTTATATAAACAACAATTATCTGTTTATATAGGGTTAAAAATACTGTTGTCTCATTGTTTTGCAGTACATCTCTTTAGCAAAATGTCTCAAGGCATTAAAAACAATAAAATTATAATCATACTCCTGTAATAAAAATGTTCAGTGATCTAGGATCTGGGGAAAGATGAAGCAAACATTTTTTGTTACAGGTCTCATTGTCTGTATGTCCAGGAAAATTTAAGAAAAAAACTAACTGTAGCAAAAATTTGTGATTAAAATCAGCAGTACTGCCACTGATTTCAGTAATGTCACTCTGTTTTTTAATATTTTAGGGTGTACCACTGAGCTTCAGAAAGAACAGCAACATCTTAGACCTACTCTAGGTCTGAAACATTTCCATCATGTCTGAATCCATTTTACTTCTCAGAAACAAAGCAACCAAAAAATAATGTTATAACACAAAAGACTGGTATTAGTAAGAGGAGATTGGAATGCTGGAAATGGCTCTGCAGGAGCCCTGACTAGTGCCCTTTGATTCTGCTAGGGGCATTGATACAGAATTTCACAGGAAACTGTCTAATCAGAAGTAAATGCTCTTTCTACAGAGCACTCTTTTTGTTTCTCTAAACCATGTGTTCATGGAAGGGTGACTGCCTGGTACTAATGATTAAACCCAGGAGGGGTTTAACCTCTTCATTTGTGCCCCCATACAAATTTCCCAGAAAAGGCAGCGACACCTTTAGAAAGTTCACAGACGAGATTGCTGCAAGCATGTGCAAATCCACTTTGTCACTTTACACAGACCTCATAAAATCGGTTCACTGATCACCTTATTGGAAAGCACTCAAGTGGGGGATGTTTTGATATTTTGCAGGTGACATAAGCTTGGTTTGCCCCTTTTCCTATGAGGGAAAGAAACTCCCTCAACCTATATGGGAACCTGACTGGCAGCTCTGTGACTGCAGTGATCACAGAGCCAACCACCAGTTAGCAAGTCCCCTTGGGGAACTGTGGATCTGGGACATGTCTAGTGCTGTGTTCATACATGCGGTCCTGGCTGACTGAAAGCACAGGCAGATCAAGCCAATGTCTGCCTGCAGAATACCATAGTCATCCATTTCCTTCATCACACCCTTCATTATCTGGTTCCAGTTTGGGTTCAGCTAGTACCATTTTCACCTGCCTATCAGCTGAGTCCTGTGACTAGATGCTTACAGCAGCCTGGTCACCACAGCATTCCTGGCACATGGCACTTGTCTCTACAAAACACTGGAGGCATCTTCAGATGGAATCTGTTCCAACTTAGGTAAGATTTATCACTTGACTTGAGATGTCCCTTATCAAGAGTATGGATTATTAATGGGAGAAACTGTTTTCTTGGCAAGCGTTAGCCCAGTGGGTCCTCACCTAAGACAGTGGGTTTTAGTGCTCTAGGAATAGTAACCAAGACATGGATTCCACTCCCGACAGGGCTACTGGTTTAAATGTTTCTCTAAAGATATCTGGGACCCAGTTAAAAATGGCAGTATTTGTGCTGCAGAGTTTGAGTTACTTTGGATAAAAGTCCATCTATGTTTTCCACTCCTTAAACTAAATAAGATTAATTTTTTCTTATGTAAGATGGGCACTAGCAGGTTTAACTTGTGAATGACTTTGTGATGATCAAACACTGATATCTGGAAATGCGGGACATAGAAATGACGACAAACAGATGTAATGAACTTGTCCTGGCTGGACAATAATAAAATTCATTTATATCTTTCAGTCATTTGCTCTGAAAAAAAAAAAAAAAAAATCAGGAGTTTTGTGTATCATGACTGAGGATTTTTTTAGTTAATATATTAACATTAGCCAGGCTACCAATCCCTATCTGATTAGCATAATGTATTGAAATGATAGAAGGTCAAAATACACATAGCAATGAATAGAAATGTTACAAGAAGCTGAACAACTTGGCAATAAGAATCAGCCAGTTTATTTTGCTCAGATTAAAGAAAAAGTTCTGGAAGTGTTGTAGCAGGTAGCTTGTGGATCAAAATACAGCCAAGGAGAAGGGATAGATCTGGACCAAATTATAAGACCAAATTAAAAATAGGACCATTTGGGCTAATTCTAGCAAATACTTTAAGACAGGGAGATATAGGAAATTAGGCTGACAAATTAGAGCTCATCTTCTGTGATTACAACATGCCATATCCTCTGATTTTTAGTGGGAATGGTTTATGCTGGCACCTGAGGACATATGTGTCCCCACTGGAGACCACAGGAGTTCACCATTCCCTCAGTGCATCAACAAATATAAATTCATCCTGTTGCTTTCCTTGCTCTCTTTTTCATACATACACACAAAAATACATTTTAAGCAATGCACATAATTACCTCAGCTTTTGGCAATACACTGTATGATAACACAGGGTAGAAATGGCTTCTGATGAAGTCTGTCTTTAACAGCACAGCTGGTAAGAGCAAAGAATTGCTCTGTGCGCAGGGGCCATTAAGCCACAGGAAGGTGTCCATATGAGTGGGACTGGGCAGACTTACACGTTTGGAAAGAGAAATAGGGGCAGGCTGGCTTCAAGAGAAAATAAAAGAAAACATGCCCTGGAAATATAATGTGAAAACTTCTTATTGGTCCTTCAGGCTGCATAGCCCAGGAGACCATGGTTGCTATAGTGTAAGGTGGCATTTTCTCTTCCACAGGTAACGATTTAGATGAGCTCCAAACTAGATACGAACCCCTGAGTTACTGGGTATTGTCACAGCACCAGTGCCTTAACCAGTCCTTCCACTCATGCTTTATAGATTGTACAAGGACACGATTTCACCAGTCTGTTTCAAACCCCTGAACAGTTAATCTAACTGAGGTTTTTAAGGTTTTAGCAGGTCCTTCTAATAGCTGCCATGGTAGTGTGCAGTTAACCTTTATTGCCATGAGGGCCCTATTAAGAATGAGTTATGCTCATCCCCTTTAAGGAAGGAAGGATTATGCTTCCAGATGTGTTGATACACTTGACATATGCCCTGTGATTGCAGGGACTCTCAGGCACCAAAAGAATGCTGTTTTCACAAAGCTGTAATTGTTGTTTATACAATATATACACATGCTTGTAATGGTAATTTGTGCATGGCACTCAGAAACTGAGTGATAAAACTACACAGAGAGATTGAGCGAGGCAGTAAGACTGCACTGTACATAACACTGCATACTGAAAACCCAACCTCACAAGTACAGCCTGTGTAAAACTGGTTTCCTTTTGCTTGTTCCAATTAGAATATCCATAAACATTTTCAGTTGTTATCATCACATCAGTTTGAACACATAGAATAACTTGATTTGTAAGTATATGTAATTATATTTGTGAATGAAAGAATCGAATTTGGTTCATTTAGACCAGTAGATGCACATTGTGTCTTGCTGTTCACCATTCAGAAAGCAGCAAGGCAATTGCATGACTGTTAATGTTGCAGTTGTTACCACTAATAATTACTCATCCAGAAATCCATACCCAAGACGAGATTTTTCACTCTGCTCCTTTTAAAAACTTTCCCATCCTCTGCTCTGTGAGCAGAAGAAATACAATGACTACACCTACACTCTAGGCTGAGTCTGGGAGTGACCTTAACCGCAGAGTCCTGACAGCTCATTTCCATATTTCTTATAAAAACAGGAAACATGAACAAAATAGTCTAACAGGATCTACCTGAAAGACTGTTTTTACTTTTCCACTTTACATCCCATCTCTCAACCCTACTATGCTTGTCTCACTGCATCACTTGGGAAGATATTCACTTGTCAATGCAAAATATGTGGTTGTAACATAGGGCAAAAATCCACTACCTTACTGTGCTTAAGCTGTTAACTCCCAATAGGCAAACTGGAAAATGCTAAATAACACAAGTCATAAGTCCTGACTATTGTATGAACAGAGAAGATGGTTCAAAATTAATACAAATCTCATAAACGTAAAGTCTCTGACTTGTATGAAGAATAGCTACTCATGCAATATGATAAGGAGCTTCAGAAAGAAAGTACCATCCAGCCTTGGTGCCACGTCAACAAGAGGAACCCAAAGCTATTTAATAATTAAAATCACCTTCTGAAATCAATGTAAAAAGCCATTCTAGTTCATTTTATTTCTAAGTAGCTCAAACCTGGGGATTACAAGAGTTCTGTCATCTTCCAGTCATACATAGGAGTATCTCAGGGGTATGTACCTCTCTCTGCTAGGATCCATTCCACTTAGAGACATCCAACAATGGATCTTATTCCAGGAGGGGGCTGAAATACTTTGAAGAATTCAAGGAAATATTCAGACAAAAAGTCAATCAAGGGTTAATGATTCTGCAACAAATCAATGGGAAGGCCATAGACATTTGACCATTTCATGACAAATTGATCAGTGGATTGCACATACTGATCACAAATGGTCTAAGGAATCTCTCTGCTGATTACAAGACAGCTGCAAATGATCGAGAAAAGTATTAGAAATCATGAGCTCACAGATGCTATTTTTGCTTCTCCTCTACCCGAGCTCCACTTGGGATGACAATACCCTTGCTTTATTTTAAACCTTGTGACATTATGTGGTTTTCCTTGTAGCCCAATGTATGGAGCACAAGATCTGCATAAACAAAGCTCCAAGAAATCCCTGAGACGGTGGGGCTATGTGACCCTACTCTATGTTCACCATTTTCTATATCTGCCCCAGGTACCTGAAAGTCCCTACTGGTAAAAGACTTGTTGTTCTAAAACAATACATACATGTATATATGTATTATCTACATTTGGCTGTAGGGGTTCCTTTTTTACCATTCACTCTTCATTTTAAGTCCTAGGATGAAGATCAACTGTCCTACTTACATGCAGTGTGTGTAGCTGAACACCTCAGCTACACATTAGTGGCATTAAAAACAGTAACATAAATATCAAATAAATATGAACATTAATGATTTGATTAAATTTTAGTCCCATGACTCACTCTTCAGCAAGCCTTGAACTGTTAATCTTAAAATAAATGTAAGTAATTAATTTGTTGAATAGAAATGTGTTTAAAGCATGTATCCGTATGTACTGCTGAGTAATGACCATCACAAACAGTCTAGATTAGAGCAAAGGATTTCTTCCCCCCCCCTAGTTTGGTTGCTGAACAAAAGAAAAAGAAGAAAAATCAAAATTAATCAAATTAGAAAGTTCTTCAGAGGTGTGTGTCAATTTAAAGTATAACCTTCAGAGTTTTAACTTGAATATACTACAAATATCTTTTTAACTTCAATGAAAAATATATTGGTTTGTTGTTGGGTAAATTTCTCTTTCTAATAACTTCTATTTATTTTAGAATTTTTTTTTTTTAATGAAAGATGATGTTCAAAGTGAAAAGGAAAACAGTCAATTAGAAAATGACAAAATGAAGTATGTTACATTGTTATACTTGCATTTTAATCACTAAATTTGACCCAATACAGCAAAGCATTTTGGTCTCCCTGAAATCTGTATGTGATTACTTTGGCAAATTTACTATACAACAAAGATTTTCAAGTGTTCTTTTTATGATTCATTGTATTTGTTCTTCTCAAACATTAACACAAGAACACTTGCCCTTGTAAGAAAGCTAGAGTGTCATATGAATGTGCTACTTCTGTGGGATCTGTCATCATGAACATTGCTTGGGACTGAAACAAGTGGCGTGTAGTAAACATGCAATGTGACTGCAGTGATCATTCACAGAACAGGGACTAGCTGGTGAGAAATATGCTGCTGAATCATCTGCACACCGACCATTGATTTGATCATTTCAAACAATGAGAAAAGCCTGTCTGTAAACACACACTAAAAAGAGTGCCTAATCCATCAAATAAATTGTTTGCTGCAGATGATCCCCCCAGCTCTAACTATAGGTTTGTAAATAAAAACAGATGACCATGTAACCATGACGTGGAGACCTACTGGGTTACCTCGTCTACCAGTTTGTCTTCAGAGAGCCCCAGAATCCACAAGTGAGCCAGAAATGCTTATAGACATCTGATTGTTTCCAGAGAGGTTTAATTTTGATCTTTTCTGCAGGAGTCTTTCTTATCTTGAGGGGTCTAATACTTACTTGCAGCCTCAGGATCTGCAGCATGAAATGATAAAGAGACAGAAAAAGTAAAAAGAAAAATTTTTAAGATTGTGGTTTCAAAAAAATAAGCAGGCTCTGGAAATGACAGTATATCAGTAGATCACTTGCTGACACTGAACCATCAAATACAGTCCGGTGTTAATTTTAAGAGGCAGAGAGCTAAAGAATCTGAGTCAAAGAACCACTTCAGGAAGCCATTCCATGTTGTGCTTCAGGTTACCTGTGAGCACAAACCCAAATGCAAGTGAGAACAGAATCTAAAAACCTAGTGACAAACCTCACAAGGTCTTTTGTGCTAATGCACATGCAATTTTGTGCACCTCCTCATATTGAAGTCAAACAGAAGGTGGAAAAAGAAAGTGAAAGAAATAAGTAATATGGTGGAAAGACTTAAAAGCTGACTGGTTTTGTGCCATTACCACCTGTGCATCATCATGGTTGGTACTGAATTCAGCACCTCAAGGCCCCACCATGATAGTTATGCTGTGAACATCTAAGAGCCACCAAGAAAATGGCTACAGGCAATCAAAAACACGGGCTCACTATGTATAAGAAGTCCAAGGCCCTCACTGTAGTCAGTGAAGAGCAATAGGCATGACCATTGTTCTTGTTTACATCTGGGATACAGTTAATTTTTCTTCTTAGTAGATGGAACAGTGCTCTGCTTTGGACTGAGTATGGAATTTGGTATGAGAAGAATGATGACAATATACTGTTTTTTTCAGCTGTTGCTAAGAAATCAAGGAGTCCTGCCTATGCACAGGTGCACAGGAAACCAGGAGGGGGCACGGACAGAGCACTGGATCCAAATTGGCCAATTAAATATTCCATATCATGTAACATCATGCTCAGTACATAGAGGAGGGTCGGCCAAGAAGGGGTCAGTTCTCTCTCTCTTCTAGGATTGTGGTTTCAGGATCTTGGCTTCTCCAGGCTCACTAGCCAGGAACAGGCTGGGTGTCAGTCTCTTTGTGCATTACCCATTTGTACTTTCTATTATTGTTATTACTGCTCTGTTTTATTTCATTTATTAAACTGTTTTTATCTCAACCTATGTGTCTCCCTACCTTTACCCCTTCAATTCTCTCACCCATCCCCTGGCTGGGGGAGGGTGAGCAAGCAGATGCGTGGTGTTTGGCTGCTGGCCGGGTTTAAACCCCGACAGCCTCAAGGTATTCCAGACCACCTAAGGTCTGAAGCACATGTTGGAGATTCCCTTGTTTCTCTGTATATAGTTCACCAGCTTGACAACAAGGTTCTCAATTGGAGCATGCCATGAGGAAAAAAGCTGCACACAGCTTTTTGTCCGTTTGGATAAAAGTTTTGCCTGTTCCAACAAGGTTTGGAACAGACTAACTAATCTGGTGGATAGGCCTTGCTGGCTCCAGAAAACAAGGCATTCACTGCCTCGCTGACATGGGAAGAGGGGCTCCAGGTAGGCTGGCCATGACTGACCAGATGATAAAGACCTGGGGGGGTACCAGGAGGTGCAACACATCTGACAGTGAAACAAGTGGGCAGGTTGGGGACACTGTTCAAGCCAGGGTCTGGTCCTCAGTGCCAGACAGCCACCATGAGCAAGGGCTCCTATTTCCATCTATATCCAGCATAATGCAGGCACCTTTTCTTGCCTGCTGTGACCATGTCACAATTATACAGGACAGAGGATTAGATTACTTTAATGCTTTCTCCATGCAGCTACACCTCCAAAATATTCAGCCTGAAGCCTGCACAGCATGCTGCAGCCTGACAGGCTGCACACTGGGAGCAATTTAGACCTTGCTCAGTGCATTTCTCTGACCTCTGCTAAGCTCCCAGGTGGAATTCAAGGTGATGGTTTTAACCTACGAAGCCATCACTGCTTTGAGACCTTTTTAGCTTAGAAATGCCTTCCTCTCTCCCTAACAGATACTGATGCTGTCTCTCAGGGGACCTGTACCCACGTGGTGTGTCAGACCCCTGTTTTTGTTATCATTCTGTGCAAGCCATCAATTTTCTCCTTTCTCTACAGCCACACTGAACAGCAGTGGATCTATTCACAGGTACACCCCTTATTTAGCCTGTGACTTGTAACTGATTGTTAAGGTGCCTGAGGCACAGAATGAGTACCTACAAGTACATTCTAAAAAGAGCAAAAAATGAATAAAAGAATAGTTGTCTGCTGTATTTGCAGTTAATTATCCACAAGCTTACTTTCCTCTCCCCCTCCCCAGCACCCACTCGAGGACTGAGCTCACGTGTCAGACACCAGGCATTTATGCACAGTGTGGCACTGAGGAGGTTCAGCAACACGTGTTCACCACTTGACTGTGCTCCCTTCATCTACCACTCATAGTGCTCAAAAATTTAGCATTAGGCAGCTAATGAAGCAGAGAGACATTGACTCCTTCGACCACCTTAAATATTCCCCAACATGCTCTTTCTGTTCATCTGTTTTCCATATGATTTTCTGTCACTTACTAAATTAGATCCCTCCTCATCACTTGCTCATAGGTCTCCTATGGACCATACCACTTCCTTTTTGTTGCCAGAGAGTTTTTCAGTGCCTCTGACCCCAGGCTGCCCCCACTCCCTCTCAGTGTGAGCAAAATGACATCCATGGAGCTGAAGGTTACAGAGAGAAACTCACAAAGACAAATTGTTTGCATGCACCTTGATTTGTGGTGCTGTGCTAGGACCAGGCTGCTTCAGCATTACGAGAATTGATGCCTTTTGAAAGAGCGAGGAGTGGATTCAGGCCAGCAATTTAAATACTAAACTGATAGGTGCTTTAGAAATGAGATATAGCAAGAATGCTCTCTTTTATAGCTGTTGTAAAGCCCAGCTCTCTGGATATTTTGGGTTCATAAGAATGACAAGTTGATAGCTCCCTTTCCATGCATTCAGAAGTGCAGGCAGAGCTGGCAGATGCCTTGCCTGTACATTAGGATACAGTGCACTGACTTGCCCGTAGATCTTACCAGAGCAATCAGTAGCCTGGAGATCTCCAACCAGATGGTTATGCAGCTGTCTAATAACTGTCATATTGCTTCCTGCTAGAGGAGAAAGGGAGCTGAGGAAGATGGAGTGAGACTAATTAAAAAGGAAAACTTTGAATATGGTGTTTTAAACTTCCCTCAGCCTGGTGATTTGACTTCCTAAATTAGCACAAAATAATGGAAAAAGCCAGAAAGTGACTGGGGGCAATCAGTGAAATGGCATCAAAAATCTATCCACTGCCCATCTCTTCCATATCTTTCATTACAGTCATCAAAATTATTATGGTCTTTTCGATCCCTCATGAAGTCAGTTCTCCAAAAATAGGTGACTGGCAGTAAAAGAAATAAATGGAAAGAGCTTCTGTCCTCTCAAAGGTTTCCAAAATGCTACACAAAATAGAGAGGAAGATTACATTAGAGTGGAGAGTGCATTGGAGTGAAGAGAGGAGCACTTTATTACCACTTCAGGTTTGGAAGGGCAGGGATTACATTTAAGGATGTGTGGGGTTGCCAAGTTTTGAGGTGTGGCTGAAAAATAAAACATTTAATGGCAATCACATTCTTTTTTTGAACATTGAAATTATGAGCACATTTGGGGTTCAATAGTACATTTTGTCCAAAAGGAAAATAAAGCATTTTGAAATGCATTTGATTAAACAGAGGAGTAGATTAAAAAAGTGAATGAAAAGGAGGGAGTGCAGTACAGCACGGCTCTTATGCCACTCTACTTGGATCAAGGACTAATCTAACAATGTGCAAACCAGACTCCTACTCACAGGAGCTTGTTTTAACCACTGAACTGAACAATAGTTGAAGGCACGCCTATCTTGCTCTTGTCTTTTGAAGGTGATGTAACAGTTCTTTAAATATTCACTGGCACAGAGACCAAATACCATATAAATAACTCTAACCTCCTGGCAAAAGTCAGTTTTTCACTTTGTGTCTGTGAATATTTGAGGCAGATACAAAGTGGTTCTACTTTGAACTTCAAAAGGACAGTTCAATTCAGAATACACAATAGCTAGCAGTTGTGCCACTCTCCCGAGGGCCAGAAGATTTAAAGTCCATATATTCTCAAAGAAGGAGAGAGAGGTGTGAACAACTCCTAGAACCCCAACAACCTACCCAGGTATCTTGTAAAAAGACAAAACAATAGTTCCTCCTACCTTACATTTGTGAATGACACTTAAATTCACAAAATATTTATTTGTCCAAAATGATATGGTGAAATCTGTCTGGATTTGTTAATAATTTTAAATATATGTAAATGCCTCTTTGTGTGTGTGTTTGTGTATAATGCACTGACACATGGTTGTCCACTTACAATTACATTGAAATCCCCAGATCCAAATTAGGTCAAATATAGACTACATTCAAAAGTGGAAAAGCTAATTCAGGCATAATTAAATGTCAGGATAATATCTCTTCTCAGAAGATTTCAGACCATGAGCTAAGAACCATATCTTTAAAAGCTATAGCAGTAAGTATAACAAAAAAAAAAAAAAAAAAAAAAAAGAAAAGTAGAGAAGAGAGAAAGTGTAAATGATTTCTTTCAAAATCAGTTACCTCAGGAAACATCTCACAAAACCACTGCTTGTGAAAATTCAGCAGACTGAAATCCATTCCAAAACCTTTGTCTACTTCAGTCTCAGAATCCATCTCAAGCAGAAATGTCAGTCACAGATGCACTCTCTGTGTAAATCTTCTTCCACGCAAGAGACCAGGGCATGCAGGCAGCTTGCTAGGTCTTCGCATTAAGACAGCTCATTTGCCAGCTATTTGACAAGTAGAATTAAGGGTCAAAGAGAAAGCATGGAGTGTATAGAGATGACAAATAGCAATGTTTCCTTTTGAAAAGTTTGTGCAGTGTATTAATGACTTTTGTGACAAAGTGAGAGGCACTGAATTAACTTATCTATGGTGAAGCCCACACATAAAATACCATGAGTCTGGCATTTTCCTCGTCCTCCCAGACCTATGAAGTAACTTGTTTTACCAGACATTGGTCCCAGTACTTCAATGTAAGTAGCACTGAGGAAACCCATTACAAAGCTGATCAGAACCAAACAGACTCCACAAAAGTCTGTGCTCAGAACCTGAGCAGAACATAAAGTAGAGGGAGATGAAAACGAGACTTATCACCTGTGCCAGAAATGTGAACGAAAGACCTCTCTTTGGTGATTCTGGGGTCTTCAGGGATGCCAAGAGGAAGAAGGCTGTCTGGAGAAAGGATAAGAGAACTAGAGAAGGGAACGGGCTGGGCTGAAGCTATCTTTGCTTACACACTTCTTCTCAGGACTCTGCAGGTAGAAATAATTCCAGGACTTGAATGTGTAGAAGTTAATGCTACCTGGACTCTCGAGAAGCAGAGTTTAAAACACCTGGCAGTGCTTCAGCTCTGAACAGTCAGCCATCATGAGTCAGGACACACAAAAGCAATAAAGTTTAAAATATCTTTAAAAATAGGCTCTTCTCCTATTTTTTTTCCCCTACCTTTGGGACACACAAATTTGGATTGCATTTTCCAGTTTTCCTCTACGAATGTGAACTCTAAGGAGTCATTTATTGAATTATTTATTTTTAATTGCAGCAGCCCCACCTCTACTCCCCGTCCCCCTCCCCATTACTCTACCACCAAATATCATGACTTTAAGATTTGTTTTTAATTTTCCAGGAGACCATTCATCCCTTCTCAACGTCAATCCAGTGGCATTTGTTCTTCCCTGTGGGTATGCCCAAAACTGTCCCAGCTGTCTTTCCTACATACAGTTGACTTTCTATTGCTTCCATTACTTCAAAGACTAAATCATGACACTAGGATTAGAAGTGCAACAGTTAATAGAAAATAAAAAGAATCCCAGAACAACCAGCGCTACTTGGTCTATTATTTTACTTATTGAGCAAGAGGTTTGTGGGATATTTTTTTTTTCTGCTGGTATACACACAAAACACAACCACTGAGGAGGGATAATAATGAAAGGTTGCTTCCTGGGTACCTTCAAACCGCTCTTAAATTAGATCACCAACATACAAATTCTGATTTACAGTAGATCAGCATAGCTCCTTTGAATCTGCTGGTGTTACATGCATTTACATTAGCTTTGAATCCAGCTGTCTAACAATGTAGGCCAGGATGGACTTACTCTATAATCTCCAGTTTTCCGAAAGTTGCCAGGATGTAAAAATACCCCTTGTATGCTCATTAGCAAGATCTAGCGGGGAATGCAAGGTATCTGTTTGTACCCAACTGATAGATGTAACAATATAGGGGGAATATCAGGTAAGGGTATAACAAAGCATATTTCATCTCTGTGTTATAGAAGTTTCAGGTTTTGCTGTAAGTATTATGGAAGAGACTTCAGGGCTGCTGGGGAATTTTCAAGTGTAAAGTTCTCATGGCTTTTCTGCAAGTGAGGCTTTTCTGCTAATGAGCCTTTTTTGGTTGTGTTTTTTTGTTTTGAGGATTTTTTTTTTTTTAATATATTTGGAAATATTAGTGTATGTTCATTATCTCAGTGAATCTAAGTACTGTAAAAGGAAACTCAAGTTGCTTTACCTTCTTGCCTGGTGGTGTTCTTGGAAATTTCTGACTGAAGAATACCCTAATAGACATCTTAGAAATTCTGTGACATGATCCACAGATGAAGGAAGAACATGTTCTGAAAAAGATGGAAAGCTGAGTTCCCAATCACTTACAGTAATGTCCTAAATCTTGTCAGTGACAAATTTCACTGACTTTCTCCTCCAAGTAGCTCAGAGCCAAACCATAAATGAAAGAACTGAAAACTATCTGACTCATGATCACTACCTGATCATCAGCAGAATTATTACCTGAGATTCAGCTGCAATGCCAAATTTTACCCTAAGTCAGACCTGAAAATGTGAGTGTTGATAGGGGACAGGGGACAGAACTTCATGCTGAGGAGTTAACACAAAGCAGAATTTGTCTTGTACAACTCATATTACTACTAGTGAGGAAAGTAAGCAGAAAAGCTGCTTTTTCAGTTATTAACCAGGCAGCTTTGAGGTGGGTATCCATCCAGGATAATCTCTGAATATTTCACATAGTTTAAAACTTCAATGAAGTGTCCTGGTTTCAGCTGGGATAGAGTTATTTTTCTTCCTAGTAGCTGGTACAATGTTGTGTTTTGAATTCAGTGTGAGAATAATGATGATAACACACTGATGTTTTAGCTGTTGCTAAGTAGCACTTATGCTAAGTTAAGGATTTTTCAGTTTCCCGTGCTCCGCCAGCGAGCAGGTGCACAAGAAACTGGGAGGAAGCATAGCTAGGACAGCTGACCCAAGCTAGCCAAAGGGATATTCCGCACCATAGAACATCCTGCTCCATATATAAACTGGGGGGAGTTGGCTGGGAGGGGTCGATTGCTGCTCAGGCATTGATCAGCAGGTGGTGAACAATTGCACTGGGCATCACTTGTCTTTTCTTGAGTTTTATTTCTCTTTTTGTTATATTCCTTTTCACTACAATTATTGGTTATTATTATTATTAATTATTATTATTATATTAGTTTAGTTTAGTTTAGTTATTAAACCATTCTTATCTCAACCCATCAGTTTTAATTATTTTTAGATTCTTTTCCTCCTCCCCGTGAGAGGGGGAGGAGAAGTGAGCGAGCAGCTACGTGGTGTTTAGTTGCTGTCTGGGGTTAAACTTCGACATCAAGCATCTGCTTTTCCTTTCTCTGTGGTAAATAAATGTAGCAACACTGTGATCTAATTGGGCTCTGTTGCCAGGAATATCAGCTAGGGCACTGGGTGATCCTTTCATTAGTTCATATGTCCCAGCTTTCCAGGAAACAAAAAATAAAAAAATCGAACAGAACATATGTCCTACTTGATATTTCTCTTACTCAGAATAATTCTGTCTGTCCACTCATTAACTAACACAATTAATAGTAATAGCTGTACAGTAGTTATTGCTGTTGAAATAATACTATAGTAGGTTCTTGGTAAGAGCCTCATTGTGCTTTCTTTAAACAAGCAGGTACTGAAAGAGGACAAATTTGACAACACAAATTTGAAGACAGGCACAGCCATCAAGATTGCTACTGGAATTAGGAGAGAATTAATGGGACTTCAGTGCATTTTCATACGTATTGCCTCCATACACAATTTGTCCCAGTAAATATAAAGGTAAGATTCTCTAAGCTGATATCTTAGTTGCAGAATTTTAATTATTATACAAAAAAAAAGGAAAAGGAAAAGATCTTTAGATTGATCTGAAAGACCCTGACCACTGTCCACAGTAGAGAAAGTTAAAGAATGCCACAGGGAACAGGGTCACATCAGCTTTGAGAGTGCTGCCAAACATGAAGAGTCAAAACACTTCACTTTGCCATAAAAAATTCTGTTGCTTGGAAAAAGACATAGTTTGGGTCATTAAGGTTTTAAGAGACAAAGCACCAGTCTCCTGACTGACACAAAGACTGGTTTAGATATGGCCTGAGGAGTCTTAGAGGAGCAGAAAGTTGGTCAGCACAGATCCTGCTTTGAAAGAGCTTTGTAGGGCTGAGGATCAAAGTCAATGGTGAGGCCCTGCAGGGAAGCACCTGGACCTTGCAAGCATGCAAGGAATGAGGTGCACTGACCCAGGCTGTGAAAGGATAAATTGTGTAGCGTTTGTCAGCGCAGCAGCAAGATACACTCAGCTATTTTATAAACAGAGGAAACCATTAAAAATTATATCTTCCTATGAGAATTGTTCTGACTCTCGTATGCACCGTCTGGTACCTTCTGTTTTTCAG
This sequence comes from Tyto alba, assembly GCF_018691265.1. NCBI lineage: Eukaryota > Metazoa > Chordata > Aves > Strigiformes > Tytonidae > Tyto > Tyto alba. Next base: position 26,599,528 of record NW_024881278.1, on the reverse strand, counting down.
CTTGTATCCTGGGCTTAATGAGGAAATCACTCGTGTGAGATACTACTTAACCAGTCAATATAGGCAGTATAGTAATGAGAGTAATTAAAACACCTTATGGTATGTACGTTTCTCGAACAAAAGCTGTGGCTGAGATACAGAGACTGCTGGTGGAACAGAGGAACAAACCTGCCTCTTCGAGAAATGGATCTGATGGAGAACAGCGTGCAGAGATGAAAAGAGCTCTGATAAACTGATCTGATTATGTTATGCATTGAGAAAGCGTGAGACTGTCAAAACTGTTAAGGGGTTTGTATGCTGCTTCCACAACCCATACTGACACTCAGTGAGACACATTCCTTGGACTTGGTGGCCTGCCATTCTAACCAATGACATTCTTATTTTGTGTATCTTGATTTCACATTTAAGCACACTGTTATTCATCTCTTACACATATTTGGCTGAGATGATTATTTATGTGTCTCATCTTTGTTGACAGGAACTTTCTTCTCTCTTTTCTGCTTCCAGATGGATTTATGGTATCACCATGGCAGGCTGCCCAGCCTGGCCAGGAAGTTTAGCAGGAGAGACAGCACTCACAAAAAATAACACCCCCCCAGCCCACAACAAAAAAAAAAAAAAAGAAAAAAAAAAAAAAAGAAAGAAAAATAAAAGAAAAAAAAAAGGAAGAAAAAAGAAAAAATACTACTGACAAGCCATCTAGATCTAGACTCAGTGCAATTACATGAAAATCAGCTAGGGACTGGGTGACATATGGACTGGGTAATGGCTTACAGAACCATCTTCTGCAGAGGCTTGGGTTAAAGGAGTAAGAGCATGATTCACCCTGGTTTCTACTTAAAGTCACATGAAGGAGTCACAAATAGAGCTCAGGATGGAAAATAGCTATGCCATGTGCAGCTGTTTTTCTCAGTATCAGCACAGCAGGGAATAAAAAGACACCAGCCAACCCTAAAGTTTGAAAAACTTTAACTCCAGCCTTGCCATCCAGGTAGGCACACAAAGAGTAAATACACTTAAAAAAATAGGAAAAAACAAAACAAAACAAAACAAAACAAAAATGCAAGAACATTGTGTGTTGCATTACAAGGCGCTATAGTTACAAATCTTCCCTCTGGGACATTGAAAAGGGTACTGATAAAACTTGCTGCCTGTATCCATCACTGGGAGATCAAAAAACAGAGGTATTTCAGACCTCCTGCAATGCTTGAGAGATGGAAGTTCAGGTCGCCCAAACAGGATCCTGTGGAAAGGGTGACAGATCCCCCTCACTAGAATATGCCTTCAGGAATGGCACAAGTCAGGGCTGCCTACCTATTTCTTGGAGAGTGGCTTTGTTTGCATTTTATATCTGCAATGCACAGAGGTTCCTTGGACAACAGCAGGAAGGCAGCCTTTATGCACTTTGAAGGACTGCTCACTGGATGTCAGGCATGGTGCAGATTCAGCACTTATAAAAACCACACCAGTTCTGGAGTAGCTGGTGGGAAAGTGGGAGGAAAATGTACTTCTCAGCACTGTAACCCAATAAGCAAGTTACTAGGGAGTGTGCTTGAACGAAATGAAAAACATTTCTTGAAGACCACATTCCCTCCAGGACCTCAAGCATAGAGGAGAGCAAGAGGCAGTATGCTGAAGCTCCTGAGGGACGGTGAACTGCTTTCCTTGCATAGTTAAGCTCACAAAACGTTAAGGAAACACATTAATCTTAAATTTTCAAACTCACTACAGACAACCCAGGAGAAGCAGTTTACTATGTTACAAGTGTGAAATTCATACGTGTATGCATTTAAGTATTTTTCCAAGAGCAAGACACATTGATTATTTTTTAAAAACAGTATGAAAACAAGTATTTTTGATATAATACCACTGAGTAAAAAATCATCATGCATGAAGTTGCAACATATATACTTCCATGATTTAAGGTAAATGTGTTTTAATAATGAGCTAGAGATCAGAGTGCTAAGCGTCATGCAAAATCAGTCCAGTAATTATCCTTCACCTACTGAATACATTTTACCTTTCAGTTCAGTAAATAACAAGAAAGGGCAGTGTTTGGGGAACACTGTAATAGGTAAGTGAATGTTTGAGCCACTGAAAAAATGTACTCACTATGGCAATGATCATTCATGTGAGTGTGCTGAACAAGGAATAATTATCTATACATAGTACAAATAACTTCACTGGTCTACACACTGCAAAATGCAAGACATTGATAAAAGCAGAGGAAAAGTGCTAAAAGCCCATAACCGTGCAGTAGCTTTTTGAAGCATATTGCTGTATAGCACAGTCAGCAGATGAAGCTTCACCTTCCCTGTCAGAATGCTTTACCCCACTTGGGTAGTAGGAAGGAATGATCTCTTTGATGTCAAAGTTTAAAAAAAATATATTTTGGCAAGTTTAAGCCTTTGTTGTTGCTGTTGTTGTGAACTATCATGGGGCTCTGATACAAGCATTATCCAGAATGATTCTACCAACATTTTCTGCAGAAATAATTCATCATATGGGCTGTGTAAGTGCTATCCACTGTAACCACTGCTTACAGACAAACACTATCAGTAAAAACCATTACTCAGACTGGGTGAGCAATTGTCCACAGTGTATGCCATTGTTTCAGACCTCCAATGGGCCAACAAGTGTCACTGAAGAGGTGGAAAGCTTTAATAAATCATATCTGAGATGCATGTTAACCACGTACAAAAATACCTACTGTATCTAACTCAAATATTCATAGATTCAGAGAGATTAAGGCCAGAAAGGGGCAATATCTCAGCTTGACTGACCTCCTGCATATCACAGGCCATTCAATTTCACCCAGTTACCCCTGTGTTAAGCCCAATAACTCATGCTTGACTGAAGAGTCTCTTTTAGGAAGGTATCAGGTCTTGATCTGAATACATTGGTAGAAAGGAAACACATCATTCCTTTTGTAATTTTTCCCACTGATTAATTCCCCACACTTTCACATTTTCCCCTAATTTCTCATTTGAATTTGTCTGGTGCTTGTTCCCAGCCATTAGTCTTGTAAGACTTTTCTCTTCTAAGCTAAGTGCCCTCTCAGACCCAGATTTCTCCCCACAAAGACATGGTCTTTAATAATCTCACCTCCCTTTCTGCTTCTTAACAAGCTAAACAGATCCAGCTCTTCCCCTGCAGCATTTTCTTCAGCCCTCAAGTAGCATTTGCAGCTCATTTATATGCTCTCCGAAATATGCTAGTTGTGCCTGTGATTCTGTCACCCATCTCATCAAGGCTAATTTTGGGAGTTGATCCTCCCCCTGCTTTCCCATTCATACACCACTGTTTGTATTACTCTTCTTCTCCATGTAGTTGTGAACCTCCCGGTCAGCAGCACATTGAGCTCCTTCCCAGCGCAGCCGTTTTCCAAGGCCCTGCTCTCCCTTCCACTTGGAGACCCTTATGTCTATTCTTACATATATTTGATTTTGGTTTAGTCTGGGAACATTCCCATATCATCCAATGGAAGATGATCTCACTCTGTGGCTACCACGTCATTTTTAGCACTCCACTCAACAGTACATCTCTTGTGGATTTGTTTGTTTATTTATTGATGTTATTTACTGTCACATGGTTGAGGAAAATATTTAATAGGTCTGGCTTTAATATTGAAATTTCCTGTACCCCACTTAGAAAGATCTTTATACAATGCTGTTTCCTTGCTGAAAGCTAGCATTTGAAATTCTGAGATAGCCATCTTTTATCTATTTCATGTTAACTTTATGATATTGTATAACATTTTTCGTTAAGAAAATTTCATGTGGGACTGAGTCAAATACCATACAAAAAGCTATTAGGTCTGTGCAGTTTCTTTCATCAACTAAATTTATAATCTCATCAAAGAATGAAATTGGGTTTCCTTGACAAGATCTATTTTCCATGAAAAAAATAATATTGACTACTATTAATTCTATTACCACACTTAATCTTGCAACAACTGATTCCTGCATTAATTTCTTTTTTTTTTTGTTTTGTTTTGTTTTGTTTTTGTTTTTGCCAATGAATCTTATCAGGCTAATTGCGTTATGCTTATCTTAGTTATCACATTTCCCCTTTCCAAACACTGGGAAGGTGTTAACAAACATCCACACTTGGGGAATTGTAGCAACATTCTTATATTCAGCAAAAATATGTCATTGAGCCAGAAAGCTCCTTGGCCATCTCGTCTGGGATTCTTTGGTAGAAGTTATCACCACTGCTAATTCTAAAGTTACTCTTATACATACTGTTTTCACCCTTCCTGAGATACCCACACAAGTAGATGTGAATAGTTACACCACAGTGTTAGTCTGACCATCATTCAGTAGCACCCTTTATTGCAAGTTCATCCCACAAAATTAGCTTGGCTACTTAATAAAGTATAGTAAGAAGATTGTACATTTTTCCATGACTCACATAGTGGCACGCTCAGAAACACCAGGAACAAAAATCTGTGAGATTCCTCACACAAACTGAGACACTATTAGCCAAGGTAGTAGAATGAGACCTGTACTTGAAGGGTACCCAAGGAGACCATGGACTGTTGCCCCTTTCCATGGAAAGACTTTGTCCAAATTTAATAGCAAGAAAACAGACAGGGCTACAAACACCACTTAGGGTAATGTCAGATGATTGCTTGACCAAAATTCCCCCCCTTTTCAATAACTTTCTGAGAAATGTTATAAGCCCTCCTGGCACTTCAGAATGAGAGTAGATTGATAGAAGACATGTTTCTTAATCAATAGTTTTTTTTATGAACAGCCAATAGATAGAATCAAAATTATTCCCACCAGTCTTCCCTCCAGGCAGAAACTGAACTTCTCTTCATTGAGATCCCAGACCCAGCCATGACACCTCCTGGGAAACTCAGTGAAGACACATACAATACCAACTTTCTTTCCTCTAATTTTTTTTGAAGTAGCTCCAGTTGGTGTGCTGGTATAGTTTCAGATATAGGCTGGTGTGATAATCCCTGTCTACCACATGAAGAAGCATGGTTTTGTACTCCCTGCTTCTCTCCTGGCAATCTGGCAACCATGAGCAGACTGTGAGATGACCAGAGAGTGCTCTGACAATGCACAGGCCACACTCACAGCTTCCGGGCTACTGCTGTCCGTAAAATTTTCTCATCTTTGCATTCATAGGTCCTATGACACCTGAATCATTAAGATACCAAGTTCTTGGATGTCTGAACAAGTTAATTTGTTTTGTCATTTATCTCGGTTCCCAGACTTGTACAGGAAGATGGAAGTCCAAATGAAATCTAAGTCACAGAACACGAACGCAGAAACCCATAGAATTTATATACATAACACTTTCTAAATAACAAACATCCTGTCTAGACAAGTAATTTCCATCACCCCCAGAACTGCATAAAGTCATTGAAGTCATCATTAAGATGAGGAATAGCTAGAAATTTGATTTTACAGATATGGAAGTGAAGGGTAAAAAGTATTTTTGATTTGTATGATGTCATCAGAGAATTATTCGGACTTCAGATTTTTATTTCCTCAGGTGTGGAACATAGGACTGATAAGCTGTTGCCTTTGTCCTGCTGCAGATCCTCTGCAGACTAGGGAAGATGTGATCATGAATCCATGTTCACATCAGTATATCAAGTCTTTCCCAGGTCACAAGTGTTTAGATCTAGTGATCAGATTTAAGCCTTTCTGAAGAGAGGAACTACTTGTTAATTTCAGGTCTGGATCTAACGTGGAATTTCAGTTCTGAAGTATGTATCTGCCTGAGAGTTTAGAGCACAAATAACTCATACCATACAATGAGACAACTGTGTCTTTGCCTTAACAAAACACAACCAGAACTGAAAAGAGAGGTTGCAACTGAAAAGAAGGCTGAATTATTTCTGTTCATAAAACTTTCAGTGAACCTAATTTCTTCTTCTGAAGCATGACAGCAGAACTGAATGTCTAGCTGATCAGGAAGAGATTTATTTTTTCTTCCCGTATTCTCTCAGGCTGCCAGAAAACAGTAGGCTCTGGATGGAAGTAAGTTGGGTTTTATCTGCAATCTTACAACTGGGTCACATCGAGCACTAAACAAAACTGAGAGCATTTATTTGTCAGACACTCAGTTTCAGCTCTTTCTTATGACCAGCACCTGAATGTTCGTGACCCAAGAAAGACACCACTCTTTTATAAAGGATTGTTGTTTTATTGTTTGGGGGTTTTTTTAAATTGAGTTAAAGGATACATAATGTCACTTTCTGCTGTAAAATGCTCTGTGAGCAGCTAGGAAAAAAGTTTTATTGCAGCTTTATTAAAATATATTAAATAAATTGAAGACATGTTATCCAGCCAGCTGATTGAGGCAGAGACTCCCTGTAGATATTTTGGTTGTGCATTAAGAAAGTTGTCACAAGTAATTTGGACTGCAGCATGGAGTTACAGGCTGCCAAATGTTGATTAATTAAGCCCATGTTTGGATTAGTTCTGCTAGAATGTTTCATTAGGGAAAATGACTGAAAATATGGAATAAAGCAACCAGGGGGAATCCAGGAAGAATTTACATGTAAGTGAGACCTTCAGCAAAGAGCACGGGCTGGGGCTGAACTGTCCTATAATGTCATATGATGCTCCTTGGTCCTCCTTGACCAGGGAAGAAATAGGGACCATGAGAGCTGACATGTTTGTTGTGGCAGTGACTGATGTCACTGGAGTCATTCTCAACAGCCAAGGAATGGAACCCTTTCCTTGTCATGTGATATTTCAACTTTGAGACAAATTGTCAACTTATTTTACATGCATAATATTAGCCTAAAGGTGAGAAGATATATAACCATAAAAGTAACAATTGCACAATTGTTGTTTATTTTAATTTCAGATTTGCATCCATAACGTTTTTCCCCTGTAGTGTTGTGAAAGAAAATGCCTTGATGAGGAGACCTCCTGTATTGGGAAATCCTTTTCTTATTTTCTTAGGCTCCTGTAATTGTCTTGTAAATACAATGCCATGCAAATTCACTGAATTTAGTTGCATTTCAAAAATAGTGAGATAGTAGGTTTAAGAAAAAGCTAGCATATCAAATTAAATTAAAAGAAAAAAACTTTGTGAGTTTCAGAGCTGAACCAAATTGTTATCTATCTTAAATAAATAAAGTCTCACTCTCTGAGCAGCCCATTAAGAGAAAAGCATCTTCCTCCAGCTCATTTAGCTTTAAGTATAGAGAGAGAGAGGTGGGGACTTAGATTGTCCCAGGCAGAAATCTGGCTTGACTTGACGACCCTGGAGCAGACACAGAATGCACCTGCCAGAGGACAGAGATCAAACACAAATTTCAGAGAAGAAGGAAAACAAGTGAGGCAGCAGTTGAGAGTAACTGTGTCTCAGCTGGAGAAGGTGACACTGCAGGTGCCCAGCACGCTGCCCACAGAGCTGTAAGATCTTGAAATAGAGCATCACACTCTTGAGCTGCCGGCACCGTAGTGGGAAGCTGGTGCCTGCACTGCATAAGTGATGTTATAATACAGAATGAACTCATCACGCTTGTCATGATTCATAACATAAATCATTCTGTCTGCTTCTAAATGCATTTCACCGTCGTTGTGCTCCTGCTCATCCATGAGAGAAACAGCCATAGCTGAAAGGAAGATGTTGGGTAAACTCCAGTATCACCATCAAGCAACGTGAAGGCAGGCCACCCAAATTCTGTCTGCCTCCATAGCATTGTCTACAGACCTCATTGATGGGTGAGATACATCAGAGGTTCTCAAAAGTTTTAACTTTGTGACAAATTAAGATAAAATAAATAACAACTGGGCTAATTGGCTATTTTTCATTAAAATTAAGGAAAATAAGTAAGACTTGTAAGCTATTCACTCTCGGAAAAAACACAGCTCCTTTCAGGTAGGTCAGACAGCCAAAGTCCTTAGTCACCCTGGAAAATACAGGTCTCATTTCTATTCATTCCTGCAGTTTAGAAGATCCGAACATTGAAAAATTAAAAGATGTTTTTGACCCTAGACTTACTTGGTGTCATTTCTATATATCAAGCTCTCCACTTGTAGGACTACAGTAGGCTAATATGACTTTCACCTCGTCAAGTCCATTGTCAGGTGCATTGTCATCCATCAGTCTCGCATGGAGAAGAATCGCATGGACCTCAGGAGTGTTCACAGAGAATGGAAAACAAACCCACCTGCATACTCACCTCTAAAAAGAGAAACATGAGACTAAAACCAGCAAAACAAACCAACAGAGAGTTACTCTTTTTCTTGGCTAACTCCAATTCTTTCAATTTACCAGATGTGGAAAATCAAAGTGAATGGACAGAGAAATTTTTCAATACGTTCATTTGTTCTGCTCACATTTGTCACACTGCTCCTATGCTGGCCATAACCTTACAAAGTTATTCTTGCACAAATTTTTCATGAAGATCTATATTTATCTCTGAGGTTACTCCAGGACTACTACCCCTAGTCAGTAAAATTATACTAACAATTAACTAGGCTAATTCATCTCAGGTCCTAGATGGAAAATATGTTAATGTTTCAGAAGTAACAAAAAATATTTCATGTCTCTCTATTAATTGCTCATCCCCCTGGTCATCTCTGTCCCTGTTACTTCCCACTTCTCTGAACATCCCTACTCCCGTCCCTTTTTCTCCCAGCTTTTGGCCCTAGGCTACTCCATCTCCTCCACTTCCGCCATCCTGGGGTCTTCTCAGTTACTTTTCATTGTGGCAAGTCAGCAGAAGTGGGGTAAAGACTGTTAGGGGAGGTGCTCTTACATGTCAAGTGACATAACTGCTCAAGTCTTCTGATTTCATTTAATATCAGGTAACATCATGGAGGCCTTTCTACAATTTCATTATTGTGTTATTAAAGTCCGTCTTGCTTTCCTCTAAGCCTCATCTATTTCCATAAATTCTGTCTTTTTACTTTTGTGGGTTAAGACTTAAAGTACCTGTTATCATAAATCCTTTGTCTCTCCATAAAGCTCTTTTGTGCCATGTGTGTGAAGGATGTTATTTATAAAGATAAACTACACTTTATTTATCCATCTTCTAAATAATAATAATAAAAAGCTAGCAAAAATTGCAAAATTTCTGTATTTGTAGAATGATATCACTATTTTTTTTTTGTTTAATAGGTGCTGTCACAGGCAAAATCAACTGCACAGTTACATACTTAAAAACTGACAGTTTCCTATAAATACCGAAATTCTCTAATTATCACTCATGCTACTCATCAGAATTTGAAAATAGATAAAACAATGAAAAAGAGCAAAAACTTAACATTTAATCCTACCCACCTCAAAACACCCACCAACCACTGTTCTTGCAATGCCCCCCAACCACTGTGTAAGGTGACTTGATATCACAAAGCTGCTATGATTGTGCCCAACAACAGAAATGTAGTAAGATCAAGTTATTTTTAGTCAAAAACTTAACCTGACAGCAGGCAACTGATTCTGAATCCAAACCATTAGCTATATATCAGAAAAACTGAATTATTATGAACCATTTTTAAAGATCTGTCCAAAGAGTTAATGCATCTTCTGTTAACTTGTGTAACATATCATATTGTCTAACATATCATAAATTTGGCTTACTTGTCTCCTTACTGGTCAAACTGGAGCTACAGCAGTATAGATAATCTCTGAGAAAAGAGGAAGAAAGAGTGAAGGGCAAAGCAAGGACAAACTACCACTGACTGCAAAAGAGAGAACTGCACTTTACAAGTGACTAGCCTTCTGTCAAAGAATGGTGTGGGAAAATAACAGAAGATTGGTGAAGAGGATTGTAAGACCAAGTGAGTTGCAGCTGAGGTATAGAAAAGCACATATATCATACAAATCATTGTTTTGTCTTGTGTGTTTGACAAGTAAAACATCTGTGTTTAGATAACACTGTCCCATGATAGACTTCGAGGCACCCTGTCTAACATGCTTGAGATTCCTGCCCTGCTGTGGGAGAGGCCAAAACACAGTGGTAAATTATGCCTGCGTGAATCTCTGATACTCAGGCAAAACCAGCAGGTTCGGAGATCCTCTAGCATGGACTGAGCTCCGCCGGTACCTGTGTCCCCACCTGAGTGCCTCTTCCTGGGTGCTGCTTCAGGGATCCCCCTGTTGGTGACGTAATGAAAATAAATTTACTCTTTGCATTTAATCCATGGTTTTGGGGTTGTTTCTGCATCCTGCCTGTGCTGACTCACACAACAGCATATCCACACCCCGAGCACATGCTTTTGAGTATGGAAAATTACACTCCATTTTTGAAATTATGCGTCACTTCTCATCAGGGATATCAGTTTTAAATATGGTGAGTATAGCAACTTTTCCAGCTGATATTAACCAAATGTCTTCTGTTGACCAACCTTCTGTTGCATCTGTATCACCTGTTCAACCTGAGGAATTCTAAAGTCCCAAATAATCTCACATAAAGACATAGTCAGTTTTGAGGAGGAGGACAGTTATCAAATAATCTTGTGTCTAGGCTGTTCCTAGTCAAGACAACAGTACAGATCTCCAGTCCCACTGGCAAAACCCAAAACAGTCACATGGGAAAAAATATATCTCAATAAATGAACTCTTTATCTATTATATAGGTGGGAAAAACAGTGGAAATAGTTGCCTGAAATTCTAGAAAATGCCAGAGCACCATATCAGAACTTATTCATTCTTTTCAGACAATACCAAAAAACAATGTGAAATCACAACCTTACACTGGACCTCAGGCACAATTACCACTGTTACCTCAATTTGAGATGAAAGTTTGACACTGTGAAATGTCCAGGACTCAGCCAACACAGGGCTTGGCTGATTTACCTGTAACTGGAAAAAGACAGTCATTAATGTCCTTACAGCTGCACATCCAGGAATCTCCAAAAGCCTGGCTGCTTTGTTCATACAAAAAAAACCCTGTTCAGTTCCCCTTTTCAAGGCATTTACAAGAACTCAAAAGAAATGTGGATCCTAAAAGAGAGTGAGCCTTACAGGCCTGTAGTCTCTTTATCGCATCTTTTGGTCATGCTAGTGTTTTATTAACTGCAGTGATAAAAGCTGTTTAGAAGGATAGAGAATGGTCATAAATGTCTCTCTCTCTCTCTCTCTCTCCCTCTTTCTGTGTTACCTTGGGGATCCACTCCAGTGGAGCTTCAGCATGCAGCATTTCCGTGTAATAATGGAGAGCGGTGGGGGAAGGCTAAAATGAAGCACTGAAGGAGGCAGGAATTGCTTCAGGTGCTGGTATTGTATAGGAATAAGCACAGGGAAGCTGAAACTGGACATCTGTGAGTGTTTCCAAATGGTGAGCCGCGACAGCTCACGTGCCCGATGCTATTCAGGAGAACGCATCTGCAGGGCTTGTGGTCTCTTGCAGTGCAAAATGCCCGTTAAAATGTCTGGGTTAGAACAGACTCTTGGGGAGAGTGATAGAAGACACATTACTAGGATCCTTAAAAACAGAATGAACCGAACACTGAAAATAATATCGTGGGTTCCCTTTCCCACTCCAGCCCAGGGCAAGTCAGAATCAATGAAATCTCAGGGGATCTTTTTTATTCTATCTCTTGATTTTGAACAGGAACAATGAGACATAAACATAAATTTACATTCTTTCCACATTCAAGAGCTGTATATCTATTGACTGCGTGTTGCAGCTGTGTAGCTAAGGATTTGGAAGTATCCTGCCCCTGAAACAAGAGCTGGCAGCAGTCAAAGAAGATGCTAGAGAATGTGAGCATTATCAAGAGACAAAGCCCAAGTATGGCATCTAACCACAGCGAAACAAACTATTGAGGGTGAATCCTGAAATGATGAAATGATAAATCATTCATGCTTTTAGCCAGAAAAAAATGTTCTTCCTCTTATTCCAGCGTGTTGCATTTCTGGGGTAGCAAGAAGGGAATTAGCAGTTTTTTGTCAATCACAAGATTATACTTCCCAACTAGATATAGTCAAGAGGTGTTATATATGAGAAAAAAATCAGGAGCAGGAAGGGACATAGGAGATTTTCTTCCACTCAGATTAATTTTTATTACAAATAGCTTAAGGCTTCACAGTTGGGATGTTCACTCACTCAGTGTCATGGATTCATAGTACTCCAAAAATCTGTGATGGAAATACCATGCAGAAAACTGTATATGTCATATAGTCATGATTTTGATTTCTGATACTGTTGTGCAGATTCTTGCTTTTTCTTGTTTTCTATAAGTCTCAAAACATCAGGGAAATTGCTTTTCTAAGTCTGAGACATGCATTCATTTTTCCATTGAACTGAAAAGTTGATATAAGAATCTCATTAAAGGCTGAACCAAGTCAATGTTTTAATTTGTTTTAGAGATTATTTTAAACTTTTAAGGTAAAATGTTGAAGAGAATATTAGAAGTCATTCTAAATGCAAATAATGGAAAGTTTAATTTTTAAAATGACAAAAAAATCAAGCATTTTCATTTTTTCAGAAAGGAGAAGCAAGTGTTTCTATTGATACATAAAGAATTAAGTAAAGGAAATGGACAAAGCATTGTTTTAAAATGAGTATATTTCACTGAGAAAAAAAGAAATGCCAGCAAAAAATGTCACCTAGCATCCATCTGATTCTCTAGCAACTGTCAAGACTCAAAATCATAGAAATCCTGTTCATTCAGATTGACTCTTTTTTTCTCAAATGCTGCAAATTTTACTGCCAAAGATAGACTAAATGTGAGACTGGCACTGTCTGCCTCTGAAACCCGAGGACAAGGTACTTCAGCCTTACAAGGACAAACCCTTGCTCCAGCACTCTATGCTCTCAGTATTTATGAGACAAGTAACAAACTGGATCTGCTGAATTTTGAGCAGTAGGGACAGGAAAGCTACGTGGTTACAGTCATTTCGCCCCAAACAATCTAATTGTTATTATCACTATTATAAAATATACCTTGTGTCAAAGATACAGATATGTGTAATTTGGGCTGCCTGGGGTGTCATTTCCAGGGTTCAGGATCTCACAAATGGTATTCCTGCCCAGCCTTGCCCTCACTTATCTAAGGTCACCACTTGCATTATCAAACTCATTTTAAGAGTCTGAATTTAGCACAACAGATGTCGAAGCTCTCTGCTGCATAACGTGCTGCGGTCCCGAGCTGGCGGACGCGGGGGCACCGGGGGGCCGTGCCCTCTGACTTTCGGCTTGCGTGGGGACGGTGGCAGCAGTCGCGCTGACCTCCAAGGGCTGCAGGGGTGTCCCTGGACGTGGGCTGTTGCCTCGCTGCACAAACCCACCCGGCCATGCCTGAGAAAGGCTTGGCTCTCTCCTTCCTTATAATGACAGACATTTTGGCTGAGTGCTGCACACTCACATCAGAAAACCCCAGGGAGGCCGTAGGCCTTGGCCCGGAGGATTGCTGATGTGAAAGCTCCTACCAGATGGGGGTTACAGCGGTCCATTTGCTACTGTTGTTCTCCTGCCTCAGCAAAAAGCACAGCGAGTTGTGGCCAGGACTCTGGCTTCTTATTCCCAAAGTATTAACCATTCTTTGCAGCTCTGTCTGCAGCCATCTTCATTTTAGTGTAATTACCTTCTAGCCCCCTGAAGTCCCAAGTGCTTTCAATAGAACTTATTTTTTACTCCCTATAACAGTTTTGTTGCTTCATTATGCTCTAGAGATGACGATACGTCACCAGTGGCTGAGTGATTCCATTATAGACAATCTGCAAAGAGCTTAGAGTCCCTTCAAGATGAAAGATGCCATCTAAATATAAGTTATATATTTTAGTAATATGCACTAAAGTGTAAATTCTGCTTTGCAAGGAACACTTAAGGTCTCCAGCAAGCTACATGGAGTTAATAAATTGACAGTCAGCAGTGGCAATCTCATACCATGCTTATTTCAGAGCCTTCAACTTCTCCCAGGAAACTGCACTTTATCAGACAAAAAGCCTTGCTTGCTGCAGTGCCTTGCTGTTATTGTAATGCTATTGACATTTTGCCTCTCCTGTTGCACTCAAACCTTATTATCAGCAGTGTAGTTTTAACATCCCCCAACTGCAGCAGAGAAAATTAGCCCTTGTTTGCAAATCGATCATTCCTTCAGAGGTGGACACCACCACTGTCACCATGCTGGTCTGTGGGAAAGAGGTTGGTAAAGCAGAAGCCTTCATAATATGTTTAACTGCTTGTAGTAATATGAACAGTGACCTTTTGTTTCTTTGCTGCATAGGCTCTTTCTCAGTATTTGGAAGCAAAAGACCTCCTGACCTGACAAGGTGACCAAGGGGTTTATGTTAATAATCCCATGATAAGACAGAGGCTCTGGACGATCCCTGAGCTGGTTCATTCTCCTTCTCCCCCCACCTCCCTTTTGTCAGTGTCTTCTGACAAACCCTTGCCCTTCTGTTCACACATCTGGGCTCCTTTCAAAGCCCGTTTAGAAGCATGGTCCACACCAGTGGGATAAAAGCTGGCTGCTGCCAGTCTGTCCATAGTAAAACTCGAAGCTGGAGGAAAACAAAATTATAACTACTTCATCCTCCCAAGCCAGATGGCTGCTTGGTCAGCATACGTGGAGGTGGTTTCTTGGCTGAGTAGCAAACTTAACATCTCAGTTGCCAAGCATTACAGAGCAGAGGAAATCCCACTGGTGGTGGCAGCATTCTAATCCCATGGTGTGATCTGGAGATGGCCATTAGTGACCAGGAAAAGGCACTGGGCAGATGGTAAGTTGATTTAAGGCAGAGAGTAGTTTATTGGAGATCTAATTGTGCAGCTGTGCTCTGCACCTGGGAATAGAAGGAAGTTAGGACTATGTTTGGGGGTTTTAATTTATTTATTATTATTATTGAACTTACGTGTAAGGTATTTAATCTTCACAAAAGAATTACACCTTCCTCAATGTGGTTCATGTCAGGCTACACTTTTTAGTGATTTTTAAATATCTTTTAACAGGTATTTTCAGAGCACATGGAGAAAAGAGCTCATTTTGCTTTCTTTGCATGTATTCTAACACCTTTCTCAACACAACAGCAAACTCCTTGCTCCCTGCTGTAAGTATGCACAGACCTCATAACTGCACATCAGTTTCTGCATAAGTTTGGGATGAAATGTATCCATCTGAGGTACAGAGGACTTTTATTTGCAAACCAGCAGTAAGGGGACTGTAATGCGTGTAGCTGAGCTGCTCCACTTCCTCAAGCAGGGGGGATGGACCCACTATCCACTGCCGTGGGCAGCTTTTGTTGCATAACAGCATAGACTGCAAGTCAAATGAAACCTTTCTGGCAAGCAGAGCTAGTGGTCAGTTTTCAGACTAAGGGTACCCTTAGCTAAAGTGTATGTCTTACTGGGAACTCCTCCAGTAGCACACTGACTGCTTACCATACTTTGCTGGGCGGCTGAGGAGCCGAACAAAAGCCCATTGAGTTTAGTGTCAGTGACTTCACTGCTTTCAGTGCCTTTGGACTAAGCCTCTGCTTGATGCTGGCTCAGGTACCAGGCTGCTCAGTGGGCTTCACACCTCATCAATACCTCCAAACCCCTGGTGTCCGACTATCTTAATTGCTTTATGGGAGTTGCCTCTGGAAAGATCCATAATTAGCCAGAGAAGGGAAGCAGGGTACATGCTAGGGCAGTTTTCTCCATCTGAAAGAGTCGTGAAACTGTGACTGTTTGCCATCTTGTGGTGAATAATTTCTCAGCTCTCATTTAGTTTTCCCCTGCAACGCTGCACTGGTATTAGAGTATCAAGCAAGTTTTCCTCATATCATTCTCCTCTTCCTTCTTCTTTTATGAAATTCCAATTTGTTCTCAGGCCTTTGTTCTATGGTCCTTTTTTTTGCCTGAGTGATTTAATAATGTCCTTTAACTCTTCCCCAAGTCCAAGCTTAATGAGATGGGCCTTCTGTTCATTCACCAGTGTTAGCTAGCAGGCCTTTCACCCGAGTGCATGGTCAGCATCATGAAGTGTGGTGATGCATCTGTTACTGCCTCAGCATAGGCTTATTTGTATTGCTCTCAAAATAATTTTCCTAGCCAAATCTTATTTCCCTCTTGCACAGCTAAAGGTATTGCGCAAGGGTACTAAGGGTACCTGCTGTGATTTAGGTGACAGAAAATTTAAAGGAAAAAAATCAAGGCCTCTCTCCTGACTGACGGAATTCCTATAAATTTTTGCTGGACTGCTTTCCTTTAATTGCTTCTCTGAATCTTTGCTTTCTATATTGCTAGACTAGCCTCAGTCTTCTAGCAGTAATGTAATAGAGATTTTTGCAGTCACGAACTGGCACTTTTATTATTACAGGCTGTTTAGCAAGCTCCTGCCTAACTATCAAGCCCAGACCCAGAGGTACATTGGAATGGTATTGCATGCAGCTGGAGAGAATATGGATGCATGTTTATAAGCGTGTGTGTACAGGAGTTTCCTTCATCTGTGAGCTGATGGAGTCATGCAACCACTGTTGTATTTCTGAAATAACTTAGAGACTAACATTTTTTCTACATGGGCAGGAATAATCAGCAGATAAAAATAACAGCACAACCCAGCCCTCATATATTGCAATCAGAAGAAAAGGAAGTTAATCTTCCTCTTGTTTGAACCACAGTTTAAGGCAGTGATTATGTCCATACTGCTCAATAAAGCAGTCCTAAAGCTAAATAACATAGACAGGCTTTGTGCATGCATTCATAATTCACGGCACTGGGCCTTGGGTCTCCTAGGGCCACAGATCACTGCATGGGATACGTAAGACACAATTATTGCTTAATTTCCTTTTTTTTTTCCAATTTAAGAGAGTCTAAAATACGGGGAAATCTGTGTTGCAGCCCATCAGAACAATCAAATATAAAGATATTTCTTATAGTATAAAATAAAGCGTACGTTTTACATTCCCAGGTGGAGGCATGAGGGCGTGTAGAGGGGTCTGAAGGCACAGAGCCTCCTGGGATTGGGTTGGAGGTCTCCGGAGGAGGGAAGGATCCAAAGATGGCAGCATTGTGGCCACATTGTTGAAATGGTGTTTGGCATAGCCTGTGGCAGCAAAATGCCTGGGCATTATTGCGGAGACTTCAAATTGGCACAAGCCAAAACTGCCAGCATATGTATTAGCAGTAGAACAATCTGGACAATCCACATGTCCAGCACTTATGCACTACTTGCTAAATAAAAAAAAGGGTGAAAGGTTACTATTAAATAAACATATTAAGAATCCCCAAAGTGTTTTCTGCACTGGTATACAGAGGTGGCCTAAGCACGTAGCCACGGCCACTCCCTCACCCTACTTGGGCCCCTGTTCACTACCCAAAGGCTAAAGAAAACCACAAAATTATACTCCTCTGCAGTTTGTTTTGCTCTCCCTCAACTGAAAATATCTATCCAGCGCTCCAGGCAAATGGATCTTGAGGTACTACAGCTGGCTGGACTCACTCAGAGGAATCACTACTGTTTTAAAGTCTTCAGAGTCTTTTCCACTTAGAAGAGAAAGTAGTTAGAGAATGGATTCCCATCCCACCACAGTTCACTTGTGTTTGGATTTCATGCTGCTCTTCTCTGCCTTGTTTCCATCTGTTCCTTATAGAATTTGCATTATGCCTCCCTTTCCCTTCTCCCTGTCCTAGTTCTTCATTCTTTGGCAAATACAGTCTAAGACTGGTTATTTCAACTGCAGACTGTTCAACCGAGCTTGCAGTTAACTTGTGAAAAAAATTGCCAAACCTTAATTACTAATCATATGCAGAAATAAACAGCTAGAGTTCATACAACACCCATGAAGCAAAGTTCCACAGGTAGGAGTAAAATAAAGCTATGTAAAAAAGCAATACATCTGGAGGACTGATACGAATAAAAATAAAAATCTATAATCAGAGAAGGAATTCAAAGCATTATTTTAGACACTACAACACTAAACAATTCCATTTCAAAAGGTGGAACATGAAGCAAGATATCACTGGTGGAGGCTGCAATTTTTATACAATTCAAGACCAGTGTTCTATTCAAAGATGATGAAATGTATAAAGAAGGAAAGATATACACCTCTTAAATGAAGAAATTTGACTATACACTAGGAGAATCTATTACCTTATATTAAAGGACTAAACCCATGCAAAACATCTGGTCACTCATGGGCACCCAACCAGCTTCTCTTGTGAATTTACACTAATTTTAAATAAAGTACTTTGAGAAGCATCTAATCCTATATTTTCAAAAGGTGGTACCTCCTCAAAGAGGAGAGAGGTGATATCTTTAGCTAACTGAAATTTGTGTCACTTCACTGAAATGTAGGGTGTTGTACTTATATATAACATGGGAAAATTTGGCATAAAGTATTCTTAGATCATTAGTTGGTTTTTTCTTAAATAAATTCAATATACATATTTTAAAAAAAAAAAAAAAAAAGCCAACAACAACAAAATCAGCTGTCGGCATCCTGATACTGGAAATGACAACAGTGATTTATTTTGTTCACTAAGATCGATTACTGTCCCTGATGTATAAGCATCCAAGGGCAGAGACCATCTCTTTTCGCATAGTGGTAAGCCATCAACTGCAACAAAGTCCCAGGCTGCTTTCACTGCACTGATATCTCTTGCAGGTTTGCATACAGAAGAGCAATCAGAAAGGACAGAGAGAGAATGCTGTTAGGTTTTCTCGGTAACAACTCTAGGTAATAGAGGTCCCAAAAGACCAGCTGGTAGAAACTGAAGTAAAAAAGGCAATCTGCCCTCATTCCTTTAGCTCTCAGGTTAATTAAATAGCATAACAGTGATTCATTTGTTTCGTTGGGGTTTTATGTTGGTGTTTTTTTTCATTTATAAGGCACACAATGAATTCTCCAACATTTGAAGTCTTAAAAACTAGTTTGGATGTATTTCTTGAGAAAAGCAATCATTCAAACATAGGTTATCATTTTTTCTTCATTTAAAATGTATAGCCTATGTTAAACATACTAGACAGATCTCTTTCTGGCCCTCAAATGCATGAATTTATAAGTTCAGCAAGATGACCTGAAAAGCATTGTCAGTATCCATCTGGCTACCTGATGTGCACTAAAGAACAGCCCTAAATCTGTTTAATGAAAGTAAAAATCTCTGCCTAGCACCATTAGGATGAAAGGCTGCTGGTTCTGAAGGTGTTAACGTGCTATTCATACCTTCTTTTGCTCCAGTAACATTAAACAGTTAATTGTGGTTCAAGGTTTGTGTGATGGGACACAGGTCTGCT
Source organism: Tyto alba (assembly GCF_018691265.1). Classification (NCBI taxonomy): domain Eukaryota; kingdom Metazoa; phylum Chordata; class Aves; order Strigiformes; family Tytonidae; genus Tyto; species Tyto alba. The sequence goes on along the minus strand of NW_024881278.1, from coordinate 26,580,377 downwards.
TTTACCATAGCAACCACATTATAGAAATCCTTTCTGATATTATTAAGCATAGATGAAAAGCAAGCAAAACAGAAACATTAAAATAATTGGTATTCAAAAGTGATTTTTTTCCAGTTTGAAAAAGCTCCTTTTTCTTTCATTTGCATCCAGTAAAGTCCTTCAGAGAGAATAATGTTTAAAAAGTCTCCGCATGGTACCAGAAGTTTTTCTTGTTAAAATAAAATAATGTGTTCTCATTTACAAGGAAACCTTTTTATGCAGCTTCATAAGTAGAGGAGGCCTTCATAAAGCACAAAATGCCTGAAGTCCATTTTAAGGCCCAATTAAATTACTTCAGTTTCTTAAAAGTCTTTTAATGTAACTAAGTCTCAGGTGTAAACATTTTATTAATTTTTGGATTTTGGCTCAAGAATAATGTTCAATAAGCAAATGCCTTTTCTTGAAACAAATACAAGAAAATACACATAAGAGAAAGTGTGATGGGTCCTATCTCACTGGGACAATCAGCACATGCTGCTGGCATGCACAGACACAAACCAGTGACAGATGAGGCCCCCACTTTTGCTCTCTCTTGTGTTTTTTCAACTCAAGATGATACTTTCTGAGCATGACTGCACAACCCCTTTGGGTCCTCCTTCTCCCAGGGCAAACTCTGAGACCACCCTGGTGTCTCACAGCATGCTGCTTATGGAGGTCCTCTGGTACTCCAAACTTGCCTCTTCCTGCAATCCACAATGCAGAAAACAACTTGGAAAGGACAAGCTCATAGATCCAGACTTTAAAAACTCAAAGGGGGTTATCAATCTGTTTATCCAGGGAGGAATCACCTTGCTGCTCCCATGGCTATGTTTGTAGCTTCAGCATTCAGCAGAAGATCCCTCCACAAGACAAGGTGGAACCACCTGAATGAAGACTGAGGGCTATAATACCCTGAAACCTATGCTTCTTTTCCTAAAATGTAGAAGATTTATAATTTCCTGTCATTCTTCTATTAACCTAACTGCTAAAATGCCCCAGAAATTAGCAATTCTCTATGTTCCATTCAATATTGAGACTTCATTTATAAAAATCTCTGACCTCAGAAGGTTCTGGGAGCAACATTTTGGACTAAACTGTCAGTTCATTCAGCCCCTATGACTGCAGTTTCATAGCCCAAACTTAAAAGCTGAAAGCCACCTTCATGATTCTGCAGTCTGACTTATGCAAGCCATTCAAATTTCAACAAGTGGTTCTTCTACTGATCTTATGACTTATTTAATTACATATTTTTTAGGAAGCTTTCCACGTAAAGACTTCAAGAGATACTGATTACATCATAGAACTATATAAATTCTTCCAGTGGTTGATTAATCTCTCTGAAAAAAAAAAAACAACCAAACCCATAAAAGTGTTTGTAGTTTGAATTTGATTAGTTTTATCTTTTAGGTGGTAAATATACATATATATCCTTATGTTAGATTAAAATAATCCTCTACTGTCATGTGCAGGTCACCCTCTAAACTTATCTTAACCTAATTAATGTCACGAAAGGTGGTAAAAAAAAGGCCTTACTTCTGTTTAAGATTCTGCTGCCTATAGATATCTTACATTTGTTTTGTAACTGACCGTCTAATCACCCAGTTACTTGTCTGCTATGATCCACTTTTCTAAATTGGTGTCTTATCAAAACTGTGTTTGATTTTTTTTTTATGGACAAAGCCAGATCTTGTTATTGTTTATAAGATTCCCATTTTTCACTCAAACCCCAAACCAACAGGTCAAGGTACACAAGGTAAAAAGCATCTTTTTTTTCCATTTTGTTTTTCTGGAAGAAAATACTAAAAACAGTGGTATCACAGAACCCTTTCTAAACTACTGGGATATGATAAGATTTTAAGCATCATTTTTCCAATTCTTCCCTACCCCAGAGAAAACAGACCAGAGAGAGAATAGTAGAGATTTCTATCAGAACTCTTCACCAAATACAGTCTGTTCTTAGCTCTTGATGAATTGCAAAACTTGTCAGTCATTAGCATAAACTAAGCCCAGGAGCTTATGGGCCAGCAGATGAAAATATAAATCAATTTAAAAATAAATATAAAAGTGGCCATGGAAAACTGAGAAGTGCCTCACCAAAAGACCTTAGTCTTCTTTAGCTATCCAACTACAGCTTGTTAGATGCTTAAAGTAGAAGACCTGTTCATGATAAAACCAGATAGGGAAAATAGAGGGCAATAGGATCTGTTGCGAAGTGAAGCTCAATACACCTACACCACTCAGAGACCGCATACATCTCAGGAAGCAGTGATGTTCCTGGAAGTCTTAAGCTGTAGTTACTTAAATGGCTTAAGCCAGTCACTGATACTGTAAAAATAGTCCTGTGGTTCTTGCCTCTGCCCAGCCCTTGCCCCGACATAAGTGCTCCTATGGCCATGCAGCCAGCCACATCATGGAGTTAATGTAGCTGAAAACACGCTTTAGTGAAACTGTTTTCCTGTGGGATCTATGAGCTGACTTGGCTGCTTCCTCTGCTGCACAAGTCCAGAGTATTGGCACAAGGGTTCTAAGAGCAGCATAAGTAGGCCATGAAGTTATAATCTCATTGTGAACAGAGTAAAGAAGGCACTGGAATCTTACGTCGGTACTCCAAGAAAATCTGTCTTCCAGACAAGGAACATGAGTTGCAAGGAAGAAGTGTCTTGCATGGACCCTTAAATTCCCTCTATTATTTCAGATTCTTTACAAGGAAGAAAAGAAGAATATGTGAGGGCGAGTAAACTGAATGTTCGTGGAGCAAGGAAATGCTGCCTTAGCCAGTAGTCCAAAAGCACAGAGAAAGTATGCAAATTAGCTTTAGGATAGTGATATTTTACTTGCTCTAGGTAGAGTCCTTGCTGTATATGAGTAACTTTATGTGATGTATACAGGGCCTTTTTCAATTTTGGGAATATTGAGTAAGAAGCTGCATTTTTGTACAGAATAAAGAGAAGGTGTGTTCTGAGAGAAGATACTGAATACATATGAGCAACTGCTGTAGAAACCCTTGATAAATTGACTAGGGACTCTTTCACCACTTACGCTTTCTGTGGCCATCACCCTAAATAGATGCATTGTTTATTCCTGAATCAATTGCATTTCAGCTCCATTTCATTCTAATCAGATAGTCAATAAACCCTGGATAGTATTTAGCATTTGGCAGCTGGGAAACTACTAGCTCTTGATTTTTTTTCTTCTTAATTGCTGTTTGGAAACTTGTGTGTTCGGATTTCCTTAGTACAGCTCTGCAGACTTTGTTTTCTTCCTTTCTTCTAATGCAGCATGCAATTGCCACATCAATTGCAGTAGAGAGGATTCACAGAATGGTCTTATTTTTTAATCTTCATAGAATTTGTGTAAATTGCAAAATCTGCTAGTCTGACATCTTTTAGTGTTTATTGTAACAAGAACAGATCGGGACAAACTACCACAGGGATCTAGTTCGTGCAAGCTATCTTCCATGATAACAGACAGCCATTTAAGAAGCATGGCTATAAATTTATTTTGAGTGCTGCTGCTAGGCACATGCATTGACAAATGGCAAAAGCTGAAACTAAGGATGTTGAAGGAATGATCCAGTAAAACACACAGTCTATAGGAAAAGCCAAAATTATTTATCTCCAGATTTCTACTTTTATGGTACACTTTTGGGTTTAATTCACAGAGAAGCTCTTCTTAAAGAATTAGGGACAACTTCTATTACCTTAACTCACATGAGCAGTCCTTACTAAAACAAGTGACCACAATGGTATGTAAGAGTCAGCTCTTCTTACGCTGCCCCAGCAGCAGAGAGGTCCTGGAAAGCTGGTATCACTGAGCAGATGGAGGCTGCATTCGTGCAGGGAAATCCTTGCAGATCACACAGCCATTTCCCTGCTTTTGAGAGAAAGGGTAAGACAAAAACACCCAGACAGCTGCCTACATCCCAGATTTGCAAGACCAATGGCTATGCATCCATATAATGCCACAGAACTAAATGACCTTTTCAGATCCTATTAACCCTTCCCATACAATGGAAATGTCCTGATTTGCGTTAGAGAACCAGGCTAGTCATCTTAGTGCAACCAAGTGGATTTCAGCAGTTATACCTCACTAACACAAGGGAGAGGAGAATAAGCCCATGAGGACTGTTATTTTCCATACAAAAGTTGAATCATATTTAACACCCTGCCCACTGGAGTAGGGTTGGAACTGGGCAGGCAAAGACGAGTTGGAGCAACAAAGAGACCAACGCTGAGAGGAAGTTTCTGTTGTGGACCAGAGTTGGGGATCTTAGTCTCAGTCTGAGCCAGAAATTGGGGCTAGGGTTGAGCAGAAGACAAGGTTGAACTGCTTCAAGGGGATGGACAGTTGTGTATCTCAGCTACCTGAGGTCTGTTCTCTCCATCTCAGGCAATCACCTCTGCCCCTTTTACAACGAAGCCTAAAACAGCCTCTTTCATCTCCCCTCAGCATAATGTTAGAGTCACACGTGCTGCACAGACTCTGCTAAGTGTCTATCTTTCCCCTTAGACCACCCAGGAAGGCTAAATGCCTAAATTGTGTTCTCATGGGGGAAAGAAGACCTGAAACTGCTGAAAACCTTAGAGCAGAAATCAATGCATGACCTGGTCTTTCACCTTCATTTGAGATACAGAAAGATTTTCTTTTGCCTGGAACTCCAAACAGGTGAAAAGTTGTCACAGATCCCAGTACAGCAGGGCAAATGTTCGGATATGCAAAGCTAAATGCATCCAGACCCAGAATTCAGGGGTGTTTGCTTGTAGGGTCTGCATTATTATCATGAGGACAAAGTTGTCAACTGTCACTTCACAGTCAAGGCTGATCACAGTTTTGCATGTTAATAGAAGTTCAGCATCTCAGCACTGTACCCTGCCCCAAAATGCAGCACTTACACTTGGAATTTAAAATCAATAGAGGCAGAGCCCAGCTGTCAAATTAATATCTTGCCTCAGCTTGTGTTGGAACATAAAACTCAGCTAATTTCCTGTGACTATTCAGTCAATAAGTTTCAAAAGGCATTTGTAAAAAAAATAATAATTAAGTCATCTGATCGGAGTGTACCCCAAAACAGAGCTATACTGGAAGAGATCACCAAGAGGGGAAACAAGACTAAGGACTCTGCAAAAGGCCATGGGCTGATCTCCCTGCTCTTCACACCATAGCCATCCTTGCAGGATTTCCCCATGCCTTGGCAATCCTCACTGGAAGTTGTTCCCCTGTGGTGGGCTGACCCTGGCTGGATACCATGTGCCCACCAAAGCTGCTCTATCACTCCTTTTTTCAACTGGACAGGGGAGAGAAAATATAACGAAAGGCTCATGGGTCAAGATAAGGACAGGGAGATCACTCAGCAATTACTGTCACCAGCAAAATAGACTCAACCTGGGGAAATTAGTTTAATTTATTATCAACCAAATCAGAGTAGGATAATGAGAATTAAAACCTGACTCTTAAAAACACCTTCCCCCCACACCTCCCTTCTTCCCAGGCTTAACTTTATACTCGATTCCTCTACCTCCTCCCCCACAGCAGCACAGGGGGATGTGGGATGAGGGTTGTGGTCAGTTCATCACATGTTATCTCTGCTGCTCCTTCCTCCTCAGGGGGAGGACTCCTCACACTCTTCCCCGGCTCCAGCGTGGGGTCCCTCCCATGGCAGACAAACCTCCATGAACTTATCAAACATGAGTCCTCCCCACAGGCTGCAGTCCTTCACAAGCTGCTCCAGCATTGGTGCTTCCATGGGGTGCAGTCCTTCAGGAACAGACTGCTCCAGCATGGGTCCCCCATGGGATCACAAGTGCTGTCAGCAAACCTGCTCCAGTGTGGGTTCCTCTTTCAACAGGCAACAGGTCCTGACAGAAGCTTGCTCCAGCATGGTCTTCCCATGGGGTCACAGCCTCCTTTGGGCACCCACCTCCTCCAGAGTGGGGTCCTCTGTAGGCTGCAGGTGGAGATCTGCTCCACCATGGACCTCTATGGGCTGCAAGGAGACAACCTGCTTCACCATGGTCTTCACCATGGGCTGCAAGGGAATCTCTGTTCTAATGTTGGGAGTACCTCCTCCCCCTCCTTTTCCACTGACCCTGATGTCTGCAGAGCTGTGTCTCTCATATATTCTCACTCCTGTCTCTGGCTGCAATTGCTGTTGTGCAGGGGCATTTTTCCCCTTCCTAAATACGTTATCCCAGAGGCGCTACCACCATCTCTGATGGGTTTGGCCTTGGCCAGCGGTGGGTCCTTCTTGGAGCCAGCTGCATTGGCTCTGTCAGACATGGGGGAAGCTTCTAGCAGCTTCTCACAGAAGCCACTCCTGTAGCCTCCAACTAACAAAACGCTGCCACACAAACCCTATACATCCCCTCAGCAGCCAGACACAGTAGACTGAGGTGTACAGACTTCTTCTGCAGTGACGACATGAGTTACATATAAGCCATTTCATATACTGATATCACTTATTACTTATCAGCACATGAGAACCCTTTGCCCCATCACTTCCATCTCCATTTGCTATCACAACCTCAGATCCCATGGGAAGAGCAGCATGAATATTACTTCATTGCATCTTCCTTAAAGTGCCCCCGGTCCTAAGTTGAAGTGATTGTAATGACATGTTCATTTAGCAGTTTTACAAACATCAGCTACAAAGTCTATCAACTTAATTCTGATCATAACATTTCCATCTTCATACAAGATAGCCAGTAAAACTTGGCATCTGATGTTTCAGGAAGAGTACTGTTGAAAGAGAATCATTAGACAAACAGAGATGTGTTGTCAACCTAACCCTTCCCTGGTGGTACTAATATCTTACATGCCAAAAGCTTGATTTTTATTTCAGGAATTTGCCTGTTCAAGTACTTTTTTTTTTTTTTTTTTTTTTTAATTTCTTCTTCTGTGCAATATATATCCATAATGTGTACATCAATGGAGATATTTACTCTTTTATTTAGCCAGCAAAACCATCATGAAAGAATCTATATTAGAAGAGTAGATGTGTACTGGTACCTATTCCCCAGATGCACTTGACTTCATCTATTTTAATTTTAAATTAAGCTATATTTTCTTTGAAAATAAAATTCTGGAGCTAGTTAAAAAAAATTACTTTGATATAATAAAAAAGTATCATCACATTAGGTGTTGCAGTTTAATCTTCATGCTGTCTAAAGCCCACCTGCCCACAGAGACTATATATGAGTCTCTGAGCTGTTTTACTTTCTGGCAGATTTCACTAAATGGAGAACCTCCTCCAGGGCACACATTTAGAAATCGACTAAACACTTCCAATTTGAATTCTCATTTTTCAGCTGGCTGAATAATAGTCTAAGTATGAACTTGCAGCTTGCAAAGAAGAATGCAGATGTCTGCAAAATGTCACATGGAAGGAAAAATATTTTCTCTTTTTTGGACAGAAGATGATGGGGTCCAGAGTCAGCTGTGGTGCATCAGTTGACCAATGGAGGGGGGAAAAAAAACAGAATTTTCTAATAGTCCAGATAAATGGAAAAGTTATTGAAGGCTCTTAACATCTGCAATCGATTCACAAGAATCAGCCAGGTGGTTGGTTCAGTCTTTCCTAGGAGGAGAGCTGTTTATTCCACTACAAAGCATCTCAGAGTGGGGCCAAGATTTGTTTGAGGCATGAAAACAGATTGGCAGAAGCTGCTCATCCCGTTATCCCTTGAGCGGTGCTTGCTCTGTCAGCATTCCTGGTATGTTATCTCCAGGGCTGTGTTGGCCCCTGAAATCACGTCCGCATCTACTACCATTTTTATCTAAAAAGAACAAAGTGGAAATGACAATTTCTGTTATCTCCTTGGCTAAAGTCTACCCAGCAACATGCTGTGTAGTGTTTTTAAACAGGAAAACAGAATCATCTGTACCTATTATATCCACATTTAAAACAGAGAAGGACAAGCATCTCAGTGGTATAATTGGGGTCTAATAAAGTATTCCAAAGCTGTGGTGTTGATTCATGTCTCTTGAGATGGGAGACTGGCCAGGTGTGTCACAGCAACTTGTTCCTCCAATGAATTCGGGGTACTTTGTGAATTTTCATATGTCAAAAAATACCTAACCTTGCATTTTCTTCTTGACATTTCCACCTGGATGAAATTAGGAAGAAACTTGCTTCAAAACCAGTGAAACTTAAATTGAGTTTTAAGACTTTAGAAGCATTTCAGATTTGCCTAGAGAAAGGGCTGAATTGCTGTTTATTGTGTCTTGAGCTGTCTACGTCTCCCTGTGGCAATTAATCTTAAAAGACATGAATATTTCAAGTTAGCAGGAGACTTTGATGAATATGCAAAATCCCAGACTGGACTTGTCATTTGTCTGGCTGTAAACAGAGCTACAGACATGAGGAACTTTTAGTCTCATGCCTCCCTGTAGGGCACAGGTACAACCACCACGCATCTGTCTGGGGTTTCATCCAGCACCAGAGCTCTACCCTTCTTCCTGGCCACTGAGATGAACACCCAGGAAACGGTAAGTTACCCCAGCTACTAGTAAGTCTGTCACCAGGCAAGGCAATAAGATGTCCTTTCACATCTCTTCCGCTTTGCCTTCTACTCCGTCAGACCACTTTCACTTGTGCAGTGGGCTTAAAACACTGCCAATCAACTTTGCTACATGCCCTGTACAATTAGTGGCTTCCACCATCAACAGCGCAGCACTACCATGATTTCAGTGAAATCCACATGTACACCAGACTGAACAAATCAGACCACCCAAGCTTCACAGAGACTGAGAGTCCAGCATTCAGCACAAGCCCTGGAGCTGCTTCGTATGAGCATCTTTCCCTACACCACACACCTGCTCCCACAGAGGAATGAGAGAGGGTTTAGGGGCCAAACTAAGCTCCAAGCAAATTGTGCTGAATCAGTCCAAGAGACTGTAATTGCTTCACAGTGCACTGGTTGCACAATAGCTGCAGGAGGTCTGTTTTGGAATACCTGGCAACTGAGAAACTGAATATGGTGCTGTTTCAGTTGCACAGACTCTTTTTGATTCAGGTCATCTCCTGTTTCTCCTTTTAGCCACGTGGTTATGGAAAAGTCCATTTGTCTATTCCCATGGCTTTCACAAAGTAACACAAGGCAAGTCAAGCAGCATCCAAGGGCTGTAAGTTTCATCATCTTCCAAGACGGTAAAAATAACTGAGAAATTGTTACAGCATGAGTCGGTCTGGCATAATACATCACAGACAGCAGGTGTCTGAAATATGTGGCACGGTATCTAAAATGCATGATAATATTATAAAATATAAAAGGATATTACAAAATTGTATAGTTTAGATGACAGATTAAATATATGATTTGACACTTCATATATTTTCATCTTTCCTCTCTAGAAAAATTGTAATCTGAATGCATTACTTGTAAGAGGTAGTTGAAATACTCTGCTGTAGAGTCATACAGTCCAGGGACAACAATGAGAGGGGAAGGGACAGGAAAAAAAAATAATAAATGAAGGCAAGATTTTGAGTTCACAAGTGAGAAAGTTTCTTTGTAACAAACTGAGTTACTTATTTTTTTTCACTCTGATTAATGAGAGCTGGATCTGGCCCACGTATCTTTCTAACTGTTTATCAGATCCTTTGCACACTGTTGGTACAACATGGTAGAGCAGCTATTAAACACACAGGTAAGTGCAGACTACTGTTTTCACAGGAACATGAGCACACAAAACTCAGAGGACCCCATGCTCTGGGGCATGAAGCACTAGAAGCACCATAAACTGGCTGGAATATGAACTCCATTTCATTCTTGATCTCTCAGCTGATGGTATCTGACTAATAAACTAGACAAATAAATCACTGATGTTTTATTATTTAGGCCCTAACCTTGAAATTTTTTTGGGAAGCTACATCAGGAATACATTCTGGAGAATGTAAAAAGGACTAGAAATCCAAAATCTTGTGTTTGCCAAAAGAAAAGCCACATCAGCACATTTTCCAATAAAGAAACATTGTTCAAAGGTCCTTTAAGGGAATGAGTCTTCAGTGTCATGGCACTAAGAGGGATCTTGTTCTGTACTGGAAACCCAGGCTTTGAAGAGGAGTTTGCGTACAGTTAAAGGATTATAAGCACAGACCGTAAGAGACTGCAATGTATCATTCCTTCTTAAACATTTTTAGTTTCTTCCTCCACTTCCATCCCACACTGAAGTGACAAGCCTCTGAGAAAAGTGGCAGGGTCCTGTGACACATTTAAGTCACCTAAAGTCTCAGAGGGGCATCGGACATGACAGCATAGTACCTCTGGGAAGTCAGAGCCATCACTCCAAGCAACTGTCTGTTCTCTCAAATCCTGACTGCAAAAATAAAATGAATATGATGACATTTCCAAAAGTTTTTCCACAAGAAATGCATCTGTGAACTCATATAGGGTCACAGTGAGTTTCTAAGACCCAATCCACCATCTTGAAGGACAGCATACAGTTCCCTCATTCCAGTGACAGGATAAAACAAGGGCTCAAGTACTTACTTTCTTTGTTTACTGGTGCTTACACTGGTGCCTCTTCATTATATTGGCTTAGCTCTTCTGATAGATGTCTTTAGGAATCACACACTCTTCATCAAGCCCTTATTCTGAGCAGAGAATGTGTTGTTTGCCTTTACAAAACACTGACCACACCCATGGGGACAAAAAGAGATCTATCATGCCCTCCCTTTTCAGGCAAGAGTTTGATATTTATGGTAGTGCCAAACAAGATGCTGTGAGGGTGCATCATCACTCCAGAAAAGCATGGGTGAGGAATGCCAGGTGAGACACAACCTACTCAGCTAATGTGCAGTACCTGGGTAAGGAAGGCAGTCATACGGGATCCCTCCCTCTGCCTGCAGCCACTGGAGAGAGAGAGAGAAAGAGACATTTTTCATAGCATGACCCACACCTTAGTTGTGTTGAATCTTCTCTGGAGATCCTTCTATTTTGTTTTGATTTTCAAGGGAGTTCAGGGAAAGAAAACTCCCAAAGGACATGCTTTGGATAAGTCCTTGTGGTTAGGTGAAATGCATCTTCACTCCTGTTTCAGAGGGGGCATCTGTCTGTTGCAATGTCTTTGCCTAATGGCTTAAATGTTACCATGGAAAACAGGTGTTATTTATTAACACTCATTAAGCACCTGCCTTCCTTTTTTCTATCATGGGTGAATGGGCAGAACTGAGTTCTTCACACAATTTTCAAAGACTCTGGGGCAGAGAAGATTGATTCAAAGTGAAAGCTCTCTCTGGGAAGCACCAGTACAGCAGGACCCAGAGGTTGCAGGGGAACCTCTGCCCACCCATGTCCCTCATGCAGCCAACCCCCACCTAAGAGGGTCCTCACCCAAGTGACCATAGACCCACAGAGGTCTCATTACTTAAGCCATAAGAACTGACTCCTAGCACTGTTTCAGTTGCTGTAAGCCTTCTTTTGCTCTTTTCCCTACTGCATGCTGAAACAGCAGAGGTGTGAGTGAGTTTTCCAAATTGTCAACATGCAACTTTGCTCCTCTGTCATTTTCTTCTCTATTTGTACCAAGGAGGTATTTGTATCTTAATAATCTGGGTGTTGTGATAGAATTCAATATTTAGAAGATGGGTTTGGCTCCTTAGGAGAGGAATGTGTTTGCATACCAAATGAGGAATTGTTGGCAAAGCTATGAGAGAAAATGATCAGCAGAGCCTAAAAATGCAGTCAAGGCACAGCAATAGATGCAGTAGAAGTGACCCACAGCAGGCAAGGTTAGAAGCAGTAAAGACAGAAGGCAAAGGGTGCATAGAAAGGGGAGAAAGAATCATGTTTCTTCTATGCGCTTCCCAGTTCTGCCAGAGGAAAAGATTAGCTCTTAATGAGGGGGACAGGGAAGACCTTTGAGTGTGGCCATTCAAGGAAATTTATCCATTTATATGTTTGATTGTCCTCATAGTCACAGGATGAATCCTTATGGTTGCTTGCTTCCTAAGCATGTACAAATCATCCCTATACTCATGCTACATAAACTGAACAGTGCTAAATGAGATCCTAAACTCCAGGTTTGTTTTCCAGTTAGACATTATATATGAAAATTCAGATGCCAAATACAGGCAGTCATGCCAAAATGAAGAGATCCTGTGTGACAAGGATATTGCCTTTCCTTTCTTTAAAAATGCCCTTTTAAAAGGTATTTTCTTTTTATAACCATGTCCCCATGTAAGCAGAAGGCTGATGGAGATCAAAGAAAGCAGCATGTCCTCCTGTGAGATGAGCGGGTACAGAGGTCTCAAGCACAAACACTTGAAGTCCTCAGCAGTGAGCAGCCACTTTCCCTGCTTTCTGCCAGGTGAGCAACAGCACAGACTTTTAAGACTGCAGAAAGAGAGGTGGAGCCCACCCGACATCCCCCTGTGCCCTCTCACTGCCTGTGCAGCACTGAGACCCAGCCAGTGCCCAGTCCCCAGGCCAGGCTCTGTTTTGGGAACAGGACTGGCAGAATCAGGTAACAGTGACCAGGGGCCTGGGGATCCGGCATCAGCCCCTTCAGCTCAATGTGCAATGCCATCTGCAGAGGGATTCAGCCTTGGCTGATTAATAACGTTATTGAGCCCATGTTTTCTTTCAAGCTCTGTCAAACCCACAAGCACTGCCAGGTTCTTTTAATATTGTGTTTGTGTGTGCATTATTTTTATTTTTATTTCCCTAAACATTTATTTTCTGATAGAAGGTAGAGACAACTACACAGCACGTTGAGGCACATTCTATTATTGTAGGTAGGACATAGACACACATGGACAGCCCTTACCCTATTAATTATCTGCTTGCTGTGGCTTCTCTCATCTCAGCTCCAGCCCACCCCAGCTCCGCAGCAAACTTCAATACTCGCCCTTTGTACACAGCCCTCTACCTCCTACCTCCCTCACCGTCTCCACTTGTCCTTACACCTCACACCCCCTTCATTCATCCATAAGTGTCCTCCACATACAAACAGCTCCTTTCCTCCTTTCAGAACCTTTCACTCTTCGTACATTCTTCTTTCCTTAAAAAAAATGTTGTAATACACTCCTACTTTCTTCTGCTGGTGTGCTTTTATTCTCTTATCCAGCCCCTTCAGCCTAGAAAATAGTGCATGCTTCCCTTCTACTTCTCTTTGCTCTTAACAAGAGTTGCCGAGGGCATGAGGGAGAAGAAGCTGAGATGCTCAGGAAAACTGTGGGGAAAACAATTCTTCCCAAGAGCACTTGCTCTGCTGTTCCTTACAGTCATGTGGCTCTCTATGGGGAGCACCGCGAGCTGGAGGTGTCCTGCCTAGCAGGATGCCCAGACACCTGCAAGGCAGAGAGAGAAGCCCGAGGAGAGCCAGCCCCACTGCTCTGCCCTGCTCTGGCTGGAAGTTCTGCTGCCTACGGAGAGACACTGAAATGCACCACTCTTGTGTCTTCCCAGCCAGCCTCAGCTGTGCTCTCTGGGGAAGACCCGCAAAGGGTGTAACACAAGCAGTCCTTTGCATTTTCTTCCTGCACTCTCATAGCTACCAATAATGACCTGGAAATACCAGAAATAAGCAGTTAAGCCACAGATTTCTGAAAGAGGAACTGAATATCATTCTCTCCATGTTTTTCATTATAGCTCTTCAGCACAGCAATTTTTAGTATGGGCCAGGACAAACATGTTTGCTAAGCAGAGCAGGAGGAAAACATAGGAATTATCCATAAAGCATACACAGCAGTCAGTTGGCTGGCAGAAGGGACATGAAGGAGATGGGTATTTGCAGACAACGCAAAAGTTATTGTGACAGCTGCAGATTGCGAGCCTTCTGTGGTAAATGCAGAGCCCAGCTGAGAACTTAGGAAAAGGACAGGAAAGGAAAGGAAAGCCTTAGGAGAATGCTGCCAGTCCCAGTATCATACTCTGCTGAAAGGTGCTGTAGAATATTTATGGTGCAGTTATAATGGGCTTAACAACATAAGGACTTCGTGGACGTTGACATGCAGATACAGATAATTTCTACTTGCACCCTGTGTCAGTCAAAGAACAACACTCACAAAGCAACAACTTTTCCTTTCCCTGCCTCATCTGTCTTTCCTAGTGGCTGAACTTCCCTGGGGCAGGGACTTGCCCATACCACGTGTAAGCAAGGCACCGAGCAGAGAATTTCTAACAGAGACATGCCCAGCTGGGTCCCAGCTGGCCCAAGAAGATACAAGGGCCTACAACTTAGTCACGCAGTGCTCTCAGCTCAGAAGGAAACAAGTCATTTTTGGTTCTGTAAGTTCAGGCTTCCATTTCTATTGTCAATTTACAGTACCCATGGATATGCTGGCTTAGCTTGTCATAAAGAAAGCTGACAGTGGCTACTAACACAGAGGGTATTTCACAACTCAGGGGATATAGGGAACAGAGACTTGGAGGAATGTTACCTTTTTCTTTATTTCAACTGTTAATTTTAGAAATTTTGTAGGACTTCTGACTGAAAACCCTTCAACAGCTTTGCCAGCAAGAGCTCCCAGGGCTGTACACAGATCACAGTTCAAACAGCACTGAGGAATCCTCTGCCCCTCTGCTAGATATACCGGGTTAGCAGTTGCAATGGTTTGGCTTTAATAGTAAAACCGTATTTGGAGCAGATGCACTGAGTTTTAACACATCTCTGAAAGCAGTCCCACTTTACCACAGCAGTTTCAAGTCCTTGTAAGTGCATGGAAAACTCACCTGTGACAATCTTGTTTCCACGCAATGTCTTTCTTTAGGCACCATCACAATTGTGCTCATATCAACATCCTCAGCTTAGAGCAGGCAACCCATGGATCACTACAAATGCTCAGCTTGGAAGCAGCCAGACTGCTCAGTCACACGCAGCCCACCACAATCTGGAAACGAAGCAGAAACCTGTTGCCCCCAGAAGGGCCAATCAGCCATGCATTAAATCAGCTGCAGCTCCAAAGTGCCTACAGGATAGCATTTAGTTAGTCAGCAGCATATTCCTTATAATAATTAACACCTACAATATCCACTTAGTAGTGGGAACTAGCAGGCTGCAAGAACTCATCCAGATGACAAGGATGTCCAAATCACCAGTGGCAGACGATTGCCCCTGTCTATTTCTTGTTTTGATGTGTACCACTTATGGTCCTCACCGCTTAAACAACGAACCTCTGAAGTGCTCTCAGGCTCCAAAATGAAATGCTAACAGGCACACGGATGTGGTACAGCAGGAAGCTGGCACTCACTACAGACTGTCAGCCTGGCTCTAATGATCAGGGAAGAACATGCAGACCAGCATCTTCTCTGCCCTGACACATTCATGCACAGTGCCCCAGGCAGCCTGTAGCACCAGAAGGGGGGAAGAAAATACCACATCATCCTGGAAACCTTCGGAGCAGCAGCAGCTGTTTGCTGGGAGCATCCTACTTCGTTGTGCTCGTTAAGGAGCAGGTGCAATACAATGCAGATGATAAAACTCAAATCCACCCTCAGTGCTTAAAGCTTTGATCTCAGAGACTCCTTCCCTCTGGTCTTGACTTTCTGTGTCCCTGAGCACTGTGTTTCCATGTCTGAGAAGTAAGTGGAGAGAACTTGTTATTTCTCTTAATTTCCTTGATTTCCTCCTCTCATTGAAAATCCCAGATGACATACTCCCTTTTTGTTCTTTACTACAACATCTTCATTGTTCTCTTCTTCCCAATACCATTTATTTCTTTAATTTTGCCAGGGCTTTGAGGGAGGAGGAATGATCTATAGGATGAAGCTGTGTTAGATCATATTCTTGTAACAAACAGCTCTCTGCATGGAGGGCATTGTGACCTATATGTTAAATGGAGAAGAAGAGTAGGAGATCTGGGAGTGTTTTTTTCTCTCTTCTGGTTTAATTTTCAGTTTCTAAGATATATGGTTCTGTAATTAAGGTGTCAATGTTAGTTGCAGGAGATCTGAATGCTATTCCTTGCTTGCTTAGAATTCTTCTGCAGTTGTTTTAGCTGTTTGTGAGCCTTGGACTGGAAATAGCAAAGCAAATATGACAGCCTTCCTATTTTTGCAGTGTAAGTACATTAGTCCCATTCTAATCAGGGAGATAAGAGCTGGGACTGTCATCCAAAATAAGTACATACCTCATCTGCTGCAGACAAAGACTACTTTTAGTACTTTAAGGTCTGCACAGGTACTATTACTACTAATTACTTCAGAGTAAAGATTTTTAACCAAATCCTGTGGTTAAGGATTTCAAAAGTGAGGAAAAGATACAAGAAAAGGCAGTACATATGGAGAAATTATATCTGAAAATGAAAACTCATATGTTGAGCTCCAGTTTCTGAGATCATTTCTCAGTAGATCTGGCTGATGGTCTTCTCTCTGTGCATTATAGATACAGCCGCTAGCAGATTGTGATTGCTTCAGGACGGTTTGTTATTCAAAATTATTTGATGACGGTTTTGCAAGGCTGCTTTTGTTGGTAGCTCTCTATTCACAAGAGAGCCATGCAGTTGCACTATGATTAGTGGCAGTATTTCTATTCCCCAGAAGTGTAAGCCTTAGTTATCCAATACAAATAGTTCACTTTCCCAAGGTGCAAGAGCACAGAAGCTTCAAACCTGTTTTCTGTGTGTGAATATACAATTAAAACTCTACCTTGGTGCTCTTTGCTGATGATAATCCTGAAACGGCTGTGCATGCAACCTGTATCAATTCCTTTAGAAAGTGAAGAAAAAAAAAAAAAAAAAAAAAAAAAAACAAAAAACCAGAGAATTACTGTTGGTGCCATTCAAATGGCTCTAGTGTCTGCTATTCACACCCTTCTCTATACAGAGGGGTGTCAGCCCTCTGTATAGAGAATCCTCAGTTACAATTGTAGAAAAACATTGCTTTCATCAGATTCCAGCACTGTCATAAATTATAATCATTGTTATTAAGGACAATTCAATTTTATAGGAGGAAACAGAGGTTAGGTGACCAAGAGTGCACAAAGTCTGTGACAGAATCAATAATGCAGCAGAGGTCTCTGAATGGACAATGAACTTGGCTGAGAGCAGCTCCCCGCTCTTCATCGCTCTCTGTTTTGGGGATGTTCAGTTCTGTAGGACTACTTCTGCCTCTTACCGTGTCTCTGATGACATCTTCAGTAATAATCCTGTGTTCAGAATGAAGGAACATAAACAGGAGATATTCCAGGCTCTCTGATGTGATGAATGAGACCTGGTGGGGATGAGGGTAAAGGGCATCAGATGTGTATGCTACATGGTTGAGAATAATCCCAGCAGGGAAGTGTTGTGTTCTTGAACTTCAAAAAGGTTATTATAGATAGTCAGAGGTAAGAAAAAGAAATTAAAACCTACAGAAAGCACTTGACAGCAGCTTTTTTTAATATCACTGTTGGTGCCTTCCAACCCTAATAGAATTCACTGATTTTGGAGAGTTATGACCATCCAGTCTGGAATAAAAACATGCTCTCCCTTAAACAGACTTTGGATATATAATTCAGTTTGAGCTTTCCTTTTCTAGTCAGTTCTATGTTCACATATCAAAATTACACAGCTCTAAAGTCATTAATAGTTGCAAGAGCTCTTTTCTATTAACGCTGTAATATTACATTATTTTACCAATCACTTTTTTTCACTCAGACTATTCTTTTTCCTCTCTGTCTTCTTCTTGCTTTCATTTTCAGTTCCCAACTTTTATGCTACACCATGTTCATCTGTCAGGATATAGAAAAAGGAGAGACTGTCAGGCACAACATAGGCTATTCTTTGTGTGAAGATTTGTGTTGTCCTCCAGGTGATTTTCTCTTGAGCTTTTAGTATTTTCATTGTCAGCCTGAAGGGTAAAAAAATGTGTGTACCATGAGTATATGTGTATGAAAGGAAGCTGGCGGTGAAGGGTAAAAATGACTAATTCTTTCCTTTTTACTGAAAGTAGAATGCAGACAGATATGCATATGACTGTATATTTAATTTCTCTAGTTATGCAGGACAATAACACAGTCTGACAGAGTTAACATCAAAATAAAATAGCTGCAATATCACTGTGCATAGCTTTTCACCTTTCCCTTTCTCGCTCATCAATACAGTTAATGACATATAGCCATCCAATAAAAAGTGGTTTGGGGCCTATATTATGCTGATGCATAATAGAAAGTTTCAGGTTCCAGTAAGGCTGATTCATTCCTCCCATCTGAGTAAAGGCTGGATGTTATACAAGTAAAGGTTGAATGTGATGAAACTGTTAGATGAAGCATGTCCTAGTCCTTTGAATGGAAAAGGTAACACTAAACCAAGTTCCATCAGGCCCTTAGGAGAGATTTCTCTCACCAAATTTGAGCTATCTGAACATTATACATCTCATCTAATCTCAAAGTTTTCCCTATAGTCATTGAATAAAGACAGGTGCCTCCAAATGAGCATCCATCCTCATAAAATCTCTAACAGAGAAAGGATGACTTGTGGTTGGTTAACTTCTCCCTCTCTGGGAGTCTAAAGATTACCTTAATCAAGTTTCCTTGGATTCAGAGGATGGAAGATAAGTAAGATGTATCCCAACTGAATTTGGATTTTGCTCCCAGCAGTGTTCATTCTGAAATGCTCCATTCCTCTCTCCTGCTTAGAGTCCCACTCACCAAGTAATGAGATTCGGGAACTTTTGACCCCTTTAGGCTTGCCAAGCTCAAACAGACGTAGGAGAGGAAACCAGGTTTCAATGTGCTAAATGAATTGTCAACAGAAGCTTAATGAAGCTCTGCTCCCAGAGCCTATTGCTGACAATGATGTTGGAGCCAGAAAGAGTCCAGCTTGCTACTCAGGGTGAGATCTCAGTGTATTTATTGAATACTTCCGTGCTACTTATAAATAGAGTGCATTTGATAGAGAAGTCGTCAAAAGACAATAAACATGGACTCCAATAAACATCAACTCCAGCAACATTACGTTTATGGAACTATTTCTGTAATAATTCTGAGTTACTTCACTGTGTTTCACCAAAATTATTCATCTCATCCATTTATGTATTAGGCTAGAAACTTTTTGATTCTAATATTGCATATTTCCACTGCCTCTCTCCTAAAAATTATAGGAATCTGGAGGTGCTGTTATTGTACAAAAGTTGTATTTTGGAATCCCTTTCACCACCAAATGGGTCAAACAGTATTCCATTTTGGGTGTGGATGCTGACTGTCATTGCACACAAATGTAGTGTTTCACTCTACCAGGGTACACATGAACCATTTTTGAAACACTGAAATATGAGAGTGGTGAGAACCCTTGAAGAGAGAGAAATGGACTATTCTGTCTTCAGATTTGACCAACACAGGGTAACTGGAAGGCTTATCTTTTCCATTGAGCCATGAGGGGAAGGGAGGGTATTGGCTAGTATCTCAGCAAGAAAACAGTAAATGCCCTGCACACTAACTAAAACAGGGTCTTGGAAATGAAAAAATATGTGGGTACATATACTTTATAATTTATGTTCACAAGCAGGGCAAATTAAGCATTTCTGATGCTGACATTTTCTAATTTCTGTGTTTGACTTTGCAAATTTCTTATTGTTTCTTAATTGTAGATCTCTGTTTAATTCTTTCTACATATCAGGACTTCTTGTGATCGTAAAGTCTCTCATCTCTCCATTCTTCACTCGAGTACAGAAGGAGAGGAGAGAAGGTCCAATTCTTGTTCTGAAGATAGATGGTGGTACATTCAGGCTGGGTGTCATACCTGTGCAGACAAGTGGGACAGAAGTGAACTGCTGCACCATGGATATCAGGCCAAAGTATTAAATGAGATGGACATTAAAGGGTAAAATAACAATGCTGAAGATGTAAGAAGTTCAATGACTGCAAAATCCAAACAGAATGTCAGGTATCAAGCTCCCTTAATCTCATCTTGGTGACAGTTACCTCCAGCATGGAGTGCAGAGACTGTCAACGAAACCACCATGTGGATGTGACTATTTCTTTTTCCCTTTGTCACTGATACTCATCACAGATGGGTTCTGCATGACATGTTTCCAGCAGAGACTGGTGACTGGTTGTAGTGATAAAAGCCTGTTCTGGACCAGAAATCAGGCATGGTTTCCTCATAGGACCTATTCCTGTCAGGGTGAAGGACACACTCCAAATACTCCTAAGAGAGATGTGGGCAGCTGGCTCAGACAGTGGACCATAATTCTGTCTCTTCACATTGTATGAAAAGGACTTTTCCTCCACAGATATATAGAGACTTTCCTGGTATTCATAGGGTTGCATGAAGCCTCCATCATCAAAACTGTAGTGTTCACCCCAACTCTTTCATTTAAAGAGCATGCCACCAAAGGTAGGGACAGAATGAAGGAGGGAAATAGTTTGACACAAACTGGGAGTGTGGTAATGAGACCACAGTAGTCAGCCCTTCCCTGTGCTCCCCAATTCAAATGTCATTCAAATGAACAGGTGTAAGTTCTCTTTCAGTCACACTTGCCTTGTTTCCCTGAGCTGTTCTGAGCTCAGCAGATGGTACAGCTAAGGATCCAGGTAGACAAGTACATGGTGAAATATGGTACAGCTAAGGATCCAGGTAGACAAACACACAATTAAATATGAATTCTTGCCTAATGCTGATCATAGATAATGCCAGGTCACATCTTCAAGATTAGGGACATTAAAATGAGCATGATACAGTGACACAAACATATGCAGCCTTGTTCCCCAGATAGCTTGTCTTTTGGAGACTTAGGCTCTGCTTCCTGTATTCCCTGCTTCTTGTATTCTATAGAAAAATAAAACTCCATGAGGTTCTCTGATGGGCACAAGGAATGACTTCTTAACTTGTACTTCACTGAGCATGAGCAACACAGGCAGCATTGCAGCTCCTAACACTATGCTGTATACTTGTTCTATTAAAATCACAAGAATATGTGAAAATCCAGCCTTTTGTTGAGCTTGCAATTACACTTTCAAAACCAGCTACCAGTTAACTACTAATCTAGCCATCCACTCATCTTCAGGCAGAACTCTCAGCCGGCTAGAGCTTTGAAGTTCCTCTGATCCACATAAAAACACATTAAGCCAGTACATGAGAAAAGAAAATGCCTCTAAAAAATGGTTACCTTTTGAATTTGGACCATTTGCTAACAGCGTGTCAAGTTCCATCATGGCTCCACATAGCAAGATTGTGCCACAGTACAAGGAATTCCTACAAGTCAATATTAAAATAATCAGGCCTTCAAGCTGTGTGACATGACAGGAATCATACCACCATCACTCATCTGTTCTCCACATGCTCTCTGTTATGATGCAACTTTGTTGACCCACATTGAAGAAGTTCATGCACCATAGTATGAGGTATGAAGCCCTTAGTGTTAGTCGGATTTGTACCCCAGCTGTTCCTAAGGAGGATCATTCTTTAACCTCAAGAAATTACATTTAAAGCAAACTGGATCAGGCACTGAGTTTTTATTCCTTCATCAGTTTTTTTTCCCCAAATATCAGCCGCTGGAGTAGCATGACAGCAGCTGTATGAAGAAGAAACTGATAGCACCACAACAAATCGAGGTCAAAGAGGCTGTGATCTGTTTGTCAGAATGGAAGTAAAGGCTTAGTTATTCCCTGCAAACACAGGAAATAAAGTGTGACTAAGATTTTCCTGGCCAGAATATGGAGACAGGCTGACAGTATAGGGATTAAAAAAAAAAAAATTAGAAAGGAATACTGGGCAAGGCAAACACTCTTATGTTCTTCCCATGGTAAAAATGTTCATCAGAGAACATTTCAAAAAGCTTCTAAACCACTATGCAGTCTAAATCCATAGTTCAGAAGAGACCTAGTTCTGAGAAGCCTATGTTTTCTCGACTTTCTATACTGACTATTTTCCTAACTGATTTAGACATCACCTATGACAAATACAGTCACTCTGGTAGTTACAGAGCCTATAGACTGGCTAAAGCTAGACAGGCTCAAGATTCAGCTCACTGTCACTGAAGTTGATGTGAGTTCATCATGAGTTGTAATATTCAGAGTGAATAAAGACCTAGAAATCAGCCCAGGCAAAGCTCTGTGCTGCTCTGCTTATGCTAGGGAAAATGTCCAACTTCTAGCTCAGGTATGTGCTTCCAACATCCCTTCTGAGAAAGACTTCAGCCTGCAAACCTCTCAGATCAGGGAGGGAAGGATTCCTGAAACACAGCCATCCGAGGAGCTGTCTGCACAACACAGCATATGGCAGGGCAGGTCCTGAGAGCAGCCTGGTCACACGGGTGAACTGCTGCCAGTTGGCTCATAGAGCTGGCTTCCCATCTCCTTCGTAATTCAGTGGAGTTACATGCCACCAAATCAGGAATCCCTGTGCCCTTCTGTGGTAGAAATGTGACCTTCTGCATCTTCAGGAGTCTGTCCATTCGCGTTACACCACCATGGTGGTTGCTGAATTGGCCTTTGGTACTCTGGCACAGGGGCAGGCATGTTTAGTTTGTGTAAAAGGTGACGCCTCCACTGACTTTATCTAAGCTGTGACTTTTCAGGAGGCCTCAAAGCAGCAAGCTTTCTTGTGTTACTGCAAACTCTGGAGCAGATCAGATCTGCAACTTTGTCCATAGAGATGCGATTCCATCTGCATTTGTTGAGCTTTTAAATAATGTATACACATTCTCTGGCAGCTCGTTTAGGGGAAAGTTACTGCTTTCACAATATTCCTTATTGCCTATGTTTTCTTATGTAGGTAAAGATTTTCTAACTTTAGTCCTACTGTATGTTCTTCAGTTTCTAAGGAGACAACGGACTTTATAAACCATTTGGTAACTACATCGACAAATTTCTTAGTGATGGTGGTTTAGCACATTCAGGAAACTTTTTTTTTTTTTTTAAATCAATGTCTTTTTTAGTTTACCTCTGTGAATTGCCATCACTAATTAAATTCACTTCTCTCCCTTGCATCTGCAGCCATTCAATACCTGTAGAATGTGACCACATTCTGTCCTTTACTCCAGGTTTGTTGGCAATGAGTGGAGATTCACGTTTATCTGAATTTTAGTCCATTTCAGAAAATACTAATATATATCAGCCCATGGATCAGGTCATGGTCTTCTCTCACCAGCAAAGTCCTCTCAGACTCACCTCTATATCTATTTCCCACTTTCCCTCTCTTCTTTCTTCCAGACCTTAGTTTTCCCTCCTGAAGAGCCATGTCTGCTTCTCAAGCTAAGTTATCTATAACTCTTTGAGTTTAGCTGGTTCTCTTCTGAAACTGTTGCTAAGCAAAGAAGGAAAAGGAGTAAGGTAAAGGTGTCTCGGCAGAAAACTTCACATATCTGAGTTATGTGGATTAGGAAGAAACTGATGCCTTGCATTCAACATCTGTAAAGGGTGAAAAGAGGTGAATATGAGATATGTAATCCTTGTAATTCCATTTGAAGGGTTTACTGTGTGGATCTGCTGTTCAATTACCTATAGGCCAGCAAGAAGATTATAAAGGAAAAGAATTTCCTGTGGCATACAAAGGGACTTAAACCTGAAGTGCAAGTGAGAAGATTTTGCAGGCTGAGCACTATGTCTTTTCTTAAAGGAGGAAAAATGGACTTTTCCCCTGTAGATCCACATTTTTTATTTCATTTCATTCCCCTACATTTTCAAAGTAGATGTGGAAAGTGGTCATCTGTGCCAATTTTGGCTGGGATAGAGTTTGTTTTCTTCATAGTAGCTACTATGAGGCTATGTTTTGGAATTGTACAGAAAACAATGTTGATAATACAGGGATGTTTTAGTTACTGATGAGCAGAGCTCACACAGCATCAAGGCTTTTTCTGCTTCTCACCCCACCCCACCAGCAAACAGGCTTGGGGACAGAAGAAGCTGGGAGGGGACACAGCTGGGACCACTGACCCCAACTGATGAAAGGGATATTCCATACCATATACCATCATGCTCAGCATATAAAGCTGTGGGAAGAAGAAGGAAGGGGCAGGAGGTTTGGAGTGATGGAGTTTGTCTTCCAAAGTCACCGTTATGAATGATGGAGTCTGGCTGTCCCGGGGACGGCTGAGCATCCGACTGCCCATGGGAGGCAGTGAATGAATTGCTGGGTTTGCTTTGCTTGTATGTGCATCTTTTGCTTTAATTATTAAACTGTCTTTATCTTAATCCATGGGTTTTCTCCGTTTTACTCTTCCAGTTATCTCCCCCATCACACCAGGAAGGAGTGAGTGAGCGACTGAGTGTTGCTTAGCTGACGTCTGAGGTAAACCACAACACTGTCTCACTCCTACCCTCTCTCCTCTTTCATGTGAATCATGAAGAATAAACTTTTTTACCTCTACTGCAAAGACAGATGTGTTATTATCATATGCTCAGGGATTGACCTTGGGAGAATGTGAGCTGGAATAGGAGACCAAATTATTTTTCCCATTCTTGGGCAGTGCCACAATCCCAGAGGAATACTGTGATCTCCCATTGAAGCAGGAGAAGCTGTAGGTTTTGCTAGATCAAATCAAAATCTCATCCCTCAATGGCACATAAACATACAGCTTTCCTGCTTTGTGTAGGAAGTACACTATTTGTGACATCCACAAATGGGTAACCAGGATCACCAACCTTCCCCTTCCAGAAACAACATTTATTCTCGTGGTATAAAACCTGACTAAATCTGGGAATGTCCTCATTCTCCTCCCTGCAGCTGTGGTCATAACAGAGGGCATGTGTGCATGTGAGCACTGCAATGGACTACACCACTTGTCTGCTAACACAGCTGAATTTAGTACTTTCAGAGTAAAGTTCATCCTTCTGGAGTAAAACAGAGGAAGACTTCAGATTATCTATAATAAGAACTTGCCTGTAAGAAAGTTGTTTTTATCCAGAGTAGTAATAGGTAATCATGCCTCTGTGTCACAAGCCCTTGTAGTGTGGTGACTTACTGTAATAGGGACGACATGTTTGCCTTTGTGGCAGAACCATATTTTTATTTTTTACACTCGTACTACTGGAGCAGACAAGAGGCCAATCTGTGGGACAAGACTCTAGTGACCCCCTAAAAACAATTTAATGCTGAGATCATAAGAAGCGTTCCCTGGTCATCAAAAAGCAATTTGCCCTTCCCGGAGTCTGCAGGCATTAGCCTGCTCTTACAGAGCAGCATCCACATCCATGCTGCATGCCAGTGCTGGGAGGAGGGCAGTGCTCCAGTCCTGTCTCTTCAGCTGACTCCAACTCCTTTACACTTGGCTGCCCCTGGGTTTGTTTTAATAACTCAGCTGTTTGAGCATCATTAAAATGGCTCTAACTGGAGCCTGTGATAAGATAGCAATCGGCATATGAACCAAAGCGACTCAGTCCATAAATAATATTTGCCTGTACTGTTAAGAGAATAATGAAGCTGCTACTGTAAGACTCCAAGGAGCCAGGTGACAAGAATAGGGTGGAAGGAGAGGAATTGACCGAGTCTTCCTAGAAAGGTGGATGAAAAGGGCCTTTGCGGGACTTACAGTTTAATATGGTAGCTTTTCTCTTGGGCAGTTTTGGATACTGATACACACTGCAAGCTTCAAGCAAATGTTTCATGGGTTATAGTTCCCTTGAAGGGAAATTAAAACCAGCGTATGTTGGCACTGGCAGTGGGTGTGTCTGAGCTTTTCTGAAGCTTCTGATGCACACAAACATGCACAGTGAATCACCATATTTTATAGTATGTTCTCAAAGGAGCCTGGATCTTGGCATAGCAGAGGATCTGTATTTTAGAAGACAAGATGCCAAAAACACACGGCTCGTTTAAGGATGTTTCTTTAACAAGACAAAAAACTTTCATATTCACAATTTCTCCATTATTCCTGACTTTCTGTATTTCCAAATAACATGGCACGTGGTGCTCACTGTTACTGTGGGACTAATTGTAATTTGTTTTGAGCTGAAAACACTGATGCTAACCTGGGGTACAATTCAACTGCACAGGAGCTGACGGCAGGTCAGCATATGCATATGCAGAGCAGGGTTGAAATGCCTGGGCAGGGCTGTATGGGCCAAGCTGGCCCAGTATTCGCCTGTACTGATTCTGGCTCTACTCACTGCTCCTTTTCATGAATGCCAAATATAAATGTAAGAGAGGGGATCAAATAGCAGAGGCTTGAATTCCTGCTCTGACTGCAAAGGGATGTCTCAGAACATCTTTATTTGAACTATGCAGATATAATTAGTCAATCAGTGATAGGAAGTGAAATATTCCTTGCTTATAACCTACAATGTGCCAGTAGAAGCTCTCTTAGGCTCCTAAGAAGCCACTTCTAATCTTGCCACAAACTGCAATGAAAGTAGGGGTGTTTCCTTCCTTCTGACAGTCCCCTACCTCCTCCCAGCACACTGTTTTGATCCTTATCAACTGCTCAGGAGCTTCATAGGCAGAGTTCAGAAAAATATTATCCTAACAAAATTTCCCAACAGCAAACCATATTTTTGTTTGTATAGATTTTTTTACATAATCCTCCCCCACATCTCTCACCCTCCTACCCCCCTATGATGATTATTTTTTTTTTAATTTCTCTGCAGACAAGTATTTGAATGTGTGGACATTTCCAGACAACCTCCACTGCTGATGCTGCTGAGTCAGTGCCTGACGATCCCGGACTTTTCAGTACTCTGGGAGGGGTCCTCAGCCCTCTCTGGCTCCTCTGTCTTTTATCAGCATCATGGTGCCAGGGGCACTGATGATGCATGGTTCTTGCTTTTAACTAAGGAGGACAGTTACCTTTTACACATCTCTGCCTCCAAGAGAGGACTGATGTTACCTGCATACTTTCTTTCCTCGTCTTCCTTTCCCTACCAAAAACTGTAGTCACTCTTTCTGAGCCTGCTCTTGCCACTGCCTTCAGTTTGTTTTGTTTCCTTTTTCCTTCTTACTTAGGAAAGCAGCTGCAGCAATAGCATCAAAAATATTCCACATATACTCTAGGAGTAGCCTCATGACTAAGCAATGGGGGTCAGGATACATAGAGCCAGTTCCCTTTTACTTATGTGACTTTGGATAAATTAATTCTGATCAGATCTTAAAAGAAAGATAAGCACTTCAAGTGAGACATAGAAAGATTCTGCAATGCTCAAAACTGCTGCTTGCTCAGTGCTTCAATTTGAGAGGTTCTTCAGTTTTCAATATTTAAATCCCCTTCTCACTTCACGTCCTGCTTCTGACCATGGCCAGAGATGACACAGTCTTGACAAGGCTTATACTGTTGCTCCACAAGGATCTGAAAGCTCAGCTGTTTCCTGTATGTCTTGGAAAAGCAACTGAATTCAAAGATGCAGTGTGAAAGTGTTTACCAGAACAGCCTTTGCAAAAGGAAAAGCAATTCACTTCCTTCCAGATGACAGCAGGAAGCTCTGCAGTGAACACTCACCCAGCAAAGGGAGTCTCTGTGAACTGCACCAGAGCCACCTCTCCCTAGCTCTAGGGCAATACCCAAAACACAGACCAAGGGAGCAGCTGAGCTCTCTTCAGCCTGCTTATCGAAGATGCTCCTTCTGGCATGAATAAATAGAAGATTCACTGGGCTGGAAAAGGAAGCAGAAAGAAGACTGCATTTCCAGCTCATGGTTTTCATGGGAGGGGAGAATCCTGTGTTTAAGTCCCTCTTCCAAGGACAGTTTCTGTGTTTCTGGTTGTGACAAACCCATAGAACTAGTATGAAGTGCAGCTGGGACATTCTTCCATAAGCATCCTGACAGGATGTAAGTTCCACAGAGGAGAGGAAAATGAATATGCTTCCCTGTTCTCCATGTTTCTTTTTTGGCTGCCTCCCTTGGCTCCTTGATGATGCTGGTGGTTGTCTTAAGTCTCATCCAGGGACTTCGTGCTCCTCTATCAGGGGTTACCCTTGGCCAGCATCCAGCCACCTGGCCAGCTGCTCTCTCACTCCTCCTCTCCACAGGCTGTATGGAAATACCTGCTCCACCGTGCATATCTCCATGGTTTGCAGGGGAATCTCGGCTCCGGCTCCTGGAGCACCAGAGCCTCCAACAGCCCAAGCCTCGTGAAGCCCCTAATGCCTTCACACAGATCCAACAAGTGCTGAGTGGGCATGGCATGTGGGCCCCATACTTTAAAATAGGAATTAAAATTGTCCTCTTTGTTTAGTGGCACCACTTTAAATAACTTAATTACTCCAGGCAAAGTGTTTTGGTAGGAGTTGCCTCCTACTATGTGCATGGATAATACCTAGATTCATGAATCTGTGAACTATTTTAGATTCCTAAAGTGCACTGTAATATACATAGTAAGGATGACTAAG
The DNA here is from genome assembly GCF_018691265.1 of Tyto alba. NCBI lineage: Eukaryota > Metazoa > Chordata > Aves > Strigiformes > Tytonidae > Tyto > Tyto alba. Next base: position 26,552,184 of record NW_024881278.1, on the reverse strand, counting down.
TGAATTCACCTCATTTTCTCCCCACCTGTTGTTCACAAGCAACTTCAGAGTCAAGATCACTGGAGCAAAGAAGGAAATGTGCATGCATGTCAGAAGAGCATGGCATAGCAATGTATGACACGGGTCCAACTAAAAGCAGCATTTAGCTGAAATTTTGCAGATTCTTAGCAAACTGATCAAAGAACGATGGATATTAAGGATTATTTACAGAAATTATTCACCAGAAAACAAATCAAGAAAAAGAAAATGCTGTCTGTAGGGAGTTCAGGAACAGGAAAAGACAAAAAAATCAAAACCTAGATGCTGTTCATCTAATGAATTATTCACAGTGAATTAACACAGTTTGTATTTATACAGCATTTAGTAACACAAAGTGCTGTGCAAGCATTATCTTTGTCTACAAAAAAAAAGGCTGGATGTGTTAAATTAAATCAGAGCTCAAAGATATGAACAAAAAACAACAGCTGACCAACATAAAATTGTAATTGTTTCTAAAAAAATACAATTTTCTTATTTTTCATTTTAAATTTGGATGCTGAGCACTTCTGAAAATTACATCAATACACCATTTTCCTGCCCATCTCCAGTGCAGATGTAAAGGGACGTTATTGATGCAGAGTTTATGTATCCTGTGTAGACTGTTATTAGAGTTCCCTCTGCTGCTGACTATGCAGCTCTACTTGTACTGCTCAGGTGCTGGGTACTAATAGAGGCAGGTTCAACAGTACATATTACTGAAGTGAATAATACCTCAATTACAGACTGCTGGTCTCCAGAGATAGCACAAGAGCAGCAGGAATAAAAATCCTGAGACTCTGCTCCTGGACTTGTGGGTCATAGCTCTTATATTTCAAGTGAAAAAGAAATATGAGTAATGGCACATTATCATTTATCGTATTTGCTCATCTAACAGCCATGTAGTTTTATTGTCCAGACTTTGCCCTCAGAAATTCTTTTGCAGCAACTAGATGCATTCCTGAAAGTACAGTACGATGCTTGCCAGTACCACAGTATGCAGCTGCGAGATGAGAGCAGCCATTACACAAGCAACCATAGTTTGCAATGTATGACAGAGCCTGTACCTCTTTTATTTTTTTTAAGGAGCTAGGAGTTAGAAAATACTAGAAGCCTTAGTCACCCCTGAGATGTCAACTTTGTCTTATTATCGTAATCACTAACTTCTACCCACAGTCTCGGAGTATGAGAAGTCCTTGATAAAGACCTGAGTGCAAATGAGGCATGGGCACAGGTTGAGCTTATCCTGGGAGAAAAAAGATGAAAAGGGAACAGATATTCAGAGTTGAAAGTCTCAGCTGCCACAAGCCTTGAAGCACCATATTGAAACTCTGGAGAAAATAAGCCAGCTCATGCTTTTTGCTTGTTGTACAACTGAATAGAGTATCAGAGGATGATGTCCACCTGAACAAATGTAGGCCACTGAGGCTGAGCCCATGGCCAGAAAGAGGTGCTGCCAGGGTGCCATCCTTCTCAGCCTAAAGAAAGAGTCTGAGATAAGGCAGGTGAAGCAGGGCTGAAAGTGTTTAGTTCTCTACATTGACACTATAACACACCGACTCATGCAGATGTCGGTTTCCACACAGAAGAGTCACCTAAAGCTAGTAAGACAAATCCAGCCCTGAGTCTCTGATGGCTCTAGGTCTAGGCACTCATCTTCACTGAGCACTTGTACCAGAGGTACAAATACTGCTCCCTCTCCATCCTTGGGGAGCTGCTTCTCAGTGAGACTGTGGACGTGTTCCTGGACGGTGACTCAGTGGTAGACAGAAGGTGGGATGAGGCATTTGGCATTTCCCTGAACTTGGAGGGGGGGCCACTTACTTTGGTGAAATAAGTGGCCTGAGTTTGGTCCTGGGGGATTTGTTCAGGTTATAGAGGAACCCCCTGGCAGAGACAGATAAAAACTCCTCCAGTCCCACAGAATAATAATTTCCCATTAGTCAACATGGAGAAAAAAGTCTTTTTTCCTGCCATTACTTGGTCTGTCCATATAGGCACTGAACATTTTAGGACAAAGTGTTTTAATATGTTCAGTACTCAGTACAGGTAAACAGGTAGAGGAAGAAAAGTAAATTCCAGACAGGGTCAGTTGGTGCTTTGGTACTAAGTAATTGTAGAAATGGACTAAAATAAGCATCTAAATCTGTATACCACAGAAATACTTGAAAGGTGGATCTACATTTTGTCATTTGAGTATCACACAACAACAACACAGATATCTAAAGGCCTTCTGGTAGTATCCACTGGAGATAGTCCATGACAAACAACAGAGACTGACAGCCCATTGGCATTATGAGTTTCATTGAGTTTATTGGATTCTTCACAATGAAAATAATGCCAGTGCATCCACAAAGAGGAACATCACTGTCCTGCAGGCAGCTTTAAGGAGGATTTGGTTATGTGTTTCAATGAGACATTTAAAATTGCACTCATCAGTTTTCAGAAAACTCACTCATTTAAATTGTCACAGCCCAGTAGCCCTGGGATTTAAGAGTAGAAAAGGGTAAGACTCATCAGCAAAAACTCCTTACTAATTTATCAGAGAACAGAAAAAGAGCAAATTTTTAGTGAAAGAAATAAAAAAGAGGAACCTGGCTATCTTTTCTGTCCTAGCTACTGGATGCCAAGAAAAAAAAGACACATTGGTGTAGCTGCTGCTAACCTTGGCAGGCTGACAGAAGGAAGCCAGATTATCTGCTGTTGACTTTTTGTGCTGGTGAGATGAGGGGAAGACAGGGTTAGGTAAAGGGGAAAAGGGTAGCTCAAAGGAGAAAGTCTCAAACCGGCTTTAATCCAGGTTGCTCTGGACAGCTGTAGCCCAGCTCCTGCAATGGAGCTCTTCTAAAGGATGAATGATGACTTTGGGAGCAAAACTCTCTAAACAACCCACTGTATAGATATTTTTTTCTGACTCTGTTGCTTCAACCCCGTGCTAAGAGACAAACTCAGCCTCACAGATGTTGCTGTCTCTGACAGGCAAGCAGTTGTACATCTCCCCAGCTCTCTGTAGATTGGGTCTACCTCCTGCATTGCTGCCAGCCCTTTCTCAGGCTGCTACACCCCACCTTGTCCTTCCTGCACTTTAATCTTAGAAAGCTTCTCATATCATTTTTTCCAGACACGTGGGCCTGGTAAGCATCACTAGCACAGCCCAACCCCAGGCTCTGTTATATGAAAGTGCTTCTCATATGATAACATTGAAATTATAGTCTTATTAGAAACTTCGGGAGTATGTCAACTTGGGATTCATTTTCTTCTTACTTTCCTTTGTCTGTAAGGTAATGGAAGGTGACAAGAAAGAGGTGTCTTTTCTCTGGATGGGAGGCAGAAGGGAAGAGAGTTGAGACGAATAAGAAAAAAATAAAAACAAAATCCCTGCTGCAAGTGTCTTAAGAATTCAGCAGCTGAAGAGCAACCCTACAGTGCAGCATGTCAGATCTCCTGTGCCCAAACCTCTGGGATGTATCACAAAGATATATGAAGAGAGAAAAGGCTCTTTCCCATACTCAGAGAATTGCCATTGCACCACTGGCCAAGATCATAAGGGGTAGAGAAATTTTGGGCAGTGTATGAAAGCTAATAGAGCCACCTCTCTCTAGTTACCAGTAGGCAGGAGTTAGCTACTACTTGGAAACCAGACCATTTTCGGCAGCATGAGGAGAAAATAGACAGAATGCAAGTTAGCCCTGCCAGAGCAGGCTGTAGAGAGCAAGCTAGTGGGTGTCAGGGCAGGGACTGATACTGCCACAGCCCTGTGGATAAAGGGGAGATGCCTGCTGTTTTTCTCGGAAGAGACAATCTAACACCTTGTAAAAATGTGCTTACAAGGAGGAGGGCTGGGAGCAGAATGCAAAGGCCTAGTGCCAGTGAGATGGGTCAGTATCAAGCTGCAGGAGCACCCCTGGTCAGCAGCGTGGCTCGTGGTCAGCGCCCACCCCACGAGCACTGGCAGGCATTACCCCTAGCTGTGCTGCTGGGAAGAAGTGCAGAGGAAGGGATACATACAAATAGGAGGGCACTTTCTATCTCTGGCATTCATATTCTCATTCCTCTGGATCTGGTGTGCTGCTATGTACAACTTGAAATGGAAACCCATAAATAGGACCCAGTGGTGAAGCCACCTTCATGTTCCTGCCCGTCACACTTCTGCTGATCCCACAGACTGTGAGAAATCACAGCTGTGTCCAAAGAAAGTGGTTCTTTAATTCCATCTTAAAGAGGTTGGGGATTTTTGTGCTCTGAAAGCCTCTGATTTAGTTTCCAGTCACCAGTATTTTTAGGAATTAACAAGTTAGTGTCTCTGCTCAGCTCCCTAGCAGTGCTTCACACTCTTTCTACCCTTCTGCTCACTGGTTTACATGCCGTTGCCCAACCTCTGAACATGCTGCTTCACAGGCAGACTGACTGTCTAAACTGAGCGTGGCCAACATAATCTGTGAGAATGATTTCATGCACGCACAACCTTAACCATAAAGATGTTTAAAATTCATAAAAACCTTTGCAGCATTGCCAGAAAGAAACTATGCAAAATATCTACAAAGTGAAATAACCTAGTAGGTATTAATGTATAAGAGACTAAAAAAGTTGGAAGACATGGAGAGGAAACAGGGTATGTCTCCAAGACTTGGGAAATACCTGTCTCTGTAGTGTTCTTTTCCAGCTTTTCTCAGCTGCAAGCAATAAGATTTTTCTTCTGTGTCAGTTGCCTGTTAGCAAGGAGCTAATACCCTTCATAAATGAAGAGAAAAAGAAAGAGAAAAAGCAAGGCCACCTGCATTCACAACTAAGCCTTCTTATTTAAATTCAAACTCCTCTTTCCTTCGTGTGAAGTGAAAACCCAGCAGTCCCAATTCACAACTTCATTACCTCAGACACGTGGCTGCGGCTGTGCTGCACAACACGAAGGCAGGTGATAATTGCCTCTCTGAGCCAGGCTGATTTGGGTATACATGTTTCCCTGGCTATTTCTAACCAGCCCTACAGTCTGGGTAGCGTTACTGCGACACCAGTAATGTCAGTGAATCTGACTTTGATTTTGAGAGAGAGATTTTGAGGCTAAATACTCAGTAAAAGATTGTGAGGTCTTCTCAAAGCCTCCAGAACTAGGGTCTGTATAATTAACTAAAACAGACAGATGAGTGTCTTGCTGGCTGCAACTTGTTTGTATAAATTATTCAGAGAATACTTCATGAAAAACTAATACAATCAGGATTGTTTCATGAACAATTCATGGACAGGGAAAAAAGTTTAAATTAAACAGTTTATTCACATGTAACAACCAATTCTAAAATCTTCAGTAACTTTTACTAGCCTTTACCAATGAAGAAACCAGGGGTGAAGGAAGCTGCTGAGAGCCAGAACAAGAATTGACACCGGATATAGTAAGAGAATTGAGAAACCCTTGGCTTGCAGTCCAGGAGTCAGATCATCTGGATATTTGGGTTTTGGTTTTGATCCTCCAAAGTTTGATTTATAAAATAACTCAATATTTTTCCAAAAGTATCAAATCTGAAAAACAAGGCTTCACCAGTCTTTCCCCAATTATATCTCTGACTAACAAGTACCACAATAGATCTTCTGAAAGATAATCACATACACTTGTCCTGTCCATGGTAGGAAACAAGCTTCTCTGCTAACATTGGCAGTCCCAGGGTTTGGCTGCCTGCACGGTGCCTGACAGTGTGCAAGTTCTTAACCTGGAGCTTAGGAATTTGTATATTAATTTTATTATCTTCTGGCTCCCAAAAACAAACCAAAAAAGTTTTCTGAGAAGGGAGAAATCCAAGATCATTATAGTGCCTCAATAATGCAAGCAAGATAGGAAAATTCAGAAGATACTGTATTCTTTGTGTTACTATGGACCAGCTGTAACCAAAACTGAAATGAGATCTGGTTCTGCCATTTGGAAAGCAAACTCAGCCTCTTGAGTTTATACTGAAGTAATGCTTTCAGGCATCTCTCTAACCCTCTACAGTTATTACCACAGACCATGGAAACATTTCTATTCAGATGAGATTCTATCAGATGATTTCTTTTTATGTAGTGTAAGTTGTTTAACTCCTTTCCATTGTTTCTTTTCAAAGTCACTTCTCTTTTCCCTGGACCCATAAACAATTTTCTCAGTATCCTCTCATCAGACTTAATCTTCTATAAGCAGATTGTTCTTCCTCTCAAACTCACAGTTATTGAAGGGCATGTGTCTACCACTTCCCAGGCAAGACAGTTGGGGACCAACTTCCATTTACAGAAGGGCTCCTTTTTATCCTGTTCTGATAAGCGGAGAAGGACAGGTGTTTCTACCCATTTCAGGGTAAAGAGACATTATTGGCAGTACGATGTAGGATCTCAGTTGAAATAAAATGGACCCTGTTAGATTATTTTCACTGTAAGATTGTGTAAAGGCCTTGCGCAGAGACTGCAATAGCATTCACAGAGGTAATGAAAACATTTTACAAGTGTATGGTCTTGTAATTGGACTCTGATGCCTGGATGTTTATGTCTGAACTGAATCCCAGGGAAGTAAGGTGAAAACACATGCCCACCCAGCTCCAGTGTTAGCATCCAAGTCAAAGTTCAAAATGAGTTAAAAATGCCACTGGAAGAGTAAATGGGCACAGAGGACCTCAGAAAGAAATACCACAGCATTAGAGGAATGTTTTCAGATTGTATTCAGATCTGAACATTACAGTCTTGAGTAAAAATCCGCTGATAACCCTGCATAATAACCAAGCAAATATTTTTAAAGTTATAGAAGAAAGAAGGATTTATTTGTCTAGGCTATTGAAGTATAAAGGGAATTTATGAATTAAATATTCTTTTTAATAATATCAATATTTCAAGAAAGACAAGGAAACCATCAGCAGGAATCAATATGATTGTCAGATATTAATTAGAAACATAAAGACGTCCACTGAAGGAATAGCTAACATTTGCTAATTTGTTTTTAATTAGTGCTGCTGAGATATCTTTTTCTTTTGGCCTTGATGTCTTGCAATCATGTTTAAATGGGGCTTTGACAATTCAAAATCTTCCGCGGTGATTAAAAAAACACCCTCATTCAATAAACTGCTGCAGTAAAAGCTCACCTTTTCTGCCAATTCCAGAAAGCTGTATAGGTCCTTTTGTGAAAATAACTCGCCACCTGAAGGTTCTCAGTGCATTATCCCCATAATATCTTTGAAAGCCACAAAGCAATGTAATTTCCATTTCACAGGTGAAGACAGAGAAGTGAAAACAGGACTTGTGACCAGCTGATCTCTCCCTCACATAAAATGAGATACAGCAAAAGGAGGTTTGAAACCTGAGAATTAAAAAAGCTGCCTAGAGTGAAGGCCAGATGTAGTCAGTGCAAGTGAAAAAATCTAGAGGACTTTCTTTAGAAACAAAATCAGAAATTTAGGTGATGAATTCAAACAAGTGACACAAAACACTGTACACTAGCCTAACTCTGGAAACACCTACATAACATCCACTTTGAGTTGTATCTTTAGAGTGCCTAACACTTTGAGAAAGAAATTTGGAGCAGAGAACAACCCCCTTATTTTATCTGTACCCTCTATCTACCTAGAGGCCAGTTACAAGAACAAGCCATGGGAAGCAGGGTATGTGTGGTATCACATCCCACAAGGGTACCCAACCTGGAAATCCCACATTTTGCCAGCACCTAGGCTGAAGAGCTGAGGCATCTGTCCAGAAAAGATGGGATTGCTCAGAGAAGGACTTCAGGATTGTTCATTCAAAGCAATAACCCTCATGCAGCTCTTCACCCTAGGAAAAGGAAGAAATTCAAACAGGCCTTGTGCCCATCATTTCATACTGACTACTAAGTGCAGATTAGGAGCTAGCTGACGTGCCTCAGCAGATGTCTACGCACGTAAATGCCCCTCATCTTCTACAACCTTTCAGCAACTTGCCCAGTATTATAAAGGAGGTTTGTAAAAGAGCATAGGCTGGAAGTGGAGTTGTCCAAGATGCAAACCACTCTCATATATGACCTACCTTTTCCTGCATATATAAACAGGTTCCAAATATCAGACACGTAGTGTGTTTGGGCTAAAGTATTTCTAAACCAGGCAGGGATTTATCTAGTTCACATCAATTTTAGTGGAAAACATGTGCCTGAACACACCAGGAATTTGGAAAATTTTGCCCTGATTTTTCCCTGGTGTTAGACAATCTATTCTTGATTGTAGTTGGGAAAAAAAAAAAAAAAAAAAACAACAACAACAAAAAAAAAAAACACCACAAAATGAACAAACTATTCTAACCTGGAGTCCTTGATCTGATATATACATATGAATATCTCATACATTCTTCTTCTCTGTGACATATTTCTCTTCCTCTCCAACCCCCTATCCACATTTTTAAATATACCTACTTTGTTCGTAGTCTGGGCTAGTTGGTGGACTTTTAAGACAATAAGAATGAAAAATCTGATAGTGCATTCCGTGATTGATTTTTTTGCTAAAATGGAAGTGGATTTGTTAGTGGAATTTGAGATCAATATTGCATTTATTTATTCATTTCTGTCTCTGGTTGAGTGTAATCTTATAGTCCTTGGCACTTAGACTTAGATCATTTGTTCAGAAGGCTGTTGAAGATGTTACAGTGCGATTTATTATGCACTTCTATGGATTTATTTCCTGTTAGATAATTTGGTGGATGTTTCATGTATTGCATGCTGGATAATAATATAAAAGGACACCATGATTGTAAAATAGAATGGAGTCTCTATTAGTAGAATAATTCACAGAGCTATTGCAGCCACAGTTGGCAATCTCACCCTGCATGTCCTCACTGACTTCCCAGCACCTTTCCAAAACTGTCCTTCTGGCTCTTTCCTCCACATTTCATGTATTGACCACTCACCCATTCCTCCTGTACGTACTAATCATTGGTTTCCTGAGGACAAGAGAAACCATTGCTTACACCAGTGTCCAAAGTTCTGAGTGATGTGGACTGGTAACAAATAGTAAATGAAAAACAGCGGCAGTGAGGTAAGTAAAGGTGGAGGGCCAGATGGCATCAGTTATAGTTCTCTTTCACCCCAGCACAAATCAAAAGATGCCCAGAAACAACACAAGCTTATGGCAGTGGAAAAAGTAGATGCAGCAGCAGCACTCCTTTCAACTGGACTTAGTCCTTCCCCTACTCCCTCGGGCCCCTCTCCCCTCCTCCTTTCTGAGGGTAAGTGGGAGCTGGAGCTGGAGGCAGCACAGCGGTGTCTGCCGACTGTCTACTGGCAGAGTGATGGTAAAAAAGGTAAAAGGGTTATACCCAGTCAGTGGAAAGTCACCTTGCTCTTCTTACATGGGAACTCTAGGAGATCTTGGAGGTCCACCATCTCCTCCTTGTCACCTCAACACCAATCATGACTGATTACAAACTAGTGCCAGCAATGCCAGCTGGAGCATATTAGGGTCAGTGCCACAGCTGAGAACAAGTCTGGCACATCCTAGAACTACATTTAGGGCAAGAAAGGTGGATGACTGCAGTACAGGATGAATGTTGTTCTCCAGACCCCAAGTGAAAGTAGCAATACATAGTTCAGTTGTTTTTTTCCCTGCCTGACACAGCTTTAGAAAGAGTAAAGGTATAGGTAAAAGGGCCTTTGCCACATCTGAATGACCACACAGTGCACAAAGCAGAGGGATTCCAATGCAGTGAGACACCATGCTGTGGGAGGATTCTCCCAGAACCCTGACCTGAGCCCTGCCTGTGTCCCCAGGGCTTTCTACCAGTGTTATTCACTTGGCAGCACAAAGGAGAGAAGAAATGGCCAAATGAATTGGAGTCACCATCCACACTGTGTTTATTGCTAAGCATATTGCCAGAGGCTTTGGAGTAAGCCCTAATTGGCTGCAAAATGCAGCCCACTTCTTCTCCTATAGGACTTCAGTGCAGCATAGAGTCTTCAGCCGGATTTGAATGATCAGGTAGTGCCCCCCAGGAGAGGTCTTAGCACCATGGCACAACACACAGGGTGGGCTCCTCAGCAAAGACCAGGCTGGCAGCTAGAGCCTCTACCGATATCAAACTCCTCGGAGTTCAGAGAGTTTTATACCTCAGTGAGGCTCTGACAGTAGACTTTTAGATAACTGTGGTGTATTGAACTACGCCCGTATAATTGCAACCCAAATCTGACCCATCCGCATATAATCATGGCCTTGACTTTTCAGTGATGTCTAGGTCATCTCACAGAGCATGGAGAGCATGGGACTTGCTTTTACTGAGGGAAGATCCTGGATGGGGAAGGAGCACGTGCCTAATGCAGCCCATGCAGTACCCACCGAGGGAGAGCAGTACATCCAAGGAGCACAGTGATGTTGGAAGGATCCCACTGGTGTGCCCAGATGCTGCCTGCCCACATCCATACCTCTTCTCCTGTGTGGAAGTCAGCCAATGGCAAGCTGTCCCCACCAAGAGGGTCTGGGATCACTTGGGAGACCTGCTAGCAGAGGCCCTGAGGACCCACAGCTGCAGAAAGTAGTCCATGTGAGGGAACCTTGGGTGTTCAAGTGGTTAGAGGAGGGAGTAGGGTTCACAAAGAAAATCTGCAGCCACTGTGAAGGAGAAGCTGATGATGACTTAGATCAGTCCTGCCTGCTGCGCTATTTGCCTCCATGGGTACAACCTGTCTAAATTCAGTACATTTCAGAGCATTGGGAAGAATTCCCTGTCTTTTCCATTCATATCTCTTTTCTTCTCCTAGCTGTCTGATCACTGTAGCATGCCAGCACTGTTGCTGGAGGGTTACAGTTTTGCTCCATCCTGCACGCCCCAACTTTTCCCCAAGCCTTACAGAGTTCCCAGTGTTACTTCATTACATCAGGCATCAACCTGGGTGGTGCAGAGCTACTGCTGCTGCCCACAGCAACAGAAGTTGGCAGGATCTGGCCCTGTACTGCTTTCATCAGAGTGCAAATTGCTTTCCACTTTCCCTCAGTAATTCTTCAGACCTTCTTCCCTCCCTCCACAGTGTGACTCTTTTATTTTTCCTGGCACACATATGGTGAGGTAGGCACACAAGCAAAAGCTAATTGCAAGGCATGTAAAACACAATAGATGTGCTGGGAATCTATATATCAATACCGATGGGCATCCTTATGTGCACTGCATAGCTAAGCACCTCTGATAAGAGGCTGGACTGGGAATACATTGCACAGACAATAATGAATTACTAGCTACAACCCCCAAACTAACTAAAGGAGACAGGCTTCTGGGTTTTTTCATTATTCTTATAATCCTAAATTAACAAAAACTCAGGGCTGTAGTGGGGATAAGATGTTCCCTCACTGCCCCCTCCTACTTCCCAGTTACAGTTCTGGATTAGTGCAATGAGCTGCCTAGGGTAGTTTGGCTGGGACCCAGACTCCGAAGTCAGTCATCCCTGACAACTGCTGAAGTCTGAACTGCAGCAGCTGGGAAATCTTGGAGCTGGGCTGGCAGCCTGCCTGGAGAGCAGAGGCAGTTTCTATGCCTATATCCTGCTCCTCTGAGAGTGGGGCTCTGCCTTCTTCTGTCCTCCCCCACTGCCATGTGCCCGCAAACAAGGGATGCAAGGACTGAGGGAAAAGAATAGATGAAACAAGTGACTCTGTGAAAGCCACCATGGAGAGTGGTAAGATACCTGTATCCCTATAGCTCCAGCCATACAATAGTGTCCAACAGTATATGGACACAGAAGGACACAGACCGAACAGCCCCTCAATATTCAGTCAAGAGGAAACTGGGAAAACAAGAAGGAAAAAACCCAAGAATCTTACAAGAAGCGCACAGTGTGTGCATGTGTGTGCCTCTGTGCTGTAACTGTAGCTAAACGTAAAGTGGCAGCTAGTCTTAAAGACAATCCAGATTTTACATTCAGATATTGTTAGAACAGCTACAACACTCAAAGGTATTACCTCTTAAAACACCATGCCCTTCTACAAATTTGGCAAAGGCTTTTTAATTATATTTGCTTGCTACACTAAGCAACAGATTTCCCAGGGAAGGGAGGGAGAAGATGGTAACTAGAAAAAGGTGAAAAGTGGATATTTATCAGATTGTTTTCTTGAAGGATTCCTTAGCCGGCCCTGATGATACATGGCATCTCCCAGTACCTCCCCAGCAGGAGGGAAACTCAAGCCTGCCTGGGGCTGGCAAACCCAGTGCAGGCACTTCTCCTAGCCAGAGCTCCCAAGTCATTTAGCATGGTCACTACCCTGTTAGTTTGCAGCTCTTCCCCATTTTGATTAAGACTGGTCTTCCCGTGAGCTCAGACAGTCTGGGTTCTGCTGTACAGTGGCTTGAAATGCACTTTAATGAGGGAAGAAATGGTTCTCCTTAATGGGCTGATGAGTAGCCCTTTCAGAAAATCCCAGCTTTACAGACAGAGAAATACAGTGACGCCATTAAAAAGGGACTATTATCTGGTTTGGTTAGTTTCTTTTTATTGTCTAGTCCTGTCACTATTGATGTGCTCTATCAGTTAATTGGTGTACCAGTAATGAAGTAAGTTTCTCTCATACTGATTGCAGACAAGTCAGAAGGGAAAATAATGTCCATCTTTTCAGACCTATATACAGTGTCCTCTCCATTAAAACAAACAGAAACCACTTTGAGTGTGTTTGCAAGATAAATGTTTGGACAAACAGACCAGTGATGCAGAAGACAAATATAATGAGCCAGACTGACCTCAGCTGTAACTACTCTATTTTTTTTAAGAACCACAGGTGCTCTGCATCTCCAACAGTCAGGTCTCAAGCACCCAGCATTTTGGTAATCATATTAGGAGCTTAAATTAAAGCAGAACAATAGCATAAACATATCTCTGTGATAGTGTAGGCACTATAACTATCCTGGAAAAGTTTCTTTTTATAAACTGACAACATATTGACTGAATAACTGTGGAGCAGAACTTGTTAACAGGGAAGGGGCTTATCCTAATTACACAGCTTATGTGTTTCTTCCTATAGACCCATTATTGCCATATTCTTTGATAGGCTCACAATCACAAATTTATTCTACCTTTGCAGCAAAACTGTTGTGAAATAAGAATGTCTTATTCTTCAGCAAGGGCTGAGGCTAGGGTGGAGGCAGGTTCCACCCTCCTCTGTAGCCCTTGTTTTATCCTTCTCTATCCCAGTGCTAGCACCTGCTAGCCCTCCACAGTACTGGGCCTTCATAAAGTAGGTTCTTCCCCTGAAGACAAGGGTTGAAGGTGTCCCTCAGCTTGCAGGTGGGCCATCACCCGTTACATTCTCCAACACATGGTGAAAGAGAACAACCCTGAGGGGCCTCCCTCCTCCACTGCTGTTTACATCAGGATGCATCATGTTCAGTCCCCATTTTGGAAGATAGGTAAGTCAAACTCAGGACAAAATAGGTCAACAAAGAACTGAGATACAAGACAGATTGAGTAACTTATCTGGACAAATCAGGTGGGAATCCATGTTCTACATAACACAGCAAAACATTGAGGGAAGCTCCTTCCTCATCTTCACTCTGCTAGTGTGTATATACATTTCCAGGCAAGGTTTTGCCATGAGTAGAAATGTTCCAATGGTGACTGGCAATAGCTTTTTTCTATTAAATAACTTTATCAGGAATTCCAAGATGGTCAGCCAATGCACTTTTTCCTTTTCTCTGCGGAGGTAATAATATACGCAGGTAATGCTAACTCTCCAGCCTTTGTTTTCTTCTCTCCTGCCACATGGCACAGCTTTTATTTGTCATGCCAAGTTCTGATATCTCCATGGCACTCTCCAAGGAGCACTTTCCTTCCATAGTAACTGGCGTTGCAGACGGGCCTTGCTCAGCCATTTCCATTGAGATGTGCACTGAACTGTGCCTCTGGAAGACCACAACCACACTTTCTGGCTTATTTAATAATACGGAACACATTCCCCTTTTCTTTCTCTTCACATGCAAATTGGCAGCACTTAAGAAAATCAAAAAAGACAGATTATACCAGTGGAGGCCATCCAACTTTGAACTTCTGGCTCCCTTTACTATTTGCAGCAGTCATTGTTTAGCTTGGTAGTCACAGTCACATCACTGCTGGCCATAATGTCAAGGACAACACCCCATAGAATTAGAAGACAGTCACTTCTTCTGAAAATAAGACCACTCATTTCTTCAGACCAGAGTTTCACCTTCAGATAATAAGAATAACACCTACAGGTCACACAAGGGAGTAACAAGACTTCATCAACACTTGTAACAGCACTTGGAAGAGCCCTGGATGAAAGGAACTGCAGCAGCCATATGCTTATCCAGGAACAAGGGGAGTGAGGAAGAGGGGAAGGCAACTCAGAAATTTCCTTTGCTAATATAATGCCAAAACAAAAACTAATGTCTGTGAATGGACTGTACCAGGGACTTCTATCTGACAAGCCAAATGAAATATGAGAAGCTCCGAAGCAGGATGGCAAGCTTTATCAGGGAGGAAACGAGCAGAGTGTATATCTGGCTGTCACCAGGAGAGGAAGAAGGTGCCAAGCCCATATCTGCTCCCAGCACAAGGAGATGATGAGCTGCCCTGAATGACAATAGCTCTCATCAGAGAAGGATACAAAGTGCCTGAGAAGTGATAAAAAAGCAGCCAAGCTTTTCATTTTCCTAAGTGCACCCCCTCATTATATTTTCTTTTAAAAACATCTTTTGACCAATTTTAATGCAGATGAGAAGTTACTGGATTGACAGGCCTGGAGACTAAAGACCTTCCTCATTATCTGTAGCCTAGACAAGGGCAATGAAGCATCCCTCAAGCTCTCTGTTCTCTGGCAATGTGCCTTCTGGCCAGCAGGGTGGGGATTGGAGGGAAGGGAGCTCTTTCTGAACACACTCAGCTCTTGACCCCTGTGTGGATCTTCCTGATAGGCAGCTTTGATTGTAGCCTTTAAGATGTGCGGAACGGGAATGTACTGAGGGTAATATTTTAATTTTATATTACAATAAGTCCTCCAGCAACCTGCAGTTCATGGTGGACTGCATTTCATAAACACAGTGCCAAGAGAAAGCAGTGTATGAGCCAACATCTCACCCAGTGAGCTGGATTCTGACCATCCGACAAGGAGAAGTTTGTGGGGAAAACCAGATCCCTGCCCTGCCCAGGGGCACCATATTGCCCTGCAGCTGGTGGGTGACATCTTTACTCTGAATGGAGCAGGACCCCCCTGTCTCGTGCACTGCAGAGCAGGAGCTGTCTGTATGCAAAGCAGAGATTTTCCCTTTGTAGAAACAGAGCAGTACCTTTCATTTGAGGCATTGCCTTACCTTCCTCTAGCCCCCACTGAGTTTGAATCTGCATGGAAATGAGAGACAGTTTGCCCATTTTCTTTCAGCAAGGAAATCCAGCAAGTGCTGGGAAGTGGTGCTGGGTACCAAGACACCTCCCATCAGCCCTGATCAGAGAGGTCACACCATTATGCAAGGCAGCAGCTCCCAGCTCCTATTGAGTTAGGAACTATACTACCTGTGCAACAGTGCTCCTGCCTCACATCAAGTGTTGAAAAAGAGCATTTTTTTTTCCTTCTTTCTTTCTATTAATATAATAATCAAGTTTCTGATTCAAAGACTTGCGTATTTAAGTTGTAAAAATCAGGAAGCTGACTTCAATGGGCCTTTCTCTGCTAAAACATTACAATGTTGTTGCAGGACTTACCTGGGGAGAGAAGGGGAAGGGAAGATTGCCTGCATTACAATCGCTAAGCCACCACTTTCTGTGGCAGTAATAGGTATTATTATTATACCTGTTGCCATAGACATTATTAATGCTATTATAATAGTAGTTACTATTATAGTTAATATAATAGTATTATAGTAATGCTATTATATAGTTTAGTAGTATTATAGTAATAATTAATATTATAGCAGAAGCAACTGCTGAGGTCCTAGTCATCTTTGTTCATCATAGCCGGCTGTATCTGAACTTGTGTATTCAGAAACAATTCCTAGCTCAAATAGTAAACTATTTTAAAAATAACAAAGAATGGTTGGAGTAGGCTTAAAGTACTATCTACTTTCTCAGAAGATGGTGAACTGAAATAAAACTTCAAAATGAATGTGAGATGGAGACAGATACAAATCAGATCATAAAATGCTGTTTTCATCACCCACTCTGTAAGCGTTGTACAAACACCTGGTCTTGTGTAACTTGCTTCAACATGAGTTGGAGAACTTGCTCTTCAGAGAGAGGCTTTGATCTCAATTTAATCGGACAAAACCTTCTTCCCTTTTAGGAGTTTTATCTTGCCTGCTCTCAGCCTCCTATTGCAAGTCCCGGGAGATCTGCTGTGTTTTTCATGCCTGCTTTCAAGAGTGTCAAGTAAAGGGTTAGCCAGGAATTTTCTCTGGGAATAGTTTTTCAACAGGAAGTACAGTTTCCACAAAACTGAATTATTTTCTTGGTCATCATTCTTTTTATGATCATCTCCTAGATGTTTATGAACAAAATATGTTCCCCCAGATCAGGAGATACTTCAGAAGTTTTTCAGTTCGGTGAGTTTACACAATATGTTTTGTCTGGTTTAATTCAGAGGTAACGTACATTCTGTCTATCATCTCAGATTGCTCTTTGCTTTATCTCCTTTCCTGGCTTAACCAGGTGGCAACTATTATGTATTTAATGCTGTTCAGCTGAAGGCTCAGATGCAGATAGCTCAGCAGTTGCAGCTTTCTTCATGTTTACGTACGCAAGACAGATTCTTCTGCAGTAGGACAATATTGGAAGTCAGCATTGCTGCAGACACTAATTGAGGTATACTTATTCTCAAACTCTTCTTTTCCATCCCAAGCATATGAACGATAACTTTGTCATGTTACAGATTATTTTAAAAGCTAATATTCTGGAGAATTCAGAACTGATATGGGTCATCAAGTCTTATGTACCAAATTTATTGCTGGACAAGCTCTTTTGACACCAACATCCATGGCTAGGAGATGTTGAGCTCAGCAGCAGTGCTTCCAGGTATGGTATGGAATAGGCCTGACTCGTCCAGCCTTGTCTCCGGCCTGGGGCACCAGAGGAGTCTCCAGAGGCTCTCAGGTGCTGTTAGGGCAGCAGCGAAGGAGCACCGAGGTCCACAGCTCCCTCCACCTGTCACACCTTCTGACTTTCCACAAATGTACAAGCTACACCTTAAACAGATTAGGGGGTTGGGGAGTGGTTATTTTTATTTGGCTGGCTAAGCATTTTTGGACCCTATCAGTAACCTACAAATGTTGTGAGAAAGGAAGCATAACTGAAGTTTAAGAGACTGTGGCAGGAACCAAGGATCCTACCTGACCTCTGAAGTTTATATTCACCATTATATATTTGTGCTTATCACATCTTTCTTTACACCTTCAAAACTAGCTATTATTCCTTCCATATGCAGAAAAATCTTAATTACTCGCTTTGGGAGAAGACACAGATGGGATCTCAACATTTTTTTTGGTAGTGTTGGTACTCTTTTGACTCAGCAAACCAGATTTCACTTTTATTTAAACTGCTTTAAATCTAGTTTTCAAGCAGTATAAACTGGAGTTGTCTATGTCTGCATCCAGAAACTACATAATTGCTTTCATGTTCAGCACAAACTCCTCAAAAAACAACATTCTGAAGGAAAAGTTTCTCTGACAAATTCTTCTTTCACCATCAGAACTTGTAAAAGAAGCTGCTTTCAAGGTGGGAAATGTTTCTAGGAAAAAATAGCTCCTAAGGCTTAGGGCTTTTTAGGGTGATAGCTGATTTTCTTTTTCCTACTCCCTAGCCACAAATTATTACCAAGTCTTCAAACTTCTGTATAATGTACTTTGTTCCATGGAGCTACAAGGGCCATTTCTGATAGGCAGTGGAGAGTGTTTTGGTTTTTAATATCCTGTAGTTTTATACAAATCAGGCCTCTCAGTTACTTTTTTTTTTTGCAGATAATCATCTCCTCATTAGTTTTTCAGCCCATGTATACTTTTCATGCTATGCTATAGAGTTGCATTTGATAAGATTGCAAGAAAGATGCTATTTTCTGATGTGGAAGTAGTATAATCTCCCTTACTAGTTGTCATGGCATTTCTAAAAGTTCTAACAAAACATTCAATTTCCCCACAAAATCTCAGAGGGCCAGGGCAAGACAAGACAGGTTACATTTCATTAACCTGCTAAAATGTCACTGAATTCTATGGGTATAAATACTGGTACATTACCAGATATTAATTCTTTACATAAAGCAAAAAAAAAAAAAAGTATAAAGTCATCACGGCACCACTAGTATTAATCTAGGATGAGTATATAACTTCTGGACATTTTGACTGGGTTTCTATGTCTCACATAGAGCTCTTGAGCCTGAAGGCTGCATCCTGAGAGGCAGAATAAGCCCTAAGTTTTACAAACAAATAAAGTTTAGTCAGGGAATGGTTACTTAATTATCATTCCAGAGCGAGCCTCCCAGGAACCTCTGAAAACTGTCACCCTTGTTAGCATCTCATTATCCAGCATCTTGTTTTTATGCATTTTGCTTTGCTATGGCTTTAGTACAAACCATGACAGGAAGCACTTCAGGAGGGCTATTTAAAGCTTCCCAGGGATATATGTCCAGGCACTGAATCAGATCCTCAGCTGGTATGCCACAGTGTGCCTCTGTCAGCATTGGCAGGAGCAAACTCATTCACACACAGCAAAGGCACTGGTCCTGTAAATGTTATAGCAAATCCAGACGTGATTTCTGCCCATCCTTTGAAATTCTGTGGCTTTACTGCATTTTTTTTGTCTCTTCTAGCAACCCCCTTGATCTGTTCTGAGTCATGTCTTTCAGCAGCCTCCCTCATTCTCATTTATTGACTCCATTTGCTTGTACTCATGATTTTTCTTTTTAAACCTCTTCTCTAAGCAGTTTGTGCTAACACACTGTCCAAGCTGCTTTCTTTGCTATCTGCCCAATTACATGTGCTCAGTCTTTTGGGATTTATGGCATTTTGTGTTTTTATAATGGCAGATGCCAAGTGAGTCCTTTCATTTACTGCAATAAAAACACCATTGTTTTAAATTTCTCCTCTGAACTGGATGTACATTTTCAACTCATTTGTTTCAAGACATTCTGTGCTTGATAGCTCTGTTCTTAGCCTTACTCAGTCCAAGGTCTGCTTTTGCAAGCTGCTTCTTTTGTGGATTATGTATGAATAGAACCCAGACACAAATCTGTCCCATCCAGGTACCTCTAAAAACTGTCAGCATTGGAAATGCAATCCCATTTCTCTTAGCTCATCTACAGATTTTTTTTTTTTTCACTTCCAATTAAATGGAAACATTTACAGTTCATTTATAAGCTGTTGTAAATCAACATCATTGAAGTTAGGAGGGCTGTACTGATTTATGCTCATTGGGAATTTGGCACATGGGCCAAGTTTAGTAGCTTCTCCATCATACGCTCTTTCATTGTAACTCTCTCTAGTAGTACCTTTCTTGATGATAGAAATTTTGGACCTACTATCACTCTAACAACAGAACAGCATCATCTTTTTTCTGTGCTTTGTGTCTAGTGTCATCATTCAGCTCAGTATAAAATATCACTGTCAAATAAACTCACACTTTAGTCTGACAGCTTTTTATGTTGACTTTGCAATAGTATAACTCATCTTACAAGTTGCAAGGTTATGGAAAATAAGGTGTCCAAGGCCAGAGTCTCCTAGACTCATCCTCCTTGCAGTGTCCCTGTGGCACAAATACCCAGGGATTTGGCAGTGACAAGAAAACGTTCTTCTCCCTGTATTCATAAAGTTTGTACTGGGACAGAGTTGGTCTGATATTGGCACTGGGTACACTGGTGAGCCACAAAGATTCAGGGTTGCAGTCGATCACCAATTTGTACTGTCTTCAAAACATGGGAAGTCCTCCTAGCTCCAGGGACCCCTTGGCTGAGTCCTGTCTCTGTACTGGGCCATATACATGTTTCCTCTCCAGGGTGTACATACAGTCTGATAAAGTGAACATTTGAATTCAAGACCAATGGCAGGAAAGTCCTGGATGGGAAAGGTAAGAGAAAGCAGTTTTGAGCAGTCTTAACTAACTCCTACAAATCCCTTTTTGGCTGGACACTTGGCCTGTCTTTGCCCATACACACAGACAAAATCCTGTTGTTCTGACTCATGGCTGTGTCACTATAGCTTTATGATAGTATAATTCAAATCTGATTCCTTTATTGCCTGCTTTTCTGACATTACTTACAGCAAGTGCTTCAGTTCTCTTTTCCCCATCCCACCTCAGCCTAATCTTTCTGTATTATCTCTTTCCACACACGCTGCCATTTTCCCTTGTGAGAAATAGTAACTAAAATACTTCTCTACTTTTTCTTCTTCTCAGCAGACACTCAGCTAGGCTGTTTCCTTGGGGTATTTCTTTCTTAGGAAAGAGAAAGTAGTCATTTATTGACTTACTCATCATAACTGTTCAAAGTGTTCCTTTCTTCCCCCGCCCCTCTCTCCAGCCTGAGTTTTCAGCTGAGGAAGCAGTGTTCACAACAAGGCAATGTCTCTGCCTCTCCAAAGATTTCTGTTAAGGTTGTCATAACGATATCACCTTCTACCTCTTGCCTGCTGACCTGTTTATTGTCCCCTAAGCAGATGAAAAATCACAGAGATGACTTCTGTCTACAAATTCCCTAGCGCTGGCCCCCGTATTTTTACATATTTCAGAGGACTGTAAGCTGCATGCCTCTCCTCAGACCAGATTCCAGCCCCAAGAGGTGTAACTGTACACATAGACCAAAATTACAGTTCCTGGCCTAAAGAGCTTCCGAAATCAATGCAAGACAAGCAAGAGAAATGAAAGAGAAGAAGAGAGAGAAATGGACCGTAGCAAAAAGTGTTACAGGTAGCAGCAAGACTCAGAAAACCTCTCTGGATTCAAAATATTTTCTAGGTTTCAGAGCCAAGGGAAACATGCAGGAGTGCTGTGATGGAGAGTCCAAAAAAATAAATAGCTGTGCAGGGTTATCTTTTCTCCACATGTGTGGAGCAGAGGGTAGAAGCATGAAGATGATCAGTGGAGCAATTAAGAGACAGGCACAGAGACCTGCCACTCTGGGCCAGCTGGATATGTGGGAATTTTAATGTTGTATCTTGCAGATGGAAATTCCTACTAGCAGGAGGCTATTGGCCACTTTTCCCTGTCACTTCTGCCAGTTGCATACCTTTTGCTTTGATCTATAAAGCAGGTGAAAATTTTACTGCAGATTAAAGGTCTGGAATGACATTTTGCTACCTGCTGTATATTCTTAGCAATCATATTTACTTTGTTTGAGCTGGTAATATTGTACAGTGAGAAATCACAGCAACCCAGCACTGTTGCTATTTCCTGAGTTGTGGTACAGCAGTGCTTTCTAAGAGACAAGATCTGTTGCCAGGGCATGCTAGTTAGGTCTGCTTAGATACTTGTTTGGGCATCTGTTTCTAATTTTGCAGGGCCACAGCGATCCTTCATTCCTGGTCCATGTGCAAACTAATGATCTGTGCTGCAGTTTGTCTTTTAATTAACTTCCAGAGGGGTTGCTCACTGAGATGCAGATTATGAACTGAATTACTCACAAAGGCAGAGAATTAAGGAGGTGCATGCTCGCCTCCAGTGCAGAATGCAGTGAGCATCATGCCACTGACTGAGAAATTGGCAAAGGTCTTACACAGATGACCTTGCAAACAGAGTGAAGCTTGACAACAATTACTCTACCCCACTGCTATCAAAAGTGACAGAAGCCGAGCAGATACTGGAGGGGAAAGATTACTTTGGACTTTCTTGTGTAGCGTCTTATGTGGGCACTGCTGTCTATCGTTAGGGACACAGTACAAGGCTACGTGGACTGAGTTTTACCACTCTAAGCCTTCTCAAAAATTATCTCATTTTTCCTAGGTAGTCAAGTGGTCGAACATTTGGAGAGAATTACAAATGGCACACAGCCACCTTACTTAGGAAGTAGATGCTGTCCTTGTGTGTAAAGGCATGCTGTGACTGAGGAACTTGCAAAGACCTGCAGGCAGTAGGTGACTGAGCAGCCTGCCTGCTGCCAAGCTACAGACAGACCTAGCTGTAAACAACGGCCAGCAATGCAAAACACTTGAAGCAGATCGGTCCAGAAACTTCTCATAATTATGACAAGTCAGCATGGGCCTCTTGGACTCAGTGATAACCCAACCCACATTTGGAAGAGTGTGTACACGCGTCCTGGGTTAGCTACTCTGCAGCTCAAGCTCTTCACTGCGGCTCAGTTTTTCTGAGACGAGGTGGTTTTGGCAACACCGTCAGCCTGCTCTGACCCTGCTTGTGCCCATAGCCCCGTAGGCAGCCAATTCAAATGAGATCAATTCCCAGCAGGCCCCCTCCTAGTCACCAGATACATCTGACAGCTCCTGCTTATGACTGATCAGCAGGACCCTCCTGGACGGAGCATGGCCATGTCTTGTGACACATCACAAGAGGTGAGAGGAACAGTACAGGCCAGGATGAGCTAGCAGGGCCCCAAAAATCAATTCAGCTACGGAATAAATTCCGTTCAACTTGTAATAAGAGGATGAGTGATTTACTGATCTGACATAGGAAGGATCCAGGAGCAACCACTGTTGCCCTGATCCTAGTACTGTGCTGACAGGATCAGAAATATGCAGAAAGTATATTCTCTCTGGGAAACCACAACCATTACCTGAGGATTTACTGCTCCATCTTTGCTGCTGGGGATTCCAGGATGTGGTCTGTGGGTGGGCTTCAGATCACTTTAACCACCTAAGTGTGAGATTTGCAGGCTGACAAAGGTCTGTGGTTCTGTCTGTACTGCCGAGATGGTAGGGAGACGGTGACATTTCCAAAGAAGAGCTTACCTGGGGCTGGGGCAAGTGGGTGAGTTTTTCTCTGAAGGTGCCCATCCCTCTCTATTGGCTGCAGAGGGAGCCTAGATCCCCAACATAGACTGAGCCCCTCACCGAAGCTAGGAAGAATGAAACCTTAGCTCAGACCAGCAGTTTCCACAAAGAAGATGGAAAATATTTCTTCCTCAGTCTATTTTTAATCTCTTAAATTGCATACTCACTTTACCAGAAGGAGGTATCAATCTGAGCTGCATAGAAAAAACAGGAATGCTTGCTAAGTCTTAGGACCATCCTAGTATTTTAACCTCCCATCAGCTCCCCATTGGACAGGACACTGGCTGCTCCACAGCTTTTCTTCCAGGCTGCATGCTACCTGTCATGAAACGAAAGTAGTTCTTACTCCTGAATTTTAACTAAGAGAAATTGGAGCAGAAGGCAGACCTGAGTTAGATGAAGAGCAGGAGAGAAAAGTGAGGAAGCAGGGAAAGGAAAAATAAGAAAAGAGGATACAAGAAGTTCCAGATGGGAGAACAAGGTACAACAGTATTTGGGAGATATTTCAGATTCATGGGAAAGTATAAGCTCCTGTATTTTGGGGGAAAGACTTCTCACTGGTGAAACAAGGCCAGGAGAAAGGAGGCCCTTCAGAAAGACAAGATGGTGTTCTTCAAATTTATTCTGGAACATGAATAGCCCCGGGCTGATGGTTAAACCTGAAGTGAGCAATCCTGGACTTCTGCTGCTGCAAATCCTCTTCATTAGCAAGACATTATATTTAAGTCTCTCCTGACAGGTGGGAGCACCAGAGATTGGCAAGCAAGTTACAGTAAAACCAGAAATGACTTTTGGTAACTTTTGCTCTTTTTTTTCACCAGAAAAGGAAATGCTAATTTAGAAAGGGCAGAAGTCTCCTAGGCTTACACTGAACTAGATTTTATCCATGCATCTTTGAACTTCCATATGTGATACAGAAGATTTTGTCCAATCAGATGAATATTACTCAGATCCCTAGGAAAAGGAAGTCTTTCCTTTCCTTTAACCCTCTACCAGATTGCTACTACAAGCCTGTTTGTTTGCTTTTTTTAATTTATGAGATAAAATTGAATTTAAATAGTAGAAATCAAAATTATGTTGAGCTACCAAATCAATTTATTATTGTCTGATACCATGCGAAAACCTGATATTCCTTACCAATACAATGATGTCCTGCAGATGCCTTAAGACAGGTTTAAAACAGACAACAGGATTTTTCCCAAAGTGTGTGGTACAGCTGTGGAACTCATTGCCACAGAACACTTGTAGAGAACAAAGGGCTAGAAAAAGAGTAGATGAATACACAGAAGATTAATATCCCAAAGTTATTGAACTTAATGTTCCAGATGCTCTGGATCTGAAGCACAAGAGATGAAGTTCTGTCCTAAAGACTAAGTAATTTATGCTTGTCTTTCTCCTCCCACCCCCCCTTTTTTTTTTTTTTTTTTTTTTGAGCATCCACAGAGGCAGGATGTGGGTCTTGATGGTCCTTTGGTCAGTGTTTGAACAGATGTTCCCATGGTTTTTCACTTTTGCCTATCTCAGCAGAGCAATACTCCTGTCAGCCCAACTAATGGTATTTAAGAAAGTGATAGGGCTACACAAAAATAGTTATAGAGGAAGGTGTGGCATGGGCAGACCCTTAGACAAGGTTACTCTGTATTCATGGGAAAAAGCCTTCTTCCTTGACGTAACACCAAAAAGAATAATGAGTTAGTTCTTTATGCACTTTCAGGTAATGAGCATCGTTGTGAGACTTATAAGAAGGTACTGTAGTTGCAAATTCAATGCTTTATAAATGTAAACAAATCAAATCCCAGGTGAAAGGCATTGGCTGGTTTTTAGCTCCTGGGAGCAACGAAGAAAGTGTTAATGAATGAGAGGTACGTGTGGTTCTTCACACTTAGGAATATGCATTAAATTTGCAAAGAACTGAGATAAAGCCAAACACCTTGATTAATCCTATCATGCATTGCTTGAATGCAAATTTCATTATAAAATGGAAATGAAAAGTATTTGCTTTATTTTCCGACCCATGCTGAATGCACATAGGGGTTGCTGTTCAAAACTGGCATGGATACTATATGATACTTAGGAACTGTTTTTTCCCAGTCTATAAGTTAAACAGGATGAGTTTAATTTTAGATGTAGCTGAATGGAAAGAGAATTCAGATTCACGTATATATGTTGATTCTGTGGACAGTTTAACTCACTTGAGATTAAACTCATTGATGGATACTCAGTAGCGCTTGCCACTCTACGCAATGGAGTGCAGTCACTGAGGCAAATACCTCCTGGAGCTCTGGATTTACTGCTTGAATCAGGGTGACCCACAATGGCCTTCACCTTTCAGACTAATGAGGCAAGGACAAGATGGTTATTTGCTTTTCAGGCTCTGTGGTTTCTCTGAGAGAGGGCATTCCTAAGCAAATATTTCCAGATGGGAGGATTTCCAATATCTTTTAAAATAACGCTCCTGGATATAGCAAGAAAAACTGGAGAAAACATTACGTTTACAGAATGAAGATCTCACCCCCTGAGCTTAAATGATGTAAGCAATAGGTGGTAGGCTAGGTCATAGGCTTTATGTTAAATCCCTGCCTAAGGATGAATTTCACCCACTGCCACACAGATGCTGTTAGTCTGTTGAAAATTTGACAGAAACTTTTGGTAGTTGCTGAGCCTTGATTGTGAGGGTAAAAGGAGAAGATATCCTTACTGACCTTTTTCATTTCTCGTTCCTATCATTTTGTGAAAAAAATTGCTTATTTTGATCTAGTAATTTAAGTTAAAAGCTATCTCTTTTGACTTTTTAAAATGTCCTTAGCAATTAAGATCATTTGTTTTCTTTCTTCTTCTGCCTAGAATTAAATCAGGCCAGTTGTACAAAATGCATAGATTTTAATAGGACATCCCACTGGGAAAATATTCTGGTTTTACTGAATTTAGAAAAAAGTACCCTTAAAATAATAGAATGCTTTAAAACCTTGGCAGTTCAAAAGACAAAGGTAAATAAATCAATAAAGACACATAGTTTGTATGTTGTTTTGGAATATCTTTTATTGCAACAGAAGATAGAAAAGCAAATATTGATTTACCCTGGTTGAATTTTGATGGCTATAAGGAGCCATCAAGGAACTATCAGAAGTTTCAAAGTCACATACAACACAAGTAGTAATTAACTACTAGCTTAGAGAACATGCTGCCTCTGCAAAAAAAAAAAAAAAAAAAAAAAAAAAAGGAAGAAACCAAACAACGGAGAAGACATATAGTCTGCTGTCCTCACTTTAATCTGAAGCATGCTTGACTGTCTCATTGGATCTCACATGTGCAATATATCCCTGAAAACAAGCCCCGGTTCTTCCCTCCTGACAGGCAGACTTGCTAAGTACTGCTCTTTGTTTAGTCACAGAGCAGAGGCACCAACCTGACACCTTCTGTCCTGCTAGGGATGGCATCTCCTACAGCAATGCAAAACCAAAGTCCTGACTACTTATTTCATTCCCATTGTACCTTTAAGTAACCTGGCTCCCAAGTTTGCATGCACTTGGAAATGCTCTGTTTAACTGGTGAACACACAACAAAGCAGCACTCACTTCTGAGCGTATTCCCTGCCCCTTTATGAATGCATCAGACTCAGGAGTCTGGCCCCAATCAGACTTTTGACTCCCCAAGGGCAAAGAGAGCCAGACACTGCTTCTCGTTAAGAACATCACTCCTGCCACTGATTTTAGATGAAAGGTTTACAGCATAAGACAGTGATGGATGGCAAATTGCTACATAGAAACTGTGACGTCCATTTTAGACAGGGTTTCCCAGCCAAATTCCAGGATACTTCATCACATTGTCTGCAGTCTCAGCTAAATTTCATAGGCTATTTCTTTGGCTTCCCTAGACAGTCATGCAGCTCACCTCAGCGAGGCGGAGTAGCCCAAAAGGGCTTGCACTGCAGACCTGAGCAAAATAAATGAGTTACAAGCTTCCAACTCCAAGGTTAACACTGATGACATGAGTCCCCAAGTAAAGAAATATATTTAACTACAAATCACAAGTGTAGGCTAAATTATAATCACAATAAATAAATAAATAAATAAATCCAAAACCTCTGTATTTAGGCATTCTTTTTGTTTGTCTTCCACAATTACAAATTTTAGTATTTGGCATTTCTAAGCTTTCACCAGCACCACATAGCTAACATTTTCTCCAAATGGAAGGTGAGGAAATTCGGCATTAATGTGATTCCAGCTGCTTGAGCTCTGAGGAAGACAACTGATCACAGGTGGAGACAAACCCACTGGACTTAAAATAGCAGTTAGAAATTGGTGTAAACCCATTCAAATCAATTATATTCCACCATTGCAGAATCAACCAAACATCTGGCCAGGTATCACTCATAGGAATAAAACTGGTTCCATTCTAGGTGTCAGAACCTGTTCTGTTTTCTGTGTATTTCATGAGGTCTGCAGTTTGCTCTACTGAGTGACCCAGTCACCTCCTACCAAGTACAGACTCACACCAAGGTTGTCTTGGAGGCATTTCTGCATATACTGCTGAAATTAGAACAGATATATATAACTGGTTGGTTGGTTGGTTGATTCGTTGTTTTGTTTTTTTGTTGTGTTTTGTTTTGTTTTGGTTTTTTTTATATTCATCTTATAACTGCTAAATGAAAGGAATGCATGGTCTTTTTGTTGCAAAATAAGAGCTGAGCAGAAATGGGAACATATGCAAACATCAACATGAGGACTCAGAGCAGGTGCTGCCTTGCCATTGTGTGATGTGTAAGGGACACTTTAAGAGCCATCCCATATGCAAGGCTGGTTCTAACATGTGCAATCCTATCTCACACTACAGCACTTCACCTTCTGCATTATTATACTAAAGGAAACCAGTACAGCAGCCTGTGACGTAGCAGGCAGAATGCTATGGGTACAGCTCTTCAAGGGCAGGAGTTGACAGATACAGCACTATGCTTGCTCCGAGAGATCCATGTTAGATGGATATTTTCTGCCCCTCCCCACCACCTCTGTGGGTTAACTCACGTCTTGATCTTGACAGTGAGGTGACTGATTTACTTTCAATTCAAGTTCTGTGCCAAAAGATTAGTAGATCATAGAAAGCACCCAGCTGTGGGACCTCCCCTTCTCTACAACACGACCCCTAAGGGGCTCACTGCCACCTTCCTAGGGCAGGTTGGCACAATTAACTTGTCCCTGTTTTTGCGAAGCCCTGCCCCTCCTACACCAGTCATCTCCCCCACTGACTCAGACACAGTTTACAACCTTTCTTCTGCCCTGAAGCCCCCTCCCTGACCCTGTGGTTACCATTATATTACTTACCCTGTCAACCATTCCCTGTCCCCCATCATGCTCCTCTACCTGCCCATGAAGTGCCACCAACACTTCCACCCTCTAGCCCTTCCTGATCTCCCAATCTGTCCTCCTTCAGATCAATCTGGAAGGAAGGAAACATGCCTCTGAAAGATGAGCTGTTGGTCCTCAGAATAAACTCTGCATCTCACTGTTATTTTTCATGTTATTTAAGGTAGCAAAAACATACATGCCCCATGTAGAACAAAGCTGTGAAGAAAAGAGATGATGACAGCTCTAGGGGTGTTCCTACATTAAGTCAAAGTACATGCCAAGGTCCAGCACCTTCAAGCAATGAGATGCAAAGATAATGGGGCATCTCTCAAGCCTGCTGGCCCTATGAGAGCCTGCATCCTGACAGACTCCTTTGGCTCATAAACTTGAGACAACATGACATGATAATTAGGAAGGGAGCAGATACATGTCACACTGAATTAGCCAAGTGACTATTACTTTTCACCATGGCAGAGTACTTTTAAGGAAAAACTTTCCTGATTCTCGGCAGTGATGACTCAAGCACAGCAACAAATATAGCTTACCTTGGTCTTCGTTCACATTCATTGCTGCTCCAGAGAAGTGGGGAGCAGAGACCTGGAAAATGGTTTTTCAACTATTTTAGTGGGTCATTCTGAAAGCATCAGGTGGTTATGAAAAGCCTCATATTTACACCTCAATAAGCTAAGGTCTTGTACACGAAATGACTGTCCTTTAGCTGCTGGGAAAAATCCCTCTTTGGCAGAGCAGTCAAACTGAGGTGCCCATCACGGAACGTTCTTTATGCTTCATCACTGCAGAAGGGTTCATACAGCCTTTCTTTTCACCTTAGCCAGAATTCTGGTTTGAACACTCTTTGACTACCTGTCTACTCCCATACCCAGCTTGGACAAAGTACTGCCTTTTGATTCCTACCCTAAAATTCAGCATAGTGTTGCAGGGATCTGCCACATTACTGTTTTGCTCCCTGCTGGAGACAGTCACAACCAACAGTGGAAATGTGGGAGCCATCAAAACATAGTGTTCCTGGCTTAGGAAACCCTGAACAGCTCTTAGCCAGGAGAGTATCCCAGAAAGGATCATTTTGCCTGTGCATGGTTCCTGTGCAGGTTCCCCACATACCCATTACATGCTGGCATCAGCGCAGTGGGATAGAGGGACTTTGCTGTGATTCTGGGGAGGCATTTTAAGTTTGCAGCTGCCTTCTTCACAGGAAAAAAAACATCTGTTTTCTCTTGCCCAATGTGCTATTTATTTCCCTGTGTTCCCACAAAAGCACTGCACCAAAATCACATGAAAATTCAACAATGCAGTATGTTTCATAAGGGGGCCATTTTCCTGAAAAAGTGCATTTGGAGAGAAACCAAGCACAATTGTTATAAAAATATCCTGTGCCAGCTCTCATGTGCCTGGAGGCCAGCTCCTGTCTTGACAGCAGTGGAGATGGAGATGCAGGGCTCGTGCTGGGGACAATGGGCAGAGCCAGGCAGCCACTGGCTGTTTGTCTTCCCTGGCTCCATCAGACCAACAATACTTGACAAAGAGGAAAATGTTCTCTTCAGAAGCTTTTGAATTGCCCAAATGTACATTTATGACTGAATGATGCCCCTGTATCCCCAGAGATTAGAGTAAGCTCTTTGGTGTGATGTTTCTCACGTCTGAACTTTAAAATTTGTCCCTTTGGTCATGATTTTTGGATGTGGTGTGACCCCTACGTGTTAATAACAACTCCCGGCCCCTGAAGTTGTTCCACTTGACTCCAAAATTACAATGAGGGCAGGGGCAACACACGGGTGAGCTACTTGGGAAAAGTATGACAGTATGACCTAGAACCACACATTCGGCAATGCAGCATTGCTACTTGCCGCCCATGAGCATGATAGCAGGTAAGAGCTGATCCTTGCCAGTGAGCCTGGTCCTCCCTGGCTGCCAGTGGCAGAAATCTGCTGCATTCTCCTGTGTCTCCATAGAAACTTCCCTGCCATCTGCAAGAGGCCGGCAAAGATCTTTATTTCTCTGCAGCCATCCCTTAGAACAGTGTATATGGAAAAAAAAAAAAAAAAAAAAAAAAAGGTGAGCGGATCAGCAGGACTTTCACGTGGCAGTGTTCAGTGGGGTCATTGGGGTCATGGCAGTGCTGCTGAGACAAAAGCAGCTTCAGCCTGATATTCAAGCTGGGATGCTTCTCTACATCCCTGGCTGCAAGTTTCAAATCCACTTAAGGGACTTGAAGACTCAGCTCCCATTAATTTTCGATGGAAAGGGACCACGTAAGTCCTCCATGCAGCTGAGGAGTCATAGCACTTGAAAAACCAAGGCATGGGCTACAGGTCTTCTGAGGATAAAATTCATCTTGAGATTTGTGGCATCTTGGGTGAGGCTGGAAATAGTAAGATATAGAGCTAGTGTCCTTCTGGACAGAAAGGTAAAGGCTAAAAAAGGACAAGAAGTGATGAAAGAAAATGTTTTTCTAAACTCTATTCTGAACTTATGTAAGCTCTGTCAAGCTTGGGGTGGGAGGACAAGTAGTTCTGCTTTTTAGTCCAAGCCAGTTCTCAAACAGATAGCTGAACTAATTAGAATTTTTGCAAAGGCAAAAGTTTTTCAATGGTAGATGGCTTTTTTATTTAAACACACTGAAAAGTAAATAAGATATTAGAGTCTATTTATTCTGAAGTGTTGGACTGCATTCTTGATCACATTCTCAGAATTGTGACTGAAATAATCAAGAATTTTTATTGCTTGGTTCTTCCATAATTCTTGCTAGATTTTTTTTAATTTTTGGTAAATGTAACACAAAGAATTTATAGAGCATATTCTAAAAAATTACAGTGCACTCTAAAAATATCAAAGCCAAATCCAAAACTCTGTAAAATAGAAACAATTTGCAAGTCTCCACATAATATATATTTCTAAATTATTAATTTCTATCACCAGCCTTCCCCAAGAAAAGTTTCAGTATGTTTGGGAACATTTTGTCATAATACTGTGAAATAAATAGTAGTGCCATTATGGCAACAGCTGAGTGACATTTGTTCTGTTCACACATTCCTATATTCCTAATGCACCTACTACCATGACATCTCGGCTGATGCTGCAGGAGAGACTGGGCTGAACAGAAAGGTCTGGTCTCAGCTTTTCTCTATAGTCTCTATTCAACATCATCTGTCTAAAGCCTTATAACCTGTGAAAGACTTATAACCTGTGCAGAGGAGAGAAACATGAAAGGCAAGGTAATGAAGGAAGAAATATCCATACCCAAAATGTGATGAGAGAGTTAGGTCAAAGAATATTTCATAGGGATATTAATATTTCCACTTACATTGTTCTGTGTGTGGCACCCAGATAACAGAGGGAAAAATACTTACAATAGACAGAAAGGTAAGACAGATTGACCAGAATGGAAATAGTTTTAAAAATTTACTACTCCAAGGTTTCGGAGGGTAACAAGGATTTACCATTCCTGCCAACCTCAGCTTCCTTCAGAGACCCAAACATACAACATCACTCATCTCTAGGCAAACTGCTTCAGACAAAGAGGTAGGGCCTTTGTAAAGTTATTGTTCTCAGAGGTAATTAAAACTTTTATCAGACCTCATTGAGGAGCAAAGAGGCATTGAAAGCAGATGGAGGAAAAATAATAATATTAAAAGAACCTCTTGCCTCATCTTCAATTAGATATGCCATCTCCAGCAAGTTAACTGCATGGTTAATTACTGATGAATAACTACCATTAAAGTAATGGACTCAAAGCGGTGAGACTGGGATCACTCATCTGGGGAATGTTTAGTACCAGACCATTTGGCAGAAGCTTTCCCAACAGCCAATGAGGGTGCAAGAGGGAAGTCAGATCTCCCCAGACCTGGTATCACCAGCACATAGCCTGAGTGCACTCAGCCCAGTATCATAAACATTTTCTTCATGAGAAAGCACCGCTAAAAATGTATAACTGGCTTTGTTTTGGTTTGGGTTTTTTTTTGTTTTGTGTTTTTTTTTTTAAAAAAAGGTGCAGCAGTAAAACCAGATCCTTCATATAACGTGGAATATAAAAATGTTCATACCCTTCTCCCTCATTCCAGCTGAAATCCTTGGAAGAGAAGGACTCAGTGGGATGCAGTGACCAAATTCAGTTCACTTTTGCACATTTGTTTGCTCCACTTTTAACTTTCTGAATCTTGAAGGCTGGAATCTGCTTTCAGTAACAGAGGAGAAAATCTGCTAAAGAAACTGAGCAATTTTTGCTCTTCATTAACCTCACATATGTCTAGATATATTCCAAAAGTTTAGAGAACTGTAGCTACAGCCTGCAACTTCTCTCTGTTGCTCCAGCTCCCAGCCGGTGCGATCTCTGCCAGCCACCCGAAGTGGCTCAGGCCAGGGCTCTCCCACACATAGCAATGAGGTAGGCCATGCTCTGCAGAGCTCTTCCAGGAGACAGAAGTTTTATTGTAAGCATCATCCGAGATGCAGAAGGTTCATTTAGAATGTTGTGAAAGAGCTTAAGTCTTCCAGTGACAAATCCTGGGAGTCCTTGCAGAATCACTCACTTTGGCATGTAAAAGAAAGAAATGGGAGTCAGGTCCACTCATTAGCTTCCCTCCTACACCATCTCCCCAACATAAAGAGAGATCAAGCCCTGTGAAGCAGGCAAGATGAGAAAAAGTGGTCACAGTAACAGTATATACAATTTCTTTATCAGGATATAGTTCTATTCATTTCATTTTTTATAAATGAATTTGAAATAGATCCACAGCTAGAATAAATCAGCTAAAGTCCCTTGTCTTCATTAGAGCCCTGCAGATGATCAGGAGATGGGAATCAGCCCATTATTTTATTTATCCAGAAGTTTTTACTCAACAGAATGATGAGGATTTTTGAGTGTGGGTCTGTGCCTTTCTGCACACTGCAACACAAAGATCTCTTCCTTCAGGAAACCCCAAGCTTAAGTTTGTTCTGCTAAGAGGAGATGAAAAGTAATCTGTTGGAGTGCTGGGCAAGTGCTTTCCTTTTGCACTCCACAGAAAAAAAATAGCTGGTAACAAGCAATCAGTGCTCAGGCGGATTCAGTGAGGTGTCCGATGGGCGATGGAGAGGGTATTAGCACACAAGATGATCACAGCAGCTGTTGCCTGAGGACTGAATGATACTTGCCATCATGGTCCCCTGAAGACTAGGGGGTAATGACAGAGAAAGCAACAGAGTCAGAAGAGTCCCTGGAAGCTCAACCCTCAGCCTCGTGAGCTCAGGAAAATGGGAACAGCGAGGCTGAACCCCTCTGTCTCCATCCAGCATCAGGCAGTGATATGCATGCACTGCTGTGGTACAGCCTTTTTGGAGCCTTTCCTGTGCATACATTTTAAGCTTTCTCTGTACAGAGCTGTCTGTAGCACTTTTACAACTCCAGAAACAATATGATTTCTTTAAGATGTTTGCCCTGCCACTGTCTGGCACTTTTTATTCTGCCAGGAGTTAAGCATTGACACTTCAGTTGAATTTTAAGAGAAAAATCTTTATTCTTGTTTCACCTGAATGGGACGTCTGTGACAGAAAGACAGAAAGAAGGAAATGGGCTTGGTGTGAAAAGAGGGGGAGTGGGAAAGGGATCAACTAATTTAAGCATCGGAACGGGCTTTTTCAGGATCTTTCCAGCAGTAGAGGGCTTGTCTGCACTCCTACCATCCCAAGCCCTTTTTTCTCAATACTCTAGATATCAGCACATCCAGAGAGCGATCACCACTCTCCTAAAGATGTTCTGAATTTCCTGCTCCCCTGTCCCTGGTTCTGCCCTGACCCATGGCTTCCCAGAACCTGCCCCTCTGAGTACGGGGGTCTGAGAAGTGGAAGGAGCAGCAGATGTTATCATCAGTCCATGCTACATTGCCATTTGGTTCAACAGAACTGACCTGAACTTTGCACGGTATAAAGAAGTCAAAATCTTCAACAGCAGCTGCAAAGCAAGTAACCAGAAAAATACCATCTGTGCTACACTCTGGGGGTACTTAGAGCAGTATATTAAAGGAGCCTTTTTAGTCTGCCTGCTTTCATTGTTTATATTAACATTAAAGGGAGATAATGGAACAAAGCCAGCACAAAAGCAAGCCTGGGGAAAAGAGTCTTTGGGGAAAATTACATTCTCAGCCTCTCCTATCCAGATCTGGACTAAGCAGCTCTATCTTGATGTTTCCTTTTCAATCGGGTGCTCAGAATTGGCAGGCCATTTCAGTGAGAGATGGCATGTTGTTCCCTCACTTTCCTGGAAGTTTCAGTGCAGAAGTCTTGATTCAGCAGATAACTTTTTGGCTGTCGGCAAGGAGTTAGCGACCATTGTGGAATTTATCGAGCAAGAACAGCACAGTATTTAACACACAGACACGGGATGAATCGGAATGAAGCTCAGTACTCCTGCCTCCCCCTTTCCTGGATAAAAGAATGATACAACTGAAAACACAAGGTTTTCTTATGCATATCAGGTTCAGCCCTTCCCGTGGTAGGGAAATATCTTAGCCCTCAGACATGGCTCATGCCATCCTGCTAACTGGTTCCCATGATCCAGCATCTCTCTGCCATGAGCAAGACCACAGGACCACAGTTCACTCTTCCTATTGTGATTACCCCATATCAACAGCCCCTTACAGCCTCAAATTCAGTTTCTGTTCTCTTCCAGGGCCTGAGCCTGTGTCCCATGGCCCTGCCACATGTGCCCTGCTCCAGCTGCTGCCTGTGGCCCTCAGGGACTGCCCTCCAGACACTACGCTCACACCCATAGCCACCACAAACTGACCTGGGATCTCTATCCCACACACTCAAGGTTAATGCTCCATAAACCCCACTGATTTTGCCCTGTTTTTCCTAGGACTGCATCCCAAACAGTTGTCTAGGTCTTACTTTCACACGCCCAGGTCCTCACCTCCATATCCCCAGTCTCCTGTGCCAGGGTCTCTATCCTCCCTCAGCTCCTCAGCAGCACCACTGCCACCCCCTATGCTGCTCTGGGATGACTGCTCCTCAGGATGCATCCCTTGCACACGTCTGCCATAGTAAACAACCTCCACTTTCTCAAAGAACCTGGTTTTCCACCACCAGGGCTATTTCGTCATTCACTCACATTATTAACTCTACTTCATCTGAGATCATCGTGCCTATAACACGTCTATAATATGTAAATAACATTATTTCAGGTTCCTCACATACACAGAGGGCTTCTCAGCACTAGTCCAGGTCAGAGCCTCCCAAGCCATGGGGCTCAGCTGCTCTCTGCTCACCCCCTGTTCCTCCACAGAAACTGCGCTTTCAAACAAGAGGGACACATTATGCCTGATCTCAGAACCACAAATTTCCAAGTGCTGACGCTTGAAGCAACCTCATCTGCTTCATTAAAGAACAGAGCTGTGGGTCAGGTCGTTTATTAGGTACTAAAATTTTTAAATTGAATCAGTTTTTGAAGAGCAAACTTTTCCAACATGGCATAAAAGTGCTTAGATACCCAAAAAACGCTGCATGGACAGATTTAGAACTTATCTCAGGTTTTGTTTGATTATTTATTTATGGTATTGTTCTTTTTAAGACAAGAGCAGTTTATCTTGTGTATTAGCTTCACTTGGCTGGGAGGTTAGACACCTACCTACAGCACGTTCACCAGCCTCTGAAACAAGCAAAGGTCCTTGTGCCTCTCCAAAGGGACAATACATTAAAACTTATGTGCAAAAGTCACAACAGCACCAATACTTAAGGTTGCCCAGCACTTTTCATTGAAGATCAGCTTTACTTAGGTGCATGTCACCTGCCTAAACTGTAACTGTCTGAACAAAAAAATCTCCGTGGAAGATCACAACATTGGGCTGACAAGGGCCAAAAGAGGACTACACATGGCTCACTGCCATCAGTAAAGCCACTGAATGACTGGAACCAAAGTAGGATGGAAGGAAGCAGTGGGCTTGGCTGGGTCAGTTTACAAGGCCCTTCTATGCCTGTGTATTTTGATTTTGGCACTTTTCTCTGTGGCATAACAGACTGTAGTCTTTATTTTAATTATTATTTTTTAAGGATTTGTTTTGTCACTTGTTTGATTTTAATTTAAAGCATTTTGGACTGCTTTGTAGAACTTGTATAATGAACATCTCCATCTCAAAGCTCTGATCAATTCAGGGACACAGGAAATTTTGATCATTCTATCACCACTTTCTAGCAAACTGCACCCATTTCATGTTCTGGAGTATAGATATAAAACTTAGTGGGGACTTCCATCAGGGCAACAGAGGTGTCAGCTCTCCAAAATGTCCAAGTCATGAATGTTCCCCGGTGCAACAGAACGGCCTCATTCCTCTGAGCTTAGAGATTCCCACTAGCTGGCTCTCAGTGCCATGTCATGTAAGGTGTCACCTTTGAGAAATCTGGGACCCTCCCTGTGCTCCTGGGACCCATGTTGACTCCCCCAGGCTCATGGCTTAACCCAACATGTGGGACAGGGCCATGCTAAACATCCTAGCACTGCACTGCACCTCTGCTATTCAGCTCTGCTGAAGAAACAAGGTTTGTTAGCTCAAGTGCAGTATCCAGCTACCACGGCTGGACTGTGAACAGATAGCAGCTCAGCCCTGCGTGCTGCTGTGAGCTCTCCACAGCATGCCCTATCTCCAGGAGCTGATGTGGCATACCTCTCCCCACAGACTGCACAGTGAACACAGACACCCGATTTCAGGCTTTAAATGCCATTAAAGGGGTTAATGCTTAAAAATTAAATATTCATGGCAGCAGGTAATGCTTAAGTTCTCAGCTGAGGGTTTCTGCTAGCACCTATTCTCCTTGGAAAACCTGTCTTTCTATTGCCAGAACCAAGCTCTCAGTCAGGACCCCAAATCATATGATAAAACAAACTCCTAGGTCTTTAAATTACTTTCCCAAGATTTTATGTGACTTTTGAAGTCACAATCATTTGCCACAGACGTGGAAGCTAGCAACAGATCTTCTTTATTTCAAATAAAATGGGATATCGTTCAAAATCACATGAGTGCAAGCAGTAAAGCTTTATAATTCAGCAATACAATACATCAAGCATCACAAGAATAGACATTATTCAACACTGAAAATACCAAACCCCATACACTTTAGGAGTCAATTTCTCATCAGTGTTTAAGATTCCTAAGCAGAAAGTGTCTGATTCTCTTTTTTTTTTTTACAATATTCTTAATCTTTCTGGGTCTTGAAGGCTGAAAGCTGTTATATATATCCCGTGCTTTGTCCATTATTTGATTCATCATTCTAATCTACAGCACAATTTCTCTGTTTCTCAGTCAGCACCTATATTCCTAGGTTTAAGGTTTTTTCCTGGGTGACCTGAAGGTAGGAATTCTGCTCTCAGGCAGCCACGTGAGGGCTATTCCCACTCTAAAGCTTTCCTTCTCCCCCAAGACCCACTTCCAGCTCTGTGTGAAGGGTAAAATCCAGAGTGGCAGAAGGCTGGGTCTCATCAGACTCCCTTGAGAGCCCTGTTGAAGAAATTCACCTTATTCTTGAGACGAGTCCTTTTCCTACTTTAGTCAGCAGAATAAGAAACTGTCTTCAAGGGGGTTCACCCCAGCTTGAGAGAGACCTCTGTGCCACTGAGGGTCACTCAGGGGTTGTGTCGGCCAGAGTCCAGCCACCCAGAGATCCTGCCTCCTGCTCCTGCCCAGGGAAAGCACCTTCTGCCCAAAAGGACTTCCCTGGCCTTGCTTTGAGTAACAAGCAACAGGCACAAACACCAGCTCAAGCCTGACCAGTTTTGTCAGCAGACGTTAACTTGCAAAGACACCTGCAGAGATGAGGGAATTAAGAGTCTGATATTAGAACCTTTTCAAAGACATTTAAGTAGTCCAACAATGGCTGGGTTTCACAAAGTGTTTCTTTATATGTTGTGCCTGTTAGAAACCCTCAATCATTCATAGCATTATAATTTATTGTTACGGTTTTGTGTCCTGGTGAATAATTTAAGCTGCATAGGCTGTGAAACTTTTATTACTAGGTTAACTCTTCATGTTTTTTCTATGGCAGCTCTTTGAAATGCAAGCCACTGATGCTGCTACTGGTGACTCACCATCTTAGCCAGTATTTTTGATGTAAAAAAAAAATCAATTATTAAATGGAATATTTTTCTCTTCAGAAACCAGTCCTTTTAACTGTTTCCTATGCAAGGCAGGCATGAAACTACTTATGGACAGGAATTACATACCCTGAATCTGTAGATATCACTAAACACCTGGGTTTAGTGATTCTGAGCACAGGAAAATTTAGACAGCCTCAGTTAAAAAACTGTGCTGGGGAGTCCCTTCAGCTGATGAAATATTTTTTCAAGCCAATGCAATCGGTGGAAATGCTTCACCCTCTGAGACTGGACCAAACAAAGCCATAGGCCTGGTGCTTGCAAATTTTCATAGTCACTTTAGCAGTATCAATTTCTTTAGTGTTGACAGCAACAGAAACAAGAGTATTTGGATGCTGAAGCATGAGAAGTCATTTAGCATTCCTGTACTAGAGTGGTACTGTTTGATATAAACTGTTTTCCATAGCATGCCACTTCTGCTGTGTGTTAAATACCTGGTATAGCATGGCATGCATGCCAGTAGTAAGACACCCCACACAGCTAGGAAAACTCTGACAGTAGATAATTTAAGATAGTTCTTTAATCTAAAAATCCTACTAGAAGCTTCCTTTCCTCCATCCCCCTTCAACATAGTGTATTTGTCATTAAAGTTTTAATTGCATCCTTTCCGAGTGCAATCCTCTTCTCTCCTCCTGCCTTAGGGCCCTTTTTTGGATTAAGCAGAATTTCTGGTGCAGATGATTGCTGTGAGATATGTACAGGGCTGAACTGCACCCTCCAAGGAGCAGCTGAAATCCATAACCAAAGATTGGATAGCTGTAGGGACTGGAAAACAGGGTCATTTCTCCTCTGGAGCAGTAATTTGAGTCAAACCCAGGGAAAGCTGACAGGAAACAAATTATAGGCTGATACCAGCATTCATGGTGGCTCCACTTGTTTCCATTTGTTTCAGTGAACATGTGCCAGCTCTGGCTCCCTTGGCTTCAGTGGTTTCACACCAGCTGGAGAGACAGATCAAGGCAGACATCGACATTTAGCACCCCTCATCCTGGGAGTGAGCAGGATGCCCAAGGGTGTCTGGTGAGAATCTATGCCAGTGCCTTCCTCTGTCAGTGCCAGCTAAACCAGCACACACCACGTTGCACATCCCACAGCTTAAGAGCACACACAGGGACATTGTGACCAGAGATCAGCTGTCACACACTTCAGTCTTGCACTAGTGAAGTTTCTGAATGCGTCTGAGCCCCTGTAGAGTTCAAGCTTTTCCCCCACCCCCCTGAAGGGAAAAAAAATTTATAAGGCACCAGAGTCCCTGCCTCACTCAAGCTGTCCTTACATTACTGGACTTTCTATGTGTTCAGAGGCTCCTAAGGCTCAAAACCTCCCTACCATGAATCCATCCCTGTAATATCGTTAAGATGTAGGAGATATCTCAACTTAAAGAGGGCAAAGTATGACTAGGTCAGTTAGTGATGATTTTTTTCAGTGATGTGACCCACTGGTTCCTATAGAAACACAGGATGGCAGATCCTGTTGGGATTTTATTGCATTAAGGCAAGCAGCCAAACATGTAAACCAGAGCTGAGCTTTATTTGTAGTATAACAGAAAAAAAAAAAAAAAAAAAAAAAAAAAAAAAAAGAAACTTCTTTTTTATCATGCTAATCCTTATCCATTTTATATCTTTGCTCAGGGACTGCTTGTAGTATATTACAGATGAATCCTTCTCAGGGGAAGGGCTGATGAGAGCCCACCCTGAGCATGCAAATGACATAAGCTCCTCAAGCACTCAGACCTGTAGAGGGAAAACAAACAGGACCACAACAGCTGAGGAGCCTATATGTATTTTTGGATTTCAGTGAAGTGAAGATTCTTTGGGATATAGATTAAGTTCTCTTACTCATTGTTGCAGCTGTCTCGAAGCAGAGATGACAGTGTCTCTCAAAAACAGATTGAAAGGTCATTTGATTTTACTGTTGCTTTTTTTGAGTAGCTTTGTGTCTTCCACTGAAATGTTACTGTGTGCCTTCTTCAGGGATACTCCTCAGTGATTACCAATTATGACACATTAGGTGTACATGGAGCATTAGAAATCACAGGCTAACATCTGTTCTTAATTATAGTGGCATAAATTTAGTAATCTCACTGACTTCAGCAGAGACACTAACAGTTTACAGAAATATAAAGGAAAACAGGATCTGGTCTTTGCCATTTAGCCCTTACATTAAGGCACATCTCTATCTTCTCCTTAAAATTAAGAGTATAAAGAACAATGTAAATATTGTTAACTCAACAAGGAGTACCATTTCTAAGTCACTAGCATGATACTCTTTTCCTTACAGTATACCCAATCTTGGTGGATGTTCAAGGTTAACTGATCATTTGTCAGCAGAATATTCCACCTCCCAGAAAAATTCCTCTTCATCAGAATTCAAACTTTTGATAAGGATAGAATGATAATTATGTCATTCTGATTGTTTGTCATTTCATTTTTTTATTTATTTATCCCATTGTAATAACAGGGTAAAAAAAATAACAGTTGTAAGACATTTTTCTTTTCTCCACCCTAAAGCATTAATCAGTCTAGAATTCATTTCAGCATTTTGAATTGTTTCTCATCAAGTTCTAAAACCAAGAGTCAGGCATGTTAAGAATTCTTATGAAAAAAGCAGGGGTTTTTTTCTCCATTTTATAGGGAATGTCTTTATCTAAATACTGTTAACCTAAAGATTTTTCTTAGCAGTCAGTCATATTTCTATTATGTGCTAAAAAGATAATTAGATAGATTAGTATTTTCACAAACTGCCCTTTTTACCAGAATATATTCATTTTATTTTTATATATGATGAAGTGGGTTGGAAAAAGTAGCATAAGTAACAGGAGATAGCATATTTGTCCAAATGAGAAGAAAAGCAGTAGGAGAGAAGAAACAATATCATTGAAGCCCCTAAGGCAACAGACTAGTATAACCTGCCAGCAAAAAGATGAAGGACAGAAGGGAGAAGAAAGAACACAAAGCTCCTGACTTCCCCATCAAAAGTCTGCATTTCCTCACTGACCAAAGACGTCACCATAGCAAGACTCTGCTAATTTAATCACTGGAGATGCATGCCTAGCAATAGGTGATAAGAGCTCCTGTGCAGCTCTTGACTTGAGACCACTGCATGAGCCACCACCAAGGCCTCCCCAGCTGCACTCCTGACAGGGCAGGGGGGCTCACAGCACAGGGTGAAAGCTAAGAGAGGAGGGACTCAGCATTGGCATTTACCTTACTGGGTGATGTAGGGCAGCTAGATGCATCCCTCAAGAAGCTACAGATCATGCATTTCTGCCATGTTTGCAAAGGAGGGCAGGTATTAACTAGAAGGCTTCAATACTGCAAGCTGTGAGCACCCAAAGACATTTTTGATGAATCTATTTGGAGGGCTTAATGCATCAGGGAAAAGGGCTGAGGTGCTGCTCAGCCAGTCTGTTGTTCAGTCTCTAAAGAGCCAGAGGCCCTCCAAGTTGACATTCAAGTATAAAATCAATTTAGAAGGAAAATTAGAGGCATTATGCAACCTATGAGAATGGAAAAGGACTGAAGGTAGATGTCAGGTTGAAGCCTTTCATTTGTATATAAATAACTTCTAGAATGGGAGGACATCATGCCAAAAAAGTTACCATTTCACAGTGTTTGCTTGAAATTCACTATACTATTCTAAATGCTATTCACTGTATTTTATTTAAGGAGTAAATTTTAGGTATTTTACAATTCTTCCTCCTCTAAACTTGACTGGAAAATATTACTGTCTTGAATTTTAGTTATAATTATTACTTCTATAAGTCCTGAAAAAAAACAACTCTTCTCTGTACTTCACAAAGAATTAAAATGAATACAGGGAAAAAGAATGTGTAGAATAATTTTGCCTGATGCTGCTTATCATCTCCTTCCTTTTTATTCAAACACAGAATGAAAAAAATACCGTGACAAACCTTTTCTCAGCCAACAGGAGCTTTGTTTGGTGCAAGCTAGGGAAGATATTTGGATCATTCCTTATTATCTCCATAACTTGTTCTATCAATTTATCTGTCTATCTAAATGTCCCTCATCACCTGAGCACTTAATATTTGAGGATCTATTCTGAATCCTTGTTGCAGATAACAATAACAGAGAGTTTATCTATGCTACAGGTTTGTTTACAGGTGGTTATTTATTACCATTGCTGCTTGGTAATGCCCAAAACTAAGGGTAATATGTTATGTTCATTCAAAGTAAAGAAAAGGTATATGCAGGGACTGCGGAGATGGATAATTATAGAAAGAGCACCATCTATTGTCAGGTAAAAAATATTAATGCTGTTTATAAGCATAGATCTTCAATGATGTGGAGACCGCTGTGGGATCTGGACCTATGCCAGAAGCTAAGTGAAAAGTACTCTGTATGTTTTTGGCCCCAAGATTAAATGGTCTGGGTGATATGAATGTCTCATGTTATGTCTCATAAAATATGAGACACTGTAGCTTACATAGGGTTGGGAGGTTTTTATGACAGTTTCTTTATAGGGACCTGTTAGAAGAAGTGGGTCATGAATGAAAACTGAGTCATAGCTTGGTGAATGGGGACAGTTGTAACGTTTAATGGGATATTTGGATGACATGGAGGGAAAAAAAAAACAAGGCATGAGGAGCCCTAGCTTACTGCAGGCAGTGCTCAGCTCTGAGGCACGGTGCAGGGCAACTCGTCCCCAAAGAGAGCAGCTGCACAACACTTGAGCTGAGGTGGTGGATCCCACCTCTGCATCGGACTCAGCAGCTCAGGAGCAGCCTTGGTCCGACACAGACAGGTCAGACAAGGCCTCTGTGCCATCCTCCATCACCTGCTGCAGACCAGCTCAGATGTCCTACTCTTACTCTGCCTCTCAGCAGATGCTGATAAAGCCTCTGGACTGGTCTGGGGTTTTGTCAGGTTTATATTTGGAGATGGGAAGAAAGGAAGGAGATAATTCCTCCGTGGCTATTTGGAAAGGCTGACTCATTCCAGGCAACACAAGTTGTTATGCCAAGTACTTCATAAATCATTTATTCAGCTCTCTGTGTTTTCAGCAGACAACCTTATTATTGATTTAATGTCTTAATAAAATTGAAGGGCAATGACTCTCCAGACCAGCTTGTGTGGCCTTTTCTGCTGCAAACAACAGAAAGCAGAGGAGGTACCAAATGAAGCCAATAGGAATGAATGATAAATTCTTTCCCTTTCCTTCATAAGCTTT
Organism: Tyto alba; assembly: GCF_018691265.1. Taxonomy (NCBI): domain Eukaryota; kingdom Metazoa; phylum Chordata; class Aves; order Strigiformes; family Tytonidae; genus Tyto; species Tyto alba. Next base: position 26,508,633 of record NW_024881278.1, on the reverse strand, counting down.
CCCATGTAACTGATCCTGCCTTGGGACTTTCCACACAGATGGAAAAAAAAAAAAAAAAAAAAAAAGGAGAATAATATAAGGTTGCAGGGACACCTCAAGCCATCAGAAAGGGCATTGCATCAACTGCATATAAACTAATGATTCAGCTGCTTGACATGTGCAGTTGTGTCCCTTAGAAGAGAACTTATCAATATGAAGAAAATTCAGCAATACAGGGGCTAAAGGAAGACAATACTTTTATCCTCCAAACAGATGCCTTTATAAAAGAACATTCTTCTACTTGGAGGCTTGTGCATGAGAACTGAAGTGGAGAATATAGCAAAATACAGATATCGATCCAAACAACCAGCAAGAAGTCAGTTGTTTATAGCAGGCGTGAGGGAAAGAAGGTCCTGCATGGGCCAGGCAGCCGAGGGGCCACTAACACCTACCAACTACTCTGCAGGTAGACAAGCAACAGATGGGATGAGCAGGGAACAGATGAGGGATGTGGAGATGAAGGAAAGCAAGCAGCTTCCAGCAGAGGCTACAAGCTTGCTTGTCTGGTTCTCTGATGAGTTAAAGCCCCTCTGATCCCTGCAACGACTGACTGTGAAGGAGGCAGTGCTGGGTTACTGATACAGAGGAAAGGGGAAAAGCATGTTGACATGGGCACATGGGAGGTGACCATTTGTTCTTAATAATCAAAACTTCAATCTCCTGTTTTTTACTGGAATCGGAGCTAGGAGCTTGCTGAGGTGCAGCAGATACACCCAGGGATAACACCACTAAAAACAACAGCAGCCAATCTCACTTTTCTTGGATGCCTGGCTAATTTTGCCTATCCATGCAGCAGGTCCTTGCTGATCTCTTTTTTCACAGTGGTTAGAGGTTCCGTGCCAGCAAAGGATGGGGCCAGACAAGTGCAACACATGAAAGGCAGCACAGTCTCTGGCAAAGAGCACATCACAGCACTGGAGATGGCCAGAGAGCTGTCAGAAAACACTGTGAACCCCATCCAGCTTGGTTTGAGCTGGGGAAGAAGGGAGCAGGGGGGATGTACTTTGTATGCTCTTCCTCACCCTAGAAATACACAACAGCCTATGTGTGTTGTGCTCCCATGAACTGGGCTTGAGCCAAGACACAAAGCAGGGTCCCGCTCTCCTCTTCCATCCCTGACACACCCCCCCCCAGTTGTTTGTCCCCTGTGAGGAGCACTTTGAGCACAACTGATGCAACAGTGTGCAAAAGCATTTCCCTCAACAAATTATGAGCAAACCTGAAGCTGTGAGTTAAAAGGATCTTTTCTACCCTTCAGTTCTCCTATCTGCAAACACAATTGGGATAGATGAACAAATGAAAGAATGAACAATTATCTTATGAAGCACACCAGAACATTTGTTTCCTTCCCAGATCTTTCATGTTCAGTGTTATTAATTGACTCAAAGTTCAAACCACTGTTCGTATGGTCAGGCATGGGAGAAGAAAAAGAACTATTATGCTTGATGATTGCTATATTTTCCACAAGGGATTAAAAAAAATGTATTATTATTAGTATTATTCTCAATTTAATGGATTTTGCCCTTGTGAAAGGAATAGTGGACATGGTGTTTCACATGTTCACCTTCCTTGAAAAAAGGTCAGGACTAGAAGTCCATTTGAATAGAAAACCATCTCTTTCCAGTCTATTGGTGCCAAACCACAGTGCCTTCTGTCTGTCTCCTCTGAGCCCACATTTTGGAAGATTTATGCAGCTTCAGTAACTGCACTCACAGACTCTTCTTTCCTCTCAGGAAAAAAATACAAGAGTGCAAATCAAGGCATGAGAAGCCGAGAGTGAAAATGTGTGTGCTCTGGCTTCAGTATCTAAACCAGGTCAAATAGAAGAACCAAGGAAACCGTCATTGTAAGCATATTACATTGTAATAAGTACTTACATGTAGCTAATCCAAATAAGGATACTGCAGTGGAAAGATTTTTAAATTATTTTTATGTATGCAGGCTGAATGATGTCAGATCTTATATTTCTCCTGAAACATACTGAATTTGAATTAGAGTGGGATTAATCTGCTTCATCTCCTCTGTGATCTAGTGCAATTCAGAATCATAGAATCATAGAATCATAGAATGGTTTGGGTTGGAAGGGACCTTGAAGATCATCTAGTCCAACCCCCCTTGCCACAGGCAGGGACTAGACCAGGTTGCTCAAAGCCCCGTCCAACCTGGCCTTGAACACTGACAGGGAGGGAGCAGCCACAGCTGCTCTGGGAAACCTGTTCCAGTGTCTCACCACCCTCATAGTGGGTCTAATCTAATCTAAATCAACCCTCTTTCAGTTTAAAACCATTACCCCTCATCCTATCACTACACTCTCTGTTAAAGAATCCCTTCACGTCTTTCCCGTAGGCCCCCTTTAACTACTGGAAGGCTACTATAACTTCTTCCCAGAGGCTTCTCTTCTCCAGGCTGAACAACCCCAGCTCTCTCAACTTTATCCTCATAAAGGAGGTGCTCTAGCCCCTCAATCATCTTCATGGCCTCCTCTGGACTTGCTCCAACAGTTTTATGTCATTCTTATGTCGAGAGCCCCAAAGCTGAAAACAGTAGTCCAGGTGGGGACTCGTGAGACCAGAGTAAAGAAGAATCATCTCCCTTGTCCTCCTGGCCACATGTCTCTAGATGCAACCCAGGACATGGTTGGCTTTCTGAGCTGCAAGCATACATTGCTGGCTCATAGTCAATTTTCTATCCACTACTACACACAAGTCCTTCTCTGCAGGGCTGCTCTCAATCCACTCAATCGCCCAGTTTATATATGGAGCATGACGTTCTATGGTATGGAATATCCCGTTGGCTATTCTGGGTCAGCTGCCCTGGCCATACTCCCTCCGAGCTTCTTGGGTACCTGCTCACTGGCAGAGCATGGAAAAATTAAAAATCTTTAACTTAGGATAAGTGCTACTTAGCAACAGCTAAATCATCAGTGTGTTATCAACATTATTCTCATACTAAATCCAAAACACAGCACTGTGCCAGCTACTAGGAAGAAAATTAACTCTATCCTAGCCAAAACTGTGACACTAAGGTAGAGAAAATTACTGAAACCACAGAGCAGGAGAGCTTGAATTAATACCCAGCCTTCTGGTCCCTTATTGGAGCCTCTCATCTATATCAGCTAATATAATAGAATGTAAAGCAACACAGTGAAAATACTCAGACTCTCATTTCCTACCTATTGAATGTTTTACTTGCAATTGCATTATATGAACCTGATAAAGGGAACAGCAAAATATTAATAAATACTAATATTGATACTGATACTAATACTGATACTAATGCTAATGTAATGCTAATGCTGATACCAAACTGTACAGTGGGAAGAAAGGGAAAAAGAGCAAGGTGAAACTCGAAACAGAAATATCCTGAGAATTCATAAATACTGGAAGTATTACAGAGACAAAACCAAAAATTTCTCACTTCATGTGGAGCAAGCTGCAGCTGTACCCTTTTCATTTCATTTTCTGAGGTTTATAAGGAAACTTTTTTAAGATCAGGCATGTGTGTGATAAAGTAAGGGTGAATTTACAGAGTTGATTATTTGTTTGTTCGTTTAGCTATTTATTTTTCTAAACAATATTGCATAAATCTTTATTTCTGATAGAACTCCAGGCTGGAGTGTCAGCTTTCAGGGGAAATTGTGGAGAAATGGGGAAATGACAGCTGAATTATCAGACTTACACAGTGCCAAGTACAGCAGTTCTGGATGTGTGATTGGCTTGACTGTTATGGAAGGAAATGCTAAGTAAGTGATCTCACATTTTTAACCGAGAAGAACTAAGGAAGCCATGGCTGAAAAGGGAAAATAAGTCTCCTCTTTAAAATCTGCATTCATCTCAGCATCAGCATGTTTCCTAAATACCTATCCTGTGAAATTCTAAGTGATATCTAACTTTGGTAACAAACAATGGTGAATGTCCTTCCCAGATGACATCCATCTGGTGACTTACCAGGTGTGTATTGTGTGTATATTACGTTCAGCTTCATGTGAATTTTTGATTTTTAAAAGTAGTGCAATGAGATGAAAACCAAAAATACACTTCCACATCACCCTTTTCCCATTAAAAAAAAAAAAAAATCGCACAAAATGTTTGAAATGTAAGAAACAAACATATTTTCTAAAAGGATAACTAGTCCCACATGGAGTTTAATTTTTGATAAACCAGTATTTCCAGATGAAAACTACTTTAAAGCTTCCTGGATGTTCCACTTACTGAACTGAGCTCCGGTGGTGTTGCATGAGAACAGGCACCACAAAGAGCTCCATCAATACAATTGTGGGGCTGTTCACAGTGACACCAAGAAATCAGGGGATGTGGGCTGTTCCCTAGCTTCAAGAGGTGTTGCAAAACACAGGGAATGACAAAGCTGTTACAAAGAAATACAGATGGGAAAGAGTGTGCTACATTAGTCCTTAGAAGATCTGTATTCACCTGCTGGTACGCCCGCAACTTTTTCTGATAATCTGGGGAAGCAATTCAGCATGTTCTGATCTTTTTCTGTAAAAGAGTGTCTTACAACTTCTCTTTCTTTCCCTATTCATTATTAGAAGTATAATCTCATTCAGGCAGGAGTGTGTCTCACTAGCTATTTGCTTGAGAGAGCCAACATCCAGTGGAGGGGGGCTCTGACCTTGCCAGCTCATTACTGTAGCATGAAAAATAAAGACCAAGAGAAGATTGCCAAAAGGGATTCTTCTTCCAGGGCTGCCAATTCAGAATAATTTGCCAGCACTGACTTTGTCTGAAAAGTGAGTACCAAGGCAATAATGACATGAGGTCTCAGACCCCCTGGAAGCACAGGTGAACGTGGACCTGACCCAGCAGGGAAGGGGGGGTAGTGACAAGTCCTCCAGGAAAGCGTGACCAGCAATGGGCTTGGCTGGTGTGAAATGTGAGCTCTGTGTGACACTCCAGCAGATCAGAGAGACTGTGCCTTTCCAGAGGCAAGTGACACTGTCCCTGTTCTCAGAGAGACCATAGAAAAGCTCACCCTCTCTCTAAAGCCTCAGGGTGATGTGACTTCCCCTGTTGCAAGGCACAATAAAACATGGTGCAATCCAAGTGTCTTGAGAAAGAGGAGAGATTTGGTTTTCAGAATTTGATAGACATTACTTCCAGTAGTGATATGTAGTGGAGCTCCTTCAGTTATTGGAGGGCTCTCTGTCAGGCAGAGCTTCTGCTAGCATAGTTACCCTCTGCTCAGGTTGGTGAAATGCAGTCAGCCCCTTCTGAAGATCCAAGTGTCAGCTTTCCAACAACCTGCAGTGGGGACTCCTCTACTTGGTGGCAATTTCTTCTTAACCATTCTTCAGCTCATCCTTCTTTAGCAAGGATGTTTCTGGGTTTGTTTTTCCAGCAAGTGTCTCAGCAACTTTGCTATTCATGGGCATGAGAAATCACGCCCCTCCATGGCAGGGGGAGGTGTGACCCATGATATTTGTCATCTCCCAACCAGGAAGGAAAATGGACAGAAGGAATAGTTCACTAATTTCCAAGTCTTCTGTGTTTCCCGTGGTTATTTAGTACCCAGCACACTCGCTGGCCACTGGTAGGAGAAAAGTGTCATGTTTGCAGTCTTGCAGTCTTTCCTAAAGCAGGGCATCATGCAGCATGGCAGCCAGCAGGCTTGGACCACCTCTGGCTGGGGAATGTGGCAGTCGTGTTTCCACATGCTTCTCTAACCCATCCCATTAGTTCTCTGTGGGATATCTTTTAACGCTAATGTGCTTTCACAGTGGAGCCAGATATTCAGGATAAACAGCATCAGCTTGCATAAAGGAAAGAGGTCTTTGAAATAAAACCAAGTCAAGCTAATACCTATGCTCAGGCCAGAGACATTTTCCCCTGATGGTGACTTGTTGGACTAGGAGGTAAAGAAGCCAAGGGCACAAACTGTAAAGAGAAGATCCAATTTGCCAGTCAGTCAAAGCAACTGCAGCCAAAGGTCTTTGAGACCACAGTATCAGCAGAGTATCAATGATACCCGGTTGCACTGTGCTCCTTGAATTCCCACCCTAGCCTTCGGAAGAAAGCTTCCCACTCTTCAGGGCTTCACCCATAAGTAAATTAAGGACAAAATCTTAGTGATCAAGGTGTGACCTCTGGACTAGTGCCCTGTTCCTGTAAGCTGGAGGCCAGCTGGGAATTACAGGGAACATTTTGGAGTAGAAAAAGTATTACCCTTCTCTTCCTTTTTTTTTTTTTTTTCTTTTCTTTGAAATGTATCTATCGTTTTGAAGACTGATGGAGATATAGAAGATGGGAGGGGAAGAGGAAGAGAGGGAACTGCAGCTAAGCAGAAAATGAATAGAAGGTTATGGACAAGGTGACAAGAATAAATTGTATGTCCAGGACTGGAGGAATTACAACATCTCTGCATGTATTCGGGCCTTGAGGGACTGCGCATTTTCTGTAAGAATTCTGAAGAGATTGGAGGCTCAAATGGGAGGGGAAAGAGAGCTTTGCAGTGTAAGGGCTCAAGTATGCATGACCATGTGCATCTGGCGTGAAAATAATTGAGTCTTTCTCCCTCTGAGAAAGACAAAGAGGAGAGCAGCCCAGGCCATGCCTTTGGAGAAATCAACATATGCACAGAGCAGCAACTGCAGTGTCTTGGGCATATGCTGTTTCCAGCAGGCAACGAGCTTATTCCTTTGGAACTATCTGGTAATTTTCTTTTTCAGACCAAAGCCTTCTGAGAAGAGGAGGATTTAGCAGGGTAAAAGAGCACTCTACGAAGATTTGTTTTCTCAAAATTTGGATCTGACATTCACCTACCATCTAACATGCTCAAATATTTCTCCTACCTCCCAAAAGCAATGTACACACATACAACACCTTTGATCCTCCTTTTTTCAGTGTTACTGTTTATATGAGGATTGCAAGGCTCTTTAAAAAGAAAGGCTGGTATCACTATGGGAAAAGGCTACAATCCAGGATAGAAGTCATTCTTTCAAGGACATACACCTTCAGTGCAGCAAAATCAAAACTTGATACCAAATTTCCAGGTTCTCTAAGACTGCTCCAACATATCATTGTGTGTGCAACATGCAGCTGCATCCTACTTTGAATAAGAAATAAGCCAACATCAAACACCCTCTGGCAAACATTTTGAAATTCTGTTCATGATGAAGTGGTTTGAACTGTCCTGGTTTTAATATTCTCTTCATCTTTTTCATAGTTTTTAATTTTATTTTCGAAGATTATTGTGGCACAAAAAAAAAAAAAAAAAAAAAAAAAGAACAATTTTGTTTATTTTGGGGGGCAGAACTTCTGCAGGTAGGCAAAGAGTGCCCAAACCTGCAGAATCAAAGGCCCCAGAACCACATGCTTGAAACTTCTTACAAATAACTGTGACAGCAACCCAGGTGTTCTCTGTCACATAGGCATGGTTTCAATAGCTGCAAAAATAAGCAACAGCCTAAAGGTCTGGGCTAAGCCCACTATTAGTTTCAAGACAATTTCCCTGAGTGCAGATGTTGATATCAAGGCAAACTGTCTAAAAATTCATCTTTTTCTTATCAGAGACAAAGAATCTTTGTTCTTTGCCTGCCACCCAAAGACTATATAACTCCTCTGGTTTTCATTTCATATGTATCTGAAAGCCTACCTGAGGTAGTCCTGTACCCACCTCACGCTCTCTTTGGCACTTCGCCCTTTGAGGAGCAGGGCTGGAGACCCACCATGACCACTGCTAAAGGAGAGTAGCCTGCTGCAGAATCCTTGCCACAGTCAGGCTCCCGTGGCTATATGGGGATTTAACTGATTTTAGTGGTGCTCTGATCTTTTAAGGTGCCTTGGGAATGGGTAATTTGGAATGAAGTTGCTACTAGTCTTCTCTTGCACCCGCCTTTTATCTTCTCCTTAATAGACATTAAAAGACCATCCAGTGAGAAACCCTGCACCTGTAGGCAGAAAATGCCTGAGTTTCCAGCACACACCTAATAGCTTTCCTCTAGACCTGCACTCCAGTGAGGAAAAAGATCCACCCGTGTATTACTTGCCAGGTTAGGGTGCCATAGGCTTTAAGTGGGTGATTTCCATGTCTCTGAAAACATGTGCCAGGTGTAGAGGCACGGGAAAGAGACTGTAAGACACTCCCAGCACACACACTCATAAGAAAATAAGTTCAGCTGTCTTCTCTAGGGTTCCTTGAACCTCCCTGTGCCTCAGTGTGTACAGTGGCATTCACCTGTGGAGCAAGTACTCTGAAATTGTCCTTGAAAGAGTGAGAACTAACTTCCATTTGTAAGCCTGAATCCAACAGGGGTGATTTCCTTTGTGATATTTATTTAACTAGACCCCAACAGCAGTTGGAGCGTGATGGTGAGTCTCAGATGGACACTAGCACCTCCAGCAGAAAAGTGGTCACAAACACTCACTCAGTGCCCCAAGCAGCTGCTCACAGTCCTTTGCTGCTGCTGCTCTCTGTGTCTGTCTATTTTAACTCTAAAACTTATATGGTAAAGGTTTTTCTCTTTGCTCAGAAGTCTAAGAAACCATTGCTTCTTCAGAGCAAACAGAAATATGTGGAATGGAGCAAGGTTTTGGTGAAAAACTTTGTCACTCCAGATGTCAAATGAAGGAGAAGAAAATCCATTGGTAAAGTGATGAGTAGAAAACAGTAAAGTGGGATTCTTTGGAGAAGAAGTGACAAACTTTCAGCATTGCTCAAACTTAGCAGTAAACCTCCACAGAGGGATCATGCTCCCCGCTGCTGGAAGGGCTCCAGAGCCCCCCCAAAATGTCTTCTATCCAATAGAGAGCATCAACACAGCTGTGCAACTCAGGGTTGTATCACCAGAGCAACTGGGTAGAAGAAGCCCCGAGGCCTCCATCCCACTCTCAAAGAGCTCACACTTGTTTTCAACCTGCATTGAGGCACACCTCTGCTTTTGCAATTCACCAGCCTGAATTGACCTGAATTATCTTAGACTTGTAGCTTTATTTCATAAGCCACTTTCTGAGCAGTGACTGGAAACTGCCTTTCTTCCTCTAAGTGTACATGCCCTGTAGAGCCATGTTGGGACATCAAAAGTTTAACCAAGTCGTGCAGAAGCAAAACAGCTTCCACCAAAGGGGCAGAGAGCTCTGTCTCAGAATGCTCTGGCATCTGATGGCTCACGCATTTTTTTACCGTTTTGGAAAGAGGGGTTCAGTTCGCTCCTCTGCCTGGGGAGGTTTGGGTTGTTCCCTGCCTCCAGCAGGACTGCTCTGATGATCAGACTAGAGCAAGTTAAAGGGAGCAAAGTGCTCCCAATTCCAGCCAAGCACTGGCTCTGTTCACATCTTCTGATGAACTCAGCTGTCATAAGCTTGCAGGAACAAACCTTCTTCCTTTCTCTTTACCGAGAAATTATATCACCTTCTCTTTAGTGTACACAGTGAATTTCAAGTACTGGTATTAAAATATGTTTCACTATCAATCTGTACCTGGAAATCATGGCCCTAGCTGCTAATCTATGCCCCTACTGTCATTGCAATGAAGTAAGTATAACTCTCTGCTGGTGCAAAATTGTAACCGCTGTGCCAGGGGGGCCCAAATTGAACCAACTGTCTATACTTTGTCTTCCCTTTTACTTTATATAAAAACAGGATTTAATGCTCTACTGCACAAATCAGGCTCTTCAGGTCTGCAAAACTCTCCAAAACAGAAATTAATGATAACACTTTTCATCCTTAGATATCAAAGTGCTCTGTGCAGGTGGGTGATTACATCGTTTCCTCCGTTTTAGCAATGAAGTAACTCTTAAATATATGTCTCTCTGATCTGTTAAAGACCAGACATCAGGTAAATGGCAGAAGAGCTAAATCTCCTAATTCCTAGTCTGTGCTCTGTTGACTGACATTGTAAAAGCTGGGGGTGGGAGGCTAGAGAAGGGAGGGAGAGGTGAGGAGAGCTGAAACTACATCTCAGGCATTTAAATCACAGTCTCCAAACACTCAGGAAAATATACTCTGCCAGTGTGCCCACAAGTGCTAAATGGCAGCTGAGTGCTTTCAGGGAGCCTGACAAACATGGGCACAGACATCATTTATTGACAATTAAAAACAGAAATGCAGTGTGCAAGTGAACTGCCTGCCACTTTGTAATCGAAGAGCACTTTGGAGTATTTATCTGTTCTATGACCAAGAACACATGAATTTTTTAATAATTGCTCCATTCATGTTGTCACCACTGCATACTGAACTTGGCCCACTTAAAAGCCATTAATTAATCATTTATTACTGATTACACTTTGCAATGACATTCCAGATTGCTCCTCTGGTAGTGGTAGTAAACATGTCATGGCAGTCCCCTGCTTCACATTCAAGAGGCCAGCATATCAGCTGTCTCTATGAGTTCATTATTCACCCAGAAGTGCTCCTGTGCCTCTTTATTTTTATGGCAGAAACTCTGGAGCTCTGGGTAGCATAAGCTCATCCACGGTATAACCCTGTTCCTCAGTATGTATAATATGGCTGTGAAATCTTCAGACAAGACTGGAGGGGGTAATCGGGCAGGGCTGCTGGGAACCTGCTCCAGGACCAGATGAAAACCTGACCTCCTCCATGACTGGAGAAGGAGAATAATACTTTCTTCTCTGGCCTTCCCTGGAGATACATGGAGAGGTGAGTTCCCCACTCATGCTAAGTTTTTGTTCCAAAGGCCATTTTGTTTCAAAATTTCCTGGACTGTTTTGATTCACTAATTAGACCATTTACACCTCAGTCATGAATTGTTTGTTCTATCAGTATTGGGCCGTTTCTGATCTAGAAATTTCTTTTTAAGCCATCTGAAATAGTTTCCTGAGTTTGCCTCTTCCATTAACTGTTTAGATCTCCTGTGAAAACTTCTATCCCCCTTTGTTTTTTTGCTCCAGCTGCTGGTTCCTCCTTGCTCTGTTCAAGTCTTTGTAAATTATTCACCAACCAACATCCTTCGCACCACCATTTCCTGTAATTTATAGTGTCTACTATGTTTTATTATTTAACACTGAAAAACATTTCAGGATCCAGCTTGAGATGTATCAGGAAAGATGTCATGAATTGTGTTGTGTTGTATAAAACCCTAGCCAATAAAATGGAGAACTATTAATAGCTTAATGGTTGTTGCCTTGTTAACGTCTCAGTCTTCTGTGTTCATAGCAAGCTTGTCACGTTTATTCCACTGAGAAGGGGGCAGGAGCTTTTAAATTTGTTTGCCTCTTCTTATGGAAATTGCTTTTTTTTTTTTTCAGCTAACATCACATGCTTGTTAATGGAGTATTAATAATATCCATGTGATAAACTTCTTCCGTCAAACAGTGAAGTCCACTAAATAATTTCCAGCAAAGTCTTAATTCTAGATCATAAGTGCAGAAGGCAAGGCCACAGCTGCTGGCAGCTTATTCAGCTTTCATCATAATGTCATACCAGACTAAATTATTGAAGATGACTGGCAATTTACATATCTCCTCTCTAAGTCAAACAAGCTAGATTTCCCTTCGCTACATTACACCTCACTGCATTTATAAATCTAGACTAGCAATCCAACTTGTTTGCATAGTGTATAGTGAGAGGAGTGTAAAATAAAGTTTAATTTGGCAGTTGTGGAAGAACAGAAGCCTGTTCCAGGCATAATGCATAAAGACTAGATCATCACCTCTTTCCTGGTGAAGGACATGTTGTCCACAGACTCATAACTCTTTTGATTTCAATGACCGTATGAGTGACGGTATGGGAATTTGCCCAACATTGTGGGATTAGTTTTGTTGGGTTACTCTGTCTTTACACCACAATAATAAAGAGGAGAAATAAGTTCATTACTTTATATAGAAAGGAACAAACTTAAATCCAGACTAGTTTCTGTCTTGAGTAACAACTTACCTTTCTATTGATTGTACTACAAAATTCACACTGGTTATGTTTTAAATACACAAAGTTCAAATGCCTTCTGGAGCTAGATAAGTGTATCCTCTGCACTATAACTACAGAAGTCGAGTGTCACTGACTTCTGTTTTACATTCACATTCCAAAATAACTCATTTAAAGACCAGGATAAAAACAAACGTATTATTCAGAACTCAGTAATACCTTTCACCAGACAGTGACAGCTGGATAGGATACATAGGTTTTTTACATGCCATGTAAATATTTGACACAAATCCAGGTCTTCAGTAAAAAACTTTACTGAGAGGAGAATAACAATTTCAAACCCAACTCCTTAATTAAGATATTTATATGCAGAACTTATATCCCTACTTATGCATCCACATTAAGTGGTTTCATTTTTCAGAAAAGCAGGTCACACTGAATCTGATTTCATCTCATCGCTTCTGAAATCAGACTACTTCTGACACGCCTTGAAAAGATGTTTTACAGTTTTATTCAACTATTCACTGCTTTCATTGGGACCAGTTCACATCAATATTTTTAAATAACTTACCCTTAAAGTGCAAATCTAACCAGCCTAATCTGAAAACCTCACCCTTTTTATATGACTGTTTATCAGGAACATGAGATCAGTTTTTAGTCTCTGTAACAGTAGTACTCATTCCACAGGGAAGTTATGATCTTTGATTCCTTAATAGTATCATGCATCTGGTATTGCATGTTTTGAATGACAGTGAATTCCTTTTCATTCCCTTGATAATATGTCAGCCTTGTGTTTACTATCCCAGTTCTGTGTCAGCTTGATTAGCTATGCTTGGTTAACATATAAAGACTACTCACTCTAATAAGAGAAAACCATTTAATATTTGCCTTACATTGATGTTACTGTTATTTCTCTTGAGAAAGACAAAGGCCATAAAGTGTAATTAACTAATCTGTATTTTATTCAGCAAGAATATTGTAAAAAACATAGTAAATGCATTAAAATGTCTTAAGTGTATTAGAACAGAGTTAGGAATGGGAAAAGAAATTATGAGAAAACAATATATTTACTTCTTTCCAGAGGGAGTCTTAAAATTTACCGTCATGTAGAATATCACATCTGAGCCCTACCTTCAAAAAAGCAAGATAAATGGACACAAGAATAAAGTACATAAGAAAAAAAACAACTAAAGTCTGACACATGATTACACCAGCAACATGCACTAGAAAACTGATAATTTCCTACTGTTAAAACTCTCTTTACCAAATTATAAGAACTGGGGACAGATTAATCCACTGTTATCCTGAGTAGAGCAGTAAGTAAGGAAATTACAAGATAATGAAATCCGTGGTTAAGAGTAAACAACACAAACCCAGATTGGTACATGTCCTGGTTTCGGCTGGAATAAGGTTATTTTTTCTTCTTAGCAGCTAGAATAGTGCTGTGCTTTGGATTCTGTACAGGATTTGGTATGAGAAGAATGACGATAACACACTGATGTTTTCAGCTGTTGCTGAGATATCAAGGACTCTCCAACCCCTGTGTCCTGTCTGTGCACAGGTGAACAAGAAGCTGGGAGGGAGCACGGCCAGAGCACCAGACCCAAAATGGCCAATGGACTATTCCACATCATGTAACATGATGCTCAGTATATAGAGGAGGCCAGCCGGGAAAGAGGGGAGTTCTCTCTTGCTTCCAGGATTGCGACTTTGGGATCTTGTTATTTCAGGATCTCTAGCTGGGAATGGGCTGGGTATGAGTCAGCAGGTGCTGAGCAATCCCATTGTGCATTGCCTGTTTGTACTTTCTATTATTGCTATACTTTTATTTTATTACAATTATTAAACTGGTTTTATCTCAACCCACAAGTCTCCCTTTACCCCTCCAATTCCCTCCCTCATCCCCTGGGAAGGGGAGGGTGGACGAGTGGCTGTAGGGTGTTTGGCTGCCGGATTGGTTCAAACCACGACAATACTTTGTCTGCACTTTTTGTCTATGGGACTGCAGGATATTGATTATGTAGTACTAGGCTTGGGAAATTAAATGAGGCAGCAAATTGCAGAATCAGTTTCTAGCTACTCTGAGCAGTTCAAGCCCTCTTACTGAAAAATATCCCAGTAGGAGATTTTCCCTAGGTAGCTTCTCCTCTTTATAAAGCTGGTAGTTCTCCAGATTTATAAAGCAAAATTCTCAGTGGAACGCTGGATGGAAAAGTGCCAGGGAATAATGGTTTATGCAGGCATTTGATTGGGCGGTTGGTTTCTGGATGATTAAAACCTGACAGTTTATCTAGTTTTCCTACCTAAATAGGCCAGTCTGATAAAAGCTATTACCTGCTGTCCTGGTTGGGGCTGGCCTAGAGCTCCCGTTGGTCTGGCAGCGGGAGGAGCTGCAGCCCCCTGAGACCCCAGGGGCTCCCCAGGGCCCAGTGTCCTCACCTGTGTGCGGGGGCGGGGGGAGCACAGCTGGAGGGCTGGGCCCCGATTGGCCGATAGTCCATGTCATGTGACACTGTGCTCACTATATAAAGGCAGGAGTGGGCCAGGAGGGGCTCTCACTTCTGGGAGTGTGGCTGTGGGGCCTTTGTGCTCAGGAATTGTTAGCTGGGAGCAGGCGGGTGTTGGTGAGTGGGTGGTGAGCACTGTATTGTACATTACCCGTTGATACTGCTGTCACTGTTATTAAACTGTTTTTATCTCAACCCGTGAGTCTCCCTTTGCCCCTCCGATTCCCTCCCCATTCCCAAGTGGGGGGAGGGGGGGTGAGTGACTGTGTGGCATTTAATTCTGAGTAGGCTCAAACCACAACACCTGCCTTACCATCCTGGCCTCTCTTTACTTGCACAGCATCCCTCACCATCCCTCTGATATGGATTATTATCCCTTCTACTGCGATGCATGTCTTGGATGAACTGGGACATATCCTTATGCTGGCAAGGATTTTGCAGCAGCAGGTCAGGACTGACAGAGGGCAGGAGCATTTGTGTTTTTCTCAGCCTGTAACTACCTCCTTGCCTTCCTGATGTGCTTGAAAGTGTAGGGACACAGGGAAGCATTTTTGCCACACATTTAGTGTGGTAGAGGGGGATTAGGGACCCTCTCCTTGATCAGAGCATGAGTCCTCCCCAGGTGGCCCTCTCTGCCTCCTCTGCCTTGGAAGCCACCACATTCCCCATGTCCTCTACAGAAAACAAAAATTATGAGATTTCTAGAAATCCAAGGCTTGGATAAACCATCATGTGTTCTCAGATAAACATATCCAACTCCTTCACAGGCAGCACAAAAAGAGTCTTTATCACCTCAACATTAATGCAGATTTCACTCAAACAGGTTATAAAGTAGAATCATAAACAATGAGGAGTGCCACAGTACCAGGGATTAAACCTTTACAACTTTCCTTATGCCATGTCTGTGAGGTCAGGAAATAAAGAGTATTTTTACCAGAAATTGTGTGTGTGTCCAGTTGCTAAATGTAAGTCTGAGAAGATGCTTAGTCTTTAGTAAGTGTAGTCTGTTGGTTCCTATTCTGAAAGGCAGTAAGGGAGGGGAGAGGGAAAGGCTTCCAAAATGTTGTGGCTAAGCTTCTAAGCAGTTCCAGATACAATTATGAAGAGAAACTAGAGACAATGAATACATCTCAACTGTTATTCATACAGACATACTGGGATCAACTATTCAATCTAATCCAAGCTATTACACTCAAAGTGGAGTGATACTTTAGTCCACAGAATCACCACTTATGACATTGTGTAAGCAATATTGGCACAAGCATGCCCTTTCATGATGATGCACTCAGTGTAAAGGTTGCTTATATCAACAATTTTCTTCTATAAGTCCATCTATCATTTTACATTGTCTTAATTTTTATTACTGAAATGAGCCTAGAAATCAGTACAAATAGCAAGGAACATCCTAATGCATGAGATTCAAGGAACCCAAATTGCAAAACGTTCACTGTGTTATTTTAGGTTCTCCAATCCAGCTGTAGGACAAAAATTAAGAAAATGCCAACATATTAGCACCTAAGGTGTTTCCTGAGTGAAAATGAAAGAACACTGGTATAGTTAAAAAGGAATTATATTGCAGCTGGTTAGAACAACAAAATTACCATGACAAGAGCAGGAGCTTCCACTGGGAGCTGGAAGGTTTTCAAGGAGGTATTTAGTTCATGGCCATATGTTACAAGCTACCCTCTAAGAGGTGTTACAGGTGGAGATGGCAAGAAAACTGAAGGACTTGGCAACCTATATCCGTGGGAGACCTTCGACACTGTGCAGAAAGCACTCTGATGCTATGTGAAGTAATGCATGCTTACTTGGCTGGTGTTAGTCAAAGACATCAGCAAAGATTTCAACCCCTGGATCCAACTAAATGATCACTGCACCAACATACTTAGAGCAGGCAGACAGATTTAGCTGCACCTTGTCTGTATGAAGTCCTCAACGACATATAGCAAAGGCCATTTTGTAAAGGAAGAATTGCTCTTAACACCCAAAATATCTAACATGCTTTACAGCAATTGTGCCAAAGATTTCCAGAATAATGCTGGTTCTTGACAATATAGGCTGCTTTCTGGAAAAATATGGATACTGGGGAGTTAAGTAGACAGTGTTTAAACAGCAGCAGCAAGCTATTTAGTTTATTTTTATGAAAACATAACATTACATGCTATTTCAAGTTAATGTGAAAAGTCCTTGACAAGCTACATGAAGTAGAAAAGAGAACAGCAACATATTAATTTTGAAAATGGTAGTGGAAAGCAAGTTGTTAGAAGCTGGTAATGCAGTCAGCTTTTCCTTTCAGTGAGACACTTGAAGAGGTACCTGTTCCTCTTCTGTACTGAAAGGGCAGCCTACAGAAGTCAAATGTTCATCTTCCTCAGCTAGCACCTTCCAGTGCTACTCCTCCCTGAAATAAAAAACCTCTTCCCCTCCTAAAAAGAGAAGTAGCCTTGTCTGAGTATGTTGGGAAGCAATTCTTGTATGCCTTACTTCATTTTTTAAATTCAGTTCCTTCTCTCCAACATGAAAAGAGAAAAAAAAAAAAAAAAAAAAAAAAAAAAAAAAAAACACAACAGAAAATTTAAAAGCTATCACTGCAGGTTAATTCTGGGTGAAATCTTTAGGATTGTCTGATAGATAGCATTGCCAAAACCACCTGTTAGTATCTCAGTAATACATAGTGATACATTCATTTATTTACCTGGAAGAATGGGCCTGTACCTTAGGCATGAGCTCAGGGCACTCAAATTCAACTCCCCCCTTTAGCTACAGCTTTCTTAACATGACCTTGATCAAATCACTGAATTTCTCTGTGATTCATTTCCCCATTCATAAATGATGGATCCCCCATATCACCAAAAGATGTTCTTGTGAGGGTAAAAATTCTTTCATTTGTCCAGCTTGTCTGCCAGAGAAAAGGCAGAAAAAAAATGTGGAAAAGGTAGCACCAAATAAATACTAAACAGAAATATCAAGAGAGGGTATATAGGCCAAAATAATATCACGTGACATAGAAAAATCTAGGAAAAAAACAAAATCAAACTCCAAGCCTGATTCAGCAGTCCTGGATACAAGCCAAAACTCAGACTTAATTTTCCAAAGACATTAGCGTTGGGATAAAGGTAGGCTTGCACAGATGTAAGTCAGTATTTGTATGGGAAATGAGATAAGGAAATGTGGAAATATCATGCTTGTTACAGGAGACCTACAAGAAAATGTCAAGACAATGATGAAAAATGTTGATGATTTAAGTGCGGGCACAGAAGGGCCAGCAGTTATGGAAGAAAATGGCAGCTACAAGAGAAAGGTAAGATCAGATTAAAGGAGACAAAGCAGGGAAAATCACAATAATACCAAAAATATCTTGTCACTGGGTTCCCTGATAGGTAGTGCACGAAGTTCCAGAATACCAAATTCAATGTTGCAGGTGGAAGTTGTTCTCATTTGGAGGGGGTAGGAGGAAGAGGAGTGTTTTGGATGAAAACCCAGGTGTTTGTATGCCATAGTGTTGCCAGGGAGCCTAATGAAGTCTCTAACTGAGGCACTGTATCATCTCCTCTCCTATCAGTCATGATGTCTGGTTACTCTATCTCTCCCGTTGCACTCCAAACCCTCCTCCTGGCAGAAGGAAGTAGCGTATTGCAAATCTTCAGACAGGCTGCCAGCGGGAGTTGAAGTCTGGCTGTGGACCATATGCCATATATGAGAATGAGACGAGTCAGCTGAACTGTAGTTCCCTTGGGACACTCTGTGGCTTACCCAACCAGAGATTTCTTTGTAGAAAAACTTTGGCCTCATCCTTGGTTTCTTTTTCAGCAAAAATACAATTTTCTGTGCAAGACAGCACTTCCATCTTGGTTGAAAAAGATATAATAATCTGATTTTCTGATTAAAAAATTATCTTAATAGTATCAACCTCAGCTCTTGGTTTCTTTTAGGCTATTCTTAATTTTCCATCCCCTTATCATTTCTTGTCTGAGTTATAGTGTCTCAGTTGTGTTTTTAGCCATTGATTTTGCAGCTTAGCAAATACTGTAGCTGATCTTGATTTTACACTGGGGCAAATCAAACACAGCACTGCAGACTCAGTGAAGGTGCTTCCACCGTCACAAAGGATTTCCCCTTGCATCTGATTTACATCACGTTCTTTCAGAGCTGGGCCTCCATTTGATAGATGTACTGGTAGACAAGTTTGAGCTAAATAAAAACAGAGTCACCAGCCCCTGTCCTAGCTTGAACACACTGTGACTCTGTAATAAGCTGCTATGGAAAAAGCAGCCGCAACTTCTAGATCCCACTTCTGGCCCAGCTGTAACACTCCTGATGAGGCAGAGACTCATATTTCAGTGCAATATTTTCATCCCATTATTTCATTGCAACTAATTAGAATCATATACAATGCCTGCCTTAAAGACCTACTGTAAGTTTAAACCATGGGCTCACCAGGTGTGAGGTCAGCCTAATCACTGCTTCTCTATTTTACCCATGCTTTGACTGCCTTTCCCCTGAAGAATGTCTCAGAATTCAAATTCCTTTGGAGGAATTCACCCACACCTCCAGCAAAAAGTACCACACATAAGGGTGGGAATCTTCTCCCTTAACTGCAACCATTTAAAAGTTAGACAACTCCCTAAATAACCTTCCTGAGACAGAAAAAACACTTCAGGAAGAAAATTCATCAATTGTGTACTAGGTTGTTCCCTCTCTTCACTGTCTACGCAACCCTAGATGATGACATCAGACTAATTTTTAATGACTGATATTAAGGAAGAATCCTATATATTAAAGGATCGTAGAAAAAAAAAAAAAAAAAAAAAAACAAAAAAAAAACTAAACCTCCACTTCCAAGGCCCTACAAATTTTTCCCATCGGAGGCTGTCCATATACAGGCTGTTGCTGGGACCACTGATCACTGTCCTCTCTTGTTGCTATATTCTGGGCCCTGACATCACCTGTATATTCCTTTCTCCTGTTTTTCCCTTCTTACCCCTGAGGTGTCCCATGTTGCCCAGGGCAGGATGATTCTGACTGAAGCCAGTGTTCCTCTGGGTGCCTGCCTCCATGCAGGCCATATCCATCTCTGTTCAACTCTGTTGAGATGTTTTAGATTGAAAGCTATCATGCTTTTGCAATAAGTTTGACTTCAAGGACAGGCCTTGAAGTCTTTCTTTAGAAAATAAATGCTAGTTTAAAGGTTAATGAACAATAGAAAAGAACGACTCTTAGTAGCTGCAGTCTGTCTCTGAGATGGTATTACTGGTCTGTATCACAATTCTTAAGTATTAGCTAACACTGAATGGCTTTCATTCTGTAAATATCTAATGTACTAAGACTCATTCTCCATTCTACTGTGCTGCAATAATTCAGCAGAGTAAATATAGCATAAAATAAGTATAAAGGAATGGTAAAAAAGGCTCAGTGATCTGGACTCTGGTCCTATGTCTCCCTGTGTACACTGAAACTGAGATTTATTTTGGCATAGTTGAGATCAGGTCTGTCTGTTCATGGCGTGAAAGTTTCAGCAAATTATTGAATAAATATCAAATATATTTTTCTAATTATTTATTTTCTTCTCTTCACAGAAATCCTTATAACTATTCATAGACCTGCTACCAGCTCACATTTCAGGTATTTCCCTTGTTTGTTAGTTAATGACAAACGTAGCTGAAGTTTTCATTTTGGGGCCCTGTCAATGACTCTGTGACAGGACAGTGCATTCTCTTCTCTTCCCCATTTCTGTTTGTCTCTTGTGTTCCAAGGCTTCCAGTACTAAAGCTTTCCATACTCTGCATTAGCAGTCCACAGGTTGCTTTGAAAGCTGCTGGCAATTCTGCCATCATCTTTCAGCTTTTCTCTTTTGCATCCCTTGGCAATGGCGATCTGTTACAGTGATTGTAATTAGAAACCACTCATGGGCAGTGTAAGGTTGCAGGATTTTGTTCTTTTGTTTTTCTGTTCTAAAAAAATCACATGTGCTGGTTTGAATAAAAGAAGCTCATCTACTTCACTGCAGTATAACAGAATTATATAAAAATACAATTCAAATATATTAATGTATATATATGTGTGAGTTCAAACGTATGTAATATATATACATGCAGACAAAAACATAATTATTTGAATGTGTGTGTGTCACTGTTTCTCCAGCCATGCAATGCCCACAGTTCTTTTTGAGTATTTAAGACAGTATGAGATAGACCAGGTGCTGTGATTTTAGGCCAGTTCAATGAACTTCTTTTAAAACTGTAAGTAATCTTCTTATGTATTTGGTTTCTTTTTCGACACTCCAGGTTAGTCTTGATCTAGCTTGCTCTTGACTGTTTGGGTGAAATATAACAGCTGGTTTTCCCAGGAGCAGCATCCAGCAAAGAGGTAGGACTCCAGCACCATCCTGCAGGACCCCAAAGCACATGGGTGGAACCCTTTTGTGCTCTGAACAAGGAGCAGGGTGTCACACTGCCTGCTACCACCATTCAGGAGGGGCATGGGCCAACGCCATCCCTAAGCTGTGTGCTATGCTCTTCATGTGATACACCTAGCAGGGAGCACCACAGGGCTACGGTGCCTGAGGCTGTGATTTGGCTCTGCAGCCTCAGATGGATGTCTCGCTTTAAAGATGTGACCTAATGCTGGCCTGTTTCTGGGCTCAGTGCCTGGGAAGAAGAGTTAACGGGCATCTGCAACAACACCAGAGGAACTAAGTTCTGTATGAGGTAGTTGGTCTTGAAAAGTGCTAGCTGTCTCCTTCCAGAAACGCATTTTCCCTTCACACAGAAGTATTGTGCAGACCCCAATTCCAGCCTGCCACAGTCCAATTGAACCCCAGTGCATTGTATTAGGGGACTTGTATTTTCTAAAAACTGAATTTCCAAAAATGAAGGTAGATGTTTCCAGTGCCCTTTTGAGGACATCCTGATGGAAATGGTAGAGACAATTTATCTCTAAAGTCCACCGGTAAGATACAAAAGGGACTGAAAGCTGTGACCTAAAAGCCTAGGATCTGCCTCCTCCAGAAGAGGACTCTTGTCTGAAGCTGACTCCATCTATGCCACAATACTGCAGGAAAAGAAGCAAGTACAAGGAGGCATATTACATGAAAGCTGTGTGCCAGAAAAATAGATTGCAAACAGGCACACCATATACAATACAAGTATTTCACTAAATACAAACACTGCAGAGATGCAAACAGACTGAAGTTATCAAAACAAGGTGTCTTATTGATCATAGCTGGATGTTACATATGAAACCTCTGGGAGTGGAGACTGGAAGGAGAGAGGTCTGGGGGAGATGAGGACACGACAGTGCTTCACTCCACATGTGTTCAGAATACTAGTATTGCCATCCTGTGAAGAAGAAATGATGAGCTAAGAATTTACTGATTCCCCAAAACAGAATTCAAATCCACCCCTGCACACAGGCCTGAAATCCCACTCAGAAATGAATGCAACTATGAATGAGTTTACTTTGAACACATGGCTCTTGACAGATGTCCTGTCATCCTTAGCTCATGAGGAACTTCCTTTAGGGATCTCTGAGCGCATATGATGTGAGGGTATCAACTTGAGTTGTGGTGGAATCAGCCTCTTCACGCATGTAGGTGATTGCTGATGACTGCTGGAAGGGGCTAAAGGTTTCACGGTTCAAGGTGTTCAGCTCTACCTGGTGGCTCTAAACCAGCACAATACAGTTGATTTTGTTTGAATTCAGTCCTTCCTGGCTGGTCTCAAAGCATCTGCTCTCTGTGTTTGCATCTGTAGTGCTGCCTGAAACAACACCTTCTGGGATTTCTGTGCTGTCATTTTTTGTTGTTTCTTGCAAAATGTCTGCTAATCACAATGGCTAAGTTTCTCGTGGTGCTTTTGGGGGGAGGGTGGTGTGGGGTGGGTTTGGTGCATTTTGTTTCCTTGTTTCCACTGGGCAGGGATGGAGACACAGAAGGTGCTCTGGGGCTGTGAATAAATCCCAACTCTGATGCACAGACTGTGTTTGGATCCAGGTTTTGGCTCAGCTGCCTACTTCAGATTCACATAGGGATTCTCACATGCAGGGTGATGTTCTGTTTTAACCAAATTAAAGAGACAGGGGAGAGTATAAAATGCAAGTGCAAATCCCAGCCTCCTCACCTGGCCCCAAACCTCATGAATACTTGAACCAGTTTTTTCTGTAGCTCCTTCCCTAGACACCAGGCCTGGATACAGGCTGAGCCCTGAAGCACTGTGCAATGAAGAGCAATGAATTGCACTAGGGAAAGACCCATTACCTGGAACATTCCAAAATCTTGACTTAGAGCTGGGAACTTTCTCAAGTGCTTAGAGCAGCTCCTGCTTCCCAGTCAGTCCCAGAAGCTTCAAGATTCCTGATGTCTCCAGAAGTCTGGTCCCCTGCTGTGTCAGCAGTCAGCAAAGCTGATTCTACTCACTTTGTTCACCATCTGAAGTATTACCAAGCATCCCCAGCTCATGTAGGACCACCACAGTGTGAGCATTTCCACAGATACCACTCTTGTGAGCCAGTAACAAAATCGTGAGAGGATTTGGGCAGTATTTCTTCATATCAAGTTAGACTACAGAGCAA